>NC_137774.1:15233727-17686227 GCF_963455305.1 Plecotus auritus
CATTTTAATTATGATGTGTCTCGGTGTGGGCCTCTTTGGGTTCATCTTGTTTGGTATTCTCTGCACTTCCTGGACTTACAATTCTATTTCTTTCACCAGGTAGGGAAAGTTTTCTGTCATTATTTCTTCAAATAAGTTTTCAATATCTCACTCTTTCTCTTCTCCTTGTGGCACTCCCAGGATGCAAATGTTGGTATGCCAGTTTCATTCTGGGTCAAAGCACCTACCCAGATTGTGGGTTTGATTCCTGGTTGGGCATGTATGGGAGGCAACCGATTGATGTTTCTCTCTTACATGGATATCTTTCTCTCTCTCCTCTACCACTTCCTCTCCCTCTCTCTCTCTCAAAAATAAATAGAAACTGTATCTTTAAAAAACAACAACACAGCTTTGGATTTGATCCTAGGCTCAATAAAAAACCAATGAAGGGTTTTTAAGAAGGGAAGTGACATGATCCAACAGATGTTTGAGAAAGATTATTCTGGGATACTGTAATGGAACAGGATTGATGTAGCAAAGAGTGGAGGTGGCAGCAAATTGCAGTCATCCCAGAAGGCTGATGATGGCTTGGAAGTAAGTACAGGTTTACAGTTATGAGTACAAGAGGAAGGGAGAGAGAGAGTGAAACATTGATTAGTTGTTCCACTTATTTATGCATTCGTTGGTTGATTCTTGTATGTGCCCTGACTGGGACCAAACCCACAACCTTGTACATCAGGACAATGCTCTAACCAAGTGAGCTACTGTGCCAAGGCTCCTTAGTCTGATATTTCTAATGTTAGTATCTTTATGTGGATTTTGTGGTCAAAGTTCTGGGTTTGGGAATTTTGATTTTTCCATTTGCTAAGTGTGACCATTAGCAAGTTTATTTTACCTCTTTTATTCTCAACATTTCTTACTTTGTTTTGTTTTGAAATCTTTCACATTTATTATTGCCTAACTTCATTTTTTTAAAATATATTTTATTGATTTTTTACAGAGAGGAAGGGAGAGGGACAGAGAGTTAGAAACATCGATCAGCTGCCTCCTGCACACCCCCTACTGGGGATGTGCCCACAACCAAGGTACATGCCCTTGACTGGAATCGAACCTGGGACCCTTCAGTCCGCAGGCCGACGCTCTATCCACTGAGCCAAACCGGCCAGGGCTAACTTCATTTTTCATGAGAATTCTGTCCCGGAAATATTACTATGCCTGTTGTGAAAACAGAGGCTCAGAAGGTTTAGTAATCTAAGAAGAGAACCAAGTTAGTAAATGGCAGTCTTTTTTTTTTTAATCTTCACCCAAGGATATGCTTTTTTGTTGTTGTTATATTTTTTGTTGTTTTCAGAATAGTTTATTGATTTTTAGAGAGAGAGGAAGGAAGAAGAGAGAAATATTGATGTGAGAGTGAGAGTACAACATTGATCAGCTGCTTCCTGCATGCCCCCCACCTGAAACTGGGCATGTACCCTGACAGGGAATCGAACCGGCAAACTTTCAGTGCATGGGATGACACCCAACCAACCAAGCCACACTGGCCAGAGCCAAATAGCAGTCTTTTGACTGTTTGCCTTATGCCTGGCACATAGTAAATGCTCAATAAATACTTGTTCTTTCCACTACACTATATTGTCTTTCTTAGGAAATATTTATTCATAGTGAGGATGATAATTAGCATCATCTTTCAGTTCTTTTTTTAAAATTTTTTAAATTAAATCTTTATTGTTCAGATTATTACAGTTGTTCCTCTTTTTTCCCCCCACAGCGCCCCTCCACCCAGTTCCCACCCCACCCCCTGTCCTTCTCCCCCCCCCCACTGTCCTCGTCCCTAGGTGTATGATTTTTGTCCATTCTCTTCCCGCACCCCCCACACCCCTTTCCCCCCGAGGACTGTCAGCGCACTCCCTTTCTATGCCCCTGATTCTATTATATTCACCAGACTATTGTGTTCATCAGATTTTTTATTCACTTTATTTTTAGATTCACTTGTTGATAGATATGTATTTGTTGTTCATAATTTTTATCTTTACCTTTTTCTTCTTCTTCCTCTTCTTAAAGAATACCTTTCAGCATTTCATATAATACTGCTTTGGCGGTGATGAACTCCTTTAGCTTTTTCTTATCTGTGAAGCTCTTTCTCTGACCTTCAATTCTGAATGATAGCTTTGCTGGGTAGAGTAATCTTGGTTGTAGGTTCTTCCTATTCATCACTTTGAATATTTCTTGCCACTCCCTTCTGGCCTGCATAGTTTCTGTTGAGAAATCAGCTGACAGTCATATGGGTGCTCCCTTGTAGGTAACTAACTGTTTTTCTCTTGCTGCTTTTAATATTCTCTCTTTGTCTTTTGCTCTTGGCATTTTAATTATGATGTGTCTTGGTGTGGTCCTCTTTGGATTCCTTTTGTTTGGGGTTCTCTGCGCTTCCTGGACTTGTAAGTCTATTTCTTTCACCAGGTGCGGAAAGTTTTCGGTCATTATTTCTTCAAATAGGTTTTCAGTATCTTGCTGTCTCTCTTCTTCTGGCACCCCCATAATTCTGATGTTGGTACACTTGAAGTTGTCCCAGAGGCTCCTTACACTATCTTCATATTTTTGGATTCTTTTTTCCTTTTGCTTTTCCAGTTGGGTGTTTTTTGCTTCTTTGTATTTCAAATCTTTGACTTGATTCTTGTGATCCTCTAGACTGCTGTTGGATCTCTGTATAATATTTTTTATTTCAGTCAGTGTATGCTTAATTTCTAGTTGGTCCTTTTTCATATCCTCGAGGGTCTCACTAAATTTATCAGCCTTTTCTAGAAAATTCTTGAAAAACTTTATAATCGTGGTTTTGAACTCTATATCCAGTAGTTTGCTTTCCTCCATTTCTTTCATTTGTGACCTGTTTCTTTGTCTCCGCATTTTGGCTGCTTCCCTGAGTTGATAGAGTGGCTTTGTGTGCTAGGTGTCCTATAGGGCCCAGTGGCTCAGCCTCCCCAGTTACCTGAGGTGGACACTCTTGGTACACCCCTTTGTGGGCTGTGTGCACAGTCTTGTTGTAGTTAAGCCTTGGTTGTTGTTGGTATCACTGGGAGGAATTGACCTCCAGGCCAATTGGCTGTGAGGATCAGCTGTGTCTAAGATGGGAGAACTTCTGTGCTAGAGACACCCTTATCAGGCAAGACTTGCTTCAGTGGGGCTTTGGTACTCACTGAGTCTGCCCCTTGACTGTGTCCCTTATGGATCTGAGGAGTTGTAATCTGGATGGTCCTACTCTGACCCCTGGGTACACTGGCTCTTGGATCTCCAAGGAGGTGCTAATTTAACCTCTGCCTGAGGCCACCCAGCAGGAGCTACAGAGAGATCTGCAGATTCCTCTTCTTTGTTTGGGTTTTGGAGGTGCCCAGATGAGGCCCAGCTGTGAAGCAATGGAAGCTGCTGTGGGGCCTTGGGTCTTCTTTTGGTTGTTCTGGGTCTCTCTTTCTCAGCTGCAGTTTGTTAGGTAAGTTTAGATTTCAAAGGACCAGGCATTCATATGCAAAAGCCTCTGTGCACAGCTTGGATGGGGCCGAGTCTCAGGGTGGAACAGACAGCAATGGCTTCCCGTCAGACCTGCCCTAAGAGGCTCCCGGGTCTCAGTGTCCCTTGGTAATCGCTGCAAGCACCTCTGAGAGAAAGCTGCCCTCGAGTTCTGCCCGCTGCCAGACAGTCCAGTTTCTCCCCGTATGAGTCGGGGTCCCCAGAGTCTCGCCCGGAACTGGAGTTCAGAGCAGTCGGGAGCTTCTGTCTCCCTGCAGATTGAAAAAGCCAGCCATGTACTCAGTTGCCAGCCCTCTCCGCCTGCGCGCGCCTCCGTACCTCTTCCTTCCGTAGCTCCTCTGAGTCTCAGTGTGCTTTTCTCTTCCCTTATAGTTGTAGAATTTCCACTCAGCCAGCCTTCCTGTGGTTCTGGATGATGTTTGTTTTGTCTTTTAGTTGTAGTTTTGAAGTGGTTGTGTGAGGCAGCAAGTTCAGGTGTTTACCTATGCCGCCATCTTGGTTTCTCCTCTCATCTTCCAGTTCTTATCTCCCCAGGACTTAGCTGAAAATCCCTCATCCTTGATTCTCTCCCCTAAAGTTCTTCCAGTGTCAATAAATAAAGTTCTTCTAGTGTCCTATACCCCTAATTCCCACTCAGTTTCCTATTAGTGCCACATCTCCTTGCTAAATTCTCATAGACCCTGACACAGCACACCCCTTCATCTACCCACAAGCCCTGATCTTCTCCACATCTTCCTCCCACTAAAGCTTCTCTACCTCATGGCTCCCCTTCCTTGCTCCCCCATCTAGTCCACATTTAATTCAGGTAGCAGAAATGAAGAACTACACCCCTACCTGGGAATGTCCTCTGTACTAGAGTGTTTATGTCCAGGAGGTGCCTAGGCTTCTTAGGGGGTGAAATTATTACTACTCATTAGTTGGGTGGCTTGGGCAAGTCATATCCCTCTCGAAGCCTCAATTTATTCACCTATAGAGTGGTAAGACATTATCATTTATCAAGCATTTACATAAGGTACATAAGCATTACAACCTATCTAATAAAGAGGGAATATACTAATTGACCATCACGCCTTCACAAAGATGGCGGTGCCCATAGCCACAAGATGGCATCACCAGCCCCCTCAGCCCTGCCAGGATGGCAGGCGTGCAGCACGGCCAGACCCGCTCCCAGGCAGGTCTGGCCACTCCACGCGCCTGCCTCCGGAGTCCCCCAGTCCCCTCAGCTCCCCCAGCTGCTTGGGGCCGGCCCGAGGCACAGGCAAGCCTCGGATGGTGGCTGCACAGCCTCCCAGGGCCACCCAGGGCTCAGGTAATCAGGGCTGGTTGAGGCTTGCACTGCTGGCAGTGGCAGCAGCAGAAGTGTGATGGGGGTGTCGCCTTCCCCTGATCGCCAGGTCGCCTCCTGCCCTGCGGGCTCCCAGACTGTGAGAGAGGACAGGCCAGACTGAGGGACCGCCCCCTCCAGTGCATGAATTTTCATGTACCAGGCCTCTAGTATATTATAAGAAATCAATAATAGCTGATGCTTACAAAGTACTTAATGTGTGCCAGTCACTATACCAAGTGCTTTGCATGTATTTATTCACTTAATCGTCAGAACAACCCTGTGAAAACATTAACCTATTTCACAGATGAAAAAACAGAGGTCTCCCAATTAAGTAATTTACCCTAGGTCACCCCAGCCAGTGGGTGGTGGAGCTGGGCTTCCAACTTTGGTGTTCTGGCTGTGGAGTCCCTAGCTTAACCACTGCCCTATTCTACCTCTTATTACCTCATAAAATGAGGGGGGGGGGCTAGTTAAAAATAATCCCCTAGCATTTTTATAGCACTTTTTCAACTGTAAAGTACTGTTCACATTTTGTATTCTATTTGATCTTCATAACCCTAAGGGTACACATTATTAGTCCAATTTATGGGGCAAGAACTGAGACTTAAGAGGGTCACGTGTCCAAGGAAATACAGCCAGCAATGGCAGAGTGGGGACTCAAATCCCGGACTGCCTGTTCCCGATGCCACAGGCCACATCCTGTCCTTTCTAAGTCTCCTCCAGCTCCAACACCATACGCTATTCTTTCTTCTCTTTAAGTGTTCTGTCAATGAATCCCTGCTTTGTCAGCTAGCACCCACTTTGTGCAGTGCGTGCTCACAAACAGCAGGGGATGCTGCAGACCGCCACTCCGGCACGGCACTGCCCTGCTTCAGGAGCCCCGTTTGGAGGAAACAGCCATAGGCCGCTCTGACATTCTCTTCTTTTTTAATTTCTTTATATTAAAAAGTCTCTGTCAATAGTACTTGTACATGGTAAAAGAGTTTAAAACTACCCAGTTTGCCAACCTAAGGGCAACCCCAAAATTTTTCTGATGTTAATTCTAGAGATATTCTATCTTTATATAAACAAATATGTATTCCCCCCCACACACACACACACAAATGGTAGCATACAAACACTCACACATTGTTTTTATTTTTCACACAAATGGCACCATACTATACACGCTATTCTTTTTCTTCTAGTTTTTTGAGGTAATTTATCTTGCTGATCAGTCCATATCATAACGCATAATATTTAATTGAATGGATAGCTCATAGTCAATTTACTAGTCCCCTATTCTTCTCTATAGTGTACAGTTACGAACAAATCTTCAAATTAAAACACTGTACATAGGCCACTATGCACATATGCATTTCTGCAAAATAAATTTTCAGAAGTGAAATCATCTGCCTGCAAATTACACAGGTTTGTAATGTTGATCAATATTGCTAAATGACCTTGCACAGAAGCTACCCACTTATGACTATATCAGCAGGGCATTCAAGGGTCTGTTTCCTACACCCTCACAGACATAGAATCTTATCAAGCTTTTTCATCTTTGCCTATCTCATAGGTGAAAGATGCTTCCTCGTCACAGTTTTTATTGCATTTCTCTTAAAATGAGTGTCCCCTTACCTCTGAGATTCTTTCATGCAATCTGTAAGTAATTAGCAGGTGCCTCCTGGGTGCCAGGCACCAGGATGGGGTATCCTCCTCCAGCTGTTCCTGGTCTGACTTTCACTGTCTTCCTGCCTGCCCTGGACTAGCCTTACCATAACCCCCAATAAGCCATTTTCCTTGCTTGGCCATCCTCACCAGGTCAGGCAGGGGTGACCTCGCTTGACCTCTTCTTTAGAGGCTTAGGAGTGAGGAGAATGTAGTTTCTTGCCTTTTCTCTGTTTCTCAAGACTAATTCCTGTAACCCAATTAGGGACATGTGCCTTGAGGTCAGAATTAGCCCCAAGTCTCTGGGCTTCTCAGACACACCGAGTCCAATGGGTCAGTTAGTTGCTTCAGTTTTCTCATCCTAACCCCTCTAGGTTGTTAGGAAGGTGGACAAAGAGCAGGAACCTGAGCACTTGTCTGTGTTCAGTGGATGTTGTTTGCTTCATGACGCGCTGGTTGAAACTTCCGCAGATGAGGTGCCAGCTAAATGGAAAATGCAGTACTATTTAGATTAAGTAGGGAAGGCATGAGGTTAGGATCAATGTTCTCTTCTATGTAGGAGACTTCTGAACTGTTTCTCAAACGCCCCTTCTTTTGTGTCCCAGAGTCCTTGGCTCCATTGCAGAGTAAAAGCTTTTTCACCTGCCTCCTCCCAACGCTATGAATCATTTTGTCTAAAGCTCACGTCTTTCCTCCTTGTTCATCTTTGTATCTCTCCTCAGAATAAAGGGGGGATTAACACATGGAAATTTTGAATATCTTCCTGCCTAATAGTTCCCAAGACAGCATCAATGTGAAGGCCTGCATTATTCTTTAGTAGCTTATAATGGGACCTCCAGTGTATCCCGTGCACGGCTGCTGGAGTTTTCCTCCTAAAGCACACTTCTAATCCAGTCACTTGTGGAGGTTCCCTGTAGCCTACTAAATGAAGTGCAAATTCCTTAGCTTGGAATTTAAGGGCCTCTGTGGTGATATGGCTCCCATCTACCTTTTCAGTTCTTTCTTCCACTACCTCATGCTCTGAATTACTGAACCCTTCTCAAGTGTGCCCACACTCCACCCTGTGCCTTTGTCCGTGCTGGGTCTCCTGTGCCTAGAACACCTTCCTCTCTGCTCCCCTTCCATCACTGATGCCTTCTTCTCTCTCTCTTCCCACCTCATCCTTTGTTTAAAAACGGGGGTAATCCGCTGAGTGGACTGAGCATCATTTCATGCACAAGAGGTCGCTGGTTCAATTCCTGGTAAAGGGGGTGCAGGAGGCAGCTGATTGATGTTTCTATTTCTCTTTCCCTCTCCCTTCCTCTCTCTCTAAAAAAAGAGAAGAATTAAAATTTTAATAAAAACATATTTAAGAAAATAAAATAAAAACTAGGCTAATCAGTTTTTCAAAAAGAAGATAAAATTTACGTATTTTTCTGGATCCTTCTAAAATAAAATGGCCCCCAAAGACTCCTGTTCAGACCCCCCAGCAGGATATAATCTTTCCTTGCTTAGCTCTCCAGTCAGACTTTGCTTTTGCTTCTCTCTTGACACGGGTCTGCTCTATCTTGCTCTATCATTCCCATCCCCCTCCCACACCAAGCTCTGTAAAGTAAAACTGGGTGAGACCGCCCTAACCGGTTTGGCTCAGTGGATAGAGCGTCCGCTTGCAGACTGAAAGGTCCCAGGTCCCAGGTTCTATTCCGGTCAAGGACATGTACCTTGGTTGCGGGCACATCCCCAGTAGGAGGTGTGCAAGAGGCAGCTGATTGATGTTTCTAACTCTCTATCCCTCTCCTTCTTCTCTGTAAAAAAGCAGTAAAATATATTTAAAAACAAAAAACAAAACAAAACTGAGACCCATTTTTGTGTCCCCTACAGTTGGTCAATGTTTATTGATGAGGCGTTCTTAAGTCAGAGGAGCCTTTGAGTATGAGAAAAAGTTTGGGACTTGTCACTGCCACGGCTTCAGACCCTCCTCTAAGAGGGGTCTTCTCTCAACGCAGAGCCCCCACCCCACTAAAGTCAGGAGATAATGTCAACCTGTACTGCACCCTATATCCCCCTATACAAACCCTATAGAGAACAGTGGGAACCTGGGCCTCAGGCTTGGGAGCAAAGTGTCCTGTTTGCTCCTTTTCTGAGTGAAGGTAACATGGTAATGTATCTAACTGACTGAAAGGAGGAGTGTTTGTTAGCTTTGAGCTCTTGGAAGGAGAAATGGAAAGCCAACTCTTTCCTTCCCTGTGCTCCTGGTCTCCCCCGCTCCAGCAGATGGGCACAGACACTTATTTGTTAAAAGGCCTGTCTGCATTATTAGGTGGTGATGTGTGCACTGGCAAGGCTGGAGGAAGACAGCCTGCTCTTTCTCCAGGGCTTTCTTCTGTGCCTTCTGCAGAGGCAAGATTGGTGCCTTGGAGTTCAAATACCCGAGTTTTAGTTCTTACTCCACCATTCAAAAGCCAGATGACCTTGACCAAGTCCCTTAATCTCTCAGCCTAAAAATAGAAATAGCTTCATTGTTTCAACCTTCCACGTGGGCTGTTCTGAGCACTAAAAGAAAAAATGTATGTGAGAGTGTTTTACAAATTATATTTTTAAAATGTTATTTTTATCCTGCCTGTTGTGCAATGGATTTACAGAGACTTAAAAGATACACAAGATGTAAGATGGCATAAATTAAAAGTGAGAGTAAAAGCAGCAGAAAAAAAGAGTGAAGACAATGAGCCCAAAATGAGGTTAAATGCACATCCTGTTTGCTATGGGAGGATCTCAAGGTTGTTTACAGGTAACACTGCAAAGTGTTATCTGAATTGGTGAAAGGGGTCACTTGAGTGGTGGTGTTTCAGGGTGTCCAGCATAGAGATTGAAGGCTCATAGTAGGACTGACAAATTCAGATCCACTTGAATTGGAGGCAGTAAGTCCTTCTAACCATCTTATCCATCCCCCCACCCACCCTACACAGCCAGCATTACTTCTCTCTGGGGATGGACTCACCTACCTCCCACTCAGGCACTCATTAAAACACAACAACAAACCAGCTTTATTATATACTAGAGGCTGGTGCACGAATTCACGCACCAGGAGGGTCCCTTGGCCTGGCCTGCGGGATCAGGCCGAAACTGGCTCTCTGACAGCCTGAGGGGTCCTGGATTGCAAGAGGGTGCAGGCCAGGCTGAGGGACCCCACGGATGCACCATCGGGGCCGGGGAGGGATGTGGGAAGTTGGCCAGCTGGGGAGGGACTGCAGGAGGGCTCATAGTGAGCAGTTGAGCAGCCTTAGCATATCATTAGCATATTATGCTTTGATTGGTTGAACAGCCGACCAGACGACCAGACACTTAGCATGTTAGGCTTTTATTATGTAGAATAACCCATACCATAAAGTTCACTCTTTTAAAGTGTACCATTCATGGGTTTTAGTATATACTCTTAATCTTTTGTACTGAACACCATACCCATCCAACCTACTTTGCCACACAGACCCTCTTTGCTCTCCCCCTACTCCAATTCTTAACTCCCTAAAAGTCTGGACTCAAATTCTGGAAAAGTTGCCCCATATTTCTGGCATTTTCCACATCTGACCCATCTCTTTGGCTAGGTGCCCCCATTAAATCAGTTACACTGAAAGTAATAACTAGAGCTGGGGACGGTGGGGAATGCACAGCAAAGCCACCAGTGTGATCTCCACATTTTGTAGAGGAACGCCCAGTGAGAATCCAGGCAGCAGGAGGCTGTGGGCAGGACCAGCCCAGGGAGCTGCAATTCTTGACAGATCACATTGTTAGACCGTGACTCACTCCCCTCTGCAGTCTGGAAAGCTGAACCTCTCAGCCTGGCCTTCAAAGGAGGGCCGCTTGGACTGTGGGTGGACCCTCTGAGCAATCCTCCAAGGGCCAGGTTGGGCAAGCAGAGTTGGGACCTCTTAATTGCTGAGCTGGACTGTTTCATGCCCCTTGACCCCACATGAGAATCCCACATGTCAAAAGGCCATGTGTTGGGATCCTGAAGGGAGAAGAAAAGGTATCCTCTTTGTGCTTTCCAAGAGAGAAGAGGGAGGTGTCTCAGCTCCTGACCCTGCCAGAGATCAGGGCTCTGCTGACTAACTGTGGGGACCCCGATCCCAGCTCTGGAGTCAGTGACAATCAAGCAGGGCCCCTCCAAGAGACCCTCTCATTATTTTCTTCCCCTGTTCAAGGCTGTTCCTTGACTTTGCGACACTCACATTCTCATTCCCCTCTCCTCCTACCCCCTCTGGTTTCTCTCCATCATTCTGTTTCCCATTCAGCACATCAGCCCATCTTTCATAATATAAGGAAGAAAGTAGGATGGGGATTGAATCTTCCTTTTCCATCTTACGCAGTTGTCTTTGGATTCCTTCTATTTTGAGTCCTCCTTGAAGTACAGATCTCTGACAAGATTGTCTCAATCCAAAAGCCCGAGGGGCTGTTGGATGTTACCTTGTGCATGCAACTCCAGCGCATCACACTGTCCTGCTTGCCTTTCGTGCTTGGGCCAGGGCCTGATTGGAGTGTTGAGAGGGTGACCCAGAACTCCTTGTCTGATGGGGGAGGCAGAGTTTGGTCTCTGGGAACGCCCAGTCTGGGGGAGGAACTTAGATTAACATAACAAAAGACTATTTCACAGAGCAGTATGTTCCTAACTGCACAACCTACAAAGTGCTGAAGCACTTTGAAATTGATTGGGATGGTGGCAAGAGTCCCTCAAAAGGAGAGTGCCCATTGTCTAGGGAAGTTAATGCTGGGCTGAGTTAAGGTAAGCTGCCCTGGGTTAGGTGTCTTTGAAAATAAGAAAGACGGCCAAATCCAGTAGTCTTTCCACTACCCCGAGCCATTTCCACTGTCTTCAGATAACATGAGGAACAGAGAGAGTGGTTTTGGTGGTGAGTGGGCTGTGCAGTCAAGTGGGAAAACCACAAGATCGTGAGACCTGCTCCATCTAATAAGGGAAGGGGGATGAAGGAGCAGATCCATGTTTCTCAAAATAGTATTTTCTCTTCTGTGAGAATAGCCAGGTGCATCTGGAGGAGGAGAGGTTTCTATTTTGTGGGGAGGTCAGCCATTTACACAGCTTGGGATACCATTCCATAGCCAATAATGACACCTGTGTGGTTATTTCTCCCAGTTACATAAGTACTTGGACAAGCTCACTACTCACAACCATCCTATAAGGCGTGTTGCTGTTATTACTCCCATTTTCTAAGTAAGGTTCTTTCTGAGAAGTGAAATCACTGGCAGCTGGTTTACTGCAGATTTGGGACCCAAGCCCAGGTCTTCTGATTGTAAGTCTGGTGGTTGTTCCACTATGCTGTGTTGTCACTCCAGGAGGCTGGTGTCTGGGGTCAGTATTGATTCTGAGGTCCCCGGTGTAAGCCCTTGTCCTTGACCCAAGCAACTGTCCTGTTCAGTGTATGGGGGAAAGTTGGAAAAGCACATGCTCAGGGTGCAGAGACCTCTGGCCCCTTTCCCAGGCTCAGCAAGCAGTTCTTAGGTTCGGTTTTATACCCGCCTCCCACCCCCACCCACACCCTCCTAGCCCCAGCTGACTTGGAAGCGGGGAGAAGGAGGCAAGGCCAGAAGACTTTTGTTTTCCAGTGATGGAGAAATGGCTGAAATCCTGGCATCTCCTCCAGAAGACAGAGGCAGCTCTGGATTTCCTGTTGCTCCCAACACGGGCCAGATAATTGGAGACAGATTTTTGGGCTTGGGTTGGGAGGTGAAGCTTGAAGTACAGTCATCGGGCCTCCTGTGAGTCCGTGCGCGCCTGCTTTCTTTGTTAATACTGAATGTGCGTGTGTGTGTGTGTGTGTGTGTGTGTGTGTGTGTGTGTGTGTGTAGATGCTTATGTTTTGAAACAGTGTGTGCATCTATCTAAGTGTGTGCGTGTGTGTTTGTGTGGCACGCCATGTTCCTTGTACTTCGTACTTCTTTGTTAGTATATAGGACTCTGTGTGTGTGTGTGTGTGTGTGTGTGTGTGTGTGTGTGTGTGTGTGTGTGTATGTGTAAGAAAATGTGTAAGCATGTGTCTGGGCCTCCGGGAGTGGCTCCCTTGTTTTGTTTTTTGGTTTGTTCCTTTGTGAGAGTCAGTCCAGCCGGGGAGACCTCACTAGCTCTTTCAGGATCTTATTACTCAAGATCCTTGGTGATTAAATGTAAAACAATAATTAAGATTCAAAGTAAAAGGCAGGAAGACAGATGGCCTTCAGGGAGAGGATATGAGGGATAGAAACAGCCAGAGTACAGTCAGAGGGAAGAGCAAAGAGGAACCTTCTTATAGGGCAGAGGGTCTCTTTAGGGGGTCCCCCAACTCTCTAATGGACAAAGGCACCATGCACTTCCAGGGGGTTCAGCTCTCTCCACTCTCCTGAGGTTGGGCAGGGGAGAGACCTGCTATTGCCTTCCTGCCTGAATGGCTCCCCTGGAAGGAGGGTCAGGCCCCTTTCTCCTAAGCTCCTCTGTGCACATTTACAAATGTAGGGTCTTTAAAAATATATATTTTTTGCTGTTTATTTTAAGTAGTTAAGAAACATTATAACATTAATTCTATAAAGTATGCTCTAGAGAGCTCCCCAAACCTAGATTAAAAAATTTTTTATTTGCTTCTTGTATGTGGTCTGACCGGGGATCGAACCTGTAACCTTGGTGTATCTGGATGATGCTCTATACAACTGAGCTACCTGGCCAGGGCCTGTAGTGTCTTATTTTGCTACAAATGAGATACAGATCAATTGGGAAGCCTAAATCATAACATTTAACCCAACATTGTGTACCTGCTGCATGTCTGATCCTGGGCTGGTCACTCACTTTACATACATTTTGTATCAACATATGCACTTAGGTATGTATGTATATGTGTGTATATAAAACCACTTATGAGCTTGTTGTTAGCTTTCTGCAGAGGAAACTGAGGCTTATGATAAAGTAAGGACTTTAACCCTCCACGATTCCCCCAAGTGATAATTCATTTGTTCATTCAACAAACATATACTGATACCTATCTTCATCAGGCACTACGCTAGATAAAAAGATGAACAAGACACAGTTCCTGCCCTCACAGAGGCCACCCTCTAGGGAGGGAATTAATGATGTTCCAAGGATTGAACTTCTCACTCTTAGCGCTAGAGAGAGGTGGTTGTTGTGGGGCTGAGAACATTTCAGACTGGGGCAAGATTTATTCCCAGGATTAGTTCTTCATAAAGACATTTAAAATAAGGACTGGCCGAAACCGGTTTGGCTCAGTGGATAGAGCGTCGGCCTGCGGACTCAAGGGTCCCGGGTTCGATTCCGGTCAAGGGCATGTACCTTGGTTGCGGGCACATCCCCAGTGGGGGGCGTGCAGGAGGCAGCTGATCGATGTTTCTCTCTCATCGATGTTTCTGACTCTCTATCCCTCTCCCTTCCTCTCTGTATAAAAATCAATAAAACATATTTAAAATAAATAAATAAACAAAAAAAATAAAATAAAATAAGGACTGGCCGGGGAGGGGAAGACATGGTAGAAGTAGAGGGCAATGGATGTGTGCTCTGCCCACCCATCTGCTTCATAGCCCAGCATTCCCTGGATGGACATGGCGTCCTTAGATGGCCCAGTCCCTCTGGCAGGAGGAAGAAGGGAAGCAGGGAGATGCACACACACTCTCCTCTCTGGACTGGTCTCTGTGGTCCCAGGATGGCTGGTTGAGGGGTGGAGAGGATAGAGTCCCCTACTAGCTCCTGGCGGCCTGACTCAATTCCCCAGTGCAGCCGACTCAGCGTGCTGCCGCCAGCATTCTCTGGCCTAAATCGCTTCCAGTTTGTTTAGTCAAAACCCTTGGCCCCAACATCAAAGTCCTTTTGGAGTTTCTGGGGGTTGTTGTTCTTATATGGTGTTTATTTCAGAGACCGTTCTGCTGTCACCGGCTGTGCCTGTGTGGGGTGGGGCAAGAGGGGCTGCTGGGGCCCTTGTGTTTCAGAGACATGAAGTTGGCCTGGGGGGGGGGAAGGTGACGGGACAATTTCCGTGACGGCTGCCCCCAGGACATTGTCTCCCCCAAGCCTCCCTCTACCTGGTACATAGGGGCACAAAAAAGGAGACTGCTTTCTCCTTTGCCCAGGGCTCCCAGATGAGCCTCCATTCCCCTCAAATTTATACCAGACATTTTAGTTTGGGCTTCCAGGGGTCAAGCCTTTGCCACATCTCCCTTCCCCCACACCAGCCCTCATCTTAGAGCCATGGGCTCACTCTAGGTAAACAGCTCTCCACTCTCCAGCTCCCAATCTTTGCCCCTCTGTGCTGGGCCTGGATCCCAGATCCTTTTACACCCCCATGTCCCTTCTTCAGGAGAGCCTTTCCCCGCTTTCTGAAATCTGATTCACTGAATGTGTACTCAACTATTTGCACTCATATTTGGCTCCAGTTGGCTCTGGAACTTGAACTTTTCTTAGTTCTGATCCTGCAGGTTCTAGCAGGTCCACTTCTTCCTGTGACGCTTCTCCAGTGCCTAGCATGGAGTATGTACTGAGAAGGGTTGCTCTGTCCAGGTGAGGCAGATGGAGAAGCTACTTTGATGGGGGCAGATAATACAGATGCAGAGTTGGTGGCCTGGGTGGAGGCAGAGCTCCTAGGAGTCTCCCCAGGGAAAAAATCTGCATTGGGTGAAGAGAAAGCCAACTCCAGGCCTTAGCCATTTGCTAAAACATAAAACAAGGAAGGAAAAAGACACAGGGAAGGGGAGAAAGAGAGAGAAATAAGTAACAAAGAGAAAGAGTAAGCATAGTAATAGAGCCAGATCTTTGGTAATCAGTTGTTGAAAGCAACAGGTTCTAACAATGCTCTACAAAGACAGAGTCCTCTCTGGGCCCAAGACCTTTTTTCCTCTGATGTTCCTAGGAACCTGAGGGGTCTCCGCGCCTTCCTTAACCTTTCTCATCTCCCTCCACAACCTCATCTGATGCTGTTTTTCTCTCGTATCATCTTCCTGGGCTATGCCCTTCTGCTTTCTTAACTGTCCATGCTCTCTCAATGTTCCCACACAAAGGGCACCTGAAGGCACCAATGCCTGAGTCATTGGATGATACTTTACAGCTGCTTGCTGAAAGTGGGACCCCAGCTGGAAGAGTTGGAGGTAAGACTAGGAGTGGACTTAGATATCATCCCTTCCATGAGACAATGGGCAAGCTCTGAATCAGAATCTCCTTCACTTTTGCACACATTTGGAGCCAAGAGCTAGGTCTTCACAGGGGGCTTCAGTCTAGAAACTTCGCCAGGCACAGGTGAGTTCCCTGCTCTGTGGACTCTCCCAAAGGGAGCTTAATTGAGGTTTCCCCAAGATGTGCTAATTCAGAATGCCTGGACACAGGCTCCCCATCTTCAAACTAGTGTCTTCAATGTCCTAAGAAGCTAGTCTCCTAATAAGGGGGATGTAGTTTTAAGTCACTCTTTCCCAGGGTAGCCCCTCGACTCAGTCCTATAGCAGGTGCCTCCCTCTCCACCCTAACCCCTCACCCAGTGTCCACTCTGCCTTAGCAGACTGCTCATTAGTTAGTAATGTTAATGTGGCTGCATCTAGTGATTAAAACCATTGGTTGGATGAGGGTTAGTGATCAACATCCCTGGCATAGTTGCTAATCCCTTGGAAATATGTTTTTAATAATCATAGGGGAGGAGGTCAGGGTGGGTGGTCTTGGGAGCTGGGATCCAGTGTCTCCTGTTCTCCTAGCCCTCCATTCCCGTGGTTTCACCTAGGCAGGCACTGTGGGGTATGTTGGGGTAGGGGAACTACTAGGGAAGACTGGCCAACTCTGCAGCAGATGGAGGTGGTGCTTGGTATACAGCTGCTTCTGGTAGTGGGGCAGGGACAGGGATGTGCCAAGGGTGTGGCTAGTATGGCTAAATGAAGTGCTCAGGGTCAAGAGGCTTTAGCCACGTGGAAGGATTAAATCTGAGCCCTGTATTGCTCATTCCTGTGCCAAATGCTCAGGGAGGAACCATGGGTTCCAAGGATCCCCTTACCAAAGCAGTCCAGTTCCAGGCCTCCTCAGTCTCTACCAGTCAGAAAAGCCTCGAATCAGAAGGGCTCCATTTCCTTTCCCTCAAGTTTCTTGAGCCTCCTGATGGTCCTATTCAATTGTTTAATTTATGTAATGCCTTTAATGATACATAATTATAACTGTTATATTAACAATATAATAGCAGGCACAGAAAAAAATGTAAACTCCATATTAATATATTATGTGTAATAATATAATTATTATGGTTAACATTTTATTGACTGCCTACTTTGTCAGGCCCTTTATATATATATTACCTCTTATGTTCATAACACCCTGCCAAGCAGGCCTTATTATCCTGTTTTATATATGAGAAATCTGAGACTCAGAGAGGTTAGCTTGCTCAAGATCATATAACTAATAAGGGGCGGGGCCAGCATAAACCCTAGGTCTCTGGCTAATTTCAAACCCATTCTTTTCCAAGCCTAACATTGTAGGAAACTTAAAGAATAAAATAATACATCGTCACTGCTATTAAAACACTGATAATCCAGCTTCCTGGATATGGTGACGCACACGCGCGCGCATACACACACACACACACACACACACACACTCACTCACAAGTTAGATAACAGCACAAAATAGTTTTTGGAGGGCTGATGCCAGGCAATGTGGGTGAGGACCTAGGGAGTGGCACTGGCAGTACATGTCACAGTTTGGAGGAAGGAGAGGCCATCAAGGGCAGCAGGGATCACTGAAGACTTTATGCAGGGAGGAGAGGGATGTAAAGGTTAGGTAGGAGTTGGTGATGGGAAGAGCCAGAGCAAAGGTACACAGTAGAGAATTCAGTGGCAGTGAGTAGATCAGACTGGTCTACTTCCTCTGATAACTTCTGTCCTTTCATTCGCCATCCCTGTGAGCAGGCCTGCCCTTAACATTTGTGGGGCTTGAGGCAAGAATACAAATAAAAGGTCACAAACAAAATTTCTAAATACTTAAAAGTTACAAATCAAGTGAAAAAATGTTAAATAAGATATATCCTAACCTCTTACCTTGACAAATCTACTTTCATAATGACTTCAGAGTTTTGCCCTAGAATGAGGTGGTGCTACCCCATCCTCACACCTACCTAACTTCTTTCTCTCTCTCTCTCTTTTTTAAGATATATTTTTATTATTGATTTAAGAGAGGAAAGGAGAGGGAGAGAGAGATAGAAACATCAATGATGAGAGAGAATCATTGATCAGCTGCCTCCTGCATACCACCCACTGGGGATTGAGCCCACAACCCGGACATGTGCCCTGACCTGGAATCAAACGGTGACCTCCTGGTTCATAGGTGGATGCTCAACCACTGAGCCATGACGGCCAGGCTACCCACCTTCTCTTGCCACCAACAGTTCCTTTCTACTCTGCTCAGGTGAGGCCAGCTCCCTAGCCCATATGTGAAAGCTCTGCCTACCCCCAAAGACGGTCTTTATAGGGGACTTGACCACCCCTCAGCCCTGAGGGTATGCACACTTGCACTTGGCCTGCCCTTGGGAAGATGGATGGGGGAAGAGCTCTGCAGTCCCTGGAAAGAGTGTGGAGTCACTTAGATAGGCAATTCTGGAGATCAGTGAGGCCCTCAGCTCAAGTGTAAAACTTACGGGATACCAAGAAACTCAGAAATAAAGAAAAATCATATTTAATGCAATATTTTAAAAAAATTAATGCAGAAGATCCATAATAAGGAAAATATCAAATTTTTTTAAACAAAGACAGGATTTGTATCACTGATTTCTTTTTTCAATATGATCCATACCATCCTGGGCTAGAAACCTAGAGCATGGTATTAGAAGCGAGAGTGGAGGGGACCTTCACTGGGTAGGCACATCCCATGAACTCTTTGCTGTGTGGGGTGGGGAGCTACTGGAGACTCCCAGAACAGGGACCCGCTTGCCTAGAGCCTAAGGGTGATACGTACGAACTGTGAGCTCCAGGAAGGCGTCCAGCATCTAGCAGAGGATCTGGCATTTGGTAGGCCCTCAGTAAATACCTCTTGGATAAGCAAATGAAGAGCACTAACTTTTCCAAAATCATCACAGTGCTATTCATTACAGCGTTGCTGGAACAGTGATCCTCAGTGCAGCCCCAGAATCCCTGTTAGCATGTTGACTGTGTCAGGGCCATGAGTCAGGAACAGAGGCAGGGAACCTATCAAGACCTTTAGAGGAGACTGAGCTGGAATCCTGAATGTTTTTGGGAGAAGGAGGCAAGGACAAGGTTGAAGGAGAACCAGAGAGATGGCAGCTAGGAGTCCCATAGGCTCAAAAAGGACAGGGTTTGGAAGGGGGCGAGGGCTTATAGTTGAGGATGGGGGAGGGAAAAGCTGGCTGAAGGAGGACTGAGGGGCAGGCTAAGGAATGAGCAGGAGTGGGAAGCAGGGAAGGGAACTGTGGAGCCTGGCAGGAAGAGCACAGCGTCTGGAAGGAGTGACGGGGGCGGGAGGGGGGGGTGTGTGTTTCTGCAAAGTGAATAGGGGCCTGGAGAAGGGGAGTCAAAGCCTCTGAGTGGGGATCCCAGAAGCCAAGAACAGGTCAGTTCCTCAAGAAAGGTTCTGAGCAGCCCCCTCTCCACCGACTCAAGTTACACACTGGTGTTTCCTATTTCAGGCCCTTGCCAATTGCCCAGCCTCCACCCTGTCCTCCCTCCCCCTTGCCCTACCTTCCCCAGGGAGGGACAAACACACTTGATATATGAAGTGTTTCCACCTCCACGCTTGGGAGTCCCACAAAGGCTTCAGTGTGTGGCGGTCCCTCCTCCCCTTCTACCCTGCCCCTCCCCTTCCTCCTTCTGTCTGGGAGTCTGGGAATGCCTCCTTTTTCCGGGGGTGTCAGAGAGGAGGAGGACAAGCAGTAGGTAGGGAGTTTCCTTGTCCTCTCCAACCTCATCACCCCAATAGTGGGTAGGTTGATGTGGGTGAGTGTTGGGGGTTGGGATGATGATCACTGTTTCTTTGGTTTCCCATTAGGACCAGGCTCCAGAAGTTGAAGTGGTGGTGGTTGGAGCAGAGGGTGGTGGTTGGAGCAGAGGGGGGAGGAATGCCTCTTTGCTTACCCTGCCCACCTCACTCCTTGCTGCTGAAGCCTCCAAACACTGGTCAGGGGAGTGCTGCATGTCCCCCTTTTCTCCGTACAGGAACCCAAAGAAGAAAAAAAAAAAGAGTTTTCAAATGCTCCCTGTGTTCCAGGCACTGTGCTAGGCCATGTTACAAAAATCATCTCAATTTCTTCCCAGAAAGCTTTTGAGGTGGGTGTTTTTACAGCAAGTAAAGTTAGGGTGGTATGGCACAGTGTTTAAGACCATGGACTTGGGCGGCAGTTAGACCTTGGACCCAATTCCAGTTCTTGACGTCATTAGCTCTATGAATGGAGCAAGTTTCTTTACCTCCCCGAAGTCTCAATTTCCCCATCCCTAAGAGAAGGGTATAAGGCTCTTCGGAGGTTTGGTAGAAGTATTAAATAATATAATGTGCATGAAATACCTGGCAAATGGTATGTAATAGAGGCTAGCATGAATATTGCAGTCCCATAACTGGGGAGGGGGGAAAACAGTCCCTGAGCTTTCCAGTGCTTGACAAGGATGGTCTCAGAGGGCAGGAACCCTGGGCCCAGCAAAGTGGATTGGACACCAGATAATGAGGGTAGGCAGAGGAAGTGTGTGTACAGAAGAGAACTCCCTTCCAATTCCCAGGAGCCCTCTATGGAAGTACAGATGGCGGGGGGGCACCCTGAGGGACACAGACATCCAATCTCCCACCCACAGGCAGGGGTGGACCCAACCCAACACAGTGGGTGGTCTCTCTGGCCAGCTCCTCCTCTGACTCAGGAGAAGCTTCAGCTGGCCCTGGGCCACACCAGCCACTTACACTGCCCGTCACACCACACATGTCCATCATTCTAACTCTTCTTGCCACCAATGGTAGAGTGGAGAGTGGAAATGGGTGCTCATGTATGCTTTGGGTGTATGTGCCTTACATCTTATCTACATGTGAGGGGTGCCTGTATATAGACCCATTTGTGGTCACACAACTCCCTGACTCACCCTGGGGCCCCAGGGTGCATGTGTGTGCCATGTGCCAGAATATGTGCTTGTGTCCACGTGTGTGACTGCGTGTCAGACAAACTCCCTGGAGCTGGGGCTCTGCAGGAAAGGTCAGACGGCAGTCTGAGACACTTTTCATGTGTCAGGAAAACCAGGCTCCCCTTTCAGGAAGCCTGCCCAAGGAAAATAAACTAGCCCAGTTCCTGGGGCAGAGGGGGCGGGAGCTGGGGATGGGGAAAGAGAGAAGAAGGTGGCTGAGCTGCTGGAGGAGGTCACAAGCAAGGCAGTCAAATTACACCCTTTGACCCCACCCTATGACCCCATACTGATCTCTGGAAATTCTCTTCCTTTCACTTTGTCCTCTTTCTCCTCTTCAGATCCTTTTCTCTTCTCTCCATCTCCTCTCTCCTTTCTCTTTCATCTGCCTTTCTCCCTCCAATTTTCTCTCTTTCTTCCCACTCCTATGACTCTGGCTGCCTGAAAGTCACTTATGCTTCTCTCTCACCTCCACTGCAGGAGCCAAAGCCACGAGAACAGGCGGTCAGAAATCCCAATAAGCAGCTGTCTATGTGTACAGGTTGTTTTTAACTTACGTGTTTTGGTGCCAGATTGGCTGCAAGCCCCTGGATCTTTTATATGCCCTTTGGCTAATTGACTGCATCGGTTATCATATGTTTATTAAACACCTGGTCTGTGCCAGGCACTGTGGTTGGCTCTAGAGCTATGAAAGTGGATAATAAGTGGGAAAAACAAATTGGCTCTGCCTCACAGAAATTTCAAATTGATGGGGGAATCAGAAATTGATCAATTTACACATAATGTAAAATTAAAACAACATTGAGGGTTGCAGAGAGCTTCTAGTGGGGGGGGATTAACATGGTCAAGGGGATAGGAAAGATTCCCTAAGGTAGTGATTAGCCCAGGTTTGAGGGAAAAGTAAGAGCTAACCAGGCCAAGGAGTAGAGGGGAAATAGATTACTGCATTATTGTAGGCAGAGAAAACAGCATGTGCAAAGGCCCTGAGGCCAGAGGTCCATTTGTGTACTTGAAATAAGGCCTCTGTGGTGAGGACAGAGAAGGAGCCTAGATGAGGCTGGAGCAGTAGCTTAGACCAAGTCATCACACTCTCATAGTCTGTGTTAAGGATCATTCATCTAGACAAAAGTCAGCTTGACAAAATGCCAATGTATTTTATAATTTTTTATGTAAAGAAAGTATAAATTTATTAAGATGTTTAAAGGATTTTATGTTTTTTCACCACAACACCATCCACACATATTTGAAGAACAACAGCATATAAACCTGGATGACATTGGAAACTGTGTACTCTACAGATGATGCTTGGTCCACTTATGAATTCCCAGGGCCCCCTCAGGTTGAAGGTCATTGCACTGGGGAAGAAAGGAAAAGAGGAAATAGAGAATCACCCCAGTATGTTGCCAGGGCTTGGGTCAGACAAAAGAAGCCAGGCTGAGCCCAGCCCTCTCCTCCTGGAGACCCTGACCCTGGCCCTCTGCCCCCAGCCATGCGCACAGACTCTAACAGCTGGGGTGGCTTGTGCTGTGGGTTGTGGGGACAGGCAGGGGCTTGGAGAGGGGTGAGACAACTGAGCAAGAAGAGAAGAAAGAAAAAAAGAAGAAGAAGAGAAAAAAGAATGGGTAGGGTGCTACTCAAAGTGTGGCCTGTGGACCAGGAGCATCTGCATCACGTAGGAACTTGGAAATTCAAGTTCTCAGCCCCCACCCTGGACCTACTGAGTCAAAATCTCTGAAGTGAGGTGGCCTTTGTGGCAATATGTTTTAACAAGCCCACCAGGTGACTCTCAGGCACTGCTAAAGTTTCAGAACCAGTGGCACGGAGGGCAAAAGGTTAGTGGGAAGTACTCTAGGGTAAGTCAGTGAAAATAGGAACTGAGTCCTCTGTTCACCCAATTATTCAGTCATCCAGCCGTTATCTATTGCTGGATGACCCAAGTGTTTTCCATGTAAGCCTTTCTGATGAAATAACATGGCTCCTTATGCCCAACCCCCTCTCTGATCTCTTCCCAGTCTCTGTCTGGCCTCTTATTCTGGATGGGTGGAGAGTACCCCCTTCCCCCATCTCAGCCCATGTGTGTGGGGTGGAGGAGGGGAAGTGTCTCAGGAGGGGTGTCAGGCAAGGCTTCCTGGCAGACCCAGCTGTCCTTTCCAATCCACACTGCCTCCCAGCTCTCTCACAGCAAGCACACCCAGCAGCTGCAGGAACCATCCAGCCTGGCCCACCTCTAGCCCCAATATCCCCTAGCTCAGGGGAAGTGGAGTTCAACCCGTTCTTCCCTGATGGCTCCTCCCAGACCTCCACAAGGGACCCAGACCCACCACAGCCTGAACCCAGGACATCCACTGAACCCATCTGTCCTTCCTCACAAATCTCTCCGTCTTGAGGGTATTGGGGAAAGCTGCCACAAGCCATGTTCTCACCCCTCTGCCCCCAGCCTGAGCCCCAAACCCAGCTGTCAGCTCCTCAGGTCACAGCCCATCCCCACTGAACACCATCCCACACTGTGGGTGGGATCTCATCTCTATGGAGGCCAAGCAGCTGGCTGGACCACCTGCCTCAGGAGAGACCAAATGGAAGGCTGAAAGGAAGGGCAGGGGTGGGGGAGGCTCTGAGGGAGAGGAAGCAGGGGTGAGAGGGCTGGGGCCAGGAAGTCTAGGCAGTTAGAGCTGGAAGTGATCTTAGTGATCAACTAGTGCAGTCTGGACATTTTACAACCCTCCCCACAGAGTCAGGGCATCTGTGGAAAGTGCTCTCCCCGACCAACTGTAGTCCCCTTCATTATGGGTCTTCTTCAGGATCTTTCTTTCTTTTTATTTTTTTAAATGTTTATTTATTTATTTATTTATTTTTAAATATATATATTTTTTATTAATTCAGAGAGGAAGGGAGGAGAGAGAGATAGAAACATCAATGATGAGAGAGAATTATTGATTGGCTGCCTCCTGCATGCCCCACACTAGGGATCGAGCCCGAAAACCAGGCATGTGCCCTTGGCCAGAATCAAACATGGGACCCTTCAGTCCACAGGCCAATGCTCTATCCACTGAGCCAAACCGGCTAGGACCAGGAGCTTTCTTTAATTAACTCTGCATTTCTTCTCCCCTATCACTCATTCTACTATTGATACTCAGGTCATTAGGTCATCTCACAATCACTCCATGCTTATATTTTTTGTGTGTCTTAGGAGTGTGTGTGTTTCCATGTCCTGCCTCCACCATCAGACTGAGGTTTTCCCATCAAACTAGGTGTTTCTAGAGGACAAATGATGTCTCCCTTCCATATAAGAATAGAAGCTCCCTGAGGGCAGGGGCCATCTCCCTTATTAGACTGGGGTTCCCTAAAAGCAGAAACTGAGCCTCCAGAATTCTTTTGTCCTTCTCAGCTCCACAATTCTTGTTAACAGAGACAGCCCTGGTGTTAGTCTCTGAGCCATGTAGCCTAGGACCTAAGAGTAGTGAGGCCCTTGGACAAGGAGTACCTTTTAGAGACTATGCCTGAAATGTCTAGTGGCACTTTGGGACATGACTTGGGAATTCTCAGACAGCTGTTATCATTCCTTGCCCATCCCAAGATTCCAATCTTTTTTTCTCACAGTAATTACCAGCCTTGGTGTTCTGTGGTTCCTGTCTTCCTGGGAAATTCTCCGAAGTGTTGAAAGGAGCTCACCATACCTAAGCTGGAGACCCTGTGAAGGAAGAGAGTCTTGTAGGGAATGAGGATGAGAGGAGAGGCCCTTCTTCCTCCCCTAGGCCAAGAACTCTGGGAATGGCTAAGGCAGATGACCCCTCTCCAGGGCTCCTCAGGCCCCTGCCCCTCACTGACCTCCCTCTCCCACTTGCCCTACTCTCCTCAGCATGTCCCTGAAGAGTTGAGAATGTAAGGAAAGGCATCAAAGCTATCCCTCTCTAAGGAAATGGTCATAGTCTCCCTCCCTGTTCCTCAGAGAAGGCATTGGGATAGTTGTCACAGCTCCCAAGCCACCAAAGTCATTGAACTGAGCATTCAACAGCCCCAATCCCCCAGCCTGAGCTAGGTCTGAGTGAATGCTTAAGAACAAGGGGACCTCAGCTCTGTCCCAGAGGATCCTCCCACAGCCTCTTCCCACACTGTGCTGGACCTTATCGTATACAGGGCACCTTTACAGGTGTCATCCTAAGAACACATATGTAACAGGATAGCCAGCAGGGCTTCCTCTTCCACTCTCCGTGACACAGAGTGAGAGCACTTTCCACATTTATACTATATTTGTGCATGTGGCTAACCCCACCCCATACTAATAAGGATGAATCTAATGGCCAGGGTCCTTATTTGCTTCTGTGGACCCAGCAGAGTTTATGGCATATGGTAGCCATTCAAGTATGTGGGGTGGATGGATGGATACACAGACAGATAAAGGAACATAATCAGTACAATAACACTATAAGGTGCATAGGACAGACCCTATCCCAATTTGTGGCTGTTGTGGATAAAGGAAGGCTCAGAGAGGTTAAGAAATGTGTCTAGTGCCCTAACCAGTATGGCTCAGTGGATGGGGTGTCTGCCTGCAGACTGAAGGGTCCTAGGTTCGATTCCGGTCAAGGGCATGTACCTTGGTTGCGGGCACATCTCCAGTAGGGAGTGTGCAAAAGGCAGCTGATCGATGTTCCTCTCTCATCGATATTTCTAACTCTCTTTCCCTCTCCCTCTCCCTTCCTTTCTGTAAATAAATCAATAAAAATATATTTTTTTAAAAAAGAAAAAAAGAAGTGTGTCTAGGGCCCCACAGCTAGTCAGTAGAGCTGGAACACCATGCCAGGCTTTATTTTTTTTGTTTCAGTGTACCACTCTTTGTACCATATCCTATGGCAGTGCTAGCTTGGAACCAACCCAGGCTCCCAGACTCTACACCCAAGGCTCTATGTGTGGGTTGAGCAGGTTGTACACTGGAGTCTCCTCACATTGGAGACTCTGTTAATGGCATCCCTTGTTGTCGCTGCAGGATATGACCTCTGTGGTGGCCTCCACACTCACTCCTCAGCCCTCTTTGTGCACATATTCAAACACTTGAGGCAATAGGAACTCATCTCCTCCTCCTCTTTTCCTGCTAGCTAGGGTGCCAGCGGGAATGTGTGTGTGTGTGTGTGTGTGTGTGTGTGTGTGTGTGTGTGTGTGTGGCGGGGAGGCGCGGTGAGGATCCCTGAGGAGTACACAGTACCCCTTCCCAGATCCACTGTGTGCCTCCTGCCTCCCCAGGTAGGAGCACTTCTGTCAAATTTCACTATGTCCCCTATGGGCCCCTTACATGTGCCCAAATGCCCAACTCTCCACACACTTTCCCACACACATGTGCACCATGCAAGCGAGGTGTAGGGCCCCAAGATCTCCAAGCTTCTGTCTGAGATTCAACCAAGCAGGGGGCTGAGGGCTGGGAGCTTGCCTCCTGTAGTGGAGCCCCGTCCCCCTCCACTCGTGTGCAGGGCCCTGGCCCCTCCCAGGGAACAAGGCTGGGATTAATAAGCGGCCGGGCTCCCTCCCCTAATGGGCTCCAGCTGCACAAACATTCCCAGAATTCAGAGCCAGCTCTGTCTGGGGCAGCCCAGGCCTCAGCCCCAGCATTCCTGGGCCCCTCCCCGCCCCCCTCCCTCCCCAATCCTGGGACAGCTGCTCCGGAACTCAGACAACTGGCTGGGGATCGAATCCCAATTCAGCTTTTCCAGAGGTGGGGGACATTAGAATGGCTGGAGGTAGTGTGGGATGGGGAGGAGATTAGAAGGGAAAAGGTAAGCAACTCTGGCAGGACATCTCAGTTCCTGCCCTACCTGCCCCTCCCCCTCCTGCTCTGCTGCCCAACCTCCCCCAACATTGCTCACACTCTTAGCAGTAGGTACCAGGGGCCCAGTCAGTCTTACCTAATTTGTCTCACTAGGCAGTGCCCTTGGCTGGCAATGCCCAGGAGGAGGTGACAGGACAGAACTGGAAGGAAAGATAAACATCACCCCTGTGTTTTAAGAGATCCAGCTGTGTCTCAGATGGAATCCATGGCCTGGCAGGAGCTTCATTCATACAGATTCTTATACAAGAAGGGGGAAAGGGGTGGCAATAGGCAGGAAAAAGGTAAGTGGGGTCCTCACCCTCCCATTATCCACTCAGGGAGGGACATTTAGGGACCCGGTGGCAGAAGTCCTAAGTGGACAAAGATGTGCTGTGGTGATGACAGCTCTGAACCTGTCTTTTCTTTCCCACCTCTGCAGCAAGGGCCAGGATGGGTCATTCAGCTGTCCTTGCCCAGTTGCCACCAGTTAGGCTAGTTTGTAGGACACTGAGGGCTTTGGCCAGGCGAGGAGTCCTGTGGTTTGTGTTTGTGCCAGGGTCCATCTGAGTGGGGGGACTAATGGATAGCATCGGTGACTCTAAGGAAGGTGTGTGTGTGACTTTCCCTGTGTGCACGTGCCTCGGTTCCCAAGCAGCAGCAATTGTGTCAAGTTTGGAAGTGGATGAGCATGTGTGCAAACACGCACATCTGCCTCTGGTGTTCAGAAATGCTGAAAGTCCCACACTCACTAGGAAAGGCTGCCTGCTGACCACCCCCACCCCCAGTTGGAAGTGCCCCTACCATGGGCGTGTGCTAGAGAGAAGGTGAGAAGAGAAAGAATGGTAAAAAGAAAAGAGAGGGCCCTAACCGGTTTGGCTCAGTGGATAGAGCGTCGGCCTGCGGACTGAAGGGTCCCGGGTTCGATTCCGGTCAAGGGCATGTACCTGGGTTGCGGGCACATCCCCAGTAGGGGGCGTGCAGGAGGCAGCTGATCGATGTCTCTCTCTCATCGATGTTTCTAACTCTCTATCCCTCTCTCTTCCTCTCTGTAAAAAATCAATAAAAATATATATAAAAAAAAAAAAGAAAAAGAAAAAGAAAAGAGAGGGCCCTGGCCAGGTACCTCAGTTGGTTAGAGCACCAAGGTTGCGAGTTTGATCCCCGGTCAGGGATCAACCAATGAATGCATAAATAAGTAGAACAAAAAAAATCAATGTTTCTCTCTCTCTCTAAAATCAATTTAAAAAAAAGAAAAGAATAGAAAAGGGAGGTGGGTGAGGGTGAGCCCTGTAATAGGCTGTGTAGGCAGCAGAGGGCACCCACTTGGGAGCTTAGAAATGTGGGGGTCCTGGCCTCATGAACCAGCTGGGGACTTTGGACAAGTGACTTCTCTGACGTGGGCCTTGCTTTCTTTATCTTGAATATAAGAAGGCTAGACTAGTCTCCCCTGAGTCCCTTCTTAGATTCCATTGTGACTAGAATTGGGTTTGGGGGCACAGGGGAGAAATGGGCTCTGGGCAAGTCACAAAGAGCAGTCAGCAGGAACTGCGAGGAGGGTCCCTGGGTCTCCTGGCCCTGGAGGGGCAATTCTGAGGAAGGGGGATGATCCCTGCCCTGGGGAACCCCAATTTGTGGGTAGGCGGAGTACACTAGACATGGAGCCACATAACAGCAGATTCCCAACTGACCGAGTTCTTGGTGGCAGTCCTGTGTTAGAGGAAAAGAGGGCCACTGAGACAGCAAGCATGGGTTCAGTCACCCCCTTTCCTTCATGTACGCATGGCAAAGACACACCCTCCCTCCCCAGGCCCCTGCTGAGGAATACAGACAGACCTCTCTGGTCTTTGTCCCCATCAATCCCCTGCCCATGTCACATCATCCACTTCCTCGTGGGCCCTGCCATTTCTCCATGGAGGTCCAGAGGGGATGGCTGACTGATGGTGTCTGAGCCCTCTAACTCATCATTACCATACATCTCTACCCGAAGCTATAGGACCAGTTCGTGAGCTTGAGAGAGAAGGTGAAGTGAGGCCTTCTCCTTGCATAAATGGAGAAACTGAAGCGTTGTGGTTAGTGGCAGGAACTCAGGAATTGGACCCAATTTAGGATTCTCTCCAAATGAGTCTCATTAGTCATTCATTTAGCACTTAGCAAACAGCTACTTTATCTTTAAAGATAAAGGAATTCAAAGAAATAACATTTCCCCCAAGGGTATGAGGTCAGAAATTTTTTAAAAAAATTCCTTCCTGCCCTGACTGGTTTGGCTCAATGGGTAGAGCGTCGGCCTGCGGACTGAGAGGTCCCAGGTTTGATTCCGGTCAAGGGCATGTACCTTGGTTGCAGGCATTATCCCCAGCAGGGGGTGTGCAGGAGGCAGCTGGTCGATGTTTCTCTCATTGATGTTTCTAACTCTCTATCCCTCTCCCTTCCTCTCTGTAAAAAATCAATAAAATATATATTTTTAAAAAATTCCTTCCTAAGACTGAAGGTGGAATTGGAACCAACCCTAGGCTAACCCAAGGAAATAGTAACTAACCTGCAATTGGATTTCAGAGCAGTTGATGTAGGTACTGGGCAAACAATAGACAGGGATACCTGAACCTCCTAGACCAGTGGTCGGTAAACTCATTAGTCAACAGAGCCAAATATCAACAGTATGATTGAAATTTCTTTTGAGAGCCAAATTTTTTAAACTTAAACTTCTTCTAATGCCACTTCTTCAAAATAGACTCGCCCAGGCCATGCTATTTTGTGGAAGAGCCACACTCAAGGGGCCAAAGAGCCGCATGTGGCTCGCGAGCTGCAGTTTGCCGACCACTGTCCTAGACAGAAGAAGTTCCGGATCATAAAGCTGCAGGTGTTTAGCAGATATATATATGAAAGAAAAATAGAAAAGCAGCAGCCCATGGTATGGAACTCTAAGGTAGAGGTGGGAAAGAAACTGAACTCGTAGCCTCTCTCCCCTGCCCCTCCCTATCTCTTTCGGTTATCTGTTGAGTAACAACCCACCCCAAACTGAGTGGCCTAAAATAAGAAAAATCTTTTATTTGCTCATGATTCTGAAGTTTGGGCAGGGTTTGGTGTGGACAGCTTGCCTCCACTCCCTGTGGTGTTGGCTGAAGCCTGGGCAGCTCCACTGGTCCTGGAGCATCCAAGATGATTTGCTAATGTGTCTGGCGCCTCTGCTGGCATGGCTAGGAGAGCCGGGGGCTGGCTGGGCGTCTCTCTTTCCCTTCAGACTCTCTCATCTTCCAAAGCTGTCTCTCTTCCTCTCCTTCTATATAGCCTCTCCCTCTCCTGCAGGGTGGTTGGACTTCTTTACATTGTGGCTAGCTTCCAAGAGGCCAAAAACTGGAAGCTGTGCCAGGCCTCTTAAGACCCAGACCTGAAGTGTCAGGGTATCAATTTTGTTGCATCCTATTGGTTAAAGCAAGTCACAAGGCCACCCAGATTCAAAAAGAGAAAAAAGCAGATGAAAGTACAGGGAAGGCATTATTGGTGGCCAGTTTTGCAAACCATCCACCACATTCCTTCAACTGTGCTTCTCTTTGGTTCCCCTTGGCTCACCAAAGGGCACTATCCTCCCTGGGGTGTCATCCTTAACCCGTTTCTCTTTCATACTCCACATCTAATCAGTGCCCAAGTTCTACTGTTTCTGCTCCCTTGATGACTCTCAAAGCATCCCCACAGTTGCTACCATCTTCTCTTACCTGGAATGCTCAGTGCTTCCTAAAAAGTTTCCAGTTTCCACTCTTGCTTCATTACCATGTTGCTTTCCACACTGCAGCCATAGTGATCATTCTATGTTCCTTTTTTTAGTCTATATGCTGCTGAAGCATCAGAGTGATCATTCTAAAAGCCACACCTATGGGAAGCTGGTGGGCAGGGACAGGAGAGCCAGGGAGATGGCGATTCATTATGTGCCCTTTTGTACCATATGTACACCTTTCCTAAAACTAAAACACCTCTTAATATTGGACTCAAGCCCAGCCAGAGTGGCTCAGTGGTTGAGCATCGACCTATGAACCAGGAGGTCAGGGTTCGATTCCCGTTCAGGGCACATGCCTGGTTATGGGTTCGATCCCCAGTGTTGGGCATGCAGGAGGCAGCTGATCAATGATTCCCTTCTATCATTGATGTTTCTATCTCTCTCTCCCTCTCCCTTTCTCTCTCTGAAATCAATATATATATATATATATATATATATATATATATATATATGGACTCATAATCAAATTTAGCCTGGCCAGCATGGCCCAGTGGTTGAGCATTGACCTATGAACCAGGAGGTCAGGGTTTGATTTCTGGTCAGGACACATGCCTGGGTTGCAGGCTTGATCTTGATGTTTCTATCTCTCTCTTCCTCTTCCTTCCTCTCTGAAATAAATAAAAACAATATTTTAAAATCAAATTTAATCGTATGTAAAATAAACCAAATTCTCATTGAGTCACTTTTCTACTGAAAACCCCTCTATGATGGCCCATGGCTCCGAGGATAAAGTTTGAACACCTTACTGGAGCTTACAGAGTCCTTCACCACCTGCTCTGCCTGGCCCTGCAGGCTCATCTCTTCCCACTTTGCATCTATGCTCCAGCAGAGCAGAACTTCTTCGAACTTCTTGCAGTTCCTTGAAAGCACCATTTTCTCTCTTGCCTTGCAGGTTTTGCACAGGTGACTGCTCACAACACTCTATTGTTCAGGTCTCAGATTAGATGTTTTCTCCAGGAAGTCTTCAGTAGTCCATAAAGTTGGGGTTTGATGCTTCTTCTGTGAATTCCCATAGCACCCTGGGCTTGACGAGCACTGTGTTCATCACGCTCTATTGTAATTACCCAGTGCTTCACCTTGTTCCTCCCTCTAACACACACTTCCAATGGGGCAGGAGCCAAGCCTGCCTTGCTCACTGCTCTTTGCCGAGCACTTGTGCCTGGTGAAGGAAAGAAAGGGAGAGAGGAAGAGAAGGAAGGTAAGTTGGTTTAAAAGTGGAGCAGCTCAGGATGTGGTAAGGATTCAACCATGTGGATGGATCTCATAGACATTAGATACAAAAGAGCATATTGTATTATTCTATTTCTAGAAGTTTTATAACAGGCAAAATAAATAGGTATGATAGAAGTCAGAATAGTGGTTACCTGCAGGGCAGTATTTACTGGGAGATGGCAGAAAGAAAATGTCTTATACCTTGATTTAAGTAGTGTTTACATGAATGTAGACACATGTAAAAACTCATTACTCTGTACTTAAAATTAAAATGAATTTTATTCTATGTTATATCTCAATAAGAAAGTACAAAGAAGAAAAAAAGAAAGTAGAAAGGAAAGGAAGAGAGGAAGAAAGAAGGAAGGAATTATGTGTAATCAGAAATTCAGTTAAATTGCCTAATTGGTAACAGTGGTAAATCAGTTATAATCTAGGACTCAGGTATAGAATTAGGATCTGGGCAGAAAAAAGAGTGTGTGTGTGTGTGTGTGTGTGTGGTTATATACACAAATGTGCATGGAATATGGTAGGAGAGTAATGAGAACAGTTTTACCCATATAGTCATCACTCATCTACCTGTCCCTCCACTGGTTTTCCATACTACAGCAGGCTGCATGGGGCGACAAGGCCGGCAGGGGGGTTAGTGAGAGATGACCAAACGACTGAACAGGCCGGCAGAGGGGGCCAGTGAGGGACGACCAAGCCAGCGGGGGTGGGGGGGGGAGTTAGGGGCAATCAGGCAGGCAGGCAGGTGAGCAGTTAGGAGCCAGCGGTCCCGGATTGTGAGAGGGATGTCCGACTGCCAGTTTAGGCCAAATCCCACAGCAGTTGGACATTCCCCAAGGGGTCCCGGATTGGAGAGGGTGCAGGCTGGGCTGAGGGGACCCCCTCCCCCGCCCTGTGCACGAATTTTGTGCACCGAGCCTCTAGTAAAAATATAAAAATAAATAAATAAAACGTAGTAGCTTAAAACAACAACCATCATATTATACCTCACAATTTTATGGGTCAAGAATTTGGGTAGGGCTTACTTGTTCCACAGGTGAGATTAAGGATACTTGAAGATATTCAGCTGGTGAATGTCCTGGTCTGGAGGATTCAGGATGGTTTCACCCACATGTCTGGTGCGTTAGTAGAGATGGCTGAAAGGCTGGACTCGGCTGAAAGGCTGGACTGAGCTAAAACTGTTAACCAGAGTGTTTTCATGTGGCCTCTCTAGCATGGTGGCCTAGGACAGTCTGACTTCTTACCTGGCCGCTCAGGCAGCTCAAATGGCAAGGGTTCCAATGAACAACGTTGAAGTTGCATGGGCTTTCATGACCCAGGCATGGAAGTCACAGAGCATCACTTCCACCATATTCAATTGGTCAAAGTAGCCCAGATTCTAGGTGAGGTGACATAGACCCCACCTCTCAACAGGAAGTGTCAAAGAATTTGAAGTTATGCCCGCTGGTGTGGCTCAGTGCTTGAGCGTTGACCTTTGGACCAGGAGGTCACGGTTCGATTCCTGGTCAAGGCACATGCCCAGGTTGCAGGCTCGATCCCCAGTGGGGGTTTACAGGAGGCAACTGATCTATGTTTTTCTTGCATCGATGTTTCTATTTCAGTATCTTACTCCCTTCTCTCTCTAAAATAAATAAAAATATATCTTAAAAAACGAATTTGAAATTATGTATTAAAGCCACCTTACTTTTGACCCTCCAGGAAGTTTCTTATGTGAATCCCAAAGGGGTATAAATGAGATGGTTTACCCTCTTTCTCTGACAAGTCTCAGGGATTATACTTCCTGAGATTTACAAGGCAACCAATTCACACACTTTTCTGGAGGTGTGCATGTGTACACTCACATGTATATCCATTCATACAAACACACAGAGGCACAGTCACATGGTCAGATCTGGCACATACATATAGCCAAGCCTGTTCTTATCTCTAGCCATGTCTCAAATCAGGGAGACCCAAAGTCCTGCCCTAGAATTATTTCCCAAGAAGTTAAACTTCACTGACCATTCCTATTGGTGTGAGAAGGGGAAGGGGATGTTGATAGGGATGGAATCTAGTCAGTTGTTGATTGGAGAGAGGGCATAGATCCAAAACCTACTAACGTTTGGCTTTAACAAGTCCTTTGGTGTGTGTGTGTGTGTGTGTGTGTGTGTGTGTGTGTGTGTGTGTGTAAATGTCTCCTTATTCTGATCGGCTCAAGTCACCGAAGAAATGAGATCTGGTGTTGAAAGCAGGCAGGGTTGGCTCAGACATGTGCTGCAGGGCCAAGCCAGCGTGAGATTTAATTTTTGCTGGGGATCAGCCCAAATCCTCACTTAGATCAGCCCTGCCACTCTCCTTCACACTCCTTCTATGTCCGCGCACTCTCCTTCTCGCTGTTCTCTGATCATGCTATGTTCTTCCATGGCTTTGCCCATGTTGTTTCCTCTGCATAGAATGCCCTTGTCTTTTTTCCTGACAGTCTCAGTGTCTGCCTCTTATATCACATGATACTGCAATTATCTGCTTACATGTCCACTTTCTTCAAGAATATAGACCATGCTCTATTCATTGCTGTATCTCCAGTGCCTGGCACGGAATAGTTCCCAACACTACCGGTTGAACCAATGATTAAATGAGCAGCTATTGCTCTCAGAGTCAACAACTATTTCCCCTTCACATCTCTGCACTGTCCAACTCCACCCCAATCCACCCAAACTCCCTGAGCTCCTATGAGAAGGGGCAAAGGTACCAAAGGCTAGGGTGGATGGTTTGGGCTGGATTCCTGAGGCCCCAGGGAGACTCAGAAAACAGGAAAAGACGTGGTGTTGAGTTACAGCACTGTGGCCAGCAGCCCCAGAGGCACTCATACTCTTAGTGGGAAAAGTCAGAGAATCCTGCAAGGTTTTATCAGTGTGGGGGAGGATGTCTTAAAGTCTTCATGCCTCAGTTGAAATAGTCTGTAAACCCACCTGGTCCTGTTGGGTTAAGTGTTAGGGTCTATTGGGAATATTCAGATCTGGGCCTGAGCCAGCACCTTCTTGGAAGAAGATGATTCTGGCTGCTGAGGTGGGGGCAGGTGCAGTTGAGACGGAAGTCCCCTGGATGCACAGCACATAGCATCTTAACTTCCCTGCCCACCCTCTGACTCACACTTGAAGGTACAAACAGATCTGGGAATCTTGTTAAAATGCAGCTTCTGATCCAGTAGGTATGAGGTCAGACTCAAGATTCTGCTTTTCTAACAAGCACAGGGATGGGACTGTTGGGGAGTGGGGGAGGGCAGGGCAGAAAGCAGATGGAATCACACTTTGAATAGCAAAATTCTATAAAATTGGCAATAAGATCCAGACACTGAGGGCTCAGGGCTCACTCAGGCCTTAAAGGGAGAGGCTGCTATCAGGAATGTAAAAAAATAATGTCCAGGAAATAATGCAGGTGACAACATAAAATAAAGCCAGCCTGACAAATATCTAGTGTGCTTGCCAACCTTTACATTCTTTTTGATTCTGTGACCATGACAGACATCACTAGTGGATTTCAGCACTATCTCCCACTAAACCAGAACTGAATCCAACTCAGAATCCAACTGAACACAATACTCCAGGAAGCCACTACCAATTATTACAGTTGGCATGTGAACCGACCCCATTTGTAGTCCCGGTATTGTGGTTAAGAGTCTGATCGCCTTTGCTCTGCTCTGACTAGCTAGCTAGATGCCCTTGGAACAGCTGCTTCCATGAACTTCAGTTACTTTAATATGCTATAATTTGAGGTAAAGATAGAACTCATTTCATAATTCTTTTGAACATTAAATGCTATTATGAATATACAGTGCTTAGCACAGTGTCTAGCACATAGAAAGTATTCAATAAATGGTAATTAGGCCCTAGCCTGTTTGGCCCAGTGGATAGAGCATCGGCCCTCAGACTGGATTGAAGCGTCCTGGGTTCTATTCTGGTCAAGGGCACATACCTTGATTGTAGGTTTGATGCAGGAGGCAACCAATCAATATGTCTCTCTCATATGGATGTTTCTCTCTCTCCCCCTCCTTTCCACTCTTTCTAATAATCAATGGGGAAAGAAATATTCTCAAGTGAGGATTAAATAAATAAATAGTAATTACCGCATAGGGGGTGAATGGATTGGCTGTGCAATTAGAGAGGATGTGAGTGGTGGGATGGAAAAGAGGAAGACAAGGGAGAGAGGAGAGAGGAACAAGGGTTGGGAAGAATGTTGGACAAAGGCTGTGCCAACATGGGGAAGGCTGGAAGATACCCAGCTCTCTCTGGATGGAAAGGAGCTTCCTACTGACACTAAAGCTCATAGGTTGGAAGGGGTGCATAGCACTTGTCACCTTCAGGTATCTGAGTTTAGAACTTCTTATTAAGGAAAACTGTTAAAGAACTTAAAAATGATCAGAGAGAAGACTGTGTCCTTGCAGGTTATCTCTGAGTTTTATTATTGTACAGTTATTTTACAACCCAGACAATTGATAATGAAAAATGATTTTTGTCCATAAAAATATAAATTGTGTCTGGTGGAGATGCAATTGATTATTGCCCAGTGAATATTACCTGTTTTTACATTAAGCAAATTTATTTCAGTATTCTTGATGGCCTAGCTATGTTTCTGTTCTTTGAGTTCTCCTTTGAACATCTTACTGGTTCCTTCATTAATGAATGAGTTAAATAAAAATTTTGATGTGTCCAGTGTATGAGAGTAATTATTCTGCCTTGTAGGAAAAAAAAAGTCTTTAACATTCTCATTAGCAGTGAAGATTAAACAGAAGACTTCCAGACCCTCTGTCCTGGACAATTTCCCCACATGCTCCAAACACTAGATTACACATGTCAAGTTTATAAGGGATCATCCTCAATTTCATTCTTTGTTTTACACTATCCAAATAGATACATCACGATTCCATGTTTGAGCCTGGACATACTTTCAAACACTTACATAGACCGCAAGCTTTTTTAAAAACAAAATACATACCAAACAGCTCTGGCCGGTTAGCTGGTTAGCTCAGTTGGTTGAGTGTCGTCCTGATATGCCAAGGTTGCGGGTTCCATCCTCAGTCAGGGCACATACAAGAATCAACCAATGAATGCATAAATAAGTGGAACAACAAATCGATGTTTCACTCTCTCTCTCCTTACCTCTCCCTCTCTCAAAAAAAAAAAAAAATGCTAAGAATTTTTTTAACACACACACACACACACACACACACACACATATATATATATATATAATTGATTTTTTACAGAGAGGAAGAGAGAGGGATAGAGAGTTAGAAACATTGATGGGAGAGAAACATCAATCAGCTGCCTCCTGCACACCTCCCACTGGGGACTGAGCCCGCAATCATTGATCGGCTGCCTCCTGCACGCCCCCTACTGGGGACTGAGCCCGCAACCAAGGTACATGCCCTTGACCGGAATCGAACCTGGGACCCTTCAGTCCGCAGGCCGATGCTCCACCCACTGAGCCCAACCAGCCAGGGCAAATGTTAAGAATTTAAACAAACAGCCTGGCCAGGCGGTGTGGCTCCGTTGATTGAGCATCATCCCATGCACCAAGAAGTCATTGGTTCAATTCCCATTCAGGGCACATGTCCGGGTTTCGGGCTTGATCCCCAGTAGGGCGTGTGCAGGAAGCAGCCTGTTTCTCTGTCATTGATGTTTCTCATCGGTGTTTCTACCTCTCCCTCTTCCTTCCTCTCTCTCTAAAAATTAATAAAAACATTTTTTTAAAAGGCTCTAACGTACATGGGCCCTGAGCAAGGGTACAAATGAAGGCTTGCACATTAAAAACCAACAACTTAAACAAACAAACAAAAGACACATATCAAATAAACTCAGAAGCACCACACCTAATACTTATCCATTCATTCATTCCACAAACTAGATGGCAGTCTCCATGTGGGCAGGGGTTGAATTTGTGCATCTCTAGAGCTTAGCAAGTTCCTGACTCTTGGTAAGCAGTAAATAAACATCTACAGAGCCAACACATAAATGCATAAGCTTAACTAGCAATTATTAAGCACTTACTATGTGCCAGGCACTGCTTTAAACATTTTACTTGAATTTGTTTAATCTCAAAACAGCCTAGCCAAGTAAGTATAATTACTTTCCCTGTTTATAGACAATGCACAGAGAGGTTAATTAACTTGCCCAAAGTCAATAGCTAGCAAGGGGCTGAAGCAAGATTCAAGCCCAGGTAGTCTGGCTCCAGAGCCTGTGATCTTGCGTACCTACTATGTGCCAGGCATATTGGTAGGCTTAGGGAAATAGAGATAAAAGACCAAACACAGACTCCCTCAAGGAGGTCACAGTTAAGAAAGGAGATGAGCCCTAGCTGGTTTGGTTCAGTGGATAGAGCATCGGCCTGGGGACTGAAGGGTCCCAGGTTCGATTCCAATCAAGGGCACATGCCTGGGTTGTGGGCTCAGTCCCCAGTAGGGGGCGTGCAGGAGGCAGCCGATCAATGATTCTGTCTCTCATCATTGATGTTTCTGTCTCTCTCTCCCTCTCCCTTCCTCTCTGAAAGCAATAAAAGTATACTTTTTAAAAAGAAAGAAGGAAAAGAAAGGAGATGAATAACAATAATGGGATGTGTTGTCACAAGTGAGAACACAATATGGGGACAAGATTGACCTAGGATGGGGTGGGGGGGGCAATGGTAAGATATGTACACATATAATACCTTAATAAAAATTTGAAGAAAAAAAAAAAAGAAGATTGACCTAGGAGAATGGCTATCTATAGAGGGGCCACTTGACCTTATGTAAGTTCTGAGGCACCAGTAGCTAATAGCCAGGCTAGGGGAAGGGAAGGGCATTAAGGCCACCGGAACAGTATGTGCAAAGTCATGGAGCATGGTTGGTCTGGGAACATAAGAGTTCCAGAGGCTGGCACATACAAGTGTAGGGAAAGACATGAGACATTAGTCTAGAGAAGTAGAAGCCAGATCCAGATCTTGGAAAGCTTTATGTGCTGAGTGAGGGAGGGGCTGAGTGAGGGAGGGAGTTGGAACACTTCTTGGAGGCCTTGTAGGATTTTAAGCAAGAGTGTTAGAAGCTCAAACCCCACAGTCTGCCCCCTCCCCACCCACAGGACACTAAACCCAATACTCATACTCAGAATTCCCTAAAAGCCACATTCGTCCCCAGAGAGTTCTCTGGGAGGCCTAGACCTAGAGGGAAATTCACTTTGAGTCTGGGACACACCCAGTGCCACCTGGGAGCAGTGGCTGAGAATCCTCTTGCCCTCCCGCCCCCACAATTCCTGTTATCACCTCCCACCCCCATCCCAGCATGGCCACTTCAGGCCCACTCCCTCCTCTCACATTTCTCCTGAGCGTAAGGCCAGAGATGAGAATTAAGCATCTTTACTTCCCTGCCCACCCTCTGACTCCACCATCTTAATCAGCTTCAGAGCCTGGCACATCCTAGGCCCCAGTCAACGGAAAAAGAATAGGGACACCGAAGCTTCCTGGGGGAGCTGTGGCTCTGGGCTCTACCCTCCCCTCCACCAGGCTGAGGCTGGTGATTAGCTGGGTTAATTACATCCAAGCCATTTCCGATTGGCACAAGCCCACCCACCCACAGAGCCTGTCCAGAAGGCATGCAGCCCAGACCAGGGTCAGGATGCCAGGGCACCAGCTACTCTGGAAGGGGTACTGACCCCTGCAATGGTCAAATGGAGAGTGGTTGTCTTGCCCCACCCTCACCAGGACCTCTGCCCCTCCCCTCACCCCAGGTTTTTCCCATCCCCATCCTACTTTTTGCAAGTCCCCACACAAATCCCTTCCCCTCCCCTCTTCCCCCAGGTTTGGAATGAAATCATGGGGCTCTGAGTTCCGCACGAGGCCCCGACATAAACATTCTGATTGGGGCTAATTACAAGGGCCAGGTTGGGAGGCTGGAGCCTTCAGAAAGCTTGGCTTTCAAACAAAGGACCCAGGGCTCAGCCCCCAGCCCAGGCCGGCTCCTCTCCAGGCTTCATTAGGAATAAGGAGGGGGCCTGGGGCCATAGGCGGTCCTCTCTAAACCCAGTCAATGGTCTCTGAGCTTGTTCCATGTCCCAAGTCCCATCTTGTCCTTTCTCCGGGCCTCAAATCTTGGCCTTTCCCATATATCCTGGAAGAGCAGCACGTCTGCATTGGAAGGCAAGGCAGCCCAGGGAGGGGCACTCAGGCTGTGAGTCTGGGGATGGGGCAGAGCAGGGGGAGGGGAGGCACCGGGGAAGCCAGCTGTGACAGCCCTAGCCCTAATTAGCCAGCTTCAAAGCCAGCTGGAGAGAGAGCCCGCCCACCTTCGTGCCCTGCTCACTCAGGCGGGTAAGACATTTCTGTCCTAATCAGAGGAGAGGGGGAGAAAAACACTGCCCACTACCACCCCAAGGAGCCTCCAGACTGTGAGCTGGCACCCTGAGTCAAGTAGAAAAACTGGAAGCACAGAAAATCATTCTAGTCTTTTAAAACTGCCAGTAACAAAATAGGTTAAAAAGTCCTCCGGAAATGCACATCCTGTGATCCAGGGATTCTCCTGTATTTTCAGTTTATCCTAGATTGGAAGAGTGCTACAATTTGTTGAGCTTCTACTATGTACTGGCTTCTATAAATGCACCATCTGATCTAATCCTTGCAACAACCTTGCTGGGACAGTTACTATGGCCTTTTTACCGATGAGGGCTGGGACTCAGAGCTAGGCACTTTCTCATGTCAAAGCCTGTACTCTACACATGGCTGGTCTGTGGGTTTCTGTCTTCCTCCTATTTCTTTTCTCTACACATATTATACATTCATTCCACTGCTGCATCTAGATAACCTGTTCCCTGAGAGAGAAATGGGATCGATGAATAATCTGGTTTGTGGTGTTCCTGGTTTTGTAGGCCTGATGGTTTTCCCTGCTATATACCCTTTCCACAGCAGCGGTGATTAGAGACTGGGGACACGCGTCTGAAAAGATAAAAGCTGCCCCTTGGAGAACTGGAGATACCCAGTAATCAGGACTAGGAAATGTCTAAACTAGGAATTGGAAAAATTGGAAAACTACCTTTGGGGCAGGGTATGGGCAGGGGGGAGGGGGATTTACAGCTAGAAGGTCCATAAACACTCTAAAGTTAAATGCAAACTTGTGTGTTCATGGGGAGCTCTGACCATTTTATCCCCAGAGGCCCAAAGATTTTTCAGGTTCTCAGAGGGGTTAGTGGACTCCAGTTTAAAATCCATTTAGAGGAGAGGAGGGTAGGTCTAGAAAAGGAAGGGACCCTACTACAGTGAGCAGTGAAATTATCAAAGGACAATGCCTAGGAAGAGGCAGGAGTTTGGACTGGGCTCCTCTAGCCAGACATGTGCCCCATGCACCCTGGGACAGCATCTCCCCACTTCTAGAACCCACCCCAGATCTGAGGTCCCCAACACCCTCTTGGAGAGGCTTTTGAAATAATCCAGAAGGCAGCAGATCCAGATCCTACTGATCCTCATTCTTTGGGGACATTCAGAAGAATTTTGTTTTGGAAAACTTTACTGTCCTTTTCTGGGGCTGGCTCTTAAAGGACAAAGAGTTTGTAGCTAATGGAACTATTTTTTCAGGAGGGGAGTTTGGGGAGGGGGAAGAAAAAGCCAAAGTCTGATCAATGACGGAGGAGTCTGGAGACGAAATGCCCTGAATCTTGAGAACGAGCAGCTTTGCTGCTTTGTGGGATGGGAGGGCAGGTAGAAAGCAGCTGTGGTCTGAGATCTGTCCCAGGCCTGGGGCCTCAGGTGAAATGTTTTCCTTCTGGGGTTGAGAAGAATAATCTTTACCAAAATTCTCTCCCTCTCACCCCTACTCAGGGAAGGAAGAGGTCAGTGTTGCTCATCTGCCATTCCTACTGCTGATAGCATGGGTGTCTACTGACAAATGTACCCAAAGCACACAGAGCTGGGATGCTGAGGCCTTAGAAGTGGGAGAGGTTCACCGCCTCCCCCCCCCCCCCCAATCTTCAGCGCTCCTCTTCCCACTGGATTCCATCCAGTCACTGCAAAATCTACACCCCCCCCCCCCCCAACACACACCCATTCACAGGCTTTCACCATTCTTTCCAGGAGGGGCACTAACAATTTGTTTGTAATTTAACTCTTTCCTGCAGGCCTTGTGGGGTTCCTTCAGAACCCTGCAACAAATGGAGCTACAGCCCGGTGACACCCTACCCGCCTATTTCTTTGATAACTGAGGGAATCTTATGTTGGAACTTCACATATGCCATCAGGGGAAAAGCTAGTTTTAATGTAGGATTTTGGTCACCGGCACAAACGATTTGGGAGAAGGTTATATATTTTGGGAAAGGGGCTCTGCTGAAATCCTCAGACTTCATACAATTCCAAACAAAGCCCCACATACGACTTCAATTACCACCAAACATTTCCAGATCCCCTCCCCCAACATAAACTAACACTTGGAAGTAGGGGTTCTAACTTACTTTCTCCCATGTCCCAAACATTCAACAAAGGGTAGTAAGGCACCATTTTCCCCATCAGCATTTAGCTAAAAAAGCAAAATCCCAAGCAGGGAGCCTCTTCTCTACCCCATCCCCAACAGAGTACTTGTGGGTAGAGGGAAGGAGGAGGTGTGGTTTGGTTATACTAATAAAATGTTACAACCCTGTTAAATACAATTAAAGGGCTAGATCTCTAGAAGATAATTAAATGCACTTTATTATTATGATTATTAGCTTTTAATTTGCACTATTATCAAGAAACAGGAGATGGTGAAAAATTGAGTTCTGTGGCATACTTGTCCCACCCACCCGCTTGGTCCTCAAATCAATCCTTTAGAATTAAAATTCTAAAATATTCCAAATAGTTGAGGGAGAGGATGTGTATTGGAAACTGCAATTCTCATACCAGTGTCAAAGATACTTTAAGAAAAAGTCTTGACTTTTATTTGTGGGGGGTAGAGGGAAGATAAGAAACATCTGTTATAAACATTCTATCAATCTTGTGATATAGAATGTCATGTAAACACTCAACCCCACCCCCACAGTCACAAAGAGCCTGCCCAGAGCCTTCTTCCAAAGCAAAGATACCCACCTCCCTCCCCCCCTTTCTGGACAAGTTTGAAAAGAAACCAGTCTTTTGTCAAAAGAAAACTAAAAATCCCACCAGCCCATCTCTGCCCATCTGTCCCCTCCCTCCAACCCAACCCATTTTTTATTGCTTTTAGAAAAAAAATAACCCTAAACAACAAAAACCCACACATTACACACAAACCACCCCACAAACCTGAAGCTAGAGAAGATATTCGGTTGAGGGAGTGGGGTTGAGGCACAGTCTGCGGGGGAAATTACGGGAGAGATGCAAGGACATCACCTAACCCCAACATTTGCGAGCTAACGCTCCCCCTAAAAATGTAAGGGTTCAGGGTGGGTACTCAAGGTAGTGTGTGTCTGTGTGTGGGGGGGTGTTTTTATTTCAAAACACACTTCACAAAGCACTTTTGGCCCACTCCAAGGGCTTGGGGCATCAAGTTGAAAAGAAGAAAAGTTACGGAGAAAGATCTTCCTGCCTGCAGGGGAGTGGGCCAGCGGGGTGGAGGCCATTCCACACGCGCTCTCCGCCCTCTCCCCACCACCCCACCCGTTGGTTTTTTTTCCACGTCTTCATCTCGGTTGGGAGGGTTCCAAAGATCTAGTGAAGGAAACAGGACAAGTGAGGAGAGAAAGGGGGGAAGGGAAATAAAACAAGAAGAATCCAAGCCTTGTTAAAAAAAAAAAAAAAAAAAAATCCACCAGCTTCCCCAGACCCAGCTTCAGTGAGAAGGCCCACCAATTTGGCTTTAGAAGTTGAATGTAACAAACTAGCCAACACCTCTTCCAGCAGGCTCAGCCCTGCCAAATCACCAAAAACTCTGAACCAAAGTGCGGCGTAGTGTTTGAAAGGCGAGAACTCCCCTTCCCCTCAGTCCTCAGCCTTGGCGCCCATTGCTGTTCCTTTTTTTTTTTTTTCTTTTTTTCTTTTAAATAGAAAATATATAATTAAATTTACAAAGACTATTTACAATTTTAATTACAAACCTGGTGGGGGTGGTGGGCAGAATTATCTTTAAAAAGCGACCTAAAAAATAAATGGTTTCGATTGTTCTTTATTTAAAAAAAATAAAATAAGGAGTCTGTAGGAGCGCGCCCCCCCACCCCGGAGAGGAGGAAAGCACGGTGTGGCCCCGGCCCCTGGGACACCCCCTCACACGGTGGTCTCGCCGTGCCGGCTGTTGGTGAGACGTGTATAGAACTTCCTCCACGAGTGCAGCGTCTTGCCGGACCAGATCCAGAAGCCCGACGTGATGCCCACGATGAGCGTCATGAGGTATTTGATCATGTAGACGGTGAAGTCGGGCGACATGCGCGGCGTGTAGTGCGCTGGGCACGGGATGGCCAGGCTCTTGCAGTGCTGGCTCACCCAAGAGCGCTCCCAGTGCTCTCGGAAGGCCTGCTCGTAGAAGTAACAGGCGATGACGATGGTGGCGGGCACCGTGTAGAGCACCGAGAAGACACCAATGCGCACCATGAGCCGCTCCAGCTTCTCTGTCTTGGTGCCGTCATGCTTCATGATGGTACGGATGCGGAAGAGTGATACGAAACCGGCCAGGAGGAAGGACGTGCCTATGAACAGGTACACGAAGAGCGGCGCCAGCACGAAACCCCGCAGCGGGTCCAGGCTATTGAGACCCACGAAGCACACGCCGCTCAGCAGGTCGCCGTCAATCTGGCCCATGGCCAGGATAGTGATTGTCTTGACCGCCGGCACGGCCCATGCGGCCAAGTGAAAATACTGCGAGTTGGCCTCGATGGCCTCGTGGCCCCACTTCATGCCCGCCGCCAGGAACCAGGTGAGCGACAGGATGACCCACCAGATGGAACTGGCCATGCTGAAGAAGTAGAGCATCATGAAGAGGATGGTGCAGCCCTCCTTCTTGGTGCCCTGCACCACCGTGCGGTAGCCGTCCTCGGAGAAGCGCTCGTTGCACACCACGCGCTCCTGGAGCACGAAACCTGCGATATAGGCCACCGACACCATAGTGTAGCAGCCGGACAGAAAGATGATGGGCCGCTCGGGGTAGCGGAAGCGCTGCATGTCCACCAGGTACGTAGTGACGGTGAAGAAAGTGGAGGCACAACACAGCACCGACCAGGTGAGGATCCAGAGGCGCGCAAAACGCGTCTCCTCCTGCGAGAAGAACATGGAGCCGTCGGGTCTCGCCGGCTCACAGGGCGCCGCGCAGTCGCGCTCGCCCAGGAACTTGTAGCTGAGATAGGACGGCACCTTGAGGACACGCGGGCAGTGAAACGGGTGTTCCAGCGTGGCGTAGCGCGGGGGCGAGCCGCCACCGCCCGGGCCGCCTGGGGTGCCCCCAGCACCCGGCTGCAGGCCCGGTGGCGGCGCAGTGGTGAGCAGCGCGGGCGCGCCGTCTTCGGAGTGGTTCTGGCCCACGCAGATCTGCTCCGCACCGTGGCGCGGGAAGTGCTCGCAACGCAGACGCTCGGGCCACTGGAAACCAAACTTGTTCATCAGCGCCTCGCAGCCTTGACGTGCGCGCTCGCAAATGGAACGGCACGGCGGTATGGCCTGCTCCAGCACGGTACATACGGGTGCGTACATGGAGCACAAGAAGAAGCGCAGTTCGGGCGAACACTGCACTTTCACCAACGGATAGAACTGGTGCACCTCCAGACCCGCGTCCTCCTGGTTCGTATGGCCCAGAAGGTTGGGCATGATGGTCTGGTTGTAGGCGATGTCCGTGCACAGCGGGATGGAGATGGGCTGGCAGAAGCCGTGGTCCGGGATGGAGATACCCTTCTCTCCGTGGAACTGGGCTGGCCCCGCGGCGGGCAGCAGCAGCAGCGGCAGCAGCAGGCGGGGCAGGGCGCTGCGGGGCCGCATGCTGGCCGCCGCCCCCCACCCGGCTCCGGGGCGGCCCCCCGCCCCCGCCCCTAGCCCGGAGACCGCGCGCCTTCCCCGCCGCCGCCTCGCCCCAGCCGCCGCCTCCCGCGCCTCTTTACAAACTTTGCTCGGGGCCTCAGAGTTGGGGAGGCCGGGCGGGGGAGGGGGCGGCGCGCCTGCCCGCTAGCTCGCCGCAGTCTAACTGAGCAGCTGGAGACACCGCGCGCTGCTTTGCTCTCTCCTCTTCTTCCTCCTCCTCTCCGCCTCTCCCCTCCCTTCTCCGCCCAGCGACTCCTTTGTGCCTTCCTCCGGCCCTCACCTCGGCCTCTCGGATCCCAATTAGTCGGTTTCAAGGGGTCCCCGGCCGGTGGCCCCGCCCTCTCCTCAGCCCCCCAAAAAAGGGAACCTTGAAACCGCCCCGTCGAGCTCTAAGCACCATCCCAAAATGTGCTCTTGGCCAATCAGATTTAAACCCGAGGACCAGCCCCGAGGGCTGGATTGGTCGACCACAACATAATGAGATCAGAAACCAGATGCCAACAAAACTTTCCCCCCCTCCTTTTGCTTTTTAAAGAGACATGCTATTATTATATTAAGGGCTGTTTGCCCAGCATGGGATTTATCCTGAGTCGCGGAGGCGAGATCCGTGGACACGCTTCCCCAGCACTGCCGCGGACCCAAGCCACTCACGCTTGGATCACTTTTTCTTCCAGGGGGCCAAGGAGCTCTCCAGGGTAGGGCCTCTTTAAATCCTTGCCTCCGCCCCTGCTTCTCAACCCCACCTATTCCAGTCCAATTTTACAGATCAAGTGAAAAAATTTCAAGTTAAAGATTTGTTTCAGAAGAGAGACTTTTAAAAAGCTAACAGTTAATAAAGACTTTACTCTCAGCCCCTTCTCATGGAGTCCAGACAAAAGTTTCACTTCACCTAATAAGTAGACCCCTAGGAGTTTTCCTCGCCCCTCCCCTACACACACCCTTAAATAACCCTCTGAAAAAACGAGAGCCTGTCTCTTTAAGAGGCTCTTAAAGGGGCCTGGACTCCGGGGCGTAATTGCCCCGTAGCGAGCACAAAGAAGCCCATTATGGTTCTTTGTGTTCGGTGGCACCTCAAAGTGAGAAAACTCAGGAACTTAGAGGCCCAGAGCTGGAGGGTTCGGGCGGGGGTGGGAGGAGGTGAGGTGAAAGAGAATGGCCGGGAGCTTCGGCTTCTCCCACCCCCTTCTTCCGAGGCAAATCTTAATTATGCAAAGTAAAGTTTAGTTGCCATAACGAGGAGGTCTTAATCGAAAGTTAATGGTGGGGGGTGGAGGGTGACGGGCAGTTTTAAGTGAAGAGATGACTTTCTTAGGCCGTTTGGGGGAATTTTACTCCTCTCTCCCCGCTCTGCCTCCGCCCCCTAAAAGCTTCCAGATATCGTCTCCTGGGAAGAGAGTTCTACCCAAATCTTAAGTGATTCCACACCAGAAAGGGGTGGTGTGAGTGGGGAGGGAGGAGGCTGGGGTTGTTGTGGATTATCACCCCCTCCTAACCCTCACCTGGTTTGGGGTGGGTGACGGTGGCCAGCAGGGTTCCTGCTATTTTAAAAGGGTTTTCTTTTTTCCCTTCTACGATTCTAAATTTAAAGGGGGCGGGGGGGGGGGGGGCCTGAGGAGGAGAGGAGGATTTGCATGTAAATCTCCTGGGCCTGGTACTGGATGATGGATCAATTATTTCTATTGTCTCTCCTGAGGGAAGGGGGGTCACTTAAAAAGAAGAAAGAAAATTGAGTTTAGAAAACCCCTTTGCTTCTTAGTATGGGCCAAATCCTCCCAGCCTGGTGAGCTATTTCTTGTTTTTAAAGAAAATGGTTGCTTTAAAAACAAAAGAACAAAATGAAACAACATCAAAAAGAAATGTAAGGAAAGAAGAAAAGAGTAAGGAGAAGGAAAGAAAATTTTAGTGGATACATAGAATGGATCCAGGTTTGACAGGATTTGATTTTTTTTCTTGATTGATTGATATACAGTACAGATTTTCCAGGTTCTTTACAACGTGACAATGATCCTTATTGTATCCTTGAGAAGTTGCCTTTTTGGTACTTTAAGAAAAATGTTTTCTTTCAAAACCAGGATAGTTCACTTTTGTCTCCAAGCCATCTGGGAATAGGAAAGTTATGCTTTCCTGCCCTACCTGGCCCAAACTAAGCCCGAGGAACTGTTCCTTCAGCTCTCCCCTTCTATCTTACCTCCTCCAGGACATCTTTAGAGCTGGTGCCAAGACTCAGAGCTGAGCAGTGAAAACAAGAATGAATAAGATAGGCTCCTATACTCCACCCAGGAAACTGAGAACAAATCTCCCATGGAAATGCAGCATCTTCAATTTCCTTCCATGACAAACTTGTTTTCCTGCCCTAAGGCCAGGCTTGAGTGACAGTTATCCTTCCCCAGCCACCCCCAACTCAGAGGGAGAGCTGGAGCTGGAAAAAAGAAATAAAAGACATTATTTCATTCACTCAGTCTACCTTTCATTCCTTCAGCACACTTTTATTGAGTTTCCTGACTTCAAACCACGGTGGTAGATTATGGGGAATGTAGAGAAAAATGGCAGCATCCTTGCCCTTCAGGAGTTTATGGCATCCCAAAAGAAAGTGATCCTATGAAGATCTCCCAATTATCTAGCATTTTTACATGCAATAAGAAGCCATGGTATTTCATGATTACTCTGGCCTTTCATGTGAGGGATTTGAGCGTGAACAGGACCAGAACCTGCATCTTCAGACTACAGGCCTACCCACAGCACTTTACATTTCACCAACTTGCCTTTTGATTAAAGCAGGTCTGTAACTAAAGGAAATTAACAGACTCTCTGTTTAAACATTTCATGATGTCATTTATACGTTTTTATTGTTTTTCTGAGAGAGAGAAACATTGGTTGTCTCCTGCACACACCCCAACCAGAATTGAGCCCAAAAGCCAGGTTTGTGCCCTGACTGGGAATTGAACCCAACAGATTTTTTAAAAAATATATTTTATTGATTTTTTACAGAGAGGAAGGGAGAGGGATAGAGAGCTAGAAACGTCGATGAGAAAGAAACATCGATCAGCTGCCTCCTGCGCACTCCCCACTGGGTATGAGCCAGCAACCAAGGCACATGCCCCTGACCGGAATCGAACCTGGGACCCCTGAGTCCGCAGGCCTACGCTCCATCCACTGAGCCAAACCGGTCAGGGCCCAACAGATTTTTAAAATACGAAACTACACAGCCAAAATAATTTCTGAATGACAAAGATAAATGTCATAATAATAAAAAAGTACTTTTCAAAACAAGAAGTTACATAAATTACTATTCAATCAGCAAATTTCCTTGGGTACGTAAAGTAATTGCTACCATTTACTGAACTCCTACTGAGCACTGCACATACATTATGTGTATGCCTACAAAGTAGGTGTTACATTTTGTTTATGGATGAAGAATTTGACCTTAAGTGAAATTTGGCCACTTTCTCAAGGTCATATAGTAAGTAATAGAACTAAGATTTAAACCCAGACCTGTTTGGTCTTAAAGCTATGTTCTGCCCTGCCCATGTGGTTCAGAGATTGAGCATCGACACATGAACCAGGAGATTGAGGTTCAATTCCCAGTCAGGGCACATTCCCGGGTTGTGGGCTTGATCCTCATTAGGGGGCAAGCAGGAGGCAGCAGATCGATTATTTTCTCTCATCATTGATGTTTCTATCCCTTCCTCTCTCTGAAATCAATTAAAAATTTTTTAAAATAGCTGTGTTCTGTCTCCTACACCACATAGCCCCTAATGTCTATAAGAATTGTGTGCTTTTATGCACTTAACAAATATATGTTGACTGCCAGACCCACCCCTGTTCTGTGGAGCTTATATTTTAGTGGAAGAGACATTCATCATACAGTCACTTAAATAGGTGTAAAATTGCCCCAGATTTCAGTGCTATGAAGGGAAAGTCCATGGTGCTGGAAAAGCATAATGGGAGAGGGACTCTGAGTGGGGGAGGGCAGCGGAGGCCTGTGTGGTTGGAATGAGGAGTAAAGCAGGATGAGGGAAAGAAAGGCCAGCAGGTATCAGCCCTATGGGGCCTTGCAGACCTTATGTGTAAGGTGCTAGGTGTAGAAATATGAACCCACCATCTCAAGGCAGGGAAAGGCATTCCAAACAGAGGGAACAGCATGTGCAAGGGCATGGTGGGTAAAATAAATGGAATGAGAAGGGATCACAAGTATATAAGTATTTTGGCCCTGTTAGAGCCCTATGTACATCAGGAGAGTGATGGCAGAGGAGGTTTTAAATAAGCAGGTTTTAAATAACCATGTTCACAATCTGGACTCCTGGAGATAGAGATACATACACTAGAATGTTTAGGGAAGGGAATTGGTTACACTTAAGTTTTAGACAGTCCCTTTGGGCAGCTGTGAGGAGCATGACTTGGCTGAGTCAGAGACACCAGTTAAGAATAGATTGCAAGCCCTAACCAGTTTGGCTCAGTGGATAGAGCGTCGGCCTGCAGACTCAAGGGTCCCGGGTTCGATTCTGGTCAAGGGCATGTACCTTGGTTGCGGTCACATCCCCAGTGGGGTTTGTGCAGGAGGCAGCTGATTGATGTTTCTCTCTCATCGATGTTTCTAACTATCCCTCTCCCTTCCTCTCTGTAGAAAATCAATAAAATATATTTTTAAAAAAAAGAAAGAATAGATTGCAAGACTCCAGGTAAGAGATGGCAAGGGCATGAACTGAGCTGTGGCAGTGTACATGGAGAAGAGAGAGAGAAGGGAGGAAGCCCAACAAGGTTTCTGACCAGATGACCTGATATCATTAACCAGGCTAGGAAACACAGGGACAGGGTGAATAGTGAGCATAGTCAAGCCAGTCCAAACCTATGGTATGTCCAAGGGCAGGTGTCCAGAACACAGATAGCTCTTCTAATCCAGTGCCCAGGAGGGAGCTCTGAGCTAGATTTAGATCTGGTACCTTTAGCCTATGGTTGGAGCTGTCAGAATGGCTAAGATCACCTAGGGACTGGTTGGAAAGACCAAAGCTTTGGGGATGCCAACATTTAAGGACCATGAGACTATTGAGGAGGGAGACGGAAAAGGAGGGGTAGGGCCAGAAGAGAATGTCACAAGGCTTGTTTATTCCTGGTCTGGAGCCTCAAATCAGAATTCTTATTTACCTTGTTTCAGTTGTGAGCATTAAATGATATAGTGTATAGCACTCACTTGATCTGATCCGAAGCTAAAAGTTTGGTAAATAAGAACTATTATTTTTATCCAATAAAGTATTGAGCACCTACTGTATACAAAGCAGACAAAGTTTGCAGAGACCCAGGCTCCAGCTTCTGGAAGCTTACAGTCTAGGGAGAGCAACAGTTTGCTGGCAAATCTGGGCCACTATTCTTCCCCGAGAAACATTTCAGGTGGGTCCGGGGCTCCTGCTGTGGGCTGGGAACCTAGGTGTCTCCAAGTACACAGTGCCAATGCCACTTCTCCCCCAAATCCTGGGGCACTACTGTCAATCATATTTCGGCTTACAAATCTCATATCTGGCATAATTGTTGAGTGCCCATAGCAAAGATGCTACATACTCCATTCCATGGGAGGGTCTGCAGGAGCAGAAATATCAACCTAACAGGAGAGCAGACCAAATGGAAACCTGATCTGGGGCTCAGAATATCCAGGCTGCAGGCTTGGCTCCACCCCATACCTGCTGAGTGGCCTTAGGCAAGTCATTTTTCCTTCCTTAGCTTCCACTTCCTCATCTGTATAAAATCATTGTAACATTGGTTTTACCTTTGGGCCAGATGTAGGGGGCTATGGAAATAATATATACGGACCATTGAAACTGTCCTTGCTTAATGTCACCTGAACAAGGTGAAAGGCTAGTGTGTTATAGATGAATAAAATGACAACTTGTCAGTAATACCCAGCACACCACAGGCATGCTCAGAGAGCACAGGGAACTTCTCCCAAGTAAGGAAATCTGGGAGCTCTGCCCAAGGCTCTCCACTCTTATGCGAAAATCCTCTTGTCTCTGGCCTTTCACTTTGCCAAGGGGGGTGAGATCTGTTTAGGATGGGGAGAGGTTAGGAAGAGAACATAATTTCAGATATTTTGAGATCCTCAAGTGTTTTATTCTTCAAGTAGCAAAATACTCTACTTTGAATGGGGTAGGTCCTAAACACATTGTGGAACATAGGTTTGAGCCTTCTGAGAATCTAGTTGGCTAACACCTTCCCCAACCCACAAGGTATTCCTCTCCTCTGGGAGAATCTTCCCTTTCCTGCTCTCTCCCTGATCCTGGCCACCAAGAGCTGGAATCTACCTTCAGGTGAGACACCAAATTCCCTCTCCCTGAACGCCATCCTTCTTTTAGCTCTCAGGGAACAGGCCCTTAGAATGGGCCACAGAATAATCAGGTCTAGGAATTTTGGAACCGCTACTTCCTGCTCACTGTAGGCCCTTCAGCGCCCCTCATCCCACCCCCTGCCAAGTTCCAAGGCTGCTCCAGGTTCTGGGGACAGAAGGGGAGGGGGAGTTAGCAGAGTGCAGTTGTTATCCCCTTTATCGCTTCAGCACCCTTCCCCAAAGTCTCTGGATGGCAAAACGAGCCATAAAAGGATTAAACTGATAGAACAGATTATCTCTTAATTAAGGACTTTAATTAGCCCAGGCCTAGGTCAAGCAAAAGCAAAACGTGGGCTGCTCAGAGCAGACTGGAGAAAACAAAGCTGAGTACTGAGTTTGGTTAGTGAGGTTCTCAGGGGTGACTATGCCTTGTTGGCCCAAAAAATAAGCATCTCTGGGAATGTATGAGTCAAATATTTTGTGTCATGGAAACTTCTAGAACCTATGGCCAAGAGAAGAGGCATGGGAGAGCTTGAATGTTAGACTTGTAGATGTGGAGAGAAACTCAGGTGTGATGAGTGTGGGGGTGCTCACTGGGGAAGGAGGGCTGAGACAGGTTTGCTTTCCAGTTGGGGCCCACTCCTGCTCCAGCACAGCACAGAATTTCATTCCTGGCTCTCTGCACCCCATCTCCTAACTTAACTTCTTCCTTCCTTCCTTCCTTCCTTCCTTCCTTCCTTCCTTCCTTCCTTCCTTCCTTTTCCTCCCTCCCTCCCTCCCTCCCTCCCTTCCTTCCTTCCTTCCTTCCTTCCTTCCTTCCTTCCTTCCTTTCTTCCCTCCTCTCTCTCTCTCTCTCCCTAGTCCCCTTTGCTTCTCCCAGAATTTCTCTCCTTTTCCTCCAGGCTGGGCCACCTCACCCCCTCCCCTTTCTCTTTCCTGTAACTTAAGCTGTTGTTGGGAGTTGGAGGAACTGGGCTGGTTTGAAAGGAGGCCCCACTGCTTTTCAGTGAGGAATTGAAACCATGGAGCTGGGGGTGAGGGAAGGCAGAGGGGGAGGGGGGCGACTTGAGAAATCAAAGCGGCTGCAGCTCCATCTGGGAAACCAACTTTGATTTACTAGCAAGGACCTGGCTCTCTAACCACCATCATCCCCCCACCCCACCCCCCAGCCCTGCCCACTTCCCCTTCTTCCCTGGACTTTGCTTTGTGGTGTTAACTGGGCGGGGGTTTAGGAGGGTGGGGGGACGCTGACTCCCTCCCCCAGCCTGAAAGCCTGTTTTTGTCCTGGGAGAATCAGCCCCGAGAAGCAAGGCCTGGGGGACCCTGGCTAAGCTGGGCTGCAGATGCTTCTAAAGGGGGCCCTGGGTTTTAGGAGCTGGGTGTGGGAAGGGACCCCTGGGGAGGAGGAAAGCCCCTCCGCCCAGGCAGCCTGGCCCCTCAGCCTCAGCCCTGCTCTGGCTTGAGGCGACCCACTTCCCCAGATATGTGGGGCTGGGGTATCCAGAGGAGACCAGGACTTCTTCATCTGTCTATGGCCTTCCCCTCAGAACTGGGGGGTTGGGACCATGAGTAGAGAGAGAAAAAGCCAAGAACAGAAAATGACTGATAAAAATAATGAAATTCTATTTTAATAAGATTATTTTTTAAATTTAAATTCTCACCCAAGGATATGTTCATTGATTTTTTTTTTTTTTTTTCAGAGAGGAGGAAGGAAGAGAGAGAGAGAAAGAGAGAGAGAGGAACATCGATGTGAGAGAGAAACACATTGGGCCCCAACCAGGAATTGAACCCCCAGCCACCCAGGCAGGGCTTCATAGATTCTTTTGTGTTGCAACACAGTGTGGGCTATGGACAACACCGGGTTCCAATGGGGACTAAGGCCATTTTGGATGTGCCACCTCTCTCTTCCGTTCCTCTACTGTCCCGTTTCCGTTTGGCCTTGCTCCTTCTCTATCAAATCCTTAAGCTCCCCAAGGTTTAAGGTGGTCTCTAATGGGAACTCTGCAATCAAAATAGGGTCCTGAATGTCAGTGCCAGGGCTGGACTAGAGAAGAAAGTGGGCCATGACTGAAGGCAATGCTTGTGCATGTTGTTGACTAACCACCTAGTCCTCCTCAGTGGAAGGGTGATGGTTTAAATCCCTGAACTCTTGGGTTCCAGGCAGAGCCCCCACCCGCCCACCTCACTGGGTATTTTTCAGGGTTCAAGCATTCAACCTTCAGGACTAGCTTTGAGGAAGGAGAGGAAGGGATCAATTGGGCATGTGCCCTCCACAAATCAAACCTTTTTAGAGCTCACAGCTCTATGTGAGCTCCTACCCTAAGACAATGTGCTTGAGAGCTTAGGGTCCATGCATTAGAATCATGGGGAAAGGGGTGCTGGGGCAGGGTTCGCCTATTAGGAATTCAGATTCCTGAGTCCTCCCAATGATCTGAATTTATAATCCCCAAGTGATTCTTTTTTTAAAAATTAAATATATTTTATTGAATTTTTACAGAGAGGAAGGGAGAAGGATAGAGAGTTAGAAACACCGATCACCTGCCTCCTGCACACTCCCTACTGGGGATGTGCCCGCAACCAAGGTACATGCCCCTGACCGGAATCGAACCTGGGACCTTTCAGTCTGCAAGCTGAAGCTCTAACCACTGAGCCAAACCGGTTAGGGCCCAAGTGATTCTTATACACTATGACTATCTGCTTTCCAGACCACACATTTAACTTTCAGAGCCCTGGTTAATCCTGGCAGCTGCCCAGTCCTGCTCTGCCCCCTACTCCAAACTCATTCAACCACCCTTCAAAATCAAACCCCAATGTATCTTCCCAGCATGAGCTTCCGCACTCGCCATACAGTAGTGGACAAGATGAACTGCATTCATCCCACTTCCTTCTAGGTAAATTCTTGTAAAGCAGAAGTTGGACAGCCAAAAATCTCATCTCAGCCTCTCCAGCAGCTAGAGGTCTAGATGCAAAAGGCATTCATTTGAGACTTGGAAGGTGGAGGGGAGATGAGGCCATGTTCTTGCTGTTCTGGCTATTTCTGCTGGGAGAGAAGGTCCTGGAATGGGGTTTTCCTGGCAGCAGTACCCAGTGTTCAGTCTTCGTGACAGCAGTAGCAGCATGGCACTGATTCCTATGGGGCTATGGGGTTACATCCTTGACCTTAGTTCCAGTGGCAGCCTTCTTTTTTTTTTTTTTTTTTTAATATATTTTATTGATTTTTTACAGAAAGGAAGAGAGAGGAATAGAGAGTTAGAAACATTGATGAGAGAGAAATATCCATCAGCTGCCTCCTGCACACCTCCTACTGGGGATGTGCCCGCAACCAAGGTACATGCCCTTGACTGGAATTGAACCTGGGACCTTTCAGTTCACAGGCCAACGCTCTATCCACTGAGCCAAACCAGTCAGGGCCAGTGGCAGCCTTCTGATTCTCCCTGCCTGAGTGTGGCAGAGGTGGTAGCTCCTACTAGAAGATCATTTCTGTGGCTTCATTATAAAGTCTACTCCTCCAGTCCATCCAATTTTTTTTTCTAATATATTTCATTGATCCTCCACAGAGAGAAAGGGAGAGGGATAGAGAGTCAGAAACATCAATGAGAGAGAAACATCGATCAGCTGCCTCCTGCACACCCCGCAATGGGGATGTGCCCGCAACCAAGGTACATGCCCTTGACTGGAATCGAACCCAGGACCCTTCAGTCTGCAGGCCGACACTCTATCCACTGAGCCAAACCGGTCAGGGCCCATCCAACATTTTTGCAAGCACCTAATTCCCTGTTGGCTTAGTCTATTCAGGCTACTGCAACAAAATACCATAGGCTGAGTGGCTTACACAACAGACATTTATCACCTGGGTTCTGGAGGCTGAAAGTCCACGATCAAGGTGAAGGGTTTCTTCCTGGCTTAGAGAAAGCAGCCTTCTTGCTGTGTGCTCACATGGCCTTTCCTTGGTGTGTGAGTATAGCAAGAGAAATATCTTTCTCTTTTTCTTCTTATAAAGCCACCAGACTGGGATTAGGACTCCACCTTTATGGCCACACTTAACCTTAATTACCCCCTAGGAGCCATATGTCCAAATACATTCAAATTGAGGACTAGAACTTTAACATATGAATTGAGAGGTGCACAGTTTAGTCCTTAGCACCTGCATTAAATATCCTTCTGCACAAAGCACCTAGAATGGTTTCTATTTCTTGTACCAAAACTTGACTTAACCCATGAACTAGACAGAGCAGAACACTTGGTACTTTCATACTCCATGTCCTTGCCCCAATGGGCTGTTTTTAGAATGCCCTTCTACCATGGTAAATCCTTTAAGGCTCCTTCTTTGTGGTGCTTACCTGATCCCACTCCCCCTCTACCCTCTTTCCTTTCTCTGGGTTCATGTTTATGGCATTCAGCATTTGGTATTTGTTATGTATGTATGTCTAGCAACCCCCCACTTTCAACAAGATACTCTTGAGGGCAGAAGCTATGTCTTAGCTTTTGTGCACACCCTAGTGTAGTGGTTCTCAACCTTTCTAATGCTGCGACCCTTTAATACAGTTCCTCATGTTGTGGTGACCCCCAACCATAAAATTATTTTTGTTGCTACTTCATAACTGTAATTTTGCTACTGTTAATGAATTGTAATGTAAATATCTGTGTTTTCCAATGGTCTAAGGCGACCCTGCTAGCAGTTCTCAACCTGTGGGTCGCTGCTGTAGAGCCTTAGACCATTGGAAAACACAGATATTTACATTACAATTCATTAACAGTAGCAAAATTACAGTTATGAAGTAGCAATGAAAATAATTATATGGTTGGGGGTCACGACAACATGAGGAACTATATTAAAGGGTCGCAGCATTAGAAAGGTTGAGAACCACTGCCCTAGTGTCTATAATAGGTGATATATAGTAGGTGCTCAGTAAACATTTGTTAAATGAATCAATGTCCTCTACAAGTAGGGCAGGGCCTGAAGAACTCCCTACGTTGGGTAGTCTAGAGACTCAAACATCCTGCCTTGGACACCCAGCCTGACTCCATGACTGCTTTGTCCACCTCTGGAACCCACACTTAGGAAGGGGAGAAGCTAAGCTCTGAGGAGGAGAAATGAGCAATCCACGTTTCTAGGGTTCAGGTTTCAAGCCTCCAGTTTGACAAGATTATCCGGTTCCTTAAAGCCATATTAAATGACAATCTGAGAAGGTGTGAAGGAAAAATCAAATTTAACATCATGGGGCCCTATCTGGTTTGGCTCAGTGGATAGAGCGTCAGCCTGTGGACTGAAGGGTCCCAGGTTAAATTCTGGTCAAGGGCACATGCCCAGGTTGCAAGCTCAATCAATGATTCTTTCTCATCATTGATATTTCTATCTCTCCCTCTCCGTTCCTCTCTGAAATCAATAAAAATATATTTTAAAAAAATTTAAGAGGAGAAACCAAGATGGCGTCATAGGTAAACACCTAAACTGCTGCCTCGCACAACAATTTCAAAACTACAACTAAAAGACAAAATGGCCCTAGCTGGTTTGGCTCAGTAGATAGAGTATCGGCCTGCAGACTGAAGGGTCCCGGGTTCGATTCCAGTCAAGGGCACATGCCCGGGTTACAGGCTTAATCTCCAATAAGGGTCCTGCAGGAGGCAGCCAATCAGTGATTCCCTCTCATCATTGATGTTTCCATCTCTTTCTCTCTCTTCCTTCCTGAAATCAATAAAAAAATATTAAAAAAAATAAAATAAAATAAAAGACAAAATGGACATTATCCAGAACCACAGGAAGGCTGGGTAGGTGGAATTTCTACAACTAGAAGGAAAGAGAAAAGCACACTGAGACTCAGAGGAGCTGCAGGAGGCAGAGGTACCAAGGCGCGCGCGGAGAGGGCGGGCAACTGAGTACGCGGCTGGCTTTCTCAAGCGGGAGGGAGGCAAAAGCTCCCAACTGCGCTGAACTCCAGTTCCAGGAGAGACTCTGGGGACCCAGACTCATTCAGGGAGAAACTGGACTGTCTGGCAGTGGGCGAAACTCGAGGGCGGCTTTCTCTCAGAGGTGCTTGCAGTGATTACTGCGGGACACTGAGACCCAGGGGCCTCTTAGGGCAGGGCTGACAGGAAACCAATGCTGTCTGATCCACCCTGAGACTCCGCCCCATCCAAGCTGAGCACAGAGGCTTTTGCAAGTCCTGTCTCATAAGGATGTCTCCATGCTCTGTGTTTGCTCATAAGGGTGTCTCCAGCACAGAAGTTCTCCCATCTTAGACACAGCTGATCCTCACAGCCAATTGGCCTGGAGGTCAATTCCTCCCAGTGATACCAACAACAGTCAAGGCTTAACTACAACAAGACTGTGCACACAGGTGTTTCATCTCTAAATTGCAAATGTTAACCTTCCCTCTCAAAGGGTTCAGAAAATCAGATGAAGTGGTAAGTGAGCAGTGACTTCGATTAATGGACACTCAAGTCTTTTGTATTTGTTTTTCCTCCTCTCCCTAGAACAGGTAGAGGCAGCGGGAGAGGAGGTTTTCCAGGGAAACTGGGGCAGATGACAGACTTCTAAGACCGGAGAGCTTCAGGAAGCTTCCCCCCAGGGCTTGGTCACTCTGGATAACCCCTGAGGAATTCTGTGGCCTGAGAGCTGGCAGAATAGAGGGATAAATATGCTAATATTTGGTTAAATTCAAAATTGACAGGTGAATCCAGTTCTGGGGACAGCAACACAAGGTCTCTTTGAAGCTGGGGCTGACCCAAGTCACTCTCCAGGCATCTCTTTTGACACCTTCCCCAACTCTTTCAAACTTTTCTAAGCACCCCTAAAGGAAAGAAGCTGACTCATTAGGAAGCAAAGAAAGAGATAAAAACCTTAGCTGAGCCGAAACCGGTTTGGCTCAGTGGATAGAGCGTCGGCCTGCGGACTGAAGGGTCCTGGGTTCGATTCCGGTCAAGGGCATGTGCCTTAGTTGCGGGCACATCCTCAGTGGGAGGTGTGCAGGAGGCAGCTGATTGATGTTTCTCTCTTATCGATGTTTCTAACACTCTCTCCCTCTCCCTTCCTCTCTGTAAAAAAATAAAATAAAATAAAAACCTTAGCTGATCCCTCTGAATATCTGCTTTTGTTGGGAGGGAACTTAATGTTGAGGACAGAATTGGGAGAAGCAGGTCCTACCTTGTGGACGGGAGTCAATGAGAGGAGAAAACACACTTCTCTCCTCTCTCTAGGAAGCTTTCCTTCCCTGCAGCTGGTGCCCCAAGGATTCCCCCCACACCCCCCTCCATCCCAAGCCCTTTCCTTAGAGAGAGCCTGCTGAGCCTGGAATGAGAAGAATCTGAACTACAAACAGACCTCCCAGAGGCACCCCCAACTCTCCTCTAACCACTCCAAGCCAGCAAAAGGCTGGCTTCCTGGAGCGGAGACTAAGAGGCAGGGCTGGGGTTTGGGCTGTGGAGAAGGGGCCTAGGTGGGGGTACTCCTTTCCTGGAGAGGGAGGGGAGGAAAGAAAGGACTGAGGCCCTAGCTGGTTTGGCTCAGTGGATAGAGCGTCGGCTTGCAGACTGAAGGGTCCCGGGTTTGATTCCAGTCAAGGACTCATGCCTGGGTTGCGGGCTTGGTCCCCAGTGAGGGGCGTGCAGGAGGCAGCTGATCAATGATTCTCTCATCATTGATGTTTCTATCTCTCTCTCCCTTTCCCTTCCTCTCTGAAATCAATAAAAATATTTTTTAAAAGGGAAAGAAAAGAAAGAAAGGAACTAGGCCATACAAGGACCGTATTTTCTAAGCCAAAAATCAGAACCAGTAAAAGTGTACTTGCTGGGACCATGGGTTTTGGGGGATGAAGTCAAGCCTGTCCTAGGATAATCTAAACTGTGTTTCCCACCCTAGGAGTGACAAGCAGTCACCCAAATATAACCCAGGAGGAGAGGAAACCCAATCAGTTCCCTCCGCCTCTCAGCCCCTCTTGGGCCTCTCCGCTTGGCTTCTCTCTGCCTCTCTGAAACAGTCAGTGGTGGTGGGCCAGGGAGGGGCTGCTAGTCCCTGCAGGAGCCAGGCTCCTCTGGTCCTCCGTCTGGGCTGCATCAGTGAGTCTGAGAAGGCTGTGAATGAGCTCTGAGGAGTTGGGGGCAGGGGCTGGAATCAGAGGAAAGATGGAGAGACCAGCCAAAAGGACTGAAGGCACAGAGCCAGAGGGGCCCCCTCCTGCCTGCCACACTTCCCCAGACCCTGGCCTCATGCCCGCTGTCCCCCTGCTATCCGCCCACCTGGACCCAGCCTGGGGCTTTGATCTGAGTAAGCCAGGGCTGTTCGTGCCCACAGAAGGCCAGGCAGTGTAGTCGAGGGGAAACCCTGGGGAGGTGACCGGGGAGGAGAGGCCGCTGGAGCTGGAAGCTGCCTGAGGCAGGATGACCTCCTTTCGGGGGCCGCTCTCTTCAGCTTGTATAACACAGCTCCTGCCAAGGGTGGTATAGAAAGGCACAGAGCCCTCAGCGGGCTGGGGAAGGCCGCTGAAAAGGCAGCTTACTGGCTTCCTGCTGGGTGAGATGGATTAGGGGCCAGTGGGGAGAAAGCCAAGCAGGGAGAAAGGCACTGGCCCAAAGCCAGAGCCCCTTGGCCGAAGGCCCTCTGGGATCAGGAGCCCCTGGGTGTCTGGCGGGGTGGCAGGTGGGGGGGGGGCGGTTAGGACTCTCCACCTGGCCAAGGAGCCCAGCCAGGGTGACATACTGGAATGAGGAGATACTATGGAGTCCCCAAAATAGAAGGGAGTAGGAAGGGGAGGAGACACTCCTGGATAAACTAGCAAACTGCTAGTAGGAAAAGGAGGAGGAAACGGAGCGAACTAACTAACCCAGCTGTTTCACCTGGGTCTTCCTCCCTGCTGCCTCCCAGAGAGAAGGTTTCATCTCTGAGGTTCCCGGGGTGGGCAGGGAGTGGACGACCCTTCCTACTCTCCAGCCAGCCCTCTGCTTCTCAGGGACCCCGATGTGGAACAGAATGAGGGGGAGCCAAGATAAACCGTGCAACTGAGAAACGCTGAGTGGCGTCTGGACTGTGACAGCCAGGGCTGGTTTCACTCTGGCCTTGGGCTCCATTGTTTTATCTGAGAGATGGGATCTCTGAGGCCACATGGTGGAGTGGGATGAGCACTGGGGGAGAAGCCATGGGATCTGACTTCCCCTCTAAATTTTGATGTCACCAAAAAGAAAAAAATCTATTCCATGTAGCGGATTGTCAAGAGCTGACGTGCATTCTGGAAACTGTAAAGCGCTATAGGAATGTGAAGTACCAAGATGTCATTATCCCTGGACAGGGAGAGAGAGAGAGAGAGAGAGAGAGAGAGAGAGAGAGAGAGAGAGAGAGAGAGAGAGAGAGAGAGAATGTTCTCAGAAAGGGAGAGAACACACTGAGAATCAGGGACTGCTATGTGGGGTGCTTTCCATTTCTTTATATCTTGACAAGGACTTTGAGAGCATGGTATCATTGCCCCCCCGCCCCATTTTATAGATGAGAAAACTAAGATGCAATAGATTGTGTAATTTCTTGCCCAAGTTTATAGAAACTCATAAAATGGGGCATCCAAATTAGAAGCAAGACTCTCTGGCCCTAACCAGTTTGGCTCAGTGGATAGAGCGTCAGCCTGTGGACTCAAGGGCCCTGGGTTCGATTCCAGTGAAGGGCACATTCCCCGGTTGTGGGCTCAATCCCCAATAGGGGGCGTGCAGGAGGCAACCAATTAATGATTCTCTTTCATCCCTGATGTTTCTATTTCTCTCTCTCCCCCTCTCCCTTCTTCTCTGAAATCAATAAAAAAAGAAGGCAAAACTCTCTGGTCTTTAAAGGTTAGGTAGCCACAGGCTCTGGATGCATTATTCCTACGTTTAGAGGATTTCTCCTGAAGTTTGATTTCTTCTCCTCTCTGGCTGGGCTCAGGCAGGAAGCTGACTTGACGTGGATCCCCAAGACCCTTCCCACTCCCCATAGCACAAATGTTCTAAGGGTTGGCAGGGTGGATGAGGAAGACTGAAGGGGGCCTAGCTGACCAGATAAGGTACACGTGGCCACTGCGGCCGTTCTCTGGGGGCAAGGACTCTGCGATGGGTACTTGTAGCTCTGGGCATCACTGGGTCAGAGCTGCCCTGTCTCCCAACTCAGCTGAGCCAGCCCCCTTCTTTGTGCTCAGCTTTTTCCCACAGCCTGGCAAGGGGGGTGCTGGGATCCCAGGCCCACCCCCTCCTGCTGGGAAGCACCCCATCAAGCCCCACCATAAAAAGCTTGTGAGTGGAGGAGAAGGGGGTTGTCTCACTCCGAGGAGGCCTCGGCACCCTTCTCCCTTTCTGGGGAACAAGAAGCTTGCTAATGGGTTGGGCCCCTTCTCCAGCCCCTGGCCCCAGCCCTGGCTCCCCCAGACAAAAAGCTGCTTTACATGAGAAGAGCAGGCTGGCCTGGCCTTACCCGGGCACTCAAAGAGGCGGGAGCCCCTGACAGCCAGAGACTGCCCCTTCCCCCACACCGAGGCCTCATTTAGTTGCAATTAGCAATTCTTTGCAACCCACGGGGCTGAGGGGGACAAGCTCCCTCACCTCCCAAACCTGGCCTCTGGGCCTCAGCTCCCTATCCCCCTCCTCTCTCCTCCCTCCCTTCAGCCCCTTTTCACTGCCCCACCCCCAGCTCTTGGACTGGTATGTTGGCTTCCTTGGAGTTGCCCAAAGATCGAAGCACCCGGAGGGGCCAAACCAACGGTGGGGGTGGGGTGATGCTGAGCTGCCTAGGCTGCGGGACCCCCTCTTCAACCCACACTGCCCTTTCCCTCTGCTCTTCCCACTTGCCACCCTCTCTCAAAATCAGGCTTAGTGGAGGGGACAGATGGAAAGAAGAGAAGTTTTTAGAGATCTGAGGACAAGAGGGTGAGCTGGTGGTATAGGTCATGGGGGGTGAGGGAGGGGAGGAGACTTTGTCTCACATAAAGTCAGGACTCACCTCTTTTTCTTCTTCCCTGGCTGGTCTGACCCTTGATACTGCAATTGGGGCTCCCCCTTTATTCAGGGGGCCTTAGAGTAGGGCTGGGGGCCTGGAGCCTTGATTCAACAGCAGCCAGGCAGCTTGGAAAATTGGAAAGTAGAGATAGAATCCCAGGGCCCCTTTTAGGCTCCCACAAATCCACTCCTTGGTGTCTGGTCTCCACAGAGAAGGGGTGGGGGTACAAGTGAGGGAATGAGAGGGGAGAGGTCTCCAAACCCTTTATTCCCCTTTTTTATTGTTTAAAGTTTATATATGTCTCCTTTTTCCCCCAATTAACACCCCCCCCCCCCCCGCCGCAAACCAAGGCCCACCATCCCCATTAGTAGTTTCCAAAGTTTCTGGTGGGCTTTTTCTGTTACCACCAGGGGGAGTCCTAGGTACAGAGGGGGTTCTCAGGTGGAGTGGGGATATCCTGCTGGGTTTGCACACTTCCCTACCCCCAGTGGACTTCCTTTCCCCATGTAGGAGAGTGAGCATCCCTGGCTGAGAAGAGCCCGTGCTCTAAGGGGATCCTGTCCCAGCTTTAAAGGGTACGTGGGGGTGAGATGAGATGTCCAACATGTGGTTCGGCTGGTGATCAAGGAACAAGGCAAAGTTAAGGGACTAAGACTCCCCTGGAATCACCTTAGTACCCCCTTCCCTGTGGGGCTCTTTTGGGAAGAGTTGGGGATTCCTGGTTGGAATTGGGGGGGGTGGCATCTCCTAGGGGTCTTCGGGATTTACGAAAGGAATAGGACAAGGGTGACTTAGAGGCAGAGCAGGAGGTTCATGGTTGAGTTGAGATGAGCTGGGTTGTTTCGGGTGGTCCTCTCCCCATTTTCAGTATTGATATTACACTACCTAGGTAAACGTGGAGGGGGGTATAGTTTAAGCTTGGGGAGTAAGAAAGAAATATCTGGCCCCTTTATCAACCTTCAGTGGGCTCTCAAAACTCACATCCTTAGACCCTCACCTCAGAACCAGGGAGGAAACTGAGATTAGATGGAGGCCCCAGGGGGTTCTAGGGAAGGAATCACTTAGTTTTGTTTCCTGTGGAATTTGCACATAGCTCCCCTTTTCCTTCAGAAACGCCCCAATCTCTGGAAAGAAAAAGTGCCTCCCAAATGAAGAAGGGATGTGAGTTCCCACCCAGGGCGTAAACAGGCCAAAAGGAAAGTGAGGTCCTTGCCCCGGGGGAGAGAGGTGGAGTTGGACTCCTCTCCCCTCCAAAATCTGTCCAAGAGGAGTTTCACTGTCCCGCCTGGATTCCTGGTCCTCGGAAGGGCTGGGGGAGGCTAGGTGTCTGGACACCTGGGATCCTGTCTTCTTCAGCTGCTGAAATGCTTGGGTCTCTAGACCTGCAAAGCTTGTGAGGCCCTCGTGGCACCTACCTCCCCTGGGAGGAAAGAATTTAATGGGGGTCAAGTGCTGGAGCTCCGAGCAGGAAGCAGTTGTGAGCCAAAGGCAGGAAATGCTCCTCAAGAGCCATCCTCCCACAGCCAGCCGCCTTTGAGTAGTTTGTTCACTGCACTCCCCTCCTGGAGCAGCGAGGAGGGAGGACCTGGGAAGGGGAAAGAAACTGGGGTGGAGGAAGAAGGAAGCAGGGCCTGCCACTCACTGCCCCACTCCCCTCCCATCCCTACTAAGCCTCTTGCTGGCAATTTCCCCTGTCCCTCCAGGCCCTTCCCAATCTTGGGTGTCTGAAGTTCCATCCTGCCAAGAGCCTTTGACCCCACAGTCAAAGTCCCCCCACATCAGAGGTCTACCCCCTTGGCTCCCTCTACTTATCCTGGGAGCACTAGATGCCCCATCCTCCCTGGTTGACTTGGGGGTTCCCTCTTTGCAGCTTTGGCCTCTGCTGTCCCCGTAGCTTTTCTCTCCAGGGCCAAATCCTACAGACCTTTGAAAGCGGCCTCCATGGTGAAACTTCCCTGGTTTCCTACGCCACTTTGTCCTCACTTCTCAGGACACACTTCCCCTTGCTTTAGAATTATTTGAGATCCTGTCTGTCTTTCCACTGCGCTGAGGGCTCCTAGAACTCCACCCCACAGAAATAGAAGGTGAGCCACTTAGGCCATTTAAAACATTCTAGTAGCCACATTTTAAAAAGTAAAAAAGAAGCAGGTAAAATTAATTCTAATAACATACGCTATTAAACCAATATAGCCAAAATCTTATATTCAAATTAAGACTTTGGAATTTAGTGTGTATTTTACACTTATAAGCACAACTCAGTTTGGCTTAGTCCTGTGCTCAACAGTCATGTGACCAGTAAGTTACCACTGTATTGAGATCAGGAATGGAGGCCCAGGTCTACACTAAAAGTCCAGGAAGCATCTGTTTAAAAAGCCCAGTTGTTGGAACACGATAGTTTGAGCTTGAGTACTACTAGTTCAACCACTGTGTGACCTTAGATAGGTTCCTTAACCACTCTGTGCCTTAACTGCCTCGTCTATAAAATAGGTCTAACAAGCCCCATAGAGTTGTTGTGAAGGGTATGTGCATGAAACAACAGCTGGCACATAATAGGTACTTAATAAAGGTTGCGTTGTCTTCATCTCTGTATGCTGCTAACATCGGCCCCAAACAATTAACTGAAAGACTAAATGAAACAATTAGTCCTTTGCTCTGCAACAGATTGAGGCAAAGTAAGCTGGGTGGAGTGAGATTTGTCTGGAGAAGTTGGAACAGGACTGAGAAGGAAAAGGCTGTGGGTGGCTGGCAGAGAGCTCCTTAGAGGGCCAGGTTTACAGATGTGCTGCCATGGAATTTGGAAACAGTAACAGAGCAACATAAGGCTGGGATGATTCATTGCTGAAATGAAGCTTCTGGGGTTCAAAGTAGGGAGGTCTGGAGCCCTGGAGCCTTCACAAAAGGGCTCATAGAACAGGGTGAAGTTTGGAAAACCAGCCGGCAGCGGGTGATAGGAGTTTGCAGAGTGCGTGGAGAAAGGGACTAGTTGAGACAAACGGTTTGACTGGAGTCAGGCCCACCCCCTTGCCAGTACCCTTCCTCCCTCCCTTAGAAGAGGATTTCCTCGAGGGAAGGGTCTAGGGCTGCATTTTGAGGCTACAGCGCCCTCTGCTGGATTTGGAGACCTGGGGCAGCAGCAAAAATGAGAGGTGCTGTAGTTTAGGGGAGTGGGTGACAAAATTCTGTGCAGGGAAAATTCTGTGTCAGATACAGACCTTCCTCATCGCCAGACAGTCCTGGGAAGTTCACACAATCAAAATCCCTTAATAAAAATGTGGGAAACTTATGCAAAATGAGCAGTCCCTGAAGGTAATTGCCTATTGGATCATCATTATTTGCTCAGTTGTTGAAGATAAATGTGTACTATATTAATTTTACCTCATAATCCTTTGGAGTTATAGTGCTATGAGTTAGAGGCAAATAATAATAATAGTAATAATAATAACAACAATAATAGTAGCAAATGCTTATATAGCCCTACTATGTGCCAGGTACTATGCTTTTATTATTTTATAGATGATGTACTAAGGCACAGAGAGGTTTACATCACCTGCCTAATGTGACACAGCTGACAGATGGCCAAGCCAGACTGCACACTCTGGCTCCGGAGTGTGTGCACTGAAACACCATGCTACCTACTGCTCCTCTGAGATAATCAAGACCATTTCCTCCCTTACGTGAGAGATGGTGCGTCTAGGTCAGTGGTCGGCAAACTCATTAGTCAACAGAGCGGCAAACCACGGCTTGTGAGCCGCATGTGGCTCGCGAGCCGCGGTTTGCTGACCACTGGTTTAGGTGCTCCATGAATCTAGAATTCTAGACCTTTCTAGTTCTGATTCTGATTCTCTGAACACTGCTCAATAGTGTTTTTTTAAAATCAGGGTTAACATTTGTTGATTTTTGTGTGCACTAAATACATGCCAGGCACTGTGCTAAGCACGCTATTGGGTGATCCCATTGAAGCTCCATAATGGCCCTATGAGATGATTGTCTCTTACAGATGGGCAGGTGTATTTTTCTTTTTTAAATATATTTTATTGATTTTTTACAGAGAGGTAGGGAGAGGGATAGAGAGTTAGAAACATCGATCAGCTGCCTCCTGCACACCTCCTACTGGGGATGTGCCCGCAACCAAGGTACATGCCCTTGACCAGAATCGAACCGGGGACCTTTCAGTCTGCAGGCCGACGCTCTATCCACTGAGCCAAACCGGTTAGGGCTGTATTTGTTTTCTATAGCTACATAACAAGTGACCACAGATTCAAAGGCTTAAAGCAACACACATTTATTATCTCATAGTTTCTTTTTTTTTTTTTCCTAATAGATTTCAAAGAGGAAGGGAGAGGGAGAGAGAGAGATGGAAATATCAATGATGAGAGAGAATCATTGATTGGCTGCCTCCTGCACGCCCCCTACTGGAGATAGAGCCCGAAACCCGGGCATGTGCCCTTGACTGGAATCGAACCCAGGACCCTGAAGGGTCAGTCCGTAGGCTGACGCTCTATCCACTGAGCCAAACCAGCTGAGGCTATTACCTCATAGTTTCTATGGTTTAGAAGTCCAGACATTCTCATCACAAGGGGAATTTTTTTTCATTTTTTTCTTTCATTTTTCATATTGTATCTTTTCATATTGAGAAGATGGATGATAGCTGAAACTCTTGTGGTAATCATTTCACAATATATGTAAATCAAACCATCATGGTGTATGGCTTAAACTTATGCATTTATGTATGTCAATTATTTCTCAATAAAACTGGGAAAGAAAAAGGAAGTCCAGGCATGGCTTAGCGGGTCCTCTGCTCAAGGTCTCACAGGTGCAATCTAGGTGTTCTTATCTAAAAGTTTGACAGGAGCCCTGACCAGTTTGGCTCAGTGGATAGAGCGTCGGCCTGTGGACTGAAGGGTCCCGGGTTCGATTCCGGTCAAGGGCATGTACCTTGGTTGCGGGCACATCCCCAGTGGGGGGGGGGTGGTGCAGGAGACAGCTGATTGATGTTTCTCTCTCATCGATGTTTCTAACTCTCTGTCCCTCTCCCTTCCTCTCTGTAAAAAATCAATAAAATTAAAAAAAATAAAATAAAAGTTTGACAGGAGAAGAAATGTTTCCAAATTTAATCTGTTTCCAGATTATTGGTGGAATTTTTCCTCCAGGGCATAGGACTGAGGATCCTGGCTTCTTGCTGGCTGTCAGCTGAAGGCAGTTCCTTTCTACCTGGAGAATAAGCACCAGTAGGGGGTGTGTGTGTGTAAAGATATTTATTCCAAGGAATTGGCTTTGGGGGCTGGCAAGTATGAAGTCCATCCACATTACCAAGAATAATCTCCTTTACTTAAAGTTAACTGATTGTAGATATTAACCACATCTATAAAATATCTCCACAGCAACACCTAAGTAAGGGTGTGATTAAATAATTGGGTACTATGGACGAGCCAAGTTGACACATAAACACCTAACATAGTGCTTGCATCACCAAGCCAGCAACTCACTCTAGAGTTGCGAGTGATATCCCATCCCCTTTGCCGCTGCTGCATGAAACCCCTACTAACCCCAAAGGACCTCCTTCCCAGAGCTGGAAGCTGTTGGGAGAGGGCGCTTCCAGTCTGGAAACCCCATTTCTGAGATATTATCCTGGGGGCAGGTGAGGAGTCCCCAAGGCCTTTGCATTGCCTCGGTACGACGGTAGGTGGCAGCACACACATTCCCATTGCAGCCCTTGGAGCTGTGCGCGCACTTCCGGGTTGGGCCAGGACCTAACAAGGCACAAAGGAATGTGGTTGCCTCCGATTGGACCTCCTTTTAGTCCCCAGTGCCCGAAATAGAGTACGGTAAACAACCTCCCCTCCAGCCCTCTCCCTGTCCCTCTTCTTCTGGGCATAGTGCTAGGCAATCCCCAACAAATTCCAGTTTCAGGTCCACTACTGCTTTCTTGCCTTCTTAATCTTTGCCCTTTCTGTACCACCTGTTGAAAAGCTCTCCCTTTCATTCCACTCTCCTAACCATTCTCAGCTCAAAATTTTTGTTGTTGTTGTTGCTTTTTGAATTGATTACCATGATCTTAAACTTTATATATGATAATGAGTGCCAAGAAAAGTATGACAGTCCTAACCGGTTTGGCTTGGTGGATAGAGCACCGGCCTTCTGACTCAAGGGTCCCAGGTTCGATTCCGGTCAAGGGCATGTACCTTGGTTGCGGGCACATCCCTGGTAGGGGGTGTGCAAGAGGCAGCTGATTGATGTTTCTCTCTCATCAATGTTTCTAACTCTCTCTCCCTCTCTGTAAAAAATCAATAAAATATATTTTTTAAAAAAGAAAAGTATGAAAAAGAAGAAAGTGAGCATTAACACAAGCATAGCCTTAGCCAGGTTTGCTCAATGGTTAGTGCATAGGCCTGCATACTAAAGAGTTACGGGTTCAGTTCTGGTCGGGCGTGTATGGGAGGCAATCAGTGGATGTGTCTCTCTCACATTGATGTTTCTCTCTCTGTGTCTCTCTCCCTCCCTCCCATTCTCTCTAAAAAATCCATGGAAAAAATATCCTCTGGTGAGGATTAACAACAACAACAAAAGAAAAACAAGGGTAGAATTCTGAGTTCAGAGCCCTGTTCGACCGACCTGTGCCTCTGCCTGGAACTGTCTGCCCCAGTTTACAATACCCTGCTCTCAGCTCAAATGTCACCTCTTTTAGAGGTGTCACATGATTGTTGCTGAATTTAAAGTAGCCTCACCCAGTTCCTCTCTATTGCATCACTTTCTATCACATCATCTTCCCAGTATCTGGCTGTATCTGAAATAATCTCATTCATTTGTGTATTGTCTGTCCTCCCCCAGACAATACATGAAGGACCTTTCCTGTCATGCTCACTTCAGTATCTCCAGCATTCAGAGCAGGGCTGTTTCAGGTTGGGCACATAATAAATATTTTATGAATAAAGAAATGAATATGCTGAAGAATGCACTCCAGGAAGCTGGTCTAGCATATTGGACACCTACCACATGACCAGCAAGTTTTCCCCTCTGAATTGTATTTTAATGCCGTTGGACATCCTGAATACCATAGGCTCCTTTATTCCCACTGCCTTAATTCGATCCCAATTCACACACTTAAGTTCCTGTCTTTCCTCTGGGTGAGCAGGGATGGACAGGCCACGTTAGAATCTGATTAGCTGTGTGACCATAAACAATTTATTAGACCTCTCTGAGCCTTGCTGCTTCATCTGCTCCATGAGGATAATTATGCTACCAGCTATTTGGATTATTTTCAGATTAAGTAAAACAACACCCACAAACTGCATGTAAATGCTAAAATGTTTATGAAATGTCATTATTACTAGTTTAAGAGAGGCAGTGATGAATGGGAAGGATACAGGGTTCTGGTTCCAGCTCTTCACATGTTATCTGTGTGACCTTGGCCAAGTGACTCTACCAGCCTGACACTCCCTGTCCTTTTCCACAAAATGGTTGTGATAACAGTGACGGCTATTTCACAGTATTGTTGGGATTATCAGAGAAAGTTTGAGATGAAAATATGAGGTGTTCTTACTTTTCCCTGACGGAGCATGGGGAGGGGAACATAGTAAGAGCCCAGGGACAGCCCCACATGTGGCATGTGGTCACTAGGGGCCTGTTCTCCTTTGCATTGTATCCCGGACTCCCCAGGAGACAGAGCTAGTTCCACAGGGCCCAAACAGAGACAGCTTTTGGTTTTACCATCTAAACTGCCTCTCTCCGTAATGAGAAAGGAACAAAAGTCTGATTTCACAGATAAGCAAGTTACCTCCCCCCGCCCCCCACCACGTGTGTTTTAAAGCTACCCTTTGTGCCTTCCAGGATGTGCAGCTGATGGGGTTCAGAACATGTTATCTCCAAATATGGCAGTGTGACATACTGCATATTTCAAGCTGAAGGAATTTAAGAAATGGCATGTGCAGGACTTTATAACCTTCCCCTGATGCAGGTTGTAAAACCTTCACGTGAGAGGTGCCTTCCCTATACCAGGAAGAAAGGAGCACCCTTATTCTGAAAACTAAGAGACACAGAGAGCAATCTGAATGAACAGATCTTGCTTGCTAACTTTCTCCCAGTTTACTATACTTACCTCATACTCTTTGTCCTGTCATATCTTTCCACAACTTTCCATTCTTTATCCAACCTAGCTTAAAACCACTCAGGTTTAACCATTTCTTTAGGTTCTCATTTCCTTTTGAAGGCTCCCATATCCCTTAAAACTTATGTTATGTAAATGTGTGTGCTTTTCTCTTGTTCATCTGCCTTTTGTTACAGGGGTCCCAGTCAAGAATTTAAAGGGTGGAGGAAAAATATAGTTTTTATCTCTGGCACAGCCCTCTATCCACACTTACTGATCCTACACTTTTGTAGGCTGGAGGTTCATAGAGTCAGTCCCACTCTTGCCATTTGGCTGCCAAGAGTCTGACTTTGGGTGAGGGTGAGGAGTGGGAATGTCTGGAAAAAAAATGGCAATTCTATATTCTTTCCTTTGTTCTACTTACCACCGATTCTTGTTATTTGGAGCCAAACACTTTTAACTTTTTTAGCTCTTTCTTCCTTATTTTAATCATGCTTATTTCCAGATATTTCTTATCCTAATATATAAAAACCTTGGGTCGTAACGACCAGTAACAACCAAGGCTTGACCAACCGGAAGTCAGTCCTGCAGTCAGGACTGGGATTGGGCCTAAACCAGCAGTCGGACATCCCCCAAGGTGTCCCCAATTGGAGAGGGTGCAGGCTGGGCTGAGGGAACCCCCCCACCCTCCATGCACAAATTTTGTGCACCGGGCCTCTAGTTTCTAAATAATAGGCTCATACCAATATTTCTTGATTTTTTAAAAATGTAGACATTATCTATTGAATTCCTATTATGGAAGATTTAGATCTCTCAAATTATCATTCCTTTGCCACACCCCCACAATATACTTTTATCAAACATTTCTATTAGATCAATATTTAGTTCTTATATTATTGTGATTGTAAATATTATTCACAGTTAAATCATGTTGTATAGTAGGCTTACTATGATCACATTTTTTTTGTATAATTTCCACTCATGAACTTAATGGCCCCCCCCCATTTGCTTAGTTTTCTATATTCTTTTTTAAAAATATATTTTTATTTATTTCAGAGAGGAAGGGAGAGGGAGAGAGTGTTGGAAACATCAATGATGAGAGAGAATCACCGATCCACTGCCTCCTGCATGCCCCACACTGGGGATCGAGCTCGAAACCCTGGCATGTACCCTGACCAGGAATAGAACTGTGACCTCCTGGTTCTTAGGTCCACACTCAACCACTGGAGCCACACCAGCTGAGCAAGTTTTCTATATTCTTATCACTGATTCCTCTCTTTCCCCCCAACACACACATTCTAGAGAGGTATAAATCTCTCTTTCAAACTAGATATTCCATCAGATTTCTTTTTGTCTTGCCAACACTCTTCCTGGGGCTTTTGTCCTCCCGTGTCCTCCTGTTCTCATCCGGAATGGATTTTTTTTTTTTTTTTAGGCCTACTGTACAGTTGTTATCCTGCAGGTCTCTACACTGTCACCCTGGGAATTCTCTTTGCCTTTCTGTCAGGTTCTATCTCTGCTTTCTGGATCTCAAGTCTCCCCTTTTCTTATCTTACTCCTTTGTTTTGCTGTAGAACATTCTCTAGTGGCTTCCAAAGAATGAATACGTGGGAAATGTTCTTTTTGAGTGCTTGCAGGTCAAAAATATCGTTTTTCTCTTTCAAGTTTATGAATAGTTGACTGGATATAGATTTCTAGGTTGGAAACCATCCCCTCTTAGAATTTTTAGGACATTACTCCTTACTCTCCTTCCCTCTGGTGTTTTAGAGACGTCCAACATCATTTCAACTCCCAGTCCTTTATTTGTGACCTATTTTTCCTGTTTGGAAACCTTCAGGGGCTTCTCTTTGATCCACGTGTCCTGAAATTTCACAACACTGTACCTAGCAGCAAGTTATTTTTAATTCATTGTGTTGGGCCTTCTCAATTTGGAAACTCAGGCCCTTAGTACTAGAAAATGTTTATATGTTATTTCTTTATATATATATACTACTGGCTGAGTGCACAAAATTCGTGCACATTAAAAGGAGATTAATTAGAGGAAATAATTTAATATTGCTATTTGCCCTTTCTCTATAATAGAAGTGTCAGAGATGAAAGAAAATTAGTAAAATGTATTTGAAAACCTTCCTTCTGTCAGAGTCTAGGGCACACCACGGGACCCAGAGTCAAGTCCAGCCATGGGCAAACTACGGCCCACGGGCCGGATCCGGCCCGTTCGGCTGTTCTATCCGGCTCGCGGAGCTGAAAGAGTGGAGGGTTCTTTTGCTCTCCCCTCCGCTCCTTTACTTTGAATTTATATTAGTTCACACAAACACTCCATCCATGCTTTTGTTCCGGCCCTCCGGTCCAGTTTAAGAACCCATTGTGGCCCTTGAGTCAAAAAGTTTGCCCACCACTGGTCAAGTCCCTGCCCACCCACATGCACCTCAAAATTGCGTGAGACCCAGACCCGGCCGCCCCCCCCTCATTGGGCTAGATCCAGACCCAGCCAGTCCCACCCTTGTCAAACCCTGCTGGGCAGGGGATGTAGCCTCAGGTCCCCTGGCCAGGCATCAGGACGGGGGGCATGGCCTGAGGTCCCCCAGCCCAGACTGGGGCAGGGGGTGTGCCTTAAGGTCCCCTGTCAAGCCTCGCCAGGTGTGGGACATGGCCTGAGATCCCCTGTCAAGCCCCGCTGGGTGGGGGGCACGGCCTGAGATCCCCTGTCAAGCCCTGCCGGGTGGGGGACACAGCCTAAGGTCCCCTGTCAAGCCCCATGGGGGTGGGGGAGGGCGTAGCCTCAGGTCTCTGCTGATTGCTCGTTAAGGCTCCTTATGGGAACTTGGCCTCATCTGTGGGTGCAGCCATCTTTGTGATGGAGTGATGGTTAATTGGCATATTACCTCTTTATTAGATAGGATATACTAGTGACCCGGTGCACAGATTCCTGCACATTGAAAGGAAATTAATTAGAAGGTGGCTAGCGGGATGGGACTGGGCGAGATGGACTGAACACACCCTGAAGCCAACCTCCCCCAGTCCCTCCCCTGCTGACCACAGCTGGGGTGGCACAGTGGCTCAAAAGGCACCTGCGGAGTGAGCGGGGTACTTCCAGCAGGTGGGGTCCCTCAGCCTGGCTTGGATCGGGCCAAAATTGGCTCTCCTACATCCCCTGAGGGGTCCCAGAGTGCGAGAGTGCACTCTGCAAAGTTGCTGTTGTACAGGGTGTGGAACACAAATGCAACTGTGCAGTAAACCAGATTCAGGGCCGACAATGCCCCAGCAACAACATAACCCACAGCTGGGTGGAATCGTGTGGCCCTGCAAGGAATGGGGCTCCTTCCTCTCTGGTTTCGGGATGCATCACCCGAGAACCGCCACTGCCGAGTCACTGCAGCTCGGCAGCTCCTGCATTGAGCGTCTGCCCGCTGGTGGTCAGTGTGTGTCATAGCAATGGGTTGGACGGTCGGACACTTAGCATATTAGCCATTTATATACATAGATTTATATATTTATATATATATGTGTGTGTGTGTGTGTGTATGTATGTATTTTTTAATTGTTTAAAGTATTACATATGTCTCCTTTTCCCCCGATTGACCCCCCTGCCACTTCCACCCCCTATATGTTATTTCTTTAATATTCTCTTCCTTCCATTTCCCCTTTTCATTCTGGAAATTCTATTATTCAGATATTGAATCAATCCTCACATTTTCTTATCTGTTATTTCCCATTTCCCCTCTTATCCTTATTTAGTGACAACTATGTGCTGTTCATTATTCTAAGTGCTGGGGATATAAAAGGGGACAAAACTGAGAAAAAACCCTGCTCTCATGGAGTCTAAATTACATTTTAGAAAGCAATAAGTATTATGGAGAAAAATAAAATTAGGGAAAGCCAAGCTCGTGTGGCTCAGTGGTTGAATGTCAACCCATGAACCAAGAGGTCACTGGTTCGATTCCAGGTCAGGTGGCACATGCCTAGGTTGCAGGCTGGATACCCACTAGGGAGCATGCAGGAGGCAACTGAATGATGTTTCTATCTCTCTTTTCCTCTCTCTCTCTCTCTCTCTTTCTCCCTACCTCTCTCTCTCTCTCTCTCTCTCTCTCGGTCTATCTTTATTTCTCTCTATCTCTCTATCCCTCTTCCTTCCTCTTCCTCTAAAATCAATAAGAACATATTAAAAAATAAAATTAGGGAATGATAGGCAGAAAGAACAGCATATACATAAACCAGTAAGTGGAGCAGGTTGATGCAGGAACAGGCCCATGGGATGAAGGTAAAGCCTGGAGGTCAGTGAGTCCAGAGAGGTGGGAAGCAGGATGCAGAGAGGAAAATGAGGTCTGAAAGGTGAGGTGGTGGTAGGTGGACTTTACACTGTGAATGATAGGGAAAGCCCCTGGAGGTTTGGAGCAGGGGACTGATGTGATCTGACTGACCTTTTTACAGGATCATTATAGCTCCTTTGTTGAGTGTAGGAGGTCAGGGTGGAAGCAGCTATTGCAATAACGAGAAAGTAAAGATGACTTGGTCATCTTTTTACTGTTTTCTGGGAGATTTCTACAACTTTATTTCTTGTTTTTTAAAATATATTTTATTGATTTTTTTACAGAGAGGAAGGGAAAGGGATAGAGAGTTAGAAATATCAATGAGAGAGAAACATCGATCAGCTGCCTCCTGCACACCCCCTACTGGGGATGTGCCCGCAACCAAAGTACATGCCCTTGACTGAAATCGAACCTGGGACCCTTCAGTCCGCAGGCTGACGCTCTATCCACTGAGCCAAACTGGTTTCGGCTCCACAAATTTATTTCTATTCTTCTATTGAATTTTTTATTTCTGCTTGAGAAACTTGAACTTCCAAAACTTACTTTTTTTCCTTCTTATTGAATTTATTGGGGTGACACTGGTTAACAAAATTATACAGGTTTCAAGTGCACAATTCTACAACACATAACCTGTACACTGTATTGTGTGTTCACCACCCCAAGCCAAGTCTCCATCCATCCATCACCATTTACCCCCCTATAACCTCCTCCACTCCCCACCACCATTTCTGGGCAATCAACACACTGTTGTCTGTGTCCGTGAGTTTTTTTTTCTCTTTTGCTCTATCCTTCCTTTTAATCCTCACCCAAGGATGTTTTTATTGATTTGGGAGAGGGAGAGGGAGAGAGAGAAAGAGAAACATTGATGTGAGAAACATTGATCAGTTGCCTCCTCCATGCACCCTCACTAGGGATTGAATCCTCAACCTGGGTATGTGCCCTGACCAGGAATAAAACCCGCAATCTTTTGGTGTAGTGGATGATGCTCCAACCAACTGAGCCACACCACCCAGGGCCCCAAAGTTATTTATTCTTTTTTTGCATCCCTTGTTCCCCTGATGTGCTCTTATAGTTTTGAGAATACTGATTATAATTATTTAAAAAAAGATCTTTCATTTATTTATTTATTTATTTAGAGAGGAAGGAGAGAGAGAAAAACATTCACGTGAGAGCAAAACATCTATCAGCTATCTCCTGCATGCCCACTCCTGGGGATCGAGCCCACAACCCAGGCATTGGCATGTTCCCTGGCTGGAAATGGGACTGACGTGCATGGGAGGATATGCAACCGACTGAGCCACATTGGCCAGGGCTGATCATAATTTTTTTATGGTTTCTTTCTATGCTTCCATTATCTCTGACTCCTCTGAATTCCTTTTCCTGTTTGGTTTTGGGGTGGGGTGTCTTTATCTTTCTTGTTACAGGTTTCCTTCAAATGTCTGATAATCCTTGGCTATCCATTCCTTTTTTTTTTTTAAAATATATTTTATTGATTTTTTACAGAGAGGAAGGGAGAGGGATAGAGAGTTAGAAACATCGATGGGAGAGAAACATCGATCAGCCGCCTCCTGCACACCTCCCACTGGGGATGTGCCCGCAACCAAGGTACATGCCCTTGACCGGAATCGAACCTGGGACCCTTCAGTCCGCAGGCCTACGCTCTATCCACTGAGCCAAACCGGTCAGGGCCATTCTTTTTATTTTTTATTTGTTTAATATATTTTTATCGATTTCAGAGAGAAAGGGAAAGGGAGAGACAGAAACATCAATGATGAAAATCATTGATCAACTGCCTCCTGCACGCCCCCTACTGGGGATCAAGCCAGCAACCCCAGGCATGTGACCTTGACCAGAATTGAACCTGGGACCCTTCAGTCCGCAGGCGGATGCTCTATCCACTGAGCAAAACCAGCCAGGGCGTGGCTATCCATTCTTACATAACAAACAACTGAGTGGAAGCTCTGTGTAAATGGGGCTTCTTGAATATGGACTCTTCTGTGGACTATTTAGGGCAGGAACATGACCTTTATGTTGGGGAGACCCTACTTCTCACTCCATTTTTTTGGTACATGTTTTTTCTCCGTAAGCCAATTTCCTAGAGAGGGATCCTGTGGCCTCTTGTTGGGAGAAACACCACTCTCTGACCATAATGTTGGCTGTTACCGAATCTTTCCATTTTCAGCATGGTATCTCCTTCCTTAGCTGTGCTGGAAATGTTAAAGTCTCTCTGGTTTAGCTTTTCCCAGCAAAGGAGAACCCTCCAGTTTGCTGGGCAAGGGATTTAGATTCTAACTGCTCTCCAAACTGCCTTGTAACTAATCATGTTTTCAGCCCCTTCTACACCCTCAAGGTACCTGGTGATTCCAATTCCTGGGCATTTCTAGTACACCTCAGCATTAATCAACTTGTTTCCTGGTTTCCCCACTCCAGAACTTCGCTTTCTGTATTCTATTAAAGCCATTTCCATTTACCTATGCTTTTCAGCTTCCAAAATGTTGACATTTCTTGTCTGCTATTGTCCCTTCTTCAGGTCTCTGTCTATGTGAATTTATGCTCTTTTCATCCTTTTACTGTCATTTTAGTGGAGTTGGTAGAGGGAAATGGGTAATTGTGTCATGCCGCATCAATCTGCCACCTTTACCCTCAAGTCTCTTTACAATATATAAATTGTGTGTTCTGCCTCTCCTTGGTAGGGAGTTCTTTTCACTACTTAGAACTGTATTCTGTTTGGACTGGGGTAGGATGAGGCATAGGGTAACAAAATAAGATACATACCCTTCCTCCAAAAAATTACATTTCATTTGACTCTCTCAGGGTAGGTAAGGGCCATTTTTCCATTGTGTGATTTCTCTCAACTACTTTTTTGAAAAGTAGGGAAGTCCTGCTACCCATCCTGTGTTTTATGTATTTTGGCTAAGAGAGCAAGAGGGCTGGGTGGGGTCCTCAGGAAGGTCATAAAATAGGAAAAGTTGATTCATAACCCATACAAAATTAGTGCTGGGCATGGGCAGTAGAGATTACCAAATCCAATTTCCTTCATAAAAAGAAAACTGAAGCCCAGACAGCTTTAGTTCATTTGGATCAACTTTGGTCATTCGAGAATTAACGCCTCTCAAATGATCGCTTGAAAAATGCCAAGTTCTTAGCAGTCATTGGGTCTTTAGTTTCCTCTGCCCTAAGGCGTGGACCCTTAGCTGTTCCTCAGGGGAAAAGGTCGTTTCAGAGGTCGTCCCTCTCCTCACTGTACCTAGTTTTACTTCATGTAGCACTCGTTAATACCTGAAATTATGTAATTATTTTATTATTTATCTGATATTCCTCACTGGAATGTAAGCCCTATGAAAGAAGTTATCGTTCCTGTTTCGTTCACAGTTTAATCCTCAGGGAGAACTGGGATTTGAAACTAAGAAGTCTGGCTCCAAAATCCGCGCTTTCAGCCACTATATTATGCTACTATTTGATGAAGAAAGCAGAGGCGGAGCTTCTGCAAACACAGGGAAGCAGGAGGTTAATGAAAGATACACACAAGAAAATCAGCAGGTGGAAAACATCCGGAGGCGTGCGTACCGCGCCCCCTGTGACCTTTCTCTCCGGAAGCACTTGCCCTCCCCGCCGCGAGTGCGCACGCGTTGTACCCGGGTCGCCCTGGGAGGTGCGCCGAGCGAGCCACGAAAGGGGAAGGTTCCGCCTCTCGGGCTGAAGGGCGCATGCGTCTCGGGGGCTCCGATTAGGACCCACCTTCTCGCTTCCTCCCTCCCTAGCCGGCGCGCGCTGGGTGGGCGTGGGAGGAGGCGGGGAACTGGGGAGGGGAGCGAGGGGGCGGGTGTCGCGGGAGAGAAGGAGCGAACCGGAGAGCGTCGTTCTGAGAGCAGTGAAGGCGGCAAAATGGCGGACCGCTTCTCCCGCTTCAACGAGGACCGAGACTTTCAGGTAAACACGGGTGTCACCGAAGATCCGGGGAAGGTGCTGGCTCAGCTGAAACCTTCTCCTCTGCTCCTGGCTCTCTTTCCGTCCAGGTTCTGCTCCGGCTTGCCAACCGGCTCGCTCTTCTCCGCCTCTGATTCCTCCGGGGGGGGCCTCCCAGCTTGAGTCGAGGCCGCATCTAACTCCGTATTCTGTCGCCTCTTAAACTCAGGTCGCCGTGTTTGCGGCTTTGGCCTATTTGGGCTTCGAAACCCCGGCCTGACCGCTGGGGGTCTGTGCTTCTCTGCGTCTCCCCTGCCTGTGCAGGCACTGGGCTGGCTCCCCGGGGAAAAGAGGGTTGGGTCGGGAGGGTTTGGGAGAATATTACTAGACCAGAGCTTCGGAACCCCTGGGTTTTGCTTGCACGGCTTTTTTTTTTTTTTTTTTTTTTTAATAAATTACTTCCTCTCTTTAATAAATAAATTACTTTCATTGTCTTTCCAATTCCTCACCCCTCACCTGCAAAAGGGTGCTTTAGTTATTAGACGCTTTCTTAGTAAAAAATTGAGATTTCCCGGGCCTAAATGTTTTGTTGTTATTATTAGGCCGTTAATTGGGCCTGAAAAACAGTAAGTTATAGGACGTGAGTTTCGCCCCAAATTTTACCTCGAAAGAAGATTCATAAGAAGCAAAATGATAATGGACCGTCGAAACGTGTGATAACTAGTGCCAAAAGCTTGATTTTTTTTTCAGTTGGAAATACCGTATAGAAAAATGCCCTTGTGTTGGCAAGCATTATTGAGGAAAAAATAAAGGCAAATTAGAATAACTCATCTTTCGGCTGTTTAAAATACCTTCCTGGTGAGAATTGTTACCACAGAAATCTCGGCAGTTAAAAAGGATTTAGTAGAGATTGGCTATTTCTAGGATAAAATACATCCTCAGAGTCTCAAAGAAACCACTGCATTACTACCGCATATCCTGGCAACAGCAATTTGAGTCAGGGGATGAACCTCTGAATTCAAGTTTTTTTCCTGCTGCAAATCTTCCTCAGTAATAAGGGAATATTCCAGATATGTTTCAGAAGGCAGTTTGAAGGGTTTAGATTCCCTGAGGTGATTGGGTTGGTAAATAAACAGGTTAAACCAACACTGGACAGTTTAGTGCATAGAACGCTTAAGTTTTGCAGCAGTAAGGGATCTGGGGGCAGTTGAAAAGCCTTGTGATCATGCGCCTGCTGTACAGCCAGCTGCAGCACAATACAGGATCTCAGGGTGTTTAAGGACATATATGTATCCTTACACCCTGAGATCCTGTATTGTGCTGGTCCAGGGAAGTTTGAAGCAGTTCATATTAGCCGTGTGATCCCTGAGAAAGATTGTTCTTTAGCAAGCACCATGAAACATGAGTGGGCTGCAAGATGTGTGGGCTTTATTAGTAATTTTTCAAGGGACATGTTGATAACGAAAACTCTCAAGTGCTTTTCAGAGGAGAGAATTTCAAGGTGACCTAATAAAATTTTAAATAGATAACATGAACAATTAAGTTTTGAGGGAAAATGTCTGTCAACCACATAATTTCAGCAGACTTAAACCAAAACAGGATTTCCAGGGCCTTGAAAGATTTTGGAAACTGGATAGAGTATGAATGCTGTCACCTGAAAAAAATACCTTTTCAAGTGAGATGACTTTCTTTTTTTTTAAACGTATTTTTATATATATATATATATATTTTATTGATTTTTTACAGAGAGGAAGGAAGAGGGACAGAGAGTTAGAAACATCGATGAGAGAGAAACATCGATCAGCTGCCTCCTGCACACCTCCCACTGGGGATGTGCCGGCAACCAAGTTACATGCCCTTGACCGGAATCGAACCTGGGACCCTTCAGTCCGCAGGCCGACGCTCTATCCATTGAGCCAAACCGGTTTTGGCAAGATGACTTTCTTTTTAAGTATATTTCCTCTTATGTCGGAATAACCAATTCCTGCTGTATTGAGTCAGCCAGGGAAATGTTGGTGTGTTTTTTTAATCCTCGCCCAAGGATAGTTGTTCCATTGCTTTTTAGAGAGGGGAAAGGAGGGATGAAGGGGGAAGGAGTGAGAGAAACATCGATGTGAGAGAGACACATAGAATGGCACCCCCCACCCCTACCTGCGTGTCCCCTGACCCGGGCAGGTATCTAACTGAGGTATGTGCCCTTGACTGGGAATCAAACATGGGACTCTTCCTGTAGGGGCCGACTCTCTAACCACTGAGTAACACTGGGCAGGGGTTGGGTTTTTTTAAAAGTCAGATATCCTAGTATTATGGATGGGTAAGTAGGGCATTGGGAATGAAATCTTTTAGACAATTGCAAGATGTTAAAAATTTTGTAAGTTATTGTGCTAACATTCCAAAACATTCATTTAAAAATAAAGTAGTATTTTTTACTAAAAGGAAAAGTATAGATTGATTTTCATTAATGATGTCCTTTGATTTAAGTTATTGGAGAGAAAATGTAATAGGACACTCCTGCATATAATATAGTATACCAAACATTTTTCAAGGTCAGGTTATTCAAAATTAAATGTGGCCTCCTTTTAAGATTTTAAGTGATAAACAAGGTGAAGCCACTGAATACACTTGAAAACAAATCCAAAGTAGGTTTCCAAACACAGTACACAGATCCTGTTGCTTTAAACAGATCTTATAGTACTGGAAATTTTTCCGTGCATCTTCTCTGGTAAGTTCTAGATGGCTATCATTTTCTTTGCCAATTTACCATCAAGTGCAAACTTTGAAGACAACATCAAGTTGTCTTTTGAACTTACTAGTAGTATGGAGTCCGAGGTGGGTTCACCATTAGATTTTGTGAACATGTAAAGTTTCAAAGGTGTGTAAAGTATAGTGAGGAGCATAACTGTGATATGCCACTTGAAGTACTTATGAATATAAAGAGTAATTATTATTAGGGATCTACATTTAAAGGTTTTTAAAATTAAATTTATTGGGGTGACATAAGATTATAGTGATTTTAAAAGGCTTTAATAACTTTATAATAATAAACAGGTACTACTCTACAGACTGCGTGTATTACCTCAATCTCCACAATAACCCTATGAGATAGCTACTATTACATTTTCAAATGAGGCAGGTGAGGCACAGAGTTTTAAATACTTTGGCCAAGTACACAGCTGGTTTGGCAGACTCTGGATTCAGACTCTGGCTTTTTAACTCTTGAACCTGTACTCAGGACCATTATCTCTACTGCTAATTACCTATCTATATCTATATATCTATATCAATATCTATGTCTATATATATGTATGTATAAAAGCCTAGGCGACTGTTTGACCGTCCGAGCAGTAGGTATGACGTGCACTGACCACCAGAGGGCAGACGCTCAACACAGGAGCTGCCGAGCTGCAGTGACTTGGCAGCTGTGATTCTCAGGTGACGCACCCCGGAACCAGAGAGTAGGGAGCCTGATTCTGGGATGCATCACCTGAGAACCACCCTCTTGCAATCTGGGACCCCACAGGGGATATCAGAGAGCCAGTTTTGGCCCGATCCCCGCAGGCCATGCCAAGGGAACCCACCAGTGCGTGAATCCGTGCACTGGGCCTCTAGTATGTTTTATATAACTTAATTGAGTCATCAATTGTGGAGGATAAATTTTTAGGTCACAAAGAATAAATGAGCTTTTAGAGGTGATTCAATTAGTTTTTACTCTGTTCTAGTTTGTTCAGATCTGTTGTTGATCTCCCAAGGACTTCTAGGGAGACTTCTGTTACTCTGTTATAGAGGATATATTAACTGTTTTAGTTTAGTCATTCTTCTGTGTAGCCTTTTTTTTTTTTTAAATATATTTTATTGATATTTTACAGAGAGGAAGGGAGAGGGATAGAGAGCTAGAAACATCGATGAGAGAGAAACATCGATCAGCTGCCTCCTGCACACTCCTACTGGGGATGTGCCCGCAACCAAGGTACATGCCCTTGACCGGAATCGAATCCGGGACCCTTCAGTCCGCAGGCCGACGCTCTATCCACTGAGCCAAACCGGTTTCGGCTGTGTAGCCTTTTTGAGTGGTATTTTATCTTTGGAAGTTTTTATGATCTATGCTGATGTTGTTGTTTTTTTGTTATTTTTTTAATGCTTTAAGAGTTTTATCTACTTTAAGAATCTGTCCTGTTTCTGAATGAGACATGACTTCTGCCTACATTTATCAGATTAAGGCATGTTTATTTACAGATTGAAATGTTATGCAAACTAGTGGAAAATAAATACTAAAATTTAGGATATAGATGTATTCAACACTTTGACTAATAGGTTCACTAAAGAAAGTTTTATTTGTACAGTGGCTTACAACAGTAACATGTTAAATACACAGCTTAGCATTTAGTGGTTGCACAGTTATTAATGGTAATGCAGCTCAGTACTAGTGAGGAAATGTTCTTCAGTTTGTATACCTTCAGCAGACTGATGATTTAAAGGAGCTTCTCATTCCATCGTGTTTTTTTTTTTTTTTTTTAATTTATTGATTTTTTTACAGAGAGGAAGGGAGAGGGATAGAGAGTTAGAAACATCAATCAGCTGCCTCCTGCACACCCCCTACTGGGGATGTGCCCGCAACCAAGGTACATGCCCTTGACTGGAATCGAACCTGGGGCCCTTCAGTCTACAGGCCAACACTCTATCCACTGAGCCAAACCAGTTAGGGCTCCATCGTGTTCTGACTGTATTCTGCATTAGGTCCCTCCCTCCCTCCCTCCCTCTCTCCCTCCCTCTTTCCCTCTCTCCCTCCCTCTTTCCCTCTCTCCCTCTCTCCCTTTCTTCCTTTCTTCCTTCCTTCCTGGAGAGGGAGAAAGAGATAGAAACTTCAGTGATGAGAGAATCATTGATCTGCTGCCTCCTGCCCACCCTCTACTGGGGATTCAGCCCATAACTGGGGCATGTGCCCTGACCAGGAATCCAACTGTGACCTCCTGGTTCATGGGTCGATGCTCAACCACTGCACAACACGGGCCAGGCTGCACTAGATTTTTACTGAAAAGGAGCTATGATAATAGTGAATGGTAAAGTAATGAGAGAAATACATATTATCTTAAAGGTCATAATAAAACTATAAAAATTACCCAAGAACTTTATATAATCTGTGTAAGTAATCATGGTGATAAATAGCAATAAGTAAGTCATGTATTTTATGTAAAAGTTTGTAGGATTCCTCCTTGTGTTTCATATATGATACCAGGATGTGACCTTCAGATAATTCTTATTTGAGACCATTAAATGAGGGTGTTTACAGTTTAACAATACTTAACGCCACAAAAGTGTATCAGAATATTTTCTTTGTGGTACTATAGAGTTGGCACTCTGATTAATGTAGGCATCCTAGAGATGACACATGGGCAAATGCTCTAATCTCTGTTTTCTGGGTCTCCCATCATCTGAAAGAGATACCACTAGCAATGAAAATCAATGTTAGCTTTGCTTGAGGTACTACAACTGATGCAAAATCATTACTATTCTCTTTATCATGCATGGTAGGTGGAAAGAATTGGAACAAAGGCCATACAGATTTCAAATCTGTATGGCCTTGATTCATGATGATGAATCAGCATGATTATAAACAAATTCAGAATTATTGGTTACTATATTCTCAGGGGATCAATAGTGACCAAATAAGTTCGGCATAAGGAAAGGCTCCCTGGTGGTGATTTGAAGGGTAAAGGATACATACGTTTAAGATAGAAGGCACTTAAAAACATGGGACATATCAAGGAATAACATCAGAGAGAAAGATATAAGTTGCGCTGTTGGGAGAATGGGGTTGACAAGAACTGTGCTTATAGGGCTTCATGTGATGGTATGCTTGCTTGTTTTCAAGGTAGGCATGAGAGACCAGGAAGTAACAGATCTAGACAGATATACTTACTATTATTAGGCTGATTATTACAGGGGCTGTCCTAATGCCTCAACATTATAGAAAAAAGAGCTGTCATGTTGTATTCTTTACTTGCATTCTCTATTTGTCACACAATTCTCATTAGAGTACTGCAGAGATACTTTTTTAAAATCACATTTTCTTATGTCTTTAGAAGTTACATAACCAGAACTAAAATTTGTGACTTACATTTATAAAAACAACACATATATAATTATCCTGATTTTGCTGCTTCATGGCTGAGATACATTTCCATATAATTTCTCTCCATTTGGGTACATTATAAAATGAAATAAAAAGAGTTTTCTGGAGGTGGTCAAAATTACAATTTTCTGAAAAGGAATAGCAGAAGTTCATGAGATTTTGATTATGGATTTGAAATCCATGTAGAGGTTTCATCTTTGTTCTTGTGATTTAATAAGTTTCTAATATTTTATTAATGAAAATTGATTCCAGCTTGAGGTAGACATCCAGTTCTTGAATTCTATTAAAATTCCTTCCCTGAAACAACTTGGTACTTTTGATTGTTTGTATGTCTGGCATTAATTCTCTTTTCATATTAACATTGCCATTTAGTATTAAGTGAAAGCTGACTCATGGTAATTACCAAAGGAATTACAAATGACCACCACAAATACTGAAAGAAGTCATTGATTTGCTATTGCAGTGAATACCAGAAGATGTTGTAATGATTTCCCAGTTATAAAAAGTGAATTGTCTATTTAACTAAGGAAGCCTAATCAGATGTGCTTAATGCATATTATATTAGTCATTGCAAAAATTTAAATATGCTCAGGCTGAAAGACAAAATACTGTATTATCTTGCTTATATAAAATAATTCCCTTGGGATTTAACAAATACATTTAGTATTTTATACCTAATTTAGGAATGTATTGAAGAAAAGGTAGATAAAATTTCTTTGGCATTGTACATAGGTTAATAGCACATAATGTTTTAGTAAGTGCTATAGATAGGAAGAAATTATAGTTAGGGCCAAAACACGAGTTTCCTGTTAATTTGCTTTAATTCTTTCTTTCTTTTTTTTTTTAACTGACAATGTTGAGGTCAAATAAATCTTGCACTGTGTGTCACTCAAGCAACCAGAAACTATCGTTGTAATAGTACATTTGGTCTCATCTCACAAGGTATCAATTATTTATTGTCATCCTTGCTTTTGGCAATTGCATTGATTTCAAAGAAGGATTTCAATTTATCTCTGTGCTTTAGAGAAGTGAAATACAAAACAGTTTTTTTTTTTTTTTAAATATATTTTATTGATATTTCACAGAGAGGAAGGGAGAGGGATAGAGAGCCAGAAACATCGATGAGAGAGAAACATCGATCAGCTGCCTCCTGCACACCTCCCACTGAGGATGTGCCCGCAACCAAGATACATGCCCTTGACCGGAATCGAACCCGGGACCTTTCAGTCTGCAGGCCGACGCTCTATCCACTGAGCCAAACCGGTTTCGGCCAAAACAGTTTTTAAAGTTGAAAAGGAAAAAAGTCATTGATCATGTTTTGTGGCTGACATTTTAAATAATGATTGTTAGAAAAGCCAGTACTCATATCTCATGTAACATTATTTTTCCAGAGTTGATGAGGGAACAGAAGCCTCATTTTTCACCTTTTTTTGTAGGCAGTACTGATCAAAAACCAAGAAATGAATTTCATACTCTAGGTCTTGACTAGAGATGAAATTGAGGCTGATGCTTATGGATTATATCCTGTACTATCAGTAATTTCCCTTGTTGCTATGAGTAATATGAGATATCTTGACAGAAAGAATGAAAGTGGTCGAAAATTTAGTTGGTTTAATACTACTTTAGGGTATCATCTGCACAAGAAATACCAAGGGATATATTTACCTCGAGATTATTTTCTAGAATATAAAATAATTTTTGAAAAGATTGTTAAAACTATTTTAATAGTAGTTGTACAGAGAATATGTGTGAATATGTCTGGGGGAAGTTCATTAAATGGTATTTTTCAAGGAGCTTTTGTTATAAATGGAGAGAGAACAAAAATAACAATATTTAGTTTAGTAAGACCAACATGATTATCAGATGAATAGTGTAATGCAAAACTCCAAGGAATGGAGAGAACCCTTAAAGTCAGATGATTGGGCATGCCTTTATGAAGAAATTAACATTTAAGCTGGTTTGAAATGTGATGGGAGTGTATCCTTGCAAAGGAAAAGAATGGGAGGCATTCAGTTGGAGAAAATAGCCAGGGCAAAAGTACAGAAGTGGAACAAGCAGAATTGGGTTTTTTTTCCCATTGGACATAGGGGAAAGTGAAAGTTAGGGCTACAAAAGTAAGTTTTATTTTAATGCTTTAAGCAGGAATGTACTAGCTATTAAGGTATTTAAACGGGCATAGACTTCAAAGCAATTTTTCTTTAGGAATATTAATTCAGGTATAATTGTGTTAGATGTGCTATACATACAGTTATAGCTGTGATAACCAGTTTCCATTAGAGTAAGGGCAAGGGAAGAGAGGGTGTATACAAGTTAGTGATTATAATAATGAACTCTCTGATTTTAAGCTTGGCAGGGAGATAGGTGAGGACTTTAGTGTTGAGGGGTAGGGGCAGAGTGAAAAGTTGGATGAAAGGATTGTAGGTTCTGATGGGGTTTAAGAACTGGAGTGGAGGTATTAGAGGAAACGATCTGGAAAGGTGGAAGGTTGTGGTTGGAGAGCACAATGTTTGAAATGGAGGTTATGGAAAGGTTGAGAATATTGGTAATGACAATGAGAGTGAAAGGCTACATTAGAATGGACAACAGGATTTTTCATTATAGGAAAGGAAATTAAGGAACTGAAGCACCAGGATATTGTAAAATCATGTAACCTGGATATTAGAATGGTAATGCAGTAGAACCTCGTTTCTCAAACCTAATTCGTTCTGGAAGGCTGTTCAAAAACCGAATCATTTTTTCTTATTAGAAATCATGTAAATTAAATTATTCCAGACCCCCAAATGATTCCCTATTTTAACTTTTCTTATATACACGTCTGTTGTACTGTTTAATCTATAAACGGACACTTTAAAAACAAAAAGGACAAATATAAATGAAAATTTAACAAAAATGAAAATGTTACAATAATTACAAACAGCAACAAAAGCAAAACAAAACATGAAAGTATTCACAGCACAATATCCTGATATTTTAACAGTGGTAAACTGACTCATATTTGCGCATTCTCTCTTTTGTCACCTGAGAGATGCATGGCTCATCATACAGGTAATAGCATGAAGAGTTGACAGGTTGAGAAGTAAATTGTTCGAGATGGAAGATGTTCGAGAAACGAGGTTCCACTGTATTGTATAGTTTACTGTTATGGTTTACTAAGTGCCCTTATATACATTCTTATCTAATTCTTCCAGTAACTCAGTGAGGTAAATGGAATAGAAGTAACTCTTATTTTATAGATGAAGTTGAGGTTCAGATAAGTTATTTTGCCTACTATAGAGCTGGGTTTTGTACTTTAATTTTCTGATTTCTTTTGTAGTGTTCTTTCTGATTTGATATATACATTGGCCTCTTTTCAAGGAGGTGAGTGCTGGTATTGTCTACAGAATATAAAGCATTGTTTCTCTTTAATACATAGCAGTATTTTCTACCAGTTAACTAACTGGTAGGACATAGTTGGTATGCTTATCATTAAATATTACATAGTTTTTCCAGAAACATCTCAGTGTTATAAGTTTAATTGATTGTTGAAATCAGTCAATTTTGTTCATTTGTTCCAGTACAAAGTAGTCAGGAGAGGAGAATGGTACTTCCTGGAGACTGTCAAATTAGGGTACTATAAATTTATCCTTGACCAATATCAGAATCAAAAGTTAACTGCTGTGATATCTAGTGATGATAACATCAGCTACTATTTGTTGAGTATATATTACATGCTAGGCTCTGTGCCATGGCATTTTGGATATATTTAACCCAAGTAACCATCCAAACCAGGTGGTGTCATTTTAGAGATGAGAAAATAGGCTTAGAAAAATTGAGGCCACACAGTTAGTAAACTCAGATTTGAACTTTGATCTCTCATAAGCTGTGACTTTTCCTGTGGTTCCTGATTGTTTCAAGAATAAGATCCAGCCCTAACCAGTTTGGCTCAGTGGATAGAACGTCGGCCTGAGGACTGAAGGGTCCCAGGTTCGATTCCGGTCAAGGGCATGTACCTTGGTTGGCAGGCACATCCCCAGTAGGGGGTGTGCAGGAGGCAAGCTGATCAGTTTCTCTCTCATCCTTTCATCCGATGTTTCTAACTCTCTATCCCTCTCCCTTCCTCTCTGTAAAAAAATCAATAAAAATATATTAAAAAAAAAAAAAAAGAATAAGATCCAAACTCACTAACTTGGTTTCTAAGACTTTTAAGCATCCTGAATCCCTTGTAATAGGTATATCTCTTTTCCCCTCATCCTGCCATCCAACAGTTTCTATTATCTGGATCAGCTAGGCTCTTTCATTATTCTTGTTTTTGCGTATGTTCTTACCTGTCTGGAATTCCTACTATTCATTCTTCAAGACTCAATTTGATGTTATCGCTGACATCTTTCCTAGGCAGAGTTAGTTGTTTCATTTTCTGTGCTTGCACAGCACTTTGGCCATATTTCAGTAACAACACTTTTATTAGTAAACAATACAGAGAGTGCTTACTCTATTAGGAACTATGTTATGTACCATTTTCTCATATAATCCCCCAGTAAGTTAACTTCTATTGTTCCCGTTTTACAAATAAAAAACATATCCCCATAGTTAGTTGAAGAGATAGCTTTCAGGTAGTTTGGACTGGTCTCAGCCTTTAACCACTGTGATGTTTTAACTTTTCTACTATATACTTTCTTATAATTTATCTCATCTCACTGAACTTAAAACTTCTCGAATGAGAAGCTTTCTTGTTTTTTTGTTTTTTTGTTTGTTTGTTTCATTTTTTCCAGCATTGGGTTGGGGTCTGGCGCCTAGAAGTTGCTCGGACATTTGAATATTAATGGTTAAGTAAAGGCAAGTATATATGTAGGCTTAGTAGAGGCTGAGAACAATGTCCAGATTGGAGACTCAGCTTCCTGCTGTGTTGTGGATTATTTCTGTGATATTATTTCTGTGTGTTACATTGTATATACATTTGCTTTTCTGTGAAAAGTTTGTTAAACCTCTGCATAGAGATCTATCATCTCAGCCAGTGGTAAAAGAAATAATATGCATTACTATGGGTCCCAGAGGAATTCCTGACTGTTGTCTCCCTACCTTTTTTAATGCCTCAGGAATTGTTTGCTCTATCTTGCATGCATTTCTGAAAAAGGTTGATTTCTCCTTTGGTGTTTTTAAAAATTACTAATTTTTAAATCTAGTGCCCTAACTGGTGTGGCTCAGTGGATAGAGCATTGGCCTGTGGACTGAAGGGTCCCGGGTTCGATCCCGGTCAAGGGCATGTAACTTGGTTGCGGGCACATCCCCAGTAGGGGGCGTGCAGGAGGCAGCTGATCAATGTCTCTCTCTCATCGATGTTTCTAACTCTCTATCCCTCACCCTTCCTCTCTGCAAAAATCAATAAAATATATTTTTTTAAAAGAAATCTAGTGCTCTTTTGGAAACCAGTTCTTTCTTCTAGTCAAATTATCCATGTCAAATAGATGTATATATATTTTAATAGAAATGTGTGATATGCTCATACCCATGATCCAATGTAATATGTTTTCTTTTTCTTTTTTTAAAGACTAGTTTATTGATTTTTAGAGAGAGAGAGATACATTGATGAAACCTCCTGCACGCCCTCTACCAGGGATGGAGTCTGCAACCTGGGCATGTGCCCTGATGAATCAGCAACTTTTCTTTTTTTTTCTTTTTTCTTTTTTTAAATATATTTTATTGATGTTTTACAGAGAGGAAGGGAGAGGGATAGAGACTCAGAAACATTGATGAGAGAGAAACACCAATCAGCTGCCTCCTGCACACTCCCCACTGGGTATGTGCCTGCAACCAAGGTATATGCCCTTGACCAGAATCGAACCTGGGACCCTTGAGTCCGCAGGCCGACTCTCTATCCACTGAGCCAAACCAGTCAGGGCGCAACTTTTCGATATATGGGGTGATGCCCAACCAACTGAGCCACATTGGCCAGGGCTGGCTGGCTGGCTTGTTTGTTTGTTTGTTTTAGAGAGGATGGGGGGGGAGGAGAGAAACATCAATTTGTTATTCCACTTATTTATGCATTCATTGGTTGCTTCTTGTATATACCCTGGTGGGGCATTAGACCCGCAACCTTGGCTTAACAGGACAATGCTCTAACCCAGTGGTCAGCAAACTCATTAGTCAACAGAGCCAAATATCAACAGTACAACGATTGAAATTTCTTTTGAGAGCCGAAAACCGACTTTTGCGCATGGGCCACAAAGTTTCAATCGCACTGTACGTGCGCGCCCGCACGTGGTATTTTGTGGAAGAGCCACACTCAAGGGGCCAAAGAGCCGCATGTGGCTCGTGAGCCGCAGTTTGCCGACCACTGCTCTAACCAACTGAGCTACCAGGCCAGGGTTCCAATGTAATATGTTTTCAAGTTCTAAAGTTATTTGCTGAGATTGCTAGCCAATTATTTTTCCTACCAATTATAATTAAATTTCATGACTGAATTTATTCCGGGTTATTGACTGGTCTCAATAGTGTTTTAAAATAAATAATTCAAAAGTAAGATGAAATAATAATTCATTACTTTGTACCCCTTTAAACCTCACGGCCTATGCAGTAAAACTGTAGTGTAATTATCTGGATTTTACAGCAGGGGAAGCAGCTTCCTGCTGTGCTGCGGATTATTTCTGTGATATCCTATAAAACCAATTGAGGGATATTTCAGGTATGGAGGTTGTGTTATCAGTAGTTACAATCTCACTGTATTATGTTTTATATATAACTAGAGGCCTGGTGCATGGGATTTGTGCACTGGTGGGGGGCATGGCCAGTGGGGATTGGCCCTGCTGTGGGAGCACCGCTCATCCGGGTCAGCCGAGTGGCTGTGGACCCGCCTAGACCTAGAGAGAGGTTTGGTAATTTGCCCAAGGTTATACAGATGACAGTAATTATGATTTCTTGTGTCTTTAGCTTCAGAGATCTTCAGTTTCTATAATAATATACTGGAAGTTGTTGTAAATCAGACTATTTGGTTATGAAAACAGTAGTGAAGAATTGGGGTTTTTGAGGAATTGACCACAGTGGTGTTCTGTCCACTTTCTAAATTGAAATAAATTTTAACTATACAAATAAAATACCAATAATCCACTAGAATGACCATTTCTTTTTGGATAGGTTTTTCCTCCAGAGACATTTTTCTGAATTGTTTAGGATAATAGAATAATTAGTTTATTTGGAATGAGTAAGGGAGAGGGGGACAGAGATGGAGTCTCTCATTTATTTGATGTCAGGGGAGGATTGGTTTTGTTCATAGATGGAAGCTATCCATTTTAGCTCTATCTGCAAAATACACCTTTTTTTGTGTGTCCATGCCAGATGAGATCAACATCATATATTTGGAATTTAGAAAGTCCAGATTATAAGCAAGTATGTTACTTGAATTGTGAGGTAGGGCTATGATTAATAGATCCACCTTGTGCCCATCCAGGATGGCTCAGTGGTTGAGCATCGACCCAAGAACCAAGAGGTCACCAGTTCAATTCCTGGTCAGGACATATGCCCATGTTGTGTGCTCTATCCCTAGTAGGGGGCGTGCAGGAGGCAGCCAATCGATGTTTCTATCTTTCGATCCCTCTCCTTTTCCCTCTCATTAAATTCAGTAAAAACATATTTTAAAGAAAATTTTTTTCATATATTTTATTGATTTTTTACAGAGAGGAAGGGAGAGGGAGAGAGAGTTAAAAACATCGATGAGAGAGAAACATCGATCAGCTGCCTCTTGTACACCTCCTATTGGGGATGTGCCTGCAACCAAGGTACATGCCCTTGACCAGAATCGAACCTGGGACCCTTCAGTCCGCAGGCCGACGCTCTATCCACTGAGCCAAACCGGTCAGGGCAGTAAAAACATATTTTAAAAAATAGATCCACTTAGTGACATTAGACCGTGTCTAAAGGAATAATGGTAAATACAGTACAACTGGTAAATGTTGGTGGAGAGATTTGGAGCAGAGAGAGACAGGAACGTCTATAAGATGCAGTTTAATAGAGCCAGGTGCGAAAAAATAGGGTTAGAATGAGTAGTAAAATATACTGCCAAAGAACCTAGTTGGTTAGAGCATTGTTCCAATACACCAAAGTTTCAGGTTCGATCCCTGTTCAGGGCACATACAAGAAGCAACAAGTGCATAAACAAGTGGAACAACAAATCATTGTTTCTCTCTCTCTTTCTAAAATCAATTAAAGTGTGTGTGTGTGTGTGTGTACTGCCAAAAATACAACTACTTTAAGCATCGCTGATACCTAGTCTAATGGAAAAAATCAGACAGGATTTAAAACCTTAGTCTGTATAAGCCTTGTGTTAATAATTGATTTATTCATCAGAAACTTTGGATCCACTGATTTTGACTATGAGTAATATTTTTCATTAAAATTTTAAAAGAAATTGTATTCAATTTTAATGGCCATAGGAAGATGGAAGAGATTATCACCTCTTTTATGGTCTTAAATAATTGTGTTTTGCTATTTGAGGTAGTGGGCTGTTGATTGTGATTTTTAAAGAATTGTGCCGATAATTTCCTCTTCTCTAGCTTTAATTTTCCCTGCTAGTTACCATGTAGTTAATCGATAGAAAAGGTCCAGCTTATATGGATTCCCAAATCAGCACATACATGGATAAATTTAGGGCAGTCTCTGACTCTTTTGTCTCTATATTTAAATCATCACTAAGCTAAATTTGTAGTACAGAAGTTTCCACATTTGTCCTGTACTTGGAAGCAGAATCCTTGACCTGTAAGAAACTAGAGCTACAGTGTATTTTAATGATGTGCATGTCAGCTAGGTTCTATTCATTTGTAATTTGGCCTGCTAGGAATTGAAGCTTTTTTTTTTTTTTTTTTTTTTTCCTTTTTAAGACGAGGCAGTTGAAGGGAATTCAGCTGGCTGTATGTATAAGTGTGTGCATTTTAAATCTTTAATGCATTTTTTTTAGAAAAGTGAATTTACTTCTTGTTTGACCCCTTTAAATTTCTGATCAGCATAAATGAAAAGCTATTTCTTTTTTTAAAAAATATATTTTATTGATTTCTTACAGAGAGGAAAGGGAGAGGATAGATAGTTAGAAACATCGATGAGAGAAATATCGATCAGCTGCCTCCTGCACACCTCCCACTGGGGATGTGCCTGCAACCCAGGTACATGCCCTTGACCGGAATCGAACCCGGGACCCTTCAGTCCGCAGGCCGACGCTCTATCCACTGAGCCAAACGGGTCAGGGCAATGAAAAGCTATTTCAATTCTGAAAGCAGGTAGTGTTTAGAAAGGAAGAGTTCATTTAGAAATGGAAAAAGTGTTCCAAGGAATCATCATTAAAACTAAATTTTATGAGTGCTCTAACATAGGATCTGTGAATTTTCACTAGAATGTTCCAATTTATGCCTTTTGTCCTGGTATAATTACTACTAACACTCCCTTTTACTCTCAAAGTGCCCTGGTTTGTCCGATACATTATCTATATGATCATCCTAGCTCTAAATGGAAGTTGAGAGATCTAAATGAGGTTTTGAAAGCAGGGTAAAGCAAAAAATAAAAATAAAAAAAAATCAAATCCCTGTTGAGGCCTTTAGATCAGATGCAGTACTGACTATTTTTGGAAGGAATGATCTTAATAAGCTTTAGTTGATTAGAATGACTTGAAAAAAATTTGTGAGGAAAGGAGAAAGGCAAAAAACGAAGTATTTATCACTACCACCACTACTTCTATACTTGTGCGCTTGGGATTGAAATCACATTTTATATTTATTTTTTATCCTCTCTTTCAAATTTTATGTTTTGCTTTTCCAGTACAGCATTTAAAAGGGACAGATGAATAAAAGGATTCAGAGCGAAAAGTAAACTACTTAACCTTCTAAAAAACAACCACTGTTTCTAATTACATGTTTGTTTTTTCAGAGATATATGCAAACGTTTTTTTCAGCACTTTGATTTTTCTCTGAATAATATGAGTGGAGATTATCCCATAACAAAAAGTCTTTTGTTTTTATTTTAAACTCATTGTAGATTTATAGCATAGTTGCAAAAATAGTATAGAGTTTTGGTTTACCACTCACCCAACTTCCCCTACAGCAGTATCTATACAATAATCATAATATAATTATCAAAACAAAGAAATTGAGTTTGGTACAATAATATTAACTAAACCAGGGGTGGGCAAACTTTTTGACTCGAGGGCCACAATGGGTTCTTAAGAGGGCCGGAACAAAAGCATGGATGGAGTGTTTGTGTCAACTAATATAAATTCAAAGTAAACATCATTACATAAAAGGGTACGGTCTTTTTTTTTTATTTCAATAGTTTTATTCATTTCAAACATTTTAACACCAGCGTTGATGCTAATGTGCAGTGGTGCATGTTAACACAAGGCGCAAGGGGGAGAAGCAAACGCAGCGCAAAATGCATTTGTTTTGCCGCTAACACATGCGGTTAGTGGCCACGGTAGCGTTACTGATACCGCATCCGTATCAGCAAAAAAATGCAGCCGCTGAGTAGAGCTCTTAATCTTACCTCAGAAAGGCTCTGATACTGTGCTCTCCAGGGGCGTGTCTCCCTACATCACCACGATAACGTGTCTCCGCATTCCCAGGGTGATGTCGGGGGACGCGTCCGCGGGCATTACAAGGAGCCTCTGGAAGATTGAGAGGTTGTTCCTTCTACTGAATGGGCGGATATAAATCCGCCCACTCAGAAGAAGGAGCTACGGCCGTGTTTCCCGATGTTGCCATGTTAACACTGCTGCTGGTGAAGGAGCGGAGGGGAGAGCAAGAGAACCCTCCGCTCTTTCGGCTCCGCGGGCCAGATAGAACAGTTGAACGAGCCGGATCCGGCCCGCGGGCCGTAGTTTGCCCACGGCTGAACTAAACCATAGATCTTATTTTTAATTTTACCACTTTTTCCTCTAATGCCCCTTTTGTGTTCTAAGATCCTATGCCTCCTGCACGTCCCCCACTGGGGATAGAGCCCGCTACCCGAGCATGACAAGGAATCAAACGGTGACCTCCATGTTCACAGGTCAACCTCAAACACTGAATGAGCCATGCCGGCCAGGCTGTCCAAGTCTTTTGTGATAACTAGGTTTTTACTAACTCTGCTTTCTATAGAGAATATTGTTTCAGAATCATGGAAGCAAGGTTACTATTTTTTTTTTTTTAATCTTTGGGTTTTGTATAGAAGGTTACTATTTTTTTTTTTTAATCTTTGGGTTTTGCTAAGAATCAAAAGCTTTTGTGAATTAGTGACAATCTCTGTGTTGCTTATTTGTAAAATAGCAATGATAAAAAGAGTCCCTAAACTCTGTACAGTGAGTCCTCGCTGAACGCCATCTACAGGTTCTGGGATGTTAAGCAAAATAACCTATGAAGAAACCACAGTGATATTCAACCAGTGTGCTGAGGCATGCTGGTGTGCCACGAGGCACATTGATGTGCCACAAAAAAAATTTAAAACATGCAGTACCTGACTATTTAGTTAGGGGCACTGATCTCTTTTCCCTTAGATTGTCAAATTAAAAAATGACAACAGCCAGCACAACCGTGGCCATCTGGTATGAATGAATCAAAATTATACTTTTTTATTTATTTACTAGAGGCCCGATGCATGAAATTCATGCAAGAGTAGGCCTTCCTTGCCCCAGCTGCCGGCACCGGCTTCCCTCTGACACCCGGGACCCAGGCTTCCCTCCAGCCGCTGGGAGGCACCTGGGACCTGGGCTTCCCTTGCAGCCCTGGCTTTGCCCGGAAGGATGGCGAGTCCAATTAGCATATTACACTTTCATTATTATAGATTTTGTCAGATAAGCAAAAAAACATAATAGTATATTTTTTGGTGTGCCATGGCATTTTAGTAATTTGTGTGTGCCTTGAGAGGAAAAGGGTTGAAATCGCTGCCATAGGCTAATTGATATGAACAAGAGTTAAGTTCTTATGGCATCTCATCTATGTTATAATGAAATGACTTTGAACAAAATGATATTTTTTGAGGACCTGATGTATTGAGTTATCTCGCAAGCTTGTTGGGATAAGGTTTCTGAAAGTATTTTATAAAGCTAAACGAAGCTGTACATGTATATGGAGTGGTATTTACCCTTCCTGAAACTTTTTATTTTTTTAATAAACCTTTTATTTTAGGATAGTTTTAGATTTACAGAAAGATTGCTAAAATAGTACAGAGTTTCTGTATACATATACCTCATATACTCTGTATCCAGTTTTCCCTGTTACTAACATCTTGAATTAGTATGGCACATTTGTTACCATACTAATATACCAGTATTATTATTCTTCCACTAGAGGCCCAATGCATGAAATTCATGGTGGGGGGGAGAGAGTCCCTCAGCCCAGCCTGTGCCCTCTCACAATCCGGACTGCTCGCTTCTTAGTGCTGCCGCAGAGGCGGAAGAGGCTCCCGCCACCACCCTGCGCTCGCCAGCCGTGAGCCCGGCTTCTGGCTGAGCGGCATTCCAGTTGTGGGAGTGCACTGACCACCAAGGGGCAGCTCCTGCGTTGAACGTCTGCCCCCTGGTGGTCAGTGTGCATCATAGTGACCAGTCGTTCTGGTTGGTCCACCATAATGGTTGCTGGGCTTTTATTATATAGATGCCTTTATTCAGATAGTCTTAGTATTCCCTGAATGTTCTTTTTCTATTCCAGGATTTCATACAGGATACTACATTAAATTTAGTTGTTAGGTCTCTTTAGACTCTTCTTAGCTCTGACAGTTTCTAAAACTTCTAAAGTTTATTTACCATAAGCGCCTGTATATACTCTATAGCACAGTAGAACTCTGTTTATAGTTTTTATTGTATATTTAATCTTTTAAAGCAAACACTTTGTGTTTGTTAGGTACACTTATTTTTTTTTTTATATAAAAGCCTTAATTCGGAGCATGGATCTAAAATTTAACATTGTTCCTATAGGAAAAAAAGATTTGCTTTAAATGATCTGGTTCAGGGAAAACCAAAGATTCTTAATTCTTTTATTTTCCTTAATATATTTTTATTTATTTCAAAGAGGAAGGTAGAGGGAGAGAGAGAGAGATGGAAACATCAATGATGAGAGAGAATCATTGATTGTCTGCCTCCTGCACGCCCCCAACTGGGGATCGAGCCCACAACCCAGGCATGTGCCCTTGACTGGAATAGAACCCTAGACCCTTCAGTCCTCAGGCTGACACTCTATCCACTGAGCCAAACCAACTAGGGCAAGATGCTTAATTCTTATGGTTAAAGAGACAGAATTTTTTTGACCACCTTAATGGCCAACAAATATAGTCTTTCTTAATTTAACCTTTCTTTGAGAAAGAAGCTATCTAATCTTTAAGGCAATTCCCTCCGAATTTCCATTATCTTTTATCTTCTCCATGAATTTTCCCTTTGTTTTCTGTATAATTCAGTAACCCCTACGTTTTCAAAAATCCTAATAAACAGTTTTTTAAAACAAATCTTAACACCACTCTACTAGCTGCAGAGTATATGATAAATCAGAGAGTAAATCCTGTGCCTTATAAAACCAGCCTTGTACCCTTCCACCCACACTCCTCCCTGGCTAAGATCCAGCTCACGTCCACTTTAAAGTCTTGCCTGACACTTCTGGTCTATGCTCCCCTAGCTTTTTATTTACACCTCTGTCATGGCTCTTATATTGTAACTAGAGGCCCAGCGCAAGAAATCATGTGGCCCTGCCCACCTACACACCCCGGCGCGCTACCCACCTGCCGCCCTGCCTTGCTCGTGCCCTGTCCACCCACCCGCCGCACTCGCAGCAGTGCCAGCCTCACTGCACCCAACTGCTCGCTCGCCGGCCATCAGCCTTGCTGCGCTCGGAGCCTGTGGGCTGCAGGGGAGGGCCCGAGAGGTGCTCCATGCACCTCATGGTGACCGGTCGTTTTTGTCGTGACACCTCTTGGCCTTTTATTGTTATGATTACTGTTTAACGTGTCTCCTCCACGAGGCATATTCCTTGAATCTTTTTTTTTTTTAGAAAAGCAAACAATTTATTGACTGCAGCAAAAACATACTTATGACAGGGAAACAAAAGGACCATTTCTCCCCTGGTTGCAAGTCTTATAGGGTCCCTTACAAGCACTCTTTCTTCATCTATATGTCCTATGCCAGAACAGTTCCTAGTAGATGGCAGAAAATTAGTGAATATTATGTGTTGAGTTAGACCAGTGGTCGGCAAACTGCGGCTCGCGAGCCACATGCGGCTCTTTGGCCCCTTGAGTGTGGCTCTTCCACAAAATACCACGTGCGGGCATGCACGTACAGTGCGATTGAAACTTCGTGGCCCATGCGCAGAAGTCGGTTTTCGGCTCTCAAAAGAAATTTCAATCGTTGTACTGTTGATATTTGGCTCTGTTGACTAATGAGTTTGCCGACCACTAGGTTAGACTAACATGTTCTTTTATATAAATAAAAAAAGAAGAGACTGGTTCATATAAGATGATCTTTTTATTAAGTTAACCACTGTAAAAACTCAGTACTTCCACAGCCTTGCTCTTGCCCCTTATTTTTTTTCATTCTTTTTAAAGGTTATTTGCACTGTTCATAAATTATGCCCATTAAGGGTGTTTTTGTAAAATACTTTTCTCCAGATATTTTGTTAGACTGAACTTGTAAGTAGAACTTTAATCTTATACCTAGATATGTTATCTAGTTCAATTGCCTGTTATTACAGGAGAGGAAACTTTGTGCTGGCAATGTCTTTAATTTTTTAGAACATTGTGCCTTCCTTTATTAAAATGTATTATTAAAAACAAATATAGCCCAGCCAGTGTGGTTCAGTGGTTGAGTGTTGACCCAGTCACCAAGAAAGAGGTCATAGTTCAATTCTGGTCAGGGCACATGCCAGGGTTTCAGGCTCGATCCCCAGTAGGGGGCTTGCAGAAGGCAGCCTTTCGATAATGTTTCTCATCCATGTTTTTATCTCTATCCTTCTCCCCTTCTTTCTAAAAAAAAAATCAATAAAAACAAAGAACCAAATATAAAAGTGGATATTGTTAAAAGTTCAGGAGATATCATAACAAAGTCAAAAGTTAAAGCCCTATTTTTTCTATTTTATTTCTTAGAGATAATCACTGTTATCAGTTTTACAATTTTGTAATAAAGTTTTAAAATGGACATATTCTTTGGAAGAAATACTTTAGAAATATTGACTATGGGTTTGTACAAATTATTAACTTTATCTTTTTGTTGTTTACTTTTTAAAAATAGACTTTATTTTTTAAAATAGTTTTAGATACACAGCAAAGTTAAGCTGAAAGTATAGTTTCCATATATCCATTTTCCTCTTCATATACATAGCCTCCCCCCACCATTAACATTTTTGCACCAGATGGGTGCGTTTGTTATCAACCAAGGTTCTAGTTTACATTAAGGTTCACTCTTGATTGTGGATCTGTGAGTTTTTACAAATGCAGTATAATTACACGTATCCACCATTATAGTATCATCTATAATAATAAAAGCATAATGTGCTAATTAGACCGGATGTCCTTCTGGACAACCTTCCGGACAAAGCCGCAGCAGCAGGGGCCAAGCCCCTTGCACAAATTTTGTGCATCAGGCCTCTAGTACAGAATAGTTTCACTGCCCCCACCCCACTCCAGTTTTATATTTTTCCAAATGTTATATTCAGGGGTGGGCAAAGTAGGTTTACAGTTGTGAGTACTCAAAATAGAGTTATTCTTGTATCATTATTTATTTGTATTGCAACTGTAAACCTACTTGTCCATCCCTATATTTGGAATCATACAGTATATAACCATTTCAGATTGGTTTCTTTCTTACACCTTAGTAAGTAATCAGGTTTCCTCCATGTCTTTTTGTGGCTTGATAGCTCATTTCTTTTTAGCACTGAATAATATTCCATTGTTTGGATGTACCACAGTTAATTCATCTCTTTACCGAAACATATCTTTTTTAAAAAAATATATATATATATTTTATTGATTTTTTACAGAGAGGAAGGGAGAGGGAGAGAGAGTTAGAAACATTGATGAGAGAGAAACATCAACCAGCTGCCTCCTGCACACCCCCTACTGGGGATGTGCCCGCAACCAAGGTACATGCCCTTGACCGGAATTGAACCCGGGACCCTTGAGTCCACAGGCCGACGCTCTATCCACTGAGCCAAACGGGTTAGGGCCCGAAACATATCTTGGTTGCTTCCAAATTTTAGCAATTATGAATAAAGCTGCTGTGAACATTTGTGTAGACATAAGTTTTTAACTATTTGGGTAAATACAAGAAATGCAGTTGCTGGATCATGTGGTAAGAGTATGTTTAGTTTTGTAAGAAACTCTCAAACTGTCTTCCAAAGTCGCTATACTATTTTGCCTTCTCACAAGCAAGGAATGAGAATTAATATTGCTCCCACATCCTTGTCAGCATTTGATGTTGTTAGTGTTATGGATTTTAGCCATCCTAATATGTAGTGGTATTTCGTTTTAATTTGCAATTCCTTAATAATATATGATGTGATCATCTTTGCATATACTGATTTGCCATCTGTATATCTTCTTTGGTGAGGTGTCAGTTTAGATCTTTTCTCCAATTTTATTTTTAATGGTGTTGCAAAGTTTTTTGTTTTTTTACATGGAACAAACAATATTTCAAGAAAACAATTTTAAATATAATGTTACATGCAGTAAACGTTAATATTTCAATAAAAGATTTTAAATATAATAATACTAGAGGCCCAGTGCACAAATTCGTGCACCTTGAAAAGGAACTGTGGGCCTTGTGGCTGCAGTGGGCACAGGGACAGGTCTTGGCCCATCCTCCGCACCCCCACCCAGCCCCTCCCACCATGGCCCTGGTCCTGTCTGCCAGCAGCCCCGCTCCTGCCGCCGCTGCTCCCATGCGTTGACGCCGCTCCCATGCATTGACGGCGCCGGTCCCACTTGTGCCCGCTGATGGCGCAGAGTGATTGGGGCTGGCGCCACCAGTGGGAGCAAGTGGTGGCTGCTGCCCCGATCACCCCTCAGAAGCAGGGAGAGGTGGAGAAGCCCTCAGGGGCCATCGGGGCCAGCAGCTGCCGCTTGCACCCACTGACAGCACTGAGCGATTGGGACTGGCACCGGGTGCTGGCAGTGAGTACGAACGGCAGCTCTGGCGCCGGCTGTGGGTGCAAGCTGGGATGGCGCCGGCAGCGGGTGCAAGCAGTGGCTCCGGTGCTGGCAGCGGGTGTGAGCAGCGGCTCCAGTGCTGGCAGCGGGTGTGAGGGGCTGGCACCGGCAGCAGGTGCAAGCACCGGGTGGGACTGCAACGTGCGGGAGCAAAGAATTTTCAGTAACCACCAGAGGCTCGCCCCGATGACAGCGACCCGCGTCCCACCTTGGTCTCGCCCCACACACCTGCTCCACCATCCCGCCATGGCTGACACCTGTCACATTCCGCGCGCACCCCCTCGTGGTCAGCACACGTCATAGTGATCAGTTGTTTGATTGTTCTGCCGTTCGGTCTATTTGTATATTAGCCTTTTATTATATAGGATTACCAAAACTGTACTAACATAGTATAATATCACAAAAGTTGTAGGAAATATTAAAAATCTGCAAATAACAGGATTACTTTGTTATATTTTTTATTTTCCCCCCTTTGTATTTAACTTAAAATTAACATTTTTATATAGCTTAAAAACTTTTATGGCTCCCTAATTGTGGCACAAATAGAATAGTATTAAACTCTCCCCCTATTGGACATTTGTTCCTATTTCTTTTATATGTTAGAGAAATGCTGTGGTGAATCTCGTCTGCATTCTAAATTTGTAATCGCTGTGTAAAATGTGACATTTGTCTCCCAGTGTTCCTTCCCCTGGCCATTTTTCCCCCTGGAAAAAAAAAGTCACAAAGTAGCATAAGAGAAAGAAAGAGCATGAAGTATGAAGTTATAGCAATTTGAATTTGGAATTTGGGCTTCTTTATTTACTATTTAAGTAACTGAGCAAATTTCTTACACCCTCTGAATTCTACATCTGAAAATGGAAATAATGAATGATCTACCTACCTTGTTTGGTCATTGTGGGCATTAATTGAGATGAAGCCTGTGAAGGACACAGTGCCTGATGATACCTATTAACAGGTACTCAAAAGATAGCTTTACAAATGTACTGTTCAGCAAGATCATAGGAATAAATTGTTAAAGTTGAGTTTCTCTCTTAACTTCTTTTCTAAACAAATCTCTGTTGTAGACTGAATTAGTGAAAATACCAGGAGGGTATTTTTACTTTTTAATTTGTAAAAGGTGTTGGTTTGATTGAAATGATCATTTGATTAAAATTTTTGAATCCAGATGGTTCATTGTCTTTATTATTTTTCCCATCAGAATTGATCAGTTTTTTTAAGTTAAAATTTATTACAGTTGAAGTTACATTGTGAATGATTGGTAGCTGCCTTTTAAATATATATGTATAGCTAACTTTTCAGTGCCAAAAGAGTGACTCTAGTGTCATTTATTGAGAAGACTGGCAAAAAGTGAGCTTAGTTTGTGGCCTGTTATGTTTGATATATAAGATAATGGGGGAACACCTTAATCAATAAAGAAATTTAAAAAAAAAGATTTTGAAAAAATGTTTTAGTTCCAGAACTTTTTCTTCACTACCATACATTTTAGCACCTAATTATTCTCTAACGTTTAGCCATTATGTTGAATTTTGGAGGTTGGAAAAGGTAAACAAGACTCAGTTCTTGTCCTAAAAGACTTCACAGTCTGATGAGAGAAATACGTAAGCATATATTTATGATACAATGTGGCAAATTATTTTACAGGTTAAAGTATTTATTCAACTAAAAGTTAGCCTTGAAAAAGCAAAGTATCTTTTTGTTAGGTTAATATTCATATTGTCATACCATTCCACACTGAATTAATTTAGGCTAGACTGAAGTGTAGTCTTTTGACTTTGGTCAATTCAGGACTCACAGATCCTAATGCCCTTTACTTTGTAACAAGAAGGGAACCAGAAAATTGATATTCTGATTTAAAGCCAAATTACTAGTTCTTCCTTTCTGATGAGAGAGAACCTCAAGCTGTCTGAACCTATCTTCATCTTCAATTCAGCTGTTTTGGTTTATTCTAGTTGCAATGATAACTTGCCTGATTATGGTCAAATACGGCATTATACAGGCTTGTTTATCTCTTGGCAAATCATTTGAGGAATAGCTGCATTTGAGATACTTTATCAAGAGATTGTGTTTTTTAATCCCTTGAATCTTGGGAGTTTAGTTTGGTGGTTGAAAATGGAATGTTTTAACAGTTTCAGTAAAAAGCAATGTTATCAACATTAAGCAGTATTATAATATCGGTTTTATTTGCATTCTATTACTATGATATATTTTCTTTAGTACAAGATTGTTTATGAAAAGTAAAACATAATATGGCCCTTTGTTTTTAAGATTCTGTAATCTTCCTAATATGGTCAGTCTAAGAAAGCCGATATCCCAGGGGTTGGTTAGTAGTGTTTTAGTTAACAATTTCAATGCTTACCATTGGAAGAAGAGTTCATATTACTATACTCCTAATAAATTGTTAAATGTTTTAAAAGTCTGAATTTGTGCCACAGTTTTGATTGTCTACTACAAAAGAATGAAAAGTTAAAAATAACCCCTCATTTGATTGCTTTTGGAAAAATAACTAGTCCTTTTTTTTTCTTTTCAGGGTAATCACTTTGATCAGTATGAAGAAGGACATTTGGAAATTGAACAAGCATCACTTGACAAGCCTATTGAATCGGTAAGATGATCAGTGCTTAATTTTGGGTCAAAGCTAGTTAGTTAGGTAGTGTTCGTGTGACACTTGATGTGAATGAAGTTAAACTTATTAATAATTTATAGTACAGTCTAGAGTTGTTTTCTTGCATGTCTGACAGTAATCAAAGAGAATTTGGGATATAATTTAATATGTTGGGTTATCAGTCTGAAATCTATAAGTAATTTATAATTTTGATGAAAAAATATCATTTGGCCCATACTGATATTCTGTTAAAGATAGCAAGTTAAAAGTTTAGTGTTTTGATAAATTGAATAAAGGAGTAAAATGTATTTTGATCCTTTAAAAACTTCACCTTTCCTGGGCAACGCAATCATATAATGTTCTGTTAGGAATAGTTAAAGACTTAACACATTTATTTACCAGACAGACTCTTGTAAAACATTGTAAATTTGGTTTCTGTAGCTTAAGAGATGTCTGGTTTTTGTCAAAAGTTGATTATTCCTATCTCTTTACACAGTTTAGTTTTGGAGATTGGTAACAAAGCAATACAACAAGGAGATTTCTCTTTTTGACTCTTAAATTTTTTAAAACCTTGATTTTTGAACATTATTTCCATTTTGAGAAGCCCTTTATTTTCAAAATACACAGTCCATTGTTAAAATGTCTAAACTTGTCATTATTTAATATTTCTGCTTAAGTATACATATTTAATAAGGGTTCGGTGAGTTCAGCTTGAATGAAAAATAATCAAAGAGGGAATCTTAATAACAACAGTCAAGACATCCCCTCTCTCCCTTTAAAAAACACTAGCTTTTTCACCTCCTTCAGGAAAAGGAGGCAATTTAGAGAGCGCAGATATTGTAACTTTAGCTTTTATTTTCACTACTATAACATAGTAAAGGATCAACATATATTTATGTTCCTAAATTAGGTTGGTGTTGTGTGTTTGTGTGTGTTTAGATGTTTACAGAAATTTACACAACTTGGGGTGTTCGACATTTTTCTTCCACAGCAGTTGGCCCATATTAGCTAAGCAGCCATGATCTGGTTTGTATTGCACGGTCTGCCTTTTTTTAATTTCTTCTCTAGGGTTTCTTTCTCCCCCACTTCCCCTTATTTCTGTTCTTCTGGTCCAGTGAACACTGCATATAGTACCTTCTGTCTTAACGTGCTGGCATGATGCTAGACTTAGGCATGGCAGTAAATGATGACGCATGTGATAATGCTGCAGAGGGAGAATTCACATCTGATGTTGTACTAAAAGCCCAGTCTTGTGTTTTGACTTAGGATAAAATGCCAAGCCCATTTTGCTCAGTTTAAATAATCCCTGAAGTTTTTGCCTTGTTCTGTATCAGTTTTCTATTTTAATTTAAATGTTTCTTTGGGTCAAAGTTTAAGAACAGAGAACTGTCAGAAGCAGGCCCAAGTACCATATTCTACATGGTTGATTAATATAATTCTGTGGGTACTCTGACTTAATAGTAGCAGGACATTTAGACTAAATTTGCAGCCTAGTATTTATTATCACTTTACTCAACAAAGATTTTTTAAAAGCAATAAATTAAATGATATATGACATTTGTAAAGCCTTCTTTTAGGGCTAATTTTAAGGGTTTTGGGACATTCATTCCTTTGGCATGTGAGACTAATGATCTTTTTCCTCTCACACTGTCCAGGATTTTTTCTAGCACATGTCATAGGGATAACACTATCAGAAGACAGTCTGACTGAATAATCATTGTTGAGTAATGTCAGTGAGTAGCAGTGGAATTAATATATGCCTTATTTATTAAATAATAGTGTCTTCTCCACTTAAAATAGTAAATGATATAGCACTCAGACTGGATATTTAATTTTTTAATAAATAGGTGTATGATCAGAGATATATATTAATAAATTATACTTCTAATATAAATTTACTCCCAAAATACATAAATATATAAATATATGCATTATTTGTGCCGTGGTATTTAGATAGGAGGAAGAGGCGCTTCATAGCCTACATTATGCTAGATAAAGGCGGGACACATAAGATAGGGGAATTTTATTTCTGCTCTCAAATCATTTGGAGATAAATTTTAAGTTCTTAAAGACACTCAAAATGATTGGCATTAAGTGTGGTGTGTCTCCCCTCACTCCCCAACAAAGAAGTGCCCTCTAACCTAAGGAATCCCCACCAAGTACGTATATATTAGTTTTATGACTGGCTGAGTATATTGAGTTGTCTTATTCTTAGGGGGGAAATGGTTGCTTTTAACACACAGAAAGAGTATCTATCTGCTGAATTAAAATCTTTCTCTGCAGCAATATCTATTGAGAGGTGCTGACTGTTTTGCTACAGCATGCAACTCAAAAGTGGCTGGAAATATGCAGCTTTGGGAGTCTACAGATCATTGCAGGAGCTAAAGGTCTAGTCATTTTTTTTTATTTAACAAAGGTAATCTGCAGCAGCTGGTAACCATGGAAGTCTGCACAGGTTTGTGCCAAGAATATGCCTGTTTGAAGGGTTATTGTGAGTATAGGATTAAAGCTTTTTTTGTTTTGTAATAGGGTAAATTTGTTGCAAACCAGCAAGATGGGAAATGAAACACAAAGATGCAATAATGCATTATGCTTTCAGTAAACTTGTGAAGCTTAGATTTGTCAATGAAATGATACAGGAATTTTCATTTCAATCAGGAAATGTTGAAAACACTTTAAAATCTAACATTGGTAAAGTATTTCATAATCTTTATTATAAAGTTATATTTCAACCAACTAAATATTTTTGAATAAAATTTCTAGTCAAGAATAAAATACCGTTCTAAGAAAATTATGAAAGAACCACTAGACAACTTGATTATACTAGTATGAATTAGAGAGAAGGTGGAAAGTATTAACATTTTACCCTTATTACAAAAACTTCTTAAAGCTTGAATTTTAAGTTATTGCTTAATGAAAGTTTTAGGTCCCAGCCATAATAATAATGACCGTCACATACTTAAAGATAAAATATTTAGAAAACAAATAAAACTTAATCTAAAACCATAGATAGCCCAGTCTAGGATTTTACCATAGTTCCAAGAATTTATCGGTGTGATTTAGGATATATGGTCCTTTATGACCTTTACCATAGAAAGACGATGACAGATCAGAAGGGAGACTGATAATAAGCTATTCATAAGGCAAAATGCCTGCATCATAGACTTAAGATACGTTGTCATTGTTGCAGTTGGAAGTAAAACTACCCATCAACCGTTAGTTGGTTTTTTTTCTACCTGACTGATTAAAATCCTATCTTTATAGTTGTCAGGTTGACCAAGCAAGATTTAAAAATTAATGTAAGTTTTTAAACTTCAGTTGCTGATGTTCATTTTGCTCACTAGGGTTTTAGAAGTCTATGTATAATTGGTTTTGTCCTGTTAAATATCTGTTTAGATCTGTGGACTCCACTAGTTCCAAACTGTAACTCTGTAAGACTGCTGATTTGACATTTAGCAGTGACCATATGTGGACTGCACTATAAATAATGTGCTTCTTGGAGCTGAATGGTGTAGCATTACTATATGGCTTTTCTCTCCAGTCTTCATTGTGTCATCTGTAGTGAGCTATAGATTTTTTGTTTTGGGAATTTTTACAACTTGTTTGCATGGGTTCACCTAGTAGCATTTGGTTTTTGCTTATAGAGTCTTTAATACACAATCAGCAAAGCTTACAATCCACTCAAGAAACTTAACCATTTTTGTCACTGTTTAATATAGACTAAATGTTATAAATTGAATGTGGCTGTCAACTAAAAGAAAATTCAATGTGAAATTAATATTCATCCAGTCATTGGCATAATTATATAATTTCTCTTGAAACATGATTTAATATTCTATTTCTTGCTATAAAAATTTTGAATGAGCCCCATACAAAAAAGTAAATTTTTATGTGTTTTGGCAAACTCCTATTATACAGATTGGTGGTCACTATTGCCAAAATAATTATTGTTACTTTGAGTGGTATATAGCTTTATGAAGCAGAGCAGTTTCCTGGGAAAATTTTCTACCTGATAGTTAATAAACAGAAATGTTGAGGAATGACTGAAACAATTAATAATGGGTGTTTTGTTTGTTTATTTGTTGTATTTTCAGCATATTGGTAGTTGTTTATAATACATTTTTCTTTCAAAGATCTTATTTAAAAATTATATCCTCACACATATATTGGAGGGGAACAAAGGATGAAAATGTAGCGTTTTAATTATACATTTACGTTTGTGTGTCCCTCCTTCCCCCTCCCCCCCTTTTTTTATATGGTCTCAGAGAGGGAGAGAGAGAGATAGAAACATCAGTGATGTGAGAGAATTATTGATTGGCTGCGTCCTGCACGCCCCCCACTGGGGATCAAGCCCACAACCTGGGCATGTGCCCTGACTGGGAATCGAACTGTGACCTACTGGTTCATAGGTTGACATTCAACCACTGAGCCACACAGGTTGGGCAATTATATACATTTAAGTTTTGAACTAGAAAAAAAAGTTATAAAAGCTAACTAAGGTAAAAATAGTTTGGGTTTTCAGCTCAGCTTCAGACCTTTTAACTAGAATTAAGAAGAACTGTTCATGCCTAATCAAAGAAAATGCCACCCTGCCACCATTTGGGAGTCTTGTGCATACAGAGTAACTAATAGGTTATGGAAAACCAGCTTTTTGTCTACCACCCTTGAACAAAATTCAGTTGCTTTATTAATTATTTTTAAATTAGTATTTCCCTGTAGTTCTTCCATGTGCATTGAAATTAGGCTGTCATGCCCCCTTGTTAGTCATAAGCCAGCTGTGTTAAAAAATGAAAAAATTTCCATTTATTTTTCGTTCTATGAGATTATAATTAAATTCCCAATTATATATTCTTTAAAAAATATATTTTTAAGATTTTTAAAATTTATTTTTAGAGCGAAAGAAAGGGTGAGGTAGAGAGAGAGGGAAACATGGTATATGAGAGCAAAATATCGACTGGCTACCTCTGCATTCCCCCTACTGGGGATTGAGCCTGCAATCCTGACATGTGCCCTGACTGGGAATGGAACCAGCAAACTTTTGGTGCCTAAGGTGACAACCAACCAAACTGAGCCACGTCAGCCAGGGCCACATTATATATTTTATTTAAAAATAAAAAACTGAAAGATACTTAGTCACTGTTAGTGACTGAAATAGTAATTGTTACTATTTTAGAAGTTAAATTTAGTGCTCATTGCTTTTGTTATGTCTAGATTACCTGTTTGGGCTATAAATAACATCCATGAGAATAATTGGCAAAATCACAGCCTTAAACAGAGAAAGTAGATTAATTATTTTCACAGGCTGGTGATTGAATCCCTTGTTCTTCTACAGTGAAAGTTCCATGAACATTTTTATCATTTCAGATGTAGATAAGTCTGCTTTGTTCTACTTTGTATAAGGCTTCTTGGTGTGCCTTCCTGTGTTACCCATCATCCTAAACCTATTGATTTTTTGACCAAAGTGTTTATAAAACTTTTTTTCTTTTTCTTTTTTCTTTTTTTGGTAGAAAAAGAGACCATACTGAATACTGGCCCTTTCTGCAGTCATAGAGCTTCCTATTTTCCTCCAAAAGCAGGTAGTCTGAAATGATAGGAAGGGTCCAGATTTTCACTATTAGTCATTCACTAAATTTAGGAGGTTGGTGGACCTAAGAGGTTCTTGGATATATGTCTGTTGTTTCTGTTGCCTTTGTTATAATCACAAGGACATAAAATAGCATATTAATAATTTTAATATAGTTCCTGACATTTCATTCCCTAGTCATACTTAGGAAAGTAGATTTAATTAAAGAAAAGTTTTCACTTAAAGTTTTAGAAGAGAATGGCCACTACCATTTTGTATCAGTAGCTTTTTTGAGAAGGTGACAGCCATCTTGAGTGGTTTTGTAAAAGTGGTGCTAATGTGTATAACCCTAAATTTTTCTTTTTTCTCCCTTTAACATTTGCTTTTCCTTTCACTGTTGTCAGTCACAACACGCTGCTCTTGAACCTCTCAGCTGGTCTTGACTCGTGAATTTACTTATGCTTTCACTCTTTAGTATATACATTAATTGCAAGCAGTGAATTGAAAACAAGACAAAAAAAAAAAAAACGACCATTAGTGAATGGACAGTTTCTTACTTTGTGTTACATTTAACTGTTCTTTTGACAGCCCAGTTTTTAAAGCCAGGTTCGTATGGAAATGCTTTCACTCCACTTGCACTGCTTTTGGAAATAGCATACTGCTTCATCTGTCTGTTTATTTTAGTGCATTCATAATATAACACAGTCAGCATAATGTCTCATCTCCACTTAGCCAAAGATTGAGTTTTTTTAAATAAAAAAAAGGGGGCAGCAATTTTTGTCAGCATGGTTTAATACCCTAAATCTCTGTGCCAAGTACAATTCTAACTTTAGCCTGTTAAAAGATTAAACAATAATTTAATCAACTACTTAATCTTAGAGTCATTCTGCTTTCTTTGTCCTTTCTGTAGTTATTTAGTTGTAGGAGTTAGGATATAAAATAAAGATTTTATGTACAGGTAAGTTTATTTTCATAATCGTGTAATAAAGGTCTCTAACTTTTCATGTTTTGCTAACACTGCTTGTACTAAGACTTTTAATTGTTACTTATTTTCTTTACAATGAGATTATTTATAAATACTTAAGCACTCAGTACTTGTTAAGTGGATGCTTTTCCTGACATTTCATTTGTGAGGAGAGAAGGGAAGAAGAGGCAGCAGTGTTAGATTAAATGTTTGTGATGTTTAATAACATGGAAGTTATCACCTTGGATAACACATAACAATAGCATTTTCTAATTCTTTCAGTTCCTAGCAAAAAAATTTCTAGTGACCTTTTGTGTACCATAATAATTGAGTGTGAATGTGTGTGTGTGTTTTAAAGCAGTAGTATCCTTTGTTTTAGAAACAAGTTTTTCATTGCTTTTTAAAATATATATATTTTTATTGATTTCAGAGAGGAAGTGAGAGGGAGAGAAAGAAACATCAACGATGAGAGAGATTCATTGATCAGCTGCCTCCTGTATGCCCCACTCTGGGGATTGAGCCCACAACTTGGGCATGTGCCCCAACTGGGAATAGAACCATGACTTCCTTGTTCATAGGTCGATGCTAAACCACTGAGCCATGCCAGCCAGGCTCATTATCTTTTGCTTCATTTTTGTTTTTATAAAAGTCTCCTGATCTCTCTCTCTCTCTCTCTCTCTCTCTTTTTTAGATTTTTTAATTGATTTTTTAGAGAGAGAGAAACATCGATATGATAGCAAAACATCAATCAGCTGCCTCCTACTGGGGATTGAGCCCGGTATGTGCCCTGACTTGGGACTGGAACCAGCAACTTTCAGTGCATGGGATGATGTCCAACCAACTGAGCTGCACAGGCCAGGGCTCTCCTGATCTCTTTTCCCCCATCAGTGAAGTAATCAGCTGCTCAGCCCAGTTTCCAGTTAGTATGCTGTCATAAACTTGTAGAAGGAAATTGTCCTTTAAAAAAAACAAACATTGGGGAGCCTTAACCTTCCTCTTCTAACTTTCTGTCAGAGAAGGTAACCATACAATAATTTTTTCTTTCCTCTATAACTCCAAAGAGCATTTTATCATTGATATGGAGCTAAAGATAAAAAGCAGTTTCATATGAGATGTTTGATTTGTATATAGAGATTTATGGTTTTGTTAGCTTTATAAATTGATGTCAGGAAATAATGAGATTATTTTTAAATGGTGATACCAGATTAGTACTATAAATTAATTTTAGTAGATATAGAACACATTTAAAATAACTTTTAAGTGTCTTCCTCTGGATAAGCAGCATCATTTTATCTGACACAGTTAATGGTTATTTTAGCTTTGTCTCTATACTGGACAGTATTTGTAAAAAGCAAAGAATTGGACAAAGGTATGCAGAGGTTTCTAAGATCTTGACTCCTTACACAAAAGCTGACATTTAATTGTTGTTTCTGGTGTCTTTTCATACAATTTATATTGAAATACCTTTTCTGGTGTGCTTTTAGGAAGATGAGACATTATGTATATTGGTTTTTCTCCCCCCTACATGCACTAATGGTTCTTTACTGTTAACTTATTGCTAGGCCTGTTTCATTCTAACATTTTAGCATTTTTGTTAGATTACATGTTGAAATGCATCACTCAGTCTGTGCTTGAGCTCATTTTATTTTTCTGTTTAATCAATTTAATTTCTTGTTTTACTAACCTCACTGTTTTTTCGGTTTAATATTGGCTGCATGCTAGTTAAATATTTACATTTTATATATAAATATAAAAACCAATCAAGTCTAGCCTGGATTTTGCTCTGATTGTGTTTTCATTTCTAGTGGTGGGGCAGTCTTACACTTACAACTTACTTTGTACCATGAAAGCCTGACACACAAACAAAATAACTAAACACAACATAGATTTTCTTTAAAAAAAATCTTAAAGTGGTGCTGTCTAGGTGGTGGATATGATTGTATAAGTACCTTGATTTTATGCTTTTTTAATGTTAGTTTTAAACTTCATAAATGTATTCTTCCCTCTTTACCCCTTCCCGTTTTTCTCCTTTTTAAAACGTTATGTACAAAAGTTGCCCAGCACACCATCAGAAAGGACCTTACCCCCTATATTATTTTCATATGAAATACCAGCCAGCATTTCTTTTTACATTAATGTCCCTTTATTGGGCACATTTACCCCCTATTATTAGCACCTTTTTGCATGCATATATGTAGACTTATCTCTTGCTCATCACCTGTTTAAATGTCACTAGGAAGGGAAGAATATATTATTGGAATATTTTTGGTTTGTCTTTCTGTTCTGTCTGTCAGGATAATATTGGACATCGCTTACTCCAGAAACATGGGTGGAAGCTGGGCCAGGGATTGGGAAAATCTCTTCAGGGTAAGTTTTTTAAATATACAAAAAGAAAGAAAACAGTGCTTCTGATGCAGATCTTGTGCCTGAATATATTTGTTGTCCTTTTTAAAAAACTTTGTTTCTCCCCCATCTCCCTACTCCCCCCCCTAGAATAGTCTTTTTTTCCTATAACTGTATTTTAAGTCACTATTAAGCTAATAATTTATAAGAGTAAGCTGCTATGTCGTGAATACTTTCTTGTCAAAAATATTGTGTATGGCTCCACCTGTTTTTAAGGTTTTTTTTTGGTGGAAGTAGTCAGTGAATGGAATAAAAGGAATACATAGCAGCAGGGTATTTGTGTCGTTTAGTGATGTTGTATTGTGGCTTCAATATTTTAAAGAGAACCATTCAATAGCAGGTTTTAATTTTTGCGCTACCCTGCCCCTCCCCCCTTCTCCCCGTAGCTGGTTATTGCCTTGGCTCTTTTTTCTCTGCAGTCATACTCTGTGTATAGTAGAGAGAAAATTAACCCATTTTATATGAAACATAAATGGAAATAGAGGTTTCTTATGGTTCTCTGAGCAGAGAGGCCATTTCTCAGGTTCCAATCAGACTGTAGAAAATGTATGGCTTAAAGTTTCCATTGCATTTATTTTTTATTTTAACTATACTAATCATTTGGATAAAAACGAAATACTTAATGTTTCTACTTCCGAGTTTTTGCTAGTTGGAAACCAGCCAACTTCATTCATCTTTTTTTGCTCTCTGACATTCAAGAGTTATTGCTTATTCTTTGTTTTTGTTTTATTGTTTATTCTTTGCACATGTGAACACTACTTCAGAAATGATGGGGAATCGTACTTCTACATCTGGTCATGAAGGATCTCATTGTAGAAAGGGATATTTGGGGAGAGGTGTGCTACTGTTGACAAATTATTTGCATTTTGGAAATGGATTTCCGTAATTTGAATGGGAAGTCTTAATCAACTCGTGTGTGTGTGTGTGTGTGTGTGTGTGTGTGTGTGTGTGTGTGTGTGTGTGTGTAAAGGACTCAGAGGAATGATGACTAGGGAAGAAGACTTCATAGTGAAGTCTTAAGGAGGGAGGATAATAGCTATTACCAAATATAAGATGATTATATTTGGCAAAGAGTAGATATGGCTGGCGGGATCAGAGAATGCCCATGGGACAGTGGATTTTATACTTTATTTTTTTAGCATAAGAATCTCCAAAATTTTTTTAAATGTTGAACCTTAATATATAAAGGGGAGGAGGAGGAGAAACTACAGTTGTTTTGGTTGAAGTAAAGATCTAGGTTGCCAGGACTAGTTTGGAAACCATAACTAGAGGACAGTAATGGGAAATTTGTTCGAATAGGCACAAATCTAGTACTTGTTGAGTGTTTACTATGTGCTAAGCACTTAACAGATATCTCATTTAATTCTTACAACAAGTCTGTGAGATAATTACTGTTGTTCCCATTTTGCAGAACAAGAAACAGGTTTAGAGAAGTTTAGTAAGTTGCCAAAGAATAAGCAATCATTTGACCCAGTGACCCTACTTCTAGGAATATATCCTAAGAAACTAGAAACACCAATTAGAAAGGACATATGCATTCCTATGGTCATAGCAGCACAATTCACCATAGCTAAAATTTGGAAACAGCCTAAGTGCCCATAAGCAGATGAGTGGATTAAAAAACTGTGGTACATCTACACAATGGAATACTACGCTGCAATAAAAAAAGGAGTTCTTACCATTTGCAACAGCATGGATGGAACTGGAGAGCGTTATGCTAAGTGAAATAAGCCAGTCAGAGAAAGATAAATATCACATGATCTCACTCATTTATGGAATATAATGAACAACATAAACTGATGAACAAAAACAGATCCAGAGACAGAGAAGTATTGATCAGACCGTCAAACCTTAGAGCAGTGGTTCTCAACCTTTCTAATGCCGAGACCCTTTAATACAGTTCCTCATGTTGTGGTGACCCCCAACCATAAAATTATTTTCGTTGCTGCTTCATAACTGTAATTTTGCTACTGTTATGAATCATAATGTAAATATCTGTGTTTTCCGATGGTCTTAGGTTCTACAGCAGCGGTTCTCAACCTGTGGGTCGCAACCCATAGGTTGAGAACCGCTAGCAGGGTTGCCTAAGACCATCAGAAAACACAGATGTTTACATTACGATTCATAACAGTAGCAAAATTACAGTTATGAAGTAGCAACGAAAACAATTTTATGGTTGGGGTCACCACAACATGAGGAACTGTATTAAAGGGTCTCGGCATTAGAAAGGTTGAGAACCACTGCCTTAGGGGGAAGGGAAGGGGGTTAAGGGGGAGAGATCAACCAAAGGACTTGTATACATGCATATAAGCCTAACCAATGGACACAGACAACATGGGGATGATGGCATGAGTGGGGGTGGGGTGGGGGAATAATGGGGTGATAAGGACACATATATAACACCTTAATCAATAAAGAAATAAAAAAATTAAATTTAAAAAAAGGAATAAGCAATCAGTAAATGACAGTATCAGAATTCAAATTTTGGTCTTTCTGACTCCATAACCCACACTGTTAACTAGTACACTGAATGTGGAAGCCTTTAAGGCCTCTACAATTTGGAGCTTTATTTTGTAAACCAAGGGCAATTTTTTAAAAATATATATATATATTTTTTTAATATATCTTATTGATTTTTTTACAGAGAGGAAGGGAGAGGAATAGAGAGTTAGAAACATCGATGAGAAAGAAACATCAATCAGCTGCCTCCTGCACACCTCCTACTGGGGATGTGCCCGCAACCAAGGTACATGCCCTTGACCGGAATTGAACCTGGGACCTTTCAGTCTGCAGGCTGACACTCTATCCCAGCCATGGGCAAACTACGGCCCGCGGGCCGGATTCGGCCCGTTCGGCTGTTCTATCCGGCCCGCGGAGCCGAAAGAGCGGAGGGTTCTCTTGCTCTCCCCTCCGCTCCTTTACTTTGAATTTATATTAGTTCACACAAACACTCCATCCATGCTTTTGTTCCGGCCCTCCGGTCCAGTTTAAGAACCCATTGTGGCCCTCGAGTCAAAAAGTTTGCCCACCCCTGCTCTATACTATAATTAACATGCTCTAATGGATATAAATTCTGTCTCCTAGAAAGATGTGATGGTGGTGAGAAATGCAGGTACTACAGAACTGAAATATACAGTAGTTAATTCTGGCCCAAAACATTGGAGATAGCTTTGAATATGATATTTTTACCTTAGGGCACTTGAAGCAGTCATTTATATTCTTCATGATTAATATAAATTTGTATATATTCATTAGAAACTTGAGGCTAGATTGAGCAGTAAGAACCTTGCCTCATTTTTAGGGATAGTTGGTAATTGGTCTCTAGGGAAAAAGAAAATACTTTCATTTCATCGCTTACTTTTTTCTTATACTTTACTAGAGGCTCGGTGCGCAAAATTTGTGCATGGTTAAGGTCCCTAGGGCTGGCCAGCCATCAGGGCTGATCTGTAGGGCGACTGGCAGGGCAATCGGGGGACCCCCGCTTGCACCCACCTTGGCTGTCCTGGGGCCTGAGGGCTGGGGGCAGCTCCTGTGTTGAGTGTCTGCCCCCTGGTGGCCAGTGCACAACATAGTGACCGGTTGTTCCGTCGGTTGGTCGATTTGCATATTAGGCTTTTATTATATAGGATATTTCTTTCTTGTGGCATTTTTATGCTCTACCTTGTATAATTTATGTTTTATGTATCTCTTAACCTTCACTAGACTATAAACTCCTAAGTGCTAATAATTGTTACGCATTTACATGTATCTGTTGTTGCTTTTCATGTTTTTTATTCTGCATACACTTCTCGAATCCTTAGAATGTTCCAGATCCGTACTAATTCTTAGAGTTCAAGGATTAATATATAGCCTCTGCCCTCCAGAGGCTCATGTCTAATAGGGAGACAAATGTATCAAATAAATGGAATGCAGTATAATTGTGAAGTTAAAGGTATAGTGGGGGCTGCAGAGCAGATTGAACATGTGAAATTTCAATTTATTTCTTGAATGATTTAACAAGTGAAAAAATCTCAGAATGTGAGAACAAGGAAGCAAGCAACTACATCACAACTTTGTTAGTAGATACATGGAATCTCCTCATTCTTCCATATAGAAGCACTGATGTTTTAAAGTAGGATCAAATGTAAACATCAAAAGAATTCAAAGTAAAAAGTGTGTTTTATAAGAAATTTATTAAAGAAAAAGACAAAGTATTTTCATTAGAATGGCTACCAAAATACGAAAAACAAGTTATATATTTAGAAAAGAAGACAGGGCGTGAAGCAGGACATTTCATTCTACAAAACCTTTGCCTTTTTTTTTTTTTTTTTTTTTTAATGTATATTTTATTGATTTCTTACAGAGAGGAAAGGGAGAGGATAGATAGTTAGAAACATCGATGAGAGAGAAACATCGATCAGCTGCCTCCTGCACACCTCCCACTGGGGATGTGCCTGCAACCCAGGTACATGCCCTTGATCGGAATCGAACCCGGGACCCTTCAGTCCACAGGCCGACGCTCTATCCACTGAGCCAAACTAGTCAGGGCTGCTTTTTGAATTATACAAATTCTATACAGTAGTGACACAAATGAGATGTTTAATGTGTATATTTCAAATTAATATTTATTAGTAAGCATTAGCCTATTTTGGGGGGGATAGAAATAGAAATAACTTCTTGATAGAATTTGCTCCTTTGGTTTGCATAGTTTTAAGTGTTGGGTTGAATTGAATGGAGATGATTGCTCATAAGAAAGTCTGAAGACTGGATTTGATCTTTCTCTGCTATTTGAAACATCTTTTTCCCATACAGAGATGCCTGGGAGCATTGTTGATGTTACTCTGTTAGTTCAGGCACACAGGAATTAAAATTTGGAGGCATTTCTTAGGGGCTAGCTAATCTGTTTGAATCCCAGAATTTTTCATTGTAAGCACCAAAGACTTTAAAGTACAGCTAGAACCTGGAGAAAGACAGAAGTGATAGAAAGTTATTATTAATATTTTAAGAATACTTTAGAATTTTGGTTCTCTTTAAACGTTGAGCTCTTTGAAAAGAGGAATTAGGTTTTATTCATCATTTACCTCCATCTCCATGGTAACAGGTATAGAATAAACACGCAATAACTCATAAATCCATTATTCATTTAAATACAAGAGAGCCCTGACCTGTGTGGCTCGGTTGGTTGGAGCATGGTCCTGTACACAGAAAGGTCATGGGTTCAATTTCCAGTCAGGGCGAGTACAGGAGGCAACCAATAGATGTTTCTCACATCAGTGTCTCTCTCTCTCTTTCCTTCCCCACCCTTCCCTCCACTGCCGCCACCCCTCCCTCCTCTAAAATCAATAAAAAGTAATAATTATAAAATACAACAGAATTTTTCTTTTTAGTTGTGGTTAAAAAAAAAGTAAAATTACCATCTTAACCATATGTTTTTATTTTTTTAAAGACTAGTTTATTGATTTTTAGAGAGGGAGGAAGGGAGAGGGAGAGAGAGAACATCAATTGGCTACCTTCTGCACATTCCCCACCAGGGGGAATCAGGGATCGAGCCCACAACCCAGTCATGTACCCTTGACCTAGGAATGGAATCGGCAACCTCCTGGTGCATGGATGATGTCCAACTAACTGAGCCACATGGGCCAGGGCCATCTTAACCATTTTTTAAAAATATATTTTTATTGATTTTAGAGAGGAAGGGAGAGGGAGAGAGAGATACATCAATGATGAAAGAGAATCACTGATGGGCTGCCTCCTGCACATCCCCTCCTGGGGATCGAGCTGGCAACCCCGGGCATGTGCCCTTGACCGGAATCGAACCTGGGACCCTTCAGTCCACAGGCTGATGCTCTATCCACTGAGCCAAACCAGCTAGGGCCATCTTAACCATTTTTAAATTCACATTGTTGTGCAAAGCCCATCTGTTTTGAATGGCTAGTACAGTGTCTTCACCCTTCAAGATGAATGGTACCCTTATTCTGTTGCAACAATAAGGGCTGATTTTAATTGTCTTATAAATGGCTCTTTATTTTTTTTAGTGTCATATTCTACAGTGTACAGACATTGTGCTGGTTTCTCTTACATAATTCTTTCTGTAATAACCACATGATTTGACCTAGAATATAGCCACATTTATGGCATATTGAGATAACTCATTACAGATTTTTTTTCATTGAACAAATCCTTTGCTATAACCACTGAAGAAAATCTTGTTGTCCTAGTGAAAATGATAATGCCACCTTAGTTTTGCACAGACTAGTCAATGCATAGAATTTCTAGACTCGTGACTTTTTAAGTTCTTTGTGTTTACTAGTTTACTGTTAACTTTCAGTTCTTTTTATTTGATTTTAGGGCTCTAACATCTTTAACATTTAAACTTGATATCTTCAGGATATTTTGGTAATGTTTAAAATTATTTTGACCCAGGCAGGGTTTTGGCAAAGAGTGTCAGTTCTTGGGACTACAGTGCAGATATCTTGTCACTAGATAGATTGGGGAATAGAGCATGCTGACTCAGGAATGTAATTACCTGTGGCAAGATAGAAAATTGTATTTTATAAAGTGGGTTTATTTTTTTACTTGAATTTCCCTTATTATTCAGCTTTTGTTCTTCCTTTTTGTTTATTAAAATATTTCAAAAGTTAAAAAAGTAAGAATGGGGTCTGGTATTATTTTATATCGCATCCTGTTTACAAGGTTCAATCAATAAGACAACCAACAAATATTTATTGAGCTAATAATATATTTTAGCTATATCAGCTATTACTATCATAAGCCATGGATAGAGTAGGTCAGACATCATTCTTGCCCTCAGGGTTACTTTGCTTTTTATTTTTATTCCTTTAATTTTAGAGAAAGGGGGAGAGACACAGACAGAAAGACATCTGTTTGTTGTTCCACCTATTAATGCATTCATTAGTTGATTCTTATATGTGCCCTGTCTGGAGGAAAAGTATATTTCCTTTAGGTGATTTTTATTAAACCCTCAACCTTGGCATATCAGGACAACACGCTAACCAACTGAGCTACCTGGCCAGGGCAAGTCTTGTGATTTTTCTTGTTGTTAATCCTCACCTGAGGATATTTTTTTCCATTGATATTTAGAGAGAGTGGGAGGAAGAGGTAGAGAGAGAGCAGAGAAGAGAGAGAGAGAAACATCAGTGTGAGAGAGAGACATCCATTGGTTGCCTCCTGTACTCACCTGCCCCGGGCTGGTATTGAACCTGCAACCCACCAGGTATGTGCCCTTGACCAGGAATCAAACCCAAGACCCTGCAGTGCTCGGGCCGATACTATAACTGTGGAGCCACACAGGCCGGGGCCAAGTCTTGTTTTTATTTATTTATTTATTTTAAATATATTTCATTGCTTTTTTACAGAGAGGAAGGGAGAGGGATAGAGAGCTAGAAACATCGATGAGAGAGAAACATCCATCAGCTGCCTCCCACTGGGGATATGCCCGCAACCAAGGTACATACCCTTGACCGGAATCGAACCTGGGACCTTTCAGTCCAGAGGCCGACGCTCTATCCACTGAGCCAAACCAGTTAGGGCCCAAGTCTTGTTTTTAATTACTGTACACCTTTGAAGATTTCTTGAGTCTAGAGACCATGTATAGATCACTGAACAGTTGTGAAAGTTTATCCTTGTATTATTATTTATTAATTATTGTATTATTTTCCATACTAACAACTGTAAAGCTACTTTTGCCCCACCATGTATTTATACCTGAATGAGTTTGAGACCCATTATGAACATGTTCATTCTCTTGAGTCAACAAATATTTTTTAATTAAATGCTCCTCTGTCCTAGATACTGTGTCATTTAGGATACAAACATAAGTAAAACGGAGGGCACAAAAGTGTTTCCCAACTTTTTTTTTTTTTTTTTTTTAAACTAAGGACCTAACATTGTTTTTCCCTCTCCCCTAAGTCATGTTTTGGATTATTTACTCGGAAAGTCTATTTATTAAATTGATTTTTCCATTTAAGAAAGAAATTGATCTTAGCATAATGGTTAGCATGAGACATCCTTCAGTGAGTTGATATAATTTTTCGCCAAAACAGTCTTACCTGGAGTAAAAGTATATTTCCTTTAGGTGGTTTTTATTTTTTTAATTGAAAGTGCTCCTGAATTCCCTTTATTACCTCTCCCAAGGTTTGATTATCTTTTGTCACCACTGGATGGAGATATCTTTCCTGGCTTAATTAACATTCTGATTCCATAATACTTTACTAAAGTCTTTTTGCCCCTTCTCTGTCCCTGTTCATTGACATATTAGATTATATGATTAAAATTGAGTTACCTTATCCTAGTAAGCAGCTCTGATACTTTGGAAAGATGAAAGGATGGAGATTCCTTTAGGTCATAGTTAAACTGTGTGCCCTTAGAAAGCATCTATATTTGCCCAGCAAGCGTGGCTCAGTGGTTGAGCATCAACCCATGAACCAGGAGCTCAGGGTTTGATTCTCGGACAGGACACATGCCTGGATTTTGGGCTCAATCCCCAGTAGGGAGCATGCAAGAGGCAGCCGATCGATGATTCTCATCATTGATATTTCTATCTCTATCTCCCTTTCCCTTCCTCTCTCTGAAATCAATAAAAAAGAAAAAAAAAAGAAAACATCTATATTTGAAAATCAAATTAATCTGGTTGTTGTATAGATCACCAAACAGGATATGGCAAGAATATAATTAGTTTTTTAGTACTGGAAAATTTGAATTCTGTTTTGAGTAAGAAGTCTTTATTTTTTCTGTCTCTTTTTCTTCCTTTTTTTTAAAAAGTAGGGAATAATTAATATGCCTGGTGTTTTCAGTTAATGTTTATTGAGAGGTAGCATATATTATGTTACAGTTGCTAAGAAAAATATCTCAGTGATGCTAAAAGTAATCATTGTTTTTATGCTATGAAGACTATCGGTTTCAGGAGAAGTTTGCAAAAGTGAATGAAGCTTTGTTTTGGAAATAGATGTACCATTTTTTACTCAGTGTTTCTCAAAATTGTATGTAATTACTATTTTAATAAATGAAATTATATTTAAATGCACTAACATATAGCTTACTATAGAGACCTATTTTGGATAGTTTTGCAAGTATTGCAGAGAATAGTCATCATCCTAGTTTTGTATTATTCTTGATTTTCACATATGTATTTAAGTCGCTTAAAGTAAGAAAAAAATAGATTTAAAGATGTTAGCTCAGGTTTATCAATTTAATGCTTTATTAGGATTAGTCTTTAAAAACAATTTTAGACATCTTTAAAGGACAATTTCAGACATTTTTAAGCCTTCGAATCGTATATGCATTGGCTCCACAAATGTTCTGTGTCTCGCCCCCACCCCTCATGCCAGAAGTTTAAAGTGGTAAGATTAAATATCTAATAAATATTTGTTGTTGAATGAATCTTACTAAGTGGAAAGGCAGTAGAGATAAATTACATTCTTAAATCTGTTGACTATCCAACCAGTTTTTAATCACTTTGGAAGCTTCTTCATTTCTAATTTATTTCTATAAGAAGCCATGTGCCTTCAGTATAGATAATTACCAGATTTTGGTTGTCCTTTAATATGTTTTTCCCAATTGTTCTACTCCTGGATTTATTTAAGAGTCATGTTTCTCAAAAGAAAAAAAAATAGTATTTCTCTACATCCCAGGTCTTTGGGGCCAATTTTGAAGATCGGTATATCTTTAACTTTTAAAATCAAAACTAATTCATGAGGGAATTGTTCTCCGAAACAGAGAGGCAATCAATGGATTTTTATTTTTGGCTTTACTCTGTAGTTATAAATCATAATGCCTTGATATTTTAGCAAGAGATGTGTATATGAACATTTAGCATTTTTGTCATTGTAGAAGTAAAACTGCCTTTTAAAATATAGAAAGTACAATTCTAGTTGGTCAATAAAACATCATTTACAGTTTTTTCTCTTCAAAAATTTTTTATTGAGATACAATATTATATTAGTTCTTAGGTGTACAATATAATTTGATATGTGTATATATATTTAAAGTTTTTAAAAATATGAGTATCAGTTTTTCCCTCATCACATGAATTCAGTATTGGCACATTCTAGATTTGATATGCTTTCTTTTTTTCTTTCCCTTCTCTAGTTGGCCAGATCAAAGTCATAGCATCTATAGATCTTTGGCTGAGGAAGACAATTTCTTTGTAGGAAAGTATTTAGTATTTTGATTGAAGTTCCCTTCTTTGGAGTGAAATAAGCAAAATGTTCTTAAAGATTTTAAGAAATATTTGCCCCCTTCAAAAGAAACCAAGAAATAGGGAACCTGGATAGAGAGTTCAATTTATTTTAAAAAGAAGTTGAATTTTCTAGAGAATATCATATTAGCAAACATTCTGTTGCTACCTACTTTTTGAAATTCATCACTAAGTTGTTATTCATGTGTTCCACCATGGTGTTCTTTAAGATAGGATTTATCATTGATCACAAATTGAATAAATTGAGGGGATTTTTTTTTTTTAATGCTATAACTTCTTCCTGTATGTCTGGAACCTCTTAATGGAAAGACATTACTACTTGGCCTGGGCAGTAATGTCACTTTCAGATTGTTTTTAAAGCCAACCTTTTTCTTTTCTTTGAGTCACCTCTGAGTGGACTAACTGAAATTTGAGAGCCCTTTTGATGCCACTTTCTCTGGAGTTCCTTGTCTCATTCAAAGCTTGACTTTGTTTTATGCAGAAAGATGTTGGCAGGCCTGGGAAGAAGACTTAATTAAAAGACAAAAAATTCTAAGGAAAACTAATTCAGGAGTTTTACTCATTCATAGCAGAACTCAAAATGCACATAGTTTTCCAGGCACTGAAGATCTAAGGTTATTTTCCAGACCTTTACTCATATCTATATCTAGATATCTAGGTATCTAGATATCTAGATATAGATATATATATTTTTAGGAAGGTCTTGATGACTCCCCTCCTACCCCTCAAATCCTCTTAGCGTTCTTTTAGTGAAGCAGATGACTTCATCACTGTCCAGCTGATCTCTTTGATATTATTTCTTTAAAGAAAAGACCCGCCTTGGGCCCTGAATACTGATTTAGCAAAATGAGTAGTTAAATGAGAAATTGGAAGCTAGAGCTAGTTCTCTCACTTTGAACGAACACCTTCTTGCACCCCCTGCATAATTAAAGAGGAGGTTGTTTATGTTCTCACGTAGCAGCACAAAAATCTCACACCCTGGTCCAGTATGAAAATAACTGCTGTAGCACAAAGTGCCCTTCCTCTGTCCCCAGCTGAAATTGGGGGAGGGACAAAGCCCAATTGTTACTTTACCCCATCCCATCTGCCTGCTAGAAGGCCTGTTTCCTACCCTAATTGGTTTCTGCCTAACAAATGGTGTTTCTTTTTTACAGCATTATGATCCTGGACTTGTTGTGGTGATGGTAAACTTAGCAGTGGTAATTTTTTATTTTCAGACTGAATACTCCTTTTGTCATCAGTGCACCAATATGTTAGGCTTACTTTCTCTGTTGTAGCCTTCATCCTTCTGCTTGGTCTTTTTCATTTTCCTTTCCTTTCCTTATGCAACTTGTCTGATCCTCGTTCATTAAAGGGTAATGTTAAGAAGGGATGTATCTGTTTGTGTTAGAAGTGAAAAAAAAATCAGTTAAAACATTAAATTTTAATATTGTCAAAAACTTGATTTCCCCACAATGTAATGGGCACTAGCACTTGCTACTGCAATTTATAAATAAATTAAAACAAACTTTGACTGCCTTAGAAGGCAAAAGTACTAATGCAGAGCTTATAAACAGGGGTTTACAGAGGTAATGAATTTATACCAAAACTTTCTTGATTCTTGCATAACAAATTCTGACAGACCAAAAAAGATACCAAAACAACAAAAAAAGTAAATTCCTTTGTTGTTGTTGTTTTCAATTCTTTCATTGGACCATTTGTTTTTACCAGTAAATCCCTGATTGAGACGTTATGAAAGTGATATTGCACCTAGGAAGTCATTTTTATAACCTGTCTTAATTTGGTCCTTTTGCTAAAGATTGCAGTCACTGCTTATTTATTATACCATTGGGCATAAGGTAATAACGCATTTTCATTTTGTTTAACTGGCAGTCTTTGAAAGTATCTAAAAGAAGGCTGTATTTTAGAACTTTTTTCCTGGCATTAGAGGCTCTTTATTTACTTAAACTTTTTTTTCACTATAATAATTATTCCTAATTATCTCCTTATTGTTTAAAACGTAATGGGATATTAGTGATAAGTAAACTTCTGAATTTGTTTTTATTACTATTTTTAATAAAAACTAATTCCACAGTTATAGAGCAACTAGGTGCAAGCAGTTGCTGGTCCCTTTGAAAACAGTTTCTTCTTTTTTGTCCAGGACCAAACCTAGTCATGATCATGGCATCTGTTATTATTTTTTAATTTGATTTTGGTAATAGCTCAAATTTAGCCTGACAAAACTTAACTTTTAGCCCAAAGGTATAATATACATGTGTGTATAACAAAAACAAAAAAATTAAAAAAAAAAGACAATTGTTTACACCAGGCTGAGTGAAATGATGAGGGAAGTAAACATTGTGTTTTTTCACTAAAGGTGTACAACGGATAAGGTAAGTCCTCTTATCAGTGGGCTTACATCACAATAAACAGCGCAAGTTGTGATGTAAAACAGCTGTGGTAGTAAAGTGCTTGTCTGCCCCATTTTGCTTTGTTTGGCTGGTTATGAGTGGATTAAATATACATTTTTAAAAATCTTCAGCATAGATCGACTAGATTAAAGTCAATTTTCTTCGCAACTAGTCCTTTTCACAGCTTACCGATTACCACAGGCAGTGTTAAGTCCACTTTGGAAAATGGGACCTCAACGCACCAGTTCAAAAGAAACACTGTTCTTGTTTCTAAGGGCAACTAACTGTTGTTGCTTATTTAAATTTTTCATAGCCCCACTGAACTGTAAAGCATCTTTGGAAAACAAAACAAAAAATATTAAACATACTGAGTTGTAATGACAGAGTTTTCCTGTATCATGTTTGAAACTGTGCTTTTTTGATTTAAGCATGTCAGTTGAAATATTTATTCCAGTTTTAAAAGTGTGTATGGGAGGATGTCAGTGAACAGTAAGAGTGAAGTGATTCTTGATGAAAACTTATTTTAAACCTCCTGGGGCCATTGCTTAGAAGTGCTTTGAATTACTTAATTTTGTCATAGTAATCTGGAATTATTCTCACTGGAAGGACAATCAAGGTGGTTAATTGGGCTTGAACTGGGAGAGGTAGGTTTGGTTGTAAGCTGTGAGAATGGCTTGTGTTTGGTTCACTGTAGCTTTCTGGTCTCTGCACTCCAAGGCAAGATCTCTAACCACCCAAACCCAATGTGTAAAGTGAGCTTTTGGCTTGGCTTAGCTTTGCATCTTACCTTGATTATGTGTTCCTGTTACAGGGAGAACAGATCCCATCCCGATTGTTTTCAAGTATGATGTCATGGGCATGGGTCGCATGGAAATGGAGGTAAACTGATCTCATCAGCTCACTTGTTTTATGGAATATTTAAAATTGATATTAATTCCAAATTCAGATGCCAGTGCAAGAATACATTTATTAGATAGAATGTGATTTTAATATTTTTCTTCGGAAATTTAAAATTATATTTTACATTTTTACTTAGTGCTGCCATTGAGGTAGGTAGGTGGCAAGTAATAACTCTGTTTTAATTGAGGCATAAATAAATTCAGTGGTTTGCCCAGGATTATGCCACAGACCCTGGTACTCATTTCAATAGGCAGTGTTGCTTAACTCTTAAAATATTTGCTATGGTAGAAGATTTGTCCCTTAGAGATGTGTACAGCTGTCATCTATGGTATCTTCATTGGCTAAAATATTTTCTCCATTTACTCCTAATTCTTTGACATAAAGTCTGTTATTGTTTAAAAAAAAAATGTGCCTGTTGGGAACCAACAGCATGAAAGGATTAATGAAATTTTCTGCAAGCTATTTTCTCTGTGGGTGACAATAAAGCAAGAGGTTACTGAGCAAAATACAGAGTTTTTTATTTTCATCCAGTACTGTAGTTTGTGCAGATGACTTTTTAAATTGCTAATTGGGGATACTTTAGGAATTAAGACTAATTATATCTTATTTTGTTAAGCTCGATTATGCCGAAGATGCTACCGAACGGCGCCGTGTCCTAGAAGTGGAAAAAGAAGACACGGAAGAATTAAGACAGAAGTACAAGGTACTTAAATGAAGCTTTTCTTGCATGTGGGGTGTTCACACTGAAAGATATTTTCAGTGAAAAGGATCTCTGTTGACAGCATTTGTTTGACATTTGGTGGTGATTAGTAGTAGATCTCAAGTTTCTAAATTTTCCTATTTATTGCCTTTGTAAAAACTACAGAGTTAATAATACCCACTTCCTGTGTTTGTTGGGAAGATTGATTTCATTTGTGTTTGAAAACACAGTGCTCCGTAATAGCAGTAAAAATTATTAAGAGTCTTTGGAGAGGGATGAGTCCTTTGAGAGCTTGATACTTGTTTTCTTTTTTTTGAGCCTTTTTTAATGGATGAGGTGTTTCAAGAGTAACAAACAGTTTGAGAACTTCAGTATTTTTCTTTTTAAGGGACTAAATTATAAGAAAACTGCATCTTAGAACATGTTATAATTTAGCTTTCAAAAAGACTGACCAGGAAACATATTTTTCAAGATGTTCTAGTATGCCCAGTCTCTACCACAAAATAGGTAAATTTGTAAATAAGCAGGTTTAGCTAAGGTTATCATATAAAAACTGGTTTGGTGCCCAGCTAGGTTGAGGATTGACCTATGAACCAGGAGACCATGGTTTGATTCCCAGTCAGGATACTTGCCTGGGTTGTGGGCTAGGTCCCCAGTAAGGGGCATGCAGAAGGCAGCCAATCAGTGATTGTCTCTCATCAATGTTTGTCTCTCTGTCTCTCCCCCTCCCTTCCACTCTCTTTAAAACACACACACATACACACAAAATGGAGCCCTAGCTGGTTTGGTGCAGTGGATAGAACGTCGGCCTGCAGACTGAAGGGTCCCAGGTTCAATTAAGGTCAGGGGCACATGCCTGGGTTGTGGGCTGCATCCCCAGTAGGGGGCATGCCAGAAGGCAGACAGTCAGTGGTTCTCTCTCATCACTGATGTTTCTATCTCTCCCTTTTCTGAAATCAATAAAGGTATATTAAAAAAAAAAATGGAAAATATCCTCGTGTGAGGAATATATAGATATACTAGTGGCCCGGTGTACAAAGTTTATGCACATTAAAAGGGAATTAATTAGAGGAAATATTTTAATATTGCTATTTGCCCTTTTTCTATAATACAAGTATCAGAGATGAAAGAAAATTAGTAAAATGTATATGAAAATCTCCCTCCTGTCAGAGTCTGGGGCACACCGCAGGACCCAGAGTCAAGTCCCTGCCTTACCCGCATGAGCCTTGAAATCACACGAGACCCAGACCCTACCTGCCCCACCTCCATCAAGCCCCGCAGGGCAAGGGGCACGGCCTCAGGTTCCCTGGCGAGGGCGTGACACCATTTGCATATTAGCTCTTTATTATATAGGAGGATATATATATATGTATATGTGTATGTGTATGTGTATGTATATATATATCTCACCCAAGGATATGTTTTTATTGATTTTAGGGAGAGAGGGAGGGAGAAAGAGACAGTTGCCTTCCATACACACCCCAACCTGGGATCGAACCCAAAACCTGGGTATGTGCCCCAACCAGGAATTGAACCCATGACCTTTTGGTGTACAAACTGACACTGCAACCAACTGAGCTACACTGGCCAGGGCTTTGAGAGTATTTTTGATTCTCTCTGCCAAGACTCAGATCCTGGGACCTCTCCAGCCCTCTTGTAGGTTCTTTTGCTTATTACATGAGGCTTCTCAGGTTTAGCTCCCCCACGTTACTCTTAGACCCCAAGCACCACTGTCACCCATATGTCCTATGGAGAGCCCTTGGCTATCACAGCTCTGATTTCAGCTTTAGGTCATAGTTGATTTTTTTGTTTTGTTTTGTTGTTTTTCTTCTTCCATTGCCTTTCTCGGGGATTTACTTCTCTATGTTCCCTTCAATGCAATAAAAATTGTTTGTTATATCTGATTGGTTGTTTTTTTAGTTTTTGTTTTTTAAATATATTTTTATTTCAGAGAGAGAGAGAGAGAAACATCAATGATGCAAGAGAGTTGTTGTTGATTGGCTGCCTTCTACTGGGGATCGAGCCCACAGCCTGGGCATGTGCCCTTGACCGGAATCAAACCTGGGACCCTTCTGTCCTCAGGCCGACGCTCTATCCACTGAGCCAAACTGGCTAGAGCGATTGGTTGGTTTTTTTAAGCCAGGGGTAAGAATAGGGGATGCCACAGTAAACTCATTTGAACATTTGCTTATTTGAAGACAACTGTTAGTACAACCACTCACAAATTGCCCCACCAACTTACCCCTTATGTTTCATTCAGCTTTTACTTGTACCACTAAATTTATGAAAAGCCCTTTTTTTTCTCTTCAGGTAAGACTACTTCTTTACAACATTCACTTTAAAATTCTACCAAGTTCATTTTTTGTTTGTATTTTGTGGTTCTTACAGGATTATGTTGACAAAGAGAAGGCAATTGCTAAAGCATTGGAAGACCTCAGAGCCAACTTTTACTGTGAACTCTGTGATAAGCAATATCAGAAACATCAGGAGTTTGACAACCATATCAATTCCTATGATCATGCACACAAACAGGTGAGGAATAGTTATTTGCTTACAAAGAAAAATATATTTTTTGTTATAACTATTGAATTTTGAGTGGACCCAAAAAACTTGGAGACTATGGTTTCTTATATCTGCCAGTCTTAATATGAAGTCATTTGACTTTTTATTTCCATGACAGAAGTTCTGACATAGACCTCCCCCTTCCAGCTTACGTAGAGTGAAGAATTGTGAACTTCATAAATCTTGGATAAAATATTTTGTTTGAGTGGTTCCTAAATTTGTATTTGATTTGGTAATTCAAGTAAGGATCGCTGAGAGCTTTGTTTTTCTTTCTCCCTCTTTATGAACTTGTGAAACTTTGAACAGTTATCCCAGGCTGGTTGTTTCATCTTCTGTATAGAAGAGTTCTTGCTATATTAGCTACTCTTTCCTATCAGTAAGTCATTTTGTTATACTCTTGGAAGGTAGGTAAATCTTGAGAAGGAAAATAAAATTAGATGCTATCTTAACTTCAACAAAAAACTGATGCTGCTCCTAGGCGGTTTGGCTCAGTGGCTAGAGCGTCGGCCCTCGGACTGAAAGATCATAGGTTTGATTCCGGTCAAGGGCCACATGTACCTCGGTTGCGGGCTCAGTCCCCAGCCCCGGTCCGGGCCTCTGCAGGAGGCAACCAATCGATGTGTCTCTCTCAGTTGATGTTTTTCTCTCTCTCTCTGTCTCTCCCACTTCTTTCCAAACTCTCTAAAAATCAATGGGAAAATATCCTCGGGTGAGGATTAACCAAAAAACAAAACAAAAAAACTGATACTACATGTTGAAAAGCTTGCTGAAAAATAAATTACACTTTCTTTGCATTCTTTTTTTAAAAATTTATTTAGGGGAAAAAAACCAAACTAGTACCTAATGAATTACTGGCATAAAGAAGGCAGCAGTACTCCCGAGGGGTTTTAGAAGGAGGAAATGAATCTTTATATCTACAGCACAGTTCTGGCTTATTAAAGAATTTTGAGCTATTTGATCTTAGGTGACTTTAGCATAACTTGTTCAGTTTTTTGGGGATACATAGTTGTATTTGTTAAGTTTGTAAGATTTATGGGCTTTTCTGGAATGCTCTCTTAAGCTGAACCTATTAAACCAACATTATTTTAAACTTTTGCTTTATTTTTCAACCAACCAAAGATTTCAGAGCACAGGTAAAAGGCAGGCTTTGACTAAGCTTTACTTTTACTACCACAGGGGTACTTTTCAAGCTGGTTGAAGTATTATACTTTATGCAACAATCTCTTCCACATTTAACCACACCTAACCAATAGAAGATTATTTTACTGATAGAGTTTTATTTAAGACAGATTTTCAACATTTTATACACCTTTGGACATTATTTTAATATATTGTTAGCTCTGCCTGATTTGAAGAAGAGAAATTGAGAGAGCTTAGACAGGATGTGGCAAAAGTGGGTTTATAGTTGTGTGTGTACAAAACACAGAATTTATTCTTTTTTTTAATATATTTTATTGATTTCAGAGAGGAAGGGAGAGGGAGAGAGAGAGAGAAACATCAGTGATGAGAATCATTGATTGGCTGCCTCTTGCAGGCCCCCCACTGGGGATTGAGCCCACAACACAGGCATGTGCCCTTGGCCGGAATTGAACCTGGGACCCTTCAATCTGCAGGCCGATGCTCCATCCATTGAACCAAACCAGCTAGGGCCAGAATTTATTCTTGTGTTATTTATCATTATTTCCCATATGAACAACTGTAAACCTACTTTTGCCCCAACCTGTATATGGACAAGATATATTGGCAGTTACCTTACTCCTTTAAAGAATGATCTTCCAAGAAAGAATAATGCAACAGTGAATAATACTTATTCAGTAATTTTTTGCAGCTTTTTAGTATATATATAATTCAAACTTTGGGGTTATTTTTTATGTATTTTAAGAAAGACATTTTATACCTAAGTACATATTTACCTTTTTGGGCTCTTGAGAATTTCTTCAATTAAGTAGTCTCTGTGATTAGTTAAAAACATTCCAGAAGAACCTTTAGGGACCAAGTGGACATTTAGAAAAGTTACATTTTAATTGATGAGAAGTCTCTTGAGTAAAGTTTTAATTATAAGAGAATAAACCAGAAAAAATGTAATTCAAATTTGAATAATGTGTATAATGCCTTTTAAGGGGGAAATCCATCAAAGCAAAAGCAAAACAAACGGTTTTACAATTAAATGTAGTACTAATAAAATTCACATTGACAACATTAATATGATGGATGATAATGTTTTAGTGATATTTCTTTCAACTTGAGAGAAGTAGAGATTGCTACAGCTCTGGTTCATTTGAATTTGACCTGTTTATTCTCCTGTGCACTTTGGTTTGACTCAATTCTCTCACCACTTTTCCTATTGCATTAGTTCTCCACAGGGGAAGATTTTGTCCCTCAGATATACTTGGCAATGTCTGGAGACATTCTTTATTATCACAACTAGGGGTACAGGGTTACTGGCATCTGGTGGTGGAGACCAAGGGTGCTGTTAAACATCCTGCAATGCACAAAAAAGTTCCTTGCAACCAAGAATTACCTGGCCCAAAATGGTTGAGAAACCCGTTCTATTAGGACAACTGAAAACTTTCAAATATATATGGTTTTGTGATATCATTTGACCTTTGCTTGGTACAAACAAATCACTATCATTTTAACTTCCCAGTTGTCAACATTTATAAAGTGCTCATTTAGATTATCTCAAATATTCATTTATTTCTCTCTCTCTCTTTTTTTTTTTTTTTTTTTTTTTACCATCAAAATGAAAATACAAAATTAAGGATTTCTTATAGAGAATTTATGGACTACCTTATCCATTAATATAGAGTACTAGAGGCCCAGTACATGAAATTTGTGCACGGGTAGGGTACCTAGAGCCCTGGCTGGTTTGGCTCGGTGGATAGAGTGTCAGCCTGCGGACTGAGGGGTCCCGGGTTCAATTCCGGTCGGGGGCACATGCCTGGGTCGCAGGCTTGATCCCCACTCGGGACGTGCAGAAGGCAGCCGATCCATGATTCTCTCTCATCAATGATGTTTCTCTCTCTCTCCTTCTCCCTTCCTCTCTGAAATCAATAAAAATATATTTTAAAAAAAGAAAAGTTTAAAAAAAAAAAAGATGTAGTATGATTTTGTTAATTTTGTTTATTTTTGATGGCATATTCATTTTTTTAAATATATTTTATTGATTTTTTACAGAGAGGAAGCGAGAGGGAGAGAGAGTTAGAAACATTGATGAGAGAGAAACATCAATCAGCTGCCTCCTGCACACCCCCTACTGGGGATGTGCCCACTACCAAGGTACATGCCTTTGATCGGAATCGAACCTGGGACCCTTGAGTCCGCAGGCCGATGCTCTATCCACTGAGCCAAACCGGTCAGGGCTTGATGGCATATTCTTTAATTTGGTTGAAATATAGGCTTTTTCATCTTTCTTTATACTGCTGTCTTATTGGAAGTGGTAGAATCTTGAAACAGAATACTACCTATAATAACAAAAGGCCAGGCGTCATGACCAGAACAACCAATCGACCAGTTGCTATGAGGTGCATTGACCACCTCTCAGTTCCTCCCCCCAGCCCACAGGCTCCCATTGCTGGATGGCCAACAGGGAACCACAGGAACCAGGTTGGGTGGCAGTGGAGTGGGACTGGGGACTGGACTCGTGGGGCAGCAGCAGCATAGCGGAGGGTCGTGGGGCGGCGGTGAGCAGCTTCGTGGAACGTGGAGTCAAGCAGTGTCACGAGGCATCGCGGGGTGGTGGTGAGTAGTGTCGCGGAGGGTTGTGGGGCAGCAGCAGCATCACGGAGTGTCCCAGGGTGGCGGTGAGCAGTATCACAGAGCAGCGGACATGGCTCTGATCACAAGCTAGGCCTGGGGACCCTACATGTGCACGATTTCATGTGCTGGTCCTCTAGTAAATATGTAAACAGAAAAACACATGGCACTAAATTTTTATATAGTTACACTCTTCCCTGCACTTAAAATTTCAAAGGAGCCCTAGCTGGTTTGGCTCTGTGCATAGAGTGTAGGCCTGTGGACTGAAGGGTCCTGGATTCAATTCAGTTCAAGGACACTGAACTGGGTTGTGGGCTCGATCCCCAGTAGGGGCTGTGCAGGAGGCAGCCAATCAATGATTCTCTCTCTTTAAACATTGATGTTTCTGTCTCTCCTATTTCTCCCTCTCCCTTCCTCTCTGAAATCAATAAAATCCTATCTAATAAAAGAGCAATATGCAAATTGACTGTGCCTCTGCTACACCCACAAGCCACGCCCACCAGCCAGTCAGGAGCGAGCATGCAAATTAACCCAACCAAGATGGCTGCGGCCACAGAGCAAACAGGTGGCTTGGGTTTCCCTGGCAATGGAGGAAGCCAAGCTTCCTGCACACCCTGGCCGGCCCAGGCCTCCACTCAAGGCTACAAAGTTTCAATTATAGAAAATAAATAAATCCCAGATACCAGGGCCTCCGCTTGGGTCGCTGGGGGGTGTGGCCGGCCTGCAAACCACCACAGGCCCCTTGCCCAGGCCGCCCCACGCCCCAAGGGAACCCCCACCCTGATCCAGGACACCCTTCAGGGCAAACCAGCTGGCCCCCACCAGTGCAGCAGGCCTCTCTATCCTATCTAATAAAAGAGTAATATGCAAATTGACCATTGCTCCAACACAAGATGGCTGCACCCATGTGATCAAAGATGGATGCCCCCATGTGGACACAAGATGGCCGTCACAAGATGGCCAGCAGGGGAGGGGAGTTGGGAGGGATCAGGCCGGCAGGGGAGGGCAGTTGTGGGTGATCAGGCCTGCAAGGGAGGGCAGTTGGGGGCGATCAAGCCTTCAGGGGAGGGCAGTTAGGGGTGACCAGACTGGCAGAGGAGGGAAGTTGGGGAGGACCAGGCCTGCAGGGAAGGGCAGTTGGGGGGGACCAGGCCTGCAGGTGAGGGCAGTTAGGGGCAATCAGGCTGGCAGGGGAGCAGTTAGGCATCAATCAGGCTGGCAGGGGAGTGGTTAGGGGGTGATCAGGCTGGCAGGCAGAAGCGGTCAGGGGCAATCAGGAAGTAAGGCAGGCGAGCAGTTGGGAGCCAGCAGTCCTGGATTGTAAGAGGGATGTCCGACTGCCTGTTTAGGCCCGACCGGATCGGGCCTAAATGGGCAGTCGGACATCCCTCAAGGGGTCCCAGAATGGAGAGGGTGCAGGCTGGGCTGAGGGACACCCCCCCCCCATGCACAAATTTCGTGCACCGGGCCTCTAGTATATAATATAAAATTTCTAAGGAGCCTTTAATTGACTGTGATACAACACAGTTAAATAACCCCTATGGGAGGTAGGTCCTATTTATTATTCCTCTTTGATGGACATGACCCTACCATAAAAATGGACCTACCATTTTCCAAACTTATGCTTTAAAATCATAAAGACACCCTGTCTTGTCTTCCAGGAAGGCACACAGGATTATTATGAATCTGAGATAACAGGTAAGTACATTCAACCCTATGCTAGTAATCCCTAGTTTGCATCTTCCATCAAATTTTCACCATTAAATATTTTTAGGATGGGCAGGATTCTGAATGTGCCCATATCTTCATTAAGCACAAATAATCTCTCAAAAGGGGGCTACGGAGTCACCCTCATTTGTGGGGTTTTTGTTTTGTTTTGCCTCTCACTATTCACTAGTTTTTCATCAAATTTTCTAAGGCATTTTGTGAAGGAAGTCATTAATACACAAATAACAAGAACCAGCTTGATCTTCAAAGGTGAAAAAGCTAATTGGATATTTTGGCTCTTTTCAGCAGTTTAACCCTTATTTTAAAGTAATCATTTCAATACATTTTGAGGTCTTAAATGATATGCCTTTCCATTCTTCAAGAGATAACCCAGTGATTTCTTTTTATATTGTAAGTTCATTCTGATACGCCTGAGTGCTCAGTAAGCATTAGAAGATATCTTCTACCTTTGTTGATTGAGTTATGTTAAAGTTGACTTTGAAACTAAACATTTTTCCATCTCTATCTCCCTGCCCCTTTAATTATTTTGCATATCTTTTTTAAAAATCACGTCTGGCCCTAGCCCATTTTGCTCAGTGGATAGAGCATCCGCCTGCGGACTGGAGGGTCCCAGGTTCAATTCCAGTCAAGGGCACATGCCTGGGTTGTGGGCTTGATCTCCAGTAGGAAGCATGCAGGAGGCAGCCAATGAATGATTCTCTCTCATCATTGATGTTTCTATCTCTCTCTCCCTCTACCTTCCTCTCTGAAATCAATAAAAAATATTTTTTAAAAAAAGACTTAATAAATAAATAAACAAACGTATGCTAGTTGATATGACAATGGAAACCATTTTCTTTAGTTTTCAAAGGGCTTAAATTTCAAACTCCAAAGAACATTTTTTTCCCCCAGAGGTAAATTTACAGCAGCACAGCAACAGTCAGTGCCTTATTTTTGTTGTTGTTTTGCTTTTCTTTCTTGGTGCCTTGTTACCTACTCGGGATTTTTCCAATCTTACTCTCTATTTGTGCCACTAAGGATTTCCTCACTAGCAGTAGATAAACCAGAGACCATAAATTATCCCACAGATGTATTTGTGTGGCCTTTGTAGTGGTAGTTTTTTCCCCTTTAATTTCAGTTGGTTCTCAATTTTTAAAAGTGAGATTTTATAGCCCAGCCAGTGTGGCTCAATGGTTGAGCGTCGACCTATGTTCCAGGAGGTCACAGATTGATTCCTGGTCAGGGCACATGCCCGGGTTGCGGGCTCAATTCCTTGAGGGGTTCATGCAGGAGGTGGCCAATCAATGATTCTCTCTCATCATTGATGTTTCTAACTCTCTCTCCCTCTCCCTTCCTCTCTGAAATCAATAAGAAACATATTTTAAAAGTAAAAATAAATAACAAATGAGACTTTATATAATTCAGGCTTTGGCTTATTTTGAAAAATTAAGATATCTGAGAACATTCGTTATACATTTCAATATAACAGTTGGCTAAAACTAGTAGCTGCTATCGTCAAAAAGGCATGCATATGCACAAACTCTCCAATTAACTCTGGTTTCCACTTCATCTTTCCTCTTATGTCATCCTGTGTGACTCATTATATTACTTGCCAAACTACTCTAAACATTTGAGTTTGTGACCCAACCGTACATCTTTCCCTCCTGGTCAACACACAGGCTCCCACAGTTTCTAATTGACACTGGGAAAGTAGCACACTGAAAAGCTGCCTTAGCGTTGGCTCTAACTTTCTTGCATTTTCATAACCATCTAGGGTAGTCTCATCCAGTTATCAAAATCTGGTATTATAAAGCAGCTTTGAGAATATTCCTTTAACTTGTAGAATCAATATCTCGGTCAGAGGAAAGAGTGATTTCAGCTAAATAACTTCATTGTGAAAACCCTGATAATTTTTTACACTTTTTTGAAAAGACTGAAATTTTATTTAATACCAAGGTCTGTTCCAGGGGTCCTCAAACTACGGCCCACGGGCCACATGCGGCCCGCCGAGGACATTTATCTGGCCCGCCGGGTGCCGCTGCCTGTCCTGCTTAGCAGCCAACTCATCCCGGGCCTGCAGTGCGCATAGGAATTTGTTCATAGTTTTTTTTAAAACTATAGTCCGGCCCTCCAACGGTCTGAGGGATAGTGAACTGGCCCCCTGTTTAAAAAGTTTGAGGACCCCTGGAAAGCAGTGGTTTTCTGAGCTTTAAATAGCTGAACTAAAACAAATTAAGCCTATAGCAATCATCAGTAACTTCTCGATTCCAAATTGTATAGGATGAACATACAACTGTATGATTTAGTTAACTTTGTCGAAACTGTTACAATAACAGTTTTAAAACATTGCATACTTTTAGTTGACTACTTCACTACCCAGTAATGTGTATTATCAAGGAACAGAAATTTTAGAGTTTTTCTCATTACTCAAAAATGAAATAAGTTCTGACTTTAAATATTTTCGGAGAAATTTCATGGTGATCAAGAAAGGAATGATCACATGGATTTCATTCAGTTTTGGAGGGGTCACTTTCCACTTGAAGTCTCATTGTTTACTAGTTGGATTTTTGCCTTGCAAGGTATTTTACTGCATTCAGTCCTCTGTGTGCTTGGCACATATGGCATCAGGAACAAAAGCACATCAAAACCAGTTTTACCTCTGGCAAGCCACTGCAGCTCTAAATAAATACACGGACTGTGTTCCTCTTTCAGTGGTACTTTGATATTCAATTGGGGGTGGAAGGGAACAACACAAAACACCAAGGCAAGAGAAAATTTTAAAGCTGAAATAGAAAGTAGCCAAACCACTAAGATCATATGCCAATGAAGATATTCCATAGATACTCTATATTTTGGGTCTTTATAGAAAGTTTATCCTTAGAAAACCATAAATTACTATAAAGATGTGAAATAGGTTAAGAAAATTGTATAGTATTTATGAATCCCAAAGCTTCATAAAAGTTGACTTAAACAGCACAATTTACCTCTCGAGATTATACTTTGAAAAGCAAAGCAATTGTGAAGAGAAGTATACATCTTAAAACTTCAGCATCTTGTAAGTTGTGTTGTTGTTTTTAATATGTTTTTATTTCAGAGGGGGAGGGAGAGGGAGAGAGAGACATCAATGATGAGAGAGAATCATTAATCGGCTGCCTCCTGCATACCCCACACTGGGGATCGAGCCTGCAACCCAGGCATGTGCCCTGACTGAGAATCAAACCGTTACCTCCTGGTTAATAGGTTGGTGCTCAACTGCTGAGCCACGCTGGGTGGGTAAGCATGTTTTAGTTTTAATAACCTATAGCGGAGAGATTAAAGTTTTACGTTCGGTGATACTTTGTACCACTCTGGATGCCATTTCTTTGGGAATGTTTTGCTTAATAAAAGAATTTACGTCCTTTGGCCTGTCTTCTAAAAATTGAGCATATTTAGGCTTTTCACCTGTTCAATCTTACCACCTCTGCTTTTGTTGGGAATACACGTCTTACACCCAGTTATCACAGCCTTGGAAAACTCTGCATCTGTTTAGGGAAGCTCTCTGCTTTTGTGAGCCGAAATAACCCTAAAACAGACCTTCTTAAGAGCTAAGGTTGCTGGTAAAATCCTGTATTCTCTCACTATGTATGTCTCACTCTGTCCATCTTGGCACACAATCCAGATTTGAGTAAAAATGATTTTACCTTATTTAGGTTCTTGGAAATCGAGTCCTTAAGCAAAACAACATTAAACCAATTTTACCAGAGGCTATAATATAAACAAGCTAAGTTTCTATAGCATATTTCTTGTCACAAAAACATCACCAAACTTAAACATGGAAATAAATGTAAGAGTTATACATACATTTAAGAAAGATTAATAAAAACAAGTGAGATAATTGTTTTTCACCCTGGTTTGAAGGTAATCAGAGTCTCTCCCAAGGCCAGGATATCCTTCCATTGTAGCGTGCACCCATACAACACCCTCACACTCACTCAGATAGGGACTGTATAGACACACAAATTCATCTTCTAGTGTGGGAGGAAACGAGTATCCAGAAAGAAAAACAAAACAAAACATGTAGACATGGGGAGAATGTGCAAACTACAGACAGTAGCCCATGCTGGGAATTAATTTTTCTTTTCTTTTTTTCCCCCCTCTCATTAACTTTATAATGAAACTACAATATTCAAGGACCTGCTTATATTTATCAGTGTTGCACAGTGGTGGAGATTCTAGGCTAAGGCTGTATGTTGTATTGTCAGAAAAGTTAAATCAACTTAAGGAATAATGAGAAGTTTATGAATGACAATGCTGAAAAGAGCTTTGAACTGGCATGCTGCTGCCCCATTTGCTTTGAGCTCAAGCAGCTCTTATGAATTATAATCCTTCAAATTTTACATAGAGGGCAAATATTTGCCTCCAGATAGGACCTAGAGGGCTATGTAGATATACTTAAAACTCATTATCCACAGCCCTGGCTTGTTTGGCTCAGTGGATAGAGAGTCAGCCTGTGGAGTGAAGGGTCCCAGGTTTGATTCCTGCAAGGGCACATGCCCAGGTTGTGGCTTGATTCCCAGTAGGAGGCATGCAGGAGGTGGCTGATCAATGATTCTCTCTCATCATTGAAATTTCTATCTCTCCCTCTCCCTTCCTCTCTGAAATCAATAAAAATATATCTTAAATAAAAACCTTGTTATCCACAAAAACACAATGGCATACCATTTCACATGTACTAGGATGTCTAAGTGTTGGAGAGGATATGGGAAAATTGGAACTCTCCTACATTGTTAATGGGGTTGGAAAATAGTTTGGCAATTCCTCAAAATGTTAAATATAAAGTTACCATATGGCCAGTATATACCCAGTAGAAATGAAAATATATTTCCACACAAAAACTTGTAACAAGATTGTCCATAGCTGCTTTATTCATAATAGCCAAAAAGTGGAAACAATCCATCCATCAACTGATGAATGGATAAACAAAGTGATATTCCCCTGCAATGGAATATTATTCAGCACTTAAAAAGAATGACTTACTGATAAGTCCATGATGCACAAACCTTGAAAATATTATGCTAAGTAAAAGAAGCCAGTCATAAAGATGCTCATATTGTATTATTTAATCTGTATGAAATGTCTAGAATAAGCAAATCTATATGGAATGTAGGTTAGGTTTCCAGGGCCTGGGTGGAAAGAGACAACGGGGAATGACTGCTAATGAGTATGGGGTTTCTTTTGAGGTAATGGGAATGTTCTAAAATTAGATAGTGGTGGTGATTGCACAACTATGTACTATTCCCACCAAATTTTACACTTTAAATGGGTGAATTTTATGGTATGTGGATTATATTCCAATAAAATTATCTTTAAAACCTCATTTTTCCAGCTTAAATGTGTGTGTGTAAAATAAAGCAGGCACACCTGGTATTAAAGAATATGCCATACATTTAAGGCCTTTTGCTGAACTCCTGAGCGTAACAAAGCAAGCATTACACAGTGATTTTTGTGACAATTTGATATTCACCAAATAATATTAAGAGTCATAGTGTTACAAAATAACTGGACATAAAATGTAAGTATTGCCCTAAATGACTAATTAGTACTACTCTTAAAAGAATGTATACTTTTTCCCTCTGATTTTTTTCAGTATCTGTAATCAACATTAGTGTTTCGTGTTTTTTTTTTGTTACCAAACATTCCGTTTTCTGTGTTACTGAATAAAATTCATTTTCACCACTTACTGATATGCATGGGCTAAAAGAAAGAATTTACATCTATCTAGTAATTTGGACTTCTTGATCATTGAACTATATATATTCTTCCTTCTCTGAATACTTGAATGCTGAAACTTTGTGTTCTCTCCTGGTGTTTTCCCTCTCTCGCCACATAGTGATGTTCTGGATGGTCTCATCCAGAGGCATCAAACACAGACTTGAATCAGAATAACCTGGCCAAGTAACAACTACAGTATGATTACTCCAGTTTGGGAGAGGAAATCACATTAATATTATGTTATGAGAGTGAAGCAGGAAACAGTGGGGAGATGAGGACATGGATTTGGGATATGCAGGATTGTTAACGTAAAGGAAAGGAAGTGGTTGAGGTTCAGAAAAGGCCAGATTATGCTTAGCCAGAAAAAGATTGAGGTGCTTCATACAACCACCCCTTCTTTACTCACTGTTTCCCATTTCTGTTTATAACCAAAAAATAATACATAAAAGTATATGTATATGTTTCCTCTCCCAACTCATTTTAAAACTGAACATTTGATAAATGTTTATTGAGCATTTCTTGTGCCATAGACAATGGTGTGTGTATTGCAGAGTTAGTAAAAAAGGAAGTCCCTGTTCTGGGACAGTAGGGTTGCTTTCTAGTAAGAGAAAGATAATCCTTTGACCCTTAAGAGACAAAATCAGGTTTTCTCTTTAAAGTTGAGTAAATATTAGAACATAGGAATTTAAGTGGCAATAGGAAATACTCTCTACCTATTTTTTGATGCCTGCAATTTTTTTCAGATGGAAACAATTGTTTTTATTTTTTAAATTGAGATAACAGGTGTAAAATACTTGTGAAAGATTTATTCCTAGTAAAGTATACTCAATAAACTTGTAGCATCAAATTTTGTTTTGATAGAGGAAAGAAGAGTAGCATCAAAAGATAACAAAAAATATTTTATTAGACTCAGACCTTTATATTTTGTTAGGGAAAGCTGTATAGAAGTATCTTTATCTCATTCATTCCCCACTTAAACACAGTGCCATTCCTTGCTATTGACATTCTACATTATTGATGATGTGGGCAAATTTATCACCCACATTAAAAACCTGATACGATTTACCAGATTCGAATTTCCCCTTTTAATTTGTTTATACTTGGGTAGTGGAGCAGGAGTTTGTTTCTGAAATAGACTTTTTTTTTTCTGCCAACACAGTGCTATTTAGCTGTGTTTAAAGAACAGAAATGTTATTTACATTTGAAGTGGTCTTTAGCCCAAATAACCATAATTATTAGGTAGATGGGTATTCCAAGCACTGGTTGGTTGTTAAGGTCTTCCCTCTACTGGTCTTTTGAGAAATTTAGTGGAAACCCCTGCTACCATGTGATTGAGAATCCATGAGAAATGTTTCTTCCCTTTGTCCTCTATGCCACAAAGGTATACTTAGAAACATGCTATTGTTTTTTTGTTTTGTTTGTTTGTTTTTTCAGGAAAACAGGATCTTCAAAACTTTTCATTTGAATGGGGTCCAGTCTCCTTTTCTTGAATCAAATATTTTCCAGCTAAAAATATGTTATTTGGCTTAACTTGTTATAAATAATCATTAATAGTTAAAGAAATAAGCAAATTTATCAGCAGTTCTTCAGGAAGTATACTTTATAATTTTAGAGATAAGGGCATATATTGGCTTTGTAATATGCTTAAATGATTAATTATACCATTCAGATTAGACTGTATCCCAGTTTGGAGTCTAACTTGAACTTTTGTTTAAGATATAGAATTTGTTCAGCCTTTGAAAAGAGTTTTGGATTGATGGTACATCTATAGTTTTGTTCTCTTTACATGAGCTCTTTCTCTTTAATAGATGAGTTGCTTTTCTAGTCACACCTTGAAGAAGTTATATGAAGTTGTAATTCTCTTTAAAACTTAAGAGGAAAGTAAAAGTACAATCACAGAGAGAATTTCATATGGAAATTCAGTGGCAAGTAAGCCAGGCTTGGTAGCCTTTTGGAATAAAACAGGCATCTTTGAAAAACCTGACTCTAAATTAGGGTCTCTCTCTCTCTCTCTCTCTCTCTCTCTCTCTCTCTCTCTCTCTCTCTCTTTCTCTCTCTCTCTCTCTCTTTTGTCAATAGTGGAACAATCCACCCTTTCTACTTGCAAAGGAGGAACAGAAAGTGACTATATTTCTTTAGGGCATTTACAAAGAGTTTTCTTCACCTTAAGAAGAAACTGAATAAAATAGGTTTTGTATCTTTTTATAAAAAATACTTTTTACTTAGGAAATTGAGAAGTTTCTGGTTAGGATCTTTTTTGGCATTTGGCCCAGTTCTGTTCAGAAGGAAAAGGACTTAAAATTTTAGACTTTTTGATTCTCTAAAGAATGAAACTCCTTATGATATGAGAGTAATAACTAGGAAAACCTTATATATAACCTGAATCATGTCCCTACTAGAGATATGAAAACATTTCATAATAAAAATTTCCTACATATGGTAAAAAATTATATGGGGAAAAGACAAGGATCCAATGTTTAAGCCAAATTATTCGCCAACTACTTACACCTTTTGTAGACTTAGTATTGTTCTGTGTACTTCAAGGTTGATTATAAAGATAACCCTAGTCCTTGCCCAAATAAAGATGAGGGGGAGAGTCAATATTGTGCTTTACACTTACTTCGACAATCTCATAAATCTGCTAGATAGCCCTCTTTTTCTAATGAGGGAACTAGAGTTCAAAAAAGGTGAAACCACTTGGCTAGTAATTAATGGATTTGAACCTAACTTTTCGACTCTGAAACTTACATACCACCTTTCTGAAAGGTAGGCATAAGTATAGTCAGAGCAAGGTATGTTGGTTGCTAGATGAGTGTTAGCACAAAGTGCTAATAAGACAGTTCAGAAAGAAGAAAAATCCAGTCTTATGAGCGATCAGTAGAGACTTTGGGAGGGATCATTTAGTTAGACCTTGAATAGAAAGGAAAAACTGGGTTAGGAATTCATTTTTATTATCAGAATGCCCTTATCTGAAAGAGACCTCAAATATATTTTGGGTTTGAAGCAGTTTCTAAGCCCTGTCTCTAAGGTTTGGGTTAGAATCCTAGGGTTCCCAATTCTACTTTTGAGACCCCAGACTTGACTATAAAGTTAGTAAAGGTGATAGGAGTATTTGCAGCACCCTATATAGTACCAGGATAGCTTTGCATAAAAGGTTATGCAATTTGGATTTGTTTTATTGACAGCATCTCATTTTCTTCCCTTCCTACCTCCAATTACGTCGTGGTAGGAATTTGAGGTAGAATATCGTCAGGATGATGTGGACATAGTCCTGTCCCCATCAGCTTCAAAGTCACGTGAAGTGGCTTCCTAAACACTTGGCTCCATGTACTATCTGACTTATCCTGGAGACTCCAGGCTTGGATAAAAATGCTCATTCTTTTATTTATTTTTACTTTAGAGAGAAACATCGATTTGTTTTTCCACTTATTTATGCATTTATTGGTTGATTCTTGTATGTGCCCTGACCGGGGATCAAACCCTCAATCTTGGCGTATTGGGACAACGCTCTAACCAACTGAGCTACCTGGCCAGGGCAAAATGCTCATTCTTTTAGACAGTGTCCTATAGTTTGAAATAACTCCTAAAAAGTGATGAAATGTTTGTAAGAGAAAAGGAAATGAATAGACACCCGTAGATTTTCCAGGCTTATTGGGTGGCTGAGAGAAAATAGCAGATATGAAAAAAGCATACATTCTTTTTAAATCTTAAGAGCCTGTTAAGTGTTTGGGGAAGGAAAAAAAACAACTAGATCTGACAGGCTCTAGTAATCATATAATAGTTCTGACAGGCTCTTTCTCTATGCTTCATTTTCTTCAGAAAGAGGAAATTGGAATCCATGTTTATTTAAAATAGGTGATCATCCGTCTTAAAGTGGTTTTTTATAAAAATCATAATTCTGGGCAACTAGCCTCAGTAAAACAATTTTGCCAGCTGTTGGTTACTTGAGCGTCCTCAAAATAAAGGTAAATGAAAATAATACTAACTGCTTTTAGACATCAGTGGCCTTTCCTTGAGTTCTATAACTATTTTTTCCTGAAAAAAATACAGTGCTTCCATTTATGTAAGAGGGATTGTTACTATGTCAAGTCTGTGTAAATGTACACATATATGTGTTGTACAGGTGCTTCCTTTCTTCCCACCCCTTTTAGAGTTGATGGCTTTGTCCCTGATTGTTCAGTATAATAGTTTGCAGATTCACTAAGAGAGCTTGTGTAGTAATGCTTGCTTTATTTTTTTTTCTCTTCCACTCTTGTTTTATTTTACTTTTTTTTTCTTTGTGATGTGACATTTTCAGCTGATGTATTGAAAGCAAATCCTTCTAATTTGGGAGCCCAGATCACAAGAGTGAGTTTTTCTACTAGTGTCTTTAGCTGTATATCTTTCTTTGTGTGTGTCTTTCCACCCTTTTCCCTTCCCAATTCAAAAATATTCAAAACACATTTCATAAATACTAGCTAAGAAAATTCCTCTGTCTGTTGAACATCATGACTTTCCACAAAGCAATGTCCACTTTATATTGGGTCAAATTCTTTTTCCCAATGCTGTTGTAAAAACATAGGCTATTGTATGTGTTTTGGTTTCTTTTGGTTTTAATATTATCTAGTGTGTTAAAAATAATTTTAATTCTGTCTTCATTGCAGATAGATATGTCTGGACTCTGTTACCAGTGTGTCATAGCACTGTTCTTTTTTGGTTCTTGTTCTTTTGTTTTAAGGAAAAATATATAATAGCTTCTGAGAATAAAAGATCCATTCTTTTATTAGGATTTTAAGTAATAAATTATTTGATTTATCTCTATTCTCCCTTCTCATCCCCTGGATGTTCCTCTCAGGGCCATGAAGCAATGAAAAGCTATACATATTACTGTCTAATTTCACCAGCCTGACCGGATGAAACAGGGTCGAACTGGTGAGCTCCGAACATGCTAGTAGCATTGGAAAATGGTTTGTTTGAAAGTCACAGGAAAACTGTTCATGCTAAAAGGAAATAATAGCACCTTTTTATGGTGAAATAAACGTATGCTTTCTCTTTGTTAGTTCTGATTCAAATAACCTCCCCATGTAAGCTGTACATTGCTTTTTTTAAGATCTTACACCTGGGTAACTTTCTGTACTAGTTTAACCCCTTTCTGTTTTCTTTGGCTTGTGTTATTACAATTTATCTCATGTTCTATTTGTCTGGTTTTGCATCCTGGAAGAGCAGGTGATTAAATAGTCCCTTTTCTTTCTTCCTAGTGTTCTAAAATTTGCTCATTGCTTCTGACATCATTTAAGTTTTCCCAATAAAGCAAATGGTATGCTGTTGTAATTAGAAATGCAGATACTACAAGTGTGTTACCCAAAATAATCAGCCATTGTGTTTTCTATTACCAGAAGAGAGTATAACAGTGTATTCTACACTAGCACTATAACCGTTGATTGAGGGTAAATTTTAAAGGCCTTGCTTTCAGGATCCCAAGTTACTCTAAATCACCCTCCCTCTGTTCCCTTCTTTTGTTAACCCAGAGATTGAAAGATCTCAAGCAGAGAGAGTTTGCTCGAAATGTTTCTTCAAGATCCCGCAAGGATGAGAAGAAACAGGAAAAAGCCCTTCGGCGTCTCCATGAGTTGGCAGAGCAAAGAAAACAAGCTGAATGGTGAGGACATTTTCCCTCAGAGGGTCTATGGATAATTATAATCCTTAAGATTTAAGAATTAAAATGCTTAAGTTTTTAATAGATCCCTCTTTCAACCTAAAAGCATATCTATACTTAGAGTATGATATACTGACTAAGAAGATGCTCACCTGAGGCCATATTCTACAATCTTTGTGACCTTAAATTATCTAACCTCTATGCCTCAGTTTCCTTATCTATAAGATGGAGATGGTAACAACAGTCTAATCTCTATAGTTGTGAAGAGTGATTAAGTTACTACATTAAAAGTGCTTATAAGAGTGTTTAGTACATATAAATTATGCTCAGTAAATTATGCAACTATTATTGTTCCTATCTCCAACATTCATTCTTATGAAAAACACATTTGTTACATTATTATTTTATAACTAAAAAGTACTGCAGCACAGATTCAAGTGTAGTAACTGCCTTTTTTTTTAAGAGAACAAGGAATAACTTTTTTTATTATCTTTTAGTTCATTTTACATAATTTGTATCTGTGAAAGAATTCAAATTTATTGAATAAAAGGCTTTGCTTATGATTTATAAAGCAAACCGAAGAATAAGTTGTTGAATGGGTAGCATTTAGTGAATTAAATAATACAGTTCTGGGGATCTATAATTGCTGTACATTTGATTGAAAACAAAACTATTAAGTTACCATGAGTATTTATACAACAACAAATGTAGAAAAACACAAAGAAGTTCAATGTGATCCCAACAGAATACCTTTTTCCTTGATCATGAGAGAACCAAATATTTTTAGAATCTAAAGCTGTTAAGTTTACAGAAGTGCAAAACACCAAACAAAAACTCTTTATTTCTCATTTTCTATTCTTGGCATAAATTTTAATTTTTTCCAGTAGAACCAAAACCTCCTGAGCCCCTTTCAGTATCACCCAAAACTTGAACTTCCTCTATTTCTGGATAAAAAATGCATTCACAAATGAGCTGTGCAATTCGGTCACCCTTTTTTACTTCAAATTTTTCTTTGCCCAAATTAAACAGTACAACACCAAGATTTCCTCTATAATCTTCATCTATAACACCAGCTCCTATGTCTGTAAAGTGTTTTGCAGCTAAGCCGGAACATGGAGCTACACTTCCATAGCACCCAGAAGGAAGAGCTATCTGAATGTCGGCTTTCACAAGGGTTTTCTCCATGGGTGGAATTGTGTAATCATAGGCACTGTACAGGTCGTAGCCCACAGCACAAGCGCGGACCCCTTGGTCGGGGCGGTGGCGTGCTCCGAGAGCCGCACGAAGCGGAGCCGCAAGCCGCCCTCCTCCGCGGGCCGGGGCTGCTTGCTGGGGGAGACAGCCAGTGTGTCTTCAGAGCACGGCATGGCAAGGCAGACCGCGGGCGGAGGCAGCCTAACTGCCTTTTAAGTACTATAAGTTAATACTAAACACTGTGAAACCTAGGGAATGCTCTAAGGTTCCTGCTTAACAGTTTGGGGTTGGTATTTTGCCTTGGGTGAAATTTTTTCCACTTAAGGCTGAATTTCTAAGCAATTAGACTTTGGGGACCCAGTCTTTAAGCATCTGAGGATTCATAAGGTATATGCTCAGTTAGAAGGTCTAGGCCCCCCATGTTTGTTTGTTTGTTTGGTTTGGGTTAAGTTGATGTTTTCTCCCTTTATTTTGTTATTTTTTTTCATCACCATTTGTCCCCCATATAACCTCTTCTACCCCCCTCTCATCCGTGCTTGTTTTGGTTTTATTTATTTATTTTTAATTGATTTCAGAAAGAGGAAGGGAGAGGGAGAGAGAGATAGAAAACTAAAACTGTGTCCTCCTGGTTCATGGATCAACACTCAACCACTGAGCCACACTGGCTGGGCCCCATATTTGTTTGTTTTTTTAAATATATTTTTATTGATTTCAGAGAGGGAGGGAGAGAGAGAAAGATAAAAACATCAGTGATGGAGAGAATCATTGAATCATTGATTGGCTGCCTCCTGCCACTAGGGATTGAGCCCACAACCCGGGCATGTGTGCCCTTCACCGGAATTGAACCCAGGACCCTTCAGTCTGCAGACCGACACTCTGTCCACTGAGCCAAACCAACTAGGGCCCCATGTTTATTTTTAATGGCTGACCAGGACCAAAGGAAGGAACTGGTTACAGTTAAAAGATAAACTGGTTGTTCCTATTAAAAGTTTACAGCCTAGTTCCTTGACTTACTAGGTTTATTTTTGTGTCTGGATCCTTTTTTACTTATTTGCTTCTCTTATGTTTTGGAGGCAGAAGGAAGGGAGAAAACACACATTAGTGTAAGTTTTGAAACAGAATTAACCTAATGTTGAGTTAAACTGTCTATAGATTGCTTCTTTGGCAGCTCTTTATGTAGTAAAACACATTCCTCTTGGACATGTTGCAAGGGTACCTCCTTAAAAAGTATGTAACAGCCAAAACCGGTTTGAGCGTCGGCCTGCGGACTGAAAGGTCCCGGGTTCGATTCCGGTCAAGGGCATGTACCTTGGTTGCGGCACGTCCCCAGTAGGAGGTGTGCAGGAGGCAGCTGATCGATGTTTCTCTCTCATCGATGTTTCTAACTCTCTATCCCTCTCCCTTCCACTCTGTAAAAAATCAATAAAATATATATTTAAAAAAAAAAAAAAAAGTATGTAACAGACCACTTTCTAGTTCAGGACATTTTTTAATACATGTTCTTCCTCAAAGGTGGCTTTTAGTTCTGTTTTACAAACAAACAGCTAAAAGATGACTGAGTAATCTCGGAGAATAAAACAAAGTTTTGAACCCTCATCAGGTATTTAATTATCCTAGGAGTAATGCATGATCCCATAGTAAGCATTACTGAAGTAACGTGGCAAAGACTAAGCAAATATCAAAATAAGTCCCCTTTTTATTCAGTTTGAGGTTTTCTTTGCTGTGTGGTAGGTTTTGTAACACAGTGTAAGTATCTATTGCTATCCAAATCTGTTGGGTTCCTATCTTCCGATAGCAAGGGATACCACATTATCCAAATATATTTGATTCCTGAGTTTAAGACAGCTAGTAGGTAGAGTTCAGATAACGCGGACTTCAAATAGATATCTAATGCTCTTCATTCTTCAATTTAGCTTGAGAGATGCCTTTATAGTTCACATACTATAAAAATTTCAGGCATACAGGGGTTTAAAATGGTGGCTTTGAGGCGGCTCAGTGTTCCTGTTTTCAAACCTAAGGAAGTCCTTAGTAGTATCGTGATCATTGTATGTAATGGCCAGAAAGAATCAAAACCAAAGCAGCTGGCCGGTGTAGCTCAGTGGTTGAGCATATACCTATGAACCAGGAGGTTATGGTTCAGTTCCCAGTCAAGGCACATGCCCAGATTGTGGGGTCAGTCCGCAATGGGGGGCGTGCAGTAGGCAGCTGATCAATGATTCCTATCATTGATGTTTCTAGCTCTCTCTCCCTCTCCCTTCCTCTGAAATCAATTTTTAAAAAAATATTTTTTTTTATAAGTATGCTTAGATGTGGGGCCCAGGAAATAGGCACAGACCCTTAGTTTCTAAAACAGACATACTAGCCACAGACTATGATAGAGTAGTAGCACTTTGGAGGTTTCTGATTATATTTAACTCAGAGAACATGCACATTTTAAAAAATGAAATTTGAAAGCAAAGAAAATTAGGGTGTTGTTTTTTTAGCTGAATAAAACCTTATGGATAAAGGTTCAGCCATACATTTGGTAACATACTGATGGGTAGGATGATACAATAAGAAATGAGCATGGATACAGGATGGGTAGATTTTATCAGAAGATAATGATAAAATATTTTAATTTTAGATACCTTAGGAAGAAATAGTAGTAACTGTCTAGTTTTAGAAATGTAGCTTGATAGATTAACAGTATGAGACTTTGCCTAACCTCACTGAGAGAGTTCTCTTCATTAGCATAAGGCTAGGGAATGATCACCACTCAGTGTCTTTTAGACCCACCTGTGAAGAATGATAGACCATGAGGTAAGTATTTTAGAAGACGTATGAAATGTACTCCTCAACCTGTGTTTTTTTTTATTGTTGTTCGTTTGTTTTTTATTTTTTTAAACCAATATGTAGTGCACCTGGAAGTGGTCCTATGTTCAGACCAACCACAGTGGCTGTAGATGAAGAAGGTGGAGATGATGATAAAGATGAATCAGCTACAAATAGTGGCATAAGTGTCTCTGCCACTTGTGGACTAGGATCTGAATTCTCCACAGATAAAGGAGGCCCTTTCACTGCAGTACAAATCACTAATACCACTGGACTGGCACAGGCTCCTGGGTTAGTCTCCCAAGGTGTCAGCTTTGGCATTAAGAATAATCTGGGTACCCCACTGCAAAAATTGGGAGTGTCATTTTCTTTTGCCAAGAAAGCTCCTGTCAAACTCGAATCAATAGCATCAGTTTTTAAGGACCACGCAGAGGAAGGGACCTCTGAAGATGGAACAAAAGCTGATGAGAAGGGTTCTGACCAAGGACTGCAGAAGGTGGGAGACTCTGATGCTAGTAGTAATCTTGATGGCAAAAAAGAGGACGAAGACCCTCAGGATGGAGGGTCCCTTGCCTCAACATTATCTAAGTTAAAAAGAATGAAGCGAGAAGAAGGAGCTGGGGCAACAGAGCCAGAGTATTACCACTACATCCCCCCAGCACACTGCAAAGTAAAACCTAATTTTCCCTTCCTCCTCTTTATGAGAGCTAGTGAACAAATGGAAGGTGATAATAATACACACACAAAGAATGCCCTAGAGAGCAAAAAAAGCAATTCTCCCAAGCCTAAACGCTTCAGCAAGGTGGCAGCAAGCCAAGGAGCAGAAAAGACTGTTAGTGAAATCTCGGAGCAGCAGGCGGAAACCAGTGTGGCTGAGCCCTCAGAACCTGGAAGCAAAGCTGAAACAAAGAAGGCTTCAGGAGGGGACATAAGTGAGCAGAGTTTAGAGAATCAGAGTCAGAAGTCTTCAGGTATCCAGATTTGTGAGTCTAACCCTTCTAAAGAAACCTCTCAGACCACCCCACCAGGGAAAGAAAGCCGTGAGGGACCCAAACATCCTACTGGTCCCTTCTTCCCAGTTTTGAGCAAAGACGAAAGCACTGCCCTACAGTGGCCATCAGAACTATTAATTTTCACCAAGGCAGAACCCTCCATTTCATACAGTTGTAACCCTTTATACTTTGACTTTAAACTTTCAAGGAACAAAGATGCCAGAGCTAAAGGGACAGAAAAACCAAAGGACATAGGAGGCTCCTCAAAGGACCATCTCCACAGCCTTGATCCTGGTGAGCCAAATAAAAGGAAGGAAGGAGGAGAGAAAGCAGAACATTCCTCAGGAGATAGAATGGATACACCTGCTTCAGGATCTTCCTGTCGTGGCCTGAATAAGCAGGAGCCTGGTGGCAACCATGGATCAGAAACAGAAGACACAGGGAGAAGCCTTCCTAGCAAGAAAGAACGACCTGGGAAGTCCCACCGACACAAAAAGAAAAAGAAACACAAAAAATCCAGCAAACACAAACGGAAACACAAGGCTGACCCAGAAGACAAAAGCTCTAAGGTGGAATCTGGGGAGAAGTCTAAGAAGCGCAAGAAACGGAAACGAAAGAAGAATAAGTCAGCCCCGGCAGATTCTGAACGGGGACCCAAACCAGAACCCCCTGGGAGTGGTAGCCCTGCACCACCAAGAAGACGGCGGCGAGCCCAAGATGATTCCCAGCGGAGATCCCTCCCAGGTGAAGAAGGGAGCAGTGGCAAGAAGGATGAAGGTGGAGGTGGTGGCAGCTCTCAGGATCATGGTGGGAGGAAACATAAAGGTGAACCTCCAACTTCATCCTGCCAGCGAAGAGCTAGCACCAAACGGAGCAGCCGGTCCAGCCATCGGAGTCGACCCAGCAGTGGAGATGAGGATAGTGATGATGTTTCATCACGCCGGCTGCACCAGAAGTCTCCATCCCAGTACAGTGAGGAGGAGGAGGAGGAGGAGGAGGAAGACTCAGGCAGTGAGCATTCCCATAGCCGCTCACGGTCTGGCCGGCGCCATTCCTCACACCGTTCCTCCCAGCGTTCTTACTCAAGTAGCTCAGAGGCTTCTTCAGACCAGAGCTGCTATAGTAGGCAGCACAGTTATTCTGATGACAGCTACAGTGACTATAGTGACCGGTCACGAAGGCACTCAAAGCGCTCCCATGACTCTGATGACTCAGACTACACCAGCTCCAAGCACCGGTCCAAACGGCACAAATACTCATCTTCTGATGACTATAGCCTCAGTTGCAGCCAGTCCCGAAGCCGGTCTCGGAGTCATACCAGAGACCGCTCAAGATCCCGGGGCCGCAGCCGCAGCAGTAGTTGCAGCCGCAGCCGGAGCAAACGGAGAAGCCGTAGTACCACAGCCCATAGTTGGCAGCGAAGCCGGAGCTATAGCCGGGACCGCAGCCGCAGCACCAGAAGCCCTTCCCAGAGATCAGGTTCTAGGAAAGGATCATGGGGTCACGAGAGCCCTGAGGAGAGGCGTTCTGGTCGTCGAGACTTCATTCGCTCTAAAATCTACCGCTCCCAGTCTCCTCATTATTTCCGATCAGGTCGGGGAGAAGGCCATGAGAAAAAGGAAGATGGCAGAGGAGATGATAGTAAAGGGACAGGCCTACCCTCTCAGAACAGCAATGTTGGCACAGGAAGGGGATCAGAGAGTGACTGCAGCCCTGAAGATAAGAACTCTCTCACTGCCAAACTTCTTCTGGAGAAGATCCAGTCAAGGAAAGTGGAGAGGAAACCCAGTGTAAGTGAGGAGGTGCTGGCCACCCCAAATAAAGCTGGGCTCAAGCTCAAGGACCCGCCACAAGGTTACTTTGGGCCCAAGCTCCCCCCCTCTCTTGGCAATAAGCCTGTCCTTCCACTGATAGGGAAACTCCCAGCTACCCGAAAGCCCAACACCAAGAAATGTGAAGAGTCTGGCTTAGAAAGAGGGGAAGAGCAAGAACAGTCAGAGACAGAAGAAGGGCCTCCAGGGAATAGTGATGCCCCATTTGGACATCAGTACCCCTCAGCGGAAACAGCTGGCTCCTTATCAGACCCACCTCCAGAAGAGCCAAAATCTGAAGAAGCTACTACTGCTAATCACCCTGTGGCTCCACTAGGCACCCCAGTGCACTCTGATTGCTATCCTGGGGACCCAACCATCTCCCATAACTACCTCCCTGACCCCAGCGATGGGGACACCCTAGAATCCTTGGATAGTGGCAGTCAACCAGGCCCTGTGGAATCTAGCTTGCTGCCAATAGTGCCAGAACTTGAGCACTTCTCCAGTTATGCACCTCCCAGTGGGGAGCCTAGTATTGAGTCAGCCGATGGGGCAGAGGATGCTTCCCTGGCCCCCCTGGAAAGCCAGCCCATCACCTTCACCCCCGAGGAGATGGAGAAGTACAGCAAACTCCAGCAGGCTGCACAGCAGCACATCCAGCAGCAGCTTCTAGCCAAGCAAGTAAAAGCCTTTCCAGCCTCTGCTGCCCTGGCCCCAGCCACTCCAGCCCTGCAGCCCATCCATATTCAGCAGCCGGCCACAGCCTCTGCCACCTCCATCACAACTGTTCAGCATGCCATCCTACAGCATCATGCCGCAGCAGCTGCTGCTGCCATTGGCATTCACCCCCACCCTCATCCCCAGCCACTTGCCCAAGTACATCATATTCCCCAGCCCCACCTGACACCCATTTCCTTGTCCCACCTCACTCACTCAATCATCCCTGGCCACCCTGCCACCTTTCTTGCTAGCCATCCCATTCACATCATTCCTGCCTCAGCCATCCATCCTGGACCCTTCACCTTCCACCCTGTCCCACATGCTGCCCTCTATCCTACCCTACTTGCCCCACGGCCTGCTGCAGCAGCTGCCACTGCCCTCCACCTTCACCCACTTCTTCACCCCATCTTCTCAGGTCAGGACCTGCAGCACCCCCCTGGCCATGGCACATGAGTTGGGGGAGGAGAGCCCAGGTAGGACCAGGGAAGGTGACCCATAAGTCTTCCCTTGGGGGTGTTGAGCCATTAATACCAGCAAGTAGAAGCTGGGATGGGCAGTGTCTGATAGCCAAAGAATTGAGTTTTGGCTTGCAGGGGTGGTTTTAGATTTGAGGTTTGCTTTGGGTTCACTATCAGGGATTTCCCCCCCCCCTTTCCTTATATCCCCCCCCTCCTGTATTTCTAGGCTAGGAAACACCAGTAAGTGCTACCCACCCCTCTGCAGCAACATTTCCAGATGGTCACGTTTATGTACACCCCTTCTCCCTCTACTGTTTAACCTCTGCTCTTCCCTTCTATAAATTTTAAAACATTTTCCTCCTCTCTGGCCGGCGGGTTGTCCATCTGATCCTGCCTTCTCAGTGTCTGTCCATATCTTGGTGACCTTGTGTTATCCTGGGTGAGGTGGAAAGGGAGTCAGACCTGGAATCAGATGCTACTCTGTTTTGGGATCCACTTCCCACATAAAGAGCCACACGTTTGGCACTGATGTCCTCGTGTCCCTCATCCCAGAAGAGACATCGGACTATCCCAGAAAAGAAGATCCCATCATGATTACAAGCTATGCGGAACACAGAGTTTCTCATGTGCTTCCCCAGAGAGGAGCTTGTATGTCTGAAGGGTGTATTTTCTTCTGTCATGTTGATGTTTCCTTCTTAATTTATAGGATTTTTTTAACGTAAAAAAATTGCACTGAACTCTATAAACGCAAATGCTGCTTTTTGTAGCTCATAAAAAAGGTTCCATATTTGTAGTATACTGCAATAATATTTTTTACATCTAGCTCTTTAAGTGATCCTTGTTCTGGTGGCTTTGTGTAAATATGTTTGCCTAGTTGAATTAAGAAACTAAAGGTTATAAGATGAAAGCAAAAAATAAAGTATTTGTTTTCTGCTAGATGCAAAAATGACTAAGCATGTATATTTTATCAAACTCATGTATTTTTTGAAGTTATGAACTATAAAAATGTTAGAGCAAAAAAGGAACATTGTTTAACATTTTTGCTGGGACAAAATATTCAGTAATTTGCATTAAGTGGTGCCCCAGCACTGGGATTTTTGAAGTAATGGGCATCACTCAGCGGGGGGGTTCAGAGGAATACTCATTTATGGCAGTCTCCTTCATATGCTTTGTTTTGTTGTTGTTTTTTACAGAGAAACAGGTGGGCCCACAGAGGAGGAAAACCTTCAAGAGCTTTATTTGAAAGCAGTGAGATTCAGAGTGATTGGGGGTTTCTGATGCCTTGTTCTAGGCAGTCCATTTGCCTTCCTAGTACTTAGCCTCCTCTGATAATCTTTTTTTTTTTTTAATGTGCCTTTTTGGTTAGCTAGAAACAAGTAGAAGTAGACTGGGGGATGGTAGAGTTCCGTTTTCTTCCTCCTCTTGTTGGGACATGAGCACATTTATAGATACTGCAAATTCTTTTGCTTCATAGTTTCCATACCTTCAGCCCAGTTTAGCTTAAGCAGTAAAGATTCCTTTTCTCTTCTGTGACACCATGGTACCTACCAGAGGAAATATCACCTCAGTTCCTCTTCGTTGTCTTGCTTTTCACCTAGGTTTTGAGCCCTAATTAACACACTGACCCAAAAGTATTTATATTGCAGTTCTCACCTTCTTTTGTGTAATTAGCAGATCCCTGTTTGACATTTCCCTGCCTATTCCTGTGGCTAGAATTGGTTGGGTGGTCATCTGACAGGAAAAACAAACCCTACTTACCTGGGCCAAGGCTCTGTGTTCTGCCTTTCTTCTCGGATTCCCAAATGAATAAGGTTTTGAGTTTATGAGAAGCAAGTGCTGGGCAAACAAGGCTCTTGACTGAGCCCCCTACCTGTTCAGTGCTCCTCACATGGTTCAGAAGCATCACTTTTTTGATAACTAGCACTGGAAAAATGAAATGTCTTTGATGTGAAGGGACTCATTTTTCTTTGCTTTCAGCCCATGTAAATAATTTAAATAATACAGTATTAACATTTTTGTGCTATTTCCCTTCCCATTAGCTTGTAGATTGAGCCATACTCTGGCTGCCTCTACCTTCCTGGGGGCAGTTTTCTTTAACTTTCAGAATAGTGATTTTAAAACTTTAAAAAAAAAGTAAAGAAAAACAAAATAGCCTGTCCTTCCTTACAAGCATAACAGATTGTATTTAACTTTATCGCATATGATAGAGATATATATGCTGTAAAATTAGGGAAAGGAACTTTCTAATAAACCAATGATTTGTGGAAACTTAGCAGAGTCTGTTGTGATTGTTGCCCCATCCATTCAAGTTGGGAAGGGATGGAGTTAAGGGTTACAAATAACATCTTGTTTGAAGTGATCAAGGGATAGACTCTTGAGAACCCATTTTTTATGATGTTTGGAATTGTGCTTCTCCAAGCTCAGGCTGCCCAAGTAGAGAGAGAAAATGGTGATGTGGGAGGGCGTATAGTGAAGTTTCTCAGTCTTAGGTAGGTGCTTTGGAATGTGCACCTCTTTTCCACTCTTTCCCACAAGAATCTTTTATTTCTGCCTTACCTCCTCTTAGGTATGTAATCTGTGTGTAATACAATGTATGGCATGTAGGTGCTCACTAAGTAAGTGGTTTTGGAATTTCTGAGTTTGATTTTTAGGATTTTGGATAAACTTCAGGGCAATGGAATTACAAGAGTCATCTGCCTGGCCTTTGCCCTCCAGATGTAGTTCTGTATACCAGAACCAGTCTTGAATTATTCTCCTCAACCCTTTAATGCCAGTACAGTATTTGAGAGCTACCTGGTGAAAGGAAATAGGCCTTGTTACTGAGCTGATAAAAGCCTCTGCTGTATCTAAAAATCACAAAAGGGAAAGTTTAGCATCAAAGCTAACCATAGATTTGCAGGGATAAATTAGTTTCCTCAGTCTTCCAGGAAGGAGGAGTACAGTGTCTATTTCTTTCCTACTCTCATAACAGCTGTGTTCTCCCCTTGACTGAGGAGAAGCTATTCAACATGAACCTTGCGTTGGATGCTCAGATCTGCCTATTTTCCTAAAATAGCAAAATTCCTGCCCAGAAAGAAAGGATGCTAAAAAATGAAAAGTAATGTGAGCAGGCAAGGTGTCAGTGAAAGAAGCAGACTGGCTTGTAGACAGAGTGCTATGTGCAGCTGCCTGCCTCAGCCACCTGGGCTTGCAACATGGACATGCCTCTTCTCTACCCTCAGTGACAAATCCAGGCCTGTCAGCCATTTCCATTCTTATTTACCAGAGACACCTTCACTTCCCCTTTATCAGCTCATATCTGAATGTTTGCCACATTTCCTGGCTGACCTCCCTGACTCAGGATATAATTCCCTGTCCCACATAAGCTTACTGGCTTTTCGGAATCTGAGTGCAGTTCATTTTGTGTTCACTGCTTCGCAATACAATTGTAAGTTCTGGGAGGACGGGGCTTGATTCTTATACTTCCTTTTTTTTCTTAATTCCTTAGAGTGTTTTACAGAGTTGAGCACATAGTAAACATTTTGATTATATGTCCAAGGAAGATTTGAGCAAAGTAAAATACTACTAACTGAGGATTATGCATCAGGGTTTAGAAAGGAAACCAAAGATAACAAAATGTTTTTCTTTATGTCCACATCACATAGCTCAGTGCCAGGCACAAAGTAGAAGTTCAATAATTGTGGACTAAATGAAGTCTTAACGGAATTTTGAGTTCATTGAGGGATTCTAGCTCTCTGGTGGCTGATGGGATGGAAAAGTGTGGAGCAGTGTGTCAGCAGCACTCCTGCCTACTATCTCAGAAAGGAGATTAACCCAGCTCTGAACCCAGAGGAACAGAATTCTTATAGAATACCACACTCCTCTCCCTTCCCAAATCTGATGCTCCACCTGTTTCCAATTTTAGTTACTGGTACCATTGTCCTACCAGCCAACAAGGCACCAAAGCTTCGAGTTACTTGACACTTCCCCACCACATCCTGTTACTGATTGTGTAATCTCTGCTGTCTCGTTCCTGCCATCTGTACCTGGGTTTAAGCCTCATCCATCACCTTTAACCAAGAGGATTGCAAGTTGCTCTCCATCTGATCTTCCCAGTAAGTTCTGCCTTTTCCAGTTCCTTCTATCCAGTCAGTGTAATCGTCCAAATCAGAGCACAATTAGTATATCTCTTACTGTCAGACTTGAAAAATCTTTATGATTCTCCATCTTCTCCAGATTAAAATTCAAATTCCTTTATAAGGCATTCAAGGACCTTGAGTTATTTGACCCCAGCCTTCCATTCCACCCTAATGCCCACTCTGTCCTCATGCCCCAGTCCACCCTAAGTCAACTACTTGCCCTTCCCTATAATTGACCTTTATGTCCTGCCACTCTTAAAGAGAGTTTCTAAAACTCCATTCTCTGACAAGCGTGTAATGAATAAGAACATGATTTTAGCCCTAGCCGGTTTGGCTCAGTGGATATGTCAGCCTGAGGACTGAGGCTTTCCAGTTTGATTCCGGTCAAGGGCACATGCCTGGGTTGCAGGCTAGATCCCCAGTAGAGGGCATGCAGTAGGCAGCTGGTCAATGATTCTCATAGATGTTTCTCTCTCCCTCTCCCTCTTTGAAATCAATAAAATATTTTTTTAAAAAACATGATTTTAGCCCTGGCCTGTTTGGTTCAGTGGATAGAACGTCAGACTGAAGAGTCCTGGTTTCAATTCCGGGCAAGGGCACATACCTCGGTTGCAGGCTTGATCTCCAGGGCACTTTCGGGAAGCAACCAATCAATATGTCTCACATCAATATTTCTCTCTGTCTCGCCCCCTCCCTTCCAACTCTGAAAATCAATCGGAAAAATATCCTCGGGTGAGGATTGACCAAGAAATAAATAAAATCCTTTAGAAACAAACATGAATTTAAGCACAAACGTGTTTGAATCCACACATTGGCCGTGTAAACTTGGGCAATTTGCCTAAAACTCTATGCCACAGTTTTGGCATTTATGAAATTGGCATAATAGTACCTATTTCATAGGAGTTGTTATGAGGAGCATATGATACAATGATTTCAGCTGGACATAGTCACCCTTTTCAAGGCATGCTTTACTCTTCCTCTGCTGCAGTTGTGTGTTCATGTCTTAAATCCCTCTTTAAAGATCCTTGGTAAGGGACCTTCGTATCCCTTGCTACTCAGTGCCTTGAACAGAATAAATACTTATTAAAAAACATTAGTGAAATGTGACTTAATTTGGGGCTACACAGTATACACCAGTAATTACAGTACCGCTCAATTGAGGACAGTGGGAAGGTGGTAGGTAAGTATAAAACTGAGTTAAGTATTCATTCTAATAGATGCATTACATGCCTACTATGGTCCTGGGACAGAAATCGGCAGTGAAGAAGGCCTGGACTGAAGTTTAAGGAACTTCCAGTAAGGGGCAGGATTTTGAGCTGTGTGCTGAGGTGGTGAATTAGGAGATTGCAAGATAAGATTATTGCATTTGATCAGAAAATATAGAGCAAAAGGAGAATGTGGCCATGTTCCTGTGCCCTGGCAGATCTTGAATTTCCTTCCTGAGAACCTGTTTTTGGGGGAGACATGTAGTGTCAATAAGACTTGGCACTCCTCTTGCTCACATCCACAGAAAATGGCCTTGCCTTTCTACTCAAAACTATTCCTTCTCTTTACACGTTTGCATCTTCCATGCTCAGTGCACGCTTCCATCCAGTCTCTTTCAGCAATACCTATTACAAGTTGGGCGCTCGGCTAGGCCCCAGGCTGCAGTAAAGAACCTTGCTCTCCAGGGATTCATGGACACAACACAGTGAATAGGCCCTGATAAACTGTGGGTTAATACCAGGTGCCAGCCTGAAGAGTGGAGGAGGCTTCCCATTGGCAATGACCCCACTAGAATCAGTTCTTGATGATTGGACAAGAGCTCTGTCACCAGAAAGAGTGAAGGAGCCTGCTTTCAACTGAACAACTGGTGAATAACAAAACCTATGAGCCAGAATACCCTGATCTGACTCCACTTTATCCCCGTCTCCCTTACCCCTTCGACCAAGATCCATTCACCCATCCCTTCCCCAGCCCTGGCTGCACTGCTTGACCACATTAAGACTTGACCTGAAATGGAGGAAGAGTGAGGAAGCTGCTGCACCAATATGACTGATGGAAGCTGCCCAAGGCCCTAAAAGGAAGTGGATAGGTGCCTTATCCAAGAGGATACAGCAGCCCAGGTCTTATCAGGAGCCAGCAGCTTCCTTACTCTTACCCGCACCGCTAACCAAGTCATTATGTGCCACAGTAGTGCAGGCAGCTGTGTGGGAGGAAGAGGGGCCATAGAACTGGGCTAGAGTGGAGGTGTACAGACCAGCTGCTCGTTCATGGTTTTACTATCCCAAGCAGAAAGCCATGATGGCTTAGACTTGCATGGTGGTAGTAGAAATGGCATGAAGATTCAAGAGACATAGTTGAGAGGCAGAACCAACAAGACTTGGTGATAAACTACTCTCAGGAAAAGGGAGGAGTCATGGCTTTCAGCCATCAGCATCCACCCCCAGCCTCACCCACTTCCCTTCCTGGCAATCCTAGAAACCAAATAGGTCCAGGGCCAACAGCCCTGTTCAGTAAGTTTGATAAGATTTCTTGTGGTGGAAACTGAAAGGAAGAGGAAGGAGTTAGTCCATTCCTTCCAAGAAGGTTGTGGGAGAAGGAAGATGGCCAGAGCTTTGTGTCCACTTCATACCCTCTGGCTTCTGGAGTGGGTGCAGATACTCTTGGGACCCGGGGCTGCCCCTCCAGCCTGGGCCTTGAACCTGGACCCAGTGCGGCTCACCTTCTACACAGGCCCCAATGGCAGCCACTTTGGGTTTTCACTGGACTTCTACAAGGACAACCTTGGGAGGTAAGCCGTGGGGGAAGTTTGGGTGTTGGGAGAGAGAGAGATTCTCCCACCATTACTGCTCTGTGGACCTCAAGTCCCCCATTTGTGATAGAGGTTGGGCAAAGTGACTTCTAGGGTCTATTTGGTCAGAGTTCTTGTTAGGAATAGCGGGGAGGAACCTGCTCAGGTGAGGGCACCAAAGAGGAGTTAGACACTGAAACTACAGCAAAAACAAAGGCGAAACAAAGGTTGATACCTTATTTTTTCCTCCAGGTGTCAGTTGTATGACCCACTCCACTGTCATCCCCTCAAAATACAGAGAGGAGTGTGCATGTCTTAAATGGACTCACAAAACTGTAAAATGATCTACTCACCTTGCTTTTCTTTTTTTTTTTTTTTTTAATATATTTTCTTGATTTCTTACAGAGAGGAAGGGAGAGAGAGAGAGTCAGAATCATCGATGAGAAACATCTATCAGCTGCCTCCTGCACACCTCCCACTGGGGATGTGCCCGCAACCAAGGTACATGCCCTTGACCGGAATCGAACCCGGGACCCTTCAGTCCGCAGGCCGACGCTCTATCCACTGAGCCAAACCGGTTAGGGCTCACCTTGCTTTTCTACTCCATTTTCCTCATCCCATAAAAATTATAGATCTGTGAAAAGAAGCAATAGAATATTATGCTTGGGATTAATCAGATCGCCAAGATTAGAGTCCTGGTTCCTCCTCTTTATAATAACTACCCTGAGCTAGTTCCTTATTGTGGTGGACACTGTGCGACCCAGCTTTGGGGAGTGGCAATGGCAGACAGCATTCAAGTGTCAGCCCCTTGGTGAATTTCCTCTGCTGAAGAGAGCTACCTCCCGCGAAGTCCCCTTCCCAATGTGACCTGCAACTAATGACTGATCAATGAGGAATATGGAGGGAGGTGAGAGGTGTAAGGGTCCAACCCTTTCACCTCAACTGGGAAGAGTTCTGAAGGGTCCTTCCAGTACCAGAACTCCCAGGGTATTTGTGTGGCCCTTGGCTGTCATTGGGCTTGAATCTCAACCTAACTCATTCCTCTTTTCCCCTTCTATCCACAGATAGTGGTCTCATGGGCACTACTTAACAAACATCCCTCATTATTCAGCATATTTTTTGAGCAGTAGTTATGAGTTATTTGGCTGGTACCATGCTGAATGTCCCTCATACATTTACTTCATTTACTTCTCCTGGCAGCATTGATTGGTTGGTATTGTCCCCAATTTTCATATGGCAGAGCTGTGCTTTGAACCTAGATCTACTAGGGTCCTCAGCAATATCAGCACCCTACCCCCCGCCCCCTTTAGAGATGCCCACTAGCTTCCCTTGACCTTCAATTCAGGTCAAGAGCAGGTACCTTGGGTTGCAGGCTCCATCCCAGGCCCTGTTGGAAGGCAACCAGTTGAAGTGTATCTCTCACATCAATGTTTCTTTCTCCCCCTCCCTTCCACTCTCTCTAAAAATCAATGAAGCCGAAACCGGTTTGGCTCAGTGGATAGAGCATCGGCCTGCAGACTGAAGGGTCCCGGGTTCGATTCCGGTCAAGGGCATGTACCTTGGTTGCGGGCACATCCCCAGTGGGAGGTGTGCAGGAGGCAGCTGATCGATGTTTCTCTCTCATCGATGTTTCTAACTCTCTATCCCTCTCCCTTCCTCTCTGTAAAATATCAATAAAAAATATATTAAAAATTAAAAAAAATAAAAATAAAAATCAATGGAAAAATATCCTCAGGTGAAGATTAACAAACAAACACAAAACAAAACAAAACAAAACAAAAACCCTAGCTCTCAAAAAGGCATCTGGTAACAGTTTAAGGTTCTAAGACTCATGTAAACCCCCTGGCTTTTGGCGGGGGGGGGGGGGGGGGGAGATTTGGAGGATACAGAGCTTAGGATATCTTTTTCAGCAAGGATATCAAACCCCTTGTATTCATACCAAATCAAACGGTTATAGTTCAGCTTTCCCCTTAATTCTCTGGGTTTGGGAGGAGGGGGCATGTCATTTACCCTCTGGGAGTCGATTTCATGGACCGTAAAATGAAAAGAGTGGCCTCTATGGTCTGTGAAATCTCTTTAAGGAAATGTGATCCAGTGTCCCCCAAGGGACACCCCCCTTCAGGGTAGTGCTTCCTGCGCGGGCAGTGGGACAAGGGGTACCCCCGAATGCGCTCCGTGCTCAAGCAGCTTTCCTACACAGCGTGGCCATCGTGGTGGGCGCCCCGCGGATCCAGGGCCGCAGTCAAGAGGAGACTGGCGGCGTGTTCCTGTGCCCCTGGCGGGCCGAGGGCGGCCAGTGCTCTTCTCTGCCCTTCGACCTTAGTGAGTCCAGGCAAGGAGGGGAAGAGGGAGCGTGGGCAGCCGGGCTTCAACACCCCATCCCTTCTTGTGCCCTCCAGATGATGAGACCCGAAAAGTAGGCTCCCAAACTTTCCAAACCTTCAAGGCCCGGCAAGGACTAGGGGCATCGGTTGTCAGCTGGAACGACAACATTGTGGTGGGCAACGCGGGACGGGACACCCAGAGTAGTCGGGGGCAGGGACATGTTGGGGGAGGGGCGTGGAAGCCGGAGTCCCGCCTCTTTCCCACTCTCCTGTGGCCCTGCCCCAGGCCTGCGCCCCCTGGCAGCACTGGAACGTCGTAGAAAAGACGGAGGAGGCTGAGAAGACGCCCGTAGGTGGCTGCTTCGTGGCTCAGCTCCAGAACGCCGGCCGCGCGGAGTTCTCGCCTTGTCGGGACAACACCATGAGCCGGGTTCACGCGCAACAAAAATTTTGTGAGCTCCGCTCTCCATTTGGGCTCCGCGCAACTCCCGGCCACTTAGCCCAGCCCTTATTCCCCAACCTTCTCCCAGCACCCGCTGGCCTTGCTTTCCGCGGCCCGCCGTACTGCCCAGCTCCGAGCAACGCCTTCCACCCCCACCCCGCTACCTGCAGATTCACGGCCACGCCCCTGTATTACCCCGTGGCCCCGCCCTGCCCCAGGTTCAGTGCACGCTTTTACTTTTTGTTTTTTTATTGATTGATTTTAAAGAAAGGGAGACAATCATGGTGTGCTGTTCCACTTAGTTATGCATTCATTGGTTGATTCTTGTATGTGCCCTGACGGGGATCCAACCGGAAATCTTGGCGAATGGGGAGGATGCTCTAACCAACTAAGCTACCCCGCTAGGGCCAGTACAGCTTCATCAGCCGCCCCTGGCTGACCCGCCCCCGCCCCTGGCTGACCCGCCCCCGCCCCTGGCTGGCCCTCCCCCGCCCCTGGCTGACCCGCCCCGGCCCCTGGCTGGCCCTCCCCCGCCCCTGGCTGGCCCTCCCCCGCCCCCGGCTGGCCCGCCCCCGCCCCTGGCTGACCCTCCTCCTTGCCCCTCCAGGGGAAGACAAGCGCTACTGCGAAGCGGGCTTCAGCGCCGTTGTCACTCAGGCAAGTAGCGAGCCTCTCGTGAGGGTCGTGAGGGGCGGCTCCCAAACAGGGCCCCTCTCACCTCCACGGCTTCCTTTTCAGGCCGGAGAGCTGGTGCTTGGGGCCCCTGGCGGCTTTTTTTTCTTAGGTACATGTCTCTCTCTCTCTCTCTCTCTCTCTCTCTCTCTCTCTCTCTCTCTCTCTCTCTCTCTCGGCCTAGGGAGACCCCAGAAGTTCACATCCCCTACCTCTCGCACCCCAGGTCTCCTGGCGCGGGTTCCAATAGCAGATATCTTCCGGAGTTACCGCCCGGGCACCCTCTTGTGGCACGTGAGCACCCAAAGCCTCACCTTCGACTCCAGCAATCCAGAGTACTTCGACGGCTACCGGGGTAACCCTGGCACCTCCCTTAGAGGCTTCCCAGCACTCAGTGTCTCCCCGCCCCGCAGACCGCCCAACTCCCACACGCGCCCCCGGCCTTCCCCGCAGGTCTTGGCCTCTCCATGGCCTTCGTGTTGCCGTATCCATAAAGCGGGTTTAAACTGGTGATGTCTGAGTCTCCTCCGTCCTCCTCCCCCGCCCCCGCCCCGCTTTGCCCTCGCAGAAAAGCTAATTCGCATTGTGTCTTCAGGGTATTCGGTGGCTGTCGGCGAGTTCGACGGGGATCTCAACACAACAGGCAAGAAATCCATTTAGGGGAGCCCAGCCCAGGGAGGGGCACCTCCAACCCCGCACCGAAATCTCCGCCGGGTGGGAAATGATGAAATGATGAAATGATGGGCGGGAGGCAGGTAGGGTCCGAAACCTCATTCGCTGGGCCCGGCTCTCCCCAGAATATGTCTTTGGCGCCCCCACCTGGAGCTGGACGCTGGGAGCCGTGAGTGCCACCTACCCCGCCATTCGGCATCCCGAAGCCCCTGACCCTGCTCCTAGATCCCCACCCCCACCCCCCGCAACCTCTGCCCTTTTTCACCCGGAGCGGGAGGCTGCCTTGGGGGAGAATGGCGCCCTCATGTGCGTGGTCTGCGCAGGTGGAAATTTTGCGCGGGAACTACCGGACGCTGCACCGAGTGCATGGAGAGCAGGTGAGGGCCGCTTCCTGATGGGGTGCCCGAAGCAGGGGCGTAGAATATTCCGCGGGGTGTGGGGGCGATGACTAAGGGAGGGGGTTGGAGTGGGTCTGTGGGCGGGAATTAAGGTGCGCCTTGTTTTCCTGCAGGTGGCTTCGTATTTCGGGCACTCGGTGGCCGTCACTGACGTCAACGGGGACGGGTGAGGAGGGGCACCCCAACCCTACCCAGTTGAGTCCCCAGTTACCAGAGTCGTGAACTGCCCTAGGTCTCCTCCTCTACTAGCCCTCACTCCTGGCGACCGCAGAGGGGAGCGGGAGGGCGCGGGTGGACGACATGTGGCTCTGGCCCTGAGCATCCCCTAGCCACCCCCACCCCACCCCCACGCCCACGTAACCGCGCACCTGTCCCGCAGGAGGCACGACCTGCTGGTGGGCGCGCCACTGTACATGGACAGACGCGCTGACCGCAAGCTGGCCGAGGTGGGGCGTGTGTATTTGTTCCTGCAGCCTCGGGGCTCCCACGCGCTGGGCACCCCCAGCCTCCTTCTGACTGGCACCCAGCTCTATGGGCGATTTGGCTCAGCCATCGCGCCTCTGGGCGACCTCAACCGGGATGGCTACAATGGTGAGAGAGGAGAGGGGCCCCACTGGTGCCCAGGGGTTAACAGCCACAGTAAATTTAGACCATGGATTTGACCTGAAGGCCGCAGGAGCCAGGGAGAGCTTTAAGCAAACCAATTCGGATTTGTTCGCAATAGTCCAGGCAAAGGAGTTGGGGGGGCGGGCTGTGGGGGGATCCTTCACTGCCTGGAACTCAGCTAGGCAGCAAATCTGGGGAGGTGATATGGGAGGGTGTCAGCAGTTCAATCTGGACCTGTTTGATCCTGAAGGACTTGCCCACATTAGGCAAACATATCCAGGAACAGGTGAGTGTAGCTTCCCCCACTTCCACCAGAGAGGTCTGAGTGGGAAATAGGGGCGGTAGGGAGTGGGGAGGTCCTGGGAGCCTGAGAAGTGAGGAGAGGCCCAGGACAGAGCCCTGGGAAGCAAGAGCATTTAGGGGACTCCCAACGGAAGTGAGTCTGGAAAGAAGACAGAGGACTGTCCAGAGGGGTAGGAGAGAAAATGAGATCTGATGGCCCAAAACGCAAAGGAAGAGAGTCCTCTAAGCAGAAGGAAGGAGGTCAAAGGTTCCAGATGTTTCTAAAAGGTGCAATTAGATGGGGCTGGAGAAGTATCCACGGTCTTTAACAAGAAGGTCATTGACGGCAGCGACAAGAACTGATTCAGGGCTGGGTAGGGACAGAAACCAAAATGCCATGAGGCAACATATGAATGGAAATGAAGAATTGGAGGCAGCCAGTGCAAACAGTTCTTTCAACCAGTTTGTGAAAGAGAAAAAAACAATTACTGAAAGAAGAGGAGGGTCAAGGGAAGGCTATTTTAATTTCAAAGAATATGGAGTAAGTTGAATGTAAAGGAAAATGATCTGTGGGGAAATGGAGGGATGGAAGAGTGAGCTGGAGGAGGGTCCCTTTAACGCCTGGGGATGCAGGGTGGGATGCTAAGCCCAGCAGCAGGGTAAAGGAGGGACAACTAGTCCAAGGTCAGATGGGAAAGGGTGGCGGGGGCGGGGGAGAAGTGCGTGTGGAGTTATAACATAACAGTTGGGCTGCTTCTCTTTATGAAGGAAGTAGGGGGCTGGGAGCTTGACAGAATAGAGCATGTTTGAAATAGGTGCTGAGCAAACTGGGAGAAAAAGCTGAGCAGACCCCCACCCCCACCTTGGCTGACTGCTGGGCAGTCCCTAGTGAAGACCGCAAGTCAGGAATTCAATTCCTGTGCTCTGCTTTGGTGGGGGTCTGGCCAGGCTTGCCCCAAACTGGCAATGGGGCAAGATGGCAGAGGATATGGTCAGGAAATAAGTGAAGAGATGAGGAAGCCAAAGATCAGGAGAGCGTGGAGGCCCAGGGCCTGGGGACTCAACTGTGGTCAGAGTGGTTGATTTAGGTAAAGTCTGGGTAACTTGATCAGAAAAATCAATAAAGGTTTTTAAAAGAAAAAAAAACTGCACAGAAGATAAAGCAAAGACAGCTACAACATATGGATCAAAGATTTTGAGTCCTATCACATGCAAAAAAAACACAAATTAATAAGATTATGCTGAATAACAAATACATTTCCAAGAGTGGTCTTCAAAGTTATTAGTGATGCCCTGGTCAGTGGGCTCAGTTGGTTGGAGCATCAACTGGTGCACCCGAAGGTTGTGGGTTCAATTCCGATCAGAGCACACACCTAGGTTTTGAGTTTGACCCCCCGTCAGGCTGAATATGGGAGGCAACCCAAGGATGTTTCTCTTTCACATCAATGTTTCGCGTGCACTCTCCCCCCATCCCCTCTTCTTCCCTCTCTAAAATCAATAAAAAATATTTTTAAAAATATGTTTTATTGCCAAAACCGGTTTGGCTCAGTGGATAGAGCGTCAGCCTGCGGACTGAAAGGTCCCAGGTTCGATTCCGGTCAAGGGCATGTACCTTGGTTGCGGGCACATCCCCAGTGGGAGGTGTGCAGGAGGCAGCTGATCGATGTTTCTCTCTCATCGATGTTTCTAACTCTCTATCCCTCTCCCTTCCTCTCTGTAAAATATCAATAAAATATATTTAAAATATATATATATATGTTTTATTGATTTTTGAGAGAGAGAGACATCGACGTAAAAAAGAAACATTAAATGTTTGCTTCCCACGCACAGCCTGATGGGGGATGGAGCCTGAATCCTGGGTATGTGCCCTGACCAGAAATAGAACCAGCAACTTTCTGGTACACAGGACAACATTCAACCAACTGAGCCACACTGGACAGGGCAAAAAAAAAATTGTTTTTAAGTTATTAGTAATGACAAGCCCACGGTGTGACTCTGGGCATACATGGTCTAAGGGCATAAGTGGAATGGGGTAGAGGTCCCTAGGGAAGAAGGGAGGAGAATTTAATAGGTTTGGTTACTGAATCTTCTGGGACTCAGTTTTGTCACCTGAAAGAGGAGTAACAATGCCTCATTTTCAGTATCAAATGAAATCATGGCAATATGTTTTTCTGAATAGATAGTGAGAGCTGTTACTGTTTTTATAATAATTCTATTTGATGGGTCTCTCTCTGACCCAATTATAAACTCCTGGAAGGCAGGGCAGCTGCCTTCTTGACCCAGATCTTTGTATCTCTCTCCTGGTCCCCTGGGGTCTGCCCAGAGTAAGAGCTCCTGAAAGTGTACAGGGCCATATGGCGAGATTGGAAAACAAACAGCCACTCTCTTTCTGTCGTTCCTTCCAGATGTTGCCATTGCCGCCCCCTACGGGGGTCCCAGTGGTCGGGGCCAAGTGCAGGTGTTCCTGGGTCAGAGTGAGGGGCTTAGCTCACGCCCCTCCCAGGTCCTGGACAGCCCCTTTTCCACGGGCTCTGGCTTCGGCTTCTCCCTGCGAGGTGCCACAGACATCGATGACAATGGATACCCAGGTGCCCGGGACTGCCTCCAGCTAAACAAAAAGGGCCCTTGAGCATTAGCTGGAGATGCTAGGAGACACAGCCAGGGGCCTGTGCCTGACCCGGTGCCCCACTGAGACCTCTGGCCCGTCTGTGGGGCTGAGATGCCAGGGAGGGCCAGGTCAAATCTCCAATGGGGGAAGTGGTTTGGGAACCTCTGGGAAGATGGGGACTTCATGCCCTCTCCAATGACCAATTCTGACCTCCTTCCAATATCTACAGACCTATTGGTGGGAGCATACGGGGCTGACAAGGTGGCTGTGTACAGGTGAGCACTGACTCCAGGGATGGAGTGGGGAGGAAGTCAGGAAGGGCCACAATAGCAAGCCTACCCCATCCCACCAGAGCTCAGCCGGTGGTGATGGCCACTGTCCAGCTGCTGGTACAAGGTTCGCTGAATCCTGCTGTGAAGGACTGTGTCCTGCCCCAGACCACGACACCAGTGAGCTGGTGAGGCGACGGAGGGCATGGGCCAGGCAGGATCTGGGACCTCAGGGGCCATAACCCCTGAGCCCCACTCACATCTTTGCAGCTTTAACATCCAGGTGTGTGTAGGAGCCACTGGACACAATGTTCCTCAGAAGCTGCGTGAGTGGCAGGGTGGGCACAGGAGGGAGGTGGCCTGGGCTCCCCTGGAGGCTGGCCAGGGAGACCTTGACCCTCCCTGCTGGCCCTGTCAGGCCTAAATGCCGAGCTGCAGCTGGACCGGCAGAAGCCCCGCCAGGGCCGGAGGGTGCTACTGCTGAACTCTCAACAGGCGGGCACCACCCTGCAGCTAGACCTGGGGGGGAAGCACACCTGCGTCACCACCACGGCCTTCCTCCGGGTACGCTGGGCGGGGGATGGGCAGGGCTGGGTGTGCAAGCTTGTTCATCCAGCCCTGGGGTATGGGCTGGGCGCTGTGGGTCCAGGGGTGGTAATGGTAGGGAACACGGTAGCAAGATGGCCTGATTCTTGTCCCCTCCCTAGGACGAGGCCGACTTCCGGGACAAGCTGAGCCCCATTGTGCTCAGCGTCAATGTATCCCTGCAGCCCGAGAAGGATGGACTAGCGCCTGCCCTTGTGCTGCATGGAGACACCCATGTCCAGGAGCAGGTGAGCGGGGGGCAGGGACAGGCCAGGGAGGTGAAGGACCCCTGCCAGACAGTCAGGGTTAGGGTTAGTGTCCAAGTTGTAATATGAACCCAAAACCTTGATGTCACCTCTAATCTCTACTATCGTTCTAAACCCTAATGAAAACCCCAAAACTTCAATGTCTCCTATACCCCAAGGGTTGATGTCACCTCAAAACTCTGATATAAACCCTCATGTTGCCACCTAAACCCTGACATTGTCCCAAACCCCAAAGCCCTGATGTCATCTCAACACTCCTTCATTCTCAGATCTTCTAATCCCCTAACTTCACCTGCCCCCAACTTACCCACATTCCCTGATTTGCCCCCTGTAGACCCGCATCATCCTGGACTGTGGGGAAGATGACCTGTGTGTGCCCCAGCTTCAGCTCGCCGCCAGCGTGTGAGGAGACCTCCCACTCTACCCTCCCCTGGCCCGCCTGCCGATGACACCTCCTCCCCACCTGGGGTGTCATACACCAATACGCTGTCCTCACCCCCTCCTCCTCCCAGACCCTGGGCCTGGACACAGCCTCTTACTCCTTTCTCCCCCCAGGGAGGGCGCCCCGCTCCTAATTGGAGCCGATAATGTGTTGGAGCTAAAGATGGATGCAGCCAACGAGGGGGAAGGGGCCTATGAGGCTGAGCTGGCTGTGCACCTGCCCCAAGGCGCCCACTACATGCGGGCTGTCAGCAACGTCCAGGTGGGCCCCCCCCCCCCCGGGGGATTACTGGGACCTGAGAGGTATAGGCCTTCCCCACCCTGAGAGCTCCCACGTCTCATGCTTTGCTGTAAGAGCTGTGATCTTTTAATTTTATTTTTTTACTTGGAAGAGGATTACTTGCTAATAGTCCAAAATTCAAGGACTTGATTATAAAACCCAAGTCAAAATGGTTCCGGAAGCCCTGGCCAGTGAGGCTCAGTTGGTTGGAGCGTCGCCCTGTACACCAAAAGGTTGTGGGCTCGATTCCCCGTCAGGGCACATAGCTAGGTTGCAGGTTTGACCCCCAGTTGGGGCATGTATGGAAGGCGACCCATCGATGTTTCTGTCTCTCTTTCTCTCTCTTCCCCTGTCTCTAAAATCAATTATGTGTGTCCTCCAGTGAGGATTAAGAAACAACAAAAAAAAGGCTCAGGAACTAAATGTTAACAGGAACCTCTTTCTTCTAGTCTTTTTTCTCAACATTGACAGACATACATTTATTTGTTTGTTTTAGAGAGGGAGAGAGACACATCAATTTATTGTTCTACTTTTTTATGCATTCATTGGTAGATTCTTTAAAAAAACAAGAAATATCTTTATTATTATTATTATTTTTTTTTAAATATTTTATTGATTTTTACAGAGAGGAAGGGAGAGGGACAGAGAGCTAGAAACGTCAATGAGAGAGAAACATCGATCAGCTGCCTCCTGCACACCCCACACTGGGGACGTGCCCGCAACCAAGGCACGTGCCCTTGACCGGAATCGAACCCGGGACCCTTCAGTCCACAGGCCGACGCTCTATCCACTGAGCCAAACCGGTTAGGGCTTTATTATTATTATTTAGTAATAATAATAAGAGGAAGAGAGAGATAGAAACATCAGTGATGAGAATCATTGATTGGCTGCCTTCTGCACACCCCCTACTGGGGATAGAGCCTCCAACCCGGGCATGTGCCTTTGACCTGAAGTCAACCCGGGACCCTTTAGTCTGCAGGCTGACCCTCCGTCCCCTGAGCAAAACCGGCTAGGGCCATTGGTTGATTCTTGTATGTGACCTGACCAGGGATCACACCCAAAACCTTGGTGTATCATGAGGACGCTCTAACCAACTGAGCTACCTGGCCAGAGCCACATATTTCTTTTATTTTGTTGAGGTAGTTTATAACAATGGGATGATAGTCTATGTAGTGTTTTGTGGTTTTTACTACCAAAAAAATCATAAAAAATGGTAAAGTGCTAGAGTAAGACATAAAGTAGAATGTAACAGTCCCTCGTGTCCCCACCCCTAGAAGCCCTCCTCCCACCCTGGCACAGAAGCCTTTCCCAGTCTTTCCAGGAGTTTCAGTATGTATGGGCTGCTCTGTAGCCAACCTCCTTCTTGAAACTACCCACTGACAGGGCTTTGAGAGGCTGGTCTGTAACCAGAAGAAGGAGAACGAGACCAAGGTGGTGCTGTGTGAGCTGGGCAACCCCATGAAGAGGAATGTCCGGGTGAGGCCGCTGAGTCTTGGGCGCTGGGTCTCCTCCACCAGGGCCTCCAAGACAGCTGGGTTTGGAGTCAGCCCTGGGCCGGGATCCTGGTCCTCACACTCCCTGGCTGTGCGATCTTGGATGAGTGGGCTTCTAAGTAAAACCGAGATAATAATGGTGACCTTGGAGGATGAGGACTGGAGGCCACGTTCCATGTTCAGAGGGGGCGTTTGGGCAGTGACTTTGGCCCTTCCGGTCTCTCAGATAGGAATCACCATGTTGGTGAGTGTGGAGAACCTGGAAGAGGCTGGGGAGCATGTGTCCTTCTGGCTGCAGATGAGGAGGTACTGGACTGGGGAGCGCCTGATGCGGTGACACTCAGGTGACCTCCGTGCAGAAGGGTCTTCTGGGTTGCCGGCTCTTCAGACTTTCCTATTCCCTTTCTTCCTCCGAGACTTGTTTCTGAGTCTTGGAGCCCAAAAAGAAGTTCTTTCCCAGGTCAAACCTTTGTGTGGCAAAAAAAAAAAAAAGAGAGAGTTAGGTCTTCCTGAGCCCTCTGAAATTCGGGCCCCGCCCCCAGAGAGTTCTGTTCACTGGGCTGGTGTCCCTGACCTGCTTCTCCTCGTCCCCTCCCCTCCAGCAAGAACAGCCAGAATCCAAACAGTGAGATTGTGCTGCTGGATGTGCCAGTCCGTGCGGAGGCCCATGTGGAGCTTCGAGGGTGAGAGGCCTGGGAAGGATAAGGGAGAGGCAGGCAGAGTCCTAAGGTTCGAGGGGTCCTGGGGGGACTCCCACAGCAAGTCGGGGATCAAGCTTACACTGGGAGCTTGGGCCCCTGCAGGAGCTCCTTTCCAGCCTTCCTGGTGGTGGCGGCAGAAGAAGGCAACAGGGAGAACATCTCAGACAGCTGGGGCCCCAAAGTGGAGCACACCTATGAGGTAGGGAGGAGCCCTGGGCCCCAGGCTGGGGTGGGAGGGTCCCAGGGCACTGAGCCACCTAATATTCTACCACCCTCACCAGCTCCACAACAATGGCCCTAGTACTGTCAGCGGCCTCCACCTCAGCATCCATCTCCCTGGCCAGTCCCAGTCCTCTGACCTGCTCTACATCCTGGATATACAGCTTCAGGGGGGGCTTCAGTGCTCCCCACAGCCCTCTCCCAACCCCCTCAAGGTGAGAGCCTGGGTGGAAGAAGGAGCTGTGGGGGAGTCCCAGCCCATCAACCAGGGTTCTTCTGGGAGCGCCGGGAGACGGGCAAAGTGTGGGACCTGACAGCTTCTTTGCCTCCTCAGCTGGACTCAGGGGTGCCCACCCCAATTCCTTCCCCCACTTACCGGGGCCACCACAAGCGGGATCGCAGGCAGGCATTCCTGTCAGGATCCAAGCAGCCATCCAGGCTTCAGGATCCAGTTCTTGTGGTGAGCAGGCTCTGTGGTCTGCAAATGGGGCCTCTTCTCCCTGGAGCCCGGGGGGGGGGGGGGGGGGGGGGGGGGGGGAGACAGAGGGGCCTGAGAGTGATGTGGGCCTCTGGTTGGCTGCTACAGTCCGTTTGTGCTTGTCTCTGTCCAGGGCGGGGCAGGGGTGGGGGACACTAGCATTTTTTTAAGATTCCCAGTACATTCAAACGAATGAATACCTGCAAAAGCAGGTTCAAAAATCCTGGGTATTGAACACTGTCTGATGGCCCACCTCTTCCCGCCCTCTCCCTGGATCTCGGGGACTGTGTGAACAACTCCATCTAGAGACAACGTCTGAAGTTCTGATCTGAGGCCCTTCCTGAGGGGAGGCCCAAGCTCCCGGACTGCCCCTCACACACACACACACTCCGCTTCCCTCACCCCCTCTATGTTGGGTTCTTGGGATGAGGGGTGCCAGGTCAGGAGGGGCTGGGGACTAATTAATTACCCATCCCCGCAGAGCTGCGACTCGGCGCCCTGTACTGTGGTGCAGTGTGAGCTGCAGGAGATGGAGCGCGGGCAGCGGGCCATGGTCACGGTGCACGCCTTCCTGTGGCTGCCCATCCTCCGCCAGGTGGGCATGACGTTGTGGGCGGGGCCTTCTGGAGGCGGGGACTGAGTGATTTGGGGGGAGAGGCGGGGCTTTGGGGAGCGGGAAGAGAGTAAAGACCAGGTTTACTTTGTTTTCTTTTGTAAAAAAATTAATTGTTGCCGAAACCGGTTTGGCTCAGTGGATAGAGCGTCGGCCTGCGGACTGAAAGGTCCCGGGTTTGATTCCGGTCAAGGGCATGTACCTTGGTTGCGGGCACATCCCCAGTAGGAGGTGTGCAGGAGGCAGCTGATCGATGTTTCTCTCTCATCGATGTTTCTAGCTCTCTATCCCTCTCCCTTCCTCTCTGTGAAATATCAATAAAATATATTTTAAAAAAATTAATTGTTCATTGGGGCGGGGGGGGCAGTTTACTTTGAAGGGGATGAGATTAGGACAGGGGCAGGCTCCCCCGGGGTGGCGGGGGGGGGGGGGGAGGTCAGGAGCTGGGACTCCTGCAACCAATAGGCCTGTGTGAATGGCTTCCCCACCCCATCCAGAGGCCACTGGAGCAATTTGTGCTGCAGTCGCAGGCTTGGTTCAATGTCTCCTCCCTTCCCTACACCGTGCCCGCCCTCGGCCTGCCCAGAGGAGAAGCTCTGGTAAGTATGGAAGAATGTTGTCAAGGAGGTGAGTCCTGCAGGACCCATTGGTCATCCCCTGTGTCCTGTCCCGCAGGATGAGGGCGGGGCCTCCCTGGGTCTGAAGGGTGAGACTGGTAGATGGCTGGGCTAGGTGTCTCCACCCCACGGGTTTGAGTTTTTGGAAAAGCCAGGTGTCCAGGTGACAGAGGACACGCGCCGGTTTGTCCTCAGGTCCAGACGCAGTTGCTTCGGGCCTTGGAGGAGCGGGACATTCCCCTTTGGTGGGTGCTGGTAGGCGTGCTGAGTGGCCTGCTGTTGCTCACACTCCTGGTCCTGGCCATGTGGAAGGTGAGGCATAAAGGGAGGGGAGGGTCCCTAGTGGGCACAGACTTGGCCCTGCCCACCCTCACAGGGAGGCAGAGAGAGGCAGTGGTCCAAGTGGGTGACCCCAGAGCCCAACTGATGTACATCTCCATTATTATTTTTAAATATATTTTTATTGATTTCAGAGAGGAAGGGAGAGGGGAGAGGGAGATAGAAACATCAATGATGAGAGATCATCATTGATCAGCTGCCTCCTGCACGCCCCCTACTAGGGACTAAGCCCACAACCCGGGCATGTGTCCTTGTCGGGAATCAAATCCAGGACCCTTCAGTCCACAGGCCAACGCTCTATCCACTGAGCCAAACTGGCTAGGGCTGCATCTCCATTATTAGACTGTCATTCTCCAGAGGACCTCTTCCCGGGACAGACTCCTGGAGGAGGTGGCACCTGGGGTTCTAAGTCCTTTAGACCCATCACCCCTGCAAGGAAGTCACGGGGAATGAGTCCTGCCTCCAGGAACTCCCTGGCTGCTGTGGAGGACAGGGTTCGCCTCCTCCCTGCCTTTTGTCAGGTCTGATCCAGACCCTGCTCCCTGCTCCCTGCTCCTCACACCTTATGAGGCCCTGGCGGGTCCCTCTCTCCTCTGGGCCTGGAGAACAAGTGGGCTGGTATCAAGCTCACTCAGGTGCCAAGCCCTGGGAAACATGGTGCTTTTGGGAAAACCACACTTTAGACTTACAATAAATTAAATATATATCTTCATGCACTTGAGTCATATAGAGACACCATCATCAGTATTTAAGAAAAATTCAGGGAAGAAAAAGCAAAACCTATTTTTAAATTGTTACATCTATTATCCCTAAATGGGGAAAGGCCTTCATTTGTGCGAACAGTGGGGTCCATATTTTGTGCTGGTCCCGGAGAGGACCTCATGGCTGGCTGGTTGCTAGCATAATTGCTTCTTCCAGTGCTGCTTGGGGCCTAAGGATCATCTCTATAACCTGGCCCTGGCCCTGTGCACACCCAGGTTGGCTTCTTCAAGCGGAATCGGCCTCCCCTGGAGGAAGACGATGAAGAGGAGGAGTGATGGTGCAGCCCAGGCTCTGCCCTGCAGGAAGGCTGGATGCGAAACCTGCTCTGCCCCTTCTTCTCCGAGTGCCCCCCAGCTCTGCTCACCCACAGGTTGGAGCTGTTCCATGGAGGCTCCTGATGTCTTCCCCCTCCCATCAGAGCTGGGTCATCTCCTTTCTTGCTGCCAGATAAAGAGGCTGAGCCCCAACCCCAGTGTGCTGCTTCCTCTTGGAGTTAGGGGAGGAGAGGGAGGTGATATTTGGAGTGGGGATCTGGGGCTGCTAGAAATGTGAGCAGACAGCATCTGTCAGGGGAAAGGTTGCAAATTACTGTGTTTGAGGAGTGTCAGGGAGTAGAAAGTGGGGGTGGAACAAGGGAGAAAGGGTGGCAGAGCCTCCAGGTGAGACTGGAGGGGATGGAGGTGTTTGAGGATGGCTGGGAGGATGGCAAAGTCAGCAGGCAGGGTCCCTGGTGGACAGCTTTAAACATTTTTTTTTTTATGATTTTGAAGAGATAAACATCAAGAAAAGAACATGTTCTCCCCTACTCCCATTTTTTAAATTGGCCTTTAAAGCTGTGTTCAGAGTGAGAAGGGGCAGAGAGGAAGGCTGACTAAGCCCTCATCCTGAGGAAGGCAGTGTCGGAGGTGTGACTATTCCTTCTTCCCCACCAAGGAGAAGGGTCTTAAGTTAGGAAATAGGGCACCAGGCAGGAAGACCCAGGAGGGCTAGGAGTGGAAGACTCTGAGATTGGAGTCAGGAAATAGTGGTGGGGGATCCACTTGGAGTCCTGAGAGACTTGTGGGTTCATGTGTTCAATAAATATTTACTGAGCACCTACTATGTGCCTGGCACCATTCTAGTGCTGGGATGGAACAGGGAACAACAAAAAAAGTCCCTGCCCTCATGGAACTTACATCCAATCAGGGGCAAAGAGAAAGAAATCCTATATAATAAAAGCCTAATATGCAAATTGTCCCCGTGACCGGGAAGTTCCACCAGGGGGCAGGGCTGGCCAGCCAACTGCCTGTGGCCCCTCCCCCTGGGCCGGCAGCCGGCAGCTGCTAGGGACCCTCCCCCTGCAGGAATTTTATGCACTGGGCCTCTAGTAAATAAATAAATAAATAAATAAATAAATAAATAAATAAATAAATAAATGTATAGTCAGTGGTGGTTAGTGATAGGAATAAAAACAAAGAGAGGGAGCTAGTGATAGAATTATGTGGGTGCTGGGAGCAGGCTGACTTTTTAGGCAGAGCGTCAGGAAAGGCCCCTCTCATGAGGTGAGCAGAGAAATGAATGAATGAGCCAAGCGGCTGCAGGGAAATGAAGGGCTCTGGACAGAAAGAGCAGCCAGTGAAAAGGCCCGGAAATTGGAGCAGGCTTGATGTGTTCAAGTAAAAACAAGGAGGCCCACGGGCTGGAGGCAGGTGAGGAATCCAGGGGATGAGGTCAGTGGTGGGGGCAGGCAGGAAGCACCTGTGACTAAGGAAAGAACTTTGGACTTGATGCTAAGTGTCGGGGGAAGCCATTAACGGACAGGCTTACCTCACAAGAGCTGCTCCCAACGGGGAAAAGGTAGATTCTGAACAGAACAGAGCAATTTGACATCCATGCATGGCAAGTTCCAGAACAGGTTTCTAGTTGGGTGACTGAATATTTAGGAAAAGATTAAGCCAAGGTCCTTGAACACCAGCCAAGTTCCAGTCCCTCTGCCATTGCAATTGGATGGCCCCAGACAATTTATCTTGATCCAGCAAAGCATTTGGCATTTGTCTTTAAATATACAAGACAGAAATGTGAGCTGGACGATAGAGACTTGGATTGAAAACTGAACAATTTTGATAAAGCTGAAGGGTGTCTCTATAGGGGTGTCCCAAAGCTCCATCCTAGCCCTGGGCTGCTTGGTACTGTCACGAGGCCCTTCACCCTGCAGATGGCTGCTGGCTGAGAGGGAGCTCCAATACAATGGGTGACTGAAGCAGATTCAGGCAGCCCTGACAGATTGTAAAGTTGGGTTGTAACCAACAAGATGAAATTCACTAGGGAGGAGTGCTAAATCCTGTGCTAAGGTTCCAACAATTTGGTTACATAAGAATGGGAACTGGGAAATCTGGTTAGATGGAAATTTATGAGAGGGGGGAAGGGAAGGGAAGGGAAAGGAAGGGAAGGGAAGGGAAGAAAGACAAGATGGAAGAAAGGAAGGAAGGGAAGAAAAGGAAAGTTGGTTGTTTTTGTCCACAGTCTCAAAACAAGGTCCCCTTATTTCAGAAGGCCCAACCAGGAGAGAAGCACCAGAAGCGAAGCCCATGTTCCTGCGGTCCTTGCTCTAGGTCTCCAATCCCTTGCAGGGCAATATATTTTGAGAAAGAAAAGGTAACAAGCCAGAGAGAACCGGGAGAGGGATGCCAGATTAGATGAGGATTTGGCCATCCAGAAACTGAGTGATGATGACCATCAGAAACTGGAAGGAAAGAGAGCTTGGCTGGGGCAAGAGGGCCGGCCAATAGCTCTCTTCAAAGGTGGGGTTCAATGGCTGAGGAAGAAGGAAAAGACTCAGATTGTCATTCATGAAGCACAACCAGTGAGACCAACTGGTGATTCTCAGTGGCACAGGCAGGCTGTCTCCACCTCTAGCACTTCCTAACCGTCAAGACAGCCCATGGATAGATCTTATTACCGGGGCCAACAGTAGCACCTGGTCGGTCAGACATGTGCTAGACCCTTTACATCATCTCATTTAATCTTTACAGCAACCCCGCGAGGTAGAGATTACCATTCTCACTTTAAAGGAAGGCTAAGTAACTTGCTAACGGCTTAAGAGGCAAGAGCCAGACCAGAACCGGGACGGATTCCCAGGGGGCTGCGCCCTATCTCCCCTGCGCTGAGGGAATGTTTGTGCGGAGAGGGGGAGCAGTAAAACAGGGCAGTTCTTACACTTTTTGGAGACGCTCATGACCATGGTACCCACCTATTTGAGTGTGTTGCAAGCAGTAGCCATTTCCCCCCTCCCAAAATATGCACCAAATATCAGGAACTCTGGAACTTCAAGCACCCTGGCGATTGGACCCCATTCGATACACTCCCTTGCAGCTCTGGGTCTGGAGCACAGGATGGTAGCTGCCGGGTGGGCTGAGCTCAGGCAGGAGGCGGGCGGAGCAGGGCGCGAGGGGGTGGTGCCGGGAGGACCATCGGGTGGGGCGCCGCCTGCAGGGGGCGCTGGCGGTGGCTCCGGGCGGAGACAATCGCGCTGAGCGGCCGCTGCAGCCAGAGCGGGAGCCCGAGCCGCGCAGAGCTGGGGCTGAGCGGGGCCGGCCGAGCGGGGCCGGGCAGGAGCCATGGGCCGCTAGGGCCGGGCCGAGCCCCGCGATGCCGCCGCCGAGTGGCCCCAGCGTCCTCACGCGGCTACTACCGCTGCTGGGGCTGCTGCTCGGCGGCGCCTCCCGGGCTCCCGGCAAGTCGCCGCCGGAGCCCCCCAGCCCGCAGGGTGAGTCTCGGCCAGGAAGGGCAGCGATCGCCAGCCTGCGCCCCCCACCCCCATTGGGCCCCGCCCGCCAGCCCCTTCTTGGCGGCGCTCGTGAATTGGGGGGCTATTCTGTTCCCTGGATTTGGGTGGGGTAGATAGGCAACCTGGGTTCGGAGCTTACGGGGGAGAGGAGGACCTCCAGGGAGGGGGTCTCGGGGAGACACAATGGGGAGGGCGGGGGTCCCCAGGCTCTGCGCCACCGCCCACCTCCTGCCTTGTTTTTCTCCCTCCTGGTCCGCGAGGCGCTGCTGCCTGAGCCATTGTCTACCGAAGACACCCGCCCAGGGGCGGGCTGGGGCGGGCGCCTGCTCCGCAGCCCCCTGCGGGTTCCTCGCTCCAGACCCCGGCTGGGTGGGGGCTCAGGCTTCGGCTGCCACCCTGGGCCTAGACGGGGGCTGGGCGTCTAGAGCCAGTTTGACGGGGGTGAGGGGAGGGGAAAAAGGGGTGAGGCTGCTGGTGGATTGACTGTTCGAATAGGGTTCTTCGCCTTGGAGCCTGACAGCCCCAGTCAGCCCCCCAGGTTTAGATTTTGGGGTGCACCAAAGAAATGCTGCTTAGCCCATGAAAGAGAAGGGGCTGAAGTTGGGGGGCTCTGAAAAAGGGTACATTGTGATTCCTAGCTCAAAGCGCATGGCAGGGCTGTGGTGGCGGAGCCTGCTGAGCTGGCTAGCTGACTGTGGGCAGTGCCGGCTGGGAGGGCAGGTGCCTGGGTCCCGTCCAGCAGGCCTCCGGCCACTCCTGTCCCCAGTCCGCTCCCAGATCACCCCCTCCTCATCTCACCCCCTCTTCATCTCACCTCTCCATCGCAGTGGAGGAGACCCCCCCAGCGCCTCTCCGGGCCCAGGTGGGTGTGTGAGGTGGGGGTGGGGTCGGCTTCTGCAGCGGGAAAGGGTGGGAGAGCTAGCCGATTACTTCCTCCCTAGCTTGGGCTCTCAGGGTACTCCACCCACTCCAGCCCTGCACCCCCACCTAGCCTCCTGCCCCACCACCCAGCTACTGCTCTCCCCTCTCCTGCCTCTGGGCCCCATCCCTGTCTGAACCTGAACTGGTGCTCTCCACTCCTCACTTCCCCACCAAGGAGCTGGCAGGAAAAGCAGGGTGGGGGAGTCTCCATGAGGGAAGTGGGGTCCGGATGAAGGGAGGGGGTCGGATTTCCTCCTGGAATGAGGCAGGGCTGAAGCCAGGAGAAACGGATACTGTATGGAATGTCAGGCATTGAGGAATGGGGAAGGTTCGCCTCTGGCCTCAGTCTTCCTGGGAGACAAGAAGAGCTTTGAAGGCTAGGAATGGGCCCTAGTTTCTCAGAAAGCTTTTCTCAAGCCCTGCACCCCAGGGGAGGGGCCCAGGGAATTGTCTGGAATAGAGCCAGGATCAGGGCTCTCCCAGAATGCTGTCTGGAAGCCCAGTTGAGGGGTAGGGGGGAGGAAATCTACTAGGCATCTACCCCCTCACCCCCCAGTTTGGCGCTGATGCCTTCTTCAGACCTTACCTACCCACCCCTGTTTTGTTCCCTGGGCTCTCTCCCCTTTTCTTGAACCCAAGGCATTCCGTCAAATGACCATAGTCCCTAATCCTGGGTTCCCTTTTCCCAGCTGCTCCATCCAGCTGCTCCTAGGCTGGGGTGGGGGTAGGGAATAGCCAGGCCCTCTAGCTTCTCAGAATTCCTACTCGGAGGTGGAGGGGAGGCTGCCAGTTCCCAGGGGAACCAGAAAGGAAAGGGTCGAGCGTGTGCACCCACCCTGCAGAACTGGGCTTTGGCCCGGGAGAGGACAGGGTGGTGGGTTCAGAACAGCTGGATGGGATGCCAGGGGCAGGCACGGCACTGGCCCTGGGGTGGGAAGCCTGAGATAAGACACCTGTCACTGTTGAGTATTAAGCTCCACCCATGAGGCCCCCTGACCTTCCGTGCCCTGTGGCCCTCAGCCTCCACATCTCCTAGCAGCTCTTCCCTTTGGACCTGGACTCCCCTAGCTTTGTGTCCAGAACCCAACCCACTCCCACCTGCCTCCTGGGGCTCATACTTGCGTCTCTGTACTTTTCCAAGCATGACACCTCCTCTCATTATTAGCAGCAAGGTAGGGGTGAGGCATGCTCTTGAAGAAGGGGCTGCACTGAGTGAGAAAGGGTCGATGGTGCTCTGGATCAGAGAGGCTGCCTGGACAATCCGGAGAGCAAATCTAGGCCTGGTTCTCCCCCGCCCCCCGCCATCACCCCATCTGAGAGCAGGACACCTACAGGGCCATGCCAGCTAGACCATCCATGGGCTAGGGGCAGAGTTGGCTGGAAAGCAAAGGACTTGGACTTCTCTTCCCGGCCCCCTCCATACCAGTTTCCCTTGGGCCTGGGTCTCTTCTCCCCTCCCCCCAGTCTCTTTCCCTTGCCAGGGCCCCAGCTCCCTGCCCATCTTCTGGGAGGAATGAAGGAGTTACCGTGGTGACTGACTGTAGCTGACCAGCTGGGAGGGGGCCAGCAGTACGCTGAGGAGGAGGGGTCAGGAGGTACTTGTCTGGGTTTCGGTTGGAGTGAGTCCCTAAATCTGAAGAGAAACAGGTTTGTGCAAAGGGTTCTAGGAGGTGGATGAATGATGGGAATGACCAATTCCCTAGAGTCCCCTTCTCAGTTTCTTCCTAAGAACCCAGACTCTGACCTAGCACCCCATCCTCTCCCAAATGGCTGAGTCCTGACCTCTCTCCTCTCCACTTGTAGCCTCTGGTTCTCTACTTAACCATTCTTTCTCAGCCCTCCCTTTCCTCTCCTCTCCCTGACACCAGCCCCATAGGGTCTGGGCGGTTAAGAATTTAGGTCTAGGAGTCAATACCCAGGTTTGGACCTCCCACTGAACTGTAGTACAAATATATAAATTCTTTGAGCCTCAGTTTCTTTATCTGCAAAATGGGCTAAGAGCATGTCTTATTGAGTCTAATACATCATTGACTGGGAGATGCACCATTATTTCATGTGCCAGTAAGAAAGGGGAAAAAATGCTGCCAATTATAATTATGACAAAATCAACCATAGGCATAGTCTGAATTCAGAAATGTTAAAATGTGGATAAGTGCATGTGTTAGACTAGACTTGATGAAATAGTGCCAACTGCCTCACAGGCTGATGTGAAGTTTGAGGGCTCTGTAAATGCTAGCTTTTATAATGTCTTATGTAGCCTTGGCCCCAAAGCTGCTCCCCACCCACAGCCCCCTCCTCTGATCTTGAGGCTCCCCCAGTTCTCTCTTCCTCCCTTCCTCCTCCTTACTCTCCTCACCTCATCTTGTCCACAGAGATTCTGATCAAGGTTCAGGTGTATGTGAGCGGGGAGCTGGTGCCTTTGGCCCAGGCCTCAGTGGATGTGTTTGGGAATCGGATGCTGCTGGCTGCTGGCACCACGGACTCAGAGGGTGTGGCCACACTGCCCCTCAGTTACCGCCTGGGCACCTGGGTGCTAGTCACTGCTGCCCGCCCTGGCTTCCTCACCAACTCCGTGCCCTGGCGCGTTGACAAGCTGCCCTGTGAGTGCAGGGGCAGGTGGAGGGGGGGCAGCAGCTGACCCCATCAACCCCTTCCCAAAATAGTCCTTGGGGGCGGAGGGGGTAGGCTTTCCAGCAGCTGCTGCCTGGCCTGGGGGATGCAGAGGGGCTGAGGGGGGATGAAGTCACTGGGATTCGGATGGAGGGAGTTCCCTGCCTGGGTGTGGGCAGGGGCTTTCTCTGGAGCTCACAGGCCACCCCTCCCGCAGTGTATGCGTCAGTCAGCCTCTACCTGCTCCCCGAGCGGCCGGCCACTCTCATCCTCTATGAGGACCTGGTGCACATCCTCTTGGGTTCTCCTGGTAAGGCTCCCTCCGACCACCCCCAGCTCCTCTTCCTGCCCCCTGACCCGAGTACAGAGAGCTCTGCTCTTCCATTCTAGCTGGGTGCCCCTGGGCAAGTCCCTTGACCTCTGAACCTCAGTTTGTTCCTCTCTGAGATGTGGATATTGATAGTATATGCATCTTCAAATTGAGGTAAGGACTGAATATTATCAAGCATGCAAAAAACAGCACAGAAGGTGGCCAATAAATGTTTATTGTTCTTGGGGCTTCTCGTGGCTTCTATTCTCCCTCTACTCCTACCAATAGAATGCCCATTCCCTGCCATATCTTCAGCGGGTCACCGCGTCCTTGTTGTGCACCTACTGGGTGCATGGCCATGTTAGAAGACCATGAGAGGGTCATTCCAGGGCATTGAACACTGATGGAGTGCAAGGCCTGGAGCAATCCTGCAGTGGCCCTGGTGTACCTACAAGCTTTCAGTCTCATTCAGCTAAGACTGACTGCAGCACCTAGGCTGTGCCAGGCCCTGTGTCTGGTGCTGGGGATCAATGGTAAAGAAGAACAAACCCATTCCCTGCCTCGTGGAGTTCACAGACAAGTAGGAAAACACACAAACAGGTTATCCCTGAAATAGTGACAGAGCAGGCAGGACAGTGGAGTAGAGGGTAGCTGCATTCAATATTGAGAACACCCTAGCCTGTGAGTGTTGCAGGATGAGAGCATTTAGTGAAGGGAGCTGTGGGACTGAATGGACTTGGGAGTTGAAGACGGAGCAAAGGCACCTTCACTAGAGAGGAAGGCCTGGGGGAATCTTCCAGATGCAGGGGCAGAAGGGAATGCTCTGGCCCAGCAGAAGGGAGAGGGATAGTGGTTGAGCATTGACCTAGGAACCAGGAGAAGGGAGAGGGATAGTGGTTGAGCATTGACCTAGGAACCAGGAGGTCATGGTTGGATTCCCGGTCAGGGCATATGCCCGGGTTGCCGGCTGGATCCCTGGTGTGGAGCGTGCAGGAGGCAGCCGTCAATGATTCTCTCTCATCATTGATGTTTCTCTCTCTTCCTCTTTAAAAAAAGAAGGGTATGCTCTGGTCTGGCTATGCAGAAGGGGCACCTAGTGCAGGCTGGTTGATGAAGCCTGGCAGAGGGGAGACTCCGTCTAGCTAGTACTAGGGAGCCACTCTGGGTTTTGGAGTGAGAGAAGCCCCTCCTCAATTTATATCCTTATCCCCCAAATTACTCATTTGTTCATCATCATTTCTCTGATCCTGAATCAGAGGCTTCTAAAATTTCTTTGGAGGTTTCTTTTTAAAAATGTATTTCTTTTATTGACTTCAAAGAGGAAGGAAGAGGGGAAAGAGAGATAGAAACATCAATGATGAGAAAGAATCTTTGATCGGCTACCTCCTACACGCCCCACACTGGGGATCAAGCCCACAACCAGGGCATAATGCCCTGACTGGGAATCAAACCCTGACTTCCTGGTTCATAGGGTCAACATTCAACCACTGAGCCACACTGGCCGGGCGGGAAGTTTCTAAAATGCCAAAGGAGCCCAGCCGGTGTGGCTCAGTGGTTGAGTGTCTACCCAGGAATCAAGAGGTGATGGTTCGATTCCTGGTCAGGGCACATGCCCTAGTTTTGGGCTCAATCCCCAGTAGGGGGCGTGCAGGAGACAGCTGATCAATGTTGTTATTTCTCATGGAAGTTTCTCATTGATGTTTCTATCCCTCTCTCTTCCTCTCTCTAAAAATCAATAAAAACGTTTAAAAAATCAAAATAAAATGCCAAAGGAACCCTTTATTGCTTCCTAGCTTAAAGCCTCCCACAGATCCCACTGCTTCAGTATAACGCCTAGACTCTTTCACATCCTGACCATGCCCACTGGAACCTGACCTGCCACTGCCTCCCCCCACCCCCCACTCCAGTCACCTGGAGGCCCCTGACCAACATGCTGCTTGGAGCCAGGGGGCCTTTCTCCTGGCAGTCCTGGGGGTTCCTTTCCACTTTCATCCCTGGCTGTCTTATCCTGCCAGGTGCCACAGGGCCTTCGGAGCTGGGCGGGCCGAACTCCGCTTGCACCCCGCACCCCGTTATTGTAATAGTGAGGCAGGATAGAACAGTGGTGACAATGTGTCCTGGCACCAGGCTCCGTGGGCTTCCGTCAGGCTCCAGGATTGTGACCTGAGCAAGTTACTGACCTCCCGTCTCCATTTCTGCCCTGTAAAATAGGGCCGATGATAAAGGTACCTACGTCAGGGCCTGTTGTGCTAATTACAGGGGTTTTAATATAGATATTAACCTGCTTAGAACAGTACCCAGCATATCAAAGCTTAATAAAAGTTACTATTACCTTATTGTATCAGAATTCTGTTTCACGTCCTCTCCACCCCAAGGCAGGTGGACAACAGGCAGAGCCTAAGCTGTCTAATGCAGTAGCTACTAGCCACACGTAGCTATTTAAATTTAAATGAATTAAAAGTTCATTAAATTTTTAAAAGTGAAAAATCCAGTTCCTGAGTCACACTACACTGGCCATATTTCAAGTGCTTAGTAGCCATGTGTGTCTGTGGGCGCTGTAATGGGCACCACAGATGTGGAACATTTCCATCTACCACAGCAGAAATGAGCACCCTAACAGACCACACCACACTGGACTGTGAACTTGAAGGCTGGGAATTTTTACTTGTATCTTATTCATTTTTTGTATCCCCGGCACTTAACACAGTGCCTGCCACACTGTAGACAGTAATTGTTTGAGGACCTGAACCTCATCACTTTATAGGTTAACTAGAGGCCTGATGCACAAAATTCGTGCAAGGGGCTTGGCCCTCGCAGCCCCAGCTTCGTTCGGAAGGACGTCCAGAAGGTCGTTTGGCTGTCTGGTCTAATTAGCATATTGTGCTTTTATTATTATAGAGGCCCAGTGCCTGAAAATTCATGCACTGGAGGGGGGGATCCCTCAGCCCGGCCTAACCCCTCTCACAGTCCGGGAGCCCTCAGGGGTGGGAGGGGACCTGGCGATCAGGGGAAGGTGACGCCCCCATCACACCTCTGTTGCTGCCACTGCCGGCTGCGCAAGCCTCAGCTGGCCCTGGTTACCTGAGCCTTGGGTGGCCCTGGGTGGTTGGGCAGCCACCATCCGAGGCTTGCCTGTGCCTTGGGCCGGCTCTGGGCAGCTGGGGGGCTGAGGTGACTGGAGGACTCCGGAGGCAGGTGCACGGAGCCGCCAGACCCACCTGGAGGCGAGCCCAACCATGCCGCGCACCTGCCGTCCCGGCAGGGCTGAAGGGACTGGGCGCCGCCATCTTGTGGCTGTGGGTGCTGCCATCTTTGAGGGCATGGCAGTCAATTAGCATATTCCCTCCTTATTGGCTGTGGGTGCCACCATCTTTGTGAGGGCGTGATGTTCAATTAGCATATTCCCTCTTTATTAGATAGGATAAGGAAACTGGTTCAGAGAGCAAGTAACTTGCTCCAGGTCATACAGCCAGGACTAGGATTCTGGTCCACATCCCTTCCAAATTAACGTTCTAGGACTGCCCAGTTTTCTCCCAAGTCACCACCCTCCATGGCCTCCCAAGTGGCCTGACCTGCTGGCTCCCCCTCTCCTTAGATACTTGCTTTCTGCTCTGGTCTCTGGGCAACCTTGTCCCTGGCCAGGCCACTGCAGCCCCTCCTCTCTCCATCAGGTGCCCGCTCCCAGCCCTGGGTGCAGTTCCAAAGGCGGGCTGCCCGCCTGCCTATCAGCTCCACCTACAGCCAGCTCTGGGCCTCACTCACACCTGCCAGCACCCAGCAGGAAATGCGGGCTTTCCCTGCCTTCCTGGGCACCGAGGCCTCCAGCTCAGGTATGCTGGGTGCCAGGCATGGAGGGGATGTCCCCCACTTTGAGGGTTTATCCCTCAGCTCCGTGTCCCCTTCCCTTAGGCAATGGCTCCTGGCTAGAGCTGATGCCCCTGGCTGCCGTGAGCGTGCACCTGCTGACAGGCAATGGAACAGAAGTACCACTCTCAGGCCCCATTCACCTGTCTCTGCCTGTGCCCTCAGAGCCTCGTGCCCTTGCTGTGGGCACCAGCATTCCAGCCTGGAGGTTTGACCCCAAGAGTGGTGAGTGCCTCAGGGAGTTGCCGAGGCTGGAGTTTGGGGATAGAGACTTAGATGGGAGGACATTGAATCTGATGCAACCCCTGCCTCTCCCAGGGCTGTGGGTACGTAATGGCACTGGCGTGATCCGGAAGGAAGGCCGGCAGCTCTACTGGACCTTTGTCTCCCCCCAGCTGGGGTACTGGGCGGCTGCCATGGCCTCCCCCATGACTGGTGAGAGTGTGGTAGGGGGGGCAGGGGACAGTGGGGGAAGGGGAGGCTGGGCGAGTGGATTCCTTCTGAAAGGCAGGAAGGGCATCCACACCTGGAACGCTAAGCCCTTGCCTGGCACAGGGCTGGTCACCATCACAACAGGCATCCAGGACATCGGCACCTACCATACCATCTTCCTGCTCACCATCCTGGCAGCCCTGGCCCTGCTGGTGCTCATTCTGCTGTGTCTGCTCATCTACTATTGCCGGTGAGTGATACCCAGACCCCCACCTTCTCTCCTCCCATGCAGACGGAGGCCTACCTATGCCTGGCCTTGTGTTGGGTGCTCAGGCCTCCAAAATGCATAAAAGCACAGCCTGATCTTCCAGGCACTGACTGGAAAGCAGGGCATATGCACATGCAAAGACTGAAAAGCTGGTGGCTTGAGAGAAGTGGGAGAGGAGGCAGGACCTGCAGGGCAGGCCCCACCAGAGACACCCTGCCCCGCTCTCACCTCCATGGGACCCCGGGCTCGGACATCCTCCCAGGTTCTCATGCATCTCCTACTGCGCAGGCATGCAATTTACCCGAAAGGGACCCAAATGGGCACGGCTGCTAGCTGGACTTCCCACAGGCATACAAGCTCTTTCCACAAACTTCCCCCAGGAGTTTTTGTTTGTTTGGATGTTTTAGTCCCAGGCATTGTCCCGATCCTCCCAACTATTTCAATCCCTCAATCTTGCAGCTGTGGGTTAGGGAGCTGCTCTGGCATGACCCTTTCCTGGGGACCCGTCTGCCTTCTTCTCTCCAGGAGGCGCTGCCTAAAGCCCAGGCAACAGCACCGCAAGCTGCAGCTCTCTGGGCCCTCTGAGAGCAACAAACGAGACCAAGCCACCTCGATGTCCCAGCTCCATCTCATCTGTGGGGGGCCCCTGGAGCCCACCCCGTCGGGGGACCCCGAGGCGCCTCCTCCAGGCCCCCTCCACTCTGCCTTCTCCAGCTCCCGCGACTTGGCCAGCTCCCGGGACGACTTCTTCCGCGCCAAGCCACGCTCAGTCTGTCGTCCGGCCGCCGAGCCTGCAGGTGCCCGCGGGGGTGAGGGCGCTGGGCAGAAGGGCGCCCGCTCTGTCGAGGGTCCTGGAGGGCTGGAGCCAGGCCTAGAGGAGTACCGGCGGGGGCCCTCCGGGGCCACGGCCTTCCTGCCAGAGCCGCCCTCACCGCCGCCGCCCTTCGAGCACTACCTGGGCCACAAGGGGGCGGCCGAGAGCAAGGCCCCCGACTTCCTGCTGTCGCAGTCAGTGGACCAGCTGGCGCGGCCGCCGTCGCTCAGCCAGGCGGGGCAGCTCATCTTCTGCGGCTCCATCGACCACCTCAAGGACAGTGTCTACCGCAACGTCATGCCCACCCTGGTGATCCCCGCGCATTACGTGCGCCTGGGCGGCGAGGCGGGAGTCGCGGGGGCGGGCGACGAGCCCATCCCACCCGAGGGCACGGCCCCCGGCCCAGCACGCCCTTTTCCCCAGCCCGACTCCCAGCGCCCGCTGATGCAGGGTCACTCGGGCGCGGGAGGCGAGGGCAGCGGGGGTGGCGGCGGCGAGGGCTGGGGAGGCGGGCGCTCGGCGCCGGTCAGCGGCTCGGTCACCATCCCGGTGCTGTTCAACGAGTCAACCATGGCACAGCTCAACGGGGAGCTGCAGGCGCTGACCGAGAAGAAGCTGCTCGAACTGGGCGTGAAGCCGCACCCACGCGCCTGGTTTGTGTCCCTCGACGGGCGCTCCAATTCGCAGGTGCGTCACTCCTACATCGACCTGCAGGCGGGCGGCGGCCGGAGCACGGATGCCAGCCTGGACTCGGGCGTCGACGTGCACGAGGCGCGGCCTGCGCGCCGGCGGCCCCTGCGCGAGGAGCGGGAGCGCGCCCCGACTGCCGCCCCACCGCCGCCGCCACCGCCCCCGCCCGCACCCCCGCGCCTGGCGCTCAGCGAGGACACGGAGCCCAGCAGCAGCGAGAGCCGCACGGGCCTCTGCTCTCCGGAGGACAACTCGCTGACACCGCTGCTGGACGAGGTGGCGGCTCCCGAGGGCCGAGCGGCCACGGTACCCCGGGGTCGGGGCCGCAGCCGCGGGGACAGTTCCCGCAGCAGCGCCAGCGAGCTACGGCGCGACTCGCTCACCAGCCCGGAGGACGAGCTGGGGGCGGAGGTGGGCGACGAGGCGGGCGACAAGAAGAGCCCTTGGCAGCGGCGGGAGGAGCGGCCGCTGATGGTGTTCAACGTCAAATAGCGCCTCCTCCGGATCTGGCACCGCCTGCGGGTTTGGCTCCGCCCTGGCCGCCTGGGCCTGTCGCCAGGGTGCGCACTCCAGGGAGTTGAGGGGCACTCGCTGTTAGCGCTGGGCTTTGAAAGGTGCCCAGAGGCCTGCAGAGCTGTTCAGTGGTATGTGCTGGGTAATGGCTTGGGAGGGACCCCATGTCTGTCTCCACGAAGGCGGTGGGAGGGGTCCAGACCCCCATTGGGAGGTGCTGGGGAGGAGGGTGGGGTGGGGGGCAAGCAGTGCCTGTATAAACGTGGCTGTACATAGAAAGTTCTATTGTGAGAAAGCAGGAGGGGCAGCCAGGCCTTAGCTGCTAGTATGAGGGCTGGGAAGGGAGGGGGAATTCTCTGTGGACCCCTGGGAAGGGGGGGGGGGTGCTGCTTGCTGAGGAGCCCGCCTCTGGGCCACCAAGTCACAGGGCTAGAGGCTTAGAGGCTGGGAGGCTCTGGGGAACGGGATAATGTGATAGGACCGCTGTGGGCAGCAGCAAATATAAAACTGGTGAGATTAACTCTGTGTGTGTCTGTGGGGTTGGGGAAATGTGGGTGCTGGATGGGGACCCTTGGGGATTTCTGGGGAGAGCAGGCAGGGTGGCCAAATCAAACACTATTAAGAAAGTGTACAAACTTTATTGGAGCACATACACACACACACACACACACATATACACACACCTGTGGATAGGGAAGAGCACCTGGCCACAGGGTCCGTAGAAACTGGGAGAGGGGATGGCAGCTTGTAACGTGGCTTTTGCCACAGCTCCCCATGTGACAGGGAAAGCCTTAGATGGAGACCCCCACCTCAATGATGGGGGACTCAGAATGGAGAGTCCAGGAGAATTTGGTGGGGGAGAGGTGATAAGGAGGCCTGAGCAGAGGGCACCCTCTGAACAGGGTCCCGGGGGCTATGGAGTGTCTTTGGTGCCCAGTCTCTCCTCACAGCAGCTGTCTTGGGACTGGATCCCTCAAATGAGTGTCCCAGCGCAGTGTCTCCCTGCGTAGACACTTGGTGCCCTTGGCCCCACAGCGGAAGCCAGCAGGACAGCAGTGACGCTGATCGGCACAACAGATGCCCTGGATGATCAGAGGAGGGTACGAGGGTTAGAGCAGGACCTGGCCAGGTCCATACCAGACCCAGGGGAGGGAGTGACACTGACCTGGCGATAGGGACAGCAGGCCCAGCTCCCGCGGCTATCTCGGCAGCAGGTCTGGTTATCATGGCAGAAGTGCCCCTCTCCACACTCCACATTCCCCACACCCACATGAAGGCCAAGGGGCAGGTGGGCAGCATCCACCTCCTTCTCACAGGTTCGGGCCTTCACATTGCAGGTGTACCCATTGGGGCAGCAATGCTGGTGATCCTCACAGCACACAGCCTGGGGGGACAGAGTGGCATTATGCTGTCTCCTTCACCCCCAGGACTCGGCTCCCCTCTCCAGGGGCAGGCAGGTGGACACTCACGTGGGGCAGCTGGCAGCAGGCCCAGCTCTTACTCAGGCTTGGGCAGCAGGTCTGCCCCACTGGGCAGCTGGTGTGCTGGTCACAGTCCATGTCTTTGGGTTGGGACAAGGAAGCCCGGTAGGCAGGCACCTTCTCCAGTCCTGCCCCAATCTGGTTCCCCCTCTGACACTGACCCCCAGCCAAGCACGTGTAGCCCTGAGGGCAACAGTGCTGGTGGTCCGAGCAGCAGACAGCCTGGCGAGGGGAGAAAGGGGCAGAAAGAGTGATCTAGGAAGCTATATACTATGTGGGATGAAACACTGAGCCCCTACCCCATTCTGCCTCTTCTGCTCGGTTCTTCCAGCTGGGAATGAAATCTAAGAGCTGGTCCGCCTCTGTGAGCCAGGCAGAGAGCAGAAGAGCAAGGTAACAGGAATCTGGCCACCTGCCCAGGTCAAGACAATGGCCCCCCCCAATGCTACCCCAGTACCCATGCACCTCTGGGGCAGGACAGCAGCCCCACTCTCCAGACGCGAGTCGGCAGCAGGTAGTGGAGGAAGGGCAGCTGGTGACATTATCACAGGGGACATCACTCTCCATGGCTTGGGGGTCTGGCAGGCTGAGGTGGGCTGGGGCCTGCTCCATCCAGGGCAGCTGGTGGCCTTCCCCTTCACAGGTACCCTTCTCTAAGTCACACTTAAAGCCGGTTGGGCAGCAATGCAAGTGGTCTTCACAGCACACAGCCTAGGATGGATAGAGAAGGGGCAGTAGGCACAGGGGCCTAGCTTGCTGCCCCCCTCTGCTCAGCCCAGCCCACCCACCACTCCTGGGTACCTGGACAAATGGGCAGCAGCCCCAGGCTCCTGTCGGTAGGAGGCAGCAGGTGTAGTCAAGAGGGCAGCTCACCTTCGTGTCACACTTCACCTCCTGCACTGTGAGTTGGGCAAGGAGGATAAGTCAGCAGTGGCACTGGGGACCGTCTGGAGGTCATACCCTTTGTGGGCTCCACAGCTGGAACCAGATGTTGAGGATGGAAGGCCACCCCTGGCAGGGATCCTAAGGCGAAGCCCAATGCGGAGAAAGGGGGGGCTGTACCTGCCTGGGCCCCTCCATGCAGCCACCAGTGCCCGCCCCCATATCTGTTCCTGGAATAGCCTGGTGCAACTCTCCTCCTCCTGGTGCAGGTGGAAGAGTCTGTGGCCTGCTTCTGGTACCTGTGTGCGCTGGCAGCTTGGTGAGGAGGTCCATAGTGTTCTCCTTGGAGAGACACTTACTCTGGACCAGGTCACACACAGTGTCCTGGGGGCAGCAGTGCAGGTGGTCGGAGCAGCAGATGGCCTGGGTGAAGGCAAGGGAGGGTCTTTGTGGCTTCCAGTCTTACTTGAGCACAAGGAAGTCAGGCTGACAGCTGGCACTGCCCCAACCCCCCACTAGGGGGTAGCATATGTCCTGAGCAGCCAGGCTCCCAGCAACCTGTCAGCCAACCTCAGACCCCTGGGATCCCTGCAAGGTAGGTGTCCAGGCCAAGTGGCTGTGGGCACATAGCCCAACTGGTGATAGCCCCTCACTCACATTAGGGATTGGGCAGCAGCCATACTTCCCATTAGGCAGCTCACAGCAGGTAGAGCCGTCAGGGCACTGGGACTGTCCATCTGGGCACATGATCCCTGGAAGGGGAGAAAGGTGTGAGGGGCAGCCAGGGTAGAGGGGAACTTCCTCAGCTAGAAGCCAGGCAGGGCCTCTCCTCACTCCCAACCCCCAACCCGAAGTTCACCCATCTCTTCACCTGCTCTATTAGTCCTTTGTGCTGGGATCTTCCGTGCCAGGGGGAGGGTGCCCGTGGCGGTGAGGCAGCGCGTATGAACCAGGTCACAGGTGGTGCCACGGGGGCAGCAGTGCACCTTGTCTTCGCAGCAAGAAGCCTGAGAAGAGATGGTGCTGACTCTGTCTTTGCCCCCTCCAGCCCCTCGCTTTGCTCCTGCCCCCACCCCCATCCTTATCTTCCCAAACCTGTACCTCGGGTATGGGGCAGCATCCCCAGGAGCCGTCAAGCATAATGCAGCACGTGGAGGAGTTGGGGCACTCGAACTGGCTACCGGGGCACTGGACAGCACCCAAGGGGTTGGTATCTGTGGATAGGATGACCCAGGATTCCACCAACCCAGTCAGTGAAGATCATTGCCTCCATCACTGTAGGAGCTTCAGGCGGCAGGGCCTACACTCCCAACTACAGGGGTTCGGGGGACTGGCACTAGGGCTCAGGCACTTTTTTTAAAATCCTCACCCAGATATGTTTTTACTGATTTTAGAGAGAACGGTGAGAGAGAAACATCAATCAGTTACCTCCCATACACGGGGGTCGAACCAACAACTTAGGTATGTGCCCTGACTGGGAATCAAACCTGCAATATGGGTGTACTACGGGACGATGATCCAACCAACTGAGCCACCCGGCCAGGATCCCAGGCACTTAAACCACTCTCACACAAGCCAGGCCTTGCTTCAGAAATATGGCACAGGACAGGGGCATCCATTGACTGGGTTGGCATTAAACCAGCCCAGTTTGGCCTCTCCCCACCCCTGCAATGCCTGGCTCTAGGCCTGTGGTCTCGAGTTCCCTCCTTCCCCTCTTAGCCCCAGTGCTGCCCCTCTATCCAGAGCACGGAGCGTGCTTAGTACCGATGCCACATGAAAGAGGACATGAGAGCAGAAATCAGGGTCACCCAGCCAGCGGGGCTCCTGGGTGCTCCAGCTCTACATGCTGCCCATCTGCCTGCCCTCCACCTCCACCCCTACTGCACCTGATCTTCGGGAGCAGGACTGCCCATCAGCACTGCAGTGGAAGCCCCTTGGGCAGCAGTGACGGCCATCCCCGCATGACACGGCCTGTGGGACACAGAGACGCCTGCATTGACGAGGCCCTTCTACCCAGGGTGGAAGAGTGTAGGGAACATGTAAACACAGAACTGAGCCCCTCCATCGAGCTGGTGGTACCCTCACCTCTGGGAAGGGGCAGCAGCTGGAGGTCCCCAAGACAGTGAGGAGGCAGGAGTAGCCAGGAGAGCAATGGGCATCAATCTGGCAAGGTCTGCCCAGACGCCTGCTAAGCGCTGTGGGCCACTTGTCCTGGGAAGAGAGGAGAGGATAAACCAAGGGACCAGAGTTTGGCCCCTTCCTCTGGCCCACCCAACATGACCTTTTGGAAAATCCCAGCTGCCAGCTCTTGCCTGGGCTGAGGACACCCACCAGGGGATTGCAGCAGCTGTAGCTGGCTCCTCCTGGGTCCAAGCAGCAGGCCACAGGGCAGAGTTGACCATCTGGACACTGCGTTCCAGCCACCAGCCCTGTCACTAAGGCCACCAAGCTCACCAGGATCCACATGATCCACCTGCAAAAATACCAAGAGGCATTTGGCAACTAGCTTAAGGCCACGCCACCCTTGATTCTGGAGCCAGTCTCCCCCTAGGCCCAGGCCTGGGACTACCGAGCCTCCTCCACAACTCCTTATTCGGGGAGGAAGATGTGGGGCCTGAGATTCCACTTCCTACATGTGTCCTGTGTGTGTGTATCACACATGCCGGAGTGCGTGTACACCCATGAACATAAATGCTGACATGAGTATGTGTGAATCTGTGTCCGCAACATGTGGCCTATCACGGGTGAATGTGTAGAAATGTGGTCATGTAAGAGTCAGGAAGATTTGTGGGTTTTGTGGGTCTGACCTGTGGGACTGGACTGCCTCTGGGGTGTAGGGGAGGCACTGGTGCAAGGACTGCGTTCCCTCTGAAGAAAAGCCAGGTTTCACTTCCCCAGCTAGCCCCTCTGAATGTCTCCTTGCCTGATACTGTGTTCACACCTGCACCCTGCCAAGGCCTGTTGGTGGCAGAGGGGATATCACATGACAACGTGGGAAACCACGGGGTTGAGAAACGAGAAAAGGGAAGTGGAATCTGGGCTGCCCTCCCCAGAGGCCAGTCACGGCCTGCTCACTGACCATCCCCTCCTCACCAAGGGAAAGGGATACACAGGCTGCGTCAGCCTTTGAGACACTGTGTTCAAACGGCCCTCAACACCACCAGGACTTTCAGACTCTCCAAACATACGCTCCCCACCCTTGCCAATATCCTGGAGCCAAAACTCAGCTGCACATGAAGAGAGCCCACGAGAGCCCACTCTGGAGTCGGCAGAAGGAACCAGCTTCAGTCCAGGGATGGGGCACGGCCTCTCATTTCCTAAACAACTTTCCTCCAAGCTCAGCCAGCCCCACTAGTTCAAGGGTGGGCCCTGCCTCGAGGGGCAAAAACAATGTTTTGTTGAGCCTCTTGGGAGCCAGTTTAAGCAATCTACATTTTCTTTCTTCTTTGTAACCACCATCCAAAGTAGTAATTATCGCCTTTACTTTCAAAGGAGGAAACCCGAGACTCAGAGATGCTAAGTAACGTGCCCATGTCATATAGAGGTGACAGGCTTTGATGGCTCCAGAGCATATGGGACCTGGGTTCATTTCTCGTGGCACCATGCACAGTGCCTGGGAATGAATCACAAACCCCAGGAGGGTAGAGGCCTAGGGTCCAAGCAGAGGAAGGGGACAGAAGCATCTGAGCAGGCAGGGCAGAAACAGGGAGAGCAGAAGCTGCCAGGATATAGCACTGGTCCTAGTCCTAGAATTGCCACCACTGATTATGAGAGCCTCCAAAGTTGCCCCCTCCACAGCTCCTGGCCAGGTAAGGATGAAGACGACTGGTCCTAGACCTCAGCCCCTTGCAGTCTCTCCTCCACACCCATAGCTCTGAGGCAAGGGATCTACAGCTCGCCCCACCCACTTCTTGGCTTAGGCGTGCCTGTACAGATGTCAGAGTATTCAGGTCCCTAATGATTTCTTTTCCTTCCTGGGTATCCTGAGGTTAGGAATTATAGTGTATGTGTCTACTGAATACACATGCAAGCACACACACTTAGGACCAGAGATGGGGGAGGTGGGAGCCCAATTCCTCGAAGGTCGGTTTTGAGTGGCGGCCTCTCTCACCCCACCCCATCCACACTGCCAAAACAGAGAGGGAAAACCGGAGCCTCTTCAAGCCCCCATCTCTGTCATCTTCCACTAGGTGGCACCCACCAACTCTGAGTGTCAGAAGTACGAGATTCCCAACATGTGAACCAACCCAACAGCGAGGCGCGTGAGCAAGGAAAAAAGTGGCTGAGAGAGGCGGAAGTTAGCTTGTCCCACCCCACAAGAAAGGAAGTAAGAGAGAGCCAGACGTAAGCACTCCCAAGTCCTTGGAGAAGGCCAGGGTCTCAAGACTCACTTCCAGTCCTCTGCGCTCCGGGACTAGGGAGGGCGCCTCTCCCGTTCCCAGCCGTAGGAGACTATCTACCTACCTATCTACCACCACCGCAACCAGACGGGGGAGGCGGAGCCGGCTCAAAAACAGAGTGTTCCCTGCTTTGGGGGAAGGGGCTGCGGCTTGCGGGAATGCTAGAAGGTAAAGAGCGTCCCTTCTAATGGGGGTCACTGCCATTCTGCTTAGATTGCCACCTTTCAAAAAACTCCCTCCAGTGCACCGCAACCACCCCCCCCCCAAAGACGATACTCTAAGCGTCTTCTCTTGCCTCCCGAAATAAACTCAAGCCCCCACGTCCCTGTGGCCCAGGCCTTGGGAAAGAGTGAGCGAGAGGTCTGCGCTGCCCATCTCCTTACCTGCGTCCGGCTCCGCGCTCGCTGGGCAGCAGCAACCCCGCTGCTCACCGACCTGGGCCTTGCAGCGCGATGGCCCGCCCACCTCAGTTTCCATTGGCCAGGTGTCCGGGCTGTCGAGCTCCCGTTGGCTACTCGTCGACGTAGAGGCGGGGCCATCCTAGAATGCCGTGCTTCTTTTCTACTCAATTCACTCCCCGCCCCCTTTTCTAGGGATCATGTGATTGGAGAATCATGTGATGGATGCCCTGGCTTGCTCTTTGCCTTGTGCGGGCGCCGGGTAGTTTGCCCGAGGTGGGGCAGCGCCCGTCTGTAGACATTGACAGACAAAGGAGCTGCCCCTTAGAGTGTGCGTTTAAGGGCGTTTGCGGGATGTTCGCTTCTGGATTTGGGACACTTGTCCATCCTGTTTCTAGTCTATTCAACAAGCTCAGATTGAACTTCGGGCTGAAAGAGCTGTGAGGGCAAGGATAAACAGCACTCGGGCCCTTTCCTCAAGGTGCTCACAGAGGGCATGGGTGTCGGAGGGAGACAGACTCAGATTCTATCTAATTTAAGGCACGTGGTCGTGTGCCAAGTGCACGATGTGTGTAGGGAAACAGTAGTAGGTTAGCTCTACTAGTAAGCGGGAAGAAGAGATTTAATTCCATCTCCGGGGCACCTTTTTGAGCTGAGTCTGAGAAGGTTTTAACGCAGATGGGAGAAGTTGGAGAAGTGGTTGGACTGGGGTTGTTGGAAAGAGCATTAAGAAACGAGATGGAAAGGGCAGCCTTGGGCAAGGATTGAATGCCAAGTTCAATGTAGTGGGGCTTGAAGAGTTGCTGGGTGCCTGGTACAAGGCCAGCCAGGGGATGGATGCAGAGTGGGCGTGGCTTTGTAGTTTCAGGTAGCGCTGCCTTCCAGGAATTGGCATGGCTGGTGAGGAGAGAAAAATGTACTACACAGAACAGGTTAGCCAACAGTAGGACCCAGACTGTTCAGTGCCAAAGGACCTAGCCCAGACAGGCTGGTGATGGGGAGACACACCAGGAGAGAGGAGAGGCCCAGAGGAAGCCTGGTGCTGAGCCTTGGAGGAAGGAATGAAGAGTGCTGTAGGCTAAGCGAAGAGCTGGAGCTGAGGGTGAGACTGGGGTAGGGGACAAATCCAAGTCTGGGTAGGGAAGGAGTGGCAGGGTTGAGGAATTGTGTGGCAGTGGCTAGTGAGGGACCAGACAGTGGATAAAGCTCCTGCTGAGAACTGGGACTATTCTGCACACTGGTGACATTAGGGGCAAAAATAGAATATTGGTGACTAGCTATAAGTATAAGAAATATTAATCATGCTCTTCTGTTAACCGTGATTGCCTTGTTCTGATAAAAGAAAGGACATTCTAACCTGGCTGGAAGTTGTACGCCCCTGGGACTCAGGTGTCAACCTTGGACCTGAGTCAACCTTGGAATGCGGTCCATTCTCATTCAAGAACTGCCTCTTATCTGCTCAGCCAGCATTGCTCATCATCGATGTTTCTATCTCTCTCCTTCTCCCTTCCTCTCTGAAATCAATATATATATATATATATATATATATATATATATATATATATATATATGGATGCAGTGAACCTCCACTTCCTTGGAGAGTGTATAGGGCCCCTGAAGACTGCAGGACCTCCCCCTATTCCTCAAGAAACACTACAGCCCTGGCTGGTTTGGCTCAATGGATAGGGCGTCGGCCTGCGGACTGAAGGGTCCCAGGTTCGTGGCCAAGGGCACATGCTGGGTGGGTTGCATGCTCGATCCCCATTAGGGGTCGTGCAGGAGGCAGCCAGTCAATGATTCTCTCTCATCATTGATGTTGCTATCTCTCCCTCTCCCTTCCTCTCTAAAATCAATAAAATATATTTTTTAAAAAGAAACACTACAGTATCCTTAAGCCCTCTAATTCAGGAATCTCTCTTCTTTTTTTTTTTTTTTAATATATTTTATTGATTCTTCACAGAGAGGAAAGGAGAGGGACAGAGAGTTAGAAACATCGATGAGAGAGAAACACCGATCAGCTGCCTCCTGCACACCCCCCACTGGGGATGTGCCCGCAACCAAGGTACATGCCCCCGACCGGAATCGAACCTGAGACCCCCCAGTCCGCAGGCTGATGCTCTATCCACTGAGCCAAACCAGTTAGGGCAGGAATCTCTCTTCTTTTTGCTTTTAAGGAGGGAGAATCATTTTGTGATCAGGGAAGAAAAACAAAAACAAAACAGAACCAAAAAAAGCAAACTTCCAAAGTCACACAAAGATTTGCCCTATTCGCTGAGCCCTCCCAGCCCCCTTTGACCAGGTCTTGTGATTTTTAATGTTGACAAAATCAATTGACTATAAACGTGAGGGCTTATTTCTGACTCTCAGTTCTATTCCACTGAACCAGGTGTCTGTCCTTATGTCAGTACTACACTGTCTTGATTACCATAGCTTTGTAGCAAGTTTTGAAATTGGGAGAAGTGGGAGTCCTCCAACTTCTTTTTTTTCAATATTTTTTTGTTAATAATTCTGAGTCCCTCGAAATTCTATGTGAATTTTAGGATCAGTTCCTGCAAAGAAGACAGTTGAGATTTTAATAGGGAATGTACTGAATCTATAGGTCAATTTGGGGTGTATTGCCATCTTAACAATATTAAGTCTCCCTATCCATGAATATGGGATGTCTTTCCATTTATTTATTAGTTTCTTTTTGACAGTTGTGAAGTATTTCATGCTATAAATATTATATAGTTTACTTAATCAGTATCATGTAATGAGCTTTTATGTGTTTCTAATTTTTTTAAAGTTTTTATTTTTTCTTAAATATATTTTTATTGATTTCAGAGAGGAAGGGAGAGGGAGAGATAGAAACATCAATGATGAGAGAGAATCATTGATCAACTGCCTACTACACATCCCACACTGGGGGATTGAACCTGCAACCTGGACATGTGCCCTGACTGGGAATTGAACTGTGACCTCCTGGTTCATAGGTTACTTTTTTAAAGTTACCAATAATTATGCAATGAATATTTGTGAACATGTGTCTGAGTGCACATGGTGGTGTTAAATTCCTAAATGTAACATATGCTGGGTAAAGGGTCTGCATATTTGAAATGTTTATGACAAATTGACTTAAAATTTTTCCAATTTACACACCCAGTCATGGTGTTTGGGGGCACTTATCTCCCATTTACTCACCAACATCGGATATGCCAGTTTAATTAATTAATTAATTAATTAATTAATTATTTTTGAGCCAATCTGTCGAAGATATTTCCTGGTTGTTTTATTTGCATCTCCTTGATCTCTAGGGAAGCTGAGTATTTGTGCATATACTTATTTGGTTTATGTGTGTCTTCTGTGAATTGCCTGTTCTTATCTGCATTAGTCAGGGTTCTCCAGAGAAACAGAACTAATTGCTTGTACGTAGAAAGAGAATTATTAAAAGGAATTGACTCACATGATTATGGAAGCTAGCAGGTCCAAAATCTTCGGGGTAAACCAGCAGGCTAGAGACTCAGGGGAGCAGATGGTGCAGATGAAGTCCAAAGGCAGTCTCTGAAAAATTTCCCCTTGCTTAGAGAAGCCAGTTTTTTTGTTCTATTCAGGCCTTCAACTAATTGGAGATGGCCCACATTATGGTGGGCAATTTGCTTCGGACAAAATTTATCTATTTAAATATTCATCTCATCCAAAAAAAACCCCTGAAAGTTAACAGATAAAACGATCTCATTATCCTTTGTTCATTTTTCTACAGTTTGTCTTTTTTCTTATTGAACTGTGGAAGTTCTTTATACACTCTGGATATTATATATGTTACAGATGTCATTTGTCTTTTATCTTTGTTTATGATAACTTTGTTATGTCATCTGAAATCTAGCAATCAATCTTTTCCTTTGTGACTTCTGCTTCCCCCCCATCCTCCCACTCCCTCATCCACCCCCCACTTAAGAATTTACAGATATGTGCTTCCTGGTCTATTTCTGTTCCTGCTGTAGCCCCAGCTGAACTGGACCTCAGATGCCAGCCCTGGCCTGATTGAGGCACCACCAGTGACAGGAGGTCCCACTCAGGAGCCCCTGGATGTGTCCCTCTGGCTAAGCGGTTCCTCTAGGGTAGTGGTCTGGATAAAGGGTTGGGCAGCTCCCCTCTCACTTCCTTGTTCCACTTCTCTCAGCCTCTCCCTGTGTCTTCCAATCACCCCTTCAGGGTTTTCTTCATTCAGTTACTACTGTTCTGCCCCCAGAGTCACAGCTGTCCCAGAGCAGGGGCCTTTCCCCCTGAGATCTTGGGTTGTCAGATAAAACATAGGATGCCCAGTTAAATTTGACTTTCAGATTAGAAACTCTTTTTTTTTAGTATAAGAATGTCTCATGCAATATTGGAAACATACTTACACTTAAAAATTACTCATTGTGTGTCTCAAATTCAAATTTAACTGGACAGCTTGAATTTTTATTTGCTAAATCCGACAGCCCTGAAGACTAAGGTTGGAGTGGGGGCACGGAAACAGCCTCTCCCTTCCATATTCCTACTCCTTCCCCTTCCTGCCTGAGTCACCTGGGGATGAGCAACTGTTGCCCCAGTTCCTGAGGCTCAGGCGCCTGACTGCTGCCTGTGGGGCTGGGCTCGGCCCTCCTGTCTGTCTGGTGGGTGTGGAGGAGGGGAGTCTGAAACAGGCCAGTGTCCTGGCTAGAGGCTGTGGAGGGGTATTTGGCAACAGCGGTCCTGGATAAAGTCAGGAGACCTGGGTTCCTGCCCCAGAACAGACGGTGAGCTTTTCCAGTGCCATTGGGCAGGCCTCCTTCCTTGTTGCTGTTTTTTCATCAAGTATTATTTTTACCAAAGTCTGACATGCAAATAAGATTTTAGTCCAATTATAACACGAAGTAGCACTCTGGTCCTCTTTCATTTCCTGCTCTAGACACCCACTTTCCAACTTTTTAACAGTTTTCTTCTGTGAGTTTCCCTTGCATCTGTAAATCAGTGTGCGGGTGAGAATTCTTGACGGGCCTCTGGCCTCGGTGTGTTCCTCTGGGCAGTGAGTGAGTGTTAGCTACCGCTCTGTGCCAGCTGGGAGATTCAGAGTCTACCGCAAGCTGCAGCCACTCCACCCAGCCCTGGGGGTAGGCCCATATCTCTCTGCTTGAAGAGTGATACTGGATGGTTATCTTTAACTCCAGTTGTGGGGTATGGAATGCAGGGTGGGGGTGGAGGGAAAGGGGAGGGGTGGGTGAGGAAGGGGAAGGCAGGTGGGAGAAGCCTGGGAGGGGAGTAGTTTACTTGGCTCTACCCAGGCCTGGCTGGAGGGCCTTCAGGGATCCTCTGGCCCAGGGTTCTCCGCCCCAGATGCTCACTGGAAGCACTGGGGAGCATTTGTAGCCGCAGAGGATCTGGTGTGCAGGTCTTCGGGCCCCTCCTCTAGCTGAACGACCCCCGCTTTGCAACGGGAGCCTGGTGCTAGTGAGGAAACTCCTCTTGGCCCCTCTTCCTCTTACAGCGATGTGATTTGACTTGAGTCTCTGCCTCATTTCCCCATCTGTACATTGAGGGCCCTGACCGTGAGGCCCTCCCCTCCACGGCCCTAGCACAGGATCGGTGACAAGTACATGTTTGTGGAGGGGAAAGTCCCAAAAGTCTAAATGCAGGATTGATTTCAAAGAACTGACGTGTAGTTTTATTCAAATTCATAAGAGCTTTAATAGGAGGAACTTACACACAGGGGCAAAACCGCTGCTTGCTGCCAGTGGTGGCAGGCTGTGCATAAATCCACCCCCTCCCAGGACAGGGTCTCTTTTTCATAGGGGGTTAAAAGCACACGGTGGGTAGTCACAGAGACCACCAGTAGGAACAATGCATTTCTGAATTAACAGATAATACCAGGCAGTTTTCCACACACTATATGCATTCATTAACCCCTTGGGCCTGACATTTATCTTTGTGCAGCCTTCTGGGTTGTCAGCCAAACCTGAGGCTCCAGAGAGTTAAACAGTCACAGGCTAAGGCTAAGCCCTAGCTGGTTTGGCTTCATGGATAGAGCGTCAGCCTGTGGACTGAAGGGTCTCAGGTTCGATTCCGGTCAAGGCACATGCCCAGGTTGTGGGCTTGATCCCCAGTAGGGGGCTGAGGCAGCCGATCAATGGTTCTCTCTCATTGTTGCAGAAGACCAAAGAAATACCAAGCACGCTTCCTGGAGAAAGGGAGGGACCCCGTTTATTAACACTAGTGGACTCCGGGAATAATTTTCAAATCAGAGTGAAGAAACATACAGAGGGCTTCACTTTTTATAACCTTCTGGGGTCTTTGCCCTTTCATGGGCTTATAGGAAGGCCCCCAGGTGTTGGGGGTCCCGAGGCCATATCCGATGATCTGTCCTGGGGCCAGTGATAACGACCCTCCCGCCCCCAGGGCAGTGCATTGTTCACAGTTTTTATGGCCTGACACGCCTTGCAAGACCAGCTTCCTCCTCCTCCTCATTGATGTTTCTATCTCCCTCTCCCTCTCCCTTCCTCTCTGAAATTAATAAAATATGTTAAAAAGATAAACAGTCACAGGTTAAACAGAGTCCAATATTTCTCAGATGCCTTTGCTGCTGGAGACATATTGCATCTCTGAGCTCTCCTACAGCACTCAGTAATGAAGCTGCCATCATTGCGGTGATTCCTCCCCTTGGGCCCTCCCAGAAACCCCTTTTCCTCCCTTCCCCCCACACACACCTGGTAGATTGCCCACCTGCCACCTGTCCCTGGGCCCACTTTGCCCTCTCCTCCCTAGCCCTGCCATACATGTCCCTCCTCCTAGAAACCCACCTGGGTCCCGCATGTGGCCCTTTCCATTCTGCTGACCTGATGTCGCCTGGGGCTATTTGCACCCAGTCCATTTCAGACTCCTATGCAGGTACCCCTCACACTGGACCCTCAGGCTCCCTTAGCCAGACAAGGGCAGAGGTGGCAGAAGGAGACTCAGTCCCTTAGCGATGGGGTCAGGTGGGGGGAGACACAGGGTGGGATGGGTCTGGCGGACTTCTCTTCTCCCATCCAGATGTGGGAGCAGCTGCCTCCCACAGGAGAGAGACAGCATTTTGCCTGGTTAAAGTTTCAGTTTCTTATATTCTGAGAGCAGTGGGTGATCTGAAGAACTTCCCAGTGTGGGCAAAGACTGATCCCAGGGAGTCTCCAGGAAGCCAGAGTGGCCTCCAGGACAGGCAGGTGGCAGGTGGCAGCAGATGGCGGGGGATGAGAGTCAGCTCTTTCCTGGAAACCTGGACAATGGGCTGGGAGCTGAGCAGCAGGCCCGCATCATTGCCTGCTGGTCTCAAATTCCAGCGCTGCCTCTTACCAGCTGGGTGACGTTGGCTTATTCTTTGACCCTAAATGCCTTCCTCTGTGAAATGAACTAACCGTAGTGACCTACCAGGGTGTTCAGGAGCATGGACTGTGCTAACACATCTATGTAAAATGTCAGGCACACCGTCATCCCTCAACAAACTGTCATTTCCTTCTCCATCACTCCTATATTTGAAGGAATTTTGGCAACCAAATTGCATTTACTCAGAGCTAAGGAACTCATTTTTCTATTAAAATTGACAAAATCAATGATCTAAAATCAGACCCCACTAGAGTGAAAAAAAGAAAATTCAGCCAAGCCCATCACAGGGGCTCAGGTCTGACAAACACTTCCCAGCTCCTCCAGGGTGCAGGCCCTGGGCCCTCCCGTGTCCCTCCCCTGGAAGGGGTGGCCTCTGGTCCTGGAAGGCTTGGGGGAGTGGGGGGTGGCTGTGGATGGTCCAGCCAGTGTCATGCCTCCTGGTGGGTACAGGGAGTACCCACCCTGTGTCCTTTTCTGAATTTGAGAATCCCCTGAGGGCAGCTATGCCCCTGAATGGTACTACATTGCTGGTCAGCTCCAGAAGTTGGAGCCCAGCTCTTGTCAAGGGCAGCAGCCGAGCGGGTGGGCCTTAGAAGGGGAAGGACAGCTTGGGTTGTGGGCACTACTAGTTGATCCTTGGAGCTCGGACTTGAATGAGCTGAATCAGGACGATGTTTTGCACGCCTGCTCTGTCACATCACTGAGTTCTTAGAACAACACCGCAGGCCTAGCCGGTTTGGCTCAGTGGATAGAGCTTTGGTCTACAGACCAAAGGGTCCCGGGTTCGATTCCAGTCAAGGGCTTGTACTTCGGTTGTAGGCTCCTTCCTGGCCCAGCCCCTGGTCAGGCCTATGCAAAAGGCAACCAATCGATGTATTTCTCTCACATTGACATTTCTCTCTGCCTTTCCCTCTCTCTTCTGAATACCAGTGGACAAAATACTGCTCAATGTTACCTCCATTTCACAGATGTAGGAGACACTGAGGGTCTTCTCTCCCAGCTACTAAGCAGTAGTGTTGGTAACTGAGCCCAAGTGGGTCAGACCCCAGAGCTTTTGCCCACAACACCAGCCCCCACTGAATACTGACAACAGCTCAGTTCGAGCCTCCCTCCCAGCCCACCTTGAGCTTTCCTGGCCCTTCTCCATGCAGGCTCCGCACAGGTCAGGAGAAATCTGCTCCAAGATTCAGTTTCCTCATCGGTAAAATGGGTACAAAGTAACTCCCACATGCCCTCTACATGGTCATGTGAGATTCAAATGGGATGATGAAAGTGAAGAGACCGTGTGAGCTGACACATTAAAAAAGGGAGGAGCCCTAGCCGGTTTGGCTTAGGGGATAGTGTTAGCCTGAGGACTGACGGGTCCCGAGTTCGATTCCGGTCAAGGGCACATACCTCGGTTGCAGGCTCATCCTCAGCCCCGGTCTGGGTGTGTGCGGGAGGCAACCAAAAGATGTTTCTCTGTCTCTCCCCCTCCCTTCCACTCCCTCTAAAAATCAATGGGAAAATATCCTCGGGTGAGGATTAACAAAAAAGAAAGAAAAAAGGGAGGAGTTTTTTTTAGGACATTAAAGGGGTTTCTCTTGCTAATCTGATAATTTGTCTCTGGAGCACTGGACCAGGGCTGAGGTGAGGAGGCAGCTCTCCCCACCCAGCTCTGAGAGGTCAAGTCAGAGTCACCTCCTGGGGCCGGAGGAGAAGCAGCTGCAAGGAGGGTGGAGAGGAGGGAACCACCCACTGGAGCGCCCTTTCCCTTCACACATCTCATCTGTCTAAACCAGGGGCGGGGAATGTCCGGCTCTTGGGCCGTGTGAGGCCCTCCATAGGGTGTGGCCTGTGAAATCATTTGGTCTGGCCCTGCCAAGGCATTAGGGGTGAGTTAATTAAATGTTTGACACATAGCAGGCTAATTTTTAAGTTGATAATTTTGTATGGCCCCCCGAATGATGTTGGATAATATAAATATCCAAATGGGCCCTAACCGGTTTGGCTCAGTGCATCGGCCTGCGGACTCAAAGGTCCCAGGTTCGATTCCGGTCAAGGGCATGTACCTTAGTTGCGGGCACCTACCCAGCAGGGAGTGTTGCAGGAGGCAGCTGATCGATGTTTCTCTCTCATCGATGTTTCTAACTCTCTATCCCTCTCCCTTCCTCTCTGTAAAAAATCAATAAAATATATTATAAATAAATAAATAAATATCCAAATGGCCCTTGGCAGAAAAAAGGTTCCCCACTCCTGGTCTAAACCTAAAGCTCTCAGCAGTCCTGGGAGGGAAGTAGGACCAGAAATATTATTATTTTTTATTTTTATTTATTTATTTTTTAATATATTTTATTGATTTTTATACAGAGAGGAAGGGAGAGGGATGGAGAGTTAGAAACATCGATGAGAGAGAAACATCGATCAGCTGCCTCCTGCACACTCCCCACTGGGGATGTGCCTGCAACCAAGGTACATGCCCTTGACCGGAATCGAACCTGGGACCCCTGAGTCCACAGGCCGACGCTCTATCCACTGAGCCAAACTGGTTTCGGCTATTATTTTTTATTTTAAAGATGATGAAACCAAGGCCCAGAAAGGAGACCAGTTCCTCCAATGAGTCAGCAGGGAAATCTGCACTCACATGCACTTCAGGAGACTTTAACTCAGTCTCTTATCTTAGGATGAGCTACTTGCTGGTTTACTTGATATCTGTGTTTTTAAAAAGCGGGTCCTGCTAATGTCTAAGATTCACACTGTGCCAGGTTCTGTACTAAGTTCTCCTGTAATCTCTAACCAACCTTGCCAGGTAAGTGCAGTTATTATCCCTGTCTTACAGTCAAAGAACTCAGATTCAGAGAAGTTAAGCAACTTCACTGAGGTCATGTGGTTAAAAAGACATGAAGCCAGGAACAGAATCCAGCTCTGTGTTTGCAACCACCACAATATTTTTTCCACGTAAATTACTGTGACATCCGGCCCCTCAGCTGAGCACTTCCTTTCCTCCCAGTCTGCTCCCCCTCCCTTGGCCTTCACCTTGGGTTAATCTCCAGCAGTGTCCCCTGACCCCTAGGTCTCCCTTGTTTTAGGCCATCTCAGGCCTTCTCTATCACTGACCTGTCCTGCTGCCCTCACAGGTGTCACTGCCGTCTACGATGGCCTTATTTACTCATTTGCTGGTGTCTCCTGCACTAGAAAGTGTGAGCAGGGACCTGTGTGGCTTCTTCTCTGCTGTCGCCAAGTTTCTACAACAGTATCTGGCACACCATCAAACACTTGAAAATTAAAAAGAGAAGAGAGAGAGAGAGAAATGCTCAATAAATCAAAAGGGAGCGCGCAGGGCAGAGAGAGGGATGGCCAAGCCTTTGGTCCAGGCCCAGCTGGGATAGCTCCTGCTCCGTTGGGATCACGGTGACCGGGGCTCAGCTTTGGCATGGTCACACTGTGGCCAGCATACTCCAGGCAGCCTTGGTCAAACTAACAAGCAGAAACTGCATCCCCCAGAGGCAAGGACATGACATGGGACGCAGGGGTCCTCAAACTACGGCCCGCGGGCCACGGTCCGCCCAGGACATTCATCCGGCCCGCCGGGTGCCGCTGCCTGTCCTGCTTAGCAGCTGACTCGTCCCAGGCCCGCAGTGCGCACAGGAATTTGTTCATAGTTTTTTTTTAAACTATAGTCCGGCCCTCCAACGGTCTGAGGGACAGTGAACTGGCCCCCTGTTTAAAAAGTTTGAGGACCCCTGGGAGTGCTGTGTGAGCTCACAGTCCTTTTTGAGGATCTTATATGCTCTCCTTCGATACATTTTCAGAAATTAAATTCAAAGAATATATTTTTCATATGGACAATGCTCTAGACATCTTATAAACTTCAGATAGTGTGTAATATGTATACATATAAAATACTGTATAAAGTATTTTTCACATAATATACTGTATAAAGTAATATAGAGGAAAATAGAAAGTAATTTATTTTTTTAAAATATATTTTATTGATATTTCACAGAGAGGAAGGGAGAGGGATAGAGAGCTAGAAACATCGATGAGAGAGAAACATCGATCAGCTGCCTCCTGCACACCTCCCACTGGGGATGTGCCCGCAACCAAGGTACATGCTCTTGACCGGAATCGAACCCGGGACCTTTCAGTCCGCAGGCCGACGCTCTATCCACTGAGCCAAACCGGTTTTGGCTAGAAAGTAATTTAGACTAAAATAAGATGTATTTCTGTATGTGAAAGTTCAGGCTCCGCTCAGTGAGAGAACAGAAGCTTGCGAATGCACACGGATCACTGGTGTTGGAAAACCAGAGCCATAAATGGAGACTCGTGCTGGAGTGTCATGTTAGCAACTCAGCTGGTGCAGGGCCAGGTGGTCCCAGGGACACCATTTTCTAAAATTGTGAATGAGCCTTGATAAAGTTTTAATGGACACAAAGTCAGATCTTCCCTAGGGTTGCATGGTAGTTTTATTCCTGGAAAATTCAGTGTACTTTAAAAACATTCAAAAAAGATGTGGGTAGCCCTAACCGGTTTGGCTCAGTGGATAGTGTCGGCCTGCGGACTCAAGGGTCCCAGGTTCGATTCCGGTCAAGGGCATGTACCTTGGTTGCGGGCACATTCCCAGTAGGGGGTGTGCAGGAGGCGGCTGGTCGATGTTTCTCTCTCATCGATGTCTCTAACTCTATATCCTTCTCCCTTCCTCTCTGTAAAAAAATCAATAAAAATAAAAAAAAATAAAAAGATGTGGGTGGCCTGGCCAATGTGGCTCAGTGGTTGAGCATTAACCCCTGAACCAGGGCGTCACAATTTGATTCCTGGTTCGATCCCCTGAGGAAGACAGCCAATTAATGATTCTCTCTCATCATTGATGTTTCTATCTCTCTCTCCCTCTCCCTAACCCTGTCTTTAAAATCAATAAGAACATACGAAAACCCAAAAAAAAGATGTGGGTGAAATAGACCTAGCTTCCAGGTCAGGTAATGAACAGGTTTCTCACCTGTGTAATTGTCCAGAAAGACAGGGGAAAGTTGAGAGGTGTGCGGGACAATTCCTTGATGTGTCAGACTGTCCTACCCGTTATAGGGTATTTAGCACACCTATCCTGCCATCTGTCAAAATTCGGGAGCCCCAATCTCTTGACCACTACAAACAACCTCATCAATGTTCAAAATGTCCCCTAGGGGGCGGTAGCGCCCCGGTCGAGAACAGCTGCCTGGCACCTTCTCTGGCGCTCTGCTTTTTAACTTAACTCTACCTTTGAGATTGTTTTACATCATGATGTGGAGATCTGCATCCCTTTTCAGACTGCGTGGAATTCCATAGCATTCTGCTGTTACAAACCAGGCTACACCATAAAGGTCATTTCGCACATGCGGAAGCCGAGGGGTGGAGGAATTCTGAGAAGTGGCCTGGCTGGGCCATAGCATTTGGGCAGTGCGAGTTTTGATAGTTGTGACCAGAAACTGCCTCCCACGGAGGTAGGTAGTGAGAGAGCTGGTCCAGAGCTCTGGGAGTCAGCCTGGAATGGGGGTGGGATGTCAATTCCAGAAAATCTTAGCCAGGAATCCTTCCCCTCTGAGGGTCACTTCCTCAGACCACAACCAGGGTCCCCCTAGTAAAGCCTTGGGTGTCCAGAAACTCCCTAACTCACCTTCTCAGACCACGGGCGAAGGGGAAGGAGGAGGGCCTTCCCCTAGACAGGCTGATCCTGGCTATTATATTATTTCTTTTCTTTCACCTTCAAAAAAAGACAGGTCCTTGCTCTTCTGATTCTGTAAGCTATACAGGGTGGGGCAAAAGTAAGCTTACAGTAATGAGTACAAGAAACAGTTTATTCTTATTTTTTAATATATTTTTTATTGATTTCAGAGGGGAAGGGAGAGGGAGAGAGAGATAGAAACATCAATGCTGAGAGAGAATCATTGATCAGCTGCCTCTTGCACACCCACAACCCAGGCATGTGCTCTTCACCGGAATTGAACTCGTGACCCTTCAGTCCACAGGCTGACACTCCATCCACTGAGCCAAGCTAGCTAGGGCCATATGAACGACTTTTAAACCTACTTTTGCCACACCCTGTATGTATGTATTTCAGTGGAGGAAATCCTTCTTCCCACCAACTTTTTATTTTGAAAACCTTAACAACTTCAGAAAAAGTGTGCAAGAATGGCACAGTAAGCGTCTATGTACCCCTTCACCCTGACTCCCAGTTCACATGTTGCTACATTGGCGTTATCTCGTGTGCTTTTTTCTGAACCATTTGGGACTAAGTTGCTGACACTCAGCCCGAAACATTTCAGTGTGCACTTCCTAAGAACAAGGATGTTCTACAAAACCACAGCATGGTGATAAGAAATAAAACATTGATAAAGCAATGACTACTGTACAGGCCTCATTCAGTTTTCTCTAGTTGTCCCAATAAAGTCTTCTATAACTCCTCCTCCTCCCTGACCTCAGGGTTCAATCAAAGACCTGAGGTGGCATTTAGCTGTGAGCCTGGGTTTGGATTTCTCCTCTTGGGCTCAGTGGTCCCCAAACCCTTGGCCCTGTCCCCAGGAAGGCAGCAGTAGGGGGAGACAGTGCTGGCCCTGAGCTCAGAGGTGTTGGTGGGATCCCTAGGAGGGACCTGAGCCTTACTTCAGCCCTATAAACATTTTCCTAGGCCTTGAAGATGCAACCTGGGGAGGCGGGGGGCGGGGGGAGCGGGGGGATATTGCCCCTGCCCCAGGGCTGCCCTGGAAGAATTCAGCCTCACAATAAACTACTTTCTGTTTATGTTGCTCTCCCAGTGCTAGGCAAGGACTGTCCATCCGTCCCCACTAGAACCCCTGGGGCTGCTACCATTTTCTCCCTTTTGGCAGTTGAAAGGAGTTTCTGTTTTTCCATCTGATGAGGAAGCCAGTGATGGCCACGTGAGGTCACATGATAACTCTGGAAGGACCACTGGGTGTGACCTGCAGCCAAGTCAGCCAGGACACTGGCTGCCTCCTCCTCGGGGCTCCAGGCTTGCTCCTGTGGGCGGCAAGTCTAGCCAAGGCTGAGGTTCACGGGCGTCTCAAGGCTCCAGCTGCACCCTGCAGCCACCATGATCATCCCTGGGAAATGCCTCCACTGGCTGGTGATGTCTCCTGTAACTCCTCCCCCTCCCTGAACTCAGGGCTCAATCGAAGGTGCCACTTGGCCTTTAGCTGTGAGCACGGGTTTGGATTTTTCCTCTTGGGCTCAGTAACCTCTCCCGTCTGCCCAGACTACTGTCACCGCACTGTGCTTTCGTCACACCAATGACTTCCCAAGGTTTCTCAGCCCCAAAGCATTTACCTGTGGGGGAAGGCAGGGACGTGATCTGCTCAGCTCTGGGCCCCTGACAGGGGCCACAGAACTGTTTGTTGAGTCTTCACATGGCTTTTACAGACATGACTTTAGCCAAGACTGTGTAAGTTAGGCAGGACCGGGGACATCATTTCTATTTTCAGATGAGGAAACTGAGATGTAGCAACAAAATCTCAAAGGCATGCTATTGCAAGAAGAAACGCAGAAATGAAGTGCAAGTCCCTCATTCTACTCTGGGGGAGGCAGGCTCAGAGGTCACTAGGTTTGATTCCTGGCTCTGCTACTTCATAGCTGTGTGAACTTGAATCTGGGAAGGAAGGGGTATAAGGAGTGATAACTGTCTGTACCTGCATTTGGAGGTAGAAGTAGGACCAGAAACAGAACCTGGTTGCTCTAAAGACCCTTTCCTGAACTTTCTGTGCCACAGGTTCTGGGAAGCAATCAATAATAATAAAAATAATAGTCATTGAGTGCTTGCCACCTGCGAGACAATGCTCTTACATTTTACAGCTATTAATCCGTTAAATCCTCACATAATTGCTGTGAGGTAGGTGCATTATTATCCCCACCAGCTCGTTTTGTAAATGGGGAAAGTGAGGCTTAGAGGCGTTAAGGTACTTGCCAGAGGTCACCCAGCTGCTGCAGGAGGAAATTGGAGCCAGGTTCTTGCCTCCCCGGTGCTCTGATCTTGAAGCAGACAAGTGGTGCTGCCAGACACACGCTGGACCAGGTGTACCGGTGAATAATGAGGATTTTTTTCAATGGATGGAGTTACACATATGTTGATATACCGTATATGTGATTTGATATGTATGCTATTTTGTTGTATTGACAACAAGCTTCAAAACTTCATATGTCAAATTTTCTGAAGGTGTTAACATCATACCAGTAGGTATTTTTACGGTTAAAATTTTTGAATTTTGCCCTAACCGGTTTGGATCAATGGATAGAGCAGCAGCCTGTGGACTGAAGGGTCCCCTGGTTCGATTCCAGTCGAAGGCTTGTACCTTGGTTGTGGGCACATCCCCAGTAGGGAGTGTGCAGGAGGCAGCTGATCGATGTTTCTCTCTCATCGATGTTTCTAACTCTCTCTCTCCCTCTCCCTTCCTCTCTGTAAAAAAATCAATAAAAAATAATAAATAAGTAAATAAATAAAAATTTTGAATTTCGTGCCAAAAAAGGAGCATTTGCGGGAAGTTTTAATTCATTACTTTATTTTGAAGAAAAGTGCTGCTGAAAGTTATCGTATACTTCGGGAAGCTTATGGTGAACATGCTCCATCTCAAGATACTTGTGAACGCTGGTTTAAATGCTTTAAAGGTGATGATTTTGATCTGAAAGACAAAGAACGTCCAGGTCAATTTGAACCATGCTTTGACTATAAAATGACCAGAATGGGCCAGAAGACACAGCAAAGTAATTTTGTTTCATGATGACACACCATCACCCACTTCAAAACCAGTTAAAGACACGTTAAAATATCTTGCCTGGGAAGTACTAACCCACCCGCTGTATTCACCAGACCTTGTTCCTTCAGATTACTACTTGTTCCGGTCGATGGCACACGCACTTTCAGAGCAGCACTTCAAAACGTACGAAGAGGTGGAGAATTGGGTCTCTGAATGGTCTGCCTCAAAACAAGAAAAGTTCTATTGGGACGGTATCCACAAACTACCTGAAAGATGGGGAAATGTATAGCTAGCGATGGACATTACTTTGAATAAAGCACTTTTGATGTTTCTCTTGAAATTATCGTGTTTTCTTTGATTACAAAAGCCGCATTATTAACCAGTTCACCTGGTATTTCTTGGCGTTCTTGGGGCCTGAGGCCTAAGTAGATGAAACAGATGAACAGGTCACTGGGTTGAGAATGAGGTGGGGTGCAAGCTGCTCTGGACTCAGGTAGGTGGCGGTTTGAATTCTGGCTCTTTCACTTGAGTGGCTTTGGTGCGATTTGACCTCTGGGGTCTCTGGGGTTTTTCATTTGTAAAATGAGAAATTGCATGAGAGAAACCTGGGTTCTGCTTCACACTAGATTCATTACACGAAAGAACCTCAGTTTCCTCCTCTGTAAAATGGGGAGAGTAATCTCTGGGCTGATGGTTGTGTAACTAACTGTAGGGGTAAACCGTAACTTTGAGGCTGTAAAGGACCTTAGTAAAAGCTGGGTTTTCACCTGAACCAACAGTTTATAAAATGATTTTGTATTATTTCAGACCTCAGCTTGGTTTGGGAAGGAAACGGAAAGGGTGCCCTCCCCTCCCTACGGTCCTTTATTTTATTTTATTTTATTTTACTTTATTTATTTTATATTTTGTTTATTTATATATATTTTCCCCCTCCGGCCCTTTAGACGAGCGCCCACTTCACCAGTCACAGATTGCATTCTCCACGCCCACAGATTCGGGCTTCCCAGCAGTGGGAAAGCGCAAAGCCTTTTCTCAGGGAAAGCTCATGGTTGGCCCTTTGGGATCCACGTGCTAACCTCGCGTGCGCCGGCTGGCTGCGCAGCTTCTAGGTCTTGACCCGACCCTTTCTGGGAGGCAATTTACGTTAAAGTCACGGCCAACCCTTCTTAAAGGTACAGTCTCTCACCCAGTGTGTAGTTTTTTTTTTTTTTTTGGGGTTTGTTTTTTTGTTAGAACAAACTATCAGGCTGCACAAAAGTTTTAAAGACGAGGCAGGTGGTGGAGTTGGCCGGGGAGAGAAATGTGTCTCCCTGAGAAGTGGGATCTGAGACGTAGGCGTAAGATTTAAGCCCATCTGCCACCCCGCGAGGCAGGGTAACCTGGCCGATTCCAATCCCGAGCTCTTAACTTGGAGCCTCAGTTTCACCAGCTGTAAAATGGGGTGAATAATAACCGACCTCTAAAAGATTTGAGACGTAGAAGATAAAACGGTGTGAGCCCAGGCTGGTTTGGCTCAGTGGGTAGAGCGTTGGCCTGCGGACTGGAAGGGTCCCAGGTTCGATTCCAGTCAAGGGCACATGCCTGGGTTGCCGGCTCGATTCCCAGAGGGGGGCGTGCAGGAGGCAGCAGATCAATGATTCTCTCTCATCATTGATGTTTCTCTCTCTCTCTCCCTCTCGTTTCCTCTCTGAAATCAATAAAAATATATTAAAAAAACAACAACAACGGTGTGCGAGTAACCAATGTCGGTCCTCTTCTACCTTACTCATCCTCTCTTGTCCGAGGCCCAGAGCGGCTGGGGGTTGAAATGCCCAAGGTCACGCGGAGGTGGGACAGAGCCCAGGTTGAAGCAGGGACTCCCCGCTTCCGGACCAGCCTTTTCTCTCTGTCCAGCCTGCCAGCTCGTCTAACCTCACTGCGCACAAGCGCACGGAACCCTCCACTTTGTCAAGCGGTTTTGGAGCTGAGTCTCAGTCTGTCAAATGGGATGATGCCAGCTGATTCCCGTCTGAAGCGGTCCCCGTGAAGTTGTAAAAACCCAGCCCTGCGGGCAAATGCTTGCCATCACTCTCCGATTGTCCGCGGCTTTGGAACGGATTCAACACCGCCCCCCCTCCCCCCGCCACGCAGACTAAGCCACTGAGGAGGAGGGGGAGAGTGCATTCACGCTGTCCGGCGAGTTATTGAGGGTGTGGGGTTCCACGTGCAGCGGCGGCCGGAGGACTAGCTGTGGGGCGTGCGGGTTGTGAGAATACGCTGTCAATGCGGTGCTGCCGATAGGTCGCGCGCGACGTGGAGACCCGCGACCTTGGCTCGCGGACCCGGCAGGGTACTAGCTGCTTGGGGAAAAGGGCTCCGCTGGTTCCCAGGAGGCCTCGAGTGGGCGGGGCCGGCGTCACTCCGGGTGTGCAACCGGTCGGCCCGTGGAGGCGGGGCCTCGCGGCGTGGTACGGGGGCGGGGCGGGCTCGGCGGCCTTCCTCGTCGGCCTTGGAGCGAGGTGAACGCGCGCGGACCCCGCACCGGTCGCGGACCCGCCATGGGCCCGCCCGACCCCGGGCTCCGCGCCGCGCGAGTACCATCCTAAAGCCAGGTGGGCGGGGCAGGACCGGGACTGAGGGCCCGGCTAGGGATGGAGGCCGGAGTGGGGTCTCTCGGGGTCCCCAGGAGCCTGAACCGGGGCTGGGCTGGGGGCGCGGAGTCGCGGTCCGTTGCGTCAACCAAGTTGGCTTCACCGGGAGTGGGGTCCGGGAGTGTCGCCGAGGGGCGGGAACAGATCCTGTCTCCCCCTTCCTGCTTCTCGCTCTCTCGGTCGAGTCTCCCGGCCTGTAATTTTGGGGAGAGAGAGCAGAGAGATTGTCCTCAACCTCGCCCCAAGCCGAGCCTTTCCGGCCTGGGATGGGGTGCGGGGAAGGGCCGGGCGCCCAGCCTGCAGTCGGAAGAGAGCAGATTTGCTTACACATGCCCTGCACTGCCGGGTCCCACCTCTCCACGCTCGGTGACCCGTGGCTTGCATGTGCCGGCCTCGGGGCTGAGGGCTGTAATAGAGGGGCGCGGGGAGGCGGGGGTGTTGGCTACGGCGTTTTGATCTTGGGGACGCTGGGGCCAAACCAGCACCCTGGCTGAGGAGGTGCCCAGTAAGCCTGCGTGGTGAGGGCGAGTGAGGACTTGGCAGCGGGCCACTGTTGCCCATTAACTAACCGGTGACTATCCCGGTTTCCTAATTACTCCCAGAGTGACCTTGAGCAGGTCGCCTCACCTCCCGGAGCCTCAGTCTCCCCATAGGCAAAGTGGAGATGGCAGTAAGGGCTTTAAAAGGCTCTTGTGATGATCCCTGGAACTCATACTCACGGCCCTTCCCCGCACCCCATCCCAGGCCGGAATGGGGTGAGCGGTGAGAGTAAAGTCCGGAAGCGCCCTGCCTCCGTTTTCTCAGCCACTGATTTCTGTTTTGTGAGCTGGAACTCCTGGAGCTTTGTTTTTCAGAATTGAAGCTACAAGATGGCTGATCAGGACCCTGGGGGCATCAGCCCCCTCCAACAGATGGTGGCCTCGGGTGCCGGGGCTGTGGTCACCTCCATCTTCAGTAAGACCTGGGGAGGTGGGGGAGCGGGGGGGCAGGCCAGAGACTGAAAGTGTCTTGGTCCTGGAGGAGGTGTCAGGAGTGGGGCCTTGAAAGGAGTCTTCAGCCCTGCCCTCTCCCCTAGTGACCCCCCTGGACGTGGTGAAGGTCCGCCTGCAGTCTCAGCGTCCCTCAGTGACCAGCGGTGAGTGTCCAGCCCTGGAACCAGTAGGGGGTGGTGTCTGCGCAAAAGGATCTCCTAGAGATGGGATCCCTGGGGGAGGGGGGCGCTCTCCTGACTTGAGGGGCTACCTTGTATTTTAGAACTGATGCCTCCCTCCAGACTCTGGAGTCTCTCTTACACCAAATGTGAGTGCCCCTAGCCACAGGGAGCCGTGAGGGTCAGGGGAGGGAGTGCCCCAGTCTCCCCAGGGCACCTGTGAGCCTTGGCAGCTATGGACTAGCACAGTGGTCAGCAAACTCATTAGTCAACAGAGCCAAATATCAACAGTACAACGATTGAAATTTCTTTTGAGAGCCAAATTTTTTAAACTTAAACTTCTTCTAACGCCACTTCTTCAAAATAGACTCGCCCAGGCCGTGGTATTTTGTGGAAGAGCCACACTCAAGGGGCCAAAGAGCCACATGTGGCTCGCGAGCCGCAGTTTGCTGACCACGGGACTAGCACATGCTCCCAGGTCCTCCCAGCCAGCCCTCTGTCCTGCACATGAATACCCACCTGAGGACCCCAGCCTCTGCTGGCCCTCCCGGGACGGGGCTCACCACCTCCCTGCAGGGTTCCAGGGCCATGGCCTTCATTGTCCCCTCCCCTTCCCCAGTGCCCTCTCTCCGACCCACAGGGAAGTGCCTCCTCTACTGCAATGGTGTTCTGGAACCCCTGTACCTGTGCCCGAATGGTGCCCGCTGTGCCACCTGGTTTCAGGACCCCACTCGCTTCACTGGCACTATGGTGAGGAGCAGCTGTGCCCTCAGCTGGGTCTGTCAGAATTCCTGAGGGATAGATGGCTGGGCAGCAGGCCCAGGAAAGAAGGACTATAACAAAGCATGTTGGGGCAGCCAGTTCGGTTTGGGAAAGGCTCCCCTGAGGAGGTAGTGCCCTCCGTGTGGTTTTGAAGGGTGAACAGGAGTCCACCTGGAGCCAAATGGGGACTGGCATGTGTGAAGACCTGAGGGGCTGCTGCCTCCCAGCAGGACCCAGGGCTGTGGGCAGAGGCGAGGGCATCGGGTTAGGGCCCAGCCGGGGCCAGCCCCTTCACAGGCCTCTTTCATGTTCATCCCTCCTGCTCGGGCTGATGTCCTCTTGGCCAGGATGCCTTTGTGAAGATTGTGAGACACGAGGGCACCAGGACCCTGTGGAGTGGCCTCCCAGCCACCCTGTGAGTCCCCCAGGCCTGCATGCTGTCTTCCCTTATGCCCTGCTGATCTCTTGCTCCCCTATTGGCTGGCTGGCTGGGGCAGGGAAGGCCTGGGGGGGTTGGAAGTCCCAGCTAATGTCTCTTCACACCCCCAGGGTGATGACTGTGCCAGCAACCGCCATCTACTTCACGGCCTATGACCAACTCAAGGCCTTCCTGTGTGGTCGAGCTCTGACCTCTGACTTCTATGCACCCATGGTGGCTGGTGCATTGGCCCGCTGTGAGCACAGCCCTGGGCCCTTGATCTCCCTTTGGCCCCAGCTCTGCCTGAGCTCAGTCCTAGCTCCCAGCTTCACTCTCTGCCCACTTAGGGGTGGGGAGATGTCTTGGGCTCCCAGACCCTGGGGCACACTGCCATTAGGACCTGTGAGCTGATCCCTCCCCATTGTTCCCCACAGTGGGCACCGTGACTGTGATAAGCCCCCTTGAACTGGTACGGACAAAGCTGCAGGCTCAGCATGTGTCATACCGGGAGTTGGGTGCCTGTGTTCGAACCTCCGTAGCTCAGGGCGGCTGGCGCTCGCTGTGGCTGGGCTGGGGCCCCACTGCTCTTCGGGATGTGCCCTTTTCAGGTAGGCACCAGGGGCGCAGGGGATATGGGGTAAGGGGACCCTTGGATGATGCACGGGAGGTCTACAGCCAAGTTCCACCTTTGATACTACTGACCTTGAAGTCACATAACTTTTCTGAGCCCTATCTCATCTGTGAAATGGGCTCAATGTACAGGGTATTTGCCCAGGTTTTCACGAGATAATTCCTGCAGAGAACCTGTTACAGAAACTGTAGTGTAGCAAACAGGCCTCTTAACTGGGAGGGAGTGGTTGTCATGGGATAGGTCAGTGGAAGAGGGTGGTATGGGGCCCACCCTTCTGCCTTCCCCACATCTAATGAGTGTATCTTGTGCCCCCAAGCCCTGTATTGGTTCAACTATGAGCTGGTAAAGAGCTGGCTGAGTGGGTGCAGGCCAAAGGACCAGACATCAGTGGGCATCAGCTTTGTGGCTGGTGGCATCTCAGGAACGGTGAGTTGACTGGGCTGGGGGTGAGGCTGGCAGAGGTGTCCTTGATGGCAGTGCAGGAGCTGCCTGTTGAGAAGCAAGCTCACCCTCCCTGGTGCTAAGGCTGGCAGACTCTGGCTGGGTGCAAGGGATGGGGGTCCTGGGAATGGAGATGAAGCCTCCCCACCCCCACCCCCGACCCCCGCCCCCAGGTGGCTGCCATCCTGACTCTACCCTTCGATGTGGTGAAGACGCAACGCCAGGTTGCGCTGGGAGCCGTGGAGGCTGTGAGAGGTGAGGGGTTTGGCTGGCATGGTGTGGGGGCAGGTGGGGGTCCAAGTGGGGTTTTACTGGGTTATGCCTTGTGCCTGCAGTGTCACCTGTGCACGCCGACTCCACCTGGCTGCTGCTGCGGAGGATCCGGGCCGAGTCTGGCACCAGGGGACTCTTTGCAGGTGAGTGTCTGTGTCCAGGCCCTGGTGAGGTTGGGGCCCTCTGGGACCCAGCCTCTGACCCCAGCCTTGCCCTCTCACTGCAGGCTTCCTCCCAAGGATCATCAAGGCCGCCCCCTCCTGTGCCATCATGATCAGCACATATGAGTTGGGCAAAAGCTTCTTTCAGAGGCTCAACCTGGAACAGCCTCTGAGCCAGTGAGAGGAACGAGGGGAATGAGGGCCCCATCTCTTCCTTGGATGGTGTGGGGCAGGAGGAGTCTGAGCCAAGTGCCTTGTCCTCAGGGGAAGGGGCCTCATTTTTTTCCTCTCAGCTCAGCCCCAAGGGTACCAGCCCATCCGTTGGGCCTGCCCAGGCCCCTGTCAGACAGCTTTCTTCCTGCTGGTCCTCATCCCAAGCCCCAAGGATAATCACTTTTCCACCCCACCCCCCAAGTTCAAGACCAAATCTGTTCACACTTTCCTCCCTCTGCCCTCTCGCCCATTTTCCTGTGTTTGTTGTAGCTGGGCCTGCCCCCAAGGCCCACAGAACCCTGGACCTGGCCAGTCTGAACCTACTGCTGTTAATTCATTGAGTGTAAAGATGATGAATTTTTCTCCAGTGTCTGTGACTGCAGGGGCAGGGGGCATTGGGGTTGGGGGAAGCAGGACTTGGTGAGTGATTTGCATGGAGGAGGCCTGGAAGGGATCTTGGTGGGTATAGGCTTTGGCTGCCTGGGTGGTGCTCATGTAAAGGACCCCCCAGTTTAGTGAGGACCCAGAGTTGGGGTCAAAAAGCAACCTTGATAGTGTTAGGGCCAGGGTAGAGGATGGTGAGGCATCCCCAAGGGCACACTTATATATGACAGGAGGGAGGGTTGCTTCACTGCCAGGCTTTGGCCTAATGGGAGGGTCTGCACCTTTGGGCCAAAGCTGAATTGTGCAGGATGATGGAGAAGGGTCCTTCCTCCCTGGCCTTGCCTCCATCCTGCCCACCCCCCACGACGTTCATTCTCTTCTCTGCCTGGAGTTGAGCAAATTCTTAGAGTGTCAGGTTGAAGGGGTATTTATGTGTCTTGGTCCTGCTCTGGGTGGACTAATACTCAGGTGCTTCATACACAAGTCACCCACTCCTGAACTATTCAGACCCGCCTGCTCCCTCGGGGCGCACACTGATTCTGTGGTGCAGCATCATGTGGGCCCAGCACTGGCTCTGCCATATCCTGCCGACCTCAGGACAGGGTCCTGTCCCAGCCCCCACAGACAAGGCTTCCCTCAGTCCTCTGGTTTTTATTTGCCTGATTCCCTCCCTCAGAGCCCCTGCGCTGGGGGCCGAGGAAGAAGTGACTCCAGGGAATGAATACAGGACAGACAGGAGAGGTGCGGGAGATGAAGGTGCTGAGGCTGGGCCACCAGCTCCTGAGGAGGGTGGGGAAGATGGTGAAGAAGAGTCCCAGGAGGGAGCAGCCAGGCATCGGTCACCAGAAGAATGGAACAAGCTTCCCCAAGGACTTGCTGTGGCCTTGGCGATCCCACCTTCCTACCCAACCGGCTTCTCTTGGTCACCCTGCTTCCTTGGGCAGGAAGCTAAAACCAGAAGCAAAGGGTTTCGATCCCAAGAGACCTCTGGCTGGGTGGGCAGCGTTCTCTGGCAGGTGGCCTGGATTGGGGGACTCGGGAAAGGCGGTGGGTGTCTATGCCCTGGCAAGTGGGGCTGGCACAACCCACACTGTTCAGCTGGGGCTCAGTGCTGGGCTGCCCTCAGGACTGTCGCTCACCAGGCACTCGTTGGATTTGAAGCTCGCCAGGGACTTGCAGCTGGGGATGGAAGCCAGGGAGCCGCAGAGGCCCAGCATGGAGGGCGTGGGGTCCTTCCCTGGGGAGAGAGGGTGGGTGAGGCCAGGCCAACCAGTCTGCATGGGTCAGGGCCTTGGGATCAGACCACCCCCCACCAGGAGACGCCTCATTTCTGCAGCATCTGCCATTTCCATGAACCTTGTTAAGCACCTGCCTGTGCCATACGCAGCACAAGGAACACTATGGTAATCGTCAGTTTATGTTTCTGTCTCCCCGAGGTTCATCCGCTCTCTGTCCATTTATTAAACACACAGTTCTGTTCCAAGCACTGGGGATACAGAGAACAGACTGGACACAGTCCCTGCCCTCAAGGAGCTCACAGTCTGGTGGGGAGACAGACACATGGACAATCAAACAGTGTGGCAGGGTCACATGTTCATAGCCTGCCTCGTCTCGAGATCTAGGGTCATCCAGTACAGTGGTTTTTAGAAAAGACATGACATCCAGGCACCAGGAAAACTAGGGTGGGAAACCAAGATGAAGCCATGGGGAGGGCAACACAAAATGCATGCGTTGAAGTCCTGGGCATTCGCTTGAAGGGAGCCACTAATTTGGCTCAGAGCTTCCTGGCAGCCAAAGAAAAGGGGGAGACAAGGGTCAGGCACGTGGTTCACAGAGTGCATGAGATATGAGCTAATTAGGCAAAGACCTCCCGAGCATTTGAACCCCTTGAGGATGTCTTAACAAAAAGCCATTAAGCCCTCACCACATGCCAAACGTGATCACTGATCAGCATCCCCACTTTACAGATGAGAAGGCTCAGCAATGTGAATAACTGACCAAGCTCCACCACCAGAGGAGGCGCAGCTGGGGTTTGCACTAGGGGCTGCCCTACACCCCAAACCAAGCTCTTAATCGCTGTGCTAACCTCTCTGGAAGGGCTGAGTTCAAGGGAATTGACCAGGGCCTGACTACAAGCCCCAAGGCCTGGCCTGAGCCCTTCCTGGAGGCATGCTGGGTCTGCATGGAGGGGCTCACCGATGGGGCCCCAGGGCTCCTCATCCTGCTTGCCCTCTCCCAGGCGCTGGGAGTCCGAGCTCAGACTGGCTTCAGCTGACAGCCGCTCCGTGCTCATGAAACTGTGTCTGTGACAGAGTAGAGAGCTGGTGTATGGGCAGAGGCTTACCGCCCCCCCATGCCCCTCTTCCCTCGGAGGCACCGGCACTCAGGCCCAAGCTGAGCCTAGCTGTGCTTACCTCCGGTACAGCCTGGGGTTGCTGACACCCTCAGCCCCATTGAGCGTTCCCAGTGATGGCCATTGGTTGACCAGGGACGTGGTGAGCTCCTTGGAACCCTGGACTAGGGGAGCGTGGTCGCCAGGGATGAGACCTGTCCTGGGATGGGGAGGTGGGGGTCAGGCTGGCTGGGAGAGGGAACAGAAGTAGGGAAGGGAGTCTCAGCAAGGGGGAGGGGTTAGGGTTGAAACCTGGGTAGCAGAAATGGGGACCGAATGTTGAGGATCAGCGGGGCAGATTCTAGAAGCCAGTGGAGAGTACTGGGGGTCAGAGAAGTGACAAGGATTAGTGCCCTCAGGTTGGGGGCTGGAGGGAGAAAAGGGTGTCGTGGGAGTCAGGAGAATGGTGTAGGAATCCTGAAATGTAATTAGTGGTTGGGGGCGGGGCGCGAGCTTGGGAATCATGCTGGGAGGTCATAAGATGATGGAAGGTTTAATGGGTAAATATCAGGGATGGGTAGGAGGTCAGGGGTCACCATGGGTGATGACAGTCAGTGGGTGTATGTAGCACATCAGAGAGAATAATTCAATGATGTTGAAGGTCGCTGAGTAACAGGTCCTTGTGAGTAATGTTGGGGCCCCTGGAATAATGTTGGATGGATGGCCATTCTAGCTGATGTCGGGTAATTGAAATGAAGTGGGGACGGGTTTTTGGAAGGGTCCCAGGATCTTAGTTAAGGATAACGTAAAAGGTTCCTGGGGAGATTTCAGGTAGAGTGATGGGGTCAGTGGTTTGATGCTGGTGATTGGTTGAGTTGGATGCAGGTATCAGGAAAGGTGAGGCTGGAGTCAGTAGGGGCGATGTGGGGGGTTCCCTGGGGTGATGTGTTGGGGGGGCCGGGTCAGGGGTCAGGGCGGCGACGCTCACAGCTGCTCCTGCAGCTCCAGGATCACGCCTTCCAGCTCCCGCTTTTCGCGTTGGTTCTGCGCTGCCGCCTCCTCCAGCTGCAGCTGTAGCCGCCGGTTCTCCGCCTCCAGGTCCTTCAGCTGCGACTCGCGCAGACGCACCAGCTCCTCCAGGTAGCCCTGCGGAGCGCCGGTGAGCCCGGGCGGGCGGAGAGGAGGGTCCCAGCACCGCCCGGCCCACCCCACTCCCTCCCAGCTGCCTGTCACCGCGCAGCGCAGCGCACACCTTCTGCGCGTAGACGATGCGAAACTTCTGTTCCATCTTGTGCCACTTGCTGTACCAGCTGTCCTCGTCCGTGACGAGCGGCAGGTACGGGTGCTCGGGAGAGTTGTCCTCGCTGGTGCTGCTCTCGGCGCTGTGCCGCTCCTCCTCATCCGTCAGGTAGTCGTAACTTGCGGGAGGGAGCAGTGGGCACCGCAGGCTCGCCCGTGCATCCCTCACTGCCCCTTGGACTGGGGGCCGCGGTGCCTGCCCCCTGCCCCATCCCCGTCCCTCCGGGCCGGGATCTGCCCGTACCCACCGCAGCAATCCAGCTTCTCACCTCTGGGTGAACTTTAGGTAGGGCGTGTAGTCGATGACCACGGGGGTCTTCCCATCCAGCACTTCACCCTTTAGGCAGAAGCTGAGAACAGAGAACCCACAGGGAAGGGGGTATAAGGGGGTGAGGGGGTGTACATTCGTGAGTGGGGACACCCCACCACAACCACCACCACACTGGCACCGACACCTAGGCCCCACCTGAAGTCTATGGCGCTCAGTCCTATCAGCATCCCAGTGAGGACCGTGGCTTCCTCCCTCAGCATGATGGCTCCTGAGTCATAGAACCGTCTGTGGAGAGTGGTGGTGGTGGAGGGACTTATGGTGCAGCACCCTCCCTGGAGCCCACATCTCTCAGGATCTCTTTTGTTGGTTTGCTACAAACCTTTCTTAGAGGAAGGAGGTATCTGCTTCCTGCTCATCCCTCAGGTGTGGGTCTTGTGTCTCCCTCAGATTGGGGCCCACTGGGAATATCACCTGTCTCCCACCTATTAGAATGTGTGTCCCCTGAGAATAGACTCTCCTCAATCTCCTGAGCTACCCGTTTCCCACCAAGTACTGAGTCACCAGATCCTTAAAAGGAGGAAACACACCATTCCCCACTGGCACAACCTGCCTGTGATCCTGCCCCTGCCTTGGGTGACTGATTGACATAGTGGGTGACAGGAAGGGTGACAGTGCAGAGAATGAAGCTCCGCATGCTGGGACTCTGCAGTCCCAATAGGTAGGGCTGTGTTGTAGGACATGGAACAAGGCCAAGTAAAATGACACATAGTTGAGACTTGTCCAGATGTGTGTCTAAAGGTAGAGATGTGTGAGTCTGGTGCTGGGAAGTGATGGGAGATAATGAATTTTATTTGGAAGAGGTGATGATGGCGCCAAAGGTGTGTATCCTAACTGCAGGCTAGGCTGACCTGTGGACAGACGGGGAGAGAGGGAAACTAGGTGCATGCCGGGAGTTGTAGTCCAGATATGAAAGGTTGCTGCAGGAAGTTAAGGATAAAGTGTGTTTAGGTAATGGACATACACACTGGGACCTGTGGTCTGGCTGACTGAGAGGGTCTGACCTGGTGGTCCGGGTGTCCCGCAGGGCTGTGGTGATGTATTCCGACATGCGCTTCTCCATCAGTGCTACTCGGATCCATGCCCGGCCCTGGAAAGCATGCTCACCTTTACTGAAGGGACTCGTGTGCACCATTGGGCCTGGACCTTCTGTGGCTGTTCTCCCCATTATCCATGGCAGGGTGAGGACCAAGGAGCAGGCAGTTCCCCAATATCCAGAGCTTGGAGAAGCTGCTCTGGTCCTGCCCATTGCAAGCCGCTCACCTTGGCTCGGGCTGTGCTGATGTTCTCCATGTTCTCGATGCTGCTCACACAGTTGTTGGGCACTTTGCTGCAGGCCAGCCGGATATAGTCCCAGAAGCCCCGCTGCCCATCTGAGCTGAACCAGCTCACTGGACCTGCTGGGGCACAGGCTGAGCCAGGGCAGGGAGGGGGCTCAGCGAGACAAGGGAGTTTAGAGAGGGCCCATGTAATGGGTCACATACATGCATAAGTGCAAGTCACGCACATACATAGTGCCTGCCCCAAACATATGTGCACACACATGCATGTACACAAAGGGCACATCCATATAACTGCATGTCCAGAAGACCCCTTCCCCTCTTCCTAACTCTGTGCATGAGTTGCTGTACATAGACCAGAATCGGGACCAGGGTCAGTGATGGGGTTCAGAAAGCCACAGAGTAGATCTGAGTGGAGGTTGGGAGGGCTGGGCAATGAGGAACAGGAACCTGGGCCCACCTTTGAAACGGTGGCTGAGGATCTGCTCTAAGATGGCTGCAAAATTCACAAACTCCTCGGATGAGTCATCGATGGGCTCTGCTGTGTACTTCTCCAGCAGTGTTTTCACAGAGAACCTGGGTGGAGGGTAGGGAGAAGGGGCAGGGGGTGTCGGGTGAGAAGACAGAATGATGGTGGCGGGGAAAGGGCATCAGGCAAAAGAGAGGGACAAAGGGCAGAGAAGAGGTCGTGAAGAGCATGGATGTAGCGGGTGGCAGAGGGAAAGAGGGTGGGAGACAGGTGAGAATAGAGTGACCATAGAGGTGCTGTGACATGGGAGTGCTAGGGCAGCAGGTGGGAGGCTGATTGACATAGTGGGTGACAGGAAGGGTGACAGCCAGAGAAAGGGAGCTTTGGGAACAAGGTATGAGAGGGGATGAAACAATAGGTAGCAAGTCCAGGCACCTAGAGCCGGAGGCTGTCCCGGAGCCCCTCCTTGCCCACCCTTTGGAGTGGCATTCTCTATGTATGTGTGTTGGGGTCAGCTAGGAGTTAGAAGCTGGTTTGTACCCCTGCACTGTGCTGTCTTCTGCTTTTTACCTTTAGTACCTTCTGGAGTGGGGGGGTCACCTGTGCCAGGGCTTGTGAGTTGACACTGAAAACATGGGGTGTGGGTATGCATGGTGACCAGGTGGGTTCTCAGCACACCAAGGCCCCCCTGTCCCCCTTTCCTTCCCAGCTTAGCCGCCCACACGCCAGCTGCCCAGAACCAGGAGGTGCAGAGCTGGGCTGGGGGAGGTGCAGAGTGTGGGCCTGGCAGACAGGCTGGGTGGGAGGGAGCATTGGCTGCAGATCTGTGGAAGGGGCCTTGGGGGCCCTGACACCTGGCTTCTCAGAGAAGGGAGTCAGGGGAAGCCAGTGGAGCTGAGGGACTGGAGCCCAGCAGCCCCCATCCCTCCCTGCAGTCCTGCTTGAAGCCCCAGCTCCCTCTGCAATCCCTACTCCTAACCCCTGCAATCTCCACCCGCCATGCTGCCATGTGTGGGGCAGGGCTGAGGGCACGGGTCCCAACATCCCCTTATTGCCCTGTTGTGGGTGGCAGAGCAGATACAGGGGTTGCTTGAAACTGTCCTTTCCCCCCTAAGCTTATCAAGGCCTGTAATTGGCCAAGCACTATACTTTGCAGTGGCATCTCATCCATCACTATAACAGTCCTGGGAAATAGTTCCTCTTATCATCAACATCATCCCCAGTTCACATATAAGGTAACTGAGGGTCCAAGTGTCGACTGATCTATTCAGAGTCACATCACCCAGCTTCTGAGGATTCAAGTAAGTATGTCTGATTCCAAAGCCCTTGCTCTTTCTGCTATATCTTGGTCCCCTGGTGGCTGTCAAATTCCCAAGGACCTAAGCAGCTCCTGCCTCCTCTGCCCTCTGTCCTCCGCTCTGTGCTCCAGCCCTGGGGCACTGGCCTCCTTGGCTCTCAGGCCAATGGCCCAGCTGAGTCCACGGGCCTTCCTTCCTTCCCTTTGCACTTAGAGTTGGTCTGGCATGAGATCAGAGCCAGGACTGTGTTGGGGTTGCACTAGGGGGAGGCAGCCTGGTGGACTCAAGTCCTGTTTCCTTGTGATACCCATGTGGCTTTGGACAAGTCATTTCCTCTCTCAGAGGCCCATAGTCTCAGGTGCAAACAGGAACAGTATTACCTGACGCATTAAATTTTGGTTCAGATCCCAGACAGGACTAGAAGGTGAGTGTGTGTAATCCTGAGGTGGTGAGAGGCTGGGCCATTAATGGGAAGGTTGGGCCTGCAGAAGGAGCCCGTGTTTAGGGTGTTATCTGGGCTTCACTATGCAGCCCCCACACCCTGACGATTTTGATCATCTGGGTCAGACCACAGTGGGGGCCCGGGGCTGGTTTCAGCACTGCAGCATGTGTCCGCAGGGGTACTGCAGGGATGGCCACCACCCCCGGGAGCTCCATGGTGTGCTCCCTGTTAGGAGGTGCCGTGGCTGCTGCAGGTTGCCATGGAGACAGGGAGGCCAGGGCCCAGGGGAGACCTCAGCTTGCTAAAGGGACCTGTTCTGGGAGCTGGAGGCAAACCATGTGACAGTGATGAGGCAGCAGAGGCCCGAGGGCTTTCTTAGCCTTTGTCATGCCCCTGATTCTCCCCAAACTCTATCTCTCACACTGCAGCTCTCAGCCCACTTTCAATCCACCAGAACCTCTGCTTCTGCAGCCTAGGCCAAGGAGAGGTCCCCCTTCCCCACACACTCAAGAGACCCAGCTGTGCTGGCTGGCAAGAGAAAGAAGAGGAACCTAGGAAGTCACGAGGGAGGAGAGGGACAGGAAGGGTGTCATCAGGACAGGGCTGTTGTGTGCCAGGCATTGGGCTAGACTCCTACATGGATTATGTCGTTACCATTCCTTGGCATGGCTGTTACACCTATAATAGGGGTGATGAGGCACCCAAGACCCGGAATGAGTAGAAGACTTCACCAAAGTTGCACAGCTAATAACTGATGGAGCAAGAGCTTGAACGTAGGACCATTTGGCCCCAAAGGCAGAAATCTAGTTTACACCACACTGGCAGAAGTTGAGGTGTGAGGGTGGAGGCAGAGGTCTACACTTTGTACTCATCCCTTCTATAACATTTCAGACATCTTGTCAGAGGCCTGATGTGCTGGGCACTGTGCGAGGCACTAGGGATCTAGTGGTGTGAGACAGGCGCAGTGTGGTTGGGTGTGTGCCCAGGAACCTGGGAGGAGCTAGAGGACACAGTAGCCAGGGCATCAGGTGGGCATGATTCCTGTGTACGGGCAGGTGGAGCCGGCAAGGGAAACCAGCTGAGATGTGCGCTGGAAGCTCCCTGCCTTCAGAGGTGGCACGGGGCTGGGGGGAGCAGGGAGATTGCAGGTGAAGGCAGCTGACATGGGGATCCTAGAAGGAGAGATGAGTATAGGTGAGGGCTGAGGTAGAGAGGCTGAGCTAATGGCATTCCTGGCTTCAGGGCAGGCCAGGGAGGGTGAGTCTCTGCAGGGCTGAAGTGGGAAGGTTCACTTCGTGGGCCCCAAGAAAGCAGGGGAATCTTCTCAACACTGCAACAGCCCCACCCTCAGGGACCAGTGGGCCTGCCCTTCCAATCTCCTCCCCTTGAACCAAGGAGACCCAGGTTTCTGCGGGGGCCCTCAGTCCTTCCCATGGCAAGGGCAGCACCCCTCATCCTTCACTGGATGAATTCAGGGTCTTTGCCCCCAGGCCCTGTTGACTCTGCCACAGGTTGAAGCTGCCCAGAGAAGGAGGGCACCATTTCTGCTTCAGGATTTGAACACTGGAAAATCTCCCAGAAAAGCCCCACTCCAGAGAGGCGAGGCTATTGGCAGGAAGGAGGGTATGCATGGAGGGCAGCCTCCCTGTCCTCAGCAAGGGAGCCAACCATCACCACCCCTCCCCCTCACGCACAGTGTCACTTCCTGGTTCTCACAGGAAGCTGCAGTACCAATTAAACACCCCCCACCCTCCAGGCCTCGGGCTGGGCATAGGCCTGGCTTGGCCTAGAAGGGTAGGAACCAGACTTCCAAACCCCGTCCCCGGTCTGGGCCTCAGAGGACAGTGGACTCGCTCCTCTTAACCCTGTGCCACCTTCCTTTTCTCCGCGGCTGCTGTGCATCCTCCCGCAGGCAGGCTCATCCCGGCTTCCAAAGCCGTCCCGACCCTTCTCCCGGACCACACCACCCCGCCCGCCAGCAGAGCCCACCTGCACACGGTAATCAGGTTCCTACGCTCCACGGCCACGTTGCGGGAAGACGCTTTCTTGGAGGACAGCCCCAGAGCCATGGTGGTCAGGACAAAGCTCGCTTCCATCCAGATGTGCAGCCCCTGCTGCCGCTGCCAGCCGCCTCTTACCCCGCCCGGCACCCCGGCCTCCCCGCCGGATCACGGCTGGGCCTTCTGCCCATCGGGGCCCCTCGACCCCTCTATGGCCATCCCCCTGCTACTGCGCGGGTGCCCGGCCCCTAGGCTCCCTCCCCAGGCGGCGATTCGGGAGCAAAACAAGGCCGGGGAGGGAGCTCTCCGAGGTGCTGAGCCGGGGCCCGTCACCCCCTCCTCTAGCCGTCTGCCCCCCCACCTCGGCCAGTGACGTCACGGCCCTTGGACTCCGCCCCCCGGCAGGCCAGGGACCAATCCGCAGAGGATGCAGGATTTCGTGGGGGAGGGGAGAGGACCAGGACCTCCGGGAGGGCGGAGGGCGTCCCTGGAAGAGGCAGCGATTGGAGGGAGTAAGAAGGGGTATCTGGCCTGTCCTCCACCCCCTATCCAGAGCCCGGGGACCCCTAGTCTTACGTCTCTGAGCTCCAACTCCTCTACTCTCCACTTTCTGACCTGTGGTCAGTGGTGTCTACCTCAGATTTCCCTCTGGGTAATGGAGGTCCTCACCTCCTGTACCCTCCTCACCCCAGCACCTCCCTTCCCTTCAGTATCTTAACAAGACCAGGGCCAGGTCTGTGTCCAGAGAGCGCAGGTGGCCCTACACTGCTGACTCAGGAGGCCAAGGAGCAGTTAGAGAGACTACGTATCTGTCTGAGTCCAGGCTCCCCTTGGCCGCGCCGGCCCGCGGAGTCTACTGCTCCTGGGGTGGGGGATGGGAATTCACCATCAGCCGCAGGAGCCCAGAGCCTGGAACCTTTCAGGACTGAGTGGAGAGTAGACTGACAGCTAGGGGCCTGGGTTTTGTGGGGATTCCCAGCAGCAGAGCTGGTGCCCACAGTGGTCTCAAGGCACCGCTTCCCCTCGAAGTCTTAGCCCCTCACACCACCCTAGGGGCATCTGGCTTCGGGTTAACCTCTTGGCTGCCAACATTGTTGCATGGTGCCATCAACCCTCTCTGCAAAGCTGAGGAGGTCCCCGCAAAGCTGGTTGCATCTTTTACAGGAAGGTGGGGGAAATGGAGGCACAGTCTGGCTTCCCCGCTGCCCTTTACCTCTCAGTTGTTCTCTTACATCCCTCCTCCCACCTGCTTCATTCCCCAGCTCAACCTGTTCTTTTTCACCCACTGAATCTCCAGCTCCACAGAAAGCCTTTCTATGCTGATTAAAGGCGTTCCACTCAACTTCTCCATCTGGCCTCAGGAATGTCTGTCCCAGGGTTCAGTTCATATGTATTCACCAACTCTACCTAATTACTGGATTTATTCTACTCTGCTAATAGATGATCAACATCTCCACATTGATTCAGACGTGCACCCATATCTGAATATGACCAGCAAGCAGGTGTCCTCTGTTAGCGCAACAGGAGGAGAGGAGACGTTCCCAATGCAGGTCTGGCTTCCTTGGAGCTGGGGAGAAGGTCCTGCCTGCTGACTCAGAGCTGACGTTCACTCAGTCTCAGCCTCAGCCTCAATTCTTGGCTTCTGGGACCTCAGGCTTGGTCTTTTCTGTTCCTCTTTTCCCTTTTCCCTCTTGCCTCATCTCTAGAAACTCTTTCCAGCCTCCTCCTGCCTTCAGACTCATAGCCATTGGCAATATTGATGTTCTTTTGTTTTTCAATTCAAGATAAATGTTATGCACAAAAGAGCATACAAATCACTAATGTGCAGTTTAAGGAATATTGACAGCCCTACCCGTTGTGGCTCAGCGGTTGTGCGTAGGTCTATGAACCAGGAGGTCATGGTTTGAATCCCGGTCAAGGCACGTGCCCAGGTTGTGGGCTCAGTCCCCAGTGTGGGGTGTGCAGGAGGCAGTCAGTCAATGATTTTCTCTCATCATTGATGTCTCTCTCTCTCTCTCCCTTTCTCTCTGAAATCAATAAAAATATTAATAAAATAAAATAAAATGGAGATGCTGTCTCTCCAGTAACAGTAGTCAGTCATCTCTGGGTGATGTTAATACCTCTCCTACTAGGTGTACCAGTTAATAATGCGGATTTTTTTCAATAGATGGAGTTACGCATATGTTGACATATATGCAATTTGATATGTATGCTATTTTGTTGTGTTGACAACAAGCTTCAAAACTTCATATGTCAAATTTTCTGAAGGTGTTAACATCATAGATATTTTTACGCTTAAAAATGTTGAATTTTGTGCCAAAAAAAAGAGCATTTGCGGGAGGTTTTAATTCATTACTTTATTTTGAAGAAAAGTGCTGCTGAAAGTTATCATATACTTCGGGAAGCTTATGGTGAATATGCTCCATCTCAAGATACTTGTGAACACTGGTTTAAACACTTTAAAGGTGATGATTTCGATGTGAAAGACAAAGAATGTCCAGGTCAACCGAAAACGTTTGAAGACCAACAATTACAAGCATTATTGGATGAAGATGTGTGTCAAACTCAAAAACAACTTGCAGAAAGATTAAACGTTGCTCAGCAATTTCTGATCATTTATAAGCAATGGGAAAGATTTTAAAGGAAGGAAAACGGGTGCCACATCAACTGAATGAAAGACAAATGGAAAACTGAAAAGTCATCAGTAAAATGCTGCTTCAACGGCACAAAGAAAATCTTTTTTGCATCGAATTGTGACTGGCGATGAAAAATGGATTTATTTTGAGAATCCCAAATGCACAAAATCGTGGGTTGATCCAGGTCAACCATCAACATCGACTGCAAGGCCAAATTGCTTCGGAAAGAAGACAATGCTCTGCATTTGGTGGGATCAGGTGTGGTGTATTATGAGCTTCTAAAACCAGGTGAAATCATTAATACTGATCGCTACCAACAACAAATAATCAATTTGAACCACGCTTTGATCGTAAAACCACTAGAATGGGCCAGAAGACAGGGCAAAGTAATTCAAAACCAGTTAAAGACATGTTAAAAGATCTTGCTTGGGAAGTATTAACCCACTGGCTGTATTCACCAGACCTTGCTCCTTCAGATTACCACTTGTTCCAATCGATGGCGCACGCACTTTCTGAGCAGCACTTCAAAACATACGAAGAAGTGGAGAATTGGGTCTCTGAATCGTCTGCCTCAAAACAGGGAAAGTTCTATTGGGACGGTATCCACAAATTACCTGAAAGATGGGGAAATGTGTAGCTAGCGATGGACATTACTTTGAATAAAGCACTTTTGATGTTTCTCTTGAAATTAATGTGTTTTCTTTGATTACAAAAGCCGAATTTTTAACCTGTATCCTCATTATTAATCGGTACTGGTTAAAAATGTGGATTGTCAGTTTACCGGTTAAAAATGCGAATACCCATTAAAAATGCGGATTGACCCTTTACTGGTTAATAATTAAAACTTCTTGCAAATGCTCTTTTTTTGGCACAAAATTCAACATTTTTAAGCTTAAAAATATCTATGATGTTAACACCTTCAGAAAATTTGACATATGAAGTTTTGAAGCTTGTTGTCAATACAACAAAATAGCATACATATCAAATTGCATATATATCAACATATGTGTAACTCCATCTAGTGAAAAAAATCCGCATTATTAACCGGTACATCTAGTAGTTCAGCCACATTTCCTCTAGAGGATTCTGTAAACATAAAGACTAAATTATAAAGTTCACTACCAACAAAAATCCTTATATAAAATAATAAGGGAAAGAAAGGATGGGGAAATTAATATATAGAGTTTATGGTACAAAACAAGCAAGAAAGAAAATACACATAGCTTCTACAATAATTATTTCTGAAACTTGTCAGAAGTTGATATTTATAACTTTCCTCTTCCATTACTCATTTTATTTTCACTTTTCCCTAAAAGGGCACTTCAGTTTGTTTTTTAACCAGGCCAGGTGACCAAACCTTCATTCTTTTTTATTTATTTTTTTTTAGAGAGAGAGAGAGAGAGACTAGAAAGGAAGAAGGGAGGGAGGAAGGGAGGGAAAGAGGAAGGGAGGGAGAGAGAAACATCGATGGGAGAGAGACACATAAATTGGTTGCCTCCTGCATGCACCCCAACCAGAGCTGGGGATTGAACCTGCCACCCAGGCATGTGTCCTTGATCAGGAACCAAACCCGTGACCCTTCAGTGCGTGGGCCAATGCTCCAACCACTGACCCACACCAGCCAGGGCCAAACCTTCATTCTTGAAGAATCTAGATCCTCAGAATTGAGTCGCTACCATTTTTCTTTAACTTTTACTACTGGACATGGAAGCAGGAAGAGGCACATTGGGGAATTCCATGGGTCCCAGACATAGTGCTCCCTAACTTCATGGTGTAGCACCCAGTTTGTCCTTCGTATTTGAGATCAGCCACCTCAGACGGTAACTTCCTTCTTTGTTGATGGTAGCAAAAGCTGCTATGGAACTGGGCTTCCTAGAGTCAGTGGGTATGACAGGGGCTCAGAATGAGGCCAGGTTACAGAACTTAGTCATCAGAGTCAAGGTGGACATAATTACTGTAATGGGCAGAAGGGCCAAATGGCAAGCTGGGATGTAGTGTGATGGCCGATAGACCATGGTCTTTCTAGGCAGGTGGACATCCAATAATGGTATTTCATGACTTACATAGCCAAAAATGAGCACGAATGAGTTAGCAGAAGGCTGATGTCAACCAATGCAAAGGAAAATCATGATCCCTCCCCAGTTTCCAGACCCAAAGCATTTTTGGCTGCAGAGCCCATTGATCGAAGGGGAGGCCAGTTTTCTTCAGGAAAAATCTTGCAATGCCACAGAAGCTTATATCATAATAATTATCTCACTCTTCTCCCAAAGGTGCTCACAGCCATTTTTCAGAGCAACTGTACCCTGAGGAAAGGGGAATACTCAGATCTTTCAAGACTTTGGATACAGGGTCTGAGCTGACTCTGATACTAGGGGACCAAAGTGCTATTAAGAACACATAGTAGAGCCCTGACCGGTTTGGCTCAGTGGCTAGAGCGTCGGCCTGGGGACTGAGGGGTCCCGGGTTCGATTCTGGTCAAGGGCATGTACCTTGGTTGCGGGCACATCCCCAGTGGGGGGTGTGCAGGAGGCAGCTGATCGATGTCTCTCTCTCGTCGATGTTTCTAGCTCTCTATCCCTCTCTCTTCCTCTCTGTGAAAAATCAATAAAATATATTAAAAAAAAAAAAAAAAGAACACATAGTAGAGCCCTGGACAGGTAGCTCAATTGATTATGTCATCCCAATGCACCAAGGAAGCAGGTTTGATCCTCAGTCAGGGCGCCTACAAGAACCAACCAATGAATGCATAAATAAGTGGAACAACAAATCGACATTTCTATCTACCTACCTCTCAAATCAATTTTTTACAATTTTGAAAAAGAACACATACTGTATTAGAATAGGACATACACAGGCCAGGCGATGAAAGGAGACCTGGGCAAGTTCATGCCACAGTGGGTGTAATAGCTCCACTTATTCACCTGGTGATTACTTCCCTGGTCCCCAAATCCATAACTGGAATAGAGTATAGTACTTAACAGCTAGCAGAAGTTCAGCGGAAACAGCCCCTACCCTTGCCTGGATAGTACCTCAGAAGGAATGCCCCACACCAGGTAGAATGATAGTGATTATAGACCACAAAGGATGCAGGAGTGCTGGTCCCTGTTACGTCTCCATTTAACTCATCAATCTGGCCCTTGACAACAACCAGATAATGGTGGACATAACAAAGTGGTAGCCCCAGGTAGCCCCAATTTAACTGCTGCGCCAGATGATGTGACAGTTTTCCTAAAACAGATCGACAATTTTACCCCTGACATTTGCTATGTGGCTATTCATTTGGTGAAGAAAAAAGGATCTTACAAAAGTACACTTCCATTTCCTCGCTCTCTGACTGAATACTGTTGTTATGTGTACATTGTATTTTAGTTGGCATTTCCATGTTTGTTAATGAATGAGTATTTTTCTCACATGCTTATTAGTCATTTGGGTTTTCTCTAGTATGAAGTTCCTATTCAAAGCATTTTGCTCATTTTCTCTTGGACTGTTTTTAACTGCTTTGTATCTTTTGTCACGTATATGTACTACAAATATCTCCTCACATTCTGTGACTTGCCATTTGGTTCTGTTTATTGTATCTTTTCATGAACAAAAATTCTTAATTTTAATGTAATGAAATGTATCATTTTTTTATGATAGATGTTTTTGTCTCCTTTTAAGAAATCTGTTCTAGCCCTAACCCGTTGGGCTCAGTGGATAGAGCATCAACTTGCGGACTCAAGGGTCCCAGGTTCGATTCCGGTCAAGGGCATGTACCTTGGTTGCGGGCACATCCCCAGTAAAGGGTGTGCAGAAAGTAGCTGATTGATGTTTCTCTCTCATTGATGTTTCTAACTCCCTCTCCCTCTCCCTTCCTCTCTGTAAAAAATCAATAAAATATATGAAAAAAAACCTTTATGTCTTGGTGACTGGTAAGGCAAGTCTTCCCATCTTATATTCTTCAAGAGTGTCTTGTTTTTTTCTTGGCCCCCTGCATTTCTATAATAATGTTAAAATTAACTTTACAAGTGCAACAAAACCAAATTAACCTTATTAGGATTTATATTGGAATTATGATTGCATTGAATTTAGAGTTCAATTAGGATGGAATTGACATCTTTATAATCCTGAGTCTTCCAATCTATCAGAACAGTACATATACCTCTCTTTTCATTTACCTTGTCTTTAAAATTTATCAGAATTATATCAGTTTCTCCAAAGAAATCTTATTCATATTTTGTTAGATTTATCCTAGGTTATTTATATGTTTTGTGCTATTTTAAAGGTACCTTGTTAAAAATTTATTTTCTAACCATTGCTGATACAGATAAGCAATTGATTGCTTAGTGTGTTAAAATTTATATAACATGAAATTTGCCATTTTAACCATTTTTAAGTGTACAATTCAGTGGCATTAATTACATTCACAGTGTTGTACAGCCATCACCACTGTTCATTTCCAAAACATTTTCATCACCCTTCATCATACTGTTATGAACATTTGTGTACAAATATCTGCTTAAATCTATGTTTTCAATTCTTTTGAATTGTTGTGTCACATGGGAATTCTTTGCTTCACATTTTAGGGAATGTAAAACTGTTTCTACAGTGGCTGAACCACTTTGCATTCTCATCAGTAATGTACAAGTGTTCCAGTTTCTCCACAGCCTCTTTGACACTTGCTATTTTCCGTTGTTTTATAATAGCCATGCTACTACATGCAAAGGGGTTTCTCTTTGTGGTTTTGATTTGCAATTTCCTAATGACTAATGATGAGCATTTTTCATGTATTTATTGGCCATTTGTATATCTTCTTTGGAGCAATGTCTATTCAAATCCTTTGACCATTTTTCAATTGGATTGTTTGTCTTTGTGCAATTAACTTTTAAGTTGATTTGGCTAATGTGTTAAACATTTCTATAAATTGAAATAATTTATCTGTAGCTCTTTTTGAATTTTCTTGCTACAAAATTAGTTCATTTGCAAATAACAGGTTTGTTTCTTCCTCACCAAATCAAGCATCCTTGTCCTGTTTCTGATCTCAGAAGGAAAAACCTCAATATTAAGTATGATGTTTGCTAGAGGTTTTTTATAGATATCCCTTATCAGGTTATAGAAGTTCTCTTCTATTCTTAGTTTGTTCAAAGTATTAATTATTAATGATGGTAAATTTTATCAGATGCTTTTTCTGTTTTTGAGATCAATATATGGTTTTTATTTTTTACTCATATTCACGTGGATGATTACATGAATTGATTTTTCTAATGTTATCAACCTTCATTTCTGGAATAACTCAATTGGGCAATGATGTATTACCCTTTTTATATGTTACTGGTTTCAGTTTGCTAATGTTTTGTTTATTTAGGATTTTAAAATTTATGTTCATGAGTGAGATTGGCAGGAGGCAGCCAATCGATGTTGCATTCTCACATAGATGTTTTTCTCTCTCTCTCAATCAATCAATCAATTTTTAAAATTTCCCATAAACATTTTCATTCAATGTTTTTGTGGACATATATTTAATTTTCCCTTGGGTAAATATCTAAGAATGAACAAAGGAATCATAGTGTAAGTATATGCTTAACTTTTTAAGAAACTCCCTGTTTTCCAAAGTGCTTGTACCATTTGTTCAATGTACAAATGTGTCAGATTTCCAGTGCTCATCTCCTTTCCAACACTTGGAGTTTTCACTCTTTTTGCATTTTAGCCATTTGATAAGTATGTGATGAAATCTCACTGTGGACTAATAATGTTGACCTTTTTCCTGAGCTTATTAACCACTTGTATATTTTCTTCTGTAAAGTGGTGTTCATGTCTTTTGGCAAATTTTTTATTGAGTTGATTGTCTTTTTCATCATTTAGTTGCACGAGTTCTTTATATATTCTAGATACAGGTCTTTTATTAAATACTAGAGGCCTGGTGCATGAAATTCGTGTAGGGGAGGGGGTTCCTCAGCCCAGCCCGCACCCTCTCCAATCAGGAACCCCTCAGGGGATGTCCAACTGCCGGTTTCGGCCCGATCCCTGTGGTGGGATCGGGCCTAAACCAGCAGTCAGACATCTCTCTCGCAATCCGGGACAGCTGGCTCCTAACCACTTGCCTGACTGCCTGCCTGCCTAATTGCCCCCTAACTGCTCCCCTGCTGGCCTGGTCGCCCCTCAACTGCCCCCCTGCCGGCCTGGTCACCCCCTAACTGTCCAGAAGGAAGTTGAATGTCTGGAAGATGTCCGGTCACCCGGTCTAATTAGCATATTACCCTTTTATTAGTATAGATAGCAGAATAAAACATTTTTTGGATTGTGTGCATTGCAAACTTTTTCTTCTAAACTGTGACTTGCGCCCTGACTGGTTTGGCCCAGTGGATAGAGCGTTGATCTGCGGACTGAGGGGTCCCAGGTTTGATTCCGGTCAAGGGCATGTACCTTGGTTGCAGGCACATCCCCAATGGGGAGTGTGCAGGAGGCAGCTGATCGATGTTTCTCTCTCATCGATATTTCTAACTCTCTATCCCTCTCCCTCTCCCTTCCTCTCTGTAAAAAAAAAAATCAATAAAAATATATTAAAAATAAAATAAAAAAATAAACTGTGACTTGCCATAAGGATCAAGGTACTGGATTTTGTTGTTTTCCAAAATGCTGGACTTTGTTCTAACAGGCAATTAGTCAGCTTATTCGTAATAAACAATTCATTTGAGGTTTATTTTTTTTTAGGTGTCAAGGAAGGTCTAAATTTGCATTTACTCTAAGGCTAAAATAGCCCTACTACTAACATGTTACTTGTCTCTACTGAGTGCCCTGGGTATTTTTGTTGTTAATCCTCACCTGAGGACAATTTTCCATTGATATTTAGAGAAAGTGGAAGGGAGAAGGGAGGGGAGAGGGAAAGAGAGTGAGAGGAAAGAGAGAAACATCAATGTAACCCATCGATTGGTTGCCTCCCACCTGTGCCCCAACCAGAGTCCGGGGTCAAACCTACAACCCAGGCACGTGCCTCTGACCAGGAATCGAAACCAAAACCCTTTGGTGTGCAGGCAACGCTCTAACCAACGCTCTTAACAAAGATTGTCCATTCTGTGTGGTCAAAGCTTGACTGTGTACTAGCCTTCTGTAAGCTCTGGGAATTGGTTAGTTTACAGAACACCACTGACTCAGATGTGTTGAGCTTCACCTTCACACACATGGCTTAGTATAAAACAAGTCTCCAGGATACTCTGATACATATTTCTGGAGCTCTTTTTCTACCTGGTATTCCACTTTGCTTTGGCCATTGGGAACTGCATGTAATATATTTCCTCATCTTCTTACTTTACCTCTTAGTATGCACAGTCAGCAAACATTTATTGAGCACCTACTAGGTGCCATGTCCTGTGCAAATCATATAAGAACTGCATGTATATGCATATTTAATAGGCTACTAGGTTAGTCTATAAATGGAGGGAATAAAGAGAACGAATGAAACTCAAAATTAGAGCTATGGGATTGGAACATTAGCATTTGAATATAAGCAAGGAGTGACAGGTTCTGATTTGGGGTTTAAAAAAGTTGTCAATTACAGGGAAGTGAATGGACGGCTCCTTGGTGACTGGCCAGATAAGGTGGAAGTTTTTCAGTCACCCTCGGGTTTATGACTTGAGCAATGGGTGGACCGGGGTGTCATTGGCTGAGATAGAGCACCTTGGAAGAGGGCCAAGTTACAAGAGTCTGCAGAGTGGAGAGAGAAGATAGCTCAGAAAAGACAAACTTAGGGGAGCACCAACATGGCCAGAAGCGATAGGAGAAAGATGAGCTAGCCAAGAAGATAGAGAAGAAACCATCAGAGAGTTAGGAGGGGAACTGAGAGCAGACATTTCCAAGAAGAGAGAGGCTGCATGTGTGAACTCCAGCTGAGGAGCTGGGGAGTGTCCAATAGATTTGGCAACTAATACGCTATTAGTGGAAAGGGGAGGTAGGGGGAAAGCTAGGCTGCCTTCAGTAGAGGAGGGAATGAGAAGCGAGAAAGAGGAGAGCGTACTATTCGTTGAGGAGTTGAGCTGTGAGGAGAGCAGAGCAATTGCTATAAGGTTTAGGGAAGATTGGTTATTTTAATGGGGTAGGCTTGTGCTCATCAGAGCAGTAGGGAAAGAGCAAGAAGAGGGAGAGAGTTTTGGGAAGACTGAAGGAGGAAGACCGGAAGTGGTGTATGGTGATGGTGGGGGCAGGGTGTTGAAGAGAGGTAGGAGTCACACTGAACAGCCTGGGCCCCCTGGAGGACGGGTGGTGTCACTACAGACAACTTTACAGGAGTTGGGGGAGGAGAGGTTATTTATTAAAATTTTCAGTCCAAGGGCCTTTACTGATAGAGAAAAATCCTCTCCTACCTGAAGTTGGTTTCATGTTCAGTTTATTAAGCTTCTGAATCTATTGAATAAGTTCTATTACTTTACACAATCAACATCTCTCTAATATTCACCCAAGTAAAAGTGAACACTTTGGAAATCGGCAAATTAAATTCCTCCAAACTCTTTAAACCTGAGTTACCAAAACGATGGCAATCGGTAACACTCAGTAGTGATTTACTCTGCGCCGAGCACTGTTTGATGTGCCTTACAAGCATTACTTCACTTACCCTCACAACAGCCCCAAGAGGAAGCTACTATTGTGGTTTTTTTTAAAAAATATGTTTTTATTGATTTTCAGAGAGAAAAAAGGAGAGGGAGAGAGAGACAGAAACATCAGTGATGATCCCACAACCCGGACCGGGAATCGAACCTCGACCTCCTGGTTCATAGGTCGACACTCAACCACTGAGCCACACCAGTTGGGCGGAAGCTACTGTTATTATTACCTGGTTCCCATATTACACCCGAGGAGACTGAGGCCCAGAGGGGGGAAGCGCCTTGCCCAAGGTCACCTGGGTCACTCAGTCACCTGGGCCATGAAGACTACCACAGAGATACACTGTGATGAAAACAGGGCTGATTTTTCTGAACACTTAAAACCCCTCAAGCAACTGGCAAAACACACACAAGTAAAAGTATTTCCGAATATATTATGTCTGGTTATTAGGCAAACTGGAGCTTCTTTACAATGAGGAGAGCGAACTTAAAGCCACCATGTAGAAGTATCTCTCGTGTCCTCACTTTTTTTTAAAAATATATATTCTTATTGACTTCAGAGAGGAAGGGAGAGGGAGACAGAGAAACATCAATGATGAGAGAGAATCATTGAGTGGCTGCCTCCTGCACGCCCCACACTGGAGACTGAGCCCGCAACCCGGACATGTGCCCTTGACCGGAATTGAACCTGGGACCCTTCAGTCCAGAGGCTGACACTCTATCCACTGAGCCAAACCGGCCAGAGCAAGGATGTCTAGGTTCTCATGCAGAGGCCTGCCCATGGTCAGAAGCATCTGTGACCCTGGACATCCTGCTGTGTCTCCTGCTGCTTTTTACACCTGTCTAATCGCAGGTTTGCCTAATTATCCTTCTCTTCCTGATGCTCAGACAGGAAGCCAGGAGCCCTGCCCCTGACATCTTTGAAAGGTTTTTTTTTAAAAAAAATATATATTTTATTGATATTTTACAGAGAGGAAGGGAGAGGGATAGAGAGTTAGAAACATCGATGAGAGAGAAACATCGATCAGCTGCCTCCTGCACACCTCCTACTGGGGATGTGCCCGCAACCAAGGTACATGCCCTTGACCGGAATCGAACCTGGGACCTTTCAGTCCGCAGGCTGACACTCTATCCACTGAGCCAAACCGGTTTTGGCTCTTTGAAAGGTTTTGCTACCCCAGGACACGGAAGCCGCTACGATCCTGGGAATCTGAATTCCTTGGAGTGGAGTTGTTTCTCTTTGGAATAAGTGCACTTATTTCCCAAAGTGCCACATTTGATCCAGCTGGAGAGTCCCGGGTGTGAGAGGACACGCTCATGGTGAGGGCATGCAAGGTTTGGGGGTTTGCTGCGCCGATGAGGCCGAAGGATGAGGGTGCCTATGTATGATAGGTCCTGGCAATCCTTCTTGGCATCCACCCTCCAGGCCTTTCCATCCAAGATGGAGGAGGGATGGCAGGATCCACCAAGTTGCCGGCTCCATCCTTCACGGACACACCTGCTACAGCACTCTGAGTGCGTCCGTTCACCTTTGGGCTAAATCACGGGAGAGAATCCCTGCTCACGCTGGGGCTCACTGGCCAAAATGATTGTGACTTGGTGCACGGGAGGCCCCCGTGGGGCATGGGCTGCTGCCTTTCCCTGCAGTCCCAGAGCTCCGGTGTTTACTCTCCCGGACTGGGAGGCTCCAGGCCCCTCAGCCTGGGTTTCAGGCTTCTGTCTCCCCAACCACCGAGCACAGCGCCTGCCTGACACCTTAGCAGGTGCAAAAGAAATGCTGTGGACATGCTTGAATGAATAAATGAACTAACGCCCCCATCTTCTAAAAGCTGAGCCTTGGGAAACCCCATTTCCTCCAGTTACCCAAAAGATATCAGACCCAGTGTTTTTTTTCTGCAAAGTGAGATGGGTTAATGTTGTCTCCTCCCATGTCTCCCAGCTGACAGCACTGGAACCTGAGATAGGGGCCTGGGCCCTGCAGAAACCACTCCCTACTTCCCACCCCACCCCACCCAAGGGCCCCTTCGGCACCACTGGCCAGGCACTAGTTGAAACGAACCAGTCCTGGGGCAGAGCTGAGGCTCCGGGGTCCTGATTGGCTGCACCAGGTCTATTCAAAAGGAAACACGGAGTGGTAGAGAGGGGAGCCTGGGCTTGGGGACTCCCTTCCCTCCCCCAGGCTCTTAGAGAGGCAGAGGAGTTACTGAGCTGAGTCAGCTGGAGTCTGGTTGGCCTCCCCCTCAGGGAGCAGAGGCACATGGGAGGGATAGAGGTCTCCTCAGACCTCAACTTTCCTGCTGGGATTGGGTGTGAACAGCTCAAGGTCCCCAATTGGGATAGTCCACAAAGGAGGGAAAGCTCAGGGGTTTGGGGCCCCAGAGGCCTTGCTCCTTCTCTTTCCCATCAGCCAGGCCTTTGGGTCTCTACCCCCACGTGTTGGGAGCATCAGAATCTCAGGGTCCAGCATATGGAGTACCCCCTCAAGAGACCGCATGCTGATTGGGGTTTTCTCCTAACTGTGGCAATGGCTACTATTTACCAAACTTTACTGTGTGCCTGGAGCTGTGCTAAGGACTTCCTGTACAATATCTCATTCCACAGGCAGTACCTCTCGGAGGCTGGATCTTATGATGAAGAATCTGCAACTTTAAAGACATCAGGAAACTTACTCAAGGTCACACAGCCAGTAAGAGGCCAGACCCAATTGGTTTGATTCCAAAGCCATTGGCTTAACCACAACTCTCCTTCACACACACACACACACACACACACACACACACACACACACACTCACAGTGCACAGCGGGGAACACACCCATAGGCCCAGGCCCTGAGACAGATCCTGACATCAGCTGTCAGGCAGAGGCCCCAAACATCTGGCTCAGCAGATAGGAGGGATGGAGCTGTCCCCAGACTTGAGGCCTGGCCCTTTCCTGGGGGAACCATTTGTACCCTCATTCAGGAGGGATGGAGAGAGAAGGGGCCTTCGTGGGCTGTGAGGGGAGGCCCAGACTAACAGGGAGACTCACTGTCCCTGAGTAGAGGTCAGAGAGAAGTCTCAGGGGGTGCATGAGAGAGGCAAGCCAGGGGCAAGACGGAGGGACCAGGGAAGCAGATCATCCCATCCTTCCTCTCCCTGGGGCACACCAACAGCTGTCTGGCCACACAGACACATCAGGCTCCAATTCCCTTTACCCCTCCCCTCCTCCTTCTCCTTTAATCACCGCCCAGGCCCAGCCCAGGGAGTTGGTGCTCCAGTCAATTGTAGTTAACTCTCCAACAACACAGGTTTGAGCTACATGGACCCACTTATACATGGATTTTTTCTAATAAATATGTATTTGGCCATCCAGCCACCTGTATCCTTGGGTTTTGCATCTGCTAATTCAATTCACTGGGGAAAACTGTATTTTGGATCCCCAACTGGGAATCTGTGAATGCGGAGGGCCGACTGAATGCATTGCTCTGTGTTATTTTATACTAGAGGCCCAGTGCACAAAATTCATGCACGTGGTTGGGGGGGAGAGGGCCCCTCAGCCCAGCCTGCACCCTCTCCAATCTGGGACCCCTCGGGGGATGTCCAACTGCCTCTCACAATCCTGGACCGCTGGCTCCTAACTGCTCACCTGCCTGCCTGCCTGACCACTCCTAACCCCTCTGCCTGCCTGCCTGATTGCCCCTAACCACCTCTGCCTGCCTGATTGCCCCTAACCACCTCTGCCTGCCTGCCTAATTGCCCCTAACTGCTCCCTTGCTGGCCTGATCGCCCCAAACTGCCTCTGCCTCACCCTGCACCGGGACCCAGGATTCTCTCCTCTGGCCGGTTGCAGGCACCCAGGACCCGGGCTCTTCTCCCTCTGGCCAGCCGCAGGCACCCAGAACCCAGGCCGGCTTCGCCCAGGCCGGCCACAGCAGCAGGGGATCGTGGTGGGTGGCTTTGCCTGGGCCACAGCCGCAGGAGCCTGGGACCTCAGGGCAGGCGGCTTATCCCTCTCCCAGGCAGCAACCTGGCTGGTCCCCATTCCTCTTTCGCGAGCTCATTTGTGCTTGGCTGGTCCCCATCCCTCTCTCCCCAGTGCTGAGTGTCTGAGCGGTTCCTGCAGTGAGGGCATGATGACCATTTGCATATTAGCTCTTTATTATATAGGAGGATAAGGGACTTGAGCATCCACAAATTTTGGTATCTGAGAGGGTCCTGGAACTAATCCCTGTTGATGCTGAGGGACAACCATAGTTAAGTTTTGGGGAACCAAAAGTCACACAAGGATTTCTGACTGTGTGGGGGCTCAGAGCCCCTAACCTGCCCCCCCCCACACATTTTCCAAAGGTCCATTGTATTACTGTTAAGGTGTGATGTGGAGTCACAGTTGCAGTGGTACATATTTTATCAGCACTTAGTGGCTTTAAATAAAGTGCACAGGAGAGGGTGGCTAGGGGAGATCCCTCCTTAAGCTGGGGCTCCCCTCACACAGTGCCTGTTGCCAGGAGGTTCAGAGTGCACCCTTCTAGACACAACCTACACCACCACCATGGCTCCTGGCATCATGAGCCCTCCGAGCCCAGACGGATCCTGCCTGGGGCTGACCCCCACTCAGCCCCCAGCAAAGGAGATCGCTCCAGGGTTCAAAGGGTCAAGCATGGAAGGGAGAGAAGGGACATAGAGCCAGCTTCCAGGGGGTGGCTGACAGCTTGGAGAATCCAAGGTCAGCCCCTGCTATGCCTCGTTCTAGCTCCTACTGGGTGCAGGCTCACCCTGAAAGCAGAGGGTGCCGGGGTCACAGATGGGGCCTCAGGAAGGGAGGAATATGTGGTGGAGGAGGACCTGGAAAGGAGGAGGACAAGGAGAGGAGGGAAGGGGAGGGAGGGGAGAGGAGGGGAGGGGAGGGGAGGGGGGAGGGGAGGGGAGGGGAGAGGGGAGGGGAGGGGAGAGGGGAGGAGAGGAGCATTTCTCTCTGTGTTGGGTGGCAAGTCAACAGGAAGGGAGGTGGCTGGACTAGAGAAGGGACTGGGCTCAATTTCAAACATTTAACCAGGTGAAGGGAGAGCATGGACATCAGGACCAGTAGGTCAGGGCCTGGGATCAAGTTCACAGCCAGGAGGCCAGGACGAGGGGATGGCAGAAACTAGGTCAGAAGGAGGAATTTGGACTTTACCTAGAGGCAGCCAGGAGCAGCTGGGGGTGGGGTAGGGAGTGCAGAATCAGTGGGTTCCTACCGACAGTGGGACATGGGACTCTCACCACAGGTCCCCCCCGCCCCCTCCCCCCCCCCCCCCACAGAGGCCCCCAGGTGTGGGTCCTTGTCCTGAAGTCCCACCCTCCAGGGTTCATCTCTCCACCCCCAAAGGTTCTCTGCCCTCCCCACAGGTCCTTTCAGGTGAAGAGCTCTCTCGTGCTGACCTGTGTCCAGGGCACCTGGGTCTAGGTGGGCAGACCTGAGCTGCATCGGGCAGTGAGTGGTGGGGAACATGGGGGCTGTCCCAGCCTGTCCATCCCAGGCCCCAGGCCTCTGGCGTTCTAGCGGGCTGTGGTTTTCCGGTCTGCTGCAGGCCTCTTGAGCCCCAGCTGAGAGTCCCACGTGTGCCTGGCTCGCTCAGACCAATTTGACCTCCAATTGTCACTGACCCGGGAAGAGTCATTTCCTGGAAAGTTTTCCCTCCCTGCCCCATCCCAAGCTTTGTACCCTGGCTACTAGCATGGGAATCCCGTTCCAGCTCCCTTGCTTATGAGTTGCGTGACCTCTGGGAGGTCACATCATGTATTGTGTCCCCCTTTCTTCCAGTATTGTGAGGATTAACCAAGAGCAGTCTGTAAGTGAAGACAGTTTACCTCATTGCGGGTGGTCTTTGTATATGTTGATTAAGCCTTTTTGTATGGATGAGGAAGCAGAGGGTCAGAGGTGGCTAGTTAATGGGCAAGAGATGAGGCCTAGATTTCAGCCTCCTGCCCTGGGCTGGGGCTCCTTCCAAGACTAAACTCTTCCTCACTTTGAAACCTTGCTCTCCCTGGAGACTTGTGAACTGCTCTCTCCACCTGTGCGCTGTATTTTATCCCTGGAGACAGCAGGTAGACAGTGGGATTAGTGATGGATGAGATAGTACCAAAAAGGGTGGAAAGATGGAGGCAGGGCTCGGCTGAAAACTGAAAGTGACCTCAGGGGTTATCACTGCAGGCAACCGGGATAATACAGTCGAATGCTCTACACCCGAGGATTCCATCTATCTTTCAAGACACCTCCTCCTTGAAGCCTTCCCTGACTACTTCATTCTCTTATGGGAGAATTCCTGGGGCCTGAGAAGCTGCAGCTTAGCCTTGGCTAGCTGAGTGTTCCCCGACCATCTCTTCATCATCTAGTCACTACTAGAGAGTTTTTCCATGTATTAGCTCTTTTAATCCTTCTAACAGCTTTGAGTTTCCTACCACGGTTCTAAGGTTCAGGGAAGTTTGTATGTCTTGCTCACAGAGCATTGGCTGAAACTCAAGGTCAGGCTACCTGGTTCCAAATCACACACAGTCTGTCCACTAGAATGCTTCTCCAGAGCTTGGGTGGGGCTGCCTCTGGGCACTTAAATTCCAACTCCAAGCTTCCTGGCAGCGAAGGTAAAAAGGAAAACCTGATGCGGTGGGTAGTCCTCCCTCGTCTGAAACAAAGAACCTATCAGTTCATCTGAAGTTCCAGACTTTATCCTAGTGCTTAATTCCAGGAGGAATTTACTTCATGGATTCTATGTAACGTCTTTACCTCGTGGCTTGCCGAAAGGTTACAGAAACTTGTCCAAAACAACCATTTCTTATGTTGATCCCATTAGAAGCTAAAGGCTAACGTAAGTGAAAACTTGAGGTGAGTTTCCCAGGGAAATGGCAGGAATAAACCCCAGGTGATAGTTTCCTGGCTTCTAACTTGATCTGTGGAGGAGCTGAGAGATCGGAAGAGCCAGCATGGGAGGCGGAAAGAGTTGAAAGAGCATTGGTGCCACAAAGAGTAAGGATCAAATATCAGCCCTACTGCCTACTGGGTGACCTCAGGTGAGACCTGAGCCTCATTTCCCCAGTCTGTAACATGGGAATGAGAATGCATCCCTCAAGTAATTATTATGGGGGATCATTCGATCATTCATTTAGTAAAAGTTAAAAAACCTACCTTATGCCAGGCACTGCGGAAGGCTCTGGAGATACAGTGATGGACAAGGCTAGCAAAGAGCTTGCCCTTGTAAAGTTTCCATTTAGTGGAGAAAGATCATAATAAATAAATAAATAAACAAACAAACAGGAAACTATCTCTGGTAGGAAGAAGAAGAGAATTGGTGATATGATTCTGGCTGAGATGACTGGGTGTCCTCTCATTTCCATTCTCCTCTTCTTCCTATGTACTAGAACTCTGGACACATGACTTCCCAGAATAAAGACTACATTTCCCAGGCTCCCTTGAAGCTAAGTGTAGCCATGTGACTAGGTTCTGACTAGTAGGATATACACAGAGGCAACCTTTGAGAAATACATATTTTTAAATCTTTATTGTTTAAAGTATTACATATAGCATTACATGTGTCTCCTTTTTCTCCCATTGACCTCTCCCTGGCCACTCCTACCCCCCAGCACATGCCCTCACCCCCCTAATGTCTGTGCATGCATACAAGTCCTTTGGTTGATCTCTTCGCCCCCTCCCCTCGCTGCCTTCGAGAAGTATTCTTAAAGAGAGAGGGCACAGCTTTCTTTAACCGTTTCTCCTTCCTGCTGACTGGAATGCAGAGGTGATGGCTGAAGCTCAGGCAGCCATATGGGACCACGAAGAGAAAGCCACCTGCTAAAGAAGCCACAAGACAGAAGGTACTTGGGTACGGTCCCTGACACCGCAGAGTCCCACTGCCAGCCTGGGACCTCCTATCTCCAGACTTCTACATCGAAGAGAAATAAACTTCGGTCTTACTTAAGCCACTAAGCCTTTGGGTTTTCTCTCACACACATTCCTCCCTGATTTTCCAGTGATAGAGTGGCTGGGGTTATCTCTAAATGGATAGTCAAAGAAAGCGTGTGTTTTCCTGGGGTAGCATTTTATCTGAGACTGCACAGTGAGAATGACCCAGCTGGGCGAAATTGGGGAGGAGCCCCTAGGGAGAGACAAGCAGGAATGGCACTGGTGCCTTGGTGGAACAGAAGGCGGGAGGTGAGCAGAGGGCAGGAGTAACCCAGAATAGGGAATGGGCGTTACTCCACATGTGGGGGGAGTCATGAAGGATTTTATACAGGGCAGTGATGTCTCCTGATTTCTGTTTCTAAAAGATCACTCTGAGCCCGGCTGGCGTGGCTCAGTGGTTGAGCATCGACCTATGAACCAGAAGGTCATGGTTCGATTCCAGGGCAGGCACATGCCTGGGTGGTGGGCTTGATCTCCAGTGTGGGGCGTGCAGGAGGCAGTCGACCAATAATTCTCTCTCATCATTGATGTTTCTCTCTCTCCCTCTCCCTTCCTCTAGGGCAGTGGTTCTCAACCTTTCTAATGCCGCGACCCTTTAATACAGTTCCTCATGTTGTGGTGACCCCCAACCATAAAATTATTTTCGTTGCTACTTCATAACTGTAATTTTGCTACTGTTATGAATTGTAATGTACATATCTGTGTTTTCCGATGGTCTTAGGCTCTACATGGTCTTAGGTTCCCACAGGTTGAGAACCGCTAGCAGGGTCGCCTAAGACCATCAGAAAACACAGATATTTACATTACGATTCATAACAGTAGCAAAATTACAGTTATGAAGTAGCAACGAAAATAATTTTATGGTTGGGGGTCACCACAACATGAGGAACTGTATTAAAGGGTCGCGGCATTAGAAAGGTTGAGAACCACTGCCCTAGGGGGTCCAAATGAAGCCAGCGGTCACAGGCCCACATTGCTTCTCCTAACACCTCATTGCCAAGCCCATTGCAAGGGAGAGAAAGCAGCCTCCCCTTCCAACGCCCGCCCACCGCCAAGTCTTCACTTCTCCCCGAGGACCCCCTGCATTCCAGGATGATGGAAGGTGAGAGAGTCTCGTCCCTTCAGGAGAACTTCACTCCCTAGTCGCTCCCTGCCCACAGTGTCTCCCTGTGTGGTCTATGGGGCTGCAACCAAATCACTGTTCGGGGTGGGTTTCTGCCAGCCCAGTCTGGGGGTCCACCCTGGGCTTACCTCATCCCCTTTGGCCTTGGTTCCCCAACTTCTGTGAGCACAGACTTGGACCAACACACCCATGGACCTTGAGGAGGGGTCCTGGTAGGCTCCTCCCTTAGAGCTTTAGGCAATGGCAGGGTAGGGGTGGCAAGAGGGCCTGTCAGGGAAGAGGATGATAGAGCATGAGGCCCTGGGGAGCCAATCAGGATACACTCTCAAGGTGTCCTGGGTCCCTGCTGAATTCCCCGGCATGTCAGGGTTTCTGACCATCTCCATCCTACCCAGGGCCATGGCTAAGGTGGGGGCAAGCCTCTCTCATCTTGTTTCTCCAGTGCCCAGCCCTGTGCCAGGCACCCGGGGCCTTCAGCTGAAATGAACTGACCCAACTCCAAAGTGGAATAAAATGAGGGACAGGAGCCATGGCTTCTTCCTGGAGAAGCACAAACACGGTAAATGTGATGTTGGGCAGATTGGGGGAAACATCCTCATCCAGTCAGGGCCACAAGAATGATCTAGAACACACGGTGTGAGTAGAAAGGACCAGGTGCCAGCCGGCTCTGGGCTGCAGGAGTGGTGCCTGCAGAACAGCAGGGCAGATTCTGCTCTAATCCAGATCTTCCCATTTGCCATCCCCCACCCCCGAAGGGCAGCTGCCCGTCCTTTCTGGGACCTGGAAGAGGTGCTCATTCTGCCTCCTGCGCTCAGCTATCCCTTGGCTCCTGGGCCAGGCAGGGGGGCCATGTGCCTGGGCCTTCTGGGCTCTGGTGGGAAGGCAGGGCTGTCCCTTGGCATTCACTGCCAAAGGCCACAGGAAGCAGCCCAGCCCCGTCTGAGCCAGGGCTTGGGACAGATTCCACCAGCCGGGACAGTGAGCACCAACCTGGAGGAGGAGGAGGAGGAGGAGGAGGAGGAGGAGCATCCTGAGCCCCTTTGGCCACGGCGTGACTGCAGGGAGCACAGTGCTTTGCATGAGGCAGAACGAAGCCCCGAGTTCCGAGTTCCAGCTCAGGCTGCGCCAGCCCAGGGGCCTGGGGCGAGTCGCCTCCCCCTCCGCGCTGTGTGTCCTCGCCTGTGAGAGGGAAATGACAATAAACAGCGCCTGTCTCGGAGACGCTTGGAGAACTCCGAGCTAGTACCAGTTCACCAGTCACTTTTTTCACCGGGAAGCCCCTTCACCTCTCTGCTGTGTTAGTTTCCTCTGTAAAATGGGGGTGCTAGAAGGATTAAGTGTGACCACCAAGTGAAGCCCCCAGCACAGTGCCTGGCACGGAAGCCCCATAAACAGGAGGGTTCCAGCTCCATCAGCCCCTGCCCTGTCCTCTCTGCCGGGGCTCGGCAGTGCAGGCTGGTGCTGGAGACCCAGGAAATGATTGTAGAGTTGCTGGATATACCCATCTCATCGTCCCTGTCCCTGTTTCTATGCTTGGGATCTAAAACAGAGAATCCTGCCCTAGCTGGTTTGGCTCAGTGGATAGAATGTCAGCCCACAGACTGAAGGGTCCCGGGTTCGATTCCAGTCAAGGGCACATGCCTCAGTTGCAGGCATGTCCATCCCAGGCCCCGGTCAGGGCACATGCAGGAGGCAACCAATCAAAGTGTCTCTCTCATGTCCATGTTTTTCTCTTTCTCTGTCTCTCCCCGTCCCTTCCACTCTCTCTAAAAACCAATGGGGAAATATCCTCGGATGAAGATTAACAAAAAAATAAAACGAAGAATCTCCCAAGCTGGCAGTCATAGAACCGGCACTTTCACTTTATGGATGAGGGTACTAAAGAACAGAGAGGGCCTTAACCGGTTTGGCTCAGTGGATAGAGCGTCGGCCTGCGGACTGAAGGGTCCCGGGTTCGATTCCGGTCAAGGGCATGTACTCTGGTTGCGGGCACATCCCCAGTAGGGAGTGTGCAGGAGGCAGCTGATCGATGTTTCTCTCTCATCGATGTTTCTAACTCTCTAACCCCCTCCCTTCCTCTCTGTAAAAAATCAATAAAATATATTTAAATAAATAAATAAATAAATAAATAAATAAAGAACAGAGAGGGGCCCTAGCTGGTTTGGCTCAGTGGATAGAGCATTGGCCTGTGGACTGAAGGGTCCCGGGTTCGATTCCGGTCAAGGGCACATGCCCAGGTTGCGGGCTCAATCCCCAGTGGGGGACGTGCAAGAGGCAGCCAATCAATGATTCCCTATCATCATTGATGTTTCTAGCTCTCTCTCTCTCCCTCTCCCTTCCTCTCTGAAATCAATAAAAATAAAAAAATTAAAAAAAAAAGAACAGAGAGGGCAGGCACTTGCCCGGTTCCACAGCCAGTCAGTGGCAGAGCTGGGCTGGGATGTTTTCCTGTCTCCACTGCCCGGAGCAGTGGCCACAAAAACCTCTTGCTGTCTGCTTTCAAACCTCTCTTCTTTCTTGTCGATCTAAACTCATCTTTCAGTCTCTGCCTTTTTAGCAAGCAGAGCCCAGGATTAGGAGGCCAACCCCAGTACCCCCAGGAGCAGAGACTGCCCCACTGGGGGAGTGTGGGGAGGGGCCCAGCGTGGGCCGAGAATGCCGGCTGCTCTGGGCCAGGCTGCCGACAGAGGAGCCAGTGTGCCCAGACATTGGGGCTTTGTGAGCGCTGAGCTCCTGTGTGGGGAAGGTTGTTTTGTTGACCTGACATTGTTTCAGGTTGACTGAGTGGCAGCATCTTAGCACCCAGGGGCGAGCTCTTGGAGCCAAAGCAGGGTCTTGGGGAGATGACAGCCAGGGCCCCCTCACCTGGAGCAAGAGGGGGAGGGGGCTGCCTGGGCCCTGTGAGCACTGAGCAGGTTCCCACCAGCAAGGCTGCAGAGGAAGAGGAAGTCCTGAGGGAGGACACTGAGAGAGGAGAGAGGAGAGAGGAGAAGGCGCCTGTGCATCTTGGGCCAGAGCAGAGGGGCCTGGCCCGCGTGAGGATGGATCGAGTCAGGACAGGGGCGTCCACAGGCTGGGCCAGCCCTGCCAGGAGGCTGGGAGCTCTGAGAACCCAGCCATCAAACCGTAGCCCACAAAGGAAGACCAGGAGAACCCTAGGGGCCAGGAGGGAGGTGTTGGGGGCCGGCCGGCCGGGCGGGGTGGGCCAGACTCACAGCTGTCCAGATGTGTGTGAGAGATAACTCTGTTTACTGGGCACCCAGTGTAAGTGGGGCGGAGGGGTGAGAAGGGGCTCCTGTGGCCCATGGGCGGGCAGATTAGGAGGCGGGGGCATGAGTCAGGGGTTTGCAAGCTGCCCCTGGGGCGAAGGAGCGAGAACCTGGCGCTGTTAGAGCGGGTGTGAGCTCAGCTGGTTCGCAGAGGGCACCGGTGACTGCAGGAGTTCCTGGAGGGACCCCAAGACTCGTGAGCAGGTGAGCAGGGCCAGGAGGGGTTAGGGTTGGTCTTGGGGTACCTGTGGTGAGGATTTCTGCAGGTGCCCATCCTAAATCTTTGCCTAAGTGGGCACAGGTGCCCTAACCTTCCAGTGGGGTGCTGGTGGGTGGGGTGAGAACATTGCAATGTGTGTTGTTACCCCTCAGGGCACAAGCCCATTGGCACCTGCAGCTGGGGTGAGCGGGGCAGCCAATGTTAAGAAAACCGGCCGGTGTTAGGAAAAAGAGGCTCGCACGTGGCAACAGAGGTGTGTGTGGCTGGTGTGTAAATGTGTGTGTGGGTCCCTGGCAGGCCCCTCAGATCCCACAGACTCAGGTCCCACTCCAGCCCCTTCTTTCTCCCATGTAGCGGGGTCCCTAGGCCACCTCACTCTCCTCTTAGGAGAAAAGTTGTCAGCTCTTCCCATTTGGGATATTTCAGGGGGTCTGTGAGGGGGGCCTGGCACTGTCCCCGCTCTAGGGACTGTTTGGAGGGGAAGGGGGAGTCCCCTACCACCTGAGCACCTCAAAGCACTTAGGCTAATTCTACGGGAACTGGGGAATTAGAGGGGGATGAGGATAGTGAACCCAGTCGCAATGATAATGATGGCAAACGTTCACCTAGAGCTCCTTATGCGCCAGGCACTTTTAAAAATGCTTTATACACATGAACTTAGGGCTATAACAAGTCTATGAGGTAGATATATTTTTTTTCAAAGTTTTAAAAATATATACCACTCAACCACTGAGCCACTGAGGTAGATATTATTATTATTACCCCATTTTACAGACGCGAAAACGGAAGCACAGAGAGGTTGAGTCACTTGCCTTAGGTCACACAAGTCACACAGTTAGCAAATGGCGGGGCTGGGATTTGAACCCGGGCAGTCTGACGGCAGAGTCCATGCTCTAAATCACTATCACTAAACCGGCTAATAGCTGTTTTCTCTCCTGGGGGGCAACTCAGTCTGATGGTTCGAGATGTAGCTAGTCAGGTAGGCAGGGTTTAATCCTGTCTGTGATGCCCACCAGGGGACCAAAGCAGGTAAACCTCTCTGAACCTCAGCTCTCTCATCTGTAAGACCGCTAGTGACATTACCCACTTCTCAGAGGGGTTTGGGATTATGAGAAACAAGGCAGTACGGCTTGGCGCAATGCTGGGGCGATTACGCAAAGGTGGTGCTACGCCACCAGGGAGCCCTCCCTGTCATCTGGTCACAGCCTGCCCCCCACGCCTCTTCCAGCTGTGTGTGCTCCCCCTCCTGGGCTCCAGACGCCCCACTCTCCTTATCTGGCCTTCCCCGGGCGGCGGCCGGCCGGCCAGGTGTTTGGTATGCTTCCAGATGCAGGGCAGTGATCAGGGCCCGGTTCTTATCAGTGTCAGGCAGAGCAAGGCTGCAGCTGGCAGGTGGCTGGGCCTGGCGGTGGCAGCAATCTGGGTTATGGGTGCACCCTCTCAGGCCCTGGGGAGCACCTCTTCTCCCCTCTTCTCTCTCACGGATGTGTCCGAACCCCGGCGGGAAGGCCCCCTATTATAGAGACAGAATGACCAACACCTAGAGAGAAGCTGGGAGCTGCCCAAGGCCGTGCGGCCGGTCAGTGGCAGAGAGGCAGCCTGCGTTTCTGGGTTCTCTGATCCTGGAGGGCCCCTCCGACCACTCCACCTCTCAGGTGGGACACAGGCCAGAGCCCCTGTGCCATGGGTGAGAATTCCTGGGATCTGAGGCTGAGGCAGAGGCAAGGCCAGAGAAGGGATAAGAAAGAGAATCGAAATGAGACAAGAGGCAGGTAGAGAAACGTGGGGAGAAGGGGACAGGGAGGGACAGGGAGGGAGAGAAAAGATATGTGATCAGGATCATCAAGGGACAGGTGCTGTGCAGTACGGACGGTCCCATCTCAGGCTCTGGGACACTCCCATGGCCATCACTTGCCCCATCACCACCCCAAGCCAGGGACCACCCCCTTTCTCAGTTTGGTGGGTCATGCCCCTCTCCCTGTCTCTAAGGACTGCAGAGCCACCCACTCCTCAGAGAGAAAGTTCTTTGTGCAGTCTTTTCTGTGCACACTCCTGCCTTGCATGGTCCTAGCTCGGCCCTTTGCATACCATTGCTCACACCTGGGCCTTCCCTCTCCACCTCCCAGCCTTCCAAACCCTCCCGGTGCTTCCAGGCCGAGCACCAGCGTCTCCTCCTCCAGAGACATTCCATCCCAGCCCCACCAACGAACCCTGCCGCACAGATCCTTGGCACCCAGCACATTCCGCTCATAGCTCGTTTGTCTGCGGGACCTGTTATCTCCTGAGCCACTGAGCCTGTCACGTATTCAGGGCTTGTCTCCCCAGTCAGGGCGGGAGCCTCTTGAGAGTAGGGGCAGTGTCTTGTTCATCTCAGCATCCCACTGCTCAGCACCCGCAGGCACGGAGTGGGCACATTTGCCAGCCTGGCCCAACCTCTCTCCACAATGCCCTGTGCTGCAGTGGGCGAGGGGGCAAAGGACGTCTCTCCATACCCAGCCTGGGGCCACCCTAGGGAACCTCCGCCACCCCCCACCCCTTGGACTTGTCCTCACATTCCTGGGGTGGACATGCCTTCCTCTCTGCTAGAGACACAGCTGGGAAATGGAGGCGCAGGACTCAGTGGTCTCCTGGCTGGGTCCTAGTCAGACTAATTCCCCAGGCCCAGAGCCCCATGCCTGCAAGGGGGACACATTCTTACATGCGTTCTACATGTATTTACGAATGGTTACTACGTGTAACCATTCTGCTAGGAGGGGGGAATTCAATAGGGACTGAGACATGCAGGGTCTTTGCCCTCCTGTGCCTTCCCTTCTAGAGGGATCATCCGACAATATGTGCACAAATGAGTCCAGAAACCAGAAAATGACAAATTTAGTTAGTGCGTCTTAGGGTGGTCAGGGAAGGAATCTGAAGCGGTGACATTTGAGCTGAGATGTGAGAAGGGCTGAGGTGTGGGGGGAGGGGATCCAGGATGTGGGCAACTGCACATGGGGCAGATAAGGGTTGGTAAGGAGGCCCAGGGGATAAGTGGGGAGAGATAAAAAGAGGCAGAGTTCTAGGTGAGGTGGGAGAGAGAAGCAGGGCCACCTCATCCAGGACCTGTGGGCCACTCCCAAGGATGCTGCAGCCCCATGCCCAGCGCAAAGCATGGGTGAGAGTGTGGTGGAGACTCTCGGAGGAGCTAAGTCGGGGAGAGGTCATGTTGCCCTGGGCTTGGCTGTGTCTCAGGGATGGGCAAGAAAATAAGCCAGGTGAGGACTGGCAAGTGGAGAAAGGAGTCAGTTTTGCAGGATACACCTATCCTCCCCAAACACCCTTACCAGCCAGGCTTCCCCTTCCCTGCACGGCCCCACCTCTCCTGGCCCCGCACGTTGGCCCTCACATCTGTAAATCCAGCTCCTTCCTCCAAGCCTCCACCCACCCCTTCTTCCTCTGACACCACCGTCTCCCAACACTGTCCACTCAAATGCAGCCCGCTCTGGGGCAGGGCAAGGAGACCACAGGATCCCCTGTGCCTCACTCAGCCTGTGCCTCTCCCCTGCAGGGACCCGCAGTGCGGGTTATGCTGGGGGCTCAGATCCCTGCGGATAATCGGACAATCAGGACAGCGCCATGGGGGATTTTCAGGTGAGTCTTTCGGCTCCTACCTGGGGCCTCTGGGAACCTGGCCCTGCATTCCTACCTTCATGGGGACTCAAGAAGCCCCTCACAGCCCAGTCCTAATGGCCACTTCCTATAGGAGGAGTATGAAGAGGGGCTGGAAGAGATTCTAGAGCAGGAGGAGTATGAAGATCCAGGTGTCCCTGTACCCCAGGTGGAGGAGCCAGAAGGTAAGCCCATCTCCCTTTCTCTGCTGGGGTGAGCTGCTAGCCCCAGACAGGGACATTTGGGGGACTTGTCCTCCCCTCTTCTCTGAACTCCCTCCCCGCCCACCCCCTCCGCCCGCCCAGTCCCAGCCCCAGGGCCAGTTCTCCCACAATCCTGGCTGATTGAAGGATAAACAGAGTTTTGTTTGAAATGATCACAGGAGGGGACTGGGGGGTGGGCAGGACCAGTCACCCGTCACCATCACCGTGTCCCTTAGATGTGTGAGAGGGCAGCCAGGCCTGTCTGGGACAATGGCAGGAGCCACATGCCACCCATGCCCATCCAACACTGGCCTCTAGGCCAGGCACTGGCGCTGTTCTGGAAACATTGTTCCCTTTGGGGGTCCAGGGGTCCTGAAAAATTGGGGCCTTGGGCACCCCCAAGGCAGAGGGACAACAGGAACCCTTCCTTGGTCGCCCAAGGTCTTAGTGGGGAGCCCCAGGCAGGTGCTTATTTACTGTCAACAGGACTTAAGTGCAGGCAATTAGCATTGATGATAAGAGGCCCCCCTGGGAATTGAGGGCTGGGGTGGGGGGGCTGAGGGGGCAATATAAAGGTGCCCAGAGCTCAGCTTGGAAGCAGGGAGAAGCTATGGACTGGCAGGATTCTTGAGGCAGGTGAGAAGGAAGGGAATTGGTCCCAGGAGGTGGCATGAGGGCGAGGAGATCCTAAAATCCTGAACATTGACGTTCAGGTGTCTCCAATAGCCTGGGACAGTGGTCGGCAAACTCATTAGTCAACAGAGCCACATATCAACAGTACAACGATTGAAATTTCTTTTGAGAGCCGAAAACCGACTTCGGCGCGTGGGCCTCGAAGTTTCAATCGCACTGTACGTGCGGCCCGCACGTGGTATTTTGTGGGAGAGCCACACTCAAGGGGCCAAAGAGCCGCATGTGGCTCGAGAGTCGCAGTTTGCCGACCACTGGCCTGGGAGATGACCCTCCTGCTCATCACTGAGGATGAGTCCCAGGGGCCTCCACAGTGCTCAGACGTGGCGTGGCAGAGCCAGGCTGGGCCAAGAACCAGGCATGGGGAGCCCAGGGGAGGGGTGGGGCACAGCGGGACATCCTCCTGCACTGGTGTCTGGGGCTGATGGCGGTGGCGCAGGATTGTCTGGTGGTAGCGCTAACCAGCCTCCCGGTTTTCAGCTCACCTCACCGAGCCAACAGCCACAGACTACCACCAAACCACATCACAACCAGGCACCCACGAGGTAAGGACCCCAGCCTCCCCCAACTCTTTTTCCTGTCCTGCCCTGGGCCCACCATCATATCAGGGGAAGGGAGGAGCGGAGGGACAGGCACAGCTTCAAACAGGCCACAGACAGGCTGGGGGACGGATCCTGGGAAACTGGTGGAAGGAAAGAGGACAGCTCCCCTTTCGCCCTGCGGCCCTGGCTGCGCTGCCAGGTGCTCCCTGGGGAGGCGAGAAGAAATAACGCTCTCCTCTGCCGGGCCCCCTACATCCCTGTAGGTCCCCAGACTGTCTAGCTGGCTAATAAATTGGTTCTGTTCTCAGCTAGACCCTCAAGAGTGGCCACCTGGCCCCAAAGACACCCAGGGACAAGCCAAGCAACACACCCACTCAACAGCCTCTGAGGCAGGAGATGACCCAATGACCCCAGGACTCCCCCTCCTTTCCCTTCTAAGTACCCACTCTAGCACCCCTTTTGGTCCTGAGGTTCTTCAAATGCCTTTGAAATGAAGTCTGGGGCCGGTCAGGAAGCTGAGGAATAGAGCCAGAGTGTGGGCCGTATCTGCGGGACCCTCAAGCATCCCCCCACACTTCCCATCTCACTCACACTCCAGGCTGGAGTTCCCCGCTGGCCGTCCCTCTGAGCTCAGGATCTGCCCCCAAATGCTCCAGGGCTCTGGGCCTCCTACCATCTCTCAGAGCCTGCCTAGTGTCCAGTGTCCGCATGCCCTGGGCTGCCATCTCCCCACGACCCGCCCTGAGCCTGATGGGCTAATTCAGGTCTGTGGGGCCGCAGGTCTACGTGGAGCTGCACGAACTCGTGATGGATGGGAAGAACCAGGAGCTGCAATGGATGGAGGCAGCGCGCTGGGTGCGGCTGGAGGAGAACCTGGGGGAGGACGGGGCCTGGGGCCGCCCACACCTGTCTTACCTCACCTTCTGGAGCCTCCTGGAGCTGCAGAGAGCCTTCGCCAAGGGTGAGCCCTGACGGACCCCTCCATGATCCCTGCGTGCGAGGCTTGGTGGGAAGGAGGGCCACGGTTCAGCTGTCTAGCTCACCCTCCATTCCCTGCAGGGACTGTCCTCCTGAATCTGCCAGAGACCTCCCTGGCTGGAGTGGCCAACCAGCTGCTGGACCAGTTTATCTACGAGGAGCAGATCCGGCCTCAGGACCGAGACGAGCTGCTCCGGGTCCTGCTACTCAAACACAGGTGCCCCTGCCTGCCCACACCTGGACCCCACTCCCAAAGAGCTGCCTCCCCCGTCCATCTGCCCCGGGCGCTCCCTGAAATCCAAAGGCCCCCCGCCCACACACACACATTTTTCTTCCAGAATGGCTTCTGCCTCTGACAGCTCTTGACAGGTGGCCATTTCTCCATGCTCAGATTTGGGGACCACTGGTCCCCAGGAGGGCAGACTCTCAAGGCCCTTCCCTCCATTCGTTCTTCTGGCTCTACCTAGTCATTCCAGAAAGAGGCCACCTGCTTACAGCCGACACCCTTCAGAAGAGGCCGGTTCTCCTTCTGCGCCGGGGTCTCTCTAGTCTGGCCACTGGGAGTCCTAGTTGACCCCTCCCACCACCAGTGCTCTGCAGATAGCCCAACCTGAGCAGCTTACTCAGCCCATGCCCCCTTTGTGTCCCGCAGCCATGCTGGAGACCTAGAGGGCCTGGGGGGCGTGAAGCCCACGGTCCTGACACGTTCCGGGGAGCCCTCACAGCCTCTGCTCCCCCAACACCCCTCGCTGGAGACTCAGCTATTCTGTGAACAGGTGAGGCTGTACCAGGGGTGCATGGGGAGAGCCGGCAGCGTGGTTAGAAATGAGAGTAGCGAGGGGAGGAGGCGGCCGGATGCTTTCCTTACCCCCTTCCTTCCAACAGAGAGAGGGGCGCACAGAGGGCCACTCACCATCTGGAATTTTGGAAAAGATCCCCCCGGATTCGGAGGCCACCCTGGTGCTAGTGGGTAAGCACTGGTGCTCCTACCTACTCGCCCCTCTACACCCCTGCTTCCACCTTCTGTCCTGGCCCAGCCTGCCTCTCCCTAAGCCTGGACCCCAGCTGTGCCCCCTCAGCTTGGCCAGGCCACCTCATGTCCCCCACCCCGTCCCACAGGCCGAGCCTCCTTCCTGGAGCGGCCAGTGCTGGGCTTCGTGCGGCTGCAGGAGGCCACCGAGCTGGAGGACGCGGTGGAGCTGCGCGTGCCCGTGCGCTTCCTCCTTGTGGTGCTGGGACCCGAGGCCTCTCACATCGACTACACCCAGCTTGGCCGGGCTGCTGCCATCCTCATGTCCGAGAGAGTAAGGAGGGGCCGGCGAGGGCTGGGGGAGCCGGGCAGCTGGGTGGCGGTTGAGGCCCATTCCCCACTGGACTGGCCTGGGTCACGTTAGCGTCACTGGTTTGGCCCATTCAGTCTAATCCAGCTGTTTCTGACGTGTCTGGCCAGAGTAATCTGGCCCGGCCCTGCCTGATTGGCCTGGCATGACCTGATCTGGCCCACTCTGACCTGCTTCTCCCTGGTCACGTCTGGCCTGGAATGGCCTAGTCTGCTCTGGCTTCCTCTGGTTTGCTTAGTTCTCTCTCTTTTCTTCATTTAGGACCAGGTCTGCTTCCCCCCAACCCTTTCATAGTGTGTGTGTGGGAGGAGGGGGTGCAGGGGGGCTGGTAAAGGAGGTGGGCAGGGAAAGCAGTTCCTAGCAAGGAGGAGCTGGACGAGAGGGTTCTGTTCTTGGGGGCCCTGGCTGTGGACTCCTGGGCCCTTTCAACCAGCAGGGCCAGGCAGCCCTGACCCTCTCTCTGGCCCCCAGGTGTTCCGAATGGATGCGTACCTGGCCCAGAGTCGGCAAGAGCTGGTGCACTCCCTGGAGGGCTTCCTGGACTGCAGCCTGGTGCTGCCTCCCTCAGACGCCCCCTCAGAGCAGGCCCTGCTCAGTCTGGTGCCCGTGCAGAGAGAGCTGCTGCGAAGACGCTACCTGCCCAGCCCTGCCAAGCCAGACCCCAGATTCTACAAAGGCCTAGGTACCTGCCCTGCCCAGCCCAAGGCTTTCTGGGCCCCACAGACCCTCAGACACCCCAGCACAGCCCTGTGAGCCCCTACCTCCCCTCTTCCCATCAAACACCCTGGTGTCCCTTCTCCCTATTCTCTTGCCACCCAGCCTCCTTTGGCTACCCCATTCCCATCAGACAATACCCCCCTCCCCTCCCCTCTCCCCACACCTCCCCCTGCTGCCCCCTATGACCATGGTCCTATTCTTCACTACAGATTTAAATGGAGGTCCAGGGGTCCCTGGTGGCCCGGATGACCCTCTGCAACGAACAGGCATGCTCTTCGGGGGCCTGGTGCGTGACTTAAAGCGCCGCTACCCTCGCTACTTGAGTGACATCACAGATGCATTCAGCCCCCAGGTCCTGGCTGCCGTCATCTTCATTTACTTTGCCGCCCTGTCACCTGCCATCACCTTTGGCGGCCTCCTGGGTCAGTTCCTCTGTGTGCCCCCGCCCTCCCCCGCCCCCCCCACAGCCCTTTCTTCTCATCCTCTGGCCACTGTGGGCTCTGACTTCTGCCCCAATCTGACACTCTGGACCCCTGCCTGCATCAGCCTGCCGATGAAATGCTCCACTGGTCCCTGGAAATGGTCTCCTGACCTTGACCCCACTGTCACTTCTGCCCACAGGAGAGAAGACCCAGAACCAGATGGGGGTGTCGGAGCTGCTCATCTCCACTGCAGCGCAGGGCATTCTCTTCGCCCTGCTGGCGGCTCAGCCCTTGCTTGTGGTTGGCTTCTCAGGGCCCCTGCTCGTGTTCGAGGAAGCCTTCTTCTCGGTAGCTCTGTTCTGCCCCCTGTGACCCTGTGCCTGGCCTCTGGCGCCCCGCCTGACGCACAGCGCTGGGCCGGCCTGTCTGACCCCAGTTCCCTCTGACCACCCTGCAGTTCTGCGACAGGAATGGCCTGGAGTACATCGTGGGTCGTGTGTGGATCGGCTTCTGGCTCATCCTGCTGGTGGTGCTGGTGGTGGCCTTCGAGGGCAGCTTCCTGGTCCGCTTCATCTCCCGCTACACCCAGGAGATCTTCTCCTTCCTCATCTCCCTCATCTTCATCTATGAGACGTTCACCAAACTGATCAAGGTGGGAGGGTGAACGAGCCTGGAGGCATGCGTGTGTGAGACTGAGCATAAACTAGGTGACTCCGTGTCACTGCACGCATGTCTGTCTGGCACTTGTGGGGCTGTGTTTTCATGGTGTGTGACTGTGACCACATACATGTTGACACCTGCTGCTGGTATTCTTGCCATGACTGTGACAAGGAGAGGGCACCTCTATGTGCACATGTCCATGTTTATAACCACACAGATGACTAATGGGTGGGCATGTGTGTGAGACTGAAATGGGAATTGCATGCGTGGTGGGGACAGTGAGGGTGGAGGGGTGTTGAGGCTCTGATGTCCCCCCTCCCTCTCCTGCACTTGCCCTCAAGAACCACAGGTCCTGTGGATGGAGCACCTTGACCCCTCAGCTCTGTCACCTCAAACTATGCCTGCCTCTGTGTCTGTGTTTTTAAAATATATATTTTTATTGATTTCAGAGAGCAAGGGAGAGAAAGAGAGAGAAACATCAATGATGAGAGAGAATCATTGATCAGCTGCCTCCTGCACGCCCCCCCACTGAGGATCGAGCCCACAACCCAGGCATGTGCCCTTGACCAGAATCGAGCCCAGGACCCTTCAGTCTGCAGTCCTGAAGCCAGACCAGCTAGGGCTGTGTCTATCCACGGAGCCAAACCAGCTAGGGCTGTGTCTGCATTTTATAGGAAGGGTGAACACCATATGTCTGTCCCTGATTCTGTAGGTTGGTGGGTCTTTCCAAGTCTTTAAAGCCCTGCACTCCAGTCTCCCAGTCTCCTCATGTCTCCCAGGCCCTGGGTGATCACAGATCACACCACACCACACACACACGTATTGCCTTCATGGCCTACCTCACCCAAGCCTAGCCTGGTCCGCACTCCTGAAAACCAAGCTGTAGAATTTCATTGCCCCTCTGTTACCATATCAGCTGTGGAAGAAGATAGGTGGACGGATGATGGATGGATAGATGGATGATGGACAGAGGATGGATGGATGGATGGATTGATGGATGGATGGGAGGGAACAGGATGCCTTGGTTTTCTGCTGCAGATCTTCCAGAGCCACCCATTGCAGAAGCATTATAAACACAATGTGACGATAGACCCTAAACCTCAGGACCCCCTGCCCAACACAGCCCTCCTCTCCCTTGTGCTCATGGCCGGCACCTTCTTCTTAGCCATGACGCTGCGCAAGTTCAAGAACAGCTCCTACTTCCCTGGCAAGGTCAGCATTCGTCTCCACCTGCCCTTGCCTACCCTGCCCTATCCCAGTCCAAAGCACCCGCCTAGCTTCCCCAGTGCCATTAGCTCCCCTTCTTTCCTTAGATTCTCATTCCCAATCCCAAGCCTCCCTGGGCCCCTCTTCATCAAGATCCCACTCTTCAGGGAAGCCCATCCCCTTTCTCAGCATGCCCAGGCTGAGAACCCAGTGGGGAGGCAGGGACAGGGTGTGGAAGCGGGTGGTGAACTGGGAAGAGCAGGGCCCCTGGGTGACGAGGGGGCAGAAGGGGACCAACTGGGCACTAACCGCTGGTTCTCCCACCTGCCCTCAGCTGCGACGGGTCATCGGGGACTTTGGGGTTCCCATCTCCATCCTGATCATGGTCATGGTGGATTCTCTCATCCAGGATACCTACACCCAGGTGATCCTTTCCTTCTACCCTCATTTCATTTCCCCAGCTTGCTCTCTCCCCAGAATGACTTTCCCAAACCTGGAGTCAGCTAGAACTACACCTACCTCATCCCTGGCTCCGGGGGAGCCCCACGTCCCTCCCACAGCCTTACAGAACCCCTGTGGCTGAAGCAAGGGCCTGGGTCAGGTTGTTCCCTTTACTCTTTAACCCAGGGCAGCAGGAAAGAATCTGCTTTGGAGCCAGGCAGATCTGCCCCCAAATAGTTGTGTGACGTAAGGCAAGCTCTATAACCTCTCTGACCCTGTCTCCTTATCTGTAAAGTTTGGGATGAGATGTATGTAAAAGTCGTACATCCATGTAGGGACTGGGTACACAGTAGATGTGCAATAAAAGTGAGCTCCCAAGTGTCCAGGACCCGATCTGCCCCTGTCTCCACCCCTCCCCATCCCCTGCCCCAGTGTTCTCAACTGCATCCCCTCCCACAGAAACTCAGCGTGCCTTCAGGCCTCAAAGTCTCCAACTCCTCAGCCCGGGGCTGGATCATCCATCCACTGGGCTTGTATTCTCGTTTCCCCATCTGGATGATGTTTGCCTCCGCTCTGCCTGCCCTGCTGGTCTTCATCCTCATCTTCCTTGAGTCCCAGATCACCACGTAAGAGCCAGGGTGGGGCTGGGCCTGGGAGAGTTGGAGGCAGAGAAAGGGACAGGTTGCAGGTGGGCCAGACACCCAGCACTGATCTAGTTAGACTCAATGGAATGGGTGGCCCTCCCTCCTCACAGGGATAGGCAGGGGCAGGGGCAGGGCCAGGTTGTGTAGGACCCAGCAAGGTGTAATTTAGGGAGCACTTTGTAAGAAAAAGAACACAAAATGAGAACTACAAAACAAGGTGCCAGGTCTTGGAAAGGACCTGTGCCAGTGACGCTCGCTGGAGCCTACGCTTCATTAGCTTCAGAGTAAACCTGCCTGTGGACGTCTAGGTGATGTCTGAAGACATTTCTGCTCTTAGAGTCTGGATTCTCAAGATGGGGTGGGAGGGAGGGGGGCAAAGAACTCCAAGGGGGATGGGCACAGAAGGGTAAACGGAGGCACATAGGAACTCAAGTATGGGGAAGGAAGGAGGGGCCGAGCGGGTGCGGGAGGGAGAGCCCTGCTTATCCCCAACCTCCCACCCTCCAGGCTGATTATCAGCAAACCAGAGCGCAAGTTGGTCAAGGGCTCCGGCTTCCACCTGGACCTGCTGCTGGTCATTGGCATGGGCGGGTTGGCCACTCTCTTCGGGATGCCCTGGCTCAGTGCCACCACCGTGCGTTCTGTCACCCATGCCAATGCCCTCACCGTCATGGGCAAGGCCAGTGCCCCAGGGGCTGCAGCCCAGATCCAGGAAGTCAAGGAGCAGCGGATCAGCGGGCTCCTGGTCTCTGTGCTTGTGGGTGAGTGAGGGCTGGCCACACTCTCTACCACCCTCTGGCCCTGCCCCTGGCCTCCAGCCCCTGCCCCTTAGGATCCAGCCCCCTCCAGCCCTCCCCACACACCTGCTGCCCACATCTCCCCAGTGTGTTATTCACATGATGGAATTCTGGAGGAAATTACCAAGGCGTTGAGATGGGCATCTGAGCAGGGGAGGAAGGAGGGCCTCCATTACTAAAGCCTTCTCTAGACAGAAGTTCACTAACTGTGAGTTCCAGCCCTGCCCGATGGGCCTCAGTTTCCCTTTTTGCACCATTACAGGGTTTCTTAGATGCCCCTGAGGTCTCTCTAGCTCAGCTGCTCTATGACTGACACAAAGGGTAGTGCTCCAGGGCATAATCTAGGGGGGAGGGGGAGGGGGAGGGGGAGGAGAAGACAGAGGGTCACTGCGGTTGATCTGAGTCTGGAGTAGCTGTGAGTCCAGCTGGACTTGGTGTGGGCCTCACTGTGATCGCTGATGGCGAGGCCAGGGAAGTTTCTTAAAGAAGGTGAAGTTGCCGAAACCGGTTTGGCTCAGTGGATAGAGCGTCGGCTTGCGGACTGAAGGGTCCCGGGTTCGAATCCGGTCAAGGGCATGTACCTTGGTTGCGGGCACATCCCCAGTGGGAGGTGTGCAGGAGGCAGCTGATCGATGTTTCTCTCTCATCGATGTTTCTAGCTCTCTATCCCTCTCCCTTCCTCTCTGTAAAAATATCTATAAAATATATTTAAAAAAAAAAAAAAAAAGAAGGTGAAGTTGGTGTTAGCTAGAGGAGGGTTAGGATTTGGATAGGTGGAGGGTGATGGAGGCATTCTGGGCTGGGGTGAGGAAAAAGGCGGGCTTTTCTGACTCTGTGACCTCCCTAGGTTAAAAGAGTAGGTTTTGAAGTCAGGCAGGACGGAACTTGCCTCCCTGCTCTGCCAGTTGCTAGCTGTGTGGCCTTAGGCAAGTTGCTTTACCTCTCTCAGTGTGTTTCCTCATCTCTAAAAGGCGGGTAATACCTATTAAAAGGATCCACAGAGCCCTGGCCTAGGTGGCTCAGTGGCTAGAGCATCATCCCAATGCCCAAAGGGTCACGGGTTCAATCCCGGTCTGGGCGTGTACGGGAGGCAACAGATCATGTTCCTCTCTCACATTCATCTCTCTCTCTCTTTCTCTTTCTCTTCTCCCCGCCCTCTCCCTTCCTCTCTAGAACTAATGAAAAAACATATCCTCGGATGAGGATAAATTCCCCGACCTGGTGCCGGTCCTCCAGGGCATGTGAGGCTGAAAGTTTGTGGTTCCCCCTGCAGGCCTGTCCATCCTCATGGGGCCCATCCTGTCCCACATCCCCCTGGCTGTGCTGTTTGGCATCTTCCTCTACATGGGGGTGACATCCCTCAGCGGCATCCAGCTCTTTGACCGCATCTTGCTTCTCTTCAAGCCGCCCAAGTACCACCCAGATGTGCCCTACGTCAAGCGGGTACAGGGCCCTCCGGCTGCCCAGCCCAGGGTGGGGTGGGAGTGCTTGGTGCTGGGCGGGGCAGGCGATGACCCCAGGCTCTGCCCGCAGGTAAAGACCTGGCGCATGCACCTGTTCACCGGCATCCAGATCATCTGCCTGGCAGGGCTGTGGGCAGTGAAATCCTTCCAGGCCACCTCGCTGGCCCTGCCCTTCATCCTGATCCTCACAGTGCCCCTGCGGCGCCTCTTGCTGCCCCTTATCTTCAGGAACCTGGAGCTCCAGTGTGTGAGTGGCAGCTCCCCAGCCCCACCTCTCAAGGCCTGGGGCAGGAGGGAGGGTGGGAGAGAGCAGGAGCTGGAGGGCAGGATCCCAGAGCTGGCTCCGGGAGGGCTCGGGAGAGAGGGTGGGTCACAGAATTACGGAAGGCAGAGAGCGGTGTGGCGAAGGTCTGGATCTGCGGCCTGCATTCAAATCCTGACACTGCACATCCAAGTGGCCTCATTGTTCTGTGCCTTGGGTTTGCGCGCCTGTGAAAGGAGGAGCGCTGGCAGGGTGGGTGAGAGGGTTAAGAGGCACACAGGATGTGATCCACGTGAGCTGTCCTGACCATTGGGCGGCCGGTCCTGCGGTCTTCTAGATCATCTTGGAAGCGCCTGCTCCTCCAGCAGAATTTTTCTAAGGTGTGACACAGGTCACCGTGGGGTGCCCTGGTGCAGGAGTCCCCTGCCTGCCCTCTAGAGGTCTGCCTCCTGCAAAGGGCATCAGACGCCCAGGGGCTCCCTACCCTTTGGGAATTTTTCATGTGGACCAACCCTGGGGGCAGGACTCGTCCAAGGTTCAGAGAGCCAGGCCCTCTTCTAACTCCAGGGGTGCCTCTTGGTGCTGGGGGAGGGCTCATCTGGCCCCTGGGCCACTCACCCTCTCTCCTTCCTACCCCACCCTCCAGCTGGATGCTGATGATGCCAAGCCAAGCTTTGATGAGGAGGAAGGTCGGGATGAATATGACGAGGTGCCCATGCCTGTGTGAGAGGAGGCCCAGGCCCCAGACCTCTCCCCCATTCCACTGCTCTACTTTCTCAGGAAAAGCAGAAGTTCAAGGGCACCTTATGGACTCCCAGGTCCCTCCTGGGGCAGCAGCGGAGGCCCCGAGGCTGTGGGTGGGGGAAGGAAGGGGTGTCTAGAAAACCTTCCACAATGGCCAGACTGACTTTTTTTTTTTTTTGGCTGGAAATGGCCAGTGGAGCCCACATTAGGGCATCCACTGTGCAGCTCCTCCTGCTGCCGCACTGCCGCATGGGGATACCCTGCTGGGAGACTTAGATCGGGCACAGACTGGGGCAATAGTGAGGGAGGGAGTGGGGAGGGTGGGTTCAAGTTTCAGCTTGCTATGTGACCTTGAGCAAGTCCTTAACCTCTCCAGCGTCTGCTTTTTCTTCTGTAAAATGGGTATATGGATAATAATACCCACCCGTTACAGGATGGTTACTGAGGACCAAAGATAAATGTGAACAAAGGGCTTTGTAAACTCTGAAAGGACTATTATGCTGTAGTCATTCTTCTTCAAGCCTCCCCAAGGTCACACAGCTCCTGAACCATACAGCTGGGATTTGGACCCGGTCTCCTGATTCTGAGGCCAGAGCCCTGTGCTCTACTTCAGCCATTCACCTTCCCATGCTTAGCGATGCCCCTGCTGATGCCTCCCTCCATTCTCTACTCCAACCCCCTACTTGGGGACCCTTTTTGCTGGAGCAGAGAGAGGTGTCTTGGTGAGGGCAAGGTGTGGGTAAGGAGGCAATCAGGGCTGGGACTCAGGACTCCTAAGTGCTTGTTCCCTTCCCCCATGCTCTCGTTCATTCACTCATTCATTCATCCCACAAGCATTTACTGAGCCCCTGGGCCCTGTGGATACAGAGGGATGGGGCGTGATGGGGAACTCACGGACTGTTCTAGATTTGGATGGGTGGGGAGGGAGGGAATGGGGAGGCGAGGGAAGTTTGTAATTTATTGGTTGTGTATTTTCTCAGAGCTGTCACTGTACTTTGGCCTCACCCATGCCCAGACTCCCATTAGAGACCCACTGCCCCCAACCCCACCCAAGCTGAATCTTGGGGAGAACCCAGATTTGACCAGTTGAAGTAGGAGACAGTGGGTTCTGCAGAATATGGGCAAATCTATTTTTTTTAAATATATTTTATTGATTTTTACAGAGAGGAAGGGAGAGGGATAGAGAGTTAGAAACATCGATGAGAGAGAAACATCCATCAGCTGCCTCCTGCACACCCCCTACTGGGGATGTGCCCGCAACCAAGGTACATGCCCTTGACCGGAATCGAACCTGGGACCCTTCGGTCCGCAGGCCGACGCTCTATCCACTGAGCCAAACCGGTTAGGGCAAATCTATTTTTTTTAAAAAACAAAAATATAAAAAGAGTCAAAAGAACTAGAAATGGTAAGAGATGGTTGAAACTGAGAATCATGGTGTGACAGAAAGGAAAGGGGGCGTTGGACTCCTGCTGGAAGGCCCTTGGGTCCACCCCTGAAGGCTGACAGCTGCCTCCCACCACTTCACTTTCTTTTTCTTTTTTAAAAAATATATTTCTTTATTGATTTCAGAGAGGAAGGAAGACGGAGAGAGAGATAGAAACATCAATGATGAGAGAGTATTGTTGATCGGCTGTCTCCTGCACGCCTCCTACTGGGGATAGAGCCCACAACCCAGGCATGTACCCTTGGTCAGAATCGAACCTGGGACCCTTCAGTCCGCAGGCCGACAGTCTATCCACTGAGCCAAACTGGCTAGGGCCCACCACTTCACTTTCTGTAAAACGGGAACGATAATGGTATCAATCTCTAGGCTTGTTATAAGGACTGAGTGAGACAGTGCATGTACAGGCTTGCTCAACACAGGCCTCCGAGGAAGAGCTCAATAAATGTTAGCTGCTGGTTTTGTTCTCGTGGCTGAGATGTCCCTGCCCCTCCTTCCCTCTGCTCCTCGAACACTGGAAAGAAGGCCACCGTTCTGCTAGTGCCCTTCCCCTCAGTGCCTGGGAATAGGTTTTGCCAATAAATGTATGTGTGGTGGAGTGACTGCCTTGCTGGAATGCCCCTCCCAGAGTCAGGGGTCCCAGGGGTCTTGGCTGGGCCAGGCAGACATGGTGTGTGTGGTGTGGAGCTGGTGCAGGGCTGCAGCTCTGAGTACAAGGAGAGCCAGGCTGGGGCGGGGCAAGGCTGGTGCCCCCCCGCCCCGCCCCCAAGCTTTAGGGGCTGAGAGGACCGCACACTGTGAGGGGCAGAGAGCAAGGGAAGCAAGTTTACACGTAGGACATCATTCCTCTCCAGAATAAGCAAGAGCCATGGGGTGGTGAGGGGGGCTGTAAAGGGGCCTGGCCCTGCCTCTAGGACCGTGGACCCCACATCCCTTTGAAACAGTCAGTCCCTTAGCCTGGCCTCTTCAAGCTGGGCCACGTCTCTGAGAGGGATCAGCAGAGAGGAAATGCAGTTGGCTGTCAGTCTCAGAGGAACAGCATCTCTTGACCAGCTTCCCACTAACCCCCACTCTGATCTCCCTGGAGACTCTGTCTCCCCAACCCCCACCCTGCCCCCAGCCGCTTTCAGCAATTCTAGGGAGCTGCTGGGTCAGGGTGTCACCCAAGATGGAAAGGAAGATGCCAGCACCTACTCCCCCTCCACCCTCCCCAGCCTTCCAGCCAGAGGTCAGTGCGGGTTGGTCCGCCTGGCTTCCTTCCCTGGATCTATATTTACTTGCTGCCTATCCCCAGCTGACCCCTCCCAGGCTGGCCAGCGCAGCAGCCAAAGGACTAGGGAGCTACAGGAGCCCGAGGCAACCCAGCCACCCACCTCCCACACACAGCAGCGTCATGTCCCACTGCCTTGGCCCTGCCCTGAGCTTGCCAGAACCCCATTCACCACCTTGAGCCAGGAAGACAGTAGGAAAATGTGAAGACCACAGAAATCAATCAGGATCTGACTTCCTGCCTGGCCTGAGGCCTCATTCCCCCTGCATTTCCTGCCCCTGCACAGATGCCCTGTGCACCCCCACCCCTTGCATTTCCTTTCATGGAAATTCCCTCAAAGTGAATTAATGGCCACAGTGAGATCCACCCTTTTAGGTGAACACAAAGTAACCCCACTCCTGGTAAGGAAATGGATCAACAGAAGCCAAAAGCCCTAAACCTGAAGATATTCTTTGCAGGACTGTCTATGAAAGCAAAACACTAGAAAGAACCCCAATTCTCGGAAATAGGAGAGCAGTTAGTAAATTACCCTACATCAATATAAAGGCACCACAGGCAGGCCTTCCAAATAATAACGAAGAAGCTGTTGGATCAGCTTGGTGCAATCACATAATCCTGGGTGTCTGAGGCCAAGGGGATTGGAGTCCCAGCGTTGTGACTTAGGAGCTGGACACAGAACCTCCTCTCTGAGCTCAGTTTTCCTCATCTGTAAGATGGAGATAATGAGAGCACAGACCTAGAGGTCCCAGCCCAGGACTGGCGTTTGGTGAACAAAAAGTCATTCCTGTTAAGCAAGGCACGAAGTGATTTAACTGCCCTGGTGACAGCTGTGCAGGAAAGTGTAGTAGGCACATGAATGAAGAATGAAGGTTAGGCGGCTAGACAGAAAAAATTAAAGCGCCATGGTGGGAGAATTATAGAGGATATCATTTCCTCCTCTTCTTTTGGACTTTAGGTGCAGAGGGTTAAGTTAATCATCCTCCCCAGTTCATGGCAAAGTATCATTGAACATTAATGTTTTCTTCCTCCCCTTCCTTCCTTCCTTCCTTCCTTCCTTCCTTCCTTCCTTCCTTCCCTTTTGTCCTCACTTCCTACTCCTATTTTCTTTCCCCTCCATAGACAATGACTCAAACATGTTTAATGTGTATCTTTTTGTGTGAACATAGTCTTGAAAATATGTATCATCGATATTTTTTACTTTATTATACTAGTAAAAGTTGTAATACATATACCAAATATAAACAATAGTACAACAAATTCCCATATACTTGTCTCCTAAACTCAAATAATTATCAAGATTTTGCCTTGAAGTTTTGCTTAAATCTTTGTTTCATCTTTCTCATTTTCCCCTTCACTAAACTAAACACTTTAAAGTTCATCCCGGACATCATGCCATTTCACCCCTATATTTTTTAGCTGTGCATCCCCTCCAACACTGAACATTTTCTTACCTGACTGCACACCCAACAAAATTAGCTGTAATACCTAATATCCAATTTATAATCAAATTTCTCAAAATGTCTCTTTGTACTTGGTTTGTGTGGGGTGTGTGTGTGTGAATTTCTATATCTTATCAGCATTGTGTTGTAGGCCTTGGTCCTCTTTGCACCCAGCTCTATCCTTTTAACCAGCCAGGTTGCTCAGTGAACATGGAGTTGCTTTAACTGCTGCATGGTGCTCCGTGGGCATCCCCCACCTTTAGCCTCTCCACTCCTCCAGGGAGGGACACCCCACTGCACCCAACTGCCCTCACAAAGGATGCTCAGCCTTATCCTCTTAGGGATCTTATGGAGAATTTCTTTGGGTTATATATGTAGGAGCCAGGAGCAGATTTACTAGGTCATAGGGTATAAATATATTTGTCTCAATTTGACTAGATACAGCCATATTTTTCTCTAAAAGGTCTGCATCAGTTCATGCTACCACAGGCATTGCAGGAGGTTTCTATATTCCCAGGTGATTGACATTGTCCAGCCGTCTGATTTTTGCTAATCTGCCTGGAGTATCAATCTTATTATTTTTATACTTGCATTTCTCTGATCTCTGAAGAGTTTGAGCATCTCTGCATTGCTGATTATTCTTTAAGATTTCCTCTTCTATAAATTGTCTTTTCAGCCCTAACCGGTTTGGCTCAGTGGATAGAGCGTCGGCCTGCGGACTCAAGGGTCCTAGGTTCGATTCCGGTCAAGGGCATGTACCTTGGTTGCGGGCACATCCCCAGTAGGGGATGTGCAGGAGGCAGCTGATTGATGTTTCTCTCTCATCGATATTTCTAACTCTATATCTCTCTCCCTTCCTCTCTGTAAAAAAAATCAATAAAATATATATTTTTAAAAATTGTCTTTTCATATCACTTGGTCATATTGTAATGGAATATTTTGGATGTTGATTTGCAAAAGATTCTGGAAGATTCTACCCTTTGTTTATTTTAGACCTTGTAAAAATATTCTCTCATCTTGTCATCTTGCTCTTAAAACATTGTCCACCTCACTGAACAGAAACCTTTCCTTTTGGTGTAATTAAATATAATCCTATTTCTCAGAATGTCTCTTTGCAGTTGGTTTGTGGGGTGTGTGTATGTGTGTGTGTGTGTGTGTGTGTGTGTGTGTCTATATATTATATGCACTGTGTTGTAGGCTTTGCTCTGTTGGTCCAAATTCTTGGATTTTGCTCAGTAATTTCACCCACTTACCAGCCCTTGAGAGTTTCGGCTTGATTCAGCAGGCACGAGGAAGTCAGTGCAGGTTCTTGAATTGGGGAGCAATATGAAGTGATTCACTTGGGAGCTATCTACAGGAGGGATTGGCTGCAAGGAGGCAAACTGGGAATCTGCATGTGGGTCAATAGCAGGCAGGTGGAGAGAGCCCCTATCCTCATAGGACCTCCAGTCACATGGGAGCCAGGTATTCAACAACGGTGATGCGTATTCTGCAGGGAGTAGTGAGAACAGAAGGGGGCCAGGGTTAGGCAAGAGTTCCTGGAGACAGAGGCATTAGCTTTGACTGCTGAGGTAAAGTAAGGGCTGGCCCAGTGATGAGAGAGGGGGAATGTCTTGAGGGAATAATGGTTTGGTTTAGAAAATGGAAAACATCCAAGAAATATACTAAAGGCAAAGTGGGTGAAATTGCTCAGCAAAGTCAAATGGCATGGTGGAAAGCCTTATGGGGTTGACAGGCCACATGGTGACCTCAGAGAGTTGTTTCTTTCCCATCTGGCCCAAAGCCAGATGACAGGCGGTGAGGAAGGAAGGGCTGGTAAGGAAGCAGAAGCAGGAGGTGTGGACCACGGTCTGGGAGCTTGGCAAGAACAGGACAGACAGAAAGCGTCCAGCTGACCTTTTTCCAAGATGAACAAAAGAATGCTTTGCAGGCTGAGAGGACACCTTTCATAGGCATGCAGCTATCTCTCTTCTTTTTTTTTTTTACTATTCACTATTTTATTTCTGATCTATATATATATATATAATCTTTATTGTTCAGATTATTACAATTGTTCCTCTTTTTCCCCCCCATAGCTCCCCTCCACCCGGTTCCCACCCCACCCACCCCATGCCCTTCCCTCCCCGCATTGTCCTCATCCATAGGTGTATGATTTTTGTCCAGTCTCTTCCCGCACCCCCACACCCCTTTCCCCCCGAGAATTATCAGTCCACTCCCTTTTTATGCCCCTGATTCTATTATATTCACCAGTTTATTCTGTTCATCGGATTTTTTATTCACTTGATTTTTAGATTCACTTGTTGATAGATATGTATTTGTTGTTCATAATTTTTATCTTTAACTTTTTCTTCTTCCTCTTCTTAAAGAATACGTTTCAGCATCTCATATAATACTGGTTTGGCAGTGATGAACTCCTTTAGCTTTTTCTTATCTGTGAAGCTCTTTATCTGACCTTCAATTCTGAATGATAGCTTTGCTGGGTAGAGTAATCTTGGTTCTAGGTTCTTGCTTTTCATCACTTTGAATATTTCTTGCCACTCTCTCTGGCCCGCATAGTTTCTGTTGAGAAATCAGCTGACAATTGTATGGGTGCTCCCTTGTAGGTAACTAACTGTTTTTCTCTTGCTGCTTTTAATACTTTGTCTTTTGCTCTTGGCATTTTAATTATGATGTGTCTTGGTGTGGTCCTCTTTGGATTCCTTTTGTTTGGGGTTCTCTGTGCTTCCTGGACTTGTAAGTCTATTTCTTTCACCAGGTGGGGGAAGTTTTTGGTCATTATTTCTTCCAATAGGTTTTCATTATCTTGCTCTCTCTCTTCTTCTGGCACCCCCATAATTCAGATGTTGGCACGCTTGAAGTTGTCCCAGAGGCTCCTTACACTATCTTCATATTTTTGGATTCTTTTTGCTTTTTGCTTTTCTGGTTGGGTGTTTTTTGCTTCTTTGTATTTCAAATCTTTGACTTGATTCTTGCGATCCTCTAGTCTGCTGTTGGATCTCTGTATATTATTTTTAATTTCAGTCAGTGTATGCTTAATTTCTAGTTGGTTCTTTTTTATATCCTTGAGGGTCTCATAAATTTATCGGCCTTTTCTAGAAAATTATTGAAAAACCTTATAACCGTGGTTTTGAACTCTATATCCAGTCGTTTGCTTTCCTCCATTTCTTTCATTTGTGATCTGTTTCTTTGTCTCTGCATTTTGGCTGCTTCTCTGAGTTGATAGAGTGGCTTTGTGTGCTAGGTGTCCTATAGGGCCCAGTGGCTCAGCCTCCCCAGTTACCTTTGTGGGCTGTGTGCACAGTCTTGTTGTAGTTAAGCCTTGATTGTTGTTGGTATCACTGGGAGGAATTGACCTCCAGGCCAATTGGTTGTGGGGATCAGCTGTGTCTATGATGGGAGAAGTTCTGTGCTGGAGACACCCTTATGGGGCAAGACTTGCTTCAGTGGGGCTTTGGTGCTCACTGAGTCTGTCCTGAGTGTGTTCCTTATGGATTTGAGGAGTTGTAATCTGGATGGTCCTACTCTGACCCCTGGGTACACTGGCTCTTGGATCTCCAAGGAGGTGCTAATTTAGCCTCTGCCTGAGGCCACCCAGCAGGAGCTACAGAGAGATCTGCAGATTCCTCTTCTTTGTTTGGGTTTTGGAGGTGCCCAGATGAGGCCCAGCTGTAAAGCAATGGAAGCTGCTGTGGGGCCTTGGGCCTTCTTTTGGATGTTCTGGGTCTTTCTGACTCAGCTGCAGTTTGTTAGGTAAGTTTAGATTTCAAAGGACCAGGCCATTCATATGCAAAAGCCTCTGCACAGAGCTTGGATGGGGTGGAGTCTCAGGGCAGAGCAAACAGCAATGGCTTCCTGTCAGCCCTGCCCTAAGAGGCCCCTGGGTCTCAGTGTCCCTTGGAAGTCGCTGCAAGCACCTCTGAGAGAAAGCTGCCCTCGAGTTCTGCCCGCTGCCAGACAGTCCAGTTTCTCCCCGTATGAGTCTGGGTCCCCAGAGTCTCACCCGGAACTGGAGTTCAGAGCAGTCAGGAGCTTGTGTCTCCCTGTGGATTGAAAAAGCCAGCCGCGTACTCAGTTGCCAGCCCTCTCCGCATGAGCGCGCCTCCGTACCTCTGCACTTTACTTCCGCAGCTCCTCTGAGTCTCAGTGTGCTTTTCTCTTCCCTTCTAGTTGTAGAATTTCCACTCAGCCAGCCTTCCTGTGGTTCTGGATGATGTCCGTTTTGTCTTTTAGTTGTAGTTTTGAAGTGGTTGTGTGCGGCAGCAAGTTCAGGTGTTTACCTATGCCGCCATCTTGGTCTCTCCTATCTCTCTTCTTAAACATATCTTTATATGTTCAACTTTCAAAAAGGATGTATGTATATTATAAAACAGGATTATGGAACTATTTAACACCGAGAATAAAAGCCTCCAATAACCATCCCCAGTAAGCACTGTTAATAATTTAGAGTATATTTCTCCAGATTTATTTCTATGTAACACTAATTTACATATTTTAAAAAATATTTTTACTGATTTCAGAGAGGAAGGGAGAGGGAGAGAGAAATAGAAACATCATGCCCTAACTGGTTTGGCTCAGTGGATAGAGCGTTGGCCTGCGGACTGAAGGGTCCCAGGTTCGATTCCGGTCAAGGGCATGTACCTTGGTTGCGGGCACATCCCCAGTAGGGGGTGTGCAGGAGGCAGCTGATCGATGTTTCTCTCTCATCGATGTTTCTGGCTCTCTATCCCTCTCCCTTCCTCTCTGTAACAAATCAATAAAATATATATTTAAAAAAAGAGAGAGAGAGAGAGAGAGAAATAGAAACATTAGTGATGAGAGAGAATCATTGATTGGCTGCCTCCTGCAAGCCTCACACTGGGGATCGAGCCCACAACCCAGGCATGTGCTTTAACTGGGAATTGAACCGTGACCTCCTGATTCACAGGTCAACACTTAACCACTGAGCCACACCAGCCAGGCTACATATATTTTTAATAGGACATATATAATTTTTAACAGAGTTTCAAGTATATAAAGCAAAAACTGATGGAACTGAAAGGAATTACAGATAAATCCACAATCATAGTAGGAAACTACAACCACTCTCAATAATCCACAGAACAAGTAGACAGAAAATTATTAAGGCTATAGAACACCTGAAGAGAATTATCAACCTACTTGGTCTAATTTATATTCATAGAACATTTCAACCAACAATAAATAGCAAAATACCCATCCTCTTCAATTGCACATGGATCACTCACCAAAATTGACCATACTGTGGGCCATAAAACAAACCTTAGCAATTGTAAAAAACACGAAATAATATTAAGTATAATCTATGTTCACAGAGAATTAAATTAGAAATCAATAACAGAAAGACATTTGGAAAACCCCTATTGGAAACTAAGCAAAGGACTTCTAAATAACACATAGATCAAAGATGAAGTCATAAGGGAAATTAGAAAATATTTTGAACTGAATGAAGATGAAAACATCAAAATTTGTGAGATGTGCCCAGCTGATGTTGCTCTGTAGTTGAGTGTGGACGTATGAACCAGGAGGTCCTGGTTCAATCCTGGTCACAGCACATGACTCAGTTGCAGGCTCCATCCCCGGTGTGGGGCGTGTAGGAGGCAGCTGATCAATGATTCTCTCTCATCATTAATGTTTCTTTCTCTCTTCCTCTCTGAAATCAATTTTTTAAATTTTTTAACAAAAAGCTGAACAAATGGAAAAATCTACTCTTCTTAGATCTACCAGAAAAGTGAGGTCACAGGACAACCTGCTGCCCCTTAAACTGGAGAAACAGCCAGATACAGAGTATCACAACTTCCCTGAGCAGAAACCTCCACTAGAACCAATGCTGGGGTAGAAAAACCTGAACTGTAATTGACAAATTGCTGGAGGCTTATGTCTAAAGACTTAAAAACTCCAGGAGGACACAGTCATTTGTAAGTTTTCTCTCCAGGAGCTCTACCAGGTCCTCACTGTGAATATCAAAGAAAAATTCCCTTCATGCTTCTGGCAAGCACAAGGGAAGAGGAACTATTTTTGAAATATGGCAGAGAATTCTGTTCTTAAGAAGGCTTGCCCTCAGGAGAAACTATTTTATCAGAGCCTAACCTGCTGGGGTTTTATCAGATCCTAACTGAAATGGAAAAGGAAATACCCAGTTCCAGGCCCTTGCTTGTACCCATCTTGTCCCACCTAACAGGGAGGTGATGGGGATAGGGGACAGAAGTGCTGGTGAAGTTCACAGTCTAGGAGAAAGGCTCACCAAAAGATGAGACCTAATCATAGGACTAGAGAATGCTGCCTCACCCAGTACCTCATATCTGCCTTTCAGCAAATAATTATAAGGCATACTAAAAGGCAAAAACACCGTTTGGAAAGGCAGAATAAACATCAGAACTAAGTCAGATATGATCGCGAATGTTGGAATTAATAAACTAGGAGTTTTTAAAGTTATAATTAATATGCCAAGCAATAGAAAAAAGTAGGTGACATGAAAGATCAGATAGATAATCTAAGCAGAAATATGGAAATTCTAGAAAAGAATAAAAAAGAAGTGCTAGAGATAAAAAACAACAACAACACTGTAACAAATAAAGAATGCCTTTGATGGGCTCATTAACAGACAACATGGCTGAGAAAAAATCTGTGAGCTTGAGGTTATGACAATAAAAATTTCCAAACCTGAAAAGCAAAGAGAATAATGACTGAAAGAGAGAGGAAAAAAACACAAAACAAAGCAGACAGAGCATCCAAGGACTGTGGAACAACTACAAAAGATATAGCAGACACATAATGGAAATGCCAGAGGGAGAAGAAAGAAAAACAGAAGCAGTATTTGAAGCAATAATGACTGAGAATTTCCCAAATTAATGTCAGATACCAAATCACAGATCCAAGAAACTCAGAGAACTCCAAACAAATAAGCAAATGAACAACAACAAAATCTTACGCCGGCTGGTGTGGCTCAGTGGTTGAGCATAGACCCATGAACCAGGAGGTCACAGTTCAATTTTAAAATAAAAAAACTTCTGCTTTGCAAAAGATAATATCAAGAGAATGAGACGACAAGCTGCAGACTGGGAGAAGATATTTGCAAAAGACATGTCTGGTAAAGGACTATCACCTAAAACATACAAAGAGCTCTTAAAACTCAACAACAAGAAAACAAACAACTTGATTGACAAATGGGACAAAGATCTGAACAGACATCTCACCAGAAAGCAGAAACAGATGGCAACTAAGCATGTGAAAAGATATTCAACATCATATGCCATTAAGGAATTGCAAATTAAAGCAATGAGATATCACTACACACATTCACATGTCCAAAAATCCAAAAACACTGGCAACACCATTTGGCAATTAATGTTCATATATTTATATCCTAATCCAGAAATTCCTCCCCTGGAAATATACCTAAGAGGAATGAATGCCATATGTCTACTGAAAGGAATGCACAAGAATGTTTGGAGCAGCTTTATTTATAACAATAAAAAAACTGGAAACAACTGAAATGACCATTAGAAATAGAAAGAATTGTGGTATATTTATGCAATGGAATACTATATAGCAATGAAAAGGAACAAACTACATATATAGTCTCAGACATAATGTTGAATGAGAGGTCAGATGTAAAAGAGCACACACTGTATGATTCTATGTACATGAACTCCAAAAACTGGCTAAACTTCTTTATGGCAATAGAGTTCAGAATACTGGTGACATTTGGAGATGAATGTGGACTTTGAGTGAGCTTGCTAGATGCTAGAAATATTCAATATCTTGATCTGGGTGGTGGTTACATTACACAAACACATACACACACACACACAAACATATGACATGTATACTAATTCATCAAGCTGTACACTTAAGATGTGTATACTTATTGATCTGTAAGTTCTACCTCAATTTGAAACAATAAAAATAAATAAGGGACAGTAGCCCCCCGCCCCCGCAAAAAGAAAGAGACAAGGAGAAGTCTTTATGTCACTATCCTATCTAATAAAAGAGTAATATGCAAATTGACCACACCTCCACCACACAAACAAGCCACGCCCACCATCCAATCAGGAGTGAGTATGCAAATTAACCCAACCAAAATCGCTGTGGCCACGGAGCTGCAGCAAGCAGGAGGCTTGGGTTTCCCCAGAGATGAAGGAAGCCAAGCTTCCCTGCCGACCTGGCCAGCCCAGGCCTACACTTAAGGCTACAAAGTTTCAATTATAGAAGATAAATAAATCCCAACAAAAATGGCGGCAGCCACGGAGCTGGAAAGAGCAGGAGGCTTGAGTTGCCCCCGGCGATGGAGGAAGCCAAGCTCCCGCAGCCCTGGCCTGCCTTGGCCTCCACTACAAAGTTTCAATTATAAAAGATAAATAAATCCCAACAAAAATGGCTGCGCCCACAGAGTGAACAGGAGGCTTGGCTCTACTCAAGGCTACAAAGTTTCAATTTTAGAAGATAAATAAACCCCATATACCAGGGCCTCCACTTGGGCCGCTGGGGGGCGTGGCCGGCCTACAAGCCACCACAGGCCCCTAGCCCAGGCTGCCCCACACCCCAAGGGAACCCCCACCCTGATCTGGGACACCCTTCAGGGCAAACCAGCTGGCCCCCACCCGTGCACCAGGCCTCTATATTTATCTAATAAAATAATAATATGCAAATAGACCATCACTTCAACATACAAGATGGCTGCCCCCATGTGGTCAAAGATGGCCGCCACAAGATGGCCAGCAGGGGAGGGCAGTTGGGAGGGACCAAGCCTGCAGGTGAAGGCAGTTAGGGGTGACCAGGCCGGCAGAGGAGGGAAGTTGGGGGCGACCAGGCCTGCAGGGAAGGGCAGTTGTTGGGACCCAGGCCTGCAGGGGAGGGCAGTTAGGGGTGACCAGGCCTGTAGGGGAGGACAGTTGGGGCAATCAGGCTGGCAGGGGAGCAGTTAGGCATCAATCAGGCTGTCAGGGGAGTGGTTAGGGGGTGATCAGGCTGGCAGGCAGAAGCAGTTAGGGGCAATCAGGAAGGCAAGCAGGCTAGCAGTTGGGAGCCAGCAGTCCTGGATTGTGAGAGGGATGTCCGACGGCCCGTTTAGGCCCGATCCTACCTGGATCAGGCCTAAACGGGCAGTTGGACAACCCTTGAGGGGTCCCAGATTGGAGAGGGTGCAGGCTGGGCTGAGGGACACCCGCCCCCTGTGCACAAATTTCATGCACCGGGCCTCTAGTCCTATACAATAAAGAGCTAATATGCAAATTGTCACGCCTCAGACACTCAACACTGGGGAGAGAGGAATGGGGACCAGCCAGGCACCAATGAGCTCATGAGAGAGGAATGGGGACCAGCCAGGCTGCGGCCTGGGAGAGGGACAAGCTTCCCGCCCTGAGGTCCCAGGCGCCAGCTGCTGCATCTGCACCTGTGGCCCAGGAGAGGGACAAGCCGCCCGCCCCATTGTTCCGAGCACCTGCAGCTGCGGCCAGCAGGGGAGCAATTAGGGGCCATCAGGCAGGCAGGCAGAGGTGGTTAGGGGGGATCAGGCAGGCAGGTGAGTGGTTAGGAGCCAGCGGTCCCGGATTGCTAGAGGCAGTCGGACATCCCTCAAGGAGTCCCGAATTGGAGAGGGTGCAGGCCAGGCTGAGGGACACCCCCCCCCCCACACACACACACACATGAATTTTGTACACTGGGCCTCTAGTCTTAAATAAAAATCTAAAAACAGAACATTTCGCCCTAGCTGGTTTGGCTCAGCGGATAAAGCATCAGCCTGCAGCCAGAAGGGTCCTGGGTTCGATTCCAGTCAAGGGTACATGCCTGAGTTGTGGTCTCAATTCCCAGTAGGGGGCATGCAGAAGGCAGCTGATCAATGATTCTCATCTTGATGTTTCTCTCTTTCCCTCTTCCATCCTCTCTGAAATCAACAAAAAAATATATTTTTTTAAAAAACAGGACATTTTCAAAACACATTAAAATATATAACTTTGAAAATAATATGTTCATCTATACACTGTCTGAAATTACTCCACAAACACTAGGAGTTCAAGTACCACGTTTTGGTTAAGCATTCCAGGCACACTAGGGGTTTTATAGGAGCTGCTGCTGAAATACTGGCAAGCTGGGAAAAGGCTGGGGCCAAGTAGAGAGCTTGTAGTTATGATTATGCCTTGTCACCAGCCTGGGCTGGGGTTGTGGAATGCTGAGGCTCCACTCCAAGTCACAGGGCAGAAAACTGGATGGGAGGGATGGATAAATTGGGAGAGGAGGCAAAGAAAAAGGACCAAGGGCAGATTCCCTCATGCTCTGGCCCAGAGCCCAAGTCCTAGACTTCTGACCTCACCAGGGACGCAATAGATGTAAAACAAGCCAATCGGTTTCCAAGTGGGAAGGGTGCCAGCCATGATTTTTGCTGCCCAAGGAATGAAAAGTCAATAATAATCATTCTATGATTCATGTTCATCCTGTTTTATTCCAAAACACTTTACCGAAAGGTCCTTTCGCCCGGCCAATATGTTCAGGGCCAGGAGGCAGGACACCTGGGCTCCAGATCTGTGCATGGAAGACTAGGAAATTCCTTGGGGTTTAAGTTTCTCCCACTGTAATTGTGGCAAGTAACATTGTGAAGAATTTTACATATATCCTTTCGCTTAACCCTCCAACCCTGGTGAGGAAAGCAGAGAACATAGGATTGTTATTCTAATTTTATAGATAAGGAAAATGGGATCAGGTGACTGGGTCAAACTCACACTATTAACATGGTGGGGAAGCTGAGATGCTGGGAAGCTGGGACCTCTCTTTCCAAATCCTTTGCTGTTTCCCAGTCAAAACAAGAAAGTCAGTTCCTGTGAGATGGCTTGATCCTACACAAAATGTCCTGTGTATGTTCCAAGGGCAGAACTGGATTTCTGGGGCTGAAACTTGTTTAAAAATAATTTTTTTTCTGGAAGGGGGTGAGGGGGGTAACTCATTAACAAAAATATCGAATGATGAGTCAAAATTAAGCACAGTGTCTTAGACAATCCTACAAACGAGGGGCCCTGAGACTTCAGCTGCGTTAGCATTAAGGTAGATGCGCCTCTCTTACAGGCCCTGTCCACTAAAAAATCTGGACACACCAGATCTTGACAGGGGTTTCCTCCCTGTTTGTGAAACGTGGCAGATGAGGGCTGTGAAGTCCTGGGAAAGGAATCTCATTTCTCCCAGGAGACAAGAGGAATTACAACAGCAGCGAGGCCTTTTTGTGAGGATGGAGAAGGCTGTGTGCCAGGGGAGCGTCCAGAGGGGCTGGTGACCCAGCTGGCGGAGATGTGGGCTGGAGCAGTGTTGGTGTGGGAGACTGGCGGCCTGGGAGCAGGAGCAATGGCTGCCTCCAAAGCTATGGCCCAAACCGTAGGCACGCCTGTTACAATCAGGCGTTCTTCCATCTTCTGGCTCCCTGCGTCCTAATAAACCTTCCTCTGAGGAGGCAAGGCTGAGACAGACAACCACAGCCGACTGCAGTGGGAGGGTAGATCGTGGCCTCCGCCCAGGCTTTTCGATCTCCAGGCCGCAGGATGCTGGAGTGCGGGAGGCCTACGCGAAGGCTGCCCCGCTGCGGCTCGGGCGGAGAGGCCGGGGTGCCAGGCTCCCCTCTGGGCTCCTGGCTGACGGTGGGGTAGAGGGAGAGGACGGGAGTGGGGGCAGCGCCCGTGGCCTGCTTTCCCAGGGCTGGCCCAGTCTTTTTGACAAGCTGATTGCGTGGCGAGGATTGGCTGGTCCCGGCGTGACGCCGATTAACAACAAAGGTGGAGTTGGAAGAAATTAGATTAAAGGAGAGAAAAAAAATTAAAGGGGGAGCTGGCAGGGGACTGGAGGCAGAGACCGAAGGGGAGATGTGCGAAGCCTGGTCTCCTGGCTCCGACTTCGCCCGGGAAGGGAAGCCCTTCCGAAAACCCACCGGGATTTTGCTCTCCACCCCCACCCCGGCCCAGCTAACGAAGCCTGGGTGCAAGGAATGGCTACCGCTTCTTGAGAAATCCCCACAACTCCCAACCAGACACCCCTTGATATGGCTGAGGGGGAGAACTTTTTGCTCGGACTCCTCGGATCCTAAACCCGGCGGAGGTGAGGGGTATTGAGAACGACGAGAGGCTCGATCTAAAACCCGGAAGGCTCCCGCAGGGCACCGAGATCGGACGAGGCGGGGTGCTCCCCGGGTTTTTCCATGTGTTGCAAACCTAAGAGCTTCTTTCTTGCCTTTTTTTTTTTTTTTAATACCCCCCTCCCCGTTGCTCTCCTCCCCCCACCCCCCCGCTTTGGCTTTAGGGTTGCAAAAGCAAAGAGCAATAAAAAAAAAAAAAAAAAAAAAAAAAACCGCGCACACACTCAGACACACACCAGTGGCGACAGGGGAGAGTTGGAAAGACGCAGGAGAGAAGCAGGAGGCAGGAGGCAGGAGGCAGCCGGGAGGGAGCAATGGGAGCGGGAAGCAGGAAGGTTCCCTCGCAGATCCCCCTCCAGCCCCACGTCGCCTCGTCGGCCCCGATAAGGGAGCGAGGAGCCGGGCGAGCAGATGGAGTGAAGCTCGCTCCAGGCAGCGGGCTTGGCCGGAGCATGGAGGAGCCGCCAAGCGACCGGCTGATTGGAAGAGAAACGCAGAGCGATGGAGGCGGGGGTAGGAGGACGATTTCTCTGCGGGGACTGGCGGCGGCGTACACGCCCGGGTCGGGCGCTGCAGAGCTTGGCTAGCTTTCAACCCGCGCTCGCCGGCTCCAGCCCCGCGAGCCCCCACCCCCAGCCCTCCCGACAGCTCCGCAGGTGAGTGCGAGCTGGGGGCAAAAGACCCAAAAGTCTCAACACGCCCGCCCTGCCAAACAAAAAAGAAAGAAAAGCATTTTTCTTTTTATTTATTTTCGTGCAGCCCCCAGCGCAGTGGGAGGGAAAGGGTGAGGCTGAGCAGCCCGGAGGAGGCGGAGGGGCCAGGCGAGGCCTGGGTGGCCCGGGAGGCGGCGGCGCCGAGGCGGCTCTGACGGTCGAGCGCTCGGAGCGGCGCCGCGCTGCGCCGAGGCGGGCGGGCGGGCGGAGCGGGGCGGGCGGAGCGCGGCGCGTGGGGCTCGCCATTAGCCGTCGCTCCGCTTCGCCATCTCGGGCTTTGTCTGGCGACTCACTGCCCCGGCATCGGCTGCGGCGGAGCTGCGGCTCGGCTCTTCGGCCCGCCGCATCCCTAGGTGCCCCTGGCCCGCGCTCCCATTCACACGCTCGGTAAGTGAGCCCCAGCGCCGTAGATTTCGGGGGAAGAGAGCTTGCTGCGAGAGGCAGCGGCGCCGATCTCCATGCGCCCGGGCAGGCCTGGGGAGACATGCCGGGCTGGATTGAACCGGCTCCCTGAGAGGCTCCTCTGCCGGAGCCCGTCGCTCCCTCGCCCTTTCTGGGGTGTAATAAGCAAAGGGTTTTTGTTTTTTAAATTTACAGAGAGGGAATTTTGTAGGTTTGCTGTCTTTTTCTTTTTTTTTTTTTAACTTTCGTGTGTATTCTCTTCGGCAGCAAGGGAACCGCGAGGTAGGCGCCGAAGCCTGGCGCCGCGTACGACTAGCGTGCGCCCCAAGCTGGTGGCCACGCTCCGGGGATGAGGGTGGGAGCGGTCCGCCGACTTCGGGTGGCGGGAGCGGGCGAGAGCTGGCGTGGAAGCCCGAATCTGAACCTAGAGGACTTGGGGGAGAGCTCCGGAGCAGGGCTACGGGCACCCCTAAGCCTCCCAGGCCGCCGGGGGGCCCTCCGGGCACCCTCTCAGACCGCGCCTCGCGCTCTCCCTCCCCACAGCCGAGCATGCCAGTTCCCCCGCGGGTCTGGCGAGGTCGCTCTCGGCGCCCGCCCGTCCCGGCTCCGAGCTCCGCCGCCATCCGGGCGGCTGCGTGTCTCCCTGCCCCGGCCCCCCCCTCCCCGGCAGCAGCAGCAGCCGCCGCCGCCGCCGCCACCACCACCACCACCACCACCACACCACCCCCCCTCCTCTCCTTCCTTCCCTCCGCCTCGGCCGCCCGGGTCCCCCCAGCTCCCGCCCCTCCTCCCAGCTGCCCCCCGCGGAGCCCGCCCGGGCAGGCTGTGGGAGGGAGCGGAGCCGGCGAGGCGGGCGGGCTGGCGCTCGCTCCCCGGGGGTCGGTGTGCGCTCCACGGGGAAGGACGCGCTCGCTGCCCCGCTTCTCCCGCCCCCCTCCCGCTCCTCCTCCTCCCTTCTCCCTCCTCCTCCTCCCCGCTCCGGCGGCGGAGGCTGCTGCGGCGGCGGGGGGTGTGCGAGCTGAGGCCGGGGCCGGCGGGCGGGCGGGCGGGCTGCCTGCAGGCGGAGGGCGCTGTGCTTTGTGCTTTTCGCCGCGAGGAGCAGCAGGCAGCAGCCACAGCCGCCGCCACAGCAGCAGCAGCAGCAGCCGCCGCCCCAGCGTTGCCGCCGCGCCCGGAGGAGGAGCTGCTGCCGCCGCGGGAGGGAGCTGCGGCTGTGCCCGGCCGAGCGGGGGAGGGCGCCGCCGCTCAGAACCGGGGAGGGAGCCGCCGGAGCGGGAAGCCCGGAGGCCGCGCTGAGTCGGGTAACCGAAGCGGCTTGGGACGCATCCGCGATCAGGACTGGTTGGCGGGGAGCTAACAGCGGGTGCGGTGAACGCCCGGAGAGGTCCCGGGGCCATCTCCGGGCAGAACACGGGACGAGGGAGGACCAGGGCACTGGAGAGGACGCCGAGAACCGGGGGAGGGGAGGGGAGGACAGGAAGCGAGGCCCGAATCGAGCCCCGGCCGCGAGCGGAGGAGGCCGCGCTTCTGCGAGCCGGCAGGCGCAGTTCTCGCCGGCCGCCGGAGGGGGCAGCGGGGCCTGAGCGCTGCGCCCCCGCCTCCGGGCCGCCGTCCTCCCGCCCTCTCCTTGGCTCGGCTCCCCGGAGGCCGGGGCGGGGGCGCCGGCGGGGCTGGGCCGCAAGCTCGGGGAGAAGGCGGCGGTTCCCGCCGTGGTCGCGCCTCTGCGCCGGGTTCCTCCGTGCGCTTCGGGGTAGCTGGGCGGTGGCGGCCCCGCTGGCCCGGGTGGGTGGCTCGGGGGTGGGGGGCAGGCCGCTTCTTTCCGGCTGCTCGCCCGCCCAGGCGGGCAGGGACGGCGTCGGGTGCCCGAGAGGGGGGGCGGCGGGAATCCGGATCCGGTCCCCGGGGGCGGTGCGGCCGCTGCTCTCCGGGGCCAGCGGCGGCTGCGTTGCGTCCGGGTCCCCGCCGGGTTGCGGAGGCGGGGGGAACCGGCTGGGGGGAGGCGGGAGGAGGAGACTGCGGCGCGTGCCCGCTTCCGCGGCCGCGCGCGCCCTTTACCCGCCCTTCCTCCTCCCCCGCCCTCCAGCCTGGGGCCTCCCCCGGGCGGGCGCGTAGGGGAGGAGGAGTTTTTTCTTTTGGCCTGGGTGGGGGAAGGAGGGCGGGCTCTAGCTGCACGCGGGAGCTGGGAGCTGGGAGCAGTCTCTCGCGTGGGCAGGGGAGGGCGCACGCCGCTGAGCCTGGCTGCAAGGGCTGGGGGTGGGGGTTCCGGGGAAAAGGAGGAGAGTTCTCTCACACCCACCTACCCATTAAATCTACTAGGGTCCTGACAGGGTCTCTCTGAGAGTGGGGACGTTTGCCCCCCTCCCCTCTGGGGGAGGGAGGAATAGAAACTCCCTCAACCTCTCTGCCTGAGTAGAGGCTGATATCTCTTCTGAAGGGTGAGGTGGCTTTGAACCCGGATTGCCCAGCCAGCGTGACCAAGGAGGTGGCTGGAGGTGGCTGGACGGCTGGAGAATGAACGGAGAAGCAGACTGCCCCACAGACCTGGAAATGGCCGCCCCCAAAGGCCAAGGTAGGAGTCCCCATCCTTAGTCCTCTTTAACTTAAATCCTCTTTTCCCACATGGCTGTCTCCAGGGCCCACTCCCCTTCTACAGGGTTTCTCCACTCTGCATTCTCTGACTTGAGATAAGGGCAGGGTGTCTGTAAGAGTCAAGCGTGCCTCACACTGGGGGTTTGGCTCAGTCCAAATTATTAAGCCTTGTATTTTTCACACTCCATATGCCCCCTCCCCCACGTCCCCTCCCTTACGTTAGAGAGAGAGAAGGAGGCCCCTGTAAGTCTTCCTTCTGGGGTTCCTAGTCAGCCCGGGATGTGTCCTCCCCCAGTGTCCTGGAATGGGAGGAAGGATGAGGAATGTGGAGGCAGGAGAAGAGAGGGGTTGGGAAGGATTTTCAGGGGATTTTATTACTCAGAGGACGAGTTTTTTGGTGAGGTACTTGGAAAGGGTGTGTTGATGGTTTGAGACCCTAAACCCAGGGAGCTATTTTTATAACTAGAGCTTACCCCAACCAGTAGGGATCCAGTGTGTATGGGGACAGGGGGTAAGATGAAGCTGAGCATCTGGGCCATGGAGAGGAGAGAGGACTATGGGTTTATGTGACCTGCCTTACAGAAACCCAGGCCCAGGTTACCAGATGTAAATGCAAATGAGGAGCCCTTTTGACTCCTAGCCTTGGATAGCTGTTCTCCCAGCTCACTCTCTAGGGTAGGCCTCACTATAGCTGCATTTCAGTGACGGCCCAGACCCCTTTTATGCCTACCTGGGAGTTAGGCTGAGAAGACAACTCAGAATTCTGGGGGTCCTCCCTGAAGCAGGGCCCTGAGGGCCTTTGCCTGCCTAGCATTAAAGCTTTCCTTTATGGAAACGAAATAACCATTTCCATTCAGTTTTTCTCACTTGCCCCAAATTCTCCTTAGACCTTCCTTCAGAGGCCAAGAGGGCGGGGGATGATGGAATACCTATTTCTCTAATGTTAGTTTCCAGCTGTGCTGGAGAGAAACATTGCATTGGTTCTCCTTACTACCCACATCCCATCCTCAGTTGTTGAACACTTAGGGTATCGGCCTAGAATTTGGACTTGAACTTGGCGACACATTTAGAAATGTTGCCTCTTGCTTCCCTCCCCTCTCTGATAAGCTATCTGTTTTCCCAGTGGGCCTCAATCACAGTAGCTTCATTTCCTCTTTCCCTACAATAAATAGTACCTTGCGGCACTCAGGTCTGGCTTTCTAGGTATGACACTGTCTGGACAGGCATCCCTGTTCTAATTCATATGGCCACAGTTTCTCCTTAGGGCTAGGCCATGTTTTGTCTGTCTACAGATGGGAGGTAACCAGGGACTGGGAAGCTCTGGGGAGGAACAGTTGAGCACATAGGGACTGGGGAATTGATGAGGGGATAGCATGAGCCAGTCATGATCACCTTTCTTACCCCTCTCCAGACCGCTGGTCTCAGGAAGACATGCTGACTTTGCTAGAATGCATGAAGAACAACCTTCCATCCAATGACAGTTCCAAGTTCAAAACCACTGAGTCACATATGGATTGGGAAAAAGTAGCATTTAAAGACTTTTCTGGAGATATGTGCAAGCTCAAATGGGTGGAGATTTCTAACGAGGTAACTGATACCCCCCTCCCCCTTCCTGACACACAGGAGCACACATCTATATGGACCCCTGCCTTAACTTTCCTGGTGGGGGAGATGAAACAAGTCTGTAAACAGGAAGGAAAGAGACCGGGTGCGTTTTGGGAGGTGGTACAGTCGACAGCACTGGCCTAGAGTTCTCAGTTCTACCAGTTTTTAGCTTTGTGGCCTTGAATACTTACCATCTTGGAACTTCTGTTTCCTGAGCTCTTCGGGGGGTTGAATGGGGTGCTGGCATAGACAACCACATTGAGGTCAGGTTGTTGCTGTCCTTCGGTGTGTCTGACGGCCTGGGCCTCTGCAGTAGGCATGAGCCAGTGCCTGGGTGTCTGCTTTGATGTCAGGAGCCACCTGAGTTGTGTGGCTGTCGGCCTCTGCCCCTCCTCTTTTGTTAAGTTTAGTCTAGTGGAAAGTAGAGGAAACCCGCTGGAAACTGGGAGTATGCTACTAGGTAGTGATCCCTCTTCTGATCTTCCCCTTCCACTCACCTCCCTTCTTCTTCCAGGTGAGAAAGTTCCGTACATTGACAGAACTGATCCTCGATGCTCAGGAACATGTTAAAAATCCTTACAAAGGCAAAAAACTCAAGGTGAGTTTCCAGGAGGAGGAGCACAAGGGGTAGGAGAGGAATGGCCCAAAGAATGGATGGTGTCTGACCTTCACTGTGTCCTTGTCCCTCATTCCAGAAACACCCAGACTTTCCAAAGAAGCCCCTGACCCCTTATTTCCGCTTCTTCATGGAAAAGCGGGCCAAGTATGCTAAACTTCACCCTGAGATGAGCAACCTGGACCTGACCAAGATTCTGTCCAAGAAATACAAGGAACTGCCCGAGAAGAAGAAGGTGGGGGGAGGGGGGCTAAGGTGGCTGGGAGGGAAAAGGCTGGGAGCAGCTGGTGTTGTGTGGGTCAGCTGCTGGGTCAGGGGGTGGGACTCAAAGGGACTTGGTATCAGGGATGTGGGTGGGTCAAGACAAAGGGACTTGGTATCAGGCATGTGGGTGGGTCAGCAGATCAGAGTAGGGTCTTGGGCAGCCACACCTGATCACCCACTTCCCGGCCCACACACCATAAGTTACAGGCACTGTCACAGGTGTAACCCAGGCTGAGCTAGGTGCTGGGACCAGCCACAATCCACAGTGTTGTTTTACACAGCTCTGCTCCCATGCGTACATCCTCATTGTTAGGCCTGCACAGCAATTCTTCACCCTCTGACGTGTCCTGACACGGTCTCATTTGATGCTTGCAGTATCCTCATAAAGGCAACCCCAGAAGAACAGGTTATCCGATTTTGTGAGCAAGGAACCGGGGTGCTGGAGGGTATCATGTCCCAGGTCACAAAACTAATGATGCTAGAACAGGACTTGGGTTTAGTGCTCTAGACTCCCTGCCTAGTGCTCTTCTCATGGCCACATCCATGTTAGGTGGGTTTCCTTCCCTGCCTAGTGCTCTTCTCATGGCCACATCCATATGTTAGGTGGGTTTCCTTCCCATGCACACATTTGCCCAGGGATACACATTGTCTCTGGTGGCCTCATGCTATACCAGACCATTGGAGGCTGTCAACCTTGAGCAGAGGTCGCCCTAGCCTCCCAGGCAGAGATAGATGGTCAAGTACAGTGAGAGCAATAATCCTTCAAAGAGAGAGGCAGCAAAGCAATGGAGGAGGATCCTGTAGCTGGGACATGAGTGAGATGGGGTAGGGAGAGAGGGACCCAAAGAAGAGATGCTAGACGGCCAAGATGGAGCCAGAGAGGTGATGAGGGGCATCAGAGTTGTCTACAACCAGCTCTCAGGAGGTGGCACTGGCCGTTGCACTGTGAGTAGCCCTTTGCCTGGTTTATGCACCCTGGCTGCGGGCTCTTATGCCCTTGGTTCTGGACTCCACAAAGGAGCGAATTTGGCTGGGTAAAACCAGCTGTCTTCCACTGCTGCCTGAATTGCTGGAGCTGTTGGCCCTTTGATGGGGATATTGAAGAGCTAACTATACAAGCGACATCCAGTCACTCACGGGATGGGAGGAAGAGACAGGGTCTGAGGACCGGGGAGGGACAGGAGAAACTGTGATAGAGTGGATAGTGTGCTGGCCTAGGGGACATGAGCCTTGGACCTGTTCTGGCTCCCACTGAATTGCTGTGTGTGCCCTTCGGTAAGTCACTTTACTTCTCCAGTCCTGGTCTTACCTGACAGGTGTGGAGGCTGAGCCTGAGCTCTGTGGTGCCATCCAGCTCGAAAAGCTGCTGTTGTGTGAGGAGGGCTGAGATTGGGGTCAAGCAGGCTGGGCTCTGCTCCCAGTTTTCTGTGGGAGCCTGAGGAAAGCGGGGCTTCCCACACCTGGTGTCTCTTCCGCACGAGGCAGGGATTGGGCTCAAACGCTATGAGCCCCTGACCCCTTCCAGTGCTAATGATTGTGAATCTAGGCAAGGGGTGGTGGGGGAGTGGGGAGGGAGGTGAACGCTGACTGGGAGCCATGACCGAAGGTAGATTAGGAAGGCAAAAGACGTTGGGAAGGAAGGAGAGGAGTGTGGAGAAGTAGGGAAGATTCAGGGAAGAGTCAGGTGATGGTTGGGAAGCAGGACCAGGCTGATGGAAGGGGTGAAGGAGAAAATGGGGACGCCAAGTGGCAGAGGAGAAGGTGATGGCTGAGGAGGGAAGGAGGATGGTATCAGAATTGTGAAGGATAGCCAGGGATCCAGAGGTGGTGGATGGGGGGAAATATCCCAATTTAAGAGATATCTATTAGGATGTGACTTGCATTGCAAGAATTCACTCTGGGTTCCCTTCAACACACACCTCTCCTGCCTTGGAAGCAGGACTACCTCTGAGGGGCTAGACCAGTGGTCGGCAAACTCATTAGTCAGCAGAGCCAAATATCAACAGTACAACGATTGAAATTTCTTTTGAGAGCCAAATTTTTTAAACTTAAACTCCTACTAACGCCACTTCTTCAAAATAGACTCGCCCAGGCTGTGGTATTTTGTGGAAGAGCCACACTCAAGGGGCCAAAGAGCTGCATGTGGCTCGCGAGCCGCAGTTTGGCGACCACGGGGCTAGACTAATGTCAGTTGCCACAGACATGGGAGGGGGAGGAGGGAGTGATGGGGGCGAGTCCTACACCTCCTGACTACTCATTGTGGGAGTTTTGAGGTGTTGGGGAAAGGTGGAGGGGTAGGTTTGGGGGGAGTCCCAGCCCTGTCACTGTTTACTGTGTGACTTGGTGTCATAAACAAAAGGAATAGGATGTGTTCTGGGAGACCCCTGTAAGCTCTCACTAATCTGGGCTACTGTTGAACCCTGCCCCCACCTGCCGCCCCCAACTGGAAGGCAGGCCAGCATCCCCTGCCTGCCCATGCCATCCTCCATTCATCCATGTCACAAACTGGGAGGCAAAATAGTTAGCAAAGAGGACTCTGGCTTTTGTAGCTCGGGCCTTGGGTTGTGGATGACCCCAGTCCCCTCCTCCCCCCAGATGAAGTATATTCAGGACTTCCAGAGGGAGAAACAGGAGTTCGAGCGAAACCTGGCCCGATTCAGGTAAGGCAGTGGAGCCCAGAGAAGGGCCACAGGGCACTGGGTGTGACAGGATAGGGTAACACTGACCAGAGCCTCAAGCTTGCCATCCATGAGGCATGGAAGATGATGGGTCACGTGTAAACCCTAGTGGGTCATGCTCAAGGGCAGGGACAGTCAGGCAGCCACTGTCCCACTAGTCTCCAATTGGTAGTCCTAGGAGCCTTGGTGGGCGGGGCAGCTAGCTGGGTCTGCCCTGGCAGGATCTCCCTCCATATTGCTGATTGTTGCTCCCCATGCCCTGGCTAGGGAGGATCACCCTGACTTAATCCAGAATGCCAAGAAGTCGGACATCCCCGAGAAGCCCAAAACCCCCCAGCAGCTGTGGTACACCCACGAGAAGAAAGTGTATCTCAAAGTTCGGCCAGATGTGAGTGTCCGGCCAAGGGGTGGGGGCAGAGGGCACATGGTGGTGGCAAGGGGGGGAGCCGCGCCAGGTCGGCTGGGCATGGAGCAGGAGAGGAGGCCCCTCCCCAGGGGTGGGCTGCATGGACAGGGCCTGGGCCAGCTGGCGTGCAAGCGTGTGCGTGCGCGTGTGAGTGAGCCTGTCCCCTTGCACCCAGGCGGGACCCTCGCCTCTCCGCCTTCTCCTCCTGGCCTGTGGGGGACACTCCTGTGACCTCCTGTGGCCCGAGGGGGCGGGGCCTCTGTGCCCCCCACCCCCCTCCCTTCCCTCTGCTCCTGGCTGCCTGTGTGTGTCTGACGGCTTTTGGTTTGCAGGCCACTACGAAGGAGGTGAAGGACTCCCTGGGGAAGCAGTGGTCTCAGCTCTCGGACAAAAAGAGGCTGAAATGGATTCATAAGGCCCTGGAGCAGCGGAAGGAGTACGAGGTTAGGCTTCCGCTGCGCTCCTCCCCATCCGGCTCTTCATGAGCCTCTGCCCTCTGACTCTGTGGCCCCCGCACTCCGCGGGAGGCAGTCACTCTCCATCCCTCCATTGAGGGAGGGGCCTTCTGGGCCCCTCACCTCTGCCCCTACCTTCCCCACACCCCCCTACCCATGAGATCTCAGGCTAGGGCAGGGCAGGGCACCATTTGTGTGGCACAGCGCACACACGGCCACCCCCCAGCTTTGCTCCCTGCCTCCCCTTCCCAGCGGCTCTCCCCCCCCTTCCTGGCCCCCGCTAACCCCACACCCCGTTGCCCTCCATCCTCCCACCTCACTCTGCAGGAGATTATGCGTGACTATATCCAGAAGCACCCTGAGCTGAACATCAGTGAGGAGGGTATCACCAAGTCCACCCTCACCAAGGCTGAACGCCAGCTTAAGGACAAATTTGATGGGCGACCTACCAAGCCACCTCCGTGAGCACTGCCCTGGGGTGGGTGGGTGAGTGGGCACCTGGGCAGGTAGAGAGCTGCCTGGTGAAGGACCTGGGCCCAGGCTCTGCTGCCCTGGGCCGCCCCGTTGCTCACAGGGATGCTCCTCCCTTGCTTTGGTTCTGATAGGAACAGCTACTCGCTGTACTGCGCTGAGCTGATGGCCAACATGAAGGACGTGCCCAGCACAGAGCGCATGGTGCTGTGCAGCCAGCAGTGGAAGCTGCTCTCCCAGAAGGAGAAGGATGCCTACCACAAGAAGTGTGACCAGGTGAGCTGTGGCGGGAGTGTCCCTGGAGAGGGAGGATTCCTGGAGATCCTTGGGAGCCCTGAAGCATGAGGTCTGACACCTTGGGCACCTGCTTCCAAGTTGGTGTGCTGGGTTTAGCACCTGGACAGACCAACAGATAATGTTGGGCCTTATGCTTACCATCTATGGAGGGTTCCCAGTGAGCCTGCCCCCAGACTGACCCTGGCTCCCCTTCCTTCCCCAGAAAAAGAAAGATTATGAGGTGGAACTGCTCCGTTTTCTAGAGGTGAGTGGGTGAGGCAGTGTGCAAAACCCGTTGGACAATTTGGGAGTGGGCTGGGAACTGGGCACACAACCCCATGCTACCTCTTCTCCCTGGACCAGAGCCTGCCAGAGGAGGAGCAGCAGCGGGTCCTGGGGGAAGAAAAGATGTTGAACATCAACAAGAAGCAAACCACCAGCCCAGCCTCCAAGAAGCCCTCCCAGGAAGGGGGCAAGGTGGGCAGGGAGCACCACTGAGCTGGTGGGAGTGGGGAAGGCGGGCTCCCTTTCAACACTCCATTGATTCTGACCTTCTTTGCACATCTACAGGGCAGCTCAGAGAAGCCCAAGAGGCCAGTGTCAGCCATGTTCATCTTCTCTGAGGAGAAGCGGCGGCAACTGCAGGAGGAGCGGCCAGAGCTCTCAGAAAGCGAGCTGACTCGCCTGCTGGCCCGCATGTGGAACGACCTATCAGAGAAGAAGAAGGTCAGGCTGGCCAGACCAGAGGGGCTGCCAGGCATCTGAATGTGGGCCGCTTCTCCTCTAGGGCCTGGCTGCACTTCCTCACCCCTGCCCTGTGCCAGCCACACTTGTGCCTGGGCTCAGATGCTGGGGCTGGGAGCCCAGCGAGCCGGAAGGCGGGAAGCTGTCAGCTGAGGGCTGTTGGCTCCCTGGGGAGCAGCGCTGGTGGGCGGGGCTGAGCCCTAGGCTGGAGTTGTCTGCACCGGCCCAGCCTCTGCTGGTCCCGCCCTTGCTGCGGTGGGAACCTTCAACAGCTGGATGGGGAACGAGCGCCCTCTGGGGGTGGTCGGAAGGCTGATGCCTAGTGCCATCCCTCTGCAGGCCAAATACAAGGCCCGGGAAGCAGCGCTGAAGGCCCAGTCTGAGAGGAAGCCGGCTGGGGAGCGCGAGGAAAGGGGCAAACTGCCGGAGTCACCCAAGAGAGCCGAGGAGATCTGGCAACAGAGCGTCATCGGTGACTACCTGGCCCGCTTCAAGGTAGGAAGGAGGGGCAAAAGGGTGGTTCTGCAGCCTGCCCGCGCAGGCCTCCTCCAGGCCCAGGTGACCCCTCCCACAGCTGACACCCCTGTCTGTCCCCAGAATGATCGGGTGAAGGCCTTGAAAGCCATGGAGATGACCTGGAACAACATGGAAAAGAAGGAGAAACTGATGTGGATTAAGAAGGCGGCTGAAGACCAAAAGCGATATGAGGTGGGAATGGGCTGCTGGTTAGAGTTGTGCAATGGGGTGGCATGGAGCTGGGGCCACCACCCTCCACTTAAAACTTGGGGGCCCCCTTTCTGGTGTGTAGCTTTCTTCACTGCTTGGGGCTTGGTGCCCAAAATCCCAGCCTTGGTTGTGTGACCCAGAACAAGTCTCTCAACTTCCTTCTCTGAGCCTCAGTCACACATCAGTTAAATGGATCTGACAATGGAAGTCACATGAGTGCAGTGATGGCAGCACTTTCAAACCGCAGTGCCCACCATAGGTGTGAATTGTTAGGAAGTTGCTCCTTGGCTGTGCCTCAGTTTCTCCTCCTTCCTGGCACACATAAGGAGTCAGCTGCGACACTCATGGCATGGGACAAGAGATAGAAATATGTTGGGGGGTGGGGATGGGATGACTATAACCTTTCCGTGTATCCCCACAGAGAGAGCTGAGTGAGATGAGGGCACCCCCAGCTGCTGCAAACTCATCCAAGAAGATGAAGTTCCAGGGAGAACCCAAGAAGCCTCCCATGTGAGTCTGGAGCCCACCCTGGAGGTGAGGAGGGTCAGCGCTGGAGAGCCACTTGGATGGTATTCTGAACCTCCCTGCACCACCCCCACTTCTTAGGAACGGTTACCAGAAGTTCTCCCAGGAGCTGCTGTCCAACGGGGAGCTGAACCACCTGCCACTGAAGGAGCGCATGGTGGAGATTGGCAGCCGCTGGCAGCGCATCTCCCAGAGCCAGAAGGAGCACTACAAAAAGCTGGCGGAGGAGCAGCAGAAGCAGTACAAAGTGCACCTGGACCTCTGGGTCAAGGTGAGAGGGCAGGGGACCCTTGGCAGAGGGAGGCATCATGCTGGCTGGTCTGCATTCATGATTTTATTTGGTGTCCTACAAGGTAATGATTACCATCAAAGGTAAGAAAACGAAGGTTCAGAGAGGTTAAGTAACTTACCCAAGACCACACAGGTAGCCGAAACCGGTTTGGCTCAGTGGATAGAGCGTCGGCCTGCGGACTGAAGGGTCCCAGGTTCGATTCCGGTCAAGGGCATGTACCTTGGTTGTGGGCACATTCCCAGTAGGGGGTGTGCAGGAGGCAGCTGATCGATGTTTCTCTCTCATCAATGTTTCTAACTCTCTATCCCTCTCCCTTCCTCTCTGTAAAAAATCAATAAAATATATTAAAAAAAAAAAAAAAAAAAGACCACACAGCTAGCTGGTAAGGAAAATCTAAATCAGACTGCCTTTTCCTTCCCATTTGGAACCAGGGGACCTCTCCTAGATTCTAGCTTGGCCCCCTCTCTGTGCCTTTGTTTAGCAGTCAGGTCTGTAAAGTGTGAGTCACTTATGTCCTCCCCAGTCACTCAGGCAGGTTGGCCAAGGACCCAGGGAAATAGCAGGATTTAGGTATTCAAGAAGTTTGGTGAGCCCCAGACTGCCTTGACAGTGGCTCCAGGTCTGGTATTAGGGTGTGAATGATGATGCCAGGCTCTGGGGAAAGGGAGTTGTCACGGGGGGACTTCTGAATTGAGGAAGGCCCTGACTCTGGAGCTTTCATTTGAGGGGACATGAAAAACAACAGTCTTAGGACAGGATGGCTAGAAAAGGATTCAGAGCATCTTAAGCAGAAATCCTGGAACTTGGTTCTCAGTTCCAGGGGTTTTCTGCAGAGACCCAAGGTATAGGGAGATCGGGAAGAGTAATGGTGGTTAGTAGTAAATGCTTGGCCCCACCAGTGTGGTTTTCCAACGCTTACCTCCTCCTTTGTCTCCCCCAGAGTCTGTCTCCCCAAGACCGTGCAGCATATAAAGAGTACATCTCCAATGTAAGTCCGGGAGCAGGGTGGCACTGAGGTCAGGAGTGATTGGGGGTGTCTGGGACTCATGGCTGCTGCCTTTGTCTGTATCTCCATCCTCTCCTATAGAAACGTAAGAGCATGACCAAGCTGCGAGGCCCGAACCCCAAGTCCAGCCGGACTACCCTACAGTCCAAATCTGTAAGGAATCCCTCTGGCGGGGGGCAGGGGGCAGAGGGGCTCAGCACCTGGAGTGCTGTGGCAGAGACCACTGATGCAACTCTGTCCCTCTTAGGAGTCTGAGGAGGATGAGGATGAAGACGAGGATGAGGAGGACGAGGATGAGGAAGAAGAAGATGATGAGAATGGGGACTCCTCTGAGGATGGCGGGGACTCCTCAGAGTCCAGCAGCGAGGATGAGAGCGAGGACGGGGATGAGGTGGGGTGGACGGACATGGTGGGAAGGGAGGTGAAGCCCTGCCAGGATGGCCACCTGGTGATGGCATGTTTCTTGCCCCCAGAATGAGGAGGATGATGAGGATGAAGACGATGATGAGGATGATGATGAGGATGAAGACAATGAGTCTGAGGGTAGCAGCTCCAGCTCCTCCTCCTCAGGGGACTCTTCGGACTCTGACTCCAACTGAGGCTCAGCCCCACCTGGGGCTCCCCTCTCCAACTGACCGCCTTTGTTTTTCCCCCTTGTTCTGTCCCCTGCCCCTGGCCTCCCCCACTTTCTTTCTTTCTTTCTTTTTTAAACAAAATATGGTGGGGGGAGGGGCTGGAGGAGCCCAGGCCAGGACTCTGCAGCCTCAGAGACATCAGCCCTGGGGACTCTCCAGGGAGGGCAACCATCAGACTGAGCCACCACTGGACTGGACCATCCCACCACTCTTCTGCACTTGCGGTTCCGGCATGGACAATGGACCTGGGAGTGGGGTGGGGGTGGGGGGTCCCAAAGAGTTCAGTGAGGACCTCTATACCTGCAGCCCAACTTAAGGGGGGGGGTTGAAGCTTGGGAAGGACCCCTCCCTTCCCAGAGGGGCTTGCTGCCTGGACCCCCTACGTTGGAACTGGAGGCAGGGAATGTGGAGAGGAGGGCATGTGCCTGTGAGAAAATAGGCCCTGCCCCATTGCCCTCTCCCCTGCCCCCTGCAGGAAGGAGCTATCTGGACCCACTCTTGGGGGGAGGGGGCAGAGGTGTTTTTTATATATGTGTATATATTTTTTTTTAAGCTCTGAGCTGTCAACGAGACGTTTCCTACCGATCTCGGCTGCCGTCTCTGTTGTCATTTCTCCGGGAGGGAGGGTTTAGGGGGGTAAGTTTGGGACTTTTTAAAACTTGATACGTATGGAAAAGTGAGTGTGTGTGTGTGTGTGTGTGTCCTGTACATAGCATGGGTGTACCTGTGGATGTGTGCAAAGGCACATGTATGTGTGTGTGGTGTGTGTGTGTGTGTGTGTGTGTGTGTGTGTGTGTGTGTATGTAGGGGAGGGGGGAGGAGCCCACATCAGTCCATGAATCTGGTAAAAGGGTTGACAAAGGCCAGGGTGACATTGATCCTGGTGGGAACAGGCTGGGGCGGCCCCTTTCTCCACATCCTCTGCTTTGCCTAATCTCTGATTCAGTTAAAGGGGGTGTACTGAAGCCACTCTCTGATGCTTCCTAGCAGCTTCCCTCTGCCAGGGCCATATGACTCTAAGCTGCTGCTGGTCTCCAGCAGGATGGCAGGGAGGGGGGCAGACCAGCTGAAAATTAAAGCTTGTATTTGGTGGGAAGGGCCTCAAGCCCCCATCCCAGGGGTCTCCTGGCCACCCTAGGCCCAGGACTTGGGCTTCAAGAGACGTGTTGCAAGCTCTTATCCCTCCTGCCGTCATATCCTCCAGCTCCCCTGCCCCCATTTCCTTTGATTTCTCAGGTCTGCTCCATTCCTGCCCCCCCCACCCCACCCCCAAACCCACAGCTGGGGAAGAGGTCTGTAAAAGCTGCTTTTGCAGCTGTCCCTCTAACCCTTCCCAGCTATCCCCCAAAATTTTGGTACCCTGATTCCTAGATCCTTAATAAGCCAAGCCACCTTGTCTCTGTGGGTTTAATTTTTTTGTTCTTGATTAAATTTTGGCTTTTTTTTTTTTTTTTTGCAATCATGTCAGTGAGCTATTTAATTGGGTCTCTGTGCTTTTCAGCCTTCCCCCCTCTGAATGAAAGCCAAGAAATGGGGGAAGAGTGGGAACTCCACCTAGGAGGTGGGATAGGAAAAGTGGGTCCTGCTCCCAAAGGAAGGCAGTCTTTGCCTTGGACGTGGTGCTGGGGTTGGGGGAGCTAGGGAGGGATACTTCCCACTCCCACTCCCCTTCCTTTGTCCCTATCCTGGAATTAGGCACAGGGCTTCACAGGTTCTATTTCTTACCAAGAGCCCTTGCAGAGAACCCCATTCCCTGTTTGAGTGCCCCTGTGCTGTTGTGTTTTAGTGGAATGTGTTTTCATTTAAAAACAACTTTGAATGGGGCGCTTTTTATTTCCTGTTTTAAAAATTGAAAAATTCTTACAGTACAAACAGGGCTGTGGGGGTGGGGGTGTTGGTGCTGTAAGAGGTCACTCTGAGTGCATTTTGGCACTGGGATGGGATGGCTGGGGTGGGAGGACCCCCACATCCCCCCCCTTTTTTTTCTAATATTTAAGGAGTGTTTTTGTAGGTTTCAACAACAACCACAACTTGAATTTGTATCATGGGAGGGGGGGGAGTGGCTTAGAGGTGTCTGCCTAAGCTAAAGGCCAACTGTGGAAGTTTTGTTTTCCCTTTTTTTGTACAATAAAGTGGAAAAAAAAAAAAAAGGTTTGACTGCTGTGTGGTCATTGGAATCAATGAAAGTGGGAGGCAGGGTCCAATGTGGGAAGACCCTTGAAACTAAATTGTTTGCCTCTTTTTCTAGAACCATTGTCCTCCTTCCTGAAAATTCCATAGGCAACCTACCTTCACATTGTTTTGTGCTGCTGGTTCTTGTACTTTCTCATTTCAGTTTGTTCACCTTGGGTGGTCAGACCACTAAGGACTGAGAAGAAAAGAAGTGACATTGTTTTCTCCCAGAGTGCACTGCCTTGGGAAATTGGGGGGTCAGGGTTTCAACCTGATCATGTAAGGGCTTATCACTGGGAGTTGGGGCAACCTTCCCACCTTGAGTCCTCAGCCTCACCCAAGGTTAGGAGTGACTTTGCTAACCCCACCCAGACCTCTGATGGGAAGTGGGCTGGGCCTTGATGACTCGCTCTCTGCTGTTAAGGAAGACAGCTTTCCCTGCACAGGCCTTGTCTGGGTTCCTGGAACCACCCAGGGCTGAAAACCCAGGCCCTGTCCAAGAGCTCTTGTCTCCTCCCCACATCTCTCTTATTCTTGGCAAAGCTGAAAAACTCATTGCCCCTCATGGTCTCCTATTTCCTTGCCTCCCACTCACCACTCCCTGAGGTGACTCTGAAGTCACTTATATGTTCATTACCTCCAGCGGGTACTTGTCTATCTCTCCTGACTTGGTCTACTCTGCTGGTATCAGTTCTCATTCTATCCAATGTCACTCAATGAACCTCCAATTATCACCCATAGGTAAGCATTCCAAAATGCAGTGTCTACAGAAAACATTCTTCCACGCTGCAGACCTGTACAGACTTATTTGTATCCTCTGGGATATCTGGGGAAGTGGGGGTCCTCAAGATATCCCCATCTCACACTGCAAGACGCAAAATGATCACCAACCATCTAGTTATTCAATCTAGAAACCACGGTTTCAGCCTTGATTCTTCTCTCCCTCTGTGATTTCCACATTTATTCCTTTGCCCAGACCTCTCCATTCTACTTCCTGTATCTCTCTGAAATCTATTTACCCTTCTCCACTGCTGCCATACTATACTATTCAAGACCACACCATTGCTCAACTTCTGCCAAGACCTTCTAAAGTTGGTCTTCCTGCTTGCACTCTTGCCCTCTACAGTCCATTCTGCACACAGCAACCCAAGGTAGGTGGCTTTTAAAAACATCTGGCCTAGCTGGTGTGGCTCAGTGGTTGAGCATCGACCTATGAACCAGACAGAGGTCACAGTTGGATTCCTGGACAGGGTACATGCCTAGGTTGCTAGCTCAGTCCCCAGTGGGAGGCATGCAGTAGGCAGCCAATCAATGATTATGTCTTATCATTGATGTTTCTATCTTCCTCTCTGAAACCAATAAAAATATTTTTAAATAAATAAAAATAAATCTGATCCTAGATGGTGGTTAGAACGTCTGTTCTCGGACTGAAGAGCCATGGGTTCGATTTCAGTCAAGGGCATGTACCTCAGTTGCAGGCTCAATCCCGGGCCCTGGTTGGGGCGGGTGCAGGAAGCAACCAATCAATGTGTCTCTCTCACATCAATGTTTTTCTCTCTGTCTCTCCTCCCTTCCAATATATATCTCCTCTGGTGAGGATTAACAAAAAAAACAAAAAAAATCTGATTATTTCTGTACTTAATAATTTACCATGCCTTACTTACCATGACCTTACAAGGTCTGGGCCTGCTTTCCTTCTTTCACCCTACTCCTAAGCACTCACAATTATCCAGCCAAGTAATCTCTCTTTTGTCCCTCAAAGATGCCTACCACAGGGCCTTTGCATTTGTTCTCTGCCCAAAATGCTATGCCTCCAACTCTACAAATAGCTAGTTTTCTCATTTTTCAGGCCTCAGCTCAAATTTCACCTCACAAACAGGTCTTCCCTGACCACCCTCTCTAGAGAGGTCTTATCCTACATCTCCTTGTTTATGTATTTGTTTATTTTCTATCTCCCCAAGTAGAAGATACTCTTTATCTGCTTGTTCATTACAGTAGTCCACACCGTTGCTCAACTTCTGCCAAGTAAAATTGCCTGGCACACATTTGACACTCAGGAAAGATTTGTTGAATACGTGAATAAGTATGGCTTACATGGCCCTGGGGGAGCTGTTGCCCCTGCTGGCCTCTCTTCCCCAATTCAGCCACACCAGCCATCCATACCACACATACCACACTCTCTTCCCGGGCCTGTACACATTCTGCCTATACTCATAACAGTTCCCTCTGCATCTTTCCACCGAGGTTAATTCAGGGCTCCGTTTATTGTACTTTTGAAACAAGAGGCCTGGTGCATGAAATTCGTGCACTTGGAGGGGGCGTCTCTCTGCCCGGCCTGCACAGTCTGAGAGCTCTCGCAGTCCAGGAGCACTTGGGGGATGTCTGATTGATGGTGTGGGGAGTGAACCTAAGTTGTCAGTTGGACATCCTTAGCGCTGCTGCGGAGGTGGGAGAGGCTCCTGCCATCGCTGCTGCACTCGCCAGACATGCGCCTGGCTTCTGATTGAGCAGCACTTCCCCTGTGGGAGTGCACTGACCACCAGGGGGCAGCTCCTGCATTGAGCATCTGCTCCCTGGTGGTCAGTGTGCATCATAGGAACCGGTCATACAGCCTTTGGTCAATTTGCATATTAGCCTTTTATTATATAGGATTATTTTTTAATATTTTTAAAATTGATTTTAGAGAGAGAGGAAGGGAGAGTGAGACATATAGAAACATCAACATGTCTCCTGCAAGTCCCTACTGGGGACTGAGCCTGAAACCCAAGCATGTGCCCTGACCAGGAATTGAACTGGTGACCTCTTGGTGCATGAGTCGAGCCTCAACCACTGAGCCACACCAGCTGGGCAGGACTCCATTTAAAAGATCATTCCCTCCAGGGAAGCCTCCCCAAAAAATCTCCATGCCATTTGTTTCTTCAGCAACCTGGATGCCATCACACTCAATTTTATTTCTTCCACATCAGGCTTTTGCTAGGCTGTAAATTCCATTAGGACAAGTATGTCTCTCTTTAACCCAGGGCCTTACCCAGAGCCTCAGCCAGTGCAGTCCTTACTGTTTATTGACTGGTGCTAACTGTGGAGACTGGGCATGTGCCCAAAGACAGGCCAAGTGCTAAATGAATAGTACAATCCAGTTGTAAAGGAATTTGGTCTGAGGATGGCCACAGGTGGGTAAGTGGTGAAGGATTTAGGCAAATGGAGGAGACAGGAAGGCCTCCTGGGTATGTGTAAATTCCTTAGGGCAGGATATACTAGGCATTTTTTTTAAAATATATTTTATTGATTCTCCACAGAGAGGAAGAGAGAGGGACAGAAAGCCAGAAACATCGATGAGAGAGAGACATCGATCAGCTGCCTCCTGCACGCCCCCCACTGGGGATGTGCCCGCAACCCAGGCACATGCCCCTGACCGGAATCGAACCCGGGACCCTCCAGTCCACAGGCCGACGCTCCATCCACTGAGCCAAACCAGCCAGGGCTATACTAGGCATTTTTAGAGAAGGAGCCACATCATTGGAGTGGATTCATGCTGTGGAGGTCCCTGAAGGCCTGGCCTCACTCCTTTACTCTGCACCCAAGTTCAACCACCTCTGAGAGTCTCCACCAGCTGATTTCATAGTAAGTGCAACATATCCCAAAATGAACTTCGTCATTCTTCTGTATCCTCACACCTCCTCCTCAGAGTTAACCCATCTTGGTTAAAGGTGTTTTCAGGTTCTCTCCCCTCTTTACCCCAACACTTCAATCGATAATAAAAACCTACTGCTTCTAAGGTTGTATCTAGACTCCACATTCCTGAGTGATCTACTTGAAATGCGAGTCTGTTCAAAGGATTCCCCTTGAAGACGCCTCATGGCCTATAGCGTTCAAGCCCACAGACTCTTCAGCACACCCTTGGTCCTGTGTGATCTGACCTACTCACCTCCTGCTGCTTCCCCACCAATTCCTATGTTCCAGTTCATCTCCAGATTGAGCCATACTTCAGAAGCTTGGCTTACCTTGACCTGGTTCATTTCCTACTACAAGAAGCCTTTCCCTACCGACCATCTCTCTTACATCACTTGATCCCTCATCCTGGCCACCTCTGTTTCCTATGTATATCTCGCTTGTTTTTATCACGTGGTTTGGCGATTATTCTCCTACAAGTCTGTCTACACTACAAATTGTGACTTGGAGAGTATAATTGTTTTATTTCATGTTTGCATCCCAGCACGGATAAGAATTCTTACAGAGCTCCGTAAGAATAACAGTTAAGATTTACCAGGCACTTACACTGAGCTAACTTGTCACTGCACTAGTGTGTCAATCCTCACAACTTAAATCCAGTGACAATAGAGGAAACTGAGGCAACAGAGTCCATTTGCCTAAGCTCATTTATCAAACCCACAGATTTAAATTTAGATCGGATTTCCCCCCAAAAAATTCAGTTCTGATTTCTGGTCTTAACCACTTAGTACAGTCTTCTCTAATAAATGTTTGCTAAAAATTAAAGAGCCAATGATGGTCCCAAAGTATATGATTTAAGTCTTTCCTCGTTTAATCTTATCTTCTGAGGGGAGAGGGTTGTCATACACCCGTTCCAGGACTCCAGACACGGAGATAACCGAGATGGAAGCGCCAATGTAAAAACCTACTGCGGCTCGGAGGCGGGGAAAGGCCAGAAGGTAAAGCGGGACTGTGAGCGCGGGCGGATACGGGCACACCCAGGAGACTAGCACTGGATCGGGGGAAGGGTCTGGCCGGTGCCAGGCAGTCTACGAGGTGGGGGGGGAGGGGGTCCAGCGTGGGTTCCGGAAGCAGGAAAAGCGAGCAGGTGTGGGATCTATATTAGGATGAGGGCGGGGAGGACGCTCTGCTCAGAACCGCAAAGATCGGCCTCCACCCTCACTGGAGGACCCTCATTTCAGGTGTTTGTTGGTTCGCAGGCCTGGAGGAAGCTGAGATACATCCAGAAACAGGGGAAACGGAGGTTCAGACGAGCCCCTTCAGTTCCACGGCTTCGTTTGCCCTAGGTGCTAATTGCGCCCCACTTTAACTCTGGCCTCTTCACAGAAGTGGCTGCACATTTAAGCGTCAATGCCGGGTTGGGGGCTCGAGCCAAGAGCCCCGAGGGAAGGGCGGGGGAGCCCGGGCCGGAAGGCGTCCCAGGCTCGGCTGGGAGCCGGCGCTCTCTTTAGACGCCACCCGCTGCCCCCGCCCCGGAGCCGGCCGGGACGGCACAAAGTTCCGCCCCCAACGCACCGCGCACCTCACCTTGAACGCCGCCCCACTCACCGCCAACCTATTGGGCCGGCCCGGCCGAGGAGAGACGACGATTGGTCGAGGTGATTCCAGAAGGCTCCGCCCACATCCCCGCCCCCGTCCCCATCCGCCGGTACTTTGGCCGGCGGCGTGGCGCCCCTCCTCCCCGCTCGGTCTCCGCCCCCTGGAGCAAATGCTGCCGAGCTGCGGCCGCGGGGCAGATGCACGCGCTCGGGCCCTTGTAGCAGGCGCGAGCCATCGCTGGGCGCGCGAAAGCGAAAGAAGGAAGAGGAAGGGAGGGCGGGGGCGGGGTGTTAAGGAGGGGCGGGAGGAGGAAGAGGAGGAGGTTGGAGCGCGCTCGCGCTTGGCCTCGAGCCCGCGCGGAGGGAGGGGGAGAGGGGCGCGCGCGCGCACGCTCGCGCTCTCGCCTGCTCCATCCATCCATCCTCCGGTCGCGGCACGCGCGCGCGCTCTGGGCTCGCGCCGCACCCCCCGCCCGGGAGAGGCGGGCTGGAGTGGGGGGCGGGGGGAGGGGCGCGCGGACGGCGCGCGGACTGCGCGCGGGCGGGGTGAGGTGAGGAGGAGGAGGAGGCGGCGACGGGACGAGAAGGGAGGGGAAGGGGCCATGGCCGCCCGGTGAGGCGGCGAGGCGGGGGGGCGGCCCGACCCTCCGGCCCCGGGCCCTGGGCCCCGGGGAGAGGTGAGGACGGACCGACGGACATGGGGCTCCGGAGCAGCCGCCGCCGCCGCCGTCGCCGGAGGACGCGGCCCTGAGAGGCCGCCGGGCCCCGGCGCGGCCCCCCGGGCGGGGTAAGTACGGGACGGAGACGGACGGGGGAGGGGCCTGCGGGAGGCGGGGGGCGGGGTCCGAGGCGGGGCTTGGGCCCCCTCCCCCCCAGGTCTGGGTCAGCGCCCCTTCCCCTCCCCCCGGGCCGACGCGGAAACGCCCGGCTTCCCCCGGCTTCCCGGCCCGGCCGGGGGCCCCTGCTCTCCCCCTGTCTGGGTCCCCCTTGGGCGGGGCGGGGCAGGGCCGGCCGGGGAGGGGGCGCGGGGCCTTTGTTAGGAAGCCAGGCCCCAGCCCCCGGGACAATAGAGACACCCTCCCGGACTCCTCTCCCCGGCCGTCCGGGGCTGTCGGCGGGTGGGAAAGGAGAGGGGCCGGGAGGCGTCCCACTCTGTCCACTCTCTAAGGGTCGGTCTGTCCCGGACCGGCGCCGGCCCTCCGGCGGCTCGGCTCTCCTCCCCCCAGTCGGTATGATGCAGCAGCAGTGCCGCAGGGACGGGGGACGAGCCGAGGCCCGGCCCCCTACCCTCCCAAGTGCCCCTGGCTCATTTGTCAGTCCCCACCCCGCTCTAGGCCGGCTGCTCCTTAAACTCGTACCCACCGTTCCGAGGGGCCCCAGACTGTGGGCACTGTTTCTGAATCCTTTGGTGGGGATTCCTGGACTTTGGGGCTCTTGGAGAGACTTCCGGGCGGATCCTGAGGGAGGGAGGGTGGTTATCTAAAAGAAGAACAGGTAAGGGGAGTGCCCACTCCTGGCATGTCATCCCACCGGGCTCTACCCCCTCTTGCTCATGGTGACTAGAAATGCCCCTTTAGCTCTAGGTTTCTGTGGACTCTGCTTCCCTCCTATAGTGACAGGCTTATTTCAAGGGAAGTCATTGGGGTGAAGGTTGTAGGGTCTTAGGGCCATTCCTACTTCTGGTAGCAGTACCCCCCCAAGTGGACATCCTGGCTGAAAGCAGAGGTGACTCTTAAGGAGAGCCTGGGGAAGGAGGGGGGGAGTGTATTTAGGAGTCTGTGCAGTTCTTTGCCACACCCTATGGGGCCTTAGAGTTCCTTCTCCTCCCCCTGCTGCATTGCACCATGGGTATCAAAGAGGGTTTTGAGTTTTGGGGACCTGGGGTGAGCTGCTGCCTCCTATAGACCCAGACTCTGATTAGCAGTAGAGCCAGGGCCTGAGTTAAGGCCTGGGAAGGACTAGGCCGTCTTTGGGTTTCAGGCCTTGAAGGACCATCCAGACTTAGTGAGCCTAGGCCTTAGGGGGGGTATATCCTGATGCCAGGATTAAGCTCTGGGCATCGAGGTATGGAGGGGAGGTGGCAATGTTCAGAGGTGCCTTGGACTCATACCAACACCCCCACTCCCATGTGTGCAGCCGTGTTGCCGCCCGCTGTGCTATGAGCAGTCAGAGCGCCGTCTCCACAAGAGTTTACAAATGAAAATGGAGGAAATGTCTTTGTCTGGCCTGGATAACAGCAAACTAGAGGTGAGGGCTCCCCCACGTGTGCCTCTAGTTCTTTCTCTTGATGTCTCTACGTTATTATATCTGATATCCAAACCAAAGAGGAATTTGGGTAGTCAGCCTTGTTCCTTAATTGGAATAGGGCCAGCTGAAAAGGCCCAAGGATTCAGAAGAAAGAAGGCGAAGTCAAGATGGGAGAAATGGCAAAGAAAGCATTATTTTTGGCCAGGCACAACTGGCAAGAGATTTGGTTGGTGAGAGTTGCTTTCAGTCCACGGGGCTGTGACTCTCATGATTGTGGATGTTCTCCCCTACACCCAGGCCATCGCTCAGGAGATATACGCTGACCTGGTCGAGGATTCTTGTTTGGGATTCTGCTTTGAGGTACACCGGGCTGTCAAGTGTGGCTACTTCTTCCTGGACGACACGGATCCTGATAGCATGAAGGATTTTGGTGAGCTTCAGGGTTGAAGAGAGCAGTCCTGGTAGTGCTTGGAGGTTCCTCTAGAAATCACATCACATGTAGAGCCTGGAGCTCCTGTGAGCTTAGGCAGGGAGTTGGAAGAGGCCATGGGTGGGAATGCCCACCCTGATCGCCACGCCTCTCCTGTCCCCAGAGATCGTGGACCAGCCGGGGTTGGACATCTTTGGACAGGTTTTCAACCAGTGGAAGAGCAAGGAGTGTGTTTGCCCCAATTGCAGCCGCAGCATTGCCGCTTCCCGCTTTGCTCCCCATCTGGAGAAGTGCCTAGGAATGGGTCGGAACAGCAGCCGAATCGCCAACCGCCGGTGAGGGCTTCTCCTCCTGGTAAAACCAGAGCTGCTCATCATTTGCAGCTTATAATATGGTGTAGTCCCTTGGGGGCATTTGTAGGGTACAGAGGGTGGGTGGGTCATGCTTGGCCCCAGATGCTATACTATATGGGGGTAAGAGAGAGGTGGCAGCCTTGGCCTTTCTCTTTCCTACCTTTGTCAGGATTGCCAATAGCAACAGCATGAACAAGTCTGAGAGTGACCAAGAGGATAATGATGACATCAATGACAACGACTGGTCCTATGGCTCAGAGAAAAAAGGTGTTTGGGCATCTGGGGAAACTTGGAGGGCATTGGGGGTAAGGTGGGCCAGAGGGAATTGGGTAACAAAACTACATTTTGTTATCTTGAATGAGGGCAGAGAATGTAGTTTTGTACTTTTCTTTCGGTGCCCTTAGATTGGGAACTTAAAGTGACCCTGCCCTTTATCCTTTTGTCCTACACAGCCAAGAAGAGAAAATCAGACAAGGTGAGAGCCGGGGCAAGCATGAGGGAAATTTGGGCAAAGGACAGATACCCTCCCCTTTGGGCAGGGAGTCCTCGGGAATCTTGACTCAAGTCTGAGGTCATTGGGTACCTCTGGGTTCTGGGATGAGGGTATCTGTGGTGGGCAGGAGGGCAGCAGAGGCTTTGGGAGGATGGGGGTGGAAATGGGTAGAAAGAGTAGAAATTTGAGGATGTTTCTTTGTCAAATCTTTTTTCCTTCCCTGGGTTCTCGGCTCCCCCTTATCGTTACCCTTTCCCCAAAGCTATGGTATCTCCCATTCCAGAACCCCAATTCCCCTCGAAGATCCAAGTCTTTAAAACACAAAAATGGTAAGTGGGGCTGTAATAACTTTAGTGATTCTAGCTGTGTTTTCTGGGATTCATTGCTGGAGGGTGGGAGGTGGGAGGCTTGGGGGGCAGGGGTATCGAGGGAGGGCCTGTGATCCTTCTGTCACCCCCACTTCCTCTCTGGTTATTTTCAGGGTTCTCTGTCTGTACCTCTGCATCAAACACCCTTCCCCTTCTTTTTTCTTCTTCAGGGGAACTTAGCAATTCGGATCCTTTTAAGGTGAGTGAGTAGGGGCTGCCCTTCTTAGGTTCCCTCTCATTTTCCTTGTTGTGGGTTGGGTGGGATTTAGACAAGTGGGGATCAGAATGCTGACAGCCAGAAGCACTCAATGGGGTATTTAGATCTTGCATATTTATGTTCTTTATGGGCCCCAGCCCCTCACCATGTGCAGGAGGGATGGAAGGAATCATTAAAAAACTGCTGGGAAGTCTTAAGCTTTCCTTACTTAGAAAAGGTTGAGAGAGACTGGTCTGCACCCCATCCCCACCCTCTTTTCTTTGGCTGCTGCTTCTCTAACTTGTACCTCTGGTTCTCCCCCAGTATAACAGCTCAACTGGGATCAGCTACGAGACCTTGGGACCGGAGGAGCTGCGTAGCCTGCTCACCACGGTGAGGAACCAGGGAAGGGGAGGCCTTTGGGAGTGGGCTGAAGCCACAGGCAGTGGTCAAGGCCCTGGAGAAAGCTGGTGACATAGCAATCAGGGCCATATAGTTCTTTCTCTGGAATTAGGTTTCCTGGCCATTGGTGGTCTGGGACCGTCTGCTCTGGACACCGTGGGGCCATTTCTGCATGTGCTATCTAGCATTTATACAGAAGAAAACATCTAGTGTCTAGAGTTAGGTTCTCCTCCATCCCTCCTTTCAGCTTATATTCCTCTTCCAGCAATGTGGGGTGATTTCTGAACACACCAAGAAGATGTGCACAAGGTGAGCTCAGAACCTAGAAGGGAGCCAGGGGCCCTCCTGCACTTACCCTGGGCATGGGTTGGGAGTACCCCTGGACTTGAGCAATGGGACTCCCACCCTTCTCCTCCCCTCCTCTAATGATCAGGCCTTAGGCTACAATCTGGGGGCTCTCTGTTCATCCCTTCCCTATTGTCCTTCCCTCCCACCTCTGCTGAGGGGAGGGGCTTCACCTTAGAGCCTTCCTGCCTTGTCAGGGTCTGATCATTCTCTCCCCACCAGGTCCCTGCGCTGCCCCCAGCATACGGATGAGCAGCGGCGAGCCGTGCGGATTTACTTCCTTGGACCCTCCGCGTAAGTGACCCTCCAATAGGGGTTGTGGGTTTTGAAAGTTTAGGATGATAATTGGTATCTGTAAAGCTCTTCTCTGGCCCATCCCCTTTCCAGTGTCCTTCCAGAGGTCGAGAGTTCCCTGGATAATGACAGCTTTGACATGACTGACAGCCAGGCCCTGATCAGCCGGCTTCAGTGGGATGGCTCCTCTGATCTCTCACCCTCTGATTCAGGCTCCTCCAAGACGAGTGAGAATCAGGGATGGGGTCTAGGTAAGTGATCCAGCTGGGTCCAAAGCAAAGGAGTGGGGGCATCTTGTGTTCTGCCACAACCTTGCCCTCATTCCTTGTGCCTCTTTCTCTTCAGGTACCAACAGCTCTGAGTCACGGAAAACCAAGAAAAAGAAATCCCATCTGAGCCTGGTAGGGACTGCCTCCGGCCTGGGCTCTAACAAGAAGAAAAAGCCAAAGCCACCGGCACCCCCAACGCCCAGCATCTACGATGACATCAACTGACTTGGGTGCAAGGGATAGCCTTTGGCTAAGCAGAGCCCTGTCTCCCGACCCCCACCCAGGTGGCATAGCCTGGCAAATGGACGGCTGTTGGGGGTCTGGGCTTGGGAGGCTTGGTGGGCCAGGCAGGCAGAGGATCCAATTATGTGCCCCTGGGGGGTGTCAGGATCCTCTGCGAGGAGTACGACCCCTCGGCATGCAGGACTCAGACCTGGACATACTATGCCTTGGACATAAGTTTGGTGGGGAGGCGGTTTTCATATTTATTCTGTGAGTTACTGGATGTCCAGCTAGGCCAGGGGCCTGACCTGGGCACTCTGCTAGGGCACTGCCTGCCCCCCAACCCAGGAACTGGACTAAGCCCTGCCGAGGAGCATTGTGGCTACCTGGGAGGCTGTGGGTTAGAAGCTGAGCCTGGAGGGGCCTCCCCCAGCTGCCCTCAGCAATGTGAATGGGTCCGGTGCTTGGAGCTGAGGGGCAGGGCTGGGCATGTCCTGTCTGTGTGCAGAATCCTATCAAATGCCCCAAATCCCAGGGGTAGGCAGGCACAGTGAGCTGTCTGCTGAGGTAGGCGTCCAGAACTGCCGCTGCCTTCCCTGCCCCTCACAGGGGCAGCCCTTTCCCCTCAGTCCCCATGGGCCTCCTCAGCAGCAGGAGCTGTCCTTTTGTTGTTGGGTGCCAGGAAAGGGCCTCCAGCCTCTACAGCTTCAAAGACTGGGCAAGGGGAGGGAGGAAGAGGGAGCTGTGTATCAAAATGACTCCCCCTACCTTTTCTCCCTGATCCAGGGCTGGTGAGGAGTGGGGCCCCAAGGTGAGAGGGAACGGTGCTGCTTTATTTGAAATGTTTTCTTACCTCATTCCCTGCCCCAGGAAGGGGCTCAGCCTCACCCTCCTGGGGTGGCCCCATGTTCCTCCTGCCTACCCTGCCCCATTGGCCTTCCAGGGCAGCCCATGTTCCCAACTGCTGCTTGCTACCCCCTCTTTCACCTTGACCAGCTTCAGTTCCTCTCTCGATGCTCCTGCCTCCAAAGCCTGCCCTGTTTCCCCTTCCTTAGCCGCTTTTAAGTTATTTATTCTGTACTTGTGGTTTGGGGCTCTGAGGAAAATCCTGATCTTTACCTCTTCCCCTTTGCTAGGAGTGGGGTGGGAAGAGGGTAGTCTCTGTGCTCTGGGTTATCAGTAGAGGGGAAGGGGTATCATGTCTAGGCATTGCCCTTCTGTGGACTGTCATGCCAGTGTGCCCACCTGCCTGGTCTACATCCTAAAGAGATGTGCAATCCCACCTCCATGCGGGCACCATCACTCCCAGGAGCTGAGTTGGAGGAATGCAGACTGGGCTGGGAGCAGAGCTGACTGACACGGGTGGAGTTGACCCTAAGCCAAGTTCTCTGGCATTTGCTGGATGTGTCCCCTGCCCTCCTCCCAGGAGGAGTTATCCCACATTGGGTAGCTAGTACCCAGGACTTGTTGGACTGATTTGGGTTAGGGATCCTAGAGGGTTAAGGGAGCAACATAGATGGGGTTGTAGTACCCTGTCTGGAACCCCAACCTCCCCTGGGATGGTTCTACTTGTGGCTGATGCCTGGTTGCAAATTTGTTTTTAACCCAAGAATTGTGATTATTTTTTAAGAAGCCAAACAAATTTTGTCAGGAGTTAGAATAAATTCTGGGGCCTGGGCTCCTCTGTTCTTGACACCCTATCCCCACCCCCCATTTCCCGCCCCCAGTCTTCTCCCTCTAAGGGGAAGCCAGAGGTAAAGGAGGATCTCAGCCAGCCTCCAGCCTGCTTCCAAATGACGTCCTGGAAATAGGTTGAAGGTGAAGGGAGGAAGGCCAGGGGCCATTTTCCCTTCTGAGAGGCAGCTGCAGTTCAGGCCCTAATATACCCTTTCCCCTCTGGCCTCTCCCATTCTCCCCTTCTGGTTGGAGGAGAGAGAAGTGGGAAGTAGTTTGGGAACGGGTTTGTCCACATCCACTTCCCTTTTGTTCCTCAGGCCACCTCAGGGCAGAGCCCCCCTGCCCAAGCTGGGTAAGAGATGGGCTTGGTCCGACAGGGACCCTGAGAGAACAAATCCCTATCCCTTTCCTTCCCAGGAGAGTATGCCCCCCTACCATGTAGTTGAACAGGGGCTAAGAGCTCCCCAGTCCCCTTCCTCTAACAGCAGGCTGTGTGGGTTTCAATTCCCATCCTCCCCACCCTGGCTAGGTGTCGTCCACCCTGTATCCTATCATGTGTCTGAGTGTGTGTGGGGGGGTTCTGTACTAATTTCCATGGCCGGTGGCTTTTCCTTCCATGCATCACTCCCCCCCGCATGCCCAGGGGCCACCCGCCTGGCATTACCGCATGCTGGGGTCATTGGGGGAGGGGGGTGGGGGCTCACGCTGTCCTGTGGTCTTGAGATTTTTATTTTTGCATATGTAATCCATCTTGTACAGGTAGCTAACTTTGTAAACGCTGTGTATTTCCCCTGCCCCTCATGGCTGCTGGTGTAAATAAACTGCATCTCCCGTTGGTAGCTGGGCCTACCCACCCTCATTACCATGTTGCTGGAGGCAGAGCAAAGCCATTCTCTTAATGTTACAGAAGGAAGCTCCATAGCCACAAAATGGAACTTTATTCAGTCACAGACACTGGCCCTCCATCCAACAGCCCCAGAGACAAGGGCCTGGGGCATAGTGCTCCATACCCAGAGCTTCTTGGAGCTGGGCAGTGCAGGTCACTGGCTGAGAGCCAGAGCTGTTTCTTGCTTACAGCCTTAGGCCTAGGGTAGCTGCAGCTGTGGCCTGGCCTCTCCCAATGCTGGGGGCTTGGCTTTGTGCCCCAATCCCCTTCCTGACAGAGCTCTATAAAGGACTATTAAAAAGAAAATACAACAAAGTGCTTTGAAAAAAAGAACACTGGAAACTGTCCAGAACATGGAGAACACTCTATTCCTGCTACAGGGGTAGAGGGAGAAGAGAGAGGGCAGCTAGGTGCCTATAGGACAAGCTGACAACCTTCATTCCTGCCTGTGTGATTTCAGTCAAAAGATGGATATTCCACTAAGGAACTGAAAGATACTCCAGGTTCCCTACAGAATTATGCTGGGGCCATGCTACACTGCCCTGGCAGGCGGCCCTGAATGCTGAGAAACAAACATGCAGGACAATGGGAAGAGTTAGGGTCACAGGAGAAAATCCTGAGAGCCCAGGCTCCCCACTGAGCTGGGCCACCAGGGTGGCTCTGAACTTCAGGACCCTAAAAAGAAGGAAGATGACATCCTCGTTTCTACCTGAGTTGTGCTTGCACAGAGGGGATGTCTGTACCCTCATGGACATGAAGGGGAGGCCCCATACCGGCCTCCTTTGTCCTATGGAAGAGAACCCACCATATCCTTTCCATCCCTCCCTCCCAGGCCCTTGGGCCCAGCTCTGGCCAGGAAAGGGGGAAGCTCTGGCTATAAGGAGGAAGACCATGCCTTTCATTTTTCTCCCTATGTCCTTATCGTCCATACATCCCAAATACTAGGAAGCTGAAGAAGACAGTGACCCCAACCAGGGAGACAGTGGCAGGTGCTGTGAAGAACTGGCGGTAATTGATACGGAAGTACCAGACCACACCCAACAGCACCACAAACACAGGCACCATGAGGCTGCCCACACTGACACCGAGGCTGGGGGGCTCAGTGACTGAGGAGGCCAGGGAGGCTGAGGGGCCTGGAACAGCTGACCCTGGAGGTGAGTGGTGGCAGTGAATCACACAGTTGTTGGTAATGTTCAGGGAACGAAGTGTGCGGGCTGGGTCCTGCAGTAGGTGGCCCTGGTAGATCAGTTTCATCTGGCTCTCTTGTCCAGGGAAGTATTTACTGTTAAGATGAAAGAGAAGGAAAGAAGCAAGAATGAGAAGACAAACAGGTCTGAACCAACAAAGCAGGGCAATGGGGAAAAATTGGGGACGTGGCTTATTAAAAGTCTCCCGCTTTTCAGCTCACTCACCTCTTTAGTATACCCACAGTATCTTCTGGCCTGGCCACAGCCAGCTCCTCCGTGTCATTGAGGAATTTGAGCCGCACGTTGATGAGGCCAGGGCTGGGAAGCAGGCAGGTGCTATCCTCAGATCTCAGAGGGGCTTCTGGACCGCTGCTCTCTGTGTCCACTTGTCTTTTGGGCAGGCCTTGGATGTCAAGCAGATGCTCAAGGCTGGGCTCAATACCACCTCCAGCTCCAGGATCTCCTGTAGAGTCTCTACCACCTTCTCCAGCCTCTTCAGCCTTCTCATCATTACCGTCTGATGGATGGGGGAGTTCATTTGGCTCTGGGGTGCCTTGGCCCACCACCAGATGGTCCACATGCCCCAGGTGGAGGACGGATGTGTCGCCAGCTGACACAATAGTGCTTAGGAGCTGGTTGCTACTGCTGTCTGCTACGTAGGTAGAAAGCCAAGCTAGGACCAAGGCTAGAATCAGCACCACCACACCTGCCACCACAGTCACCTCATTACCCACACCCTCAATAAGGGTGACATCAGAGAGTCCCATGGCCTGGCTGCTGTCGGGGTCCACACTGCAGGAACAAAGGGGGATAACATCAGCAGGGCCTGTGGGGTTACAACCAGGTTTCTTTTTATTTTTTTAAATCCTCATCCAAGGTTTTCCACTGATTTTTAGAGCGAGTGGAAGAGAGGGAAAGACATGAATTGGTGACCTCCTGCATGTGCCCCAACCAGGGCCCAGGCTAGGGCGGAGCCTACAACCAAGGTACGTGCCCTTGACTGGAATCGAACTCGGGACCCTTGGGTCCACAGGCTGACGCTCTATCCACTGAGCCAAACTGGCTAGAGCGTAATCCGGTTTCTAGTTTGTTTAGCTTCTAACTAACCCAGCCCTGAAAGAAAATGGAGTTCATTGTCCTGCAGAAGGGGAAACCTTCCTAACTCTGAACTCCCAACCTAAAGCTAAGGACTTACCCTTTATCTCTATTGTGAAACTCAAGTTCCACACCCTTCCTCTCTCACAATCCAACCACCCAATGAATCTGGATCATAAGGAAAACCATACAGCTTTATTGCTGTTGCAATTGCTTGTTGCTTTTTTGGTAGCTGGGGCAAACATTTGCTTCTTTGAGCCCTGAGTTTCTCTAGGACTTCTATCACTTAGTCAAGCAACTGTGCCTCTTTGAAGAGCCGCCAAGGTGGCCTCAGAGAGACCAAATAGCCTGTATTTTATTTTGGAGCCCCTTTGGAGGCATACTGCAACCACTCTTGCCAGAATGTCTCATTTAAAACCCCATCTCAAAAAAAAAAAAAAAAAAGGAAATAAAAGAACCTATCTCATGGTCACATATCTAGGTCCAGACGTCAAGAGCCAAAGAAAATCAATTTATCATCAAAAGCAGAGTCAGCCCAACCGATATGGCTCAGTGGTTGAGTGTCAACCCAGGAATCAGGCGGTCACGGTCAGGGCACATGCCCCGGTTGCGGGCTCAATACCCAGTAAGAGCATGTAGGAGGCAGCCGATCGATGATTCTCTCATCATTGATGTTTCTCTCTCCCTTCCTCCCTCTGAAATCAATAAAATATTAAAAAAAACAACACCATAGTCAGATCTCCCCAAAGGGACAAAAGAGTCAGAAAACCCCACAGGCCCTATAAAGGTTATCAGCAAACACTATACAGAAGGCATTGTGTCTGCTTCCTATGAAGCTTTTCTGGCAAGCTCTGGGGAGCAGAGTAGGACAGACATCAGACATACCACCCTATTGGATCACTATAGGCTCACAACTGAAAAAACCACTACCAGAGCAGAACAGATTTGGAAAACTCCCAAAATAGCTGTCACAATCCGTATCTCCATCTCTTTTCATATTGTGTAGGTTCTCCCTCAGCAGTTTCTTAGAAAGGCAAGGATCACGACTTGCTCCTTGGAGTACCTACTCTTTCCCTTGGAGAATCTGCTGCTTTCACCGTTGTCGCTGGGCAAATCCAGTCTAATGACTATCATTACCAGGCTATTCTCACAGCAACTATAAAACTCACATGCATCTATCTGTCCATCTCTCTCTACTAGACTCCTGGAAGACAAGGATCACATGTATTTCTCTATGTGCTGCAGTGCCCAGCATGTCACAGTAGTTGCTCAAAAAATATGTGTGGAATGTATCAACATCTGCCCAGTTTCCACATTCTTATTTATACATGAGCTCCGGAGTCCGGGAAAAACCCACTAATTTATAATCCTGGTCTTGCCCTTTACTAGCTCTGTAATTTCAGACAACTTTCTCAGAACTTCAGCTTTCTCATAAGTAAAATGGGGTTAAAAACAGTACCTACCTGCCCTAGCTGGGTGGCTCAGTTGGTTGGAGCGTTGTCCCTTACACCAAAAGGTTGTGGGTTCGATTCCCGGTCAGGGCACATTACTAGGTTGCAGGTTCGATCTCTGGTTGGGGCGCGTAGGGGAGGCAACCCATCGATGTTCCTCTCGGTGTTTCTCTTTCCCTTCCTCTCTCTCTAAAAATTAATAAAAACATATCCTCAGGTGAGGATTATTTTAAAAAACCTGATCCCATTATTGCCCTGCTAAAAACAGTACCTACCTCATAAAGTTGTTTTAAAGATGACGGGAAATTATCGAAGCAAAATACTTAGCAGAGTGCCTGGCACATTGCAATTGTTCAATAAATAAATGGTAGTAATTATCACTACCACAACTAACCCCTGATGGTGAGAAGGTTAATGTCATTAACACCGATTTACAGAAAAGGAAACTGTGGAGAAGAGGCTGAAAAGACAGGCACTGACACAGGAAATTTTGGGCAGGGGGCAGGGCAAGACCCCAGGTCTTCTGCCTCAGAGGCCTTCCCTCTCTCCTCAGCCTGTGAGCGACCCTGACGGGGCGGTGAGGGGGCGTCCCCTGCCTTTTCTTGAAGCGAAGGCTCCGCGTTTGGGCGGTCCTATTCTCGCGGCACTGGAGAGGGTTCCGTGGGCCCACCCGAGCCGAAAGGTCGCCTGGTCCCAGCCGCCGAGCCCAAGCCCACGTCTCCCAGCCGGTGAGGGGTAAAATCGGGTGAGTGGGTCACAAACCTTCCACACCCCTCAAACTTCGGGGCGGGGCCGGGGGGCTGGGGGCGGGGCTTGTGTACGCGGGGAGTCATGGGAAATTAAGAAGGGATTGGACCGGTACTGCTATGCCTGGATAGGGAAAGAGGACCTCACCTGAAACGGACAGACCAAGTATTTTGACTTCTCTAGGACGGCCGATGGACTCACCTTTCCGTAGGGGCCGGGGAAGGGACTGGCTACCCTCGATTCTGTCCAGGGTCCAGTCTCTTCCGGCTTCTCCCGGAAGCTGTTAGAACCAGAGACAGGAAGTCCCGCCTCCTCGCCTTGCACTGATGACGTAAATCTACGTAAGGCGGGCTGGCGTAAACGTATTCTTTAAAAGGGACAGGTTTCTCAGCGGAAGGAGAGGCGGAGTCATTGTTAGCGGGATCTTGGCCCTCCCGGGGCAGGACCACGCCCAGTGGGCGGGGTCCGAGGAGCCCTGGGTTGAAGGGTGGGGTCAGGAGGGAGTTGGGGGCGGTGCTTGATAGAGGGCGTGGTTTCGGGTCTGGAAGATTGAGCAGGCTGGCACCGCTGGGCGGAACCGAGCAGCACTTCCCTCTTTCCAATCTTGTTCTTCCGGCCCTGCTCCTAGCCTCCCTGTCTGATAGGATTTATTACTATTCCGGGTTAGCAGGATCAGTAAGGTCTGGTCTCTCTGAGCTCCAAGAATTCAGGGCTAGTCGGGAGACAAACAGGGAGACTAGTTACTATCCGGTGCTCGGAGAATGCGGCCTCAGGCAGCGTGGGACTTGGGTAAATTATGCAAGAAAGCATTTCAAAGAAGACACAGATTCAGGGGCGGTTTAGAACATAAGAAATGCAGGAGCCCAAGAAAAGGTTCAGCTTCCAAGAACTTATCCAGATTTTTGCAATTAAATTTTTTTCTAAAGACGTGCTGGGTTTTTTGTTTTCTGGTAAACAATTTATTAAAGTATAAATAATGCAGGGGCAAACTCATAAGCGAGGAGCTCAGGTAATTTTCGCCAACAGAACACACCGGTAGAACTAGCATTTGGATCAAGAAATAGAAAACGGCCCTGGCCGGTTTGGCTCAGTGGATGGAGCGTCGGCCTGGGGACTGAAGGGTCCCGGGTTCGATTCCAGTCAAGGGCATGTACCTTGGTTGCGGGCACATCCCCAGTGGGGGGCGTGCAGGAGGCAGCTGATCGATGCTTCTCTCTCATCGATGTTTCCATCTCTCTGTCCCTCTCCCTTCCTCTCTGTAAAAAATCAATAAAATATATTAAAAAAAAAAAAAAAAGAAAAGAAATAGAAAACGGCCCGTCTGTGTGACTCAATGGTTGATCTTCAATCTAGGAACCAGGAGGTCACGGTTTGACTCCCAGAGTACATGCCCCGGTTGGGGGCTCCATCCCAGTAGGGGGCGTGCAGGAGGCAGCTGATCTCTCTCTCCCTCTCCCTTCCTCTCAGAAATAAATAAAAATTTAATTTTTAAAAATACTCCCGCCATTAAAAAAATTTCCCCCCAACCTAGTGGAATATCATATTACTTTTTTAATATGCACTGTAGAGACACCAAATCAACACTGGTAATAAAACAGATGTTATTCTTTCTCACAGATCAAGGGAATAAAATCTTTTAGCTGCAGAACATTTTCCAATATTTTGCCTTTTAGTTGTATTTATGACTTGGTGTTTTCATTAAGCTTTTTCTGTATCCATATCTATTAATCTTTTCTTTTGTGCTTTTGCCCTACCCCCAAATAATATACATCTTCACATGTATCTTTTGTTTTATTTAAACAGATATCTTGTAGTTGTAGCTGTGAGAGGGTGGACAGTTCAGCATCCTCCCCTGAGAAGGAGGCTCCCAGCGTGGGCCCAGGACTAAAAAGGATTTCATTCTCTCCTCTTGGGCCTTTGGCTCTGTGAAATTAAAGTGAAAATGTCAAGAAAGGAAAGACTGTTGCTCTACATAAGGAGTTAAAAGCCTGTCTTTGTGTTGGTCAAAGGGCATCTCTGCAGATACAACTCCACATAGGAGGGGAGCCTGGGCAACAGCTGCAGGAAGCCAACTCCAGGTCTCCTGACTTGTCTTTACCACATGACTCCAAATGGGAATGGCACTGGGGATCCCAGGGTCCCTCGGCAAAAGGACCGGGAGCCCCTCCTCAGTTCCCTCCCACAGTGGGTACTTTAGGCTCAGGGGCTGGGATGGGGTCTTGTGTTGTTCTTATGCTCTTTTTGCTATCACAAGAGTAACAGCTGCTCAGTGCAGAAAATTTGGGAACCATGGAAGAGGACAAAGTGGGGGAAATAAACATGGAGTGATAGGTATCTCAGTCTCATTTCAACCCAACAACATTCACACATTGGTACTGTGCACAAATCATTTATTTGCTTTCATAAAAACTAGCTTGGCTTGAAAAGCTTCCTCTTAAAGATGAATGGTGGTACATTTGACTCTGGAACCAGAAGAGGAAATGAGGGGGGCAGGGGACAACTGGTGGCTGGTCCTTTTGTCACAGACCCTCAGAGATCACAAGTGTGGTGACCACTGTTTAAGACACCATGCATCACTGGGGTGTGGGGGGGAGCACAATGCAACCATAAATGGGTCCCAGGCATCATGTATCTATTCCTCCAACAACCATTTACTGAAATACCTGTTCAAGCCTAGTTGAGATAGACACAGGCTCTTAAATAGGTATGATACCACCAGCCAGTGTGGCTCAGTGGTTGAGCATCAACCTATGAACCAGGAGGTCATGGTTTGATTCCCAGTCAGGGCATATGCCTGGGTCACGGGCTTGATCCCCATTGTGGGGTGTGCAGGAGGCAGCCGATCAATGATTCTCTCTTATCATTGATGTTTCTCTCTCTCCCTCTTTCTTCCTTTCTGAAATCAATAAAAATTTTAAAAAAAATAGATATGATACCAAGGAAGACTACCTGCTAGGTTGATCAAATAGTACTATTGAGCTGTCTTGAGGATATCAGCTTCAATCAGGGAAAGAAAAAAAATGTGGGGCCCTAACTGGTTTGGCTCAGTGGATAGAGCCTCCACCTGCAGACTCAAGGGTCCCAGGTTCAATTCCGGTCGAGGGCGTGTGCCTTGGTTGCGGGCACATCCCCTGTAGGGGATGTTTCTAACTCTCTATCCCTCTCCCCTCTTCTCTGTGAAAAATCAATAAAATATATTTTTTTTAAAATGTGGGGAGGGTATATCAAGGACGGGGAACACCTGGGAACAAAGGATTTCAAGAGCAGGAGTTTCAAGACCAGTCAGTGAGGTTTTCCCTTCAAATGACAATGACAATTTGGGCAGAGAGGCAGTACAGCTAGAGGCAGAGTCTGCCATTCTTTATAGGAAACTGATTTCAGATACATTGGTGGCAGAAGATGAGGGGTTACAACAATGACCATCACCTCCTGGCTTGAGGCATCACCCACTTAGGCAAAGATGAGATGGATGAGGTCAGTCTGCAGACATTTCCATCAAAGCGAGGAGCTGAAGCTCAGGTAAGGTTGGTCAGCAGTTGTCTCAAGGAGTCAGTGGAGGGATGTGGAGTATAAACAGAGGCCCAGGGTCTGGTCGTCCAGGGTTGGGGTGGGGGGAGTAAGGTGGATGGAGAAAGCAGGACAAGCTATGGGAGCAGCCTGGCATGGTGCTCACTGGATGCGTCCCTCCACGCGCAGCAGCAGGTAGTCCCTGAGGAGCTGGGGCAGTGGGAGGCGGTCGGCAGCCTGGCGGCAGCGGTTACCCAACTGAGCACGCACAGCCAGCCGGGCCAGGTGCTGCAGCCGCCTGGGCTGGTTCACCATCGCCAGGGCTGAGCTGTAGAAGGCTTCATGCTCCTAGGCCATGAGTGGAACAGGGTCAGATGGCCCAATACCCTTAATTCTGCCCCTCCAACTGGGGGCTACCTAGGGGTAGGGTTCTAGGATTTTGCAACATGTAAAATTTGATGCATCCTGAAAGACTCAGATTCTGAGCCAGGGAGGCCCGGCAGGGATCATGGGAGTTGGGACCACACCGCAGAGCCCTGTCTCCACCATGTCCGCACCCATCCCCACGCCAAAGATGCTGGCACAGTGCACACGGAGTCAGAGATGCCTGAGAAATGTCTGTGCTGATGCAGGTAAGAGAGCCTGAGAGGGGTGGGGAATTAGAGGTTGTTCTGAGCTGCTAGGGGGTAGAGGGAACCTAGAATTCAGGGGTTTTACTCTGCCTGTCCTCCTCCAGCCCAGGGGCCCTCCTGACCCTCCCTCTAAGAAGCCCATTCTGGAGGGATACGCCTAGGGCCCAACCTTTCTTTCCATCTCCCCCAGAGTCCAGGATGGATCTGTGCCCCTGGGGTGGACATACCTGCCACAGCTCTGGGAGTACTGCCTCCACCCAGGTATCACAGGATGGAACACAAGGGTAGGCATTAAGTAGGACTTCTAGTGCCCGAGGGAGGTTGGCACAGAGTTTCAGCATCTAGGAATCAAAAGAGGGTCTCAGGGGCACCATGCCTCTCCCAACCAGGGGCAGATCCAAATCCAGAGACTATGGTCTGAGTCTCTCATACTTTCCCACGCTCAGTTCACCTTGCCTTCAAGGGTGCTCCACAACCTCCTGGCCCCGGCTAGCTTCCTTGGGACCCCTTTTCCCCTTTGCATATCTTCCCCCATAGCCCTCCCCGGTCTTTGCCAAGATGGGACAGACGTCTGGCCACAAAAGGTGGGCTCTCAGTCTCGTGGCCCCGCTCTTCCCCTGCGGTGGGGCAATTCCACAGGCACAATCCCCCCACCCACCTGGGCCCTCCTTTCACAGGCTCTCCCTACGCACCTCAGGGTGCACTGGCTGGGCCCCGTAGTCCAGCAGTGCCCTGACGAGGACCTCGGGCTCCCAGTTGGGGGTGTCCTGGACAGCCTGCAGCACGCAGTCCATGGGTGTGTGGCCCGCTGCGTTGGAGACTCCAGCGCAGGCCCCGTGGCGCAGCAGCAGCTCGGCCAGGGCCCCGCAGCCGTTGGCACAGGCGTTGTGCAGTGGTGTGTGGCGCTTGCGCCCGGCCGCCCGGGCATCAGCCCCAGCTTCCAGGAGCTGGCGCGCCACAGCCTGGTGCTTCCGGCCATGGCTGGGGCCCTCGGCCCCGGCGCAAGCAGCGTTCAGCGCTGTCTCACCCTGGCTGGTGCGCAGGCCCACATTGGCTCCATGCGCCAAGTAGAGAGCCACGTGCTCCTCCAGGCCGCGGGCCGCCACCACGTGCAGGGGTGTCATCTCGCTGTCCCTCGCAGCCACATTTACAGTAGCTCCTGCCTCCAGCAGCAGCTTGGCGCACCTGGGGGCAGGGCACAAGGTACCAGGGCAAATCCTGAGGGACCAAGGCCTGGCCTGAGAACCCCTCTGTCATCCCTTACCCCCTTTCTTCCCACCCCCTGCACCTGAAGGCGAGCCTGGTGTCCACCATCAGACTCACAGAAGGCCCACGGAAGTCACCCGGAGCGTCTTCAGTTTTCACGTGAAAAACCAGCCCAGAAGGAACACAGAGCAGCCGAGGACACACAGCATGTTAGTGGCTACCTGGGCTCTAGTACTCACGGCCTCAGACAGTCCCTCCCAAGTCTAGCCTGACGCCCCAGTCCCACCGGGAGCTCAAGGCCTGGCTCTGAATTATTTGCGAGTGGATAGCACACATACACAAAATTGAAAGCCCACTACTGTGTACACTATGAAACACAGAACATTAATGAGTGTGAGTCAAAAAGAAAAGGTAGAAATCCTAGTATTTTCTTCCTGCCTTCAAACCGGAAGACCACCCTTCCAGACCAGCCACACCCACTCCAACAAAAGAAGGCACTTGGGGACCCACCTACCCCACTTTACTCTAAAGAAAACAAATGGGATATATGCACCCCTATGTTCATAGCAGCACAATTCACCATAGCTAAGATTTGGAAACAGCCTAAGTGCCCATCAGCAGACGAGTGGATTAAAAAACTGTGGTACATCTACACAATGGAATACTATGCTGTGGTAAAAAAGGAGTCTTAACCATTTGCATCAACATGGATGGAGATGGAGAGCATTATGCTAAGTGAAATAAGCCAGGCAGAGAAAGATAAATACCACATGATCTCACTCATTTGTGGAATATAATGAACTACATAAACTGATGAACAAAAATAGATCCAGAGACAGAGAAACATCAATCAGAACGTCAAACCTCAGGGAAGGTAGGGAAGGGTGGGGGTAAGGGGGAAAGATCAACCAAAGGATTTATATGCATGCATATAAGCCTAATCAATGGACACAGACAACAGGGGGATGGGGGCATGAATGGGAGGTGGGGGAAATGGGGGAATAAGGACACATATGTAATACCTTAATCAATAAAGAAATTTTAAAAAGAAAAGAAAAAAAAGAAAACAAATAGCCCAGCCTGTGTAGCTCAATAGTTAAGTGTCAACCTATAAAGCAGGGGGGTCACAGTTCGATTCCCGGTCAGGGCACATGCCTGGGTTGTAGGCTAGATCCCCAGTGCAGGGTGTGCAAAGGCAGCCGATCTATGATTCTCTCTCATCATTGATGTTTCTATCTCTCTCCCTCTCCCTTCCTCTCTGAAATCAATGAAAATATATTTAAAAACAAACAAACAAACAGAACCAGACAATAGAAAGCAGATTTTAGGAAGCACACATTTTTTAGTCTTCTAGTTCCTGGAAAAAATCATAGGCCAGAACACCATACAGGCAAATATTCATTATTAACCACTGTGGGGTAAGCCAAATACACAATAAAAGATGATGAAACTAAACTAAGAGTAATTTAGAATTAAAAAGCCTGAATGGCTCTGACCGGTTTGGCTCAGTGGATAGAGCGTTGGCCTGCAGACTGAAAGGTCCCAGGTTCGATTCCAGTTAGGGGCATGTACCTTGGTTGCGGGCACATCCCCAGCAGGGGGTGTGCAGGAGGCAGCTGATCGATGTTTCTCTTTCATTGATGTTTCTAACTCTCTATCCCTCTCCCTTCCTCTCTGTAAAAAAATCAATAAAAAAATATATTTTTTAAAAAAAAGCCTGAATGGCAGCCGCTGGAAGTCAGGAGCAGATCCAGCAACTCCAATGAAATCCTGATGACCAAGTGTCCTTCCCCCAAATAGCCAGAATTCCAGCTCTCCTTCAGTGCATGTTCAGTAGGCACTTTGCTCAGTGGCCAAGAGCAACCAGTCATCCATAACTCCTGCATTTATTTCCTCGGTAAGTTTAATCATGGGCTAAATTTTGTTTCCAAATACTAAATTTAAATAACACTGAATGGCTCACTCGGTAGGTAGGATTTCGGTAAGTGAAGCTATTTTCACTTTATTTAAAAGGATAAAGTCTGCTGGAAAGTGTACCACGTGCCCATAAGAACTCAAGAAAGAGCTGGAAAATTTGGATTACTCTGGATCCATCACTGATCTAGAGCTAAGCAGGAGAGAGGTTCCCTGCATGTGGGCTATGGAGTATCTCCTAGGAGCCCTTGAGTCTTTTTATTTTATTTTATTAATTTCAGACAGGAAGGGAGAGGGAGAGAGAGATAGAAACATCAGTGATGAGAGAGAATCATTGATGGGCTGCCTCCTGCACGCCCCCAACTGGGGATCGAGCCTGCAACCCGGGCATGTGCCCTTGACCGGAATCGAATCTGGGACCCTTCAGTCCACAGGCCGATGCCCTTATTCACGGAGCCAAACTGGCCAGGGCTAGATCTTTCTTGATGCCTACCTCAAAACAGGTAGGAATTTGGCTACAGTGGGTTCACAAGGAATAAGAGAGACTGTAGTTGGAACAGGGTTGTCCTAAGAAGCAACAGGGCTTCTGCCTTCAGGGCTTAGCTGATGTGATCTTGGACAAGTCACTAAACCTTTTTGAGGTTTTCTCATCTGTAGAATGAGACCTGTCTCCAGGCCGTGAGCTTCACACACATACACACACACGCCCTCCCCAAACCATCTCAAGCCCTGAGCACCTACTGTAAGGACTCAGGCGCTGTACAGAGGTGCAAGGGGGTTGTGCCTTCCTCAGACAACACATTGGTTTTGGCACCAAAGGTCAGCAGCAGCCGCACACAGTCGGAGTGGGCTTGGGCACATGCCTCGTGCAAGGCAGCCCGGCCCCCAACCCGGGCATTCAGCTCAGCTCCCTGACGGATGAGGTGGCGGGCACAGTCGGTATAGCCTCGGGCCGCAGCAATAGTGAGGGGCACTGTCTGCTTGGTCTTGGGGGTCAGTATCCAGAACCCTGTGGAGAGCAGACAGTATTGGGGGGCGGGGGTGGTGAGACCTGGAAGCAGGGCAGGCTGTGGTGAACAGCTGATGCTGGTTTTCCTTCTGCACCCCTGGCTGAGCACACTCTGTGCCAGGTTGTACCTGTGGAGAGGGGCTCACTCAAGCCCCGATTTGGGAGTAAATCAGAACAGCCTTTAGAACAATTTGTCAATCTGTAACAACACATAGTATGTGTCTCATAGAAAAAAATTAATTGCTCTTTAAAACCATAAGGGCAACTGCCCTAGCTGGTTTGGCTCAGTGGATAGAGCATGGGCCTGGGAACTGAAAGGTCTCAGGTTTGATTCCGGTCAAGGGCACATGCCCGGGTTGCGGGCTCAATCCCCAGTGGGGGGCTTGAGGGAGGCAGCCGATCAATGATTCTCTCTCATCACTGATGTTTCTATCTCTCCCTCTTCCTTCCTCTCTGAAATCAATAAAAATTTATTTTAAAAACAACAACAAAACAACTGCAATGAACCAATTTCCATATAAGGTCACATTCTAAGGTACTGGTGTTAAGACTTTAATATCATATAAATTAAAAAAAAACATAAGGGCAACTAAGGAAGGTTAATTCTGTTAAGGGAACATCTGGGTCTTTGAGCTGCTGATGGAGTTCTTTTTTTTTTAATACAGTTTGAGTGAATTATTTTTTTTTAATATATTTTATTGATTTTTTACAGAGAGGAAGGGAGAGGGATAGAGAGCTAGAAACATCGATGAGAGAGAAACATCGATCAGCTGTCTCCTGCACACTCCCTACTGGGTATGTGCCCGCAACCAAGGTACATGCCCTTGACTGGAATCGAACCTGGGACCCTTGAGTCCGCAGGCCGACGCTCTATCCACTGAGCCAAACTGGTCAGGGCGCTGATGGAGTTCTTGCCTCTTTTGGTTCACTTGGGGCTCTGGCATTGGGGATGGGGAGTTATGAACAGGAGGTCCTGGAGCTGAGCCTGGGAGTGGCCAATGAGCAGAGCTGGAGGAGCCATGAGCTTGGAGTTCTACGACACTTCTGGGTGGGGAGGGTGGGGGTGAAAGTGAGGGTAGAAGCAAGGGGGGAGGGGGAGGGGAGGATGAGAGGTGGGAATGGAGGAAGGAAGAGTGGGGAGAGAGTTTGTTCGTGGGACTGGTTTTGGATCCAAATTGTGGAAATGGCCAAGGATTTGTCTAAAGGACATAGATGCCTAATATCCAACAGTAAGTTACTATGCATTCTGGTGAAGTAAGTCCTGGGTGTCCCAACGCTTGGATAAAGCATGTTTTATTTATTATTAGAATTTAAATAAGGCCAAGTGCCATTTGAGGGATGATGGACATGCTGTAGGATGAGACAGGGATGCCCTGCGCAGGGTCACATCTGTATTAGTTGAAGCCAAACAGGAATTTGGAGCCTGTGGTGACTGTGAGAACATATGCTCGCCAAAGTTTTTGAACCCAATTTTGAACCCAAAATCCATGGGTGGGCTTAGAGGCAATCTCTCTCTCTCTCTCTCTCTTTTTTTTTTTTTTTACAGAGAGGAAGGGAGAGGGATAGAGAGTTAGAAACATCGATGAGAGAGAAACATCAATCAGCCGCCTCCTGCACACCCCCTACTGGGGATGTGCCCGCAACCAAGGTACATGCCCTTGACCGGAATCGAACCTGGGACCCTTCAGTCCACAGGCTGATGCTCTATCCACTGAGCCAAACCAGTTTCGGCAACAATCTCTTTTTTTATTTCAATTTTCTTTCTTTGATTTGAGAGAAACATCAATTTGTTGTTTAATTTATTTATGCATTCATTGGTTTATTCTTATATGTGCCCTGACCAGGGATTGAACCCAAAATATTGGCATATGGGGACGAGGCTCTAACCAGCTGAGCTACCCTGCCAGGATGGAGGCAATCTCTTGTCAATCTCAATTGAGGTACTTGGTTTGCAGGGGACAAACCCTCTGTTCAGAATAGATCCTAAGGAAATCAGCTGGCAAGTACACAAAGATGTTCATTATATTGCTACTTAAAATAGCCTTTAAAAAAAGGAACCCAGGCTGGCTGGTGTTGCTCAATGGTTAAGCACTGACCTATGAACCATTTGATTCCCGGTAGTGGGCGCAATGCCCAGTAGGGGGCATGCAGGAGGCAGCTGATCAATGATTCTCTTTCATCATTGATGTTTCTATTTCTCTCTCCCTCTCTCTTCCTCTCTGAAATCAATAAAAAATATTTTTAAAAATCATTAAAAACATATTTTTTAAAAAGGAACCAATTCTCTCCAATCTATTTGGGGGCTAGTTATATAAATCATGGCATACCTATACAGGAGAATTTATGCCCCTATATAAAATATTATGCTGACTTATGGTTATTGACATGTTACATGAGAAAATCAGGTTAAAAAATAGCATATGGATTATAATTTCATTCTGTGGAAGAAAGAATATTCATGTGTGAATATATATTAATAAAAATTGTGTAAGAATATAATTGTATTCTTATGTAATTAATTTGTTAATATTACTTTAATTCTGATAAAACACACTAACCACTAACCATGCCTCATTGCTGTTTAGCAGGGAACTAGAACGGGCAGTGGGAAAGGATAGCATAGTTTACGGTCTGGAGGGAGGGGTTGGGGTTGAGACGCTCTCCCCCTCTTCCCACCCCCACCTCTTCCCTTGTCCTCCCCTTCTGCCCACACCTGCTGCTCCCTACCCTGTTCAGGCGACCAAGCCAGCTGGTTGCTCACAGTCTCCACAATCATGTTGGCAGCATCTTCATCTTGGAACAGGGCTTGGACCTGTTGCAGGTTGCCGGAGAACAGGGCATTGTGGACCGCTGGGTCTCGGCAGCAGCGGCGAGGCCTAGCGAGTCGGGCCAGAGAACTTGGGGGGCACCTTTGGCTCCGGCAGAGCTGGGCTGCTGCCCTGCGCCTGTCCTCCCACTCCAGCCACTCTCGCTGCAGGCGGAGAGAGCGCAGCGTGGCGGAGGTAAAGGGGAAGGTCTCTTCTGCCATGGGAAGGGGCCAGGGGTCTGGTTAGCGGCAGGTGGGCAGAGCCAGTGACTACCACCCTTGTTGTGAGGAGCCACCCTGCCCCCTCCCCCGTGGCCCAGAGAGAGCAGCAGCTGAGACTATAAATAGGCCCTCGGATCTCTGGTAAACACGGTTTGCCCAGAGTCCTGATCCTGGTGCAGAGGTGTTGGGCCAGCCCCTGGCCCTGCTGATACCCAGCAAGCCCTCAAACGAGTCCATCCCTGTACCCCAGGGTCCACATTCTCCCATCTCTTAGGAGTGAGCACCTCGGTTGGCAAGGTCTGAGGTGAGAGCTAAGACAGCTGTGAGCCTCTCTCCACCCTCCTAGCTGGGACAACATGGTCTATAGAAACTACCTTCAGTGAGTCCTCCCACCCCACCCAGCTCCTAAAAGAGCTCACATGCCTGCCTAAGGGCCAAGGGCTTGACCTTGCAACTCTGGGGACTCAGACCAATGAGACCTTTAAGCCAGGAACCTATTCACTCTCAGGAGAAAGTAGCTCTGCTTCCAGGAGCCTCTAGGGGGAGGAATGAGGCCATGAAATAACATTAGCTGATGTGGTGGCAAAGCCAGGCAAGGGGAGGCAGGAGTGATGCCAGTCCCTGCATCAGAAGCTCTCCTCGGAAGCTCAGCGTGCAGGCGGGCTGGCCTAGCCCCATCCCGCCTCGGCTGCAGTGGCAGTCTGTGGTCCTCGACACTGTAGGCTCCTTCTGGCTCCTCGGCCCCTGCACTTCCTCCCCTCCCTGGTTCTGCAGCAGCCCTTGCTCAGTTATCTCTGACTTCTTCTCTCCCTGGTCCCCTCACACAGAGAAGTTCCAGCTCCCGTCCTCACATTTTCAGTGGCCATCTCAATGTCTTTAACCTGGGCCAGCCCAGCCTCCTGCCAGGTGTTTCTTCCTCTGGCCACCACCCCTCTGCTTCACTGCCTGAATGGAATGATCTAACTAAAATGGTTAATTCCTAGCTTGAAAACTTCTGCTGGCTTCTAACACCTCCCCTCTCCAACTAAGCCCCTGTTCCTTGGTTTGGCCTCACATCACATAGCATTCTCATCCTGGCTCCTCACCCTTCCCTGCCATTCCCTCTTCTTGGAATTCTCTTCTGACTCTTTCCTTAAAGTCCACCTCAAAGGTCACCTGCTCTGGGGGACATCGCTGCAGCAGCGCCAGGTCCCCCGCTCTTCCGGTTCCAGCCACTCCCAATCCATGCACTTTGTGAAGCACCTGTCCCAGTGCACTGTAGAGGGGAGTCTGCCGTGCTGGATGTGGGCTCCAGAGGAGGCTCTGAATTTATTCAGTTAGGTTTCTGGTCCCAGCAGGGCCTGGCACACAGTAGGTCTTGACACGGTGTTTAGGGGCACTTGGCACATAGCAGGCTGGCCTCTTATGTGTAGTGCATTGACTGAGGGCCCCTGTTCTCTGCCAGAGCAAACACTCATCAGCCTGCCCAAGTGGGTGGCAGCAGCCGGGGCTGTTTCCGGCGCTGCCTTTATCCTGCTGTTCACCCACTCTGGCCCCAGCTTCTTGGTGGTATTCCAGAGTGAGGGATCCCAGAGGAGGAATGAGATCATGCACAGCGAGGGCTTAGCGATCCTCAGAGAAAGGCGCCTCTATAAACACAGCAGTGATTAACCCTGTTGGAACCCATTCAGTGTTTTAATTGCCCCACCAACGGCCCGGACTGAGCACCCACAGCTCAGTTCCCAGGGTTGGGAGTTGGCAAGGCCAGGTGGGGCCAAGAGGGGCCAAGGTGGGGTGGGCGTCCCCTCCCTTGTGAGGTGCATAACAGTCGTGGCATGTGGGGCCCATGATTGTGCTGACCTTCCCAGCCTCTCTGTAACCTTCTTGTCACACAGGCCTGGAGGTACTCTGGCTACAGCTCAGTCCCCAGAGACACCATGTGTTCTGTCTCCTGTCCCTCGCTTTAACTTCCTAAGGGCAGAAAAATTGTCCTTAGGGTTAACTTCCCAAGACCTATACTTCAACCCACACATGAGCTCACAGGGAGCCCAGTTCCACTGGCAAGGAGCAGTGCCAGGTGACTGGACACCCAGCCTGCCTTCTTGGAGCTCAGACCTGTGGGGAGATGAAGCACACCAAGAGAAACCAGGACATCAGCCAGGACTGCGAGCGGTGGGGGGGCTGAATGGGGAAGGGCACTGCAGCCAGGGGTAGGGAGTAGTTTAGGTGCATGAAGACCACAGATCAAAGCTACAAAGGCAGAGCTGGGGAGTTAGCAGTGGGTAGAAGAGAAAGAAGGGCGGGTAGGAGGACCAAATGGGAGTGTGAAGGGGCAAGGGTGCTGGTGGATTTGTCCTTTCTTTTTTTTTTTTAAATATATTTTATTGATTTTTTACAGAGAGGAATAGAGAGTTAGAAACATCGATGAGAGAGAAACACTGATCAGCTGCCTCCTGCACACCTCCCACTGGGGATGTGCCCGCAACCAAGGTACATGCCCTTGACCGGAATCGAACCTGGGACCTTTCAGTCCACAGGCCAACGCTCTATCCACTGAGCCAAACCAGTCAGGGCGGATTTGTCCTTTCTTGCTCCTGGGCTTAGAACACAAAAGCCTTCCAGAACAGGGCCCAATTGTAACCAGCAGCTAACTGAGCATGGAGTTCTTAAAGCACTTGTTCACTTCAGTCTTGAGGTGGGATCCATGGAATCAGCCTCTCTTTGGGAAAAGGGAGATTAACACCTTGCCCCAGAACAGCACCACGCCCATGAGAGGTCCCTGACTCACAGCTGCTTAGTGAAGACAGGTGGAAACAGGGGAGGCTGGTGGTCAAACTGAGGTGTGTTTTTTTAAAATATATATTTTTATTGATTTCAGAGAGGGCGATAGAAACATCAATGATAAGAGAGAATCGTTGATTGGCTGCCTCCTGCACACCCCCTACTGGGGATCGAGCCCACAACCTGGGCATGAGCCCTGACCAGAATCAAACTATGACCACCTGGTTCAAAGGTTGATGGTCAACCACTGAGCCACACTGGCTGGGCCAAATTGGGTCTTTAACCCACACCCCCTCACCCATGAGTTGAGAGAAGCATTCCTTTCTTCCCTTGATTCCAGGAAAGGAAAACAAAGTTGGCAACTTGGTACCATTAGGCCTTTTACACCGCACCCACCTCCCTTGTGCAGCTCTGGTCTAAAAGGTGGTATAGAGAAGCTACAGTGACCAAGAGTTGCTTGACAAAATAAATAAAGTAGTATTAGGTTATAACCCAAAGCTTAGAATAAATACCCATGAGTCCATACTGATATAAATGAATGAATAAAAAATGATAGGTCATTTCAAAGAGAGCTTATGGGACCAAAGCAGGAGCTCTTAACGCTGTGACCTAAGATTGAAGTTCTCCACAGGATGTACCAGACACTCAATAGTGCTGTTTTCCTGAGGAGATATAAAATTTAGCTACTCATATCAATGAGTACTGATGTGGGAAAGTAAATAAATGTTTTCCAAGTTTAAAAGAAAAAGAGGGAGAATAGGCCAATCACCCATGCAGAAAAATTCCAAATAACCTATGTGAATATTCTTCCCGTCCAGAGGTAAACTCCTCATGCCTTGTGTGTGGACTGCACAGTGACTTCCTTCCAAAGAGGACAGTGTGGAGCGGGAGAAGGAAGAAGGGTAACTTTGCAGTGGACAAACCTGACTAACCCTACCTCAGCCAGGTGATCGAGGCCAACATCAACGCTTGCCATGATGTGAATAGCACATTACCCCTGTGGTCTTCCTCCAAAAACATATAACCCCAGTCTAATCATGAAAAAAACATCAGGCAAATTCCTGTAGAGGGACACCCTGTAACATGCCTGAGCCGCTCTCCTCAAAGCTGTCAAGGCCATAAAACAAGGAAAGTCTAAGACACAGCCACAGCCAAGAAGAGCCTAAAGCAGGGGGAGGGAGCCTTTCTTCTGCCAAGGGCCATTTGGATATTTATCACATCATTCCCGAGCCATACAAAATTATCAACTTAAAAATTAGCCTATGGCCCTAACCCGTTTGGCTCAGTGGATAGAGCGTCGGCCTGCGGACTGAAGGGTCCCAGGTTCGATTCCGGTCAAGGGCATGTACCTTGGTTGCAGGCACATCCCCAGTAGGAGGTGTGCAGGAGGCAGCTGATCGATGTTTCTCTCTCATCGATGTTTCTAACTCTCTATCCCTCTCCCTTCCTCTCTGTAAACAATCAATAAAATATATTAAAAAAAAATTAGTGTATGGCCCTCGCTGGTTTGGCTCAGTGGACAGAGTGTCAGCATGCGGACCAAAGGGTCCCAGGTTCGATTCCACTCAAGGGCACATGCCCAGGATTGTGGGCTCCATCCCCAGTATGGGGCGTGCAGGAGGCAGCCAATCAATGATTTGCTCTAATCATTGATGTTTCTCTCTCTCTCTCTCTCCCTCTCCCTTCCTCTCTGAAATCAATAAAAAAATATTTTTAAAAAATTAGCCTATGTTTGGTCAAACATTTAATTAACTCACCCCTAATGCTTTGGCAGGGCCAGACCAAATGATTTCGAGGGCCTCAGGGCGAGAAGTTCCCCACCCCGGGCCTAAAGAGACATGATGACTAAACGTAATGTGGGATCCTGGAACAGAGTCAGGACATCAGGAGAAAATTGAGTAAATCTGAATACAGTATGGAGTTCAGTTAATAATAATATATCAGTACTGGTTCTATGTGACAAAGCTACCATACTAATGTCTGATGATAATAATACGGGAAACTGGGTGTGGGGTAATTTGGGAACTCCCTGTAATATCTTTGCAATGATTCTATAAATCTAAAACTGTCTAAAAGAAAAAATTTTTTAAAAAAAGAGAGAAAAAACGAGTAGCCTAGCTCTGCTTGGTCAAAGTACCACTGGCAGAGGGAACAGGGCAAGGAGCAGTGAGGATGGAAGGGAGAGAGGCAGGTGAAGCAGGCAGCTGCTTTATTTCAGAACAAGATACCGTAGCCACACCCTTCCCCCGCACCTGTGAACCTTGGACACAGGTAAGCTGGGCAGCTATAGGCCTCCAGAGACTAAGCAGAGGGAAGTCTGAGTGTGTTCCTTCCCTGTCCACAGGCACAGATCTCCACTCCTGTGGTGTGGCTCCTCTCGGCTCCTCAGCTGTACAGAGACTAACGGGTAAAGGGACCAAGCAGGTCCAACATCCTGCAAAGTCAAGATGAGGTGGGAGGGCGACACACCTTCCCTGTTGGCAGGAGAACGACGATGCGCCCAGGGCCTGGAAGACAGCAGGGCAGGAGAGCCAGTCTTGGGCCGAGTTCTGGTATGCCAATGAAGACCCAAAGTGACGACAGTGCAGATTCCAAGGGACAAGGGTGTTCTTAGGGAAGGCATCCAGGGTGGGAGCAACCACAGACGTCCCGAGCTTTGCCAATCTCCTTTCATGCTGGTCTTCCTCCCCTTGGGCATGATCAGACACAACCAGAGCCTTGCCTGATGCTCAGAGGCTGCCTGCTCATGGTGGGTGCCCTGCCTTCGGGCAGTCCCAAGTGCTGGTTCCACAGAAGAAGTCCTCAGGGAGCTCACTCAGGAGTCCATCCAGGTCATCTGCAGGGGGGGTGGAGAGGATGAGAAGACTGACAAGTCCAAGGTTCTTGCCATTTAGGAGGGCCTGGACCTGGCAGCACAGTTAGGAGGTGGCTCTCCCTGGGCAGTGGTGTCTGGGCCAATAGGCCTAAGCAGCCTGACTTCCATCTTCCCTCTGTTCCCCAGACCCCCATTCTGCTGAGAAAAAGGCTCCCCTTGGGCCTCAGTGGTTCCTCTTTTTTTTAAAAAATTTATTTATTAACTAGAGAGAGAGAGAGAGAGAGAGGGAGGGAGAGAGAGAAGGGTAGGAAGAGAGAGAGAAAGAGAGAGAAATATTGATTTGTTGTTTCACTTATTTATGCATTCATAGGTTGATTCTTGTATATGCTCTGACCAGGGACCGAACCCGCAACTTTGGCATATCAGGATGACTCTCTAACCAACTGAGTTACCCAGCCCGGGCTGGTTCCTCTACTTCCATCCAGAGGCACAATGCCTGATCGGAAAGGCTTCCGAGGTCTCCTGGTGCAGCCTTCTTACTGGACAGAGGGAGGAACAAGGCTGGGAAAAGCCATCAGCTGTGTTCAGAATCACAGTTCATTCAACTGGCTTCTCTTCTGAAGAGTGGAGATAATATTATCCCGTCCCCCAAAGTGCCTTTGTGGAGGTAGGGAGTAAAAGTAACTGTTCTTGACTAGTCCTCAGGTGGGGTGCTTGTGAATGAGAATTTGGAAACTGAGCTGACCTCATAATCGCTGTTGCTCCTATGATGGTTAGTAATAGCAGCTAACACTTAGTGCTTGCTCTGTGCTAGGCACAGGGTCCCATATGTTACACTCATCACTTCATTCACATCTCACAGTACCCTTCACAGGGCATCACGTGGCAGTTCCTGTTATAATCCCCTTTACCTGAAAGGACAGGGTTTAAAGAGGTCAAACTGCTTGCTCAGGGTGTGCATACTTAGGCTCCATCTGATGCCATAGTCACAGCTTTCAATAGAAACTCCTGCTTCCTGGACGGGATCAGGCAGCCGTAGGAGTAAGTCAGACTGGAAGCTACACCGGCAGAGCCCAGCTCCCAGTCTGGCACAGAGCACACGATAAATACTGCTGCTAGAAGGACAGAGCCAGTTTGGGCACTTAAACTTTAATTAAGGTGACAAGCATTGTTCTCAGAGAACCAGGACTGGAATTTGATTATAACAAAAAAGTTGCCCCTCACTAGCCACATTATGACTATTTGAAGGAACACTATGTTAAATGAAGAGAAATGAATAGTCAGGAAACTGGGAATCAGAGTAAGAATTAGTATTTGTGTCTCCGAGCTTGGCCAGCCACCACTAGCAGCTGCCTGCTTGGCAGGTTTGCCCTTAGAGTGGAGATGTGATACCAGCTGCAATATTCTACAGGCAACCTCCTCACTCTTATTCCATGACCACCAGAAACCTTCTGATAGTGGCTTGGTCTGTCATCAAGCTGACTTACAAGGATAGAGTGCAAGTTTCCAGAGAAGTTTCCCGTGTAAGGAATACTTTTTCATAGGCTATAAATAAATGGGCTTTGTGTTTTATCCATTGGTCTACTGTGAATTTGGTGAATGTGGAGATACCTACCCAGAATCCCATGAATTTTGGGGACAGACAGGGTTAAATTTATGGAATAAAAAAGCTAAGGACCAGATCTGGACTGTGCTGGCTTCACCTGGGTGATGCTGCCTCCTAAGGAGCAAGCTGGTCTTCCACTAAGACATCTGTGTTTGGACCTCTCAGATCTGTATCCTGGTCCCACCCTAACCACATGCATGTGTGACTCCTCAGCACTGACTAAGCTTAGTCAGGATGGGGAAACCTGCCTCTGTGGTCTGGCCATCAGCCCACAGAAGACTCAAGGGTGGCACAAGGATGGTGCCAGTCCACCTCCTCCTTGTGGCTAACAGTACATGGCCTGGAAATGGGGGGTGACCAGTGGGTAACACTCTATTTGCTGTATGTGGCCCCTATCACACTGTTAATTATTTTGTGGCCTCCAGGTTTGCCAGAGTAGGCACCACATCTGATTTCTGTAAGATTCCATCAGATCCAAAGATTAATGGGAGGAACAAGATGCAGCCAGAAGAATCTGGCTGAGCAATTCAAGAGGAATAGGAGAATTTCTTCTGCTCCCGGGCAGGCTGACTGTCTTACCTGCTTCTGGGAGTACTTCTTGTGGGAATGCCCCGGCCTCCGGATTCTGTGCTGCTCTGAGGTCTTTCCCAGGCTTTGCAGTCTCATGCTGGAAGCTGCCATGGAAGCTCCCTGGATCCTGGGGACACAGGATCTGGTTACCAATGCCCGTGCCCCTGAAACCCTCTGGTTAGTATATCTCCATGCAGACAACCTCAAAGGAATAGGTGGGGGCTTAGGAAAGACGGGACGAAGGAGTGTGGCAAGGGCCGGTCACCCATGCCCATGCTGAAACACCAGGCGACCAAAACGGCAGATAATTAAAAACACAAAACAGAAACCAAAAACCTTTCTGGCTGATTTTCTTTCCTAATTCTATTTTCATCTGATATTTTAGGGAATCTATATAACTGGAGCAGAAAGTAAAGGGGTCATTCAGAAATATGTTGAGCAGTTAGCCTGGGATTAAGAATTAGCTGTTAACCCCCAAACTAGCTAATATATGGACAGGTAATTAAAACTTGTAACTAAGTCATTAACCATGGTTAGCTCTGGGGAATGGGAGTGGAGAGGTTAAATTTCATGTTTTGCTTTATTCTGTACCATTCCAATTTTTTTCAATGAGTATGGATGACTTTACATTTAAAAGAAAAATAAAAATTTTTTTGAAATGAGGTGGAAGGTTAAACAGAAAGATGAGGGAAATGGAAGTTACAAGTTAGAACTAAGGGTGTGACTAGAAGCCACTGATTCTAACGCACTTGTTTTACAGATGAAGCAACACCAGGGGAGAAGATAGGACTTGCCAAGGTCACATTACAAATTACCAGCAGAGTGGGGACATGACCCAGGTCTCCTGACCCCTAGGCCAGGCCATGACACCAGCCCAGGATCCCAGGAAGGATGGGAGTGGCCACAGAGGAGATGCTGTGTGCCAATCAAGGCCAGGCTCTGTACTCACACCCTGGAGTAGAGCTGTCTGGAAGCCCAGTCTCCCTCAGTTCCCAAAGGGGTGTCCCCACCTGACTTCTGTGTGGGTATCCCCACACTTAGCAAAGGGTCTGCACTGCCACCTATAGTAGATCTGTCCCTCAGTCACTTCCCCCCGCCGCTGCCCGCCCGCCCGCCCACCCGCCCATGGACCCTCAGCTTGTAAGTTCTCAAGTGACTCCAGCCTCTCCAATGTTCAAGTCTGCCATTAGTCTCTCAGGTATCACTAAGAAGCCAGCTATTCTTCTAGGTCCTGTTACTGTGCCATCTGGCAGGCAGCTGAACCTGGGACAGGAAGAGATGGCCCTGTCCCTAAAGGCATCTCTTTAGCTCAGGGTGGAGGAAGGGAAGAAGTCAGAAGACCCACGCAGAAAGTGGCTCTATCAGTCCCCATTCCATCCCACTCTTCTTACCTTGGGGAAGGGCTGAGATGACCTGAGGAAGTTCCCATCCCCAGAATCTGGGCTATAAATATGGACCAGGTTGTTGGGCGTCACATTGAGGTAGTGGTTTCGGAGCGAAGGAGAAAACACTCCAATCTGGAGTCAAGGAAGAGGAAGGTCAGTGCCCTGATGAAGCACTAGATGCTGCCAGATAGCCACCTGTCCCACTTGTTTCTCCCTTGGTAGTTAGTCTTTGCACCAGGATCACACAAATCATCCTGCCCCAGCCCTGAGGTCAGAGTAGAACCACTTACCACACCCTCCTCCCCCAACAGCACAAACCCCATCCCATCCACCCCCAAAGAATGGGGTTGTGTCTTTACTCCGCTCCAGTAAGCCAGGGTCAGCACCAGCCCAACAACTCCTTGCCTAGGTTCTGGGCGGGGAGAGAGCCACACAGACAGCTTGAGGGAGCCTCCCCAAGGCAGCAGGGGTGGAGAACAGCTCCCCATACCTGCTTTAGCAGCAGCACTGAGCCAGGCTTCAGCTCATTCTGGCGTGTCTCAAGCAGCAACCTATGCACCGTGCCCTGCATCTCTCCTGCAAATACATGGCCCATCAGTCTCAGGGTCAAGGGCAGCACAGAGATGGGTTGGGCCCTGGCTGGGAAGTGGGCTGCTCACTATTTCAATTTTCTCATCTACAAATGGAGACACTCCCAGAACCTGACTCCTCACCCGTGGGGTCCTTGAAAACCACACTGGCGTCCATCGTGCTCCGAGTCAGGGACTTGATCATCACTGCCATGTTGGGGACCTTGTTCCTGGGAAGCTGCTTCAGGGCTGCCTGGTTGCAAGGAGAGGCATTTGCTGAGCCAGCCACGTAACAGTTGTAAGATTCCCAAGTGTGCCAGGGCAAACTGGAGGGTGGCGGGGGGAGGGGACAGAATGTGGTGATGATCTTCCCTTGTGGAGGGCAAAGAAGCAGTTTAAAGGGCTCATTCCATCTCCCTCTGGCAGACCTTCATTTCTGTCCCCACCTCCTTTTTTCATATCTATGTATTTATGTAGAGCTCTATCATGGTAGGCCATGGGCAAAGATATGTTAGCACATGTACTAACATGTGTCTGCATGTGACCCTTGACCTCTGGGGAGCAGTGTGCTTACCCGCCCCCCCCGCCCCCCCCGCCCCCCCCCGCCGCCATCCAGGGCCTGACTGTGCAGAGACATGCCCCTAATGCACTCTCTCCTTCTGCTTGTGCCCAATACTGTGATGATAGTGGAAAGGTAGGTGAATGAAAGATAACAACTAAGGGACTTCATGCTGCCATTCAGAAAAAGGCCTGGGGTAAGAGGAGCAAACAGAAGCCCCTCCGTAAGGTGGAGCAGGGCAGAAGGTTGGTGAAAAAGACAAAAACGGTCTTCCTTTCGTGTCTCAGCACCCAGGACCTTACCTTCCGCAGCACCATGACGATGCTGTAGGTACAGAGGAAGCAGGTGGGGTCTCTCTCATCCAGGCCCAGAGCAGATTTCATGGTCAGCCAGGGCCCTCGCCCGAAATCCTCTTCCACTGATGTCTGGGAACTACTAACAACCTGGCACCACAAAGCAGAGGGGGAGCCTGCATGAATGGGTCTACCGTGCTTCAGACCTCAGTTGAGACAGGATGAAGGGGTGGAAGAGAAAGGGCGAGTTCCCTGTAGCATGGTGGCCACAGTGTCTTCTTTTACATATCTCCAAGGTCAGATAATGGTATGTGAAATCTTGTTGTATATCACAATATCATACTTAGAAGCAATAGCAGAGGCACTCTTCCTTTTCTTTTACATTAAATCAGGTCCTGATTTTAATTACATTGAAGCAAAAGGCCTATCCATGCTTGTCTCTTGTATTAGACTTGAAAAGTCTCAGGGCTAGAGAACCCCCACATACATTTATAGGCTTGCAGAGCGCCCTAGCATATTTTATTTGGGATGCCTCTGGCTTTAACAATTAGCCTTCGTAATCAAAAAATGCTTTGATTCAGATGAGTATTTATTGCTTTGGATCTGAAATGGGCTGGTTGATCTGTGGAGCTGCAGCAAAGAGAAAAACTACCATAGAGAATCAGAAGCAAAAGTGAGTCTGAGGGCAGAGCAGGCCAACCAAAATGCCAGGGAGGAGGGAGGCTGAGTCTCACCTGCCAAAAGGGAACCCGCTGGAGGCAAGATGAAGGCAGATCCTTCTCAACTTAATTCTCAGAAACCTGATAAGGGTTCCTGAGGTACAATTTCCTAACACTTATTCCATGCTTCTCCCGAGAAAAGATGGAGTTAGCTGGGCCTTTCTTTCTTAGATGGGAAAGAAAGCTGGCTCATGGCAGCAGTTATTACCCGGTTGGCATCAGGATAGGCTTCATCTTGTGCCAGTAAAATTGCCACCTCCCCAAACTGCCTTTCCCAACTCCCCTTTCGTGTGTGACTCTAGGGGACAGAACTCGCAGCATCAACTCTGATTCTCAACTCCTCAAAGGTGCAGGGATGTCCCTCACTCTTAAATGATGCCCAAGAAGTTAACATTTGCACAGAATTAGTTACCTCTGTCCGGAATTTAGCCAGAGCACCATGAGTCGGAGTATGGGGCATGGAAACCATGATCTCCTCCAGGTTTTTCCCGCTGTACTACAAGAGGAGAGAGAAGAAGGTGAAAGCAAGCTCAGCAGCTGTTATTTACAAGTGGAGCTTCTTGTCTGGGTTACATAATGAGTTCAGGAAACTATCAGGGACAATTAACACATATTACATCTCTCCTAACAAAGTCTCAGGAGCCTCATTGGCAGCTCAAAAAAGACGCTTTGGGGATAGTTTTGGGAATGTGAGGAAGATGGAGCTGACCCAGGAGCAAAACCCAGAGCTTCCTGAAGGGGGCAGTGACCTGAATAGAGAGGCCTGTGATATGCAAAAGGACAGCTTTCCCCAACTCCCTTCTCAGGGACCTAGTCCTTCCCTACAGAGATCCAACCCAGGAGGAATGTATATGGCCTCCTTGGATTTCTCTTAAAGTGCTAGGAAAGAGAAACTAACAGGTAGAAACTGTTTCAAACGCCTTTAAAATGCTAGGAAAGGGGTGTACCTACCATGACCAGACCAGATCCTAAAGGTCTAGGATCTGATTCAAGACTAGTCTGATGGATCCTATCCCCGCACCACTGCTGAAATCCAAACTCTCAGCACAGCCCCAGCTTCCCCACGTGGATCCCACACGCCAGTCACAATGAACTGTTCCATGGCTTCCCGAGAGCATCCTGCTCTCATGCCTCTGGACCTTTGCACATGCTCTTCCTGTCTTCCCACTGAAATGTCCTCTAGAGCCCAGCCTTCTGACACACCCGTTAACTACTGTCCACCCAAAGCCCACTCAGAAAGCCAAGGAACCCAGTCTCTCTTAGCACCCAGAGAAGGACCTCTACTCACACTGTGCATTTTATGTATAATTGTTTGTTTGCATTTCTTTCTTAAGAAGCTCCTCAGGACAGGAACCATTGCTATTTTAATCTGTATTTTGAGTTCCAAGCACATTGCCCAACTTAGCAAATGTAAGTGAGGGAATATTCCTTTCTCAGTGCTAGCAAACAGTAGTTACTCAACAAACGGATGAAAATTGTGAAGTTCTCACCCAGCTGGCGTGGCTCAGTGGCCCACCTATTAACCAGGAGGTCACGGCTCAATTCCTGGTCAGGGCATATGCGGGGCTGTGAACTTGATCCCCAGTGTGGGGCATGCAGGAGGCAATCAATGATTCTCTCTCATCATTGATGTTTCTATCTCTCCCTCTCCCTTCCTCTTCGAAATCAACAAAAATATTTTAAAAAAGAAAATTGTGAAGTTCTCAGAGCCTTATGCACCCCTATCAAGTGTGGTTTATCAAGCATTCAATTCTTCCTTCCCACTTCTTTTGATTCTGCCACAGATTTGAAGGCCCCCCCCATGCCCTCCCCCCTCCCTCCCCCAGAAGTGAAGGTATTCTGGGACTAGACAGTGCTGCAGCTCTGCTTTTTCCTTTGCTCTCCTTCCCCCCAACATCCTGGATGGCTCTGACTTCAGCCAGAGAGAAGCTGTCACTCACTTGGTGAGGCAGGATCCCTGCTGGGCCAGGGAAGCGGCGTGTTTTGGCTCGGGTGGTAGTGCGCGAGGGCTGCTGGGGTGTCCGGTTGGCAGCAGTGACCAACTGTACCAGGTGGCTGGTGACTATGGGTGTCTGCAGAGCTGCTTGGGGACCCTTGGGGGTGTTGACAGGAGACTCAATTGAAGACAGTGGAGCTCGGGGTTGTAAGGGCCCCCGAGGGAAAAATCCAGAGCCAGTCCTTGAGAGAGTAGAACAGCTTGAGTTGAGAGTTCGTGGAAAATTAGGTTTGCCACTTAAGTGGGCATTTGGAGATTGGAATGGCTGACTGGGGACACGATTTTGAGGGCTGCTCTGAACAGGCCTCCCAATAGCCTGGAGAGGCTGGGGTCCTCGAACTGGAGAAGCTTTAGGGCAGACTTCCCAGTGGGTTTGCTGAGCGGGAAGTGTTGAGGCAGTTGGGATAGGCAGGTTACCCACGGCACCAGTCCTCAAGTGGGGCTGTGGAGTCCTACAGTAGACGACAGGATCTGGAGGCTGACCCTGAGGTGATGTGATACCAGTTATGTGGGTGGCAGGCATGGGGCCCTTTTGGCAAGATCTGCTCAGATCAGCTACCCGAGCCTTTTTAGTCAATGTTGAGTCTTCCTGCTGCCCAGTGGGCAGGATTCCTGTTGCCTCACTGTTAACTCCAAGTTCCAGCTCCATGCCAGGCCCTTCCAGTTCTATGCTTGCTAGGACCTCATCAAATTCATCTTGCTCAGGTCCCTCAAAGCCACCTATCACCTGCTGTTTGCTCTCAAAGGAAAGCAGGGGGTGTGAGGCCGAGGACTGTGGTCTCGCTGGTTCTTTGAGCACTTCTGTCAGTGTCACTCTTCTCTGATTGCTAGTCCAGTTGCTGGAAGCGGAGACAGGCCTCAGGAGGGCTGTTCCTGTGGAAGCCGGAACCCTGCTGGAGGTAGGAAGGCAGAGTCCCAGGGCTGGTAGGTCCACAGCCTCTGAGGAAGCAGGAGGGCATGATGGCAGCTGCCCAGAAGACCGTGCCTGCACAGTGTCTTGTGGCCTGGAAGAGACAGGTCTGAGGCACCCAGCATTCATAGGCCCTGAGCCAGCAAATTGGTTCTCTGCATCTTCCACAGCCGACAAGAAATCCTATGAAGAAGCAGAGACAGTGAGAAATCAAGAAACACTCTGCTTTTACTGTTTCAGGCACATGGTGTGTATATATGTGCAGATACACAAAAGCAAGAAACCAAAGCATGAAAGGCAATGGTGGAGTCTCTCACCACGCTTCATCTTGCCCATGAGCGCACTACCTCCAGGCTTCTACCAGAAACACTCACAGGCTAAGGCTTCAGGTAGCCTTACTCTCTTTATTCAGTCTTGAGTGGGGGTTGGGAAGTGGGGGTGGGCAGTGGTGGCAGTTGGCGGAGCAGCAGGAGAAGTAAATATACTTGGGCACCACCGAGTCAAACAAATCCCCCAAGGTCACAAGGAGTCTAGCTTTCTGCTATCCAGCCTGTGAAACAGGGATGTGTCCAGCTGGTCACGCTGCTTGTCCTTACCTCCCCCCCCACACACACACACATACACACCGCCTTCAGTAAGCCAGAGAGACCTAATAGGCAGCAGTTAAATATAGCTTTACAGGCAAGTTAAATTAAGTATGGGTTCCAGTTGGGAAGCAAGGTGAGATTGACATCTTCAAGAGCAACAGACCTGTTCCGAGGGTGTTTTTGAGTCAGAACTGCTGATTTAACTGACAGGAAGGTCCCCACCGCCCCCACCCCCTGCTGCCACACTGGATTGTCTGGGCTAGAGAAAGGTTTTTTCCTGCTTTGTGTATTATCAGGAGAGTAGCACACTCCAACACCACTACCTTGGGATTTAACAATAATATTAATAACATTAGAATTATTGTAGCAGTAAAATACTGATGACCTCGGGGGTTGATGGATCTCTTTTCCCAGGAAGACCTCACTTTCAGATGTGATGTTATCTGCCTTGGGAAGGGGAAAAGGATCTGGTCATGGATCAGAAACCTGAGTTGTCAGAGTTCTTCACTCTTAATTTCACTACTGGCCTAGCAGTCCTACCATCACCCAGTAAGACTCAAAAGGGTCAATTTAACAGCCACCTTTTCAGCCTGTAATCACACATCTCTAAAGCTAAAAGACAAAGACAAGGACGCATCTTCTTGACAAAGCTGGAAGTTTTGAATTATTTGTAAAAATAACTGTCAAGTCCCCAAGTGATAATAAAAACATCTAACATTTGAAACCTCACTAGGTGTCAGGTACCATGTAAATATTTTACCAGAATTTTCTCAATGAATTCACATGGGCCCTATGAATAGGTACTGTTATTATTCCTGGTTTTTGGATGCAGAAACTAAGACTCAGAGGGGCTAAGCAACTTCACAGAACCACAACTAGAACCTATATGTGCCCTTGTCACTATGTCTTAGGGCCTCAATGAATGATCTTTTAAAAAAATTTTTTTTTTTTTTTTTTTTAGAGAGAGAGAGGGAGAAAGAGAGAGAGAAACATCGATTGTTTGCCTCCTGCACACTCCCAACTGGGGATCTAGCCCAAAACCCAGGCATGTGCCCTGAGCAGGAATTGAACCAGTGACCTCTTGGTGCATGAGAAGGCTCAATCCACTAAGCCACACTAGCCAGGATGGACTGCTTTTTACGAGGTCCGACAAAGATTATTTTTCCCCTTCAAACCTCATGCTCCAAAAGCCTCCGAGGAACGAGAGTCTGGTGTTGGACTGCCAGAAAGGTCCCTGATGCAGCATGCACTATCATACTCAGCACAAATTTGGCATCTGGACAAATTCTAAATGTGGTTTTTAAAGCAAAGTGCTGAGATAAGTAGGTTTGAATAGCTTGCCATTAATAAAATAGAATAATTTTATTCTGTAAACGTTGTTTAGTAACTTCCATGTATGTTAAGACTTGAGTCAGGGGCCAAGACCTCATCCTGGCTGTTGGTGCTTTATTCTTAAGCAGGTTAATTTACCTTTCTGGACTTTACTCACTTGAGTCCTACTTCTTTGTGAAAAGGATTTGAGATAGAAATTTTGGGCCTCCCAAATGAAACTATATCCTTTGGATCTGAGTGGGAAGAGGGCTATGGAGATCACTAGTTCAGTAGTCTCTGGCTGCACCCGGAGGTTAGAAATGCCCTTGCCTGGGTCCATCCCAGGAAATTGATTTAATTGGTGTGTAACAGGCCCTCAACAGGGGTGATTCTAATGTGCCAGCTTCAGATCTAGTCTAATCCCTCATCTTCTGAGGAGAGAGGGATGGAAAGAACACGTGAGGCAGAATGCCTCGCATGTTGCAGAAGAGAAAATGGAAGGCCAGAGAATGAAGACCAGTTGGTGACACCAGGCCTCCTGCCGTCCAATAGCTGTGCTGTGTCTGGCTCTCCATAAACTTTCTTCCCGCTTCAAGCATGTCATCAAGAAGATGAATCAGCCCTGGCCATATGACTCAGTTGGCTGGAGCGTTGTCCTGTGCACCGAAGGTTTGCACTGGGTTGGATTCCCAGTCAGGGCACATACCCAGGTTTCGGGTTCAATAGTCAGTCCGGTAGTGAATGGGAGGCAACTGATTGATGTTCCTCTCTCTCTCTCCCTCTTCCTTCCTCTTTCTCTAAAATCAACAGAAAAGCATGTCCTTTGATGAGGATTGAAAAAGAAAAAAAAAAAAAAGAAGAAGGCAAATCAAATAATCTACAGACACAGCTTCCAGGCAAGGGCCCTTATAACTTAAAGGTATGACAATCAGGGAGCTCGTCTCTCTGGCTTTTTATTTATTTCTAAGACAGTTAAATAAGTTGTTTACATTTCTCATTATTCTTCATCTTTCACAGACAAAAATCAATGTATGTATCAAGTAAAAGGAGACAGGGGTGTGGGGGGCGGCAGGTTGCTTCAAAATGTTCTGAGCCTGGTGTCTACATCTTTTTTTTTTTTTTAATCTTTATTGTTGAAAGTACTACATATGTCACTGGGTATTTACATCTTAAGACCTCCTCTGTTCAACATTTCCTTACCTCATCTTCAAACTCCTCTTCCACAGCAAATAGCTTCTGCAAACTGCATGCCTGAAAGGAAAACAAAGCAATTGAGGTTGGAGGAGAAATACTATTTGCAAGTACATTCTGTTCTCACTCTGCTTCTTCCCAATTCTAACAAGACCATCAGGTGTACTGTTTTTGGTTTGTTTGTTTTGCTAGTGTTGGGGGAGGAATAAGGGATGAGAAGAGATGGGATTTACTTAGAGACTTAGATAATTTCAAATCCTTTCTCCATAAAACAACCCACTTGGGTCCATCTGCATTAATCTTGGAAGGGGAAGAGGCCAAGGAAAGGCTGCCAAAGGAAGCATGGGTCATTCTTTAGACTCAGCACTGCACACATGGGCATGAGGATTTTGCAACATCCCAAAGGTCTGGCCTGAGCAACCTTTGTCACACATAAGACACAACCGTGAATCCAAACATGCCTAGCAGATGGACCTTTTTTTCCTGAAAGCCAAGCCAGTGGTTTCCTTCTATCTAATCCCATGTCCAAAGGCCAGGGTCCCAGGAAGGTGGGATGCCCCAGTCCACAGTTCCTTCTTTCTAGGCAGCAGGGCTGCAGTGGCCAGCTCTGAGATGGGTGTCAAACTCAGAGCAAAGGGCTGTGCCCAACCCCAGATGCTCCAGCAGCAAGAGCTATAGCTAGGGACTCAGAGCCAAGGGCTGTACCTGCCCCCAAGTGTCCAAGGATCAGAGTGGACGGGTTGTGGGAAGAGGGTCAGGCTCAGGAGGCGTGACATTTGAGCGCATCGGGAAGGATGAACAGGAGTTCGCCAAGAAGAGATGGAAGGCCACAGGAGGGAAACTGAGGCCCAGAGGGAGGTGGGTGGAGAGAGAGCCTTCCCAGGGTCTCCGGGCGCGTCCATGCCAAACCCAGGTTTCCCGACCCCACCTAATTCTCACCCAAACCCTACACCGGCCCTGCAGCTCGCTCAGTAGAGGGGCTGGAGCCTGAAAGACAGCTGTTGGGCCCCAGACCCAGAGGCCAGGCGCCCCGAGGCACGGCATTACCATGGCGACGGCGGGTGCGCTTCCGCCAAAGGGTTAGCCGGATAGGCCCCAATTCAAGTGGTCGCCGGGGCCTCGGACTTGGCCCGGGGCAGGAGGGTCGGAGTCCGGGTGACAGTATCTCTGGGGCGAGATCGGAGAGGTCCCTGCGACCCGGGCCGGTACCAAGACTGGGTCGCCGGGAGGGTGAGGGCCCGAGCCCTAGGTCGCATTCGAAGCCGCCGCCACTCCAGCGTCTCCGCCCTCTTAAAGGGGCGGGCCTATTTTATCCCGCCGACACAAAGACACTACATCCGCCAGTCTTCCGCCCCGGCCTTAAAGGGAAACTGATGGGCTCTCGGTCGCCCTCCAGCGGCCACTCGGTCTGGGTCGGCTGGTTTCAATAAGCGTTCTGATGAGAGCAAGGTTGGCAATTTGGGTGCATTATGCCCAATCCTGCCCATCCTCCTCTATTGTGTTAAGCACACTAGGGAGTGGGTACTTGAGCATGACTCATTCACACCAGAAGCCACCCCGTTCGTTTGTCTGTTCATCTTTCCATCCATCTATCTATCTTTGCAACACATTTATTAAGTAAAGATGTTCTCGGTCTGGCTCTTTCCATCCTTCGGTGTTTCAGCTGAGATTTCAGATCTTCCCTGTCATCTATTCTCTCACGTAGCATCCCTCCCCACCCCACCCCATCACTATTTCCTTCTCAGCACTTTTCATAATTTATAATTATCATGGTTTACATCTCTATTATGTGTACTTCTCACTAGAATATGAGGTCCCTGAAGGCAGGGACCTTGTCTGGCTTGTTCAAGTTTATATCCCCAGCACTTAGCACAATACACAATAGAGTTATTGAAGGACACAATGGCTACTATGTATTGAGCACCATGCTTGATCCTGGGGATAGAGAAAAGAATGACTGCTTGTGACCTCAAGTTCACACACCAGTCAGGGAGACACAGATCCAAAAGAGCCCAGGAGATTTGTGCAGAGAGATGGACAGGGGCCTAGTGAGCTGAGAAGGCCAGCTTCTGTCATAAAGCCTGCTGTGGTTAATGACCCTTATTCCGACCTCAGTTTCTCTTATGCTTGTCATCACAGGGCTAGTCAGAATGACAGCTAGGGCTGCATAGTGTTGAGGATTCAAAGGCAGGAGGAAGGTCTCTGACTTGAGTTCTTAACCATCTGATCTGAGCCAGTCCTGAATCTTTCCTAGGGTTGTCTGGCCTGGCCTCCCCTCTGATGGCCTATGGCTTCTATCATAGCTTCATGTGGACCAGTTTTCTTGTCATATGTCAGAATGGAGGCCAGAATGGCATTGGGAAAGGGAACCTGGACTCCTAATTTTCGTCCAAGTTAGCTATCTTCTCAAGGCCTCTGTGCTTCTGATCTGGGGAACAAAATCCCAACCCTCCCATTTACAGGCCTCCTCTCCTCACAGGAATCCAGGTAAAACTCATCCTGCACCACTGTGGATAGTCCCGGAGACCCAGTTATAGGGCTCCCTGTGACTCTGACCTCGCTCAGCTCAGGTTGACAGGAGATCACAGAGCCCCAAAGGCCAAGAGGAATAATGATAACTCCTATCCACACCATACTCTGCAGCTTCCAATTTTAACCAATGGCTCATTTTGTGGTCACAAACATCCTGTACAGAGTGAGGGGCAGGTATTACTTTAAAGATTAGGAAAATGAGGCCCAGAGTGGGAAGGGATTCTCTCAGGATCACACAGCCATGCAGTGGTATATCTTCTGCTTGGAAATCCTATGCTTTTTCCTCCATCACCTTTCTCAGTTAAATACACTTAGCATCTGTTGCCGCCACTTCCTGTTAGAACCTAGAGGAGGATGGGGGCAGTGGCTGGAGCAAATGGAAAACGTGGACCTAGGTCCTAGGACATTTTGGGGAGGACCTGACAGGACACAATATGGAGGTTGGCTGTGATTTAAAAATTGGTGGGATAGCTCAGTTGGTTAGAGCATTGTCCTAATACCAAGGTTTCAGGTTCAGTCCCCAGTCGGGGCACATACAAGAGGCAACCAACGAATGCATAAATAAGAGGAACAACAAATCGATGTCTCTCTCTCTCTCCCTCCCTCCCTCTCTCTCCTATTCCCTTCCTCTCTCAGAAATCAGTTAACAAAAACATATAAAAGTATTTTTAAAAATTCTTCAGCTCTAGCCGAAACCGGTTTGGCTCAGTGGATAGAGCGTCGGCCTGCGGACTGAAGGGTCCCGGGTTCGATTCCGGTCAAGGGCATGTACCTTGGTTGCGGGCACATCCCCAGTAGGGGGTGTGCAGGAGGCAGCTGATCGATGTTTCTCTCTCATCGATGTTTCTAGCTCTCTATTCCTCTGCCTTCCTCTCCGTAAAATATCAATAAAATATATTTAAAAATATATATATATATATATTTAAAAAAAAAATTCTTCAGCTCTAGCCAGTTTGGCTGAGTGGATAGAGTGTTGGCCCACAGACTGAAGGGTCTCAGATTCGATTCCGATCAAGGGCACGTACCTCAGTTGCAGGCTTGATCCCTGCCCCAGTCGGGGTATGTGTGGGAGGCAACTACTGTGTCTCTCACATTGCTGTTTCTCTCTGTGTGTCTCTGCCCCTCCCTTCCACTCTCTCTAAAAATCAATGGAAAAAATAAAAATTCTTCAATCCCTCCCTGTCACCAGAGGTGACATATAAGATCCCCAGGGTCTACAATGCCCTGGCATCTGCTTCACTGCCCTATCTTGCCTTCAACCAACCTCACAGTCACTATCAACCCCTCATCACCCCACTTATTTTTCATGCCCTAGGTCCCAGGCTGCCTCTGCTAAGAAGCCTTCCTTAAGTGCCCCGGGCAGACCCAGGTGTCCTTCTCCTTGGTTCCCTGCACTTGGGGCTTAGCTCCAGGTTGGCTTGGTTTCTTGTATGCCCTGTATTTTCTTCAGATTCCCTTCACACCTCCTGGCTGGACTTCGAATCCCTACAGGGCAACAATGATGGCTTTTCATTTCGTGAACCACACTTGGCACAGGACCTGGCACATGGAAGACACTCAACAAGCATTTGTTGAATGACTTAATGCCATTTGTCAGGAGAGAGTGAGAATGAGCCTGGGCAACTCCATACTCACTTACGCAAATGTCTGCAGTTGCTGGGTGAGGAGCTTCACCTCCTTAGGCACAAAGGAGAACAGACCTGGTGTGTGTGCGTGTGTGTGTGCGTGTGTGTGTGTGTGTGTGTGTGTACACGGCATTTTTCATTGGCTATGGAGCCTGACAAATCTTGGTTCCTATTTGACCCTGTTGCTAACTGGCTGTGTAACTTTGAGTAAGTTACTTTCTCTCTCTGAACCTTAGTTGTCTCATCTATGAAAATGGAATAATACCTCTTCCTCACAGGCTTGCTCTGCGATTAGATAAATTAAGGCACTGAAATGGCCAACTCCATGGCATGTTGGCAAGGGCTCAACAATGTAGGTTCCTTCCCCCTACTTGAGTTTGCGAACATGTGCTGAGATTTGTTATGGGAACCACATGCTTTGAGTTTCTCTATTTCAGCATACTTGCCAGTGCATTTTGTCCTAATTTGGACTTTTATCACATGTACGGTTGTATGCCAGTCAGTGTGCTGATGGATGTCTTTATGTGTTTCTATTGACATTCACCTTGGTATGGAAAGTGGCATACACTGGCGTGGCTGTACACACGCTGAGAGTCTTGCGTGGTTGTGTTGGTGGGTGACGCATGTTGAGCGAGTGTGTAAAATGTGTGCGGAATAAAATGTGTGTTGTGTGCTGCCTATGAGGGTGGGGATCTGAGTGTATGGAGGTGGGGAAGGGCTGGTGGCTTTGTGTGTATGAAGGCTTCATAGACCAGTGCGGTGGGGTAGAACTCTCTGTGTTTATGGAAATATTTTCTGTTTGCACTGTTCAATAGAGCAGCCACTAGCCACATGTAACTATTGATCTCTGGAAACGTGGCTAGAGCAACTGAAGAACAAAGTTTTAATTGTATTTAATTTTAATTAATTTGAATGGAAATCGTCACAGGTAAGACTCTAGACAGAAACCTCAAACTTGTTCTCCACAGGCCAGTGGTGTGCATCCTCCTTCCTCTTCACAGGGAAACCCATCTAACGTGTCCTGACCCCAGCAGATCAACGGACCCGCTGGAGCCCCGCCCGCGAACGCACGTGTGTGCGCGTGAGATGTACAGAGGGGCCCATCCGCCTCCCTCCTTCCCAAGTCCCCAGGCGAGCAGTGAATCAGCCTGACAATGAAGTGAGTCATTCATGAACTGCTCCGGCGACCCAGCAGGCGGGAAGCAAACGTCAGTGAGCCGCCCAGCGCTCCCCTCCAACCCCCCAGTGGGATCGCTCAACCCCACGCACTGCAGATGTTGAAGAAACTGACGCGAGCGAATCAAGGCACCAAAGCTCATCCCCTCAACCCCTCCCTCTGGCTTGCAATCCATTCACCGCCCAGCCCCTTTCTCCCCTCCGGTGGCGGTGGCGTGTGAGTCATCTCAAGATCTATACCCCCCAATCCAACCCCCACCGCCCTAAGCATCCCTGAATTGGTCTTCCTCCAAAGCTGGGGGTGGGGAGGAGAGGCGGGGAGGCTGAGCCCCTGGTGGGGTGCCATGCTCTGCCTTTGGAAGTCAGGCTGACCTACTCAGGGCTGTGGTGTGGGCGGGGCTCAGAGCTGGGTGCAGCTGGCTGGATCTTCGGAGCTGGCATCCAGCTTGCTTGGAGGAGCATCAAGACAAACATGGGGGCAGCAGGGAAGGAGTTGCTGAAGCTGCTGCCTGGAGCACCTGTGGCTGGTGGTGAGGAAGGGATTTGGAGAGGGCAAGAATAATACTATGTTTTTTCAGGGAAGTCCCACACAGTGTCTCCCCAGTACCTGATAATCTTCAGAACCTGGTAACTTCTCTCCTCTGCTCTCCTTCACCTGCTCCCCACAACCTGTACCCCACTACTCCCCATCAATCAGCCTTCTTCTCTTGGACTGAACCTTAGTTGAGGATTCTGACTTGGACATTTGGGTCCTATGGTGGTGTCCCTTACTAGGTCTGAAAAAGGTTATCACCAACCCTGGCTGGGTGGCTTAGTTGTTGGGGTGTCCTCCCCATGGTCCAGGATTTCAGGTTCAAACCCTGGTCAGGGCGCATACAAGAATCAACCAATGAATGCATAAATAAGTGGAACAACAAACTGATGTTTCTCTCTCTCTAAAATCAATAAAAATATCCCTGGTGGGTGTGGCTAAGTTGGTTGGGCATAGTCCTGTGCACCAAAAGGTTGCTAGTTCAGCTAATTGATTCTTCGCTCTCACATCGATTTCTCTCTCTCTCTCACTCTCTCCCTTCCTCTCTTTAAAAATCAGTAAAAAATCTTTTTAAAAAAACTAATGAAAAAAATAATAAAATCAAGTAAAAATATCTTCAAAAGCCTTAAAAAATGTGTGAACTCTTAGCTAAAACAGCTCCACTTCTAAGGATTTATCCTAAGAAAATAATAATTGACATATGCAGCAGTTTAGCTACAAGAATGTGCATCACAGCATTATTTAAAATGGTAAAAAATTGGAAACAATCCAAATATCCATCGAAAGGGGACTGAATAGAGAAACTGTAGGAGAACAGCACAATGGAATACAGGGCAACAAAAGAAACTGATGTGGAAGAAGATTCAATACCATGGGAATATTTTCATAAAAAATTAGATTGTACAATATTTTTTCCAGTATGATACAGTTTTTCTTGGAAAAAAATATGAGCATGGAAAAAAAAGATTAGAAAAGTATTCACCCAATTATTAATAACTAGAGGCCCAGTGCATGAAAATTAATGCACTGGAGCGGGGGGGGGGGGGGTCCCTCAGCTTGGCCTGCTCTCTCTCACAGTTTGGGAGCCCTCAGGGGCGGAAGGCGACCCAGTGATCAGGGGAAGGCAATGCCCCATCACACCTCTGCTGCTGCCACTGCTGGCAGCGCAAGCCTTGGCTGGCCCTGGTTACCTGAGCCTCGGGCGGCCCTGGGTGGCTGGGGGGCTGAGGGGACTGGGGGACTCCAGAGGCAGGTGCTCGGAGTGGCCAGGCCCGCCTGGGGGCGGGTCTGGCCTTGCCAAGCATGCCTGCCACCCCAGTGGGGCTGAGGGGACTGGGCGCTGCCATCTTGTGGCTGTGGGTGCCACCATCTTTGAGGCCAGGGGAGTCAATTAGCATATTCCCTCCTTATTGGCTGTGGGCACCGCCATGTTTGCAATTGCGTGAGGGCCAATTAGCATATTCCCTCTTTATTAGATAGGATTGTTCTCATTGAATTATGGATTTAGAAGTAATTTTATTTTCTTCTTTGTACTTTTCAGATCTCCCCCAGAATTTCTACATTAAAAGTTTGTGATTTTTGATAGCAGAAAAAGTAATTAATTTATTAAATGTTTTAAAAAGCCATTGTGGTAATGAGGATTAACTGTAAATGGGTATTATACTGGGGTGATGAAATGTTTTAAAACTGGATTATGTGATGGTTGTACAACTTGGTAAATTTAATAAAAAATGTTGACTTGTTCATCCAAAATTGGTAAATTTTATGTCATCTAAATTATATCTAAAGTTATCTAAAAGCTCTTAACAAAAGTCATTTGCTGGGCTGTCTACCATTAAGGTCAGTCTTCTAACCTATCCTCAGAGTTTTGAGTAGTCGGGATGGCAGACACCCACTTAAATTTGAAATTCAGATAAGGAGTAATATTTAATATAAGTATAAAATAAGTAATAAAGTTTAAAAAGTCATGAATTCTTGCTTTCCCTGCTGATAGCGCTCGCAAAGATGGTGAACGTTCCTAAAACCCGCCAAACTTTCTGTAAGAAGTGTGGCAAGCACCAACCCCACAAAGCAACCCAGTACAAGAAGGCCAAGGCTTCTCTGTGTGCGCAGGGAAAGCGGCGTTATGACAGGAGGCAGAGCGGCTATGGTGGTAGACTAAGCCAATTTTCCGAAAAAAAGGCTAAAACTACAAAGAAGATTGTGCTGAGGCTTGAATGCGTTGAGCCTAACTGCAGATCTAAGAGAATGCTGCTATTAAGAGATGCAAGCATTTTGAACTGGAAGGAGATAAGAAGAGAAAGGGTCAATCGATCCAGTTCTAAGCCTCATATTTTGTTTTATTATATGACAATAAAATCTTGATATGTTCACTTCAAAAAAAAAAGTCATGAATTCTTTTTTAAAAAAAATATATTTCTTTATTGATTTCAGAGAGGAAGGGAGAAGGAGAGATAGATAGAAACATCAATGATGAGAGAGAATCATTGATTGGCTGCCTCCTGCACACCCCCTACTGGGGATGGAGCCCGCAACCCAGGCATGTGCCCTTGGCCGGAATCGAACCTGGGACCCTTCAGTCCACAGGCTGACGCTCTATCCACTGAGCCAAGCCGGCTAGAGCATGGATTCTTAATATAAGAACTCTAGACAATTATTATTTATCTGAAACTCAAAGTTAACTGAGCATCCTGTGTTTTTATTTGCTAATTCTGGCAACCCTAGTGGAGTCCTTGCTCTTGCCGCATCCCTGTGGCTGGGAAACAGACTTGGGGATGGCCATCTGGGCTTACCTACTCCCAGGGCAATTCTACAGAGCCCGGGAGAAGGAGGTGGGGCGCTCAGGAGCTGGAAAGTGCAGGCGAGAAGGGTGGGGGTTGCGATCCTTTCTAGTGCGGAAGGTGAGTATCTTGCTTGGAATGAAAGTGGTCAGTACCACTTCAGCTGGTTCAGAACCAAGGAGTGGTAAGACCAAGGCTGGGCGTAAGGGTGGGGCTTACACTTTCCCGTGCTATGGTAGCCCTTCACACAGGTACTCCATGGCATGCCCCAGCAACCCACCGAGGAGGATGTCATTGTCCATTGTTATAGGTGAGGAAATAGATTCTAAGAGATTAAGTACATTTCCAAGTTCACAGCTAAGTATCAGAGCATCAATCCAGGTCAAGGTCTTTACTCTCTCATTGGGTTGAAATCCAGTGGTTAGCCGAAACCAGTTTGGCTCAGTGGATAGAGCGTCGGCCTGCGGACTGAAAGGTCCCAGGTTCGATTCCGGTCAAGGGCACGTACCTTGGTTGTGGGCACATCCCCAGTAGGAGGTGTGCAGGAGGCAGCTGATCGATGTTTCTCTCTCATCGATGTTTCTAGCTCTCTATCCCTCTCCTCTCTCTTCCTCTCTGTAAAAAATTAATAAAATATATATTAAAAAAAAAAAAAGAAAAAAAGAAATCCAGTGGTTAAACTAAACAGGCTCTGGGCTCCCATAACCTGGGTCAGATCTCTGCATCTTCACTTACTGGATTTGTAGCTTTTGGCCAGTTCCTTAATGCTCCTGCACCTCAGGTCCTTCATCTTACAACTGGGGATAATAATAAGAATAATAATGTGTACCTTGTGGGGTTGGGAGGATGAAATGAAAGTCTGCTGTCTGCTGCTCTGTCCACTGGGCAGGAAGTGTCCTCATGGATGTGCCAGAGACCCTACTGCTTGAGGATGATGGAATGTGCCTCTTAGACACGTGAATCAAGGACTTCCTTTCGGGATGTCCTGGGTCCTCAAAGAGTTCCCAGGAGAAAGAGGACATGACTATCTCTGTCTATTTGGGGAAACCTCTCAAACCTAGAGAGACCTCATCTGGGTGCTGCACCCAGGGAAGAAAGGCAATTGGGCCAGTTTTTGTGTGGCTGCAGTCCACGCCCCTCCATATATCATGTAAGTACACTGCTTCTTGCCCTCTATTATCTCATGACCTTAGGGACAAGAGGACCTTCCAGAATCACACAGTCCAACCCTCCAATCATAGAGGAAACACTGAGTCTTAGAGAAGGCAAATGACTTGTCTGAGCTTCTATAGGCAGAGCTGGCCTATGTCTCCCAGGCTCCTTCCTTCCCCACTGCTCAACCCTGCTTCTTGGGACTCTGTTGTTTCTAAAGGATCATAAGCTCCCAGAGGGCAGGCACATTTATACCTTCTGTCCCCTCCCTGACATGCATGTCCTGCGCAGAGACGACACTCTGGAGGAGCCTGTAGACATGTGGGATGTGACTGGCCATAGCTGTCCTTGCACTGTTGTGTTCGTGTGGCCTTGGCTTCTCAGCAGGCAGCCAGGGACCACATACAGTTCAAGGAATCTTGGGCCTCAGCTCCAGGTTCCAGTAGGAAGGTGGGGAAGAGAACAGGTTCCCTTTTCAGTCATCCCCCTGGACCTCCTTCTCTTTTTGCTGTTAGAGGGGTAAGAAGGCTCCATGTGGGCCACTCCATGTCCAAGGATGAGAAGCCTTGTCCTAAAGTCCCACCTCTGTCCCAGGCCTTCTGGTCACCTGCTATCCTGTGGCTGCTGTGCGAGCTCTTGGCTGATGTGGGACTATAGACCAGGGGACTGTAGCTCTTCTCTGCTCTCTCCTTTTTTTTTTTTTTTTTTTTTAAGGCACCATGAAAAATGATGATAACTGCATTCAGAATAGTCTTCATTCACAGCTTGTTCTAGGAGCTGGTTTTCCCCAGGCTTGGCCATTGCTGAGTGTAGAGACAGTGGCCTTCTCCCAATCCCCCCCAGGAAGGCGGGAGCTAGGAGGCCTGGGAAGGGAATGAAAGTGTCAAGGGACAAGTGAGGCTCTCAAGTGAGGAATGACTGAGGCTCTGTCTCCGATCGGGCCCTCCTTATTTTTTCTTTCTCTTTTTAGCCACAACTCTAGAATTGTTAGCTATCAGAGCTAGAAAAATCCTCAGAAGTCATCCATCCAATCATACCATTTTACAGATGAGGGAAATGAAGCCCAGAGGGGTGAAGGCTTGCCTAGGAACCTGTCAGTTGCTCTTCCTCCAGAATCTCAGTCAGGCGTGATTCTGTGCTGGATGCTGGCATGGAACTAGGTTCCTTCTGCCCTATGCCCAGAGGGAAAGGAGGAAGAAAGGAAGGGAAGAAAAGAGGGGGAGGAGGAACAGTTTTGCCATCCTTCCTTTTCAACTGCATCCATGGTACCATCAGAACTGTCTCTAGCTGGAAGGAAGGAAATCTAGTCCAACCATCTCATGCTACAGGTAAAGAGACAAAAGGCCCAGAGAGAGGAAGGGACTTGCACAGTGTCACTCACACAGGGAGACCTGGGCCAAGTTCAGGTATCCTGAGTTCAACTCGCATAACTTAGTCCTCAAAGACACGCCTTTGCTTTGTGCCTTGGGCACATGAATTGTTTTTCCCTGAAATAAATTCTCTTCGGGATCTTCAGCATATTGTAAAAAGCCTATTGACAGTCCTGGACCTTAAAGCATCCAGAAAGCATGAAGGTCCAGCTTAAACATGGAAGCCTAGTACTATGCTGGATGTGATCACATCTGCCATCACATCTAAGTGGGAATTCACGAGTGTCAGAACTGAAAGGGACCTTAGAGAATAGAAGTTCTGTTTCCCAGAAAAGGACACTAAGGTCCAAAGGGGAAATGACTCATCCAACAGCACACAGGGATGGAGCTGGTCCTAGGACCCAGGTTTTCTCATCTCTTGTCCTGTTTGTTTGATTATTTGTAGTCCCCACAGTACCTAGCATTGTGCTGGCCACATAAATTTTCTTTCATTTTTTTTTTCTGTAGCAATACTAATGACCATTTATTGCTATGCCTGGTTTTGTGCTAAGCTTTTGTGTGTGTGTACTTTGTCACCACAGACTTATAAGGGAGGTACTATTCTACAGGTGCACAAACTGCGGTGCCTGAGATAACCTAATTTGACAAAAACACACAGATAAGACGTGGCACAATCAGGCTCCCACTTACAGCACTGCGCTTTACCCATACTAATAAAGACCCGGAACCCAGAGGTCCCACCCCACCCCCAACAAAGGTGCCACAATCCCCACCACCCACCAACCCTGCCCCCGAGTCAATATAGATGTCAGACACCTGCAGACCCAGACCGCTGACCTGTCCTCAGAGATCAGAGATCAGAGATCGTGGAGATGTCCTCAATAGAGGCATCCCTAGCATGGAGCCCCAACCCCTGGCTGACGCCATAACTGTCAGTATGCTCAATAAATTCTTGCTGAATGGAATAGGAACACGGTGCCTTATGTACAAGTTGCCCTTGGTAAATGTAAAAGCTTTAAAGAATGCATATTTCCGTTCACAGAGATCTAGTGATTTGCTTGGGTTTATCAGCTCAGTTCTTTCTTGTTCTATATTATTTTCTGCCTGAGGCTGTATTGAGGCAGAACTAGACTGTTTCCACCCCAGACACTCATTGGAGGCCCTCAGGGCCGCTTAAATATTGTCCCACCAGAGAACAAAAATGTGAGCTAGACCACTCTGGCCAGAGGATCCCAGAGCCTCTGGAATCCTGCCCATGGATCTGAGGATTTCCACCGTAGGAGAAATTCTGGGTGAGAGTTTGAAGGGGAGGGAGGGCACATTGGAACTGGGTATCCTGTCTGTTCCCCAAGCAATACTAGCTTCAGGGGGCATAGACCCTGGGTGAGTGAGAGGGGGTGTGGAGGAGATGGGTTAGCTGTCAGTACAGCAGTGTCCACCAAGCAGGGAGGAACATTGCTCTCTCTCCTGCTCCAAGTACTGGCCAGGACTCTTCTCATGATTCCAGGCAGGAGTAGCAACTCCCAGAGCCCCTAATGGTGTTGCTTAACACTCCTCATTGCCCTCCCCAGCCATGATGCCTTCTTCTCAAAGTCCAATAGTGCTTCCAACCTGCCAGGTTAAATATCTGGCTCTCCTCCAAGACTGACTTTCTTCTACCAAGAAGCCAAATTCACCATTGGGTCCCAGGGTCAGAAGTGCTACATTGGGACACTGAGGGCGTGGTTAACAGGACAGCCCCAGGACACCTGTTTCCATGGTAAATGGTCCTAGCAAGGGCCTACCCTAGTTACTCATAACAAAAGACACTTTATTCTCTGTGAGGAACTCTAAGTTCCTTAAAGACAGATTCATTTCTATATTCCTAGCACCTACTACAGGCACTCAAGAAACATGTAGAATGAATGCAGAATTATTTAACACACACTTGGCTGAAAAGGGGAAATCTGAGGGTTAGTCAGGGCCCCATATGGTGAATTATATTAACTTCTAGGACATTTGATTACTGGGGACCAAGGTGACAGTCTCAGGGACCTCCAGAAAAGGGGGCTAGAGTGCTGGGCTTGGGAGCCCAGCTGCCCCAGGCCTTGTTCCTTGTGTTTAGGGGACAGACAGAGAGACCTAGATTTGAATCCCTGTTCTTTTTTTTTTTTTAATAAGTATATTTAATCTTTTTATTGATTTTTTTACAGAGAGGAAGGGAGAGGGATAGCGAGTTAGAAACATTGATGGGAGAGAAACATCAAGCAGCTGCCTCTTGCACACCCCCTACTGGGGATGTGTCCGCAACCAAGGTACATGCCCTTGACGGAAATCGAACCTGGGACCTTTCAGTCTGCAGGCTGATGCTCTATCCACTGAGCCAAACCAGTTAGGGCTGAATCCGTTCTTTTTTTAAAATATATTTTATTGATTTTCACAGAGAGAAAGGGAGAGGGATAGCGAGTTAGAAACATCGATGAGAGAGAAACATCAATCAGCTGCCTCTTGCACACCCCTCACTGGGGATGTGCCCGCAACCAAGGTACATGCCCTTGACAGAATCGAACCCGGGACCCCTCAGTCCGCAGGCCGACACTCTATCCACTGAGCCAAACCAGTCAGGGCTGAATCCCTGTTCTTACTTGCATGAACTCAGTGATTTGGGGCAAGTTATTTATTTCTCTCATCTAGGAAATCAGAAGTGCCTAGCAGGTGTTCCATAAGACAGTCATTGACATATGTCATACCAGATGGAGGATTCTGTCTTCATGTTCTGAGATCTCAAGAGAAGAAATTCCAGTCTTCAGTATCCCAGAGTCTTTACGGAGTACCTGCTATGTGCAAGGTGATGTAATAGGTGCTGGAAAGGCAACAAGAAACATGATCTTACCTCTTTTCTCAAGTGGCTCATACTCTGTTTGGGGAGGCAAAACATAAGGATGGAGAAAGCAAAATGCCAAGCCAACCCAACAAGAGACAACATAGGTTGAATAGAAGTAACAGCAAATGGGTGGCACCATCAATATAGGACAGAGTCAGGAGGATCCCTGTCTTGGAGTGACATGGGATAACTGGGTGGGGCAGGCTTTCTGCTCAGAGTCCATTGTCCAGTCAAAAAAATGCCCACCTTGGCTTAACCTTTTAGTACTCATTCATTTCATTTAATAAATATTCACTAAATCTTTTTTTGTTCCAGGCACTGCTGGGTGGAAATGTGTGGATTCTGCGCTCAAGAAGCTTACAGAGGTGGACACTGAACCAATAATGCCATAAATAGATATATATTTACAAATTGTTATCAGAATCAATAAAAGCATATAGAAAGTTAGTTCTGGAGATGGGGTTCAGGAATTAGCATTTTGAACAAACTTCTCAGTTAATTTGTAAGAACCCTAAAGTTTAAAAACCACTTTTCTGGGCCAGATACAGATTTCAGTGAGAAAATCAGAAAGGTTTTAAACCCTCTCTTTGATTAGACTTGTGTTCTAAAAACAGTCACTCTGGTTTTGGGAGAAGGCTAGGATGGGTGCAGGGAGTTGACTAATTGGGGAGGCAGATATAGTATCTGAGTTGAGGGGTGATTTGGCTTAGTACAAGGGGTGGGGCTGTAGATGTGTCTGGGGCTGGAGAGGGAACTGATTTATGAGATACTTTGTAGAAACAATCTATCATTTACTCCAGAAATATTTATGTATGTCACTTACTTTTTCTTATTAGATGATACATGATAGTTGTAAAACTTCAGGCATACAGGAAAAGATAAATGAGAAAACAAAGGTAAATATTTTGGTATTTATTCTCCTGGCTTCTTTCTATACACACATACTCAGACATATGGATCTAGTTTGTTGTTTACAACAACGGAACAATTCTATAGTTACTAGTTTGAATCCTGATTTTCAAGAAAACAATATAGCATAAGCATCTTTTCAGGTCATTATGGACATGTCATTTTTAATGTCTGGATAGCATTCCACTGAATGAATGTGCCCTAGTTTATTTGCCAGTCCCTTACTACTGATGGATATTTAGGTTGTTTCCAACTTTTCACATCATTATAAACAATCTCTTGCCTTCCATATTCATTTTTGGAGACGTATTTATTTCCTTAGAATAAAATTTTGCTAGTGGAATTACTGGACTATTGACATACTGTCTAGGTTTAACCACACATATTCATATGGTGTCCTAAGGAGATTTGCAGATGAGAATGGCACCAAAGACAGGTTGTAGATAAGGATGGCATCAGAGACCTTCTTCCTTTTGAAGGCCTTGGACTGTTATAACCATACCCTGGCTTTTCCCACTTTTTTTTTTTTTTTCCCTGACACGGATGTAGTGTGTGAGGTCAGAGCTCAAGATCTGTCCCAGCCATCCATCCCCAGCCTGGCATCTTGGCTGGGCCTCCGAGGACTCTCCTAGCCCCTAGTAATCCGCCCCCCCATTTCCCCTCCCCCACCGCAGTAGGGCGTGTTAGGAAGAAGCTTAGGCAGGCGACGATTGCACCATCCACGGTTTGAAAAGGAAGTCGAGGAAGCGCGGGGAGGAAAATCAGGTGTCCCAAAGGCTGAGCCCCAGCCGTCAGAGCCGGCCGCCTGCAGCGCTCCTTCCAGCACTATTCGCTGGGCTCGGATCCCTGGCCTTCCACCCCTTCCCAGCCCAGCTCTACCGGGTACCAGCCCTTTAAGGAGCTGTTCCAGTGGCGCCGCTGGCCCCGCCCTGCAGGGAGGGTCTAGCGGGAGGGGTGGGGTTGGTGGTGGATGAAGCGGCGGGAGGCGGGGGGGGGGGGGGAATGTCTATTTTTAGCGCTGGGTCGGGTCACGTGACGGGAGTGACGTCTCCGAATGTTGTTGTTGGTGGCGGCGGCGATCGGAGCCGGAGGAGCCGCCGCAAAGATGGAGGAGCCGTCGGGGAGGCGCTGCCGCTGCTGCCGCTGCCACTGCTGCTGTCGCCGCCGTCCGCGAAGCTGGAGCTCGATCCACAGGGGGTGAGCTCACCGCACCACCCGGATCCCACCTCCCCTGGGCCCCAGGGACGCGAGGCGGCGCACCTTCTCCTGCCGTCGCTGTCCGCGGGCGCCCCCCGCGCGCGCGCCCCGCGCTCCGCGCTCCCCACCCCGCGCCCCCTTCCTTCCTCCCGGCTCCTGGTGCTGGCCGGCGTCCCCCGGGAGCATCGCCAGCCCGGGAGCTGGGCCTCGGGGTTACTGCGCGCGCCCCTCCCCGCCCCTCCCATGCAGGGGCGCCTTCCTGCAGGTAAGGGAAGGGCCCACCTTCCCGTGACCCGTAGTCCCAAATGGCCTGAACACAGCCGGATCTGTCTGATTTGCCCCCTACCGAGTGGCGCATGTTGGGTTGCAGAGCGATTTTGAGTCCTGCACCCAGATTCTCTGCAGACCCCTCTTCGCTGGACACCCCTTTCTGGGTACTCTGAGGAGCGCTGCTCACCTCACAGCGCTTCTACTCAGACCTAAGAACGCATTCTTCATTTTGTGTCCTTGAGTTCGTGCAAGAGGAGGGGGCCTACGGGCCCACCTTACTTATCTCTCCCATTATTCTCATCCACTCCCCCGTGAGGCCTTACTGCATTTGTTCCCACCCTCTTCTCCCGTCTGACACCCTGAAGCCAGAGAGAGAGAGAGAGAGAGAGAGAGAGAGAGGGAGAGAGAGGGAGAGAGATAGAGATAGGAGATTGGAGCTCCGGGCTTCTGGTCTGGGGTGGGTGCCCCTCATTTTTCATCCTGGGTCCGTATCTCTTGGAGGCGGTGATATTGCCTGTGTCTTTTAATTTGGGGGAGGCTGCTTTGCTACCTCACCCTTCTCTGGGGCCCTGGGGAAGATGAGACTGGTTGGGTGATAAGTAATTCATCTGGGAGTCTGGTTGGGGGGGGGGGGAGAAAGGAAAATGGGGGTGCCCCATTTGGGGGAGGTGGTGACCACCTGATAGCCCCACTGTTGGCCGCCTGAGATGAGGTGATGAGTAGCAACTGCAGTTGCTTTTGGGGGATGCTCAAGTGACCACTATTCTTCCGGAGCTTGGAATTAGCTTTGGCTATTGGGGGGTGGTGATTGGGTTCAGGGTCCAACTGGGAGGGGAGAATGGAGCCAGATCATAGGAACAAAAGGAGGCAGGGGATGGGAGATCCCGGAGTCTTGGCCAGTGAGACTCTTGACCAGACTGACTTGTAGGACTTGAGCCAGGTCTGGGTCTTGCCCTGGGCCTTTCCAAGTTCACAGGATATAGGCTGAGAGAGGGTCCTCAGTCTGTGTTCCAGGTACCAGGGCCTTTGAGTCTCCTAGCTTTGAGATGCTGGGCTAGGGATGGTGGGTGAGCCATGTTGGGGGCTGCCTCCTTCTTCATTCCAGTCTTCCCTCCTTCCTCTCCCTCCTAAACACAGAGCTTGGGGAGATCTTGGTTTGCCTCCTGCCCCTTCTCTTGAATCCTCTCTTTGCTCTGTCCCCCCTTGGACTTGGATCTGGGCCATGTCTTGACAAGGCAGACAGGGGTCTCTCTGAGTTAGAGGAGTGGGCCCCCAGTATCTCCACTCTGTCCTGTATGCTCACCAGGGGCCAGAGAGACAGATACCAGGTGCAAATTACTTGGGGGCAAGGATGGAGGACGTTAGCTCTGTGCCAGCCTTTCCTTCCTCCCCAACATTTCCTCCTCTGTGGCTGGATCCCGTAATTTGGAGGGAGTGGGGGGCAGTAGTATCACATGCCCCACCCCCTCCAAGTAGCTGCAGAGACAAAGGTTTGCTTTCCCTTCCCTAGGGGTGGCATCTTAGCTGTGTGTTTATAAATGGGGCCCAGGATGGGGGGGGTAGTTTGTGTTTCTGCTTAAGGGGGAAGGGGGACCTGCTATAGAAGCTGGGGTGGGGGGGGGGAAGTACAGTCGGTGCCGAAGTACCAGCTGCTCTTTAATAATTAATTCTTCCTACTCACATCCCTTTGAGGAGGGATGTCTGGAACACGGCATCAGGCTCAGCCAGCCTGCTAGAGGATGCACTCCTGTTGGTGGGGGGGGTGGGGGGTGGGGGAGAAACTACAAGGGGGGGCGGTTCTTGGCATTTTTGGAGCACTGTCGCTTGCTCATGAATGAAAACCTGATGCAGCCTGTGAGGGGGCCTGTTGTAGCCTATAGTCGACTTTGGCTAATTAAACTTTCTCTGCCTTTCTTCTCCCCTACCCCACCTCACCCCAGCCCCTGGCCCAGCCCTCTCTTGAATGGGGACCCTGTCTGGTAGTGCTGGGAGGGGATATCATTCTGCTTGAGGTTTTAGGGCAAACAGACCAGGTCTTCTGCCCTCTGCCTCGGCCTCCTCCCTCCCTCCCACCTCAAGGCCCCCCCCCCTCTTTTTTTTCTAGAAATAGCAGCCTCCTCCATCTGGTTTGTGCAGATGCCTGGAGCTGCGTCTGAGCAGACAAACAGAAATGGGCTGATTGCAAAAATGAATTTGTCAGCCTGGTGCCTTTTTTTTCCTCCTCTGTTGCCTGGCCCCCTCCCCCCCCTTTCTCTTAGTTTGGGGCCTGGACATCCAAGTCAGCTACCCCTCATGGCTCTGATAATCCCAGGCTTCTGGTGGCCCAATTTGGGGAACGTACAAGGCTGTGGAAGCTCTGGGAGGATGGGGAAAATGGTCTCCCATGTCCAAGTCAGTGGAGGTCCTTTGCGCCTTCGGATGGGATGTCTGGGCTTGTAGCTTTCTGATGAAGTCTTTGGAGACAGATATCAGATTGTGGGCAATTTCAGGTTCACAGGATTTGGTTCAGACAGCTCACCTGGCCGCCTGTGACCTGGGGAGGTACCCTGGCCACAGTGCTCAGAACTTGGGCCTGCCTGTAGCAGGGCCAGAGCTGGTGTGTTCCAAGGCTGCCAGGTGGTGCTGGCTCCAGAGAGGCCCTCAAGTGGACACCTGAGTCCCCAGGAATTCTGAGGGAGTTGTTTGAGGGACAAGATCCCTGCCGGGCAGCACTATAAACTTGTGGCCTTTGGGGCATTACATTACTCTGTATCTCCCTCACTTGTCTGCCCGTCACTTCCCACCCTCTGCCAGAGTTTTTATTGCTCATGAATGGGGTGTGGGGGGGTTTTGCCTTAACTGCCCTGGCTTAGCCGTGAGCTTGTAGGGTGAACTGCTTCCTCATTCCTTGCCCTGCCATCCTGGCGGGACGTTGGAGGTGGGTTTGGATCCTGGGGTCTGACTGAGAGAGTTGATGGGATGGGGACAGGGCCCTGGGGTCTGCTTACTTATGTCAAGGAAGCTGGGCTGCTCACTGATTTGCCATTCAGGAGCCACACAAGCTCTTGGCCAGTGAGACTCTTGAGCCAGGGTCTGGGTCTTGCCCTGGGCCTTTCCAAGTTCACAGGCTATAGGCTGAGAGAGGGTCCTCAGTCTGTGTTCATATAACAATAGCTAGCACTGATTTTTCTCTGCAGAGGAGGGACCAAATAGCTCAGGTTTTAACATCATGCTGCCCTTTTTCCACTTCATGCCCCACCCCAGACAAGAATCTACCCTTGTCCTGATTAGGCAGTGAATGCTGCTTTGTTTCCCATGGAGGCCCCTGTTCACTGGGAAGGCTTAATGGGGGCAGTGGCAGACACTCTGCAGGTGGACAGGGTCCAGGGGTCTGCTCCATCCTGCAGGGAGGGGAGGAATCCTGAGCTCTTGGGTGTTCTGGGAACCCCTCCTTTTCTCCCCAGGGGGTGAGGATGATGGGGGCTCAGGACTGATATTGACTTAGTTTTTGTACCTTTGAGGCTGTGCCCCTTCTGAGCATCCTGCTGTGGAGGTGTCTTTTATTAGGCAGATGGGCTGGGCCACTTGGGCTGTTGGGAATCGTGGGAATTTCTGAAACTGTGTACGACAGCCCACGGGAAAGGGTGTGAGCAGGACTGGGCACCAGCCCGAGTGGGCACGGGCTGGGCACGGGCTGAGCTGCCTGCCCACGCTGGCCCTGCCACAGCACCAACAGCTCCACCTGCTGCATTCCTGAGGTTGGCCCCAGCCCTGCATAGCCTCTTTTGTCCTTGCCCCACACCTGTGCCTGTTGGGAGCCATTCAGCCCCTTCACTCTGCCTCCTCCCACCTCCCCAATCTGAGAGCACCTTTCTCCAGCTACAGAGTCCAAACCCTGTGGGTAAGAGCAAGCAGCAAGTAGGCCTATGAAGACTTGAAGTCTTCCTAGTGTGTGTGCATGCGTGCATGGGCATGTGTGCATGTGCGTGTGTGTGTGTTCTGTGTCCCCGCCATGGCTGACTGCAAGGCTACTCTGCTCCATATGGACCCTACTCCTGGGAATCCTTGATGAGAATTCAAGGCTTACTGAGAATTTATCTTGCCAGGAGGTGGGGCTATCCAGAGGCAGGGCTGATTGCCGGTTCCTGGCTAGGAGCATTGTTAGAGCTTAAACATCCAGCTCCTCTCAGCCTCAACTGATCACTTCCTGCTACCTCAATTTCACAGGGTATTAGAGGGCTTACCTTCATTTGGAAGAAAATGAATGAGATCATGTCTGGGGTGGAACGTGGGCCATTTAGGGATGGGCTCAGGGGGTGGGTGAGTGTGTAGTATCTGAGGCTTGAGGACTAGCTCTAGGAGGAGTGGGGACAGGTTGTCAAACTCATGGTCTTTTAATCCTGGGACATCCTCTATTACTATATTGGCCTTGGCAGGCCTACCGCTGGGCCTTTTGGTGCCTTTGTACAAACTGGAAAAACGTGTCCCTTATTCTGATTGGACTCAGCCTGGGTGACCCATGGCCTGGCAGGTAGACTATAGGCTGGATTTCAGACCTTGCACAGGGCACAACCTGCACAACACACACAAAGCCCTGGGCTTCGGCCCTGGACCCAAGTCTGGGGGGCGCTGGATGTGGGGTGAACACCTCTGCCTTTCCAAATTCCTGGAAACAGCGTGGGTTATGTGTAGAAGAGGGTTACCCTCTTTCCCTGACCAATTGTTAAGTGGGGGAGACCAAGATAGAAGCACATCACATTTCAAGAATTGACACAAGGATTAGAGAGTAGGAGGAGGTGACACTCACCTGAGAGTCCCAACTCAGGCTGCTGGGGCTGGGATACCAGTTTCTCCCATAACCAGGGACTCCAGCTCAGCCCTGCATCTCCCCACTGCTGTGGACAGAGTTCGAAGCCTCCCTGCACTTTCTCCTTTGCGCACATCCAGTCCCACTTGGGCACCCTTGGGAGCCTATCAGGTCTCTCCACCTGGCGGTGGGCACTGTCATTTGAAAAGGAGTTGATTTGGGTGGGACTACTGTAGCCATTTCCCTTCCCTTGAGTGCTGGCGGCCTCACCAGTTAGAAAGAGAAGAAACCAAGGTTGGGTCCAGTTCTGCCGATTTCCTCCGTGCCCCTGGGCAGTTGTCCCTCTTCTTTTCCCCAGGTGTAAACTGACGAGCTCTGAGGTCTTCTGCAACTCCCAGATTCCCGAGTTGGGGACCTCTAACCCTGCTCCATCTCTCCCCAGGGATGCCGTTTTGAGTGCCTGACTGCCTCCTCGCCCCGAAGGATGGCCTCGGATGGGCATTAGAGGCACAGCGGCCCCGGGCTCCTGTCCCGTCCGTCTGTCTGTTATCGTCTGTCTTTCTTGACATCACCGCAGCTCCATTCCCTCCCGTCCCAGCCCCCAACGCCACCAGCTTCCTGCAGGCCCAGAGCCGGCATGAACTCTCCCACCGACTCGGGTAAGAGCTGGGAGGCTGGAGAAGGGCACCCCGGGTGGCTTTGGCTGCAATGGGCTGTGCATGTTTAGGGCCTAGGCCAGCTTGAGCTGTAAGGGAGCAAGGGGGTCAGGAGTGGAGAAGCATTGCAAGAAAAGACAGAGGTGAACCTGAAGTTATTGATCCTGGGTTACACCTGAGAATCGATGGGTCAACAATCTGGACTGGCCCTTGGACGGCATGGGTCCAGCTCTGTCCCCATGCCTACCGTCTCAACTAGGGGGCCTTTGGTTTTAGCTGTGTCCTGTCCTGTTCACCAAGGCCTGAGAGGGGGCGTGGAGCCCTGAGCCTCTCTGGGCGGTCTGGAGATGCTGTTGGAAGAAGATCCTACCATAGCTGAATGCCAAGCTTCCTTTTTGTGGTGGTGGCTCTCTTCCTGGTGGCGTGGTTCTCTGTGTCCCATACTTTCTTCTTAGGGGAGGTTTGCAGGGTCTTTGGCCTTGGTCCGTGTTGGGGTGTGTGGTATTGGGGTGGGTTAGAAGACTCTTGGCTCTCTCCTTTGAGTCAGGTACACTACCCCTTTCCCCCTTGGGCCCTAGACATGGTAGATGCCTAATTTGGGGTCTTGACTCTGAGATTTCCTATTCCTCTCTGCTCTTAGGAGCCTGCCTCAGGCTGCCAGAAATAGTCTCTGGGTGGGACGCAGGCAGCTTTCTGTGTGGGTGGGTCTGGGTGTATGCCCATGACGATGTGTCCAAGTGGCCTGAGCTGGACCCTCAAGAGTTTCACAGGAGGGTCATGGGTCAGTGTGGTCAAAGTAATAACTGCCTTCTCTCCGTGGCTGTCTTCTTCTGTACAGTCTTAAAGGGTCAGAGCCCTTCTTGCTCAACAAGCCTATCCTATGCCCCACATCTTTGTCTGTAGAGGTGGAGGGGTATTGTTTCTTCTTTTGGAGGTAGGGACACTAGCCTAGAGATGAAAACCCATATGCAGGAGAGACAGAAGCAGCACCAGGGAGGAGTCCAGGCCCTTTCTCACCTCCTTCCCCTTTGTCAGTTTGCTGGACGGGTGCTTTCTGTTGTGGGGCCCCGGTGCTGACGATAGGTGGGAGATGCCCTGAGCAGGGTCTTGGGGGGGTCCAGCAGACTTGGGAAATCTGGAAGCTGGTGGGGTTGTTTGGCTTTGCGCCATTTGTTTTGGTCAAGGCTGCGCCCCCCTTCCTTCCTTTTCCTTCCCAGCACGACATGCCCAGGGCATAGGCTGCAGGCAGAGTAGAGTGCCAGCTGGAGGAGGCTGGACTCCTGAGACTCACCCAGTCAGCTCTGCCTGATGAGCCCCCTCCTGCAGGGGTTGTGCTTCCCTCTCAGATCCTCCCACCTTTGCCCTTGCCTTCATTCCACCTGTAGGGGCCGTGCCAGCTGTTAGACGTGGAGAGGTGTGTGTGACTCCCAGGCTGGAGGGTAGGCTGTTGAGCTCCGACTTCCTGCTTCCTCCTCTGAGACGGGGCTGGTGAAGGGAGAGGAGAGGCCTGGTGGGTTCTCATGAGTCCCTTGCCCATCTCAGCTAGACACTGCCCCCCCGGCAGGGTCCGTTGTGCCTGGGAGTAGTGCCATCGGAGCTACTACGCCGACCTGTCTAGGAGCCACCTCCAGTCACCCCAGGCCTGGGGTCTAAGCCATGGCCAAGGGAACAGAGCTGCCCAGAGGCATCTGTTGATGGCTTGGGAAGGACATTTCCCTTAAGAAAAGGGTAAAATAATCCACCGTGGATGGATGAGGTCACTGGGTTGCCTTTTCAGATTCTGGTGTTCCCCGTTCCCCTTGCAGCTACTTCTGCCAGGGTTGGCAGGAGTGTGGTAGTAGCCGGAGGCTCCCACCAGCCCAGGAGGCAGGCAGCCTGGGAGCTGCCGCTGAGCCCTGCCAGGAGGAGCCTCCGGAGTGGGGCCTGTAGACTTGGCTGTGCCTTCTGTCTGGCCTTCCAGCTCCCCCCAGTAGGGGGAGATGCTGTCTTCTCGCGTGTGGGAAGGAGGGAGAGAAGGAGGGGACTAGGGACTGGGGACCTCATTTGAGGACTGTGGAGAGGTCTCAGAACTGGGGTCATTCCTTGGGAGCACCCCCCCTGAGGCCCTTCCTGCTGAGTTTTCCTGGGCTCCAGGACTGGCTCTCCCACTTGTGGTTAGAGCTGCTCCGGGGACAGCCGCCTCCACACAGCTCGTCCTCTTCAAGGGGCCTGGCATCCGCTATTCCCAGAGCTCAGGGTGGCATCTGGGTCGGGGCTGCAGGTGCCTTGCGCCAGGCAGAGCCTTGGATACCATGTGCCTTTGGACTCCACAGAAGTAAAATGAAACCACGAGTTCTAGCTGGAGCCTGTGGTGTCTGCTTCCCCTGTGGACACCCTTCGGAGAGGCCCAGGAAGAGCAAGGGACCACGAGGCTGGGAGAGAGGTGGGCACGATGAGCATGGTTGGTCCCCAGGGCCTGCGTGGCCCCGCCCCTGAGCACTCCCACCCTCTCCCGAATCCCCAAAGACTCGTTCCTCTTTCCTTAGGACACAGAATAGCACTGTTTTGGGGTTCCCCTAAACTTCTCTCAGTGCAGGAGCTTTCCTGTTTGATAAGTCCTTGCTGACTACGCCCAACATGTGAGACCCTGAGCTCAGCCTGTGGGAAAACAGAAGAAAAATAGAAGGTGGCTCATCTCTGTTCTCAGAGCAAACAAGCAAGTGAGAGGGAGTTCTGGGTGAGGGGCGGCAGGTAGAGACTGGAGGCTGCTTACTTCTGGGGCTTAACTCCCCTTCCTGGGTAGGGGGAGCTGACCAGCTTACCTCCAGAGTGGGCCACATGCCAGCCTTTCACCTGATTTGTCTCTTTTCCCGTCCCGGGTAAAGGCAGAGCCCATTGAGGGGGTGCCTGCTTCCCTGAGGAGTCCACTCCCGGTGTCTGGCTTCTCTTCAGGAAAAAGGGGGCTTGGGGAGTTAGGCTTCCTTTATTTTTCTGGAACTGATCACTTTTGCTCCCCTCAGTGGGATTGAAGGACTGGCAGAATCTGTCCCTTGCCTGGGGTTGACCCGAGACCTGGGACCTAGGCCTGCTCTGGTCACTGCCCTGTCTTCTGTGCTGTTGCCCAGAGGAGAGGGCAAGAGTGAGGCCCACCATGTGAGCCAGTCTAGATGTGGCAGGGCCCCAGGAGAAGGCAGCCAGGCTCCTTATCCACAGCGTGGGAGGGAGACAAGCTTTATGACAACACCTGCCTGCCCAGCACCTCCCAGCAGACTCCACACTTTCTCTCCTTCCCTTTCCCAGGAGGGAGGGAGGGAGGGCAGCTGCCCCCTCCTTTCTTGGTGACCAGAGAAACTGGGGCATGGGCGTGGGGTGGAGCCAGGAACCTCGGCGTCCTGCCTCCCAGTCTCCAGCTCGGGCTCTGCCTCTAAGCCCCTGGGGAAGGAGCCAGCCCTGAGGAGGAGAAAGTGGGTCAGTGCCAGTGTGGGGTGGGGGTCTGGGAAGTGGACTCCTGTTGTCACTTCTCCACTTAGGGGCCCCCAGCGCATCTCTGTGCTCACTATAGATCGGGGTCTGCTCGACTTCCTCTTCCCTGCTCCATCATTCCGAAGGGATTGAAGGCTTAGAATGGGATGGTGGGAGGAGGCAGGGTCAACCCTGAGGGGATGTGAAGATGCCAAAGTAGGTGTTTATGTTTTTCCTGGGCTTGGTTTCAAATGAGAGGGTTCAGCCAGCACCTAGCATGGGACCTGGCATATGGCAGCTCCCAGGCGATGCCAACGGGCTCCAGCATGACTGGGCTCAGAGGGCAGGAGAAAACTGGAGGGCAGGCAGGCCTAATGTCTCCAGGACCCCAGGAAAGCTGGCACCCCACACTCCATCCGGGGTGCTCTTGGGTCAGCCCTTGGCTTTCGTATTACACACAAAGCCGACCTTGCTTTCTTCCTTTAGGTCAGGCCCCACCCCGGTCTTGGGGTCCAGGAAATGGAAGCCTGGAGGAGCACAAGGAGCCAGGATTGGGTTCCCTTCCTCGAGATGTAGGGGGTTAGGAGGCCTGACCCAAAGCCTCCGAGGGACGGGACAAGGTCATTGGGCTTCTGAGGGGATGGTGCTGGCTCCGAATGAGGCTCATATACCCCGTGTTTGGTGGGTGCTCTGTAAGGTTTGTAAGGTGACACATGGGATGAGTGGGGATGCAGAAGAAACATGAACCACAAGGAAAGGGGCGATAGTGCAGGAAGGATTGAGGTTAGGCATTAGGAAGATATTGTTGCATCATTCGAATCTCAGAAGTAAAAAAAGAGGCTTGCCTCCATCCCAGTCCTCCTCTCTTACTCCCTTGGAACTGCACTGAGGACTGTCTGGCTGTGTCTGACACTTCCCTTCCCACTTCTTGCTGTTACTGTAAGTCATAACAGTGCTGGGAATTGCCCTAAGCCCCTGGCTTTGGCCACTTCTGGATGCCCAGTCTCCTGGGTGCTCCTGTCTTCCCTAAGCAGAGAGTTTTCTCCTTAGGTTTCTGGCTGCTCCAGGTTCTGGAGGCCCTGCTTGGAATCATAACTGGTGACTTCCTCTCTTCCAGAACAGGGCTCCCCTGCCGTACTCTCCTGTGCCTGGGGCAGGCAAGAGAGCCAGGACAGGGCTAGCCAGCCCTTCCGGTTGCTCCCAGTGTGGGTGGGTGGAGTCCTGGGTTGGGAGGGGCTATTTCTGGGCTCCCTTGAGTCTGCTGCCTGTCACCCCATTGAGGAGACCTTGGCCTTCCCTTCTTGTTTAGAGAACCTGGTTGGCCAGGATGAGTTTGTGGTTGGGGGTGGTAAACAAGGTCCCATGACCTACCACCAATTTCAGACCCCTGTGGGGGTCCTGTTCTATCACCATTTTTCTAGAATCTGCCTTGGCTAAGAAGCTGAGGCTCCAGATATTTGTTTAGGTCCTGTCCCCCCTAACCCCCCCAATATACATCTTGCCAGCCAGTCTGTAGCCTGGGAATGCCCACCTCTGCCACCTCCCCTGTTAGTGTGCACCCCACCTGAGGCAGGAGGCACCTTTGCTGTCCCTGGCTGGCAGAAGCTGGTGGGAAGATGGGCTTCAGGACCCACAGCCACTGTGTCCTTGGTTGGCCAGCTCCCCCCGGGCTCCCGACAAGAGGGTGAGGTCATCCAGTCCAGGGAGAGGACAGGTGTCCCTGGCTCCATGCCTGGAGTTGGGGGCAAGAAGGGGCCAGGAGGGGGCTCCAAAATAGCAACTGTGACATCAGGAAGGGGGAGGGGGACACAGACCCAGGAATAACCAGGCTATTAAAAGGCTCCAGTGAGGTCAGGGGGCCAAGTGGGATCTCTGTACCAGTGGGAAGCACAATCTAAGGAGAAGGGATGGGCCAGCAGTGGGCAGGGTAGGTAGGTATCGCCAGTTCTCATAGGGCACCAGCCCTCGGTCCCAGTAGCACCCCAGAACAGGAGCTGTTCTGTCAGGTCTGGGACTGGTGAGGAAGGCTGGATGCTGGCAGCTTCTTGATTCTTCTGAGGGCCTCCAACCTCAAGTCTGTTCCTACCTGGGTACCTGTTAACGGAAACCCTGGGGCAGCCTCGCTTTGTTGTGCAGGAGGCAGTGGGCTGTGGTAGTTAGCGCTCAGACAGCCCTACCTTTTAAGCAGTTATACGACCAAGGGTGAGTGACTTCATCTCTCAGTGCCTTGGTTTCCCCATCTGCACCTATCTCCTGAGGTCATCATGCGGAATAAATGAGGGGATGTATGTGCTGCTGTTAGCATTCCACCTGGCACATTGCAGGGGAGAAACTACCTGTGCTCTGAGGATGGGCAGGTGCGCCCAGGTCCCCTTCCCTGGGCGGGGATGAGTCCTGTCCAGGAAGAGTCTCCTGCCCCCTAGAAGGAAGCAGAGCAGCCTCCAGAGGTGATACCCCAGTATGTTGAAGGAAGCTGCCATTTAGCTGCTTCCCAGGGATCTCCATGTTGGTTGAGGGGCTGAAGAGGCACCTCTCAGCTCTGAGGGAGAGCAGAAGTTAAACAAACTTCTATCCGGCTTTTAGAAGAACTCCAAGAAAGATGCAAGGTTAGGCCAGGTGGCCCGGTCTGCCCTCTTGAAGACCTCTCCTGTTCCTAAACATGTGCTGGATGCAAGAGGGAAGCTAGAGGATGGAATTGTTTTTTGGTCCCCAGCCCCTCGCCTGCCAAGAGCAGCACCAGAGCTGCCCCAGATGCATGGATACTCTGGTGGTGCCCTTCCCCAGCCTTGCCTCTGGCCACCAGCCTCTGTGGCCTTGGCCCTGAGTGCAGGCCCTCCCCTGTTCCCATCCCCCTGCCTGGCGCTTCCTCCTGGGGTGGAACGCGCCTCCCCCCATGGGGCCTCCGCCAGGCCCTGGCTCCTGGCAGCCAGCCTGCAGCTCCCTGAGCATGCTCCACCTATTTATAGACAGGGCCCTCCCCCAATTGCTATTTCAGTCTCCTGCCAGCTGCCGGCGGCTCATTCGGGAAGGAGGAGCAGGGAGCCGGTCCCAGAGCTGTCACCCAGGGCTGGGAGGGAACACAGAGAGCCCGCCTGCCTGCTGAGCTCCCCTTCCTGTCCCCTGAGTGCTTTGCCATACTCCAGCTCCGGAGGGCTGGGGACAGGCCGGTGGTCCAATGCCCCTCTAGGGGCGAGCTGGGCCTGTAGCTCCGGGGCCTCCTGGCTCCTCCTGCTGCCAGGAGTGCCCAGGCCGGATGAGGCACCTCCCCAAGTGCGGGTCCCAGCAGCAGTGGCCTGAGGGAGCCCTTGAGCAGTGAGGGCCTGCCCGACCACCTTCCCTTTGGCTGATTCCCGCCTCTGGCGGCCCCCTCTCTGGCATGCTGCTGGTGCCCAAGGCTCAGGGGCTCGTGGAGATGCTGCAAACCATCTATGAGACGGAATCCTGTTTCTCAGCAGATGGGATGTCAGGCCGGGAACCATCCTTGGAAATCCTGCCTCGGACCCCTCTACACGGCATCCCTGTGGCAGGTAAGTGCCTCGGCGATCCCACCTGTCCTCTGCCGTTGGGCATCCTTGTCTCTGGGGCTGAGTGTCTGGCTCTCAGCCTCGCCCAGATAGGGTCTTGCTTAGGACTTTCTTAGGGGCTTTGTGTTGAGAATATGGGTAGTTAGGGAGGTGGGATTTCCTGCCCTCCCTTCGGCTGCACTGTGCTGCATCTCTTCCAGCCCCTTTGGCCTCCAGCAGGGTCAGCATTGCCTGCTGGGGGCTGTGGATTGCTAGAGGATCCTGGCCTAGTTGGCACCGTGGTCAGAGGGGAGGAAGTGGGTCAGTGACCTGCCTCCAGGCTGCCCGCCCCCCAGGTCTGGGCAGGGGAAGAAGCTATAGCTGAGTGTGCACACAAATAAAGGCTGTCTTAGCTCCCCTGGCTGGGTTCTGAGGAGCAGAGGGTCCATGCAGTGATTTCTGCAAGTCCCTCGTCAGGAGTCCCCTGGGAACCAGACACCTAAGGAGGAGGCTTGTGCAGCTGTGTAGACTTAGGCAGAGGCTGGCAGCTGGGATATCAGGGGGCCTTTGCTGCCTTAGGTCTTTGCTCCCCCATATGTCTCCTTCCCCCAGGCTTTGGTTTGTTCCCATCTCATGAGGGCAAAGAGATGCCTTCATACAGGCTTGGGACCCCCTAGCCCTGCCACCTTCTCAGCAGGGACTTTTTTGGCTCTTGGCTGGGGGTGGGGTGCCCTAGAGCTGGGCCACTCCTTCCCTCCCTCCCAGGAACCTGTTGGCAGCATCAAGGCCTTTCTGGCACAGCCTTCCCACCAGGCCGGCACCACAAGATGCTTCCTCGAGGGAGGGGCCTGCTGGATCCATGCCCGCTTGGCCCCTCCTGACAGTGGCTTGGCACTTGGGTGTGGGTGTCTGTGTGTGTGTGTATGGGGAGTCTTTGCCTCTGGGTATGTGGGCGTGGGTCCCAAGCTTTGAATTGGAAGGTGGGAGCTGGTGTGATTTGGCTTTAAACCATCCAGGGATAAGGTTGCAGCTGAATTGAGATGTGTCAGAGGGTGACTGTTTTGGGGAAATTAGGAAAACCCTTGGAACAAGGCTTGCCATCTGCCTGGGCAGGGATGCCCATGTAGTCTCCTAGGGTAGGGGCATAACCCTGGGCAGCAGCCCTGCAAAGTCCCTACACAGTCCCCTGGGAGGGAGTATGAACATGGAGGGCTGGTCCAGTCTTGGTCTACTTGAGTCTATAGCTCTAGCTAAAGACCCTCCCTGCTGACCCCTATCCCAAAGCCTCCAGCAGGCAAGGTGGTCTCTTGGGAAGTCAAGGACTGACTGCAGAGCATCTGCTTGGGGGCAGCTCTATCCCATTTGGCAGATGCCATATCAGTTCACCCCTCCTGCCCTGTTCCCACTGTCCCTTGCCTTCCAGCAGCAGCTGGTGGTGGTGGTCGGGCTGAGGTTTCCTCCTCAGCATGTTCTCTCACCTTTCAAGTTAAACCCCAGAATCCTTGCAGGCTGGAACCCCGCTACCCACATCTCTTCCCTAAGGCTGCCTGTGCCTGCATAGAACCCCCCGCCAGTTTCTCTCTCCAGATCCCTGTCTCCCCTTAATCCCCCCGCAACACACACACTGCCTAGCCTTCTGAGCGGTGGCGTGGTCCATGCTGGCAGGAGGGAGGTGTGAGTCACCTCAGCGGCTCGGGGAGAGGGCTAAGAATGTTCTCCCCTGCGCAGCTCTGATGCTGTGTCTGTGACGCGGCTGGGGACAGATATAGGCCGGGAGCTCGGAGGCCTTGGTTTTTTTTTTTACTCTGGAATGTAAATAGATGTTTCAAATAGAAACACTTTAACCTTTGGGTTAAAAAAATTCCACCCTGGATAAACATGGCCATGAGGGCCCAGGCACCCTGGTCTCTCCTTCTCCCCCCATTCTCTTGACAGGATGCAAGAGCTGGAGGCTAAAAAAGCAGGTGTCCAGGGATGCTTTTTGGGCAGCATGAGGGGCTGGGGAGTGGGGCTTTCCGGGGTGGACTCTGCCTACTCCAGCAGCAAGTATGGAACCCCATTTTAGGGGCATCCATTGCTCTCTGGCTCTCTTGTTCACAGCCATTTCCCAGCTTTAGCACAGTGCCTGGCATATGGATGAATGAATGATGCTTGAGGGGCTGGCGTCCAGGGCTGATGGCAGGATTCATAGGCTCTATTCTGGGGCTTGGCCCTCTGGGTAAATAGACAGATATGGTTGCCCCAGTGGGTGAGCCAGAACCTTGGCAGACGGAGCCCATGAGGGATGTGGGGTACTCTCTGCTGTTCTTGCGTGAGGAGGGGGACAGATCACAGCTTAGGTCTAGTGCCATCCTAGGTCTTCCTTGAGGGCTCCTCCACAATAGCCCAGCACATAGTGGGCACCCCCTCTTCTAGGCCTGGTCCCAGCTTGGGGAGTCTGGGAACTTGAACTTCAGGGTGGGATTCCCCAGAATGCAGTGCTGGGGCATCCCCTGCCTCCCTGTGAGCCCTAGATTCCTCTCCGGCCTGGACTGGGCAGGATATTATGAGCAGGCACGGAAGAGGAGTCTCCTTTCCCAGTGAGGAGGGTGTGCATCCTGCCTATGCCAGGAAAAGATGCTGTGCTTATTGGGATTTTGAGAAGTGCTGTGGATTGGTATTCCTATTCACATTCTTCAGACCTTACCAAGCTTGGCTGGGTGTGTGGGTGTGTAGGTGTAGGGTGTGGGGAGGGTAGGAAGGGTGAGACTGGTGGGAAGGGAACTAATATAGTGTACTCAGTGATGGGATATCAGGTGCTTTCCTTACCTTACCTCTTCTAGGGAGGTATTAATAGCCATGTTTTATAATTGAGAAGGATCAGAGACGTTAAGGAACTTGCCCAAGGTCACAGAGTAAGAGACAGCTAGGATTCGGACTCAGGTCTCTAGGTAGGGCCACTGCCAACCCCACACAAGAAGAGCTCCTATGCGCAAAATGTAGAAAGTGGCCCTTTTTTTCAGATAGATATCCTCATGCCAGAGTGCATGGCCTAGCAATTGGACCGTGGGCTGGGTTTCAGTCCCCAACTTGTCCCTTCAATCAGGTGCCCTTGTGCAATGTCTAACCTGCACAACCATATGTGGTAGGCCTGCCTGTGTACCTCCAAGTTGTGCTTCTAGACAACAGAGACCAGTCTGGCCTTGGGGGGACTTCTGAGATAGTTTTCTATAAATACTGGGGACCACTTGGTCACCTGTTTCCCTTCCTGCAGGGATTTCAGCCCAACAGGAGAAGGGAGCTCAGGAACAGAGTTGCATACCCCGTCCCTTCAGACAGCCTCCCCTGCCCCCATTCCCTCCTACCTCATCCCCTCTTCTTGTTTTTGAGACCCTCAGCTGTCCCTTCCCCTGCTGCACAGCTGCCAGACAGGAAATCAGATTAACTGTGTCCACACACACAGCTGTAACAACTGTCAGGTTGGCAGCAAAAATGAGTGCAGCCGCCCCGGGACACTGTGAGAAAGTAGTTCTCAAACTTTCAGTTGTATCAGAATTACCAAAGGAATATATTAAAATGCAGGTTCCCGTCTTGCCCCTCCCCCTCCCAGGTTTGGGTTCTTTAGGGCAGTCCAGAACCAGCATTTTAGCACATCTCAGGTGATGCTGATGGGAATAGCCTCAGACCATGATTGGAGTAAAGGCTGTGTGGAGAGGGGTCATGTGGACAGTGGTCATGGGGCCTAGTAGCCTGCCAGTGGGTGTCACCAGCATCCCTGGAAGGCCTCAGTGAGCTTGAGGATTCTTGAGAGAAGGGCCTCCTGCAAAAGGAGGGAGGTTGTTACCCCAGTCAGAGTCAAATCCAGCTCTTAGCAGCCTGGCAGTCTGGAGAGGGAGGATGTCTTGAGACGCTGGGGAGCAGGTGGCTAAACCCCAGCTGGGGCGGGGGATTTTGGCAAGTGGCCAGGTGGGCAGGTGGGCAGGCTGCTCTGTTGGACGTTCAGGGCTGGGTTATGTCCTGAGGCCCCTGTTGCCCACCCCAGGTGTGGAGTGAACATTCTCAGCGACAGCTGCAGACTTTGAATGGTTATCGTGCCTTTTAATTGCCTCTAGCGTGGTGCCCAAGTGTTTCCTGGAAAGGGCTGGGCTGGGAGAAGTGAGTCTATTTCTCCCTCACATGGCAGCCCAAGATCAATGCCGAACTCCATTCTCACCAGTGAGAGACGCTTTGTACCTTCCACTTGGGCTCTGTACCCCCAAGACTGTAGAGGCACGGTCTGCCTCGGGGTTTCTGGGGGTTCCATCCACTTGGCTCCCTTCTCCTACGTGCTCCTGGCCTCTGGTGTTTTGGGGGCCCCGAGATCCCTGGATCCTTAACACTGAGTTTGGCTCCTTACTCCATCGCTCATTAAATTCAGGAGCAGCCTCAGGATTTCTCCTGTTTTGTTTTTTTTTTTTCAGTGGGAGGTAGAGATCCAGAAGAGAGAGCCAGAAGCCCTGGCTGGCTCCTGCACCTCCTTTCCAGGTGTCGTTGGACCAATTTCTTACATCTCTGGGCTTACTGTCCTCCTCTGTCAACTGGGGAAGTTAAGTTGCTGACTTACAGGCCCTTCCTGCCCTATCATTCTAAGAGTTTCTGCAGTCAGTTCATGTTGCTTCTGCCTTGCAAGAAGAGGGGCCCAGGAAGATGTGGAATAGTACTGGGGAGGGAGGTGTTGCCTGCAGCGGGCACAGTAAGGTTAGATACCAGGGAAGACTTCCTGGCTGCTTGTACCTGGGGCCCTGAGAGCAGGGCTCCAAACTCATGCTCATCTGGGCTAAATAATGCTTTTGAGGGATAGAAGGGATTCCACCGCTATGGGCCGAGCCGCAGAGGACAGAGTGGCCTTTCTTGGAGGTAGCAGGGCAGGAGGAAAAGCCGTAGTTTGAAGAGCCACCTTTGGGGAGAGTCTGTTCCCAGAGATGCCTTCTGCAGCACTGGGATCCAGCCGCTGGTGATTCCAGCTTGTGCTGTGTGTGGCCCACAGGAAGGGCTTTGATTGGAACAGGACCACAGCGGCCTTGGGGCAGTCTAAAACGAGAGAGCTAAAGCCTCCCTCTGGTAGAGGTCTGAGCCTGACTTCCTTAGAGTTCAGGTGGTCTGCGAATTTGACCCCACGTAATTCCAAGTATTTTACTTCACTCACTTTAGAAACATTCTGAGAAGCGATCCGTAGGCTTCACTAGATTGGCAAAGGGGTCCAGGAAATGTCAGGAGTCATTAATAATAGCCCTGACTAGCACCTCCTGAGATTTTCCCAGGCCCTGTGCCAAGCCTCTCTGCCTGTGTTCTCTCTCCTGAGCCCAACAGCTCTGGGCAGTAGGTGCTATTCTTACTCCCATTTCACAGATGCCTGCACGGAGCACAGGGAGGTGCTCAGTCCCTTGTCCTAGGAAGTGGCAGAGCCTGACTTGAACCCTGGTCTTCTCTTACTCCAGCCCTTGTTCCTCCCCATTATGTGATGCGTGTTACATGAGGCGTTGTGAAAATTGCTAGGTGAGAGTCATCCCAGTTTGCACATGTGGAAATGCTGTCTGAATTGTGGTAGAACCTGTTGAGCCTAAATTGGCCTCACTAATCACGTAAGAGCACAGAAATAGATCATGGGAAACCATCCTTAGTGGGGAGGGGTCATCGGCGTCATGGGGAGGAGTGTGAAATGCTGTTCTTTGCCTCCTTCCAAAATCCCTTAAGACCGGCAAAGGGACAAGAGCCTCTTCCCATTCTCCAGAGGGACAGAGTGAGGTCATTAAACATTTAAGGAAGCTGCTGACTCCCCAACCTGCTCCTGAGGGTATTGGTGCTGGTGGAAGGTGCTGCCCTCCAGGTAGGCTGCCAGCCTGCTGCTCTCCAGAGGGGCCGTTACCTAGGTCTGGTGGGTGCTGAGCCCTGGGGTGCCCCCAGTGGAGCCCGGCTGCACAGGCTGCCTGAGCTGGGAGTCAGGACACTTGGTTTCGAGTTCCTGCTCCTTAGCTGGTGGGATTTCCTGCACAGGAGCCTAAGAGTCTTGGTTTCCTCATCTGTGTGACAAGGGGATTGAAACAGATGATCTCAAAAGCCCCTTTCACCCTCTCTCCTCTCTTGTTAGAGTAGCCCAGGGGTCCTCAAACTTTTTAAACAGGGGGCCAGTTCACTGTCCCTCAGACCATTGGAGGGCCGGACTATAGTTTAAAAAAACAACTATGAACAAATTCCTATGCGCACTGCGGGCCCGGGACGAGTCGGCTGCTAAGCAGGACAGGCGGCAGCGGCACCCGGCGGGCCGGATAAATGTCCTCGGCGGGCCGCATGGGGCCCGCGGGCCGTAGTTTGAGGACGCCTGGAGTAGCCCCTCAGATCCAGGGCTTATCAGCAAAGGTCTCGTTTTGGTCCCGGGTAGACATTCCAGACAGCTTATTGCACACCTCCCTCATATTCTACATTCACGTGGTCTCCTCTTCTTCCCTCGACTTCTGTGGCTGGTACTTCCTGGGAGGAGGGTCTCTTTAGAGCCAACTGTTAAACTTTTTAGATCTGCCGGGCAGGTCATACACTGTGCTGCCCTGCTCCCTCCAGGGCTTCTCCAAGGGAAACTAAAGGCACCATTTCCCTGCTGCCAGTGTTTGGGTCACAGGGACTCTGGAGTTGGTGACTTCCCCAAGAGCGGGCTTGGAGCTGGAGCATGGCTTGTGGTGTGTTCAGAGCAGGAGGAAGGCTTGGCCTGGACACTCTTTGTAGTCTAAGGCTGTGCTGGCATTTGTTCCAAAGATTGCCCATAAGTACCTGCCTCATCACCCCCCCAAGGATCTAGGCTATCCCTGGTTGTGCTGCTCAAAGAACCTGCTGTGGGACCCCCACTGGACTAAAGGGAGGTCATGGAGAGGCAGGAGGCCCAGCTAGATGGGAAGAAAGCGTCACTAAGGTATCACCATTGCCCATGTGTGCCCAGGAGCTGGGCAGGGAGGTTCCTTCCGAGCCAGAGCCTGGTGTATGTGGGGTCATTGTGATGGCTAGAAGTATCCAGCCCTGCCCACCCAGCTACCTGCGCTGGGTTTCTCCACAGGGGTAGTGTGGGTCAAACCCACGGAAGGCCAGAGGACAGGATGGTGTTACGGTTTGTTCCCAAGGCCACCACTCCCAGGATAAAGGGTCAGAGTCCCCAGGAAGGAGAGAGTCTTAGACAATGCTTCCCCCTGTAGGAGATTGCTGTGTAGGCCGTCCGGCTTGCTTTCTGTTCCCTACAGCTCTCTGTCAGAAGGAAGTATGGGGGCAAAGGGAGGACCCAGGGCCTTGCCCTTCTACGTGACCCCACACTTGGCCTCTCAGTGGTCTCCTTGCTAGCGAATTCCCAACCGTCCTCTTAAGGAACAGTGTCCTTCAGTCCACTCCCTCCCTTTCCAGAGGTCCTCACACCTTTCTTGGTCCACTGGGAGGCGATCAAGAGCCTCTTCTCACGACACACCCATTTCTCTTCCAGGCGCTTCGTGCTGAGGGCAGCAGCCACTGCACCTACTCTGCTCGTGCCAATTTGGCAGAGGGCACAGATTCTTGAGGGGCTGCAAGGCCAGTTAGGCCCTAGGTCTTGTGCCCAGCAGACTACATGCAGGGGCTCAGTGCCTACCCCCTACCCTTTCTCTGATTCCAGCTGCTCAGCTGCAGCCCTTTCCATCTTGGATGGAGCCAGGTATCCTGTCCAGGCTCCATGGGGCCTGCGGATTAATAGTCTCCAGTCGCCCGTGCTTCCTGCTTGCGTGGGAACAATGCTATGTGGCGGAGCCCGCTGGCTGCCTCACCACCTGCATACCAATGGGGCTGCAGCTCTAACTGCAACACAGGAACTGGCATTTTGGTGGCAGCAGTGATGGTGGCTGTGAGGGAGCCAGCCGTTGTGGGAGATTCCCCTCACCTGAGCCCATGCCCTCTCTGCAGGGCTCCTGCAAGGGAAGCCAGGACTGCTAGGAGCCAGGATAACTTGGACCCCTGCCCTTCTCTGGGCGGGCGGGCTGGCATTGGCTCCTGCAGCCCCGACACTGCTGGGAGCAGCAGGTTGAAGCTTGTCTACCTTTGGCTGAGTGGTTGGAGTGCCCCGGGCCTAGCCAGGCTTACCTAGGAACAGATAACTCTCCAGCCAGTTTGGGCCTTTATTTTAAAGGTTCATTAAAAAAAAGTTTTTATTGATTTTAGAGAGGGAGAAATATCGATCTACTGCCTCTTGCATGCCCCCACAGGGGATCGAACTGGTAACCCAGGCATGTGCCCAACCAGGAATGGAACCAGCGACTTTTCGGTGCATGAAACGACACTCAACCAACTGAGCCACACTGGCCAGGGCAGCTTGGGGCCTTGCTGGGTGTTTCCAGAGCTGGGGAGACCTGAGGCTGGCTGCTGGCTCTTTGCTGCCACCCTGTTTTGCACCCTGGATGGTGCCGGCCACCTCCAGAAATGTCCTGGTGCTGCGATAGAACATGGGTTAGGAGGAAAAGTAGGTGTGTGTGTGTGTGTGTGTGTGTGTGTGTGTGTGTGGCCCCACCCTCTGGCCACATCTGGCCACTCCTACAGATGTGGCTCTGGCCTTCTGGCCGCAGAGTCGTCAGTGTGGCTGGCGGGCAAACCACAGAGGAATGTGCCTCATAGTGCTTAGGGGAGAAGGGAGGATGGGGACTGAGAGAGACATTCTGCTCAGGCTTCACCTCCCCTCCCCCAGTGGGTCCCAGAGGCCATATTCCGGCATGAGGGTCTTCAACAGGCCTAGCCCCTGCCTCGGTGACATTCTTTCAGATCTAGGCCCATAAGCTGACTGCACAGGGTGTGGGAGCCTCTCTTAGCTCAGCCCCTCACCGCCCCCCACCGCCCCCCCGTAATTCTGATGAGGGGTTGGGGGGAACCTGGGCAGAAGCCTGTTCACGAGGGCAGCAAACACTGGCAGCTGCATAGGGCTCTTGCCATAAGAGTCTTCCCCACGCCCTGGGGCCTCCTGGGGCTGGAGTGAGGAAAGTGAGGGCTTTCTTTGGAGAAAGAAATGGAAAAGAAACAAGATGGGTTGGCCTTGCCTCTCTCACTTCCTCCTTCCCAGGCAGTGGGTAGCCTGCCTTCCCCTTCCTGCTGGCGTCAGGAGGCTTTGTGGGGTGTGGGCTGGGTTTGGGGCTCCTTGCTGGTGCGGTGTTTGCCCTGGCAACCACAGGGCAGTGATGGGAAGTGACATTCAGTGACCAGAGGAGTGTATAGGGATCAAGAGGTTGAGGCTTATCTTTCCCATTGGAGACTTTTGCCACTCCCTGGGGCCCATCAGCCCATTGTCGGCTTGGGGGCCTGGACCCAAGGTATTGGGACCCAGCAGGCCCCTGGACTCCTTTTCTCTTCCCAGCAGGTTGTCCCTGGGACTGCAGTTCTGAGCTCTCTGCCTCAGCTCCCGTCCCCCCCTCCGCCCCCCTTGCTATTACCTTCTTCCTGTCTGATTCCCTTTCCTTTCCTGTCTCCTCCTCCCACCTCCTCTCTGCGCCTGCCCTCCTATTCTCCCATTCTCTCATTCCCTCCTCCCTCTAGGCACAGCTGCTGTTTGGCTCACTCTATATATAGCGGCATTTTCAGGGTAATTACAATAAAACTGTTGAAAGGAGATAATCCAGCAAAGGAAGCCAGTCTGATTCCCAGCCCCCTCCTGTCCCTGGTTTGGTGCAGCCCTGCACCCCCTTACCCTGAGGCCTCCTGCTTCCACCTCACCCCCATTCCCATAGCCTCTCCTTTCAGCTTCCATAGTTGGGTGTGGGGAAGAGAGAAGGGAAGTGGGTAGGGATGTCTAGAGGGTCCCCAAGGGCCTCTCCTGGGTTTACTGAGGGCCTGGCTGCCAGTCCTGTCATTTCTAGAACTGACCTCTGTGCCTCAGTGTCTCTTCTAGTATAGACTTTTTGGCGGGGTGTGTGTGGTGTTGAGAGGTGAGGGAGGAGGCACAAAGACAGTAGTTATATCCTGGTTCATCCGTCACCTGCTGTCTGTCTCTGGTCATATTACTTAAACCTCTTGAAGCCTCAGTTTCCTCATCAGTAAAATAATTCATATAAAAAACCCAGTGGCATTAACTATCAATGACAGTAGCACGTTTTGAGTACTCACAATCTTCTAGGTACTGTGCTTCATGCTTATGCATCTTTTCTGATTGAAGTTTATGGCTTCAACCTCATTTAACTGAGGCAGAAGGTTGTATCCCCAGAGCAGAGGGATTTGACTTCCCATCTCTCTGTTCTTTTTTGGTCTAGTAGTCCTGCCTGATAGCTCTCTGGGTGTCAGGCATGGCTGCCAGGGCTTAGTGGGGACCCCTTTCTGTCTCTTCTCCCCACAGTGGAGGTGAAGCCGGTGTTGCCAGGAGCCATGCCCAGCTCCATGGGTGGCGGGGGTGGAGGCAGCCCCAGCCCAGTGGAGCTGCGGGGTGCTCTGGCAGGCTCTGTGGACCCTGCACTGCGGGAGCAGCAGCTGCAGCAGGAGCTCCTGGCGCTCAAGCAGCAGCAGCAGCTGCAGAAGCAGCTCCTGTTCGCTGAGTTCCAGAAACAGCATGACCACCTGACACGGCAGCATGAGGTCCAGCTGCAGAAGCACCTCAAGGTGAGCGAGGGGGGTGCGGGGGGGCCACCCAGACCTCTGACCCCCGCCTGGACCTGCTCACCCTGCCTTCCCCCGCCCCTGCCCCCGTGCCTTTGCAGCAGCAGCAGATGTTGGCAGCCAAGAGGCAGCAGGAGCTTGAGCAGCAGCGGCAGCGGGAGCAGCAGCGGCAGGAGGAGCTGGAGAAGCAGCGGCTGGAACAGCAGCTGCTCATCCTGCGGAATAAGGAGAAGAGCAAAGAGAGTAAGGCTTGGGGCCTCCTGGGTCAGCCAGGACGCCTGTTCGTCTCCCCTAGGCTGTGGGGTCCTGGCCCGAGCACCCAGATCAGCTGTGCCCTGTCCCACAGGTGCCATCGCCAGCACTGAGGTGAAGCTGAGGCTCCAGGAATTCCTCCTGTCGAAGTCAAAGGAGCCCACGCCAGGCGGCCTCAACCATTCCCTCCCGCAGCATCCCAAATGCTGGTAATGACCCTTGGCAGGCATGGGTCGCAGAGGTGCCCTGCTCAGGGGCTGCCTGCTTGCAGGCTAGAAAGAGGTTCCTGACCTAAAGCCATATATGGGCCCTGCAGTCCCTCCTAGGAAATCCCACTCCTAGTTTCTCTCACTTCCCTCATCAGGATCCGTTTTTCTATCGCTGCACACAGTGGATATTTCATAAATGTAGAATGCTAGGTGACAGGTTATACCTTAAATCCGTCTCTATCCCCGCCCTTCAACCCCTAGGGGAGCCCACCATGCTTCTTTGGACCAGAGTTCCCCTCCCCAGAGTGGCCCCCCTGGGACGCCTCCCTCCTACAAATTGCCTTTGCTTGGGCCCTATGACAGCCGCGATGACTTCCCCCTCCGCAAAACAGGTAAGTGCCCAGCCTGGCCTCCCAGAATATGGCTCCTGGGAGGTGGAGGGCTGGGCTGTAGTATGTGCCCATTTGCGTGGATGTGTCTGAGCCCTGGCTACCTTCTCCCCAGCCTCTGAACCTAACTTGAAAGTGCGTTCAAGGCTAAAGCAGAAGGTGGCCGAGCGGAGAAGCAGTCCCCTCCTGCGTCGAAAGGATGGGACTGTCATTAGCACCTTTAAGAAGAGAGCTGTTGAGATCACAGGTGCCGGGCCTGGCGGTAAGGACTCCTCTCCTGTCCCTGTTCCGAGGGCCTGGGAGTAGAGATGGCTCCAGGCAGGCCTAGCTGACAGCCACTTCTCCCATAGTGTCATCTGTGTGTAACAGCGCGCCAGGCTCTGGCCCTAGCTCTCCCAACAGCTCCCACAGCACCATCGCTGAGAACGGCTTTACTGGCTCAGTCCCCAACATCCCCACTGAGGTACAGGCCTGTGGGCGGGGAGGGTGGGCCCGAGGTACCCCTTTTCCCTTGGAAGAAGGACAGCAGCTCCTTCCCATCTGTCTTGCTGGGAGTGCCCAGCAGGGACCCCTCTTCCCATGTAGACAGGCTGGAGAGACCTGTTGCCCTGGAGTGGGATATGCCCCACAGGCCCCTGAAGGGCCATGACTCTTGGCCCACCCCCAGGTGGGGCTTGGTAGGGGGGAGCAGGGCACCATTCAGAGCCCTCAGTCCCAGCCCCAGGTGGCCCCCCTTTGCCTGCGCTCATGCCTGTCTCTCCTGACTGCTCCCCAGATGCTCCCCCAGCACCGGGCCCTCCCTCTGGAAAGCTCTCCCAACCAGTTCAGCCTCTACACGTCTCCCTCTCTGCCCAACATCTCCCTAGGGCTGCAGGCCACAGTCACTGTCACCAACTCGCACCTCACTGTAAGTATGGGCGCGTACCCTGTCCTCTCCGGTGTTGAGTTCTTTAGCTGATGTCCCCAGCGAGAGCTTTTGTCCTCCCAAGGCCCTGAGGGAGATCACATACAGTACCTCAGAGCTGGGAGGTGGGCAGAGGGTAGGTGAGGGATGCTGGTCTGAAGTTAGGCAGGACTGGGGCAATATAAGCCCCTCCCTCATCTGTCTCCCCTCTCCATCCCCAGGCCTCCCCGAAACTGTCAGCACAGCAGGAGGCTGAGAGGCAGGCCCTTCAGTCCCTGCGGCAGGGTGGCGCACTGACTGGCAAGTTCATGAGCACATCCTCTATCCCTGGCTGCTTGCTGGGTGTGACACTGGAGGGCGACTCAAGCCCCCATGGGCACGCCTCTCTGCTGCAGCATGTACTGTTGCTGGAGCAGGCCCGGCAGCAGAGCACCCTCATCGCTGGTGAGTGGGCAGGCAGCTGTGCAAGGGAGGAGGGTCAGGCCCCACTTCTGGGGCTCAAGGCAGGACCATCAGGGAGAAGCAGTCAAGGATTCTTTCCAGCCCTGCCATAGCTTCCCTCAGTGGCATCATTGATTTCTTCCACAATCTGCAGCCTGCAGATCCTGTGCTCCGCAACACCTGCTGCATGATGGAGCTCACGTTCCCGAGCAGCGCTGTCCAGTAGAAAGATGACACAAGCCACATGCGTAATTTAGTTTTCTAGTAGCCGCATTAAGACATAAAAAGAAACAGGTGGAGTTAATTTTAATAACGTATTTAACTCACTACATCTAGAATATTATCATTTCAACATACAGTCAATATAAAGAGTTGTCTGTGAGATATTTTGTTTTACACTCTCTTGAAACGTGTGTGTATTTCACATTTAGAGCACATCTCAATTTAGACAGGCCACATTTCAAGTGCTCAGTAGTCAGTGTGGCTGGCAGCTGTGGGATTGGACAGCACCGCTTGGGACAGTCAGCCCTTAAGTAGCCAGTGGCATCAGAAGAGGTTCTGCTTAAAAGACACGTGGTCCTGGCTCCCAGGCTCCCCAGCCCAGGATCCATGTTCATGAGCAGGGAGGTCTTGTTGTAGGTGGGAAGAACTAGTCACTGTTTTCACTCACATGGAGGGCCCAAGACTATATGGGCAAACATAAGTGAATCAAAGGGAGAGAATGGAGAATCCGGGAAGGCTTGCTGGAGGCAGTGGCTCTTAGCTGTGAGACTGTTTCATTATGGGGAGGAGGAAGAATGGGGCTCAGATTTGGGGTCAGGGTACTCCAGGCCCCTCCATAGTTTTTCCTGAGTGTATGGGTGGTGGTGTTTTAGGATGGGGAGAGTATTGGGATGGGATGAGGGGCCTGACAATAATGGTTACTATCCTCCCTGCACCTGACAGTGCCGCTCCATGGGCAGTCCCCACTGGTGACGGGTGAACGAGTGGCTACCAGCATGCGGACGGTGGGCAAGCTCCCGAGGCACCGGCCCCTGAGCCGCACTCAGTCCTCGCCGCTACCCCAGAGCCCCCAGGCCCTGCAGCAGCTGGTCATGCAGCAGCAGCACCAGCAGTTCCTGGAGAAGCAGAAGCAGCAGCAGCTGCAGCTGGGCAAGGTGAGCCGGGAGAAGCAAACGTGCAGGGCTGTGCTGGGGGCAGGACCAGGCTGACAGGAAGGGAGAGGGGGCTGACACCCAAGGCCACTCCCCGGTGCCACATCTGCTCAGAGGAGCCACCTTGCCTTTTTCTAATTCACATGGCTCTGTAAGGGCTGGGTGGCTGCAGGGGAGAGGGGAGGGAAGGATGGACCCTCCTGGGCCACAGGTTGCACGGCTGCTCCCCCTCCCAGCTGATGCGTTCCCTCTGCTCTGCTCCCAGATCCTCACGAAGACTGGGGAGCTGCCTCGACAGCCCACCACCCACCCCGAGGAGACAGAAGAGGAGCTCACAGAGCAGCAGGAGGCCTTGCTGGGGGAGGGAACCCTCACCATACCCCGAGAAGGCTCCACGGAGAGTGAGAGCACGCAGGAGGACCTGGAAGAGGAGGAAGGGGAGGAGGAAGAGGAGGAGGAGGAGGAGGAAGAGGAGGAGGAGGACTGCATCCAGGTCAAGGATGAGGAGGGCGAGAGTGGCGCTGAGGAGGGACCTGACTTGGAGGAGTCCAGAACTGGTTACAGAAAGGTGCCCCCTCCCCCAGGCCTTGATCACCATCCCTCTGTCCTTCCTCCTTTCCGCCCTGCCCTTCCCTCTCCCCAGTCTGCAGTGCCCAGGCTGTGCAGGGCCAGCTTTGTGAAGAGAGCAAAAAGGGAGTAGGAAAAGCAAGGAGCTGTGGAAGAGAGGGACGGCTGGTGTTGGTCTCAGAGCTGTCAATACCAGTCGCCAGCCCCTCCCTGCCTCTGTCTGTGATCGCCCCCGCCTGTCTGCTTGTGTGTGTGTTTGTATGTACGTGGCCGTATCTGCATTTCTGCCTGCGTAGGGTCGGTTGTGCGTTGGTCCCTGTGTGTGCCTGTGTACGTGTGTACACACACACCCTCACTGTTACTACAGTATGCCCTGTGCCTAGTGCGCATTTCATTCATTGCGGCCACAGCTGAGCCCTCGGGGCCTGACTCATCCCACCCCTCCCACACACTTACCTCAATGCTACTCTGGCATGACTCATCACTGTCCTCCCATCCCTCCCCTTCTCCTGGGAGATGAGACAATGAAGGCTGGAGTTTCTTTCTGTTCCTGGAGGGAGGGGGTGGGGGGAAAGAGGAGGTTTAGAAGGGCTGGCTTGGGGACCCCCCTGGAGGCCCCCGGGACACCTGTCCTCACATGCATCTCAGGCTAAGCCTCACCTAGGCTCCCTCCTACTCTCCTCCCTCCAGGTGTTCTCAGATGCCCAGCAGCTGCAGCCACTACAGGTGTACCAGGCACCCCTCAGCCTGTCCACTGTGCCCCACCAGGCCCTGGGCCGAACCCAGTCCTCACCTGCTGCTCCTGGGGGCATGAAGAGCCCCCCAGACCAGCCCACCAAGCACCTCTTCACCACAGGTGAGCCCCACTACTGCCGACTGCCCTTCCACCTTGTGCCAGGGGCCTGTACATGCATTCAGCCTGGTGGGAATCGTGAAGAGATACAGCCCCTGCCCTGAAGGGATTGCCAGGGCCCCTCAGAGTGCCCTGAAGGGAGGGAAAACCGGCCTTCGTCCTCTCCCTGTGCACCACCAGCCACCTGTGGTAGTGGGGGCATCCTCTGTCCCACCGCGAGGGAGTGGTGATCCCCTGTCCATACCCACTGGGGCAGCATCTTTTCCAGGGCCCCCACCCACTGCTGCCGAGGGACCCCTGGTTTTGTGCCATCACCGCACAAGCCCTCCAGTGGGTGGAGAAAGCCCACTGTCTCAGTCGGATCCTGCCCTTCCAGCTTCCCCTGTCTCCCTGTGAGGGCAAGTGTGAGGCCTCTGTCCATTCCAGAAAGCCCTTCCACTTGACGCTGCCCTGTGCTGGGGCCACAGATGCCTGAGGGTGGTCTCACCTCATCAGTGGGGAGTGGGGCGGGGGAGCAGCACACAAGGGCTGTGACAGGAGTGGGGAAAGGAGGATGTGCCATGAGGGTCCATTGCTAGGGGCGTAGTAGGCAGAGATGAAAACCAGTGCGGGTGTCAAGGGCAGCCTCGGTGAGGTTTGAGGACCAGGGAGGCTGGACAGGCAGTAATGGAGGAAAAAATTTCAGGAGGAGAGAAGAGGGGTGGGTGTGTGGGAGGGTGGCTGGGGTGGGCTGGGGAGAGCTCAATAAGCTCTTCTGAGGATTGCGGTGGCCAGCCTATCACATGGCCCAGAGCAGAGCTGACGGACAGGTATGTCTCTGGCTCAGGCGTGGTTTACGACACATTCATGCTGAAGCACCAGTGCATGTGCGGAAACACACATGTGCACCCTGAGCACGCTGGCCGGATCCAGAGCATCTGGTCTCGGCTGCAGGAGACGGGCCTGCTCAGCAAGTGTGAGGTAAGGGAGCCCCTCCTTCCTTCAGCCCCCAACGCAAACCCAGAGAAGGCCTTTTTGCCTCCCTGTTGGTGAAGCCTCTTTCCGTGTCTCTGTACAACCCCTGACCTCAGGGCCAGTCCCCCCATCCCTTACAGCCTGTTTTCCCCTATGGTCCCCCACGAAATCGGGGAGGGTCCTGGCCTGGGGTCCCCAGGGGGGGGCCAGGTTATATTTTCTCAAAAGCCTTTGGATCTCCTGAGATCAGAAGTGGCTCCATGTGCCCCAGGCTGTGGGGCAGAGAGGGTCTGGGCTTCACGGAGAGCTGGACCTTCAGTGCCACGCTTCTCCTGATCTCCCCTGCCAGCGGATCCGAGGTCGAAAAGCCACACTGGATGAGATTCAGACGGTGCACTCTGAATACCATACCCTGCTCTATGGGACCAGCCCCCTCAACCGACAGAAGCTGGACAGCAAGAAGTTGCTTGGTGAGTCAGCAGGCTGACGGGCAGGGTGTGGGCCGGGCCTTGTCCACTGCCTGGGTGGGATAGGGGGCTGTCAGGAAGACTGCTTGGCCAGGGTAGGCAAGTGGGTCCTGTTGAGCACAGGTCATCCCCAAGGCAGAGGTGATACAGTGCCATATTGCATACCTCCAAGGGACTCTGTTCATGTAGAATATGACATTATCAGAGCATGCTGGTGGGAGTGCAGTGCAGAGTGGAAGGTGAGGGGTCTGGCTTGGTGATGGGGGTGTGTTTTGCTCTTCTTCCCAAATGATCCTGCCCCTTTCTCCCTGCTGTCTGCCCCAGAGGCAGGATGTACCCCCAGAACAGGGGACAGACATCTCCCAACGGGTATGGGCTGCAGAAGCCTGTCCTGAGCTTGCGTCTTTTTCTATGACTGAACTCACTGCCCTCTGCACACCCCAACCTACAGCCTTGGCAGTGGAGGCAACTTCCAGAGTAGCTCTGTTTCTCTTCCCTGCAGGCCCCATCAGCCAGAAGATGTACGCCATGCTGCCTTGTGGGGGTATCGGGGTGAGTAGGGCACCTGCCAGTGGGGGTTGGTGGATGGTTCTCCCAATTTTGGCCCCTCCCTTCCTGCCCAACATGGCTGCTGGCTGTCCAAGTGCCCATCCCCATTCTTGCCCTCCCCCTGCAGGGGGCACGCTGAAGCCTGCTCTCCTGCCCCTGCAGGTGGACAGTGACACTGTATGGAATGAGATGCACTCCTCCAGTGCCGTGCGCATGGCGGTGGGCTGCCTGGTGGAGCTGGCTTTCAAGGTGGCAGCTGGAGAGCTTAAGGTGAGTACTGGCAGGGGGGAGCTAAGCACTGCTTGGCTTGGTCTTGTATCCTCAGGAGCCGAGGATGGGGCAGCCTTAGCTTTCCCTTCAGTAAGGCATGGTCCTTTGCAACCTCAGCTTTCAGGTGCCAGAGTTGGGAGGAGGTGACAGTTCTAAGGCCAGCTGGGGGATGAGGGGTAAAGAGGGACCAACAAAGTGGCCCTAGTGTCTGGTGCTCTCATGGGCATCTCAAGACCTGGGATGGTCTGCCTGTCTGCCCACGTGGCCCACAGCTGGCCACAGGTGTGTATGATACATGTTTCTGATCTGTGTTTTCTTTCCTGCTTGGCTTATGTTTCTGTCCTTCTGTGTCCACCCCTCTGTGGCCACCTTGCCTGCCTGTCTGTCTCTTATCTCTGTCCCTCTGTCTGCAACTTTTCAGAATGGATTTGCCATTATCCGGCCCCCAGGACACCATGCTGAGGAATCCACAGCCATGTGAGTGCCACCCCAGCCCTGCACTAGACCTGCAGTCCTCACCCTTTTTCCCTCTCAGCAAGGTGATGCATGTATCCTGCTCATGGAGCAAACCACTGCTAAGGCTGACCTCCCCACCCTTTCTCCCCCTTCCCTCAGGGGATTCTGCTTCTTCAACTCCGTAGCCATCACAACCAAACTCTTGCAGCAGAAGCTGAATGTGGGCAAGGTTCTCATCGTGGACTGGGTAAGCAGTGAGCTGCTGGGGTCAGGGTCAACCTTCAGGAAGCCCCCACCCAACCCTGCCTTCTCTTCCTCGGGTGCCCACGCTGGAGCTGGGCCTGATGGCTTACTTTACATCCTCCTCCTGGAGCATTAGCCCAATCCTCCATTTCCTTGGGACTCCCTCCTCATTAGGAGACTCGAAAGTGGTTTTAGCCCCTGGTCCATCTTGGCCCCCACCTTGCAGCTTCAAGTAACTGAAAGGACTTTCTACCTTGAACAGTAGAGACCAATTCCATCGTAATATCATGACACAGTGTACTCACACCACCTTATGTAGGAAGGAAGAATTAGGATGTCCATTTCTACATATGGAGACACTGAGCTGTTGGGTGACTTACCTAACCAAGGTCGCTTCGTTTGGGATGTTGGCACTGGGTTTCAAATCAGGTCTTTTGGCCCCAACACTTGTACTCTTGCTCCTACACAGTGCTTCTCAAACCCTGTCTCTCTTGGCAGAGGGAAAGGCACCCACCACTCCCTGTGAGCTGGGGAAGTAGCCATGAGCAATCCTCATCAAGGGTGAAATCTCTTTGAAGACCAACTTTGGCTTAAAAATTAATGTTAATGTTGGATTTTTCTTCAGAATGTATCTGTGTGTTTTTTTAAAAAAATATTTTTATTGATTTCAGAGAGGAAGGGAGAGAGAGATAGAAACATCAATGATGAGAGAGAATCATTTGCTTGGTTGCCTCCTGTACACCCCCCACTGGGGATCCAGCCTGCAACCTGGGCATGTGCCCTGACCAGGAATCGGACCATGACCTGGTTCACAGGTTGATGCTCAACCACTGAGCCATGCGGGTTGCACTATATCTATTTGTTTTCCAAGGCTTACTAGCCTTAACGTTGCCCTCCATGCTGTTGTATAGAATGGGCCCTGGGGAGAGTAGCCACATTCGCTTCGTGGCTTTGCATCTACCCTGCACAGCTCCTGGTTAGAGAAGCATAGGGTGATACTGTTGTGAACAGAACACAGATGTCCTGTAGCTAGTGGTGGGCTATACCCCAGGCTCACCATATTGGTGGGGGGTGATAAGTGGAATTTTTACCTTTGGGCTAGAGCCTGGGCCATTTTCCTGATGCTTTCACTCCTCCGCACTAGGACATTCACCATGGCAATGGCACCCAGCAAGCATTCTACAATGACCCCTCCGTGCTCTACATCTCCCTGCATCGCTACGACAATGGGAACTTCTTTCCAGGCTCCGGGGCTCCTGAAGAGGTACAGCTCCTGGGTTCAAATGTGGGGCCCCTTAGGGAGGTAGCAGAATGGGACCTGGCAGGGAGTCCTGGAGGCCCTTGGTGGTGCTGGTACCTGGGGAGTCTGGGCTCCTAGTGGGAGGACCACACCGGCCAACTGCCCTTCCATGCAGAGCAGAGGTCAGTGGAGTGAGGGCTGGAGGTAGGGCTGAGGGTGGGGGCAACTTCTGGGATCCCTAGGCAGTGAGAATAACCCCTCCCCCACCGTGCTGCCAGGTTGGCGGAGGGCCGGGCATGGGGTACAATGTGAACGTGGCATGGACGGGAGGTGTGGACCCCCCCATCGGAGACGTGGAATACCTAACAGCCTTCAGGTGAAGCCTGAGAAGGGCCAAGGGAGGGGTGGGAGCCCCCGGGCCCTGCCGTGGGAGGGTAGAGACACTCAGTTTGGTGTAGGTGGAGGGGGTTGTCTTGGGGAACACAGTGGGGCGAGGCCTGGCTCAGCCTCCTGCCAGGGTCAGCTTGGGCCCTCCCTTTGCAGGACAGTGGTGATGCCCATTGCCCACGAGTTCTCACCTGACATGGTCCTAGTCTCCGCCGGGTTTGATGCTGTTGAGGGACACCTGTCTCCGCTGGGTGGCTACTCTGTCACCGCCAGATGTGAGCCTGCTGGGGGATTAAGGGAGGCTGTGGAACAGTAAGGATGGGGTCAAGTGGGGGTGTGGAGCAGGTATAGACTGATACTGCACAGTTGGGAGGAGAGCTGGGGCAGGTCCAAGACTTGCAATAATCCTGGCAGTGCCCCCTAGTTTCCCTCTGCCAATCCTGGCCTTGAAAAGGCAAGCAAGGAGGGAGGTGGGGGGAATAGCAGAGGGTGTATCTCCTCCCGGAGTCCTAGGCATGGAGCTTGTTGATCCATCCTGTATCAGTGGTGTTCTTTAAAAGACATCTAATTGCATTTTTAAAGCTTGTCTGTTATGTTTAGTCTTTAATGGAGCATTTAGTTCATTGACATTAAATTTTATTATGGATATATACACACGTTTGAGTTTAAGTCTGCCATCTTATTTTGTGCTGTTTGTCCCACCTCTTGTTTCTATTTCTCTCCTTTCTTACCTTCTCTTGAATTCTTTTTTTTTTTTTTTTTACCATTTCATCTCTCTTCACTCATCCCTAAAGGTTTTGGCCACTTGACCAGGCAGCTGATGACGTTGGCAGGGGGCCGGGTGGTGCTGGCCCTGGAGGGAGGCCACGACTTGACCGCCATCTGTGATGCCTCTGAGGCCTGTGTCTCGGCTCTGCTCAGCGTGGAGGTGAGGGGTGAAGGGAGGGGCTGGGGGATGTGGGCCAGTAGGCCAGGTTCTGAGAGGCCGGGAGGAAAGGCCCCTTCCTGGGTCAAGCAGTACCGAGGGCCCTTGGGAAGGTTTTCCTGGGTCCTAAGGACAGCTAGAGGCCAGGAGAGCTTTCTGAGTAAGGGTTCCTCCTATCATGAGAGATGTCTGAGGCTGAATGGGGTGGTTAGAACGTCAGGCACCATCACCCATTCCCCACCCTAAGCCTTCTCTTCTTTCTGCTGCCAGCTACAGCCCTTGGATGAGACAGTCTTACAGCAAAAGCCCAACATCAACGCAGTGGCCACGCTAGAGAAAGTCATCGAGATCCAGAGTATGTGGGGACAGGTGGAGGGGCTCAGACCTTACCAGAGGGGCGGAGCTTAGGGGTGTGCCAGGGCTGGGGATGAACAAATTCATATGGTGGTTTTTGCCCTCCCTGACCTCCTGCTCGTCTCTCATCCACAGGCAAACACTGGAGTTGTGTGCAGAGGTTTGCTGCTGGTCTGGGTCGTTCCCTGCGGGAGGCCCAGGCAGGTGAGACGGAGGAGGCCGAGACTGTGAGCGCCATGGCCTTGCTGTCAGTGGGGGCCGAGCAGGCCCAGGCTGCTGCAGCCAGGGAGCACAGCCCCAGGTGAGGTTCCTCCCACCTCTCTGCCCTCGCCTACGCTGAGGACCCCACTCAATGCCCCTCCATGTGCTTGTCCCCACAGGCCAGCAGAGGAACCTATGGAGCAGGAGCCTGCCCTATGACGCCCCGGCCCCATCCTCTGGGCTTCATCATTGTGATTTTGTTTATTTTTTCTATTAAAAACAAAAAGTCACACATTCAATGACGTGTGCCGTGTGGGTCTCTCAGCCTCGCCCCTCCTGCTCCTCTAAGCTGTCTCAGGCCCCTTCCCCTGTGGCCCACATCTCAGCTCTAAAAGTTTGCTTCCTCTGTAGGATGTGAGGCTATCTTTTGCAGCCTCTCTCCATATTGTATCTCACACCCACTTTCCCAAATTCTATCCTTTTCCCCCTTGGAGCCTGGGCCAGCTCAAGGTGGGTAGGGGGCCAGATAGTACCTTTTGTTTCTGGAGTCTCCCTGAGTGAGGACGGAACAGGAAGTTTGGTGCCTTGGTTTCAGCTGACTTGGGGGGAAATGCCTTAATTTCACCCTCCTCCTCTCTGGCTTTGGGAGGTCCTGAAGGGTCTCTCTACCGTCAAGGATGTAGAGCGGAGGGGAGGTGGGCTCCTGCCCAACGATTCCCCACCCTTTTCCCCACTCTGTTGTCCTCACCATCTCTGCACAGACTTCTTTCTCCTCCGCCTTTCTCCTGGCCTCAGCACCAAAGGGAAGGCTTATGCCCTGGGATGTGGGCCTGAAGTCTGTGGGCAGGGCTGTCTTGCTTTACATTTCTTAGGGGCTATTTCCCCTTCCAGGGGCTGGAGTGGGTGGGAGGGATGGGGCTGGACTCCTGGGTTATGAGGGGCCTGGAGGAGCCTCAGCTCCAGGCCTGCTTTCCAACTTACTCTGTTGGCCTTCCTGCCTCTCTGCTGACACAGACTGGGGAGGGAAAGGAGAAGGTGGTCCCTGCAGGGGCGCTGTAAGCTGGTGAGAGTGCCCTTGAGTTCAGGACCAGATTTCCCAGTCATCCAGCATGCTGCAAGCAGAGTGGCCCACCTCTCTCCAGGGACCTTTTGCTTTGAAGCCTGGGGATGGTGAGAATGGGGGCTCTAGAAGGGTCGAGGCCAGAACCTAGAAACATAGAAGTCTGCCCTCAGCTGGAGCTTCCATTCCTCCTGGGCTTCCTTTGCTGGCCACCAGCCCAAGGAAGCTAAGATCAGGAGGGGGTGCCGCCCTTTCTCTTTCCCAGAAGCCCAGCCTAGTTCCATTTCTGGGGCTGGAGGCCCACAAGGCTTCTAGGGAATGCTGTCCAGCCTGTAGGAAACCAAAGATGGGAAGTGGCTCCCAGGGGGCTGAGTCTTCCTCTCTCCTTCCCAATACCACATACACTTTTTTTCTTCCCATCCTTGGGCCCCACCAATCTGTTTACATATTACCCTGATGGGGCCTGAGCAAGGTTGAGGGAGCCAGGGGAGGGGCAGGAGTCCCACCACCATCAGTTCATTGTGCACTTGTCTTACGTGTTGTGTCCTAGATCCTCCTGGGGGATGGGGGTTGGGCTGGGCTCAGTGTGTCAGGCCTCCCCATGCTGAGCCCCAGCTCTGGACCCCTTACCTCCCATCTTCCAGTGGCTGGTTTGGTTCTCATGTAAGCCCACTCCTTGCTTTGTCTCCTGGATATGGTTTTCAGTTAAGTATTTTGTAACCCATAACATTGTGTGTCCTTGTATAAATAAATTTGTTTCTGGCAGTGCCTTCGGGGGCCAGTGTCTCTGTCCTCTGGGCTCCCAAATGGAGTAGAGGTTCTTATTTCCCCTCTTGGCCAAAAAAATTGCTCTTCTCTCCAGCCCCTGGACCCAGTTTAGGAAACAGGAGGCTGGGTGCATTTCTGTCCAGTAGGTTAAAGACAAGGTTTCACTGAAGGTAGCCACAGCACCACATAAGACCTCTCGGATGGCCGAGGTGGTGATGGTGGCCAGGGCTGAAGGTCTCAACTGAATATTTACAGCCCTCCTCTCTCCTTTCGACTCTCTGCCTCTATGGAAACAGGGTTGGAGGTGGGTGGAGAACAGGTGGCCCAGGCAGATCCCACTCGTGTGCACACGGACAAGTTTAGTGGACATGTACACATAGGTAAGAGAGTCCAGAAGTGTTTAAGGGCTTTATTGGGGCCACTCTGAGCCCCTCACAGTGTTGCAGGAACCCACTGGTCTTGCTGTTGCCTTTGCTTTTTGGGGACTTGGGAAGGAGGGCAGGAGGAGGGCCATCCTTTCTGGGAAAGGGAAGGCCCTTCTTTGGAGCTAAGCCAGGTGGTGGGAGAAGTGGGAAATTCAAGATGAGTAGGGCCTTTAGGGGGGCTGGAAGAGGATGGGGCTGCCTCCTGGAGTGTGGAGGTCACGGAGTGTTGGCTTTGTAGGAGGCACCTGAAGTCAGGAAGAGTGGATGGGTGGTGCTTCCTGGGCACTGAATGTGAGCACCACCCAGGGCACAAGGGCCAGGACCAAGCATGGCCAGAGGGTATATTTGAGGAAATTGAAGATGTAGAAAAGGCTGATCTGAGGTGGGTAGCCCAGCCAATTCAGGGGGCCCAGCAGCCCCATGGCCAACACAAGGCAGGCTATCTTCTGTCCATTTCCCAGGTATGCTCGCCGTACTGGGGCATAGCAGGGGGAGTGGAGGGCGATGCCCAGACCCAGGGCGGCCCCTGAATCGCGGCTCAGAGAGGCAAAGGGCCGGCTGTCGATGTGCACCCACTCAGGCCGCTCACACCACTTGGAGGCTAGGCTGATGGACCTGTTGGGAGGAAAAGTCTTTGCCAGGAGAGATATCCCCTAGAATCTAGAGAGCCAATGGCTCTCATCCCCATTGGGGCCTACCCCCATGTTCTTCTGAGACCTATGTTTGTGAATAGGTAATGTGTCCTTTCTTAGTATAGTGAACCAGAGACCCACCAGGCTAGGTACAGGTAAGGCAGGACAGGCCCAGCCTGCCCAAGCTTTAAAGCAGGACTTACCATGAAAGATCCAGGCCCAGTGTAAAGAGGATCCAATAGATGAGGCTGGCACCCAGCAAGAGGGCCAGAGAGGTCAACCCGTAGAAGCTTAGCTCCCGCTGTGCGGGCACCCGGGGGGTCATCAGCCAGCCCAGGGCAGCACCTGAATGAGTAGGGTGACAGCAGCTTCAAGGAGTTGGGGACATGACCCACCCTGAGCTACAATGCAGTTTGGCAAAATAGACTGGTCTTCCCACTGCCGACAACACCCTCTGGGCCCATCCTGTTCTAGTTGCTCACCAGTTATCAGGCCAGCCAACACCTGGTGAGGGAAATGTGCTAAGAGGAAGATTCGGGACAGACCGACAGCCAGTAGGAAGGTGCAGTAAGCCAGGATCGGCATCACCCTCACCCAGCGGCTAGAAAAAAGAGAGGCAAATGGTCTAGGGCAACAGTCGCCAATCGGCGGTCCGCGGACCACTGGTGGTCCGTGAGGTGCGAAAGGTTGGTTTAGGGCAGTGGTCGGCAAACTGTGGCTCGTGAGCCGTGGTTTGCCGCTCTGTTGACTAATGAGTTTGCCGACCACTGGTCTAGGGGATGTCTGGATACAGTTCAGTTTTCCACGGCACAAATGCCCAGGCTCCCAAACTGCCCTGTTGCTGGGCCTTTTGGGTCCAGGGTACCATTGCCTCTGACCCCACTGGTGGGCAATGCCCAGGTGTACCTGTGTGCCCGAGTGGCCAGCTGGGAAGAGATGGCTGTCATTATAGGCCAGAGGGCTGCTCCTGTGATCATGCAGTGTCCAGAAGGGCTGCCTGTGGGGGAAACAGAAGCTTGTGATGAGAGGATGGGGGTGGAACCCAGGTGCCCCTGGTGATAGCTCAACAGAGCTACCTCCCGGTGGCTGAGAAGAGAACCTTTCCCCAGCACAGCCCATAGCTCCCTCCGCCCTGAAGCTTTCTTCACCCCTCCCTGAGGCCACTGCTCTCAGGTTTGGCTCTACTCTAAACAAGGTGGGCAGCTGGCGCACTGGCATAGGTGCTCTCCTCCTAGAATTCAGCGTGGTCCTCCTAGAGCTTCTTTATTCTCTGGCCCAGTAATTGTGGGGTGGACCTATTGGTTGGGCCACCCCGGCTGAAAAGGACTCTGAAACACTCCCCCAAATCCTAACTACACAGGAAAAGGGAGGTTTGAGGCTTCTTACCTGGACCAGTTTCACAAGAAGAGGGGAACTGGTGAACCTGGACTGGGGCCTGGCTGTAGTACCCAGACTCATGGATCCACCAAAATGGCCTGTCTCCAAAAAGGAGCCTAGAAGAGAACAGATGCAAGATGATACTGTGCTCACACAGAGTCAAAGGGACAAGAGAGGGGCAGAACACCTGGGGGTACTCTAGAGGTAGAGTCAGAGCGAGAGTCCAGGCCTAGCTGGTTTGCTCAGTGGATAGAGTGTTAGCCTGTGGACTGAAGGGTCCCAGGTTTGATTCCGGCAAAGGGCACATGCCTGGATTGTGGGCTTGATCCCCAGTAGGGGGTGTGCAGGAGGCAGCCAATCAATGATTCTCTTTCATCATTGATGCTTCTATCTTGCTCTCCCTCTCTGAATAATAATAAATATATATATATATATATATATATATATATATATATGAAAAAAAGAAAAGGATTCCTATTCTGTACTGTTACATTGCCATGGATTTTTACCTTGGAACAGAAGAAAGCACACTATTTTTTAAAAAAGTGATAAGGAGCCTGGCCAGCATGGCTCAGTGGTTGAGCATCAACCTATGAACCAGGAGATCACGGTTCGATTCCTGGTCAGGGCTCATGCCCGGGTTGTGGGCTCAATCCCCAGTGTGGGGACTGCAGGAGGCAGCCAATCAATGATTCTCTCTCAGCATTGATGTTTCTATCTCCCTCTCTCTAACACCATATATATATATATATATTTTAAAATATATTTTTATTGATTTTAGAGAGGAAGGGAGAGGGATAGAGAGATAGAAACATCAATGATGAGAGAGAATCATTGATTGGCTGCCTCCTGCACACCCCCTACTGGGGATCGAGCCTGCAACCCAGGCATGTGTCCTTGGCTGGAATCGAACCTGGGACCTTTCAGTCCGCAGGCGGATGCTCTATCCACTGAGCCAAACCAGCTAGGGCAAAACATATATATTTTTTAAAGTGATAAGGGGGTAAGAGATTGTGGGGGGCGGGTGTATGCTCTGAGATGCTCAGAAGTCCTACTTTTACCCCTCCCACTACAGGACCAGCTCTGCTCTTCTAATCCATAGAGCCCAGGACCTCTCACTGGGCTCCTCCCAGAGCCTCCTGCTTCTCCCTCTCTCTCCATTTCCCAAATTCCAACCTGAATTACCTCCACCTGAATTACTTAGGTAAGTTTCTTATGTCTGGAAATGGGAGTGGGGAATGGGCAGAGGAGACTGAGGAAGAATAAGGAAGACAAAATATTCAAAATCCCCTGGCCTAGGAGATGCTTGGCCAGACCCTGTGAAATCACACAGTGAGAAGGTTGCTGTGGCCAGAAAGAGAAGAGGTGGGAGAGCAGAAGAGAGGCTGGCAGAAAATCAAGAGCTGGGGAGGGAAGTACAGAAGGGACTGCTGCTCTCCATCAAAAACAGCCTTTTCTCACACCAACCAGGTGCTCAATACATACTTAGCAAATGAGTGGGGGTTTTGTCAAGTGGGGGCAGAGGGGGCTTATGAGTGTCTACCTAAGGAGGTGGTCTGATTCTTAGGGGAACAGGACTAGAGAGGGATGCTTATACAGACTCTGAAGAAGAGAGAACACAAAGCAAAGAGCAATTAGGTTAGAAGAAAAGTATTAGACACGGCTTTTACGTTTACAGTAGGGGTGAAAGCCTTGCAGAGAAGAGTACAAGGGAAGGTAACTCCAATTCCGTTATTTAGCAAGACATTCCAGCCCAGTCAAGTGTTTCCTATGAGCCTCCCTTCCCTCTCCCAGGCTGGGAATCTGGCAACAGGGGCTGAGGTGAAGGGAGGTGCAGCTACATGCCCAGTAAAAAGTATAACTGCCTTCGACACCCAAGATAGAACAGGTGGCACAGAGGTAAGCCCCAAAGGCCCCACCCACTTGCCTGGGATTCCTGGCATATAAGTCTGTGTGAAGAGCCTACTAGTGAATGAATGGACAAAGAAGAGAAAGTGCTCCCTGGATGGCAGTGCTTGATTTCAGGGCTTTTCAGACTTTACTGTACACAGGAATCAACGGGGGTCCTTGTTAAAATGCAGAGTCTGATACAGTAGCTCTGGCCCCAGGCCGAGGTTCCACATTTCTATCAAGTTTCCAAGTGCTCCCTATGCTGCTGGTCATGTTCTGAGGACTAAACCTTAAATTGGCAAACCTTCTCCGACCTCAGCAGTTAATGCGAAGCCTGTCACAAAACATGCTTCTTAAAAACGATGTCAAATGAATGAGTGACTAGATGAATGAAAGTGAGTTGAGAAGCAGGACTACAGGCTACTTAAGTCACCATAGATACTTGTTAAAATACTGATAGATTCCCAGCCCTTCCGCTGGAGTTTCTAAATTAGTACGTCTTAGGTGGGATGGGGTATTTGCATTTTAAACATTGCCTTCAGGGGGTTTCTGATAGGGCCTTTTGAGAAACACTGGTCTACTCTAATGAGTATGTTGGGGATTCTGAGGCCTGAATCCAAAATGGGAGGTTTTAAGGCCATGAGTTCACTGGTGAGGGTGGAAGGTGGGGACCTTTGAGGCACCTGCTGAATGGTCAGGGCTAGCGCAGGACTCAGGGCCCTTGGGGATGGGAGAGCAGGTCGCCGGAGGGCTTCGCTATCTCACCACTTGAAGATGAGGTTGAGCCACTCGGTGATGAGGCTGATCCAGAGCACTGCGATGCCCACGCGGCGAGAGGCATAGTAGGCCGCGGGGAAGTAGAACAGGAAGAGGCTCTTGGGATCGCCCAGAAAGGTAACCCAAAGCCACACTTTCTCCAGCCAGGGCAGCTGGTTCTGTAGCGCCTCCGCCATCGCGATGCCAGCGTTCAGCATGGACTCCATGGCGTCCTAGAAGCCGGCCGGGCTGGGGTTTGCTCTAGCGCAGAAGCTGAGGAATCCCGGCGGCTGGGCAGTGCCTACCAACCGCCGTCCAAAGCCCACCCTGGGAGACCCAGGCCCCGCCTTTTTCCGCCGGTGGCCGGCACAAGCCCCGCCCCCGCCCGCCCCGCCTTTGGCCGTCACAAGCTCCCGCGAGCCCGGCCCTTGCCTGGAGCGTTTCCTCCTGCCGTCTTCTTCGGCTTTCCTTTTCTACTGGGCAGCGCAGAGGACAAATCTCTGCGAAGGCGTTTCCGCAGAGCCCCACGTGGCCGCGGTTACCCGCACGTGGGTTTCGGGAGCAGAGGTGGCTATCGCTGCTGTTCTGGGTCGAGGGATGGGCTAACCGGCGTGCTCAGGGTCTTGCTTTACTGCTGCGAAGATGGATGTGTAATCTCCAGGGCCAGATTCCTTCCAGATCGGACCTCCCTTCTCCAGTACCGCTACCCTCCAAAGATATTCTGAGATTTCTTGAAGAGAGTGCTACGAACACCCTCTCCTCCGGGGAGCCAGGCATATTGCCTAGGCGTTGAAGTGGGACCTTAAATGTACATACACCGCTATTCAGTCCGTGACTTCCTCCGCAAGCCTGATACGCTCGGGTCCGAAGTAATTCACTATTGATTTGGTGGCTGACAGATAAGCCTTTTGATGTTGAGGAGTCTTTCCTAAAGACTTGTGAATTCTTACACACAGTACTGTCTAAGTCGTAATTCCAGTTCTAAGTTTGTCTTGCCCCCCTCCTGGTATCCTCTTGCTTTCCAAAACCATGTTGGAAGAAGAGGGGACACACACCCACGACAAAATTTGGAATAATCTTTTGGAGGAACACATACAGAAAATAGAAATTTCAGCTATGGTAGGTAATGCCCTGCATATAGAGGCACAAGGGGGTGAGGGAGGAGGCTGCTGAAGTGACTCCTCAGTTCCTTCCTACCTCAAGCAACTTTGTTCTTGGAGAGTTTTCTAATGCGTGGATGAAAACGAGAGTGCAAATCTGGGTTCTTCTTGGAAAGACATTAATTTCATGAATTAAAAAGTTGTGGGAGCCCTGGCCGGTGGGTTCAGTGGTTACAGCTCACGCACCCGAAGGGTCTCGGATTCCATTCCGGATCAAGGGCACGTACCTGGTCCGGCGTATGAGGGAGGCAACCAATCAATGTGTCTCTCTCACATTGATGTTTCTCTCTGTTCCTGTCTCTCTCTCTCCCTCCCTCTCTCTCTCTCTCTCTCTCTCTCTCTCTCTCTCTCTTCCTCTCCCTTCTTCCCCCTTTCTCCCTTCCTTCCACTCTCTAAAAAGCAATGGGAAAAATATCCTCCAGTGAGGATTAAAAAAGTAGGATCAGTAATTTGTTCAAGGTCATGTAATTTAGCAAGTGACAGACCTAGGATTTTGATTCCGGTTTAGCTAATTCTATAGCTAATATTCTTGACACTACCACTTTGTAACTAGGTATATTCTAATCATTTGGGCAAGTTTCCTGTTAAGTCGTTGGGGCCTCGGATTCCTCACGTGTAAAATACAGAGTTCATTCATCAAACTCTTATGTCAAGGTGTACAAATAATGAAGACTGCAGTTCCCTCCTCCTTCCCCTTTTCATTCCACATAGGTCATTTATCTTTAACTTCTAAAACGGACCCTGCAACCATTGTGCCACGGCTGTACATAATTACTCAGTCTCCTTTATTTCTTCCTTCCTCTTCCACTAGGCTCCCGCCCCACCCAGCACCAGGCCACGCCTCGGCGTGTGATGTCAGCACGTCCCGTGCGTCGCGTCGCGGCGCTCACTGGGCGCCCGGCTTTCGCCGCTGCTGCCGCCGCCGCCGCCGCCGGCCGCGGCTGCTCTCCCAAGATGGCGGCTCCTCCGGGCGAGTACTTCAGTGTTGGGAGCCAGGTGTCGTGCCGGACGTGCCAGGAGCAGCGGCTGCAGGGCGAGGTGGTAGCTTTCGACTACCAGTCCAAAATGCTGGCTTTAAGTATCCTTCCCTGCGCGGAGCCCGAGGCCGGGCCGGCGTGTATGTGTGGTGGTGGTGGGGGTGGGGGACGACGGCGGAGGCTGGGGCCCTCTCCGGGCCTAGGGGCGACCGGCCACGGCGGAGCCCGTAGCGCATGCGCACGGCCCTGAGCTCCCCTCCCCCTCTCGGGGCTCCCTCGGTCCTCTTTGGGGACTCTGTCTCCCACCCCGTGTGGGAACTGGGCCCCCGTGCGAGGGTCGGTGGGTGGAGGGGGGCTTGACACGCGGATGGCTTTTCGGTGGGAACGCTCTGAGAGGGGACACAGTGATCAGAGAGGAGGTGGTCGTGGGAGCGGGTTGTCGTGGGAGGGGGTTCCCGGATGGAAGGAGGGCTGATAAAATCAAGTGGGGAGGGGGGTGTAGAGTAAGGAACTGCTTAGGACAAGGGAAGAATATGGAGTTTAGGAGGGGGTGTCTACTGATGGGTTTGGTCCAAGGAAAGGCGGTGGGGTGTTGACTAAATGGGCCTCACCTGTTCGGAGGTAAAGTAACCTTAAGGCAGAGTTTGTATCTAAATTGGGGATAGAGGCTTGCTTTGCTGGTTTGTGTGTATGTATGCGTGGTGTCATGGTCGGGGGAGGGAGTGCTGAATTTTAGGTTTCTCAGTCATTTGAAAATTGCTGTTTGGGGGGATGTTTGCATTGGAAAACTGGTCCAGATAGAGGAACACGTTTTTCAGGGACTTATGTAGGGATGTGTGGGTTACAGGTGAGAGAGTAAGTTGTGTTCTCTTGCTCAGCCGAGCACACATGGAGTCCTGGCTTTTCCATAGAAATCGCCTACCCTTTTGAAAGCAGTAGTAAACAGAATGGAATAGGTGGCCTGCTTTCTTGGGGTGGAAATGATTTCTGAATTACTCCAGGAAATTCAGTCTTGGAAACAAAATGCTTCCTGGTTGTAATAAATGTGCCACCCTTTTGTCTTTTATTTGAGCCACAGGTGGGTTTATTTGGATTTTTTTTTTTTTTTTTTTTTTAGGAGTAATCCTTTATACTAGCATCTTTCAAAAGGAAGTTTTCTACTGAGTCTGCTGCATTTGAGTGGCAAGTATTTTAATTAGTTTACCACTAGTCGTAGACTTACAGCTTAGGAAGATGGCCTCTGACACTAATACAGCAAGAATAGTTGCATTTAAAAAAAAATTTGTTACTGATTTTAGAGGGAGAGAGGAGGGGTGGGGGAGAGAGAAACATCGATTTGTTGTTCCACTTATTTATGCATTCATTGGCTGATTCTTGTATGTGTCCTGTTTGGGGATTGAACCAGCAACCTTGGTGTATCCTGTTGAGGCTCTAACCAAATGAGCTATCTGGCCAGGACGTTTTTTGTTTGTTTGTTTAAATACAAGAATTCATACCTGGACCAGATAAGACCTTTTTACTTTTTACATTAGTGGTTTAGTTGGAAGGGTTTGGGAATGAGGAATTACGCTGCTTTTAATTGGCATACAGTGTGCTTTTAATAAATGGTTGGAGAATGAATGAATGAATGGTTTAACTTGCTGGGTCACCTTGAGTCAGCTTCTTTTCTAATGCTATAGTTTTCTCCTCTGCAAAATGGGAAATGTCAAATCTGAAAAGTGATGAGTACTTTACAGATAAAAGCAGTATTACACCAAAAGCAGAAAGCACTGCCTCTTCTGGGTCATTCGGTTCAAAACAAACGGTATTCCTGGGCATTCAAAGTGCATTATGCATCTCCATAAAACTGGTAGCCAGAAGGTGACAGAAATCCTTTTGAGGCTTCCAATTTTGAATTGTATATGGCTTTGAAAAGCTTGTGATCTTATGAGGTAGAACAGGAGGAAGGTGGCAGGCAGAGGTTTCCTGAGGAGAGTTGTGATTCTTGTAAGGCTCCCCCCTCTTGCTCGAGGCACACCTTTTACACAGGCCTTGTGAGAATTGTGTGTTTTTTATGCTCCTTTTGGTATGTTATCAGTGCTCTGCTTGCCCCTGTTTTCCTTAACTTTATTTTTTCACCAGAATGTCCCTCTTCCAGTGGAAAGCCCAACCATGCAGACATCTTGCTCATAAACTTACAGTATGTTTCAGAAGTGGAAATAATTAATGACCGAACAGAAACCCCACCTCCCCTAGCTTCACTCAATGTTAGTAAGGTAAGGACTTGAGGGTAGTTCTGGTTCTCCAAAACGGTGGGAAAATTGAGTCTCATTGACTCTTGGAAGTGAATACATACATTGTCCATTGTTTTTTTATTTTGTCATTGAGTTACAATTGCATGTTCTGATACCCTTTTAAAAAATACGTTCAGTTTTATTCCTGGATGTCTTCAGAAGACTTTAAAAAACATATTAATGCCCAAATAGAGAAAGAGTTGAGAGCTTGCTTTAGTCTTTTGTGAAAGAGGGCTTTAAAAAAAACACCCTGGAGTCTATGAGTGAACTTCTGGAATTGGTGGGGTTGGGTAGAGGTGTGGCCTGTGCAACCCAAAATTGCACATGTGTGCACACATGAATATGTATATGTTTGTCCTGGGTGGAGATATGAATATTCTTCAGATTCTCAGGGATTCATGATCTATAAAAATTTGAAAACCACTGCTTTAGAGCTTCATTTTGGTCTTTATGTTTGAATTTTGAGGTCTAAACAAAATTAGAGGTTTAGGATATTTTAATTTTAGATGTGCAAATTGATCTCTGGGAACCCCCAAATTACTTTTTTGACTCTTCAATTCTATCAGTCAAAGTTCATGTTGATTAATAATATTATCCCAAGACTTGTTGTAGCCTTTGCTGTCCCCTATACTTGGAACACTCCTTCCAAAGTGTCTGGAGCCTTATCCATCAGGACTTAAATGGCACCTCTTCTAGGAACTCTTTGGTTACCCAGGCTAAAGTAATTTGCTCCCATTATTCTCTCTTAGAGTACCTTATCCTTCAAGCTAAGGTGACATATCCTTTAGAGTCCAACCTGTGACATTTCTTAGAGTAAAGGGGATTGCTTTTGTTTTACACTGGGACAAGTATAGATCAATGTGCCCTGAGCACATTGGGACTAACGTTAGCCTATTCATGGCCTTTTTGTAATTATAATTGTATTCCATTTGTTTACTTTTCTATCTCACCAAACTTTCTTTTGTCAGGATGGGAACTATACCTGTTTTGTTCATCACTGAATATACAGAGCCTTGCACAGAGTAGGTGTTTAATAAATATTTGTTGAATGAATATGTTAGGCTTTTGATTTTAGTAGCAGCTGCCTTAAGTCTCTTGAATTAGTGTGGTGGAAGTTTTTCCCTCTAGAGCAGTCTTGTAATAATGTATGTTCTCTTGCCTGTCTTGGGAATATGGTGTGTTTGCTAAGAATTGAACAAAGCAAGGGAATACTCGGGCAGTTGAAACAATAGAGGGTAACTGAGGCTAGCAGAATGTAATTACTGCAGATACAGAGCTCCCTTTCCAAATTCCAGGGAACTACCACATGTTTTTTTAGCGATCTCAAAAGGGTCTTAGGTTTCATATTAAAGGTTGTTGTATATGTAACATCCCATTCTTAGAAATAGAACGATTTTTGAAATCCTGGCTTAGTCAGGTACCTCCTACTAGAGTATAGGAACTCTTTGGGTGTTTTTCTGTTAGCTGAAGAGATTTTAAAAGATTCAAGTGAAATAGTTTATTCCTAGTATGTTGAGAGAAATAGGCTCTAAGTTATTCTTTAGTATTTATTTATATGGTATATGAAGTCTGTCACTAAATAAATGGACCTTTAGTGAGTAGTAGAAGAAAGATTACCTGAGAGATGATTTTTTCAAATTTACAAGATACTATTTTCTGCTCTGTGACCTGTAAGTGCCACCAATTATCTGAGAGAGCTGGGAGTGGTATGGGTAGGATTGTTAAGAAGTTCTCATATATTTTACCTCAAATATCAATACAGGGTGGAGCAGAAGTAGTTTTACAGTTGTTCTTGTGGAAAATAATACAGTAGTTAATAAATAATAATATGCCTGGCAGGCATGGCTCAGTGGTTGAGCATTGAACTATGAACCAGGAGGCCACAGTTTGATTCCTGGTCAGGGCACATGCCCGGGTTGCTGGCTCCATCCCCAATGTGGGGTGTGCAGGAGGCAGCCAATCAATAATTCTCTCTCATCATTGATGTTTCAATCTCTCCCTCTCCCTTCCTCTCTGAAATCAATCTTAAAAAATATTTATTTATTTACTTTATAAGTAAATAAATAAACTGTCCAATCTCCCGATTAAAAAAATAATAATAATACAAGAATAAACTCTGTTTCGCATACTTATAACTGTAAACTTACTTTTGCCCCACTCGGTAGTTTGTGGTTATTGAGTTTGTGGATTATCTTTGCTTTTATGATTTTGTTTTCTGCTGGTCAGTTTTAGTTGTTTACTAGCATTGTTGTAAACTAATAGTTTAGCTACTCATTCAAGAAAGAAATAGGAAGTAATAGATAGAGGAATACCATAAATCTTTACTTTCCTTACATTATAGCCTGCTTGCCAAGTTTTGAAAAATAGTTTGCTGGGAAGAAAAGTCAAACTAAAAACGAAAGTTAGGTTGGAGGGTTGTCTTGGATTCTTTCTAATTCTTCCATTTGTAGAAATGTTTATGAGTAAGCTATATTGGCTTTCCCTTGAAACCAACCTTTGAAGCTGTTTTGTGATTCCTTCTTGAATTTAGTTGAGATTAGAAGAGCCTGCTGGGCTGTAACTGAAAACAGCTAATCTGTGCAGCTGTTATGTTGCTTAGATGACATGAAAAGTCCATCTCATTTAAGAGCATGGACTTTGGGTTTTTTAAAATGGAGGATTGTTTAAGCATGTTAGATGAGAACTAAAGTGCCCTGAGACCCCTGAAAGAAAACTGTTGATGCTCATAGTCTAGGGGAACACTACCTGTGACTTCCACTTCCCGTGGAAGATCCATCACATGTTGGCTCATCTTGCTGACGTAGTAATTGCTCTGTTTAATTAAATCTGTTGATATAAACTGTATATTTGTTTACTCCGACCCAGCAGGAAATGGAAGAGAAGGCCTTTTAAAGGAAATACTAAATTCCAGCCCAACTAGAGAAGGTATGAACTAGCAATTGGAGATGAGCCTGTTTTGCTTTCTATTGGCAGTTCACTGCAGGCTAAGAAGTCCTATGTCTATCCACAACAGTGGGATGTAAGAGGAAGCTTGGAAGAGGACAGTGGAGTTGCAGAAGGTGGAAGTTTTGAATATCATTTTCTCCACAGTAACGGAAGTTTTGAATATCACTTTTATCTTCTCCACAGTAACATTGTACCTCTTAAAATGTTCCAAATTTTTTGACTATAAGACAAAAGCATTTAAATAAAAGTACAAAAGTACACCAAAGCCAATCATAAGTGAGGTTCAGTTTATTTGCCATATAGCTTATTAGTTTACTCTGTCATGAGGAAAGCTTAAATATTGCTTGAGGATGAGAGCCCTAGGGTCCTCATGGTTGGGTGAATTAAGGTGATTCTTAAGGTCCTTTGAATTGACTTCGCTTGTTCTCTGGGGATAGATTGCACATGGGTTGATAGTGCTCTCAAAAGATGATTTAGGGGCATGCCAACATGAACAGAGTTCTCTTTTATGTAGCATTTATCAAATATTTACTGAAATCTCTTATGCAAGGCATTGTGGTAAGCTCTGTTGGGGACCATACCTTATGTTTTTCAGTGCTAAAGTTTACAGAGAACTTTGACATCTCATTTCTTTCCATATTTATTTCTTTTATTTAAAATTTTTTTTTATGATATATCATTTCATCCTCACAACCACACTGTGTGAGCTTTAGAGTATATTCTTTTCCTTTTAACAGATGAAAAAATAGTCTTACCCATTTAAGTGACTTGTTCGAAGTTATATGGCTAATAAGTAGTGTGGGAACTAGTATTTTCACATGCCACCCTCCGAACTAGCAATCGTTAGACATCTCATTTAATCCTAACAACAGAGGATGAGTCACTGGCTTAAGGGAATACAACTAGTAAGTAATAGAGCTGGGATTTAAACTCTGGTCTGATATTTTAATGGCAAAGTCCCATTGTTTTTCTACTTCTGTGTTTTTAGCCTAGGGAGCTTATAGAGTAGTTTAGTAAAATGAAATTAGTAACCAAATATCTGTAACCCTAAATAATGTTTCTAAGTAAAGAGAAACATCTGTGTTGTGTGGTCAGGAATAGTGTGGTTTAGTAGAAGGAACATTGGGACCAAGCAGAGAAGTTTTTAAAGTCACTTCTCTGCCATTTAATCTTACTGAACATAAGTTTTCCCACTGTAAAAATGGGATGTTAGAACCTATCTCATAGAGTTGTTTTGAGGATTAGGTCAAGTTGACTAGCCTTGGCAGATGTTAGTTTTATTCTCCCTCATCTGCTCTGTGTAGCCAACTGATGTTCCTTTAATTATGGGATAAGGGGCGAGATGGGGGAAGGGGAGCAGTATGTTAAAGGGAAGACAGCCAAGAACATTGGTGCTATTACCATGTCCGTCTTTTTTGGCACTGGATCTGCATTTGTTCAGATATTGGAACTTGCCAACCCCAAATTGGGAAAAGTCAAAGTTGTATTAGATACCATTAATATGTAATATCTAATAATTAAAAGATGTTTTTAAGAGACCTCTTGGTGGTGTCCAAAATTAACTTGAATTTCCAGGGCAATGTTATGAGGTGGCATAGTTAAGTGAACACTTGCCTGAGTACTGGAGGTTAGAGTGGCAGTCATAGAACCTAGGAGGCTATGCTTTCAGCCTCTGAGACTCTTAGGAAGGAACTCATTGACACAGCCACGACAAGTGGATGAATTCATTTGTTTCGATAAATGGATCCAGTGCATTGAAGGAGGTGTAAGTCTTCTTATCACTTTGCTGAGTTGGAGAAGACTTTCTGGAGGAGATATTAGTGTGTTGGGGGCGGCAGGAAAAGGGACAAAGCATAGAAAATTGAAATCCAAGATAAACTGTCAGCCTCTTACAAACATAAAGTGAATGATCAAATGGAACCAGGAAGAGATTCAAAGAGCTTATCGTAAGTTCCTGGTAATGAAGAATGAGTTGGCTACTTTTGGCTAAAAATGTATTTGGAGATGGGTCAGTGAGTGGAGGGATTTGGTAAGGCTGAGAAAGTAGAAGAGACAAAGTTCACTTTTAAAAGAAATGGATACCCTGGACAGTGTGCCTCGGTGGTTGAACATCAACCCATGAACCAGAAGGTTATGATTCGATTCCCCCTCAGGGCACATGCCTGGGTTGTGGGCTCGATCCCCAGTAGGGGGCGTTCAGGAGGCAGCTGATGGATCTCCCTTCCCTCTGAAATCAATAAAAACATTTAAAAAAGAAAGACGATACACGAAGTTCACTTTTAAAAGAAATGATGCCCTGGCCAGTGTGGCCCAATGGCCGAGCATTAGCCTGTGCACTGAAGTTTGATTCCTGGTCAAGGGTGTGTACCTGGGTTGCAGGTTCAATCCCTGCCCTGGTTGGGCCCATGTGGGAGGCAGCCAATCCATGTGTGTCTCTCACATTAATGTTTCTCTCTCTTTCCTCCCTCCCACTCTCTCTAAAAATCAATGGAAAAAATATCCTCGGTTGAGGATTAACAGCAACAGCAAAATAATAATAAAAGAAATGGACATGAGTGCCTTACCTTTAGGTAAGATGTCACACTGAGGGAAGTATGAGTTCCACCATTTTCAAAGCTAAGATTTAGCGTAATCTTCTGACTTTCTGGTTATTTGAGGATTAATCCTCAAGCATGAGTAAATTCCTGGGGTAGTTGATAAACACTGCATTGTGGCCTATATTCATGGATCTATATATCTTGACCCTAATGTGTTGAGATACGGAGTTATCCCCAAGGAAAATCAGATGACTTAGCCACCTTATGTTTTGGTATGTGTATATTGGTAGGAGGTAGAAGGTGTTTATATTATGTGTAAATGTGGGAAGGGAAATAACTACTGTCTAGTGAAAGCAAGCCTTTTTTTAGATAAAAATTTTCTGGCTTCTAGAAGCTATACTATATAACCTGTTGGTTCACTTAATTAGAATATGTTGTCAAGGCCACAGTTCCAGGTTAGAGTCCACCAGTAAGTTTTGCACCTGGCTTTGAGCAGACGGCTCTTTCCTTAACAGAAGTATTATGAATATACAAGTGGGGGGTGAAGAGGAAGAGTTCATCGCTGCTGAGTGATAGGGCATGATAAGTAGTGTTTGTGTCAGATGAAGTCAGAGAGGTAGAATGGTTGCCATTTAAAAAAAGCATTAGCCTTTTGAAGCAGATCACACTCGGTGGCATTCCAACTTTGGGGTCAACCTGACAGCCATAGTTGGGGGTACAGTGCTTTAGGCTATAGTGCATGGCAGCCAGCTGACTCAGTACTGAGGGCTCTCCCTCATTAGGTCAAGGATTTGGTTCTGAAGGGAGCTTTCTTGATATTATGGGGATCTGGGAAGAGCAACTGTCTGCCTGAAAAGACAAATTGCTGAGCCCAAGTACACTGGGTGCCGTAGGTGTGCTGTTGCAGCCACCTCTGCACTCTACCTCTTTGACACAGAGATGAATCAAAATAAGGACTTTACTGTTGGGTCAGTAGTGGCATCTGTTCTAGTGTTAAGAAGGGGGCATTTAACTGGTTTAATTTCCCTGGCAGAGAATAGGCATGGAGGTTGGAATTTTGAGACTAACTTTGGTAAGTACCAGAAACTATCCTAGAGAGCAAACAAATTTCACTTCAACTAGAAAATTAAAGGACCTACCTAGTATGCCAGGAGCTAACAGTGGTGTGGTAGAATGTGGGGAGTATGAAGAACCGGGTTCTTTTTACAACTGGGCTGCTAATGAATTGTGTGACCTGTGTTAGTCACTTAACTTCTGGGAACTCTTTTATGAATCACTAACAGTCAAGATTTCTCTACCTTTTATCCACCTTCCCTCTCTCTTCCCCTCCCTTCCAGGTGCTAGGAATATAGGATGAATAAGTCACTGCCTTTGCCCTTAAGAATCTCATGTTGGGAGTAGTGAGGGACAGCAACACTTATCTTAATGGTAACAATATGGCAGGATCAGTGTTAGTGGAGGTGTGAGCAAGGTGCTGTAATAAGGGAAGCAAACTTTTTCTATAAAGATCCTGATAGTAAATATTTTAGGCTTTGTGTACTACACATTATCTGTCACAACTACTCAACTTTGCCTTTGTAGCAAAAGCAGCCATAGATAATCTATATATATATATAAAAGCCTAAGTGACTGTTACTACCAGTCAACCACTCGACTGGTTGCTATGACGTGCACTGACCACCGGGGGCAGGCGCTGCCCCCTGGTGGTCAGTTTGCACCCACAGCCAACCTCTAGCGGTCCCTCTTCCTCCCCAACCCCCCCCATCCCCGCCTGCCGACCCTGATCAGATTGGGACTGGGTGAGAGGGCCCCGATCTGCCCCAATGCCGGCCTGGCTGAGGGACCCCACCCATGCATGAATTTGTACACTGGGCCTCTAGTATATAAATAAATGGGCATGGCCATTCCAATAAAACTTAACTAAAACAGGTGGTTGGCCCAAGATGACTCACAGGCTGTGGGCAAACTACCTGTGAAAGTTAAAACTTTGCCCATAGCATATACTGACTGACAAGAGGCTGGTCGGTATTGTACAGCAACAATATGCTGGTTTGACAAGTATCATGTTAAAGTCTGGAGATTGAGGTGGTGCTGTAGCCCCTGGATTTGAGCTATTCATCATACTTAAAAGCACTCAACATATCTTAACATTCTAGTTTAGGAGAGTTGTTTGACTTCTCTAGTCTTGGCACATCAGAAAATGACGGACCCAATAATTTAGGCTTGTTTAGGGAATGCCTGTCAGTATTGACTTAAAATGCGTTCTTACACAGGATCTGTTCTTGAAAGCATTCCTGTGAATTAACCTTTAACAAAAGAAATAAAGGATGTCCTTGAGGTTTAGGGTGAGATTGGGTCCCTTTTCAGAAAAGAGAGGCCCTTCACTGACAGGCAGACAATTGTGTTCTGTACTGGGGACATTGATGGGAATGCCAGAATTCACTGATTTTTTAAAAAGAGATGATGGCAGCTGAGTCTTAAAATATTCATTCTCGCCCTAGCCGGTTTGGCTCAGTGGATAGAGTGTCAGCCTGTGGACAGAAGGGTCCCAGGTTTGATTCCAGTCAAGGGCACATATTTCGGTTGCAGGCTTGATCCCTGGCCCTGGTTGGGGTGCATGCAGGAAGCAACCAATCAATGTGTCTCTCTCACATCGATGTTTCTTTTTCCCCCCCTCCCTTCCACTCTTTCTAAAAGTCAATGGAAGAGTATCCGCGGGTGAGGATTAACAACAAAAAGATATTTATTCTCTTAAAAATATTTTCTTTTCATTCAAATTTATAACTATTTTCAACAATAATTTAGGCTTGTTTCTCTTAGGTGGAACTGTTTGAGTGTAGTGCAGGGTTAAGAACACAGCCTCCAGAATCAGACTGGGTTCAAATCCATTCTCCCACTTGTAGCTTGGTAAACTTGGGCAAGTTCTTAACAGCTGTGCCTACTCTCTCCATCTATTTGGTAGGAGTAATTTTAGTCCCTATTTCATAGGATTGTTGTGCAGATAAAATGCTTACTACATGCCAAGTGTGCAGATTGGTGCCTACCATGGAGTAAACTCTTGTTCAACAAGTTTAGCTCTTAGAATTTTAGTGTTCACTACCAGGCCTTTTTTGCTCCACCATTCCGGTGTTTGGTTCAATGTTTTGATTAATTTTTATGTATTCTAGAACACAACTTCAGGTGGGGTACTCAATCTTTTAGTTCCCAACTATCCAAGGTTGTAAAGAATAGTTTTATTAGAAACTTTCAGATAGGAGCTTTCAGTTAGGGAATAAGAAGTCTTGGAGATATTGGTAGTTGGAAGAAATACATTTTTTTAAAAATCTTTACCTGAGGATATGTTTATTGATTTTGAGAGAGAAGCAAACAAACATCCATCAGTTGCCTCCCATTCACACCCGGACCAGGGATCGAACCCACAACCTTTTTGTGTATGTGATGAGGGCACTCTAATCAACTGAACCACCCAGTTGGGTTGGAAGAAATACTTTTTAAGAGACTGCTTGTTGCTAAGAATGAGGGCTTTCCAAGAGTGCACCTCAGAATTGAAACAGTAGGAGCAAGCATGGGCCCTTAGGATGACAGTTGTTCTTAGCTGCTCTGGTCCGCCATCCTTCAGCCTCCACCAGCCTTGCAGGCAGCACCGGCAGCTGCAGTGCTTCCTAACCCTTCTGTGAGGGCAGCTGGTGGAAGGCCTGGATGCACATAGAAGACAAACTGAGTGGCTTATTGGAGTCAGTAGGTCACATCGGGCAGGTTCCTCTCTGGGCTCTCCTTCCCATGTTGTATCAGCTGTCACAGCCTGCTAAATATTTGCAGTAAGAATCCCTCTGGATTTCCCACAGCACCTGTGCTCTCTTGGACTGGGTGTGTGGAAATAAAATGGCCTAGCTGGTTACTAAATAACAAGATGGAGTGTATATTGTTTGGATTTTGTTGTGTCTGCTTCCTCTTCATGTCACTGAGTGCAGCAAGAGATGTGTTCCGTTGGTGTTCATTAATTCATTGACTCAAGGGGTAGCCAACAGCAGGCATCACTAGAAGCCTTTTAATATTAATGTGCTTTGATATCAAGTTCATGCACTTATCTCTGTTGCCCACATCAAGGTGCTATATGTAAAATGGCCACAGGAAGAAGCACAGGTTAGTAGACTAGGAATAACTGTTTTTACTGGGGAACACAACATAAAAAAAAGAGAGGCAGGTAAGTACAAGCTGTCTTGTGCAGTCGTTTCAATTAATCTACATGCATATTAGTAACAAATATTGGTAGGTTTGTGTTTCTCGGTTGCCTGAACCCAGTGTACTCTTAAAGTTGGTTCCTTTAATATTCTTTGATATTCTAACGGCATAGTGCTTCAGTTTTGATTGGGAGATGCCAGCAGCCTACATATTCGCATTGAAACTGAATGTAGTATGGTGCTAGTCATTGAATTTAAAAAATTGTCATCTTGCCCTGTCTAGTGTGTCAGTTGGTTGGAACGTCGTGCCGTACACCAAATGGTGATGGGTTCAATTCCCGGTCAGGGCACATAATCCAGGTTTGGGGCGGGGGGTTGACCCCTCCTCGGGCATGTACCAGAAGCAACCAATCAATGTTTCTCACATCGATGTTTCTCTCTCCCTCTCTCCCCCTCCCTCTCCCCTTCCCTCCCTCCCTCCCTCTGTCAAAAAAAAAGAATCAATAAAACATATCCTCGGGTGAGGAGGGAAAAATTGTACTCCTCATAATTGACCCACCCTTCTAAGCTAAGGTGGGTCCTGATGACCCTCCCACCTTCTCTACTAAGTGCAGCTTATTGGTTCCTTCTAGCAGTTTGACAATGACCATAAACTTAATAACTTAGAATAAGTGAACCATATACAGATATGTGTTAATTTACAAAAATATGATGTGGGGAAATTTAGATCTGTATAACAGCTAATGAGCGTAGAGTGATAGCCACTTGCTTTACCAAAGGAAGCTTATCCACATTTTTCATCAGTTTTTAGGAACATGTTATAAAAGAACAAAGTAATGTCCCTCTTACTCCCAATTTTGAGAAGAAATACTTTTAGATTCTTTTTGCGAGGATAATCTTCCTTGTGCCTAGCCAATGGGGTCCTCTGTGGAAGAAATTTACCCCGTACAGTTCCTGGTGAAAGCTGATCGCAGATACAAGCATTTTTCAGATTGCCATGAAAATATAGTCTGTAGTTTTCAGGGTTTGCTGTGAGTCCAGTCCGCCCAACGCACAACTGTAGGTACAGGTAGAGGATATTGGAGCAAATTTAAATACAGTCAACGTACACTGATTTCTGCTGACTTTTCCAAGGCTCTCCCTTATATCATTTAACATTTGGGATCTGTTCGCACTATGAGTTGACATGGAAAATCATCTATTCTCCTTTGCTTTCAGAGCCTTTAGAAGAGATTGTGCAACTGGTATTTGGGGGGAGTGTATTTTGAAATAATTGTTCTGTAACCATTGTGTTGCTGCTATTCAGGTTGTCCAAACTAATCACTTCTGGCTGAAATTTATATCCATTTTATTCTGCCTCTACCAAAAAATGGCTCCCCTCCCTGAAATTCTTTTAGCTTGATTTATGAGTTCTGTTCTTTTTAAATATATTTTTATTGATTTTTAGAGTAGAAGGGAGAGGGAGAGAGAGAGAGAAACATCAATGATGAGAGAGAATCATTGATCGGCTGCCTCCTGCACATCCCCTACTGGGGATGGAGCCTGCAACACAGGCATGTGCCCTTGACCAGAATTGAACCTGGGACCCTTCAGTATGCAGGCCGACGCTCTTATCCACTGAGCCAAACCAGCTAGGGCTATGAATTCTATTCTTAAACATTCTGCATAAATACCTGGTTTCTCTGAGCCAACTCTTCTCTCTTACTGAATGGGTGATGTTATGTTTTTAACCTACTATGGAGGTGGCAAGGATATTTTACTTTGAGTACCCAGACTATGTAATTATTACAAGCTTTATAGGAGCGGCTTTGTCTGACCCAACATTGGGAGATGCTTTGGTTTTCAGGGATAAACATTTTTAAAGAGACCTCAAAGTGAGATCCTCCTGCATGCTCATGGGGGTAAACATCTGCCTGACCACCAGGCGCTTCCCAGGAGCTCTGCAGGAGCTTGGTTAATCCAGGGAAGCTCTGCTGCCCTTCTGATTTTCCTTCTTTCCTTGGAGACTTCAGATTTTCTACAGGGTTGTTGGGAAAGTGAGACTCAAGAAAACGGTTACCAGGGTTTTCTTGGTGACTAAGCTTTGCTTGTTGTCACTTAAAATATACCACCAACAGTTCTCTTTCCATAGAAACTGCGTGCTTTCTTGCTACAGGTGGGATTGTCACTACTCAGAATTGCTGTCAGCCCTGTGCATTTATTTCTTTGTGAAGTTGTAGCTTGGTGGGGCCAAATGGCAGGACTGGGCTTGAAGATTATTTACTGCTGCTCTCTCTCTCTCTCTCCATGTCCTGGGGACCATGTGAAAATGGAGCTCTGGCTTCAAATCACTGCAGAGTCTTGGCTTTTCTTCCCTCTTTCATTTAGGGAGACTGAAATGATAGTGTTTCTGAGTTCGCTCTTCTGTGCTCACTTCCCCTCCTTCCTCAGCCAGTCTCTGAAACTCAGATGCAGGGATGAGACTCCCCAGTTCCTCATAATCCAGTTGAAGGCCTCCTTTTCTCACCCTCATAGTCAAACCCATGCCTCAATAAAGTGCTTCATTTTACTAGCAAACAGTTAGATACTTTGCTTACTTTTCCGCCAGTAGAACAGTATTTGGTTTATGGTTTGAAGGGTCACTGTTAAAACAGAATACAAATGTTTAAGAATTCCAAGCATCTAGGTACTTTGCGAATGTGCTGGAGGTATGATTACCTCTCTTTGTATTTAAGGAGCTAGTGTTTCAGGACAAATTGTATGTTTGCACATGTCTTTTTGTGCTGCAGCATCAATATACTAAGCTGTTCATGTGTCTGAAAATCTCAATCATTTGACTTTCAGATGCATTATCTGTCTTTTGTTTTAACCATCTTGTCCAGCCTATTTGTTTTGTCTTATACTCAAACAGATTTGTACTCCAAGTCTCTAACAACCAATAGTGGTGGGGTGGGGGTAAAAAATGTATTAGAGGACCAACAGGATCAACAGGGGCCCCACCCCTGTTCGGAGGAATTTCCTATATTTTAGTAGAATTTTGTTTGATCAGTTCGTGATTGTTTCACTAGATGGCAGGTAAGGAACTGACATGAAGTAAAATGCTGGCCCTTTTTCTAAAGAGCAGGACCGCTCTTCAGTTCAAGCTGAAGATGGACAATATCCAGGTTTAGGTTTATTTGAGTCTTGGTTCCCTGTATGAGCACAGATAATGGTGCTGGAAAGGTAGAGTCTTTTTGTGCTCAGTTCCCCTCCTCCCTCAGAGAGTCTCTGAAACTCAGAGGCAGGGATGAGACATTAATTTCTAAACCCGAGGCTCTAGCACAGTAGCTGATAAATATTCTTAATTCTCGCCTTTCATAAAAATGTTTGTATTATCTTTTAACTCTGACTACCACTTTCCCATCAGGTAGCTCCACAATCATCTATCACATTACCCTGCTCTGTTTCCTTCCTAGCACTTAGCACTGTGTAAAGTTAACCTTGTTTATATTTTTGTTTATAGTTTTAATCTCCACTCCCTCCCTTCAATGCTGTATCTCTAGTTTAACATAGTAAATGTCTGGCACATGGTAGACATTCAAAACATTGGGAGGAAGGAATATTTGCCAGGAAAAGCAGTAATTATTCAGGTATATTGTGTGTATTTGTTTCACTTTTGATCTTTGAGAAAACTGAATCTACCCAAACCTGTCTTTTCCGGCCTCCTTTCCTCAATTTTGGCTTGACTGTTGGGAAGAATGAAGGTGAATGCTTTTCTGAGTCTCTTTCCTCTCCCCCACTTTAGCTTGCCAGCAAAGCACGGACAGAGAAGGAGGAGAAGCTGAGCCAGGCCTATGCAATCAGCGCTGGTGTCTCCCTAGAGGGCCAGCAGCTCTTCCAGACCATTCACAAGACGTGAGTTGGGGAGCATAGAGATCCCTTATCCCGGGGGGTGATGCTGCCGGGTTGTGCTGTCTGGTGGCTGACTTTCAGGTAGTTGTGTTCCTGAAAGTCACCAGGGAAGCTGGGTAGTGTGTTAGCAATACCTCGACATCCAGGGATAGGAGTACTTGTTGCCTTTCCATACAGAAAAATGGGGTAATTGTGGACAAATTGTTTCTCTGGGCTTCAGTTTCTTCATCTGCAAGACTTAGTTTTCAATTAGGTTATCCCTAAGGGTCCCTTCCATACCTAGTATTCCATAATTTAAAACTAGTGATCTGTTTGTCTTTTATTATTTTATCTTGTACCTTTCTCTAAAAGCTTATGCAGTTTTGTTAAGGAAAAGTTATATCTCTTTTGCTCGTCCCGATGGTACATTGGGATGAATATAGGGAATTAGGGAGAGCAGAAGGCCACTTTATTACCACCTTCTAAAAGACATTTTGTCACAGCAGAAGTCATTTGACTCCACTAGCTTCCCTAGTTGCTGAAAAACTGAACATTTGACACTCCTCCTCCCCCCTGCTGCCTTCTGTTACCCTATTTAACCACCTGGGTCTGGTGCACAGATGGCAGCTGGCATCAGAGCTGTTTGAGTCCATGGTGTGAGTCTCTGAACATTTACAGGTATGTGAAGGAATTCTCTTAGTAGTATCAGCTGTCCTGGGTTTCCCAAAGTGTGAACTGGAATGGGTTTTCCCAGTCTAGCAAGTGCCCAGCTGTTTGATAATTGAGAGGGACCATTTTGAGGAGCAGCTTCCATTTAGGTGGCGGGCAGAGTACAGATCACAATAAGATGGGGCATTTGTTCTTTCTTTCTAAAGGTGCCATTTCTCCATAGGTCAAAGGTTGGCAAACTACAGCCAGCAGGCCACATCTGCTTATTTGTTTATATATCATCTGTGGCTGCTTTTATGGTACAGTGACAGAGTTTAGTAGTTGTGACAGAGATTGTATGGCTTCAAAGCTTAGAAATTTGCTATCTGACCTTTTATATAAAAAATATACCAATCCCTGCTCTGGCTGCTACTCAGGTTGAATGTAGTGGCCTGAGCCTAGCTGAACTCAATTTTGTTTGGACTTCTGGGGCTGCCACTAAATTTTCTTTGGGTTTCCAGGTCCCTAATGCTTCAGAGCAACTTTTCTGGGTCCTCCTCAGAGTAAATGTGCATCAGTTTCATTGCTTTTCCTAGCCAGTGATACCCAGAAATGTTTCTTGGCCGCTACTCCTCATGGGCTGCTGGCAGCTAGTGTTGCCTGAGTGGTGAGCTGGGAACTTGGGGTCAGCAGGAGGTGTGGGATGCCTGCAAGAGGTAACTTTCACCTGTTCTCTTTTCCTTCCAGCATTAAAGATTGTAAATGGCAAGAAAAAAACATCATAGTCATGGAAGAAGTTGTTATTACACCCCCATATCAAGTGGAAAACTGTAAAGGCAAAGAGGGCAGTGCACTGAGCCATGTACGCAAAATAGTAAGTATAAAGGAGCCATGAAACTTTAAGTAGAGAATGATTCCTTGGCCTTCACCCTCCAGCATCAGGGCAGGACAGTGTGCTGCAATTCCTGCCTCCTCTGATATAGCCACCTTGTGAATAGCCCTGCTTTGCCACCTTGCCTCCATGCAGTGTGCTGCTCTGCAGCTGTGGCTTAGACACTCCTGCAGGGGTGGAACCACTGGGTACTGTGGAATAACTCGAGTGGTCATTTGCAGTATGGTCCTTTGTAATGTGTGGCTTTTTGAAATTGCATGATATTGGCCTGAGCAGTTCCTCTCATCTCAGGCAGGATTCTTCTCAGGAAGGGCTAGTTGGTATAAATCAGTTGCCATTGGTGTCTCTGACCCTGCATATGTCACCTGACTTTTTAGATTGAGTTGTAGCATTTATAAAAACAAACAGCATTGAAAGACCAACATTGTGAATGTAAAAAGTTTTAAGACTAATTCCCCACCAGCTTTCTGTTCTGTACTTGTCTGAAGAGGGGAGAGGGATTTTTGGATCATAATAATCTCTTTTCAGTTTCCATTTTAGTTTATAGATTCATCTTATTTTAGCCAATCTTAGCTGAAGCTGCAAAAATTGTGGCTGAAACAAGACCCCCCACCCCCCAACAGACAGCAAAAGCAAAGGTGCCTGAATAATCTGTGGGCTGGTCAGCCAGGAGGGGGCTGTCGAAACCTGGAGTGGACTGTTTGAGAGGCCTTGTGTGCCTAACTCCTTTTCTGACCTAGGCTGACTGGTCTCTTTCAGGTTGAAAAACATTTTAGAGATGTGGAAAGCCAAAAGATACTGCAGCGTTCACAAGCCCAACAACCACAGAAGGAGGCTGCCCTGTCATCCTGAGTCCACATACATGGAGGACTCTTCCAGCATCCAGCCAAGGAGGCGATGGTGGTGGCTTCAGCGGAGGCAGGCCGGGGGAGGGAAGGGATCCTATATTTCCTGTTGGCTCTTGTTAACAAAGGGTCAGCGTTTCTAAATCTTAGACTTGAACAAACAAAACACCCAACAAAAAGAACAAGAGAATAATTTAAAAGTTGAATCATTACTTGACTAACAGACTTTGGTCCACCCTGTCCTTTTCACAGCTCCCTTCTGGAACAGTCACCTTGTTAATTTTATTTTTGAAAATTTCTTTCTGGCTCTACCCTTTCACCTCTGACTTTTCATTTCCTAGTCTGTCCATGTCATTCTGTTGTTACAAGTGGCTACACTTACCTTGTGAATGATTGAAAGAAACTTTTACATCTTCCAAAATAAAAGTAACAAGCTGACTGTGATACTTAAGTTGAGAACAGCAGACAGAGGTCTCACTTTAAATTCCGCGCCCCCCCCCCCCCCTTTTTTTTTTCTTTTTCTTTTTTTGCACAGGGCATGGCTTGAATTAGTTTTATTTTTCTTAACTTTAAATATATATATGAAAATATATATTAAAATATTCTCTAAATATTTTCTGCTTCTTGCAGGTCTCTTTTTACTAGATCATGGCCACTCTTCCCACCTCATCCCTCTGAAAATAAAAATGTATTGCCCTCCCTACCACCCATAGCCAGGCAACTAACTTGACTTAGTTCACAGCAGGAATCTCCGGCAGCACTTTGTAGAGCCAATGTGTGCAGGTGGGAGTTGGCTTTGAGGGTTCCTGATGGCTTTTAGTCTTTGTGTGTGTACCAGTCTCACATTTGGCTGAAACCTCAGGATTCTCCTTCTGCCTTTTGTCTTACTTCACGGTACTAGAAGAACCTCCTCACTACTCTCCTGTCTCCTACATGAGAGCGTCAGCTGCCCTTTTCTCCAGTGTCCTCTGCAGAACTATTTTGCATGGCACATTCGGCTCCTCCTTGAGGGATGATATTCTTTTATCAGAAACCTGGAGTCCACCGATCTCCACCTCTCTTTAAGTGTGTATCCAGAGTCAACAGCCCAGAAGAAAGCTTGGGTTGCCTATAGTTTCTCTTCTGACAACCTCCTACTCTATGCCCATGCCCACTCCCTTTAAATTTTACAAGCTTATGACAGTTTGTATGAGCTCAGCCATTGGGCAAAAAACCTGAAAAGAATTCTGGACTTTAGCCCACCAGTTTGTCTGGTTTGATAACCTGCTGAGAGCCAAAACTGGCACCTGTTGTCCCCATGCCTTTAGGACCGTCCAGTGGGGCAGAGTGTGCCACCATCTGAGTATCGGGCACTGAGTGGGATGTGGGTGATGCTCATGTGACTGGCTAGAGCTTTGGGGGTGGGGTGGGGGTTAACTACTATTTTTTTGGCCATGATCTTTTTCCCCTTCCTTTTTTTTTTTTAATTAAATAAATGGATCAAAATTAAATAATTCAAGCCCTGCCTTCAAAATGAAATTTTTTTTAGTATTGTTTAGCAAAAAACAATAAAAACCCAAATTTTTTTTAACCATCACTCATGTCTCGGATTTGTGTATCTTCAGAGGCCCCAGAGGGAGAGGATATGAGAGTATGTGTGTTCGGTTTGACTTTTCCATTAAGTTTCTTTGCTTTCTACTCTTAACCCTCTCTCTTCCACTCCTTGAGAATTCATCCAGAAATACGGTACGAAGTGTGTAATTTAAGAAGGGCATCCAGGGTTGGGAGTTGTGGGTAAGTGGAGTAGCAGAATAAAGAGGCTGGGTACATGCATAAAACTATTTGAAGTACCATGCCTTTGATTTAGTATGCACAGAAATGTAGACTTCTGGAAAAGGGAAAAGAGAAGAGACCTTGCAAGATCTAGAGAACCTAAGAGGTACGATTAAAGGAGTGAAAGTGATGAGGGGGAAATAGCAAGCCCAGGGGGAAGCTCTCTGTCTCATGCCTGTATTATCATTTCCTCCCTATTAGTCTCTAGGTCTGTGAGTGGGAGACAGTACTGTTTCTGGTAGGAAGCACTTTTGACTCTTGTTTTAGTTTGTGAAGTCGTGTGTGGGGACTTGAAGCAATTGAAGCGATAGAGTTAGTATGGTGGGAAAGACAGGCAGTGAGGTGTAGGAGAACAAGGGCTTTGGAGACAAAATAGTTGGGTTCACATCCTTACATCTTTTTTAAAAAAATTATATTAAAATTAATTTTTAGAAGAAAGGAGAGAAAGAAACATTGATGTGAGAAACATCAGTCGGCTGCCTCTCACATGTACCCAGATCAGAAATCGAACCCACAACCTTTTGATTACAGGATGACACCCCATCCAACTGAGCCACACTGGCCAGGGCTTACATCTTTATTTCCTCACTTTGACTGTAGATAAGTCATTTCACCTATCTGAACCTTAAATATGGAACTAATACCCATTTCCTAGAATTGGTGTTCAGGGTTAAATAAGATATTTAAAATGCCTAATTCTTAGAAGGTGCTGTGTAAATATTGATATATTAGGTTGGTCCTGGGATAGTTAAATCTGGAGATGAGATTGGATTAGATGATTTCCAGAGGCTTCATCTTTGTTTTAGAATTCTGTTTAGATGGCATTTTAAGTAAGGCTAATATGTAAAAAAACAACATTTGGGCAGGGGTAGGGGCATCAGAACCCTACCCTCTTGTCTCTCACAGATCTCATCCCTACCTCTTCCCTGGAGTCCCTGAGGAATTTCTTTGATTATAATTTGAAAACCACTCATTTTATAGGAAGAGCTCCACCTGGGTGAGGGACCTGTCAAGAGTACCACTGCTGCCTGTGGTGGCAGAGCTGGAACAAAAGCCGTGGGCTCTTACTATTGCTTTGTGAGTTTCCAAACTATTGGTATATGTATTGCTCACATTTGTTTGCCAGATTTAGGGTAGAACACAGAGGAGACAGGAAAGTGGCAGAAATTGCCCCCTAGTTTGAAAGAACATTGGACTGTTGAAGAGTATGATGCCAGAAGTCTTCCTTTTATGATGAAACATACAGGTAGTTTTACACTGTCTTCTTGGCTTGAGACATTCGCCTTCTCCAAATACACACACAGCTCTATTCCCTAGCACCCGATTATCTCCTCATTGCCACATAAGCCTTTACTGCTGTTTAGAGCATCCAATTCGTTTGGTATAAACAGCATAAACAACCACACTGAGTTGACACAGAATCTGCCATGTAAGTTGAGTAGCTCATTACTGATGAGTGTTGAAAATATGAAGATTGTTTAAGCACTTCAATATTAGTTCAGGGGCTCTAGCCTGGGAAACACTGATAAAAAGTAAAGGTTCCTTGACATTTTTGAAGCTAAGAATGTGTGTGTCAAAATATGTTCTTCTACCTGGCCCGTGTGCTTAGTGGTTAGAGCACCGACTCACACAGCCAGGGTCTCGAGTTTGATTCCTGGTCAAGGGCATGTACCTGGGTTGCAGGTTCGATCCCCGGCCCCAGCCCCAGTCGAGGCGTGTGTGGGAGGCAACCAATCAATGTGTCTGTCACATCCATGTTTCCCCCTCTCCTTCCCTTCTCTTCCACTCTCTCTAAAAAAATTCAATGGAAGAAATATCATCGGGTGAGGATTAACCAAAAAAAATAAAAATCTGTTCTTTCTTAAGATATGCTGGTTAAGGAAGGAGTAGAGAGAGTTTTCAGTCATATACAGAAATAGAATCTACTGTCCTGTTGGCAGGATACTGTGATGAGAATGTATAGTGTTAGAAGCTACAATGTACAAGATGAGGGTTGGGACAAGGTCAACTCCTTTGGAAGATGATCATTGTTTACGTGGTGGATTTGTTTTCCCATCATTGCTGCAGTCTGTGGGTGCCAGAGAATTCCCTTTTAAGAAACTTGAAACCATTAGCCGGTACCACCTAAACTTCAGGGGTTTAACACCATGAAGTTCCTTACAGGTGAAAAAGTGGTGCTATTGGGCTGCTATCCACTGGTGGTGGACTACTGCTGGGTTATAAAGTTTCAAAACAAGTTCTTTTGTGTTCTTATATGGCTTATTACAGGAAAATTAGAAAATAAGGCAAAAAATTTTCATCTGCCACCTAAGACATTGTTAACATCTTTCACATCTTCTAGGTTCTAAGATGCTTCTTCCTATCTCTTGCATTGCTGAAAATGCAGTGCACTTCACAATGTCAGAAGAAACTTGTCAACTATTCCTTAATTTCTAGCCCACAAGGGGCACTCTATAATGTGTTGGCATGTTAGATGTTATATAGAAAAGGTATGAGGCTGGGTGATCTCTGGGATTGCTTCCAACCTCAGTAATTACTTCTGTCTTCTTTGTGTTATCTTGTAATGCCTTGGTTCAGAGTCACCTCTGAAGTTATCTTTGACAATTAAAATGGAAAGTGATTCCTGTAATTTGATATCATACTAGAGGCCTGATGCACGAAATTCGTGCAAGAGTAGGCTTTCCTTACCCCGGCTGCTGGCACCGGCTTCCCTCTGGCACCCAGAACCTGCGCTTCCCTCGCAGCCCTGGCTTCATCCAGAAGGTCGTCTGGAAGGACATCTGGTCTAATTAACATATTACACTTTTATTATTATATAATGGCATATGACTTGTATGCCTTGTAATATAGCTACTTGTTTAGGTTTATCTTTAGTGGCCTAATGGGGATTTTGAGACTCTTAAGGCAAGGATTATGGCTTAAACATTTTTGTATTATTTCCTACTAGTAGCCCTGTGCACGAATCCGTGCACCAGTAGCTTTCTGTGGGGCCTGGCCTCTCCACGCCCACTGCCCAGAGGCCCATCTGTGCCCTGGCCTGGCCAAAGGCCCATCCGTGACTGGGCACAGGACACTTACCTCGTTGCCAGAGCAACGAGGCAAGCGTCCGCCAGGCCACTCACACTGCCCGCTCTCAGCGGCTGCCCCCCTGGGACTGGGGGACTCTGGCTGGGCTGAAAGGACTGGGAGCTGCCATCTTGTGGCTATGGGTGCCACCAGCTTTGTGACGGAGTGATGGTTAATTTGCATATTATCCTTTTATTAGATAAGATAACCCAGCCGTGGAGATAAGACTAGAATTTTGAAAGACTAGAAGGTAGAATTTTGAAAGTCATCAGTTTAATAACTTGAGTTGCCTCAGCCACAGTAAAAAGTGGTCCAGGATTGACTGGGTTTTGAAGAAAGCTTGAAATCCGGTTTGGGAAGAGACAGGAGACTAGTAAAAGGCATGGGAGGGAATGGGAAGGGCAGCATCTCTCATTCCAGCTTGAGAAGCAGTGGGGCTTTCCCCCAGGTTTCTCCAGAGCAGATTTGGGCAACTGGGACCAAGGCTGGTCAGATTGTGGCCTCCCAATTTTTATTGATTTCAGAGAGGAAGGGAGAAGGAGAGATAGAAACATCAGTGATGAGAGAGAATCATTGATGGGCTGCCTCCTACTGGGGATCGAGTCCACAACCTGGGCATGTGTCCTTGGCCAGAATCGAACCTGGGACCCTTCAGTCCACAGGCTGACGCTCTATCCACTAAGCCAAACTGGTGAGGGCACTCTCTTTCTTTTTTATTTTTATAAATATTATTGAATATTACATGTTTCCCCCTTTTTTCCCCATTGACCCCCTCCAGTTCACCCTTGACCCCTTGTTGAAAAGTCTAAAGTGGAACAAAGTTTCTTTCTGAACTGGTGAGATGAAGGCAAGGCATATTTCTAGTGACTTAAGTAACCTCTTTTCCCTTTCCCCCAACTAATCATTCTGATGCTAATTCCAGCAGGTAGTCTTCAGTGGAGGGACTAACAAGTGGTTTCTTTTTCTAATCTGGTCCCCTTTATTCTGATCTCTGGCTTGAAGTAGTTGCTTATGCTTTAAGAAAGTGTGTGTACTGCTTTAAAGAATATTCTGGGATGGCCTCTGAGATGTGATTTAAGCTGAAATTTGAAGAACAGGTGCCTGCAAAGAGTGCTCAGATAGAAGGAACAGAAAGTGCTAAAGTTGAGGTTGGCAAGAACTTCGGATGTTTGGGAACTGCTAGAAGGAAGGTGGCTGAAGCGTAGTCAGCAGGATGGAGCAGTGGGCAGAAGCCACTTCATGCAGGGCCTTGTGGCCATTGTAGGGACTGGAATCTGCTCTTGGCACAGTGTGGAAGTTGTTGGAGGGTGTTAAGCTGTCAAGGGATTTAATCTGATGTTAGGCAGCAACAGTGGAAGCAGGAAGACAGTTGTGTTAAGAGATGGTTGCAAATCTAGGCAGGAGATGGGAGATGGTAGTGACTGAAGTGATTTCAGAACTGATAGATCTTTTTTTTAAAATATATTTTATTGATTTTTTACAGAGAGGAAGGGAGAGGTATAGAGAGTTAGAAACATCGATGAGAGAGAAACATTGATCAGCCGCCTCCTGCACACCTCCTACTGGGGATGTGCATGCAACCAAGGTACATGCCCTTGACCGGAATCGAACCTGGGACCCTTCAGTCTGCAGGCCGCCGCTCTATCCACTGAGCCAAACCGGTTAGGGCAGGACTGATATATCTTGCTGATGTATTGGATGTGAGGGAAAGAGAAACTAAGAATGACTTCTAGGTGGATGATGACAAACAATGGGAGAGGAATAGCTTTGTGGAAAAACCAAGAGTTCTGTTTTCCATTTTGTTTTGCTAATGAAACACTGAAGAGCAGATGGCAGCTGGGCAGCTGGATAATGAGCTTGGAATTCAGAGGAGAGGACTGGTCTAGAGCTAGACATTTAGTTTTTACCTTGTCATGAACTCTACGAAGATGGAGGATGAGATCTATGTCCACAGTAGATATTTTGGCCTCTGATACAGGAGGCCCTTCATTGTAAATAGGAAGGAAGAAGATAGTAGTACAGTTGAAGGTGAGTTTGCACATTTAGCAGGGAGGTGAAGTTGAGGGAGGATGTGTCCTAGACACATAAGGAAGTACATAAAATTGCTGAGTTCCCTTTAGAGGTTTGTGTTCATGCATTTAGGGTGCAGCCAGTCAGGTGCCCATTGTGTGACTTGTGTTCAGTGACTTGGCTGAAGACACAGAAGGTGGATAGTTGGGTACAACCAGGGTGTTAATCAGGTCTGTATAGAGGGAGAAGGGATTTCAGCTGATGGTATTTGCAAGGGTGTTACAGTGATAGACCCTTCATCCCTACAGATAGATGCTGTTGTCAAACACTTGGTTTTTGTTCAGATTAGCATTCTGAAAGTGTCTTGCTGTCATCCCCCCTGTACTGGCTTCAGGAAAGATATGCAGCCATGTAAATCCAAGAGTCAGTATGTGAAAGTGTGTAAAAATATAGGATGCTTCTAGTGCCAGGGCTGGTGCAGGTGTGGTATGGGAAGCTCAGCACAAATATCCCAGCACTTAGAGATGCCCGGGATCTTGGAACTCATGTGAAACAGTCCAGCCTCCCAGTTTAGGTATCTCTGTAGCTTTAGCCACAGACTGCCCCTGCTTGAGCACTTGGGTTGATGAGGAGCTTACTGTTTTGAGAAACAGCATGTGATGGCTGTATTGTGCCCATTTGTCCTCCAAGCAGCTGCTCATTTCTAGGACTGCATGCAAGTACTTGCCCTTTAGGATGTGTCCTTTGTCTTGCAGCTTTTGGGTGAGGGTCCAGAGGAGTTGCTACACTGGCAGATATGACTGGGAACTGTCTTGTCTTCAGTTAAATGGCTTATTTTTAGCCAACTATTCCAGCCTATTAAGAGCTTTTTACAAATCTTGATTCTGTAATATACTAGTTATCCTTCCCAATGTTTTGTTAGTTTGAATTTTTATAAACTGTCTTCCAAAGGGATATCATGAAAGACTTTAATAAGATCCAGATGTTTGTCTATGACAACCATCCAGTAACCCTGTTAAAAAAGGAAATCAAGTTGTTTGAGATCACTTATTTTTAATGAAGTCATGTGGCACCTAGTGGTCATCATGTTTAGCTCACTAGTCAACATGTTCAGTGAGCCCTTTTTGAATTTTGTTAATTGTTACACTTACTTGTCTGACTTGAAAATTGGAACTTTGGCTGAGCTCAAGTCTCTGGCAACCTTCTGTTTGTAATGTTTTCTCAAAGAATATTGGCAGTGATTCCTCAAGCTTTTCCAGTATAATTTGCTGAACCAGATTACTTGAATTAATTCAGAGCAGCTCAGTTTGATCAACCAGAGGCTCAGATTCATATCCTAGATTGGTGGTGGCTCACCTGCTCTTGCCATTCAGGGGACAGTCTGTGGACACTAGAGGGCCAATGCACGAAATTCATTCAAGGGCCTTGGCCCTGGCCCCACCCGCCACCCTGCAGCTGGGGGTCCTCTGCTGCCTCTGCCTCAGCCCCCGCCCACTGCAGCTTTGTCCAGAAGGAAGGACGTCTGGTCTGATGAGCACATTACACTTTTATTATAGACCAGAGACCCAGTGCATGAAATTTGCGCTGGTGGGGGGAGGGGCGGGATACGGGTCCCTCAGCCTGGCCTGCACCCTCTCACAATCCAGGATCCCTCAGGGGATGTCCAACTCACAATCCGGGACCACTGGCTCCTAACCGCTGGCCGGCCTACCTGCCTGCCTGATCATCCCTAACTGCATGCCTGCCTGCCTCATTGCCCTTAACTACTCTGTCTGCTTCATCACCCTAACCACTCTACCTGCCTGCCTAATCGCCCCTAGCTGCTCGCCTGCCTGCCTGATCACCCCTAACCACTCTGCCTGCCTTTCTGATTGCCACTAACCACTTGCCTGCCTGCCTGATCGCCCCTAACAACTCTGCCTGCCAGCCTGGTCACCCCTAACCACTTGCCTGCCTGCCTGATGCCCCCTAACCGCCTCTGCCTCGGCCCCTGCCACCATGGCTTTGTCCAGAAGGTCATCCGGAAGGACGTCTGGAATGATGTCCAGAAGGTTGTTCGGCTGCCCGGTCTAATTAGCATATTACACTTTTATTACTATAGATGGTTTCTTAGAGGGGTGTTTGGCTGGCATGAGGGACATTGGCCCTATCTTTGGAGCACTGTAGCTTAGTGGTTAGGAGCATGACTGGATTCAAATAGTTCTGAGTTGTGTCAGATTTCATCTCTGCCACTAATTAGCAGTATGACTTTGCATCTTAGCTAACTTTGCCTAGCATCAGTTTCCTCATCTGTAAAATGAGTGTCTCAGTTGAGGATTAAATGAAGCCTTTAATGAGATGCTTGGCCTTGAGTAACCATCTCCTCCAAATGTCATTATTCTTTGAAGAATTTGCTGGGTGGAGCTAATGAGCACACTGGGGAACGTAGAAAGTAATTTGTGTGGTCTCCTGGGCCCAGGCAGACACCTGGCCCCAGAGCTCTCTTTGTCTCAGAAGGAGATGCTGGGCTCTCTTTGAAAACCAGAGTAGAGTATTTTGACCTTTGAACTAGTGAGAACAAGAGAGCATGCCCTTCCTTTGTGTCTAGACAAGACTTAGGTGAATTTTATAGATGATGGCAGATTTATGAGACAGGCAATATAGAATGGAAGACACCTGGCTCCTTCCTGACTTGAGAATGGGCTCCAAGGAGCCTCAAGTTGCTATTCTCATATGAAATAGAGCAGGGTGTAGGGTTCCAGAAGGGAAAAAGGGGAGGGGGGGTGGATCTGTTCTTAAAACAACAGGGCAGGATATAAGACCACCAGGTCTTGGCGATTTCAACCTGTATCTCATCCCCACTCTCAGGGCTATGGCTTCCCTGAAAGCTGACCTCTCTACTGCTTTTAGGGGTGAGGCTCCGGCCTGAGGCCAAGAGGGCAGGTAACTAGAGCTGAGATTCTTTCCATTGCCATTCTTGGGCTGGGACTGCATTCAGCAGGTGGTAGCAGGAATACAGGTGAATGCACTGGGTTTCTGAGGCCTGACACCTTGACCTCAGTGGCTAGGCCAGGATCTAGCCAGGGCTCTATCCTGCAGGCAGGAGAAGGCATTTCTACTTGAGACTATATGGGAAATGAGTGAAGTGAAGTGTGAAATTGGAGTGAAAAAGGGATCTAAAGGATTAAAAACTCCAACTTCCCTGATCGCTTTTCATTCTAGTAGGAATAAGGGAATGAGAAGTAGCTGGGGGTGTCGGGGGGTCACGATGCTGAGATTTCCAGCTGAGATGACTTGCCAGAACCTAGGTAGGAGGTAAAATCAGAGGGGATGGAAGGAAGATTCCTTGAAACCACATTGAGGGGGCCGGAAAGTGAAAAGACCCCTGATGGTGTCTGCTTTTATTTTTCTCTCCTAGCTTCCATGCTTGCCCAGGGTTCTGGGTGGAGGAGTGAAGCATAAAGGTCTCAGCATCCATGAGCACCTGAGGCCATCCTCACCTCAGCCCCTCATGGGGCAAGGACAGGGTAGGTGTGGCCATTCCTTCCATGGCTACAATAGTAGCATCAGCCTTGCTTGGAAATCTGGTGGCAGCATACCCAGTACCATGCACCTGGCTAGCCACTGAGTGGTGGACTGTGGAGGCCTCCACCTGCTCAGTCTCCCTCCCAGGCATCCTGACAGTCTGGCTTTTGGAACTGAGCCACAGTAATCCTGCCACCTGCCAGGTGGTTCCTTCCAGGGCCTGTGGGGACTGCAAGTGCTGCTACTTTCTCACAATGTCCTATGGGATCTGGCTGGTAGAGCACTGGGTGGCCTGGGTTTTTCTGGAGCAGCTGGATGTCAGCTACAACCAGCTGGTGCACCTGTCCATGGACTTCTCAGCCACCCTGGGCTCTGCTCCGCCTACACCTCTCACAACCTGCTTGCCAACGTGAACCCCTGCAGCCTGTGGGGCCTGGGAAGCCTGGAACAGCTTGACCTGAGCCACAGCCTGGCCACAGTTTGGGGGCCACTTCTGCCTACACTGACTCTTGCTTGCTGGGAACCAGCTGTAGCAAGTTGGGGATGTAGCCCTGGCCACCATGCCAGGCCTGGAGGTCCTCTGGCTGGGAATGACATTAGCAAGCTATGCAGAGGCTGAAGCCTTTGCAGCTCTGTGGGTGCTGGGCCTCCTCTCTAGTAGGCAACAGCACCTCGAATTTAAGGTGATGGTGGGCATCCGGACAGCATGCACACAGCTGCTGCTGGCCAGTAATCTCTGCAGCAGGCCTTCCGGAAGCTGGACCATCTGTGGCACTTGTATGTGGCCAACCTGGGCAATCTGACTTGTGCTGGACCTGGGAGGCTGTTAGGGGGCATAGCTGAGCAGTGTGGAGGCCTGGCTTTGCTTGTCTGAGACAGCTGCTGTGCTGGGTATCATGGGCACTATGCTAGTCACCATGGTGCTGTGGTCATGGCCGAGGGCAAGTGCAGGTGGGGGTGCCCCAGAAGAACAGGAAGCCCTCTGGAGAGGTAGGGTGTGCTGTAGAGAGAAGCTGAGGCAGTTGGATTGGGGAGGGCAGATGGACTGAGGAAAAGGAATGTTCCTCAGAAGTCTAATGGGCTGTAGTCTGTCCAGGCAGGGGTGGAGAGAGGAGGGACAAATGGCTATGTTCATCTCAGGTCTCAGAACCCCATTACTCACTTATTTACCACTTGTGATCTAGCACAATGCCAGCATCTTTCCTAGCCCTATAAAGAGGGATTTGGCCCCTAGTCCTCAGTACCCCTCTGGGGAGAAAGCAATAAAAGATAGAGACTGAACACCAGAGGGGATTGGGATGGGATGGGATAGATACCAAGGGAAAAAACTTCATTAATCCTATTCTCCTTCATACATGTCCCTGCTGTCTGTTTTGGGGGACTTAATTGGAAGGTGTGGTGTGGGGTAGGGGGTTGTTCCAGGTGCGGGCTCCTAAAACTATTTTATGGACATGTATGATCCCATTTCCAGTCCTCAATACCTTAGCTCCTTCCCAAGGTTGTGTATCTTGTCCCATTTGAATCAGGGATGGGTGAGGAGATTAGGAAAATAAAGTCAATTGGAAAGTTTGTACTATGTGTGTTATGGTGATGAAAACTTACCTCATGTAGTTGTCACTGGTGGGCAGGGAAGGTAGGCAAAATGACTTTTTTGTTGTTAATTCTCAACTGAGGATATTTTTTTCCATTTATTTTTAGACAGTGGAAGCGGGATGGAGGAGACAGAGAGAGAGACACCCATTGGTTGCCTCCCGCTCTTGCCCCAACTAAAGTTTGCAACTGAAGTACATGTCCTTGACCGGAATCTAACCTGCTACCACTCTAACCACTGAGCAAAACCAGCTAGAGCCAAAATGACCTTTAATCCAGGCTTTTTCTCATTCCTCTTGCCTGGAGACCTTACCTTCCCACCCTCTGCCCCACCATACACTTACATGATTCCATTCCCTAGGGTTTCTTGTTTTTTTGCATGGATATATCCCTCTCTCACATTCTTTCTAGCTTACCCAGACTTTATTCTAGTGACTTTGTGAAAGTTAAATATGAAAAAGTGTTTTGTAGTCTAGCTTTTACTGGCTGATCAGAAGTTTTTATTTTTTTAATAGAATTTTATTGATTTCAGAGAGGAAGGGAGAGGGAGAGAGATAGAGAAACATCAGTGATGAGAGAGAATAATTGATCGGCGACCTCCTGCACGCCCTGCACTGAGAACTGAGCCCACAACTCCGGCATGTGCCCTGATCAGAATTGAACGGTGACCTCCTGGTTCATAGGTCGACCCTCAACCACTGAGCCATGCCTGCCGGGCTGATGGGAAATTTTTAATTCACATGGTCAGAATGCTGTTTGGACATGAGGCCCCTTTTCCCCCAAGGGAACTAGAAACAGACCTGAATTAAATGGCCTAGTGGGAGTGCTTATAGAATCTTAACTTCAGTATTGGAAGATAAATTTGTATTGTAGGGTGCTGGGATGGGTGCAGGAATATATGTGGGGGGGGGGAGGGGAGCGGCAGCTTTGTGGTGGCAATCCCAGAATGTTCAGAACTTTTGCCTATTTATTCAACAAATAATTAAGTACCTACGATGAATAAGATAGTGGCAACATCTTTTGTTCACTTTATTCAGAACATATGTCCTGAATGCATCTTGTATACTAGGGCCTGAGAATATAGTAGTAAACAGAAACCAGACACTGTCCTTGGCCTGGGGCTCACAAACTAGTATTAATCTAATCATTAACACAAGAATTACAAATATATAATTGCCTGTGTGCCAAGTGATTCAAAGGAAGGGTACCTGATGGTTATGAAAATAAAATAGGAAGCTGAGAACAAATGAGACCAAAGGAGAAGTGGGGGAGACCAGTTGGAAACCTGCTGCAGTTAAACCTACAAAAGATGGTAGTTTGCGCTAGATTGGGAGTATGGCAACTGAAGAAAATGGACTGATTTGAGATGTCCCATATATACACCTCAGATCTCTCTCTCAGGGGACATAGGAAAGGCAGACCAAGACCATACTTCTCTACAGGTGACTTAGGAGAACCCATTACTTTGAATTTAAACCAAAGCAGAGGATTTCCTCAGGCTTGAGTATGTACACCATTTACTGAACCCCTATTATGTGCTAGCATCAGCATTGTCACATTTAAACCTCACAGCAACCCTAAAGTAGAAGTCATTTCTATTTCACAGATGAATCTTGGAAAGTACAATATGCCCAAAGTAACAGGGTTGGAGTTAGGATCTAGCTGCATTCCAAGACTAGTTCGCTTCATTAAGTTATGACTCAAGGCTTTCCCACTGTTCCTTCCTTTAGTCTAGTTTTCAATTTTGCATCTACAGAGAGGGGGCCGTAAGCCTCCATGGGCAGAGGGAAAGGCTGAACTCTGTTGCTAGAACATCTCCTTCGGTCCAGAACTACAGGACGAGAGCCTTGTTTCCCAACGGAAGAGGTAAAAGCAAACCCCGCGAGACAGGAAGTTGCGTATCGCACCTCCGCGCCGGCCTCCCAGACCCGGTTGAGGCCGTGGCGGACTGCCCTTCTCCAAGATGGCGTCGAAGGTGGGTTCGCGACGGTGGCTACTGCAGCTGCTCATGCAGTTGGGCTCAGTGTTGCTCACACGCTGCCCTTTCTGGGGCTGCTTCAGCCAGCTCATGCTGTACGCCGAGAGGGCCGAGGCGCGCCGGTGAGCGGGCCCCCGCGGTGGGAGGCGGTACAGCGCGCCCCAGGAACGGGGATGCGGTGAGGTGGGGAAAAAGTGGGGCCCTTGGGCTGGGAGGAACTGGGATCTCAGACTTGTTAGGGGCTCTGGTCCCGAGCACGGTGGACATCGAGCATAGCGCGGGGGTCATGGCCATGAGAGGGGTCTCCGGTTTGGAGGAGCAGTGGGGCTGGCGGGAAGTCAAGGGGTCTCAAGGCTCTTCTCCCCTCTTCATTCTCACCTCTTTGCTTACCCCCTCCCGGCTTGCAGGAAGCCCGACATACCAGTGCCCTACCTGTACTTCGACATGGGGGCGGCCGTGCTGTGCGCGAGCTTCATGTCCTTCGGAGTGAAGCGGCGCTGGTTTGCACTGGGGGCCGCACTCCAGCTGGCCATTAGCACCTATGCAGCCTACATCGGGGGTTACGTCCATTACGGGGACTGGCTGAAGGTGAGCAACCCGGCCCCGAGGAGGACTTTGCTAGAGTGATGGGGAGCCTTGGGCGTGTGGAGATTTCACAGACTGCAAGAATGGAAGGACCTTAGAGACCACACAAATCTTCCTTTCAGAGTGTGGAAACAGACTTACACCACAGTTATCATCACAGGTGAAGGAGCAAGGATCTAGGTCACCTGGTTTCCAGAGCCCTTAAAACCGTTAGTTTAGTAATCTCAGACTCATAGGGCTAAAGGAACCTTGGAGGTGTTTGGCCCAAAGATCTAATTTTGTGAAATTTAAGTAATCCTAGTGTAGCACATAAGCCTGTAAATGACAGACCCCTGCCAGGCATGGTGGGCTTGGAGATAGACCTGGACAAAGGCACTACCCTTAAGGAATGCTGTCTGTCCAGTAGGGGAGGCAGATGTGTGAACAGCTACAGGAAAGTGAGATCAATGGGTTTTTATGGAACAGACTATACTATATAGCGGAAAGAACATTGGGCTGCAGGCCTGGGGGTGGGAAGGAGATACTTGGTAACTGGGTTCTACCACTTTCTGTAGGATCTTGAACAATTTAATTAACCCCTTTGGGCCACTTCTGATAAAAAGAATTATCTATTTCTGCTGTACCTGCCCACCACACTTGGAAATGATAAGAGGGTTTATCAAATGGAAGGGAATGTATAGAGAGGAAGTTCTGTGCAGTCAGGAAATATGTGGCAATTGCAGTTCCTGACTGGGGTCCCCTTGCCTTGGCCTAGGTCCGTATGTACTCACGCACAGTTGCCATCATTGGTGGATTTCTTGTGCTGGCTAGCGGTGCTGGGGAGCTCTACCGTCGGAAACCCCGCAGCCGTTCCCTCCAGTCCACGGGCCAGGTCTTCCTGGGCATCTACCTCATCTGTGTGGTAGGTTGAGGGACTGTTGGCTGGAGGTGCTTGACTGGGAGTAAAATGTGAGCCCATGCTTGGCAGAACTCAGGGAGGTGGGCACGTAGATCCTGATGGCCATGCTCTGGGAATTGTCCCTGCCAGTTTCTGGGCCTCAGAGGCCCACCAAGAGCCTGAGACCTGGCCAATATTCTTCCAATATTATTGCCACCAGGGGGAGAAAAGATTGGCCATTTACTCCCAAGCCTGAGAGGCAGGAGAACAAGATGGATTGTTCCTCATAGCTCCAGCTCCTAGAGGACTGGGAGAGGAGACAAAGGAGAGGTTTGGTGGGTTCAGGCAGCAGCTGGGACTCTGCCACTTCGAACTGATGGGGATGGGAAAAAAAAAAAAAAAAGCCTGGGCCAGTTGGCTCGGTTGGAGTGCTGTCCTGTACACCAGAAAGGTGCGGGTTCAATTCCCAGTCAGGGCACTTACTTAGGTTGTGGGTTTGATCCCCTATCGAGGCACGTACAGGAGGCAACCAATTGATGTTTTTCTCTCATATCAATGTTTCTCTCCCTCCCTTCCTCTTTCTCTCAAATCAGTAAATATATCCTCAGGTGAGGATTTAAAAAAAAAAGAACTGATGGGGGATGCCTAGTTAGCCAATTGTGGTCGTCCCTAATACCGTTAGTTACTGGGCACCATATTCCATGTGCAGAGCTCTGGATTCAGTGGTGAGAGCCCCCGTCTTATCTTCTGAGCTCCCAGAGAGAGGAAAGACATAGACCTTAATTTCATGTAGCTCCCTAGTCTGAGGGGGAGATGTATGTAGGTCCTACTTTCAGAGAGCTCCAGTCTGAGACAAGAGTCAGAAGCCCACCTTGCAGAGGCTGACTTGCAGGTGCCATCTCAGGTGGGCTTCCGACAGGCTCAGCTTGTTGGACAGTCTTAAAAGATGGTTTGTCTCTAGGCCTACTCACTGCAGCACAGCAAGGAGGACCGGCTGGCATATCTGAACCATCTACCAGGAGGGGAGCTCATGATCCAGCTCTTCTTTCTACTGTATGGCATCCTGGCCCTCGCCTTCCTGTCTGGCTACTACGTGACCCTGGCTGCCCAGATCCTGGCTGTACTGCTACCCCCGGTCATGCTGCTCGTAGACGGCAATGTTGCCTACTGGCACAACACACGACGTGTTGAGTTCTGGAACCAGATGAAGCTCCTTGGAGAGAGTGTGGGCATCTTTGGGGCCGCTGTCATCCTAGCCACTGATGGCTGAGTTGCACTGGGAGAAGCTGAAATGGGTGCAGGGAGCCACTGAGTGCCACCCTACCTTTCTTGCTGGCCCAGTTACGTTTATTTATGCTTTTTGGTCTGTTTGTTTGATCCTTTGCTCTGTGTGTATGTGTGTGTGTGTTGGTAAGAGACAGGTCTGTTCCCCAATTCCTGGGTTCAGCCCTTGATGGGGAAGCCCTGATGATGATAATGCCTTACAGGGTTTTTCCCCCTGTTTGTTAGGAGGAGAGCTGAGGCCAGCTGCTCCCCTGGGTCTTATGTCCCAGAGAAGAGAGTAAGGCGGCACTAGGGTAGGGGTACTGAGAGTGGGAGACAGAGGAAGGAAGACCGAAGAACTGGAAGTGAGCAAAAGTGAAAAATTGCTTTTGAGCTAGCAGATGCAGCTACGCTCTGCGGTGCTTTTGGAGACTGAGAATGAGTATGCGTGGATCAGGCCCTGGAGGAGCAGAGGGGCTGGTCTCCATAGAAGTCACAAGGGTTCTCAGGATATGCCAGAGGCAGAAATAACACTAGTTGTCTACCTTGAGAGCAGAGCAGGCCACAGTCCCACCCTGTGAAGGGGTGGGGTAGGCAGCGGCCAACTTTCCGCTTCCTGCCTTCTGTTTCCAGCTCTGGTTAGCCTGGTGGGGGTGAGTGCCCTCCCAAACACCAGACCACACAGTCCTCCAAAAATAAACATTTTATATAGACATTTGGCTTTGCTTCTCTGTTCTCCCCGTGGGACACTTTGCCATTGGCTGGGATTGATCTTGGGTTTCTTGAAAGAACATATCTGGTTAAGCTCCATCAAGGCCCTCCCGTAATCTTTCCCCTATTCCGAGAGTTCCCACAGTCCTTTGGCTCTCTTTTCAAGGATCTCCTAATCCTCCCTGTAGTATATTCTTTTGACCTCTCACCTCAATCCATCTTGTAGCTTATTTTTCCTCCCCATTTGAAGTCAGCTGCTTTTGAATAAATCCTTGGTGAGAGCAACCTTGAGGGAGAGAACTAACATTAAGTGTCCACTATGAGGCCAAGGGATTTACATTTTACAGATAAGAAAATGGAGACTCAGAAAAGGTAAGCAGCTTGCCTCAAGTCACAGGGCAAACCCAGCCACAGAGCTGGATTGCAGGTCAGGCTGTGTAATGCCATCGCCCAGATGTATACTGAGCATCACCCTTCTGAGGGGAGACAGGCTGCTCTTGGGGTTTGGTTCTCACAGTCCCTGCTGTGCTATGGTGGCCTCTTAATGGACCTTTTCCTACTCATCCATGCACCTCCTGGCAGAAGGTAGTCCCAGCAACCAGTGTGGTACCTGGAACATCATGGGGTCAAAAATATTCAATGAAACCTCCAGCTTTGGCCTACTGCCTGTCTGCTCCCACAAAGATAGGGACACAACCTCTAGGGGGCTGCTGGGGGCGGGGAGGGTTCTGTGCCCTGCCTGAAAGGGAGCTAGGACTGCTGTTGGTCTGGCCTGTGGAATGGAGGATGTTTCCGAACTTAGGAATAGGGGAGCCCCTCTGGGGGTTGCATTGAGGGATATGGTGGCAGCATTCATCGTGTGGGCCCTCCATCTCATTTAGCTCCTCTGGTCTCTAGAAGCCCCCTGGTTCCCCAGCCCACAAGATCTTGCTCTCAGAGAGCCACTGCTCCTTTCAAGTGTGAGCTGACTCTCAGACAAGTATTTTCATTTTAATCAAGGCCTCCTGAAAAGTTGCAACAGCCAAAGGAATGAAAATGAGTGGTAGAAGATCAGGCAGATTGGGCCTCTGTGCTGTGTTTTAGACAAGGGAGCCTCAAAACAGCACAGAAGCCACAGAAACTGACCTACTTTAAGTTTAGCCCTGAGTAGAGCCTGGGAAGGCAAGCCCTCCCCTCCCCGCCAGATCCCTAGACTGAAAATCGAAGGCCATCTGGTGGTGGCTTTGGAGCAAGTGGAGGTCTTGGATGGACTCTTCCTGTGCTTGTCCCACTTCGCCTCCCACCTCAGGCAGAGTAGAGTAGGGGCTGCTTCCTCCTCCAGATCATTCCGCCAACAAACCTGGTCCAGCCTGTAGCTGCCTGGAGCCACCTCCAGCAGACATGGCTTTTGGTCCACCCTGGCTGGCTGAGGGCTTGCAGGGCTGGTGGTGAGGGTCAGCTGCCTGGGTCAGACGCTGGCTTGCAAAAGGAGTCCGGCAGCCCCTTGGCGTGGTTGACCAGCTCATAGGAGTCTCGGATATCAGCCAGGCCAAACCAGAAGAAGATCCACTGCTTGTTGGAAAAGCTGCCATCACTGTGCTTGAAGTACCTGGTGGTGGTGGGAGCTTTTAGTGCAAGGCCAGTGCTCATTTCTCACTGGTTCATTTATTGAGGACCTCCTACATACTAGACACCCCGCTAGGACTTGCTGTCTGTTACCTGATTTTATCCTCACAGCAGCTAAGAGCCTGGCGGTGGGATGCTTTCACAGAGAAGCAGCCAAGGCTCAGAGAAGTGAGGTAGCTTGCCAGAGTCTCAGCTAGGGTGAGAATGAGGACATCCCTTGCTCTCTCCACACTGCCTTGGCTGTGCAGCCAGGGAAGAGGTTCTTGTTCACCACTTGGTGCCCACAGAGCAGAGTAATGGGGAGTGAGGGGATAGTTGCTGAAGGAAAGAGAGGAGTGGGGGTTCTGCTGGGCCTGAGGTCCTAGTGGGCAATTGGGCCTGGAACAGAGCCTGAATGATCAGAATTTCTTAGGACCCTGGGAGAGATGGGGTGGGGGAGGGGCTGTACTTGCTTCCAGGAATCCACTGTTGCAGGGCGGGGTGGGAGGGGGGTTGTTCTGTGTAGTCTGCCTGTGAGGAAATCTCAGGCTCCCTGTGTGGTCCTGGAAAATGGGCCACAGTGGGCGGGGCCTTCCCGGGGAAGGACAGCTAGTGAAAGAAGGGGATGGGACGCCTAGCCTTCCTGGCTGGTGGACCCGAGGTGTGGCTGGCGAGGGCTGGTGAGAGAGGGGTATGGTGCCCAGCTCAGGGCTGGCAGGGGCAGAACCTACCAGGGATTGATGGGGTTAGTTACTCTGGAGCGCCAGAAAAGCGTCTGCAGGTCCCGCCGCAGACACTCCCACAGCATCTGGCCGGAGCCTTGGCCTTGGCGGCTGGAGTTCACCACAAACTTGTCCAGATACGGGGTGCCCCCCAGTACGGGCTCCGTGGTCAGAATGGCGGCAGCGTTGTACCTGGCGCAGCGGGGAAAGTCAGGCTGGGACTTCTCCTTGGTCGGAAGGGCCGGGCTCTGTCCCTTGGCCTCTGCCCTCTGGGGCCCACAGGCTCACCCCTCAGAGACGTAGACAGAGTGCAGCCGCGGGCGCAGCGAGGCCAAGTAGTCCTCGCGGAGCTTCTTGCCGAAGCTGGTGTTGACCAGGTTCACCAGGCGGCCCTGGTCCAGGCTGTCCAGGCTGCGCACTCGCAGCATCCGCTCCACATTTTTGAAGAGGGTCCCGGACCCTGGCGTGGGACGAAGGAGGAGGGGTTAGTTCAGCCTGAGAGCGAATTCTCATCCACTCCTCCGTTTGGGCAGCCTGGGGGGTTCCAGATAGGACTGGGGCTGATGGAACAATTACCCTCTTTGGGAGATTTCCCCAAGGACATGCTTTCAGTGGTCTGCATAGATTTGAAGGTGATTTTCACTCAGGGAAATGCATTTCCCAGGCAGATTGTCCCTGAAGTTCAGCCCACCGCCTGTAGTCCCACCTTCTTCACCTAGTCCTGCCCCCACCTCTCCTAGTTCGGTCCATTCCACTCGGCGTTGCCCGCCAAGCTCCGCCCTCTGCGGTGAGGCCACACACGCCCAAGCCACGCCCATCTCTCTAGTTCCACTCAACTTCCAGCTCAGGCTTGTGCACCCGGCTGACCTCCACCAAGTTCCGCAAGAGCTGAGAGCCTGTGCGGTGGAGTCCCCCTGTGGCCTGCTTACTGGCGGGGAGGCCCCCTCCCCTGCGTACCCCACTCCAGGGGCCAGTACGCACTCCCTGGACCCAGCCCTCTCTTGCCCCGCCCCCCACCCCCTTGCTGCTGCCTTTACCCTTGTTGCTGAAGAGCTCGGTGAGCAGCGTGCTGGCAGCAGTGATGGCGGCCGAGGAGTGGTGGGGCAGGCGGCTGAGCACTTCCACGATGAGCCGAATCTGCTGCCGTTCCTTGGTGCTCACCCACTCCGCACTGGTCACCAGGTCCAGATCAGCGGGCAGATTCACGTTACTCAGGACCTGCGTTGGGGCTAGGAATTGAGCCTCCGACCCGCAGCCGGCCGGCCGTGGATCACCCTGCCCCAGGGACCTCTTCTTGCTGACCCCTTGACCCTCACCACCTCCCAGAATCCTTGGCCAGAGAGGGCTCACATTTGGGCACCACGACGGGCTGAGCCCCTCCCGGACCCTCCATTCTCAGCTCACTCGGCTTGGGGGGGCTCAGCTAGGCCAGCAGTGGTGGGTGACGCCTGAAAGAAGGGGACACACCTTGTGACTGCTGTCGCGCAGGCCGCCTGTGGTGTTGAGGAAGATGATTTTGGTGGGCTGCAGCTCTTTGGCCAGTGCGGCTGTCACCTCCAGCGAATCCAGGAGCACGGAGCGGCGCGCTGCTGTCTCCCCAATGGGGCACAGGATGGGGATGCTGCCCGACTCCAGGCACCACTGCAGCAGGTCGGTCTCCACCGAGATGGTGCCCCCATAGCTGTGGGCCAGACGTGGTGTTTAAGAGGGCCTCCTCCAGGCCCGCTGGGCTGGGGCAGAGCAGACGGGTCATGTGATCTGAGTACTGAGGGGCAGGCAGGGCTGGCACTGACCTAGCATGAGGGGCTGGCTCAGCAGCGCTCAGCACCGACCCGCCGCCAAAAAACGGCACAGCTGTAGCGGCGTTTTGCCGGAGCGCGTCCACCAGCACCTTGCAACTCTGAGCAAGCTGTGCCTTGGCCTCCCAGAAGGAAAGACAGCCAGAGGGCGCTGTGGGCGCAGGCAGCCCCAGGACCACCAGCGGCTTCATGTCCATGCGCTGCAGGAAGGCCAGTGCGAAGGCCAGGCTGGACACGCCCTGCGGACACTTGAGCACCTCCTCGTCCACCTGCGGAGGAGTGGGCGGTCAGAAAGCGCGGCACTGGCCCAGACTCCTGCTGCACCCGCTTGCTCCTGCAGCCTGGCTTCAGAGCCCCATAGGTGTCCCCACCCTGCCCAGGAGCTGTAAGGCCCCATGGCTGGCCACCGGGGCCCACCTGCTCCGCCCTTTGCCCCGTCGGGTCTTGCCATCCCCTTATCTCACATTAGTGTTCCTCTCTCGCTCCTCCCTGCGACCTTGGACTCTAGGACACTGGGGGGAGGTGTGACGGAAGTGACTCCTGCCCAGGTTCCCCACTTGCCATCTGAACCCTAACTGTGCCCATGGTGGGGGGCCTTCTCCAGCGCATCACACTAGGCGGTTCCGCACTCGGACTGGGCGACGGACTTTGGGAAGAGCTCAAAGCCTCGCCCAGTCCTGGGACCCCCTTCCTGGTTCCGCTGTGCAGAGTCTGCGGCCGGTCCTGCCTGCCCGGCGACACGTCGCCACACAACCCCGTGCCCTCGCTGTGACTCGGCCCGCGGCCGGCTCCTCTCACCTCCATGACAGCAAAGGGCTTGTCGGCGGAGTGGTGGTAGGTCTGGAACTGAGAGAGCCAGTGGCGCGCCTCGCCGGGGCTGGCCCCGCACTGGTTCAGGAAGGCGTGGATGTCCCGCTGCACCAGGGAGCGGCCACCTGGGGGCGCGGGAGGTTCAGGGGGTTCCGGGGGTGCAGGAGGTGGCCTCCACGACGGCTCTTCGGCTGCAGGGGATTGCGCATCGTCCTCGGCACCCACAGTCTCCTCTAGAGCTGGCTGTGCGGGTGCCCAAGCGGTGCTGAGCAGGCGCCCCGGGCTGGCGCCCCTCGCTGCCCACCGCCGCGTGCTGCTGCTCAGCCTTCGGGCTCCCCCAGTGCCGCGGGGACTGCGCAGCCTCCCGGCCGCAGCCGTGGCCCGCACAGCCCAAGCCCACCGCATCATCGCCATGACATCCAAACCAGCTCGCCCCCCACGAGTGACCGTCTGTCCCGAGCTTTGTGCTAACCTGCTGCGGGGCGGGACGGGGCGGGACTGGACCGGACCCGCCCAGGCGGCTGGCGGCAGTGGGCTCGGTATCGCATCTGGGTGCGTTTGAAGAGGGTCAGACCTTGGGTCAGTGGGCGGGCCCACAGGATCCCCCGCCCCTAGGGGGGAGGTCTGATGGAACTCATTAGCAAGGGTCACACGACCGAGATAAAGGGTGGCGGCGTCTTTAATCTGCGGCCAAGGCGGTTTTCAAGAAGGGCTCAGCGGACCCAGGGGTGACTTTGTGGGCCTGCGGGGTCTTGGATGATTAAAGGGGAGTCTGGCCCTAACTGGTTTGGCTCAGTGGATAGAGCGTCGGCCTGCGGACTCAAGGGTCCCAGGTTCGATTCTGGTCAAGGGCATGTACCTTGGTTGCGGGCACATCCACAGTAGTGGGTGTGCGGGAGGCAGCTGATTGATGTTTCTAATTATCTATCCCTCTCCCTTCCTCTCTGTAAAAAATCAATAAAATATATTTTAAAAATAAATAAATAAAGGGGAGTCTGACTGAGGCAAGAGGGGAGAGCAGGTGGCAGTTACTCCCCCGCTCCCCCCCCCCCCCCACTGAGGTGGGGAAGAGCCAGTGCTGCTGGAGGTCGGAGGGCTCAGCCCTGTTGTCCCAGCTCCAAGAAGCTTGGAATCATGACGTCACCAGGGTTAGTCAACACCAGCCGCTGAGTCCTACCTGAATATTTTTGTCATATCCTCAAATCACTCCTTAAAAGCATTAAATCTTTTCTTTAGACTTTGAAATTTATTCATATAAAAGCTTTAACTAAAAGGCCAGAATCACTGACCATATACAGAATAAAGTCTTGTTTTAAAAAAAATATTTTTTATTGACTTTAGCGAGAAGAGAGAGGTAGAAACATCTCAAACCCTGACCTCCTGGTTCATAGGTCGATGCTCAACCACTGAGCCACACCTGCTAGGCCAGAAGAAAGTCTTAAGAATAAGAACAAAACAATGTTATTAAATTCCAGCTAGAATGTGTTACCTACTCTCTTGGTAACACAGGGTGGGTATTATTATTATTATTATCCCTGTTTTACAGATGAGGAATCTGAGGCACAGAAGTATGTGAGGGCCAAGATCACACCGCTCATAAGCGGTGGAGATGGTCTTTGAAGCAAAGCAGTTCTGCTCCCAATCCACGCTCTGAGCAAGAATTAAAGAGGATTTACAGACTTTCACAGGATGTGATTCATTGTTACTTATTACTGTATCCTTGTGCCGCTCAGAGCACCTGGTGTACTTTCAGTGGTACACATCCTACACTAGGTACACTCTGACCCATGGAGTCCCACCCTCTGTGTTATAGAGGAGGAAAAGCACCTGTAGAGGTTGGTGTCTTGGCCAAGGTCACACAGCTGGAGTGTCGTGGCCAGATCCTAGGCATCCTACATTCCCACCCCCGCTCACTCCTTCCCTGTGCACAGGCCTGTGCTCCATGCCAGGAGACAGGCCTCCTGGGGCTCTGCCTGAATGGGGATCAATAGCCTGGGCTGTTGTCTCTCCTGAGTATCCCAGAGGATGCTGGGAGAGTACACTGACCCCTTCTGGGGATTCCCCACCCACACACACGTGCATGCATGCGTGCACATGCACTCACAGGCAGACCTTTGGCGGGGGGGCTGACCTTTGCAGCCTCCTCCATTAACTTCTTTATTTTCCTACTTAGAAATCCTTGGTCCCATAAGGAAGTGAGGCAATGGTATGAAGGGTCTGTACCCCTACCCTGTGGGACCACCTCCAGGGCCTTCTTTTTCTTCCCACTTCACTGCTGCTCCCCACTCCACCCAAACACACACACACACACACACTCTTCCTAGAATCCACCAGATGAGGTGGTCCTAGCCCCGGGGGCACAATCATTTTCCTCCCCGCTGCCCTCAGAGCCCCCATCCTCAGATGTGCCCCCTCCTGGGCCCATCCTCCCTGCCCACCCCCTCAGGATTCCTCCTCAGTCCCTCCCCTTTGCTTCTCTGGGTCTCTTGCCCTGCATGGCTTTTCTCTGCTCCTTCCCACCTAAATATACGCCCCTTCCAGTCCTTCTCCCCAGCTATGGCTGAGTCCTGCCTCCTGCCAACTCGGGGGTCCCAGTGAGGGCAAGGATGGTCTCTCCCTTCAACCTGGGGCTCCTTAAGGGCAGGGTTGATGTCGCCCTTCTCAGACTGGGGGCTTCCCGAGGGCCCACCCCTTTCACTAGCCAATAACATCAGCCCCATGTCCTCAGGACACGGGGCGGACACTGGCTGGAGAGCTCCTTCCCACTCTGGGCTTCAGCCAGAGGGCTGTGGCCCCAGGCAGCCAATGGGGCACAGGGATCCCCCAAGTAGATGATTAACTGCAGGCCCAGCAAGTGACCCTGGGTCCACTGTGTCCCCACTGCCTTTCCCTGGAGCAGGCCAGTACCCTGGTTGGGGTCCCGGCCCTACTTTCTGGAGGAGATGAGCATGGGTATATGAGGTCAACACCCAACCCTGACCACGCCCCTCTGAACTGCAGGCCTGTAGGATCATTGCTGGGCTGTAGTTCCACTCTCATTTTTTCCCTCTCTGACGCTGGAGGTTGTTTTATTTTTCAGAGCAAAGCCTGTTGTCACTGTGCCCAAAATCGGGTTTCTGGCTTTTTACCAGGCTGCCCCCAGGCCTTGGGCATTGGAGATGCTGGGAGCAGACACAGCCTTCCAACCCCTCCAGACACCTACCCTCAGTAGGGACCTCGGTCCTGGGCACAGGGTTCCCCTTTATTAGAGCCTCCTTGGCTGCCACTCAGTCCAGGTGGGCATGGAGGTGACAGGAATCTGGGCAGGTGAGGGGCCAGGTTGACAACTGAGAGTCCCAATCACAGCACCTGAGGGGAGGCACAGCCACAGGTACAGAGCACACAAACGTACAGACCCACACCACCTACTGAGACGCACACAGATACACAGGTGTGTGGACACACAGGTGTACAGAGATACACAGACTGCATACCATCCATAGTCACACAGACACTCGTGCACATAGAGATGTGTGTGTAGATACAAGCTGTACAGGCACAGGTTCTCTCAGACACAAGTGTGCATACAGAATTGTGCATGTCTACAGAGGCTTTCTCAGCCACTGTGTCACACGTAGGAACACACGCACATACATGGAAAGATATTGAGAACATACAAATATACACCCGGCTGTAGTCATTGACAACTTCAGGAACACTTAGATCTGGGGACATGGATGTATACTTTGTAAACACACACACACACACACACACACACACACACACACACTCACACACACACACACCATACAGCGTTAGAAGCAAACACATCCCCCCTGAGACCATCCCATCTGTCCATGTACAGAGGTACTCGGCCACACCCATGCACATGCCAGACACCTCTCCGGCATGTGAGCGTTCAGTAAATACCATTGAATGAATGCATGAGGAGAGGACAGAGAAAGAAGGGGAGCCTGTGGGCAGGGGAGCTTGGCTCTGGTTTGCAGGGTCTGAGGATCTGTATTTGTGGGGTTGGCCCCGGGGCTGGCCAGGCGGCCCTTCCCATCTGGGAGGAGGTGGAGGCCAGTGGGCACTGTGTCAGAGCTGCACCTGGAAGGTGTGAGGGGGGCGTGTACGAAGGTCTTTTCACTCAGCCACAGCTGTTGGAGCCCACGCTAGGTGCCGGTGCCGCGCCGGGTGCTCTGAGGATGCAGCCCTGTTTTTCCTGGCTGGAAGTCAGAAGCCTGGGCGCTGCCACTTCCCAGGCTGCCACGGTTTGGGCAAGGCCCTTGGCTTCTCTGAGCATTTAACTCCTCAGTTTTCTCACCTGTGAAATGGGGGAAAGAGAATAAAACTTACTCTCGTTGCATTGCGGTGGGAAGGAGAAGTTCCCCGTGGGCGTGCAGTCAGCAAGTCCAGACGGTGGGAAATTTATAGGACAAATGATCTGGTTTTTCAACAAACATATTAAAAAAAAAATAGGAGTGGGAAAGATGAATATGTACATATTTAAAAATGTGTCTTTAGTGTAGCTCAGTGGTTGAGCGTCGACCTGTGAACCAGGAGGTCAGGGTTCGATTCCTGGTCAGGGCACATGCCCGGGTTGTGGGCTCAATCCCCTGCGTGGGGCAGGAGGCAGGTGATCAATGATTCTCTCTCATCATTGATGTTTCTATCTCTCTCTCCCTCTCCCTTCCTCTCTGAAAATCAATAATAAAAATAGATTTAAAAAAAATCCTCACTTGAGGATATTTTCCCATTGATTTTTAGAGAGAGTGGAAGAGAGAGGGAAAGTCAGAGAAACACATTGATTGGTTGCCTCCTACACGAGCCCTGACCAGGGCCTGGCCAGGGAGGAGCCTGCAACAAGGTATGTACCCTTAACCGGAATCGAACCCCGGAACCCTTCGGCCCCCAGGTCCATGCTCTATCCACTGAGCCAAACTGGCATGCTTCAACATCTTCAAAATAAAAACGATTCAAAGAATTGCTTTGTGTGGAAGCTCCCAGTCTGACATAATGCGAAGTTAGCTTGCTTTTTCCAGGTATAAGTTTCCCCCAAGTCATAAACCTGTGAAATACTAGGTATTGCACAAATGCATAGTGCAAGGTAGAGGAGGGAGCCCTCTGATTCACGGATACAAGATGTTCAGTTCCAAGAGTGCTATGAGCCTCTTGTCCAGCAGGCGGCTCCCTACTCTCTGCTTCTCTCTGGCTACTGCCCTGGGGGTTGTTAAAAGGAAGAGATTTTCAGAAGTGTAAGAAATGGTCGGGCCCTACCTGGTTTGGCTCAGTGGATAGAGCGTCGGCCTGCGGACTGAGGGGTCCCAGGTTCGATTCCGGTTAAGGGCATGTACCTTGGTTGCGGGCACATCCCCAGTGGGAGGTGTGCAGGAGGCAGCTGATCCATGTTTCTCTCTCATCGATGTTTCTGACTCTCTATCCCTCTCCCTTCCTCTCTGTAAAAAATCAATAAAATATATATTTAAAAAAAAAAAAAAAAGAAATGGTCGGCAAAATGCGGCTCGCGAGCCACATGCGGCTCTTTGGCCCCTTGAGTGTGGCTCTTCCACAAAATACCACGGCCTGGGCGAGTTTATTTTGAAGAAGTGGCGTTAGAAGAAGTTTAAGTTTAAAAAATTTGGCTCTCAAAAGAAATTTCAATAGTTTACTGTTGATATTTGGCTCTGTTGACTAATGAGTTTGCCGACCACTGCGCCTAGCCGGTTTGGCTCGGTGGATAAAGTCAATGGGTCCCAGGTTCGAGTCCCATCAAGGGCACATGCCTGGGTTGCGGACTTAATCCCCAATAGGAGGTGTGCATGAGGCAGCCGGTCAATGATTCTCTCTCATCACTGATGTTTCTATCTCTCTCTTCCTCTCTGAAATAAATAAAAAATATGTATTTTAAAAAAAGAAGTGTAAGAACAATATTGCTGACAGATTAGCATCTCAATAGAGACCTCTCAGAGATATTTAGGAGAAAAGAGACATAAATAGGTAGGTAGGTAGGTAGGTAGGTAGGTAGGCAGACAGATAGAAAAAGAACTTGTCCAGCCCTGGCCAGTGGCTCAGTTGGTTGGAGCCTCATCCCATACACCAAAAGGTTGTGGGTTTGATCCCCGGTCAGAGCGCATACCTAAGTTTTGAGATCAACCTCCAGGCAGGGCAGGTATGGGAGGCAACCGAACAATGTACCTCTATTTCTCTCTCTCCCTTCCTCTCTCTTTAAAAATCAATAAACATATCTTTGGGTGAGGATTTAAAAAAATAAGAATTTGTCCACAACCCTAGGGTTGGAAGGTCTCCCTTCAGGTCACCATCTCTGGAGATTTGGGGTACTTAGCAAAGGCTACTATCTTGAAGATAATAATAGCAAACTCTCCCTCGAGTACTGTTCCAAGCACGTGATATGTATTAACTTATTTAATTCTCTCAATCATGCCATGAAATAGGCGTTGCCATTATTACAGCGATCCTAGGAGGCTGGTCTTAGACAAGTGGAGATAAGGAGCTGTTAAGGCACAGGCGGAGCTTCCTAGCAGCCCCTGAGTGTGGCCATGAGCTGCCACAGAGCCCACATGGGTGTCAGAGGGATGCAGAAAAGGAGGCCCACCAGGAATCACCCAGAATCTACAGGTGGAGCAGGCAGGAAGGGGCCGCCCAAATGTAGACACCTCAAAGCCTGAGGAAAGGCCATTGGCTTCACACATCAGTGACTCTTTTGACAGATTAGCATCTCAATAGAGACCTCTCAGAGATATTTAGGAGAAAAGAGACATAAATAGGTAGGTAGATAGGTAGGTGGATAAAAGAATTTGTCCAGCTCTGGCCCAGTGGCTCAGTTGGTTGGAGCCATATCCAGTGGGCTGGTGGGGCGCTGGGGTGGGGAAGCCAGGTGGCAGAGGGTGGGGAGGGGCCTGGGACGAGACCATAGCATGGAACTCCTGGAGGAATTGTGGCCAGAGAAAGAAGCAAAGCCTGGTGACTCAACGTGTGGTCCATGGCACCACCTAAGACCTGCTTAGAAATTCAGAATCTGGGGCCCACTCTCGGCCTACTGAATGAGAACCTGCATTTTGACTAGACCCCAGGGGGTCCTATGTGTATTAAGCACAAAAAATAGTGGAGCAGAGATGTGGGCTGGTCCCTAGAGATTAAAGAGGTGGTATTCAATTTGGGGATGTCCCTAGTGAGTTTGAGGCCAAGGAGGAGGTGGAAAGGGAGAGGTGAAGATACTGCAGTGGAGCTGGACGAAGGGGTGCTGTGTGTGAATTAGGTAGTGGTGAGGTAGTGCAGAGCTAGGTGGTAGTTCCTGTCCCATGGCTGAAAGCTCTCTACCCATCTGTGTGCTCCCCAGAGGAGAGGATTGTGTGGAGGTGCTGCATGTCTGTGTGTGTATGAGGGTGAGGTCTGGGGCAATGTTTGTGTGTGTCTCTTGTATGTTTTTTTTGTGTTTTTACATGTTAAAAACTAACGGTCAACTACTGGAAAGTTCATGTGGTTAATCCTATTATGTGCATATCCCAAGGTCAGGTTAATGTGTAGGTAGGGGGCTGTGGGGTATCAGGGCTCAGGAAACTGTCATAGTTTGGTGAACAGTCAGCCTCTTGGACGAAGGGAACTCAGGTCCAGATCCTAAACTACCTGTTCTGTCTTCAGTGGGTAGAAGGCGGAGATTCCATCCGGTATCCGGCAGGTTGTAGTTTCACACTATGGCCACAAGGGGGCAGTGTCGGCCTGGCCACGCGGTACCAGGCCCGGGTGAGTCCCCAGCGCAGGAGTGGTGAGAACCACACCAGCCCGGCTCTTTATCTTTTTTAAAAAATATATTTTATTGATTTTTTACAGAGAGGAAGGGAGAGGGATAGAGAGTTAGAAACATCGATGAGAGAGAAACATCGATTCAGCTGCCTCCTGCACACTCCCCACTGGGGATGTGCCTGCAACCGAGGTACTTGCCCTTGACCAGAATCGAACCTGGGACCCTTCAGTCTGCAAGCCGACGCTCTATCCACTGAGCCAAACCGGTCAGGGCCCGGTACTTTATCTTTTTATCTTTACAATCTTACCAGGTAAAACATGGTATCATGATTTGTTCTTTTTGGTTACATGTGATGCCGACTATTTGTTCTTATGCTGTTTTTCCTCTTTTGGAGTTGTCTGTTCATGTCCATTTATCTTTTGGGGATCCTAATGTTTTACTTAGAGATTTGTATAATCATTTTATATCTAAAAGATATTAACCCTTCATCATTGCTGCCATATGGATTTTTTTTTTTAGCCTGCTGACTCTTTCATTAAAAAAACACAACACCAACAAACGTACTATTGGGCCCGGCTGGCGTGGCTCAGTGGTTGAGCGTTGACCTATAAACCAAGGTCACGGTTTGATTCCCCGTCAGGGCACATGCCCAGGTTGTGGGCTCCATCCCCAGTGTGGGGCATGCAGGAGGTAGCCAATCAATGATTCTCTCTCATCATTGATGTTTCTATCTCTCCCTCTCCCTTCCTCTCTGAAATTAATAAAAATATATTAAAAAATACTTATTGGGAAATGCAAATCAAACCAACAGTGAAATGCCACCTCACACTCATTAGGATGGCTACTATCAAAAACCCCAGAAAATAACAAGTGTTGGTAAGGATGAGGAGAAACTGAAACCCTTGCGCACTGTTGGTGGGGATGTAAACTGGTAGCGCTATGAACACAATATGGCAGTTCCTCAAAAAATGAAGATGGTAAATTTTATGTGATGTGTATTTTAACTACAAGTTTTACCAAAAGCTATGTAATTGGAAAACATAACAGATATCCACCAAAAAAAAAAAAAAAAAGTTACTGAGTTCCACTCTGTATAAAGTATCTCTGTGCTGGGCATGGAGAGCATAAAAATGATAGATATCAAGGTGCCCAGGACCATGAAGATCGAAATAGAAACCAACATTCACAGCACAATTTCATCTTTGTTTTGTTGGGGATTCGAGCAGCAGTGCAGGGAGCCCTCAGGGGCAGCAGACAACTCAGTCTTGAGGCAAAGAGGTGGGGGTGAGTTCCTTGTGGATCTGCTTCTCCGACAAATTAGGAGAGGTGGGTCAGCTCCTAATTGCAGTTTTGTGCTTGTGACCAGCACACACATTTCACACTTCCGCAGGAAGACTGTTGACTTTTCTCTGTGTGATTGCCTTCAGTGTTCGTACATTCATAAAGGTGCCTGACCATTTTATTTCTTCGTGGTTTTCGATGAGTCCGTTTATTTTTACATGTAACTCTTTAATCTGCCCAGAAATTATTCTGGTGATTGGTAGGGGGATAAGGGACGCTGTTGGAAGGGTGGAGAAGCTTAAAGGGAGGGCTGGGCCCAGCTGGCGTGGCTCAGTGGTTGAGCAACAACCTATGAGCCAGGAGGTCATGGTTCGATTCCTGGTCAGGGCATCTACCTGGGTTGTGGGCTCGGTCCCCAGTGTGGGTCGTGCAGGAGGCAGCCGGTCAATGATTCTCTCTCATCATTGATGTTTCTATCTTTCTCTCCGTTTCTCTCTGAAATCAATAAAAAAATTTTTTTAAAAAAAGAATTCCTCTTTAAAAGAAAGAGAGAGGAAAAAAAGGGAGGATTGGGCAGCTGCCCTCCTTCTCCACTTGATGGCTCTGGGGCTCCCGTGTTCACCCTCTGTCCCCCCGGTGGCTGTGTTAGATGACGGGGTGAGCTGGGTATGTGGCTGAAACCTGGGTGATTGGAGGCGATGACCCAGTGAGACCATGTTGGCCTTGAAGAGTGGGGGATGCAGACTGCAGTGAGGACTTTCCACATAGGAATTAAACAGGTGGGATGGAGGCATATGAGCCCACTTTCGCTGCTCATCCCTGTTACCCAAGCTCTCTCTCTATCCATGCCCTCGCTTTCCCCTCCGGGTGAAAATCTTATTTATTGTTTGTTCACTTGTTTGGGGCTGTGCTCTTGCTAGACCATAAGCTCCTAGCGTGCAAACACCTTGTCTGTCTGTCTTCCTGTCATGGTCCCAGTGCCTGAAGCGGGGGCTGGCACAGAGTAGGTGCTCAAGGAATACTGGGCTGAATGAATAAAAGGAAAGAGTGGCCTCTTCGTGCGGGCCCTGTAGGATGTGCGCACGTAGGGAGCTAGGAGGAGCTGCTGCTCTGAGCTGACTGCTCCAAGGCCTGTGGGCAGATTTGCTGGATGAGGGGCTGGGGAATCTAGAGCAGACTCTTCATAGTCTGATCTTAGGGTCTGCATTCCATCCGGGGCAGGGAGGTTGAGGGGCTGGGAGTCTCTCACACATAGGTGCCCTCTGTGGCTGAAGCTGGGGCTGGGCCTGTGTCTGGGTTCAAAGGACAGGGCTGGGGGAGGTGGGGCTGAGTCATGGAGGCACTGCTCCTGCTGAAGTTTCCTGTCTCAGCGGCTCAGAGACATTCATTACAGCCAGGAGGAGAAGTAATTAAGCCAGAGAGAGTGGCGGGGCGGAGGGGCGCGGGGGACTGATTTTCTCAGGAGGCTCCTGGTGCAGTTAATGAGGGTGGGGAGGGGAGAGCTCTGGCTAGTCTGGGGATGTCGGTAATAGAGACATGGCTCAGGGCCACAGTTGCCCACCTCTGTGCTGACCACAGAGAAGGAGTGGACACAGGGGCCGGAGGAATGTGCTGGCAACTGGCTCCATGAGGCAGCCTGAGCTCGAGGAAGGAGCTCCGGCCGGAGCCAGATGCCGGAGCTTGAGCCCTGGTGTTGCCCTGCAGCTGCTATGGAACCTGGGGCAGCTGCTCTCTGAGCCTGTTTCCGTATCAGTAGAATGGAGCTGGTAACTCGGACCTCGAGGGATGGCTCTGGAGATGAAATGTGAAATGCTTAGCAATGTGCCTGCCGTGAAGCGAACACATGGGGAGCTGGGACTCAAAAAGCAGTTTGTGCTGCTGGGCGTGAGATCCACATGTGAGTGGGCGACTGGGCAGAGGGGCAGGAAGAGGTGGGCTCCCCTGACAATGGCCCAGGGTGCTGAGTCCGGGGACAGGCCTAGAGCCTCAGGGACGGTTTAATGGACACCTACTCTGGTCGGCTCTCCGTGACCTGTGGTCCTTACAGCGACTTTGCAGGGGTATTATTCTTATTCCCATGTATAGACGAGGAACCGAGGCTCAGAGAGCAAAGTGTCTTGTTGAAAGTCAGCAGGCTGTAGAGCGGGGATTCCAGTTTCGGCTTGTCTCATGTCACGGTCCTCAAATGATCCTTTCCTTCTGGCTGCAAGACTGTGGAAACTCGGGGTGCACCGGACACAGAAACCACGTGACCCAGTCCTGGGGTGAGTGATGGGGAACGATGGGCACAAATGCCGTCCTCCTGAACATACACTTGGGCATGTGTCTTCAGGAGGGAAAGACCCAGACACTCGCCTCTCTTTATTGGACCAACGGGGTGTCCCCACTCTGGTGCCTAATCCTGGGGAATCTTAAATCTGTTCCTCCCAGCCACTGGGCCTGGCCTCTGCCTTTTCTCTGCTGAGGCCACGCCCCTCAGGCCCTCATTCCTGGCCAGAAGCTGGAGCCGGGCTTTGGAACGGGGGCAGGGGGTGGTGGTAGTGGTGATTTAGTCCTGGGGCCTTAGGACAAGATGGGGAGAGGAGACAGGGAGCTGTGGACTGAACAACCCTGCCTTGTAGAGGGAAGGCAGGAGAGAAGGGGATGGCAGCAGGCGGAGTTTGGGCGAGACACCCATGGCCTCTGGGGTGAAGGTTCCTGTGGGCTGGCCAACTGGAGGGCAGCTTTCAGGAAGTCTGGGGGCCCCCCGAGGGAGCAAGTGGGGTGTTCTATCCCTGAGCAAACTTTAAAAACATGGTTCCCTGCCCTAGCTGGTTTGGCTCAGTGGATAGATCGTCGGCCTGTGAACTGAAGGGTCCCAGGTTCGATTCCAGTCAAGGGCACATGCCCGAATTGTGGGCTCGGTCCCCAACGGGGGGCGTGCAGGAGGCAGCCAATCCATGATTCTCTCTCATCATGGATGTTTCTATCTCTCTCTCCCTCTTCCTGCCTCTCTGAAATATATATATATATATATATATATATATATATATATATATACACACACACACACACAAAAACAACAACAACAACAACAACAAAAAAACATGGTTCCCTGGCCTGGGCTAGATTGCCAAAAAGGCGGAGGAAACAATGCTTTACAGATTATACTTTTTTAAAATTCTCATTTCTTGTTTGTCTTTAATTTTCTCAATGAAAACTTTTCTGATTATAGAAAGAAATAAATATCCATTGTAAACTATAAAAGTTACAGAGAAGTAGCCCCAGCCGGTTTGGCTCAGTGGGTAGAGCGTCCGCCTGTGGACTGAAGAATCCTGGGTTCAATCCTGGGTTCAATTCCGGTCAAGGGCACATGCCGGGGTTGTGAGCTCCATCCCCAGGAGGGGGCGTGCAGGAGGCAGCCGATCAGTGATTCTCTCTCATTATTGATGTTTCTCTCTCTCTCTCCCTCTCCCTTCCTCTCTAAAATCAATAAAAATATATTTTAAAAAATAAAAATTACAGAAAAGTATAAAGAAAAAAATCACCTGTAATGCCATTCAAAGAGACAATCATAAATATTTCGCGTCATTTAACATTTTTTCTAAAACATGATTTTTAATGTCCACGGAAATAGTACATCTTCATCTATACTATAATTTACCTATAGTTGGGCATTTTGAATATTTGTGTTGTGTCCCTCCTTGTGTGTGTGCCGTTGCTGATTGCTGCTCAGAGGGGCATCCTCGCGCTTATCTCTGGATGTGTTCACTGGTTTCAGGCGCAGAAATGGAAACCTGGGACAGGAGGGATCCCACATGCCACTCTAAGCTGGCCTCCCGAGAGGCCTCCTGCAGTCTCGGCTCAGGGTTTCTGAAGGGACTCACCCTGCCCTGGGCAGCACCAGCATTATCATTTACAAAAGCCTTTGCCAGAAATGTTATAATATTAAAAACGGAGGTCTTTGTTTTGACTTGCACTTTTTGGTTACTAATGAGAATGAACAGATGTTTTACACATTTGTTAGTCGTTTGTGTATTGTCCTTGCTCACGTTTTAAAATGGGGTCCCTGCCATTTTCTTATTGATGTGCAGGTGCTCTTCCTACACGTCAGGTCTGCATGCTCCTGTGACTGTGTACGTGGTGAATGTGTTTTCTTGATTTTGAGGCCGTCCTTTTAACTTCATTTTTTTAAACATAGAGAAGTGTTGTATTTTAATGGAGTCCAATTGATAAAATTTTTCTTTATGTTCCTTTTGTTTGTTTTTGTATTTAGAAGGGCCTTTTCTTTTTCATTATAAAAGTCGTAGAACCACCGAAACCTGTTTGGCTCAGTGGATAGAGCGTTGGACTGTGGACTGAAAGGTCCCAGGTTCGATTCCGGTGAAGGGCATGTACCTTGGTTGCGGGCACATCCCCAGTGGGAGGTGTGCAGGAGGCAGCTGATCGATGTTTCTCTCTCATTGATGTTTCTAACTCTCTATCCCTCTCCCTTCCTCTCTGTAAAAAAATCAATAAAATATATTAAAAAAAAAAAAGTCGTAGAACCACTTCCCTACAGGTTTGGAAGAGAAACAGTGCCATGCCAAGTACCACCACAGGCTGGAGTTCATCGGGAGCCAAATCCAGATGTAAGGATCCCACCAGGCGCTGGTCCAGACTTGAGACAATCCATTGCCGTGACCTCCGGGCACACGGAGGGCCTGCCACCCAGATGCAGTGGGCAGGGCACGGAAGTGGCCTCACAGAGGCCTGCCCACAGCTGCGCCTCAGTTTCCTCATCAGTGAACTGGTGAGGCTGGTACCCTAGGAGGAGGTCCGCGCAGGCTCTGGGTTCAGGCCCATGCGCTCAGGCTTCAGCCTCTCCAAGGAAGCACGTGCAGCTCTGCCCGATGGGGACTCACAGCGCCCCCCCCCCCCAGTGGGTGGGTAATGAAATCAAGTGACAGCAGGGCTTCTCAGGCCACCCTGAGCCTCAGCGAAGCCTCGGCCAAGGTAGATGCTGTTATTTATTTTTTTTATTTTTAAAAAATATATTTTATTGATTTTTTACAGAGAGGAAGGGAGAGAGGGATAGAGTTAGAAACATCGTTGAGAGAGAAACATCGATCAGCTGCCTCCCGCACACCCCCCACCGGGGATGTGCCCGCAACCAAGGTACATGCCCTTGACTGGAATCGAACCTGGGACCCTTCAGTCCGCAGGCCGACGCTCTATCCACTGAGCCACACCGGTCAGGGCAGGCAGATGCTTTTAGTAGTAGCAGGGGTGGTGACATTTAGGAATCCCGGGAAGCCTCCTGCTCCCACCTGCTAGGAATCCAGGTCCACACGTGGGTCCCGGGCTTGACTGGCGTGGCTCAGTGGTTGAGTGTCGACCTATGAACCCGGAGGTCACTGCTTGATCCCCAGTGGGGGGCGTGCAGGAGGCAACCGATCAGTGATTCTTGTCATTGATGTTTCTTTCTCTCTCCCCCTCTCTCTTCCTCTCTGAAATCAACCCTATATAATAAAAGCCCAGTGACCCCTATGGTGGAACCACCAGAACGACCATTTGCTATGATGCATACTGACCACCAGGGGGCAGATGTTCAATGCAGAAGCTACCCTCTGGTGGTCAGTGCGCTCTCACAGTGACCAGGATGAGTGGTGCTCACACAGCAGGCTGATCCCCGCAGGCCACACCCCCCACCAGTGCATGAATCCCGTGCACCAGGCCTCTAGTAAAAATATATTAAACCGGAAAAGAGACGTGGGTCCCTGACTGTATAGAGGACCTCGGGGTGGGAGTGCGGGTGGGGGCAGGACAGGTAGGTGTGCGTGGGGCCACCGGGGCTGTATGGACCTGGAGGAGGCCGGGAGAGGGCCGGCTGAGCGGGACTGGCAGCAGAGGGGAGGCGCTGGAAAGGGCCCCGGTCTCCCCTGAGTGGGGGCCCCTCACAGCGACTCCGTCATTTCTCCGGATCTGCAGGGCGATCGGAGGTGGGGTGGGGGGCCGGGGAGTGGGGTCCCCTCTGCTCCCTCCGGTCCTTATCAGCGGTGGCCGGATCAGCGCGGCGGGGCGGGGTTCCAGCGGCGGCGCTAATGGAGCTGCGGGCTGCGCGGGCGCCCTGTTTGCGGAGATAAGCGCACGCCCCGCCTCCGGCCGCTGTGTACACAGACGGCACTTAGCTGCGCAAACACCACCGCTCCGCTCGCCTGGGACCCAGGCCCCGCTGTCCCCGGGGGTGGAGGCCCCAGGAGGGGAGTGGAGCATGTGGGCTGAGGGGTGGGAGGGTATGGAGTGGGCGCGGGGGTGTGGGGTGAGCGAGCCCTGGGTGTGGTCAGGGTCCTGAGCCTGTGGCCATGCATGCGCGTGGATCCGAGTGGAGGCTTGGGTCTCCGGCAGCCTCTAGGTCCCTGAGGGTGAGAGTTAGGTGTGGAGGGACGCGGGGGGGGGGGGGGGGGGGGAGCAGCGCGGGCACTAGTGGGATCCGAGGGACTGTTCCTGTGGGCTGGGCCCTCTGGGCACAGCCCTCCCAGTGCCCCCTGCAGTGTCCCCTGCAGCCAGCCCCTGCTCCTAACAGGGGGCATCACCCTCTTCCCCCTGGGAGCCGGCAGCTAGGCCTCTGGATTCCCGGGAGAGGGCGCTCAGGCTGCCTGTGTCAGTGGGACATGAGCAGGCCCCAGAGCTGGGGGCTCCATTAGGCAGGGGCCCTGGCGGGAGAGCCCCTGGAAGGGAACCCCCTCACTGCCTCCTTCATCCAGGGCTGTCAGTTCTGCCCCCAAATTCCTCGTTGGCCCCCTCTTTTTTGCTGCCAGCTGCCTTCAGGACTGCAACATGCTGCTGGAGGCTACAAACTTGGGGTCACCACCTCATTCTCCTAAGGACACCCCAGGCCCAAGGTTATCTGAGGAAGGAAGTCTTATCTAGGACAGAATGAGCAGCTGCCCCAAAGGAGGGATGCCCATGGACATAGACTGGCCATAGGCATCCGGCCCAGACTCCCCGTTGAGCACAGAATCCCACTTGGCCCAGCTTCACGCATGAGCCTTCGTGACATCTCGTTCCCTTGACAGATTCCCCAGATTGGTCCGGTCCTGCCCGTTCCATCACACGCCCAAGTCTGCTCCCGTTTCCCCCGCCCCATCCTCCTGCTTCTGCCACAACCTTGGCTACACTTCCTCAGGTTTTGCCCGATTCCTGCTTGAAAGCAAAGCCTCCAAGTACCAGCGTTCAGTTTGTGTCCTGCACAAGAGCGTGGGATCTCAGGGTCACTGTTCACATCGCAGCATAGAATAGAATATACAGGGTGGTCTTAGCTGGTTTGGTTCAGTGGATAGAGCGTCGGCCTGCGAACTGAAAGGTCCCAGGTTCGATTCCGGTCAAGGGCACATGCCTGGGTTGCAGGCTCTGTCCCCAGTCGGGGGCGTGCAGGAGGCAGCCGATCAATGATTCTCTCTCATTGATGTTTCTATCTCTCTTTCCCTCTCTCTTCCTCTCTGAAATCAATAAAAATATATTTAAAAAAAGAATATTCAGGGTGTCCCCCCAAAATGTATACACACTTTGACTGCCATTATGAATTCCGATGGGTTAAATCTGAAAAGAAAGAAACATCAACTGAGCTGTCAGCTGTTGAAGTGTGCATACATTTTTGGGGACGATGATTTTTCATTCTGGGTGGCCAGGCATTGGCTAAGGCGGGGTTATGTGACTAATGAAGAAGGGAAGAATAGATATTGGGGACAACCAGACAGCGCCAGAGAACACACCCCACCCCACCCCATCTGCCCAGGGCTGGGGAGCCATGCCGGTGCTGGGGGCCTAGACCCAGCAAGTTAAGATGAGGTGACCTCAGATAAGGCAAGTCACCTTACCTCGTTGTGCCTCACATCTTTGTCTGTAAAATGGGGACTCATTCATGTCTTCACCCAACACATTTACTGAGGCTCTTTCCTGGCCTGGCGCTGGGCTGGGGCCCAGGATGGAGAAGAATGAGTCCAGGGCACTGCATACGAGGTGCCCCCAGTCCGGGGGACAGATACCTCTGTCCTCTGGTGCAGGGTGTAAAGGGCTACTCTGGGGGGGGGATTACAGAGAGGGGTCCTGGCCCAGCCAGGGAGTTGGGGTGGGGGGTGGCCTCTACAAACAGCATTTCCTCCTACGTTTAAGGTTGTTGTAGGAGCAAATAAAACACCAAATGTGACGGTGGCTGACAAACAGCAAAATGCTGTAAAGAAGTTTGCTGCTTTTCTCTCGGAGGCACAGACCCAAACTGGATGTAGGGGTGTGATTCCCGATGCCCCGAGGCCTGCCAGCGGGAGAGGTGGCCTGGGGGAGAGGGTGGCGGGGGCTCGAAGGATGGATGGAAGCTATGGACGTGCTTCCCCCAAAAGATGTATTTCAGTAGGGGTTCACAGACCCCGGAAGCTCATGGAAGGGCCCCAGTTAAGAACTCTTGTCATAGAGAAAACCTCCATCTTGGCCTGTGGTGGTTTTTAGGAGGCCCGGGTTGTGGGACAGCAGTTTCAAGAGGTTTCCCTGAATAGCATTAACTCTCGAGTCAGAATTGGAAGCAGCAAAACCCCTGTGGCAGGGGCAGAGATGCCTGAGACTGGGCTGCGGTTTTTCTTTTTTCTTTCTCTCTCTCTTTTAAAATATATTTTTATTGATTTCAGAGAGGAAGGGAGAGGGAAGGAGATAGAAACATCAATGATGAGAGAGAATCACTGATCGGCTGCCTCCTGCACGCCCCCTACTGGGGATCGAGCCCACAACCCGGGCATGTGCCCTTGACCAGAAATGAACCTGGGACCCTTCAGTCTGCAGGCCGAGGATCTTATCCACTGAGCCAAACCGGCCAGGGCTGGGCTGCAGTTTCAAGGGACCCCAGCGCTGGGCAGAGGAGAGAGAGCAGAGTGGGTGGAAAGAAGGCAAGAGAAGTGGACAGAGGAAAAGGAGGATGGAGGCCAGGAGGGCCCTGAGCAAACGCCAAGTGCCAAGGATTGGTCAGTGCCTGTAGGGGGTGGGGAGGGGGTGGGGTAGCCATCGGAACAGGCTTCAGGTCTGTGTCCTCCAGTTGGGGGCACCCCACTATGTCCTGTAAGAGATGAAAAGTCGGGGTGCAAGAGGTGTCAAGGTGAGGCCCCAAGACCCTAGTTTCTGTGCATCTGGCCAGGGCCTTGGTCTCCCTGGGAGGCACCAGGAGGGCAGGAGTTGGATTGTTTTTTGACTTCTCTCTCCTGTCACCCTCCACCCCCTCTCTGATGGATGACACAGACTGTCACTGCTAATGGCTTTCTGTGGCGTCCTCAGAACTAATGAAGCTGCTAACAAGTAGTTCAGTAAATGAGTCAGCACCACTTTATCACTCTCCCCACCCCACAGCCCCTCCACCAAGGGCCATGGAGCAGGCCACAGGCTGCGGAGTGGCTCACGGGCTCTGGGGACATGGAATGGGGTGGGGGATGGAGTCTGTCACTGGAGCTGGGCAGGGGAGGTGGGGGGAGAGACAGGGGAGGTACAGGGTGAAGGAGGAGAGGAAAATATGTAGAAAGGGAGTTGGTGAGAATGGTGGAGAAAGGTGGGGAGAGATGGGGTGAGAGGGGAAGGGATATCTGGGGGTAGGGGGCAAAGTTAGGGTCCCCTTCTGCACCAGACACTGGAGTGCAAAGACAGGAAGCCCCAGGCTGAGGAGACTACAGTTTGGATGGAGAGGGAGACAGATATATCCATTATTTTCATTGTCAAAAGAAGCCTATGACACAAGCTTTATTGTTCCCCTTTTACACTCAGGCTCAGAGAGGTCAGGCAACTTTCCCAAAGTCACACAGCTGAGAAATGCAAGTGAAATGCAAACCCAGAGCAGTCTGACTCGGGAATCCAGGCTCTTTCCCCACTATCCCTGGTCCACGAATATGTGGAAAGGGAAGAACAGGTTACTCTGGGTTTACCTGATTTGCCCTGTTCATGGAATTACTTGGTTGGGGGTAGAGGGGCCACAGCCTCCTTGTGTCTGGACTCTGGACTTCAAGAAGGCCTTTGGCAAAATCTCTCCTGACATCCTGTGGACACAAGGTGATGTGTGGGGAAATGGCTCAATGGCTGGAAGAATTCCTAATTAGATGGGGCAGATTCTAAAGCCAGTCGATGGCAGAACCGAGGGAGGCAGTGACTGTGGACTGTGGGGCTGTCTGTCTTTGGTTCTGTTCTGGTTAACATTTTTTTAATTACCCAAGTCACATATGTCTGCTGTAGAAATATATAAATGATAGATAAGCAAAAAGAAAGAAAAAAACACCCTAAATCTCACAAATAACACTCACTGAACAGTCTTTTCAACTTGCTGTAACTTTGAAATTTTCATAATAAAATGTTGGGGATAAATATCCCATCACAAAAGGTAAATCCACTGTTCACATTTAGGGTGCATCCTGCCAATCTCTTTAAAAAATTTTGCCCTAACCGGTTTGGCTCAGTGGATGGAGCATCGGCCTGCGGACTGAAGGGTTCCAGGTTCGATTCTGGTCAAGGGCATGTACCTTGGTTGTGGGCACATCCCCAGTAGGGGGTGTGCAGGAAGCAGCTGATCGATGTTTCTCTCTCACCGATGTTTCTAGCTCTCTATCCCTCTCCTTTCCTCTCTGTAAAAAAATCAATAAAATATATTTTTAAAAAAATTTCATTGAGGTGACATTGGTTAATAACGTTATATAGGTTTCAAGTGTACAATTCTATCTGCCAATCTCTTTATTGCAAATAATAGCAATAAAAGGTAGCATTTTCTTTGGCACTTACAATGTGTTGAGCACTTACAGTGAGCTGGCAATGGTGCCGAGCATCTTACAGGCATCATGTCATTAAATCCTCATAACCCTTTACAAGGACTTTTATGATCTACCTTTCACATGACAGAGCCAGGGCTCAGAGATGAAATAACTGGCTCTGGCCACAGAGGCTGGATGAACGGCTAAAGCGGAGTTTGACCCAGGATTTGTTTGACTCCAGAGCTGAACTCTGAGCAACTATGGGACCCTGTGCTCCCTAAAGTGAGCCTAGACCCCATCAGCCCCATCCCACTTCACCCCTCTAGGGATGAGCAGGACTCTTCACGCTGCTTCCCTGCTGCGTGGCTTGCACCATCTGGGGCCATGACCTAGGATGTGACCTAGCAGAAGACATAGGTCCCAGTAAAGTTCGAGATTCTCTCTGGAAATTAATGGGAAAAAATATCCTCAGGTGAGGATTAAAAAAAAGAAGAAAAAGAAAAAAGCAAGCCAAACCACAGTATATACAGTAAATCCCATTTTATGTTATTTTATTTTTAAAATATATTTTTATTGACTTTAGAGAGAGGGAGAGGGTGAGGGAGGGAAAGATAGAAACATCAATAATGAGAAAGAATCATTGATTGGCTGCCTCCTGCACACCCCCTACTAGGGATTGAGCCTGCAACCCGGGCATGTGCCCTTGGCCGGAATCGAACCTGAGACCTTTCAGTCCACAGGCCGACACTCTATCCACTGAGCCAAACTGGCTAGGGCTGTGCACTTGTCTTTATCCTGTAACCCCAGGGGTCTCGGGTGTTCCTTTCCTAGTCTCGGCCCTCACTCCATCCTCAACACTGCCCAGTGGCCATCCACCCTGTCCTGAAGGGCATGGGTTTGGGCAGGGGGAGAGGGGCCTCTGTCACTTTCATTTAGCCCACCTGCAGGTAAGCACTTGGTGCTTCTCTAAGCAGGGCTCTAGGACAAGTCCTGGGAACTTATGAAGATGAGTGAGAGCCAACCATCACTGTTCCGGCCATGGCCATACTGTTTAGAAATCACATCCGATTGTCACAGCATCCGGAGAGGACCCAGAAGATGAATCTGTTGTTTGCAAAGGAGAAAAATGAAAGCTATAGGTTCAGTTGACATTGTGAAGTGCCTGTCTCTTCTTAGGCAGTGACAAAGCTGTTTACAAAACTATAAATGGCCTCAGCACTTGAGTCAATCCCCAGATCCACCATCTGTCTGTGGGGGCTGGGGCCTGATGAGGACAGTGGCCAGAACAGGTCCCACGGGGCTATAGTCCTGTGGGAGCTCAGACCCTCCCAACTACGGTTGGAGCCTAGCGCCCCCTGGTGGCACGCTGCAGCCTCTGCTGGCCTCATCAGAGGCCCCACCTGGGACCCACCACTAATTCAGCTTCCTTCATTTGGGAAGTCAGAGCCCAGGACCAGAGAAAGGCCGGGGCTTGTGGAGGCAGAACCACCTCCATATTTGCTGTGTGGAAAGGAAGTTGTCGGGTGAAGCATTATTGTTCTTGTTGCCGGAAATCAGAATTGCGAGGAACAAGCAGAACCGATGCTTCCTCACTGCCTTGAGGAAAATCAAGGCTCAGATTCCTGTGGCATCGCCTCCAGTCCTCACTCCTCCTGCCCCAAACTCCTCTCCTAACACACACTTTCTGTGTTTTGATCTGGGACAGCAGAACTGCAGGGGCGAAAGGTCCTTTGCTTCCTTCCCAGGCTTCTGTATGTCGTTCAGGCACAGCCCGCTGCTGTTCCTTGGCCTGGGCTGGGGAAGGGACACAGAGCAGGGGAGACTTGGAGGCCCCTGGGGTTGGGAATCTAGGCCGGAACTCGAGTCCTAGACAGCTGTGTGATCTTGGGCAAGTGTCTTCACCTCGGTGAGCCTCATGTTTCTCAGCCAAAAAGTGGGAAATTATAGCAAACCTTTGACAGCCCCACTTAGAAAAAGAGAGTCCAGATTTTGGAGTTAGACTTCACTTCAAACCCTGAATCTACTACTGACCAGTTATGTCAGACTTAATGGCTCTGAGCCTTAGTTTCTGAATCTGTAAAATGGGTTGTTGTAGGGACTCAGTGAGGTGATTGAACTGGAAGCACTCTGGAAAATTCAAGGCTTTACAAATGATGCTGATTTCTATCACTCAGCCCCCTGGAATGGGGCTCTGAGGTGGCTACCAGAAATTGACACCCCCAGTTCTCCAGAGCCCAGGCCCATCAGTTCTAATTTGCATCCTATACACCAGCCAGAGAGTGGGTTTCTCCTTACCCGGGCCCCCACTCCTTTTCATATTTCCTAGTTTCCTGAGGCACCTCCCCCCTTCCCACCTTGCTCTAAGAACAGACTGGAAAGGGAGTCCGGAGTCTCATCCCTCATCCCTGGTCTCAGAACCCCAGCCTCAGTCTTCTGCCCTGAAAGAATTCGTTGGATGCTTTGGGTTAATCCTTGGGAGGGGGTGCTGTTCCAAGGCTTGCGACCAGGACCTTTCATTCATCCTGAGGTCCCGGGACCCCGACCTCCTTGGACCAAGCCTGCTCTTGGTGCCCAATGGCCGATGGGGGCCCACACGAGACTTACTGTAGTTCACTTTTACCCGTTACACTGCTAAGTGTGGCACTCACAACACTGCCCTGTCCCACCCTGTCCCTGGCCCCAGTGAGCTGGCTGGCGTTGCAGGTACCAGGGAGACCGCCCGAGGGAGGAGGGTGTGAGGGCTGGGGAGTGAGAGAGGTTGACAGAAGGCGGGGACTCTGGGGGGCTGAGGACTATAAAGGGGCAAGGCGGAGAGCAGGGCTGCATCCAGCCTGAGGCAGGTACCTGCTTGGTCTGCTTGCTCAGGACTCAGGGTGAGTGGGCTCAGCCTGCCCCTAGGTCTGGGGGACTCCCTGGGTCTAGGGCCTGGGATGGGGGGAAGAATTGACGGTTTGCAGGACTGGGGGCCTCTGGAGACCTGAGGTCCTGTGTGGGTCTGGCTCTACATCTGGACAAATCTCGCACCCTGGAAGAGCAGTCTGTGACTAGAAGATTGCAAATGCGTGTGGGGAGTGGTTGGTGGTGGCTGTGAACACAAATGTGTGAGTGGCTTTGACCTTGTGAGTGATTGGGATCCGTGTGTGTGTGTGTGTGTGTGTGTGTGTGTGTGTGTGTGTGTGACCGTGACCATCTGTATCTGCATGTCTCTCCCTGGCGGGGGGCGGGGGTAGCGAACCTCAGGCTATTGATTTCTGTCCTCTGGCTCACAAGTTCATTCTGTGTGTCCTGCCCTGTAGGTGAGCAGGAGCACCCTTTCCACCGACCCCTTCCCTCCAACCCCTTCCCTCCAACCCCTTCCCTCCAACCCCTTCCCTCTGACCCCTACCCCACATCTGCCTGCTCAGAGCCATCAGGCCCTGGGCATCGTGCGTCCTGTGCCTCCTCCCCACGTCCCCCTTCTCTGCTACCTTTTCTCCTTTGCGGAGGTCCTGGCTGAGCTCCGGCTGCTGCTGCTACGGAAGGAGCTGTCTACTTTCTGAGGCAGTGTCTAGGCGGTGGGGTGGCCAGGTCCCGGAGGCTCTTTGCTTCGCCCCCTGGTCCCCAGGCTTGGAGAAGGAGGTGATGGGCGAGGTGGCTGGGTGGGTGCTGCCTCCAATGCCCTCCCACCCCTTGCTCCTCAGATGGCTGCTGCACGCCACTGCCTCTCCCTGCTGTGCCTGTCCACGTGTGTGGCTTTGTGGCTGCAGCCCCCGCTGGGTGCCTCGGGGGCCCCGCTGGAGCCAGTGTACCCAGGGGACAACGCCACCCCAGAGCAGTTGGCCCAGTATGCAGCTGAGCTCCGCAGATACATCAACATGCTGACCAGGCCCAGGTGTGTACCAGAGGGCGGGGGAGCGGTCCCAGCTCCTGCCCCTTCCACATTCTTGGGAAAGCAGAACCTCTCTACTGACCAGGCCTGGGCCCGCATGCCCCTGGAGGATGGTACCCAAGGGCAGGCAGGAGGCAGGTGGGCTGGCACCTGGGCGCAGTGCTGGCTTGCCCCAGCTGCCTCTCCCCTCCCAGATATGGGAAAAGAGACAAGGAAGAAACGCCGCTGAACTTCTTGGAGTGGGGAGCCCCCAACAAGGTTGCCCCCAGGTAGGTTTGATTCCCCGCCCTGTGTGCCAGCTCCCTGGGGCTGAAATGGGGGTGGAGGTGAGTTGGGGGGATGAGGGGGGAACAGGGGCCCAGGGCTTGCCTGAGGTCTCCTGAGGGCATGAGGACTGCCCACTCCCACGTTCTGCCCTCTCCCCACAGGGAGCTCAGCCAGATGGACGCGTAGCCACCTCCTGCCTCCTCCGACTCCAAGGGCAGTGCCGGCCCAGATCTCCCCTTGGCTCTGGCCAAAGCTTGCTCCCCGCTCCCACACAGGCTAAATAAAGCAAATCAAAGACATTGCTTCTCTCTGTGTCTCTGTGGACCCCTGGTGCGACCAGGAGTAGCCAAAGGCAGGAGAGAAAGGGGGAGGGGCGGAGGGGAAGGGAAAGAAGGGTGTTAAGAATGATCAGAACATCTATGGGGTCATCAGAGCCATTCGGCTCAGCTCCACCTCACAGAGGGGCAAGTTGTGGCCCAGAGGGAGGCAGCGGCTCCCCCAAGGTCATTCAGCCAGTCAGGGACGTGGCACTCGAGCTTGAACCTTCCATTTCAGCACCTTCAGACTCTCCTGATCATTGGCCCAATAACAGCCCTGTGCCCAAATGTACCCCCACCAACTCTTTCCTATAGTTTAGTGTCCTTGGCATGGGGGCAGGGGTGACAGCTCCGCCCAGCCCAGAGGAACGACTGGAGCAAAGACAGTCCCTGCCTGCAGGATGGCACCAGAGCTGCCCTCTTCTGGGCAGGTCGCTGTGCATGTCCGGTTGGAGCGTGTAAGGGGATACTAGGCTCAGCAGAAGCCTGGCCCAGGATGGGGACGGTGAAGGGGAGGGGTCTGGAGATGGTGTCATGTGTAGATTGTTGGGAAAAGGAGCCTACTGTGTGCCAGGGTTATTTAACCCTCACAACAACCCTGTGAGGATGGTAACTGTTATCCTCACCCTACAGAGGAGGAAACCAAGGCTGAGAGAAGTACTGCAGTTTGTTCGAGGTCCTGCTGCAGATGGTATTCTAATAGAGGGAGCTAGCATCAGCATTAGAGTCTGCAGGAAGCCACCGCTTGCCAACACTGTCAGTGCACCAAGGAACTCGGAAGGCCGATGGACCTTGGGCGTTAGCAGGGCTGACGCTAAGCACCAAGTGTTGAGATAGTGGTGGCTCAAGGCAATTCCCTAACCTGATAATCCTTTTACTGTGTACCAAACTTTACCTTTGATATGCCTGTATGCATTGCTAGAGGGCAAGATGTGTATCTAAAACGGAATAAAAAGCAGACAGGACCCAGTCTTGGGGTGTCTCTTCAAGAAAGAGGTCTCCACCTGGCCCCCCAATGCCTTCTAAATTCATATTTCTTATATAGCATTTTTATTTGTGCGTCAGCCCCTCCTTCAGATCCTGAACCCCACCGCAAAGGTTGCGGCAAGAGTCAGCTGAGCCTGTGTTCAAATAGGACATCTGCCACTTCCTGTCCGTGTGCTTTTGGGCAGGGATATAACCTCTCTGAGCCTCAGATTCTGCATCTGTAAAATGGACAGAATGACAGGGTTGTAGTGAGCAAGACATGAAATAATGCATGTGAAACATTGAGCATGGCCCTTGATCCAGGTAAACGCTCAGTAAACGGGAGCTTGCAAAGGGCAGACTTGCGATGCAGCCACCAGCCAACCGGCTGTTTCCAAGAATATGTGGAAAGACCGCAGCGAGATAACACGCTCTTCAAATGTGGAAGGAGTGGGGAGAGGCCCATGGGAGGGGCTCTGGAAGGCAGGCTTTGGGGGACTATAGGAAATATCCTTGAAGAACCAGAAATTTGGAAAGAAGTTGTCCTGAGAAGTTGTGAACTCCTGGGTGTAGGAGCCATTCAGGAGGGGAGGCCGTGGGGAATTCAGTTCCAGGGAGTGGGCTAATCTGTGGATTCCACACTGCAGCTCTGGCCGGGCTCAGAAGGGATCCTGCACCTGGTGTGTGTGTGTGTGTGTGTGTGTGTGTGTGTGTGTGTGTGTGACTGAGAGGGAGGGGCTTGTCTCTCCCCCTTTCCTGGGCTAGGAGCACCTGTGGATAAGGGAGAGTCACGGGGGTAGGGGTGGGAGGAGAAGTGAGAGAATCAGAACTTTCCTGGTTCCTGGAATGGCTTTTCCTGCCCCCCTCACATGCTCAGCCTGCAGAGATGGGGGCCTGTGGGTTTGGTGGATGAGGGGACCCACCTTCCTGGGCTCAGCACCTCACACGGACCCCACAGCCATGACACCACATCATGTTTCCTCTCCCGTCTGGCTGTGTCTGGTGCAGGCAAATGACCTGAAAGTGGAACCAGGCCCTGAAAGGCAAAGGGCTGGAGAGGATGCAGCTGCCAGGCAAAGGCATGGCTCAGGCTGATTCTTAAGTCCAAGGGTGTGTCTGGGAGGGGGGCTGGTTTCAGCAGATGAGAATTTGGGTCTGGATGATGGAGCCTGAAGTCCTGCCCCAGAATTTTCTCTGGCAGCTGAGAGGATGGGTTCTGAGTAGGGAGAGGTGTAGACACTTCCCAGTATCAAGAATTAGGACCCTGCCCAGGACACACCTGTGAGTTGGACCTGCCCCTGCCCAGGCCTCTCTGATGGCCACCAGCTTCCGGAGGAGTGCCTTCCTCTCACCATCTTCTCTGGAACAGGCCTGGCTGGGCTCCCACCCCTTCCCCTGCTCTGCTTGCTGCCAGTGGGGCTGAGAGGGTCCCGGAGGCCAAGGCAGGACCTTATGCTCTACACACTAAGGGGCTGCCGCTTGTCCCTATACCCACCCCGATGTCCTGGGCCGTCATGGAGACAGCGCTGCCCTGCTCTGCGAAGAAACTTGGGGTGGGGGTCTGGCTGAAGCCCCTCCTTGGAGGTTGCTGGAATGGGCTTCTCTCACTCTGTTCTGCCTCCCCCTGGCAGTGGGGTACATGTGTGAGGTGAATGGGCTGCAGGGAGCCGGCAGGGAAGCCCCTAAAGCTGAGGTCTTTTTCTCAGCAGGAGCCCCAGGGTCCCCTCTCCCTTGAAGGACAGTAGGTTTCTTCCTGTCCAGGGCCCACAGTAGTCGCGGAAGCAACAGACATTCTATTTCTCTTTATTGTTCTCACTGGGGGGTGGGAGGGATGGGAGGAGTTAGGGCCCCTCTCATAAAAAAATATAAAGGAGATCGGTGGGCGCGGAGACCTGAGTCGGGCATCTGGAGGGGAAAGCCCAGCCTGGAGAAGGAAGTCCCTGTGGCCCTGCTATGCCCTGCTCCCCAGGTCTTCCTCCCGGTCCCGCCCAATCTGCCCCCAGTTCCGAGGCTCCTGACTGGTGCCAGCTGTGCCCAGGCTCTCCTACCTGGGACCCTAGGAAGAGGTCTGTGGTGAGGGTTGCGTGGCGTTCCGCGGCGGGGGGCTAGTGGGATTCAGCGGTTTCTCGGGGTTCGGTGGAGGGAGGTTTGTGGCATTGGCTGGTGGGGGTTTCCTGGCGTTCACTGGTGGGGCTTTTGTGCTGTTGTCGGTTTTCTTGGGGTTTTTAACGTCTTTGGATTTCTTGGCGTCCTTAGATTTCAAGCTGGAAAACACGTCTTTGCAGAAGTCGTGGGGCTGCGATGCGCAGGGTGGGAGGGTTGGGGAGCAGGTGGCGTCCGTTTCCTCCCCTCTCCCTCCGTCCCCCCTGCTCTCAGCCCGCTCACCTGCTGTTGAAGAGCTTCTCTATGTACTTGCCGACTTGGTCGAAGGTGCTCAGCCAATATGCCGCCCGGGGCCCGCGGGGCTGCTGCAGCTGCAGCTCCTCCCCCAGCGCCCCCTCCGGCGGCTGCAGCAGCCCCGCCAGGTACAGCAGGGCCAGTGCGCACGCGCAGCGCAGAGCCGGCGTCTGGAGGGGGCGGAACAGACAGAGCCGTGGCGGTCACGTGAGGCGCACCGCTCCGACCCTTGCAGGGCGCTCAGATCCAGGGACGGGTCTGCCGGGGTAGGTGTGGGGGGTACACACGTTCACGAGCGCCGCTGGGGACATCCAGATGCCCAGGCCCATTGGTGCCCCCCTAGACTTGCACAGTGACGCTCACAAAGTACCAGGGAAACTGGTACCGGGAGGATGGACTGTGAGGCACGCCCTGAGGTGGACACACTCACACACACTCACTCACTCACTCACTCACTCACTCACTCACTCACACGAGGATGGCACAGAGCCGTTGGTCAGCGCCCTAACCTCACTGACCTCTCTCATAAGTCCTTGCTCACCCTACTTCAGCCTCTCCTGCCTCCTGGCTGTTCCTTTAAAATGCCAGACAGGTCGTTCTCTTCCTGAAAACTCTCCAGATATCCTCATGACCAATTTCCTTGCCTCCTTCAGGCATCAGCTCAAAATTCAGCTTCCAGTGGGTCCTACTCTGACACCCTTATTTTTAAAAAAAATATATTGTATTGACTTTTTACAGAGAGGAAGAGAGAGGGAGAGGGACATCGATCAGCTGCCTCCTGCACACTCCCCACTGGGGAATGTGACCGCAACCAAGGTACATGCACTTGGCCAGAATCGGACCTGGGACCCTTCAGTCCGCAGGCCGATGCTCTATCCACCGAGCCAAACCAGTTAGGGCTAACACCCTTATTTTTTTTTTTTAAAGTTTTTATTGATTTAGAGAGAGAGAGGAAGGAAGAGGGATATATATAGAGAAACATTGATGAGAGAGGGCTGCCTTCTGTACGCCCCCTACTGGGGATGGAGCCTGCAACCCAGGCTTGTGCCCTGACTGGGAATCAGTGACCTCTTGGTTCCTGGGTCGATGCTCAACCACTGAGCCACATCAGCCAGCTGGGCCTGAACCCCTATTTAAAAAATTGCAACCTATTCATTCATCTTGCTCCACTCCCCCCCCCACCCCGCTCCGTTGCATCTTCTAAATTACTACATTCTGTGCTTTAAATTGTCTTTGTCCCTCCAAAGTGCCCCCCAGCCCCATCCATGTAAGCACCATTATAGCTGGGCTCTTTGCCCCTTTTATTCACTGATGTATCACAAGAACCTAGAACAGTGCCTGACACTTAGTAGTGCTAAATAATACATGTTAAATGAATAATTACAAACACAGTTACATACACCTATGTGCACACCCCCAGTCAAGCACAGAATTTTGTGCCGGCACACACAGCAACTCACATATTATGATGCCCATAAACATGATACAACCTCCGCAACCCCTCCCTGGAGCCCCTGAGACAATTCTCTCTTGACCCGAAAACCCCCTCATCCCCACCACCCAAAGCAGGGACAGAAAACCTGGCAGCTGTCCTGGCCATGGGACTGGCAGAGGGGGCTGCCCTGGCCTCAATCCTTCATGCCTTTAATGCCCTGGGGAGGGGCATTTGGTGCCAGCGTGCATCCCCACGATCGTGGAGAAGACAGCTGACAGGGCCCACCAGACATTACCATGGTGCTGAGCAGGTGCAGAGCAGCACAGCAAAGGGTCTCTGGCCAGGATCTCCGAGGCCCTTTATATTCCTTCAGATCTATGTCCCTTTCCCTTTAAGGTCCCACCCCCAGCTTGACCTCCTTATCCTGCCCCTATGTTATAACCTGGGAGTTGGGAACAGGGAGAGGGTGGGGGTGGAAGCACATGGACTGCTAACTGTCCTGACCTGGGCACAGTCCCTGCCAGGGGTCCAGAGGCGTGGGTGGCAGAGGTGGAGGCACTGGGGAGTAGGGTAACTTTTTGCTTCAAGTCTACAGATACTAAGGAGGAACCGACACTGGGGTTAAGAGGGGGCTATGCTTTTCCCAGGGGCCTTCTCTCAGCATTGGGAGGGGGGCTATGCTGAGAGACCAGACCTTCCCATCCAGCTGGATCCAGGGTACCTCTGTTCCCTGTTGAGCTGCAGTGAGGCCTCAGCACCCTTATTCCTGGCCTCTAGGCCTGCTAGTATGGGGAGGGGGTGAAGATTTTCTTGGCCTGCCTCACCATATTAGAGCCCCTGATGGTTGAGCTGCAGAGCCTTCTAAAGGGTGGTGGGTCTTGCTGCTTTTCTGGAGCAAGGTTATGAAGTGCGGGCTGATACTTTTTCTTGCCCATCCCACCCTCAGAAGGGGCACAGTAGGAGAGTAGGGTCTTCTGGGAAGGAATCCTGACTTCACCATTTTCTGACTGTGTGACCTTGAGTAAGAGACGTTATATCCCTGAGCCTGTGTCCTCATCTGTGAAATGGAGTCGATTGCGCCTATAGCACGAGCTATTGTGAGGACTGAGTCGGATGCTGTAGCTGAAGCCCTTGGGCAGCTCCTGGCACCTACTAGGTGATTAACATGGGTGAGCCCCTCCCCTACCGGGTGCACTCTTCCCCCCCCCATCTTTAGGGAAAGAGTGAGAAACTCAATGTCAATGCCACTGAAGTTAATGGGATGGCTCCGTAGCCAAGCGAGACCATTACTGCATTTCCATGGAGCCAAGAATCTCCAGAAAAAGAAATGAGATTCTTATGATGAAATTCCACAGTATAAGGTGGAAGGAGAGATCTAGGGGCCAGTGCACCCCAAATCCCAACAAACAGGCTGCACTTTATTCCAGTTAGGTGCGAGTCCAATGCTGGTGCCTGCGTTCCCCAAGGAGTTCAAATGATGTGGTCCTCCTGCAGCTTTGGCCTTGAGAACCCCAATTTCATAGCTTGACATTTAAAGTCCTTAACAGTTTGTCCTCAGCCACGAAAAAACACCCCAGAAACCTCTTAAGTCAACTTCATAGAAGTACAATTTACACACAATAGAAGCTGCCCATTTTAAGTAGACGGATAAGTTTGACAAACAAGTACCCACCCCACAGTCAAGGTACGGAACAGATCGCCCCAACAAGTTCCCTTCTGCCCCTTTCCAGTTCATCTGGCCCCAGGCAACTGCTGATCTGATCTCTATGGATTCCTTTTGCCGGGTTTAGAACTTCCTATAAATAGCATCGAACAGTGTGTTCTTTTTCTGCCTGACTTCTTTCACTCAGCACAATGCTTTCGCCATTTCTCTGTGTTCTTAGGCGTATCGGCCATTGTGCCCTTTCATTGCTGAGTTGTAGCATTCCTTCGTGAGGACAGGCACCGTTTCTTTGTCACGCCGCTGTTCTCCATGTTTGTGTTTCCACCCGTTCTCTTTAGCTACACTTCCTGCTGTTGTTCCTCCCTCATTGTACCGGTCCGAGCCTCCACCTGTTTCACTCAGTGGTCTGCTGAGTAGTCCTGCACTTTCACATCCCCCAGCCTGTGCTCATGCTGCCGCTTCTATGTCGGATGGGCTCCTTCCACTCCTCCGCCCGGCAAAATCCCACAGTTCTGGCAATTCCCCTTCTGTGAAGCTTCCCTGGTCCCCTCCCTGCCTGGCCCTGGGCTCCTGGGTCTCTTGTCAGCTGCACCATACTTGAGAACCAAGTCTCGGAAAATGGAACCATCACCTGCAATGTTTCTTAGAGCCCATACACTTGTGGCTTGCTCACAGATGTGAGCGTGGGGAGATGCCAACAGAGAAAGGAATGCTGGGAGAGCACCTCCATCTACTACAGCTTCGGTCTGTTCTGATGTCCCAGAAGCAACGTTAGTGAGGGCCCAAGCAGATTCAAATTGAGTGGGACTGCAACCAATTCTGTCCATGAAGGACACGGCTTTTGTAATCAAGCTGGTCCAGGTTATGCTGTCTGTGGGTGGCTGTTTTCCCCTAGAAAGCAGTTTCCTAGTGGTCTGAGTCGTTTGCAGCTGGCTTTCCAAATTGTTGCTATTTATGCCTTTGACAGTGTCCTCGACAGGCCAATTTCCAGTGCCCCGAGTGTCGTGGCTTGTCTGCAGTGGAGAAGTAGCATCATCAGGAAAAAAGCTCCCATTTCTCCCTTTCAGCATCGGGTCATCCTTCTTAGCTTTCCACAGCTCCACATTAACCTCTACGCGGTGATACCTCATTTCTGTACTCATTCGCCTTGTTCTTGAATGTGTTAAGCGGGCAGCTGGTGAGTTAGCGTTGTCATTGGTGGACCTGGTTATGAGACACAGGGAGGAAGCTGCACAGCCGGCTCCGGTGTCCTCAGGAGACCGTGCAGGACACACAGGCTGTAGTTAGGCTGCTTTGAAAACGTCCACCACGGATGACCCCGAGGACGGTGTTAAGACCACCCTCAATTTTGACATCAATTGCAAGTTCGGGGGTTCCTAAGACTACCATTAGAGTTGATAACTTGCTAGAAGGACTCACAGAACACACTGCAAGCTGTTATGCTCATGGTTATTGTTTATTACAGCTAAACGGTACAGCTTAACGTCAGCCAGAGGAACAGGCACATGTGGCAGAATCTAGGACACGAAGCTTCCAGTTGTCCTCTGCCGTGGATTATGGATAGCATTGCTTTCCCAGCAACGATATGTAACAATATGCACGAGTATTGTCACCCAGGGAAGCCCACCTGAACACTGGTGTTCAGAGTGTTCACCGGGGCTCCTCACGTAGACATGGTTGACTGCCCGTGCGGCTGATCTGTCTCCATCCAGCCCTTCCAGAGGATGAGATGATACCCTGTGATCCCCCACTCCAAATCACATTGTTAGACTACCTGGGGTGACCCAAGGTCCCCTAGCAAACAAAAACACTCCTGTTAGGTATGACATTCCACAGGCTTAGAGATTCTCAGAAGATAAGGGACATCTCTCTGGACAAGGTTAAGTTCTTTACTCCACACATGCCTTTATAGCTGAATAATATTCCAGTGTATGGATATACCACATTTTATTTATTCATTCTTTAGTTGATAGACATTTGGATTGTTTCTACTTTTTGGCTATTACGATTAATACTGCTGTGATCATTTGTGTACAAGTTTTTGTGTGGACATGTTTTCATTTCTCTAGGAGTGGGATTTCTTGGGTCATGTGATAACTCTCTGTTTAACCTTTTGAGGACCTGCCAGACTGTTTCCCACAGGGGCTACTCCATCTGCTCCCTGCACTCTTACTGAGTGAGGCCCCTCCTCAGCTGGACCAGAGCGAGAACCAGTTAGCTGACCCTCGCTTTCTCTGAAAAACAAAATGCCAATAATTTCCAGACCATCATTTCTTTCCCCATCCTCAATTGAAGATGATATTTTTTTAAAATATGTATTTATTGATTTCAGAGAGGAAGGGAGAGGGGGAGAGAGATAGAAACATTAATGTTGAGAGAGAATCATTGATTGGCTACCTCTTGCACATGCACACCCCCTACTGGGGATCAAGCCCACAACCCTGACTAGGAATCGAACCGTGACCTCCTAGTTCACAGGTCGACACTCAACCACTGAGCCACACTGGCCAGGCTGGGCCACCATTCCCGGAGGCCTCTTCTTTTCCCTTGTTCTGAGGGGCACATTCATCTCCCTCTGCTCTGGGTTCCCTACCTGCTGCCTGAGTGCCTTCCACGTGCACAGACAGCTACCTCAGGGGTCCTCTCAGCAGTCCTCACCTGTGCAACACACCTGCCCCAGCCTAATACCCGAGGGCCATGGGCCACATCTGCTGATGATCCCTTACACACACCTTTTTCCAGCCCTGGCTGTACATCGGCATCACTGGAAGCTTCCCAAGCTACTGTCATGTGGCCCCGCCCCCAGAGTCTGCACCACGCGTTAATTGAGCACCCAACTCGATGGCAGGCACTGCGCTGGGTGCTGGAGTTACAGTGGTAGTGAGATACAGCCACTGTCCTCAACTTCACAGTAGTGGGAATGGGTATTTATTGAGTGGAATAATCAATATTTTAAGAAATACCTACCAAGAGGCCACCTCATGTAAATTCCTGTTGGGAAGAAGAGATTTTTATCTCCTATATGAGCAGAGTGGGAATTTGTTACCTTGATGGAGTTGGAAGGGAATTTAGTAACAGTCTCTATGCCCCAACCTCCCATCTTACGGAGGAGAAAACCAAGGACAAATGACCAAGTTTTCTGCACTGGAGGAGGAAGGTGGTGTCTGAGAGCCAGAGGCTCTTGTATCAGGGTATCCCTGCCAGCTGCTTTTGGGATGGCAGAAGAGGGCAAGGAGGCTGCTTTTGGGAGAGTTTTTCAGTCTTTATCCTCTAGATCAGCAATCTGATGTGGTACAAGGCAGGCTGGTGTGTGAATGGCTGGTGGTGATGATGGTGATGGTGGTGATGGTGGTGGTCGTGGTGGTGGTGGTGGTGGAGGGGGTGGAGGGGTTTCAGGTTGTCAGGAGGTTGTGAGGGGAGCAAGAGGCCAGGACACTTGATTCTCCAGGAAGGGTTTGATTTGGTCCTGGAGGGGACCAAAAGATGAACCTTCCCCACCTTAATCCCAGCCTCAAAAGTGGTTTCCAAAGTGGGATGCACCTAGATAATCTGTTGGAGTGTAGTAAGAAAATATTGGAACTTCTATTTATAGTTTTAAATAATCAATTTAAAATTCTTTTTTTGGTGTGTGAATTTTTAAAATACACATATCAGTTCAACAGCACAGATATAATACTAGAGGCTCAGTGCACAAAATTAGTGCACTGGGGGGATGGGGTCCCCTCAGCCCGGCCTGCGCCCTCTCGCAGTCTGGGAGCCCATGGGGGATGTCCAACTGACGGCTTAGGCCCGCTTCCCATGGGGAGAGGGCTTAAACTGGCAGTCGGACATCCTTAGCACTGCCGCAGAGGCGGGAAAGGCTCCCGCCACCTTCACTGAGCTCGCCAGCCGTAAACCCGGCTTCTGGCTGAGTGGAACTCCCCCTGTGGGAGCGCACTGATCACCGGGGGGGAGCTTCTGCATTGAGTGTCTGCCCCCTGGTGGTCAGTGCACATCATAGCAACCGGTCGTTCCACCATTCGGTTGATTTGCATGTAAGCCTTTTATTATATAGGATATAAACATATATACATTGAGGGTTCCAAACTTTAAAAAAAAATTTTAATTTTTTACTGAGAAGTGCAGCCAATAGAAAGGTTACCAGAACAAGACTGCAGGGGTTGCGGGGAAGAGTCAGAGGGGGTGGGTGTAGAAAAGATAGACTCGGGATAGCTGTTGGCGGCCCCTGCTGGCCATTGCCAAAAGTGCAACATTACTCAATGCAGCTCCAGGTCTACTGAAATTCAGAATACCCACCCTGAGTTTTATTTCTCTCTGTGCCCTGACTCCCAAACCTCTGGGGAAGCAGAGACACTGCCTTTATCCTTGTAACCTCTGGGACTAGGCAGGGAGGAAGACAGAGCTAATTACAGACCCCAGAGGGGGAGGACTCATCTCTCCACTTCCTTATCCCTACCCACCCCACCCCCACAGGAGTGGCAGCCCCTAACTGCCATGCATTGTGGACCTCTCAAACCGGCTTCACTTCCCAGATACTCTATTCCCCACCAGTAGCACCCTCATTCCTTTGGGCCCAGCTTAGAACACTTACTGCACCTTTGTTATATCATTCAATTATACCCCCAGAAAGTGTTTGGTGTCTGACACCCTCCCCCGGACTGTGAGCTCCAAGAAATCAGGAGTCACTGAAACTGAAGCTGCTATCTGACTCAGTATCGCTGAAGCTGGCACTTTGTCTGGAACAGAATAGGAGCATCTTACTCTGCATCCAGAAATGCCCGCCCCCCCTCACCCCAAGAAGGCGCGTTCCTTCTTCCTCCTCCCAGGCTGTTGTGAGAATCAAACAACTTATAAGGTCCTGAACAGATGGGAGGGGCCAGCTTTTTATACAGTCCGTAACAGAGAGATATTGTTGACTGGCTAATGGGGGAAGCGGCTAATAATAATGGGTTGGGCTCCACCTCCCTAGTGGGCCAGAATCTGGGATCTCGCTTGGACTTAGGGACCCTGAATGGAATTGAAGCTGTGGGTTGCTGTGTAGTAATAGTTACCTGACTGAGAAGTAATGAGAAGTTTTGGAGGGATTCAGGATCCTTCCACTTCCCAACCAAATGCAAATGGCAGAGTGATTCCTTGCCCAGAGATTGTCAGGTGAGAGTGGGGGGTAGCCTTCATAACGGGAAGGGAACTTCTTGAATTAAATTAGGAGGATCTTCTGGCTTGAAGACAGGGGAGAGAGTTGGAAGCAGCATCTCCAGGAAGCCTCTTTGGTTTGAGACAGAAGCCTGCAGCCACTATTTTCTCCTCCCTCAGTAAAGGCAGAGAGGGCTTCCAGTAGAGTGTGGCCTGGTTCTACGGCTTTTGCCTATACACCTATGCACCTGTGCCCTCTGGAGCTCAGGGGCAAGCAGGGTTTCCAGGGACCCAGGGTCCAGTCAGTCTTCTGCTTCTGGGATGAATTCCCAAGTCAAACCCATTTCTAAGCAAGTGTTCAGGATAAATTCCTTAGCAGCGCCGTAAGTGGCTGGTCCCAAAGGCTGGATGCACTGAGCAAAGGGTGGTCAATGGGAGCTTCTAGCATTCTAGGCCTCACAGTGTCTTTCACTAGAAGGTCTGGGGTGGAGCCAGAGGCTGGCGAAGGCGGGCAACTAGGTTTAACCCTTTATTTACTTCTTGAGATGGGTCTCTGACGAAGGGTAGCGAGTTACTTATTTCTGTATTCCGTAGACGGGTATGGACCAGCTCTCTGGTCCAGGCTTAAAAGAGGGTCTCCAATCCCTTCGTGAAGACGCCTCCCCCTTTGCAAATTGTTCCAGAGAGTCGGGGGTCCAGGTATCCATCATTCGAGTCTTTAAAAATTGCCCCTGAGCCCGAGGCCCTGGTGGTGGGGGGTGGATCTCTTGCTCTTTGGAGGCCTCCCTAAACTCCCCCTGTTCCCTTTCCCAATTGGAAAGGAGGATAACGAGGGAAAGTGAGGCGTGCTTGGAACTGGAACACGGATCTAAACTGAGGGAAAGGGGCGGAGTAATCGTTCACTCACCATCGCCCTTTTAAGGGATCTCTGGGAGACGGGGGACACTAGTGGTACAGATCCCAGCTCGTGCTTCCCTGAGTGGGAAGGATGCAGGGGGTCGTGGGCTGTGCGATGTCTCTCATACCGCCACCTCCCGGCCTACCCACTAGCTGCTCAGAAAGACTACTTTCCCCGGGGTTGTCCCGCGCCCCCTCCTTTCCCCTCCCGGTCTCCGCCCCCTCACGCAGAGGAGGCCTTGCCGCTTTAAGAGCCGGGGTAGCGACTGACAGCAATAAACGCGTAGTGCCTGACTGCGCTGGAGCCGCCCGAGCTAGGGGCTCCCCCGCGCGCGCAGGTAGGCGACCCCCGACCCCCGGGCCAGCACCCACCTCTGTGTCCTCTACATCCAGGCACGGTACTTGGGGTCCTATTCTCTGGGTCCAGTCTCCCCGGGCCCCGTCCCCCAGGCTCGCCTCCTCCCTCTCCACCTCCTGTCCCCCCTTCCTTCTCGGGTGCCCCTAGAGAGAGACCAAACCCCACTGCCCATTGTCACTGGTCCCGGCCCCTGCGGTGAGGGCTCCAAAGTGACCTCTGGCACAGAGCTGGTGAGCTGTGTGGGGACGGGGGCTGTGCGGATTCGGGGGACCTCGGAGCCTGGCATTACGTAAGAACTGCGCTGCTAGCGCTTCCGGGGATGGGGGCGCGAGACAGAGGTTGCGTGGGGTTTCCGTGGCTCCCCGGTCCCCCTCGGGAGGCTAACACCTTAATCTTCTCTGGGAGTAGGGTCCAGGGAAGGGGCGCGTTCCTTCTTCCTCCTCCCAGATTTGGGGTGGGGGGGGAGTTGGGTCGGGGTCAGGGGCCAGGGTTAGCGCTTGGAGATTTGGGAGGGGATCGGTGTTAGGAACCAGGAGCCAGGGTCAGAAAGTTAGGTCAACTAAGGGGGGGCAGAATGAGGACCGGGGCTGGGGACAGCCATTCAATGACCTCATCCCTAGGTCTCCCGCGGGCGCGCGAGCAAAGAGCCTTCTTTGATGGCTCGAAACACGCCCCCCTACCCCCAGGTCCTAGCGCCCAGCGTGTTAGGGCTGGGCCCGTGGGGCGGGGGGGCTCTGGCTGTGGCTGCGCGCAGTCCGCCCGGCCTGTAGCACCCCATCCCTCAGGCTGTCTACCCCTCCCCGCGACCTGTCGGTCTTCAAAGCGCCTTTGTCAGACCCTCCTCTCCCACGTCTCTTTGTGCGTGTATTGATGGAGGGGTGGGTGTGAGGTGGGAGAAAACCTCTCCGGTTCACCGCTGGCCCGCATCGCCAGCCGCCTCTGGGTCATGTGGATAGCCTGGAGGTAGGGGTGAGAGGGCACCCGGGTCCTGGCTTTTGGAAGCCGCGGTGCGAGTTCCCAGATGCCCGGGCTCCGGTCCTTGGCCCGGAGCCAGTCCGGCTTGCCTGGCACTGCTGTTCTCCTGTGGGCACAGCCGGACCCCGCCCTCTCCGGGACTCGGGTGGGGGTGGGGCAAAGCGAGCCGCTGCCGTGGGAACCGACTCCTCGGGGAGAAAACCCAGGCAGGCTGGGCAAGACTTCTGGAGCCAGACTCTCCCCTGCCTCTTCCCACCCTCCACCCTCTACCGAAGGCGGACGACTGAGTCCTCCGTCAGTACCTCTGTCAGGGAGAGCAGCGCCAGCCGCGAGAAGGTTCCAGGTTCCAGGTCGTTAGGACCTGGGATGGGGAAGGAAGAGATCCCTTCTTGCTGCTCTCTAGGAATAGGGACAGCGGGGCTTGGCACTGGCTGGCACAGTGGATCCTGAGCATTTCTCCCAGCCTGATGCCAGCCTGACAGGAGGTGTCCTTCCTCTCCCTGGAAGCTGCGTTCTTCCACATCTTCAGGGGCAGATCCGGGAGGAAGGGGAGTCGACCTGCCATCTTTGTAATTCCTGTTATCTGAGCTCAGGTGACCAGCTCAGGCTTGGGAGGGGAATGGGAAAGGATATTATTAAAATCAGGTCGTGGTCTCTCTGGGAAGAATCCTTTCTTTGGGAGGGAGGTGAAGTTGTGGCTCCCCTACTCCCTGGGCACTGCCATTCAGTCCTAAAGTGGGCACTGCCAGCTACTTCCTCTGCTCCCCCACCCCTGCTGTGAGCCACTGCCTTTTGTTGTCATGGCAACTGGGAATTAGAGTTTTCTTCAGCAGCACAGACCCAGGAAGGCAAAGGGAGGGAGGAAGAGTGGTGGGTTACCCCCCCCATCCCTCCCACCCCTTTCCCTGAAAAATGGGGAAGCCAACCTCACCTTGGGAAGGTTCTGGAATGGGAATTAGGGCTGTAAACTCTACACCTGGTTCTGCCCAAAGCCCCCTGCTCTCCTAGTCCCAACTCTGGGCTAGGAAGGGGAGAAGGGGGGAAGAGGAACCCAGAGAGGCCTTAGGGAGGTATGACATCATTTCTATCAGACGGACTGACAAATGTCTGTGGAGCATCTATCTACATTGGGCTAGGCCTAAGATCCGGAGGCAAAATAAAACAGATGTGGTTTTTGACTTCATGGAGCTTACTGTCTGGGGATACCCATCTTTCCTGCCTTTGACTCAAATTCTGTATTCTTACCCAGCCCCTCTAAAAAAAAGTCTAGGACAGCCTCCTGACTTGTGTGGCTTCAGTTGGTTGGAGCATGGTCCTGTATACCTAGAGGTTGCAGGTTCAATTCCCAGTCAGGGCACATACCTAGGTTGCAGGTTCAGGGCTCTCTCTTTCTCTCTCTCTCCTTTCCCCTCTCTCTAAAATCAATAAATATGTCCTTGGGTGAGGATTTAAAAAAATAGAAAGGACAGGTGGTGGGCAGAAATGCTTAATTTTTTGTTGAGTCATAAAACCTGGATTTTCATTGTAGCTCTCTTTATTAGCTTTGTGACCTCGGGCAAATCAATTAATCTCTCTGATCCTCTGTCACCTCCTCCTTGAAAAACTGGGCATCAAATATCTGCTCTTCCTGCCTCCCAGAACTCTGGGGCCATTCAGTTTACCTTGTTGGCTGATCTTGAGTGGGAGGTCCTTCCTGATTCCTTTCTCATCCTCCTTTTTCCCTCCTCTAGGAGAGACATCTTGGAACCTTTGCCGACCTCACCATGCCAGTTGCCGCCACCAACTCTGAGACTGGTAAGAAAGGGAGAGGAAGTCAGTTAATATTAGTGGTTCAGAGGGTGCCAGGCAGGGTGGGGAGCAGCTATCAGGCACTCCCACAGGTCCCTGTAGGAACACCACTCTCCACCCAGCCACTCCGCCAGTCATTCAGGCAACTCTATGGCCCTCCCACACCTTCCCCAGGGTAGCGCTGGAGACAGAGCTTAATACGCTTCCTCGGAGGGCAGGGGTATGAATGCTCCAAAGATAATGCACACTCACTATTGCTGGAGGACTACGGCATGGGACCTGGCTGGTGAGAAAGTGACCCCCTAGGAGCTGGGCCTTGGAAAATGGCTGAGGTAGAGGGACAACAGCAGCCCAGCCTGGAGATGAGAAGTCCATGATGCGGTGCCCACCGGATAGGTGGAGCAGACCAGCTAGAGATGGGTGTGCGTATGTGTGCAGGGCATAGGAAGCTATGCCTGGAGAATGCCGGATCAGGAAGCCTCAACTTGGTTCTGTAGGAGGTTTCAGGGCAAGGAAATGGGCCACCCGGACAAGCTAGGAAGCCTCAGGAGCAAGCTGCTTAACCTCTCACAGCCCGTTTCCTGTTCCGTAAAGAGGTTGATGGGAGCCTCCAAGGCTGTGTCAGAGAATGAGAGTTACTGTTAGGAACAGTCACAATCATTAGCTATGCTCCAAATTATTACCTCATTAACCTGTAACCCTGAGTCAATCCCTCCCTTTTGGGACCTTGGTTTACCATCTGTAAGATGAGGTGTTGGGACAAGATCATTGGTCCTGGATCCCTTTGAGAACCTGATGACAGCCATGGCCTTCATTATAGACAAATGCTTCTCTGCACAAAATCTGTATTCCACTCTGGGGTTCATGACTCTTCAAGTGCATTTAGGTGACATTCCCTGTGCTAGAGCAGAACAACTCTAAACTACTCTGATTTGTCTGTCTTTCTCATGGCCTAGATGCCTCCCTCTCATGTAGCCCTTGCTGGAGGCCTTCCAGCTGCCTCTGCAAGATGTCCCAGGCTCCTAATTGCAGTAAAATGACTGTTGCTCTCCTCTGAGAAACTGAACCGGGAAAGTAAAGACTGCCGTGAGTGGGCCAGAACCTAAGCTGTGACACCATTGTCCCCAGGAAAGGCCTCTTCTTCCTGCAGTGGAGGGGCTGTGCCAATGTTCCCCAGCCTTTGCAGCCTTGGAGGGCTCAGTGCCTCTTCTTCCTGTGCAACCTGCTGGGTCCCCTGGCCCCGCCCCTCCCTGCTCTGACATGCTTGGGCCCCACTGTAAGCTGCTTATGGGTTAATTAAGCCCATCCCTGAGCCTGTGATTAAAGGCCTCTCAATCTGGGGCTGCCCAGTAAACCCATTAATAGTGCCTGGCAGGGGTGTAGAGGGAGGAAAAGGTCCACCAATTTAGCATCCTTGCTGCAGGCCAGTTGAGTGGGGGACAGGGCAGGGAGTGGAGCCCAGGGGTGTGGCTATGGGGCTTATTTCCTCTGAGGACTCCTGCCCCTCCCCCCCCCCCCTCCCCGCTTCCCTGGGCTGCTCCTGCCTTCCCAAACCTAAAGAAGAACAGGATTACGCTGCTTAACCTCTCGAAGCCCAGGTTTCATCTTCTGTAAAGAGGTGATGTGGGACTTAAAGGCTATGAGTCTCTTAGCCCTTCCTGCAGGTAGCCCTCTGTGCCCAGGATTAGCTTCTGCCCTAAAAAAATCTAATGGTGGGTTCTGCCCCTCCTCACTTGGTGGCCATTACACTTCCCACAGGCCTGACAGACAACTGTGCCCCTGCCTCTGAGGTCAGGTTTTCCCTCGCACTTGCCCCTTCCTCTCGGGAGGGATCCCGGCCATGGGCTCTGCAGAGAGTGAAGCTAGCAAGGTCCTTCTCCCACCCCTCCCCTTGGGTCAGTATGGTCATTATCATTGTGGAGGGGGCATGGTATGGGTGTATTCCTCTTGCAGAGAGACCCCCAACTCTACTTCTAGGAAGGTGGAGTGGCCCTTCCCCTGAGGGTTAGGGGTGGGCTGAGAGAGAGGGAGGTGACAGCATGGGCTGAGAGTTGAGAGAACTTGCCCCTGGAGTCTCCAGACTGGCAGCCTTGTCCTTTCTTTTCCCTTTACCCGATTCCTTTTTTTCTTTGACTCCAGAGGGGATGTAGGCTGAATTCAGATGGAGCTGTCCCTTTAAATCTGCCTTGCAACCCAGGGTTAACCTCCTGGTGTGTAAGCCCTCCTGTTGCCATGGCAACCAGGGGTGCAATGCAAGCTGGTGCCACTCCTCTGGGAATGGAGATCTGGTGGCAGGAGCAGCACCTGGTGGTGGCCTCATGGGTACAGGGTTTGAGAGTAATGGAGGCCCTGGGCTGGGGTAAATGCCAACTCTCTCCCTTCTACCGCCCTTGTCCCTGCTGCAAGAATGCTCCCTCACCTTTTCCCGGCCACAATTCCAAGATGCCTGACTTGCCCACCAGGTAGTCACCTCTTATCCAAGGGGAGGAATTAATGGGAGATGGGGGACCCGGAGAAGCTACAGCTGAGATGTGGGGTCAGAAGGGCTTAAGTTACCCTTCCCAGCCACAGTGGTGCCACCTCTCATCCCCCTCCTTTTTCTCCCTGTCACCCCCTCACCCCCAATGGCTGAGTAAGGCGGAGGACTGAGTCGTTCTGGGGGTGGGGGTGGGGGTGGGGGTGGGGGGGGGGAGAGGCGCTTCCTTTGATTCTGAAGGGGTTATTGTAAAGGGAACTGGGCCTGGAGGGGGACACGGAGTAGAGGTCGGAGGGCACGGGGAGGAGGTGGCGTGGGTGTGTATTAGAGGACAGATCTTCAGAAGCGAGGGCGGGAACAAGGTGGGGCCAAGTCCCACCCCCTTGGGTTTCCTGCAGCTGGGCAGTGAGGGGAGGGTCTCTGAGCGCCGCCCCAGGTCTGAAGGGGCAGCACCCCCCGCCCCCCTCTCTCAGCCACCTCCTCCCCACTCCCACTGGCTGGTACTGAACCAAGGGGGATCTAGCCAGCGGCAGGACTGGGACTCCCTTTCCACCGCCCCCCACCTTTGACCAATCAGTAAGGCGTTCAGGGCGGCTGAACCTTTCTATTGGCTGATCCTGCAGAAGGCGCTCCCTGAGTCCCGCCTCCTCCAGCGCTGCCAGCCTCTGCCTGGGAAGGCGGCCCGAAGCCAGAGTGCAGGCTACTCTTGGAGTCCAGGGCTGGGGTGGGGGGCTGCTATGGCGGGCAGCCCAGGTAGCGGGGCCTCCTTGGAGGTTATAACCCTGGGATCCTCTGAGGAAGCCGACCTCCGAAGGAAAGGTAGGAAGGAGGGTCCGGAGGCGGAGGGGAAAGCTGGCCCTACAGGGTTTGTAGGCATCTGGAGAGGGTGTCCTAGGTACGGGCTTCCAGGAGCCTAAGGGTCTGGTGGCACGGCCCCTCCAGAGAGCTGGCCTAGGCAGAGGGCGCCAACTCCCCTGGCTCAGTCCTTCCTCGGGGTTGGCAGGCTGGGGAGTCTGTGTGTAAGGATAGCTGTGGCGGGTGGAACCCGGGCTACCCTGCAGAGTGGGAAGGGTCCATGCCCTGGCATCTTTCTGAGCCCACTAAGGGTCTTACACGTCTCTGACCAATGGCAAGCCCAGGCCTGGGCAGGAACGGTCTGAAGGACAGACTAGGATGTTGTTTCTGGAAAAGGTGGGGCGAAGGAGGGGGAAGAGGGTGGGAGTCCAGGAGCCCCTGAACCATGTCTGCCGGCTCCAGTTTCAGTGCCTCCTCCTCCCCATCCCCATCCCCATTCCTTCCTGGAGGAGGAGACATTGACAAGAGGTGCCAGGGACTGTATCCACCCTTCCTCCTCCATGGCTTGGGAGCTGTTATGCGGATGTAGGTGTGGGTGGCAGGGTGGCAGATTAATGATACCCCCTGCCCATCTCTGGCCCCCAGCTGGGCACACTCTGCTTCTCCTTTCCTCCCCCAGAACCTGCCACAGCTGGCAGCTCCCTCCTCTGCTGGTGGGTGACGGCCACACCTACCTCAGATCTCAGCGACACTGCCGGGGCCCAGCATCAGGTGTTCTCATGTCCTTGGTTATGTCCTTTCGCAGGCTGAGGGTTTGCTGATCCCTGGGATGACTTAGTCTGACTTCTGCCCTTGGGTGCCCACAGCCATCCCGGCCTGTTTTCCCAGCTCCTGCCAATGTTCTGGGCCTCAGCTTTAGCTTCCTATGTTCTATATTAATTTCTGGATGATTATAGATCACTAGAGGCCCAGTGCATGAAATTCATGCACAGGTAGGGTCCCTAGAGGCAGCCGGCCAGGGCCTTCCTTCGTTCCGTGCCACTCCCTGGTGGTCAGTGCACGTCGTAGCGAGTGATCGAACTCCTGGTCGGTCGAACTCCTGAGGGGACACTTTGCATATTAGGCTTTTATATATATAGATTATCAAAGCTGAAGGGCTTATAGACACCATCTAATCCAACCCACCCATTATATAGGAGGGAAAGACCAAGACCAGTGAGAAACAGTGAGTTATGCAAAATCACACTGAATTAGTGGCACGGCTTACACTAGATAATGTGTGGGCCCTGGCTTCCTGCATGGCTGCCTGTTCTCAGGAACATGATCCAAGCACTGTCTCTCATTCCTGAGCCCTTCAGGGGCAGGTGGCTGAGTCCTGGGGCTTCAGCCCATTCAGAGTTTGAGTGTGGAGCCTGTGATTCTCTGGTGCAGGGCAGAACCTGGGACCTGACGCCTGCTGCCCTTTCCCCGCTCCTCCCACATCAGAGTCTACTTCCTCCTGCCCGGGGCCTCCCACCTGCCCAGGCTGGCGTTACCTAGGACCTGCAGAACAGGCCAAGGCCACTCCCCGCTAGGGCCCCACCCCAGGCATTCCCATGCCTGGCAGGGAGGGAAGTGCTGCTGGGGAGGGTCTGTCTTCTGTGGAGCGAGAGGTGGGGTTGTTGCGGTGTGTTTTGGTCTCTTGTGCCTAGCTGGCACCCGTGTGTCTCACTGCCTACCCCTCCCCCCAGCCATGCAGCAAGTCCTGGACAACTTGGGATCCCTCCCCAATGCCACGGGGGCTGCAGAACTGGACCTGATCTTCCTTCGAGGCATTATGGAAAGTCCCATAGTAAGATCCCTGGCCAAGGTATAGTGCTCCAGGAGGCAGGTACAAGGGCACTGTGTCTGGGGAGGTACAGCGGGGGATGGGATGTTAGACATACAGGGCCCTGGGAATGGGGCATGTGGCACAAGAGACCCCTGGAGGGGGGTATGCATGACCATCCATGCCCAGATGACATCTGAGTGACTGTAGGTAGGGGAGCTGTGCCAGGCCTGGCTGGTGAGTGTGGGGCATGCCCATGTGGAAGCTTGTTTGGTGTCTGCCAGCTTGTGGAACTATGGTGGGGGGGCGGGGAGCATGCCTGTGTGGAATCTCCAGAGTTCATCCTGCCTGTCCCCCTGTCATTGGGCATGGTGTGCAGACATTTTTACATGGTCACCTGCCATGCATCAGGCGGGTAAAAGACTCACTAAACAGGGGAGTTACTAAACAATTGGGTAACAGCAGTGACGGGCAGATGCAGTAGGCATTTTGGAGCATAAAGGACAGTTGCCTAACTCAGCCCGGGCTAGGCAGGGGAGGCTTCCTGGAGGAAGGGCCGCTTGAGCTGCGTCTTGAAGAATGAGGAGGGAGGGGAGCGCATCCTGGGCCATGGGAAGAGCTTAAGCTGAAGCAAAGGTGAGAAGAGTCAGGAGTGAGTATCCAGGGGACTGGTGTGAGGCTGGAGTTGCAGGTGTGAGACAGGGTGTGAGCTTCGGAGATGCTGGCAGGTGGTGGAGGGCACTGGGGGTGGTGCCGGGTGCTTGGACACTGTCCTGTGAGTGACATGGATGGAGTCTTCCATGTTTTAAGCCGGGGGGTGATGATGGAATGTGGACATTTTAGGAGCATCCCTCTGGCAGCCACATGGGGATGGCTCTGAACCAGACCTCTGGTAACAGGGCTTGAGGGAGGGGAGGGTGAAATAAATATTTAGGAAGTAAACTGGCAGTACTTGGTGTTGGCTATGGAAGGTGAGGGGTGGAGGGTAGCAAGGCACCCTGGATTCTGCAGCGGGCAAGTATGGGGCTGGTGCTGCCTTCAACTGAGAGAAGCAGCATGGCTGAGGGGAGGGGCAGGTGAAGAAGGAGCCCCCTCTCCTGAGGAGGAGGAGGGAAGGTGAGAATGGTGCCAATGCTGTGTTGGAGGCACAGCTGCGAGTTGCGTGGAATCATGTGTAATTGCTCAGATTTTCCAGCGGAGGTGGGGCAGTCGTCTGCTGGGAATTCGGGATCGGGGTTGAGCAGGAAAATAGGAGGAATTTGGAAGTAAAGGTTCAACTAATCACTAAAGGGGAGGAGAGTGGGAACTCACCAAAGGCCGGGAGCAGGGTTGACTGAGGTTGATGATGTCATAACCTTGAATTGCATAGCTTGCCTATATATGTATTTAGATGTAAATGCCCCTTTATCTGTGTTTTTATTTTATTTTTTAACGTTTTTGTGTGCTTTTTTTCCTTAATCTTCACTCGAGGATACTTTTTCCATTGCTTTTTAAAGAGAGTGGAAGGCAGGGAGAGAAGGGTAGGGGAAGAGAGAGGGTGAGAGAGACTCATCAAATGGTAGCCTCCTGCATGTGCCCTGACCAGTGTGTTTATTCATTGGTTTCCACACTGAAGGGCAGGTAGTTGTTGCGGCCTATTTGCCTCCCTTAAGGACAATAGGATGTGAACGTCCTCACATCCACCTGGTTCTGCACGTGTGAGAGTTCCTCCAGGGCGGACCCTTGGCAATGGAATTGCTGATATGCACATTATGAACCTCAACATCTGTAACCTTCTAACGCTGGTTTCAGAATTGGATTTATTGGACCACATCATCTCTGGGTCACTTTAGCTATAGCTTTGACAGTGAGACTGCCAAAGAATGACAGGATGACAGAATCTCAGGGTGAGAAGGTCCTCTAGCCAGTCCCCTCTAAAGCATGACCCCCCTCAGTCGCATTCTTCTCTGCGGCTTTGTCTAATCTGTTTGACAGCTCTCCAATGACGGGCTTGCTGGCTGGCCGGCCCTGTCATCCACTTAGTCATTCAGTCATTCAGTCGTCCATCATCTATCCAACAAATACGATTGTGTGCTCACCATGTACCAGGGCTTTGGCAATGAACTGTCAGCTTGTTCTCCTGATGGAGCCCAAGTCTGTCATCTCCTCCTGGGACCTCACAACACAGGCTGGCAGAGAGGTTGCCGATGTGCTGTATCAGGCTGTAAATAAACTCCCTTCTCCTGCCTGAGCTCAGGAAAATCCTTCCCATCTCCTGTGGTGTGGCCCTTTGCAATGTAACTTTTCCACTTCTTGTATCAAAGGGCTGTCTCTACTCTTCAATCTGGGCTTGACCATGTGACTTGCTTTGGATAACGGGACCTACTTCTTACTCCTTGTTACCGATTTTAATTATTCTGTATGTAGCAGTCAGTACATGTCTAATCTAATAGACAAAGTACTTTTATCAAAGATCCAGCTGTAAAAGATTGGTTCTCCTGGCAAAATGGCCCAGAAACCCATAGGAATGGAGCCAAGTGGAATTGCATGTGGTAGCTATTAACCTTCTTATCTTACCCTTGTGGAGTGAGGCTTGACTCTTCTCTCTGGGGATGCCGACGGTGTGGGAGAGGCCAGGCTGGTTAGATCTGGGCCCAGGGAGGGCCAGGGCCTGAGGGACAAACCCAGAGAAGTAAAGGCTCTGGAGGGAAGTCAAACCTGGCAGAAAGGTGATAAATTGAGGGGTTTGGCTGCAGACAGCAGGTGGCTGGCAGGTGGCTGGCATCTGGGAGGGCTGACATGGTCCAGCAGCAGGTGTTTCAACAGCAGGCAAGGCTAAGGTGAAGAGTCCAATGTAGGCGGCACTCAGAAGTTCAGGCACACTGTTACCAGCAGGGGCATCTGCCAGCTGGGAGGCCTCCACATGAGGTGAAGGAAAAAGAACACAGAGTTTGGAGATGGAAGATTCGCTGGTTGGCTGTGACTTTAGTACACCTGACAATGTCTCTGAGCTTCAGTTATTTGTTCTGAGAAGTGAGGATAATGATGCTGATCTGTCAGAGGCATGGTGGGGTTAGGTGGGGGAGGTCATGGATGTGGAGGTGCTTTTTAAATCATGAAGAGTTATTAAAATGTAGTCTTAGCCGGAGTTCACAGGGAGGACCCTACTCCTGTGGTCAGGCCAGGGTGAGAGGGATGGCAAAGCAAGACATGGCCCTAGAAGAATGAGGATCCACGGGGGTCACTGACGAGCAGACATGACAAGCAGAGGCTACAGTGGTGACGAGCCTAGTGTATCAGTTAACCTTTGCTGTGTAACAAATAACCCCAATGCATAGTGCCCTATTTCTCATGATTTTGAGCACCAGCTGGGTGGCTTTTCTGGTATGGGCTTGCTGAGTTGGGGCTGGGTGCTCTAGGATGGCCTCACATGCCTGCTGAGTCAGCTGGGAAGGCTGTGGCATCTAGGATGGCAAGGTCTCTCATCCTCTGGGAGGGTGGCCCCGGCTTCTTCATGTGGTGGTCTCGGCAGCAAACGAGGACAAGCTCCAAATCCCAAGCACTTTCCAAGCTTCTGCTCGTATCACATTTGCTAATGTCCCATTGGCCAAAGCAAGTCACACGGTCACATCCAGATTGAAGAGTGAGTGATGTTTCCTTCTGGCACACCAGTCTCTGGGACTTCTTTCAGTTGAACTACTTAATTATGACCCTAGGTGTCTCTGCCAACATCAGAGAGGTTGGAGAGGGAGAGAGGATGGAATAACTTGCAAAGAATTGGCAGTGTGGCATTTGCAGTTGGCTTATGGTTCTGGAGCAGGAGCTGGCATATCTGGGTTCAAGTACAGGCTCTATCATTAGCACTCTGGTGGCAATCTTCATAAAGTCTCTCAACCAGTGCCAGTGGGAGGGCAAAGCAGCCCCAGCCCCATAAAGGGGAGTTTGTCAGAACCACGTATGTATTTACTGCTTGACCCAGCAAGGCTTCTAGGTATTTACATGAAAGAGCTTCTCCACAGAGTTAGACAGCTATGCCAGCGTTATTCACTGCAGCTTTATTTGTTACTAGAGGCCTGGTGCATGACATTCATGCACTGGGAGGAGGCGGGGAGGGTTCCCTTAGCCTGGCCTGCGCCCTCTCGCAGTCCGGGACCCCTCGGAGGATGTCTGACTGCCCGCTTAGGCCCGCTCCCCCTGTGGGAGTGCCGTTCAGGCAGAAGCTGGGCTCGCTGCTCCTTAGTGCTGCCTCGAGGTGGGAGAGGCTCCCACCACCGCCGCTGCACTCGCCAGCCATGAGCCCTGCTTCGGGCTGAGCAGTGCTCCCCCTGTGGGAGCGCACTGACCACCAGGGGGCAGCTCCTGCATTGAGCGTCTGCCCCCTGGTGGTCAGTGCACGACATAGTGACTGGTGGTTCCGCCATTCTGTCGATTTGCATATTAGCCTTTTATTATATAGCAGCAGTCGCCAACCTTTTGGGCCTCACGGACCACCGGTTGGTGACCGCTGTTATACAGAATAGTAAAACATTGGAACAACCTGAATACCTGGGGGACTGATTGAATAAATTATGATACTCCAAACATGCAATAAGTCAAGTGCAGTAATTAAAATAATAACAATAATAATAATAATAATAAAGGAAAATCTCCACATTGTAGCATAGAGTGATTTCCAGGACATATTAAGTTAAAAACCAAAAACACAAACCAAACCAATTAAACAAAAAACCCAAGGGATCGAAGAGTGTATATAGTGTTCCACCTTTTATGTAAGGGTCTAAAATCAGGATTTGGGAATGGGGGGTTATGGGGCCCCTGTTTGGTACCAGGGCTCTTGGGGAAGCATCAGGTCTCACCTGTTCCACCTTCACCCCCAGGCCCATGAGAGGCTGGAGGAGACGAAGCTGGAGGCTGTTCGGGACAACAACCTGGAGCTGGTGCAGGAGATCCTACGGGACCTGGCGCAGCTGGCCGAGCAGAGCAGCACAGCCGCTGAGCTGGCCCGCATCCTCCAGGAGCCTCACTTTCAGGTTTCCTCCAGGCTGGGGTGCAGCTGGGGCAGGCCACGGGGGGAGGCGCCGGCAGGAAGTTGGAGGTGGAATGGAAAGGGACTGCAGGGCACTGGCCCACGGTCCCTTCTCTTCCCACCACCTCCCCAGTCCCTCCTGGAGACCCACGACTCTGTTGCCTCAAAGACCTATGAGACACCACCCCCCAGTCCCGGCCTGGATCCCACGTTCAGCAACCAGCCGGTGCCTCCTGACGCTGTGCGCATGGTGGGCATCCGCAAGACTGCTGGAGAACATCTGGTGAGGGTGCTGGGCAGGGCCAGATGTGGGGTCCGGATGGGGGGATTGAGAGTAACTAGCAGGGGTCAAATCCAGCCTGGAGAGGGCTGAAAACGAAGGTAGGATCAGCTCTGCCCGGGGATCTGCCCATGCAGACCCAGGGGATCGCAGACTGTGCATATGGGCTGCATACAAACCCGTGCCAGGACCCTCTTCATTCTGCCCACTTGCCCTCCTTTACTGCTCATGTAAGTGAAGAATTTGGACAGAGGATGGAAGAGGAGAAGTCTGTGAGGGTGACATGGGAGGGTGGGGATGGAAACGGGGGGTCCGGGAGATCTAACGGGGTACTGGAATCTTCTAATCTCCATTAGAAGATGCTGAAGTGGAGCAGTCGGGACTCATCTTCCCCACTCTCCATCCCCCAGGGCGTGACATTCCGCGTGGAAGGTGGCGAGTTGGTGATCGCACGCATTCTGCACGGGGGAATGGTGGCTCAGCAAGGCCTGCTGCATGTGGGTGACATCATCAAAGAGGTGAATGGGCAGCCAGTGGGCAGCGATCCCCGTGCGCTGCAGGAGCTCCTGCGCAGCGCCAGCGGCAGTGTCATCCTCAAGATCCTGCCCAGCTACCAGGAGCCCCATCTGCCCCGCCAGGTGAATCCCTCCACCAAGGTGCCCATCCAGCACAAGGCCCAAGGGGTAGCTGAACCTCCCTATCAGGGTCACAGGCCTGGGGTGGGAGCAACTCTTCAACCAGCATTGAAAAACAAGCTAGGGGGCATGATCTGCGACTGGCGAGGCAAGTGACCCAGACACGTCCAGGCATCTGCACGTAGTGCACGCACTCGCATTTGCCCTCGTCTTGGGCACTCATGTGCACGTGCAAGGGATGTGCGTGCATTCAAGGCCTGTGGTACCCAAGTGTACAAGTGAGTGCCTGGTGTGCAGCTGTCTGCGTGCCTGTGTGTGTGTGTGGGTGCGCAGAGTCGGATTGCCAGGTGTCCTATACAGCTGCCTCTCTGTTGGGGGATTGTGGAGGTCTGGCTGCTTTGCCCACTTCTCCTATTGGCCCTCTAGCGGTCTGCCAGAGCCCCTACCTCCAAGGGGAAGAGGTGAGTGGATGGAGGGATCCCGCATTAGGTGTAGGGTCTCTATCCTTTACTGGGTGATCCTGCCTCCTCCGGTAGGTGGGGCCAGGGCCCCAGGCCTGAGCAGATCTCCCATCCTTCTGATTGAGTCCTTTTGTTCTAGATGCAAAGGGAGGCTGGTACCAGGGGGCGGGCCAGGCAGGCCTGGGGGCATCACGCCTTTATTAAAGGGGCAGTACCAGGGCCTCTCTCATCTTTGTGAGGAAAGGGGGGAAGAGGGTGGACTGTATGACACCCCCCCACGAGGGGTTGGGGACGGTAGGGTGGGGAATGGGAGAGGGTCCATCCCTCCAGCCTTCCCTGCTTCTTCCCTTGACCCTTCCCTGATCCCTGGTCCAGGTATTTGTGAAATGCCACTTTGACTATGACCCAGCCCGAGACAGCCTCATCCCCTGCAAGGAAGCGGGCCTGCGCTTCAATGCTGGGGACTTACTCCAGATTGTAAACCAGGATGATGCTAACTGGTGGCAGGTGAGCCTTGGGTGCCCATGTAGTCCCTCTAGGTATGGTGTGGGGTAGGTGAGGGTTTCAGAGGTGTCCCCTCACTCAGGCAGAGCTTTGCCCATGTCTATATTAGGCATGCCACGTAGAAGGAGGCAGTGCTGGGCTCATCCCCAGCCAGCTGCTGGAGGAGAAGCGCAAAGCCTTTGTGAAACGGGATCTGGAGCTGACACCCAACTCAGGTATAGCCCCTGGTCCTACTCTGGGATCTGACTGCATCCCAGCCTGGCCTCACTCCCCCATCTCTCTGTGGCCAGGGACCCTATGCGGCAGCCTTTCAGGGAAAAAAAAGAAACGAATGATGTATTTGACCACCAAGAATGCAGGTGGGTATTGTAGGCGCCCTCCCCTGTCCTCCTCTAACATGGCGCATCCCCTCTCTGCCCCCACCAATGCCTTGTGCATATGCTCCCCTGGTTCTGATGCTGCCAGTCTTGTCCCTCGACCCTGCCCAGTTTCTTCCTGCTGCCCCTGGCCCCTGAGAACCCAGCCCCACCCTTTTCGCCTGATGAGCAGCGCCATCTCCCTGTGTCCAGAGTTTGACCGCCATGAGCTGCTCATTTATGAGGAGGTGGCCCGCATGCCTCCTTTCCGCCGGAAAACCCTGGTGCTGATCGGGGCTCAGGGTGTGGGTCGGCGCAGCCTGAAGAACAAGCTCATCATGTGGGATCCAGACCGCTATGGCACCACGGTGCCCTGTGAGTGGGAGCTGGGCCTGCTGGGTGGGGATCAGGAAGTGGGAATGCCCTGGAGGCCAGGACCGGGTCCACTGAATGGGCATATGCATGGGCACCACGTTAAGTAGCGCTTTGGGTGTGAGGTGTGGGGCGCGCGCCCTCTATGGGCTGATGGGGGAACTGCAGGCTGGGATGTTTCGGGGAGCTGTCCCTTGAGCCTGTGGCCAGATGGGCTGAACTAGCCTTGCCTTTTCTCACGTTTCACTTGCTAAAAGCCAGGCTGGGCATTGATGTGAGACAGGGATACGAGCTGTTGTGGCCTCATGTAAGACAGGGCTTCTTGGTGACAGAACCAGCTGGGGTGAACGCTCCTGCTTTCTGGGGGCAAGAACCAGGTCAGCTTGGCCTTGCTTTATGGCTCCACATTGTCCTCTTGGGGCCTCAGCTCCCCCTCTGTGAGCACTGGGCTGGCTTCTCTCAATATGGATGTCTAAAGTCCCTGTGTGTGCGCCAATGGTGAGGGCGAGGGCACGGTGTGTGGGAGGTGGCAGAACGGAGAATGTGGGGGGCAGAACGCACCCCTAGGGCTGTGTGATGCAAGTAGAACACGTGCATGTGTGTCTGAGGCAGTGCCCATTCCGTCCCTCCTCCCTTGTAGACACATCCAGGCGGCCCAAAGACTCAGAGCGGGAAGGCCAGGGTTACAGCTTTGTGTCCCGAGCGGAGATGGAGGCTGACATCCGTGCTGGGCGCTACCTGGAACATGGCGAATACGAGGGCAACCTGTATGGCACACGTATCGACTCCATCCGGGGTGTGGTTGCTGCTGGCAAGGTGTGCGTGCTGGATGTCAACCCCCAGGTACTGCTGGCCTGCTTTTTCCCCGTCTGCCCCATATCCCCACTGGGTACTCTGATTCCCCCACACCCTTCCCTATATTTCCAGGCACTTATCTCCCAAGCACCCCTCAACTACTGCTAGGGACCAAGCCCCCAGACACCCTCTTTCTCAGCCTCCAAGATCCCCAACTCCTCTAGTCTCCTCAGTTACCCCATCCCCAGCTACTTGCCAGCTGTTCCTTTAACGTTCTTCTCCAGGACTGATGTCTCATTCATTCCCAGGTACCTGTCTTCACCCCTATCACCCCACATGTACACCCTTCTCTCCTGCAGGCGGTGAAGGTGCTGAGAACAGCTGAGTTTGTCCCTTACGTGGTGTTCATTGAGGCCCCTGACTATGAGACCCTTCGGGCCATGAACCGGGCTGCACTGGAAAGTGGGGTGTCTACTAAGCAGCTCACGGTGAGGGGCTCTGAGGGGCAGTGGGAGGGGGCAGATCAGAGTTGATGAGGAGAAGGGGTGTTGAGGAAGGGGAGAGGCACCCGCCCCAGGTATCAGTGAAGGAGGACTCCAAGTTCCCACCTTGTAGTGTGGAAACGGAAGTCTGAGCAAGGAAGTGAAGTGCCTAGATTCCCATAGAGTCAGGGGCACAGCTAGCCAGAGGTGCAGGAGCTTCTGCCAGGCTCACCGCTCCCTCCCCTCTGTGGGGACAGTGCTGACCAAAGGGAGCCCAGAGGGCCGGTGGGGTATCTGTGGGCAGAGGCAGGGGGGCTCCGGGCTATTTACAACCTGGGGAAAGGCTGAAGGGAGGGAGGAAAACAGGCTGGAGGGCTGCTAGAGGGATGAGTTAGCCTTAGGGAGACGGCAGTGTTGGGAGGAGAGGCTTCAAACCAGGTATTGCAGGACTCCAGGGCACCCCCCTACACCTCCCCCCTTGGAGCAGCCTGTTCCAAGAGGTATAGGGTCTGCAGAGCTCATTGCGCAGGTGTCCCTCTGCTGGCCACACCTGGTACTGCCGCTCTCAGGGCCCTCATCACAGCATTGCTCAGGCCTTTGGAGAGGCTGGGCTGGGCTGGGCTGGGCTCCCCGCTGCTGCATGCCACCCTGGCCACAAACACCGAAGACTGGTGCTGCTGGGACATGCTGGCCACAAACACCGAAGACTGGTGCTGCTGGGACATGCTGGGCCAGCCAGCGCTCCCATCTCCGCTTATTTAAGTCAGCGTTCAAGTCCCTTCTCACCCCTGCCGGACCAGCTTGGACTGGGTCTGGGGTGGGGGTTGCCTCGGGCGGGCACTTATGGGTCGCACCAGTACCAGGTCTGACAGGTGCCTCTCAGGCTGCCTAATCAGACGGGAGGCAGCACCGGCTTTGGAGTCAGGCAGGCTCTGTGTAGCCACTGGCTGACTGTGTGAACTCCTGGTACCTCCGTTTTCTCGGTGGTAAATGGGGAATAATGAGTCCTGCCTTGCAGAGCTGGAGTGGAAATTCTGTGAGTTGTAAAGATGTTAGTGCCATGTTCGGCTCTTACTGAGGGCTATTTCCTTCCTTCCTTTTACCTGTCTGTCTGTCCATGCTTGCAGGGGAGCACCTTGGGACATGTAGGGAGGGGCTCCTAGCCAGGGAGTCTGTACCCACCATGGTTGGCCTTTGGGGAGGGATCTACGTGGGGCAGGCAGGCTGTAGATCCCTCTGACAATGGGGGTGGGTGGGGGACACTGACCGGCGGGAGGTCCCCTTGTGTTGGCAGGAGGCGGACCTGAGACGGACAGTGGAGGAGAGCAGCCGCATCCAGAGGGGCTATGGGCACTACTTTGACCTCAGCCTGGTCAACTGCAACCTGGAGAGGACCTTCCGCGAGCTCCAGGCCGCCATGGAGAAGCTTCGGACGGAGCCCCAGTGGGTGCCTGTCAGCTGGGTGTACTGAGCCTGCTCGACTGGACCTTGTCCCCTCTGGGTTGTGATCCAGAGACCTGAATCCATCCCTTTCCCATCCATGACCCTCAGCCACGGTCCTTCGCTCCAGTCCCTGGGGCTCTGGCTCCCTGGGAAGCAGCTCCTCGCAGGCCCCAAGTCTGGCTTCGGCGCAGAGGCATGCACTGCCAGGGAGGTGGGTGTTCATGGGGTACCTCTGTGCCCAGGTGCTTCCCCCTCCTGATGCCCATTGGCCACCAGATGTTCCTCTCTGAGGGCCGCGCTGTGCCCAGGAGTGTGTCAGAGTCACCTCCCAGGGCTCAGACCAGAGAAGAGAAGAGCTGCTTTGGGACCACATGGTCAGTAGGTGCACAGCCCCTGCCACCCCTCTCCAGTCACCTTCTCTCCTCTGGACTGGCCACCCCACCCTATTCTCGAGCTCCTCCCACTCTCACCCCTCTGTCCTAGGAGCAGGCCTTAGGCTTTTTCCGTGTGGCCAGGGGAGGGTAAGGCCCCCCGGGCCTGGGCAGTGGGGCCAACCTGGTGCCATCCTGAAGGCTGCAGGCGCCAAAGCATGATGAGCCAGTTGTCACAGCCGGGAGCAGTGCAGCTCTCTGCTCCCTGGAATGAGGCAGAGGCCCACGAATAGACACTGCCCTGTAGTCCCTCGTCCACAGCTTTTCACTGCCGAAGTCTCTCCACAGACTTCCCCAATGTGCCCGGCAAGGCAGCTCTGCTCTCGGCAGGGCCAGGCCGGCAGGGGGCAGCAGGCTCAGCCCAGGTCAGGGGGCGTTGGAGGCTGAGCCCTGTACCTGGGAGCCTGCTACTACGGACCGAAGAGCTCCAAGCTCTCCAAGGCCCATGGTGAGGACACACCTGGGCTCCCTGTTCACGACCCTTGTCCATTGTGGTCTTGGCTCTGGCCAGGTCCACGTGTCAGGACTGGTGGGGGGGCTCAGGAAGGAGCGGAGGGGAGCTGTGAGCACTGGGCCGTGAGTATTGTGTTCTGACCGGCTCCTCGCTGCCCGGCGCCAGGGGGTGCCATCCAGACTGTTTCTGTGCAGTATGTCCACAGGCGACACACCTGGTCTGGGTTTCTGCCACCGGCATGGGTGTGTCAGGCTTGGTTTTTGGAGAGGAGATGCTTTGGAGGTCACTCTTTGGGTCCCCTTTTCAGGGTTTCCCAGCAGCTCCCATGTCTTTTTTTAAAAAATATATTTTATTGATTTTTTACAGAGAGGAAGAGAGAGGGATAGAAAGTTAGAAACATCGATGAGAGAGAGACATCGATCAGCTGCCTCCTGCACGCCCACTACTGGGCATGTGCCCGCAACCCAGGTACATGCCCTTGACCGGAATTGAACCTGGGACCCTTCAGTCCGCAGGCCGACGCTCTATCCACTGAGCCAAACCGGTTAGGGCGCTCCCATGTCTTATGAGACACTTACCCTAGATTCTAGAGCCTTGACCTGCCCAGGTGTCTTCCTCCAGCTCTTTTATTGTCCCCTGACCCTAAATGCCACTCTCCTGTCCTTGGTGAGAACAATTGTGTAAAATAGGAGACTCCCCCTTTTTTTTTTTTTTTAGAGAAAGGAAGGGAGAGAGAGAGAGAGAAACATCAATTGGTCGTCTTCCCATGTGCCCCAACTGGTGAGTGAACCTGCAACCTGGGTGTGTGCCCTGACCGGGAATCGAACCCACAACCTTTTGGTGTACGGGTCGATGCTCCAGCCAACTGAGTCATACTAGCCAGGGTGAGAATCCCTTTTGAGAAAAGAATGCTGTCCTCAACTTCCCCAGGCATCTCATCCCTCATCCTTCTCTGTGCTCCTTCCTGGGGTGAGCCTGACCTTGCTAGGGGACTCCCCAGCCCCCGTGCTCCCCAGTCCTTCTGAATGTCAGTCAGTGTTCGCTGCAGTGTCAGCCCAAGCTGGCCCCTGAACCACTGTGTGCCCATTTCCTAGGGAAGGGGAGGGAGAAGAAACAGAATATTTATTACAAAGTTAGAAATATATTTATTATATTAGGGATCTCATTGCATTTGCATAAGATATGCAAATGAGATGTCAAGGTCAAGCCTGCTCCCATCTCATTTGCATAGCTCTGCATCCACTATGCAGTCATCTTTATACTCCTCTTTTCCCTTTAGTCAGCCTTCTTTTTTCCTTAATTCAACTCTTACATCGCCCTCACCCTCAGCCCAAGGGGACTGGGAGTGGGAGGAAAACGGGGTGTTCTGCTGGCCTGAGGCCACGGTGTCCTTTGCCAGGTCTCACCTCACCTGGTTAACCTCTGACCAAAAGATGGGGTCAGGGGAGCTGGGCGCATTGCTGGGGAGTTGGCAGGTGGCGCTTTAGGGCGAATCGCCAGTGTTGATGCTCTCTGGCACCTTCACCTCTAGTGATTCCCAGGGGGCAGGACTGGGCCCCTCTCCTGTCTCCATCCCTCTCTGAACAGCGTGCTACCTCCCCTGTGTAAGCCCCACTCCATGGAACAGGTGTGTGCGCCCACCGAGTTAGCTCTGACTCTGTCCTCCCTTCTCCCACTGTGGACGCTTGTATTTGAGGGACCGCAGGATAATGATGTCCCTGTCCCCCACAGTCCACACTAAGACTGAGCCCATTTGCCCTTCCCCCTCCCCTCCCTCAGCCACCCAGTTCCTGAGCTTTCTTTCTGACTGGTTTTCTTTCTTTTCCGTTGATTAAATGTGAAAGCAAAGGCATCTGGGCTGTTTGTCTTTTTTATTTTTTTTATTTTTTATTGATTTCAGAGAAGAAGGGAGAGGGAGAGAGAGATAGAAACATCAATGATGAGAGAGAATCATTGATCGGCTGCCTCCTGCATACTCCACACTGGGGATCGAGCCTGCAACCCGGGCATGTGCCCTTGGCCAGAATAGAACCTGAGACCCTTCAGCCCACAGGCCGATGCTCTACGCACTGAGCCAAACCGGCTAGGGCCGTGGTTGGCAAACTGCGGCTCGCGAGCCACATGCGGCTCTTTGGCCCCTTGAGTGTGGCTCTTCCACAAAATACCACGGCCTGGGCGAATCTATTTTGAAGAAGTGGCATTAGAGGAAGTTTAAGTTTAAAAAATTTGGCTCTCGAGAGAAATTTCAGTCGTTGTCCTGTTGATATTTGGCTCCGTTGACTAAGGAGTTTGCCGACCACTGGGCTAGGGCATGGGCTGTTTGTCTTTGGTTGGGGTCGGTGGATGGCTTCTGGAGAGGGCGGAAGCAGGGAACAGGGCACAGATGGTTCTGGGATGGATTCGGAGTGACATGTCTTGTGTTCTGTGATGTCTTCTGAAATTTCCAGTCCCGCCATTCCACACTCCACATCCCCCAAGATGCTCTTTCTAAATGATGGTATCCAGTAGTCTGGGAGCGCTCTCAGGGGCAGGGGACTGGGACTCCATGGCTAATCCACTCAACATCCCCTAGAACTTGCTGTGTGGTCTTCAGCAGGTCCCTTACTTCTCTGGGCCTCAGCAAGCTTTTTGGGGGGCGGGGGGCGGGGGGGGCGGGTATAGATTGGTAAACCCATGTGGTCCCATCAAGATGGGCCGATCTGCTGCTTTTGCGCCAGGCTTACGGGCCCCACTCAGATCACTGTGGCACCCCTCCCAGCAGCCCGTGCTGGGTGTCTGTCATATTTTCAAAGTGTTGTAGGTGAAGAGCACCTCACTCTGACTTCACGGGTGCCCCAAAGCACCTCTGGGGTATAATGAGGGTACAGTGAGGAAAGTTCATGAGGAGGCCACTAGAGGGTCCTTTCAGCTACTTCAGCTGGTTCACCCCCTGGTCCTGCAGAACATCCTGGACTTGGTCCTGACCAAGAGTGCTGGCTGTTAGATAGACATGGGCAGAGCAAGGCCGATGGGCCAGGTACAGAAACTCGGGGCAGAAAGCTCTGGATGCCTGGCAAGGGGCAAAACTGGAAAAACAAGAACCTTGTCCCCAGGGTAACCTATCCTACCCTAGCATATCGCTAGTCTTGTGGTTTAGACCCCCTGACCTTTTCCTCCTGGAAGATAAAGTCTAGGCCTCAATTGTATTTCAGCTCCAGGCCCAGAAAAGCAGCAAAACTAGACATGTGACATCTTGGCTGCCTCAGGACCAGCTGCATTGAGTCATGATCCCCTGCCCTAACACTGACCAATCAGTAGAGACCATGACCCTGAACGAGCACAGCTGGAAAGCTGATGAATATTCTTTGGAGACCCTCCCCTGAGACCTGCCCTAAGATTTCCAGCAGAGGGAGAGAGAGAGAGAGAGAGAGAGAGGAAGAAGAAGAAGAAGAAGAAGGAGGAGGAGGAGGAGGAGGAGGAGGAGGAGGAGGAGGAGGAGGAGGGAAGGAAGGAAGGAAGGAAGGAAGGAAGGAAGGAAGGAAGGAAGGAAGGAAGGAGAAGGAGAAGGAGAAGGAGAAGGAGAAGGAGAAGGAGAAGAAGGGAAGGGAAGGGAAGGGAAGGGAAGGGAAGGGAAGGGAAGGGAGGAGAGGAGAGGAGAGGAGAGGAGAGGAGAGGAGAGAAGAGAAGAGAAGAGAAGAGAAGAGAAGAGAAGAGAAAGAAGAGAAGAGAAAAGAAGAGAAAAGAGAAGAGAAGAGAAGAGAAGAGAAAGAAGAGAAGAGAAGAGAAGAGAAGAGAAGAGAAGAGAAGAGAAGAGAAATACGCTCAGGACAAAGGACCCAAGTTGCATACCCGTGCCATTCCCTTCCTTCTCTCCTTCCCCGACAGGGACACACCTCCTCACCTCTAAGGCAGCAGTTGCCAACCTTTCAGACCTCACGGACCACCAGTGGTCTGCGGACCACCGGTTGGCGACCGCTGCTCTAAGGGACCCCATGACACTTACAACTGGGGGAGCAATGGGCAGCGGCAGCTCATCCCGGGCTCACCCCCTGAACCTGTCTCCAAGGCCGCCTTTCTCTGACTCCCAGTGAGCCAGAGCAGCCCAGCCTAGGCTCTCCTGGTGCTCCTTCTACGCCCTTCCTTGTTTCACTGTCCTATTATGGTCCCAAAGTGACCATCATGGACCCAGTACCCTTTGGCTCAGTGCTGGGTAGCCCTTCCCTTTGGATGTCTCCACCCCCCGTCCTCCTTTCCTTAAATGAATTCATTTTTTCTTTATCCACCATCCGAGAGGGCTTATTTAACCTGCCCAGGCCTCACCAACTTTAACCTTTCACTGGCGGTCATCAGCGGTGATTACGGTTGTTGGGAGGAATTTCAGCTGATGATGGCTTGGTCCTTTTGGGAAACTTTTAGCAAATGACAAGATACACATTACACAGACCTTATAAATTCTAGGGCTGTATCAGCCAGAGTTATAGACGACATAAAAGATTACTCTAGGCTAGACGACCTGCGAGGCTCCATATGCAGGCTGGGTTAGGGCCAGTTCCTCCGGCCACACCCACAGGGACGGGGTGGGGGGGGGCGCGCGGGGGCGGCGGGTAGAGGCTTTGAGAAATGCTGATGGTGAGGCCCCGGTGGGAGTGAATTTGGTTCTGCCATTTCAGAGAGCTGTGTTAAACCACCACAAAGAAAACCTAACTTCCGCGGCTGAATGCCTCCCCGCCCCCCCCCCCCACCCACCCACCGAACAGGTTTTATTACACGCAGGGGATGGGGCTCAGTCCTTCTTGGCTACTGTCTTCCTCGCGGCTGCAAGGACATGGCTCAGCGCCTCTCTCTTCCTCTTGGCATGGATGTGTGTCCCCACCCTTTTCTTGATAAATTGCAGGGCCCTCTTGTCCTTAGAGACCTTGAGCAGCTCTATGTGCGCGGCTCACAGGGGGCAGAGCCACACACTTCTTCAATCGTGTTCTGCAAGAACGTGGGTGCTTGGTGAGGTGCCTGTGGCGGGCGCTCACATTTTTGGTCACCTTGTGGCCCTTGTTGAGAGGCACGGCCATGGGGGAGCGCAGAGCCATGGCAGAGGCCCTGGGGTCAATGGCAGTGGATCCCACCCAGACTAACTAACCTGCTGAACGCCTTTTTGAAAAGAAAGGCTTTGTTGGGCCATATTGCTAGCCAGAGGAGGACCAGGCCCTGAGCATGAGGTCTGAACCACCAACAGCATGATTCGGTGGGGAAGGCCACGTGTCCCCCATCCTGGAGTCCACGAGCGTTTTTCTATATTTTGTTTTGGGGAAGAAAGATGCCATTTGTTTGGACAGAATTTACATTGGCTGCAGAAGGGGGCTGAGATAAGGTGAGGCAGGGACAGTTCTGTGTTAGGAGCACATTCTGGGGAAGGAAGAAATATTCACTGCTTTTGATTGGTTTCAGGTAACAGTCCAGAAAGTTCATTCATATGCAGGATGCGGTGATGTCTGGGGTCAGCTGGTCGATGCCCGGAGGTTGATTCAAAGCTCCAGAAACATTCAGGAATGTCAGCAGTCTTTTGTCAGTTGGCCCACAGCTATTAATTGGTTAATTAATTCACCACTATAATAATTCATTGGTTAATTATTCCTGTCTCTTTTGCTCACTCTCTTGCCTGCTGTAATTTAATTTAGAACATCTCAGAATTGTTCTTTTGTCAGCTGTTTAGCAATAGGTATTAGCAACTTCAAAAATATTTATACCCTGTGACCCAGCACTTTCACATACGCAAATCCTTCTTAAAGAAATCTCCACGTGCAGATAAAGCCTTGTGCAAAGCAAAAGTGGAAAATAGTTATCTAGTGAAAGAGAACAATGAAAGTAAAGCACACTGATGTGGCGAAATATGACACAGCTGATAAACACTTTATTTATAAAAGGTTTGTAAAAACATGGAGAAATGCTTATATGCTATAATAGAAGTGGGAAAAGCAGGATATGAAGTTGTATATGCAAAATAATTAGCAAAAGAACACCAGCAAATGATGCGGAGAAAAAAGACTGAAAGGAAATACAACAAAATGCAGTAACGAGGGTCTCTGGGTAGCGGTGAGAAGATGAATGACTTATTTTCTTCTTTTCCCTCCATGTTTTGTATACCGGGCAAAGCTATCCTTTCTCCACCCCTCACCCCACCCCCAGTTTCACTGTGAAAAAAAGAAGAAAGAAAAATAATAGTAGCTCTGGGGCCAGACTCAGGGTCACCTTGAGGTTCCCCATAGGTTCCTGCTCTAAACCCTTCCTTCTCCATTTTAGAGACCCACGTGCACCAGTGGCTTCCTACCCCTCACCCCAGCCCCTCACCAGCACCCACAGGCAATGAACCCTTTCTCAACCAGGAAGGAGCCCAGCTTTTCTCCATCCTTCTTCCAAAGCCTGGAATGCAGGGCTGGCTGGGTGGGGAGATCGGAAAGGCAACTCCCTGCCTCCCGGTGTGCACCTGCCCTGGGCTGACCTCAGGCAGGCCCAGGAAAGCCTCCAGCTGGGTCATGGTTTGGTGGGCAGAGCATCCCTATCGGGGCAGGAGGAAGACCCCACATTCCAAATGTAAGTACTAAGCTGGAAGGACCTGAGAGTTCAGGGTGCCCCGGGGTTCTCCACCTTAAATCGCCAAGTACTTGTTAGAAACCCCGAGTCCTGGCTCAGCCCCCGGGCCAGTTTGGAAGGACGTGATGGAGCCCAGGAATCACTTTGTTAAGCAGCTTCCTGAGGCCTGGGATGCATGTTCCCAGCTGCAGTTGGAGAAGTCAGAACTGGTCTACCCCAGCAGCAGGCTCCCTCCTCCCCTCCAGCTTATGCAGGAGAAAGTGGTGCTGCCTCTGAGGATGGAAGGAAGGGAGGAGCCGGTGGGGCCTGGAGGGGGCGGAGGGAAGCCTGCTGCTGGGTCCAGGCCCAGGGGATTGCCTGCAGCAGGTACACCCAGACCAGGTCTTCTGAGCCCTGCCTGGCCCCGGCGAGGGCCCGGGGATGTGAAGGTGCTGGGGAGGTCCTGGGCTCCGCTGGAACCGGATGTGAACGTGCTGGGGAGGTCCTGGGCTCCGCTCGAACCGGGAGGCCACGGGGCGGCAGGCTGACATAGGCGTCCAGGTCCGGCTGGGGCATGCAGGAGAGCCCGGGAGCCTGCAGAGGCCTGGCGCCTGGCGGGTGAACTCTGAGGCCATGGCCCAAAGCTTATTGGAATGAGCGTCAATCCAGCCACTCCGGGTCACAGTTCGAGGCAGGCCTGGCCCGGAGGGCGTTCAGTGGCTAGACTGGGATGAACACGGAGGATCTGAGCTCCTCCTCAGACATGTGAAAGGGAGGCCCTGGGTTCGCCTCACCCGCGGGGTCCTGGAAAGAGGCCTCCTCTTCCTCCGAAGCCTGTAAAGACAGCAGTGGGGCTGGAAGCAGAGCCCAGGCGGGGGAATCTGCGCAGCCTCTGGTCTACCCCAGAGCCTCTCCCCCAGTTCCAGGCCTCTGTCCATCTGAGGGGGCACAGGAACGAACAGTTTCTCCCCAGAATCTCCAGGCTTTGACTCACCGCCCCTCCCCGCTGACCCTCCCTCTACCTGCCCCCGCCCCCCCTCAGGGAGCCCAGGCCAGGCTCTGGCTTTAGATGTTGGAATCCCGCCAGCCCCGAGCTCTTTAAGCCAGTGGTCGCCAACCAGTGGTTCGTGAGGTCCCAAGGTTGGCGCCTGCTGATTTAAGCTGTGATTCCCAACAAGCCAGTCAAGAACTTTCTGGATGGGAAAGGAAGTAAGGTCAAGAGCTCTGGCTCCAAGGGGAACGGCCGAGGCCTGTGGTTATGATGGGGTCGGTGGGTGCATGGGTGGGGGAGCAGAGTTTGGGGAGCAGTGCTAAGGAAAGAGCCCTTCCCCACTTCCCCGCACTGTCAGAGCGGGGCCAGGCTAAGTGGCTTTAGACCCCGAGGGCCCTGTGTCCACACCTGGCTTTGGCACCGGATCTCCCGGACCTCCGTGTAGGGGCTGGCGGAGGGCTTGGGGCCGGCTCGAGGCCCAGTGGGTGCTGCGAGGTTGACCACAGCGTACTCCGGGACCAGGCGGTTCTGAAACAGAGACTTAGTCAGAACAGCCCGTTCTTGGCAGCAGGGATGGTCTGTGAAGGGAAATGCAGGACGGGTGGGCGAGCGGGAGAATATGGGCTGTGAAGTCACAGTCCCTACGTCCCATTTCCTCTGTCTCAGTGGGACCTTGGGCAAGCCACCTAACCTTCCCAAGACTCCGTTTCCTAAGCTGTCAAATGGGGATAAGCATTTTTTCCCTCAGGGTTGTAATGACTCTTCATGATAATGTTTTATCACTCCACAACGGGGACTCCTGCAATGATGAATTTGTTTTCATTATTGTTATTCCCAGCTTTGGCTGCAGGTCCTTTGTAATAGGCTCAGAGAGAGCAGAATTGGACATCTCAAAGATTCACCCAATAACAAACAGCACGAGAAGAATTCTCCAGAGATCATACGTCTGAGTAACCCCTCCTGGATCAGACGGGGAAACCGAGGCCCGGGAAAGAGGTGGGAGGTCCAGCGGAGACTGGGACCTCCCCAACACGTTCACATTCATGGAAAGATGGGCAAGTTACATAACCTCCTCAGCCCCAGTTTTCCCCTCTGACAGGTTGCAGCTAGGAAAGTGTGAGATGAGACAATCCATCAGGCCAGGAGACTCCTGGCCAGACACCTGAGGACAGCTGTGCCCCTGAGAGACTTGGCCAGGGGCCTCGCTCTGCCCAGCTGCTAGGACCCGGAGCAGGAAGTGGAGGGGCCTGGCATCCCAACCTGAGGACCCAAGGATATTTTACCACTGATTCTGAGAGAGAGAGAGAGAGAGAGAGAGAGAGAGAGAGAGAGAGAGAGAGAGAGAGAGGAACGGAGGGGGAGAGACAGAGAAAGAGAGAAACATCCATGTGAGAGAGACACCTTGACTGCAAAACTGAGACCCTTCAGTCCTCTGGCTGATGCTCTGAGCGCTAAGGAAAACCGCCAGGGCAAACCTCCAATCCTTCAACGCTACCTCCGGACTCTGCTCAAAACGACAGAAGCCAAAGAAAAGCGGAAGTTTTCAGCTGGTCCCATTCCCAGGATCTGGCCTCCGACCCTCTTGGGAGACCTGTTCCATCCTTCTGCTAGCAAAGCCCCCCACCCCAGCTCCTCTGCTCACTGGCCCAGTGCCCCTCCCACAGGTGCAGGGGCAGGAAGCAGAGCAAGGCAGCCCTCCCAGTGTGGGCTGGACAGCCGCAGAGCAGGGGACAGGCCTGGGGCAGGCACTCCCCACAGCGGCCGGAGGTCCTCTCTCCTGCCCCAGCTCCTCTCCGGGCATTGGGTAGGAGTGAGCCCCAGGAGGAACAGCCTGGAGGCCGGGCTCCGAAAGTGGCCGGTGGCAGCCCCTGTCCATCTCCTTGACCTTTCTCTCACTCCTGTCCACCACCTTTTGCCTTGTAGAGTTTCCTGAGACAACAACAGCTGCTTCCTAAACCACGCCCAGGACCCCATTCCCGCCCCCGCCCCAACCCCTCCCAAGAGGGATCAGGCCTGAGGCTTTTGTCTTTGCTGGCGCCAGGAAAGAAGTCGGAGTAGCCCCTTTCCTGCCCCCAAGTTTAGGAAATCCGAGTGGAGGCATCTCAGTAAACAGCTGAGGGAGGAGGGGGTGGGTGAGGCAGGCGGGGCTTGGGTTTCCTGAGCCCGTGGTGCTGCAGCCCTCTCCTTACGTGGAAAGGGAAAGGGACGTTGCTCTTTGCAGGGGTCAGGGAAAGGCCAGGGCAGGTTCCCCTCTCCAGGAAGATGGGCAAGTTACCCCCATTCCTCCTTCCCCTTGGTTCCCAGAGCACCACCTTCAGGCTGTGTCTCAGAACCAAGAAAATGCTCAGGGAAGACATTAGGGCGTTCTGAAAAGAGGAGAGATGGGAGATGAGAAATCTGGGTCCAGTTCGCTATTTGGGCCACCACTTGCTGTGTGACCTTGGGCAAGATTTTTACCCTCTCTGGGCCTCCGTTTCCTCTTCTGCAAAAGCAGACCAGAGCCTGTAGTTGTCATACTCTGGGGTGCGTCAGAATCCACAGGGGGCCCCACCCCTAGAGGTTTCAGCTGGGAGAGGATATTTCTGACACCACCTGCCCACCACCCCCAGGGGTTCTGAAAGAGGGTGCGCACCCAACTTAGAAGAAGGCTGGATTAGATGATCTCAAAGGCCCACTCTGGATCCAGCGCTGATCTTCTCTGATTAGAAAAGGGGGATGAGAGGAGGGCGCTGGGCTTGGGGAAGAGCTATGCCTGGCCCTCGGGGAGGAGGAAGGCTGTCAGCTCACAGCCTGAAGGGCTGGTCTTGGGGCTCAGAGATTCCCTGGCGTCGGGAAGCTATCCCTGCCTTGAGGTCAGCCATGGAGGACCAGGTAGGGAGAGGCGGAGGCGGAGCCTGGAGTCCTAACTTCCAGCCCTGCGGAGTCTGAGGGTCCGAGCGTGGCCTTTGCCTGCTTCCTGACTTACCAAGTGTGAGAGGTGGACCTTCTCATTCTTCTGTGTCTCCGTGGCCAGTTGAACTGAAAGAGATTAGAAGGAGCACCTTGAGGCCAGGAGTAGCCAGGAGTAGCCTGAGCTGCTCCCACAGAGGTGGACTGGCCTCCCTGCATCTTCGGGCAGGGGCTCCCTAGAGGGAGTTGGCAGGCAGGTTGGGCAGAAATGCCCCTTCTAGCTCAGCCCCTTGGCAGTGATTGGGCCTTTTGAGATCAGTACATGGACATCTCCTCATATGGGCCAGAACCAGGCTGGGGAAGTAAAATTCTGTGTGCTAAAGTCCTTGCTTCTTTTTTTAATCCTCACCCAAAGAGTGAGAACACTTTTTCCATTGAGTTTTAGAGAGAGTGAAAAGGATGGGGGAGGGGAAGAGAGAGAAACATCAGTGTGTTAGAGATCATCGGTTGGTTGCCTCCTGCCTGCACTCCAACTGGGGGTGGGGTGGGGTGGGAGTGGGGATTGAACTTGCAACCACGTTATGTGCCCTTGACCAGGAATTGAACCAGAGACCCTTCGGTCCATGGACCGACACTCTAACCACTGAGCAACCCAGCCAGCGCTAAAGTCATTGTTTCTTAAACCTCCGTGTGCATACAGGGCCCCAGCACATGTTATTTTTAAAAAATATATATTTTATTGATTTTTTACAGAGAGAAAGGGAGAGGGATAGAGAGTTAGAAACATCAATGAAAGAGAAACATCGATCAGCTGCCTCTTGCACACCTCCTACTGGGGATGTGCCCGCAACCAAGGTACATGTCCATGATCAGAATCGAACCTGGGACCCTCCAGTCCACAGGCCGACGCTCTATCCACTGAGCCAAACCGGTTAGGGCACCAGGACATGTTATTAAATGCAGATTCTAATTCAGTAGACTGGCCTTGGGGCCTAAGAGTCTGCATTGCTACCAGGCTACCAGGAGGGGTCACTGCTGTTAACTGGGGACCACAATTTGAGAGGCAGAATGCTAAGAGGTTCTGAGGTTGTGGCCAGGAATGCTCCCACTGTATGCTCCTCCCCGACTCCTCTGTAGGGATTTGGGGACATGGGCAAAGCTGACATTTCTTCCTGGGGCCGCACAGGGAGGAGCTGGGAGGCAAGCCCAGGATGTCCCCTTAGCCCATGACCATCTGCACAGGGACAACATTGCCAATTTGCAAAGTGCTTTCCCAAGCATCTTCCTGTCTCCACTACTTCCTAGCTGTGCAAGCACAGGGCCTCAGTCTTTTTCCCTGTATAATGGGAGTGCTTATAATAAGTGGTTCCTAACTCCACAGTACTGAGGAGATTAAAGGAATAACGGCAACATAAGCTACACAACAATGCCTGGACCTGGTAGTCTCTATGACTGTTATTTCAGGTATTATCTGTGTTGTCCAACACAGGAGCCACGAGCCACACGTGGTCACTGAGCCCTGGAAATGTGACTCCGAATTACACCGGGTTTCAAAGACTCAATAGGAAAAAACAAATGTGGAATATGTATCACTAATATTTGTATCTTGTTTCCACGCTGAAATGATCGTGTTTTTGTTATATCATGTTAAATAAAGTATATGATTAAAATTAACTCCACTAGTTCATTTTTTTATTTTTTTCATGTGACTATTAGAGAATTGTAAATTATATATGTGGCTCGTGTTCTATTTTTTCTGGACATATATCTGTGATCTGAAGAAGTCGCGGCTCAGGAAAGTTAAATGAGTCCCCCAAGGTCTCACAGCTAAAAAGGTAGAAGACCTGGCATTTGAAGCCACGCCTCCAAAGAAGCTGAGCACCTCCAGAGACCCAGCGGCCACAATGTATGTCACGCTCCAGTTCAAGTGCTGGGTCCAGCCTTCCCCCCTATAGTCAGAACTCACATAGGAGCTGGACCTGCTGAGACTGCACATGGATTCTCTGGGAAGAAATGTTTGGCACCAGGGACCAAACATCTAGTCAGTCCCAAAGGACCCCAATCTCCACTGCCAACCCTGGGAGACTTGTTCAGCTGGGTCTGCACTGGCCAGCACTTGCCCGGATGTCAGTAACTGCGTGCAATTATGTACGAACCCCCAAGAACAATAGGGAGGGAAGTGACTGATGTCTCTGGATGGACGTGAGCAAGCCGAGAGCCCCCGCTCTCACTCCCCCATTTGATTACTTTTTCCTAATGCCGATGGTCCTGTGGCTCCCTCAGAAGGGACTCGTGATGCCGTATCTCAGACTGACACACTGAGCCACAGGGCTTCTCTGGGGTGACGGTGGGAACTGTGGTCTCAGTGAGGTCCCCAGCTGAAAGTCTCCCACCCACTCCCATCTACCTGCGCTCACCTTCCTTCCTGCACCGGAGCAAGCACCTGCCGACGACAGCCAGGCCTGCGGCCAGCAGAAGGATCAGCAGCACCAGGACGGGCGCCAGGATGCGGGCCTTTGAGTGGGACACCCTGCAGAAGGCGCCCAGGGGCGGTCACCTGATAGCAGCAGCATGCTGTGTGCCCCAACATTCCTAGTCTGAGTCCCAGCCACGTTCCCTTGTCTTTCCCAAGGAGATCAGGGGGCACCAGGGACCGGACATCTAGTCAGTCCCAAAGGACCCCAATCTCCACTGCCAACCCCAGGCGACACCTTCAGCTGGGTCTGCACTTGCCAGCAGTTACCCGGATGTCAGTAACTGCGTGCAACTATGCATGAACCCCCCCAAGAACAATCCTTCAGGTTTGGACTCCAGTTGGGTGGGAAAAAATGTTTTTGTTCCATATTTTCATGCTTGGCACAGGGCCCAATGCAAAGCGTACAGACAAAAGCTACTGAACTGGGGTGGCTGTCCCCGGGGCTGGGGCAGAGAGAGGGGTGGGCCCTTCGCCTTGGGTGGGACTGTGTGTCCAGGGCGACAGGGCTGCTGGCCCCTGTAGGGCAGGTGGCTCACTGCTTGAGGGCCCTGCTGAGGGGGGAATGAGGGCTGAATCTGCCCTCACTGCCTCCATCTGTGGCCGCGGCCCAGTGGCTGTCTTCACCTGGAGGAAGGAATGTCAGGTTCTCATTTGCTCAAAGGCTCCTTCCGGTTTGGGGATGGCCTGAAAGGTGACCTTGGTCACCTGGAGCTCACCTGGACTTGGTGTCTTTCGCAGAGGTGGAGTCCAGGTACGTGGAAGGCCGAGAGGTCCCTGCATGAGGAGAGGTGGCTCTGTGAGGGGGGTGCTCTTCACTCGGAGAAGTCCCTGCATACGGAGAGGTTCCCGTGTATAGAGAGTTTCCTGCGGGCTCGGACGGGGACGGCCCTGTGAATGGAGAGGCCTCGGCCTCTGTCTTCCCCTGCTTGGTGACTGTCGGGTGGACACCAGGAGAAGCTACAAGTCCAAAAGCAATGCCTCAGCACCTTCCCTGGCCCCTGCATCCCATCCCCAGATCTCTGAGCCTTGACCTCTGACCCCTCCCGTCCCCTCCTCTCCCCTCCCGTCCCCTCCCTTCCCCAGGACCAGTTTCTCAGAACACCCCCAGGTAAAGGACACCCCAGGAAGCAAACAGAGGCCTAGATAATGCCGTGTTGAGGAAGCCATAGCTCAGGCAAGCCCCCACACCTGTGCACAGTCTCCCGCCTTTTTGTGCCTGCAGCCTGTTCTCTGTGGGGAGGCGCACGCCCCACCCCCACCTCCAAGACGCAGTCCAGTGACCACTGGGTAGATGCCTTCCTGCCCTCCCCCTACAGTCCTGGCCAGTTGTCACCTCTGCTCTCCCCTGAAAGTCCTCATGTCACCATCACATGCCCACCCCCATCACCTAGGACTCAATAGTCCTTGATCTCCTTCAACAGCCTCGGGATCGACAGGGCAGGGTGGCAGGGAGGTCCAGAGGTCAGGCAAAAGGCCCAGACCGTCCTGCTCGCCCCTCAGACCCCCTTGAACACACGGAGGCTCTGCCCGCAGGCTGTGTCTGCTTCCTGGCCCTGCTGCTTCCTGTGTGACCTTGAGCCAATGACCTAACCCTGCTGAGCCTCCCATTGCTCAGCTGACAATCCAGCTCCCAGGATGTGGGGGCCACACAGCCCAGCGTCCGACACCAGGCCGGCACCCACTGGTTGTTTCTCTACGAAGGGGCCGAAGAGGGGCAGAAAAACCATGCACTCACTCAATGCTGGGGGCTGAGTTTGCCAAGCTTTGGCCTTGGGCTGGAGGCTTGTAGCAAAAGGCTGGAAGGAGGGGGTGGGGGAGGGAGGACAGCAGAGACCTAGAGGAAAGGAAAGGCTGGTCTCAGGGAGGCAGGGATCACTGCTCTGAGCCAGATTTCCTGCCTTGGGAGCAGCTAGCAGCTTTCCCACCCCCTCCCCCCATCTCCGCTCAGAGCATCGCCACCTTTCCTCCCCCGCCCCCCTCCGCCCCAGCCACTCAGGAGCCACGGATGGTAGATTCCAGCAGATTGCTGGCCTTCCCCTCCTGCAGGCCCTTGACCTCCCACTTAGCACAGACCTGCTTCCCTTGTCCCCCACTGCCCACCGGCCTTTTCCATGCTGTCCTTCACACCGATGCCAGTTTTGTGTCTAAAATATCTATTGGGTCCCATCGCTTTCTCCTTCAGAACAGTCAGTGACTCCCCATTGCCCGTAAGCTGAAATCCAAACTTTTTCTCGTGCCGTTCAAGGCCTTTTAAACTCAGGCTTCAACCCACTTTGCCAACTTCACCTCTTCCCCATCCCGTGCGCCAACCAGACAGTTATCCTCTGGTCCCATCTAAGCTAGCCTCCTGCCTCTTCCGTACCTTTGACTTGCTGTTCCTTTGTGTGCCATGCCTTTCCTTTCCATCTCGACCTAACTCACCAAGCACCCGCTCAAAAGTCAACTCCACAACACCTTCCCTGGGAGGAGCCAATCCTCTATTCTTCGTGTACCCACAGCACCCTGTGCGTGGCGCCAGTGGAACTAATACTCCATTTGTGGCAATAACTTGTTTATGGGGTCCCCCCACTAGGCTGGGACTCCCCAAGGGTAAAATGCCTAGCCTCTGTGCCTAGCACAGTAGGCAGATGCCTAGCTCCCAGCAGCCACTGGGGCCAAGCTCCCAGCAGCCACTGCGCTCCCCGCTTCCCCAGCCCATCAATCGCCTCCTTTCTGACTTACATGCCATTCTGGACTCTCTTCTTCTCTCACCATTTTCTATTGTGATCTAGGTCAGTTTTTCTCCAAATTTTGTGAGTAAATGATCAAATCTGCAGATAAGGAATATTTTTCTTTTCCTTTCCAATATGTGAACTTCTTAATCTTGTCCTATTTCATTGCCTAGGGGCCTCCAGGTAATGATGAATGGGCATCTTGCCTTGCTCTGACCTTCCTAGAAATTCTTCAAATGCTTTGCCACACTCGGTGGTGTGCAGACACGCACACTGGCTCGTGAGAGCTAAAACTTAGCTTTTCAGGAATTTCGTGAGCTGGTTGTTAAACTGTTGGTGGCTGGAAATTGGCCACGGCAGGGGCATTTACACCACAGAAATGGGCGAACACTACAAGTCAGAGTTTCCCCAGCCATTTGTTATGTACATTCACCAGCCCACCACTGCCATTAGCTTTCTTTATTTTCAATATCCCAACCGTCATCAGAGAGAGGCCAACAGGGTCTGATACAGGAGGATAATATAATGAAAACAGTAGAGCCTCAAATATAGGATTAAAATAAAGACCCATGGATGATGGGGATCTGGCAGTGGGGATGGACCTGGGGTGCGATGGGTCCCAGCTCTGGGGCCAGGAGAGGGAAAGAGCAGATTCCAAAGCCAGAAATGACCTGCTTTTGACTCCTGGCCCCACCACTTCCTGCCGTGAGACCCTGGGCAAATAATTTTCTCTCTTGGAGCCTCAGTCCCCATCTGTGAAATGCGATACAAAGACCTACCGCACCCTTACAGGCATGCAGCCTGGGGCTGCGCGCTCGCCTGGGCCCTCTCTGGCTTCTCCTCCTCCTCGGCTCAGCAGGTCCAGGTGGGATTCCGGGCACCCAGAGAGGTGCTCACCCCCATCCATTGCCCCATGGCTCCAGCCCCAGCCCCCGCCCCAGCCCCTAATGTTTCGGAGCTCAACAAGCCCCTCTGAGGCTGGTTGCCAGGCGCCTCACACCTGTCCATGGGACTTCAAGATCTGGGAAGAGAAGGCGAGAAGGAAGAGCCGAGGGAGCTACAAGCAGGTGAGGCCTGGCTTAGGTCCGTGGTCGGCAAACTGCGGCTCGCGAGCCACATGCGGCTCTTTGGTCCCTTGAGTGTGGCTCTTCCACAAAATACCACGGCCTGGGCGAGTCTATTTTGAAGAAGTGGCATTAGAAGAAGTTTAAGTTGAAAAAATTTGGCTCTCAAAAGAAATTTCAATCGTTGTACTGTTGATATTTGGCTCTGTTGACTAATGAGTTTGCCGACCACTGGTTAGGTGATGCTGTGGGGACGGCCCGGAGGCAGTGATTATGGGCCCAGCCTGAGGAATCCTCTGGACTCTCTCTGACTTCAAGGAGGGAGGGAATCTTTTTTTGTTGCCCCAGCCGAGGCAATCGCTCCCACAGCTGGGCAGAGAGGAAGGGCACTGAGCCGGGCGTTGGACAGACCTGGGTTTGAGGCTGCTCTGCCACCTACTAGTGGGGTGACCTTGGGCAGCAAGAGGGAAAGAACAACCGAGGCTCCTGCGGCAACCTCTGTGCCCCACACGCTGATGCACTTTTGACCTGTGTGGTTTCACTGAGTCCCTGAGACACACTCCCATGAGGCATTGCGCCCTTCGTGTTGGGGGAACAGGGTCCACTACCGACCCACCGCACCCCCCTTCCCCTCGGCATCTCCTGTCCTCCAGCCAGGGAAGGAGAGACATCAGTTACCTGGAAGGACCAGCAGAGAGACCAGGAAAGTCTCATCAATGCCCAGGATGGTGATGCCGCACCAGTAGTCTCCCGAGTCCTCCAGGGTGAGCTTCCTCAGGGTCACGTTGAGCGTGAGCTTCTGGGGATTGTCTTGGATGGACACCCTGCCCTCTGTCCTCTCCTGGCCGTCTTCTCTCGCGTAGATAATGCCCGAGCAGCGGGAGAGGAGGATCCCGCTCCTCCTGCACCAGTATTTCTTGTGCTCCCGCAGCTTCTCCGTGTAGGTGCACTGTAGGGACACAGTGTCACCTTCGAATCCTCTGATCTTCTTCGGCCCCGTCAGCGCTTTATAACCTGGAACCACAGCAGGGACAGAGGTCAGAATTCCCTGGATTCAAGCACCGCGGTCAAGACCAGAGGTTTTTCTCCGTCACCCCTTTCTGGGGGCAGCCCTGTCAGAGCTGGTACTCCCCACCCACCAGGGGACCTTGGGACAGGGCTGTTGAAATACATATATTTCTATATAATTGTTTCCCTAAACCTGACACTTTAAAGGATTATGGGGAGGGAAGCTCTAGCTTCAGACAGCCTGGAGTGTGAATCCCAGCACGGCCACTTAGTAGCTGTGTGACCTTGGGGAAGTTGCTTGACCTCTCTGGGCTTCTGAGTTTTCTCATCTATAGGTAATGACAATATCTTTTTGTTGTTGTTGTTGAAAAGAGTTACTTTTATTGATAGACATAATAACCCAAGGGCAAACATTTATCTACAAAATCCCCTGTTCGTAGAGGTCTGTGGAAAACCAGCCTCATGGCCTGTTACAGAGAGCTGCTCAAGGTGGAGTCTGGAGAGGTGCGATCGCAGCCCAAACCCAGTGAGAACTTGGTCATGGGGGTCACTGACCTCCTGCTCAAATAGGCTAAGGTAGTTGGGTGGCTCCTCTCCTCATACAGACGTTTGGAGTCTGCCTGGGTCTAACAAGTGGTCATGTTCATAACTGGAGACTCAGATTTAAAGGTGGGGCTGAAAATAATAATAAATGAAAAGGCAGGATACAAAAGTGTAGATCCTGAATTATCTGTTTTTTGTTGTGTTTTTTTTAAAATACTTTTGCCCTAGCTGGTTTTGCTCAGTGGGTAGAGCATCAGCCTGCAGAGTGCAGGGTCCTGGGTTTGATTCTGGTCAAGGGCACATGCCTGGGTTGCGGGCTCGATCCCCAGTAGGGGGCGTGCAGGAGGCAGCTGATTGATGATTCTCTCTCATCATTGATGTTTCTATCTCTCTCTCTATCCCTTCCTCTCTGAAATCAATAAAAAAATATACATATAAAAAAGAAAAAATACTTTATTTTAAGATATACACAGTCAGCCAATTAACATTGGTTATCTCTGTCGGTGACATTTTCTTCTCCACACTGCGCACTTGGTAATTCGTTCTTTTAAAATATTATTTTATTTTTCAATTACAGTTTACATTCCATGTTATTTTGTATTAGTTTAATGTGTACAGCATGGTGGTGGGGCAGCCATATACTTTACAAAGTGTTCCTCCTGCTATTTCCAGTGCCCACCTGGCCCCACACATAGTTATTACAATATTATTGACTATATTCTCTGTGCTGTACTGTACATCCCAGTGACGGTTTTGTAACCACCAATCTGTACTTCTGAATCCCTTCACCCTTTTCACCCAGTCCTCCCACCCTCATCCCTTTGGCAACCATCAGTCTGTCCTCTGTATCTATGAGTCTGTTTCAATTTTGTTTCTTTGTTTATTTTGTTCTTTAGATTCCACATATAAGTGAAATCATATGGTGTTTGTCTTCCTCTGACTGACTTACTTCACTTAGCATAAGACCCTCTAGGTCCATCCATGCTGTCCCAAATGGTAAGACTTCATTCTCGTGTAATGTAAGATGTTATCATATGTAAGACACACGATCATTTTTACATACTGCTAAGAAAAACATTGTCAGTTGAACAACTGGCATCACTTACAAAATGCATCCTGATTTTTGATGTTAAAAGGTTAAAAATAAAGCAGGTCTGTGAACTGATGAAACCTGAAAATTGCCTCTCAGGGTTGTTGTGAGTTTAGCAGCAGTTCAAGAAATGTTTGCTGAGTTTGATGTGACAACTGTATGGGGGATGTCTGCTCTGCCTCCAGGCTTGGCTCCGAGTAGGAAAGTGATGAGAGGGGAAAGCTCCTCTCACAGCCACACAGACACCTGGCTCTGGGTCCCAGAACCAGCAAGTGCCGGCCCCCCGAGGGCTGAGGAGGACTGGGGTGGGGGAAGCCTGGCAGGATCAGGCAGGGCTGGGTCACAGCCACATGAACAGCGGGAAAGGAAATGTCGGTTCAGGGGTTCCTCTCTCGGCAGACTCACAGCCTCAGCCCTACATCCCTCCACTACTCCCTCTGCCCCATCTCACCTGGGAGCAGGAGGCAGCCCCACAGCAGGACCAGGGGCCTCATGGTGGGCACAGGACACGCAGGAGCACACGCAGCGAACTGGGAGCGCCTCTTCGGAGCACACGAGCTTTAACTTCCTTCAGATGAGTGGGATCCAAACGAGGAAGGGCGGGGAGGGGCCATGTGGGTCACCCCTGGGCACCCAGCCCAGGGATCCGCCTTTGCCATTCAATCTAATTACCTCCCTCCCCCCTTAACCTCCTCCCCCCACCCCGCAAATATTCCATGAGAGCACTTCTCCCAAACGCCTGCCCCTTCCAAGGAGTCTTAACCATGCCCACAGCCATGCACCTAAGGGGGTCGGTGTGTAAAATTCAGGGAGTCCATGAACTGGGATGAGAAAAAAAGTTACAAAATGACTTTCACTAAGCTTTAAGTACTATCTTTTCCTTCTATTATGAGTGTTAGCAGGACCTGTGACTGCCACCAAGACAAATCACAGACACTAGCACATCAAGTTGTCACCGATAACCCAAAATATGGTGGCTGCTCATTGCATGGAAAATCCTTAGTTATTAGATTTGCCACTAGAGCTGGTTTTAAAGCGCTAATAGAGAAGCACATTTACTCCTATATTACGCACGTACATATTTTGATAACCACTTCAATGTTATTGGTTTTCTTCTAAGCATGTGTATTTTATATATTTAAAAGACCATTATTCTGCCCGACCGGGGTGGCTCAGTGGTTGAGCATCGACCTATGAACCAGAAGGTCACGGTTCAATTCCCAGTGAGGGCACATGCCCCAGTTGCGGGCTGGATCCCCAGTGTGGGGCGTGCAGGAGGCAGCCCTATCAATGATTCTCTCTTATCATTGATGTTTCTATCTCTCTCTCTCCCTCTCCTTTCCTCTCTGGAAAAAAAAAAAAAAAGACCATTATTCTGAGAGGGGGCCGGTAAGCTTCACCAGATTGCCAAGAGGTCAGTGGTAGAGGTTAGAGCCACTGTGGCAGTGCACACGGCCCCTCCTTTATCGGCGGCCGGAGGGCGCAGTACTGTCCTTGGCCACCGGGCGGCGGTGCAGGCAGGGGTCAGAAGCTGCAGGGCTGGGCTGAGAGGGAGCCATCTGCAGGCCGTGCTGCAAGGCAGAGCCACTTGGCAGCCAAAAAAATGAATTAGCGGTTTCCCACCGGAGATTTGAATCCTTCTTGAAAGGAACAAAATGAACACGGGCCCTAGAGGGAGCCATGACACACCGTTTTTCAAAATAGATCTGTCGGTGTGTGTTTTTGGATTGCAAAGTTCACACAGGTTGTAAGCAAATCTTTACACAATGCAGAGATGCTGGGGAAAAAAAAAAAAAAAAAAGAACAACGGGAATGTTTCCTGTAATCCCCCTTCTCTGTCAGAAAACCACTGTTCACATTTGGGCATGTGTACGTCCATAGAGACAGCCAGAATTTTATCCACCTGTTGGGCTAATATTTGAAGTAACAATTCAGTGGTCTGGGAGGGCTGTGTGTGTGTGTGTGTGTGTGTGTGTGTGTGTGTGTGTGTGGTGTGATATTCTGGGGATGTGGGAGACAGGTTTTAATGTCACTGTGATTGGGGGCACTGCTGGGCAGGGACAGAGATTCGCATCAGTGAAAACCCTGTAAGGAGGACCCGAGCCCAGGACCCCACTCCCATTACATGTATAGGCTGCAAAAGGTAACCGGTTTTTGCAGTTTTAAAAACACAGATGAAAATAATATTTATTCTAGCATTTGATAGTATATCTCTCTTCTTTCATTTCTGTCTTGTCCTATACAGAATAATTTCTGACCTTCCTGCTTATTTTTTTTTAAATATTTTTATTGATTTCAGAGAGGAAGGGAGAGGGAGAGAGAGAGAGAGAGAGAGTGTGATCAATGATGAGAGAGAATCATTGATCGGCTGCCTCCTGCACACCCCCCTACTGGGGATCGTGTGGGAACCCAAGCATGTGCCCTTGAGCGGAATTGAACCTGGAATCCTTCAGTCCTCAGGCCGAGGCTCAATCCACTGAGCCAAACCAGACAGGGCCTTCCTGCTTATCTTAAACCCTAACTTGTTTATGACAGGCAGGACAAGCATCTGACACTGGCACGTTTTCCAGTGTCTCGGGGCCTGTGCGTTGACACTTTGAAATACGTTCTATTTGGTGACAAGTTGTTTTCCTTTTCTTTTTTCCCTCTCTTACAGCTCAGGCTCTGTATTGTGATTTTTAAAAAGTACGTGTGAGAAGACCTATTATTTATGATTGCATTTCCGGAGAGTAAAAGAAGTGTTACCAACATGTTAATTTTAAAATATATATATATTTTTACTGATTTCAGAGAGAGAGAGAGATAGAAACATCAATGATGAGAGAGAGTCATTGATTGCCTGCCTCCTGCATGACCCCACTGGGGACTGAGCCCGCAACCTGGGCATTTGCCCTTGACTGGAATTGAACCTGGAACCCTTGAGTCTGCAGGCAGGCCGACGCTCTAACCACTGAGCAAACCGGCTAGGGCGTAAAGCTTATTTTTTTTAAAAAAAAGCAGTGAAGAGCCAACAAAAGCATGAGTGATTACCTGGCTGAGGTCTGCAAGTAGAAACCCAGAAGGATGAGCTGAGCACGCAAGGTGCTTTTGACCTGGAGAGCACCTACTGATTCAGGAGGAGCCACTAAGGGGATGATGGAGTCTAGGGCTATCCTTACATATATTTAATCACCTTAGACTAGGACCCAAAGGGCTGCACTTTGGGAGAAGGGTGAACTGCAGTAAACCAGGCCACCGTGGGCACTCACTCAGCTCTGTCATCAAGTGTCCCAGGAAACTTCAAGCTTTGAACTTGAATTTAAAAAATTGGTCCTGGTCTGGTAATGCCCTCTCTCCCCCTACCCCCAGGTACCTTAAAGATACCAATGAAAATCCTTTCTGGAAGAAGATAGCATCAGCCTATGCCTCAAATATTTGAAAACCATTTTTCTCTCCAAATACAACCCAATTCTATATAATAAAAGGATAATATGCAAATTGACCAAACGGCAGAATGACTGGTCGCTATGATGTGCACTGGCCACTGGGAGGCAGATGCTTAATGCAGGAGCTGCCCCCTGGTGGTCAGTGCGCTACCACAGGGGAAGTGCCACTCAGCCAGAAGACGGGCTCACGGCTGGTGAGCGCAGCGGTGGTGGGAGCCTCTCCCGCCTCTGTGGCAGCACTAAGGATGTCCAGGGAGCGGGCCTAAGCCATCAGTTGGACATCCCCCAAGGGCTCCCGGACTTCGAGAGGGCGCAAGCTGGGCTGAGGGACCCCCACTGAGTGCATGAATTTCATGCACCGGGCCTCTAGTATACAATGAAGGAGAACCAGATATAGTCTGAGGAGACAAGACTCATAAGCGAGAATGTACAAGAGAAGCAGACCGTGGAGACTACCGAGATTGAAAGCAGCAGGAGTCGCCTTAACACAACCATTCTCACTGTGTTCAAGGAGGTAAAAGTCAAGCTTGAAATTGTTGAAAGGGAATTGGAAAGTATGAAAAATGAGCCAGCAGTTTTGAAAAAGAACAACATAAAATTCTAGGACTGAAAAATATAATCCTTAGACTTAATAATTCAATAAATGAGTTTCAAGTGAGACACAGTTGAAATGATAATAGTGAACCAAAGAAATCACCCAGAATGAAGCAGAGAGAAATAAATGGAAGGAAAATAAAGAAGAGAGGGTAAGAGAAATGGGGAATAACATTAGAATGCCCAACATACATTTTATTGGAGACGAAAATGGAAGAAGATAGAGGATGTGACACAAGCAGTAATCAAATAAATAATTGCGAGAATGTTCCAAATGTGAAGAAACACACCATGGGCCCTGGCCGGGTTGCGAGGGTGATTAGAGTGTTGTCTAAGGTTGCGGGTTTGATCTCTGGTCAGGGCACCCAATGAATGCATAAATAAGTGGAACAACAAATCGATGTTTCTCTCTCTCTCTCAAATCAATTTTTTAAAAAAGAAACACACCATGTGTTTTTTAATATGCATATGATTATAATATTCGGGGTGCTCTGCCCAGGGCATGGGCCTCTCTTGCCTGGGTACAGTGTGGACACTTGATCTGTGACAAAGGTGGCACAGTAGAGCGGGGCGGGGAGAGGATGGGCTTTTCAGTAAGTATGTTGGGACACATGGAAAAAATGCGAGATGTGACCCCTGCCTCCCATCACGCACAAAAATCAATTCGAAGTGGATTCCAGAACTAAATGAAAGAGGCAAAATGATAAAGCTTTTTGAAGATAATGTTCACGGCCTCTGGGGTGGGGAAGGAGTTCTTAAACAAGACACCAAAAGCACAGACCACAGAGGAAAAGACTGATAAATTCAACTGTGTTAAAATTAAAAACAGTTTATCAAAAGATGCCATGAAGAGTGAAAAGACATACCCACAGCGTGGGAGGAAAAAATCACAGACAACATGAATAAATCATAAAATGAAGGATAATATTGAGGGAAAGAAGCCATGTGTACAAAAGACATCTTGTGAGATTCCAGTTAGCTGTCTGGAAAGCAAACCAAATGAAACAACGAAATGGTATTGGATTGTGACGTGTAGGTGGCAAAACCAGGAAGCAGAAGTGGTCACCAGGAGAGTCGGGGCGTGGTTATCTCTGTGGGGAGCTGTGATCTGTGAGGGGCCTCTGGACTGGCAGAGTTTATTTCTTCATAGGCATGGTGGCGACACGGGTGCTCATTAATTTGTGAAGTCGTCTTGTTGGCGCACTCCTGTGTGTCTAGTATTCTAGTTCATAAATCTAAACTTTGGTTTTTGAGATAGAATAACGAAAACAACAAACAGGAAAAGTTACCAGAAATCTCCTCCCCCCCCCCAAAAAAAAAGTAGTTTCAGTCTCCCTGGTTCTCACTGAGATGTAAATGGACTGAGTTGCCCTTTTTCCGGACCCTCCCGACTCACCCTCTCGAGGTGTGTCTGGGAGCGAGCCCATTTCTCACCTTGGAATTACTCCCTGCTCCCTCAGCATCTGGGCTGAAGGCCAGACCTACAGATGCAGACCTGAAGCCTGAAGCAGATTCCTTCTGTCACCTCTGGGAGGATCATGACATTCTATCTTTTCCAGAGCCTGCCTCCTACACTCTCCTCTCCCTGCAGAGATGGACTCCACGTCCTTCATTCGTCTGGCGTTGAGTTCATCTTCCTGTTCCATCGGTGGCTGCCCTGGCCTGGCTGGGTGAGGGGACCCCTGCCTAAGCTTCTAGCCATCTTGGCCAACTCTGCCCTGAGTCATTTCCTCTGCCTTGGGGTGAAGCTTTCTCCCCAGCACGCCAGTTCTAAACCCTCGTTCACCCACACATCTCTCTCTCTGTGTGCTTACTTTTCATTCTAACCTCCCTGCCCAAATGTCCCCTGGGCTAAGGACACGTACACATGAACATTTTAGTAAATAATGGCAAATCATCTTCCAGCAAGTTTAATACCAATTATGACTCTTTCCAACTGTGGAAACTGGTTTATTGCCTTACATCTTACTCATCATTTCTATTTCTATTTTTAGTTAATACTTTTGAGTTTCTAGGTTTACCATGTATCACCTGAGCCGCCGCCTTCTAGTATTTATGCCTGTTATTTGTTTTTCTCGTCTGTTCATACTGGCCAACACACCCGGAGCCATGTTAAATGACTCTGGTGATGGTAGGCACCTGGAGGTTTAGGTATTGTATTCATACTCATTTACGCTTGAAATGTCTTCTTGATCAACTGATCCTTCATCATTATGGAATATCCCCCCTTATCCCTGGAAATATTTCTTGTGGGTTATTTTTTTCTCCAATTTCCTTAATAGGTACATGACCATTCAGGTTATCTATTTCTTCTTGAATAGCTTTGATAATTCTTGTTTTGTGGATCTGACCAAAAAAAAAAAAAAAAAGGTATTATTTCACACTGGACGGCTATCGTTGTGTTGGCTGTTGTAATTTTTTTTAAATTTGAAAATCTAAGGGAAAAGTGGTCAGTGCCCCTGACTAAATAGTCAGATATTGCATGTTGTAAAAATTCCTGTGGCACACCAGTGTGCCGTGGCACACTGGTTGAAAATCGCTGTTCTAGAAGAGTTAGAGATACCTGTTCTTTAAATGTTTGGTAGAATTCTCCTGCAGAACTACCTGATGTTTTCTGAGGAAGCAATTCTTTGACAACTCTATTGAAATTGGCCTGTTAATATTTCTGCCTCTTCTGGAGTCCTTTTGCTATTTTGTGTAAGAAGAATAAACTGGGTCTCTGGACCAGCCACGTCAAGGTCTGTGCGTGTAGTGACAGCATCAAGATCACACCGTTCCCCCCAGGAATCCTACAATATGTATTTTTCATGTCTGCCTTCTATCATGCAGTATACTAGAAACACAGCTGTCATTAAACCATGTTGTAACATGGTAGAAATAATCTTTAAATAGTAGTTTGGGGTTTCCCCCCCCCCCCCCACTAATGAGTGAATGTACATATCAGTGTACAGATATACTACAATTTATTTATCCACTCACTTGTTGATGGACATCTGAATTGTTTTCTGGTTTTGGCTATCCTATATAATAAAAGGCTAATATGCAAATTGTCCCTTCAGGAGTTCAACCAACTGGGAGTTTGACCGCTCGCTATGACATGTGCTGACCACGAGGCGGCGGCACGGAACAAAGGAAGGCCCCGGCTGGCAGCTGGAAGGCCCCAATCGGCCCTGATCGCTGGCCAGGCCTAGGGACCCTACCCGTGCATGAATTTCATGCACCAGGCCTCTAGTTAAGAATAAAGATCATTGATATTCTTGTATAGGTATTGTGGACAGATGATTTTATTTCTCTTGGATAACTACCTAGGAGTGGAATTGTTGGATCACAGGGTAGATGTATGGTGATACCTGCTTATGGTTTTAATGTGCAATTTCCTAATGACAAATTATATTGGGTAAGCATTTTCTCATATGCTTATTGGCTATTTATACATTCATCATCTTTTGTGAGGTGTGTTCACCTCTTTTGCCCATTATTTTGGTTATTATTATTATTGAGTTACGGGAGTTCTTTATTGAGTTACAAAGTCCTTTGTCAGATATATCTGTTATGAATATTTCCTCTCAGTCTGTGGCTCACTTATTTATTTTCTTAATAGTGTTTTTTGATAAACAAAAGTTTTAAATTTTGATGAAGTTCATTTCTCAACTTTTTTAGGGTCTATGTTTTTTATGTCCTTTCTAAGAAATCTCTGACTACTGAAAAATTGAGAAAATAATCATCTATGTTTTTCTGGAAGGTTTATCAATTTAGTTTATGTTTAGACCTTCTTAAATGGAATTTTGTATATGGTATGAAGCAGGGCTCCCACCCCCAACACCAAACACACCTGAATGTCTAGCTGTCCCAGCATCATTTGCTGCTGCTCTTGTCAAAAATCATTTGACCCTGTATCAGGTGGCTCTTGACATCTAACACGAAGCACCACAGGTAAAACTGTCTCCTATAGTCTTCCTTTACCCAAAGTGAAGTCCTAAGACAGGGAACATCACATCCCCTGGGAGCTTGTTAGAAATGCAGACTCTGGCAGGGCTCCGGCCCTACACAACCCCTTGATGACTATAGGCGCCTTATATTCGGGGAAACCCTGGTGTAGACGTTTGAGGGAGGAGGGAAAACGTCTTCATGACCTACCTACTCTGCCACTGACAACACTGACCACCATCCCATGCACTGCAGGCTCCTGGGTGGGGAACGGGGACCCATTTCCTCTCCTTCTCTTTCTTTGCTGCTGGGGGAGGGGGAGGGTTCTCACCCACTCCTTACCCTCTGATACCCCCAACCACCTGCTCCCTCACTGGGCAGCTCCTGCCCTCCCCTCCATCCACAGCCGTCCACCCCTGAGCCTCAGTTTCCTGTTACAGAGCAGAGATAATAATAACGGTTGGTGTGATGCGAGGGGCTGAGGAGTGCCGGGGGCAGAGGGACAGCACAATAAAAGTCAGTGATCGTCAAGCCACTTCTGAGCCTGTCCTCACGAGAAGCGCCTGCACACAAGCCTCCCCTTTCCCCGCGCCCCTTCCCCCGCACCCGAGCAGAATTGAGACTTGCGGTCTCCCAGCCCAACTTCTCCCCCATGACTTCTCCGCGCCCCCAGGGCCGCGTGCGGCGATACAGCTTTTCCAGCGCGTTGTATTGTTCCAGAGTTGTCCTCGCGTCTGACCTGCCCCCGCCCCCGCCCCCGCCTGGGAGTCCCTCAAACCCAGGATCTCTGTCTCTGTCGTCTCTGAACCCCCAGCCCCTGGCACAGTGCCTGGCACTTGGAGGGTGCTCCATAAATGTTTGCAAAATCTAATGATGCGTTAAGCAAGCGTCCACCCCGCAATACGCTGGGTGTGTGTGTGGGCGGTGGGGGCAGAAGGGACGGCTGGCTGTATGCCCGGGTTGTGGGGGGGCACAGGCGGGGGGAGGGGGACCTTGGCAGAGGGCCCCTCGGGGCTCGGGTGGGAGGACAGTGGGGAGGGGGTAGGACGCAGGAGGCGAAGCCTGGGCCAGCAGAGGGCTGGCAGCGGCGGACAGCCTCGCTCCTCCCCCTCCTCCTCCTCCGGCGCCCTCCTCTCCTTCCTCCTCCTCCTCCTCCTCCTCCTCCCCGCCTCGCCTTCTGCCTTCTCGGGCTCCGCCACCCCGCCTCGCGCGGTCCTGGCAGGGAGGGGCCGGGAAGGCGGAGCCAGCGGCGGCCCAGGCTCCCGGCCCCCGCGTGGCTCCAGGGCTGGAGCGGAGATTCGGCGCCCAGGTAAGAACCCGCGCCGGGAACAGACAGGGGACCGGGGCCGCGGCGGGAGGGGCCGGGCGGGGGCGCGGAGGATGGGCCGAAACCCGCCTCAGTGCCCACCGCAGCCTCGCGGCCCACAGAGCCCCCAGCTGGGGGTAGGGGGAGCGCAGTCCCCGCCCCACGGCTCCCGGTCCCCCCTCCCGCGCTCCCCATCCCCCTGGCGCCCCGCTCCTTCCCAGCCGCCGCGCATCCTGCTAGACCGCCCCCCAGGGCCCCCCCAGGTTTCGCCTCTCTTTCGCTCAGCCTCGCTCCTTGTTTGTCCCACAGGTTCCTTCTGAAGGCGAGCTGGAGTCTGTGCCTGTCCGCCTCGGGGAGAGGTGGGGTGCTCGGCTAGAAGGAGCCAGAGGGCAAGTCCGGCGTAGGGGGCGGGGGCGCTGTGGCTGGAGGGCCGGGTCCCATTCTCATGCATCTTAGTGTCCGCAGAGGGGCTGGCCCCGTGTTTCCGGAATGAATGAATCATTACTCTCCTAGTCCCCTTCTGAAGGAGGACTTTTTGAGGTCCACGTGCTGCAGAGCAGTTGGGGGGCCTTCTGAGGCAGGACCCCCCTGCGCTCTCCTTTCTTCTCCTCTGTGTGCTCTATTCTCGGGGGAGGCTTCCTTCCGGTTGGGGCTTGGGGGATGGAGGGACAGGAGGGAGCTTGTAGGCCCAGCCAGATACTTGTTGAAGGTGTGACAAGCCAGGGACTTGATTGAGCCTCATAGAAGGTCACAGGAGAAGGGGGTGTTGTGGAGGAGAGCACCCACAGTCAGCCAGGGGCCACGCGTGGATTCTGACCCGCGAGTTACTGAATTCCTCTAAGCCTCTGTTTTTCCATCCGTAAAATAACGATATTAGTATTCATTCCTCGGAGCCTTGTGCAGATGAAGAAAAATGTCCTATGAAATCCCCCAACACAGTGCTTGGCACGTTGCAGGCACTCAGCACGTCTCAGTGCTCCCCCCATTCTGCAAACAGTGAGCAGAGAGTTATTTGTTCCCGTCCCCCTGTCCTCATATTGGCCACGGACAGACACAGTAGATGTGTCATCGCTGTTTGTTGAATGAATGTGCTTGATGGCGCTTCTCCCCGCCTCCCCCCCTTTCCTCCAGGATCCAGGCAGCGCTGGGGGTCTGACCAGCACAGACATGCCGGTGGTGCTGTCGGAGGACTCCGGTGAGTGCGGCCCCAGGGCTTGGTCTCCATGCCCTGAAGGGAAGAAGCTGGAGAGAAAGCAGGCTGCTGTCCGCACTGGCTCTTGGGAATGCGAGCCTGTGGAGGCAATGTTCACAGGACAGCGCTGATGTGTTGTCTGAGGGTCCACTGGGGGTTTCCCTTGGGCGTCTCCATGGAGGTACCCTGTGTCGGCTGTACTTTGTTTTCTTACACTCTCGGCAGGCTTGCATGAGACCCTGGCGCTGCTGACCTCTCAACTCAGACCTGACTCCAACCACAAGGAAGAGATGGGCTTCCTGAAGGATGTGTTCAGTGAAAAGAGCCTCAGTTACTTAATGAAGGTAAAGCCCCATTTTACCCTGTCTGGTGAGGGTTTCTAGAGGTCTTCCTAGCTGGCTGTGGCCCCTGCAGGTCACCCTAGCCACGCCCCTGCCCCAGGAAGGCCTTCAGGAGCCCACTTGCAGGGCTTTCTCTTCCGCTGCCCCGTGGATGACCCAGTTTGCAGCCCTGCAGCTGTGGGCGGGCCGAGTGGTGTCCAGGGTAAACCTAGGCAACTGGCTTGGGAGGCCCCGGCCAGAAATCGCTGTCTTTGCAGATTCACGAGAAGCTTCGCTATTACGAGAGGCAAAGTCCAACCCCTGTTCTGCACAGCGCCGTGGCCCTCGCCGAGGATGTAAGCCCCAAGGTTTTCCTTCTGGTGTCAGCCTTCTCCCCACCCATAGTGCTCTGTCATCTTGCCTCATCACCTTGCTTAGCCAGGCGACTTGGGACTTGGGAGCCCCAAGGTGAAGAGTGTCTCCTCCCCTCCTCCTCTTCCTGCTCCTCTCCTCCTCCTCCTCCTCCTCTTCCTTCTCCTCTCCTCCTCCTCCTCCTCCTTGGGCCTCCTAACAGGCCGGGAGGAACTCGTGAGCCCTGGACTGGGCTTGGGAGTGTGGTGACATGACGACGCCCACTTACTGTGTGTTCCCGAGAAAGTCTGCTTCCCCAGCTGTGAAATGAGAGCGTTTGGATCAGATCTGCAGTTCCCAAGCTGTTGAGGACTGGCAATAGGAACAGGTCAAACAAGACTGGGTCTGGAGAGGCCCAGTGTGAAGTCCTGGGGGAAGGGACTTGCAGCCCATCCCCGCTTACTGGCTCAGGCTTCTCGTTGTTTAAAGGAATGCTTCCTAATTTCCTGTGGGCCTGTCCTCTGTGTTGCATGATCTGGGGAAGCTGTCCCTGTTGATGACTAAGTCCAGCTCCTGGATAAGCTCACCTCACCCCGGGGGGTGGCCTGCTGAGGGGAGGGCGCTGCCTGTGGGCGCACTTCCCTCTCCTTTCTGCTCCATGGGACGCGGTGATGAGGAACATGTTGGGTTGCTAGGCTCGCAGGCACAGCACTGCCTTGACTACTAGCTCTGCAACCTTACACCAGTCCCTCAACCTCTCTGAGCCCCAGTTTCTTCATTTATAAAAGAATGTAGTGATGAGGGCACAGATAATGGAGCCAGGTAAGCCCAGGTTCAAGTCCTGGCTGTGCCACTTCCGAGCTTTCTGACGTTGGGCAAGATATTTACTCTTTCATTTAATTCCCATCTGTAAAATGCCAAAATAATAGTGCCCGCTACATCTAGTTCATCGTGAGCGCTAAGTGAGAAGGTCCACATGGAGCAAATGACACCCGGGAAGGGCTTCATGAGTTCGTGCCCGTCAGGTGTACCCTGTGGAGCTGCTCAAGCTCTTCCGATCCCCGGTGTGAGCTCCCTGGGACCATCAGTCCTGGGTGGCTGAGGGTCCCTGTGCCCCTGGGTGCTGTAGCAGTGGCTGGGAGGGCTCCTGGGTCTGGGTCCAGGGCGCAGGGTGTTCCCTGGGGACTCCCAGCAGGCGTGAAGCACCCACAGCCACCGTCTCATTGCCCTACAGGTGATGGAGGAGCTGCAGGCCACCTCCGTGCACAGCGACGAGAGGGAGCTGCTCCAGCTGCTGTCCACCCCCCACCTCAGGGTAGTCATGTTGCAGTCCCTGCCCACCCACACAGCCTGTGTCTCCTGAGCATTCAGTCATGAGACTGAGGAAAGGGGGCTCCTCAATGAGGGACCCTAAGTATCAGTGTCTGGGGTGGTTGTCTGGCATGAAATCGAGATCCCCAGACCGCTGCCCAGCCAAGGCCCTCTGCCTGACCCCTGTGCGCTCTGGGCCAGCCTCTCATTCCTCTGGCTTTCCTGACAGGCCATGCTCATGGTGCATGACACGGTTGCTCAGAAGAATTTCGACCCTGTTCTCCCCCCTCTGCCTGACAATATTGATGAGGACTTTGAAGAAGAATCAGTGAAGATTGTTCGCCTGGTAAAGAACAAGGAACCCCTGGTAGGTGGCACCCCACCCCCACCCCCATCCCCTTTCCCTGTTCCACCCAGAAAACTGGGAAGGGACCCTCCTGAAGTCTTTGGAGTGAATGACGGCAGCCTTGTCAGAGCTGTCACTGGTCCCTGTCACACTTTTGTGCGCAGGGTACCCCTTTCCCTGGGTAGATACAGCCTCCCTCCACCGTGGCCAAGCTCCTTTGTGCAGTAAATAACCTGCATGGGCAGTAAATAACCTGCACGACTGCACGGGGCAGCTCTGATCATCATGCTCTGAATTGGCAAACCACGGTCCAAGGGCCAAAGCCAGCCCGCTGCCAGATTTTGTAAATAAAGTTTTATTGGCACACAGCCATCCTGTTCCTTTCCATATTGTCTATAGCTGCCTTTACAGTGCAACGGCAGAGTTAAGTAGTTTCACAGGAGGCTATGCGGCCCCCAGAGCCTAAAAAACATACGTTTGGCTCTTTACAAAACGTTTGCCAGGCCCTGCTCCGAATCCCGAGGAAGCCCAGGGCAGCAGCTATTCTTCTCCCCAGCTGACAGATGGTTATCATGTTGGTCCTGGTTCAGCATTGATTGACCGAGCAAAGCGACAGGGCTGTTTATTAGATGGAGGGAAGTAGGGGAAGTCCAGAGAATTGAGTGCTTGCCCCGAAGAACACCGCTGCTGGCACTCTCTATAGTCAGCTTTCACCAGATGACCTCAGAGGATCCCCTTCTGCAGACAGAGCAGGATCTCCCCGGCCTCTGTTTCCTTTCCTTCCAAACGGGCAGTCATCCATCGACTGGGCAGACACATCACGCACCCTTCTGTGTGCCAGGCGCCTGTGGGGTGCAGGCAGTTCAGAGATGATTAAGACCTTGTCCTTGCCCTCTGGGAGTTCACAGGAGGTGGTGACTGGGGGTTTCCTGGAAGGGGTGATGCCTGTGCTGAATTCCAAAAATATGAACAGGGATTTTTCTAGAAGGAAAAGGGAGAAGGGCAATTCCACAAAGTAGACTGCATGAGCAAAGCCATGGGAAGGTAAATGGCATGGAATATTCAGGCAATCGGAGCTGCCTGGTGTGGACATAGAATGCCAAGGTTTTTTTTGTTTTGTTTTTTAAATGTTTTTATTGACTTTTAGAGAGAGAGGAGGGATAGAGAGATAGAAACATCAATGATGAGATAGAATCATCGGTCGGCTGCCTCCTAGAATCATCGGTCGGCTGCCTCCTGCAGTCCCCCCCACTGGGGGTGGGGGTTCGAGCCTGCAACCCGGGCATGTGCCCTGACCGGGAATCAAACCTGCGACCTCTTGGTTCCTGGGTTGATGCTCAGCCACTGAGCTATACCGGCTGGGCAGAATGCCAGGTTTGAGGTAGGGTGCGACAGGGGTGAGGCCAGATCAGTGGCAGATCATAGAAGAACCTGCTTGTCCACGCACAGTTGCTTAGCTTGACCTCCAAGGCAGGGGGAGCCATGGAAAGGTTTTAAGCGAGAAATAGCATGGCCAGATGTGCAGCGTAGAGAGATCACACTGGCTACCCAGCAGGAAGTAATCTGGAGAGTGAGGCCCGACACCGAAAACCAATTTGAAGGTGGGGGCCAGATACATGAGGTTCAGAAACGGGGCTTGACCTAGACCCGTGGGAATAGGGAAGAGAAATCCAAGAAATATTTCAGAAACAAAATTATTGTCACTTTGTGACTGCCACGGTTTGGGCAGGAGTCTGGGGAGGCACCTGGGGAGGCTCAGGTGTCCTGCTTGGATGACTGGGTGGATGTTGGGGCCATAATTCTGGGGAACAAATAAGAAGGAGCTTAGGCCCCACTGAATTCAAGAGGCCTGTGTGACTCGAAAGTGGGGATGTCCAGGAGGTGGGAGGATTATGTGTCCAGAGATACAAACTTGGCAGCCCCCAGCATCCAGGAGGGGTTAAAGTCACACCTGAGCGGGCGAGACCTCCTGGGTAAAGAGTTTACAAAGTGAGACATAAAGAGGGCCAGGGCCAGGTCCTAGCCCTGTAGTCAACATTTCAAAGGCAGATAGAGGAGGACTCGGCAAAGGAGATGATTTGTCATCGAGAAGAACTGGGAGAGAGGTGTCATCAGGGCCCCTTCGGAGACAGAATTCCAGAGGGAGGGTGAGCACCAGAGTCAGGCAGGAGGCTGATCAGAGGAGAGCAGACTGAGGGCTGCAGCTGGCGGGCCAGCAGGTGCTTTTGCTGTTGCATCTGAGGTTGCAGGGCTGAGTGACTCTGAGGGCAGGAAGCAGGGAGAGCAGATGCACTCTGTTTCTTTAAGAAGCTTGTTGGAGAGGAATGGAGACTGGCTTCTGCTGGATGGGGCTGCAGGCTTTTTATGATGGGAGAGACATGATAATATTTTTAGGTCCAGGAGAGAAGGGGTATTGGGGATGTAGGAGAGGGAGGGAGGGCAGAGGCACCGGCCTAGACAGGAGGAGCCCCTCGCTAAGATGGGGGAAGGAGGAAAGGGTGGACACATGCTGGGAAGCATGAAGGTCTAGGGGGCAAGAAGCCACAGGGTTCTCAGCTAATGGCCTCTCTTTCCAGCAACATTTATCTTACGTACTTCAAATAGATGACACAAACGAAGTTAATAATAAGTGCACCAAAGTGTTTGCAGTTACAGCCAATGATAAGTGGCTAGCATTTATTGAGCACTTACTGTGTGCTAAGTGCCTTTATGTTTTACCTAATGTAATCCTTGCACAACCCCGTGAGTTAAATGTTACCTCACACCCCAGAGGAAAGAGAAGCAGAGAGGATAAGGGGCTTTCTTGCTAAGGCCGCATGCTTTTAGTAAATGCCAGGGTCGATTCAAACCCAGGGCTGTCCAACTCCGGAGCTTAGCTCTTGACCTGACTGCCACCCTGCCCTGCCACTCACTGTCCAGCCTGTGTGATGCACGAAATTGAGGGCTTGTTAGACCTTTCTCATCCTAGATAACCTCTCTTCTGTGCTTCACGGACCAAGTTTTGGACCCAAAGCCCTGGTTGGGGCATAATTGATTCCCTTCGGCAACAGAAGGCCCTGTGATTGGTTAGAGGCAGGATGAGAATTTGCTGGCACATGCTCTCCTCATTATTAAATGTCTGCAAAAGGCAGTGGCTGTGAGATGATAGAGAAAGCCCTGTACTGAGCATCACAAAAAGCTTTCCTCTTTCCAGCTGGGTGACCTTGAGGATGCTTCCCTTCTCTGAGCCCCAGTTCCCCATGTCCAAAATGAGATCGGCATTGTGTTACCGTGCTTTGTTTAAATGGTGAAGTGCTGTGCTATACTAATGAGAGATGTCAGTGTTACTGCATCCTCAGCATCGGAAAGATCCCCTCTTCCCTGCTCTCTGAGATGACAGAGGGAGGGATGGGGAGGCTCTGCGGGGTCCAGAGTGTTGGAATCTGAGGTTTGTGGGTGCTTCTGAGGAGCCTGCCTGCTCTGTCTCTGATGCAGGGCGCCACCATCCGACGGGATGAGCACTCAGGGGCTGTCGTGGTGGCCAGGATCATGCGAGGGGGCGCAGCAGACCGGAGTGGTGAGTGGCATCAATGCCCTCCTGGCCAAGGTGGCCTTTATCCCCCAGCCTTCCCCCTTTGACCACGGGTCTCATTTCCCCCTCCTCTGTGGTCACCTGTTTGGGATGTCCTGGGAGTGGGGGAATGGGGCTGAAATTCTCTTTCACCAGCCTGGTAGAAAATGGAATTGTTTTAAAATCTCTCAGACATGGAGAGACTGGGGGGATCAGGACTCATGCATGCAGTATGGGCTTGGTGGGTAATTCCTAACTGGGGGGCAGGGACACCCTTCCCCACCACCGAGTTGCACTATTACGGAACGGGGGGTTGTTCATGTCCCAGATTTGTTTGGATAGAAAAGAAGATGCAAATCACTGTGTGGGGAAGAACTCCTGAGTCGGAGGCAAACCTCCTAGTGTGGGGAGCATTATCCCCAAATCTGGGGATCATTGTGTGGAGACTCCTAGACCAGAGCTTCTCAAACATGAGCAAGCACACAACCCCCCACTCCCACTGGTCCCAGCATCTTGTTAAAAGGCGATTCTGATTCAGCAGGTCGTAGGTGGGCCCTAGATTCTGCACCCCTAACCACCTCCTGGGTGGTGCTGACACTGCTGGGCCGGTGTCCGCGTTCAGTGGCAAACAGGGCCCAGTACCCAGAGACGCTTGTCGTGAAAGCGGAGGCCAGCAGGCAGGTGTGTTTAACACTCCCGATGACATCTTCCCGGTGCTTTTATGTTTTCTTGTTAAGATTTGAGAGGGACATTCTTGGAGTGTGTCTGTAACCCCAGGAAGGGGAAGAGTTAATGCCATTTTTAAAGAAGCAGAGGTTACAGCAGAAAGAACACAGTCTTTCTACCTCACAATGACTGTGTTCGAACACTGGCTCCGTTACTCAGCAGTGTGGCCTTAGGCAAGCTGCGTATTTCCGGATCTCAGCTGCCAACTTGTAAAACTGGAGGTTCCACCGGGTGAGGCCGTGATGCCGAGTGAGGCGCCCAGCACACAGTAGGGGCTCCGCTCATCCCGGTCCCAGCGGTGCCCAGAGCTTTGAGCCCCTTTCCCGTGCTAACGGTCGCTCCGGTGTCTCCTAGGCCTGGTCCACGTTGGGGACGAGCTCCGGGAGGTGAACGGGATCACAGTCCTGCACAAGCGGCCCGATGAGATCAGCCAGATCCTGGTCTGTGCTGCACGTGTGCTGGGGGTTTGGTGGTGCTTCGGGGACCCAAGCCGGGTGCTTCCAGGGCCAGGGCGGATCTGGCTCGGTCTCCCTGTTTTCACGGGAGGGCCGCAGGCAAAGTGGCCTTTACAGTGTGCCCGGGGTGCGGGGTGGGGACAGGAGGAGTTGAACTTCTAGTGAACCTGCCTCTCGCAGACCCTCTCTTCAGTCATTCCCCCGACTTCTAGCTCCCTTTCCTGAGGACCCTTGTGGGAGACCCCCTTCAAAAGGGCCCCCTCTTCTAAAGGGCCGAGGAATATGGACTAAGAGGTTGAAGCACAGGGAGGACCCAAGCAAGGGATTTGGGATCAGACAGTCCTGGGTTTGAATCCTGCCTCCGCCGCTCTCTAGTGGTGCAGCCTTGGGCAAGTCATCGGATCATTCTGAGTTTTGATTTCCTCTCCTGGAAAGCAAGGACAGGGGTGGTTTCTCATCCCATGCGTGGTAATCATTAGGATGTAAACATCTGGAAAAGGATACAGCATTTCACATCTGTGCTGGGATGTAAACAGCCTCCAGAGTCCATTCTGGGAGTTCAAATCAAAACTGAAATTGTAAAGAGCCCCAGTCACAGTTCTGTCCTCTGTATCCTCAGCATCCTCCCCTCACATGACACTCCTTGCCAACTTTTTAAAAAATAATTGATGTTTAAAAAAATATATATATATATATTTTTAAAAAAATATATTTTATTGATTTTTTTATAGAGGAAGGGAGAGGGATAGAGAATTAGAAATGTTGATGAGAGAGAAACATCGATCAGCTGCCTCCTGCACACTCCCCACTGGGGATGTGCCTGCAACCAAGGTACATGCCCTTGACCAGAATCGAACCTAGGACCTTTCAGTCCGCAGGCTGATGCTCTATCCACTGAGCCAAACCAGTTAGGGCTTAAAAATATATTTTTATTGATTTCAGGAAGGCAGGGAGAGGGAAGGAGAGATAGAAACATCAATGATGAGAGAGAATCATTGATCGGCTGCCTCCTGCACACCCCACACTGGAGATTGAGCCTGCAACCGGAGCATGTGCCCTGACCGGGAATTGAACCCTGACCTCCTGGTTCATAGGTTGATGCTCAACCACTGTGTCAACCTGGGTGGGCAGCTGACTTCTTATGGTTTGGGGGCAGAAGCAGGATGAGATGTGAAGAGAGAAGGCTGGCTCTTTAAGGCTGCCTGGCTGCAGGCAGCCCCTTCAAGTCTTCCTGTCTCACTGCCCTTTCCCTGGTTTTGGGCACCGACCTTCTTGTGTTCCAGGGCAATGCAGGGCCAGGGAGACCAGTGGGAGGTGCTCTCATGGGCTGACAGCTTCTTCCTCACAGGCCACCCACGTGGCGGTGCAAGGTTTCTGTCAGGCAGAGGGAAGAGGAACCCCTGGGAAGACAGGAGTAGCCTGGGATTGGAGACCCCACTGGGGAAGATGGAAGCAAAGAGGAAAGTACTGATTGGGAACCAGCCCCAAACCAGGCAGGAAGGAGGAAAAGGAAACTGGGCCAGGTTATTAAAAATAACCCAGGAGGAAGGAGAGAGGGCAGCCCTGGGAGGCACGAGAGGTCAGAAGGGACGCAGAGCTGGATTCAGTGTATGCATTGTCCTCGGGGTCTCATTTAAAATCTTATGTCCTGCCCTAACCGGTCTGGCTCAGTGGATAGAGCGTCGGCCTGCGGACTGAAGGATCCCAGGTTCGATTCCAGTCAAGGGCATGTACCTTGGTTGCTGGCATATCCCCAGTAGGGGGTGTGCAAGAGGCAGCTGATCGATGTTTCTCTCTCATCATGGTTCTCATAGATGTTTCTAATTCTCTATCCCTCTCCCTTCCTCTCTGTGAAAAAATAAAAATAAAAAAAAAATCTTATGTCCCTTTGAAATGCAGGTATTGGCTTTTGAGTTTTGCTTTGTTAACTCAACCGGTGCCACCATGGAAGGGTGGGTCCCAGGGGAGGCAGTGAGTCTGACTTTCCTCCGAACGTGAGTTTTCAGACCTGGGAAGTGAGATGTGAACTCATGGAGGGCTAGACCTGGGGGATGATGAGCCTGCGCTCTCTCTCCTTTCAGGCTCAGTCCCAGGGATCCATCACCCTGAAAATCATCCCAGCCACCCAGGAGGAGGACCGTTTAAAGGAGAGCAAGGTATGGGGGGAGCTGGAGGTACGGGGAGGGCTCCAGCCCAGCCTTTGAAATGGTCATCTGGGAAGAGATTGTACATCTGGTCCTCGGAACATGTGCTCAGTAGATTACGATCCTGTCACAGAGTGATTCATTTATTTGTACCCTGCCTCTTGGTGGACCAGATTTGACCTAGCTTACAAATACATTTTAATTGAAATAGAAAATTGGGGCCATAAGGAGGAGGAGAAGGTACCAAATGTGCTGGCGTTGGGACCAATTAAGTAGCTGCCATTGATTTCAGTGTGTAGCCCACCTTTGTGGGGCACCTCCTCTGTGCCAGGTGCCCTGCCAGATGCTGGCGACAGGGTTGATGAGGAGCTTTGAGGCTTCCTAGTTCAGGGGGAGCCGGGGAGCAATTCAAGTGCCACGGAAAGATTCTCTCCAGGGTTACAGGTGCCATGGCAGGTGTCGCCCGGGAGGCACGAGGAGTGAGGCTTGAAGAGGGTGAGATGAGCGGGTCCCTGGTGAGAAGAGATGGAGGGAAGTTCAGGCAGAGGGGTCTGCATATACAGAAGCTCCAAGTAATGAAGAGGAGTATATACTGGGGTGGGGTCTGGGAGTGGGGGAGGTGGGTGAGGGCTGTCTTCTGAATTACCTTTTTGTTTTGTGGTTTTTTAAAAAATATTTTTATTGATTTCAGAGAGGGAGGGAGATAGAAACATCAATGTTGAGAGAGAATCATTGATCGGCTACCTCCTACACTCACCCCCTACTGGGGATTGAGCCCAACAACCCAGGCATGTGCCCTGACCAGGAATTGAACCATGACCTCCTGGTTCATAGGTTGGCACTCAACCGTCTGAACCATACCGGCCGGGCTGTGTTGTTGTTGTTGTTGTTTTTTAAGGGGATTGATGTACCATGTTTGTGTTTTAGAAAGCTCCCTGAGGTAGGCACGTGGAGGAGGTGGAGATTGGAGGCAGGGAGACCTGGTTGGAGGCTGTTGTCAAAGCCCAGCTGAGAGGTGGCTGAGACCTGAGCTTAGGGTGGTGGTAGAGAGGACAGATGAGGACATTATTTGATTTCAAAAACATTTGGATCTGAACTACCCTCGCAGCCAAGGCAGAAAGGAGAACATAATGAATTGCATGCTTTTTTAAAAATATATTTTTATTGATTTCAGGGAAGACGGGAGAGTGAAAGAGAGAGAGAGAAACATCAGTGATGAGAGAGAATCATTGATTGGCTGCCTCTTGCACACCCCCTATTGGGGATGAAGCCCACAACCCAGGCATGTGCCCTTGACCAGAATTGGACCCTTCAGTCTGCAGGCTGACACTATCCACTGAGCCAAACCAGCTAGGGCAGTGGTCGGCAAACTCATTAGTCAACAGAGCCAAATATCAACAGTACAATGATTGAAATTTCTTTTGAGAGCCAAATTTTTTAAACTTAAACTATATAGGTAGGTACATTGTTATTAACTTAATTAGGGTACTTCTAAGCTAGCCTTTGCTAAAAACTCAAGAGGCCTAAGAGCCGCATGTGGCTCGCGAGCCGCAGTTTGCCGACCACTGAGCTAGGGCAATTGCATGCTTTTCATTGGTGGAAGGAAGGGAGCATGCCAATGTTTGAAGAAAGCTGATTCTCAGCCCCCGCCTCCCAGTACTAAGTGCAAGAAAGAGGGTCATTCCAGCACCTGGCACAGAATAGATGTCAATAAATATCTTGATGAATGGGGATTAGCAATGGACATTGTGTTTGATGTCAGTTTTTTTAATTTTTTAAACAAATGAAGAAATAAGGTTTTTGTGGCTAGTTTCTTATTTGCACTCTTCCATTGCATCCCAGGGCATCCATATTATGGACTCGTACCTGATGGAAGGTGGTTCTTCCTGGGACGAGTTAATGTGGTCCCCATATGCAGCTGCTGAAGGTTTTCACTTGATACAGGGAGAGAACTTGGTTTTCCAGCCCCTTAGCTCATCCTTCCTAAGTATTTCTTCTTGCGCCAGAAGCTTGATCTGAGCTGGCCATTGAGGATTATACTCTCTTCTGAGTGTTTGAGACCCTGGTGACATCTGTGGCTTGATGAGGGTATCTGTCCTTGCAACACCTGGCCAGAAAGTTCTTCCTGTAGTCTAGCTGAATCTTTTCTGGAGGGCATAAAAGAATACGATTTGAATCTGCCTAAGGCGGCGATTTTCAACCAGTGTGCTGCCAGATATTTTTATTTATTTTATTTTTTGCTGACAGAATTTTTTAAACATGCAATACCTGACTATTTAGTCAGGGGCACTGACCTCTTTTCCCTTAGATTGTCAAATAAAAATATGACAACAACCAACACAATAGCCATCCGGTGTGAATGAATCAAAATTATACCTATTTTGTTTTTCAGATTGGCAAAAAATATATTTTGTGTGTGTGTCACAGATGTTAGTACTTAGTTTATGTGTGCCATGAGATGGAAAAGGTGGAAAATCACTGCCCTAAGGAAGCCCTCTGGCTTTTTTTTTTTTTTTTTTTTTTTGTCTATTTGCTGTTAAGTAATTGGGCCCAAATAGAAATAAACAAACCCATGCCACTGAATTATAGAAGAGAACCAGGAAGTGCGACAAAATGCTGTGTCTTCCCACCATCTTCTCTGGAGGGGGTGGCTTCAGGGTAAAGGGGAGAGTTGGGGGTTAGCCAAACGTGTGACAGATGAGTCAGGATTGAACTGTAAAAAATGTGGGCGTCAAGTACCCACTGAAAAATGATGGTGAGGAGTCAGTAACAGTAGTTTTATTGGTATTTGTGTTCTTACCAAAACATCTAGATTACTTATTTAACAGATGGCTGCTGCCTTCATTAGGGGCAGTTAGCATATCAAAAATCACATTTGAATTACGGATTGTGCTTGACTTTACTTTTTGTCCCCAGGACTAATTGTTGCATTGTGTATGCTAAGCACAGCAGATCAGGTAATTAAGGAAATGTTTAGGTTGGAAAAAGATATTCAGACAAGGGGCCCATCTGTTAATTTTCTGATTCTTGAGGGATTTCCTGACTATAATATCCAAAATGGTTGAAGAACAATAAGAAAATATGTGCAGTATGTTTCTGATTAGCTATCTCTTCTCAAGGCTGCTTATGCTTCCTAATTGTGAACGGTAGTTGTCACTTGACTTTCAATGTGGCATAGACAGGTCTATGTCTCCATGATGAAGGGTTGCCTCACTGGAGCCCGTCCTCTGCAGGTGTTCATGCGGGCTCTCTTCCACTACAACCCGCGGGAGGACCGGGCCATTCCCTGCCAGGAGGCAGGCCTGCCCTTCCAGCGCAGGCAGGTCCTGGAGGTGGTGAGCCAGGATGATCCTACGTGGTGGCAGGCCAAGCGAGTGGGGGACACCAACCTTCGAGCTGGCCTTATTCCTTCCAAGCAGTTCCAGGAAAGGTGGGCCTGGGGGTGTAGCAAGGGGGTGGTTCTAGAGGGGCAGAGGAATGGGTACATGGCAAACCCACGAATCTCTGCCACCACAGCCAGAGAGACACACTGTGTGTTGTTCCCTGAGGTAAGTTCCAATTGTACTTATGTTTGTTCTTCTTGACCCATAACCAGTGGTGATGACTTTTTGAGATTTAAAGAAATATATGGAAATCTCTGTTATTAATGTATATTGCATAATACATACTTAGAGAAAGTTGACAAATAAAATATAAAAATATGGAAGAAAAAGACAAGGAAAAGAAAATTACCCAAAGTCTCGCCACCATCTAAACTGCATAATTATTTCCTTCCCGTGATTTTTACGTGAGTGTTTTGAGATCTTGCTTTTTTTTTTAACTGTACATTTTGACGCCAGCATTTTCCACATATCGCCTATTAGTTACTGTGTGATTTTAGTGGCTATATACTAGTCCATCAGGAGCTACACCATTCATGCATAGGCAGCATGAGTGGATTTATTGTGAATGGAGCTGGCCTGTGCCCGGCATCCTGTGGGCTGCTATGAACCCCTGGTTTCTGCCCTGGAGAAGCTTACAGTTTAGCTGGAAAGCCACCCCTTCCCCACCTTTCAGTCTTCTCCAGTGTTTCACAGCTACAAGGCTGCAATTGTTACCTTGCACATAGACTGTCCCTCATATTTCAAACTATTTCCCTAGGATAGGTTTCCAGAGTGTAAATTCTGGGTCAGAGGGCCTGGCAGTTAAGACTGCATTGGCCTCCCCTGAGGTTTGAAGTCCTACAGACCTCGTTCATCCGTTTCGGTGGTCCCCGGCCAGGGGCGGCAGCATCCCCGAGAACCTGTGAGAAGTGCAGATTCCTGGGCCCTGCCCCGGACCTGCTGAATCGGAAAGTCCAGGGGTGGGCTCTGCGCTCTGTTCTCACGGAGGTTCCAGGTGATTCTGAGGTGCTGCAGCTTGAGAACCTGCTCTCTTTCCTCAGGGGAGCCTTAGACCCGTCAGCATCTTTGGCTTCACAGGTCTTGGGGGGGCGGGGGAAGGCTCTTTAGCTGCATTCAAATGTGGAAATCGAAACACCTCCGAGAGCCCTGGCATTTTCTCAGTCAGAGGTGAGACCTTGGCAGCTGCCTCTCCACTAACAACCCCATTGGATAATGTGTCTGGCTGAGGTCTCCGGTGGGAGAAGGGCGTTAAATCAGGGTCACGTTCACCCTCAGCCTCTGCAGAGAGTCCTGCTATTTTCCAGCTTCCTCGGGAATGGGAAGGCCAGGTGAGAGGAGAGGGGGCCTCCCTTCCTTGAGAGTCGGTCGTAGGACAGTAACAACCAACTGCTGACCCTGGGCACTGGGCTGGATCCCTGTGTGTGACCGTTGGGGCTGGGCAAGCGTCTTCCAGAGCAGGAGACTCAGTTTCTTTCTCCTGTGAACCAGTGCGTGTCCCTCTTCCCTGGGACTCGGTGTGATGCAGGAGGCCCTCAGACTGCCAGGCTGTGCCCACCTGTAGGATCCAGCACCAGTTTCTCCACGTTTTCTGTAAGACCTCCCTGACTGGTTCCGTGGCCCAGCTCATGGGCCTGTCCATCTCCTTGTCCATAGGCGCCTAAGCTACCGGAGAGCCACGGGCACCCTGCCAAGCCCCCAGAGTCTCAAGAAGCCCCCCTGTGAGTAGATTGGCAGGGATGGTACTTAGGGGAGGGGCCGGGGTTAGGACTCGAGGGCTTTGTGCCAGGAAGAAGCAGGTGCTGGGCAGGAGGAAGCACCAAGGGCCTTCTCTGATCTCCCAGCCTCCAGAGGAAGGAGGGGGTGGGCAGAGGGGTGAGGAGAGGAAATGGGGGTTAAGTTGGGGGGAGCTATTCCCTGGAGAGGAGCTCATGGATGACATTGGGGGCAAATTAATGCCTCTCTCAAAATTGTGTGTAAACGTGTGTGTGTGTGTGTGTGTGTGTGTGTGTGTGTGTTTGCGTGTGTGTGTCTGGCTGTTTGTCTGTGTCTGGGAGAAGGTCCACAGCTTTCATTACATTCCCAAAGGGCACCCTGGTCCTGTCAATTTAGGAGCCTCGGATTTTGGGAGACAGCTCTGGAGATCCTGCGCTTCTGTGTTAGGGATCAAATTTGGCAAATAAAAATCAAGATGTTCGATTAAATTTGAATTTCAGATAAACAACAAGTAATTTCTTTGCATAAATACATATTGCACGGGCTATACTTATACTAAATGCCGATTCCTTGGTTTTCTGAGATTCAAATTTAGCCCAGTGTTCTGTATTTTTTCTGCCCGCTCTACTCCGCGTAGCACTTTCCCTTTTAGAAAACACACCCACCTGCCTTCTTCCTTGTAGTCGTCACAGCAGCCTGTGAAGCAGTGGGGTCAGAGCACCTCCTTTTCCAAGATGGGAAAACAGGCTCCTGAGGCCAAGGGCGTGGGACCAGGGTTGAGGCCGTGTTGTCGGAGGGCCTGTGATCAGGGCGCCCAGGTAGGGCCTGGCGAGGAAGCTTTGCCACTGCAGGCATCCTAGACTAAGCTGCTCCCCTGGCTGGGTGGCTGCGGCCCACGCCTACTCTCCTGCACGTGCTCTCAGTCAAAGGGCTGCTGAATAAATTGGCCTGGAGGCTCTTAGTGATGAGCTGGCTTTCTTTGAGCTGCTAATGAGACACACACAGGAAGACTAATTAGAGCAAGTCCTGGTTTAATAATGCACCCCAGCTCAGATCACAGGTTTGCCGGAGGAGAGAAAGAGGGGACAGATGGAGGGCTCCTCAGGCACACGAGGCCACGGCTGTCTCTCGGCCGCAGGGCCTCCTGTTCCCCTCCGCTAACGCTGTTCCATCTGTCTTTTGTGCAAACCGCAGATGATCAGCCTTGTGACAAAGGTAGGCCTGGTATTTGTCCCCTGTGTGCATGGACTAGGCCCCTTTTCTGTGGAATGTCTGGGGCCGGAGGGGCTTGTTCCCCGCCCCCCCCCCCCAACTCTGGGGTGGCTGTGCCCTCCTGCTCTTTGCCCGCCTCCCCCTACTCTGGCAGCTGGTCCAGCCTTCTCCTTGAGGCTGCAGAGCTGGTGGGGACAGGGCTCAGCCTCCCCAGGACTCTGGCTGGGCCGATTGTAACTGGCTGGGTAGGACGCACGAGACAGGAGGGGGGCAGGGCTAGGAATCTTCCCTCCTGATTCACAGGGATCCTCTCTCAGAGGGACTGGGATGGGGTCTGCTGGCCCAGAACCCGGCTAGGGCCTGGAAAAGTTATTTGAGGAATAAGCATGGAGAACTGAGCTAAACAGAAGAACTTGTTTTTTTTTTTGGGGGGGGGGGGTGCCAGGACATGGGACTTCTCCTGAGCCTCCCCTGAGACACGATCCCAGAGGGCTCTTCCTGGCCATCCAGGGGCCAGGCACCTCTGGGCTTGGGTCTGTGCCCAGAATGGCTCACTGGACTCCCTCTCTGTTTGATTCGCAGAGACCTGTGACTGTGAGGGGTACCTCAAAGGGCATTATGTGGGTAAGTAGCAGGGAGATCCTGGGACAAATGTGTTCCCCCAACATCCTCTTGTACACCATGCACCACCCACCACAGGCTCCTGGGGCAGGGAGAGACAGAAGCAGAGTGATCTGAGCGCCCAGGGAGGGCCTGTGGGACCCACATTTCCCTCCATCTCTGTCAGCAGAGGAGGGACTGACCTGCCCAGGCCTTGCCTGCCACCTCAACGTTCACCAGCTGCTGAGAGCAGAGCCCTGACGCGGACTCCTCCGTTAATACTGACTGTATTATTCATGTGATCTCAACTGCAGTTTATTCAGTGGTTACACCACCGCCATACCATAATGGAGCCTTTTACTAGTTTCCCAAGTACCTTCGCTTCTTTCATTTTGGTCCGTCTTTTCAGAGACCTGAGAGACAGGCAAAGAGCTTTTCTAACTTTTGATTGGGAAGTAACTTCAAACTTACTGACAAGTGGTAAGAATTGTATGAAGGACTTCCATACACTCTGCACCCAGGTTCACCAGCTGGTTTTTGCCACGTTTGCTGTATCATTTCCTTTTTCTACATATATGCATTCTTCTCCTGAGTCATGGGAGAGTTCGCTACAGACATCTTGTCCCTTCACCCTTAAATACCTCAGCATGTGGTCCCGAAGGACAGTGATATTCTCTTATATAACCCAGGGCAATGATCACACTGGGAATTCAATATGCATGCAATTCTATTATGTGCATGTTTATATATAATACCGTTTATATTAGAATGTTGCCAGTTGTCCCAACAATATCCTTTAGAGCATTTTTCCCTGACCCTGACCCAGGACCCAATGCACACATTGCATTTGTAGATTTATATTTCCGTTTCACAAATAAGGAAATTGAGGTTCAGAGAGGTGATGACCTATTCAAGGTCAGTCACATGCCAAGTAAAACAGTGACCTGGGACCCTACTTTTGGATGCCGGGTGGTCACCCTCTCATCATATTACTGTGTGTCTTGATCAACCCCTTTCTGTATCGGGAGGAGGTTGGGAGAGGCCAGTGGGACTCAGACCCACCTCCAGGTTAGGCCAGGTGGAAAGAGTCTTTAGTGGGAAGTCCTGGGACAAATGTCATGGTGTCCCCTGCCCTTCCCCCAAGCTGGTCTTCGAAGGAGCTTCCGGCTGGGCCGCAGGGAGAGACTGGGAAGCCCGCAGGAAGGAAAGATGTCTGCAGTAACGGAGCCTCTGGAGCTGCTGACCTATGAGGAGGTGACCAGGTACCAGCACCAACCCAGTAAGCGGCCCCGCCTGGTGGTTCTGATCGGTAGGTGATACTGCATCTCCAGGGAGTGGGCTGGTTTCCTGCCTGGAGGAGGGGGCAGGGAGCTCAGCAGGGTCTCTGGTCAGCCTTTCCTTCATTCCCCAGGGTCTCTGGGAGCCCGACTGCATGAGCTGAAGCAGAAGGTGGTGGCAGAGAACCCACAGCACTTTGGTGTTGCTGTTCCACGTAAGAGGGCTCGTGTGTGTGTGTGTGTGGGGGGGGGGGGGGGGTGGGCGGGCGGGCAGGGAGTTTAACGTGAATATTTCATGGGGCCTTGACTCCCTGTATCCATCCTCATCCTTATTTGGGGTCAGAGGGACTGCCAAGCACTGCCTGCTCTAAGCAGATCATGGGACCGAGGCGCGATGGGAATGACCCACTCTGAGTGGTCCACTAGGACCCTCTAAGGCAGAAGGTGGAGGACAGTAGAATTGTATGCATGTTCAATTCCCAGAATTTGCTTGGTTCCTGCCTGGGATGGGAGGTGAGTCTAGAGCACATTGCAGGCAAAGTAGCAACCTCAAGCTAACACCAAGGGGCCTCCAGCCTCCTTTCCCACATGGCTCTGACTGCTACGGCCCCTGCTGTCTGCTTGGAGAAGAGCCGGGCAGGGAAGCCAGAGAGCCCAGTGAGCAGTATTGCCTGGGCACTCCCTTATAGCTGGGTCTGGCCCATCAAGGGTGGCTCCTGAGTCTAGAGGCAGGCAGGGATGCTGAAACCCAATAGGCGGATTGGATGTGATGAGGAAGAGGAGAATGAAGAGTGCTAGGAACTAAACCAGGAGCTCTTCTGTGACTACTAGTAACTTGGTCAGCCTTCCTAGTGCCCCTCAGATGAGGGATTACTATCATCCCATTCTACAGAGGAAGACACTGAGGCTCAGAGAGGTTAAGTAACTTGTCCAACATCACACCGTTGGTAAATGGTGGAGCCAAGATTCAAACCCGGCAGCCTGCTCCAGTCGCATTCTTAACCAGGCTGCATGACAGCCTGCCTCTTCCTGCCTTTTCCTTTCTGTGGGACTCTGTCCATCCCGTGGCCTCCACAGGATACAGCGTTGGCACCTGGTGGCCACCAAGGGGGGATGTTGTGGTGGCGGTGATGGGTCTTTTTCAGAATGTTCTGAGGAAGGGCAGCTACAAAGCCCCGGGGCCTTGGGGCCCATAGCCCAGTCTGTGGGTTGTCAGAATTGTCTTACAGAGCCCAACCTGAAATGGCGGGGATGGGGATGGGGATGGGGTGTGGGGTTGGGGAGGCCATTCTGGCAACACATCGGTAATGGACCTGGTAGGTTTCAGGGAGCCATGGTCTTCCAGACTGAGAGCATGGACTGAAACAGGACATGTGGAATTTGCTCACACATAGGTCCTTGGAAACCCTCAGCCCCACCCCTTGGGGGAAGGGTACCTGGATGGTCAGGCCTACCTGCTTCCAGGTACCACACAGATAGGTGACTTTCCCCCTGGCATTTAGGAGCTGGGGAGTTAGCAAAGGCTTCCTAGAGGCAGTGCCCTTTATGCTGGGTTTTGAAGAGTAAATAGTTTTCCAGGCAGAGAAGAAGGAAGAATTCTCTGCAGAGGGAACAACATGTGCAAGGGATGGAGGTGTGACCTGGCGGAGCAGTGTCAGGGGCTGGGAAGTTGGTGTGGATGATGTCGGGGAGATGAAGCTGAGTTGAGGCTGGGCGGATTGTGAGGGTCTCATAGACTCATCTAAGGTCTTTAGGATGTAGTCAGTGGGTGAATAAACATTTTGGAGCAAGGGAATGACATGGTCAGAAAAGTGACCCGAGCGGCTCTGCCAGAGGTTGGCCAAAGGCACCACTTTAGGATACAGAGCATCTCCTTGGCGGACCCCCCCCGCCCCCCTCCGCCTTTCTTTTGGAATGCTCCGGAAAAGCTGTGTGTTGCTTCGTGTGTGCTCTTGTTCTGTGGCGGACCTGTTTTCCCCCAGGAGAGTGCATCTCAATTCTGTTACGGAAATCCACCGGAAAACTCTGTGTGCTATGAAATGGTGTGAGAAGCTACATCTCATCCAGAAAGGGACTGTCTGCATGTCTCCTGTCTCTCAAAATGGGAAATAATTGAATCAAGAATTAAAAGCATACAGTAAGGTTATCTATGTTTGTGCCTCCTCTGCTCTCAAAAAGCCATTAGGACTAGGGACTAATGAACGTTTAGGACTAGGGGTCTTCTCAGTGATTCCTTAAAAGCCACAGCATCAAGGAGGCAGTTTGGCAGAGTGCTCAGGGCACACACTTGGCATGAGACAGAGAGTTCGGACCTCGGCTCTGTTACCTGCCGGCTCTGGGTCATTGACACGGTGCCTCACCTCTCTGCATGTCTCGGCGTCCTTTCCTGCAAAGTAGGGGGCCTCCTTTAGCCTACATCCAAGAGTTGTGTGAGTCAGTGATGCGCCTGGAAAGGGCCCTGTGCCTGACACAGAGACACGGGATGGATGGAAGACGTTGGTTTATATACAAAGCATCAGTGAACTCTGAATAAGGGCGCAGGCTCCCTGCTGTTCTCACTCACTGTAATGTGACATCTCTTCACCCAGCTTTCCTTGTTTTTTCTTTAAAAGATACCACCAGACCCCGAAAGAGCCACGAGAAGGAGGGGGTGGAATATCACTTTGTCTCTAAGCAAGCCTTTGAGGCCGGCATACATCACAACAGGTACGTTTGCTTGATGGCCAGCTGGCCCTCTGTGCCGGTGTGGGTCTTTGCCTCTGTCCAGTGTTCCACTTGACCTCTAGGAGGGCTTCCAGGTGGAGGAGGTGGGAGAGAATCGTGGTGGAAGTCCATTCATGCTTCTGTGCTAATTTAGGCAGGCTCGGGAACTAAAGGACTTTCCCCCTTTGGTGTTTTAGGTTCCTGGAGCATGGGGAATATAAGGAAAATCTCTATGGGACCAGCCTGGATGCCATTCACGCTGTGATGGCCAAAAACAAAGTTTGTTTGGTGGATGTAGAGCCAGACGTGAGTTCCTGGGCCAGTTGGGCATGTTTTATTAATGGAATTTAGAAACTAGAGGATTGTACATTGTACAACATATTTGACCTCAGTTTAAGGGAGTTTTAGTCTAGAGCACTGGATGTTAAAATTTCTTGGGGTCTCCCTTTGAGAAGCTAATGAAAGCTTTGCACCCCAAAATATACACTTCTATACACAAAAACTGCATTGAAATTGTAGGGAGTCATGGACCCCCTTGGCAGCCAGAGACCCAGGATCGGAATCTCTGCATGGAGTAAGTCATGCAGTCTGGCCAGTTGCGATGGGACAGGAAGTTAGATGTCGGTGCCCAGCTGGAGGCTGGGACTCAGCTCTTCGCATCGGCGCACCTCCTCCTTGAACAGGACGAGTGAAATCAGTGGTGTGGGAACCACTGAGGGAGGTGTTCAGGAGAACAGTTTGAAAGGGAAAAGGGGGAGACATGTCCCTGTGAAGCGCTTCAAAAACACTTTCAGTCTTGCACACCCTGCCTGCTGTGTACTTGACAGGGGCTTACCCACCTTTTTCACCTTGTCTTTGAGAAACACTTCTAAGCTTTGACCTCAACCTGGGTTTTTTTTATTCCTCTATAGACATAGCACTCTGGTTTTGATATAAGCTGTAGGCTTTATTTTATAGAAGTTTGCTTGAAACAGTTCCAAAAAGCACATTATACGTAAGGAAAACCCTCCCTAACTTGGAGTTACTGGGTGTTGGCAGTCAAAATGAAAAGTCTCAATTTCAGGATTTTATTTGGAAAGTGATTTTTATTGTTGTGGCTGCAAATTGTATATATTGCAGTTTAATACCAGTGTTTCCAAATAGAGGCCCTTAAGATACAAGGCACAAATAGGATGTTTGCCTATTGAAAACCTTCTACAGTCTTCACAATTTGTTTCAAGTTCTTAGTCTCTTCATTTGCTTAGCAAACCTTTTTTTTTTTTTTTAATATCAGTAGGAGGTTTGGGCGATAGCATGCATTCCAAATTAGTGTAGCCCAAGTTGATGACCAAATAGATTACACATTGAGTTCTGCTGGCTCACCCATCAGGACTGGGCAGGTAGAGAAGGGCATAAGGAGGTTAATGAGAGCTTGTGGGGTCAGAGCCAGGAGAGATGACAACTCTGGGAGCAGAGGCTTTGGAACCTCCCTTCTCAGCAAGTAGGCCTCCAGGCCTCCAGTTGAGTCCACAGTCAACGTGGAGAGTGAGAAAATGAGCAGTTGATCTGCCCAGTTGGAGTTCATTGTCATGTGACCGTATAATCGGAACCTTTACCCTTGAGGTCATGTGGTGAAGCACACCATTACTGAGCATTTGAAAATTATGTTTCACAATAAGATATTTTCAAAGTATATGATATTCCTGAACTTGTCTTCTCAGGCACTGAGACAACTGAGGACCTCAGAGTTCAAGCCCTATATTATATTCGTAAAGCCTGCAATTCAGGAAAAAAGGAAGATGCCACCGATGTCCCCAGCTTGTGAGGACATAGCAGCCCCACTTGTAAGTTTAAGATTGGTCATTTCTTCTTTTTTTAATTTTTAAAAAAAATATATTTTTTTTATTTCAGAGAAGAAGGGGGAGAGAGAGCTATAAAACATCAATGATGGGAGAATCATTGATTGGCTGCCTCCTGCACACCCCCTACTGGGGATTGAGCCCACAACTCATGCATGTGCCCTTGACCGGAAGCAAATCCGGGACCCTTCAGTCCACAGGCCAACACTCTATCCACTGAGCCAAGCCAGCGAAGGCTAAAATTGGTCATTTCTTTTCTAAAGGCCTAACAGGGCCTGTTACCATTATATAAGGGTGCTTGTACCTCCTGCTGAAGGCCATCTTTCCATTTGCCTATTGGTCAGAGTTCCTTGGTCAAGTGACCAGAAGGGCCAAGGTAGGACAGCCGGAAATGCCTCCCAATTTAGATAGGGGTGGCTTTGTCTGGTTTCCCCACCCACCCTCCCGTCCCTCACTTAAGCACCCTTCCTGAGAATGGGTACCTGAATGTCACAAATCTGTTGAACTAAGACAAACCCAAGTAGTTTTTAATTGACGCTTTCATTGAAACCAAGTCCAGATCTAGTAAGCTAATCCAACACGGGGCAACAGGCAGCGTGAGGGGAGTCTTTCCCACCTGCTTGCTGTTCAGGTCTGTGACTCTTGCTGAAGCTGCAGGTGGTTGAACGGTCCACCTTTACAGGCCAGGAAAAGGATGCAGGGGATTTTTTTTTTTAATTTTTATTGATTTTTTTACAGAGAAAGGAAGGGAGAGGGATAGAGAGTTAGACACATTGATCAGCTGCCTCCTGCAAAGCCCCCACTGGGGATGTGCCCGCAACCAAGGCACAATGCCCCTGACCAGAATCGAACCTGGGACCCTGGGACCCTTACAGTCCGCAGGCCAACGCTCTTATCCACTGAGCCAAACCGGCTAGGGCAGGATGCAGGGGATTTGTGGCTGCAAAACAAATGTCACACATTTCACTCCATTAGAGATTTGAGTTCTTTCAAGATGCTAATATTTCTTAGGAAGATCGAGGTACTCATGGCAAAAATGTTCCTTCTGTCATTTCTCAAATAGCTAGATGTTTCCAGGGTAAACAGTGAGGGGCCTGGAGGAGGGGAAACTCCAGCAGCAGCAGACAGACAGGGCTACAGGATGTGTGTATAGAGGGAGGGAGAGGTGGGGTTGAAGATCCAGGGACGGCATTGAGTGACTGTGACGTGCCTTTGAGTACCAGAGGAACCCTGAAAGATCCAATATGGAAGCTTCTCCAAATTTCATCTAGCTTTTCCCCTTCTGGGGGAAAGGAGGAGGAGGAATAATCGGAGCCTTCTCTTCGGTCTCAGCCGTCTTAGCAGGTAAAAACGGTTTCTGAGCCCTTTAGAACATATCTTCTGAAACTGCAGGTGCTCTCCCTGAAGTAGGAATCAGGTTTTGATTGGTGACAGAGAGAAGAGGAAGAGGGACTTTTTTTGGAAAGTGGGTCTCTTTGGGGGAGGACAGCTCGCCCCGCTCCATGGCAGCATCCAAATATTGAGCACCTAAAAGCAGAGGAGAGAAGGCAGGCAACACAGGACTGGAAAGAGATAGGAGGTGGGTGAATGCCAATGACAAATCATATGTTTTGCAATTTGACTTAGAGTGGATCTGCCACGTTCTTCCCCAACCCAAACTCAGTTAGTCAACTCTCTGCTTTAAATTCTATTTATTAGTGGTTTCTTGAATGCAGAAGCAAACATTGTGTGAGTTTGGTAAGACGGGATCATTGGCTATCTATAACTTAGTGTTAGGTGCCAGGAAAATAATCTGCTTAAAGAAGGCAGGTACCCTAGAGAAATGGGGAATTTGACCAGTGTTGCTCCAGCACTTTCTTAACTCTACTTTGTGTCTTGTGTTTGGCCCTGGTATAAGGAAATGAAAAGTTGAGTTCTACAGCATGAACTTAAGAGTCTTCGGAGGGCATTAGAGTTCCTTATTCGACTTCTTTCCCCTCCCTTCCCCATTGATTTCAGAATTGCTTTAAAAAATAAATAAATAAATAAATAAATATATATATATATATATATATATATACATACACACACACACACACACATATATATATATATATGTATATATATATATATATATATATATATATATATATATATATATAAATTGATTTCAGAGAAGGAGGGAGAGGGAGAGAGAGATGGAAACATCAGTGATGAGAGGGAATTATTGATAGGCTGCCTCCTGCACTCCCCACACTAGGGATTGAGCCCACAACCCCAGGCATATGCCCTGACCGGGAATCAAACCGCAACCCCCTGGTCCATAGGTTGATGCTCAACCACTGAGCCACGCCGGCGGGGCCAGAAATGCTTTTTTATTGTTATTATTTATAGGTCGTTCCTGTAATTATTTAACCAAATTGCCATGCAACGCAATAGTAGCACTTCTTTGGAAATACCTTTGGACAGGACATGTGATATTGACACAGATGTAGAATCAGCATCCCCCCCCAAAGCACTTCGTATCATGGCTTGCGGTTAACGGGTCCTGAGTAGATATTCTGTGAATGACTGACTGAACAACGAATGATTTTTGTCTACTGCCCATTCACTTTCTTGGAGGTTTGATAGGATATTTTCCTCCACTCTGTTCTTTGTGTACACAGTGGGTTATTCATGGACCATCGTCATCATTCATCACTTCAGAATTAGAGCTTGGGACATTGCCCAAGACACAAGGTGCAGGTTCCCTGTTTGAGGGGAGAACCACCCTGTCGCTCCATAACTGCCCCTTTCCTTGCAGGATGAGGAGCAGCGAGAGATGTCAACCTCCGCCACCTTCATAGACCAGCATTACGGGCACCTGGTGGACGCTGTGCTGGTGAGGGAGGATCTCCAGAGCGCGTACAGCCAGCTCAGAGCTCTCTTGGAGAACCTGAGCAAGGACGCTCACTGGGTTCCCATTAGTTGGGTCAGGTAACTGTATCCTAGAACATCCACCTTGGAGGGGACCTGGAAGACCACCTCGTCCAGCCATGTTACCATCAAGGAATCCCACGTGTGGAGAGGGGCAGAATTTTCCATGAGCTCCATCATCAAGAAGAGCATATGTGGGAAGTCCCGTTGATTGGTGTTTATCTGTTGTTTTCCACTATACCCCTCTGGAGCAGAAAACATGAGTTGAAAGGGGGCATATCACAAAAGGACACATTTCCTTCATTAAAGTGTCACAGGCAAGTTGACCCTGATTCTTTGTACCAGAGTTAAGTAGCCACTGTCTTGTGGGGATGGGGATGGCGAATTTATACAGTGCCGATCTGCAGGGATGTAAGCTTTAGAAATAGGGTGACACCTCATGTATCCAGTTCTGTTGGAAGTTGAGTTGCTTTACCCAAGGGGATTTTTCCATGCAGCTGAAGTTCCCCTGTCTTCAAGCATCAAAATGTTGATTTTCACCTTGTTGAAGGCAAGTGCTTGCCTGGCACTGGAAAACTTGATACTGTGCCTTCTTAAATAGTGAGCATACATGAACTTCTGTGGAAGACTGAGGCACCCTTCACTGTCGGTGAATTACTGTACTGTGCTTCAGGGACTATTGAGAGGTGTTTTCAGGGACTATTGAGGAAGGTAAGGCTGCTTGTCCCCTTTCTAAATACCCTGAGACTCCTACGACGGAGTCCTTGCTTTGTTTGATTGGTTCTGATCCACCACTTGTCCCTCTCATTACTGACAGCTATGCTGGTTCTTGCCTGTCCCTACCTTCAGATGATAGGGGCTCCTGTCGTGCGAGATCACGGGAAACCAGATGATCCCTCTTGTCAAAACTGTATCTGAGTCGGGATATATCAGTCCTGACTGAAAATCAAATTATATAGACTCTTGAGTGAGTGGCTAATGGTCTGTCTCTGAGCAAAACTGTCATACAGGATTTGTGAAATATCTTAGCTGCTCGGAGAATTTTATTTCTTATTAATAGCCAATGTATGTCTTTATTCTGTGCTGGGAGCTATGCTGAGGCCTTTAGGTACATTACTTTGACAAATACTCCAATCCTAGAACGTAAGATTCTATCATCTCTGTTATACAATAAGAATAATAAGGCTTAGGAAGTTAAAATAACATGTTCAAGCTCATACAGCTTTAAATAAATGGCAGAGCTGTAGTATTTGAGCCCACGTCTCCCTAATACCGGAGATGGCCATTAATCACTATGCTATACTTTCCTTCTTTTTGTGGTTCCATAATTGAGGCTACCTGTTAAATAATTGACTTATAAGTGAGGAATGATGTCTTCATAGCTAGAATTTACAGTAACATGCAGTGTGGCTGTAGCTTCTAATACTAACAAGAGGCTCTTACACTTGTACATTTTCAAGCTTTTTTCCTCATGAGAAGAAAAGGCGGCCAGGTTAAGGGTGAAGCGCCATGGAGAAGGTTTAGAAATTTCCATTTTGCCTTGTTACACAAGCACACATTTGCAACTTTCTATGTAGCTCACTAACCTGGTAGGTTCACCTAACAGGACCCCTTTTTTAATTTATTTTATTTTTTAAAAATATATTTTTATTGATTTCCGAGAGGAAAGGAGGGGGAATGAGAGATAGAAACATCAATGATGAGAGAATCATTGATCGGCTGCCTCTTGCACGCCCCACACTGGGGATCGAGCCTGCATGTGCCCTGACCGGGAATCGAACCATGATCTCCTGGTTACTAGGTTGACACTCAACCACTGAGCCACGCCAGCCGGGCAGGATCACATTCTTTAGACCTTTCTAGCAAAAGGATGGGGACCGCTTTGCACTTACAGAACATTGGATGGTTATCAAGTGAAGTTAGTCTGGAGCTGTCTCACATAGAATCAGGGCAGTGAGAATGGCACATGCAAAGTTGTATTTCACAGGAGAGCCGTGATCTAAAGTGAGCTCTCAGGCAGAAAACAGGTCAAAATTACTCTGGAAAAATCCCCTAGGGAGGCTCCTTGGTGGAGATCCTCACTATCCCTTAGCAAGCACCACCTGGAGGAACACAGTGGGTGAGCAGCAGGTGACTTCTTCTTTTTTTTTTTTTGTATTTCATACTATTCCGCAGACATTTTCTTCTTCTTAATATTTTTATATAATTATCAGAGGAAATGGTAATAATTCCCTTTATGTACATTATGAAGCAAAGCATTGAAACATGATGCCTGCTTTATTTCCCTATCAAAGTAGCTTTCTCCCCACCCCTAAGACAAGCTGTGCCTACAGCTGTCTGCTGTCTGTGGGAATAGAATGAATAGGGCCCTGGAGGCAGAGGTCCATTTATAAAGTGTTTCTCCTGTTTGTGAAAAGCAGAAGAGTGTTGTTGAAAAAAATGCACCTGTTTACAAATATATATTGGTGGAATGTGTATGAATGCAATTCCAACTCCCATTCGAGCTATTTATATATTCTGAGCTCCTGGGTAAACACTTCACCAAAGTCCATCAGTCTGGGCCTCCACACCAATAAATCTCTTTATTACATACTCCTCGAGATGTACCCTTTCCCCGCCACCTTGGGCTTTCAAACTCAGATAAATTCTCTGTGTCTACAGCCAGAGAACTTGTGAGCTCTAGAGGATTATTCTAGGTCAGGGATGTTAAATGGGCGGGGCATATGTGCTGCAATCGCCCATTCTTGCACTCATGGCAGACATCACTAATTGATCACAGCACTCTCCTGCTGAATCTAGGCACTGCTTACCTCTCTTTCAGGACACAATATCCAGTATCAATTGAGCAGAATTAGCCAATGAGTCAACCCTGTTTGCCATCCATGATCTAGTGATTTGTATCCTCCTCTGCCACACCACTCCACTCCCTGCAGGAGTTGGGTTTAGAAAGGTACAGCCATTTGTCTGTCACAGGCCGTGCTCAGCTGTGTTAAACATCAGTTGATAATGTTTGTATGTACCATTGTAGTTTCAAATAATGATACGTTTTAAGACATGTGGCCCATCAAAATTTTGCACCCATTTATCACATCATTTATGCCACCAAACACAGGATCATGAATCCAAAAAATGATAGCACTTGTCAACTTACTTACTAACTAAAACCCAGCATATGTACAAAGCCCATTCTTGAATTGTACAGTTTGGAACCGATAGGCATTTTCTGTCTGGTAGAGTTAATATGGATCCATTTCTTACTCTACTTTGTCCTGCCCTTTGAGCCTCATTCTAATTTGGGGAAATTTCCTATCTTATGAATTCTGGTGAGAAGCAGAACCTATGTCCAGATGTGGGAAAGGTCAGTTACTCATTTTCTCAGCCTCCCTTGTAGCTAAGGAATGGACAGATGATCTGAGTTACACCAATCAGATACACCTTTACTGACTTGGAATTGGGAGCTAGTGACACAAAATGGCAGAGACAATGGAGACTTCAAACACAGCAGTTGCAGGTCAGCAAGATCTAGTTCTAGTGGAGCAGGGCTGTAGCACCCACAGAGCAGTTCTACAGCAAGATTTTGGGCGTTGTTCCTTGATGTGCAGCTTGAAGCTTGGCTCTGCAGTTTTTGAGCAAGTATTGTTAATTCATATTCTTTTAATAAATTATTTCACTACTTAAATCAGACAAAGTCAGTTTCTGTTGAAAACTAAGAATTTTAATTGATGGAGGCTTTAAGAGACATAAGGGACAGGATCACGGGTGGAGGGGCATATTAACATACTTTGCATGCCATGTTTAAAAGTATGGCTCACTCTGGAAGGAATGGCAAGTGACAGAAGGTGTCAAATTAGAAAGTGTGAGGGACATATTTTTGCATCACTAATACAGTTGTAAATCACAAGCTCCTGAATATGAGCAGCAACACACACAGAGACCTGGAAGTAGGACTGGTAGCTTGAAAATATGTAGGGAGGGGGAAGGGATGAAAGAGGGAGTGAAGTGAAGGATGACCACCAGGCTTCTCACCTGGATGTCTAGAAGAATGGTGGTGGGTCCTCCAACAGAGATGAATTGGAACCAGTTCAATAAGGAATTTATATTTGGACATATGTTTTCTTTAAACTTTTCATGTTGAGGTAACTGTAGACTTACATGTATGTGATAAGCATACAGATAGATCCCGGGTACCCACATGCAAAATACCCAGTTTCCCACATGCAAAAACTATAGCACAAACAGGATATTGACAGTGATACGGTCAAGATACAGAATACTTTCACCCTTGATAAATTGGACATCATCAAAATTAAAATACTTTGCTCTGTGACAGACTCCTTGAAGATGACAAAAAGACAAATTACAGACGGGGAGAAAATATTTTGAGAATCACATATCCAGATAAGGGCTTGTAGCTAGAATCTAGAAAGAACTTCTAAAATTCAATATTTCAAAAAAGAACAATCCAATTAGAAAAGTGGCAAAAGATATGCACAGACATTTTACCAAAGAGGATAGACAGATGGCGAATAAGCACATGAAAGATGTTTAACTTCATTAATTAGAGTTATGCAAGTTAAAACCACATGAGATGTCACTACACACATATTAGAATGACTAAAATAAAAATGGTGATAATATCAAATGCTGGTGAGGATGTGGAAAAACTGGATCACTCATCCATTGCTGGTGGAAATATAAAATGGTATACTACTCTGGAAATTGTTTTATAGTTCCTTTTTATTTACTTACTTATTTTATTATTTTTTAACCTTCACCTGAGGATATTTTTCCATTGCTTTTTTCAGAGAGTGGAAGGGAGGGGAGAGAGAGAGAGAGAGAAACTTTGATGTGAGAGAGACACGTCAACTGGTTGCCTCCTGCACGCCCATGCCCTGACCAGGTGGTGGGGTGTGAACCTACAACCCAGGTACATGTCCTTGACTGGGAATTGCACCTGCAACTCTTCAGTGCACGGGACAACATTCTAACCACTTAGCAACACCAGCCAGGGCTGTAGTTCCTTTTTAAATGGATTTAACATGCAACCCAGCAATTGCACTCTTGGATATTTATCCCAGAGATATCAAACTTATTTTCATGCAGAAACATTGTGTACAAATGTTCATAGTAATTTTATTCATATTAGTAAAAAAACTAAAAACTACCCAATGTCCTTCAGTGGGTAAATGGTTAAGGTACATCCATATCATGGAATATTAGTCAACAATAAAAAGGAATGAACTAATGGTATACACAACTTGGATGAACCTCAAGGAAATTACACTGAGTGGCCAGATTATTATGATCTCTGAATGCATAATAATTTGGCCACTCAGTGTATAGCCTATATAATAAAAGGCTAATATGCAAATTGCCCCCTCGACCAGGAGTTTGACCAACAGACAGGCCAGCCAACCGTCCATGTCCCCTCCCCCTGGCCAGGCTTGCCAGACCCCACCCATGCATGAATTCATGCACTGGGCCTCTAATATATATCTATATAGATATAGATATATACACACACACACACATACACACACTAGAGATCTGGTGCAGGAATTCCTGCATGGGTGGGTTCCGGCCAGTCTGCCCCATCAGGGTGGGGGTGGGGGAAATCAGGGCGGGGCCAGCAGGGGGAGGGGCAGCAGGCAGTTGGCCCCCTGGTCAAACTCCCGGTGAAACTCCCAGTTGAGAGGACAATTTGCATATTAGCCTTTTATTATATAGGATACACACACACACACATACACTGAGTGGCCAGATTATTATGCATTCAGAGATCATAATAATCTGGCCACTCAGTGTATATGGAGTGGAAAAAGCCAATCTCAAAAGAATGGATACACACTGCACGATCCCACTGATGTAACAGTCATGAAATAACATAATGATAGAGATGGAAAACAGAATAGTGATTGCCAGGGGTTAAGAATGGGAGGAAGAGGGTGGCTCTTTTGATAATGGTACAGTTAACTATCTTGAGTGGTTGTAGTTACACACATGATAAAATTGCATAGAGCTATACACACATAAGATGAGTGCATGTATAACTGGTGAAATGTGTATATGCTCTGTGGATTGTACCAATGCCAATTTCCTGGTTTGGTGGTGTACTATAGTTACACAAGATGCTAACATTGGAGGAAGTTGAGTGAAGGGTACAGGAGGAGTCCCCCCATCCCTCTCCACTCCTACCCTATACATTTATCTGCAACTTCCTGTGAATCTAATTATTTTAAAATAAAAAAGTTTATTTGTGGTAAGAATATTGAAGATTTATTATCTTTCAAAATAAGCCAGGCTCAGAACCAACATGACCAGTCATAGAAGCCACTCAATGTTGTCTTGCCATATGGTTTAATATATTTTTTATATTTTCACTGTTGCTGCTTCTTATAAATGAACACGGTACATGGAAAGTCAACGAAGCATTCTTTCCCAATTCTGCATATTCACAGGGAACTAATGGCATACGTTCTCTGTGTTGTCTGAACCCTAATTTCCTCGTGTGCTTCTGTTTTCCATTTTGATAGAGCTGAACTTGTGGCTGGATCATCTCACCCCACCTTTTCTTCCCCCAGAATGGTGATGATGGTTTATGTCTTAAAAAGTTCTCTCTCCTCTCTCATTAAAACTTCTTTTCATAGCCCCAAATAAAAATGCTTGTTGCCTCTTTTCTTCTGCCTGCCCCATTCTGTCTCCATTTTGGGATGGGACTTAAAGCCATTGGGTACCTTAAATGTAACTTACTCATTTTGTGTTTCAAGCTTTATTGTAGCATCCCTAAGATTGAGCATTCAGCCATTTAGGCGTGTCTTGAGATTCTAAGCAGCTAAGAAATCCTAGGGCCTTCTCTTGTCTCTGTTCTGTGGTGAGTAACCTTGTATTCAGGGAGAAGCGAGGGAGAGAAGTAGAGAAGCATCAATTATACAGAATTATTCTTTGGAAAGCCCAAGTGTCCATTTATCCCTCTCCCGGGGAAGAGGGGGAGGCACGGGGGGCAGGGGCAAACTTAGTCGTTACTAACAATGTTCAATCATACAAAATGCCAACACAACAGTGCTTTTGAATAGTGACAGAGACCTGTAATGTAACTTTGGCACAACATTAAAGCCACGAGACCTCCTGTTTATATCTTCTTGGAACAAATCACTTTCCCTTAGACATGTAAAGCCTCAAAGCTGATGACAAAAGACAGTCATTTCCTATTTAAATAGAGAGAAAGCAGACACAGCTCTAAGGTCTCTGAATGGGTAACCAATAGATACTACAGAGGAGTAAATTCACCCTTTAACTGGGCCCCTTACTCTACAGTTCTCAGGGCTTTGGTATCAACTGTGATCACCATGTCCGATAGTAAAGAGCAGCCGGGGTAAGACATACCTATTCATCTTGGGAGAGAAGATACTTTGTTGTATTTCTGATATAACGTCTTGAATTCTTGAAGGGAAAAAAAAATCAGAACGGTTTATGTCAATGCCAGGGCGCTGGTGCGAAAGTTGAAGTTCTAAATTCTAAGGACAGCTAGAAAAAGCTTACAGATTAAAGTCAGGGAGTGGAGGTTTGGAAAATACTGCCAATGCCACCACCCCCGCCCCAACACACACTTCTTGAAGGGTTACTCCTAAACGAAGCACGTTAACCACGTGTGGATTGTATACCCTCCCTCCTCTTCGCTTGGACATTCAGCCTTTCTGAATGAATTGAGGGGAGAAGGAAAGTGCTACCAGATATCTTTCTGAAACATGCAGGCTGGCTTTGCTACCAAGGAGCTATCCTTGGCTCCCGGATGGTTTGCTTTGGGTGGCTTTTCTTCTACCGACCATGTCTCATGATCTTGCCCTCAGTGGTGTATGGGCCCTCCTGAGACTGACTCTGGTCTGAACACAGACAAACTCTGTGCACCCGCAGCAACATCCCAGAGTCCCCACGTGCCTGCCAGTCCATCTCCGACAACCTGCGGTCATAGTTCGGTTTGCGATCATCGAGCCTCTTCAGAATGCCCTGGTTTTCCATGGTGATTCTCACCAGGTCCCGGTTCCTTGTTTCTCTGTTTAAGCTGAAAACACACACACACACACACACACACACACACACACAAACAAAAAAACAAACAGAAACACAGAACCTTGGTGAAAAATAAAATTCTCCTCCTGGATGGGAATGGGGGCAATGAAGTCACGATGTCATAACGGCCTGAGCACAGGGAGCAAGCTGTCCCCGCTGAGCCCTGCGGCCCCGCGTGCCTCCTGAACCAGACTGCACCCTGGGAAACGGGCATGGCACTGGCCAGCTTAGATCAGTGGTTCTCAGCCCCACTGCTCCCTAGAAGATTCCAGTTGCTTGGTCTCGGGCAAAGCTTGTAAAAAGTGGCACTTTGTAAACGCCCTTAAGGAATCATGTGAAACAAGGACTGAGAATGTCTGATTTCTGTGATGAGGGAAGGTCTTGCCTATAGATAAATCTCAAATGGCCGCTGACAAGTTTTGTTTCATCTCACTTCCCTTAGCTTTGAAGTCAATTTCAGATATACGAGGACCCAGGAAAGGCGCGGGCACACACACACACACACACACACACACACACACACACACTCTCTCTCTCTCTCTCTCTTCTTTCTCTTACACACACTTTTGTAGCCCTGACCACATTGGATTATTATTTACATGACTGTATCCCCTATCAGACCTGAGTTCTTTGAGATTAGGAAATATATATCTTATCTGCTCTCTGTATCCCAGTGCTGAGCACAGAGTAGCTCAGGAAATATTTGTGGAACTGATCCTTAAGAAGGCTGTGTCATAGTCCCAGCGATGGGCACCACTTCACAGAAGTATGCAGTGCTTTCCTGCCACAAACTCTGAATGAGACTCTGAAATCAGTCTCTTAGCTGATACAAACGCTCTTTAATGCTGGGAAAGTTCCCCATTTTTGGTAGTTTTCGTTCTCCTTAACATCATCTCTTTGGTTATTTCTCAAGATAACTTCCCCTTAGTATTCCTCCCGCTCGGGAGAAACTTGCACTAAAACTGAACAATGACATGAAGAGGAGAAACACTACCTCTTGGAGAAGTATTCGTTCCAGCAATCCACCATGGCAGGGCCGCGATGGGCGTTCGCGATTTTCTGACACAGTTGCTTGTTTTCATACTCGATTTTGTTGATTCTCTTTTGTTCACCCTGGTGAGAAAGCCCACCCCTCCATGATGGCAGCATCGCTACATGGTGCTGCAGCACACAAGGTTTGGCAGGCTGTCCTCTGGGATTGTGGGAAAGGGCAAACCGAGGACCACAGTGGAGACTGGGAGCAGAGCTGAAGAGACTAGGGGTGATGTGTATGGGGAGGAGGGGCATTCACGAACCTTTTGGTTAGGTGGGTATTTAGAAGATTCTGGGAAACAGGACCTCTTTAGGACACAGATAAAACTCAGTAAGGTACGTGTGCAGATGGCTAGAACACATACCTGTAGTTTGCCCAGTTTTAAAATGTGATGTGTGTGTGCCACTGGAGGTTTGGTATCAACAGCAGGTTTCACTGGAGGATAAAAGAGAGCAATTTTATATCATAGGCGACCTCGCAGCAGCCTCAGAAAACCTCACATTCTAGACCATGACCATGATTCATAAACATTACGATTTTGAATTCTGACCTTAATCCAGTTCAGGAATTTTAGTTTAATTTCCCAAACTGACATCTTTGAAGAGTTTTGAGCAGGTCAGGATGGTAAGGGCTAGAATAAGTAAAATTTATAGAGACATATGTCCTCTCAATTCCATGGAAGAGCTTCTCTCCCACCCTTCCCCAATAGGACCAGCTTGTCTATCGAGTGCTGAAGCCCTATCCTCTTTCTATCTTACTTTGGCTTTAAAGTATTTCAATGAGCCTGGCCAGTGTGGCTCAGTGGATTGGGTGTCGTCCCATGCACCAAGAGGTCACCCGTTCGATTCCTGGTTAGAGCACATGCCCAGCTTGTGAGCTCGATCCCCAGTGTGGGGTGTGCAGGAGGCAGCCAATCGATGATGTTTCTCTCTCTCCCTCTCCCTTCCTCTTTAAAAAAAAAAAAGAAAAACCCCAATAAAAACATATTTTAAAAAAGAATTTAAATGAGCATTTCTATCAAATGAACCCTAGTGGGAGATAAATTTTGCCACTGGTGCTAATGTCCTTTTGACCCAACTCAGCAGATAAGGCCACATAATCTCAAAGCCATGTGCTGGTCTGGTTTGCTGTCAGTATCTCTAAGGCGGACCCTTCCTGAAGCCCTAATGGCGGTGTCCCACCCAAACTGCCCACATACCTATTTGTATCCTATTCTTGTGAGATATGTAATGGCCAAAGTCCAGTTTCTTCCTGAAGTCTGTGCTCTGCCTGTGATTAGAGACGATTACAGGGTAGGCTAGATACTCCAGGGAATTATTCATCTTCTCTTCCTAGTCTCACTTCAGAAGTGAGGCAGCTAGGCTTTTCTGTGAGGTACTTTGCTGTCCCTGTGATGGGTTGTCATAGTGACCCAGTTGTGACATCAGGGACAGGTCCCAGGGAAGGAGGAGCAGCGGCAGAGCATGCCTAGTTGTCCCTGGCTTCTCTTTTGAAAGCTAACCCAGGCCCAAGTCAAGATGAGGAGCGAGGACCTCAGGAGCATTTTCACCTGCCTTGAGTGCAGATGCTACCAGGTACGCTATGGGGGGAGGGGGTGCTGGGGTGGGGGTGGGGGGTGCTGGGGTCGGGGTGGAAGTGGAGAAAGCCAGCCTTGATTACATACTTTAAGCTATAAGTAGCCTCCACAGCAATGGTTCCCCTAAAAGTCTGAGACCATAAGCTTTTGGGGGAGATGAATGATTCTCTGACTGATAATTTGATCCAATTTCTTCACTTTGCTCAGTTTCTGAGGAATCTGAAATCCAGAGCAGCAGCCAAGTTAGAGGCAGAGCTGGGCTCAGACCTGGTTTTCCTGAATCCCGGGGCCACATCTGCTGGGGGGTGGGGGGGATGGATGGGGAGGTGAACCTACCATTTTCCTGGCAGTTGGGGAGGACAGAGACTGTGTCTTTTGCTCCTCGTGAGATCTCAGTAAAGGATTGTCTGACATTCTATGGCTACAGCGGGCCGGCAGCTGCTCCACTGTGGATTCACCTCCACTAAGGCTTCATCTCCACACCAGCACAGGGCGTGGCACCTAGGGGTGCTTCACACATTTGCTGATGGAGAGGGAGAACTAGCCCCTATTCGGTGCTCAGTATTAGTGCCGGGCTCTTTCCTTAAATGTCTTTAATCTTCCAATCAGCCCTAGGGAACTAGTAGTATTATCCCCGTTTTTCTTTTTCTCAGCAAACAGGCTCAGAGACATTAAATGATTGCCCAGAACCAGAATGCCAAGGCTGGTTGCACAGAGGTGCCCACGCCTTTATTTATGCACCAGGCTGACCCTCAATGAATGTTGAAAGAAATGTGCCCCAGAATCGGGCTTCTCAAACTGTAAGCTTCGTAGGGCCTGTAAAATGCACATTGTCACTCAGAGGGCCTGAGCGGGGGCAGAGAGTCTGACAGGCTCCTGGGGGTGCCAGTGCTGCTGGTGCGCAGTAGGAAGTCAGCGGACAAGCGGAACCCCGGTAATCTGAAAAAAATAAGCGACACTCGGGTGTACCCGGGTCAATAGGAACGTTTATTGTGCCTCACATTTGATCTGATGGAGTTACTGCACTTCCCAGTTTATGATGATACCGGGTGGAATAGGACCGCCCCCCGCCCCCCCCCCGCCCCGCCCAGCCCAAACGCAGGAGTGCTGGCGTTTCCGCCCCTGGGGACCGGCCCAGAGGGCTTCCTGAGGTTCGCTGGGTGCTGGGCGGCGCGCGTCCTTCCCCGCGGCTTCCAGGACCCGGCGGACCCGCCTCCGGGGCGGGGAGGGGCGGGCCCGGGCTCGGGAGCTCCCGCCCCGCTGACCAGGCCGCTCTCCCCTTGCTGGTTGCCGCCCCGGCGTGCAGGGCCCGGACGCCGCCATGTCGGGCCCGTTCGAGCTCTCGGTGCAAGATCTCAACGACCTGCTCTCGGACGGCAGCGGCTGCTACAGCCTCCCGAGCCAGCCCTGCAACGAGGTCACCCCCAGGGTCTACGTCGGCAACGCGTGAGTCGCCGCTCCGAGTCCCAGCCCCTCTGGGCCCTCCCCGGAGCGCATCGCCCTCCCGGGAGCTGGGGAGGGGGCGTCGGCGACTGCGGGTTGGGGGAGACGGGGCGGGGTCGCCCCTTCCGAGCTGCAGCCGGGACTGAGCCGGGGCTGGGCATGGGCTGGGCGTGGGCTGGAGTCGCCGCCCACCCCCACGCGGGGGGCGGAGGGGCTGGTCCCCGCCCCAGCCCCGCGTGGTCCTTCCCTTCCGGGGGCGTGCAGGGCCTGGGGGGTCGCTCGGCCAGCGCCACGTGCGTCCCGCAGCGGCTACCCGCTGGGCACTCGGCCTTGGGTGGGGTCGGGCTACCGTGTTCACTAACAGGTGGAATCGGTCGCCCGGCCGAACTCAGGCCGGCGCGTCATGTGACAGCTGCCTGGTTCTGCAGTGAGGTCACCGCGGGATGTCTGCCTTCGCTGCCATGGCAACGGGCTGACGTCACAATTCGGGCGTGGAACATTTCCCGGCTGGGCATGTCCAGATCTGGGAATCGAAATACTCCAAATGAAGGGGCATCCAGAGAGCTGGGCCAGGGTTTCCTCGCTCCTTCTCCCACCTTCCAGATAGGATTTGATTTACATGGATTCTAGAATGATCCAAGGATAAACCCCATAAGGACCCGAGCCATCCCTTAGAAAAGGCTTTCCGCCTTCTCACGACCAGGAAATGCATTATTTATCACTTACGAGTTCTTAAATTGATTTTCTCATTTTCTGCTAGCCAGATTCCTAGTAAGAAATTCTCAGCAGCAAGAGAGACCAGTGTTAACCATTCTGAGAGGGGTTGAAATACCAGTCCAAGGTAAAGCCAGATTGCCAAGCCTGTACAGCGTTGGGAGGCTCAGGCTGGACTTTCAGAAGACCCTGAGGACCCAGTTACCAATGCCCTGAGAACCATGGGCCCTGACAACCATGGGCCCGGGGACTGCATTTAGAAACCCAGAACTACTCCCCTTCTCTTGTTTTACACACACACACACACACACACACACAGAGTGGCAACCAACCAACCAAGTGGTTGAGGGAGTGTGAGGACAGGGTCAGTGTCTTTCTCATGTCAGTATTCTCTGGGTCCTGGACTAGGACTTGATGCCAAGAACTGCCACAGACATGGGGGTCATCTTGGAGCTTGAAGGGGTCCATAGGGCAGGTCCCAGCCTCATTCATTGCATCATTCACTCACTATATTGAGTACCTGTGTGTCAGGCAGTGTACAATGCTCGTTCATAGTAGTGACAGTAATGATAATGGTAAATTTATTGAATGTTGAATTAGTATTAGGGAAAGGAGATGAATGATAGTGACTCTTCAAAGTTATTCTATTGTCTGTCTGTAATGAGCCACTGCTTTACCATTGCATAAAGGGCCATGAGTAGGGATAGATCAAACAGAGCCCTAGGGTCACAGCCAAAGGCTTTAGTAATTGCAAAGTTCTGAGGATGACCGCCTCTCAGACACCAAAGCAGCAAGTGGCCTTGGCACCCTCGGAAACCTTGGTCTTTTGGGCAGTCTGGCACGTTCAGTTGTCACCACTTCCCAACTGGAAACTGCGATTGTGACCGTCTAGCGCTAGCCAAAGTGGCTAGTGCTGACGGCCGCTGTAGAAAACACATTCCTTGCCCTCTAAGCAAATTTGACCTTGACTTAGCCAGGGGCGTGTCCGGCGCCTGGCAGAGAGGATTGACTGAGTACCTAGTGTCCCCCCACCCATCAGGAGCCCCTTAACAAAACCAGGGCTCCTGATCAGGGCTCAGAGGGCAGAGAGGAGCCTGGATGAGCCACATTTTCCGGGTGTCGGGATTTGCAATGATGTGGGCATGAGAGGCAGAGTGAGGGGGAAGACAGAGCAGCTGGTGTCAGGAGAAAGGAGGTCTCCTCCCAGCTCCGCGGCTCAGCAGCCCACGTGAGCACATGCACACCCTTCTGCTGTCCTGTCAGGCTGGAGTTTAAGCTCTGTCTTTCCTTCCTCACAGACTGTGACAGGCAAACCAGATCCTGTAGGACAAGGCGTTCGGTAACATATAAAGGCTGTTTGAATTGGGATGTTGTTGTGAGATGAAATAAAGGAGCCCTTTGACTATTCAAATCACATGTGTTGTAACCCCTGTAAGTCCTGTTGGGGCCATGGCTCCCAAAGTGTTTACTCACCCAAGAAAGCATCAGCAACGTGGCTAGTGGACTGTGGCAGCAAGGATCCCTCTGGGGGATGGGAGGAGGCTGCCATCCAAGGAAGGGGACAGCCTGGGATATGCTGAGTTCGTTCTTCTTCGCTGATGTACCACATGTTCATTCAGCAGCTACTCGGTGCCAGGTACCATCGCAGGGGCTGGGCATACAGATCTGAAGCAGACCCAACGCTGTACAGGTCTGTGGTTCTTCCGTCACAGAGCTCACTGCCTGGACATTAAACAAATGAGCACAGTCAAGTGTTAGAACAGGAGCACTGATTCAGTGTCTGGCTCTGTCTATAGAACAGAATAGGCCTCATTTAGCATTCACAAATCCCAGGGGTCAGGTGCTGTTATCATCCCCATTTTACAGACAGGGAAACCGAGTCACAGAAAGGTTAAGTGACTTGCTCAATGTTGCCTGGCTGGTAAGTGGCAGGGCTGGATTCAGACTCAGGCAGTCTGGCTCCAGAGCCCATTCTTAGCCGCTTGGCTATAACGACCACCACCGTATAGGGAGCATGATGCCAAATGGAAGGGAGGCAATCAGGAAATACTGGTACTGCAGAGAGTGGTGAAAAATGAGAGGGTGCATGTCCATGGAGAACGGCATTCTAGGCAGAACAGCTCAGGCATGAAACCAGTCTATTTGGGGCAGCTACTGGTAATTAGATATAGCTGGGGTGAGGGACGAGGGGCATCAGATGAGGAGAAGCTCTGGCAGGACCAGAGCATCGAGGGTTTCTTGTTTGCCAAGAGGCTTAGCATCTTCTCCATCTTCCTCCCCCTGGGATTGCCATTTGGTCCGTTAAGCATCCCCTGTTGATGTCCCCTGTCTAGATCTGTGGCTCAAGACATCCCAAAGCTGCAGAAACTGGGCATCACCCATGTCCTGAATGCTGCTGAGGGCAGGTCCTTCATGCACGTCAACACCAATGCCAACTTCTACAAGGACTCTGGCATCACCTACCTGGGCATCAAGGCCAACGACACGCAGGAGTTCAACCTTAGCGTCTACTTTGAAAGGGCTGCAGACTTCATTGACCAGGCCTTGGCTCAAAACAATGGTAAGGAACCTGCCCCTCAGGAAACAATGGGAGGCAGGTTTTTTTATTTTTAATTTATCTTTATTGTTTGAAAGTATTACAGATGTCCCTTATTTTCCCTCCAAAGGGAGGCGGCTTTGACTGGACTTTTTCTTGGCAAACCTGTTGTTTCCTGTCTTCTGTGATGAATGACTGAGACCTTTAAGTCTGTCAAGTGGCCCCACGTGACACAAGATGTACAAACCTTTCACACAGTAGCAGCCTCAGGGTCCTTGTGTTTGATTTGACTTTGACAGAGGGTTCATTTCCAGCACGGCCCCCGCTCCCCCTCCCCCCAATTCAAAGAGCTTTAGTAACGAAGATTTCCTTCCCATGATAAGAAGTGCTGAGGTGCCGGCGCTCCAGGCTGGTTGATTCAGAAGCTCCACAGTGGCATCAGACTAGGTGCTTTTCCCCTCTCTCTCCTGCCACCCTCAGTGATGGACACTCCCCTGAGGGTCCCAAGATGCTGCAACATTCTGGTTACCACTTCCCAACAGGACAAAACGCAGCAAAAGATGCAGCAGCCATCACTTCCTCATGTTTCTCTCATTTAAAAATTTTATTTTTTAAATTGATTTCAGAGAGGAAGGGAGAGGGAGAGAGAGATGGAAACATCAATGATGAGAGAGAATTATTGATCGGCTGCCTCCTGCACGCTTCCCACTGGGGATCGAGTCCACAACCTGGCCAGGTGCCCTGACCGGGCATTGAACCATGACCTCCTGGTTCATAGGTCGATGCTCAGCCACTGAGCCATACCAGCCAGGTTCTCTCATTTTTTAAGAGCAAATAAAACATTCCCCAGAAATCCTCCAGTGTGATTTCCCTCACATCTCACTGGCTAGGGTTGGGTGATAGGAGTACCTGCCAAGGGGAATGGGTAGCCATGATTGGCTTAGGCTGGGGGTCAGCACACTGCAGCCCACACGCCAAATCTTCAAGTCGGATTTTAAATGGGTCCTGCAGCTCCCAAACGTAAGGTAAGACTGAAGCAGACCTGCTGAGGCGCTGGCAGCTGGGCAAGGCATGCCCGAGAGAAATCCTAGAAGGCCAGGGGCAGATATCTGCTGAGTGGCCTGGGCCACTGCCCTTCTGCTTTCAGCTGTTTCTCTCAGCAGCTGTCTTTACCTTCATGCTGCCTCCAGCCTCGTCCTTCCTCCCCACCCCAAAACTACCCAGGGGAAGTGACCCCCACTGAGGTGTGATCGACCCTGTCCCCCTGATGCTAGCCTGCCTCTGCTACACGGATCCTCCTTGCGCCAGCAGCTTCCCCACTGAAATGATTGCCTTCACTAGACGCTGGTTATCTCATAGTCGGGGCCCAGGAGGGAAGTTTGAGCTCCCGGGGAATCTGCAGACTTTACCATCAGGCCTTTCATGGTCGTCATGGTCCTGCCTGTGTCACCCCCTCCACTCCAGCTGTTCCGAGCTCCTGTGTGGATGAGAACAAGGGTTCCAGTTAAGGGGATGGATGTTGCTCTTGTGTATTGGTTGGGCACCCATTCAGGGAACTTAGAGTTCTCTGACTTTGTTTCCTCTTTTCATATAGCTAGGAACATACCCTGCCTTTTTGTGATCACCTGCCTTAGCTCACATGGCCTAGGTCAGTGGTTGGCAAACTCATTAGTCAACAGAGCCAAATATCAACAGTACAACGATTGAAATTTCTTTTGAGAGCCAAATTTTTTAAACTTAAACTTCTTCTAACGCCACTTCTTCAAAATAGACTTGCCCAGGCCGTGGTATTTTGTGGAAGAGCCGCACTCAAGGGGCCAAAGAGCCGCATGTGGCTCCCAAGCCGCAGTTTGCCGACCATGGGCCTAGGTCATCAGTCTGGAAAGTTCTCCCTGCCTCTCCTGACGCTGTCCTCTGGCAAACGCTACTGTGAGCTTTAGCGCTGGGCCTATCTCCTCTCCTCCGTGACGCCTGCCCTCAGGCTGGGTCCACCGTGTCGCTTGTCTGTCTCCGCAGCACCTGATGTAGCGTTGGGCACGTAGCAGGGACACTTTTAGTGATTACTGAACAAGTGACCAAAATGAATTCCGTGGGCTCTACTGCCAAGTGTCAATGCTTCTGAGATTGGCCATGGCCAAGTGAGTCAACAGAAACTTGCGGTCCTCCCACAGTGTACAGGGCTCGGGGGAGTCAGGGGCCCATCATCTTGGAGAGTTAGGGAGACGGCCAGGGGTGCTCAGGAGGGAACAGTCACTTGCAGCCCCGATGATCAAGGGAGGCTTCCCTGAGGAGGTGGCGTTTGGGTGGGGCCTGGAAGGATGGGCTTTGAACCCTCCTCTTCCACATTGGCCCTGTGAGCCCTGGCTGTGCTGAGTGTTCCCGGTGGTGAGGCAGCTGCTCTGCAACTGGTCCCATGAGCAGGGCCAGGCAGGGAAAGCCCCACTCTGAGGACTTAGGGTACGCTGGCCAGAGAGAGAATGGGCAGGAAAGCGGAGGACTCCCCCTCCTGCTTTGGGAGGCATTGGGAAAATAGAGCTGTGTTTTGGGGGACAGGGTGCTAGGAATAGAAGAGGGAGAGGAGGAGATTACTATGCCAGGTGGGGCCAGATGCTGCAAGGGGTTGTGGGCCATTTGGGGCGCCATGAAATGGTGTGTTTGATTTTTTTGTCTTGGTTTATTTTTGCATTTGAGAGTTGGGTTCCTTAATTTTTTAACTGCTTTGTTGAGGTATAACTGACATTGAATAAACTACACATAGTGTAATTTGGCAAGTTTTGACATATGTATACACTGTGAAACCGTCACCACAACCAAGATAGTGAGCATATCCATCACCCCCCACATTTTCCTCTGTCTCTTTGTGACCGCTCCCTTCCGCCCTCTGTCCCCTCCATTCCTAAGCAACCACTGATCTGCTTTCTATCACTGGACACAGTACATTCAGTGGATTTTTATATAAATGGAACTATACAGCGTGCATGCCTTTTTGGTCTGGCCTCCTTCGCTCGGCATAAGTACTTCGTGTTTCATCCATGTTGTTGCATGGATAATAATCCATCCTTTTTATTTTTTTTAAATATTTTTATTGATTTTTTTTATTTTTTACAGAGAAGAAGGGAGAGGGATAGAGAGTTAGAAACATCAATGAGAGAGAAACATCGATCAGCTGCCTCCTGCACACCTCCTACTGGGGATGTGCCCGCAACCAAGGTACATGCCCTTGACGGGAATCAAACCTGGGACCTTTCAGTCCGCAGGCCGATGCTCTATCTACTGAGCCACACCGGTCAGGGCAATAGTCCATCCTTTTTAATGCTGAGTAGTATTTGGTCATACAGCTGTACCACAATTTGTTTATCCATTCACCTGTTGATGGACATTCAGGTTGTTTCCATGTTTTGCTTTGGACTAAAATACAAGATTCATAATGGAGAAGTGGCCATGTCACAAGTATGTAAATCAGTGCACTGCACACACCCATGTACCAACCCCCAGATCAAGAGATAATAACACAACCAGCACCCCAGACAGTCTACCGCGTGTCCAGTCTTAAATCCCTCTGCTCCTAACTCTTTACCACTATCTAGACTTCTAACGGCATAGATCAGCCAGGCCTCTCTCCTAACCTGTGGCATCATACACATCCTATTGGTGTGTTTCATCCCTGTGGTTTCTGATAACTTAATCAAGCATGTCAAACATGCAGCCCGCCGGCTGCGAGTTTGACGTGCTTGGGGGATTGTACATTATTGTTCTTTATCCATCCTGCCATTGATGAGCCTTGGGGAGTCTCCACACAGGGACTATTGTGAATAGTGCTGTCTCTGAGCGTGCTGGTGCATGTCTTTTGGTGAACGCGGGTGCGCATTCCTGCGGGGCATGGATCGGGGGCGGAATTGCTGGGCCATAGGGGATGCATGGGTCCAGCTTGAGTAGATACTGCTTCTCAGTTTCCCAAAGTGATGTGCCAGCTTGCACCCCCTCCCCAGCTACCCGTCAGAGTCCTGGCTGCTCTGCATCCTCACGGATGCTTTGTGTTTTCTGTCTTTCTCATTTGAGCTGTTCTGGTGGGTACAGAAGGGCCTCGCCTTGTACTTGTCATTTGCATCTGCTGGAAGGATTTTGACTAGAGTCATGGTGCGATTGGATGGCCCCAGCTCACCGTGTCGCCCCATTTCTTACAGGCCGTGTGCTGGTCCACTGCCGTGAGGGTTATAGCCGCTCCCCAACTCTCGTTATCGCATACCTCATGATGCGTCAGAAGATGGATGTCAAGTCTGCCCTGAGCATCGTGAGACAGAACCGTGAGATCGGCCCCAATGACGGTTTCCTGGCCCAGCTCTGCCAGCTCAATGACAGACTAGTCAAGGAGGGGAAGCTGAAACTCTAGGGCACCCCCACGGCCTCTTCTCTCGAGGCCGGACGGGGGAAGCCCTGGTTGAGGTGTCCCTAGCTGCCACGTTTAGGAAACACAATGTACCCTGCTCCCAGCATCACCAGGCACTTGCCCACAAATCTGTTCCAACACAGCCCTGGGCCTCTTTGCCCCTGGGGAACACATAAAGAAGCTTGCTAAGGGACAGTCTTGCTCCCTGGTGTGTCCTGTGCCTGCATTTATGGTGTCCTCTCCCTGAGGTGGGGTCGCAGAGGCGGAAGACCTGTGACATGCATGCTTCTGGATGAGCCAGGGCAGGTCTGTGGAAGTGTGAGACCTGAGACGCTCACAGGGGCCCTCCTGACCTCCCCGACTCCTTACCCCTGGGTCCTGTCCTGAGTGGGGACTGTAGCACCTCGAGCCTTGTAAAGGAACTATGCAAACTCGGGGCCCCCCTCACTCCCATGTGTCTCCCCCTGGCTCCTTGCAGCCACCCATCCCCTGCTTGTAGGCAGAGGCACTCCGTGAAGTGTGAGGCTGGCGTGGGGGAGCCGTCAGTTGTTAGTGGGTGAAATTCCCATGGAGAGACCACATTTGAACTGTTCCGTTAAGATTAAAGATGCCTAGACAGACAGAGAGGCCCTCAGGCAGGCAAACCGTTTCCCCTGGAGGTCTCTCCTGAATCAGCAGTTTCTAAAATGTGAACCCTTGGGAGGCTTGAGGTCCGAATCCACGGGGATATTTCCCTGGGGCTGCTCTCAGTTACCTGGTTTGTTAGAAGAGCGATGCCTTGGGCATGGTTTATTTTTCTTTTTTAGAAAACAGGGTGTTGAAGTCCAGCCTATTTAAAAACCCCACCATTTGGAGAATTACAAGGGTTTTGTCCTGAATTATAGTGTTGGCGAGCCCAAGCCACTCGTGCTAGCTGCTTTTTGTCTCGGTTGCTATTCCAAGAACAGGAGGAGGAAGTTGGCCAATTACTGTGTGTGTGTGTGTGTGTGTGTGTGTGTATGGGGGTGTGTGTCTCAGAAACACAGCCAAAGGATGGACGAGCACGGAGATGAACGGTCCCAGGCTCACACCCTGCCCACGGTCAGGTCGTTCTTTTGGCTCTCTGGTGCCAGAAAAGATCCTGGGCCCTTTGGAGCAAAAATGACTCAGCCAGGCAGAAATGAAGCATGACGGAGCGTCCAAATGGAGCCTTTATTGGTGGTAGAGCAAGCAAACAAACAAACAAAAAGAAACAACTTTTTTTAGGAATGCACTAGCTCACACATGTGTGCGCCCATTTGTCAGAATATAGGGTTTTCTTTTCAGCAGTCTTGTTAGAACTTTGCATGATTGTCGTCATGGAAAGTGATACAGTGCTGTATACAGGTTCCCAAACAGCCATGCCCCCAACACCTAGCACATAGGTGTCTGTTAGAAGTCTGTGGAATTAAACCTTTTTTTTTTGAGCACCAAATATATGTAGGGCATTGTTCTGGTGGGTGTATCAAGCTCCCAGAATCCTGAATTTGTGGTAGGATCACTTGCAAAGATTTGCAAAGGAGTCTTGCCTGAAATGAAATATCAGGGACTTTTGTGGAATATTTAAAGTTGTTTTAAATTTAAATCCAGGCAGTGTTAACACGTGGAGGTGTGGAATGTGCCTTTCTCAGTCGACCAGGAGCTTTCCGCCAGGACAAGGAGAAGCAGGCGTGCCTTTGGAACTCACTCGCAGGTGTCAAGGTCTCTATCTCAGCAGTGGCAGCACTGAGCAGCCTGGACTGCACTTTTCTCTGTGACCACAGCAGCCCTGAACAAACCAGGATCTTTTTCAGATGCTCGCTGCCCAGATAGAGCCACCCAGGTGAAATGGCCATCATCGAAACTCTGTACCTCAGTCTTCAGATAACCCTCCCACTTACTCTAATTTGATCCTCACCATAACCCTAGTTGGTGGATATTCGTGTATTGTTACCTTAAAAGAAAAAGGAGCTGGGGTTCAGGGTGATTAAGGACATGACCCCCTACATTGCCCAGTTTAAGGCAGAATTGATGCCATATTTCAGGTTTGCTGCTTCCTGAAGCTGAATTCTTTCTCTCACACGACACTCCTCCTCAAGAAATGAGCCCTCCTACCCCCGTCCCACCGGCCGTGTCCAGGTGTGCTGCACCTGTCCTTGACCCAGCCCATGTGTGCGAGGGCCAGTTAGCTTTGTGGACAGAGTGCAACAATTCAAGCTGTGGTGCCAAGGGAGGTCTAGAGGAGGGTGAGACAAAGGTGGCACAAAGCCATCCGTGCTCCAGGAACAGGAAGTAAAAGATTGGGTTCGAATGTGCGACTCTTCTTCCAGGAAACGTAGCATCCCTAAGTCAGAGCTTTCTGCTCCACTTCTGGAAGAGGCTCAGGATATGGGGCCCAGGCTCCCCTCCCACACCCAGGCAGTGGTCACCCCACAGGACAGCCACAGCTACGTAGGAGCTCTTGAAGGCCTGTTCGTGGGGCCCTGAGGGGAAACAGTGGGAGAATTATTGCCTTTACGTTGGGACTACTTCTATGCTGGTAACTTAGGTTTCTTGAGAGTCTGTAGTCTCAGAATCCCCATATTTACTTCACAAAATTTAGCTCCTAGTTCTTTGGGTAAGTAAGAGTCAACACGTGTCCAGTGCTGAGGGGAAGCTGTTTCTGGACAGCTTTACCCCTGGGAAGTGATGGAATAGGAACTCAGGGTGCCCTCAACTCCCTCCCCTGACCTGATCCCTTTCTTCGACTAGCAGACCCCCAAATTAGAGCACCAAGCATCTCCTCTATCTAAAGCAGTACACATGCCACAGGCGGGTCTGTTTCCCCGCCACTCTGAATTACCTGGAGAGCATATCAGCATCTACAAAACCAGGGGCCTCGTCTAGAAGGCCTCTAAGGTCCTTTGGCTCTGACACTAGGATTTCCTAAGAATCCCCACTTGGAATTGAACACCACCTGGAAGTTAGAGGGTATGTCATAATACGGTGACAGGCAGGTGTCACTGCGTTCCACCTGTGGGGATGGATGATTTGAAAATGAATGTTGGTGCCTTTTGTGTCACAAGTTAATGTTCAGATGCTAATGTTTTAATCAGAATAAGCACTGATCTTATAATAAAGATATAAGCTTTTCTCGCAGGAGATTTCCTGTCATAAAACCGGTGTCAAGTATCACTGAAGAGCCAGCAGTGATGGTCCTTCCACATCAAGATTTTACTCTGGGTTAGAGGCCATCTCCGGAGGAGAGAGTAGATTGGCTGGAAGCTTACCTTACCTCCTGTCAGCTTTCAGGGTAATTTGATTGTGAAAGTGCGAATTTTCTGGACAGAAAAGGGGAAGGTATTAAATTGTTTTTTAAAAGAAGTTTAATGTCTGTTATATCACAAATCAGTGTTAAAATACTAATACTGTAACCAAAATAAATGTCTTATATTACCAAGAAATGGTCTCTTTTTGGTCCTTATCACAGTTGGTTGCTTTTATGCATACCTTTTATGTTTGCTTTTTCTAACTTTTAAAAAGAATCATCTAAAAATTGGCCCTCCCAAGCTAGTTACAGGTTCCATGCTGATTATGTTTAGACAGTAGATATTTGCTGAGAATCCTTCCAGTACCAGAAATGTCCTGTGTTAGCAAGTCTTTTTATTTATTTCATTAAAAAAATTCAGATTTATTGAGGTACTAGAAGCCCAGTGCACAAAATTTGTGCACTTGCAGGGGGGTGTTCCCCTCAGCCTGGCCTGTGCCCTCTTTCAGTCCGGGAGCCCTGGGGAGATGTCTGACTGATGGCTTAGGCTCACTAAGCCATCAATCAGACATCCTTAGCATTGCCATGGAGGTGGGAGAGGCTCCCACCACTGCTGCTGTGCTCGCCAGCTGTAAGCCTGGCTTCTGGCTGAGCGGCACTCCCCCTGTGGGAGCACACTCACCACCAGGGGGCAGCACCTGCGTTGAGTGTCTGCCCCCTGGTGGTCAGTGCACATCATAGTGACCATCATTCCACCATTTGGTCATTTGCATATTAGCCTTTTATTATATAGGATAATAGACTGGAATATTCTTGAGTGCAATGGCCCACCCCTAATGAGGGAGGTAAGATTTATGGTTCTAAGAAAGTAGGGGATTGGAGTGACAGTTTCAAGGTGGCCTCACATGAAGATGACTGGGTGGCATTTTAGGATTTGTTATCCTGCAAAGGGACAGTCCCAAAACATATCCCCAACCCCAGATGCTTTAAATCCCACCATTAGCATGATCCCCCCCTACCATAAGCACTGCCTTTTTTCCTCTGAAGAAACAACTCAGAGTTGGGTGCCTTTATTCCCAAAGTCTGGACAGCAAAAGAGCATCTCTAGTCTTTACTTAGAGGCACTTAGACTAACTCATTATTTGTCAGACCGCTGTGGCAACATAATCTTACAAAATCTTAAAGCAGAGCACTAAGATGTAAAACTGGTAAAGGTGCTTTTTAAGTCTAATTTTTAAAACATTTTAAGTAATCAATAGTAATAAACTCAAACAATACAAAAGGCTTATAATGAAAAGTGAATCTCCTACCCCAAACCTTCAATCCCTCTCCTCAGAGGAAGCCACTATTAAGTATATCCTAGAAAAATTATTCCTTACAAGTGCATGTAAATTTACAATTATCTCAAAATTAAAAGTTTAATTTGAAAAATTGCTTTGTACAGGGTGTTCATAGCAACCCTACTGAGGATAGGGGAACGTTGGATGTAACCTAAACGACCCACAACAGAAGTCAGCTAAAACCCTAGGGGTCCCTCCTGCAGCGTTGTCTAGCTCTGAACGACAAGCTTGTGGACTGGGTAAATATAAAGTTGAATTGTTAAGTAAAAAAGCAGATGGTGGCCCTGACCAGTTTGGCTCAGTGGATGGAGTGTTGGCCTACGGACTGAAGGGTCCCAGGTTCGATTCTGGTCGAGGGCATGTACCTCGGTTGTGGGCACATGCCCAGTAGGGGGTGTGCAGGAGGCAGCTGATTGATGTTTCTCTCTCATTGATGTTTCTAACTCTCTATCCCTCTCCCTTCCTCTCTGTAAAATATCAATAAAATATATATTAAAAAAAAAAAATAAAGGCAGATGGTGCCCTGGCCAGTGTGGCTCAGTTGGTTGGAGCATTGTCCCATATACTGAAAAGTTTCAGGTTCAGTCCCCAGCAGGGCACATATGGAAGGCAACCAATTGACGTTCTCTCTCACATTGATGTTCCTCTCTCTCTCTCCCCCGACCCTCCCTCTCTCCCTTCCAATCTCTATAAAAATAAATGGAAAGAATATCCTCGGTGAGAACTAACAGAAACAAAAAACAAAAAAAGGAAGCATATCCTCGGGTGAGGATTTAAAACAAACAAACAGCAGGTGGCATCATAGCCGGGTTGTCTCTGAGCCAATCTGCGGAAAGCATGGCTCTACACTGGCAGAGAACACGTCAAAAGTTTGGAGATAATTAAGAGAGTCAAGTCCACTGGCTTCTTCAATATCTCTCTCTCTTTTAAACATTAGTTTCAAAGAAAATAATGATATAAATAAAACCCTGACCTTCGCCATCGCCATCCGGTAGCTGGCTTCTCCTTCCACCTCCGGCAGGTGGCAGAAGTGTTCCAAGTATGGTCCCCACGTCTCCGGTTCATGCGATGGGCCTGCAGCTTCTAACAGCAGGTGGGGCTCCAGCATCAATCCCGCCAGCTCAGGGTCTCTGGGCATCAGCACTGCCCTCTCCAAAGTCCGGGACAAGAAGGCAGTTGTCCGGCCACAGTAGGGTTAACGGCTCACATTCCAGAGCCAGGGAAAAGGAGGCTGGAGGGTCACAGACAGGGGAGGGGGCACGAAGGACCAGCTTCTCACAACACACAGGCTCTGTTGGGAGAGATAGATCACCCCCAACAATGGCCACAGCTGTTTTCGTCTGCCCCGAAGGAAAGACGAAGGAAGCAGGTATCAGAGAGGGCCCTTCCTGCAGGGGCTTCTGTCTGGCTTGTAAAACTGTCAGCGCAGCTGCATTCATGTGCTGAGTGATGGATGATGGAAAGGAGGAGGGACCGATGGCCGCAGATGGACACCACAGACTTACAAGTCGAGGCAGGTGGCAGAGGCCTTGCAGATGCTCTGCAGGTGGGGCATGCTGATTCATTGCCCAGTGAAAATACCAAGGGGACCTGAGCCACAGCCCTCTTCCCAGTCTCCTCCAGGGCCAGGAGCGGCTGCCTCCTCAATCCATCTGCAATGAAAGCTTCCGCGGCCTCTCCTTTCTTTTCCTGCACCTCAGGTGTGAACCTTCTCCCGCCTCTGCCCCTCCCAGGCCCCTCATTCTGCTCCAGGGCTGCGGGAGCAATTCCTTTTGGTTTCTTGGTGGCTGGCCGGACCCGGGAGGGCTTCATGGAATGCGCCCCGTGGTAGGTAGGCACCAGTAAGATTTCCCAGAGAGGACTCAAAGCTGGTTTTGAAACATGTAATGGGCTGGGAGACAAGGAAGAAAAAAATGTCAGCACTACAAATGTCGGCCTTGGCTTTTGCTAAGAAAAGGGGCTTTGTGTTCGCCACTCCTGCCCACAGCCTGCCTGGCTAGGGAAATGACTGCCTTTGGAACACCAGCCTGCAAGCCACAGCGAGTGTCCTGGCCAAAAAGTGCCTGTCACCCTGCGCAGGATCTCTGAGGAGCATGAGCTGGGGTTTCCTCTTTGAGCTCCATCGCCAGCGCCTGTGAGCCTGCCTGGTAACCAGGATCCCCGCCCCCTCGCCAAGCGGGTGGCCCTCAGTTTTCTCTCTTGCCTTCCAAAAGATGTCAAGAGGGGCTTTCTTGACCAGCTGAATCGATGTTGAGCCTCGTGGAATGGAAACCAATGAGATTTCTTTAAAAGCCCTCTTCTGCCTCTGTCTGGGTCTGTGGGGGCCAAATTGACACCGTAAGGCCATTTGTTGGGGTTACAAATGAACTTGGCCTGAGAAATGGGATCGGCGGGGCTCAGCCCAGTGGAGGACTCAGGACTGCAGCTTCCTTTGTTAAGCTGGTGCAAAGTTTGTTTCGAGAAAGCCCGAGGGGCCCAGGGAAGTGGAGATTTAGAGCTGGGGCTCATTTTGATATCTGAAAACCACAGCCGCCTGCACAGAGGAGGTGCTGGAGAGCAGGCTCGCGCCCCCCCCCCCCCCCGCCCCCTCCGTCACCAGGAGCACCGGCAGCAATTTGGGAGTTTGCTGCACTTGAGGAGAAGTCTTTGGAGAGGGCTTGCTCTGAGCACACCCTGTTCCCTCCCCCTGGGCTGAGGGAAGCATGGGGCCAGCCCTGCCCCAGCCTGTCATTGGCTGGCATGAAGCAGAGGGGGCTTTAAAAAGGCAAACGTGCCTGGGCTGGGGACTGGAGCCTGTGCTACTGGAAGGCCAGGTGCCCTCCTCCAGCTGGCACCATGCAGCTCTCTCTTGCTCTGTGTCTCGTCTGCCTGCTGGTGCACGCAGCCTTCCGTGCGGTGGAGGCCCAGGGGTGGCAGGCCTTCAAGAATGATGCCACGGAAATCATCCCGGAGCTGAGCGAGTACCCTGAGCCCCCACCGGAGCTGGAGAACAACAAGACCATGAACCGGGCAGAGAACGGAGGGAGGCCTCCCCACCACCCCTTTGAGACCAAAGGTATGGGGTGGAAGAGAGCACTTTGAAGGCTGGGGTAGACCCTCAGGTGCTGCTGGCAATGGGTGGAGGGACAGTCTTGCCTAGAGGCAGGGGAAGGATAGCATGCCAATGGAACCCTGGAACCGAGTGCAGGGACTTGAGGCTGGCAGAGAGCCTGGGGCACGATGGAGATGGGAAGGCTGGGAAAGGAGAAGGTGTCAAGGAACGCCTTCCTGAGACTTAGGAGTCAGTGCAGCTGCCAGCATCACTGGGGTCAGGACAAAGCAAGGGAGCCTCACATCTATAAGCTCTTGCTGGAGGCCAGATGCTCTATGTGGGCTGTGCATGTGCTACACCCCAGGACTGTCCATGTGGGAGCCCCATGAGGTGAAGTCCCAGATTGAAGGTGAAGAAATAGAGGTTCAGAAGGTTAAGTAGTCTGGTCATGATTAGAAGGACTGAGATTTGGACCCAGTTTGATCCAATTCCAAGACAGCCCTGGTGGGGGATGATGGGTGGGGTCTTGGGGATCAAAAACCAGAGCAAATCCCCCCAAAGCAGTGGGAAAGGGATGACAGAGAGACACCTCATCAGCTCCCCCTGCGCATGGTCTGCCTCGTGAGCTGGCCCTCGAATGGGAGTGTAGGCACCGTTTTAGCCTCTAAGGTGGGCGGCTGCTGGGCCCAGGCCCTGGAGGGGCGGCAGCATCAGCACCCTCCGTGCAGGGAGCAGACACTGAGCCCAGCATCCGTCCTGTGTCCCCACCTCAGATCCGGCCTTGCCCATTCCTGCGGCGGGAGCCTGACCCGAGCGAAAAGTCAATGGCCCCAGTGGAGGGTACACCTGGGTTCCTGGTCAGGTCTGCACAGAGAAGCCGGGGGGGGGGGGGGGCACTGTGCACAGCTGGCTCTGCAGCTGGCAGGAATGGCTGGGGGCAGGGGCGGGCTGAGACTTCAGAGTGAGGGCCTCACTGCCCTCAGGCCACGGCCCAGGTGGGAGAGGAGCCCACTTCCCAGGCTCCTGCATCCCATCCCTCCCTGCCTCCCACCCACTGGGCTGCAGGGGACCCAGGTATGAGGTGTCCACTTCCCTGAGAGGCCACAAGCCCCCAAGGGAGCCACTTGTTCAAAACAAAGTCACCCTCTGCAGAGGAAGTGCCTGGCCTTGGGGCACTATTCTTGGAAAGCCCCAAAGCCTCCTTCCCTGGGCAAATAAGCCACCCACACACACCACCCCGGCAGCCCGGGAGCAGGACGAGGAAGCCAAGCCAATCCCGAAACCAGGAGGCCAGCCACAGGAGGAAGGCAAGCCGCACACCTCCGCTGCTGCGCATGCTCTCCGTGCCTGGGGGTGGCTGCCTGGCCTTCTCTGCCCCCATCTCTGGTTGTGGTCTTAGGACTATTTTCATCCCTTGGTGTCACATGAGAATGGTCCCCATGAGACCCTTGGGGTGGACAGGTGCTCGCAGGAGGACCAGCTATTTAAAAAGATCCCACCCATTTAAGCCCACGATAGGAGACATCCTCAAGGTGACTTCAGGGGACCAAGTCAGGCCTCAGAGAACAATCTCCTCCCACCCAGCAAGCAAGCCTGTGCCACCGTCAGGTGTCCATCCAAACGGCACAAACAAGAGATGTGCCCAGCAGAGTACCTGGTACCCAACAGGTACTTAAATGTTTGTGGCAGCTGAACCTGTAGGTTTTGTCAGAGCTGGGTCCCTCTCTGGTAGGGGAGTAACTATAGTAAAAAGCACCCCCTTGCTCCCCACGTCCCCAGCCCAGCTTGGCCACACAGCTTCCACCAGTGCTTTTCCCTCTCTGGGCTTCAGTGCTCTCGGAGCAAAGGAGGGGGTTGGACATGCTGCCTTTGGCTCCTTTCAAGTCTAATGACTTCTCCTCCTCTCTACCTCCCTTCCATCCCTCTCCGCAGCAGCTGCCCTGATTTATTACCTTCAATTAACCCCTACTCCTCTCTCCATCACCTCACGGCCCCTCCCAAGTGTCTGGAAAAGGAATTTGGGCCAGAGGCATGCAAATTGTGCGGCTAGTATCAACCTTGCCATGGTCAGGGGCCCTGTGGCATAGATGTGACTTAAGTTTAGGAAAGAGGTCCCCCTCGGAGAGAAATAATAACACATAACAGCCAACACTTCCAGCTCTTACTGTGTGCTTGGTGGTGTCCCCTGCATTATATATCTAATGGATTAACTCACGGAATCCTCAGGACAATCCATTTTACAGATAGCAAGCACAGAGAGGTTAAGTCGTTTCCCCAAGATCACACAGTGACGGACCCGGTATTTGAACCGCAAGAAAAAAAGAAAAAACTCCAAAGTTTTAGGGGAAATCTTTCCACCAGCTGGGCCCTTCCCATAATAGATGTCCAGGGGCAAAAGCGCCTGGAGAGAGGCGGGTTTGGGGAAGGCGAGGTGGTGTGGAGGGAGCTGGCCAGACCGGGAGGAGTGGTTAGGCCGGGCCTCTGCCCTCACTCGCGCCTCTCTCCGCAGACGTGTCCGAATACAGCTGCCGCGAGCTGCACTTCACCCGCTACGTGACCGACGGGTCCTGCCGCAGCGCCAAGCCGGTCACCGAGCTGGTGTGCTCCGGCCAGTGCGGCCCGGCGCGCCTGCTGCCCAACGCGATCGGCCGGGGCAAGTGGTGGCGCCCGAACGGGCCCGACTTCCGCTGCATCCCCGACCGCTACCGCGCGCAGCGGGTGCAGCTGCTGTGTCCCGGCGGCGCGGCGCCCCGCGCGCGCAAGGTGCGCCTGGTGGCCTCGTGCAAGTGCAAGCGCCTCACCCGCTTCCACAACCAGTCGGAGCTCAAGGACTTCGGGCCGGAGGCCGCGCGGCCGCAGAAGGGCCGGAAGCTGCGGCCCCGCAACCGGGGCTCCAAAGCCAACCAGGCGGAGCTGGAGAACGCCTATTAGAGCCAGCCGCCAGCCGCGCCTCCCCAGCGGGCGCCCCGGAACCAGGCGCCCCAGGTTTCTGTCCTCTGCGCGCGGTCTGATTGTTTGTATTTCATTTTAAATGCCTGCAACCCAGGGCAGGGGCTCAGACCTGTCTGGCTTCGCAGGAGGTAGCTAGGCCCGGTGGATCCCGGCTGCCAGCAAAGCCCCACACTCCCCACCCGCCGAGGGGGTCCCTCAAGACAGGCGAGGGAGCTGAGAGTCACAGACACTGAGCCATGCAGCCCCGCCCACCAGGGCCACCTACCTTTGCAGGTCCCACTTGCGAGCAGGCAGAAAAGGAAGCCCTGGGGTTTAGGGAGCGGTGGGGAGTGAGAAAAGTCTGGGGACTGGTTATGAAAGGTCAATAAGATCCCCCACCTCTGCCCATCATAGAACATAGTGCCATGCTGTGCCAAGAGCACAGGACTTGGGTTCTCAGATAGGGCTTCTAGTCCTGGTTCTGCCACTCACTTTTTGGGTGACCGTGGGCTACACTCTTCTTTTTCTGAACCTTGACTTCCACTTTGTAAAATGCAGGTGGGGATGGGATTAGGATCTCAAGGAATCTACTGCCATGTGATTTCCAGGGACTTGGGTGGCTTTCAAATGAGCAGGAAGAGAGAGGTTGGATTGAATCACTGCGTGGTCATGTCCAGAACCCCGAGTTGTAATTTTCTGATCTGTCAGCCAAAGATGGAAAACTAGCAGGGAAAAGAAGGGTCCGTTTCTGGCTGCCAAACTCCTGAAAGATGCTGAGCTGTCTCCCAGCCCTGCCGCCCCAGGTGGTTGGCTACCTCCGCCCCTCCATCGCAAAGGGTGCAGAAACGCCATCAACTGGGGTGGAGGAGTAGGTCCCCAGGGTGATGGGAGGGACAGAAATCACCCTCCTGTTCCCAAAGAGCAGCACCCTCCCCCCACGGCCATATTTTAAAGTCACCTTCTGTAAAGAAGCTCAAGGTCCCAGGACACTGGGCTTACAGGCCCAAAGGAGTAACCCCCACCCTTTCAAAGACCACCAAATCCCTTCTGAGTCACCTCCTCCTGCCTACCACTCACGGACACATTTTTGTCTAGAAAACTGCTTTTTACTGCTGTTTCATGGGATGGCATATCTTACATTAAAATAATATTATTGGGGGGGAATGACAAGTGCTGTACATAAGCTGAGAAATCACTAAGCCAATAGCTGCCATCCAAAAATCTTTTTGAAAATCGTTTTCAGACACCTCTTACTTTCTGTGTAGTTTGTAATTGTTAATTTTTTTTTTTAAACAGAAGCACATGCCATGTGAAAGAAAGCCTACTGGGCTGGTCATTTTTTGCAATCTTTCATGTGGGATTTGTCCACAGGAATGGAAGTTGTGGTTTTTAAAAAGAGTTAAGTTACATATTTATTTTCTCACTTAAGTTATTTATGCAAAAGTTTTTCTTGTAGAGAATGACAATGTTAATATTGCTTTATGAAATACCAGTCTGTTCTTTCAGAGTCCAGAGGCATTGTTAATAAAGACAATGAGTCGTTACGGAGAGGATGTGGTCTCAGTTTGTCAGCCACACACAGTCATTTCTGTCAAAGTCAACATCCTTCTCTCGGGCACTGTGACACCTTTGGCTGCGCGATGGTGGCCCTTGTGGCAATTACCTTGCTTTGAAAAGTCATGTTCAGCCCTTCCTTTCCACACTCGGCCATTGGAATAACCTCAGCCATTGGAATAACCTCAGCCTCGTCTCCCTCAAGCAGCCTGCCCTTCACATTGTTTCAAAAACACTGTTCTGATCCTGTCACAGCCTTGCTCAAAATTCCTTAACAGCTGCTCCTTCCCAGGATCAAGTTCAGGCTTCTCAGTCCGGCGTATAAGGCTTTGCCTGCTTGATTCCCACCCCCCACTCCAAGCTTCCTTAATGACTCCAAGTGCCACATGCTGTATTAATGATCCCCACCTCCTTAGCTCGCCACCTGCCCGCACCCCCAACAACTCCTGCTTTTTCTATTGGGTTCATGTTCCTTGTCATCTCTTCCCTGACCCTCCCAGAGATGTTTCAATCTCCACCGATCCTTCTCTCCTCAGATGTCCAGCCCCTTTTGTCCACGCCTCTGAGTCTATGTCTTTCATTTGACCTTCATTCACAGACCACCTGCCTCATCTGGCCACGCCCTGCTTAGTACTGGGATAGACACAAAGCCATGTCCCATTCAGGACCAGCTCCCTGGGAGCTCAGCCAAGCTTGTCCCCAAACAGGAGTTTTATGCCTCTCTAGTGAAGACATAAGCAGGGACAACGCCTTGCACTTCTCTCAGAGTGCCGGATGCTAGCTGAGACTCAGGAAGTACGCTTCAGTTGCCATAAGGAGGGTCAAGCAATTGCAAAGCTTTAAATCAAGTCCAGCCCATCTTGGGGGAACCCCACCCTAAGAGCCCAACTTACCCCCCAAAGTAAGCTGAGGTCCGCCCTGGTGACTTACCACTTTAACTCCCAATGAACCCTCCCAAATCCATGATCATCATCAACGAGTCTATGGCAGGCGTCATTGTGTGTTTCTGCCTCCAGGCCCCAGGAGGCCTCAGTGAGACCCTGCAGGGAATCTATGCTTTCTGAGGGGTGCCCCAGAGCCCAGAACACAAGAGCAGGTAGGAAATGGATACATTATCCAGCTCCCAGAGGCAGTGTGGTCCAGTGGCTGAAACATGAGTTCTGAAGCCATGTTTGTGTTTGAATCTGAGGAAACGGAGGCACCAAAGGGTTAAATGTTTTGCTGGATATGAACTCAATTCCCTGCCCAGACACTCATTCAAGCTGCTCAGAGCCTGGTGGGCACGTGGGCAAATGATCAGGTCACACTGTTCTGTACAAAGTGTTATGGTACCAAAGACAGGAGTAACTGGCTCTGTGGTGGGGACCAAGTTTATGGAAAGGTTCACAGAGGTGGGTGCTGCTTAGAGGCTCACCAGGTGGAGAAGGGAGCACAGACATTCTAGGCGAAGACACAGCCCAAGCAAAGGCCCTGGGGCTGAAGATGTGTGTCTGCTTATGGTGGACAAGACTGCATCCACCATTTCTCAACATGTACTGAGTCCTCCCTGTGCGCCAGGCAGTGCGGGGGACCAGGAATGCCAAGCAATGCCTCACACCAGATACACCTTGGGTCTGCTTTCTGGGACCTGGAGATCCAGGAGGGATCAGCTCAGGCTACAATCCCATTACCACGAGGGGAAAAAAACCTCAAAGGCTAAATTGTAGGTCAGGCTAGGGGTTATTTATGGAAAGTTATATTCTACCTACATGGGGTCTACGAGCCTGGCGCCTTTCAGAAACGGAGCAGACGTTGACAGGCTCAGCTGGAAGGGGCCGGGTTCTGGAAAGCAGAGACTCGGGTCTGTCGCTGCCCACCAATACCCGGTCAACGGCAGGCGAGGCCGCCTCCCATGCACTGTGGTTGCATAGTTGTTGTTCAGTCCATCTAGGATCTCTTCTCTCTCGAGACTAGGTGGATGGAATGCAATAGGATGTAGGGATGAAGGTGGAAGTGGGGGGTGGGTGGAGACTTGACCTCTGTGAAAGGAAGCTGTTTGCCTGGATCAGCTTCTACTGGGTCTCTGAGGATAAGACACAGCTCCCACCCTCAAGCAATTTATCATCTTGCTGGGAAACAAGTAGAAAAGGAGGGCACCGGGTGCCCCTGTGGATTATCTGATCATTTGCCACGGCAGTGCTGAAGATCCGAGGGGGTGAGGGAAGGGGCAGCGAAGAAAAGGAGCAAGGGGATCCCACACCAGGGGTGGGGCAATGCCAGCATGGGACCTGGCACGCAGCGGGCGCTCTCTATCCAAGTTTATTACACAAGGAAGCAGCAGAAGCCAGGAAGGAGAGGACGTGGGTTGGGGATAGAGTTGGATACTGTCAGTCAGGGCTGAGGAGAGGAAGCATAGAGTGAAAAGGAGGGAGGGGCTGAGTCTCATGATGGTGGCATCAACTCACATGGGAAAGACGAGAAGCTGGGTCGTGGGTGCTGAAAGGTGCCTCGAATGACGGGCTGCTTTGGAGATGGAACCCTGCCTTTCTTACAACCTTACTCCCCCGAAATTCCCAATTTCCCTACAATCATCTGGGGTGCCTGAACCTGGATGCTGTGCACCAAGAGGGCCAGAGCTGGCAGAGGGCAGCTGCAGGTGGGAGGGAGGTACCCATGAGGGAGAGCAGGAATGGGAGATGGAGGAGAGCGGGCCAGCGACACCCCTCATTTTCCTGCTTAAGGTGGAGGCAGGAAAGATGGGAGCAGGAGAGGATGGACATGGGGAGGAAGAGAAGGGTAAGCAGTCATCATTCCACTAATACTGACTGAGTGCCAGCTGTGTGCCAGGCTCCACCCGAGGCTCCAAGAGTGTGGTTGTGGTTATGGAGCCTCGTGCAGCTCATGGTCTGTGCCAGCAGGGAGACGGATGTCAGACAGATCAAGAAACGCAGAGCATAATGCCCAGGAATGCAAAGCTGTGTAAAGCAAGATAAAGCTGGTGAGCAGATCGAGAGCCAGGCCAGGCCTCTCTGAGGAGGTGGCATTTAAGCTGAGACCTACACGGAGTGAGGGAGAGAGCCACTCAGGACTGCGGGGATGCACATGCCAGGAGGTGGAACAGCAAGTGCAAAGGCCCTGAAAGTATGTAGGGGGTGGTGAAGGGACACCACTAATTGCCTTGGGTGTCTTTCAGGCGTCTTCATGCCAAGGCTGCTAACCCCTAATCTGGAAGCCAGCATGGTAATTATAATTATAGTGGGGAGGTGTGTGTGGGGTGTGTGTGTGTGGGGGGGGGGGTTGTGCGTGTGTAAGAGAGTGTCCTTTTGTTCTCCTGGCTCTATATGTTAAAGACCATGTGGCCCCCAGAGAATAATAATTTACATATTATTAATAAGTAGCTATGCACACCTTGATTCTTTTTTTAAAAAATTATTTTTATTGATTTTTAGAAAGAGAGGGAGAAACATCACATCGGCTGCCTCCTGCACACCCCCTGCTCGGGATCGAGCCCTCAACCTGGGTTCCTAGGCCGATGCTTAACTGCTGAGCCACACTGGCCGGGCCAGCGACAACCCTCATTACTCTTTTTTAAAAAAATATACATTTTATTGATTTTTTACAGAGAGGAAGGGAGAAGGATAGAGAGTTCGAAACATTCGTGAGAAAGAAACATCGATCAGCTGTCTCCTACACACCCCCTACTGGGAATGTGCCCGCAACCAAGGTACATGCCCTTGACTGGAATCGAACCTGGGACCCTTCAGTCCACAGGCCGACGCTCTATCCACTGAGCCAAACCGGTTAGGGCCACACCTTTATTCTTAAAGTGCATGATAGGTTTGCTTGCTTGTGTAAGGCTGTGTGCATTGGACAGATGCATTTCTCCTAGGACACACATACATTATGAAATTTGTATATAGTTGCAGAAAAGTCCGCAGCTTTCCTTGGCTGGATGCCCACAGAATCCAAGCTGGGCTGAAAGCAAGCATGAGCTCAGCCAGGAATGTGCAGACACGAATGTGTTGGTGCTCTTCCCGGCAGTGGCTCTAACCCAGTCACATAAACACATGTCGAGGAATACATGTTTATTCTGTAGGAGAGGGGATTGAGAGCCGTAGAAGAAGGAGCGTAGAAATGGATTCCTTCTGAAAAGATTCATTTGTACTTCTGTGAAGTGTGTAAGAACGTTCCTTTCCATAAGCATGCTCCACTCATGGCATCTACTGCAAACTCTCTTCTCGAAGACTTGAGTTCACTCTGTTCTTTGGCTTTGCACATGTAGTCACACGTGTGTGCATGCGTGCGTGTGCACACACACCATCTTTACTCTGAATATACAATGCCAAACATCCCCCAGTGTTCTGCCCCTTGGTTAGCAGGTGTCTAAGAATGGTACTGGCATCCGGGGACTGTGAACAATGCTGAGATCCAGAAGTCAAGCCAGATCAAAACGGTGGCCAGTTCTGGACAAGACAGAGCTCCAAGTCCTCCAGGGACACGAGACAAGAGGTCAGGACCGCACCTCAGGGGGCGCGTTTTCTGACTGTTTACCCTCCAGGCCGCCCAAGCTCTGCGTCCAGCTCTGCTCCACCCAGGAGGAGCTACGCAGGTTCCTTCTCGCACTCTCCCTCCCGTCCTCTCCAGCACTACCAGATGGGCCTTTCTCTGTTTAAAAAAAATGTTTTTAATGCAGGAAATTGAATGTTCTAGCAGTTTTGCTTAATTATTTCTTTTCTATATAAAACATTATAGATAAAATCCTCTTTGTATTTCTTCCCTTCCCCATGCCTTTCCCTCCCTATTCAGAAGCAACCACCCATGTTTCTATGCTTTTCTATGTATGTATTATTTATAACCAATATACAAACATGTGTGATTTTAAATTTACATACACTCTCTCATACTATACATATTCTGATACTTACCTTTTCTTACTCAAAATTATGCCTCTAAGAGATAGCAAGGTTGGGTTATTTTTAACTATTGAACCCTATTATGTTTTATCTCCTTGCTTATATATCCATTTTTCTTCTTTTTTTTTTTTAAATATATTTTATTGATATTTTTACAGAGAGGAAGGGAGAGGGACAGAGAGCCAGAAACATCGATGAGAGAGAAACATCAATCAGCCGCCCCCCGCACACCCCCCACCGGGGATGTGCCCGCAACCAAGGCACACGCCCCCGACCGGAACCGAACCCGGGACCCTTCAGTCCGCAGGCCGAAGCTCCATCCACTGAGCCAAACCGGCTTCGGCTATATATCCATTTTTCTACTGGTAGATATTTAGTTTGTTTCCAATGTTTTCACTATCACAAGCAATGCTGTAAGGAAGTTGCCTGTATTAACCTCTTAATATGACATATGGTGGAGTCTCTTCAAGACAGAAAGGAGTGAATGTTCTAATACAGAAATCTAATCATGTCACTTCCCTGCTCAAAATTCCTCCATGGCTCCCTATTACATAAAGGATAAACTCTAAACTCTTGTTTATAAGGATACCAGAGGCCCGGTGCATAAAATTCATGCATGGGGGGTTGGGGGTGTCCCTCAGCCCAGCCTGCACCCTCTCCAATCTGGGATCCCTCTCACAATACAGGACTGCTGGCTCCCAACTGCTCACCTGCCTGCCTGCCTGATTGCCCCCTAACCACTCCCCTGCCAGCCTGATTGACATCTAACTGCTTCCCTGCCAGCCCGATTGCCCCTAACTGCCCTCTCCTGCTGTCCTGGTCACCCCTAACTGTCCTCTCCTGCTGGCCTGGTCACCCCTAACTGTCCTCCCCTGTGGGCCTGGGTTCCCCCCAACTGCCCTCCCCTGCCGGCCATCTTGTGGCAGCCATCTTCTGTCCACATGGGGGTGGCCATCTTTGACCACTTGGGGGCGGCCATCTTGTGTGTTGGAGTGATGGTCAATTTGCATATTACCTCTTTATTATATAGGACAATCTGGTTTCTGCCAACCTGTTCAGGCATTCATCCGACCAGTGGCCTCTTTAGCATTTTATTCTTTATAATATTGTATTTATTTTAATTTCCAAAGGGTCCAGATAGTTCCAAGTCTCTGTGCTTTTGTGCATTCTATTTCATCTGCCTAGTTCACTCTCCTCCTACTTCCCTGCTCTGGAAAGTCCTCTTCATCTTCAAGTCTCACCTCAAACACTGCCCCTTCCGTGGAAGCAGACCACTGTGCCATGTGCATACTGTATTACAGGAGCTGCCAATTTGCCTCCATTCCCTCTGGACTGTGAGTCTATTGAGGGCAAGGCCCCAGCCTTTGCACATTTGTAACCCCAGTGCCTTTGCACAGCCTTAGCCAGAGCCAGTGCTCAAAAACTATTTGCTCTATTAGTGGATGCTTGGCCAGTGGGGAGTGATTTGAGCTGCAGGAATGAGAGGTCCAGCTTCTCTCTAGCTGGGCAGCAGGCGTTTTCAGCTGAGACATTTTCAAAAGCATTTCTTTCATTCAAGTCCCTCCGTAGCTTTGCAACGGTGTTGCAGGGGGAAAGGGCCCCTCCCAAGAAACTAAGTCCATGGTTGTTTACCCAGAACATTGTCAAGCGCCCAAATTACAGATACCTCTATCACTTGGCCACCAATTTGGTGTTGCGGTGTTAGGTTATTTCTATGTCTGAAGAAAACAGCTCAGCTCTGACTAAAGAAATAAATGATATCATTTTTCATTCAGGCAACCAGATTCCTCGGTACAAAGGGCTCCCTGGGGAGGAACGCGGGACAGCGTGGCTCCTCTGAGGCTATTTACATCTGTCAGCTTCTCTAATCTCGTGCCTTCCTTCCTCTCTGCCCGCTTCCTTCCCCTGCTCAGAGGCCCTCTGGAGCCCCATTCTCGCAGGGAGGGTGGTGGGGCCACGGGCCTCACGTATGCGCTGGAGGTATGTGGGGGTGAGGTTTTGGCCCAGCGCATGGTGTTTTTTTTTCTCTTCTCCTTTTTCTTAGAAACCAGCCTCAATTTAAGATAATGACTCTCCTCGTTCGCCAATGATCCCTATTTGTAGGGACTTATTTTTCCCTGGATAATTTGCCCAAGAGAAGTTGAATCTAAAAGGGAACATTTTCTAAAAATGTTGCTGGACAGTTTGCAGGGCACCAAGAGGCATCTTCTGGGTCACCTGTTCCATGAGAGCCTGGGTGCCCTCTTCTCAAAGCAGAGCTGGAGATGGAAGCAGACGCCGACCAGCCTTTTATGCCCAGACGCAGTCAGGACGGCTCTTTACGGCGTCATAGAAACCTGGGGTAACAGGGACCCTGAGGAATCATTTGGTCTGGACGTGGCCAAAATATCTCAGTTTCTGCACGGTCAGCCCAGCCTGGTCTCCCATCCACATCCCCCACCCCCACCCTGGCTCTGGCTCCCCACTTCACCCACGCTGCCTCCCTTTTAGTTCCTCGAAAGCACGGGCTCCTCACTTATAACAATGCTGTTCCCTCTGCCTGACATGCTCTTCCAATCTCAGCTCAAATGTCCCGTCTTCAGAGGCTCTCCACTACCGCCCCATCTGAAATAGTATCCTGCTATTCTCTTCCCCAACCCTTGTCAGGATTTGTCATTTGTATTGGTGTCGTGTCATAAGTTCTATTAGTCAGGGACTGCGCGGGCCCACCCTGCCCCCCACACCATGTGCCCAGTGGGGAGACTATGGAGTGTGGCACAGAGCAGGTGCTCGGCAAATGTTTGCTGAGTGAGTGCACCCACAAGAGCACCCGACCACTCCCTCGACTACCGCTGTTAACACACCCATTGTAGGTGTCCCTTAAATACCAGATGCCAAACACTTTAGAGTTTTGGTCGCCCCACAGCCCTCCTCCTGGAGAGAGAGAAAGAGACCTTAGACCCGGAAAAACATTTTGAGCTCTGATGCCTCGTTCCATGTTTCTTTATGCACAAGCTGCCTTCCTTCCCTCGGTCACTGTATGTGCCCCTTTCCCAGCAGCCACACCGTCATTAAAGACTTCATTTTACAAGCAATACTGGTCATGGAATCCATTTCATGTCCTCCTGCTCTTTTTGGCTGTCCGTGGAGACCAACCAGACACTCTGAAGTCAGTAGGGGGCCCATTCACGCCGCTGCTTCTGCTCAGTGGCCGCCTGGGTGCCTCCAACTCCCACAGGGGCTCCAGCCAGAAACCTGGAATCCCCCATGATTTGTCCTGCTCCCCATCCCCTGCATCCAACCTACCAAACATCACCTGAGTGGTGTCTACCTTCTATAACCTGCCGAATGTCTCTTGAGTCCATTCATTTCTCCCCAGTGCTAGCCCCAGGTGCAACCACTTTCTCCCCTGGCCTGGCCTTTGAGGTTCTTCTGGCCTCTGGCCTCACCTCCAACATTTGAGTGTGTGAGGGCCTCTCCCTTCTCCAGTCCTCCTGGCTATTAAGAGGTTTACCCCTAGTGAGTCGTGTGTGTGTGTGTGTGTGTGTGTGTGTGTGTGTGTGTGTGTTTGTGTGTGTGTGTGTGTGTGAGAGAGAGAGAGAGAGAGAGAGAGAGAGAGAGAGAGAGAGAGAGAGAGTTTGGGGAGATGCTCACAGAGAAGGTTTTTCCTGCTCTTCAAAATGGACTCAGATAAGGACCATATTGATCAGGGTTTAGCCAGGGAAGCAGTGTATATGGGAATAAGGGTATATTATAGGATTACATGTAGCCAGATGTGGGAGGACTGGGGAAATGACATTCTAAAAGGGGATTTGATGATCAGAGGAAGGGTCATTAACCAGTCTTGCCATGGGTGACAAGTTGAAACTTGTAGAGACATTTGAGATACCACGTGTGTTCAGCTGCCCAAAGGGCCACGAGGGAGCTTCTGGAGAGGTCCGTGGGGAACCCTGCTCAGCAAGGCCAGCAGTGACACCTCTGCCTTTGCCCATCACAGTATCTGACAGTGACAACCCCCTTGAGAGTCATGGTGTTGCTTCACTTCCATTTTCCAAGTCTCCTGTAAATAACCCTTTTGACCAACTCTACCCCAAACCCATATGGGAAAAAGGGTCTGGAAAGCTGTTATTCCCAGATTAACCAAGCTGACATATACAAACCAGCATGGGGACCTGCCCCACTCATTTCTCCAGCCTCCTCTCCTCCCCACCACCTTAGGTCCATAAAGTTATATCTTCTATATGATAACATAGCATTTTCCATGCTGCTGCAGGGTCTTCATAACCATTATTCCTCACTAGAGGCCCCATGCACAGATTTGTGCACTGGTGGGGTCCCTCTGCCCGGCCTGCGGGGATCGGGCCAAAACCGGCTCTCCAACATCCCCCGAGGGGTGCCGGATTGAGAGAGGGTGCAGGCCAGGCCTAGGGACCCCACCGGTGCATGATCAGGGCCGGGGAGGGCTCCAGGGTGTGTCTGGCCCTTTTTGCCCAGTCCCTATTGGCCAGACCCCAGCAGCAAGCTAACCTATCAGTCGAAGTGTCTGCCCCCCCTGGTGGTCAGTGCACATCATAGCAACTGGTTGAATGGTCGAATGGTCAATCAGACACTTAGTGTATTAGGCTTTTATATATATAGATGGCTGCCTGGGCCATTGAAATGATGGGTCATGGTTTCCTTAAGGGTTGTCTGTTGTCTTCTGACACACTCTTAGAGTGCTATGTCCTATCACGGGCCAGGCTCCTGCTCCATGAGCCCAGCCCTGTCAGCCCCTTTCTCCTGCCTATCCTCATCCCCACTGGAGATGGAGCCTTTGACCATCATAAACCACTTGAGTGATACCCTGAGTACCCACCCTAACAGAGACGATTATGTCAAGGGTCCTGGGGGGGAATGCAGGGCAGGTAGTTGTAGCCACTTTGGGCACAAGGGTCACAAGGAACAACCCAGACTTGCTGGCTGCTGACCAAAGGGGATGAAGCTGGCTTTCTAAGAGAAGAATGTTAGAAAAGGAAGAAGGAGAGAGGGAGACCAAGCCACATGGAGGTGGTAGGCACCATGAAACTGCTCTCTGGAAGGCAACCCAACTGAAAGCCTGGGGATCCCCTGCATCCTGAGTGGTGCTTGCTGGTGGTGGACTGAGCCTGTACCCACTTTTAGACATTGAACTTCTTTGCCCAAATAGATTCAGAATTTTTTTTGATTTTTTTTTTAGGATTTTTTTTCCCCCCAGAAGGGGGCTGTTTCTGTATATTGATCGACTGCCTTCCAGCAGGTAAGTACCACTTTACAGTCCCATGGCCCAAACAGGCTGAGAGAAGGTCCTGTTTCTGGTGCCTATTAATATGCAATGGATACATGTTTAATAGCAAGCAGACCAGAAAATCTGTGGGGCCCCGGTGCCGTTGCTGGAGAAACATCCAGATTTTTAATCCCTGGGGGCCACTTCAGCTACATTTGCACAGGATTAAAGGATCATTACTAGATGTTGCCAAACTGAATCAATACATGGAAACGGCAAAGGCTGTCTTTGGATCTTAGAGCAGGGCAGATGGAGGTGATTTTCGAAAATCTCTCAAGGCCAGGATAGACATCGCAGGGTTTAACCCGCTTCCCCCCCCCCCCCCCACCTGCCATCAGAAGGCTTCTGCAACCCCTGCTCTCTCCCACCGAAGGCCCGGGTGGGAGGAACTGATATCCCATCAGGATGGGATGAAACAAGAGAGAGGTAATGGATCAAAGAAACTAAGGTAGAGGCAACAGCAGCAGCTTGCTACTAGCCACGCTGCTAGAACATTGGAGGTCGCCAGGTGCCTGGATGGGGTTGCCAGCGTTTGGCCTGAGGCAAATCCAGCCCTCTGCCTTTACTTTTTTTTTTTTTTTAATATATTTTATTGATTTCTTACAGAGAGGAAAGGGAGAGGATAGATAGTTCAATCAGCTGCCTCCTGCACACCCCCCACTGGGGATGTGCCCGCAACCCAGGTACATGCCCTTGACTGGAATCGAACCTGGGACCCTTCAGTCCGCAGGCCGACGCTCTATCCACTGAGCCAAACGGGTCAGGGCCCAGCCCTCTGCCTTTAAACAAACAAACAGCCTGTGAGCTAAGAATGGTTTTACAAATGAACATTTGCAATTAATCTGATGGATCCAGTGACGTGAAGTGTTATCCAAAAATTTCATTCTCATTACTAAACCTGTATAACAAGAAACCTCCCCAAATATTGCGATTATATTTAACATTTTGTCAATAACCACTTTGTGAAAATTCGTTTATTCTTTTGCTACATAAGTGATAGATCCTTCCTTCCCCCAGCTGGTGGGCGGAGTATGACGTAACCGTCTGCGCTGGGACATCCCTGAGACATTCAACCACCAATCAGCGCGTGCCAAGTGCCCTGGGCCCCACCCCCTCCCGTTCCGCCCTGGCCCTACCCCTTCCTGTTCCTCCCCTCAAAAGGCGTGTTCACCGCTGCACGTGTTGCTGTCTCCCCAGTCTGCGAGGCAGTCCGGCTGGCTCCTTCTTCTCCTCCTCCTCCCCCTCCTCTAATCCTGGTTTTTCTACCCTCCTCCGTAATGAATCTCGCTTGTTAGTGCGGAATAAACTTCCTCTTTAACATGCCTTCGTCTCCGACTCCCGTTTCCTGCTCCTCGAACCTTACAGTAAGTACCCATACCATTCTCAAATTTGCTTCTTGGTCCCTAAACCCCCAAATATCTACCATGTGACTCAATCCTTTATCTATCTGACTCTTCCCAGGAGGAGTCACTGCCCCAGCTCCAGGGCAGTGCTTCTAAAATTTTGCTGATCGTAGACCATCCCCTGGAGAGCTGTTAAAACGCAGATTCCTGGACCCCCACCCCAGAGAGTCTGATTCAGTAGGTCAAGGGTAAAGCCAAAGATTTTTTAACAAACTCCCCGGTGAGAAGAGTGCGGCCCATCTGGAAGCCACACTTTAAGCAACAAAGCTCTAGCAGAAATGCCTTGGGAAGCAGACAAGAATGCAAGCCTGAAAGTGAAGCTCTAGCAAGTACCATCACAGCCCTGCAACTTCACTCAGAGACGTGTTCTTGTGACGTGTTTTGAACCAAGGGCAGCATATTCTTTGTGCATCTCAGAGTGTTTAAAATTAGTCTTTAAAAGCTTCTACAAACCCATCCATGTCTGGTCAATCGGTTTAATTTTTTATTTTATTTTAGTAAAATACAAATAAAATGTACCATCTTTGAGATGGAGAGCATTATGCTAATTGAAATAAGCCAGGCAGAGAAAGATAAGTATCACATGATCTCACTCATTTGTGGAATATAATGAACAACATAAACTGATGAACAAAAATAGATCCAGAGACAGAGAAACATCAATCAGAACATCAAACCTCAGGGAAGGTAGGGGACAGTAAGGGTAAGGGGGAGAGATCAACCAAAGGACTTAATATGCATGCATATAAGCCTAATCAATGGACACAGACAACAGGGGGTGGGGGCATGAATGGGAGATGGGGTGGTAATGGAGGAATAAGGACACATATGTAATACCTTAATCAATAAAGAAATTCAAAAAATGTACCATCTTAATAATTTTTAAATGTAGCGTTCAATGGCAATAAGTACATTCACATTGTTGTGCAGCCACAATTGCCATCCATCTCCAAAACTCCTTTTATCTTGCACAACTGAAACTCTACACCTATTAAAAAAAAAAATAACTCCCCATTTCTCTAAGCCCCTGGCAACCACCATCCTAAAACAAGAAAGAAGACTGCTGTTTCCTTGCGTGCAATTAAACTTTTTCACTAGCATCTCTCAACTTTTTTCTCACCAAAGTTAAGAGTGCATGAGGAAAAACAGCTGCAAATAATTAAGACCTGACACTTTGGTAACTCAAAGACAGCATGACGGGCTTGTGGGATCAGTGACAGCCCTGGACTGGCTATTTTGACTGGTTGACTTATCAAGAAATAAATGACGCCAGAAACAATCAAATACCGCGTGGACAAAAATTTATAGCACCTTTTGTGTTTGTGGTCGGAATGACCGCGGATGTGGTGAAGTCAGAATGTGTATCGGCAGCCACAAAATAGATTTGGGTTTTTGTCTTGCAAAATCCATCTGAACTTCATGGCTCCCCTCGCTGGACCCAGAGATTAAGTCATCACCCAGGGTGGGGTTTCGGTTAAGGTTGAATGAGAGCCGGTGAGAGGGAGCACGCAGCATAGTGCCTAGCTTATAGGGATGCTTAAGAAATGTTGAAATACCACTTGCCAGTGTTGAGCTGTTGCTGGGAAGAAGCAAGCTGGAGAGCCCAGGAAGGCTAAGAAAAGGGCATCCAGGCTCCCCAAGGGGCAGCTGTGCCCTGATCTTGCTGCCACACCCCCTGGGCTTTAAAGAGAAGGCTTGGGCCAGGTGTGCATCCAAGCCTCTTACATGAATTTCAGTGTCTGCAGAGGGTGGACCCGGGAGAAACAAAGGACCTTCTGCTCCCAGGAGTGAGCATCTTCTGCAGCTCCTTGGCTGGCCTACCTTGGGAGGGCTCCACCCCCACCCGTACACAGGGTGGGGCAAAAGTGGTTGTACAGTTGGTCGTTTGAAAAGGTAAAACAATAATTAATACCTAATAATACAAGCATGAGCTCTGTGTTTTGCACACACCTTCGACTGTCAATCTATGCAATCTGCTTTATCGCTGCTCTTTCTTTTTTGAAAGGAAACATCTTTGGTGACCAGCATTACACGTCAAAATAGAGATTGTGTGACCAAGGGGGCCTGGGGCTCAGGGAGAATTCTGGCCAGCATCAGTCTCTGCCAGATTATTTTTCCAGAATCCCAGTTACTAATCCTGTCAGTCATCTTCTCGTAAACTTTCTATGACTTCCAGCCACCAAGCAAATAAAGTGCAACTCAGGCATTCACAGATCTCAGCACTACAATTTGACCCCAGTGCAGTTAACACGACCTGGAATTAGTGCAGACTCTACAGCAGGGGTCCTCAAACTTTTTAAACAGGGGGCCAGTTCACTGTCCCTCAGACCGTTGGAGGGCCGGGCTATAGTTTAAAAAGAAACTATGAACAAATTCCTATGCGCACTGTGGGCCCGGGACGAGTTGGCTGCTAAGCAGGACAGGCAGCGGCACCCGGCGGGCCGGATAAATGTCCTCGGCGGGCCGCATGTGGCCCGCGGGCCGTAGTTTGAGGACGCCTGCTAAGAGCACTGTCCCCAGCAAGACTGCCCTCACTTCAGACACCAGCCACAATTTTAAAAAAATATTTTTTTTATTGATTTCTGAGAAAGAGGGAGAGAGAAATAGAAACATCAATGATGAGAGAGAATCATTGATTGCACCAGCCACATTTTTGAGGGGTCCTCAGGTCACCTGAATTTCTGACCAAAGGGCTATAATTTTGGGGGTTCCTATGACCCTGGTGCCTTGACATCCCCACTGATTGGTCACTATTCCCCAAAACTGGTTACTACAGTAACTCCTAGGCTCAAAGGTCAAATCTCACATGGAACATGTGAGGTTCTCCCTCCTCCTTGCTTATTGTTTTCCTATTCCCTTTGGGCTTTCTTCGGATGAAGGGCTTCCTTCTCTTTATTTTGTAAATATAGACCTTTTGCTGTTCCCAGCTCCCTCATTCTATGGAAATGTACCTGTTGCAGCATTTCAGCTTCCCTATTCTATGGAAATATACCTTCTGCTGCTCTGCAGCCCTGTGCTTCCTCCATGGTCCCCTTAATTTCCAAAATTTCTAAAATTTACTGAACCTGTCCTATTTTACCCCCACAATTCCTGTTTCATCAAGAAGGTGGCCATCTGCAAGCCAGGAAGAGGGATCCGCACTATTAACCGGTAAATATTATTTTAAAAACCCGCACTCTTAACCGGTAAATATTATTTTTAAAATCCTCACCATTAACCGGTAAGTATTTATTTTAAAATCCGCACTACTAACCGGTAAATATTTATTTTAAAATCCAAATTACTAACTGGTAAATATTTAGGAAAGAATCCGCATTAGAAAGGGGCGATTGGTGTGGCTTCCATTGTTCAGGATTTAGGGCGCCATGAGGGGCGATAGAGGCCGAGGTCGTAGTGGGTGCTTTGGTTCCAGAGGGGGCCCAGGAGGAGGGTTCTGGCCCTTTGTGCTCCATATCCCATTTGATTTCTATTTGTGTGAAGTGGCCTTCCCTCAGGTTAGGCCAGCCTGATGAATCTTCCTTCCGTGAGGCATTGCTAGAAAGAAATTAGGACCTTGTTCCTAATTCTGCTGAACAGGCCTCTATCCTTTCTCTGGTGACAAAAATAAGCAATGTGCTTGACAATTTGATTGTGGCTCCAGGGACATTGGAAGTGCAAATTGAAGAAGTGCAACAGGTTGGATCATATAAAAAGGGAACAATGACTACAGGACGTAATGTGGCTGACCTGGTGGTAATCCTAAAGATTTTGCCAACGTTGGGAGCTGTTGCTGCCGTTGCTGCCCTAGGGAACAAAGTCCAGGCAAGCCTAAGAGCACAGGATCCTTCTGAAGTTTTGATGCTGACCAATGAAACTGGCTTTGAGATCGGTTCTTCTGATGCTACAGTGAAGGTTCTCATTACACCAGGGCCACCCCATCTCTGAACACTGGATCCAGAACTCCATTTGGACATCAAGGTGTTGCCGAGTGCCTTAGCAGCCATCCGACATGCTCACTGGTTTGAAGAAAATGCTTCAGTCCACAGTTAATTTCCAAAATTTCTAAAATTTCCTAAACCTGTCCTATTTTACACCCCAAAATCCTGTTTCATCAAGAAGGTGGCCATCTGCAAGCCAGGAAGAGGGATCCGCACTATTAACCAGTAAATATTATTTTTAAAAATTCGCACTACTAACTGGTAAATATTTATTTTAAAATCCGTACTATTAACCGGTATATATTATTTTAAAAATCCGCACTACTAACCAGTAAATATTATTTTAAAAATCCGCTCTACTAAAATATTATTTTTAAAATCTGCACTACTAACCTGTAAATATTTTAAAAATCCGCACTACTAACTGGTAAATATTATTTTAAAAATCCACACTCCTAACCGGTAAATATGTATTTTAAAATCCACATTATTAACCAGTACACATTATTAACTGGTAAATATTTATGAAAAAATCTGCATTATTAGTTGGTACTATTAGCAGGTGCACCGGTTAATAATACGGATTTTTTTCATAATACGTGCCAGTTAATAATGTGGATTTTTTTCAATGAAATATATACTGGCACATATAAAAAGATTCACTTTAATCCTTCCCTAACAAAAATCTTGCATAAAGACACAGCCCAGAGACTGTTATTTCTTCTCTATGTTGAAGAACATCATGACACACGCTCCTGGGAGCTGTGGAAACCCCACTCTTTTCATCCTGGGAGAAGATGGTTTCTCCCCCTTTCCACTCTTGAGGCATCTTCTCCTCGTCTATTTCCAGCCACTGTTCAAAGCCAAGTGCAAAATCTTAACAGTTCCTTCTCGTCTGGCCGGTTTGGCTTGGTGGTTGAGCATTGACCCATGAAGCAGGACGTCACGGTTAGATTCCCGGTCAGGGCACATACCTGGGTTGCAGGCTCATCCCCAGTTTGAGGCAGCCAATCAATGATTTTCTTTCATCATTGATGTTTCTCTTTCTCCCCTTTCCTTCCTCTCCCTCAAATCAATAAAAAATATATATATATATATATATATATATATTTTTAAAAGTTCCTTTTCTTCCTTTTATTAGTTCCTGTAACAAATTATGATAAAATTGGTTGGCTTAAAAAAACACGAATCTATTTCCTTACAAGGATGGGGTTCTCCATCCTGTGAGCCGAATAAAATGGCTATATGCCACCAAGTTTGGGTTGCCCTGAGGAGGGCATAAGACAATAGCCATTTTATTAGGCTCACAGGATGGAGAACCCCAGCACGCTGCCCGTCCCCCCTCCACTGCAAGGACAGCACTCGCCACGGGGCCAGAGTCAAAGGGAGAATGTCCAGCGAGGTTGAGACCTTCAGGGACCCACCATGGAGTGTCAGGATCGCCTTGTCCCAAGAACAGGGCTTAGGGCAGGAAATGGATGGGAGGCTGTAGATGGTGACCGTCTTCTATCTGGCCGATGGTATTGATCCTTCTGGAGGCCCCTGATTCTTCTGAGAACCTGATGAAAGTCGCTGGTCTTTTCTCACAGGCGGGCGCAAGTATAGGCAGCTGGGCCCTACGACCATCTCCAGAAAGAAGGGATGAAGCCCCCAGAGGGACTAAGGTCCAGCATGTCCTTCTCATTGGCAAAAAAAAAAAAAAAAAAGGAAAAACTAGAAAGAAGTCCAACTGTCCATGCTCCAGGCCATGAAAAGGAGAGCTTGGTATGAGCACAGCCCCGGTGCTGGGGCCCCTCGGCTGGTGTCGGGGAGCTTCTGGGCCCTAGAATGTGCAAAGCCCCCGAGCCTGCTATGGAATGAATGGGAAGATTCTCCTCCCTCCCTCTGAGCTATCCCAGGCCTTTCCAGAGCCCACACCGAACTCAGTAAGCACCCCACGGGGATGGTGCGTCTCCAGAACTAAAATAAACGTAAATAATATCCCAGAAAATAGTAAATTGTGTACTGAGGAATTGGAATGTATGAGGAAGGGCTTTCCCTTCCTCTATTACAGCTTTCACGAAAGGGAGACAAATAATAAAGCTCCCCCAGGCTAAAGTTAGAGTCGACATATAGTTTACACAGGAAAATATACAGTTAGGTCTCCGTGTGGAATGCATGTACTTCCAGTGTGAAAGCTTCTCAGAGGCCACAAGCTCCTTAAAGCCAAGAGCAGGGGACATCTCTGTGTGGTCCGAGGGCTCGGGAAGGGAGGGAAGGAGAATTTATTGAATGTTTACCATCTACCTGGCACGAAGCCCACCCCGGCTTACAACATCCTGACAACACTGTGAAGTAGATTTTATTAGCCTCATTTTGGGGTGGGGGTGGGGGGATGGACTGAGGTTTGAAATGGACAATTAACTTATCTAATATCATGGGTGGAGGGGGAACCATTAGCTTGATGCCAACGTAAGCAATGGTGTCTTTGCCTAATCACATGTTTGCGTCTTTTAGTGTACTATTTGTCCCTCTTCTTTTGAGTGCTCTAAGGAGTTCATCCAAGTTCATTTTTTCAAATGGTTTACTGATTATTAAAGTTGCTGGGTGTGACTGCTAGTGAATGGCAGAGCTGGCACTCACAGCCAGCCCATCTGAATCCCCTGCCCATGACCTTGAGCTCAATGGGAGGAGGAAGACAGGCTTGCCCCTGGGATCTGAAAAGGCTAGAGAGTTGGGGGCCTGAGGCGGAGGCTGGAGGGCCACACTGGACCCTTCCATCTGCCCTGTCAAGGGGAGGGAAGCTTTGAGCCTGTGCTGACAGAGGTGAGGGGGTGCTCACATCCCTTCTCTGGCTTCCGTTTTCTCTTCTGTCTGCCAAGGGTACGAGAGAGGATGCTTTCAGGCAGTGTTCCCCCCAAGCTGGGGTCCAGATGCTGTGCATCAGAATCCCAGGAGGAACTTAAATATATATAGTTGCCTGAGCTTCACTTTGGACCGATTACATCCAAATCCCTCAGGGTGGGAGCCAAGCATTTGACCTGTTCTCTGGGTGCTTCTTCCATACCCCAAGGTCCGGAACCCACTCCTCTATGGCATCTCAGGGGAGTCTGGGTGTCCTGTCTCCCGATGTCCCCCCTGCCCTTGAGGCTCGGAATGAAGGCTTGAGTTAAGGGTCCCAGCTATTGCCTCTGGGTGGTAATACCTCAGCCCGCTGTTCCTACCCCCATTTAACAGGTGACAGGTGTGGCTGCCCAGGGACTTGTAGATGATTAGAAACCTCATCATCCCTTCCCAGTAGAGGAACATCTCCTCTTGGGAAGATGGGGGTGGCCCTGCTGGATTAACAAGCACCCCTGGCTTCCCAGGGTTCATGCTGCTCCTTCGGAGGTTGCCAGTCCGAGGGCAATGGCCCAGCTGTCCCCACTTAGCCATCTGAGTTGATCCTTTGTGCCTGTGCTTTTCTACTTGCACTTGAGGGTCCTGCTCAGGCTTCTCTTCAGTCTGATGTGTCTCCTCTGCTGGGTGACCTTGGGAAGACTTAGAAATCACCTGATGTCATTTCTCTTGATTGAAGCAGTTGAGAGCCTGCCAATATTCAAGGAAAGAAGACATAAACCACATCTCAAGAGGAAGAGTCAAAGAATGTGTGACCATGTTTTAAAACTGTCACACATACTGGTACCCTATTGATTACAGTTGCATGTGCTGGAACCCGGGACAGGGGCTAGTTCAGGAGGAGGACTCCAGTAATTTGTAAGTCTCAGGCTCTTGGCCTGATGCCGCCAGTCACACCTGCTCTGTGGAACGGAGTAGTCCTTTCTGCTTTCTTGACCTCCATTCCCATGTGACATTCAGAGCATAAACTGCTGCAAGATCAACAGGATTCCCTCCCCTGTGTCTCCTTGTTGCTGGTGACTGTCTATGTGGTTTGGAGGATCCGTGGCTCACAACAGAGACAATGGGCAGAGTCCAGCCCAACCAGTTTGGGAAATAACCCGAACGGAAGGACTGTACCCCCACTGTCCCTCAGGCACCCTGAGTGGGTGGTAACCCTGCTGTGTCTTGGCATCCAGGGGCAAGGAGGGCCTCCCTGGGCCCTGGGTAATGAGGATCAGCTGGTTTTCCCACACTCCCAAGGAGGCCCTGGAAGTGCTGGGCAAGGGTGAGGATAATGTCGCCCTGGAGGCCCCGCGTTCAGGTGAGGAGAATGCCGAGTGTGCGGATTGACGGCCATAGAGAAAAAGGACAGAGGTGTAGCAGATACCAGTGAGTGGGGTGACCATGCCAAAAGGCTGGTGAAGACAGAAACCCGTGGCTTAGTGCCCAGTCCTCCAGCTCCCCCTCCCATGCCACGGAAGCAACTAAGGAGCTGCCCTGAGGAGGGAGATGAGAAAACCGAGAAGACTGAATTTAAATCTGAAGTTTTTTAGTTCATTTGAAACTGATTACGTTTTCTGTTGGTAGGCAGAATGGGGGTCCCAAAGAGAGAGATAGGGGAACTAAGTCGCATTTTGTTTAGAAACCCCACATTGTAACTAATCCATTTCTTCTTTGGGTCCAGGCAGGGGCTGGCTGCGATATCAGCCCTTTCCAGGTGTGACATCCCACCGTGGGCTGTCCCTGGGCTTCTCGACCTTGTCGCTGCCACTGCTGCTGCTACAACTCAAGGGACTGTCTGAATATACACAGATCACTTCCCAGTGGGTCTCCGCTGGGCCCGGCCACGGTCTGTGGTTTGCCCCGAATCTTTATGTCAACAGATACTATTAAGAAACCACTGTGCCTGGTTCTAGGGACAGCCAGTTGAATAAGACACTGGCCTCCTCCTCAGCACATGTACAGTCTTGTGGCAACAAACAATTGGAAGCCACTTGTTCTAGAACTTCGGTTGGGAATTGCTCCTGATTGCTGCTTTTAAGAATTGGCATCAACACATCTCCTGCTGATCAATGAACACCTACTATATGCCAGGCCCTGTTGAGGTGCTTGGGATAAATCTGGGAACAAACAATATAAATATAAATAAAGGGGCCTTGAAGGTCCGTTTTTATCCCTCTGCCCGTCTTGATCCCGGGGAAGTAGTTATCGGTGCTTCAAGCTGAACAAGCCAAATGATAAATTTAATTATAAGGCATTTCCCACCCCTGTAGTCACCCCCTGAATTCCCATTCCCTTTTGATCCCCAGTCAAGGCCAACTTCAAAAATCCCTTGGTAATCAGCTGGGAGCTTGCAGGCCTCAGACAGCCCTTCAGCAGCCTGTGGGAATGTCCCAAGAGGAACATTTTTTTTTGTCAAAAGAATGACAGGAGTTTAATTACTGTGTGGCCCATATTGGTGATTTCCATCTGACAGAGTGCAGCTCAGACAGTTCCTAGGAAGCCCCGTTGTGTGAGGTTGTGGCCACGGGGCCCTGCACCAGCCAGGGCAAGAGAGAGCCTGGGGCCTACACCCTGGGTGGGGGCAGCAGAAATGCTTTGAATGTCTTGTCTGCATGTGGCCTTGGGTCTTGCCACTGGCTACCGGGGGCAGTTTAATTAATAACGTCCCCTGCTTGTCATTTATCATTAGCAAAACAGGAGGGGCCAGGTTAAGGGCAGCCAAGAGGGCAGGGAGGCACTCTCAAAACAAGGTACATTAATAAATTAAAGTTTTACCCCTCAGTCTCGTGGGGTGGCCGCTATGGGGCAGCCCCACATTGTTTTCCTCTTGTTCAGAGGCCCGTCTCGTCCTTCTGCCAGGCTTTGCAGCAGCTTGTCAGAGGTTTCATCAATGATTGTGTTCTTCCCTGTCAAGTGTCAGTGAAGGGCTGGGTTTGGGAGGTACAAATGGGAAGAAGAGAGAGTGGAATGTGTCTTGGGGATTGGTTCCCGTAGGGGCTGAAATGAGAACTCTAGGGTGGATCCTTCTGGGGTTGGATATTGCTTGGCCTCAAATGTATTTGACAAATTGGAAATTTTTACATTAAAATCTGGGTTTCTGGCTTTTCTTCAAAAAGCAAGATGTGGCAAAAGCCAAGTCCTCTTTTCCAGCTCGGCAACATGCAGCTGATGGCAGGCGTAGGCAGGAGGGCAGTCACGTGAGGCTGGGGAGGTTGTGCCCTGCACAGACACCTGGCAGTCTGCCCTGCAGGTGCCCCGTGGGCAGGATGTGGGCCTTCTAGTGCATCGCCTCCAACAGTCCCCGCTGCCTTACCCTCACCTGCCCCATTCACTTATAGTACCTGCTTGAGTTTTGACTCCCAGCATATTCAGGACACCACTCCATGTCCTCTATGTGAGAACTCCTCATCCTTCAAGGCTTAGCTCAACTCAAACACTCAACTTCAACGTCCTCCAGGCATCTTCCTGGGCTTCCCATGGGGGTGGGGGGCGGAGGGGTATCTCCTCTGTGTTTTCTCAACAGCCCATGCACACATGGCTCTTAATGGCGCTCAGCACACACCATTGTGCTCTAATTTGTTAGCAGGTCCTTGTTCCCCATAGATGCCAATCCCCTTAAAGGCACCCGAATCATTTCTGCTTTCCCTTACCTGACACATAGCACTTAGCCACTCAAAGCTGAATGGATGGCTTTTGACCAAGGTTACATCAGGAAAGGGAGGCCCTCAAGAAGCTGCCAAAATTCCCAAGCCACGAAGGTCAAGAAAAGGTAAAAGATTTTAGCTTTGGGGTTTTGAAATGACATTGGACTCCCAGTTCCCTCTCTTGGATGCTCTATAGGGCACTTGAAATTATATATATATATATATATATATATATATATATATATATATAATCCTTTTCCCCAAGATTATTGAGGTCTGATTGACATATAACATGTGTAAGTTTAAGGTATACAATGTGATGATTCGATACCCCATATAATTACCATTTGTGTGTGTGTGGTGAGAACGCTTAAGATTATCATCTGAACAACTTTCAAGAATACAATACAGCGTTGTTAGCTAAGAACCCATGCTGCGCATTAAACCCCCAGAACTTACTTATCTTATAACTGAAAGTTTGTAGCCTTTGACCAGCATCTCTCCATTCTCCCCAACTCCTTGCCCCAGGAAACCACCATTCTACCCTCTATTTCTATGAGTTTGACTTTTTTTAGATTCCTTATATAAGAGATCATACAGTATTTGTCTTTGTCTGACTTATTTCCCTTAGCACCGTGGTCGGCAAACTGCGGATCGGGAGCCACATGCGGCTCTTTGGCCCCTCGAGTGTGGCTCTTCCACAAAATACCACGGCCTGGGCGAGTCTATTTTGAAGAAGTGGCGACAGAAGAAGTTTAAGTTTAAAAAAATTGGCTCTCAAAAGAAATTTCAATCCTTGTACTGTTCATATTTGACTTGTTGACTAATGAGTTTGCCGACCACTGCCTTAGCATAATGCTCTCAAGGTCTGTCCATGTTGTTGCAAATGGCAGGATTTCTTTCCTTTTCATTGCTGAATAATATTCCATTGTGTATACATACACCACATTTTCTTTATCCATTCATCTGGCAATGGACATTTGTTTCCATGAATTGGCTAGAGTGAGTAGTTCTGCAATGAAGAAATATATCCAGATATATATCCAGAAGTGGGGTTGCTGAATTATAAGGTAGTTCTATCTTTAATTTCTTTTGAGGAACCTCCATACTGTTTTCCATAGTAGCTGTACCAATTTACAATCCCTCCAACAGTGCACAAGGCCTCCCTTCTCTCTACCTCCTTGCCAACACTTGTTCTCTCTTGCCTTTTTGAAAAGCACTTTGACCTGGTGGTTTCCTCTGACCAGACAGCTGAGTGTCTGGGATTTTTCACATTTTGCTTGTAAGGAGGGGAAAGAAAGCATGGCTTTGGAAGCTTCTGCTCTCCACGGACTCATGCCCCACTTCATTGGCCAGAGCAAGACACATGGCCAACCCTGAGTGAGGTCAGTGGGTGAGGAAAGTCGCATCCTTTTCCAGAGAGACCTGTGTAGCACTGGCATTCAAGCAAGTGAATTCCAGGATGGGAGAAGTACCACAGACTTCTGCACAGTGCTCGGGAGGGAAAGGGGCTGACCCTGCCTAGAAGGCAGGGAAAGCTTCCCGGAGGAGGTGGCATATGAGCTGGGTCTTGAAGAATGTGTAAGAGTTCACCAGGCAGGGAAAACAGGAAACATTTAGGCGGAGTGAGAAGGTAAATGGCAGAGAGAAACCAAGATGGTGGCATAGGTAAGCACCTAAACTGCTGCCTCGCACAACAATTTCAAAACTACAACTAAAGGACAGAACGGACACCATCTAGAACCACAGGAAAGCTGGCTGAGTGGAAATTCTACAACTAGAAGGAAAGAGAAAAGCTCACAGAGAATTGGAGGTACAGCAAAGGGTCTTTGTGCGCACAGAGAGGAAGGGCGGCTGAAAGCCTGGCTGACTTTCTCTGGCGGGAGGGGGAAGGAAGCCCCTGACTGCACTGAACCCCAGTTCCAACTGCACTGAACCCCAGTTTCAGGCGAAACCCTGTGGACCCAGGCTCATACAGGGGGAGTCTGGACTGTCAGGTAGAGAGAAAGGCACTCGGAGACCCGGGGGAGCCCCGGCGGGCAGGGGTCTGGAGGCGCATGCGCCGGTGTGCACAAAGACTGCGGAGGTTGCCACAGGCTTTCCCTAGCAGAAGGGAGTTGGAAGCTCCTGACTGCACTGAACCCCAGTTCCAGGCGAGCCCCTGGGGACCCACGCTCTTGCGGGGGGAATCTGGACTCTCGGGCGGAGACTCGGGAGCCAGCGAAGGCAGAGGTCTGGAGGCGCGCACGCGCGCAAGGGCAAGGCTGACGGGAAGCCAAACTGTCTGCTCCGCCCTGAGACTCCACCCCTTCCAAGCTGAGCACAGAGGCTTTTGCAATCTGGCAAGGTTAATCCTATAAGACTGTCTCCAGCATCGAAAATCTCCCTGTGTAGACACAGCTGATCCTCATAGCCAACTGGCCTGCAGGTCAATTCCTCCCAGTGATACCAACAACAATCAAGACTTAACTACAACAAGGCTGTACACACAGTCCACAAAGGGGTGCACCAAGAGTGTCCACCTCAGGTTAACTGGGGAGGCCGACCCACTGGGCCATATAGGAAACCTAGCACAAAAAGCTACCCTACCAACTCAGGGAATCAATGAAAATTCGGCGACAAAGAAACAGATCACAAACGAAAGAAATGGAGGAAAACAAACGACTGGATATAGAATTCAAAACCACGGTATAAGGCTTTTCAAGAATATCCTAGAAAAGGCCGATAAATATAACGAGACCCTCGAAGATATGAAAAAGGACCAACTAGAAATTAAACGTACACTGACTGAAATAAAAAATATTATACAGAGACCCAAAAACAGACTAGAGGAACACAAGAATCAAGTCAAGGAATTGAAATACAAAGAAGCAAAAAACACTCAACCGAAAAAGCAAAAAGAAAAAAAAATCCAAAAAGTTGAAGATAGTGTAAGAAGACTCTGGGACAACTTCAAGCGTACCAACATCAGAATTATGGGGGTGCCAGAAGAGAGAGAGCAAGATACTGAAAACCTATTTGAAGAAATAATGACAAAACTTCCCTCACCTGGTGAAAGAAATAGACTTACAAGTCCAGGAAGCGCACAGAACCCCAAACAAAAGGAATCCAAAGAGGACCACACCAAGACACATCATAATTAAAATGCCAAGGGAAAAAGACAAAGAGAGAATATTAAAAGCAGCAAGAGAAAAACAGTTAATTACCTACAAGGGAGCACCCATACGATTGTCAGCTGATTTCTCAACAGAAACTATGCAGGCCAGATGGGAGTGGCAAGAAATTTTCAAAGTGATGAATAGCAAGAACCTACAACCAAGACTACTCTACCCAGCAAAGCTATCATTCAGAATTGAAGGGCAGATAAAGAGCTTCACAGATAAGAAAAAGCTTAAGGAGTTTATCACCACCAAACCAGTATTATATGAAATGCTGAAAGGTATTCTTAAAGAAGAGGAAGAAGAAAAGGGTAAAGATAAAAATTATGAACAACAAATACATATCTATCAACAAGTGAACCTAAAAATCAAGTGAATTAAAAACCTGAGGAACAGAATAATCTGTTGAATATAATAGAATCAGGGGCATAGAAAGGGAGTGGACTGATAATTCTCAGGGGGAAAGGGGTATTTGGGGGGTTCAGGAAGAGACTGGACAAAAATCATACACCTATGGATGAGGACAGTGTGGGGGAGGTAAGGGCAGAAGGTGGGGTGGGAACTGGCTGGAGGGTAGCTATGGGGGGAAAAAGGAGAAACAATTGTAATAATCTGAGTAAAGATTTATTTAAAAAAAAAAAAAAGAAGGTAAATGGCAAGGCATACAATTGCGAAAAGGCCTGATGTGCTCCCAGTGGCGTGAGGTGGGGGGAGGGGGAAGAGGGAGGAAGAGGAAGGTGAGAGGAGGGAGGGGCTAACTCTGGGCCAGGATGTGGGACGCTTTGGACATCAGGCCGGGGATTCGGGGCTTTTCTCTAAGAGTGAGGCAGAGGGTTAGAAGCACAGAGGCTTCTGAGCAAGGAGGTACCATTTTGAACCCTGGAGGTGGCTGGGTGTTGGTATGTTTTCATCCTAAGTGCAGAGAAGCAGCCAAATAAAAAGGGGTCCTATATCAGGGTTCTCCCTGGAAGAGGCAAGGTTTTCTGCCCTGGAGCCCATAAATGAACGATCTCCCCGGGGCGGGCGGGTGGCATTCGTGATGCTCGGAGCGGGCGCAGCTCGCAGGCCCCTGCGGACAGGGGGGCAGCAGAAACGGCGGTCCTGGCGGGGCTCAGCCCCTCGGACCCGCCTGACCCTGCCACCCCCTTCGCAGGGAGAGAGGCCCCTCCCCAGCCTCCGGAGGCCTGGCGTGGCGGACATTTGTCTGTGATACGATTGTAATTTGGGCCCCTTTTGGCCGCAGTCAATTGTCCTGTTTGCACAGCGCCAGGCTGAAATAGCCCGGCGCGCGCCCCGGGAAATGAGCTCACGGCCGGCCTGGCCGCCGCGGAGAGCGCACGGCAGCCGCCCCGGCGCTTCGGCGCCCCCGCCGGCCCCGTGCGGGCGGAGCTGCTATTTTTTCATTTGACCGACTTAAACAGGTAATTTGAATTAGGATCATGAAAAAGTGCCCCGAAGTGCTCTGTCTGCCACCGAAAGCTCACAGCAAAGGGGCAGGCGCCGCCCTGGGGGGTTTGGGAGGCTGTGGCATCTTCTTCTGGAGGCCAGGGCTCGGTCTGAGGTGCGCTTCTTGGGCTACCTCCCAAGAGGCAATAAAGACGGCAGAACCCGAGGTGACAAATTAGGATTTCACAAAAATGATTTCTCAATAGGACCCTCCAGCCAGGGGCGAGAACGTGTGAAGCGAGGTTCCACCCACCTTCCCGGCCCCTGCGTGCGGCTCAGCATCTATTTTAATTTCCCCAGCGCTGGCGGCTCTTCACCCCTCCGCAGACACAGACTTGTCCGCCTTGTCATAATCGTGGCATGTGTACAGTTCTGTGCTCCCTTTTTTTTTCACGGGCTTTTCATTTCTAAATACTGTCTCTTGTTACACAGTTTCCAACTTACCGTTTTACTAGAGGCAGAGGACTCGTTTGGATGTATGCGCCATCATTTCTAGGACCATCCCCCTAGGTTGGCCCGAGAGGCTGTCTCCAGTTTTCCCCCTCTCATAAATAACATCGCAGTAAATGTCTCTGTAGATAGAGAATTGTTCTCTCTTCCTGATGAATTATTTCCTTGCGATTAATTCCCAGGAGGAAGATTATTGGGCCAAAGGCTATGAACATTTTTATGTCACTTGGTATTACTGCCAAATTGCTTTCCAAAAAGGTGGTGTCTGATAATTTACAGTTCTCAAAGGAAGAGGTAACCCAGTGTGTACACTGCGCGTTCCTATCCACACACAAAGACCATGACCTTGGGGGTCAGAACAGCAGGTGCCCATGGGCAGCCCCAGGTGGGGGTGGAGGTCCGGGTGAAAAGGGACTGGGAGGGGTGGGTGCTGGGAGAGCCCCCGCCCCAGGGTCAGTACTTTCTGGAAGGGCAGGCTTCCTGGGTTTGGGACTCCTTCTCCCGCCCTTTCTGTCCTCTCTGTCAGGTGTTCAGACCTGTCACTCCCAAGCCCCCACCGTACTGTCCACTCCTCAGAGTCCCTTCTGACAGGGCCACCTTCTGTCCACTTCTCCATGGCACAGCCGTGGGAGGAAGACCTGGGAGCATAATGAGTCTCTGTGAAGGACTCCTGGGTGCCCGGGACAGCACTGATGTGGCCGATCTACCCAGAACTTCATCTCATACAAAGTTGGGGCCCACGTTCCCTGCGGGGCTACGTTCCCTGAGTAGAAGTCAAGTCTGTCTTCCCTTAGCCCAGTGGTTCCCTTCAAGTGCTTTCTTCCTACAGTTACCAGGAAAATAACACACAGACCATGACGTCAGCTGGTGATGCCACAACACGGGTGGGAGAAAAGACATCAGCACATGGAATGGCTGGGGTGTGGCCCGCAGGGGTTTGTCTTTAGTTGAGTCTCCCCTGGATCCGACACGGAGCTATGGGCTGAGGTAGTGAGACCTCTTGGAATGGTTGCCAGGGTGGCAGGTGTGAAAACAAGCTTCGGCCACGCACAGCAAGGCCGGGGCAACGAAAGCAAACCCCGTAAGGGCCAGCGGAAGGAGCCGTTTGCCCTGGCTGGGGAGTTTGGAAAGCTTCTTTGATGAAGGGAATTTGGGTCGAGCTTTCAAGAACGTGTAGGATTATAGGAAATGCTGAAGGGTGTTCTTTAAGAAGAGGAGGAAGAAGAAAAAGGTAAAGATAAAAATTATGAACAACAAAATGACAAATACATACCTACCAACAAGTGAATCTAAAAATCAAGTGAATAAAAAATCTGATGAACAGAATGGACTGATGAATATAATAGAATCAGGGACATAGAAAGGGAGTGGACTGACAATTCTCAGGGGGAAGGGGGTATGAGGGGTGCGGGAAGAGATTGGACAAAAATCTTACACCTATGGATGAAGACAGTGGTGGGGGGTAAGGGTATGGGGTGGGGTGGAGAATCAGGTGGAGGGGAGCTATGGGGGGAAAAAAAGAGGAACACCTGTAATAATCTAACAATAAAGATTTATTAAAAAAAAAAATAACGTGTAGGATTGTAAAACCTTGATGGGGAGGCATCATTCCAGGTGAAGAAACAGCAGAAGCCAAGGGATGGAGGGAGGTAAGGGATGGGGGAAGGGCTTCCACACATCAAAACGACCTCTGACCATCTGACAACCTCTAACACCCTTCAGTGTCATGACAACAAGCCTCCCTCCCTCTCCCCCCAGCTCATCCTGACAGCCCAGTGGAAGGTCAGAGAGAAGCTCCCCACGTTGATCAGCTGGTCCTGAGTTGGGTGAGGGTAGCTGCCCCTCCATTCTGAGGCTTTCCCTCCCCAGCGGCCCCCCAGAGCTAGACATCTGCACAAGACCCACAGCAGAGCCCTGGGTGCTGGTGTCTGGTCCTGCCCTGGGAAAGTCCAGCTTGGGGCTGGAGGAAGGGAGCTGTTGTCTAGGAGAGGCATGGATTTAAGTCCCAACTCTGCTCCCTACTGGTTGTGCGCACTTAGGCAAAGGACGAGCAGCTCTGACCCTTGGTCTCCTGGCCTGTAAAATGGGAATAGTAATAACTGTGCCCATACCCATTCCCCCGATTGACCCTCACCACTATTGGACTGTCTTGTACAGAAAATCCAGGTGCCTGCCCTTTGGGAAGTTCCTCTTGCTGCCCCACCCCCCTCCGCCGCCCATTGTAGAGTGGTGGTGGGGGGGGGGGCCTAGAACACAACCAGGGTCTTGAGGGGCAGGGATGGGCGAGGTGATCAGAGCTTGTTCTTTTCACTGGGGAATGTGGGAGAACGTGATGAGCAGTTCAACTTTCTGAGTTGTTCTAAGCCTCTTCCCCAGCCTTCCTCTCCATTCTGGAGTGTCCCCTCGCCCTTCCAATAAATTCCCAGCTTGCTCAAGTTAGCCGGAGTCGAGGTTTAAGGTTTGCCGCCAAACAATCCTCCCAATTCAGCTCTTCTATCCAATTCACAGGGTTGTCGTGGAGATTAAAGATGAGTGCACATTGCAAGGGTGGCAGAGACAGTTGTGGACACCATTATTATTCTCAGTTCATCTTCACAACAGCCCGTGCATGAGGCAGGTGGCATGCCCACTTGTAAAATGAGGAGGCAGAGGCTCAAAGAAATCAAGGGACCCTCCTGAGTTTCTTTTCTAAATGGCAGAGCAGGGACTCAATCCCAGGCATGTGTGATCGCAATGTCCCCGAGCCATACGCTGCCCAGGGCTCCTTCTGTGCTGGGGCACCTCGCCAAAGCATCGCCCCTCAGCAGGAACCACACTGCCTTCCAGAATGCCTTCTGCAGCTCAGGTATTGGCCCGGCAAAGCGGGGCAGGATCCAAGGACAGTGTTCTGGAGTGCGTGTGCGTGAGGGGGAGGGGAGCATCCAGGCTCTCCACGTGAGCACCCTGCAGCCCAGGGCTTGTCCCTGCTTCTCAGGTAAAACTTGGAAACCTCAACCCCTAATTACCGCCTGGCACAGGGCACCCAGTGGTTTCCGGGTGGCTTGTCTTGACTCGCGCAGTCTTCCTAGGACATGGGTCTGGGCTAAATTTAAGCACCGTCACAGACAATTTAACAGTTTTCTGTGGGGGGGTAATTTAATGGTAAACCATAATTACCGATACAACTGATACCTTAATTCCCAAAACAATCTGTGGAGGTGTGTGGAATTCAAATCAGTCCAATTAGAATTCCATCTTCTCATAATAAAATACAGCATAATTGCTAATTGCCCCCCTGGCTCACAATATTTTAAGGCAGAAAGTTGAGTTTGTTTTTTAATATGGCTTTTATTTTAAAGTGTTTGTCTTCAGTTTGGACCATTGCCCGTGAGAGGGGGAAAGATCCAAGTCTCTGCACTCAGGGCTCCTGTGGGTCCTCAGAGCTTCTCCCCTTGGCAAGAGCAGAGGCCAGCTATGCACGGGGCTCCACGCACGTCTGCGGTCCAGCTCTCTGCAAGACCAGGAGAAGCTCTGAGGACATAAGTCACTTGAGTTTTAGGGCACTTTGCAGTTGACAAAGCATTCTTTGTTTGTTTGTTTGTTTGTTTGTTTGTTTGTTTGTTTGTTGTTAATCCTCACCTGAGGATATTTTTCCATTGATTTTTAGGGAGAGTGGAAGAAAGAGGGAAAGACAGACAGAAACATCGATGTGAGAGAGACACATCAATCGGCTGCCTCCCGCATGTGCCCGGACCAGGGCCCAGCCAGGGAGGAGCCTGCAACCACGTTACGTGCCCCCGATTGGAATCGAACCCAGGACCCTTTGGTCCACAGTCTGAAGCTCTATCTGCTGAGCCAAACCGGCCAGGGCTTAACAAAGCATTCTGACCAGCACCAGAGTCAGACATGCAGAGGCTGAAAGCCAAACCATAGGATGTGGGGCAAGTTCTTTAACTGCCACCTGACTCAGTAGTCTAATCTGTAAAATGGGTATAATAATTGACCTTCCGCGTGGGGTTATGAAGATTGGTGCAGTGCCTGGCACATGTAAACACTCCAGAAATGGTAGCTGGGTTATATTATAAATTTATTCATTTGTACTTCACAACATACTGAGTATGTTCAGTATGAGAAACACATACTGAACACTGTATGTGCCAGGCATAGTTTTAGGAGCTGGTTCAAGGTGCTGGGGATAAAACAGTGTACATATCAGACCAAGACCCTGCCTTTGTGTGACTTCCATTCTAATGGGGAACAGATGATGCTAAACCAGTGAAGATGTAAAATAACCTCACCCTTCGAGAGTGATGGGCTGTGGTCCACGTGGTGTGGTCAGGGAAGACCTCCCCGAGGAGAGGCCCTAGGTGGTCAGGCAGCGAATGCCACGAGGAAGACATGAGGACCTGAGGGGCTGTGATCGCAGCTCTCCACCGGGAAGCTGCCCTCAGGATCACCTGGAGGTTGCAGGGGAGGAGAGAGTGCTCAGGCAGTGGAGTCGGAGAGACCTGGCTTCAGATCTGGCCCTGGACCGCCTTGCTGAGTTCCCAGGTCTGGGCCAACGGCTTCATGCCTCTCAGGCCGCAGCCCCTGTAAAACGAGAACAAGAGCGTGTGTCACAGGGTCCTTGGCAAGAGTTGTATGGGATCGTGCGTCTCAAGAACTGGGCCCTCAAGCAGTCCCAGGTCTGTCCCCCTACTGAAACTGAGGCCCAGAGAGGGCGTTGACTTGCCCAAGGTCACACAGCAAGTTGTGGCAGAGAGGAGGCAGGTTTTGGTCCAGTGTCCTTCTCATCCTTCCTGACAGCCAGGAGGCAGCTTCTCCAGGGGCCAGGCAGAGGGTCTCTGCAGGACAGTGGCTGACAGGCAGCAGGCCAGAGAGGAAGCTGCAAAGAAGGGAGGATGCATGTCAAACAGAGGCACCCCAAGTTGATGAGCCATCTTGATTTCGAATTCAGGTTTTCAGTTATTTTGAACTGTTGGGCATGTTGGAGACACAGGGAAGAGGAGGACTGTTTCAGGGCCTGGGGGAGGTTGGAGGGATGGCAGGGACTGGTCTGGGATGGAGACCTATTGCCCAGGACAACCCCCTTTGGCTGAGAAGCCCTCGGGCATTCCCAGACGGCTCTCCCCTCCCCGTTTGACAAATCCCACTTCCCAGCTGAGATCCAAGGGGCCTCCAAGATTAAAAACCTGGTCACCCACTGGTTATGGGGCAAATGGCTCCTATTACAAGAGGGCTCCAGGGGCCTGGGAACTCAGCAAGGGGTGGGCAGGCGCCTGCTGACACCATCTTATCCAAGTCCAGGGCCATTCACTGCCCACATGGAGGTGGGGGTCTGAGGGCCCACCTGCGTGCCCTGCACCTCACAGTAATTACCACTCCTTGGCTGGCCACTGTCCAGACCACCCCACAGATGGGAACCTGGGTCCCAGGCTGAACAGAGCTCAGCTTCCTGCTCAGAAGTGCCCCTTCCCACGGCTGGGGCCTGGGGGAGGGGGTTTGGGGGATGGATTCAGACTTCCAGCAGCCTGTGGGAGAAGCAGCAAAATTCAAAGACAGAGTCCCTAGAAACAGGGCAAGTCCCAAGTCCCTAGACTGGGAAGGCTGTTGGGGTTTCATTCACATTTTTAGCCAACGGACCCCTTCTGCTCCCATGCCCTCAGAGGCCTTCTGGATATAATGTTTGACTCCTGGGTTCCCTCACTCATGACTTCTGCGATGGCAGATGCAACTGGTACACCGAACAAGCACAGCTCCTGGTATCATCAAAACACAACTTTATTTTTGTCTCCCACCTTCCTTTAAATATTCTTCCGTGAAAGTAATCTCCCCTGTTTCTGAATGAAAACTCGCACAGGCCCATGACTTTCTGCACACTCTTACGTACAAGAGAGTCCTGACATCACTTTAAGTCACAAACACCATCAGTTCGGACACTGGGATTTCTGGAATCTGTACAATACCAATGTGGCAAGAATGATCCCTTCGAGTAACAATAAGTAAAATAAGACATGTGTATCCTGACACAATTCTCATTTACTCACTCGTTCTGCAAACTCTGGCTGAGGGTCTGTGGCTGATGCTGGCTGGGAGAGCTCCACAGTCTTGTCTGGAAGTGCACAGACCCGCGCTCGGCCATGGATCTCACAAGGAACAGAACCTCCATGACACCCTGGGTAAGAAGAAATCCATCTCTGTTTAGGCAACAGTCAGAAAGCATGGTGCTCTACAGCCACTTCTAAAGACCACATCTCATTTAACCTTCAGCAGTGACCACTTTACTGAAGGGGAAACTGAGCCCAAGAGAGGTTAACTAACGTGCCGGACGACGCTCAGTGAACGGCAAAGTTTAGGATCCAATCCACGTCTTCTAGCCCCAACTTTGGAGATCTCTGTTTCACCACCAGCCGCCTGTGCACTTAGGGCCACGATGTGACTCTCTTTTGTTGTCTTTGTGGAGAAGAGCGAAGCGGGGAACTTGTACTCTGAGAAATAACCAGGGAGGAAGGGCAGGCGGGCTAAATCCTTCACCACTGTCAGCTTTAGAAATCTGCCAGGCTCAGACCAGGGAAGCTGCAAAGCAAACGGCAGCCTTTAACTCCAAAAATCTGAGAAACTAGGTGAGTCCTCAAGTGCTAGGATATTATTGGTGAGAGGAAGAACTTCAGGAAAAATTAAGGTTTGGTATTACCAGGGGTGAAAACACTATTGGGAAGTTGTAATGAATAGCACAATGGCTGCCAGCAGCTCCTGGCTCACATTCATTCTCCCAACTGCCCCAGCATTAGAGATTTTCTTTTCCCAAGAATTCAGGAAAAGAGTCCCAGAATAGATCCTCATTGGCCCTGGTGGGTCCAGCTTGTCCTCCCTGAACCAATCACTATAGCTGGAGCATTCAGTGACCTGATTGGCCAGTCCTAGGTCACATGACTGGTCTTATGTGAGGCAAACTGGAGTCAGCACCTCATGAACTACATGTACTGCATTTAGGGAAAGGGTTATTACCAGAGAGGGGAACAGGGAAACTGTAAATTAGAGACCTACGAAGGCTTTGTACAGATGAAGGGCTTCTACTGTATAAATGGGCAGTAGGAGTAGTGGATGCTTTTATCCCAGGAAAAATGGTCCAAATGGGGTTCAGGGAGGTGAATCAGGCAGCAGTGAAACTGTTGCTTTTTGGGACTTTTAATCATTAGATGTCAATGAAACATACATTAAATGTATTAATATAAATTACTTAGCAATATGGCATCATGACTAAGAGTAAAACCTGATTTTGTTTTACTTACCAGTGATTTTGAGGAAGTTGCTTAACTTCTCCATGACTCTGTTTCCTCATCTGCAAAATGGGTATAATAATGATAGTAATAATAATAACAGTAACTGTTTCCGATTTTTATGTGCAGATTAAATGAATTCATACACACAAGGCACTTCAAGCAGGGGTAGCCCAAGTATTTGCTTCAGTTCCCAAGACTTGGGACACCTCAGGCCCTGGGGGAGCCTCCAGCTCTGGCTGCACAGACCTGACCAGCTGGCCGGGCAGTGGCCTGAGCGGTGACCCAGTTGCCCGCTGTCCTCTGCAGCCTCTCTTGGCTGACAAACAGGAAAGTGGCAGGGCTGCCTGGGTGCCCATGCCACCCCCACAGCCCTGTGTCTGGCCCCAGCCCTCGTCGCTACTTGAGGCTGCGGTGAACTTGGATGGCGCTGCGCTCAGTGCAAGCCACAGCCCGTCACAAATGGCCCTGTGGCGAGTCCCGAGCACATTTATAATGGATGAAATCAGGGGCGAGAGCTCCTGGCTGAGGTGTTCAGTAAATAAAACCCTGGCTCTTGAGAGGGGCAGGGATGCTTGATAGAAAACACAAGGACGGAAAGGTGGGGGCAGCCCGCTCAGAGTGCTTACAAGGCCCCACCTCTCAGCTTTTGCTGGTATTAGTAACCTATTTTGAACATTTTCAGTCCTACAGAAATTTGCAAGATTATAAACTGCCATAGCCCTGACTGGTTTGGCTCAGTGGATAGAACGTTGGCCTGTGGACTGAAGGGTCCCAGGTTCGATTCCGGTCAGGGCCGTGTACCTTGGTTGCGGGCACATCCCCAGTGGGAGGTGTGCAGGAGGCAGCTGATTGATGTTTCTCTCTCATCGATGCTTCTAACTCTCTATCCCTCTTCCTTCCTCTCTAAAAAATCAATAAAATATATTTAAAAAATAAAAATAAATAAAAAATAAACTGCCATATAGCTGTCACCTAGTCACCCAGTCTTCACATTTTGCCACATTTGCTTTAGTTCTTCCTCGCTATACATATGGACATCTACTATAATAATATACACACTATGATTTTTACTCTTTTCTTTTTGTTGAACCACTTGAGAGTAAGTGGCAAAGATCATAACCATCCCCCCAAATATTTCAAAGAAAAATATTTCAAGAACATTCTTTTATATTTCTTCAGGAGAATAATCAACATCAGGAAATTGAATATCAATAGAATACTACGATCTAATATATAGTGCAGTCCGTTTTCAAATCCCACAGGTTGCCTAATACCATCCTTTATAACAATGTTTGTGTGTTGTTTTTTTCAATCCATCCTGACAAACTCTTCAATAGTCAGGGTCTCAGGGAGTTGGCTCCTGTGCCCCCCCCCCCAAACCCGCTCCCTCCCCCCCCACACTGCTGGACACCCTCCCCCCACCCTGGGTTTGGAATCTGTAAGGACAGTGTGAGCCAAGTCAAGCCAGGGCCCTAGGGCCTTTTGCCAGCCCTCATTCTCCTGCTTTTCCTTGAGGTTCCCCCTCCCTTATCTGGCTCTTCCTGCCCTTACTCCCCTCCTACCTCTCCATCACCCCCACTGCCTTCTCTGCCCCCCAAACTAGACCTTCCTCCGCATCCGCTCGTACCTTTCTGCTCCTCTCAGTCAGCCCCAGCTCCTCTCTCCAAGTGGGGACGACTCCCACCTCTCCAGTCCCGCCCTGTCTCTGGGACCCTAGACATGAGCCCTGGTGGCCTGTGGTCCTCTCACACTGAACGGGGTTTAAGCTGAGCCCATCATTAGGGGAGGGGCTCTCAGGACTGAGACTCAGAGAACCCTCCCGGAGTCCATTCAAGTTCCAAGGTCAGCATTGGCTGGGCTACTGGCTTCATTTTTCTAAAATTCTGATTTCAAATGTCACTCCTCAGCCCCTGCCTGAGGTGGCTGGTCTTCCCCACGGGATGAAGGAACCCTCCTGAGCTGGCCCTGAAGTGCTTCTCCAATTGCGTCTCAGTTTACCTTTGCTCCCAGGTACACCCTCCCCTGTAGCCTATGGGGACTCCCCATTCTCCTACCCTGCCCCCAAGCACACTTTGCATCCTTTGCCTTATCTTGTGATCAACAGGTTTTTACTAGGACCTACTATGTGCAAGGCACTGTCCGTGTTGCTAAGGAGCAGGGGGCACCCAGCAGTCCATGTCTTCATGGAGCCTGCAGTCCCCGGAGCACCCTAGGGTGCCTCCCCCCACCCCACTTCTCCTTCCTGCCCCTCCCTCCAGGCTGGGCCACTCAGGGCCTCAGCGACCAATGCCTCTCCTGCCACTGGGCTGTCAGGCACATAAGTATATCTTGCCTTGTGTCTGATTATTCTTTTAGGTATTTTCTTTTTTTAAATTGTAAAACTAATGTGTGCATCCTTTCCTTAAAAAAAAAAAAAAAAGTGTCTTCAGCTGCTGGCCTTCACGCCCCCTTCCTAGCAGAGGACAGCCTTGATTTCCCCAGACTGCCCTTCTCTGGCAGATGGGCCAGCTCCGGGGACCCCACGGCAATATGGGTGTGAGCTATGCTGCAAACAACGGAATCAAAGCCTTTTCTGAGAGTGGGAAGAGTTTTCCAGGGGTGGGGAAGAGAGAGGCGGGAACATAGAGAATTGAGTTCTTGTTGGAAATTGGGGGCCCCACAAAGGGAGCCTCCGTGTCTGGGAAGCCCAAGAGAGCATGTTAAAATGCAGGCCCTGAAAAGCCACCAGGAAACCATGCTGACGGACTGCATGACCTCAGCCTCTCGGAGATGCTGTTTCCCCACGGGAACAGACATCACCACACTTTGTAGGGAACAGCAAGTGGCACAAAAACCCTTTGTTAGACGGTGACATTGGCACAGAGGTGAGGGCGCGCTGCTTTCCTGGGCGAGGGCCTGGTCTGCGTGCCATATCCCTTGAGGCCCGGAGCCACTCGAGGACAAGGGTCACATTTATCCATATTCCTTCTCCGTGGGCAAGCAGGAACACAGCACATTTATTATGCACCTACTGTGGGTCCCCCACATATGACGAGAAGGAACCTCAGCGCTCAGACACACCCTCTATACAGATGGGAAAATCAAGGCTTGCAAAAGTGACTTGACTCCCTCAGGTAGTGATGGGGCCGGCACTCAGACCCGAGGCGGGAGGGAGGGAATGAATGAAGTGAAATGGGGCGGCGGTCAGTGTGAACAAGAGCTGATCTCTGACGAGTCTTAACCTTGACTCTGCCCTTTGGCCAGGTCAGTACTGCTGTATCTCTTGATGTGCAGGGCATGGAGGGCAGACCCCAGGGCCCAGGTGTGGGCATGTGCCAGCAGCCTTTGCCCGTGGGCTGCCCGGCTTTGCCACCCTGCTCCCGGAGCGCCAGCTTCTCCCCAGAGCACAGGACACCACTCCCGGTTACTCTGGCCCAGTTTCTTACCCGCTGCTCTGCAGTGGCAGTGTCCCAGCGCCGCTATAAATAGCGTCTCTCCTGGGCTCCAGACGGCCAGTTGGCAAACACTGTAATTTGCTGAAAAGTTTGGAATGTGTCTAAAAATGAAGAAGGCAAATGAGACGAGCCTTGAGGGGGTGCGACCAGCGTATCCATTTCAGAGGAGGCCCAAGCCACTGCCCCGCTCCTCGCCAATGTCTTTACAAGGGCACTGCAGGCCAGGGCTCAGGGAGAGGGGACAAATGTGGGTCTAGGAAGTAAATATTATCATTTCCACCGACAGAGGCCACCTCCTGTATTGGCCTCACCCCTGACCTTCCTGACCCAAGAGGAAGAGGGGCGGCCACTGATGGGAGGGGCGGCCACTGCTTACCCCTTTCCTGGACTATGCTAGCTGCATCGAAGGGGACGTGGTGAGCACATAAGGATTGCGAGAGCCAGAAGAAAGCCCCCCAAATAATTTCATCCAACCTCCCCCGCCCCCCACCCCAGTTTGCAAATGAGGAAGTGATTAGACAAAAGCCAAACAGGACGTTGCTTCAGAACTAGATGTAGGTCAAGGGGCTTGGGCTCCCAGTTTAGTGCCACCCAAGTCTTGGGCTCACACCTCCTGTGAGGGGTCACCTCTCAGAGGGATGGGGGCAGGGTCCGTGCTGACATCGGAGAAGGCGCTGAGTCTTTCTGATGTTCTGGTCTGATCGGCACTGCAGCCATCGTTCTCCTCGTGGCCCCAGCGGGTGGATTCATCCTCACCCCTGAGCCCGGGAAAGGCTCAAGTGGAACTCACTGCTCTGCCCCAAGCAGGACCAGGCTGTGCCCAGCCTCAGGCGGAGCTCACTGATTAAAAAGCATCTCATTATTCTCGGTGCTATCTTCAGGGGGTTGGTTTTCCTCTAAAGCAAGAATCAGAGCATTGGAAATAGTGGTAGACTGGGGATCAGGAATTTTGAGATGGACCCCCAGATCCAGCACTGTCTCACTACCTGACCTTGAGCAAGTCATTTCCCTTCAAAGAGCCTCAGTTCATCCATATAGAAAACTATTATGACAACAAAAGCTCCCATTTATAGAGGACATAACCATGCAATATATATATATTAGGGTCCCTCAGCCCGGCCTGCCCCCTCTCACAGTCCGGGAGCCCTCAGGGGCGGGAGGTGACCCAGCAATCAGGGGAAGGCGACACCCCATCACACCTCTGCTGCTGCCACTGCTGGCAGCGCAAGCCTCGGCCGGCCCTGGTTACCTAAGCCTCGGGCAGCCCTGGGCGGCTGGGGGGCTGAGGGGACTGGGGGACTCCAGAGGCAGGTGTCCCAGCGGGGGTGAGGGGACTGGGCGCCGCCATCTTGTGACTGTAGGTGCCGCCATCTTTAAGGGCATGGCATCAATTAGCATATTCCCTCCTTATTGCCTGTGGGTGCTGCCATCTTTGAGGGCGGGGCAGTAATTAACATATTCACTCCTATTGGCTGTGGGCGCCACCATCTTTGCCACGGCATGAGGGTCAATTAGCATATTCCCTCTTTATTAGATAGGATATATTCTCTTTGTCCTCATAACAACCATATGTGCAAGATGTATTTTTATCCTATTTTACAGATGAAGAAATTGAGGCAGAGAGAGTAGATAAGTTGTCCAAGATCACATCGTATTTTTTTTTTAAAAAAAGCTTGAAAGCCATTGCATTCGATGTTCTGAAGTTTCTCCAGCCTTAGTAATTCTGCTTTGGGTGGCTCCAGACACAATAGGAACTAGTCATAGCACAGCTGGTAGCTCCTCGCTCTTGTCTGTCAAGCGGCGTTGTTTGAGGCAGAGGTCGGCAGGAAGCAGGGACAATGCACATCCATGGAGAGGTTGTCCGCTAGGAAGGAGCCAGGAAGCCCTGGTCTTGGCCCATCAGCTGTGGCCATATTTCTCTCCGCGGAAGGCATCTGCCTCCCTGTGGGTGCACCGGCCGGGAATTGTGGCTGAAAAGCGACATCTCGTGGCCAATTGTAGAACTGAACCTCATCAGAATTTTCATTTTCTCTGAAGCTCAGACTCTAGCAGGGGTCCTCAAACTACAGCCCGCGGGCCACATGCGGCCCGCCGAGGACATTTATCCAGCCCACCGGGTGCCGCTGCCTGTCCTGCTTAGCAGCCGACTCGTCCCGGGTCCGCAGTGCGCATAGGAATTTGTTCATAGTTTTTTTTTTAAACTATAGTCCGGCCCTCCAATGGTCTGTTTAAAAAGTTTGAGGACCCCTGCTCTAGAGCCTAGAGAACGCCTGCTAGACTCTAGAGCAGGGGTTCTCAACCTTTCTAATGCCGCAACCCTTTAATGCAGTTCCTCATGTTGTGGTGACCCCCAACCATAAAATTACTTTCGTTGCTACTTCATAACTGTAATTTTGCTACTGTTATGAATCATAATGTAAATATCTGTGTTTTCTGATGGTCTTAGGCAACCCTGCTAGCGGTTAGAACCACTGCTGTAGAGCCTAAGACCATCGGAAAACACAGATATTTACATTACGATTCAGTTATGAAGTAGCAACGAAAGTAATTTTATGGTTGGGGGTCACCACAACATGAGGAACTGCATTAAAGGGTCGTGGCATTAGAAAGGTTGAGAACCACTGGTCTAGAGGATCATGAAGAATGGGTCGAGATATTATGTTATAAATATTATAGATTTGGATGTCCACTAAATTATTTGCAGAGTTTCTTTTTAAATGCAAAGGCACCAGGGCCTCACCTTAAACCCAGAAAACCAGAACTCAAGGAGAAGGAGGGGAGAATCTGATTTTTTGGGCCCAGGCGATTCTGTTGCAGCCTAGCTGAGAACCCCAAGTAGAGACGGCTTTTAGGGGTACCTGTGCTGGTCAGAAGTCCTCTCTCTCTTTCTCTCTCTCTCTCTCCCTCCCTCTCTCTCTCTCTCTCCCTCTCTCTCTCTCTCCCTCCCTCTCTCTCTCTCTCTATCCCTCCCTCTCTCTTTTCAATGCAGTGGTTCTCAAGTGAGGTGATTTTGCCTCCCAGGGGGCACTTGGCAATGTCTGAAGACATTTTTGGTTGTCACGCCAGGGGGTGCTGGCATGTAGCGAGCAGAGGCCAGGGATGCTGTTGAACATCCTCCAATGCACAGGGCAGACCCCCAGAAAAAGAACGATTCAGTCCAAAATGTCAGTGTTGCTGTGGCTCCGAGCCCTGCTTTAATGCGCACAGGGGCTCCTCACTTCAGCCCCGGGGATCGGGACTCGCCTCCTTCATCCTCCCCACCGGGACCGGCAGGGGCAGGTTCTCAGTCCAGGCTGAACGACGAGAGTGCAGGGAGAGGTACTTTGAGGGGAAATATGTCATGTGCACCCATTTGAAAACCTCCTTAACATGCACACGGTTCTGGGTGCACTTCTACATGACTCAGACTTCCTGCAGCTGAAAAATCTCACTCTCCAGGTGGGCGGGGCCCCACTAGATCAAATACCAGCTGGGGGGATGGGGTAGAGCGGAGTGACAGGAGGGTTCGGACCCAGGACATAGGGATTAAATCTCAGGTCTTCCAAGCTGTGTAACCCTGGGCAAGTCACACCACCTCTCTGGGCCTTAGTCTTCCTCTGTACCGTGAGGCTGACACACCCCTTCCCGGGTCGCTGTGAGGGTTAAATGGCATCGTGAGCATGAAGCGCTGAGCCTCCAGCCCGGCCCCATATGTGCTCATTACATGTTAGCTACTATTGGCGTTACTGCTACTCGTGCGGCACTTGGTTGTGTGCGGCCGCTGCGCTGCCAGCGACGGGCTATCGGCCACATTGTATGTGAACGTGAGCACCAATGAAGCATAACTAAGGAATGCCGCCGGCAGCGGGGCAGAGGCTGCTCGGCCCACGGACTCAGAACCTCGGAGGGAGGGGCCTGGGAAGGAACAGTTGTCATAAACTCCCAGGTAAGTCTGGGCAATCTGGCTTTAATAGGAAGACTCTGGAGTGACCCTGCCTGGGTTTTCAGCTCCAGGTTCTGCTGCTTACTGATTGGGCATTCTGAGGCAAGTTACTTCACCTCTCTGTGCCGTGGTCTCCCCACCGGCTCAGAACCTGCCCAGCACTATTCTGGCATTCAGTGGGAGTCAGCCAATGGCAGCTCAGCCCTTCTTTTCTCTAGCCCTATAACTGGGAGATTTTTTTTTTAACCTTCATCTTCCATACAAGGCCTGTCTCCTGGTCCCAGCATTTCCCTCTGATTCATCTGTTTTCCTCAGCCCCTGCTGTTCTGAAGTGGGGGTATTTGTCACCCACTGGCCACCCCACAGACTTCCCCATCTCTCCTACCCACCGCCTCGGTGAGTCCTTCCAACAGTAGCAACAACAGCACCCACACGGGGATTTACAGTTCTGAAAGCATTTTTCCTAATCGATTCTTCCCAATCATCCTGGATCATCAGCAGGATGTCCCTTACACGAATCTGCCTCTAGGACATGTTCCTGCCTTCACTGTTGTTGCCGTGGTGGCGGTCCACAGCCTTTGAATCTGAACTGCTCCTCTTCTGAGCTACTCGCACACCTAAGGCCACCCGAGGTCAAGCTCCATGTTCCTTCCCATCGGAAACACTCCTCTGTGCCCCACCATTCCTTGGGCTTCCCCCTTCCACTACCCGCCCCCCGCCCCCCCCCCCCCACACACACACACACGGTGGTGCCCAGGCGCCAGCAGGGGGAAGCGGCAAAGTTTCAAGATTTCATTTGTAATTCTTTGCAGATGAAATGTCACAAATATTGGAAAGACAGAGTCATAAATCTGATCCTAATATAGCATAGAGCTTATTAATGAAGAATAAATCACTGGGGCGAACCTCCCTGGAGTGCTCCGCCGGGGCCCGTGGAGAGGATGGCATATTTATGTGCAAGTGGATCGTGTCTTTTACTTTCTCAGATATATGGCCAAGGCGGATTTGTTAGGGCAGTAGCCTTAACATCAACCAATTATATTTTTTTTCTAGAGAAAATTAATCTATTCTATAGAAATCTCCTAAGCATTTATTGGATTAGGACCACATCCAAATGTAGAAAATTACACACACACACACACACACACACACACACACACACACACACACACACTCTGTAGGACTCTGAAATAGAACAGCTATACAACCTCCCCCCAGGGTGCTCCCTGCCTAAAATATTCAGCTGAAGGGGCTGGAGGGGCCCACCCTCACTGCACAGGTGGGGAGACCAAAGCCCAGAAAAGGGACAGCCTTACAGTCACCGGAATTGCTATGGCTGATGTGCGACAAGAACCCCCAAAACATGCCCTAACCGGTTTGGCTCAGTGGATAGAGCGTCGGCCTGCAGACTCAAGGGTCCCAAGTTTGATTCCGGTCAAGGGCATGTACCTTGGTTGTGGGCACATCCCCAGTAGGAGGTGTGCAGGAGGCAGCTGATCGATGTTTCTAACTCTCTATCCCTCTCCCTTCCTCTCTGAAATCAATAAATTATATTTTTAAAAAAAGAACTCCCAAAAGATGTCCACATCCTCACCCCCTGCTCGCCCCAGCGTGAACACGGTACCTTCCACGGCAAAGGGGGCTTTCCAGGTGGGATTACGTGAAGGAGATGATCCTGGATGGGCCAGTATGATCAAAGGGTCCTGAAAGGAGAGAGGGAGGGAGGCAGGAGAGTCGGGGAAGGAGAAGTGAGGGCAGAACAGAGGCCAGAATGATGGGGGCCATGAGCCAAGGCCCGGCAGCCTCCAGAAGCTGGGAAAAGCGGGGAGACACGCCCTGCCTTCGAGCTCCAGCAGGAAGGCGCCGGGGGACGCCTGGGTCGGGGACTGCTTCCCTGCAGAACAGCAAGATGCTTGTGCTGCTGAAGACACTGACCTTGTGGTCTGTTGCAGCAGCAAGAGGCAACTCTCATGGTTCGAGCAGAGCTTTGTCACGGCAAACTGTGCTGGCAGTGCCTGCAAACAGAGCCAGAGAGGGACCCCACCCCCCAAGGTTAACCCAGTCATCCCTGGCATCTAGGGTCGCTTCCTGTCCAGAGGCCACAGCCATCGCCTCTGCCTGCTCCTCCCTTGTTGGTGACCCCCCCCCCTGCGTGCTGGCTGCAGTGGGGTCCCCTCCCGTCTCCTTGGTCCCTCCTCTGCAGCCTGACCCACCTCGGTCTCGGGAGAGTCGGGGACTCCCCTGCAAGGTTAGCTAGCACCCTTCCCCTCTCCCATCGCTCCTCTCAAGGACCTTTCTTACCTCTGAGAAGCTAAGGAAACAATGACCTTGGCCAAGGCGTTTTCCCTGCCGCCTCTCCTGTTCTCAGCCACCTTCCCCAACAGCCTCCGGAGCCAAAGAGCGAGACTGCCCTGCTCTATGCCCCTTTGGGGGTCTGCTCCAGGCTAGGGACCCCTCCCTCCATCCCGGGCCCTCCGGACAGAGATGTGGCTCAGAAAGCTCCCATGGACGCAGCTGGGGGAGGGCAGGTGGAGACTTGTGAGAAAGAGGCCGCAGTGGCTGCCGTTCTCGCAGCCTGGCCAGGGGCCCGCCTCGCCTGGCTGGTGGCTTATTAAATTCTCCCTTGCCAGGGCAGAGTCTAGGCAGGGGTCCTCAAACTTTTTAAACAGGGGGCCAGTTCACTGTCCCTCACACCGTTGGAGGGCCGGACTATAGTTTAAAAAAAAACTATGAACAAATTCCTATGCGCACTGCGGGCCCGGGACGAGTCGACTGCTAAGCAGGACAGGCAGCGGCACCCGGCGGGCCGGATAAATGTCCTCGGCGGGCCGCATGTGGCCCGCGGGCCGTAGTTTGAGGACCCCTGGTAAAGGTGGGCCCAGGAACCTGCAGCTTGATATGCTCCTGGGGTGTATCTTACTCATGGAAACTATAGAATGAACAGGGCTGTGGTGCCAGCAACCCTGGCTGAACCCTCCTGGTTCAGCTGGGAGAGTCATTTAACCTCTCCAACCCCCGGTGACTCCTCCATAAAGTGGGGGCTCTGATATGCACGTGACAAGAAGTATGAGGACTGACATAAATACATAGAGCGCAAAGGCAGAGGCTGTGGGTGCCCTGACCATATCCCCTGGGGCCCCATCATCCTGGGTCCCCATCATCCTGGGTCCCAGCGGACCTACTTGTGACTGTCTGAGGGCCAGAGAATGAATGCCCCCCTCCCACCCCACAGTCCACCAGTGACAGAGTGGAGGTGGTGTGTCAATACCCAGCTCCCTCCACCTGCAGGCAGGATCATTCCGAGGTGTGGCTCCCACACCGGACCCCCGAGTCCCCGAGTCCCCCAGGGAGATTAAGCCCCAGTCACCCACAGGGTAACTTGCCGAATAGCAATGCCCTTTGCAAACCGCCTTCCCGCCTTCCTGCCCGCCTCTGCTGGAGTTTTCGGCGAGCACCTCTCAGATAAGCAACCTGCCCTTGAATCCTTGTGCCAGGTCGGCTTCTGAGGACCCCGGGCTAAGATGAGCCCAGCACAGGGTCTGGCAGCCAGGAAGTGAGTCCCCTTTGGCTCAAGTGTGGACACGGGTTAGGCCAGGCCAGGCGAAGTCACCATAGGGCCCTGTGAAGGCCGTGGCCTGGAGGCGAGTGTGCCATCACTGCTGCCCGGGACGGGCCAGAGGGGCCCACCGGCTGGACGAAGGCCGTGGTGGCCCCGGGAAGCCAGTCACCCTTTCCTTCCCTGCATTCCCAACTCCAACGATCCATCTCCTCTGATGCCACATCCCTCACATCTATCGTCTCCAACCCCATCTCCTTTCCCTAGTTCCCCCAACAAAGCAGACACCCCTGAGAGACGCCGCTCACCTAAATCTTGAAGCTGCCAGGCCAAGTCCCCTCCCCCTCCCCCCCCCCCCCGCCCCGGGCTCCTGCCACATGAATTCTAGCCCCCAGGGCCATTGAAGTCACCTCCCGGAGAAACCCCTATGATTTCATCTTCTATTTAATCTTTATTTCTCCTCATACTTTTTAGAACTTCAAATAATTCCTCATTTGTAGTAACTAGGAAGCCATAAATCGCCCCTTTATGTCTGAGGAAAATCAATTGTTATTTGACACTTTACCTTAATATTCCTGACTTCCTTCAACTGTAATAAAGCTTCCATCTGCCTTTTATTTTACAGGCAATTAGTAAGTCACCTTTTAAAAATTTCCCCACATTTTCTATCAGATGAATGCCAGGATCGAAAGGGGAGAGCTGTTTTATGGGATTGAACTCACTGAGTAGAAGGGGTTTATCTGTAGCCTTCGCGGTACCAATACTCATTACTGGGTTTTATTGATTTGAGGGCTTTTTAACCCTTAGCAATAATACAGGTGTCACCTGCCTGCGGCACTTGGGAGGGGGTGGGGATGCTGGGAGGGGCGCGGAGAGGCCTACTCAGTTCTGAGCTCTGGGCCCAAGCTGGGAAGGTCCAGAAGAGTTGGAGCCCTTTGAAATGTGATCACTCCAGGCCCAACCCCACTCTCAGGGCTGAATCACAGCCCAGACTTTCCTAGAGAGAAGGTTTGGGGGTTCCCAACCCCCTCGAATTACCTAAGGCCGTGGTCGGCAAACTGCGGCTTACGAGCCACATGCGGCTCTTTGGCCCCTTGAGTGTGGCTCTTCCACAAAATACCACGGCCTGGAAAAGTCTATTTTGAAGAAGTGGTGTTAGAAGAAGTTTAAGTTTAAAAAATTTGGCTCTCAAAGAAATTTCAATCGTTGTACTGTTGATATTTGGCTCTGTTGATTAATGAGTTTGCCGACCACTGACCTAGGGGAATGGGACACCGCTGACCCTCCCCCACAGGGTCAAAAGAAAGAGGACTGTCCTTGGGGTCCCAGACCTGGGCATGGTCCCCGGGTCTGCCTCTTGGAGCCCTGGGACCTTGGGCAGGCAAGTGAAGGAACCTCTGAGGCTCAGTTTCCCCAGCTGCAAAGTGGGGAGAGAAATCTCCTCCCTGTCCCCCTCATAGGGCTGCTGGGGCTGCCCACTGGACCCCCTTTGTGAGAAATGCTTGGAAGACCATCTTAAGAAAATCCTTGGGGAACTTAACAAGAACTATGGGGCAGGAATCTTAGCCCACAAACTCCAGAATGACACCTTCCTTGACTTTCTAGAATGCATCCTCATCTGTCCTGCACCTCCATCCACAGCTAGAGGAACTTTGGCCCCAGCCTGCCCCCAGCAAGTTCTCCAGCAGCTTCCCCCACCTCACCCACAGCGCCCCCTCCTACAGGCCACTGGCTGACTCCAAAGCCTGGAGGCCTTTCTTGGTCCAGAGAGCAGGGCTGGACGCTTCAGAGGTGTGAGCAAGAACCAGCGTCCAGTAGCTGAGGACAGAGCCCTCGGTGAGTGTGGATTCGGTGGCAAGAACCTGCCAGTAGATACTCGGAGAAGAAAATACAGTGAACGTTCTTGGCAGGATCTGGGCGGCAGGTGTGCGGTGCTCACTCTAAAATTCTTCCAGCATTGCTACGTGCTTGAACTTTTTCACTAACATGTTGGAGGGGGCGCCCAGCCAGCATGGCTCAGTGGTTGAGGGTCAACCTGTGAACTAGGAGGTCATGGTTCAATTCCAGGTCAGAGCACATGCCCAGGTTGTGGGCTCGATCCCCAACATGGGGCGTGCAGGAGGCAGCCAATCAATGATTCTCTCTCATCATTGATGTTTCTCTCTCTCCCTCTCCTTTTCTCTCTGAAATCAATACAAATATATTTTTAAAATAAATAATAAAATAAAATAAAATGTTGGATGGGGGCAAATTTCCTAGGTCAGTGGTCGGCAAACCGCGGCTCGCAAGCCACATGCGGCTCACAAGCCGCGGTTTGCCACTCTGTTGACTAATGAGTTTGCCGACCACTGTGCCCGGTGGAGGGCCTGCCTGTGATGGGAGAAGGAAGGCAGGGGGCCTTCTGCATCCAGAGGGATCTGCTTGTAGGCACCGCTGTACTATTTGAGGGCTCAGTGCAAAATGAAAATGCAGGGTCCCTTCTTCATACATAATTAAGAATAGCAAGACGGCAGCAGCCGACAGCAGAGCATTAAACTAAGCACAGGCCTTCTAAGGCAGAGCCCCTTATGCCTACACAGGGTGCCCACTCAGGAAGCCAGCCGTCTGCTTGGATGAGAGGTTTGTTTTGACCAACCCCTTCCCACCCATGTCTTCATGTCTGATCTTTAAAAAACAGAAAACAAAAAACCAATACTCTGCTCTGGTCGGGTGGCTCCGTTGGTTGAAGCATCATCCCATACACCAAAAGGATGCAGATTCGATTCCCAGTCAGGGCACATACCTAGGTTGCAGGTTCCATCCCTGGTCGGGGCGCATACGGGAAGCAACCAATCAATGTTTCTATCCCACATTGATGTCTTTCTCTCTCTAAAAATCAATGGGGGGAAAACACAGATCCTCCAGTGAGGTTTTAAGAAAGAAAAGCAATACTCTGAACCTGGCATCTGATACAAGTGAACAATAATTGGTAGGTGGGTAGATTGGGGCCCTTTCTAATAACAATGAGCTAATTAATGTTCAGGCAGCCCCCGCCATGATTCAGCACTTGGCATTGCATTAACTCATTTAACCCTCCCAACAATCCTATGAGGTAGGTCTATTATTACTCCCACTTCAGAGATGAGAACACTAAGGCAAAGACCAGGTAAGTCTTGCCTAAGTTCTCAAGCTGGTAAGCGGTAGAGACAGGCTTGGTCCCAGGCAGTCTGGATCCAGAGCCGGGCGTTTAATCACTGCACACCGCTGCCTCTCTGAAAAGATGGCCGAGAAAAGCCAGCCAGTGACAGACACTGGCTGGAATTTTTGCTTGTCCCAGGAGGGCAATCTTCTCAGCATTTCTAGCTCAGAGCTTTTCAACTACGATGTCAACACACATCATCTTGAAGTATGTCATAGTTATCATGTTACTAGTTTTAAAGTAGCAGAAGCTGTGAATAATTGAACTTTAAAAAAAAATTAGGGCAGATTTAAGTAGTGTCACTCCCACTCATTTGCCTTGCAATTGGCTTTCCTGGCTGCAGGAGAAAGGGCTATAGGAACAGCCAGGGCCAGAGCCCTGCTCGGTCCCAAAGAAGATTCTTGGGGGAGTGGGACAGCAATGAACATCATCACAAGGTGTGGCAGGGCAGGAGAAGCAAGAACCTGCAGCTCTAACTTCATTAATTTTTTAAAAAGCAATGCTTTCTGTTTCATGGGCTCCCTCTAGCAATACAGCTGCCCCAAGGACACCACTGACACCTTCTGGCCAGGAGTGGAATTGCAGGCCTAGTGTCTGAGGGCCCAGACAGGCTCATTCCCCTATCTGCTGGCCTGGGAGAGGAGCTACATTCCCAACCCCAATAATCCAATTTTCCCTAATTCCAAATCCCTCAGTCCCCCAACCACTACCTTTTTAAACCCCATCTCCCTTTCCTAGGTCCTCAAACACAAAGTAGTTTCCACTCTTCGGGCAACTGGCCTCAATCTTGAAGCCACCTTGCCAAAGGGTCCTACGTACAGTCATAGCAGGAAGCAGGAGATCAGCTGTGTTTGGGGCGAGTCAGGAAGAGCCCCTGGGAGGAGGCCCTTGAGGATGGGTAGGAATTGCCCAACGAGACAGAAGAGGAAAGACACTGGAGGAGGAGGGGACAGAACTCAAACCATGCTTCACAAGAAAAGGGCACACACAAGGCGTGTTGTACCAGGAGGCCCTCTGTACTCACTCTCTCACTTCACCCTCACCAACAACTTGCCAGGGAGCTATCATTGCTCATGTTTTAAGATACGGAAATTAGGATTCAGGAAAATGAATGTATCTGCCCAAACTGGCCAGACATGTCCGTGGCAGGGCCAGTTTGTCCGATGTGGAGGATTTGAGCTGATAGAGATCAGGAAGAACTCGAGATCAATGGAAGTGCAGGGTAGTTTTCAAGTGCCCTCACCGTGGTTGGCACTAAAAGCCTGCCCCGTCCTCAGAGGCACTGCCAGGACGGATGAGGGTCCCACCGAGGCAGCCTGCACTGGCTGGACTCTGCTTCCACACGAGACAGAGAGGGCCACAGAGATTGAGATTTACGATGGCCATGGCCTTCATGACTTAATGGTCAGGAGTTGAGCTATTTCATCTCATCATACAGTTTTGTCTAGAAATAGCTGCAGACCTTCACTCCAGGATGGCTTTCAGTCATGAGAGGCTGACCTGTGTATCTCCTAAATCATATTAATACGCAGGGCAGCAGGCCTGTGCTTCCTTCCTTCCCTCTGCGGTGCCTTTCGCCATCCGCCACCCGCTTTCTTCTCTAATGCAGAGGAACGCAGGGGAGGGGCAGGAAGGCCACTCGAGTGTGGCCCCATCTGCCCACCCAGACAACTAGGCAGTGTCAAGGAGCAGCAAATTGGCTTGGCCTACCCCCCACCCCCTGCTCTCTCTGAGGATTAACGTACCTTCCCTCCCTCTCTCCCACTCTCCCTCTCTTTTCATGTCTTCTTCCCTCTCCCCCTCCCCACTCTCTCAGCTGTCCCTCCTTACCCTCCAGGACTTCACTGGGATGGGACTCCTTGCTGAGCAGTTCAGATGAAGGCATGACCCCTTCCTCCCAGGGGCCTTAGTCCTTGAACAAGACCCTCCAAGACACCTGTGCTCCCTCAGCCCTCCTCCCAGTACAACGGTAGGAACTCCTCTCCACACCTGCCTGGGTGTCCGGGGCTGGCTTTAGGGCTCTAGGAGTCCAAGTCACAGACGGAGACAGAGCAAATGTGCCATTTTGGGTGCAGACTGGGTGATCCAAGGGCAGTGTTTGAGCACAGACTGGGGGATGGTCTCAGCCGTGGACACTGGCTGGTGATGACTCACTCTGGCAGTGACCTCACTGGTTCTTCTCACCAGCCACTCGCCATCTCTTCCTGACTCGCAGAGGGGCCCTGAGAACCCCTTCCCCAGATCTGTCCTTAAACCTAGGACCCCACCAGCACCCCCTTTGCTTACTCCTCCCCTCGTTCTCCCCTGGGGTCCCATCCCACACCCTCTTGGCCATCCACGGAAAGTTCCTTCAGTTTTCTTTCACACTATAGCTTGCTGGTCTGTTAAAAGCTAAGGCCAGGTCATTAGTGACAGATAGCTGCCCTTCTCTAAGCGCTGGGAGGCCGTCTTCAAAGCCTCCCCCAGAGGTGAGAGGCGGTTGCATCCTGCCCTCCTAGAGTCATGCCCTCCCCTCACCCTCAACCCCCAGAATAGGCAGGAAATAGAAGAGAGAAATGGAAAACTGGCCAGTGTGCACACTAAACAGAGGGCTCCTGACAGCCCCAGAGGGCCCACCATCTTGGATGTATTATTAACACGCCAGCCGCCTTGCACCAATATTTGGCTATCACTGTACCTGTATCAGGAGCCTTCCCTGACCTCGTCTCTCTCACAGCCAACATGTGAGATGGGCGTTATGAATAACAGCTACCCTGTGCTGGGTGCTTCCCATAGGTTCTCCTATGCAATCCTCACACCGACCCTGCAAGGTCAGCACTATTATTCTCACTTCAAAGGTGAGGCTCTGAGATCATGCAGCTAAAAAGCACCGATGTGGGGCTAGAGTCCCAGTGGGTCGTCCTTCCGGAGTGATGGGTAGGTGCTTCCCTCTGACTTCTGGGGTGTTTGTGCACAGACATGACGGGGCTGTCGTGCAGGACTCTGCCAGCAGAGGGCGCTCCGAGGTCGCGGGGCCCGGGAGTCGATAGCCTGCCTGGACCATCTGAGCCGCGGCTCCTTTCTCAGAGGCTGCCCTGGAGCCAAAATTTGTGGGCAGGTGGGGCCAAACAGTGCTAGGCCGCTGCAGATAGCTGGAGGTGCTTTTCCGGTGCCTACGTATTGGGTTCTGGTCCCAGTTGGTCGCTGAATGGCTCTGTTTCTCAGTGCCTCTGTTTCCCCATCTGTGAAATTGCAGGGTTAGTATGCCCTGCCCCTTGAACCCCTGAAGGCAGCGGGGGGGGGGGCGGGGGGGGGGCGGGTCGAGGGGGGCGGTCGTCCTCTGTCATTTCAGGGAACCCAACGGAAGGGGCATATCCCCCCTCTAGAAAGCTGCCCAGAGTAACTGAAGTGCCGAGGGCTGACCACCCTGCAGACACGGGGTCTCTGATCCAAAGCTAAGAAATGTCCCTGATGATCAAAATAAGAGAAGAAATTAAATGCAAGAAAACGAAGCTTCTTTGGTAAGTAAGAACATCAAATCACAGAGTTCGGGGTTGGGGTTGGTGGCCAGCAGAGGTGGGGGTCCCTTCCAGCTCTCCCAACCCTGCCTGTCTTTCATCCCCTCTTTCCTGTCTCTTCCCTAAGGAGACATTGTCACGAGTCTCCTCAGCCTGGCTGTTCTGTGTCCTCCCACTGCCAACGCCATCAAACCCAATGACCAGAGACAGGCTCTGCTCAAAGAGGAATTGAACGGAGCTGGAGGGTGGGGGTCCCAGAGGCCCCGCCTCCCATAGCCTGGACCCTGGCCCAGACTGTCCCGACTTCTGATTGCCCCGTCCCCTGTCCTCCATGCAGCCATGCCAGGCTCACACCTTCAAGTCCTCCAAGATGACTTCTGTGACCACTCCAGCCCCAAATGACCTTCCAGGCTGCAAATGCCTGTGAGTGCCACACTGTTTAGCACTAACATCTTGTGCTGCCTTATAGGCTTTTCTGTTGTTTTATATGGATACGTCTCGTCTCTGAAATCAGGCTGTGTGACAGACAGAGAGAGGCACCAGAGTTTACCATTGTGTATTGCCAGGTGTCCGGGGTAGTGCTGAGTCCGTGGCAGTTTCTCCATGGAGAACACCCAGAGCTGCCCTAACGTCCACTTTGGAACAAGATGGGGTAGCAATGCACAGTGGCCTGCCCTGTGTACCCCTCCTCCCACCCCACTACAGTTCTGACTACATTTCTGAGCACTCCCCACCTCATTCACTCTGTTCCAGCCTCTTTGCATTCCTTGAGCTCTCCACGCACTTCTCTGCCTCTGGGCATTTGCACATGCTGCTGTTCTCTCGGCCTAAGCCAGTGGTCGGCAAACCGTGGCTTGCGAGCCACATGCGGCTCTTTGGCCCCTTGAGCGTGGCTCTTCCACAAAATACCACGGCCTGAGCGAGTCTATTTTGAAGAAGTGGCGTTAGAAGGAGTTTAAGTTTAAAAAATTTGGCTCTCAAAAGCAATTTCAATCGTTGTACTGTGGATATTTGGCTCTGTTGACTAATGAGTTTGCCGACCACTGGCCTAGACTGTACTCCTGGATTTCAACACATTCACTCCCTCCCTCATTGTCCATTAGGTCTCTGCTCTTCCACCTTATCCGAGTGGCCATCCCTGCTAACCCTACAGAATACAACACAAGCCCCCACCCACACCGCCTCTGCTTATGTTTCATCTTGGCACTTAGCACCCTGACACATTCTTGTTGGTGTGTGTATTGCTCCTCTGCCCTCCCTAGAAGGTAAGTTCCTTGAGGGCAGGAGCTTGGTCTATTTTGTTCACTCCAGAGCTTAGGGCAGCAGGGACTCAATCAGTATTGTTGGCTATTGTTAACAGCAGATGGTGGGGACCATACCCAGTCTGCTGGCTGTCACATATCTTCCATCTAGAGTCCAGAAAATAGAAGCTGAGGCAGACATAAGCCTGGAGCTGTGTTGGAGGGGAAGTGTTCAGTAACTTGAAGATAGCTCTCCTTCCAGCCTCCATGTCTGCATGCAGCTGTTGGGGCCACAGGAGTCATGGGGGTTTGATACCCCATCCTTCCCCCTGCCCCTTCTAGGGTCAGAAATGAATCCTCACATTCTGGAAAAGGGAGAGGCTTAGGCCTGGGCTCATTGCAGAATTTGCTGCAGTTCTGGTGTTAGCCACCAGATAGCGCCCCAGAAGCCCGCCCTCTCTTTCCTCTGAGTGCTAAAAGATTTCCACTTTAAACCCTTGGACAAGTTTTTCTTACTCTTCCTCTCCGCGTAGGTGAAAGCTCCTCCAGAGATTATGAGGCAGGACCCGTTGGCCAGGGTGTGACATGCTTGAAGGTCCAAGACCTGGGACATTAACTGAGTGTCCAAACTGGGAGTTGTGGCGTGGGTAAAGCCGACAGAGATGTATGCAGTTGCTGTTTGAAAACATAACCCCACATTCAGCTCTCAGAACTAACCGGAGGCTGAGGACATACCTCAGTGTGTGTGTGTGTGTGTGTGTGTGTGTGAGAGAGAGAGAGAGAGAAAAAGAGAAAGAGAGAGAGAGAGAGACCAGACCATCAGGGTTTCAGAGCCCATCTCTCTGTCCCACTGCCTGAGAGTTTGGACTGATAAAACTGCACTCACAACACCTGGTGAGGGAGAACAGAGGGATGTGGGGACACCTCTGTTCTGATGAGCCTCCTAGCGTGTCTAGGGAGTACCTGGATTGACCACTGGTGGCTGTGCTGTGTGTGTGCCTGCCCCCGCTCTGGTATTTCTGCCCAGACGACAGGGGCTCTGCCATAAGGGTGAGCAGACACACACAGCAGCATCTCTGAGAGCATCTGTCATGGACACACACGTGGTGCTGGTGTGCTGAGCCTCTATTTGATTTTGTGTGACGTGTGGCCTGCGTGTATGGGCTCTACATAGGGACGCTCAGGGCCCAGACAGGAAGCGTGCATATGTGTACGTGTGCTTGTGTGTGGTGTACCTCTTGTGATCTCCCTCTCCCGGGGCTCAGACAAGGCCAGCGTGCTCTCTACTTCCCGGATATTTCACTTCTCCATCAGCCAGAGTCCTTCCTGGCGGCTGCTCTCTCGTTTTACATTGCACCTGCCTTTCTCCCAGGCCTAGCATGCCTTAGGGGAGGTTGTTTATTTCTTCAATTAAAAGAAGGAAGGCCCTGGGAGCCTGAACACTTGAAATTACCATGTAGTAAAATGCTCCAGCATTCATGAAACCATAAACCTCACCCTGGTGTCCCAGCTACCCCCAGCCCAGATTCCGAAGGGGTCACGTGACCCCTCTCCTGAGGCTGGGGGGATCTGTGGCCAGAGAGACCCTGTGTATCTGTTTGCATGTGTGAGCTTGTATTAAGCGTTCACTTTCCAAAGGTATTTTCTGCCTCGGTGTGGTGGACAGGAAAGTCTGGAAATCGGGATACCCAGATCCGAGCACCCTCTCCCCGGCGCTGTGACCTTGGACAAGGCCCCTCACCCTGCTGGGCCTTACACTTCCCTCCCCGGAAAAAGGAAGCTGGTGTACTCTATGACCTGAATGAAGCGCCGCCCTGCTCTGACCTGTGTGATCGGAGGCCCTGTGTTAAGTAGAACCTTCTACAGTGAGTCTAGGAGTCGGTGTTAGCCCCACTTGGCAGGAGAAGGTGACGGTCGGCGGGATCCCTCCTAGGACACTGCTTTCTCCACAGCACCGCCCTGACATGGACAAAGGTGGAGAGGGCTGTTCTGAACACGGGCACGTGCTCACCACCGTGTGCGGCGATCGGCTCCCAGAACACCCCAAACAGCCAGGAAGGAATTGATGAGAGCTGTCTCACAGCCCTGCACAGTAATTATTGGTGTTCCTAACGATGCCCCAAGGCATTACATCCCCCTGAAATGCCTTCGGAATCATCAAAGAAAGATTAAACCATGCCTTGTATAATTGCTCTTTGAAATACCTTCTATTTTATTCTCTTGCTTGGAAAATTGATAACCTATGGATTTTCAATTAACTTTAAGTTACGAAGAATATTCAGTTTACCTAAGTATTTTCTGTTCTCTTTTAGGGGTTTATTATCCATCTCAGGCTGTCTCCCTGAGGATGACAGAATTTGGAGGTGGAAAAACTACAGATTTGTCATTGGAGGACCAGGCTCCAGCCCTTCCTAAGACTGTTACTCTGCAAGTCACCTAGTCCCTCCCAGCCTCCATGTCCTCACCTGTAAAAAAAATGGATTAATGCCAGCCTCACTCCCTCAGGGTCATTGCCAGGAGCAAGTAGGTTACATGTGTGTTTGCAGATGTCATGTCTGTGCAAATGAGACCTGCTTGGGAAACACTTGAGAATAGCTTGGTGAGAGCCCGGGCTCAGCCAGCAAAGCTGCTAGCTTGGGCCAGGAGCACAGGACAGGCATCCTGGACCCATGGTTTTCCTAATAGCAACCTGTGCAGCCTTGGGCCAGTCACTAGGCCACTGTGGGCCTCAGTTTTGTCATCTGTAAAATGGGAGCAGGCTGACTTGAGGAGATCAGAGGTTGCAAATTGCCAGTTTGAGAACCAAATTGTGCCCATAGGCAGCTTTTAATTGAGCGGCAGTATTTTAAATTTGTTACCAACATTTAAAAATTGAGAGATCACCTATAAAAATCTGGAATCTGGAATCATGGCTCTTTTTTAAAACAAGGACGATCTGGTAAAACTAGGCCCATATTCTTGCAAGGTGAAATTGGCCAGTGCCAAGCAGTCGTTTTATTATACTCCTGTGTCTCCCTCCCAGCTGGCTTCCCTAGCTTGTGTGTACTGGCCTGGCCCCCTGTGGGGTCATGACCCCTAACTGAGTGATCTCTAAGGCTTCAGGCCTTGACCCATCACAGCTCCCCCAGGGATGCTGGCCTACATCCTAAATAGGACAGAGAGCCACCTAGGACCTGCCCAAGGCCACCCTTCCCACCTGGATCGTGGCTGGGGAAGGGCACATTCCTTCAGCAGCTTCCAAGCTGATGCAGAGCAAAGCACAGTGGAGACCTCCTCCCCCAGACCTTGCAGACAGAGCCAGTAACTCACAGCTGTGGTTACCCGCGCGCTGATTTCTGTTTTAAAAAATACTGCTGGATAAACAGTGAGGGAAACCCGAGCTGTTCCCACACCACATAAATCCCCAGTTTGCTGTCCTATCTGGTTAGCTGGTTCCCCCCAAAGAACGGCACTGCTGCCTTGCGAGCAAGGGCTGCAAAAGTGCGCCCTGGAAAGCGAGAGCCAGGAGTCTCCCCGCCTGGCGTCTCCCCGCACTGGTGGCCTCCCTCCTCCTCTCTTTCAGCGCTTCCTGCCCAGGGGCACTCACCTTTGTTCTCACTTTTTCCACCTGGACGCCCTTCCTCCTTTCCTCCTCCTCCCTTCTGCTTTGTCTCACCCAAACAGCTTCCACGGAGACCTTTCTGGGGGACCCTGGGCTCCTCCCGCAACCAGCAAGCCCACAGCCAAAGGCAAACCTACCCAACCACCACACCCGCCCCTGGAATGCCTTCTCCTTTGGAGTTTCCGTCCAGGGTCTTCCTCAAAGTGCAAATCTGGCTGGAAGGTGAGGCTGAGCCTTCTTCCCCTCGAAGATGACTTTTGCCTTAGGGTTTCCAGATCTGGAGGGTGGGGTGGGGGGTGGAAAAGACACACAGTTCAATTTGAATGTCAGATAAACCACAAGTAACTGGTTAGTGTAAGTATGTCCCAAACATTGCACGGAACATACTTACCCTGGGCCCCCTGTATTTTGTCCGCTGCCCTAACTCAGAGCCTTTCCTTGAGCTCCACATGCCTCTCACTGCGCAGGCGCGGGAGCCCCGGAGAGGGCCCGCCTCCCGAGCACCTCCCGAGTGTCTTACACGGTCTGTACAGTAAGCCTCTACTTCTCAGTTTAGGCAACCGAGGTCACGTGACTTCCAAAGACAAGGTCCCAACGCAGGCCCCTCTGGGTATTGTGTTTTTAAGTCACCTGCCCACTATCAGATGGCCAGCACTAAAGTTTAAAATATATATATAGATGGACAAAAGCATTCATCTAAGGAAGTTGTCGCTATTAACTCTTTTCTGGGGCTCAGCGAAAGACCCCATCATTGGTTCCCTAGGATGGACTGTCTGGCCCCCCTTTGGGGCATCTGGGACAGACGTGAGGACTGTAGTCTGTGGTTTGCTCAACTCTGTCTGGTCATCCTATTATTTGAGCCTCACGAAGTCCATTAGGGCAGTAGTGACCCCGCTTCCTCAAAGCCTTCTGAGATGCAAAGGACGTACAACATTCCAGATAAATGCCAGGCCCCGTGGTAAATATCCCAGTCCAGGGCGATTTCTACCATAGTCAAAGCTTGGCAGTCTCCTGTCCGGTCCCCCAAGGTCTTGCTCAGTAACAGGTGTCTTGTCCGGTTCACATGTTCAACCATGTGAGTGAATTCTAATGGCTTCAACTTGCCCCTCTTTGGTGGTGTGTACATTTTCACAGGGCCTTCTGGAGTTGTCCTTAAGATGAACCTCTCAGCTATCATCATCAGCATCAGCAGCAGCAGCAGCAGCTAACTAGTACCACTGAAAACTCTATACCAGGCTATGGCAAAAGCTTTTCTAAGGCTCACCTCACTCACCTCTTTCAGCAACCTCATGGGAAAAGAAGAAAAAGTATATCCCCATTTTATAGATGAGAAAACTGAGCCTCGAGTGATAAAGTGACTTGCTGAAAGCCATAAGCTTATTAATGACAGAGCTGGGATTAGAACCTCTGCTCTCCTGGGTCCAAGGCCACGATATTGACCTTCTGTTATGTTGCCATAGAAGGTCTGTGGAGGCTAGGAGGAGCCATCCTCATCCTTCACGTAGACGTGCCATGCCCTGTGGTCCAGCAGAGTAAGGAAAGAAAAGGCATAATAATTCCCAGGTGCATCATCCTTTACAGTCAGCCAGCTCTTTTCACAGCAACGGTTCATTTCGCCACAGAATAGCCACCCGAGGCTGGTACTCTCATCTCCATTTTGGCAGTGAGAAAACGGAGGCTCAGAACATGGGTGTGATTTGCCTGAGACCACACAGCTGATGAAAGACAAGGCCGTACCTTCAACCCCAGTCTCCAGCCTGAGGCCCTAGGCTCTCCTGCAGCCACCCCTGCAACTCCAGGAGCAGGCGGGTGGGGTGGCCGAGCACGGGAGTGGGTCTGTGGTGCCAAGGACACGCCTGCTTGTCGTGCACAAGGAGGGAAATTCCAGAAGTTCTTTGAGATAGCTCAGGTGTGGCCAAGCCAACTGCCCCCTTCAGGGCTCCTCGGGGACCTCCTCCTAACACGAGCTTTTCCTCTTCCTCCCCCTCCCCCGCCCCCAACAACAACCAGAAACAGGGGCCCCTCCCTTCCTGAAAACCCTGCTCCTCTTGGCCGCCAGGCCTGGGGCTTTTTTCCCCAAACAGCCACTTCTATTCATCTCTGTCTCTCCGACCTGCGGGGCCTTGACGGGGAAATGCTGACTTTGAGGAGGTTAAAGGTGCTGGTGCCGGGCCTTCATCTAACAAATGGGTTGCCGAGAGGGAGGAACTGTTGTTGTTTTTTCCTGGCCTCAGAAGAGGGGCCTGTCAGGAAGATGTAGAGGCCAGTGGGCCCCCAGCTGTGCCCTGTGGGGTGCCTGACAGACGCCAGCAGCTGCTCAGGTCGCAGGGGTGCCAGGGTCCTGCGCAGAGCACCCCTGCCGGGCCCCCTCCCTGCTGACCTCTCCGCCCACCCCACCATGACCCAGGGCCCACCCCTTCCAGGGGCAAAGGGCCAGGCTGCTGGGCCTCCTGGGCCAGATGAGGAGGCCAGAGCAGGAATCCAGTTACAGCCTGCGGGGCCAGGCCCCAGGAAAGCTTTCCTAGGGACTCTGACAGCCAGCTCTTCCTCCCAGCCTCGGCCTCCTGGGGATTCCTTCTAGAGCCTCACAGCCCGGGGCCCCTCGAGGGACCTTACAAGGCTGTTTTTGTAGAATTTCCTCAGTGCTCCCCAGTCCCACAGTCTCCGTTCAGATAGGCTGAGAAGGGAGCTGAATGTATCTCTTACCCACTTCGCAATTCACATAAGTGATTGATGTAAAATTTTCAAATGTCTGTGGGATAGGCATTCGGATGCAGTGGGGCCAGGCTGAATTCTAGGTCCTTCACTTCCCAGCTGTGTGACCTTGTGCCGGTTACATAGTCTCTCTGTGCTTTAGAGTCCTTTTCTGAAAAACGGAGCTGATGAGGAAAGCACTTGCATCAGAGGGCTTTTGTGGGGATCCATTGGGGGGGAATATGTGTGAGGTTCTAAGATCAGTGGGTGAATGTCAGCCATCAGTGGCTGAATCGACCGTCATCCCAGATGTGGAAACGGAAGCTCAGAGAGGTAAGGCGACTTGTCCCAGGGCACACAGCCAGAAAGTGGCCGACTGGGGATTTGAACTCATACCTGTTTAAGCCCGGAGTCCACGCACCTGAGGGCAGCTCTTGATTCTGCCACCGCCTAGCTGTGCGATTCTGAGCAGCCCCGTCCTCTGTCTGAGCCTCGTCTTCCTCATTTGTGAAACGTAGAACACAATTCTTACTTTACCCATAAAGGAGAGTGGTGAGGTTCGGAGGAGAAATGTGCATACAGCAGCTGAGTCCTGGACAAAAGGAGAAATGAGTCTGGTTGGCGGCCATCCCCCCATCTCCTCTGCTGGCCTCCAACACCCTGGCTGCCCATTCCAGGAGATGCAACGGCTTTTTCATGAAGAGCGTGAGCTAAGACCCCTCCTCCTTCGGAACCAGCCAGCAGAGACGCCGCTATGGTGCCCAGGTCAGCCCCGATCCAGCGGCTCTGGGCCACGGGGAGGAGCTGTGTCCTATGGTCTTGGAATGCCATCCTCCAAGAAATTACATTAACCCTCCACAGAGACCAGCGGGCCCCGGGGAGGAACTGGACGGATTGACCAGTTGAAATGGCCATTGGCCCTCCTGGGATTGGCACCAGCCAGGAAGACCATGTGACAGTTTGCCAAAGAGAACTCCTTTGGGAACGAGACTACCCCCAATTCCTAGTTCCATGCCCCAGAGTTCACTGGGGTTGGGGAGGGGGAAGCAGGTGGGTGAAGGTTAGGGAGCCAGGAGCAGGTGCGGGAGGCCTGGTGAAACTTCAAGGACTTTATCTAAGAGCCTCTTTTTTTTTCTTTCCGAGGAGAAAAATGACTTGAAAACCCCTTTAGAGAAGAGTGTGGCTAATGGGCATTAAGTTGAGGGTTAAAGAGAGGAAGGAAGAATCTGATTTTTTTTTTTTTTTAAGTTACTGAGAAAGTGAGAATGTCACTTTGGACAGAGAGAAATCATTTTTTTTCCCTGGGTATGTCTTTCTTTATACCACAGACCCTAGTGGGCCGCGGAGACTTGCAAAAAAAAAGATTCCCTTTAATCCACCTTCCTTTTTGCAGGCAGCGGTGGAAGGGCCTTTAAATCACATGCAATCAGCAAACTTGTCTCTTGCGCTTATTCCCTGCTTCACTCCCTGGAATTTGGCACTTGACGGATTCTGGATCTGACTTAAGGCTTTTTCCAAATCCAAGACTTGGGGAATTTTGTTAACAGTGTAATAAAATAACTTCATAGTGTTACAGGAGGCACATTAAAGAAGTGGTGTGTGTGAGCTGCTCTCTCTCTTTAAAAAAAAATACAGACAATGTTTCTTTAAAAGTCTCCATCTGCAAATCCCATTAGATGTGCATATAAGGTTTCTGATGATTAATAGTTGCCTGCTCGGGTTTTGGTTGGAGGGGATTGTGTGGGTGCGGGTTAACCCCTCCCTCTCCTCTCTCACATTTCACTTCAGAAATTTGTCACTCTCTCCCCACCGCAGCATTTAAAAGTGTGTCTCCGCAGCCCTGGTCCAGCCCTCTGCAGGCATTTGCCGAGGGCTCCGGGGCGAGCACTCCATCAGCTGGTGCGTCTGGGCTGGGACAGTGAAAATGTTTAGTGTCATCGGCGACAAATACACCCACAGGGGATCCCACTAGGCAGGCTGGTGCATCCGGGGGCAGGAAGCCAGGAGTGAAGTCGGACATAAGTGTGTGCACACACATACGCACGTGTGTGGACTTTTAAAAGAGACTTTAGTTTTGGGTTTTGTTTTGGTTCCTGGGGTGAACTTTCTGTTGAACATTTTTCCCTAATATTTAATTAAAAAAAAAATTTTTTTTTGCATTTTTTTAAAATTTGAATATAAAAAGGGTAAGAATCGAACCTTTGAAAGACTGAGGCGTGCTGCAGACAGCAGATGGATCCCGTGGCCAGCAGCTGCATGAGGAGCCCTCACCCCCCGGCCCCCGTCTGGGGCTGCCTTCGAAATCCCCACTCCGAAGGCAGCGGGGCCTCAGGGCTACCCCACTACCCGCCAACCCCGTTCTCCTTCCACCAGAAACCAGACTTCCCGGCGACAGCGACAGCAGCATACCCCGACTTCTCGGCCTCCTGCCTGGCGGCCACCCCACACAGCCTGCCCCAGGAGGAGCGGGTCTTCACTGAGCAGCACCCTGCCTTCCCACAGCCCCCCGACTGGCACTTCCCTGTCTCAGAGGCCCGGCGTAGGCTCAACCCGGGCCCAACTGGGGGCTCCAGGGAGATGGGGGCCAGCAGCCCAGGTCTGGTGGACGCCACGGGAGGCCCAGGAGAGGACTATGAGGTCCTTGGGAGCACTGCCAATGAGACGGAGAAGAAGTCAACCAGACGGAAAAAGGATAGTTCAGGTAGGTGGCCGAAGAGCAGCTGACCATGCTTTTACTGTGTGGCCTTGGGGAGGTTTCTTGCCTTTTCTGAGCCTAACTGCCCTGACTGTGCATTGCAAACAATTCTATCTAACCTACTCAAAGGCAGGAAGGAGTTCCCTTCGGGGTTTCTTCTACTCAGAGCTCCAGGATTCTCTGGTGATGGGGATGTCTGTGACCCCAGTACTCGTGGGCCCCAAGAAGGGTGTGCCAGCCAGAGAATGAAACAGGATCCACAAAGATCTGGAGGACATGTGGGAGGGAGCCTCCGTGTAGGCCGGCAAGGGCTAGAGAGGGGCTTTCCTGACCCCAGGCTGCCTCTGGGTCATGCTTCTTCTCCCTGCCAGGCCCCCACCAGCTCCAAATGGTCCCAGAGCCACAGGGTGTGCTCACCACGGGAATCAGCTGAGACAGAAGCTGGGGGGTGGGGGCTAGAACCAAGGCCAGAACCCTGGGTGGTCAAGCAGAGCCAGGACCCTGTGTCTCCAGGAGCCTAGAGAGAGAGAAGCAGGACTAGGGCTGGGAGGGGAGAGGCGAGGAGTGAGGGGAGATGGATGCTGAGAGCTGGAGCAGACAGCCCACAAGGTATCCCCCTGCCTAGGTGGGCCATGCCCAGGCCAAGGGGGCAGTTCAGCATCCTAAGGTCTGGGTGACCCTCGGGGAAGGCGCTCCTGAGGGATCACCGGCCGTGGGAGAGTCAGGGAGGCAGGCAGCCAAGGGCAGGCACTGGACTTCAGAATGCAGGTAAAGCCCAGCTCGGCGCTGGAACCCAGAGGCCAGAGCATGGAGCTGGTCCTCTTATTAGGACCCCAGCGTTATCCCATCTCCTCGCTGTGGTAGGGACTTGTTTCCTCATCTCCCCATGGGCCCTCCTAGCTTCTCTCACTGCCTGTTCACCTTTTGTCTGGGTCCCTCACCCCACCTTGCCCAGAACAAGGCAGTACCCATGCCTCCTGCCCCCGCTGCCCACTATGTCCTCTTGACAGCCACCCTTAAGGCAACGTCTACCTATCTGAGCCTATAGAGGACCTTCTCATGGGCTAACCAGGGGCAGGTAGGAAATGAGGGTGCCCGCCAATCAATGACAACATTCTGTGTTTTGCTTTACAAAGCACTTTCGATATAGCACAGATTTCCTGAGCATTTCTTTTTGCCAAGACCCGACCACGGCCCTGGGGATGCAGAGATGAATAAGATGGTCTCAACCTGCGTCCCCCCCTTCCCCCCTCCCCAAAACTCAAACTGAGAGGGAGGAGAGGCCTACAGATGCCTGTCTGATAGCAATGTGCTGCAACCAGGGAAGTTCAAAGTGCAGCAGACAACACACATTAGTTCTTTTGAGTCCCACCAGTTTTCGAGGTAAGTCCAGCAGGTCTTACTAGTAGGTTCTATATGTGTGGAAAGGAGATGCGTAAAGTTTAAGGGGGGGGTGGTCTTTTCTTTGCTAGAATGGAGTCTAAACAGCGTGAGCCACTCATTTCAGTTTGCCCAGGACTTTTCTGAATTTAGCATTGAAAGTCTGTGTCCTAAGAAACCTCTAAAACTGGAGCAATTGGTGACCCTAGAATTCAGCTCAAACCCTGAATGTCAGACCGCAAATCTCACACCCTTCAGTAGATTTCAAGCACAAGCCTCATTTTGAAATATGAGGATTTTCAAACATGCTTAAAGAAGTCCCTCAACACGTTCACAATGGATGATAAGGATCACAGCCTTCCTGGCTGCTCAACAGAAGGGCCCTTTAAATTTCCAACCAGTTCAATCCTGAACTCTTCCTAGCCCTGGTTGGAGATTTGCCGAGAATGGGACACTTTGTGCTTCTCCTCTCCAAGGAGCTCTCAGAGACTTGGCTCTGAGCCTGATTGAAGAGCTCTCCCCTCCATGGCGCCCTCTCTGCCCACACCTCCCTCCGCTGCATCCAGCCACTTTCCAGGGAACTGGGAGCCAAGGCTTGGGAAGGCACGGGCACAGCCATGGGCTGGGCTCGGGAGAAATCACTCCGTGTTTCAGCAAGACCCAAATACACGTCTTTCCTTTTGGCCAGTGGCCCACGGCACTGCGTTAGGGAGTAAGCTCGTGTGCCAAGCAGCTGACCACCCCAAGGGGACATGGACACCCTCTGCTGAATTTCCTGCAGGCTTCATAGGGTCAGCTTCGGGGCGGGGGAGGTTCCCATCCAGGTGGGGCCCTGGGCTCTCCCTTGAGGACCCCTCAGGAGCAGCAGCAACGGCAGCAGTCACATGAGGTCTGCCGAGCACAGCAAGCTGACTTTCATTCATTCTCTGGGGTTCCAGACCCACTCTCCCTTCAGCATGGAAATCTTTATCACCCAGGTTAGTTGCTTCAAGTCTCCCTTTGGAATTTAGCCCGAGGGGAAGGAGACAGGAAAGACCAGCTTTATAAGAGCATAAAGAAAGGGGAAAGTGGTGGGAAGGCTCACCTCTCTAAGAAGCTGCTCACAAGAGACAAGCCCACCAAGTACCCCCTCACCATCCCACCAATCCCGAGTCTCTGGTTGGATTCTTTCTTATTTAAAAGTTTGGTATTTTATTCAGCATAGATTTTTTTGCATTAATTTTTATTTTAAAAAACATTTCAGTACAATATTATTTCTCTTGATTTACTGAGGTTTTAGGCGCCCCATGCACTTTGTGCTCAAAGGGAGCGCCTTAAACACCTCCCCTTCGCCCCGGCTAAGCCATCTCTGGAAGGTTAACCAGCGTCGGTCAGAAATGTGTTTTCTGTAGTGCTTCACGGTTCGGCAGACAGAGTCAGTGTCAGCATCACCACTTCTGACGGTGTGACTTGGGGAAATTCTTAACTTCCTGGAGCCTCAGTTTCCCCAGCTCTAAAATGAAACTATAACAATAGCACCTTCCATTGAGAGAGGCTGTGGAGGTTAAACACCATGATCCATGAGATTAACACTGTGCCTGGTCCATGAGTTCAATAAATGGCAGCTATGAATGGAATGAGGCCCATATCTCCAGAACCAGCCTTCTGTCAAATCTCCCTATTATTCTCGGGCTCAGTGGAATTGAAGGTTTCAAATACACCGTCTCAGAAATTCCTGAGTCTGGGGTATAAGACACCGGAACCTCTTACAATCATTGTTGGTCCTAAGAAACCAGTTGTCATCAATTAGGAGCTTGGAGCTCAGAGATCTGCTGGAGAGGGTGGGGGGCCAAGCGGGGTGTGGGGAATGGGGGGGGGGAGAGGGTGCCTGGTCAATGCCTCCCCTACTGGCTGGCGGAGAAACCTCCTGGAAAAGAAAGTCTGTTTCAAAAGGAATATTCCTCTGCCAGCCGCAACTGCTCCCACTGGAAGTGGGCTGATTTGCTCAAGTAAATGATCATGAAAGCGGGGTCCCTGGCCCCCCACTCCGAGACCTTCGGTTGGTTCACAGCACAAGACTGATTTAGAAGACCACTGTGATGTTATCTCACCCCAACCTCTCCCAGCCCTGGGCCAGTGGGTGTTAAGACCCCTGCTGGCAGGGACAGCTGCGAGGCCGCTGCTGTTTGCCCCCAATCTGTCATTGCTACTGTGGTTGTCTTTAATTTATGGGGATGAGGGATTTCTCGGTGATTTCCTGACGGGGTTCAAGGGAAGGTCGCGCGTGATGGGCCTGGCTGCAGGTGAATCTGATCGCCAAGAGGAGGCCCCAGTGCTTGGGCTCAGCACCGCTGGCTGGGCTCTCACGGACTCACTCTGCCTTCATCAGACTCGCTTTGTTCCATCCTCCCTCGGCTCCAACACATGTGCCTCCCAGGGACTCGGCCCTCCCCATCTCTCCCCTGCAGGACCTGGCCTCTGCCTGCCCCTGCCCCTGCCCAACCACGGGAACTCGCATTTTGCTCGAAGTTTAAAACCTTCCACAAATTGGCTCCTTTTGCCCTTTTCTCCTCCTGTTCCCCCTGACAGGCCACCTCCACCTCCACGTACCTTGCCACAAACCACACCGGTGTACTTGCCTTGCAGAGGCACTCTGCTTTTTCCCCTCTACCCAATTTGCTGGGAACCTTTCCCTCCCCGACGCTTCTGCCCATTGCTGTCCTACTTACTTTTACATCCAGCTTGAAAACCATCCCCTTCAAGAATTCTTTCTTTTTTTAAAATTGATGACTCCACTTGGACACAGCATCGTTTCAATGAAAACTATAGTTAAGGAGTTTCAAACTGCAGTATCCACGACAATTTTAACCACATAGGAGCTCTCCTGAGAGTCTTATCATGAGACATCTTGTATTTGAAATCTCCTTGGCTTTGCTTTTTATTATGGTCAAAAATGCATCAGATTTACCATCGTAACCATTTTTAAGTGTATGGTACAATACATTGTTGTGCAACAATCTCTAAAACTTTTTCATCTTGTAAAACTGAAACTCTATGTCCATTGAATGACAACTTCCTTTTCCCTTGCCCCAGGCCTGGCAACCAGCATTCTACTTTCTGCTTCTAAGAGTTTGACTACTTTAGATACCTCATATAAGTGGAATCATGCTGTATTTGTCTTTTTGTGACTAGTTTGTTTAGCATAACGTCCTTGGGATCATTCATATTGTAGCACTTTGACAGGATTTCCTTCTTTTTAAAGGCTGAATAATATTTCATTGTATGTATATCCTTTTTTTTTTTTTTAACCCATCTATCTGTTGATGAACAGACACTTGAGTCGCTTCCACTTCTTGGTGCCTCTGTTGAAGATCACTTGATCATATATTGAGGGTTTACTTCTGGGCATCTATTCTGTTCTATTGGTCTTATATGGCTGTCTTTATTCTAGTACCATGCTGTTTTGATTACTGTAGCTTTGCAATGTATTTTTAAATCATAAATTGTGAGACCTCCAGCTTTTCTTTCTCAAGATTGTTTTGTCTACTCAAGGTCCTTTGAGATTTCATATGAATTTTAGGATGATTTTTTTTTTATTTTTGCCAAAAAAAAAAAAAAAAGCCATTTGGATTTTTATAAGGATTGCATTGAATCTGTAAATCACTTTGGATTATATGGACATTTTTATAGTATTAAGTCTCCCAATCTATAAACATAGGATATCTTTCCATTTATTTGTCTTTTAAAATTTCTTTCAGCAATGATTTATGGTTTTAGATGTACAAATATTTTGCCTCCTCAGTCAAGTTTATTCCTAAGTATTTTATTCTATTGGATGCTTTTGTAAATGTAAATTGTTTTCTTAATTTTCTTTTCAGATTGTTCATTGCTAGTGTATATAAATGCAACTGACTTCTGGTGTTGATTTTGTATCCTACAACTTTGTTGAATTGGTTTATTCGTTTTAAGAGATTTTTTTTTGTGTGGAATATTTAGGATTTTCCACAAGATTATGTCACCTGCAAACAGATTATTTTACTTCTTCCTTTTCTATTTGGATGCCTTTTGTTTCTTTTTCTTACCTGATTGCTCTGGCTAGGACTTCCAATATTATGTTGAATTGATGTGGTGATATTGGGCATCTTTGTCTTATTCCTGGTCTTAAAGAAAAAGCTTCCCATTTTTCACCATTGAGTATGATGTTAGTTATAAAGTTTTCATATGAGGCCTTTATTGTGCGGAGACAATTTCCTTCTATTTCTAGTTCGTTGAGCCTTCTTTCTTGACCTCCCTCCCCACATACACAGAGCAAGCCTTGCTTATGCCTCCATTTTAGCATCAAACAACAACTGGCCTTGCACCCAAACGTTTAGATGTGTATGGGTGACTTTCTCCCTAGAACTGAAGTGTCTGGAGGGCCAGAATGATACCTGATTCACCTGTGCAGCCACCCTAGAATCTACTGAGACATTTATACACAAGAGGAGCTCATCCGACGTCTGGCCAGTAGTCTCTATTGCAGCCTGGCCGTCCTTCATTCATTTTCTCTCCTTCTCTCTGAGCTTGACTCTACCACCTGGCCTGAGGGTTTCCACCGTATGTGATGTGCTTCTGTAAAATGCATCAGAACATTCACTGTCTCACTCATGAAAAAGTGTGCAGAGAGCCAGACTTCAATCATACAACTAGCCCAGGGTCAGGGCGAGTGCTGGGGTCAGAAAGACACACAGGCAGCCACAGGCAGGCTGGGCTGACTCTGTAAGAATCCCCCTCGGGGTCCTGGGGTCAGCTCCCAAGTACCAGGGCCACCATGGGAAATAAGTGGAACTGCTCTGACTGAGCAGTAAAGTGAACCCACCATGGCAGAGCATTAGGGGGGCAGACACAGCTAGGCTGCTAGAGGGCCCAGACAGTCTAGAGAAAAGGGCACCTTTTTCTAATTTACAGAGAGGACCCCTACGGGCTGGCATCAGCCTTGCCAAGCACCCCTCATGCCTTTGCTTTCTCTCCTCAGCGGTAAGCACTGGCTGTGGGAATTTAGGGGGTGTCTTAGTCTGCTCAGGTTGTCATAACAAAATACTACAGACTGGGTGGCTTAAACAAAAGACATTTATTTTCTCAGAGTTCTGAAAGCTGGAAGTTATAGGTCAAGGTGTCAGCAGGTTTGATTTCTCCTGAGGCTTCTTGCCTTGGCTTGCAAATGGCCACCTTCTAGCCATGTCCTCACACAGTGTTTCCTCTGCTGTCTATGTTTCTTAACCAACAACTGCTCTTATAAAGACACCAGTCAGATTGCATAGGGCCCACCCAGCAGCCTCATTTTAACTGAATCACCTCTTTAAAGGCCTTATCTCTCAATACAGTCACATTCTGAGGTCCTGGGGATTAGGGCTTCCAAAAATAGGAATTAGAGAGGAGGGTCACCATTCAGCCCATAAACAGGGGGTACAGGGACAAGGACAGGGTTCTAAGCAGTGGCACAAACATTCCTGTTAAAACCCATTTAGTGAGAGCAGCCTCTCAGAGGTGGGCATGACCTCAGAGCTTTCCTGGCCCACCATCCCAACTGCCTTTCCATTCGGAGCAGAACCCTGCTTTCTTATCTGACACTAACAAAGAGAGATTTTTAAAAGTAGAGACAGCTCTGGCCAGGTGGCTCAGTTGGTGGGAGCATTGCCCTGTGCACCAAAAAGATTACAGGTTTGATTCCTGGATTGGGGACATATCTAGCTTGCAGGTTCCATCGCCGGTTGGGGCGCATAAGAGAGGCAACTGATCAATGTTTCACTCTCACATCTCTCTCTCTCTCTCTCTCTCTCTCTCTCTCTCTCTCTCTCTCTCAAATCAGTAAACATATCCTTGGGTGAAGATTTTTTAAAAAAGTGGAGACAGTTTTAGGAATGAGTCTCTAGAGAAGTGAGCTGTTTGACGGAGGGATAAGGAAAGGAGGTGACAACCAAATGAATGGACTTCAGTGAGTGTCACCTGGGTCTCTGGAGTGATGCTGAGTACCACACTGGCAGCAGCACTAACAGGGGGAGACCTGGTTCAAGCCCTGGACCCACAATGATCTGGCTCTGTGAACTCAGGCAAGTCCTAACCCTCCCAGAGACCCAGTTTTCTCCTCCGAAAATTGAGGACAATGGTATCTCATAGGGCTGCTGTGGGACTAGATGAGATTATAGCTAGAAAGTCCAGAGCCGGCACTTTGTAACCCCTCGCCGCGTTTTTCCTAAGCCTACAAATGAGCACCCTCCTCTTTTCACAGTCTTCCCTGATCCTGGCTGCACCCCAGGCTGCCCATGTTCACATCCCAGCGAGGCAGTGACCCAGGCTCAGACAGAGCCTTTGCAGCCTGCCACCAGCCGGGCCTACGTGTTTCTGTCGGTTCACTGGACCAGGGTCGCTGCAGTGCTGGGCAAGGTGTGGTTTCAGGGGAGCACAGCAGCTACACCCCTCTCTTCCCAACTCCAACCCTAGAACCCCCAGCAAGGAAGAAATCTTAGGCTCCAGAGTAGCCAGCCTGGGAGGAGAGACAGAAACTCCACATTCCATCCTTCTGGGCATCCCCTGGCTCCTGGTGAGAGCTCCTGCTTCTCCTCTTCTGACAGGCCCAAAGCAGGACCCCAGCCAGGAACTCAGAGGCGTCAGCACAAACCCTGTGCCTGGGCCTGCTCAGGCCCCGCCCAAATACATTCTGGAAGTTCTGGAAAAAGTCAATTTCCACCGAGGCAGCAGGATTCTGACCGGCTTCTAAGATGTAAGGGTCCAAAAAGCCCATGGGCCATAGGAAGGTCAATTAAGGGACCACCTCAGCCCTGCCTACTGGCCTGCCAGGCTGGGGGCTCAGGATCCCATCCCACTCCCCTATCTCTGTGGCTTGAAGAAATCAGGCACCTGGACCCAGGAAGGTGAGGATGATCCCAGAAGCAGAGCAGTCCTTTCTCTTTTCTTTTTTTAAATCCTCACCAAGAATATGGTTGTTGTTGTCATTGATGAGAGAGAGAGAGAAACATTGATTCATTGTCTCTCATACGTGCCTGGGCCAGGGATGCAACCTGGTAACCCGGGTATGTGTCCTGACTGGGAATTGAATCCGAGGCCCTTCGGTGCCTGGGATGGTGCTCTAACCACTGAACACACAGACGAGGTCCAGAGCAGCCCTTTCTTTCTGGGGGGCAGGACCCCTGCAGACCCCCAGAGCCAGCCCCTTTCCCCAAGCGCTACTCACTGAATCAGGCTTCCCTGGCCTCTAGCCAGCATTCCTCCCCCACCCCCACCCTAGCCTTTTATATTTCATGTTTTTCCCTGTTTTCCTTAAACACAGTGGTGGAGGTATAGTGTGAGCAGTGGGGCCTGGGTCCTGAAGCCCACACTTCCTTTGGTGACAGCTAAGGACGACATCTGGAACTTATAAACACCAACAAAGCCCAGTGCTGCCCATGCCTCCCCCAACCCATCTTGGAGGCTTGCTGCTGCTCCCACCTCTCATTTCCACCACCTCCCTTCCTTCTCACGTCTCTGCTCCCCTCTTCTTGGGCCCCACACCCCATCTCATCACCCCACTCATTTCACTCTCCATCACCATCATCCACCCTCACTGCCCACCCCACCTGGGACTCTCAGCAAAGACTACTGAACGCCAGGCATTTTCATTCCAGAAGAATCTGCTTCTCTCCCAGAATACATGCCCTAAATTCCCCAGACCCCCTGGACACCTACGGGAGAGGGAAGGGGCCCCAACCTTAAGTTCGGCAGGGCCCAGTGAGAAAGGCAGGCCAGTCCCAGGAAGCCAGGGAGGTCCTAGAAGCCAGCACTCCACTGGCCTTGGGGGACTCCATCCAGGTCTTGTCTATTTTGATGGGCTTTGACTCTTCCTTCTGAAGTTGAAAGTATCAAAACTAACAAGGATGTCAAAGGTGTGCTTTGTGAAGGAAGCCAGACACCGTCTTCAGAGGGTTAGCCAAGGTCTCACCTACTGACATCATGCCCCAAATCTCCCCTCCCTGAGGAGTCCCAGTGAGACAGACCTGGACCCAGGCCCAGACACTGTCCCTGGAGTGAGTACAGTCTCATGCTCATCCTCCTCCCAGGGCAGTGTGACAGAATGGCTGTAGCCCTGGACTGGTCCCAGGGGCTTCTGGCAAGCCATTTCGTCTCTGGGTTTTACCTTCCTCACCTCTTCGATGGATAGTATGCACCTTACCTGTCTCACAGAACAACTAAGAGGATTCAACCGGAAGCAATCTAATCTGTGGAAATAGCTTCCTATCAAGAAATTATGGGTCCTAGGTCCAATTCTGCCACTAACTTGCTGTGTGTCTTTAGGAAAGTCTCTGACCTACTCTGAGCTCAGCTGTAAAATGAAAAGGCAACATTAGATCATCACTCAGTCCCCTTCCAGCTCTGTTATTCTATGATTCCGTAGTACATACGGAAAGCCCAAAAGAAGTTTATCTCTGGGGGGAAGTACATTGTTGTCAACTGCAAATTGTTATTCGACTACATGGCATATGGCTTTCTATCTGGTCTTGGATAGAAATTTATGTAAAGTGGCTGTGAGAGTTGGAGATACAGAACTCCAAAAAGGCATGTTCCCCAGAGTCTGTCTGAACTTCCTTGTAGCTCCGATAAAGCTGTCTGCTGACTTTAGGAAGGCCTGCCAAAAGTGGCAGCTATTTATGAAATAATTTAGTTTGGGTGGTGTTAAAGCTCATGGTGGAAACCGCAATCGCACACACATCCTGTTTGCATTTCTCTGGGCACTGCTGACTGTTCCATCATGGCCCGGCTCGCTCAGAGGGTTGTGCAGGGCCGGCGCAGCCAGCTGCGCACCAGCCTCCTCCCTCTGCAGTCCTGGAAGAGGCACCACTGCCCCTGAGAGAGAAGCAGGACCAAGGGGACCGATGGATGATTCTGATCCATGCCAGTTCCTGTGCCTGGATCCAGGGTCCCCTGGAAGACTGACACATGAGAGGCTAACAGCGGCCAGAGACACAGATCCAAGCAGAGACATAGAAAAGTAGTAGAGCAGGAAAAATAGTTAAAAGGCCAGACATTGAAAAGGCATCGCCTTCACACATCTTCTCTCACCTCCACCTTGAATCATCACTCCAACAGCATCTCCGATAGAACCTCTTCTGATGGTTCTTTCAGAGACTCAGCAGTGTGCCCCGTACGGTGCCAAGTGTTAGACACACCTTGCCCATCTCATTTGACCTTCTCGGCAGCCTTCTGATCACAGTGGACGTAGGTAGCTATTCTCATTTTGCAAATGAGGAAACTGAAGCTCAGAGAACTTAAGAGATTTGCCCAGGGTGAGAGAGCTCCTTCTTGGGCCCAAAGAAGGCCCAGGCTCTCCAAGGGGTCCTCAGACACCTCTGTGAACACTCAGCTTGGGGTGATGAGCTTTATATGGCGGGGAGGGGTGGGGGGCGGTGGGAGAAATAGTCCTGGGCTGAGGAATAGATCTTTGGGCTGAGGAACTTGGAAAGTCTGGGGTGGGGGTGGGGGTGGGAGTACGGGAGTGGACCTGGGACAGAACATATGCCAAGAACCCAGATCTGACTGAAGGAAGGAACTAGAGGCCAAGATAAGACTATTTGAAACTGGAAGGGGCTCAAGTTCAAGGCCACAGGGGTCTCAACAGAAGAGGGAGTAGGGAGAGGAGAAGAGGATGTCGGGGGCTGCGTATTGAGCAACGACACTGACACCAGGTCCCCAAGGGAAAGAAGACCCAGCCCGACTCAATCCTTCCACACATGGGGAAACTGAGGCGAGGGAGGGAGGGAGGCTTCCCAACAACAGTGTACTCCTGTGATCAAACCGTCCTGGGGGTAATGTGCCATTGGCCTGTGCATGTGAGCTGGCAGGCGGAACAACCCTGGCCATAAATGGCATGAAAGTGCTCATATAGTTGTTGTTGTTGTTGTTGTTCTACTTCTTCTTCTCCTCCTCCTCTCTGTCTTGTTGAAATGTTGGAGAACAAAGAGAGCCATAATTCCCACTTCAGTTTTCATAGCTAGTTTCCCATGCTTCTGGCCCTTTTGTCATTTCTACCCGTGAGGAAAGTCCCTCCCACTCAGGGAAGCTGATGAGGGACTAGTGTCCTCCCGGCACCAGTTCCCCACCCGCTCTAGTAGCGGTTGCCCAGGCTTCACACAGTGGCTCAGACACTAAGTTCCCAGGCTTCTTGGTCCCATTTCCTCTTCTTTCCTATCCTGAGGCCCCAGCACCTAAATCGGGATAACAGAGACGGGACAGGAGAGTGAGTAGGGAGTGGCTTGGCTTGGCTGGCAGTGGTCAGCTGCCCACATAACCAGTCTAAGACCAACTCACAGGGGCCCTCTTCCTACCTCCCCTTGTCTCTGTCAGGAGGATTGCAGACAGGACTGTGAGGGTAGGTTAGGGGGTTGTTTTCTGAGATCCCGTAGGGCACCTGTGTACACATAAGCAGGCCTGGGAGGAGGGGTAATGGGGTGTGGACATCAACCCAGGATGAGCCCCCTGGGAGCCCTGGAGGCGGAGACCAGCAGAGGAAAGAGGAAGAACCTGATGCCAGGATTGGTGATCTCAGCACCAATCAGATGGATCTGGGTTCGAATCTGCGTTCTGCCACCTAAAAGCTGCCCAGAACACGGGGCAAGGTCTGGGGCCCCTCGGAGGCTGCTTCCTCCTCTCTATACTGAGACCGGCCTCCTATGTGCCAGGTACAGTAGCAAGCGAGAAAAGACAGTTCCATCCCTGGGGATCGAGAGAGCTATTAATCAAATTATCACAGGTCCACGTGGCTGGGAGAGGGGATAATAATAGGACCTCCTCCTAAGGGTGATGTGTGGAGTTGAAAAATGGGAAGTAAACTTTACATTTTTCCGGTGCTTTAAAGTTTCAAAAGCATTTTCCACACATTAGCTCGTCCGATCTTCCCAGTAACCCTGGCAGGTGGGAGGTGAGTGAAGCTCAGGGAGGTTGAGTGACTCCCTCAGAGGCTCCAGCAAGGAGATCCAGGGCTTTGCACCACCCCGTTGTTCAAGGGAAGGGCTGGAGAACGCTGAGCCCGGGACCGGAGCGGGTGGGAAGTGAGCCACTCCGTGGGCCGGCCGCATGCGCTCCGGGGGCCGTTCCTCCGCTGCGTGACCGCCCGCCCTCCCCGGCCAAGGCCGGGGGCTCCTGGGGGACCGGCCGGGGCTGCGCGTCCTTCCCCTCCAGCCCACGCTCCGGCTTCCGGAGGGGTCTGGGCCGGCCTTCTCCGCCCGGAGCCAGAGGCCGCCAGGCGGACATCCCGGGCGGCGAACGCGCCCCCTGCTTGCTCCCCCGCGCGCCCCGCAGGCCGCCCACCCGTATCCCGCGCCAAGGTCCCCAGTGCATGGGCATCGGGACTTCGGGGAATCGGGGAACCCCTGGGGTGGCCCCTCCTCCGCCTTCTCGGGACGCCGGCAGCGCCCACTCGTCTTCCTGCCCCAGGGCGCAGGGTGAGCGGTGGCGGCGCCCAAATCGCTTTACCCGGCGCCTCCCCGCGCCCCGGGGGCCGCCACACCTGCCCCCCCCCCCCGAGTAACGAGGGGGCGGAGGACCAGGATCCTGAAACACAAGGGGACTGAATGGAAAGCAGGAGAAGGGAACTAGCAAGTGGGGTTGACAGGGGTCTCTACGGCCCCACTTCTGCGGGGGTCAGGGGGTGCCGCTTGGCCCAGAGGCTGGGCGGCCTCCACGTCTGTCAGTTTAGACTCGGCCTCTGAGAGCAGATAATCTTCCCCACAACACTCACAGCCAGGTGGGGATGGGGCCTTGAAGGGGCAGGGGGTTGGGGTGCAGCTTTCAGTAAAGCACCCGACTGTGAGGCACGGCCTGTCTGTAAAACCAGGACAAGGAAGTGAGACTTCCCCAACTTGCAGAGCCTGCAGGAAGAGTGGTTCCTGGGGCCCCCGCACCAGCCACGGGGCTCCCATTGTCAGCTCCCGGTGCAGGTGTGTGGGTCTCCTTCCTGCCTCTCCACCCACCCCCACTAAACGCGAAGGGAGAGCCCCTCGTACCCTGCTCGGAGGGCGCATACAGTCCCTTTCATTACTTTGCAGTTTGTAAACCCTTCCTACATGTATTTCACTTGAACAATATGGGAGTCAAACTGCCTGGGCTTGATCGCTGCCTCCGCCACTCACTGGCTGATTGCACTTGGATGAACGCGGGTCAACTGGCTTCACTTCTCTGTAGTTTTCTGGTCTGTAAAACAGGGCTAATACTAGAACCCCTCCAGTGGGGTTATTGGGAGGATGAAGTGACGGATGCATGTACTGTGCTTGGTCCCTGCACCCTGTTAACAGGTATGATTGAGTGAGCCCCTGCTGTGGCTAACGGGAGCCTCCTTCATAGATGAACTTTCCAGACTCCTCCTGCCGTCAAAGGGCGAAAGAAGCTTAAAGCAACACTTTTTGACTGACAGGTGCACACAGCCCCCCCCCCCCCCCGGAGATCTTGCTAAAATGCAGATTCTGATTCAGTACATGGGGGTGGGCGCTGTCTGAGATCCTGACCAGCCCCTTGCTGAAGCTGCCACCAGAACACCCTTTTAGCAAGGTCTCAGGGCCAGGGCAGTGGTTTGTAAACTTGATGGTGAGTCAGAATCACCTGGGGGGCTTGTTAAAACAGGTCACTGGGCTCCACTCCCAGAGTCTCTCACTCAGTAGGTCTGGGGTGAGTGAGGCTCCGGGACCTGCATTTCTAACAGTTGATGTTGCCGAGGACAGAGAAACTGTTTTAGAGCATCTTGCCCATTACTGATGTCAAGCTGGGGGCGGGGGGGCGGTGAGCTGGGTGGCAGAGGTCACTGAACAGCCAAAGGTAGCTTCCTGTGCTTTGGGAATAAAACCGTGGGGGTGAGGGAGCCAATAAAACTTCCCATTTCTCAGGGGGTTAAGACCCCAGAAGGAAAGATAAAGGGACAGTGTGGGTTCTTTCTCAGCATCCTTTAAAAATGAGAGAGACAGGAAAAGGCTGCTCGGCTGCTTCATGACCAAAGAAAGGGAACCGAGGCCCTTGAGGTTTACGTCTTCCCATTCGGGGCCCTCTCTCCCCAGACAACCAGGAGAACCGAGGAAAAGCGGAGGGTGGCAGCAAGGCCCGCAAGGAGAGGACCGCATTCACCAAGGAGCAGCTGCGGGAGCTGGAAGCCGAGTTTGCTCACCACAACTACCTGACCCGGCTCCGGAGATACGAGATCGCTGTGAACCTGGATCTGTCCGAGAGGCAGGTGGGAGCTCTGGGGACGCCCTCCTCTCCTTGGCTCTCTCATCCCCCTCCCTTCCCAGCACCCCTCCCTGCATCTTCTCCACGTCTTCTCCCTCTGCCCAGTCCAATGGACCTCAACTGTGGCTGTACCCGAGAATCACCTGGGGAGATTTTAATGACACTGATGGGATTGGATTGGTTTTATGGGACTGGAATAGAGTTCAGGCATCAGAGTTTTTTAAAGGCCCCTCAGGGTGATTCTCACCTGCATCCAGCATTGGAAGCCCTGATCTGGTTATTCTCAAACTTGAGTGTGACTGGAATCACCTAGGTGCTTGTTTAAAGAATGTAGATTTGGGAGCTCCAGAGAGTGACTTTGCAATAATAATGAGGGGGCCTGGGATCTGCATTTCTAATAAGTTCTGCAGGTGGTTCCGGTATGGGGCTGGTTCCTGGGCACACACTGAGAAGAACTTCCTAGCCCTTTGTTTTGGGCTTTCCCTTAGAGCATTCCACCCACACCCATGCTCTGACGTAGAGTAAAGTATAATAATAATGATGATGATGATAACAATAGTATTTGATAGCACTCTGCCAGAGGACTGGATTTAGAATCAGAAGACTTAGATTCAAATCCTGCCTCTACCACGTCCTAGCCCTGTGACCCTTGGGACATGTCTCCCACCCTTTCTAGGTCTCCATCTGTAAAACAGGTCCTAACCCCACTCTTGATGCAGCCCAGATGAGAAAATGTGCAAAGCAGCGTTATCTAAGCTTTATAAATGTGCCTAAAGATGAGGCTGCTCGTCCTTTGCTCCCAGACCCTTGGGTAACAGAAGCTAGAGGGAGTGGGTGGCCCTGGCCGGTTTGGCTCAGAGGATGGGGTGTTGGCCTGCTGACTGAAGGGTCCCGGGTTCAATTCTGGTCAAGGGCACATGCCGAGCTTGCAACAGGCAGCCGGTCTATGATTCTCTCTCATCATTGATGTTTCTCTCTCTCTCCCTCTCCCTTCCTCTCTGAAATCAATAAAAAAATATTAAAAAAAAATAGAGGGAGGGGGTGGTAGCACAGGAGGGGCGGGGCATGTGAAAGGGGGTGGAGCCAATGACAAGTGACTTGTAGAAACTGTCCCCATGTGTGCCTGGGACTTTTTTTTTAATCTGGAGACACAAGACAGGCCTCTGAGCAGATGGGCATGTCCTCCCTTTGGTCTCTGTTCTTGGAGCCTTTGGAGGAGTGAGGAGGGACAAGCAGTGTTTAGAGCTGGGGTCCCTGGAGCTGCCCCCCTGGCTAGCTTGAGCATCAGTTGAGGAGGTGGTTGTCTTGACCCGGCTCCTTTGCTTCTTTTGTCAGGTCAAAGTGTGGTTCCAGAACCGAAGGATGAAGTGGAAGCGTGTGAAGGGGGGTCAGCCCATCTCCCCTCATGGGCAGGACCCTGAGGATGGGGACTCTGCAGCTTCTCCAAGTTCAGAGTGAGATTCTCCATGGAGAATAAAAGACTGAGGACTGAGCCCCTCCCCAACTCCCCCACCCCAATCCCACTGTCACCTTCTTCCACCTACCCCAGGGCAGCCTTTCCACATCTTGCAGTGACTCTTGGACATGAAGCTGCCTAGTGTTCCTGGGAGCCTTGAAGTTTTCCAGAAAGTTCTGTCCAGCATTGCTGTCTTAGTTACCCCTTTCCCAGGGTCTTTTCTTCCCACAATCCTTGTGAATCATTCAGCGGCCAGATCAGACCTGAGTGAATCCGGGGGGCAACTCCAGGGACACTGCTTCTCAGGGTCTCTTGTCTGCTGCCCACACCTTCCCCTACCAGCCTCCTCCTACATCGGCCAGGCCTCCTCCAGGTCTGAACACCACCTGGCCTGCTGGGAGAGGAGCCTTGGGAGCAGCTGGTGACTCATGACAGCTAATGCTTCACAAGAAAGGAAATGACTGAGACAGACACACACACACACCGAGACCACCTTTCCTTTCTGGGCTCTGTATCTGAGCCTTTGGGGGCCCTGAGTTCCCCCAAACCCCTGGGAAAATCAGAGTGAGGAGGGGTGAGGGCAGAAACTCAGCTGCTGCAAATCAGAAACCATCCCGGTTTCCAAATGTGTTGGCTGTTAGGTGGGCGAGTTTAGTAGCACTGGCCGGAAGAAGACAGCGGGAAAACATGCTGGTGTACGTACATCTCTGCGGTCCTGTACAGGCCCATTCACACTGGCTTAACTTGAGGGGGGAGGGGCGGGATGAGAATGGACCCAGGACACCACCTGCTTTTTCCAAATTAATTCAGAAATACAGCTGGGACTGTTGGGCAGTGTCCAGAACAATGGAGCAGGTATCCCTTTTAAATCCACAACTTCTGGATTGAAAAACTATCCAGATGCTCCCATTATTGAATTGAGGGCTGGAAAGAGTCCCCTATGTTCTAGGGCTGCTGGGCAAGGGGCTAGAAATGTTGAACCCTGGAGAGCAAGGTCCCCCAGCTGCAGTGTCCTGTGCTTTCCCAAGACTAACTGCAAATGGGGACAACACAGCAATCCCCCTTTCTCCACGGGGTGCATTTGAGCCCCTCCGATGTGTTCCACACAAATGCTACTTTTATGGGAGGAGCTGCTAAGTTTATGGGTGTGGACTGCCCATGTCCTCTGGGGTGACAGTCCAGGACTGATGGCCGAACAGCCTGGGACAACTGAAGCCTTGGAGAGAGACCCCCTGCCTGCCCCAGTGCTCCATCTCCCATACCAGCTGCTGTCGCCGAAGGAGGTCAGCAAGAGTTTGGATCTCTTGTATGTATATTTAATCATTCACTTGTAAAAAGAACCCCACCTCCCCATCCCAAAAGGACGACTGTTGTGGGAAATGATTGCCAAATGAGATGGCTGGTTAGAGCATGCGTAATTTCTTTCTAAATCATACTTCATCTATTTTCTTAAGATTACATCAAGGTAACTGTGCGAGGTCAATTCACTTAGTAAGAAAACTCTTGGAAAAATAAAATCAATAAAAATGAAAAGCTCCCACGCCTTTTTCCTTGCAGAGCTAAGAATCACAGCTCTGTGTGCAATCCTCTGATGCTCCTGTGATGGTGGACCAATGTCTAGAAGCAACAAAAAGGGGGAGAAGATATCTAGAACAAGGTAGCCCCTTTTAGGCTCTTCAGGATGGGGGCAGGGGTGCAAATGTAATTGTTGCCCCCCCAAAAAAATCTTTCTCCCATACAACTGCACTGTCCTATTTCCCATTGTAAAATTTTAGCTTTCAGCTTCCCTATCCTCTGGCTTATTGAATAGTCAAAAGTTCTGTATACAAAAGATGAACTCTTTTGTTAATAAAGAAATCTTGACCATAAACTAACCATCCCTAATTTTTAAAATCAAAGTTTGGAAGTTTTGTTTTTCAGGGCAAAACAGTATACACCAATAGTAATAAAAATAACACAAGAAAAAAATGTCCCTAATTCTATGTCTTTTTAATTAAAAAAATATTTGTCTCACTGAGTTGTCAACAATGGACATAAGAGGACTGGCTAGAAAGAGGAGGGAGGGAGGGAGGGAGGGAGGGAGGGAGGGAGGGAAGGAGGGAGGGAGGGATCCAGAAGAGGAGACCTGGCCAGGAATTGGCTTTGAGGCCGCCTGGGCCAGGTGTGGGCAGTGACCAGAAATGACATCATCAGGAGCTGGCTGAGGAAAGCAGACCCACCAAAATCAAGGTGCCACAGAGAAGGTTCAGGTCCAAAGCTAAGCAAAACAGACCCCTTCAAGGACTCTAACACTCCCTCCCAGCTTCACTCCAGTAGCTTCAGAGGACATTGGCCCCAAGGTTTTACAGCCTGTTACTGGTTGTGGTAGAGTAGATGATGGGGCCCAATTATTTTCCTCCTTCTCCACTAGGAGAATACAGCCCACTGACCATTGCCAGAGGCTGTACCTCCCAGGGGAGGAAGGTCCTTCCCTGCGTCATTGAATCCAGGCTTGTTCCTGTGACCTGCTTTGGCCAATAGAAAGTGAGCAGAAGCGCCGGCTGCTGGTCTACTAGTAAGCAGAAGTTTCAGAGCCACCCTGTGCCTCTGCCATTGCTCTTTTCCCTCTGAATGTGGCTGAGAGGGGTTCCACCAATAGCCTGGGCTGCAGAACCCACTACCTTCATATATGTCAGTGAGGATATAAAAGTCTGTTGTTGTAAGCTACTGGGATTTGGGGGTCATTTGTCACCGCTGCACCACCTCATGAAAACTGACCACTCCAGTGATGACATTGGGATTTGAATCCTGGCATTCTGGCATCTGGCCAACACTTCCCTATGCCCCATCTGGGAGCGTAAGGTTTCATATTCCTCTGCCGATTTCCCTGTGCTACCTAGATGACTACAGGCACCTCAAACTTAAAATACCTGAAGGGGGAGTCTCCATTCCCCCGATGAGGCTGGCTCCTTGGCCTGCATTCTGAATCCTGTATTGCAGTTGGCAACACAACAACCTACCCATTCACTCATACTAGAACCCTGGGACACATCCTTGATGCTCACCCTTGGCTTTGCAGAATCAATCAATTACCTGGTCCTGCTCACTTCACTTTCTATGTAGGTATTTCTCATACCACTGCATTCTTGATCTTTGTACCACCATTGCCTTTGTTCAGACTGCCAACATCTTTCAAAGTTGTGGCTCCTCAAAGTCCATCCCCTAGAGCAGGGTGGGGAACGTCCGGCCCTTGGGCTGTGTGAGGCCCAAGAAATCATTTGGTCTGGCCCTGCCAAGGCATTAAGGATGAGTTAGTTAAATGTTTGACCAAATATAGCAGGCTGGTTTTTTAGTTGATAATGTTGTATGGCCCAAGAATGGTGTTATAAATATCCAAATGGCCCTTGGCAGAAAAAAGGTTCCCACCCCTGCTATAGAGCAATCACATGCACACACACACACACACACACACACACACACACACACATACAAATCCATGTCACCCTTGATTTAAAACCTATCAATGGCTTCCCATCACCTACAAAATAAAGTTTTAAAACCCTACACAGGCCTCCAGGGTCCCCATGCTCTGCCCACTACCTACCTTGACCCACCACCCCTACCACAAACTCCATTCTCCAGCAATACCAAGTCACCCACCTTTCCCTATGCACACGCCAAGTGATTTCTCTCCTATATTTTGCTCATTCTCCTCTGTTTGGACTCCCAGATCAAGGACTTAGGCATTTTAGGAGCACTTAAAGGGACAATGCGAAAGGAACACAGAGGAAGTTTTAATGTGTCAGTAAGGCTCAACTAATTTTCAATAATAGGCAATGCCTGACATCAGGCAGCACCATCAGCCAATTTCTAAAATCAATAGGAAAAAAAAATCTCTTTTTATATGAGAATTTTAATTTCCCCAATAAACAGTTTAAAAATCAACTGGGGGGAGTCTGATGGTGAAATTAAGGGTGCACACACACATCAATCAAGTGTTTTCTGCTTCTTTTGAACACTCGCTGAGCTCCTCCCACACTTCAGTGTTGCCGTTTGATTGACCAGCACTGGGTGAACAGTAGCAGCTGGAACCAGCTGCTTCTCTAGTTGGTGAAAATCCTCTGCTTTTCCTGGGGTGCACATCTGTACCAGGGAAGCAAGGCCACCCCACTGGTGACTCCCTGATGTGAACCAGTGACTATGACCAGAAATGGTGGCTCAGTAGGAATCCAAACAACCAAGAATTTCCTGACAGTAACTTGTCAGTAATGGGTTTCTCCATCCTTGAGAGAGCATCAAGGACGAGCAAGTGTGTGGCTGCCCTTTGGAGAGAGGCAGAGAGAAGAAAGAGATGAAGCAAGTAGGGAATCCATTTCTAAATGAAAGGGCCTAGGGGTGGCCGGGGGCGGGGAGAGATGCTTAGGGCTTCAGAAATCTACCCACCTGCCTGGGCCAGGTCCTGCAGTGGTAGCATATTTTTCTACAGCTCTTGTGTTCAAAGAGAACCAGTGTGAGGCAGAGATCCACTCTTTCCTATCTGTAACCCCAAACTGCCACAGTCCCAGTAACCAGGAGAGCTCATGGTGGGTGGCTTTCTTTCTTCCATTGAGTGGAAATGTTTTCCATTAAGAGTTATATAATCTCCAGCCAGGCAGAGGGGCCTGTGCCAACTAATCCCTTACAACTACCAATGCAGCAATTGTCAATTGCCTCCTCTCTTGGCCACACAGCACTGGGCTCTCACCATGTGCCTTCTCTCAGCGGTTGCCTTCTCAGTCCCATTTGCTGCAAACCATTAATCGACACCTTCAGAAATAGCTCAAATCCATGCCCTTCTCTAATGCCACCATTATCCCTGGCCACTACTGTCTTTTTATCTCTGCCTTCCCACCTTGTGTGTATTCCTTTATGGCCCTTACCACCGTTTGCAACTCTTCTATTGGCTATTTGCTTACTCATTTGTGGTCTGCTTTGTAAGCTGGAGGGAAGCAAAGGAGATGTGCTTCTCTGATCATTTTATTCCCAGCTGCTAGCATGATACCTGGCACATAACAAATGCTCAATAGGTAGTTATGGCATGGAAGGATTGATGGATGGATGTTGGATGGATGGACGGATGGATGGATGGATGGATGGATGGATAAGGGACTTGTTAAATTAGTGGTATTGCCTGGTTTCTCAGGTCACAAGTGCCCATTGCAGGCCACATGGACCACACAGGGAAGCTCTCGCCCAGAAGCTGGTTAGACTAGCTGGCTTGAAGCCAGACAGGTCTTTAGAGCCCATTGGGCCTGGCAAGCCATGTTCTTGCCCAAAAAGGGGGCACTGGACACTTACCCTGGCAGCCCAAGGGAACTCTCTCTGATTCTGGCCACAGGACTAAGATTATCTGTCATTCACTCCCCCACTCTGAGGCCTGAGCTCTGTCTGAAGTCTGAATGAGCCTCTTCCCTTTGACCTGCAGTTGCAAAGAAACAGCGTCCAAGGCCTGCCTGACCTGATAAGAGGCTTGTGAGCAGCTTACGCGAGTCTCTGAGGGTGATGCTTAATAGCTTGAAGGTGACATCAGGGTCGGGACTAATATCCGATTGAACAGAAAGAGACATGACCTAACTCGTCTCTCACCATGGGCCTGGCTGCAAGAGCTTCTCATTCTTTATTAATTTTCTAACCGGGGCTGCTGGCTCAGGACTCCAGCCTGTCCCCAGGGCTGGGGCCCACGGCCGGGCTCAACTCCAGCGTTATTGGGAAGGGAGCAGGCTCAGCTGGGTCTGAGAGCCCCCGTGAAGGGTGGCCACCATTGAGACTGTGCTGATTATGGCCAGAGCCCGTCAGTCGGTTTTCTCTACCATCCAGCTGATTGACCATGCTTTGAGAAAATCCAGTAGGGCAAACTCAAAGTCTCTAAAGGTTTTCTTTCATCAGCCAGCAGGCTTCCCCAGGCCTGCAAAGAATGGTTTTATTTGTGTTTAAAAAATTATTTAAAACCAGTTTTCCAAGAGCACAAATCCTGTCTAAAGCACCCAGCACACCTGGCTAGAGCTGAACGCCTGTGTCTGAGCTGAACGCCTGCCTGGTGGGACCGTGCTCTCTTCGGTTGTTTTCTTTTAATATACTCTTCACAGCAAGAGGAGAAATCCCTTACTCCTTATCACCTTCCCGCCCCCAGCTCCCAACACACACACACACGCACACGTGCGCGCGCTTGCACACACACACACACACCACATGTGCGCGCACACACATGCACACACGTGCACGCGCACACACACACGCACACACACGCACACACACACACTTCAGGGACTGACGGACTGAGGTTCCGACCCAGGCTCTGCCACAAACTGGCTGTGTGGCTTTTGTCAAGTCAATTAATTTCTCTGAGCCTAGTTTTCTTACCCCAGTGGCCTGCAGAAGTTGTGGTGCTTGAAAACAGTAGTTGAAAAATGCTTCTAAAAAATAGAGATTGTATTTATTCATAGGCTGATGGGTGCTTAGATTTATTTATTCATTCATTCATTCATTCATTCATTCCACAAAAAATATTTCTTGAGTGCCAACTATGTGTTAAGTTCTGGGTATGGTGAGTGGAGACAAAGCCAGCCCCCCAGGACAATGGGGTCAGATCTGCAGAGTGCCTAGCACAGTACCTGGCTCAGAGTGGACCCTCAGTAGGGTGAGATATATTCCCTCTCTCTCTCTCTCTCTCTCTCTCTCTCTCTCTCTCTCTCTATCTCACACACACACACACACACACACACACACACACACACACACACACACCATGTTCTAGACAGAGTTTTCTTCTCTTTCCACAAGGAGGCTGCAAGCCAGTGACAACAAAAGCACAGGGCAAGGAGGAGAAGACCTAGGTTTCAATATCTGCTCTCTTACTCATTTGCTGTGTGACTTTAAGCAGACCACTTACCCTCTCTGGGCCAATTTCTTGGTGTACAAAAACAAAGCATTGTAACACCTTCCTCTACCTTGATTACAAAAGATAAGCAGACACTATGGGCAAAATGTTTTCCAAGCACCAAACTGTCCAGATAAGAAGCACTGCTGAGAAGCAGTAGGGGCAGTGATGAAGATCAAGATCTTGGGGGATGCTAGATTCTGATTTGCTTCTAATGTGTTGGCCCAGAGCAGAACTCCCATCTACTCCCACACTGTGACCACACACAACAGCCTTAAGCACACCTATGATAGCAATTCAGCTGTTAAAAACATCCTCCTCCCACCCCAACACACACACCCTCCGTGGGACCTTGACCCAGGATACCTGGGGATGAGCAGCCTCTTCAGAGGTGGCTGCCCAGGACACTGCGAGACAGCATTCTCCCAGGAAGTCTTGCAGTGGTTCTCAACCCATAGTCCTCTCTGGCCAGCCCACTCTCCCTTCACTCTCTCTCCCCTCAGCACTACCCCTGCACCCCACTTTCCCTCCCCAACCTGTCAACAATCTAAAGCAGGGAAAACCAGGCACAATTGCCTCTTCCCAGCGGCTGCCCTAAAGTTCCCCACAGAAGGCGAAGCCAAGGACTGCGGCCATGTTTCTTCTGGGAGAGGGTGAGGGGGCCCAGTTCCCCTAAAATGCCTCTTCATCCTCAGCCTCTACGTGTTAAATGTTTTCCTCACCCACCTCTCCCCTTTCCAGAGCTTTGGGGACCTGAGAGGATTGTTGGGAAGAGGGGGGTTGCTGGGGCAGCCGTGGTCTCCAACACTGGGGAACCCTGAGCCAGGCCCAGACTCTTTAAGCTCAAGAATTTGTGGCCCTTCTGGGGGTTGTGGTGCAGGATGCACCTTCAGCCCCCAAATCCCCTCTGTGCGTCCCGGATGGATCTCTGTGGAGCAGATGCCAGGGTGGGGAGGCAGACACAATGCCCCTCTTTGTTGGGGGGATCGGGCCAGCAGTCAGGGGAGGAAATTAGACAGCGCTCCTGACAGCAGGCTCTGTCTGGGGTGTCTGTGAAATATGGGCCAGAGGGGCTCCTTCCTGAGGCCAGTTCATGGCTGCCGGTCCCCCCACCCCCGCTTTGGGCAGAGAGGACACTGCCTATTTGGAGAGAAGTGATATATGACACCCAGCTTCCTTCCTTCCTCCCCAGGCGCTTCAGGGAGCTCATGGTCGCTCCTGGGAGGTGAGGATGTACCTGCATGTTTGTACACATGTGGGCATGGGTATGTGGATTATATACATGCATGTCCACATGGGTATGGTTGTATGAGTGTGTGTTTGCTGTGTGTGTGTGTGTGTGTGTGTGTGTGTGTGTGTGTGTTCACTCCATGGCCAGGGAGAGCATTCAAAATGCTGCCTCCAAAATACTGGCCAGGATGGCTCCCTCTTCTCTCATGCCTGCCTTTGCTCAAACCCAGATGGAGGCCCTGAGGCCCTCGCGCCTAAACAAACTTATTTAGAGAATTACGCTGTGAGGGAAGGGGAGGAGGCTGACGGAGCCCCCGGCCTCTGATTTCATCTTCCAAGTAGCCACCTCACATGGAGGAACTGTTCTCAAGAGGAGCAAAGCGCCCGCCTCACAGAGGCTCCGGGGAGGTTCCTAATCCAGCCGAGGCCTCAGAGCCTCAGTGGCCCTGGAGCCATTTGTCTTTCAGGGAGGAAATGGGAGGATGTTCCCACCCACCTCCTTTGTGGCCATCCAGGCCTGCACATCTGGGCCACAGCTGGCTGCTGAGCTGCCCTGACGGGCCTGTTCTCTCTAAATGACAAGAAGACAGAGAGTTGTCAGCAAAAAGCACCCCAACTCCTCAGCCAGCTGGGAGCCGTAAAAAATGGGACTTGGTTTCCCCATCGGTAAACTAGAGCCAAGATCAAGGGCAGCCCTGCCTTCTGAAAGGTCTATTGGGAGAATTAAAGAATAATATAGCCCAGGCGGTGTGGTTCAGTGGTTGAGCATCGACCAGGAGGTCACGGTTCGATTCCCGGTCAGGGCACATGCTGGGTTGCAGGCTCGATCCCCAATGGGGGGGTGTACAGGAGGCAGCTGATCAGTTATTCTCTCTCATTGTTGATGTTTCTATCTCTCTCCCCCTCTTCCTTCCTCTCTGAAATCAATTTTTTAAAGTAAATAAATAATAGTAATATAAAGTGTGGAAATATTCAGTAAACTCTAAAGGGCTGCCCAAAGGTTGGTGACTAGTATACGTCCAACAAATACCTGCCAGGCATGTGCTACAGGCGACACTGGGATGGGCGCTATGGGAGAGTAAGAAGGAAACGATGTATTACATCAGAGCCGGTGAAGTCTTTTCACTGTTGCTGCCTGTTGACCGGGATGGGGATCTTGTGCCCATTGTGCAGATGAGGAAACCGAAGTTCTGAGAGCTGGAGGAACTCGCCCAGGGTCACACATCTCCTCTGTGTTGGAAATTATGGCACCTTTTGTTGTGCATTGTGTCATGTGGGCTCTCTCTGTGGCGAGCCAGGCTGGTCAGCCGCGCTGGGCATGACCTGAGATGGGGCGTGGAATTGGTGTGAAGTGACACGCAGAAAGCCTTGGACGAGAGTTATTACCACATCCTAACCAGTTTCTGAGCCTTGAGCACTTCCCTTCCTCTTCCCCTGTCTGCCAAAGGGTTCGGTCTTTGGAGCAAGATTCCAGGCACTGTCTGCTCTGCCAATCTGCCTCCCCTGTCCTCAAGGAGCCTGGAGCCTCATCCAGGAAGAACCCAGATGGCTGAGTGACACAGGAAGGGTTTTAAAGACTCCGTGGAAAGAATCTGGCCTTTAGAGTCAAAACGATCTGGTCTGAATCCTGGCTCTACCTCTTCCTAGTGTGGGAGCTTGGCCAAGCCGGAGCTTCTGAGCCTCAGTTTCCTCATCTGCAATGGGACTTGTCATCGTTCTGAGCTGTTACGAAGATTAAATAAGCTAACATGCATGAAAGAGCCCAGCCCAGGTGTGGTCTTCATCAGTGCTCAGGGAGAGTGGGTCGCCTTGCTCTTCCCCAGGGAAGACGTGACATATGAGATACAAGACTCGTGCGTCCAGGGGAGGAGGCAGGGGAGACCGCATTGGCTCTGGGACCACGGAGATGGAGCAAAGGACTGAAGCTTTGGCAAGACGAGTCTGGACAAGATGGCGGAGAAGGCTTCTGATGCATCAGCCGTGAGTCACGGGGAGAAGCAGAAAGGGCCTGTTCCCTCCCCATCGGAGGAATCCTATGACCAAACACCCCCCTGGGCAGAGTTGACAGGATCTTAGAGACCATTTCATCCAGCTCCTTTGACCCATGAAGAAACTGAGGCCCAGAGAGAGGGGACTAGTTCAGGACCATACAAGGTATTCATTCCTGACAGACTCCTGACTCCTTCCCGTGCTCAGTTCACCCCCCAGGAGGCCTGGGTGGGGCCAGGGAAGGCCTGGGGCCTGGGGAGATAACCTGCTCCCACCAGTGGGAGGTCAGAAGAAGGGCAGGGAGGAGGGCTGGACCAGAAACAGCAGCCAAATCCTGGGTCCCCACCCTTCTGCCCTGGGTCTGATGGCCTCTCAACAGGTCAGATCTGCCAGCGGAAGCCGGCTGGCCACTGTGTAGGTCCCTATCTGTCTAGACTGCTCCCTGGCCCATCTCGCCAAGAAACTTGACTCAAGGGGGTATGGGGCAGTCAGGATGGCCTTGCAGGTCCCCGACAGCTCCGGAAGTCTGCACACAGAGTCTCTAGAAGACTGAGAGGTGTTGTCTCTGCAGAAAAGCCGACGGACATTTCCGTGTGACGGTGACACAAACCATTCCTTCCCCCATAATCACCCTTGCTGCAGCCCTGGCTCAGGGCAGACAGTCTGCCGTGCACCGGCTTTATTTTCAAATCCCTCTTGCTTTTTTTCTATCCCTGGGAATGCCTGGACGCCCAGGCGGAGGAAAGCACGCAAATCTGTCCTTGAGTGTGCTGCTGTGATGTGATGGCCCAGACGGGACCCTCCGAGCTCCGCGGCAGAAACAAACCCCCTGCTGATGTAATTTAAAAGAACAACCTCCCAATTTTCTCATCTCCCTTTGCTGGATACACCTTATCAAATGACAGGAGAAGCCAATGTTTGGCTAAATGGTTCAGAGGTTAATACTCAACAGATGGGAGATATTTTTGCCTCCCCCCCGCCCCCCCCCCCCTGCTCCTTCCAGGAGATCTGGTTTGCTCCTTTTGCTGAGGGGACCCAGGGGTATTCTTCCCTATCATGCCCTTTGAGGGAGCCCCATTCCCCCCCCCCCAATTGCACAAGGGACCCCGAGGAACTGTCTGGATGACTCTATTCAATGTGGTGCCACTGGCCACATGTATTTGAAATGTGGCTAGTCTGAACAGAGATGCGCATGTGAAATACACAGCAATTCAAAGACTAAATAACAAAAAAGAATGCTTAATATCTCATTCAAATGTGTTTTCTTGATTACACATTATATTTTAGATATATTGTGTTCCATAAAATATATTGTTAAAATTAATGCCACCAGTTCAGTTTTTATTTTTTTAATGTGGCTACTAAAAATGTAGAATTATACATGTGACTCTACTTTCATTGGTCAGAGATAGTAGAGAACATGCCTCAGGGCTATCCCCCATAAACTCCAATCCTGAGCTCTGTTTCTAAAAATAGTAATAAGTCTAATAATGATCATGTTAAAATGTGGAATGGGATAACTATAGTGAACGCTGCTCTGTGGTATATTTGAAAGTTGGTGCTGGAGGAGAGCTCTATGGATACTTAGACCACCAGGAAGATGAACAAATGGGTCCTAGAGCAAATTAAACGTGAAGCATCGCTGGAAGCAAAAATGACAAAACTGACGCTGTCCTACTTCCGGTACATCATGGGAAGGCAGGGCTCTTTGCGTGGCGGCGGGAGGGGAAAATAATGCTGGGAACATGAAGGCAATGCTGGGAACATGAAGGCTGCAGGAAAAGAGGAAGACCAAATATGAGATGATCGACTCCATAAAAGAAGCCACAGGCATGAGTCCACAGGTGCTCAGGAGGACTGTTGGGGACAGGGCATGGTGGACGTCGCTCTTTCATAGGGTTACCAGAAGTCAGAGCCAACTCAATGGCATGTAACACACACACACATCCACATACACACACACACCACACACACACACACACACACACACACACACATACACACACACCACACACACACACATACACACACACACACACACACACCACACACACACACATACACACACACACCACACACACACACACATACACACACACAAACACAGAAGAGAGTAGATACTAAAAGTTCTCATCACAAGGAAAATACATATTTCTTTCTTTCCCTTTTTGTATCTATGTGAAATGATGGACACTAGCTCAACTTACTGTAGTAATCATTCCACAATATATGGAAGTCAAGTTATTTGTCTGTATACTACCTTGAACTTATACAGTCCTGAGTGAAGAGCTTTGCTCAAATGGTGACTTGGAATAACCTATATGTGCTCCTGCCCCCTCTCCCAGCCACTGGCAAGCTTTAAAAGCATTGCCCAAGCTACACCCTCAAGCTGTTAAAAGGCGGGAAGAAAATGTTTTGAGGGTAAATCCTATCTAATAAAAGAGTAACATGCAAATTGACCATCACTCCAACACACAAGATGGCTGCCCCCATGTGGTCAAAGATCCTGCCCCCATGTGGACACAAGATGGCAACCACAAGAAGGCCAGCAGGGGAGGGCAGTTGGGAGGGACCAGGCCTGCAAGGGAGGGCAGTTGTGGGTGATCAGGCCAGCAGGGGAGGGCAGTTGGGAGGGACCAGGCCTGCAAGGGAGGGCAGTTAGGGGTGATCAGGCTGGCAGATGAGGGAAGTTGGGGGTAACCAGGCCTGCAGGGGAGGGCAGTTAGGGGCAAACAGGCTGACAGGGGAGCAGTTAGGCATCAATCAGGCTGGCAGGGGAGTGGTTAGGGGGTGATCAGGCTGGCAGGCAGAAGCAGTTAGGGGAAATCAGGAAGGCAGGCAGGCGAGCATTGGGAGCCAGCAGTCCTGGATTGTGAGAGGAATGTCCGACTGCAGGATTGGGCCTAAATGGGCAGTCGGACATCCCTTGAGGGGTCCCAGATTGGAGAGGGTGCAGGCTGGGCTGGGGGACACGGGGGTGCACGAATGTTGTGCACTGGGCCTCTAGTATGTTTATAAAATGCTGCCTAGCAAATCCCTTTCCTGGATTCAATATACACTGCACATCGGCTTGTTAAAGGCCTTCAGAAGTCCTATGCCACTAGCTATTCAGAGTGTGAGAGGAAACAGGCTGTTTCTCTCATTTTCAATCTGCCTTCGTTGAGCACTCACCCGTCTCCCCAGAGGCTCCCCAGGTCCCCAGTGCCACCATCCCCATCATCTGAGCAATGAAAATCTGATCGGTTCTCAGTTTTCCTCATCGCTGGTGTAAGACTCAGTTGTTGTTGTTTATTGTTTCCTCTCCTGGTCTCCTTGTTCTTGTGGGTTTATGCTTTTTTTTAAAAAAAAAAAATCTGTTGTTTCATGCGGATTTTGGTTTGGGAAGAAGCAAAAGTTGATGTGTGTGCATTCATCTGTCACCTATAAATGGGAGAAAAGTGGGGTCACATCAGGCAGCAGGAAGGGCTGGGAGAAGGTAAATGAGAGACCAAGGGGTTGGGAGGAGATTGCTTGTCTTTCTTCCCTAAAGCACATGGAATGAGAGTAGGGCTGATTGGCCGAGAACTTTGCTAGGGCCCGGGAAAGCAAAAGGTAAAAATATGGAAAAGCTTCCTCCCTCCAGGGTCTTAGTGGGTGAGAAATAAGTGGCTGATTTTTTTTTTTTTAAGTAGTAAGTAGTGATCGATATAAGCACAGAGGACTGTAGGAGCCCCTACGAGAAGTGGTGGTGCAGCCACAGAGAAAGAGAAAGAATGTGAGGCTTCTTGGTGGAGTGAGGGTGAAGGACAGCACCCCGAGGAGTGCAGGTGGCTGAACAGTGCCGTGTCAAGCCACTGTGACAACCGAGGATGGAGAGGAGGCAAGGAAAGGACGAGAAGGCCCTGAGCACCACACGGGAGCTTTGACTTTATCCTGTGGGTGATGGAGAGCTCACTTGGGCAGCTGCGTGGAGAATGGGCCCAAGGTGGACAGTGCTGGAGTCTGGGAGACCACTTAGGCAATCACTGTGAATCTCTGCAAAATCCCGTGAGAAACGAGGAGGCCTGCACTCAGGCGGCGAGCGTATTCATGGTGGATCATTGGGGACACAGTCAAGGAGGTGAAATCAGTAGGGCGGAAAGATGTGGGCTGGGGCGAAGAGATGAGGAGGGTGGCCTCATGGAAGTCTCCCAGGTTTCCAGCTCTTATTGGCTGCCGGGGGAGGGGATGGGTTATCCCTCCTGGCTCCCCCTCCTGCCCAAAACCCAGACCATGAAACGAGCTCTGGCTCCTCTCCCTGCCCCACCTTCCCTCCTCCAACTGTTTTCCTGGAGTCCCTGGGGAAGAGAGAGAAGGAGATGAAATCATGGAACAAAGGGGATTAGAGCCGCATTTCTTCCCTTCTCTACAATGGAAAACTCTAAGTTTGTTGGGAGAGGGGAGCTTTAGGGGGGCAGAGGGAGCTTGATGAGGTTATGGTTTTGAAATAAGAGCTGTCTGGAACCACCAATCTGACAGGCGACAAGGTTCTCATATTTCTTTCTTCTAAGTAGACGTTCTTCTTGGTTGACCTGTTTAGAGCCTCCTCTGCTGGGGGAGTCTGTCCTATTATATTCCCAGCCTACGAGTGCCCCCTTCCACCTGGCTGACCACTGGCCTGGGCACCCACCGAGGAGCAAGTCGTCACCTCCTAAAGGAGAAGGGGCTCCTCACGGCAGGAAGGGGGTCCAGGGCGTCAGACAAGCCAAACAAGGGGTTGGAGGGTTTGACTTCATGTCCAAGTTCAGCCACTTGCCAGTTATGCCAACTCAGGCAAGTGTCTTCATCTCCCTGGGCCTCAGAGTCTTCATCTGTGAGTGAAAATGATCAGACCCAGCTCATGGGATCACCGTGATGACCAGACAAGATCAGGTCAGTTAAAGGATAAGAGGCACTTTGGAAACCAGGCCCACTCCTATCAGTTGTGGGGCCTTGGGCAAGAATGGAGGTTCACCTGCAATTGTCTAAACATTGAAGAACTAAAAATCAAGTTTAACTCTTAATTGTGTTTTACCTTCCAACCTTGACAGGTATTCTATAATAACAACCTGGAAGGCCAGGTCTGAATTCAGAGTTCCTGGACTCCTTGTTGGGAAGCCGGCCTCTGGCCCTCATGCCCACAGCACATTCCCTCTTCTCTTCCCACCGCCAGCTTCATTCTGCATAGAAGGGCTTCAGTGCAGACACATGAGGACAGTCCCGCCTAACAGCACACATGCGTGCGCACACACACATACATACACACACACATACACATGCTTCAGTGCTGCTAAGCATCTCCCTTCCCACATCCCTGGAAGACTCAGAGGCCTGTAATTTATTGTCTGAAAACAGAGAATCCTTAGGGCCTTAGACAAGAGCATGGCCAAGAACCTAAAGCGGGAAAAAATGCACCAAGCACAATGAAAAGTGGGAAAGGACATTTGGAGAGACATGGTGATGCCCACCTGGACAGGAGATGCAGGCCCAAGGTTAGACTCAAAGCTGTACTATCCCATTTCCCATACCTGGTGGGACAGCACACCCAGGCCCTGGTGAGCCCGGAGGAGAGAGGAAGAGGTTGCAGGGAGTAATGCAGAGAGGACTGGAGTCTGAACTAAGATCAAGAATCAAGCTTGCACCCGCCCAGCATGGCTCAGTGGTTGAGCGTCTACCTATGAACCAGGAGGTGATTCCCAGTCAGGGCACATGCCCGGTTATGGGCTCAATCCCCAGTAGGAAGCCTGCAGGAACAGCCTAGCCGATCAACGATTCCATCTCATCATTGATGTTTCTATCTCTCTCTCTCTCTCCCTTCCTCTCTGAAATCAATACAAATATTTTAAAAAACAAAAATAATCGGGCTCCTAGGGTGGTGAGCATTTGGGGACAAAGAATGTGGACTCCACGACCCCAGACCTATGACCAGCTCTACTAATTCCAGCTGCCAGCTATCTGAGCTCAGGCAAAGTCCCTTCCCTCTCTGAGCCTCAACTTACTCATCTGTAAAACGGGGATAATGGTGTTTTTTTCTCACAGAATAGTTGCAATGACTTAATTAGATAAAATTCGAGATATGCTTAGCACGGTGCCCAGATGGAGAAAAGGATCAATAAATGTTAACCATGCAATTGTTACTATGACCATGGTGCCTGGAAATGGTCAGTCAAATGCTAGTTGAACTTGTATGACCTTCAGGGGATCTTGTCCCATTTAAGGGGTCTCAGTTTTCTCATCTGAAGAATTTCTCTTATTCTCTAGAAACATTTCACTGTCACTGCCCAGAGTTCCCCTGACAAATAATAGCTAATACTTGCAGCCCACTTGTGGGGGGCCGGGGCGCTGTCCTCAGCACTTCACACATGTGACATCATGTCATCCTCCCAGGCCCCTTTGAGGCCCCTTCTGTTATTCTGCATTTGGCTGATGAAGCACCTGGGGCATAGGAGGCTTGGGGATTTGCCCCATGTCACACAGCACGGCCCAGGCAGTCTGGCTGTGCAGTGCGTCCTCCGATGTCTCATCATTATCCTTCTCCACCCAGCGGGGCTGTGCCCCTGCTGGAAGCACCAGGCGGTGCATTTTGATTGAACTCGCGGGTCAATCCACTGATTTCCCCACATGGAACTCGTTATGGGGCCAGATTAGTCATTTTGGCACTCGAGTCAATGATCCTGCCTCAACGTGTTTAGATTTACTGACAGTGACACATCCCTCTGCCTCTGGGTCTGAAAGAATCAGTGGTAAGAAATACTGATTTTGAATTAAAATGGAAAAGCGGCCATTCCTGAGATCACTTGCATCATCTTGACCAAGAACGTTGACCCACCTTGTCTCATGGTACTTGCCATCACACAGAGAGATACACAGCCGGGCCAGCATGGCTCAGTGGTTGAGCGGTCGACCTATGAACCAGGAGGTCACAGTTCGATTCCCAGTCAGGGCACATTCCCGGGTTTTGGGCTCAATCCCCAGTGTGGGGTGTGCAGGAGGCAGCCAATCAATGACTCGCACTCATCATTGATGTTTCTATCTCTCTCTCCCTCTCCCTTCCTCTCTGAAATAAATTTAAAAAAATTTTAAAAAAAATTTTAAAGAGATACACAGATGAAGAAACCCAGCTGAGAACAGGGAGGTGCCACCAGTGGCCTGGGATCATACAGCCTGCTGGTGGTGGGGCAGAGGTGGGATTTGAACCCAGGGCTCCCGATGCCTGGACTATTCTGCTGGTAACACCCTCTTAGGGGCCTGGAGCCCCTAAGGTGGGAATCACAGCAAAGGGTGGGAATGGCTGCAGACCATTTGGCCAGGCCTCTCCCATTTGCTCTGCCTTTTGGCAGTGGTCGGCAAGCCTACATTAAGCGTTCTTTTCTGAGTTGTTTGTGGGCAGGAGAAGACTGGAAATTGTAAGGAATGAAGGCACCTGGCTCCCCGAGGACAATTTCAGAGCCCATCTCCTCACCTTGTTTATTTGTAAAATGGGAACACAGACACAACGGGTGTATGTTTTACATTAAACCAAATAGGAACTTGTGGCGTTTCTGTCTGCACTTGAGACATGTTTATACTGCTGGGTCCATTATGAATCTGTTTAATATCCTCTGAATTCTCTGAGTCCTTCCATCTCTGCAGCCAGGAAGTGGGTAATGTGCGCATAGGGAAGAAATTTCCAGGCGTTAGACCTTTAGGTAAATGAGGACTCTTTTTTTTTTTCTTAGGGAGAAAAGCCCGTTGCAGAAAAATTAAATTCTTCCTGTTCAAAATAGTTTTTCCAATGTTCGTTTCCTTGTAGGAAATTGCTTAGGTCCTAGAGAGATGCCAGGGAAACCACCAGCTCCGGGAGCCTGTGGCCCCACTGGTGAAAGCAGTGTCCCTTTGCCCTGGAGAGGCTGGGTGGGGGCGTGGAGGGGAGTGACCCTGCACGGTCACCGGAGGGCTGCCTTGCCTGCCGGGGGCTCCTGGGAAGCCGGATGGGGAACAGGCTTCCCAGAGGACTGCTGGCAGGAACAGCTCTCTGCTTGCTGGCAGAACAGGGAGGTATTATTTTAGGGAGAAAAATGAGATTCCTGTTATTGCTTATTCCTCCTGCAGAAATGTTGGTGTGTCCCAGCCAGGGCCAAGAGGAGGCGAGTCAGTGCCAACAGAAGAGTGAGCTCATCACATGTGGGGATATGAGGTGTTTCCAGCAAGGCACCATGTGGAAAAAAAGCCCCAGGCTTGGGATCCCAAATCCCTTGTCAAAGCAAAACGCTTTGACCCTCCCATCACCTCCCTCCTCCATCAGCTAGGTCGTCTGTCACCTTCCTTCTCCACCTTCTCGCTCCTCCCAGATGTGAGTCCATCCCCATTTGACCTTTCTATCTTCTTGCATCTCTGACCAAATACTCCTCCTCAAGACCCTTGAGTGTCTGTGTGTGTTCTTGTTTAGAGACTGCGTGAAGGGAGGAGCCTAGGCTTTGGAGTCTCAGAAGCCTCAATTCAAATCCCAGCCCCACCGCTTACTGGCTGTGTGGCGTTGGACAAGAGCCTTCACCTCTCTGGGCTCCGCTGTCTCATCTGTTATCACATTATCTTACAGCCAGATAAGAAAGCAAGTGGAGAAATACCCAGGGCACAGTAGATGCTCATTTAGTATTTCCTTCCTGTGGAAGCAAAAGATGTTGTATAATGAAGCAGTTGTAAGGCTTTGGGATTTCCAAATGTCAAATTCCCACAGGACTCTGGGAAATATGGGGTCACAGATAAATTATTGTGCTCATCACCAGAGTCCCTGTCATGGCCGAGGGCTGACACACGTCACTCTGAACTGAACCTGGAATTAAGAAGAAGGGTTCCAGGGAACTAGAGGAAACGTCCCTGGTCTTGGACAAAAGAGAAACGGTGTGGTCAGGAGCCCAGGCCAGAAAGGGCAGGAAACAAGATGATACTAGTTGGACAGAAGCAGTCAGAGAGCTGGGGAGCAAGAGACTCCATAAAGTGGCCACAGACTTGTACCAGTTGGAACTTCTGAAAGGTGAGGTGAAGAATGAGTCACCGGTGGTAGGTCACAGAGCTCTCAACTGGCATTCTGGCGGCCTGCCTCAGGCGAGGGCCTGAAACACACCCTCCAGCCAACTTTGATTTTCCATCTGTGAGTCATGAAGAGGGTGTTATTAACAATGGGCCTCTGGAAGCTTCCTATGGAAGAGCCAAATCCCTTTGTTTCTACCATCAGTATGTAAATTTTGCAACATTTGTAATTTTATCACTTTCTGGAATTCTCTTTTGAAATTTCACATCCTCTAAATTTCCAGCCCTGTGGGCGAAAACCCCAGCCATCCTGGCCTGGTCATGGCTGTGATGGGGCGAGGTATCTCTAGGATAGAAACAGAACAGGTTTATGCTTAGCTTCCTGGATTTTACTTCTCTTTGTAGTTCATGAAATATTTTTTTAAAACTCCAATGCTGTCTCGGTTTTGCTAAGGAAAATTAAGAAAAGGGATTTGGGTCCAAACTATGGTGAATAAGGGACAAAGGATGGACCAGAGGGGATAGAGTCGGGGGGGGGGGGGGGGGAGAGGGGTTGACAATGGGACCACAAGCAAATGACCTTGTCGGGGTTAAGATATAAGCTAAGATGCTGCAACAAACAGAAGTACAGCTCTCCTTCACTTCCTTTTGCTCCCAGCCTCCACCCACAGCCCTCCTCGCCATCCAGAAACTTGAGGACTGGTCCAGAGTGAGTGTTAGACCCCAGGAAGCGTTACAGGAACAGCTGTGAATCAGTTACTGAACTTTCATAACAACCACCAACACATACTGAGCACTTAGTAGGTGCTACAGCTCCAGAGAAAGACACCATCTCCTGAGGATGACACTCAGCAGACAAGTGGTAATAATCAGACCTGTCCTAGCTGGTTTGGCTCAGCGGATAGAGCATCGGCCTGCAGACTGAAGGGTCCGGGGTTCAATTCTGGTCAAGGGCACATGTCCAGGTTGTGGGCTTGATCCCCAGTAGGGGGCGTGCAGAAGGCAGCCAATCAATGATTCTCTCTCATCATTGATGTTTCTATCTCTCCCTCTTCCTTCCTCTCTGAAATCAATAAAAATATATGAAAAAAAAACTTAAAAAAATAATTATTATTATAATAATCAGACCCAACCTAAAAGTACATCTGTGACTCTGGGCAAATCCCCATTCTGAGCCTCAATGTCCTCATCTTCTTTCAAATAACTTCCATCTCCCAGGGTTTGAGAAAGATTTGATGGGAGCACATATGTAGCATGTCTGGTCCCGTGCCAGGCACAAAACAAGACAGCAATCAATAAAAGGCATCCTTAACTCACCTAACTTGTATGAGGCAAGTGGTAAATCCAGATGGAGGGTGTGGGGCTGTAGTAGGTAGTCGAAAGAGCTCAGGCTTACAGCCCAGCTCTGCCTCCTGCTCATTGTGTGAACCTGGGCCACGTGCCTGCCAGGTGGGGTAAGGGGACAGGTGCAGGGCAAATGCTGGTTATTTGAATTACTGCTCTTTTAGATTTTGCCGATTGGCATGTCACTACCATACCAATGGACACCTTCTTGCCTGTTGCCTTTTTCTTTTTTTTTAAAATTATTTCCTTGGGACAAATTCAAAACCCTTTCTCCACCCTTTCTGCAGTTATCAGATTCCAAAACACAGGTAGCTGTGAATGCCACCGCGGCTGAGGCCCAGGACCAAGTCGTGGCAGCTGCCCTGCTGGGAGCTGCCTGCAGCGGGTCACCCACAGCTGCACATTCTAGCAGAGGCCCATGTGCCAGCGATGACCTCATCAGGAAGGATGGGTTCTCAGCAGCCAGGCCGGGAGGGGTGGCAGTAGCAGGACTTCTTATCTCTTGGGATTGGTACCTCATCCTGAGCGGGTGGAAAACTGATACAAACGCAGCGGGAGGCTGGCCCAGTAGTCCTTTGAGAACAGTCCAGGAAACTCCCAGGGGGCGTATGTATTACATCTCAGAGGAGTTAGAGGGAGCCGAGTATTAGGGTGGGGGCCTCAGCCTGGGGATCCGCTGCATGGGAGGAAGTGCACGAATGAGTGTGGAGAAAGAAAGTAAATGCTGGAGAAAGAGGTAGGCAGGGTCCAAGGTGGAGGCCCCCCAGTAGGTGGGTTTCAGGGGACCCCGAATTCCCCAGATTGTATGCAATAGTTCGTGTGTATGATCCAGATGTCAGCTAAGACACCCGGTCCTTTGAGTTCCAATAGTATCAGTGCATCCCTTCCAGCCCCTCCAGGGATTTGGGGATCTGACTAATGACTTTCCTCGTTACCACAGGCTCTACTGTCTTCTAAACTGGTTCCATTTGAGGATCACCTCACCCCCCGGTAGGTACTACTCTTATGCTCTGGACTGACCCAGACACGGAAATGAGCCCCTCTCTGTGGCTTCAATACACACATGGGAGATCACTCAAACTGCGATCAAGTCATATTGCAGACTGGGCTAGAGGTTCGAGGACCAGTAAAGGAGGCATTCGCTTTGTTTTGATGTTGTTGTAATTGTGTGTTTGTTTTTTATCCGCCCAGTAGTGTCCATTTCACCATTTGGTAAAAATAGAGAATTGCCTTTACCCAGTTCCATGGTTCTGCAAGTGTTGCCATGTACCATATTCCAGCCCACAAGCCACTGGGCCATTGACCCAGGCCTGGCCCAATCCATTGACGGTACCCCATCCCAGCACCCAGAGACGGGGTGGCTGAGCTGATGTGAGGTAGGCCTGGGGCTTTGGGGACATCTTCACCAACTCTGCAGAAGAGGCCTCTCTCCAAGAAAGAAAATGAAGCAAAGACAAAAACAAAACAAAACAAAACAAACAAACAAACAAACAAATGGAGTCAAGAGAGACAGGGGACAAGAAGGGAGGGAGGTATCCGTTGAGTCCCTGCATCCACTGGGGCCCATCTGAGAACTGCCGCACTGTGAATAGCGTCCCCTGAGTTCTGTAAATCAACGGGACCAGGACTCCACTGTCCATTTCCCAATTAAGCGAGCCAACGTAGTTCACTCTTCCTTTTTTTGTTTTTTTCTTAAAGAACTTGAGTTGAGGTTTAATCACTTGCTACCAAAAGACTGAATACAGACAGGGTTGCCATCTACCCTACCTTGCTGGTCCTCAAGCCTTCAGCCATGTTTGCAGCGTGGTTTTTTTGGTATTGGAGTTTTGGGGAGGGCTGACTTGCATGCCTGAGTCAACGCAGAGTAGAATGAGGGCAGGACCTGCCGGGGGATGAAATGAGGGCCAAACGGAACCTGTTTCTGGTGCAGAGCAAGTTAGTCTTTCCTTTGTCCTGCTCCCACCTTTCAGCCCTCAACCTGGGACCTACAGCCCCATCAAGTGATTTTCCCAAACAAAGGCATTTTCTTTCCCAAAAGGAATCAGATGCTAAAATAGTTACATTTTTACAATGTATATATATATATATATATATATATATATATATATATATTTTTTTATGTGTATTTTTCTGGAGAGAGGCTTTGTTTTTTCATCTACTTCTCAAAGAGTTCCATGACTCAAAAAAAACAGGATAGAAAAAATGGTGATGGAATGGGGGAAGGGGAGAGGGAAGGGTCCTTATACATTAGAGGGAGGAGCACCCTGCCAATGAAAGCTGGAGTCAGACCCTATAAGCAGCTCACACCCTATTCCAGCCAGAAGTGTCCTGAGGGGTTTTCAAACACTTTCAGCCTTGGCACCCTATGTTCAAACAAAATCTTATAGGAAAACAGACTAAAGGAGGCAGGGAAGGTGATGAGGGGGCGGGGGGAGCCTTAACACTTGAAGACCCCAAGGTGAAAGCCTTAAGACTCCTCAATGCAGCCCGACTGGCGTGGCTCAGTGGTTGAGCAACGACCTATGAACCAGAAGGTCACAGTTCAATTCCTGGTCAGGGCACATGCCCAGGTTGAGGGCTCGATCCCCAGTAGGGAGCATGCAGGAGGCAGCCAATCGATAACTCTCTCTCATCATTGATGTTTCTATCTCCCCCTCTCCCTTCCTCTCAGAAATCAATAAAGATATATTAAAAAGAAAAAAAGACTTCTTAATGTCTTTTTGCAAAATCTGCTCCCCACCCTTGCCTCCCTCCGATCCAACCTAAACAACAACTAACTTCACAGATGGGGAAACCGAGGCCACAAAGAAGTGAGTTGCTCAAGTTGTCCGACTAGTTGTGATATCATCAGGACGCGAGTGAGAGATCCCAGGCTGCAGTGGCCAGGGGTGTGCTCCTCTCTCTGCCTGGGGAACATGTGAAAACCGTACTCTCTGCCCCCAAACCTCAGAGTCCTCAGTCCCTTCCACAGCCCACACACAGGGGCCTGGCTCTCGTCCTGTAAAACGCCCCCCACGCTAGCCCTCTCTTGGCCTTTCTGGGCGAGACACTGGGGATCTCCTTCATCCCGGAGCGAGCTGTGGAGGAGGGGCGGGAAAACACCGCCTCTCTCAGCTGGCAGCGCAGTCCCGGCTGCAAGTCATCTATCAGGGTCCAAGGAGAAGCCAGTGTCAACCTGGGGCTCAGGGCCGAGTCCCAAGACATCTCACTTTACAAGGATGGAATTTCACAACTTGTGTATTTTAATTAAATTTTTATTTTTATGGAATTTTAGTTAAAGTTCCCCCAGTCCTGCAGCTCTACTCATTGTTATTAAAAACCATGGCCAGATGGGGGGGGGGGGGGGAAATAAAGAAAAGCTGTCTGAGCAGCGAAAATGAGGCCACTTGTTAGAAACTATCTGACCACATTGTACACTTGAAACCCACTCCCAGCCTTCAGATGCTGATTCCGCCCCACGACTTCACAGATCAGATTTTAAGTCTGTGGCTTATTGCTTTCTGAGCCTCCTGGGGCTTATAGGATTATTCTGGATTTAATCCTTTAATAATTTTTCCTCCCTCCTGTCTGAGGCCTGGTTTTCCAGCTGAAATCAGCCTGAGTGAAACAGCTTGCTTCCAGCCTTGATGGACTCCCCTCTCCGACTGCTGACCACTTCGGGACTTACACAGAGAAAGCTTCAGGGCCCTGTTCCGAAGCTCTGGTGGAGAGGGGGAGGCAGCCATGCCCAGGCGTGTGCCTGAAGCCCAGCAGCATACGTTATCTTCGTTAGTCCTCACAATCGCCTTGGAAGGAGGGTTATTGTTATTATTCCCATTTTACAGAATGAAAAACTGAGTCTCGGGGACAACAAATAGCTTAAGTTGACCCAGGTGGTAAGAAGCAGACCAGGCTTCCTGCTCTTTCACTGGACTCAGGAGTCCCTGCTCTCTGAGCCACACCCGCCCCTGGACACTGTTCCCCTCCACCCCAACCTGTTATCCCTTTCAGCTGAGTATGTGGCTAGACAGGGACACCCCTGGAATCGGGGCTGGGGAAGGAAACCCCTTGCTCAACCAAGCAGCCGTGGTAATTAAAGTGTGAGAGGTGCCCCAAGCCGATCCCCCTCACCAACGTACACTCCAAGATGAGCAGGTGTGCCGCAGTTAAAAGCACGCTGAGTGCCCACGACAAGCCGGGCCGGAGAACAGAGGTAGAAGAAAGAATGAGACTTCTGGGGCAGGAACCGAACTCATGTGAACTAACATAACAGGCCGTGATGTTGCTGCCATATAGGAGCCCAATGAGGCTCTGACCTACACAGAAGTGAACACATTTGGACTTGGCCTTGAGTGGATTATTTGGGTATCGACCAGCAACGACGGAACAAGGGGAGTGCTGAGAAAGCGCTTCCCTAGTTCCTCCATGAGCAAAGGTGTGGAGGTCTGAAAGAAATGGTGTTTTTAACAAATTATAGAAAAGCCCAGCCAGCATGGCTCAGTCGTTGAGCTTCAACCCTATGAACCAGGAGGTCACAGTTCGATTCCCAGTCAGGGCACATGCCCAGGTTGCAGGCTCAATGCCCAGTGTGGAGCATGCAGGAGGCAGCTGATCAATGATTCTCTCTCATCATTGATGTTTCTATCTCTCCCTCCCTCTTCCTTCCTCTCTGAAAGCAATAAAAATATATATTTAAATAAATAACTAAAAATGAAAAATAAAAAAACTATAGAAAATACAGTTCTGCATGTGGAAGGGGAGGGGCAGCTATAGAGATAATTGACATAGGAGGTGTCCTCATGGTTTAGGGCAGGGGTGAGATCCTGCCTGGCTGTGTGGCTGGGATTTTGACCTGGTTCAAGGGAAGGGGCTGGGTCCCCAGTATCCTTTCATCATCTGGCATTCAGAGGTCTCCGAAGGAGAAAATCAAGCTGAAACCCTGACTCCTCATTTCTACTCCTGGCATCTCTGGCTGGCAGCTGAGTCATGGTCCTCCTGTTTCAGGCTTTCTGGGAGACGTCCAGGGAAAGAGGGTTGCACCCATTCACCTTGACTGGGGTGATCCTGAGAATCCCAATAACCAGCCCTCCTATCCAGCAGCCCCTCTCTGGAAGATAACAGCCAGGTCCCCCCGCTCCTCTCAACTGAGCTTTGCAACCAGCAAGTCAGTTCTATATCCACAGTTCACTCAATCAACAAGCCTCCGGTGGGCACTTCACTGCACCACGTGCCAGGCGGGTGCTAAGCATTGAGCTATGGAGATGAAAAAGACAGTCCCAGCCTCTCAGTGGAAGGAAAGGACAAATAAACAGGTGATTGCAACTCAACAGGATAAGTTCTACCAGTGGAGATGGTCATAAGTGAGTAGATCAACATCAGCAAATCCAGGGAGCTCGTGAGAAATACAAATTTAGCCCTAGCTGGTGTGGCTCAGTGGATAGAGCCTCGTCTTGCGGACTCAAAGGTCCCGGGTTTGATTCTAGTCAAGGGCACATGCTGGGATTCGGGTTTGGTCCCCAGTGGGGGGCGTGCAGGAGGCAGCCAATCAATGATTCTCTCTCATCATTGATGTTTCTCTCACTCCCTCTCCCTTCCTCTCTGAAATTCAATAAAAAATATATATTTTTTAAAAAAATACAAATTTACAGGTCCTGCTCCAGACCCATTGATTGGGAAACTGGGGGAGAAGAGGGCCTAGCAATCTGTGTTGTAACAAATCCTCCAGGTGATTCCAATGCAGGCTCATGTTTGAGAATCAATGAGCTATAGGAATACAGAAGAGAGCAGTACTTAACCCTGAATGGAGTGATGGAGAAGCTTTCCCGGAGGAAGAAACTCCTGAGGCGGATTTTCTTTTTCTTTTTTTTTTTAATATATTTTATTGATTTCTTACAGAGAGGAAGGGAGAGGGATAGAGAGTTAGAAACACCGATGAGAGAGAAACATCGATCAGCTGCCTCCTGCACACCTCCTACTGGGGATGTGCCTGCAACCAAGGTACATGCCCTTGACTGGAATCGAACCTGGGACCTTTCAGTCCGAAGGCCGACGCTCTATCCACTGAGCCAAACCGGCCAGGGCCTGAGGCGGATTTTCAAGAACAAAGAGCCAGATGAAGGGGTAAAGAGCCCTCCAGCTGGATGAAGCTGTGCGCTCAAGAGCACAGAGGAGGAGGGGCTCTGGGTATTTTCAAAGAACTACAGGGGTGGCAGCCCAGTAAGCTAGAGGAGCTAGGAAAAGAGATAGAAAAAATGAAAGATTTCAGAATTCCCAATAGAAGGAAACTAAGAGCTGAGGTGCACGGTGGACCCCATGCCATAAACAACCCGGTCAGGGCAGCCATGCGGGACAGATAACTCCAAGCGCCTGGAAGCCCCCCACCTCGTCCCTGAAACCCCTTTGGTTAACCCAAACGGCATGACCTCATGTGTTATGGCTGCACAGGCACGGGGGAGGCCAAATCCGGTGTTTGTATTGAAATTAATTGGGGGCTTCGCAGATGATGAAGGCTTTGAGGAATGCACAGGCCGCGATGTGATCCCGCGCACAATGGTGTCGCTTACGACCACCGCGGGCCCCCAGCGGCTCCCATCTGCACGTCCACAGCCCTTCTTGATGAAATCAGAATCACAGACAGATACGAATATTTTAAACTCAAAGCAGATATCTCCCAGGGACCGGTAGATGGGGAGGGCTTGGGGAAGCACCCCAGAGCTATTTTTAGCCCAGGAAATGGAGCCCCCATTTTACCAGGGCAGCCACTTGTCAATCAGGAAAATCCCACTGCTCACCCCCAGCCCTGATTTATGGTGATTCAGAGGGGAGATGCTGCCAGGAACAGGGCTGGGGCCAGGAAAATTTCATCTGTCTGGAATCCGACAGGAAAAAAGAGGCCTGGAAATTTCAGAGGAAGCCGGGATCTGTGCCGGTTACAGCGCCTCTGTTTGTGTTCACTCAGCTGGCTCCTGTTAGCGAGTTAAGGGTCCGCTGAGGAAAAGCATCGGGCCAGGTTTTTCCATCACTCCAGAACCTTGAGCTTGATCCCCAGGCAGCGGCTGCTCTTGCGACCTCTGACCCCACACAACAGGAGCCTTCACCAGGTTTCCCTTGGCCTCCAGCCCTGGGCCCTAGCTTAAATCAACATCTTTGTCTTTTTCTCTTCTCTTACTTAAAAAAAAAAAAAAAAAAAAAAAAAAAAGATAGCCAAGTGATTCTATCTTTGTTGTTATTTGTTTAATCGGATTTTAGCATGCTCAAAAAGCAGGGTTCCATATGAACACTAGTTAATTCTATTTAGTTTTAATTTGCACCCCTGGAGTGCCCCAGCTCTCCCAAAGTGGCCCTTTCACTCATCCTCCCTGGTGCTTGGGCGCCAGGAACCCCTAACTTCCCAACCTGATGGGATGAGCTCCACAATGAAGCCAGGGACCAGGGCTCTGTTCAAAATCTTGTTGTGTGCCCTAACTGGTGTGGCTCAGTGGATAGAGCATCTGCCTGTGGACTGAAGGGTCCCGGGTTCGATTCCGGTCAAGGGCATGTACCTTGGTTGTGGGCACATCCCCAGTAGCTAGTGTGTAGGAGGCAGCTGAATCAATGTTTCTCTCTCATTGATGTTTCTAACTCTCTCTCTCCTTCTCCCTCTCCATTCCTCTCTGTAAAAAATCAAATATATATATTTTAAATCTTGCTGTGTGACAAAGTCAAAGGGGCAGACAAGATTATGGCTTTTCTATTCGTGCATTCACTCACTCAGAGCCTGTTTTATGCCAATCCCCATACTGGAGGTGTGGGGATGGGGCGGAGGGGGGTGGATATAAAGTAGGCATGACCCACCCTGGAGCTCACAGTTTGGCTGGGGGGCACAGCCCTGTAAATAACTACAGTGAGAGGAACAAACGGGATAACCAAGATTAGCAGAGGAGAGTCGTGAAGCACAGAGAAGTCCTTGGGCTGATTCAGAAGGTAGATAACAGGGGACAAAGATGTGTGCAAAGACCAAGAAGGGGAAAAGAAAGGGGACAGACCCACACCCACATCCTGAAGAGTCTGGTATGCCTGGACCATAGACAGGATCCCAGGGCTGGGCTGGCCCAGGAAGGGCTTTGTTTGAGCCAGGTTGATGGAGACTCAGATACGGTGCCCCGCATGCCAGCTCTGTGGCACAGAGGGCTCAGCAAATAACACTGGCCTCTGCCAGCACTTGTGTCTGGGAGAAAGCTGCCCCTCCAATTCTCACCCTGATGCCAGGCAAGTCAGTTCCTCCCCGGATGCCCCAGGTCCCCCTGTTTAGAATGTTGGGACTTATATTGGGAGTGCTGGAGAGTTTATCTGGGAACCCCGAGGTCAGATGTGCATGTTGTGCAGGTGGCTCTGGTGGCACTGTGGAAGCTGGGGTGCAAAGGGGTGAGGCTAGAGGCAAGGGGACCAAGCAGAAGAGAAGACAGGGGCTGGCAGGGCAGGGCAGGGCAGGGCAGGGCAGTGGGAATGCAAGGGAGGGCAGGGTTTAGAAGACATTTAGAATCCCAATTCTGTTACCTCGGCGCCAGGCCGACGGGAGCTGTTCAGCAAAGAAATACTAATGGGCGAGGGGAGACCTAACTTCTGAAAGAACCCAGAGCAAGACCTCATGCCACAATCTCTGAAGGAAAGAAAGTGGCCAGGCCTGCAGCTACTTTGGACAGGCTGCTTGAGACTGTGGTCCCCCAGGGGTCAGTGGAAGTGAGCCCAGGGGCCTGGCACTGACCTACAGCTACCCATCTTGGGACCCAGGGTTTCCAGGACACTAGGGGGAAGCCCTGAGACATCAGTGAGGTACTTGCCTAAGGCACAAAACTTAAGGGGAGTCCCCAAAACTCAGAAATCAAGATAGATAATATATTTTTATTGTTGACAATATCACATCGCCCCCCTCTACCCAACAGATAGATAATATTTTAATGCAGTATTTTAAGTCAAAATTAATGCAAACATTCACAATGAACAACATGCAAAAATTTCAAAAAAGACAAGGTTTAACCTTCATTATTCAATGCCCTGCCTCATCCTCCTCACCTTAATCCCAGCCTTGGTTCCAATAAAACTTTATTTTAAAAAGCTGATAGCTAGCCTGGGGACTATAGTTTACTAATTTTTTTTAACACTGTGTTAAATTTTATTTTTCTTGATTACTGAGTTTTCTGGCAATATGTCTCTCCCCTCACTCTAGACCTGGGCCTGCCCCAGAGGGCCCCTTCCTGGAACAGAAACCCCAATGAAAAGACCTCTTGCCTGCAGAGAACATTCTACGTGAGTTTGGCTTAAGAGCGCTCTGAACCTACATGTGTTGAGGGCTCCCTGTGGTCAGCAACTCTGAACCAAGGGGCCCCGAGATCCTGGTACCCTGTCGCTTGGAAACCCTTGATGGTACCTTGCACCTGCAAAAAGTTGTGCAAGCTCTCTAAGCGCAGTTGCCTCATCTGTAAAATGAAGAGAAGAATCTGTGTTTTTTTTCATTTCAAAGAAATCTAAGTCAGCCCAAACCCAGAACTTTCCTACACCTAATTCACCAACCCTACGAGCCCATATCATGTGCTGCGTACTGTCTTGGGGAGATGGAGATAAACAACACATAAAAAATGTATTCCTGCCCTGACGGGTTTGGCTCAGTGGATAGAGCGTCGGACTGCAGACTCAAGGGTCCCAGGTTCGATTCCGGTCAAGCGCATGTACCTTGGTTGCGGGCACATACCCAGTGGGGAGTGTGCAGGAGGCAGCTGATCAATGTTTCTAACTCTCTACCCCTCTCCCGTCCTCTCTGTAAGAAAATCAATAAAATATATTAAAAAAAAAAAGAAAAAGAAATGTATTCCTAACCCCTAGCCACCACTGCAGTTTACACCCACATATTAGAAAGAGCTAGATCCAAACACAGGCCAAAATCATTCAGCCGTTGTTTGTTCATTCATTTATTCCTTCAATAATAGACAACCACTGAGTACCTGTAGATGTCAGATGCTGCCAGGCACTGGGTGAATCAGACATGCCCTTGGCCCCAAGACCCTTATAACCTAGTAGAGTCAGACAGACAGAAAAATAACTGCCATATGAAGTGACATGTGCTCTTTAGAGATAAAGAAATATGGGAATTAGAGAAGACAGTTATTTAGGTGATGAAGGGAAGGTTTTGCAGAGCGGGATCGTGAATTCCTTACAGATAGAATCGTGTCGTACAGATGGACTAGCATTTTTCGGACAGCGTTCTTGTCTTAGTTTGTTCGGACTGCTATAACAAAACTACCACAGACTAAGTAGGTGGCTTATAAACAACAGAAATTTACATCTCACGGTTCTGGAGGCTGGGAAGTGCAAGATCAGGATGTCAGCAGATTTGGTGTCTGGTGAGGACCCACTTACTGGTTCATAAATGCCTGTCTTTTACCAAGTCCTTTATGGCAGAAGGGGCAAGGGAGCTCTTTGGGGCCTATTTAAAAGGATACTAATCCCATCCTGAGGGCAGTGCCCTTATGACCTTATCCCCTCCCAAAGGCCCCACCTAAACACCATCAACTTGGGGATTGGGGTTTCAACATGAATTCTGGAGAGACACAAATATTTGGCCCATAGCAGACCTGCATGTGCTAAGGCCGAGCGTGAAGGAAGGCAACATGATTAGAAACGAGGAGAGGCATGGATGGCCGGGCAACACACGCAAGAGAAGCAGTGGTGGGAGAAGGAGGGGTAAGATAAACTTGGCATAGACCGAGAAAAGCCCTGTGTGCTGAGATAAAAACTTAGATTTTATTTCGTTGGCAATGGGAAGCCAAAATGGCATTTTCTGTCTGTTTTTAGAAAGAGAACGCTGGCAGGAATGGAGAGGAGGGATCAAAGCTGGAAGTACCTGGAAACAGAAAAGTCAGTCGGGGTATTTTGCAATGATCCAAGGGCGAAATGGTAAAGACCTGACCAAGACTGTGCGGTGAGGATGGAATCAGGAATGGAGTTAAAGAGATTTCTGGTAAGAAGCTATACAACTTGCGGACTAGGTGTCTGGGACCCAGGGACCCAAAATACCTCTGCTATTTAAGCCAGCACTTCCTACAAAGGCTGGCATGAGGGATGGGCAGACAAGTACCCCAAAGCCCATCTAGCACAATAACCCTGTACTTCTCTCTAACCAGCTGATATGGTCTGAATTGGAGGGATGACTGGGGTGGGGAACGATGAGGTCTCCAACCACCATTCAAGGGTTTTTAAGGCAGCGACCACCTACTCGTATGAGGGACGGCTGAGGTTATCCCATACAGACCAGGAAGTGGATCTGCAGTAGATCATTATGAGGGGAAGGGGGTGAACGCCCGTGCTCCCCACATACATCATGTCTCCTCCACCCAGAGATGAGAGGAGTTGCCCCCTTAAGGCACTGGTGTCGTAGGGTCAGGGGACCCCTGTGCCCAGTGCTCTCCTGCCTGCTGACTTGGTGCTGGCCTTCTGCAGGCCTCTTCCTTCGAACAGTGAGAGGCCTTGGGAGATCTGGGGTGGAAGCCTGAGGGTGTGTCATGAACCTCTGACCTCAGGCCCACCCAGCAGGGTGTACTGTCCCCAGCAGGGTGTGAAGGTCACTTAGGCTTCTATCCATCCTAGCCTCCTCCTCCTCCCTCTCCTCCCACGTCCACCCAGCCCATAACCAAAACAGACAGCCTAAGAGGGCTCTCTTAGAAGTCACTGGCTATCCTTTCCAAAATGGGAAGAATTCCAAAGCCAAATTCCAAATACCTTACCTCCCACAGTCTCCCGCAGCCCCACCCGCTTGTCCACCTCTCCCAGCACAAGGAGCTAGAAACCTGAAGCGCAGAAAATGACATCAGCGGACATTGATCAGAGACCTGCACCCCAGGAGGGGAGCTGTTCAAGGGAGGGGGCCAAAGAGCAGGGACCTTAACTGACCCAGCGCTCCGCCTGCATTCCGGCTTCTTTCTCCCTGGCCCTGGAGCCTCCAAAGCCTTCGCTGCACAGGAAGATCGTGTCTTCCCTAAAGCAGGCAGAATGTTCACCTCTGCTATTAACAGAACATCCGGTAACATCTTAATTGAAAATTAACTCTAATGACTCCACCAGCTGACCAGGAATACAAGCAAAACCAAGACCAATGGTGATGCTGCAAATAGATATCCACATGGACAGATGGCGTGAGGGAGCGGGACAAAGGCCGAGGACAAATAACCAGGGAACCCAGGAAACTCTCCTGCGCGCAGCTCAAGCATCATGTCTCTGCCTCTCAAGAGACTCCCTTAACACGCTCACATCTATCCTTTCCCCCCCGCCCGTCTACTGTCCCCGCCCTATATGGGCCCAGTGATCACTATTCTTTGTTCAGATCAGACCTGCTGTCAGCAGGGTTTGTGTGTGTTTTCAACAGGAAGCCGAAGTTTACTTAGCATATACACAGGTCGTGTCTGACATTTGAGAAAAATGCTATTTGCATAAAACACCGTAGATTAAAAACACATAGAATTTGCCCTGGCCAGTGTTGCTTACTAGTTAGAGCTTTGGCCCGTGCACCAAAGGGTCTCAGGTCGATTCCTGGGCAACAGCATGGACCTGGGTTATGGGGTTCATTCCCCACCCTCGGTAGGAGCATATTCAGGAAGCAACTAGTCACTATCTCGCTCACATTGATGTCTCTCTCTCTCTCTTTTTCTCTCTTTCAAGTTCTAGCTCTAGCTCTCTCTCTCTCTCTCTTCCCCTCCCTTCCTTCCTCCTTCCCTTCTACTCTCTGAAAATCAATGGAAAAGATATCCTTGGGTGAGGATTAACAACAACAAAAATACATAGAATTTGTATTTTAATACAATAATAGGGTCCCAGGATTCAAACAAGGAAGTTTGATTTCAAGTCTGCATTACAGAGTTCCTTGCTCAGCTACAAAGAACTATAGTGGAGGTAAACTTTGCTCATATATTTCTCAAGTCAAATATTCATGAATCTCACATACAGGGCTTTGCATCTGTAGAAGAAGGTAAATTTCTTCAGCACGTGGACCAATTTCTGAGTCTTCCATTTCAGATTCCTCACCAGTTTCCTCTTCCGAACCAAATGTCTAACTATCCGGTGGTTCAAAGTTACCCAGGTTCTCCTTCAGTCTCTCTGTGACCTACCATGTACTGTATGGGTTCTGCCAATTCTTTATGCTCCTTTTTCAGGCCGACAGTTTCACTGTCCTTTCAATCTCTTTATGAAGTTTCACCTTTTCCTTAAGTGCTTCATAGACCGCCTTCCTCCGTTTCTCTGCCACTTCTTTCCAAGATTGAGAGGATGGATTTTCTGTAACCATAAGACCAAATGCTTCTTGGGCAACTCCTCCGAGATCTTTATTTTCACTAAGTTCTGGGACAATAATAACTCCAGAGCTGGAAGTCGGAGATGTTAACGAGTCATTCCAATGTCTCCTTTTGGACAAGCCCTTAACCAACTCATTTTCTCCTCCCACAAGAGACCAGCTGTGGAAGGCTGGATCCTCTTCCGAGTTCTTCTTGGGACAGGACTATGCACATGCCTTTGGGTCCCTTTTTGTTTCTGCTTCATACCGGGACTCACTGTGCATGGCAAGGCCGTGGAGTCATGGGAGGGCCGATTCCAGTGGGAGGGAGTGAAGTGGCTGATCTGGCCGCCCTATGCACCCCCACCTCCATCCCACCCCACCGTACACCTCCTGCCACCACTCTCACTCGCTGGAGGAAACCTGGCTCAAGACCCCCAGCCCACCTGCTGAGGTCCTCACCTCCCCAGTCAGCAGATTTATATACAGATACATTTTTTTAAATTGATTTCAGAGAGGAAGGGAGCGGGAGAGGGAGATAGAAACATCAATGATGAGAGAGAATCAATGATCAGCTGCCTCCTGCATGCCCCCTACTGGGGATCGAGCCCGCAACCCGGGCAGGTGCCCTTGACTGGAATCGAACCCTGGACCCTTCAATCTGCAGGCCAACACGCTATCCACTGAGCAACACCAGCCAGACTCAGTCAGCAGATTTTAATGTTGTGACTCCAGAGGGTGACCCGAGACTGCCCTTTGCTCCGCACAGGCACCAGCAGGGTGCAGAAGAGCCTGCGCAGCCACCGGAAGCAAACATGGTGACGTTCCTTTACCGGACTACCTGGCAGCAAGAACCTTTGTTCTCACATAAAATCGACCCGGATAGATCATGAGGGAGAACATGCCACGTGCGCACATGTTGAAATAAAACATCATTCTTCAAATCATGTGGGCCAATACAACGGGGTACCCAGGATCAGATCCTGGGACAGAAAAAGGACATGAATGGAAAAACTGGTGGCATACAAATAGACTGGAGGTTAGTTATCAGTACGGCACAATGTTAATTCCGCAGTTTTGACTAAATTACGTTGGTTATACAAGACGTAAACACGAAAGAAAACGGGGTGAAGGGTATACAGGAACTTTTACTATCCTTGCAACTTTTCTATAAATATAAAATTATTCCACAATAAAAGTTTATTTTTAAATAGTCATGTGGTTACTCTGGTTTTTCTCCCCCCACCACCACCACTCCCAGCAGCACAAGTTCACACCGCCCCACCAGAGTCCCTTGAATGGCAACCGCTGAGAACCCCACAAGGATGGGCTGGGACCCGCGGCAGGATGTGTGGTCATGAGCAGGTCTGAGCCAGCTCCAACACCAGGGAATCAGTCTGCAGAAGCACAGACAGACCAGAGCCCTGGAATTCCAGACCATTCCAGATCTCCAGGTCATTTGTTCATTTCCTAAGTGTTTATCACAGCATGTGCCAAGCATCGAGCGAGGCTGCTGTTGAGAACAGGAATGTGGAGGAAGAGGACTGTGGATACAAAGATGAGTTAGACCCAGAGAAACACACAGTCGCCTCCCTTAAGGAAGCAGTGAGGGGAACAGACATGCTCCCCACACAGTGACAATACCCAGCAGCGACTGGAAGGCAGGGGTAGGCACAAAGCCTGCTGGGGTGATCAGGGAAGGCTTCACAGAGGCAGCAATATAAGCTCCTGCAACTGTAGCCCAGGTGCTCCCCGTGGCCCAAAGACAGCCACGCCCGATCCTCCGACTCAGGCAGCTGGAAAGAGGAGCCAAGACGTAGGGTGTTGCTCTCTGCAAATATCAAGTGCTGTAATCATCATAAAATCATCATCATCATCACCACCACCACCATCAGACTCTCATGGCCCGGTGGGAGGTCCAGGCCCTGAAGAGGGCCCCCAGTGAGGAGCGAACAGGCAAGGAGGAGGCCATTCCTACAGCGAGCGGGGCCACTTTGGGACGCAGGGGCATGTTGACACAGCTGGGAAGAAAGTCTTCCTCTGCCTCATTAATCACCTCTGCACAGGAGCTCTGAGGGAGGGGCACCCCGGGCACTGGGCCGGTTCTCACAGGGGCTGGGGTGGGGGGTGTGGGGGAGGGGGCCTGGCCTCCAGCCCAGAACCAGGGGAAGGTTTGAAGAGGCCAGGATGGCATGGAGCGAGGCTGCCAGGCCCCAGGGACCCCCAGGCCAGGGGATTTCCCAGCCAGGATGTTTGTCTGAAGAGCAGCAATCTTCCTGCCTGGAGGTTAAAGCCACTTCCAGCCTTCGGCTGGTAACCCCCCAACAGGCAGGTCCCAGGAGAGGCTTTTTTTTCTTCTCATTTGGCCAAACCAATGTCAGCTGCTTGCCATGCGGTTCCTGACCCTGCCCGGGGTGTGTGTGTGTGTGTGTGTGTGTGTGTGTGTGTGTGTGATCCGAAGGCATCAAGGATCACCAGCCTTTGCTGAGAACAGAGAAGATCCATTCGGACAAGAGGACTGCTCTGAACGCAAAAAGGGAGAAGATGGGGAACCAGCAGATGTGTTTCTTCATCCCTTGTTTATTATTCATTCCACAAACACTTTCGAGCACCTACTCTGTGCCTGGCCCTGATCTGGGTGCCCGGGAGACAGCAAAGAGCAGAGAGAGGAGGTCCTGCTTTTCTGCAGCTTGCCTTCTAAAGGGAGGAGCAGAGAACAGAAAGCAGGGCGCTCCCCGGAGTGGTCAGGAAGGCCAACGCCCTGAGCTCAGACCCAGGGTCCAGAAGAGCTCTCCCTGGGTCTCCTCTTCCTCTTTCCCGGCCCTCACAGAGGCCCCTCCCCCATCTGAACCTGGAGGCCTGAGGCTGGACCAGAAGCTGGAGGACATGAGACCTGAGCTATCTGGACTCCCCTGTAGCCTCCGCCTGCTCAGAGGGGAAATAAGGCCGTTTAACGCCCTCCAGGTTAATCCGAAACCCTCTAGACTAGCAGGTGGCCCAAGTGGACCAAGGTCTGGGCCCTCTTTACCACCTTGGGGAGCCAAAGGTTGTGTACCCTCTGCCTCTCTTTCTCTCACTCCTTTCTCTTCCCTCAGACATCTTTTCATTCTTTCTCCTCCTTTCTTCCTTCTCCTCTCCTCACTCCTCATCCCCTCTTCTCTCCCCCTCCCGCCTCCCCTTCTTCCTGTCTCACATTTTCCTGCCCAGGAATCTAGACCCCAGACAGTACCTAGGAAGTCTGCGGGCTTGCCTAATAGAACCATAATAGTCCTCGGGGAGGCGTGATAATGACATCCTCCTTAAATAAAAGGACTTAATGGAGATTTCCCAAATTTGAAAACCACATTTCCACTAGCAACCTATTCAGCAAGTGCCTGTTCTGGAAAGGAGCTGGTGGGAAGCTGCAGGGGGAGGGGGCGGGGGGGGGAGGAGAGAAAGAGTGTGCAAAGAGCATTCTGCTCAGGGATTTCAGTGGCAGGACAAAGTGCCTGGTCTGAGGACACAAGTCCTAAAAGGTGGGCTATCTCAATCCTTCCCACCCCACCCGGCCAGCCCAGAAAGAGCGGAAGCTCAGAATCTGGAAGTCCTGCATGACCACGCGTGAGTGACTTCCCTCTTCAAGCCTCTCCCAATATCACCCAGTGAGGGTCGGGCCATTACCTCGTTCCTAACGTGAAGCAGAAGCCAAAACAACTACAGGCCAGAGTCTTAAACAAACACAGCTAAACTGGGTCCTTCTAAACCAGAGCCAGTCCACCCATTCACCCTGGATTTAAGAAAACACCAGACTGTTGCAGGGAGGAAAGGGGAGAAATGGCTTTCTCATCGCCTCTCTCACTAGGATACACATTAATATTAAGTGAGGTGCGGAATATGTAGTTAAGATCTTGGGAGATCTGGGATCCCTAAATGTACTTCAGGTAATCATGTAAACCTTTTGGGGGCTCCTGAAAACAGCCAAGGACTCTCAAGCCCACCTAATTTTCCCATCCCCAACCCTGAGCGGAAGAATAACAGGAAAGAGCCGGATGAGAAAGGTATGTTGAATGAACCTGGTCAGGAGTCCTAGATGGACTATGAACCCAGCCCTGCCACTGAGTTGCTCTGAGATCTTGGGGAAAACTCTTCTTCTCTCTGGGCCTCCATTTCCTGAGGTATAGAATCATGGCATTAGGTAATCTCTAAGAGCATTCCCCTTCTAAAAATAATTTAAATTGGAAGTAAAATTCTTCTGACTTGGGGCCTCTCTGCAGCGCATGGGAGGTGGTGTGTTTGCCAACACCGCCACCTTGTGGCAGAAATACACAACTCCCGGCTGAGGCCTGGAGTTACCGCCCTTGTGGTCAAAGCCGCCAAGGTGAGAAGGGTCCTTTCAACCCACCCATCGCACCTTCATCCCACATGGGAGACCATTCTTGGCATTCTTACCAGCAATGGCTCTGTTTTGAAAAACCCTTTCCTTCACTTTGTATCATAGGACACTCTTCGTTGCAAATATGATCCTGTCTTGGAAGAGGAAAGAAACTGCCATTTCCAAGCTCCTACTATGTGCCAGTTACTGTAGTAAATAGTTACACACACATTGTCTTGCTTGATCCTGAAAACAACACTGTGAGGAAGATATAGTTGGCCTTTGTTTTACAGAAAAAAAGTAAGTCTGGGGCTCAGAGAGGTGATGTGAATTACCCAAAGTCATACAGCTAGGAAGAGATTTCCCCAAAACTCAGAGAAAGCTCAATGGACTCCAAAACTCCTTTCAACGTTAACACTTTCCTAAACTCAGGCCACCACCTCAGGAATGAGTAGCTGATTTTTCTCAGCTATTCCAGGCCCCGTTTTCACAGGCCTCTTAAGTTGGCACGGGGGTGGCGGGAGGTTACTGAGTTGAAGAAGAAGGGAAAGAGGTCTCTGGGGAACAGTTCTGCCCTGCTCCTGGAATGGGAGCAGATGGACCCTCACCCAAGGCTAGGGGTTCACCAGGCAAACTTGGGGCACATCAGAATTTTTCAGAATGTTCCCTGAAATTCCGAAGAGAAATCTCCAGATCCTAAAGAGGTTTTTGGTTATGAACCCATAATTCAGAGAAACCAGGAACTTGTCGTGTGTCTGTGCATGTTTGTCATTTATTCTGTCACCACTAGTGGGAACTGCCCCCTCCCAGAGGTCATGCCCAACCTGAGGTGGCAAAGGAAGACAGAGACCCACCCGGTCCTCAGACACTCAGGAAAAGCGACTCTTCCTGTACCTTCCTTTGCCTCGGGAACAGGACAAGCCCAGCTCTATATTTCCATAGAGTTGCTGATCAGTTCGCCCCTCAAACACATTAGAACATCTCTGACCCCCCGAAAATGTAGCCACCTCCACCCCAGAATGACTGACACTCCGCAGCCATGTGGGCATCAGCAGGAGAGACTGCAAGATATTGTCTGTAATTGTCTCATCCAGGAATCTCATCTTATTCTTGTGGGCTTGTAGACTCCTGGAGCATAAACACCCAGTCATGGACCCTGGCAATGTCCCAAATAACCAAGACATGCCAATATGTCCGCTGATTCTGGGTGGCATAAATACTATGGCTTCCTGACTCTACCCCTCCCCCCAAAAAAGACTATGACACTCAAAGGTTAAACAATAGCAATAATAATAACATATAAAAGATACATGCAATCACTGGACGTGGAGTTAACCAGCAAAGGCAAGCGAGAGGAGGCAGAGCACAGCCACGGTCTCTCCCTGCAGTCCTCTGCCCCAGGCCAGTTTATGTCTAGCTCACCCCAGTTCTACAGAAACACGCCCCCTTTAAACTTTAACACTTTCACATTTATTCCTGATACATCAGCACATCCAAATGTCCAGGGAGGTGCCATCTCTAAGGGCAGCACCCCAGACAGAGCCTCTGGCCTGCTGACCATCCAGCAGGGAACACCCCTCCCCCTCCCCCACAGGACCAGGCTTGAAGGGGGAAGCAGCACAGAGCTCAGCAAAACATGGGCTCCTGGGTACTGGGTGGGGAGACCTGGGCCAAGCAACACCACAGGAGCTGCAGCCTCTGCTGCCCTCTGAGTTGGGGCTGAGGCAACTCCAGCCTTGAGAGGGTTAAAAGCCCACTCTCACTCCATGGCTCCGTTCCAAAGGGTCTCCGTTAACACCAGAGGTCTCCTGATATCTCACTCACTTTAATAGATTTTTCCCATTGACGTCTCAGTTTATTGACTATCATTTCCTTTTCTACAGGGGAGCTATTTTCTGGGTCACTGATCCAACCAACTTAAAAGGGGCTGCATTGATTAGGTTTTATGGGTGGTGACTTGCACAGAGATGAGCTGACTTGCTCCTACCTGCTAACAGCTCCTTTGTTTCCCCCCTCCCAGCCCCCACCCGTTCTGTTGACTTATGGGAGGGACAAAGTTGGAGCACTTTGGTGGTGGGCCTGATGGAGTGGTGGGGAACTTCCGGCTGCATTGCCCGCAGCCTTGGGGTAAAGACCATTAAAACACACGCACAGAGGAATTCATGTTAGCAGAATTTAGGTAAAAATAGATGCTAATCCAGAAGGTCACCCGTTCATTTTGTGAGCATTTACTAAGCACCTACTGTGTGGGACAATCATAAACAACGCCTTAGTAACATTTACAGCTTGCAAAATTCTTTTGAATTTATTATCTTGATGTTCACAACTCTGAGCCATAAGTTGGATGATTATCATCCCTACTTCAAGGAGAAAGGGCTGGAGACAAACAGGACCTGCCCTAAATCATACAGTTAGCTAGTGGCAAACTCAAAATTGTAACTGTTGGTTGTCTGACTCCAGAGTCTCCATCGTCTGTGGAGAGCCCAAGGGCCTACCAAGAGGTATAAGACAAAGTTAATATTTAATATGAAGTATATGATTATTTATGCATGTGCAGTGCATGTGCCACTAACAGACAAAGAGGGGAGCAGAGAAGGAGCAGAACTGGAAAGGCTTCAGGAACCATCTAATTCAATACCTCCCCCCCATCTTACAGGTGAGAACATGTAAGTCCCAGGGATGTCAAATAACATGCCCTATTCATACAATGAATTATTTCATTCTCTCGTTTATTCATTCATTCATTTTTTGGTGCCAGGTGCTTGTACGTGTTCTCAGTAAAGCAAGCATCTTTGAGTGCAGAGGAATGCTAGCCGTTTGCCTGTGGAGATAGGCATGTAGAGATAGCATCTGTGCAGGCAGCCTGTGATCCTTCTCTATTCCGGGTCACTGATCTAACCCTTTTGCCCACAGGCCTTCCCACCCCAGCCTGTGATCACAGACAGAGCAGCCCATCTCTGTCAGGACCCCCAAGCACCAAGTCCCCTGACTTGGTCTTGGTCCCATATCAGAATGCCCCTCCAGCTCCACGTTCGCCCTCATCTTGTGCTGTTTTACTCGAGAAGACCTTGTCTGAAAGAACAGCACTGCTACCCAGAGCCCTTCTGAAAGCAAAGTGCAAAACAAGCAGTGGATTCCACACAGCAGCCGCGAGTTCGGGATGAGGAGCATGTGTTTTCATGGGTGAATAGTTTCATGGTGACTTTCACACGTCAGGGGAGGCAGGGTGAGGGGCTGTGTGCACGTCTGTGCATCTGTGATTGAGGCCTGTGGAGTTCATCCTGTCTTTTCCCCTGCTGGTGGGCTCATTCGGTCATTCAGAAAGCGTTTATATGCCCAGCATCTCCTCTGTGGCCAGCACTGCACTGGGATCCGGTGATTCAGAGATGAACAAGACACATTCTCTCCCCAGGAGGAACTTGCGGCCGAATGTGGGAGAAAGGCCCATGTGCAAAGAATTACAGCTGCGTGTGGTGAGCACCCAGTCGAGATATTTGCAAGGGAGAGGAGTCGGGGAAGCGTCTCGTAAAACACAATGTCTGAGCGGAGTCAAGGACAATGAAGGGTTCACCAGCCAGGCCAAGGGTGAAGGAGGATGTTGCAGGAAGTAGAGAGAAACATGCAGGGGCATGGTGTGCTCTGGGAACTAGAAAAGTCAAGTTCAAGGGAGGGACAGAGCGGTAGGCAGGGGTGCATCGCGGGACGAGGGGAGCTCTGTGCCAGGGGGTCCAAGAAGGTGACATGGGGTGGAAAACAGGAATGTCCTTTCTCAGTTCTGGCCAACAAGATCAGCTCCTTTTCATAGGAAGGCTGGGAAGACAAACACTTATCCTCTTGGTCCAAGCGGCAAACTCCTCCCAGGGGAGAGGTTATCTATGAGCTGCAGCTGAACTCACCCTGTTTCAACCCTTCTCTCTCTCTCTCTCTCTCTCTCTCTCTCTCTCTCTCTCTCTCTCTCTCTCTCTCTCTCTCTCACCTTCAGGCTCCTATAATGCAGAATCTGTGTTTTGCTCCCTGTGAACAAGAGAATTAAATCATCTGATTTAAATAAATTAAATAAATTTCTTCTCCAAGGCAGGAAGCTTGGCACATTTCAGAGAGAATTCCTGCAAACCCTCCAGAAACAAATAGATGACCTGAGATCCACCCAATGCGTGACGGCTAAGAGGGTTGGTCAGTTACCAGAACCCATTTTCTCGGCATAAATCTGCAGCAATCAAGGGCCGTGCATTTCGAAAACACATAAAAGCCGTTCACCGAGAAGCAGCAGCGTGTGCCAGGCACTCGCACCAGAGAGATGAGTCCCCGCACCTTCGTGTGTGCCACATGCTACACCCATGTGTACATATGGGCCCCTGTGAGGTCTCATATCTCAACTTCAAAGGGAGGGAGAGCTTCTGGGCCCTGTGTAAGGTGGTGCTCATACACTCACACACACACACCAACACCTCACACTGACACAAACACAACCACACTCACTTGTTCACACACACATCTCACACATCACACATACTATATCATACATACATACGCACTCACACCCATGCATAAGTACACACACACCACATCTCACACACACTGACAAATGCAATCATACCCATGCACAGGTATACACATTCACATACACACACATAACACATATACTCACTCATACACAATCACAACCACTTGCACATACACACACCTCACACCACACATACACTCACTCACAAATATACCCATTCACACATACACAAACATCTCCCACGCTCGCTCACACACACACACATACACACACACACTCATGCACTCACAAAGACAATCACAACCACTTGCACACACACAAACATCTCACACCACACAGATAGCCATACACACACTCACAAACATAAGCACACCCACTCACACATGTTCACATAGCCACACACACACTCTCACACATACACTCACACGTGTTCTGTGCTCCAGGGAGGCAAGACCAGCACCCTCTATGTTAAGGTGGAGGATGTATATGGGCCAGTGAACTTGGGGTCTCGTGTGCACAGCTTTTTCAGTCTTGTTCTCCGCTGCCCAGCAGAGCACCAGGCTTGGGTGATCCTCTAGCCAGGGGACAGCAGTCTATGGTCCTCAGACCAACCCATTCTCTCCCGCTCCCCACGCCCGGGTGTGTATACCCTGCGAGCAGTGCCCTCCTGTTCCTGCAACTAGACTCACCGAGAGCTCATTGTTTCGCCCAAGCGCCCTTGCAGCTCGTTTATGCCCTGTTTATTGAAGCGGAACATCTGCACAGGAACGTGCCCAGATGTAAGTGCAGGTTCGATACCTTTTCACAAAGGTCGTTCTCAGACCAAGAGGCAGAACATTTCCTGAACCCCAGAGGCCCCCACGTGCCTCCTTCCTGGGATAACCACTCCCCTGGCCTCTAACTGCATCGATTAGCTTTGCCTGGTTTTGAACTTCATATAAATGCAATCAGAAGTCCACTTTGACGCCTCATAGCAACACCCACATCCAGAACTTCATACCACTGACGTGCAAGACAAGAGGAGGCTAGGAAACACGAGCAGAGCAGCGGGATGAGGGAGGGCTTTGGAGCGTGAAAGTGTGCCCTACAGATGCAAGGGGTTCTCTGATGCATCAGGCCCAACTAGCCGCCCAGAGTGAAGCCAGGCTTCTTGCTGCAAGATGTGAGCCCAGAAAAGGCGGATGTGAGATACAACCTGACTCTTCTCATTGGGGGCATTTTTCAAAGTGGGTTGAAACCACCACTCTGCACACAGATTCAGGAGATCTGGGTCAGAGTCTCAGCTCTGCCACTAACCCCCTGGAGGCCCTGGGTAAGCAGCCATTGTGCCTCCCTGAACCTCTGCCTTCTCACCTGTACAATGGGCGAGAGAGTAAAAATATTTTACACTTTCTTGAGCACTTACTATGAGCTGAGCACTGCTCCAGCTCACTTGATCCTCTAGCCAGGGGTCAGCAGTCTATGGTCCTCAGACCAATCCATTCTCTCCCCCGTCAACCCCCGGTTGTGTATACCCTGCAAGCTAAGTCACTCATATTTTTTAATGGTTTGGTGGGGAAATAATGCTTTGTGACAGTGAAGATATTCAAATTTCAGTGTTCAGAAATAAAGTTTTATTGGAACACAGCCATGCACATTCATTTACATCATGACTGTTTCCAGAGTAGTTGTGACAAAGACCTTCTGGGCCGCAAAGCTGAAAATATTCATGAACTGACTCTTTATGTTAAAAGTTTGCTGACTCCACTCTAAACCACCCTTAGTGTGGGCACTCTCTTTATCATCCCCATGTAACAGGTAAGGAAGCCGAGATCCAGAGAGGTTAAGAAAACTGCCAGGGGGACCCAGCAGGAGTGGGAGGGACAGAGCGGTAGGCAGGGGTGCATCACGGGACAAGGTGGAATTGTGTTTCACCTAGGAGTGAAATTGCTGGGCGAAGTGTAGGTGGCAGCTCCAGTCTACCCACTGCACATGAGGCTCCCTGAGAAAGTAGGCATGATGGCTTGGCAAACTGTGGAAAAAGGAAGAACCTTGAGCCCGGCCGGCGTGACTCAGTGGTTGAGCATCGACCTATGAACAAGGAGGTCATGGTTCCATTCCCGGTCTGGGCACATGCCTGGGTTGCAGGCTCGATCCCCAGTGTGGGGCATGCGGGAAGCAGCTGATCAGTGACTCTCTCGTCATTGATGTTTCTATCGATCTCTCCCTTCCTCTCTGAAATCTTCACACATATATACAGTATATGAAAGAAACTTGAGGTAGATGCCTCCTTACCTCCTGGCAGGCATCAGTGATGGAATCTACACTCACCTCTCAGATCAAAATACCCCAACACCCCCACCCAAAGCACATCCAACCCAAAGACCTCCTGATTAATTAACTAGCGATTTTCTACAAACTTCTCAGAGGCAGAGGGGTGAGTTAACCAATACTCCCCATTTATGGCCTGTTATCATAATTAGTCTTTGCAGGGCCCTGCTCTTGGTTTTCATTCATTCATTCATTCATTCATTCATCCATTCTCCTTTATCCCCATAGCCCAGGGGTGGGCAAACTTTTTGACTCGAGGGCCACAATGGGTTCTTAAACTGGACCGGAGGGCCGGAACAAAAGCATGGATGGAGTGTTTGTGTGAACTAATATAAATTCAAAGTAAACATCACTACATAAAAGGGTACGGTCTTTTTTTTTATTTATTTCAATAGTTTTATTCATTTCAAACATTTTAACAAGAAGAATGTAAACACTAATTATTATAATTTGAAACTTCAAAAAATGGAGGAATCATAGCACAATAACATACCTTATATTGAAGATGGCAAAGGCAAAATAAAATTGCCTAACAAAGGAAAGGTACAAAAGCCTTTCAAATTAAACTTAAATATAATAAAATAATTTAAAACTAAAACAAATAGAAAAGAACAAAATGTGTAAACAGTAAATTAAACATTTTCTTTAGTGCAACTTCCAAATTATGCCCGGGACGTAGATGTAGATGGCAATGTAGACTGGGTTGAAAGGTTTTTGGTCTTTAAAACATCAACTTCAGTGGGAACAGTGTTGTTGGTCTCCTTTTTAGCTAATGCTCTGATACTGTGCTCTCCAGGGGCGTGTCTCCCTACATCACCACGATAACGTGTCTACTCATTCCCAGGGTGATGTCGGGGGACGCGTCTGCGGGCATTACAAGGAGCCTCTGGAAGATTGAGAGGTTGTTCCTTGTACTGAATGGGCAGATATAAATCGCCCACTCAGAAGAAGGAGCTGTGGCCGTGTTTCCCAACGTTGCCATGTTAACACTGCTGCTGGTGAAGGAGCGGAGGGGAGAGCAAGAGAACCCTCCGCTCTTTTGGCTCCGCAGGCCAGATAGAACAGCCGAATGGGCCGGATCTGGCCCGTGGGCCGTAGTTTGCCCACGGCTGCCATAGCCTATGTCCATATGATAATGTCTTTCTGTTTGCTGAATTCTTGCAGAATGAGTGGTTATTTCATATGCATGCGGTCTTTTATTTACATAAATGGTATTGTGTCATAGCTCCTTGTTTTCTGCTTTTTTCCCCCCCTCGGCAACATTTTTCACCCTGTTGAGTGAGGTATAACACGCAGGCAGTGAACTGTGTAATCGCAGTGGTCTTAACTATAAACTCCCTTTTCTCCTCTATGTGTGTACACCTGTGTAATCACCACCCAGATCAAACCATAACACATTGCCAGCACCCAGAAAAGTTCCCTTGGGCCTCTTCCCAGTCAACAAACTATCCCTTCCCCTTCCCGCTGTCAGCGGCACTCTTCCAGCTTCTGTCACCACCCATTAGTCAGCTTGTTCTGGAACTTCTTTTAAATGAAATCGTATAGGGAGCCGTCTTTCATGTCTTGCTGCTCTCCTTCAACTTGTCTGAGGGATTCCTCCATGTGGTGTGGGTAGCAGTAGTTTGCTTTTCTTTCTTTTACTTTGACTGCTGTGAAGCGCTCAGCTTTTAAGATCTAGCCACAGTACACCTGAAACTAACACAAAATAATATTGAATGTAAACTGTAATTCAAAGAAATCTTAATTTAATAATAATAATCTGGAAAAAGTATCTAGCCACGTGGCTCTGTGTACATCCAGTCCTCTTCTTCTTGCTGCTGCTCCGTGGCATATCCACCCCATTTTACCTTCCTGCTCTCCCAGCGAGGGTCACTTAAGATGCCTTGGGGATCACCCTCATCCATGTCCCCTTGTGGAGCTGTGTGAACATTTCTCTGGGATGAATACCTAGGAGCGGAATTGCTGGGGCACAGGGTCAGGGCATCTGAAACTGACAGTTCTACCAACGCAGAAGGAACGTGGAGAAGAGCCGCTCTGTTGCTCCTTTCCTGATCCCATTCTCCCTTCCCCCTTCCCCCTCCAGGAAAGCCTTTCAGCTCCTCCTCCGCGTCCTCTTGCAGGACCCAGCTAAGCACCTCACTTCCTGAGAGTCGCTACCTCGGCGGCAGCCCGCTCCATCCTGCTGCATTATAACAAGACGATAATCAATGAACTGCTAACTCTATTGCAATAAAGGAGCGAGCCCAACCTTATATAATTCTTTTTAATTGTTTTCTCACATTACAAGGGTTTCTCTCTTTTTTTTTTTTCCTAAACTTATTCCACCATAAGTTATGTCGTTTAATTTCTCAAAGTGCTAATAATTTAATTGCTTCCTTCCTGCGCTCAAAGTGCCTGCACCGTCCTCCCTCCCCGGCGTGGAGATTATAAAACGGAGTTGGCAGGAATAGCTAAGAGGGGAGTCTTTTGGCGGCAGGATTTGATGGGAAGCAGCTTTCTCAGAAGTCGGTGTGTGGGGCTGGGAACCTGGCAGAGGACTTCAAAGGGCCGTGGGGCCCAGCCAAGCCTGCCCACTGCAGGGGGTTGTGATAATCACAGGGGAGGGAAGAAGGGAAGGGCCTGAGATTAGAGGGGCAGGATGAGGGTAGGGAACATGGAACACCCAGTGCAGTCCCTGCCTGCAAGGCTCTCGGGGAAGCTGGGGTCCCTCCGCAGCAGGAGGCATTTAGATCAGACTCTCAGGACTCAGGTGCTGACGGGCCTGGGGCAGGGTGGGGAGGTGACCTCTGATAACAAGAACTAGTGTTTACTGAACCTTTATTGACAGCCTGACTGTGCTCCCCTGTAGCATCTCATTTTATCTTCAATCCCAACTCACTGAGGCAGGTACTGTTATCACTGCTATTTTACAGATGAGGAAACTGAGGCAAAGAGAGGTTAACTTGCTCAAGTCCCCATAACTTGCTGGTGGCAGAGCAAGAGTCAGCCCCCGGAGCCGTGTTTTCATCTGCCATCTGCTGGGCTGAATCATGGCATCACGTCTTATGTGGCGAGAGGTGGGGAGGTGTAAGCCTGGAGATGGGGTCAGGGATGAGCTACTGTTGAAGATTCCAAGCTAGTGCCCTCCCTCCTCGCCTCCTGAGGTCTGATGTGTCAGGACTGCTTTAACACCTCCCACACCCATCCCACACCCCATGGCTCCCCGTTATCGGCAGGATACAATCCAAGCTCCTTAATATGTTCTCCAAAATGTCAACACTCCCCAGCCCCACCCTCAATACCCAAACTCACCACTCTGGGCTGCGTATTTCCTCTGGGGCTCCTTCGACCTGGAAACTCTTTTCCTTCCCCATGAATGAAGTCTCACTCATCCTCACAAGGGCCGGCATCAAATGCCTCCTCCCCACTTCCCCAGGTGGAGCTCCCTCTCTCAAATCCCCCAGCACAGTGGTCGGCAAACTGCGGCTCGCGAGCCACATGCGGCTCTTTGGCCCCTTGAGTGTGGCTCTTTCACAAAATACCACGGCCTGGGCGAGTCTATTTTGAAGAAGTGGCGTTAGAAGAAGTTTAAGTTTAAAAAATGTGGCTCTCAAAAGAAATTTCAATCGTTGTACTGTTGATATTTGGCTCTGCTGACTAATGAGTTTGCCGACCACTGCCCCAGCACACTCAGAGCGCACCTCTCAGAGAGGGAGACCTGCTCTAATTGAGCTCACTCAGCTGTGTGACTTTGGGAAAGTTACTCAACTTCTCTGAGCCCCACGTGTGTGTGATGTGGCATAAGTAACACGTGTAAAACATTTAGCCTGGCACATGGTAAGTGCTGAAAGATTTGCTGTTATTTTTGGCTGTCATTGACTGTGCATTCCCATCTCCTGGCCCAGAATGAAATGGAGAAAATAACTAACGAATGCATTACCTTCCCTCTTCTACCCCCACCCTAGCCCCAGTCAGAAATGCTCCTGTTTGTCCAAGTTTGAGACCCCCAGATGGAGCCCCTGTTTTCTGTTTCCATTAGCCTGGTATTTTCTCTGGAAGATGGGGCTCCAAGGGTTCCACATAACACCTGTCCCACCTGCACTGCACCCCGGGAAGCAGGCAGCAGAGGGCATCCTGAACCAGCAGCCACCAGGCATGAAGCCTTGGCCAGATGTCCTGCCTCCAGATGGGGAGAACACAGAGCTTTGTCATGAGAAGTTCCTTTCCTTTTCACTTTCCTTTCTCTGTCTCTTGTTCCCATCGCTATGATCTGGAACCAGGTGTCTTCAGTTGGGACTCCCTACCTCCTTGCCCTGCTCCTTGGGATGGGGTGTCCGGGACAGGTCTCACAGCTCCTATTATCCGTCTATTGAATCCATGCAGACAACGGAAAAAACACTGGACAATAAGAGCAGTTCATTGTCCAACTACCATTCCTGGCTGTGTGACCTCGGGCAAGTCACTTAACCTCTCTGAGCCCCAGGCTGTAATATGATTTTGTAGAGACAGGTGAGACTTGGCAATGTAAAGCCTCTGATTGATCTGCTTCCCTGTGGCAGCTGCCTGCCCTGGGAGAGGGGAGAGGCAATAGGGCAGGGACAGGGGAATGCCTGACCCTGAGATCCTGAGGGGGCTGGTAGAGGGATGGGAAACAGAGCCACCACCATTACCCTGGCCACAGAAAGGTAAGCGATTTGGAGAGCATGAGCAGAAACCGTTCCACCAGGGAGACCCCTGGGACAAGGCACCATGAGTGTGGCTCAGGGCTGCCATGTTTCCCCCCTCAAATGCAGTTGCTGGAATCGGGTTTGAGCGAAAAGCACACGTTCCCCAGAACTGTCTGAGCAGAGAAAGTAAGCTTTGCAACTCCTGGAGGGGGCCCAGGGGTGGGCCCAAAGTCACCAAGGCCCCCTCCCTCCACCGCCCCACGGAGCACACAGTCCTATCAGTGTTTCTGGAGTCTCCATCCTGGGCAGAATTACCTTCCATCTCCTACCCCCACCCCCGCCCCAAACAGAAATACTCCTGTTTGTCCAAGTTTGAGACCCCAGATGGAGCATAAATAGGGCCAGACACCTGAACTGTGAGTGTAAGGGATCCAGCACAGAAGGACCTCCAGGAATAGCCACTGCTGAGCAGGGCAAGGAGCTCAGACCCTCTTTACTCTGGGACTGGGGACACCCCCTCCAGGAGTGGTTCCCCACCCTTGTGTTGACATGGACCTCACCCAGGTTGCCTTTGGTGCCTTAAATTCGTGTTGTGAAATACGTTGTTATTATTATAGCATTACACCCCCACTCCCCACCCACCTCCCTGACTAGACAGGAAGCCTCTGGCAGGCAGAGGCCTGTTTCATACCTCCGAGGACAAACCCCTCCCCCAGCACCCACACAACTTCTTCCTTCATTCACAAGTATTTGCTGAGCACTGATGTAGGTGCCAGGGACCCTGGTTAGATGCCTGGGGCTCGTTTTTGGAGTGTCTGCTGCTAAATCTTTCATTGGGCCCCCAGCTTTGGTCTTCCAGGTTCCTGAAGGTAAAAGTTCCCCCACTCCATCCTAGAAAGGGGCACTGGGTCCAGCCTGAGGAGGAGAAGCCACATCTGCATGCTTACAAAGTTCCCTCTTTCTTCCTTCCTTCCCTCCCATGGTGTGACAGCCCCATGGACAATCCACTGGCAGGATCTGGAATCTCGGCGGGGAGTGAGCTCAGGCTCCATGGGGGGAATCCCAGCACCCAGACCAGCCTGAGCCCTGGGAAATGCATTCAAAGCTCCGGGTGTGCGCAGGCCTGGCCCACCGGGGCCTCTCTTTCTCTCCCACTGGCCTGAAATTTCTCACTCAGCTTTGTGGACGGTACGCATAGACATCAGGCCTATGGCCGCAGAGGCAAGATTCCAAAGAGAAAATTCCCAGGCAAATATCTCGGGGGTTTTGGCCTCCCCACAACCCCCTTTCATAACACCCTGGCGTCTTCACCTAGCCTTTGGTCCGGATATTCCCTGAACCTGGAATACCCTCCCCACAACCCCATACCGAAATCCCACCCACCTCTGTGCCAGCCCCATTGCCACCTCCTCTGAGAAGTCTTCTCTGATCCTCCCAGCGAGGAAGGTCTCTCTCCCCTTTGAACACCCAAGTTCAGGCTGTGGGTAGGACTTTGGCTTCTCAAACCAGACAGGTCAGAGTTCATAGGCTGGCTCAGCCCCTTCCCCACTGGGTGACCTCAGGCAAGTTCCCTCTCTTCCCTGAGCCTGTGGGCGCCCATCTATAATAAGTGGGTAATGGCAGTACCTCTCTAACTCCCACAGCGTTTTTGAGAGAGTCAGTGCTCCCCACAGCCCCCTTTTTCATGATACCCTGAAGTCTTCACCAATCTACACAACCCCGTGACCAGATGGTGGGCTCCTCTGGGCAAGGGTAGGGGCCTGACTCATTTCTGAGGGACCTCAAGAACAAGCTTTCGCACCAAGTAGATTTTGGAAAACCCTGGCTGAGACTGAATTGAAGCTGGGGTTATGGCAGAAGTTGACAAAGAAGAGGTCTGATGGAGACGGGATCAAGTAGATTGGGTTGTTCACTCTATTTTATCCTTCTTCCCAGGCCCCAGAAAGACATTTCCCACGGAATGTCCAGCAGTCTTGGGCACAACCTTAGAGTCTCTTAGAGGAGACTCCTCATTCTGAAAAAAATTACTGCAGCCTTCTGACTTCTTGGCAATGACCATTGTAACCTGTGTGTATATATATATATATATATATATATATATACACACACAAGGACCCACAATCCTCCTTCCCTTGACAGTCACCTCCTGCCTTTTAACCAGAACCCCCACTTCTCTGCCAAAGGTGGGACCCTTTGCCCCTAGAAGCTTACACATACCAACAGCCACTGCAGACTAGGCCCTGGGGACCTCGAAGCCATCTCCCATAGAATCCAAGCCAGCCTAGCCACCAACACCCAGTCCATGAGAGAGGCCACTGCCACTAAGCTAGCACACCAGAACCATGGCTAGGCAGCCTCTGAGGCTTCCCTAAGACGGCAACATGCAGGACTGGCTGAACAGAGCTCCCCCTTCCACAGGGACCTGCTTTCTCCTCACCCTGGCAACCATGCCTGGCTCATCTACCTGAGAGGAGATCTCAGGTTACTGGGACTCAGCCCCTCCCCCCATGGGTGCCTTTGATCCTGCAGGGAGCCCAGCACAGCCCACGAGACCTGACCCCCCATCCAAACTTCAGCCCCACACACTGAGAGCAGGAGAGGCAGTGAAGGAAGGATGTGCAAGGAGAAGGGGATGGCCACAGAGACCTGCACATGTGTGCACATACATACACACAGAGAGAGGTTTAAAGGAGGCTCATTCCCCCCGGCTGGTGTGGCTCAGTGGTTGAGCACTAACTCATGCACCAAGAGGTCACCAGTTCTATTCCTGGTCAGGGCTCATGCCAGGGTTTCAGGCTTGATCCCCAGTAGAGGGCGTGCAAGAGACAGGTGATCAATGTTTCTCTCTCATCGATGTTTCTATCTCTCCCTCTCCCTGCCGCTCTCTCTACCAATAAAAACATATTTTAAAAATAATAAAATAAAGGAGGCTCATTCCTGTTAACTCAGCATTGACAACAGACTATCTCCAGTCCCCTCACTGGTACAAGGTAACTGAAATGAAGAACCAAGGCAGATCTTAGCCCTGGCTGGGTAGCTCAGTTAGAGCTAGAACGTTGTCCCAATAAGCCAAGGTTTGGGGTTCGATCCCTGGTCAGGGCACATACGAGAATCAACTAATGAGTGCACAAATAAGTGGAACAACAAGTCAAAGTTTTTTTTTTCTCTCTCTCTCTTTCTCTCTCTCTCTCTTCCTTCCTCTCTCTAAAATCAATTTTAGAAAAAAGAACCAAGCTAGATCTTATTGTCCCCATTGCACAGATGAGTAAACTGAGGCTCAGGGCAATTAACTGACTCGTCCAGATCACAAAGTTATTCAGAGGCACAAGCAGGATTTGTACCTGAGCCTGTCTATCTCAAAACCCATGCCAGGTAACCCCAGTCAGACTAAGATTGTGCTCAGACCTCCACCAAAGTAGAGGCACCATTTTAAAAAAATAAACAAACTGTGGTATTGATCATCAGGAGGGAAATTTGTCGGAACTTCCTCTAATTTAGTCTATGGTTTATATTGTCTTTATTTTTAAGGTGCGGGAATGGACACAACCATCCTAACAGTAGACAGAACAACTTCTAGAAGTTCCAGTCCAGCTGCATAAATTGCTTCTTGGCCTATAAGGTATGTTCTCTGGTTGTGTCAGGCTCTGTCAGGATGGAGTTTTTTTGGCTCTTGATGTGCTCATGCCACAGTGCTCACAATTCCACATCATTTGTGTAAACAAAGGAGAAGGGATCGGTGTGTGTGTGTGAGGTCTCTAATTGTTGTATATGTGTATATGGTCTATGTCACCAAGAATGCACAAGACTTTGAATAGCTTGGCTGCCTCTGGGAAGTTAAAATAAAATTATTTGAGAGATCATTATATGATGTCTGGATTTTATACCATGTGGTTGGCAGTCCTGCTCAAGATGTTCACCTTTCTCAAATAAAAAAAACATTTCACAACATGGACAACCTTGTTTGAAGCAAAAGCAACATGAAATGTGAATTGAATAGCTTCTGTTTTCAACACTGCAGACAGAGCTGGGAAAAGAAAAACAACAGTCTGATTACTACCTTGTAGTAAGGCAGAGAGAGAAATAGAGAACCAAATACCATTCAAAGTCTCACCAAATGAGATCTACGCAGAATAAGAATCCAGCCTGGGAAGCCACACTGGGTCAGAGGGAGGGAGCTGGGTAAAAAAGTAATTGGGTACCAACTGGGGAGGTGGAGGAAGGGACTCCAGAGGCCAAGCCCCTCCCAACATGAGTTTGCAGTGGGGGTTGGGAGCAAAGGGGAGATATTTAAAGAGAGAGGAGCAGAGCCTCTCTTGAGAGACACCAGTAAGTTTAAGTAGGGAAGAACCTGCCCTTCACACAACACTGGAACTTCCGGGGCCCCTTCCCCAGTCTGAGACTCAGTTTCTTTGTCTATAAAATGAAGGGTTTGGCCCAGAAAGACTCCAGGTGTCTCACAGCTCTAATATTCTCTGATTTGATGGCTGCAGCCTTCTGCAAACGTGCATAAAATAGATTAGTTTTAGCAGTAGTAAAAACAAAACTGAAAATCAGATTTATCATTTTAATTAAATATACTTTACATTCTTAATTTCTAGGGAGCAAAATGCTCCACCACCACCCCCATCAGTTTTCCCTTTGTGGGAGACATTCATGTCTGATGTGCAATTTAAGAAAATGCCAAACCACCCCCTAAGAAGGCACACAATTAACAAGACCCGAACAGGTATCTCTTAACAGGAAAGTGGGACTTGTAGACGGAAAAGAAGAACATAAAAAGGAAATGTCAGGGAGGGGAGGGTCAGGTGGGGTCAGGATATCCGAGGGCTGGGGAGCAGGCGGGTAAGAACATGTGCTTTCATCTCTTCTTGGCTCTCAGAAGTGGCTGCCCCGGGAGCTGAGGGGAGCCCCGGAAAAGGCATTTGAGGTAGTTTGGTCCCATCTCCTACTCCCCCACCCCTGGGTGACATAAGGCAAATTGCTCTCTGAACTTTAGAGTGCTCCTCTATAAAAATGGAACTAAAAATACCTACTTGGAGGAATGCTGGGAAAATATAATAAGATAACATTCTCTGCAGAGGCTCGGGAAAACAATCAAGTGTAAAGCATGCGTGCAAACACCACATTCTGGAAATTACAACTGGGATCCAGCATGCCTGGTCCGCCTCTGGTTAGGTATTGTGTCTTCTCAGCATGGGTTCCCCCCCAAGTCCTTCCTTTCTGCCACTCTCTTCCCCACCTCGGTGCTTGGTCCCCACGGAGTGAAAAGAAAGCGCTTTCACCCCGGAGAAGCGTCATTTCCTGGGCTCGGGGCTCCGTGGCCCCAGATCGTAAATTAACACCTGTGGCTGTAAATTACCAGATAAATCTGGGCTGGGGTCGGCAGCAAGATAGATGAGAAATAAATCTACAGCAGCAGCTCCCAGGGGAAGCCCTGAGCCTCAGGAGCCGTCAGGGCTGGGTGGGGGCAGGGAACAGACAGGGACAAAAGAGGAGAAAGAGTTTCTGTTTGGAGGGTGGGGCTCAGAAATAAAACCAGGGATCCCTCGCCCCCACGCCCCCATCATCATTCCCTGAAAAAAAAGAGTCCAGGATGAGTCACGTGGCCAGGCTTCTGCCAGCTATGGGGTTCCCTGCAGCTGCCCAGCGAGCTGGGGCATCCACCAAATTGCCCATTACTCGTGATGACAAGAGCAAATATAGACACTCAGAGAGCTGAGGAGAGACTAAGTGGAATAAACGGCGTTTAAATCTTTGAAGAGAGAAACCGCCCTCCCGTGGCAGAGCCCCGCCCAGTGGGAGCTGTGGCCCTCATAATTCAAGTCCGCACTTAATTAAAAAGGGGAGCATCCTGGACTCTGCCCAACTGGCACCGATTCCATTGCAATCCTTCAGTCGGCTGACATTTGTCCGTTTGTCACTCTTTGACAGAAAGGGATAAAATTCAAAAAGAAAAATAAACTCTGCCCTGGCCGGCGTGGCTCAGTTGGTTGGGCGTAGTCGTGCGCACCAGAAAGGTTCCGGTTTAGATTGCCAGTCAGGGGCGCATGCCCGGGTCGTGGGCTCGATCCCCGGTAGGGGGCGTGCAGGAGGCAGCGGATGGATGTTTGGTCCTCACATCCATGTTTCTCTCTCTCTCTCTCTCTCTCTCTCTCTCTCTCTCTCTCTCTCTCTCTCTCCCTCTCTCTCTCTCTCTCTCTCTCCGCCCCCTTTCCTTTTTCTCTAAAAATCAATTTTAAAGTCTTTTTAAAGGAAAGAAAATCTTAGATCCTGCAGCTTTCAGAGAGAGCCTGCGCTTGCGCTGGGCTGCTGTCTGAAAGCAGAGGGCTGAAATCTGAACCAGTGAGGGAAGAGCCAGGACAGAAAAGAACGGCTTTGCACTTGGGGGAGTCCTGAGCTGCTTGCAGGCAGCAACTCTGAAAAGCTGAAGTCACCAGCACCCGCGCAAAATAAAAGTCCCTTTCCTGGGGGCACCCTTGATCTCTTTGGCCTCACAGACTCTTTTTTTTTTTTTCTAATATATTTTTATGGATTTCAGAGAGGAAGGGAGAGATAGAAACATCAGTGATGAGAGAGAATCATTGATCGGCTGCCTCCTGCACGTCCCACACCAGGGATCCAGCCGGCACCCGGGGCATGTGCCCTGACCAGGGATTGAACCTCGACCTTCTGGTTCATAGATCGACATTCAACCACTGAGCCACGCCGGCCAGGCTCCAACCATTTTTAAGGTAATAATATTGACAAGATCTATGATCTTACAAAGCCATCTGTGACAAAAGATATAGAGCAGTGGTTCTTCATAATCCTGCTCTGTGGTGACCCCTGATGGCCCTTCTCCTCAGCAAATGCGGACACGCACGTGCGCACATACAGGCAGTTGGTTTCAGGGACTACATATCCATTGTCCCTGGGTTCAGAACCCTGGCAGTTTAGAGGAAGCCATGTGAAAGTGGGACCGTGAGACAAGGACAAAAGGATGTTCAAGACGGGCACGTCTTTTTTCTTGGTGGTTCTGATTCACCAGCCCTTGGGCAGACCCCATGTTCCTCCATCCCCACCGCCTGACCCTGCTCTCTGGTTCATTCCCCCTGGTGATAGGTCCAGTCGGGGAGACACTAAAGATTATAAGACACCACTTAACCGTTTCTCTCATCCATTGGCCTTACCAAGCTGTCCCTGGGTGAGCCTCTGAGCTCCACCCTCTAAGCCTTGGGACTCTCAGCTCTTCCAGACATTCTGTCTTCCCTTCACAGCCAGGTTGTACAGGTCACCCAGTCCCCTGCCGCTACCCTGTCTGGAGGCCCCAGGGGGAGAACCTGCTTCCCTAATGAATCCTGAGCCTCTTAGTCTGATCCCAGCGCCTCAAACAGCTTCTCCTCCCTTTACATCCCAGAACTACGCCTCAGGCTGCCTTGGTATGAACACCTGCATATCTAAAACCCACATTTACATTTTATAACTTAGACTCCTGGGAAACTGGTCAGGTGACAGTTCCAATATACCAAAGGGGAGGAAACATTTACCTTTGCAAACCCTGTGATGGGAGCTGTGATGGGAGGTGTCAGGTAGGATGATGTGTGTCCAGGAGAATACTGTGAGCATCCTTAATCCAGGTGTGTCTATGGGTATTCTCTGGCTCAGGCTTGTCCTCCATCTGGTTTGTTGTATATTCTCTCAAAGTGCAGTCTTTGCCCTGACTGGTTTGGCTCAGTGGATAGAGCGTCGGCCTGCGGACTGAAAGGTCCCGGGTTCGATTCCGGTCAAGGGCATGTACTTTGGTTGTGGGCACATCACCAGTACGGGGTGTGTAGGAAGCAGCTGATCAATGTCTCTCTCTCATCGATGTTTCTAACTCTCTATCCCTCTCCCTTCCTCTCTGTAAAAATCAATAAAATATATATTTTTTTAAAAAGTGCAGTCTTCGTGCCTGTGAGTCTGGTTGGGGTGTCCTCAGTCTATTGAGTGGACCCTTGGGGTCGATGTGTGTTTTTGAAGCCTCCGTTTCCTCATTTGTAAAATGGGGACGACACCTCACAGGACTGCTGTGAGGCCTGCATGAGTTAATGCAGGTCCAGCCCTGGCAGCAGAGCATGGCGAGCGGGTGTTGGTCATTGTAATGTGACGCCAACAGAACAGAAATCTCCAGCCTCTCTCTTCCTTCCTCTCCCCAACTACCTCGAACCCTGGAAGAGGCTCAGATGTTCCCCCAGGAGAGCTCACTGTCATGAGCCTGGGTGTTGGTGAACTGGAGGCCAGGTGACAGCAGTGGCAGCAACAGTGGTACCTTCTCTTACTCAGCCAGCAAGCTGAGCCTGAGCCAGAGCCAGAGGAAGAGGTCCCTGCATGGGAAGTGGGGATGAGCCAGGGGCCCCTCTCAGAAACAGCTGGGAACCCCTAAAAAACCCCAACCTGAGTGCCCATTCTGGGACCCACCAGAATTTTCTTCATTGTCTTGGAGACACGTCAGAGCTGCCTTCAGGAAGAATCCTCTGTCCTCCTCCCCCACTTCTCTTGGCCCGGAGACACGAACTCCTCCCTAAACTGGTTCCATCCAGCCCAAAGCTGGGATTAGCTCAAGCTTGTCTCTCCTCCTTTGGGCACGGTTCCTGCTAAGTTACATTAGTTCTGTCTTTCTTGTACCTTTTCACCAAACACGTATTTCATGAGACCCTCATAAGCATGAAGCAGGCTGGGGGGAGAATTTCAGAGTCCAATGAGACCTCCTTCAGGCCCTGGAGAAGTCTTCATACTTAGGGATGACTAGACCATGAGGCAGAATAACAGACATCCATGTCAGAGACATAGGCAAGCATGTGGTGGGTCCTTAAGGAATTGATTCAGACTATCTGGAAGGCTTCCTGGAGGAGAGGCAGCAGACATGAGCCTTAAACAATATTTCAGCAGAGAAGAGAGGGAAATTTATTTTCATTTGCCCAAGATGATCTTATGGAATGAGCCCTAAACAGGTGCTAAGAGGTTTGGTGTTTTAGTCCCAGCTCTGACCCTGACCAGCGGAAAGAGCTCAATGTATCATTTCCTTCTCTGAACCTCCCGCTGCCTCATCTATAAAGTGGGGTGTTAGATTAGATGAATTTGAAAGCAGCCACTAGTGACCCAGGCATTGGCCAGTCTCTTGTGTTTATCACAAACAGGCAGCAAGCAAAATCAGGCTCTCCTCAAAGGCGTGCATCCACGGTAGACCCAGAGAAATGTCTCCAGAAAAAAAAAAGGCCTGGGGGGTTCATGTCCTGTGTGTCCCCGTGGCTGCAGCCTCAGCAGCCCAGCTCCCAAGTGCTTGTCTTGGTCACAGCTGTTTGCCTGGCACCCAGCATTGTGTCTGGCACAATAAATGTTTCTTGAATGAAGAGAATAAATGAGGTGACAGAGATAAATAACCAGTGTTTGGCCTAGAACGGAAATCAGTCCTACCCCCAGATCATCAGATCCTTTGGGCTTTTGCTCCTTAATCCGCATGTTTGTAAGAGGAAAGATGGCTGAGAGGAGCTGTCCTTTCAGAGGTCCAAGCTGGGGCCTCTGCTGCAATTACGAGGAAGTGGGTCACACAACTGCTCTGCAGAGCACAGACCCTTGAGGAAAAGCCTGGATTCCATGCCAGCTCACATTTATTGAGTGCCTACTGTGTATTACTTGTTGTCACATAGCTTTAATTCATTTAATTGTGGCCTCAAAGGGCTGTACAGGAGAACGTGGGCGATGGGGAACCGTAAACCCCAGGAGCTGAGTGACCTCAGCCAAGTCACCGCCCCTCTCGGGGTGTCCATTTTCAATCTCTGTAAAATGGAGACAATAGAGCCACTTCGCCAGGTTATGGGAATGAAGTGAGCACGTGGAAGAGGAGCGTTTCATAAACGCTAGGTATTATTGTTCCTCTGGGCACACAAGTCCGCTCACCTCCCCCCAGGGCGCATACACAGACATGTTCACACTCCCACGTACATGCAGATGCACAGAGACGCGTGCAGACGCCAGCCGGAGGAGCTCGCTGAGCCTCAGACCCAGGGCCACCGCCGAGCCCCTCAGAGAAGCCATCGAGTCCTCAGCGTCCCTCTTTTCCTCTCAGCTCTTTCTGAATGAACTCCGGCCGCGAGTTTATTTTTTTATGAATGAGAGCCCAAGCAGTGAATGAAGCCAGGAAGCAGCCCCTGCTTTCTGATTGGCCCCCGCGACTGGGAAACTCCGCCCCTCGGCTTGGCCAAGCGAGTCTCCGGATTGGCGGGCGTGCCCGGCCCTGGGGTTTCATTCACAAAAGTCAATGAAACAAAGGGAACGGGGTTGGGGAGGCAGGGGGGAGAGAGCCTGGGCCGAGGCAAGGGAAATGCACCAATCGGCGGCTCCCCCGGGCACACAACTGTCCGCCGCGCCCGGAAAACTAGCTCGTGCGTTGGGGATCCGAGGCCCGGGCCGCCGCGCTCCGGCCTAGCCCCGCGGCCTCGCTGCCGCCCCAGAGCATGCTCAGGACCCCCTGCGTCTCCAGCACAGAAGCCCCGGCCTCAGGTGAGGCTGTGGGAGGAAGAGGGAGGGAGAGTGCCCGTGATGCCCTGCCTCGCCTTCAACACACCCCACACTCTCACTGCCACCTCCGCAGATTCCAGGGCGGGGGTGGGAGGCGCTGAAATTCAGGGTTGGAGGGGGCGCGGGAGTTGTGGGCGTGCGAATGGTGCGCGCCTTGCCCGCTCCTCTGCGCGCGAGCACACACACACACACACACACACACACACACACACACACACACACACGTCTTATGTAACCGAGCCTGGGTAGAGCAGGGCTGCAGAAAGCAGCCGAAACCGCGAGCCCGGCTCCCGGGAGCAGGTGGGACCTCCTTTGGCGGGAGGGGAGTGGTGACGGCGCTCAGAGCTCAGCAAACGAAACCCCACCATCGCCTGAGTGAGTCGGAGAAGTTTTGCCGTCGGACCCAGAGCCTGGGGACGGTCCCCTCCCCGTCGCCCTTACCCACCCCACCCCGCTGCTTTCCCTGGACGGTGTGCGAACGCAGCCCCCCCTCCCAGGTCTCTGCCCCCGCGCGGGGCCCGGGCCTCGCGGCCGGAGGGAGCGGCCGGATGGAGCGGAGGATGAAAGGCGGATACTTGGACCAGCAAGTGCCCTACACCTTCTGCAGCGTGAGCGCCGCGCCTGCCTCCACGCCCGCCCCCGCCTTGCACCTCGCCCCACAGCCCCTTCCCCAAGGCCCCAGGGGGTCCAGGGTTGCCCGGCCCCTGAATCACCCCGAGAACCCCGTCCCACCCCCCTAGACCAGCCGGCCTCAGGGTGATTAAGGGGCATTCTTCTCCTTCCCCGTAGAAATCTCCCGGAAATGGGAGCTTGCGCGAAGCGCTGATGGTCCCGCAGGGGAAACTCATGGACCCGGGCTCCCTGCCGCCCCCCGACTCCGAAGGTAAAGAGCCGGAGAGAGAACCGCTTCCCTCCCCACCACACACCCCCAAAGGACAGATCCTGGAGCCCCCACCCTTTTGCCAAAAAGGCTCGCCCTCCAAGGGACTCTGATCATTCTTGGCCCCTGCCACCCCAAGGGGGGTCGCTGGGCTCGCTGGGGCTCCCTCTCTCTCACCATCACCTCCACCTCACCTTCTCCAATTCCATTATTCACCCCTCAGATCTCTTCCAGGATCTAAGTCACTTCCAGGAGACGTGGCTCGCTGAAGGTGAGTAGTCTATGACCTTTTCCATTACTGGGGTGGGGGTGCTCTGAACCCCGCTATTCCAACCCAGCCCACTTCCTCTCTCCCTATCCTCAGAAGCTCTCCAGTGCCCCCTCCCCAAGGCCCCTGCCTTTCTGGTCTCCAGCGCCCAGCATGGACACTTATATTGATATTTATTTTCTCTACCCTGAGCCGGGCTTGTGTAACTAGGCCTGGGGATGAATCAGACCATTGTGTGGGATATTTGCTTATTTGAATGGAACTTGGCCCCAGGCCCGTTTTCCTGGTTGAAATTTTCATTTGCAAAGTTTATTTGGCAGCAACCACCAGGCTGAGGTGTGTGTTGGGGTGTTGGGGGGAGGGGTGTGAGGAACAGGAAGATGAGGAGAAAGAGCAATTAATTTGTTACGTATCTTCAGGAGTTGCCAAAACATTGATTTTTACCTAAATTCTTCGTTTCTCTGCTTCCCAACTCCCAGTGCCAAACAATGTTCTGTCTGAGCCAAAAGAACAACAAACGTTTAAATAATTCTTTTTTGCAGCACTTTGTCAGAGAGGGCTTTGAGCTCCCTCCTTCCCCTAATAGCCTTGATTGTAATTCTGATGGCAACTGATCCTCCTCCTTTCCTCCTGAATTCCTCCACCCCAGGCAAATTCCCCCACTTGTGTGCCAGTGGGTTAGCTGTAGCTGCAAGCTGGCTGAGGTGGGGTCAGGAGCTGGGCCTTGGTTCAGTGGGGAAGTGTTCGGGGTCTCCTGGTTGGAGTCATTGGTGTGTTTCGGTGGGGCCTGAGGGTGTCACTGGTGGGGCTGCAGGCAGGAGGCGAATGGTGTTTGGTCTCTGAGGAGGAAGGGTTAACACCCCCATCTTAGGGTCCCTTTATTTTAACTCTCTGGAAACCAAGAAACCTTTTCGAAGGCTTTTCTCTTCTTTAGACTCTCCCCAGCCCTCCATCTGGGCATCCTTGGTGATTGTTTTAAAGCTCAAACCCTGCTCCTCTGGAACCCTCTATAAAAGCTTGGGGTAGGAAGGGAAGGTTCCTGATTAGATCCTTGGAGTGAGGCTAGATCTGTCTTGACCACTGTGGTATCCTCCAAAAATATATGTTACAGAATGACTATTTAGCATAGAGCAAGTGCTCGAAACATTTTGTGGTGCACCGGGGATCTTGAAATCTGGGCATAACAGTGGAATCCATGGCTCACTGGCTGGCTACGCGAGTGCTGGAGGGATCTGGGGGTTCTGGGGTACTTTGCACATCTTCCAGACTCAGCAAGCCCTGCGAGCTACAGGCAGAGCTATGCCCAGCCTGCCCATCCTCCTCCTGAGGTTCCGAGGTTCCGGAGCTGGGCTGGAGCTGAAGAACGCAGAGGTGTCAGTTTCCACGGCTCTCAAAGACTTCCTTTCCCAGCGCCTGATTTCTGCCTGGCTCACCAGGCTCCTTGTCTGTCCGTTGAGGGTCCCAGCGCTCCCCACAGTGGGCAGCTCCCAGGGCTGTGATCTAGGAGTGGGCTCAGAGGTTGGCATTTTGGCAGCAGCTGGTCCATTTGTGCCTGGGTTGGAATGGGAAGGAGAGGAAAATGTTCTCATCTTCTCTCAACCTTGGAAGCCCCACCCCTTGGCGGTGGGGGTCTAGGGACTGTACGTGTGTCTATCTGCATGTGTCAGTGTGACAGTGAGTGTGTGTGTTTCATGCTGCTGTCCTGCAAATCTCTGTACATTTAAATCCAGTGGGTGGGGAGGTGGGGGTGGGGATCGTAAGAAGGAAGGGGGGCGCCGCTGGGATCTCCTTGGTTCCCTCTCCTTCCTTCTGAGGGAGCAGCTCAGGTTCCCAGCTGGCGATGGATGGCCAGGCCTGAGGGGGGGATGCTGAGGCCGCTTGCTCCTTCTCATTCTCTCTGTGGAGACAGATGCAGCTGCCGGGGCCCTGTCCCCCTGCACCACCCCAGCACCACCCCAGCCTCCTCTCCTGCCTCTTCCCACCAGGTCAGTGACCCCTGCAGCCCAGGGGGAGCTTTGGGGTGGCAGGGAGGGGCTAGCCCCTTTGGAAACTTGCCAGAAATGGGGCGCATCCATAGGAATGGGGGCCGGAGTCCAACCGCCCTCCCTCAGCCTGAATTTTTCCTACAACCCCAATTTGGAAAGAAGCAGTAGGTCCTTCCTTGTAGTGTGTGTGTGTGTGGGGGGGGGGGCGGGGGGGCGAGGATTGTGAAACAGTCAATGGATGCCCAGGTTGGATCCAGGTCGATGTGATTGTGGGTTCAGAGTCTGTCCGGTCATCATTGGGGGTGAGTGCGAGTGGGGTTCTGTAGGGGCAAGCAGTTCAAATATCTTTGGGGTTGGGGTTTTTCTAGACAGAGCAAAGGGAGATAAAGTGAGTCTAAGAGGGCATGTCTGGTTTCGGGGTGCCTGGGATCTGTTGAGTTGCCGGAGAAAGGATCGGGCTGCTGTACGGAAACGCAGGCTCAGGAGGCTGAGCCCACGCTGAGCTGGTTATGGCAAAAGGTGTGTTGCTTTTGGTCCCGAGTTGCTTTCCTGGCTTGTGGGGAACCCTTGGGGACAATGACATCGGTCTATGTAAGGCACATTGCCTCTGGGCCATCTATGGCCTTTGTGTGGTCTGTGGAGTCCTAGAAGCTCTGCAGATGAATTGCAGGGGTCCTTGAGCTCTCTGACATGGTAAAATGTTGGGGTGTGCCATACACAAAGGAATGTGGATTTTCTAGAAAGAGAATGATCCTTACCTTTATGAGATTCTCAGAGGTGGGTCTCTGCTCCCCTTTTCGTAAGAATCACTGCTCTCAATCCCCCGCCGAGGTCTCCAGTCCCCTTGCCCTTTGGTTTCCCCCATTGTCTTTGTAAATCCAAAGGAAGCCCTTTGTGGGAAGGGTGTGCATGGGGGATGTGTTTTACTCGTGTGCTGCTGTGAAGTAAAAGGAATTGGGGTGTGTGTGAATCCCTGTGTATGCCCGCCAGTGCCTTAGCATGTCTGTGGGGAGAGAGGAGGTTAATCCCATCCCCCAGTCTTTTAGCGACAATACCTCCTTCTACATATTTCTGTCTCCATCTCTTCTAGAAGGTTCTTGGGGACAGATGTCTCCTCCATAGGTACAGAACTGGTTCCTTCCAGTACAGAGGATGGGGGCAGGGTAAGGGTGAGAGCTGAGGCCAGTGTTGACACAAAGGAGCAGAAGCTTTGGGGAATGGCTCCCCGCCTCTCCACTAGGATTCCTTAAAAGGCCCCTTCATCCTGCGATTGGACCCTAGGAAGGGGAGATGGTGATGGGGCTTACATGGTGTTGGTGAGTGGCTAATCTGAGGTGGAGTTAGCTGCTTGGCTTGCTTAACCTTCCAATTCTGGCGCCCTGCTTGGGAAGTCCCCAAGCCCCTCCTCGTCTACTACCCCCTCCCCCCAGCCTCCTTGTTGGAAGGGTGTTCCCTAAAAATTCTCTCTTTGGGCATTTTGCTGGCTTGGCACTTTTCCCATCCTTCGTCCCCTGCCATGTCCTCAGGCAGATAATCTCAACCTTAGTGCCAGGGTGGAGTTGGGGGAAGACTGGCACACTGGCTTGACAGCCAAAACTCAGCCAAGTTAACAAATAAATAAAGAATGGCATACACTCAAGACCAAACATGGTCATTAGAAATCTGCTCTCCAGGAAGGTGAGGTACAATGTTAAATGTTACTGTTTCTATTTCTTTTTGTTGTTGTTAATCCTCACCCCAGAATATTTTCCCATTGATTTTTAGAGAGAGTGGAAGGAAGGGGGAGAGACAGAGAGAGAAACATCGATGTATCAATTGATTGCCTCCCGGGTCGAGCCTGCAACCGAGGTACATGCCCTTGACTGGAATCAAACCCGGGACCCTTCAGTCCACAGGCCAATGCTCTACCCACTGAGCCAAACTGGTTAGGGCTTACTGTTGCTATTTCTATCTTTGTTAACAGTTTCTGAGCAACTGAGGCCCTGTCCCGCCCCTTTGGGAGAAGCCAGTGTTCTAGGGAAGGGCCAATCAGGGACTGGGGTTCATGCCACAGCCCATGTTTGCCTCCACTGATTTCTCCTGGCCCTGGGAAGCGGATGGCACCGCCTCTTCTGGAGTGTGGTCTGTGTGCTGGGGGTGGCACTCAGCCTCTGGGACTGCTGTGGAGAGGAGGTCCTGGCCAAATCTTCAGGCCTGGGGTAGAAGGAAAGGCAAGATGAACCCTAGGGTTCTCATGTGAACTGGCATGTGACGTCAGTGGGAGATGCCCCCAGCCATTACCTCAGTAGAAAGCAGCAGTTAATGAAGCCCCAGAGGGGACTCAAGTGCGTCAGCCTCCCCATGGTCTGCACCCCCCACCTCCCATCCTCAGGTCCCGCCTTGCCTAAGTAGCAGAGAGGGAAATGTTGCTCATCCTGCTCCCATTACCCCCACCAGCCACCTGTGGTTGGGCCAGAGGACACGGCATGGATGAACGGAGGCTTGCACCAATCTTGCCCATTCTTAAGGCACTTGTTAAAAATAAAGATGCCTATGGAATGAGACTTGGGGGTGGCTTGGAATCCACGTTTTAACAATGTCCCCAGATTCTTGATCCGGGCCAGTTAGGAAATGGTTGCCTTTGTGCCCTAGTGGCGCTTCCGAAAAGATGTGTGCTCCCTGTGTGTTTTTGTTTTTGCCGAGGGGTTTCACGTCCTACTGACTTACTTGATCACTTTAGAATTGTTTTACGTTGATGTTTCATCAATTCTTTAGCTGTTGGTGGCTCCTGATTCTTAAACCCCCTCTGCCCAATCCCTTTGTCAAGAAGTCAACTGCCTATAAACATCTATTTTAATGAAACACTTGAGTTTTAAAGAGTGGTATACACTCAAGACCAAACATGATATTTAAAGCAAGTTGGTGAAGAATTTTCCTGCCACCGCCTAAAATGTCCCACGTGAGAAGGGTTTTCCCCAGAGGACCTGCCTCTAATGGTACCTGGTGGTGGAGAGGGGGAGCCCTCAGGGTGAAGGAAGGGCTGGTTGGTTAGGATCTCTTCAGTTCTTGCTCCCAGGCCTACCACCCCGGTTCCCACCAGCCTGAGGACAGAGATCATTCTACCTTTATTCACAGAGTTGACAAATAATGCATTGAGTGCCTATTCTGAGCCAGACCCCATTCCTGGGGTACTGGGGAATCAGATGAACAAGACAGATAAGCCCCATGCCCTCAGCAAGCTTAACTTCAGGGTAGAAGAGATGGACAATAAACATGTGAACATAGTAAGTTCAGGTACCCATACCGTGCTGGGGAAGAAATAAAATGGATGCGAGAAAGGACTGGGAGGGGGGACCACTTTGGTCTGGGTGGTCAGAGAAGACCTCTGAGGAGGTGACAAAGTGAATTAAAACTTCAGTGGCCAGAAAAAAATAGGCAGGCAAAGACCTGGGGAAGAGGGATCAAGCTGATGAGCTTTGAAAAGAGACCAGAGCTCTAGAGAGTAAAGGGCCAGCAGAGGCAGGTCCCAGAGGTAAGCAGCATCAGACCATGCGGGGACTTGGAGGCCGAGGGGAAGAGTTTGGGATTCACACTTTAAGCAAGAGAGCGAAGTGATTTGACTTCTGTTGCCCTGACAGCTATGTGGAGAACAACTGACTATAGGAGGTGAGAGTGGAAGTAGGGAGTTTTGATTAGAGGCTGTGGCTGAAATGACCAAGGAAGAAACTCTGGAGCCTTTGCCCAGGATCAAAGCAGTAGAGTTTGGGGTGTCTATTTGTATAGGCTAGAATGAGTGATAGTGTTCTCCAGCCGTCTCCTTGGACCCTCACCCTTACCAGCCATTCCTGATTCTGGTCATCTTATCCATCAGCTTCTCCATTGTCTAATCCGAGAGCAATCTCCTTGGGTTTCAGCACCTCACCTTTGAGCCCCTCTCTTCCTGGACTGTCAGGAAGTTCTTCTTGGTGTCTTCCCTTTCCCTTCTTGCTATAACCTAGTCTTGAGAGAGGGGCAAACCTGAGCAAAGACTCTGGAGTCAGGGGAGGCACTCAGCTGTAGACCCACCTGAAGGAATTGGTGAGACCAGGATAAGAACTGGAAATCAACCCAGATGTCCTGGTTGGAGGCCATGGATGAGCCTCTGTTCTATTTTAGTTTTGCTGCCTAATTCCCAAACCCAGCGCCACCCACGCTGGCACACTGGGAATGCTCCTTGAGAACTTCCAAGCTTGGGAGCCCTTCTCTCTTCCAGCTGCACGTCAAAGGGATGAGGCCCTGACCTCCCAGGGTCCCCAGCCTCTTCCTCTCCATTGTCATCCCTTTTTTTACCTGCCTTGAACCACCCTCTTTTCTCCATTCCATCTCTTTTCCTGGGATCTAGAGTTCTAGATTTCACCTTGGAGGTTGTATAAAATGCAGATTCCAGCCCAGAGTCAGAATCTCTCCTGTGATTCAAAGTCCACAGGATCTCACTCCTTGTAATGCCTGCCCATCCCAGATGTGACTGCTGTTGCTTTGAGAGAGCTTTGTAAACTCTGAGGGGCAGGGCGTCTTCACTTCAGAAACATGGAGGGAATAAAGACAAAGCATCTAGGAAAAGACTGGAATCTGCTCAGACAGGTTCTGAGAATTTGCAACCTCGCCCCTCCAGGGTCTTAATGGAGCCAGAGATGGAGGGCACTAGGACCTGGTGTGGAGTTGCCTTTATTTCTAGGAAGGCTGTTTTATTTTGGGGTGGGTGCTAATCTGCTGGGCTGCTTTAATGGTATCTCCCAGGGGCTGCCATCCAGGGGCCACCTCCCACCCCCACTCTAGACTCACCTTTGACCTCTCTTTCGCAGCTCAGGTACCAGATAGTGATGAACAGTTTGTTCCTGATTTCCATTCAGAAAACTGTGAGTAGAGGGCCCTGGGTAGAGGAAATGGGGAGTGGGCAAGGGCAGGAAATGAGTCACAGGGACAGAGAATCACAAAAGATCAACTTGTTCTCTCCTAAAGAGAGGGGTGAAGGGCAGGGCTCCCCATTCTTGGGTTTGGACTCAAAGACCAAGGCAGTAACTGGTACATGAAGACCTTGGTTCCAATGGGGGCTTTCTCCATCTTAGCTGTGTGTCCTTGGAGCAGACACTTCATCTCTCTGATCCTGCATTCCCTTGTTTCTGAAATGGGCAGGCTTGGACCAGTTCAGCAGGGTCCAGTTCTACCATTCTAAGTTACTTTCATGCAATTTGAGAGCTATTTTGTGGCCCCCAACCCATTAGCAATGTTTGTAGACATTTTGGGTTGCCACACTGGAACTAGATGCTACTGGCCCCTAGTGGGGAGTGTCATGGGATGCTACTAAATACCCTATACCAGTGGTCGGCAAACTGCGGCTCGCGAGCCACATGTGGCTCTTTGGCCCCTTGAGTGTGGCTCTTCCACAAAATACCACGGCCTGGGCGAGTCTATTTTGAAGAAGTGGCGTTAGAAGAAGTTTAAGTTTAAAAAATGTGGCTCTCAAAAGAAATTTCAATCGTTGTACTGTTGATATTTGGCTCTGTTGACTAATGAGTTTGCCGACCACTGCCCTATACAATGCTCAGGATAACACCCCCAACAAAACATTTCTGGCCCAAATGTCAATAGTGCTGCTGTTGAGAAACCCTGCTTTAATGTCAGACACTTTGCTCCCAATTGTCTTCCCCAATGAAATGAAATAGGGCACACATAATTGAAAACAGCAGATAACAGATGGGTTGATAGTAGGCATTTGACCCGGCTGCAGTGAGACAGAACCTCACACTCTGCCAACTTGGACCCAACTCTTTGCTTCTCTGCCTGGTGGCTGGAGTTTGTGGACCCAGCAGGGGCTACAGGCAAGGCCAATGTTCTTCACAGATAATTAGGAGCGTGTGTATAATGTTCGTCAGCTGACATGTGAGTGGCTAATATCCAAGCTCCACCAGAAAAAGAAAGATTCTTTATAGCCCCAAATAAGAAAACATTTCTCTCCCTTGGAATTTTCCAGGGCACTCAGGAAAACCACAGGCCCTAGGTTGAAAGTGCTCTCCCCTACAAAGGTGTTTTTTTTTTGGGGGGGTGGTGTTGGGGTTGCATGAAATGTTGAACTCGAGACCATTCCTTTGGTTAATATTAGACATTTTCTTGATGTATAAAACTAGATATAACGTAAACAGCCAAACTTCTTAAAAGTGTGTGACTACAACTCTGAACACTGAGACCCAGAGAAGGGAGGAGGCTGTGCTGGTCACCCAGCCGGTCCTCAGAGAGCAGCAAGTGTAGGAAGCTCTTACTGCCTCTTCTGAGACACTCTCTGCCCTGCTCTGCCCGCCCCCGCCCCAATCCCCACAGTAGCTTTCCACAGCCCCACCACCAGGATCAAGAAGGAGCCCCAGAGTCCCCGCACAGACCCGGCCCTGTCCTGCAGCAGGAAGCCGCCACTCCCCTACCACCATGGCGAGCAGTGCCTTTATTCCAGGTGAGGGGGCCGCCCCGGCGATGGAGGAGGGAGGGGGCACTCAGGAGCAGAGGCAGCGGTTGAAATGCAAGTGAGACAGCAGGAAGGATTTCCGAGCACCCGTAAGGGAGCAGTGCAGTGAGGATATCCTCCGAGTAGTTAGGATGAAAAACGCAGGAGTGGGTCCAAGGGATATGTGTTAAGGCTGGCCGAGTTTGTTTCCACTGAAGAAGCCCAGTGGCTCTGGGCTGGGGAGAAGTGTTCTCAAGACCACACCTAGGTTCAGCATTTATAAAAGGTGAAAAAGAGTTCATTCGGGGCCGAGTCTGGCTCCTGCCATTCCTTTCCCAGCACCCTGTCCTCTTCCTTCTCCTACAATCCCCGTGCCCTGATTTCTCTGGGGATGGATGAAGGGTTCAAAGGGTGCCCTGGCTTCTCTGCCCCCTCACCCCTGTCTCCCCCCTCAACTCCAGTGCCTATGACCCCCCTAGACAAATCGCCATCAAGTCCCCCGCCCCTGGTGCCCCCGGACAGTCGCCCCTGCAGCCCTTTCCCCGGGCAGAACAACGGAGTTTCGTGAGATCCTCTGGCACCTCCCAGCCCCCCCCTGGCCATGGGTACCTCGGGGAGCATAGGTAAGGAGACCCCCAGAATGGGAGCCGAGATCTCAGCAGTTTTTCCTCAGTCCCTGAGGGTCCTCCATCTGCCTTTAAGAGACCTGGTGTTGGGGGAGGTAGGGAGGAAGGGATATTGACACCCACACCCACACTGGAGCCCACTCTGCAAGCTTTGGGAGTGGCAGGCACCAGGAGGACTTAATCTAATACTCTCTTCCTTCTCCATCCACCCATATCCAGCTCCGTCTTCCAGCAGCCCTTGGATATTTGCCACTCCTTCACATCCTCTCAGGGAGGGGGCCGGGAACCCCTCCCAACCCCCTACCAACACCAGCTGTCGGAGCCCTGCCCACCCTACCCCCAGCAGAGCTTCAAGCAGGAATACCTTGACCCCCTGTACGAACAGCTGGCCATGGGCCAGGGTGGGGTCAATGGGCACAGGTACCCAGGGGCGGGGGTGGTGATCAAACAAGAGCAGACGGACTTCGCCTATGACTCGGGTAAGACACATTTCAGGTGGGAGGGGTTGGGGTGAGATTGCTGGGTGGGGTGGCATGTGATAACCCCCAGAATGTCTTCCCACAAGTTCTTTACCTTTTTACTAGTTCACAAACTCAACCCATTCACTTTCTTCATAGATTCAAAATAATTGTCATTTTTTCAGTCAGCAAACTTATATTCAGATAAAAAATAAATGGGATTAGGTCCTTACCCTGTGACTTAATAGGAAAGTTAAGCCATTTCTTTCTATGTCTATTTAACAAGTATTTGGGGGGTTAATTACCTGTAGAGACCAAAGTACTGTTTGAGGAGTATGAATTTGTGGATTTAGAGGATACAAAGATTAATAGGTCGTTCTCAGTCCCAGAGGGAGCCCAGGGTGGCTCATCAGTTGAGCGTTGACCCATGAACCAGGAGGTCAGAGTTCAATTCCCAATTTGGGCTCGATCCCCAGTTGGGGGTGTGCAGGAGGCAGCTGATCAATGATTCTCTCTCATCATTGATGTTTCTCTCATCATTGATGTTTCTCTCCTTCTCCTTTCCTCTCTTTGAAATCAATAAAAGCATATTTTTTAAAAATACGAAGGGATTTGAATGAAGAGAAACATGAACTTGAAACTAGCCAGGTTCATAGTTCCCAGTTGGGACTCGGGGTTAATACAGCCTGTTCAAGCCCACCATCTTGGCCAGAGCTGGGTACCGGAAGTAGGGGCTGCTGTAAATTCTAGTTCCACCGTGTTGACCTGAGTGAGATGCACTCAGCCATATTATATTCCTAAACAGCTGTAGTTCAAAGCCCCAAGTGCACAGGGGAAGGGCCCAGAAAACCTTGGCTTGTTACACTGTTACCATCCCCGATTGAATTTCTATGCAAACTTGCATGAGAAAAATATTCAGCCATTAGAATAGGCTCAGAGCTGGCCAGAGCTGTCGAATTTCCCTTTTTCTGATGCACAGTCTTTTAGGGGCAGGGGAATGAACCACAAACCCCCAGGCTGTCTGAGTGAGAACCAGAAGGGCGCACCTCTCCTCAACCCCAGGGCATAAGCCTGAGCCACGCCTGGCAGTGAGATGCAGGAAAGAGGAGGGAGACGCTCTTGCCGCTGACCTTCAAAGGATGTAGACCGGAGGAGATCATGTTACTTGCCCTTGAACTCCTGCCCCTCCCCCTTCAGCTTCCTCTGAAAGGAGTCAGGAATTCCATTCACAAAATGGATGCATGAATGAGCCCACTCCCGCCTCCTCCCGGAGGTGTCAGGTTTCACCATCTCATTCATAGGTGGGAGTGGAAGGCCAAGGGGCTGGAACTTGAATGGGTGGCTTCACACCACCAACTCCTCCAGGTGGAGTGGGGATGTTTCAATCCTATGGAATGGAATCAAATGGAGTGGAATGTGCTCTGCTGTCAGAGCTGAAAAAAAACCGGCCCAGTGCCCACTGCCTCTTCCCTAATTACAGATCCATGCAATCTCTTTCCCTCCCACCCACTCTCCTTTCCTCCATTGATTCCTCCCTCCCTCATATAACACACTGGGCAGGGAATCTGACCTGCTGACCGGAGGTTAGCCCATTCCAAGGAAGTCTTAGACATGGACACTGTACCCTTTCCCCGGAGGTTCATCTCTATCCCTCCCTCCTCCCCCTAAACTCACAGGAAACAGCTGCTCCCTGGAATCCTGGGCCTTGTGGAACAGCTTTACCCACCCCAGCTGCTGCCATCCCTGCCCTCTGGCTCAGCCCTCAAGCTGAAGGGTTCCAGCCTCACACCCCCTCTGGGTGAACTTCCCCTGGGACTGTGGTAGGCAGGCAGCTGGGAACAGAACCGGAAAGCAGGCTGGCAGGAAGTTCCTAAGTGTGTGTGTGTAGGCCTGCTGCCCCCACCTCCACCCCAGCCACCTATAACATCACCCTTCTTTCTCTACCCCCAGATCTCCCTGGGTGTGCGTCAATGTACCTTCACACAGAGGGTTTCCCCGGACCCTCTCCAGGTGACGGGACCATGGGTAAGGCAGCCCCCTCTCCCTGCCAAGTCCTCCAGGTTGAAAAGAGTCCTGCCATGGGGGAGGGTCTCCTGACCAGGAATCCCTCTGGACACTCTGGGGTCTCATCAGTGAACCCCCAGATCTGAGTGACCCCCAACTTCCTCCTCAAGGCTATGGCTATGAGAAACCTGTGCGACCATTCCCAGATGATGTCTGTGTCGTCCCTGAGAAATTTGAAGGTCAGAGACATGACTGTTCATGAGAGGGTCAGGTTTTTTCCGTGCCCTCTGACTATGTCACCTGGGAATCACATGACATTTCATGAGAAAGGGCCTGGAAAGACCCCGGGGAGAGAAGGTTGCTAGGGGGACCCAAAGGCACAAACCCTACACTCCTGTTTCCTGTGTTCCCCAGGAGACATCAAGCAGGAAGGGATGGGAGCATTCCGAGAGGGACCGCCCTACCAGCGCCGGGGTGCCTTGCAGCTGTGGCAGTTTCTGGTGGCCCTGCTAGATGACCCAACGAATGCTCACTTCATTGCCTGGACGGGCCGGGGGATGGAGTTCAAACTAATTGAGCCTGAGGAGGTGGGCCTCTCAGATGTTCCCACCACTCCTTCCAACGGATGTTGGGCCTGGAGATGAGAGAGCCTGGGAACGGGTGGCATGGGTCTTCACCATCATCGTTGCTTTATCTCACCTGAGTTCTTACCAAACCGGGGTCTTTGAGCTGGTGCTTATTTGCCTGACCAGCTCAGCATTTTGCACTAAAAATCTCAAGTGCTCTCTCTGACCGGCCGCTCACTTTCCTCTGCTGAGCTAGCATCGCCATCCTGAAATTCTGTTTCCCACAGGTCGCCAGGCTCTGGGGCATCCAGAAGAACCGGCCCGCCATGAATTACGACAAACTAAGCCGCTCACTCCGATACTATTATGAGAAAGGCATCATGCAGAAGGTCAAGGGCTAAGGGTCCAGGGACAAGAGGGTGGGGGCAGGGGGACAGAAGCGCATTCTCGGGAGTTTGTAGGAGCAGATGGATAGTGAACCAGTCGGAAGGAACAAGAAATTGTGGACAATCCCAAAAAAAGTGCTAAACATTAAGAAGTCCACAGCATGGAGAGATTGAGATTAGAGGTGAACCCCAGAAGGGAGTTGGCTGCTTAGAGGAACAAGAATGGAGAGAAATGAACTCCACACATCTATCTGCCTATTCCCCACCCCTACACTGACCTGGAGAGAGTTAGACTGACCCAGCCCCTCTCTTCCCACAGGTGGCTGGAGAGCGTTATGTATACAAGTTTGTGTGCGAGCCTGAGGCCCTCTTCTCTCTGGCCTTCCCGGACAATCAGCGTCCAGCTCTCAAGGCCGAGTTTGACAGGCCGGTCAGTGAGGAAGACACAGTCCCTTTGTCCCACTTGGACGAGAGCCCTGCCTACCTCCCAGAGCTGGCTGGTCCTACCCAGCCCTTTGGCCCTAAGGGTGGCTATTCCTACTAGCCCCTGGCAGCTGCTCCCTGGCCACCGGGGTGCTGTCCTGTGTACATATAGATGAACCTGGTGTTGGGGAAACCCTCACTCTGAAACCCACAGATGTCTTGGAGCAGGTCCCCACTGGCCTATCAGCCGCCCTGGCCCAGACTCTGAGCTGTGCACCAGAGTCCATGGGAAGGACGCGTGGAGACACTGCAAGTGAAAGGTGGAGTCTCAGAAACTCCTGGGGGTCTCATCTCTGGCCTCTTCCTAGGTCCATCCTAGAGGCCCAATCCCCGCCCCCTCCCCCCATCACAGAGAACAAGAGTTTGTTCTCTTCTGGGGGACAAAGAAGCATCCCTACTTTATTCTGGTGGGGAGGATGCAATGAGTTCCCCAGATCGCCCATGTGGGGAGGCAGAAGCCTGGATCTTGCACTCCACTCCAAGCTGTGGCCCTGGAGGGTCCTGCTTGTCAGTTCTTGGTGCTCTGTTTCCCAGAGGTGGGGGCAGGGGCAGGGGCGTTGGAGGAAGGAACCTGGGATGGGGGCAGGGATGGAGGCAGGGAGGGCTGGGTTCCTGCTCTGAGGGCCCTTTGCTCTGCCCGTTCCTAGGCCCAGGCCTGGGATAGCACCTCCACCACATCTGCCAGACCCTAATAAAGGCCCCTGCTTCTCCTGTTGTCCTGTGTCCTCTTTGCTGTCAGGGGAGAAGGACCTGGGTTTAAAAGAGCTTGACCTTGAGACAGATGACCAGTTTGGGGTGTTTCCCTGACACAAGTTACCAAATGGGTTCTTGGGAAAGGACAGTTCTCCTCTTTCTCCTCTGGAAAATGGGTTCATGGGCTCAGTGATACTCTTCCCCTCCCAGGATTATTATGGGAAGATCCCGAAATAATGTACATAGGGTACTTTGTAATCTAGACCAGTGCTTCTTGGCCATCTCCCTGTGGGGGTAGGGCTCCTGGAGCGTGCTCAGGCAGGATCTGGCCTGTGGTTTGTGATCACAGTTGCTCCCGTGAGCCACCAACAGCGTGTCCCCGCTCCTGCCATGGCTCCAGGTTGCTGTTTCTGCTGAAGTTGGGGACAAGAGTTTGGAGAGGATCTGGAGAACGGGAAAAGACACCCAGACACAAGGGTGAAGGGAGGCTGGGACAAGCCCTGGGTTCTGGCCAGTGTAGGAAAAGGACACTAGATCTTTGGGGGAAGGGTAAGTGGGAAACAGCAGGTTCTCCTTGCCCAAATCGGGGAGAGCAGAAACCTGGAGCTGAGTTTTCTGGGGGTGGGGTGGGAAGGGCAAGGCTGAGAAATCGGTGACACCTAGAGAAAGGAGTGTGACTGAGTATGACAAAGCGGTTCTGCGGAGCTAAGAAGGAGGCCATTGTAGACCCAGGCCCTGTGCAAACAGCTTCCCAGAAGCCAGGCGCTCTCCAGTTAAATCCGAGCCACAGCCATGCTGAGGCTGGACTGCCCTATCCTCCAGTGCCTGCCACACCACCCTAAATTCCTGCTCAGCACTAATGCTAAGACCCAACAGTCCTCACAGGAAGGGATGCCTCTCAACCGCTGCCTACAAATAAAAAGCAACATCTTATTCCCCTAGAAACAAAATATCAATGTAGTGATGTTTTTAAAATTTAGAGCAAGGAAAATAAAAATTTTAAATACAAATATATATAAAATTTCCATATTCAAGCCAGGATATCACAGCAAGAAGGTGTAAAATTTGAAAGGAAACAGGTCCTGAGCACCTGCACATGGCATAGGGATTTAGATGAGAATCAGCATCATGGAAAGTCTCGCAGGCTGAGACCTCTGACCTCTAAAATGTTCATTAACAAGCCACTCCTCACAACTCTGTTCAAAGCTTTAAAATTGGAGGGGCACTGCTCCAAGGAGACAGCTACAACAGCCCCCTGAGGAAATTCCTCGGGCCAAAGGAGAGCCAAAACCAAACCGTGCTCCAGACTGAAGGTGAACCTAGGACCAAGAAGCCTGACCCAGCAGTAGAGCTTACACATGCCCCCTGCGGACAGTTCCCCCCGCCCTCCCCCCCACACACACAAACAAGCACAGACTCAGCACATGTGCAGGGGCAGGAAACTCCTGAACTGGGCTCCCGCAGGGGTGCAGTGAACAGTCGACTTTAATGGCCAAGAAGATTCCAGCTCCCTGCATGAGACCCACATCCTCTCCTGGGTTGTCACTCAACCTCGGGTAATATTGGTTCAAGGAAGAGAAACAAGGGCCCCATTGTGTGTAAGCAGCAGGCGAGTCCTTTCGAATTGCTGGAAGCCCCCTTCTGAGCAGACTGGGCAATGCGGCCGGTATGCCGTTTCCTGATGGACAGTCAGGTCGGAATCCACCATGCTGTGATAGCAGAGAGTTACCCCAGCACCTAGGGGGGACGTTCAAGAACAGAGCTAGGGTCCTTCATTTCTTGTACCAAAAACCCAGAAAGATGACCAGCCCTGTCTCTCACCTTGGCCTGTTAAACATCCCCTCCTCAAACTGAGCTTATCCCAAAAGTCCATCTTCAGGGATTATGATCTCAGAGGTGCCAATGCCATCAGTGCTGGTCACTCATCTGGGACAGGTGGGCTACGAAGCCCAGAGTTGGTTCCTGAACTGGACCTGGGCTGGAATTAAGACTGGGGAGCTGGGTGCCCAGCCAATAGGGCCTTTTCCGTTTCCTCTGTCGGCTCCTACACTCTTCTCCCTATAAGGCCTTACGTGTTAGCACACAAACATCCCCTGCCCTTAATTACAGGCCTGGGCTTCCTGAGGAGTGCACTCAAACAGAATCGGAGGCTCACGCTCAGCTCAAGAGGGGCAGGGACCTCAGTCAGCAGACTCCCTGACCTGTACTCCTCTGCACTGAATTCTCTGAATTGTGTCTTTAGAGTGATTTGTCTGCGGCCCAATGACAGCCTACATTCCTTCATTTCCTACAATGTTGCATAGTCTTTTAATGTCTGGCTACAATTCTATGGCAGTTCTAGTATTTACATAATTTCAGAACTTACTAGAATGGGGGAGGTAGTGTAGGCAACATACAAGGTGCCAAACTGCCTAGGAGCTTCTAAACAAGCTCCACATCCAGAACAGCTTTCCAGACGTCCCACAATCGGGCCTGGCAGCGTCTGTCTGATGTTTTTCCTAGTCAAGAGCCTCCTCAAAAACGGTGAGAAGCCCTGGCCGGGTGGCGCAGTTGGGTAGAGTGTTGCTCTGATACGCCAAGGTTGTGGATTCAGTCTCTGGACAGGGCACATACAAGCAACCAACAAACGCATAAACAAGTGGAACAACAAATCAATGTTTCTCTGTCTCTCTCTCTAAAAAAAGAAAAAATCCATTAATAAAAATTTAAAAATAACTGGGCCCTGGGAAGTGGTTATTCCACAAGAGAATGCTAAGAGCACACCACTCAGTGAGAGACCCAGAGCACAGATACTGGGCAGCACAAACCGGCTCTGAGAGGTGTCATGTTGGTTTTCTGTTTGGGACACGGGAGGGGAAGCTTTGACCATAAAAACCCTTTGTTAAAGCCCATCGAGGACCTCAGGGAAAACAAAATAAAAGCTTTGTGATTACTCGCACGTTTCAAAAGGAAATAGGATACGCTACACATGATGAGTGTGGTAGGCGGCAGAGCCAGGGACAGCCTTCTGTATTCAATGTGTGGCATCTGTAACCACTCAGGCGCCAGACCTGAGAGCCTGTGCAGTGGAAGAGGTTAATCGTGGGGCGATCCGCGGCGGGGCTGCGACAGCGTAGGTGCTAAGACTGGAGATCTGTGCTGTGTATCACCTCTCAGCCTAAAGAGGCCCTGGGCTCTGGTTTCAGGGACTCTCCACTATGTACACCAAAGCCCCAGATACTAAAACCCCCCACCCCGAGTCCAGGCCAATATCCTAACCTTTCAGCTCAAAGAAATCCTCACAGAAACCATTTTTGTTTCCTTAAGAAAATAAATATTATCAGGTCAAGGGAAAGTACAGGGGTTGGATAGGAGCAGGAAGTGGGCCAACACTTTCAATGAGCTTCATGGCTCCCTCCTCCACACAGTACCAGCTAGGGCATCAGGGTCCCCATCATGTCCATCTGTCTGCATGTCCAGGTGTCCGATGCTCACAACCCATTTCCCATCCCAGGGCTGCACGAGTTACCCCTTTCTTGGAGATGATTCAGTGAACCCCTGTGTTGGCTGTGAGCTCCAGGTGGCCCCAGTGAGTTGGGGTAATGCGGGCTGGACATTCTGGTCAAACCAGGTGTAAATCCCTGGTTCTATTTTACCACAAGGGAAGAAATGCAAATCAAGTTTGGAAAATGTCCAGTTAGGATCGTATCCTCATGGTCAGCTTTTCACCAATAAGAGCGAGTCCAAGCCCTGGGCCACTGCCACAAGAGAGGCAAACAAGTCTTGCCTGTCAGCGCCGCCGGAAAGCCCGGGATATTCTCCAGGCGTTAGGCTCCTCGTAGCGGTTGTACAAGGGTTCCAGGCGCTGCTGCTTCTTCTGCTTGCTTAACTTCGTCGGGTCGGAGACCTTGAAGAAGGCAGGAGCGAACTCCACAAGCCACCGGGGGTCGATGGTGGTGACCTCACGCATGTACTCCTTTGTGGTCAGCACCAGCTCATGGTACACCACCCTGAGAGGGGATAAAGACAGGATCAAGTCTCCAGTCACCCTGGTCCCTAATGGGCCGCGGCTGAGCTTGCATTTTACCCTCTCACCTCCCCTGCCTGACCCCTCGGGAGACTGCAGTATCTCTATTACATCCACACTCCAATACTGAGGAGGCTGCACACCTTAACCACAAGAAAGCTGTCAGCATCATGTGTTCTAGACCTGGCTCTGGCTCCAACTAGTCATTGACAAAGTGGATCACACCGCTTCTCTGGGCCCGTTTCCTGCTCTGTGAAATGGGACGGTGGTTTTTCAGGCTGTCTCCACAGAACTCCAGGGCCCTGAAGAGGAGCCTCAGGAGCTGCCACAAGGAGATGGGGGAAAGCCAAGCAGGCAAGGCTCCATATCCCCAACCCTTCTACCATGGCGGCATGATGGTTTTAAATCCGCTTTATATTAGGATAACTAAGATTACAATTTTTTTAAATGCTACTTGAAAAAATTTTTTAAACTACCGCACTAAATGATCTCAAAGATCCTTCCTACCTCTCATTTCCATGATTTATTTCTCTCAAAAGGGTCTGACTGTGCCTAATTCACACTTCTGCTGCCCTAGAAATATAAGCAGTGTTAGAATAGGAAGTGCTGGGGGTTGGGGGGGAGCAGGGAAAGGGGTTAAAGCAGCCGTGGGCAAACTAAGGCCCGCGGGCTGGATCCAGCTGTTCTATCTGGTTCTCTTGCTCTCCCCTCCGCTCCTTTACTTTGAATTTATATTAGTTCACACAAACACTCCATCCATGCTTTTGTTCCGGCCCTCCGGTCCAGTTTAAGAACACATTGTGGCCCTCGAGTCAAAAAGTTTGCCCACCCCTGGGTTAAAGGCACAAACACAAAGTGCCAATAGATTTACAGGTTCTCTCTGCCCAGAACATCTCCCAGACCTGGGGCCTGCCCACCTACCATTCCGGCTGTCTGTTGAAGAGAGCACTGGAAGGATGGATGTAAACCACTTGCTGGTCGATCAGTGTCCGGTAACCCTCCTGTGGGTCTTTCTTGGCAGCATTTCGGAAGAATCCACTGCAGATGGCCTTTTGCACTCGGACTGTGGATTTACCGCAGGAAACCACATCCAGCTTGTGTCTATCAGGAAAATAAATCGAGAGAGGACAAAGATGTGAGGCAACTCTGTTTTCAGAGATTCTATCTTCCAAGATGACGGTGCCCAACACCCCCATCTCGGGTCCCCAGAGTAGGCACCAGGACCCTTCTTCTAGCCCAACCTTGGGCAAACTACGGCCCGCGGGCTGGATCCGGCTGTTCTATCCGGTTCTCTTGCTCTCCCCTCCGCTCCTTTACTTTGAATTTATATTAGTTCACACAAACACTCCATCCATGCTATTGTTCCGGCCCTCTGGTCCAGTTTAAGAACCCATTGTGGCCCTCGAGTCAAAAAGTTTGCCCAACCCTGTTCAAGCCCTAAGAGTACTAAAGGGGCAGCTCTGCCAAGTGGGCAAGATGGACACAATAAGAGCCAGAGATTTAATTTAACTTGACTAGTAATGTTTCAGATGCTTGTAAATAGATTTTTTTCAACAAAAAAATCATCTTCCTCTCAGAAACTTCTTATTGATTGATATGAGAGAGCGAGAGAGAGGAGAAACATCAATGTGAGAGAGAAATATGGATCGGCTGCCTCCTACACATGCCCCAACTGGAGATCGAGCCCACAACCTAGGTATGTGCCCTTATTGAAAATCAAACCCGCAACCCTTCGGTGCACGGGATGATGCTCCAACCAACTGAGCCACACTGGCCAGGGCTCTCAGGAACATTCTGAAGTGATTCTCAGCTGCACCCTTTCATGGAGAGGAGTATAACAAAAATGGAAAAGCTGAAGGAAAAGAGTTATGCGAGGAATCTATAGCTCCACAGTACATCTAGAGATGAACTGACATGACATTCAAGGAAGTTCAACTCAAACATGGAGAAAAGACACCAGATGTTACCTGTCCATTATGCCTAACATCTGCTTGCGAATGTCCTGGGCCCGGCGCAGAGAACGAGCTTGGATAAAGTTCTCATAGCACCATGGGTTGGAAAACTTGTTGTTCTTCCAAGAATTGTACACGGCCAACAGGGTGAGGTGGTCTCCTTCGGTTTGGTGGAATTTGGCCTTCTTCTGATCAGCGAGGGCTTGTTTATCCTGCCAAACAGTGGGAAAGATTATTTTCTGCCCAGCAGCTACTAAATGAACACCCAGCAGTTCCAGGAAGTCCTACATGGCCCTGTTAAGCATCCACATTAAGCACTGGAGTGGCAATGGCTGATTTCACTCAGCTTCGCCACCATCTCCATATGAATGTGGGTCCGAACTCCCTACCTTGGGTCTGTAAAAAACGTTCTGCACAGACAGCATGGACACAATGGTCAGCATTTCCTCACTGCAGCCCAGATGCACAGACATGATCAGCATTTTGCACAGCATTGGTTCCAGAGGGAATTCTGCCATCTAGAGGGAGAAGAAGAAACTACAATTGCTTCCCTGTGGAAGCTCCATCTGGACTTGCCAACGTGAGACTCTGGTGAACAGACCATAGGAGGTTTACCCAAGCATTATGATGTGGGATGCCTGTCTATCAGAAGACATTGCTGTTTTTATTTCCCAATGAACTACACGTGATCAAGAACATAACTACTGTTACAGTAGGTGGAAATTTTGCAGACATCTTTTAAAATTAAGGCTAGGCTCAATAATATATCCCAAGGTAAAATTGACTGTGGATAAAATTTATTTTTCCATAAAGAAACAGTCTTAAGCCCTGGCTAGTGTGGCTCAGTTAGCTGGAGCATTGTCCCATGCACCAAAGGGTTGCGGGCTCGATTCCCGGTTAGGCACATAACCAGGTTGTGGTTTCAATCCCGGTCGGGGCATGTGCGGGAGGCAGCTGATCGATATTTCTCTCTCACATCGATGACTCCCTCTTTCACCCCCTTCCTCCCTCTAAAAATCAATAAAAAATAAAATAGTGGGAAATGCAGTTAAAAAACAGGCATCTAGAATTGTGCTCAAAACTTACCCAGAGCCTCAGAGCTTGATTTTGCACAAAATAAAAGAGTAAAGAAGACTGGCCAGGGGATCTTTCCAAAAGCACCAGAAATTAAGTGTGTCCCCTACCCTGCGGCCCAGGCGAGTAAGCAGGCCCTCATCATCCAGGGCCCCCAGTGTGTACAGTTGCTCCATGGCTGTGATCAAGGTTTCCATTGGTGGGGCATCCATGAAGTCAAAGGACAGAAGGTCATTGATGCCCATGGCCTAGAAGAGAAGGGAAGAAAGTATGTGATGGGAGGGTCAGCCTTGCCAGTGAAAAAAGACTACTTATTGGCTTTCTTTCCTGTTTCTTCAATTGCAATTAGGAAGCCATCAGCAAGATTAGCAGCAACCTCCAGGGCTGGGCCACACAAAACTCAAGACTAGTAGAAAGCATATACTTTCTCAGAAACTTTAAAAACACTCCTCAAAATGACAGTACATACAACTCAACAATTTAAAAACGGGCAAAGAACCTGAATAGACATTTCTCCAAAGAAGATATAAAAATGGCCAAGAAGCACATGAAAACATATTCAACCACCCGGCCAGCATGGCTCAGTGTTTGAACATCAACCTATGAACCAGGAGGTCACAGTTTGATTCCCAGTCGGGGCACATGCCCAGGTTGTGGACTGAATCCCCAGTGTGGGGCATGCAGTAGGCAGCCGATCAATGATTCTCTCTCATCATTGATGTTTTTATCTCTCTCTCCCTCTCCCTTCCTCTCTGAAATCAATAAAAATACGTTTAAAAAAAGACAAGACACTCAACATAACTAGTGATTAGGGAAATGCAAATGAAAACCACAATGAAACTCCACTTCATACTACTAGGAGGATGGTTATTAAAAATACACACACACAAAAACCAGAAAATAAGTATTGGCAAGGATATGGAGAAATAGGAATCCCCATACATTGCTGGTGGGAATGAAAAACAATTTGGTGATTCCTCCATAAGTAAAACAAAGAATCTCCATATCATCCAGCACTTCCACTTCCAGATATATACCCAAAAGAATTGCAAGCAGGGCCTCAAACAGATACTTGTACACTAATGTTCAGTGGCATCATTCACAATAGCCAAAGGTAAAACCCCCCCAAATATCCATCAATAGATGAATGGATCAACAACACATGATATACACATACAATGGAATATTATTCACCCATAAAAAGGAATGAAATTTTAAAACATGCTACAACATGATGAATTCTGAAAACATTATGCTAAGTAAAATAAGCCAAATACAAAAGGACAAATATTGTTTGATTCTACTTGCATGAAATAAATTCATAAAGAACAGAAAGTAGAATAATGATTACCAGGGGCTGGAGGGAGGGGAAAAGGGGTAGTTGTTTAATAGGTACAGAGTTTCTGTTTGGGATGATAGAAAAGTTCTCGAAATGGATAGTGGTGATGGCTGTACAACACTGTGCATGTAATTAATGCCACTGAACTGTACATTTTTAAAAGGTAACAATGGTAATGTGTTATGTATTTCACCATAATTAATAAAAAAATAAGACAATATGCCAGACTGTCCTGTCTCTTGCATACACAATTTCCACTGTGCATCTAGGAAGTGTCATGTATCATATTCAGTGGCAGAGATATGAAGATGACTAAGATACTACCCCTACTCTCAGAGTTCATAATGGTGAGATACACTGACACAAGGCTCCATGCCTGGCACAGAGCAGGCCATCAATGCATTTGTTACCCTAATTTGATAAATAAAAGAAACAAATAAATGATGTATTAACCAAGTGTGTACATAGGGTGATGTGGTAAGACCTAAGCTTTCTGTGTCTTTCCTATAAACTGACTGTGACCATAAACACAGCAGGTGTTCCAATAAATGTTTATTGTATGAACAATGACTATAAGAAATTATGTTAGCAATCAGTAAGCAATGTGCCAACTGCCTTTACCTGGCATTATCTCATTTATCTCCACAACAGATACTATTAATAGCACTCCCTTTCGAGAGGAGAATACAGAATAGAGGACCTCACAGGTAAATTTGTTAAGAACACACAGCCTGGAGCAGAAGTTTGAGCCACACATGCCTCTCTGTTCTCACTCCAGAGACTGGAGCAAGTTTTTCTCTGAAGCTCTGTTTTAACCTCTCTCACAGGGAATAAATAATAAATTACAACAGAGCCGTCTGCACCAGCAAAGTGCCAGGCCTCCAGGGTAGCATCTGTGTTGGGGGTTGGGGGTGTGCCATCATCTGGAAAATTACTCTTGTGGCTCCCCCTGCCAAAGGAGAATGAAGATCCTCACTGGGGCTTGAGGGAGGAAGAGCAATGATTCAGAATGAAAACCAAGCCCCCAGAGAGCCAGTCTGAAACCTCCACTGATAGCTCCCTCTGCAAAGTTTTTGGACTGGGAGTTTTGCTTCCGTTCTAAAAGAACAGAATTGAATCTGAAAGCTAAAGGGATGAAGGAAGTATGTTTGTCCATAGCTTGGCACTGATTAGATTTTTCTAATATCCTTTTATAAAATGCTCCTAACTAAAATCTTTTACAAGCAAACATTTTGCTGGTTAGTATGGTAAGGGGGAAAAAATGTGTGTTCACAGCAAACATGCCACCTTAGCCCTAGACCCACAGTGCAAAGGCTGTTATCACAGCCATTTGCATTTCACTCAAAGGGAATGGTTCTATGAGGCTACTAAAGTATTTAACAAGGTTCATAAGACTGAGATTAATTTACTAAGGCCACAGCATTGAACTGTTCCACCAACCCATTCTAGCAAGACAGTGATTTCTACCTTGAGCGAGAGCACTGTGCTTGCTAAGTTGGTTCTCTGGATTTCCGGCACATTGGTGGTCAGCATTTCATCTCGGTAGGCTCGTTCTGTGTACAGCCTGTAACACTTCCCTGGGCCTGTTCTTCCAGCTCTGCCAGCTCGTTGCTTTGCCTGAGCCTAAAGGAGTGAGCATATAAAAGTAACATATCTGTTAAACATCATCTAACAGCCTTACCCAGGAAATCTGTTAAAAGAGGGGTACTTAACTACTGGCAAAAATCCAAAATAGGGTTTATTTCACTTCCTTTAGGACCATTTCCAAGACTACCAATGTTATTATCATCCCCTCTCCAACACTCAACATTTCAGGAAAGTTTGTTGAAGTGAGGCAAATCCAGACAAGAATGGAAGAAATATTATAAAGATCACAGAAATATACCTTCAAAATAGTGTGGCACAACATAAAGACAAAGCATAAAACAAGATGACAGTTAATGCCAAAAATGTAAGTGAACTAAAATAGTTAATATACCAACGATGACTATGGCCATTTTAAAAATCAGGTTTAATATCCTCAATGCCAGAAGTAAATGTTCACTCACATAGGTGAAAAAGCAAGTTACAAAACAATAGAATACTGATTTTGTAAAAAAAAAATCTTTATGATCTAGTATAAAGTACCAGAAGGAAAAAGCTAGGGAAAAATACCCTGAAGTGTTAACTGTGGCTAACTGACAGTAGGCTTGCAGATGGGTCCTATTTTCTTTACTTTATCAATATCCAATATTGAACACGTATTACCTTAATAACCAGGAAAATTAAATACTTAAACAAAAATATAAAAAACATACTTACTGGACTATTGGAATTACAATCATGAAATAAACAAACATGAAAAAAGGTGTGTACAAGAAAAACATCAAAATTATGACAGTAGTGGTAGTAGGATTATGGGTAATTTAAAATTTTTTCTATTTCTCAGAAATAATGTAATACTACTTCTGTACTTAGGGGAGAGGAGTGCTAATTTTTGAATTTAAAAAATATAGATATGGCCTGGCCAGTGTGGCTCAATTGATTGAACATCGACTCATGAACCAAGAGGTCTCTGGTTTAATTACTGGTCAGGGCACATGCCCAGGTTGTGGGCTTGATCCCCGGTGGGGGGCATGGAGAAGGTAGATGATCGATTTTTCTCTCTCATCAATGTTTCTATCTCTCAGAGAAATCAAGATGGTGGCATAGGTAAACACCTGAACTTGCTGCCTCGCAAAACCACTTCAAAACTAAGAAACCAAGATGGTGGCATAAGTAAACACCTGAACTTGCTGCCTCGCACAACAACTTCAAAACTACAACTAAAAGACAAAACGGGCATCATCCAGAACCACAGGAAGACTGGCTGAGTGGAAATTCTACAACTAGAAGGGAAGAGAAAAGCACACTGAGACTCAGAGGAGCTGCGGAAGTAAAGTTCAGAGGTACAGAGGCGCGTGCACGAAGAGGGCTGGCAAGTGAGTACGCGACTGGCTTTTTCAATCCGCAGGGAGACACAAGCTCCTGACTGCTCTGAACTCCAGTTTCAGGCGAGACTCTGGGGACCCAGACTCATACCGGGAGAAACTGGACTGTCAGGCAGCGGACGGAACTCGAGGGCGGCTTTCTCTCAGAGGTGCTTGCAGCGATTACCAAGGGACACTAAGACCCAGGGGCCTCTTAGGGCAGGGCTGACAGGAAGCCATTGCTGTTTGCTCCACCCTGAGACCTCGCCCCATCCAAGCTGTGTGCAGAGGCTTTTGCATATGAATGGGCTGGTCCTTTGAAATCTAAACTTACCTAACAAACTGCAGCTAAGTCAGAGAGACCCAGAACATCCAAAAGAAGACCCAAGGCCCCACAGCAGCTTCCACTGCTTCACAGCTGGGCCTCATCTGGGCACCTCCAAAACCCAAACGAAGAAGAGGAATCTCTCCATAGCTCCTGCTGGGTGGCCTCAGGCAGAGGCTAAATTAGCATCTCCTTGGAGATCCAAGAGCCAGTGTACCGAGGGGTCAGAGTAGGACCATCCAGATTACAACTCCTCAGATCCATAAGGGACACACTCAGGGGGCAGACTCAGTGAGCACCAAAGCCCCACTGAAGAAAGTCTTGTCTCATAAGGGTGTCTCCAGCACAGAAGTTCTCCCATCGTAGACACAGCTGATCCTCACAGCCAACTGACCTGGAGGTCAATTCCTCCCAGTGATACCAACAACAATCAAGGCTTAACTACAACAAGACTGTGCACACAGCCCACAAAGGGGTGTACCAAGAGTGTCCACCTCAGGTAACTGGGGAGGCTGAGCCACTGGGTCCTATAGGACACCTAGCATACAAAGCCACTCTATCAACACAGGGAAGCAGCCAAAATGCAGAGACAAAGAAACAGGTCACAAATGAAAGAAATGGAGGCTATAGAGTTCAAAACCACGGTTATAAGGTTTTTCAAGAATTTTCTAGAAAAGGCCGATAAATTTAGTGAGACCCTCGAGGATATGAAAAAGGACCAACTAGAAATTAAGCATACACTGACTGAAATAAAAAATAATATACAGAGATCCAACAGCAGACTAGAGGATCCCAAGAATCAAGCCAAAGATTTGAAATACAAAGAAGCAAAAAACACTCAACCGGAAAAGAAAAAAAAAAAAGAGAGAAAAAAAAGAATCCAAAAATACTAAGATAGTGTAAGGAGCCTCTGGGACAATTTCAAGCATACCACCATCAGAATTATGGGGGTTCCAGAAGAAGAGAGAGAGCAAGATACTGAAAACCTATTTGAAGAAACAATGACTGAAAACTTCCCCCACCTGGTAAAAGAAATAGACTTACAACTCCAGGAAGCGCAGAGAACCCCAAACAAAAGGAATCCAAAGAGGGCCACACCAAGACATATCATAATTAAAATGCCAAGAGCAAAAGACAAAGAGAGAATATTAAAAGCAGCAAGAGAAAAACAGTTAATTACCTAAAAGGGAGCACCCATAAGACTGTCAGCTGATTTCTCAACAGAAACTATGCAGGCCAGATAGGAGTGGCAAGAAATATTCAAAGTGATGAATAGCAAGAACCTACAACCAAGATTACTCTACCCAGCAAAGCTATCATTCAGAATTGAAGGTCAGATAAAGAGCTTCACAGATAAGAAAAAGCTAAAGGAGTTCATCACCGCCAAACCAGTGTTATATGAAATGCTGAAAGGTATTCTTTAAGAAGAGGAAGAAGAAAAGGGTAAAGATAAAAATTATGAACAACAAATACATATCTATCAACAAGTGAATCTAAAAATCAAGTGAATAAAAAATCTGATGAACAGAATAATCTGGTGAATATAATAGAATCAGGGACATAGAAAGGGAGTGGACTGACAATCCTCGCGGGGAAAGGGCTGTGGGGAGTATGGGAAGAGACTGGACAAAAATCATACACCTATGGATGAGGACAGTGGGGGGCGGGGAGGGTAAGGGCATGGGGTGGGGTGGGAACCAGGTGGAGGGGAGCTATGGGGGGAAAAAAGAGGAACAACTGTAATAATCTGAACAATAAAGATTTTTTTAAAAATGTTTCTATCTATCTATCTCCCTTCCTTGCTCTCTAAAATCAATAAAAACATATTTAAAAATATGTATATATATATAAATATGTAGTTTAGCCACAGGTTGCTAGGAAACATTGAATAGCAAACTGAAGAGGCCCATTTTTTGACAAAACAACCTGTCTTACAAATGGTAACAGGATTTACAAATTCCTATGTCAGCTCCAAACAAAGGATGTAGTATGAAAGGTCACTAACCACACAAGGTGGCAGACTCCACAGCATTCTAAGATGTCTCTCCAAATGAGAGAGGGCAAGTGTAACTTATTTCTCGATCTCTGTGCATTGCCTGCACCACCCGAGAAGTGGTACAGAGCACACATACAAACTGCCCAGGCTCAAATCCTGGCTCCACCAGCTGTGTGACCTTAACCCCTCTGTGTCTCAGTCTCATCTGAGAAATGACGATAATAATATCTACCTCAAAGTACTGACACAAGAATGTAATCCGTTCATGTAAGTGAAAGCACCTAGGACAGTGCCTGGTAAGGCACTTAGTAAGTACCCTGCAAGTGTTAGCTACTATTACTGGAGTTGCAAAATGAAAATAGCCTGATGGCCCTAGCTGTATAGAGCATTGGCCTGTGGACTGAAGGGTCCTGGGTTTGATTCCGGGTTGTGGGCTCAATCCCCAGTAGAGGGCATGCAAGAGGCAGCCAATCAATGATTCTCATCATTGATGTTTCTATCTCTCTCTATCTCTCCTTTCCTCTCTGAAATCAATAAAAACACTTTTTTTTTTAAAGTGTAAAGAAGGAGAGAAACCAAGATGGCGGCATAGGTAAACACCTAAACTGCTGCCTCACACAACAATTTCAAAACTACAACTAAAAGACAGAACGGACACCATCCAGAACCACAGGAAAGCTGGCTGAGTGAAAATTCTATAACTAGAAGGAAGGAGAAAAGCTCACAGAGAATTGGAGGTACGGCAAAGGGGCTTTGTGCGCGCAGAGAGGAAGGGCGGCTGAGAGCCTGGCTGACTTTCTCTGGCGGAAGGGGGAAGGAAGCCTCCGACCGCACTGAACCCCAGTTCTGACTGCACTGAACCCCAGTTCCGGGCGAACCCTTGGGACCCACGCTCTTACGGGGGGAGTCTGGACTCTCGGGCGGAGACTCGAGCTGGGAAAGGCAGAAGTCTGAAGGCGCGCGCGGGCCAGTGCACACAAAGGCTGCGGAGGTTGCCACAGGCTTTCCCTAGTGGAAGGGAGTCAGAGGCTCCTGACGGCACTGAGCCCCAGTTCTGACTGCAGTGAACCCCAGTTCCAGGCGAGCCCCTGGGGACCCACGCTCTTGTGGGGGGAGTCTGGACTCTCAGGCGGAGACTCGAGCTGGGGAAGGCGGAGGACTGAAAGCGCACATGCGCGCAAGGGCAAGGCTGACAGGAAGCCAAGACTGAGACTCCACCCCATCCAAGCTGAGCACAGAGGCTATAGCAATTTGGCAAGTCTAATCCTATAAGTCTGTCTCCAGCACCGAACTTCTCCCAGCATAGACACAGCTGATCCTTACAGCCAACTGGCCCGGAGGTCAATTCTTCCCAGTGATACCAACAACAATAAAGACTTAATTACAACAAGGCTGTACACACAGTCCACAAAGGGGTGCACCAAGAGTGTCCACCTCAGGTTAAGTGGGGAGGCAGACCCACTGGGCCATATTGGAAACCTAGCACAAATATCTACCTTACCAACTCAGGGAAGCAGTGAAAATACGGCCTCAAAGAATCAGATCACAAACGAAAGAAATGGAGGAAAATAAACGACTGGATATAGAATTCAAAACCACGGTTATAAGGCTTTTTAAGAATATCCTAGAAAAGGCCGATAAATATAACGAGACCCTCGAAGATATGAAAAAGGACCAACTAGAAATTAAACATACACTGACTGAAATAAAAAATATTATACAGAGACCCAAAAACAGAATAGAGGAACACAAGAATCAAGTCAAAGAACTGAAATACAAAGAAGCAAAAAACACTCAACCGAAAAAGCAAAAAGCAAAAAAAAAAATCCAAAAAGTTGAAGATAATGTAAGAAGACTCTGGGACAACTTCAAGCGTACCAACATCAGAATTATGGGGGTGCCAGAAGAAGAGAGAGAGCAAGATACTGAAAACCTATTTGAAGAAATAATGACCGAAAACTTCCCCCACCTGGTGAAAGAAATAGACTTACAAGTCCAGGAAGCCCACAGAACCCCAAACAAAAGGAATCCAAAGAGGACCACACCAAGACACATCATAATTAAAATGCCAAGAGCAAAAGACAAAGAGAGAATATTAAAAGCAGCAAGAGAAAAACAGTTAATTACCTACAAGGGAGCACCCATAAGACTGTCAGCTGACTTCTCAACAGAAACTATGCAGGCCAGACGGGAGTGGCAAGAAATTTTCAATGTGATGAATAGCAAGAACCTACAACCAAGATTACTCTACCCAGCAAAGCTATCATTCAGAATTGAAGGGCAGATAAAGAGCTTCACAGATAAGAAAAAGCTGAAGGAGTTCATCACCACCAAACCAGTATTATATGAAATGCTGAAAGGTATTCTTAAAGAAGAGGAAGAAGAAAAAAGTAAAGATAAAAATTATGAACAACAAATACATATCTATCAACAAGCGAACCTAAAAATCAAGTGAATTAAAAACCTGAGGAACAGAATAATCTGGTGAATATAATAGAATCAGGGGCATAGAAAGGGAGTGGACTGATAATTCTCAGGGGGAAAGGGGTATGGGGGGTTCATGAAGAGAATGGACAAAAATCATACACCTATGAATGAGGACAGTGGGGGGGAGGTAAGGGCAGAAGGTGGGGTGGGAAATGGGTGGAGGGGAGCTATGGGGGGAAAAAGGAGAAATAATTGTAATAATCTGAATAAAGATTAATTTAAAAATAAATAAATAAAAATAAAAAATAAAAAAAGACTTCAAAAAAAAAAAAGTGTAAAGAAAAAAAGTACTTCACCCATTAGCACAGTAACCAGCAGCACCACTGAAAAATCACCTCAACTAACATTTCAACTACATGCTTTCAAGTCTCGGGCAGGTTCACACACACTGTGCACAAGTGCTCATCATCTATTTTTAAACAAAAATTGGCTTATACTACTCCTGCTATTTTGTAGCTCACTTCTTTCAAATAATATATCACAGTTATATGTTCATGTCATTAAATATAGATACACACCACCATGTTAATGCCATATCACATTCTATGGCATGGATATACCATATTTTATTAAACTACCTCCCTTTGGAGGGAATTTTTCCAGTTTCTTTTAATATAAACAGTCATTCAGTGAACATCCTTTTGCATTACCTTTAGATATGTATTCAACCATTCTTAACTTTCAGATATATTGGAACTGTTAGGTTAAAGAAATGATTTTTTTAAATGTTGGCTACATTGTAGCCAAACTTGCCCTCAAAAAGGATAATCAGATTATTTGTTTTTAAATATAATTTAGGCAGAAAATTATTTCATAATTACCAAAAAACACATTGTCATCTCATGAATTGCTACTATCTCAGATATCTCTGGCTAAGTACAGTACTTTAAAAATAGGTTCTTACTATCCATATTAGATAATCTATGGTGTTAGGATTCTAACTTATTTTAAGTTCAAATTTTATGGTGCTTTTTAATGTTGAAACACTATTCCAAAGATTAAAAACAAACAACACAAAATCTTCTCACGAAAGCACCCAGGACCTTAAAAGTTCATCTTCGAAAACAATAAAGTTCAAAATACAAAACCATAAAAAAAGTCAGAAATGGATTGACCATGATTTTCAGGAAAACTGTTGGTAGAAGCTGCCATACCTGAGAAATAGGAGTCACCACGAGCTGGTCAATCCCTGTCTTGGAATTGTAAACTTTCTGCTTCACAAATCCAGGGTCCACCACATAGTAGATGCCGTCAATAGTCAGCGATGTCTCTGCAATGTTGGTGGCAATCACGACCTGCAGATGAAGGGGACACAGCTGGACTGAGCTAACCAGGCTCACCCTGAGCTGTATACTTTAAAGAGGTAGGAAATAGGACTTCTGAACTCAAACATCTTCCCAAAGAAGTGTGCGGTAATCTCCCTCTCTACAGGATTAGAGAGCACTTAATCTCAGTTTGGCTTCAAAAGGGGAGGTGCCTTTCTTTTAAGGGTTAGCTTGGGATTGGAAGGGGGGTGCGTACCTGAGAGGAAAAGTGGAATAGGAAAAAGCAAAGGCCACTCAAAGCCAATTTCATTTGATGCAAATGGCTACATATCTCATTTTCTAGATCCAATGTTGATTACTACAATTTTAATTTTCTAGCACCCTGGGAAAGCATAGACTTCCTGGCATCACATGTGCCAGGGCAAAATGAGATTTTCTTCCCCCACGGGGACATCTGGACTACAAAATGGGCTGTTTGTGTATGTGGAACAAGAGGGAGTTTTTTTCTTCTTCCTAATCATAAAATGAACCATGAGGCAGCAGAGGAATTTCACAGTTTGCGTGCATGCAGCAGTATACGTGATCTAGAAAATTATTGGTCTCAGCTTGGCACTGCCACTGCTCTTCCACCCAGAGGTTCAGCTAATAAAACACAATTGCTTGGAAAAATCATTGCTAGGAGGCACCAGAACATCTCAAATCATGCCAGCACCTTACCGGCCCTGAGAGGCTTCTACCTGCCACAGAGCTGCAGAAGCCGTCTCAAAAAAAAAAGTCTAATGATCAGGAACAGAACAGAGAAGAAATCACAATCTTCCCCCCCAAACCTGCTCCTCTTCCATGTTTCCCGCCTCAGCACCATCTTCCATCCAGCTGCCCCAAGCCAGAACCCTGGGAGTCATTCCTGACTTCTCCCCTGCCCTTCTCCCCTACACTTCAGGCACCCACTATGTCTTGTCCAGTCTAACTCTTTAATGTTTTTCAAATCCATCTGTTTTCCATTCCTAAGGAAATGAAAACATATGTCCATACAAAAACTTGTAAACAAATGTTCATAGCAGCATTATTCATAATAGCTAAAATGTGGCAACAACCCAAATCCATCAACTGATGGATAAACAAAATGTGGTACATCCATATTTTGGATATAGAATAATATTCTACAACTAGAGGCCCAGTGCACAAATTCGTGCACCAGTGGGGTCCCTTGGCCTGGCCTGCAGGGTAGAGCCGAAACCGGCTCTCCAACATCCCCCGAGGGGTCCCAGATTGCAAAAGGGCACAGGCCAGGTCAAGGGACTCCACCGTTGTTCGATTGGGGCCAGGGAGGGACGTGGGAGGTTGGCCAGCTGGGGAGGGACTACAGGAGGGCTGCAGGGCGTGTCCGGCTCGTCTAGCTCAGTGCTCAGTCCCAATTGGCAGGATCCCAGCAGTAAGCTAACCTACCAGTTGGAGCATCTGCCTCCTGGTGGTCAGTGCACGTCATAGCGACTGGTCGACTGTCTGCCCCCTGGTGGTCAGTGCACGTCATAGTGAGCGGTTGAGCAGCCTTACCATATCATTAGCATATTACGCTTTGATTGTTTGAACGGACAACCAGATGACTGGACACTTAGCATATTAGGCTTTTATTATATAGAGTATTTGGCAATAAAAATAAATGAAATACTTATACATACTAGAACATGGATGAACTTTGAAAACATGCTACATCAAAGAAGCTAGTTACCGAAGACCACATATTATATGATCCCACTTATATGAAACACTCAGAATAGGTAAATTCAGAGAGACAAAAAACTGATTAGTGGTTTCCAGAGGCTGAGCAGAGAGGTGAATAGAGGGTGATTGCTAAAGGATTCAAGTATGGTTTATTTTTTTGGGGGGGGGGGAGGGGGAGGTGATAAAATTGTTCTAAAATTGTAGTGATTAATGATTAATTGCCATTAATAATGGTAATTAATGATTGCACAATTCTGTGAATATACTAAAAATCATTGAATTGTGTACTTTAAAGAAGTAACTTGTATGGTATGAAGATTATATCTCAATAAAGCTGTTATTTTAAAAAATCCCTCTCTCCTTTCCCATCACCTCATGCACACGCGCACATGCACAGTCAGTTCCAACTACTGGAACTACACAGCTCCCTGAAATGGCCACACTCTCTTGCCTCTAGGCTGTCACATGTCACAGGCTATGCTGTCTACTCAGAACACCTGTCCTCCCTCCCTTCTTGCTTAGATGAACAACCACGTGTTCTTCAAGACTAGCTTGGATCCTTACTTCCTATAAGAATACAGGATTGGGTTCTCCCCCTCTGGGTATCCAGAGCACCAGTAGCACTTTCACACTACATGTTAAAGGCTTGTCTGCTGGTGGATGCCTCACAGTAGAGAGAGGCCTGTCTTCAAACTGCCCACCCTGGTTCTACCCCAAAGCCTGAAAGATGCTCAAAAAATATTTGTCCAGTGAAAAAGAGAAGATAAGCCGGGATCACATGGAAAACCCACATTCCTTAACAAACTGACTGGAGCAGTCTCTAAAACATAAACAAGACTTACATATATCTAAGCAATCCCCATTAGGGCCAGCACAAGGGAGCTTCATTTCTGCCCAGGGTTACCTTTCTGCTGCCAGGTGGAGCTGGGTCAAAGATTCGGGTCTGCATCTCACTGGGAAGAGCAGAGTACACTGGGAGGATAATCAACTCTGGAACATCAGGTCCCAGGGATTTCATTCTTTCATATAGGATCTCACAGGCAGTGTCGATCTCCTCCTGACCAGTCAGAAAGACTAGGATGTCACCTAAGAAGAGAATAGGACATTAATTTATTTTTTGTGTGTGTCTTCTATCCAAAGCCCATAATGGCATTAACAGAGCTCCAAATGACAGAAAACACACTCAAATTCCAACCTCTAATAAAGAGGTTTTTATCCGTCTCTGTTTATTCTGTTTACTTATTTGTAATTCATGTCCATGTTTAAACAGGTGCATTAAACCCTGCACACCAATCTTATTTCTATTTTTACCACCACCATTCCAAACATGTAAGCCTGACACAATATTTAAAAGGCATTTTTAGAAAGCTGAATGAAAAAGGTAACTACATTGACTTTTGGCCTAAGAGGAAAAAATCCTCTTTCCCCCTACCTGGTGGTTCTGTTAAATGGATCTGCATGACGGTGATCAAGCTGGCATCCAGATAATCTGTCTCAGGTTCCTTTGTGTACAATATTTCCACTGGATATGTTCGACCAGGGATGGTGAAGATGGGAGCTTCATAGAAGTACTGAGAAAACTTCACTGCATCCAACGTAGCTGAGGTGACAATCAGCTTCATGTCCTGCCGCTTCTGAACTGTCTAAAGGGAAATGTGATATGGCTTACTAAAAAGGACTACCCTGCCCGGCCGGTGTGATCAGTGGTTGAGTATCAACCTATGAACCAGGAAGTCATGGTTCAATTCCCAGTCAGGGCACATGCCCGGGTTATGAGCTCAATCCCCAGTAGGAGGCAGCTGATCAATGATTCTTTCATCATTTAAGTTTGTATCTCTCTCCCCCTCTCCCTTACTCTCTCTGAAATCAATTTAAAAAAAAATTTTTTAAGTTTAAAAAATTTTTAATAAAGGATTACCCAAAAAGGCACAGGTACTCAAATCCCCAGAATTCAGTTCTCAACAGCTAGGAGGGTCACCAAAGTGTACCCAGTTACCTTCTTCAACAATCCAAAGAGCACATCTGTGTGAATTGTTCTCTCATGCGCCTCATCCAACATGATGATCGCATACTGCGTGAGGTCAGGGTCAATCAGGCACTCTCGGAGCAACATCCCGTCTGTCATGTACTTGATGACTGTTTCAGGGCTGGTACAGTCCTCAAATCGAATGGTATAGCCCACCTAAAGCAGAAGTTCAAAATTTTAGACACAAATCTCTCCTTCGTGTAATCACCAGGTAAGATTTCAGCCCAGTCAAACCTTTACCGTAATCTTGATAGACTAGAATTTAACCAAGATGTACGGTGATTTCCTCATAGTAAAATCAACCTTGGACTTGATCCTGAACATATCAATGATGACAATGAGAACCTCTCTCCCTCAGGAGAAACCTGAAAAAAGGTTGCATTTATTCCCACTTTACAGATAGAGATCTGAGACCTGGCCTTACCCTTTCTTCAGGGATTTTACTGAACAGCTTCACTACCCACTTACCTCTTGGCCTAAGCAACAACCAAACTCCTCTGACACTCTTTTGGCCACTGACATGGCTGCCACTCTTCTGGGCTGGGTACATCCAATCTTGCCCCTGGAAGTGTAGCCCGCCTCCGCCAGATACTGGGTGATCTGGGTTGTCTTCCCAGATCCCGTCTCTCCGATAACAATCAGGATCTGATTGTCATGGACAGCCTGAAAGCCAACAGAATACAAAAAGGTCATTAAAATTTGCCACACATTACTCTGGAGTGAAATAATGAATGCGTATGTCCTAACACTAAAGGAGAAAAAAGCATACACAATACTTAGTATACATATGGTAAGATTACAACCAGGATGTAAGATTACATGCCTGGGTTGCGGGCTCAATCCCCAGTAGGGGGCATGCAAGAGGCAACCCATCAATGAGATTCTCTCTCATCATTGATGTTTCTGTCTCTCCCTCTCCCTTCCTCTCTAAAATCAATAAAAATATATTTTTTTTAAAAAAACCCACTTGGAAATGTTCTGGATTTTTTCCTATCCCCTTTAGAAAAGTCATTTCACATACCTGTCCAGCTAATTTCAATTAAAACATGTCATCTTATTCCCAGACCAATATATCATTAAGGGGCTTCTCACCTGGACCAGCTGCTCCTTTAGTTTGTAGATGGGCAGGCTCTCTCTCTGCTCAAGGATTGACATCTGGGTCTTTTTTCCATAAGAAGCTTTGTTGCCCCCAAAGGCATGCTTCTTCCACTCGGGGATGTCATTGGGCATCATCCCAATACCCCTCATGTTGGCAGCAATCTGCCTGCCTTCCGCTGTAAAGGAAACAAGTAACTTAATATTGTCTTCAAGCTACCCCACTGCCCCCTCCTCCACATTCAACAAATCAGATTTTTCCAGTACATCCCTCCTCTGTTAGCTCTGTGTTCAAGCCACCATCCTCTCACCTCTGAACTAGTATTATAAAAGCCTCCTAATTTATCGCAGTATCTATTCCTGCCATTCTTCAAGGCACCCTCAAAATCCTTTAGAAATGCAACTCTGATCATGCCACACTCCTGCTTAGAACTATGCACAGACCTAGCCGCTTTGGCTCAGTGGCTAGAGCGTCGGCCTATGGACTGTAGGGTCCCGGGTTCGATTCCAGTCAAGGGCACATGCCCGGGTTGTAGGCTCGATCCCCAGTAGGGGGCGTGAAGGAGGCAGCTGATCAATGATTATCTCTCATCATTGATGTTTCTATCTCTCTCTCTCCCCCTCTTCCTTCCTTTCTGAAATGAATTTTAAAAATATATTATTTTAAAAAAAGAACGATGCAACATTTCCCAGTGAACTTCAGAATTGAGCCCTAATTCCTAATACCACCTACCGAGTCCTGGCCTTCCTTCTTCATCCCCCACCACTCACCTATTACTCTCTGTATTCCAGCCACACAGGCCTTCTTTCCCACCTCACAGCCTCAGCACAGGCTAGTCCTCAACCTAGAACACACTCCCTAGCCCCCTTTAACAGACTTTCCCAGGGAAGTGACCCACTGCAGCCAACTACACTATCCGTACTTCTTCATATAGCACTGGCATGATTTCGTTAGTTATTTGGTAATTATTTGATAAACATAATCTTCCCCACTAAATTGTAAGTCTCATCAAAGCATCTGTATCCCCAGTTGCCTAACACAAATTAACAAAATACTTGTCATGACTATATCCAGCAGTTAGTTAATATTTTTTGTACAAAAAAATTATATGAAAAGGGAAGTTTCAAAGCTGTATTATTCTTAAGTTATTTAGTAGAAAAACTCAGCCAGTTTAATAATTTTATCAGGGTTACTAAAGCATTTTGTATTTTAAACATTTGTTTAAAAAAACAAGCTTTAACTAAAGGAAAAAGCAAATCACCAAACCCAAGGCTAAATCTTTGGTATGTGCTGGCAGTGCCTCTCCCAGCAAACTTTAAAGTGTCAGATATTTTTTTTAGGTGCACACCCTGCCTCCTAGGGTCCTACCATCAGGCAAAGGATCAACCCAATGTTTGTTGAGTCCCATGGGAATAGAATCCATCTCGGCTTCCCGTTGGGCTTGCTTGAGTTCCCGTCTTTCTTTGGCCAAGGCACTCTGCATCATAGCTGCTTGAGAGAGCGAGCCATCTGGGTTCTAATGCAACAGATGACAAAGCAACATTAGAGTGGGATCCCAGCATGCATTAAATGTCCAGGAAATAAAATGTAGATGTTAAACCACTTGAATCTAAAAAATAAGACCCACCTAGAAAAAAAGTTCATATCAACATACCAGACTACATGAAAGAAAGAAAATGTAGCTAATTCAGAGAAAATGAACAAGGACAATAATAAATCACTGAAGGAATTGCAGATGTTGACTTAAAATTGAGAACCCCAAGAGAGATAGAACATATAAGAAAGGGATAAAGCCCTAGCTAGATTGGCTCAGTGGATAGAGCATTGGACTGCAGATTGGAAGGTCCTGGGTTCGATTCCAGTCAAGGGCACATGCTCGGGTTGCAGGCTTGATCCCCAGGAGGGGGCGTGCAGGAGGCAGCCAATCAATGATACTCTCTCATCACTGATGTTTCTCTCTCTTCCTCTTCCTTCCTCTCTGAAATCAATAAAAATATTTTTTAAAAATAAAGGAATAAAAATTCTTCTGTATGGACCCAAGAAACTAAAATGAAGACCAATGTTGCCCTGGCTGGCTTGGCTCAGTGGATAGAGCATCTGCCTAAGGACTGAAGGGTCCCAGGTTCGATTCCGGCCAAGGGCACGTGCCTGGGTTGCGGGCTCGATCCCCAGTGGGGGGTGTGCAGGAGGCAGCTGATCAATGATTCTCTCTCATCATTGATGTTTCTATCTCTCTCTCCTTCTCCCTTCCTCTCTGAAATCAATAAAGAAATATATTTTTTAAAAAAATAAATAAAATAATAAAATAAAATGAAGACCAACGTGGACACTTCTGGAAGACAGATTTCAGTTCCACCTAAAGAACTAATGATCAGATCCACCTGCAGGTAGAATGAGCCACCAACAATGTCAAGCAGATGTGAGAAGACCAAACGGAGGAACACTGCAGAAGGATCCATGGGTGAATACAAGCACTGAATGGGTGGTTGGGCTGAGAAACCTTTAAGAAAACCCTTTTCCAAATCTAAAATTTTATCTTAACTGTTCCATGAATTCTTCTCCTGACAGATAGGCCACAACACCCAGTGCTAATAGCTTTATGTTAGGGGCCAACAGCAAGTGAACCCTTCCAAATTGCCTTTGACTATGCAAGGTTATGACTCAAGCCCTAAGGCCTGGGCATAATTGTGATGGTAGATCAAGCACACATATTTATCTTTGCTTCCTCAAAAAAAAAAAAAAGAAAGAAAGAAAGAAAGAAAGAAAGAAAGAAAGAAAGAAAAAAAAAAAAAAAAGTAAAAGAATTACAAAGGCTGGGGGAAAAAAAGGAGACATATGTTCTACTATTTGTAATACTTCAAACAATTAAAAAATAAAATTAAAAAAAAAAAAGAATTACAAAGGCAAAAGCAGGGTCAATATCCTTTTAAAACCAAAAATATTCTAGACCAGGGGTGGGCAAACTTTTTGACTCGAGGGCCACAATGGGTTCTTAAACTGGACCGGAGGGCTGGAACAAAAGCATGGATGGAGTGTTTGTGTGAACTAATATAAATTCAAAGTAAAGGAGCGGAGGGGAGAGCAAGAGAACCGGATAGAACAGCCGGATCCGGCCCGAGGGCCGTAGTTTGCCCACGGCTGTTCTAGACCCTAATCAACAGTCAATACTACCTCCTGTGGCCTGAGTTCTGCTTACACAGATTAATAAACTGCTGTGAAAAACTGAATTGTTACATTAAGAAAGAAGTTCACTTGACAAGTCCAGATTAGAGTCCCAGCATTTCTCACCTTAACAATTTTAATAGGGCTCATGTCCATGCTTTGCTTGGTGTGCCCTCTCAGGAAGGGAGGCTCTTCCTCAACCAGTTCGATCTCAAGGTCCTCATCTAAAAGTCCCCCAAAAAGAAAAATCAGTCAAAAACAAAAGAGAGAAGTGACCAACCATTTTCATCAAAAGGATTAATTTCCATAGGCACCAGCAATCATTACCAAATTTGGCTCCCAAGGTCAAAAGGACAGAAATGCAAGTAAAACCATACCCAGGTGTCTTGTTACCCCAGGTCTCCAGCCATTTCTAGGGCATTTGTGCTCCCACCCAAGAACTAACCAGAGCTACTTTCAAAAGACATTAAGCCTGTGGAAAATGCTGCTCTGATATTCTTCTAGATGGTACTAAGGTACTTGCCATCCAACTTAATCATGGAATTTACTCTTAACCCACAATAGAGTCGCACACACACACAAAAAAAGAATTAAGTTGGACAAAGGGACAATACCAAATGTTGGCAAGAATGTGGAGCCATAGGACCCTGTTGGTTTGGCTCAGTGGATAGAGCATCAGCCTATGAACTGAAGGGTCCCAGGTTCGATTCCAGTCAAGGGCACATGCCCAGTTGTGGGCTTGATCCCCAGTGGGGGCATGCAAAAGGCAGCCAATCAGTGATTCTCTCACATCATTGATATTTCCATCTCTCTCTCTCCCTTCCTCTCTGAAATCCATAAAAAAATATGTATTTTTTTTAAGTGTGGAGCAAGAGGAACTCACTCACACTTACATTAAAAATGTAAATTGGTACAAAAACTTTAGAAAACAATTTGGACTGCTGGTAAAGTTGAACATGCACATTTCCTACCACCCAGTAATTCTCAATATTTGGAAAAAAAGAGAAGGTCTTGCATATGTGCAGCAAGAGACAAGTATAGGCATTTTATAATAGCATTACCCATAAAGGTAAATAAAGACCAGAAACAGCCCATATGCCCATCAAAAATAAAATAGATAAATTATGGTAAATTTAGATAGAGCAACACTCTAGCAATGAAAATGAGATAAAACTATAAAAATCAACATAGATAAGTACCAAAAGAATGATAATGAATCGAAAAAATTAAGTTCAAAAACAAACTAATGTTTAGGGACAAATATATACAGTAGGTAACAAAATGTTAAGAGTGAGGAAATGAGTAACACAAAATTTAAGAGGGTGGACGCACAGAGGAAGGAGAAAGATCTAATCAGAGGGGCATGTAGGGGGTCAAAGGTGCTGGTACAGCTCTACTTTACTGGTAGGTAGGTGTGTAGATGTTCATTTAGTAGGTGCTCATTTACTATTGTTATATAAATTATGTATGTTCCGCTACAGGATTTATGTCACAATTTTGAAAAATTGTTAATGGACTGAGTTAAAAATTGTTTCTAGGGCAATTCAGAGTTCATGTAAGTGGACCCAGGGTTTTCAGAACAATTACTAAGAATATGAGATAAAATTTAATCCTCAAAATATAATTTAACATTTTCTCTCTTGAAAACTTATTATAAGCACCAAGCATAATAATACACAAATGTTTGCCAGAAACATGAATATTTTTGCTTCCATCAGTGAGAGACCCTTGTTCTTAGATGAGTGGTGAGACGCAAGGAACAAATGGATTAAACTACAAATAAAGCACCTTGTCCAATAGCTCAACTTTCCCACTTTCCTCCCAATCCATTTTCCTGCTCAATCCCAGTGGCTAGTTACCTTCTTCATCATCCACTTTAGGAAGAATGCCAGTCTCTTCATCAAAGTCTGGAAACTCTTCTTTGGAAAGAACATTAGCAGCAATCATCTAGCCAAAGGACAGAAAGCAGCATTTGTAACTTGCTAAGATCAAAACTCTTCTTTTGTAGGAGAATTCATACAGAGGTTTCATGTAGAAAACTAAGGTTTTTCTTCTCTTCTAACCCAGGATTGCAGAGCCTCAAACATCATAAATCCCATTCCTGGGGGACAAGACAACATGGTGCCCGAAAGCCTGGCTCAAGTGTCTCTTCCCCAGAAGAGTTATTGCTAATTCTGCTCCTTTCCTTGGTTCCACAGCATGCTACACATTCCTTATGTAATAGGTAAACCTTCACAATTTTTTGTTTCAATTTGTCTCCTCCACTGGATGTGGGAGTTCCTCAAAGGCAGGAACCATGTCTTTGTAGCCCTAGCATCTACATAGTACCTAGTACACCCGAGGTTCTGATATGTACTGATGAATGCTAAAAACAAGAACAAAAATTTACATAGCATTACCATATATGCAAGCACTAACCTAAGAGTTTTACTTCTATTAACTCACTTAGTCCCCACAAATCCACCACCAGCTGTTTTTACAGAAAAGCATACTGAGGCACAAGGAGGGAGAATAACTTGGCTTAGAATCACACAGCTAGTAAGTGGCCAGAAGTCACCCAGGCCATCAAGCTCCAGGGTCCACAATCTTAACCACCATGCTACATACTGAATGGCTATGTGGCTATGAAAGCAAATGGCCCCAACCTGTTTGATCTCCCACTTCTCTGGGTCAGAGATGCGGGTAAGGCGCTTGCGCTCCAGCGAGTCATCCTCTACTTCAGGGGCACTGACAAGGGAGAGGTGAGTGGGTCTGTCCGGATTCCTCATAGAGGTCTCCTCATTGGTCTCCCCTACAAGATTTCGTCGTCGATTTGGGTTTAGATCTTCCCCAGTCTCTTGATCCACATCCTAAGGCACACAAAAAATGAAACTAGCTCACTTGCTGTCGTTTTGTGTCCTGGGCCATCAGATGTGGTAACAGGCTGGATATCTCACCTACCTTCATGCTCAAACTGGTCTTGGTCCCAGTGAAGGACAACACTTTGACCTTGACTCTCTGGCCTTTGCTCACCACATCAGCCACATTAGCGACACGGCCTTCCCGCCGGAGCTCAGAGATATGCACCAGACCTTCCCACCGCTTCCTGGGGGAGAGTCAGACACATCTAAAGCATGTCTAAAATACCTTTTCCCAACAGACTTCTACCCTTGTTGGAACTGAACAAATGGAAATGGTCTTAAACTCAAGAGGAAAGTAACAAGAAGGTGGTCAAACAATAGAATAGCATTATAGTATTACCACCCTCCCTCCCAAAAACAGGAGGCGGGGATAAGAATTGAGCAAATTCTTATCTGTCTCAATCAGCCAAAGGGCAGATCTCCTGAAGACAGAGGAAAGAAATGGCTCTGCAACATGAAGTCAATTTCTAATCAACTGATATGGCTAATTTAAGTGTCATTAATCATAATAACTTTTTATAATGTGAAAACCCCCAGTGATAAAAGAAATTCTGCCCATTACTGGTGTGAAAGAAGGGCACTAGCCATTACCTTAGTCCCTCTAGCTGCACAAAGCATCCAAACTGCATGATGCTGGTAACTTTGCCATTGTAAATGTCCCCGATAGCAGGCTCTTCCGGGGGAGGGCGGTCCACGTGCTTATCCCGCCATCTGTCCAGATTCCTCTCCCCATACTTGTCTCGGTCCTTCCGGTCTTTGGGGGGACTCTGACTTCTGCTCCTAGACCGATATCTAGACTTCCCTTTATTCCTCTCCCGGGTCCTGGAACGTGATCGAGAGCGGGACCGGTGTCTCCGCTTGTGGTCTCTATCACGCTCTCGTTCTCTATCACGATCACGGTCACGCCCTCGGTCTCGGCTCCGGCTCCGCTTCTTCTTCTTTGTCTTGTCCCTAACAAATCAACAAACACCTGTGTAAAAAAGAAACCAGCCCAAGTCCATCTTTGTATCCCCAAGCGCCCAGCACAGTGCCATGCACCTGGTTAAGTGCCTTCTAAGAGTTAAACTGAATTACAGTTTCAATAACTGTGACATCCCTGCAGATCAATAAAGAAAGAGGCCATAAACATATTCAGCCTCTGAGCCCATACTTCTATCTTCTGAACATCTTAACTTCTATCTTCTGAACATCTTAGCATTTGCTGCATACATACTCTTGACAGGGAACAATACAAATAGATCTAATAATATGGTAATGGCCAGTCTAGATTCTGTAAACTAGCCCAAAATTTTACTTGGCTGGTCTGCAAAATTCAACTACCATATACGCTAAACTTCCAAAAGATAGGACATCAAGGACCCACCGGTGCTCAGCATCTCTTTGCTTCTCCTGGCCCGCTGCGCTGGGCATTAAAGCCTCCAGTTCTTTCAGGACATCCACAGCGACTTTCACATCATCCTCATCCAGCATGGTCTACAGAGGCAGTGGCAGCAAAGTTAGGAGAAGAGGTGGGGGAAGAAAATCACTCAAAAATCTGTACTTCAAGAGCATTTCAGATCTTGTTTTCTGACAATGTCCTCAGTTTGGCTCAAATAAACATTTATATATAAAAAAAGAATCTGTACTTCAGGTACTACAAATCTGACAATCTCTACATTGCTAACTGCTCATGTGAAGGAAGTGGGGGGTGGAGGGGAAGGTGGAGATTTCCAACACAATTTCAGATAGAGGCGGAAGATTGAGCAAAGGCTCCTGGAAGTCATTTCTACATTTGGCAAATCCCCTTTGTCCTTAATGCAAGGCTACGGAAGGAAATTAGATATCACCCCTTCTGTGAAAGCAATGCAAATGATGATTATAAATAGAAAATAGATGCTAAAATTTTTAAAAAGCAACTCTTCCTCTGCATGTCCTTCTCCCCTTTCACCTGCTTGATTTTTTCTATAGTTCTTATCCCTGTCAGCTACATATATGTACTTACTTATTTGTTTATTGCCTATCTCCTCTCTGTTAGAGGAGTTTATATATTTATTTCCTGCCCCCACCCCAATACTAGAATGTAACCATTTCCAAGAGGGCAGAAACTCTAATCTATTTTGTTCACTGCTGTATCCCTGGTACTTAGAACAGTGCTTGGCACATAGTAGATACTCAATAAATACTTGCTAAAATAAAATTTCAAAACCAAAACATTTCAAAAATTAGACATTCTGCCAGGCTGGTGTGGCTCAGTGGCTGAGCATTGACCTAGGAACCAGGAGGTCATGGTTCGACTCCCAGTCAGGGCAAATCCCTGGTTTGTGGGCTCGATCCCCAATAGGGGGCGTGCAGGAGGCAGCCGGTCCATGATTCTCTCTCATCATGGATGTTTCTCTCCCTCTCTCTCTCTCCCACTCTCTCCCCCTTCCTCTTTGAAATCAATAAAAATATATATTTTTAAAAAATTAGACATTCTAACAAGTAATGGAGCAAAAAAATCTCATTTTACACATCAGGCATCTGTTCCAGAACCTTAAGTTATTTCATATCCCTAATCACAGCTTTCCACAATTCCTAATCTCATTTCCTTCAAATATCATTCTTGAACCCTTTAACACTATTCTATACGTAGTACATGCTCAGGGAGTGATCAAATATTTTCACTTTGGGGGGGATCAGGGTTAAAAAAATATATTTTCACTTTGAAAAATATATTACAATAAAGGAAAACTTAAAATAATAAGTAATGGAAAAAAAGAGAAAGAAAAAAATTAACAACTAATGAGACAAAGAAAAGAGACTGGGTGGGGTAACATGCAGTTATAGTAGACATTCTCAAAATGGTATCAGTACCCGAACAGAAGGGTTGTCTGGTTGGCAAAGGACTGGGAAGAGTTCTTTCAGCTTTTCTTTCTCAGTTTTGGGTTTAACAACTGGATCTTGTTTCATTAAAGAACATGAAAGAATTTAAAAGAAAAGACATATTTAACATTCTTAATGGTTAAAAAAAGAACTTCATTAGATTTGCATCAAACTAAAAGCAGAACATGGAACTTTTCTACATATTACTCTTAAAAATTACTAGGAACATAACTTAATATTCTAAAAAAAATCTATATATATAAAACCCTAATATGCAAATAGATCAATGGTAGAACAATCAAACAACCGAACAACAGGTCACTATGACGTGCACTGTCCACCAGGAGGTGCGTGCGGAACATGGCGGGCATCAGCAGCGGCGGAATGGTGGAGCAGGTGAGCCAGACCAAGGCAGGGCACTGGTCACTGTCATTGGGGCGAGCCTTTAGTAGTTACTGAAAATTCTTTGCTCCTGCATGCCACGGTCCCACTGGGTGCTTGCACCTGCTGCCAGCGCCAGAGTCACCGCTCACACCTGCTGCCGGTGCCCGGTGCCAGTCCCAATTGTGCGGCACCGTCAGTGGGTGCAAGCAGCAGCTGCCAGCCCCAATCGCCACTGAGGGTTTCTCCACCTCCCCCTGCTCCTGAGGGGCAATCAGGGCGGCAGCAGTCACTCGCACCGCTCACACCTGCTGCTGGTGCTGACCCCAATAGCTCCGCACCGTCAGTGGGGCCAGCACAGTCAGCACGTGTGAGCAGCAGCGATGGGAGCAGGGCTGCCAGCAGATAGGGGACCAGGGCCACAGTGGGAGGGGCCGGGCAGGGGCACAGAGGATTGGCCAAGATCCGCCCCTGTGTCCACTGCAGCCTCACGGCCCACAGTTCCTTTCAAGGTGCACAAATTCATGCACTGGGCCCCTAGTTGATTATAAAGCCTTAACAAACTATGTGGGCATCGGAAAGTGCATCAGTATTCATTTGGTTGGTTATGTCTTATAATTCTCACAATTTTAATTTTATTTTAAGTCATTTGAAAAATTTACTACAATATTTACTTGTTCAGCAGCTGCAACAAGCAAAACAAATACAATATTCTTAATGGTTAACAAATGAACTTCCACACTAGATTTGCATCAAACTAAAAACAGAATGCTTGACAATCTAAACCATTCTGGAGGCTAAGCTCAGCTAGGAGCTCTGCTCACCTTTACTAGTAGAAGGCTTTGCTGGAGGCCGCATGGTTTGGATGAGACGCAGCAAGTTACTAATAAGAGAATCCTTTGAAAACAAACAGAACAAAAATTGTCAACTCCTGGATCGGTGCTTAAAAACACTAAGAAAAGGGATGTCCTCTAAAGTTTAGAGAAGAGTGGTTATCCCTGCCTGCCCCATTTTTCTAGAAAAGTGTCACAGGAAATCCAGTTACATCACCACTTAGTGCCATGAAAACATTACACTTGATTGTCTAACCACTATGCTGTACATCTGAAACTGATACAGAATATTGAATATAAACTGTAATTGAATAATAAGAAAATAAAAAAATACACACTTAATGTTGTATTAGATTGGTATGTACAAAGTATCTCCTTTCTCTATCAAAACCCTAATTAAATCCTATCAAAATTAAAATTCAATAGTGACAGTAAAATAAAGCAGGGGTCTCCAGACACACATACCGTGAATTCTGCACCATTTTTGACCAGAGAAGTCTTAAAAGTATCAAAGGTGGTATTTTTCTCAGCAAGACTGATCACAAATTCAGCTGCAAATGAGAAAAGGAATTAAAACAAGAATGGAGACTTGAGTAAAAAAAATCAGTTTAAAAAAAGTTATAAACAAAATTAATTAGGTATCCAAAGTCATAAAAACCAAAGACCACCATCCAGTAAGGGTGAAGAAAGAGAACTTAAGACTACTGAGATTATCCATGTAGGTTCCAGTTAAATTTTTTTAAAGATCTCATTGGCTTTATTGAACGATTCAAGAGTCAGGCAGTATCCCATCTAGTAAACAGAAAGGTATTTTTATTCTAGTTCATTCTTTTATTTTTTTTTATTTTTTTTTAAAAAATATATTTTATTGATATCTTACAGAGAGGAAGGGAGAGGGATAGAGAGCTAGAAACATCGATGAGAGAGAAACATCGATCAGCTGCCTCCTGCACACCTCCCACTGGGGATGTGCCCGCAACCAAGGTACATGCCCTTGACCGGAATCGAACCCGGGACCCTTCAGTCCGCAGGCCGACGCTCTATCCACTGAGCCAAACTGGTTTCGGCAACTAGTTCATTCTTTTAAATCCTCACCCCAGAATATGTTTATTAATTTTAGAGAGAGAAGAAGAGAGAGTGAGAAACATCGACTGGTTGCCTCCCATATGCACCCCAACTGGGGATCAAACCTGAAACCTAGGTATGTGCCCCAAACCTTTTTAGAACCACTCAGCCAGGGCTCCAGTTAATTTTCACAAATGAAAAGCTATAACTACAAAATGGCTCACCAGGCCTCTGAGTGAATTTAACGCAGGAAAACCTCCTTGTTCCATATCATCATAATCTCTTCCATGAAACTACTAGCTAGAGGTTACAATGTCTGAAAGCATGAGCCCATACATACACCCACACATACACACACTCACAATGGATGCATGCACAGGATGCTTTCTACAGTTTTTGGAAAGGCAGACTCTACATATGAGGGTCAGGCAACTGCTGGATGGTACAATCTCCAAGTTAATGAAAGAATCACTTCTCCCCACCCCACATTTTTCTCCGAACACCTGCCTAGTTTGTGAAACTTCTAATGTTAGAGCTACTTAATAATTAAGAGACTTTCAGTAAAGAAGTGCAGTTTATGATAAGCTGAGATAATATGCCTCAAACTATGAGTCCTACAAGAAAATTTGAATGATTTCATTCGGATTTTAATCCTAACAAATAATAACAACATGGAAGATCTGAATAACGAACATAAATCAGTCCTAACATACTATTTCCACGCTGGAATTTGCCTTTATCTGTTTGATGACAATAAGTGAAAACCAAATTCCATCAGGCTACAATGGACTTAGTAACAACAGTGCCAACGGTTAAGACTTTTTGACCATCTACTACATGCCAATCACTATGCTAAGTGCTTCCCATGATCCTCACAACAGCCCTCACAGGTAGTTATTGTGGGATATCTTAGGCCAGGTCAGGCCGCCCCAAGATATCCCACAACGGCATATTAAAGTTACTCAACAAGCAGCTGGTGCAAGAAGAGTAATGTCCATCATCATCATCATCATCAACAACAACAACAACAACGCAGCTGCTGTTGTTAACGCTGCTTAATTTATTTGGGGCTGAAAAAAAAAAAGAGAGAGAGAGAGAGAGCAAGCAGCGATGGCCGCTCTGGGTTTCACTGACAGCCCTAAAAAATGGTTTCTAACAACTCGGGAGAGCACTTATGCGGAGGCCACGGCCGCAGGTTTCCAGTGCCCAAGTCTTTGACAGAGAGAGAGAGATTTCTACGGACACACACTCAGCCCCTCAACCCCATTTCTCCTTCCGCTTCCCTGAACCCCAAATCCGGAGGCCGCAGAAACTTCCCCGAGCTCACCCAGATCCTTGTCGTTGATCCCCAAGTGATTGTCCAACTCGGTGCAAACCTTCGACACTAAAGACAGATACTCGAGTTTGGCGAGTTCTTCCGCGGGGCCTAGCTCCGTCCCGTTTACGGCTCCCACCATGGCCACAGCCACCGCCATGGCCACGGCTTCCCCCCCGCCTCCTCACGGCTGGCCTTCGGAGCTACCCCGGCCCTGTTCCAATTTCCACTTCCGGGTCGGCGCACATCCCTTTTGTTTACGATAAATTGAAAACTCCAGGAACCTCCCGTGACGTAACCGGGTGGATCATAGAGATCAGACAGGAAGTGTTTAAGGAAGGGACGGCCGAGTGGGTTACTCTGCACACCGGATGGCGCCCTCTACAGGCCAGCGAGCTTTTTGGAGGACTCTCAGGCCCGGAAAGTCACTCTCAGCGCGTTCCTTTCCTGCGTCGGCAGAGGGCGACCGTGGCCCGCGCAAAGGGCTCCGAGGAGGTCACGATCCACACGCGCCTGCGCTTTAGAAGCCTTGAAAAAGAAACCCACATTCAAGGGGGAAAAGGCAAAACTTGCTTTACCCTATATTCACAAGGCTTTGCCTCTTCGTGGCTCATGACTATCTCGGGCGACTCTGTAACAAACCAGCAGGCAATGGAGTCTGTTATTAATCATTTTACACGTGAGGAAACTGACAAGTGATCTTGGGCAAATTCATCTCAGGGGCCTCAGTTTTCTCTTCTGTTCATTGGGATGGTGATGCTCTACCTGGGTTTAGGTGATGACTAAATGAGATAGTTATGCAAGGAGCCTGACGCAGTAAACACACTACAAATGGCAGTTACTACCATCCCAAGGCCAAAACAATGGTCACTATAAAGTTTGTCGACCACAGATCCCCTCAGTCTGAGTCCCCAGAATGCCACCTGGCTCCTCTCTTGTGAAAACCACTTCTCAACCCCTGATTTTCTTCATGCTAATGGTGCTCATAGCCTCAGTCCTCTCGGAACTTGTACCCAAAAATATCTGCTCTGCTGTGAACCCAATGTCATAAGCTCAGGTCTTCCAATTTCTGCTTCAGGTCCCCTTTTCCTTTTCGGTAACTCTATGCTGAGGTGAGGGTTTTCCCACACCACACTGCTCTGTGTGATGAACAAGGAAACCCAGGCACCCCCAAAGTGAGGAAATCAGATTCTTTTGCTTTTAGCTTCAGGCTACATCACACTGCTGCACTTTTGGAGTCTGTTCATCCAACATCTCCCCATGCACTAAAGCAGTGGTTCTCGACCTTTCTAATGCCGCGACCCTTTAATACAGTTCCTCATGTTGTGGTGACCCCCAACCATAAAATTATTTTCGTTGCTACTTCATAACTGTAATTTTGCTACTGTTAATGAATCGTAATGTAAATATCTGTATTTTCCGATGGTCTTAGGCTCTACAGCAGCGGTTCTCAACCTGTGGGTTGTGACCCAAAGGGTGGGGAACCGCTAGCAGGGTCGCCTAAGACCATCGGAAAACACAGATATTTACATTACGATTCATAATGGTAGCAAAAGTACAGTTATGAAGTAGCAACGAAAATAATTTTATGGTTGGGGGTCACCACCACATGAGGAACTGTATTAAAGGGTCGCGGCATTAGGAAGGTCGAGAACCATTGCACTAAAGAATGGCAAGGAGAAAACCCTGGAGTGGTAGTTCTCACTGCCTCCAAGAGCGCCACGTTTCCAGGTTCCTAAAAAGTCAGTACTGGCCCTACCCAGTTTGGCTCAGTGGAAAGAGTGTTGGCCCGAAGACTAAAGTGTCAAGGGCACGTACCTCTGTTGCAGGCTTGGTTCCCGGCCAGGTCGGGATGCATGCAGGAGACAACCAATCAATGTATCTCTCTCACATTGATGTTTCTCTCTCTCTCTGACTCTCCTCCTCCCTTCCATTCTTTCTAAAAATCCATGGGAAAATATCCTTGGGTGAGGATTTAAAAAAAAAAAAAAAAAGTCAGTACTGTACTATCTAACCTCTTCCTACCCCTCCCCTTTCTCTTTCTCCTTTTCCCCATGTGTAGAATGGAAAATGCTGCACTGATTCCACATGCTCAATTTGCCAGTTTGGAGTTGGGATAACAAGGGCTTATTCCATTTGACTTCCTTTCTTTGTGCCTCTTTGCCTTTAAATTAGATTTATATTCTGCTTTCCTCAAATATTTAACTGGAAGGGGGGAAAACCTGGAGTTTGTTTTGTTTTAAAAGCTCTGTGGGGGAAAAAAAAGGCTATAGAACCATAACATGTAGCAAGAGTAACAATATAAGACTATAAAAACTTTTCTAATTATTTGAAAATTATTGAACATTTATCTCAATAGTAAATATTAACAGCAAAACTTATTAAATTTTATTTACATATGTCATTAAATGCATGTTTTCCAAAGTGAACGTTTTTTTATGCAACACACATATTACCTGCTACACCACGGAATTTTTTTCTTAAGCTGAAGGAAAACAAGTAAATACATAGGTACTGATAACGTGATGGCCCAAACACAGATACACGTAGAATCCTACTGTGGATGAAAAGGGGGTGCTGTAATAAACTATAAATTCCTAACTGGGCAGGTCATGGTGTGTAGTCATGCCCCAGGCCTATAACTTCTCTAAGGAAAAGTGTTTAAGCCAGCCCTCTCCACTGTTCTTGTGCATCTAGGTTACTATGCCTTTGAAAAGCCAGAATTAATACCCCCTCTAAGATGTAACCACCCTCCAGAAAGCACATAATCCCTGCCTTGACTTCTCCCACCTGCATGTAATCTCCCTCATGTGTTCCCTCAATTTCAAATGCATTAAAGAAACTGTGAAGCTGTCATTCTCCAGAGCATTTGAGATCTTGCTTCTCAGCACAGTCACTGTCAGTTTTAGCTCAAAGAAATTCATAAAAATTCTCTACAGGTTTGGGCATCTTTTTTCATCAATACTACTCTCGCTCCCCATAAAAGATGCTGAACCAAATGCAGGTCAAATGCATTCTAGTTGTCCTTTGGGTATTGTATTTTTTAAAATTATACCAACGATAATTAATTGTCCATTGTTATTATATTGCCTTCCTTGGACAGCCTCCATGTGGCCCTTTTAACACAACCATTGACAGTTCCCAGTAAATAATGTACCTTCACAAAAAAAATTAGCAAAACAAATAGTCTATGCTTAGTCACTACCCACACCACCACCTGTGATGGGTAAGAAATTATTTCTCACCACCCTCCTCATAACAAGGGCTTTGGTTATATACTTATTCCCAGGCTGATGTATGTGTTCAACACCAACCACAATTCGTACCTTATTTCTGCTCTGTCCCAAAGACTGCTTCCAGCTGTGAGCAGTTGGGTAAGACCTTGGGAAGTGGGAAAGAAAGTACTGAACCTCTTAGCAACTCTAAATTGGACGGGGACGGGCAGAAATAATCTAAGTGTGTGTAGCTGAAAGGTGGCATCCTCAGGGGAAGTTGGTGAGAAAAGTCACAGGACTTCCTGTCACCAATCAAAATGGTGTTGCTGCAAACAAGACAGCCCTGGCTTTTTCTGCTAGGGTGAAATCGAGATCTGAGGGGAGACACCTCTGTTCTGCAGGCAAAATCAGAATGGTTTGCTTCTAAGTGTGTAACTGCCACTCAGCTGTGCTTGTTATTAATGAAGAGGGACTTCAGGAAAAAAAATGGCTCCTTTTTCACTGATCCACTGGGGCCCTGACCCAACTGGGGAGTCTGGGAACCAACCTAAAGACATTGATGAAATGGCCTGAGCCCTTTCATCTGAGGCCCTCACGGATAGGGACAGGACCCCAGAGAAAGTGAAGTCGTGAAACACCCCTTGAACTTTTCCCCAAATTCTTCTCCAAATTCAATTCATCAAACACGTATTGAACATCTATTTTGTGCACAAGCACTGTGATAGGTTTTGGAAAGGATCATCAGGAGAAAAACATTAAGAAATATCTAGAATAATCTGCATGCCATCACTCCTGGCGGGTGGCAGAGCTGTGTTTCTAACTCTGGCCACTCTGCTGCCTTAACTTGAGCTCAGGTGATTGGAAGACAAAAAAAAAAAAAAAAAATCAGATCTGCTCCCTCCCGGCAGCTGGGAAGGGGGCAGGGGCCCAGGATTATCTCACAGGGCAGGTCCTCTTGTTGCAATCATTATTTGTCTGCCTTATCTTCTAATGCCCAGGCACTGCTTCAAATTTGCACACAATGTCCCTGACCTAAAATTCCCTTTCTTCTTAGGCCATCAACCTGCCATCACTAATAGGATGTTTTGGGTTCTAAGTTCTCTAAAGTTTTTCAGTAGCAGACAGAAAAATTGTTCTGCCTCACCTAGCATTTTCTTTCTTTTTTTTCTTTTGTCACAACCAAGTTCCTCCTTTCTCTCTCATTTTAAGGGCTATCTTTAAAATGCCAGGAAAAATCAGACTCCCTATGATGTGAACTTCTTAAGAAAACTTATTCCCCCATCTCTACATCCTCGCCTGTGGGGATTTTCACGTATTTATTTACGAGTTAATCATCCTTTGGCATCTAGTTGGTATTTCTTAGACTTACTTTAGGTTAGTTTTCTTCTTTAAAAATTTTTAAAATCAATATTACAAGTATAGGTGACAAAGTAACAAGTTATCTTAGGCTTCTTTTTTCTTTTTCTTTTTTTTTTTTATATATTTTATTGATTTTTCACAGAGAGGAAGGGAGAGAGATAGAGAGTTCGAAACATTGATGAGAGAGAAACATCGATAGCTGCCTCCTGCACACCTCCCACTGGGGATGTGCCCGCAACCAAGGTACATGCCCTTGACCGGAATCGAACCTGGGACCCTTCAGTCCGCAGGCTGACGCTCTATCCACTGAGCCAAACCGGTTTCGGCTTAGGCTTCTTTTTTCGCTAGTGATATTTAGCCCCCACCTCTGGGGATAGGGTAGTTGTGTAGCCTCTGGTTTCTGTTTAAGGTCATTCTTTAGGAATTTTTTTTTGAGAGTTTAAAGTGAAAGAGAGTTTATTAGTGAAACCGTGACACCGAGAGTGGCTACTCCACAGACAGAAGAGGTCTTTAGGAACTTTTAAGGCTTTCCTTAGGAAAGACACAAAACCCAAGCCAAACGAAGAAGTGTGTTGATGGGGAGAGACCAGAGGAAAGAGGGATTGACATTCTGTTTGCACGCCACACATGTTACCAGCTGTCCAATTAGCCCAGGACCGAAGGTCTGTGTTCATCTGCACACTCTCGCCACTAACTCAAAAGAAACTGCTCCTCCATGCCCTGGCCGATGTGGTTGAGTTGGTTGAGCATTGTCCTGCGCAACTAAAGGTTGCTGGTTCAATCCCCGGTTACGGGTTCAGTCCCTGGTAGGGCGTGTGCAGGAGGCAGCCCGAGCAATGTTTCGCTCTCACATCGATGTTTCTCCCTCTCCCTTCCTCTCTCTTTCTAAAAATCAATTTAAAAAAAATTTTTTTAAGAAAAACTATTCTTCCAGGAACTCCATTTCTTCCCCCACGTGAAGAAGGACCAGTTCCCAGCATGCCCTCTATCCCAAATCTGAGAGTGCCCGGCAAAGCCGCTCTTGGAAATCCTTCCTGGTTCTCCAGGCCCTGAGCCGCAGGTAGAGAGCTTTGGTGCTAACCATAGCTGCTGCCCTGGTGCTGGAATAGCTGCCTCTCTGTCTTGGGATTACAGTAATTATGGTAATGTATGCTTCCAGAGTGAAAATTAGCAATCTGGTGAGGTAACTAAAAATGAATACATCTCTTCCTAGAGTTCCGTCTACCCAGCTGAGCCACCAAATAAAATCAGCATATGGGGCAATTAGAGAGCTAAGCTCCTGCTTTCAGAGCCCAGCAGAAAGTGACAGAGTTCAGGGGCCCCACTTCCCCTGCCGGGTTCGGTAATGATCAAAGGCCTCCCTAAGTCTCCTTTACTTGCAATAGTGCCCTAGTCTGCATCCTCCCGCAAACACCGGCCTGCGGTTTTGCCTTTCAAACAAAGTCACTTGTCCCACACCATCACCATTTTACCCTCTTTTATGGCAGATTGGCTGAGGGAGGAGAAAGCGGGAAGTGAGAATAAACTTCTGTCACATAGGTATGTGTGGAACAAAGATATTTTTTCTTTTAGTCATATACTTGCTTTTACATGACCCAGAAGGACTCAGATCTTCCCTAACTCCCATGCCTACTCTCAAATATGGGTGTGGGTAGAATTTGTATGAAAATTATTGAAAGACTTAGAGATCCAATATTGATCGATCCTCCTCACTACTGAGCACAGGCAGAAATCCCCATTCTGTTTTATCCCCATGGACTTGGCCCTAATGGGACTTCTCGTGCAACAAGGATTGATGGGGATCACACTGTCAACTACTTGGAATTTTGGGTTTCACTGCAGTATTCAAGCACTCATATTTCTCATAAAGTTTTCGAGTTGGAAGAGATTTAAGAGATAATGTAATCAGCCCTGGCCAGCCTCGTTCAGTAGTTAGAGCTTCCACCCACGCACCGTAGGGTCTTGGTTTCGATTCCTGGTCCAGGGCAGATACCTGGGTTACAGGTTTTTGTTTTGTGTTTGTTTTTTTGTAAATATATTTTTATTGATTTCAGAGAGGAAGGGAGAGAGAGAGACATCAATGATGAGAGAGAATCGTTGATCAGCTACCTTCTGCACACCCCACACTGGGGATCAAGCCTGCAACCCAGGCATGTGCCTTGACCGGGAATCGAACCGTGACCTCCTGGTTCATAGGTAGACGCTCAATCACTGAGCCACATTGGCTGGATGGCATCAGGATTTTTAAAAACTCCCCACATGATTCTAATGTGTGGCAAAGTTTGGGAAACACTGCCCTAATTCCAAAATGCAGCAATTTTCAACCTTTTTCATCTCATGTCACACATAAACTAATGACTAAAATTCTGCAGCACACAGAATATATATTTTTGCTGATCTGACCAAAAATAGGTATAACTTTTATTGACTTACAAAAAAATAATCATAGTAATTACCTACCCTTTTTGCTCTAAAGTGACTTTTTAATAAATCAGGTGCCCAAAAGGGGATATATGTAATACTTTCAACAATAAAGAAGTATTTTTTTTAAAAATGAACTCCTGGTCAAGGGGACAATTTGCATATTCGCCATTTATTATATAGGATGGTTCAAGACAGATGGCTATTGTTGTGTTGGCTGTTGTCATTTTTTTATTTGATGAACTTAGGGAAAAGAGGTCAGTGCCCCTAACTAAATAGTTAGGTGTTGCATGTTTTAAAAAATCTTGCAGCACACTGGTTGAAAATCACTGTCCTAATGCAAAGTTTCTCAACTGCAGCATATTGACATTTTGGGGCAAGATCATTCTTTGTTGTTGGAGGGTTTGCACTGTAGGTTGTTTACCAGCCTCCCTGGCCTCTACCTACTAGAAGCCAACAGCATCCCCTCCCCACAGTTGTCACAAATGTCAAAAATGTCTCCAGAACTTGCCAAATGTCCCCTGGGAAACAAAATCATCCTGGTTGAGGGCCACTGTTTTAAGATCTTTAGCTCTCACCCTCCTTCAGAAGACCCCTCCCCTTACTTGGCTTTCACAATCCTACACTCTCTGACTCCGCATGCAAGGACATATTGATGTTCAAAACATGTTTATAAGGTGGACCTAGAAGTTGCTCACATGTCTTTTGCTCACTTCCCATTGGCCACTTATCCGCAAGGGAGACAAGAAATGTAACCTTTACATTTTAATGTAACCCATGTGTCTAGTTGAAGACCAGGGTTCTGGTTCTATAATACTTTCAGGTCATGTCTTTTTCTCATTTTCCCCACTTCCCACCAGCTGGAGGTACATATGTGGAAATGTTGAGTCATCCTGGACCATATGAACAAGGTCATGACCCTGGGGTTGGTAGAGCAAAAGATAGAAGGAGCATAAATCTCTGACCTCCCGGAGCCAGCATACCAGCCCTAGACTGCTTACTCCTGAATAATTATCTGAGAAAGAAAGAAATACACTTCTGTTTGGTTAAATACACATTATTTGGTGCCACTATTCTACCAACTTGTATCTACTCCTAATCAATAGAGAGGCAATCAAGTTTAACTGTCACTTCCAACAACTCTCAGATCTATAGCTCCAGCTACTGAGACTTTTCCAAGCTCTAATCCCACCTATTGGAAACTCCAGCTGGGTATCCAACTAGTATTTATTATATAAACTTAGAATATATTTTTTAAAATACATTTTCATTTATTTCAGAGAGGAAGGGAGAGGGAAAGAGAGGTAGAAAAATCAATGAGAATCATTGATCGGCTGCCTCTTGCACACCCCACTGGGGATCAAGCCTGCAATCCGGGCATGTGCCTTTGACCAGAATCAAATCCGGGACCCATCAGTCCACAGGCTGACATTCTATCCACTGAGCCAAACTAGCTAGGGCTTAAAGTTAGTATATTTAAAACCAAAATCACCATTCTTTTCCCCACACTAACTCTTCCTGCTATGTTTCCTAATGCTATTTAAAAGACATCTCCAATTCGCCCAGGCTCCAAATCTGTGACACCTGCCTCCCTTATGACCTCTGTATCCAATTAATAGCTCCCCAACAACCTTAGCTCCCCCCACTCTCCTACATGCCTCATACACTTAAACCAAACCACTTGCTAGTCCACCCTCCTAAATATGCCCTAAGCTTCCAGAACTATTGCAGATTCTGTACTTAACTTTTATTGAAAGTCCCTACCGAACATGCCTTTTTCCCTAAAGGCATATCTGAGTCATGCCACAGAAGTCCATCCCAAAGCCTTGCATGTGGTAGGTACAAAAATATTTTTCAGATTGAAGAAATCAAGCTGCTTGCCCAAAGCCACGTGGCTACTTAAAAATGATGAAGACAGCACATACAGACCATAAACTATATTTCCTGATTTTTTTTTATTGGGCTGACAAGGTCATGAGGACATTGACTTCTTAGGAAAAGGTAGTGATTTGAGAAATTCTAAACTACAATTTAAATAAGTGTTCTGCTATTTTGAGCCTTTCGCATACGCTGCACTATAATTATATCAATGTGACTGTGTAATGCAAGATAAAATATAATCATTTTATATATTTTCATGGACTATATGTGAATCTTCACCCAACATGCTCTAGCCTGCCTGATTCCTCCTGGGTCAGGAAGCATTTAGAATACTGAGATATTTTTCAAATTGAGAATCACTGTGTGATCCTCTGGGCCGATTTTAAACAAATCAGTGGATACCATGATCAATATTTGAGCCATATGGCCTGCTCCTACAATTGAATGAATGTCTATAGTCAACTTTGTTTATGTGCCCATGATTTTCTTAATGTTATAACCACATTTAATAAAACAGTAAAAGGAAACTAAACACAATAAAATATAACATTCTTGTCTTTTTGACAAGGCACAAAGAAAAGGATTTCCTTAGATATTGTGGCTGTGCCCATGACTTTTTTTAAAAAAGAAAAAGAATCAGTATTTATTGAGTACCTACTTAGGCATATGGCTAGATTCTTTAGTCATTATCATCACAACCCTAGCAGGGAGGTAGGGACTATAAATTACAAGGAAGTGGGGGAGGCAGGCAGCAGGGCCATTTGGCCAGGCTGAGGTCTCTGGGTTTTGCTGCTTTTCAGAAGCAAATTATGCAGTCAAGTTTCCCACATTTGGGAAAATCGCAGGGGTCAGCACACCCGGAGTGCAATGGGTGAGCCTCGCCCTAGGAAAACCAATTTTTTAAAAAAATATATTTTATTGATATTTTACAGAGAGGAAGGGAGAGGGACAGAGAGCCAGAAACATCGATGAGAGAGACACATCGATCAGCTGCCTCCTGCACACCTCCCACTGGGGACGTGCCCGCAACCAAAGTACATGCCCTTGACCGGAATCGAACCCGGGACCCCCCAGTCCACAGGCCGACGCTCTATCCACTGAGCCAAACCAGTTTCGGCCTAGGAAAACCATTTTTGTGATCATGGTATCTCCCCTGCCAAGTAAGTAGCCTTTATTAGTTTTAAACCTGTTTTATATAAAACAGAAAGATTTCACAGTCAATTATTTTTTATGCTTCCACTAGTGGTGTGTTTTTGTTTTTTTGTGGTTTTTTTTTTTTTTTTTTTGGTCTTTTTGCCAGTTCTATAATAATACTCCCCAGATTAATCTACATTTTAAAATATTCACAGTTTCATTTACCTTTTTAAAAATACTTTTTTATTGATTTTTAGAGAAAGAGGAAAGGAGAGGTAGAAAGAGAAACATCAATCATGAGAGAGAAACATCCCTCGTCGGCCTCCTGCACACCCCCTACAGGGGATCAAGCCTACAACCCAGGCATGTACTCTGGGAATCAAACCAGCAACCTTTTGGTGCATGGGACGACGCCCAACCAACTGAGCCACACCAGCCAGGGTTATTTACCATTTTTAAAGGTATTATTTAATTAGACACTGAATTTCAGAATTTAGGTCTTGACTAGGAAATAATTTATGTTTAAAAGTAATTTATTTAGCCCTGACCGGTTTGGCTCAGTGGATAGAGCGTCGGCCTGCGGACTGAGGGGTCCCAGGTTCGATTCCAGTCAAGGGCATGTACCTTGGTTGCGGGCACATCCCCAGTAGGAGGTGTGCAGGAGGCAGCTGATCGATGTTTCTCTCCCATCAATGTTTCTAACTCTCTATCCCTCTCCCTTCCTCTCTGCAAAAAATCAATAAAATATATTTTAAAAATAAATAAATAAATAAAAGTAATTTATTTACACACTTTTGATATGTGAAATAAATATTGTTTGTCACCAAATTTCTGTGTATTAATAAATTAAATGTTTTTCTGGTTTGTCTCATTATTTCTAAGCCCCCAGTACTAGTTAAATCTAAAGGCAAGATGAAAGTGTCAAAATGTGGAAGCTATATACCTTATTGTGGTGTTGGATGGGTTTTTTGTTTGTTTGTTAATCCTCACCTGAGGATATTTTTCCCATTGATTTTTAGAGAGTGGAAGGGAGGAAGAGAGACATCGATATGAAAAAGACACATCGATCCATCGGTTGCCTCCTGCATGAACCCCAACAAGGGCCAGGGATCGAACCTGCAACCCAGGTACATGCCCTTGACTGGGAATCAAACCTGAGACCCTTTGGTGCATGTGTGGCTGAAGCTCTAACCATTGAGTAACACTGGCCAGGGCTTGGATGGCATAATTAGTCCCATTTTGCATATGAGGAAACTGAGGTTCTGAGAGGCGAACTAAGTGAGTTAGCTTCCAGACCCACATGAATTCCCAATCTCTGGGAATGCTTTTGTCTCTTGGTTGTGAAATACCCCACCCCTTTCCACAATCGACCAGGACCAGACATCTAACCCAAGCCAAGCCAATCAGACTTCTTCTCCAAGGATTTTAAAAATTGGAATTGAGGGGAGTGAATAGGACTTCTCTAATGGTAAAGTTATGATCCTTGAGACAAAAGAACTACCAAAGGGGAACTACTGAATGAATAAAGCCAACCCATGGGGATGGAGGACAGAGAGCAGAGAGGGTCCTGGGGAGCATTTAAGTCCCTGAGTTGTTACCCCTCATTCTAGATGCCCTAGGATCCTTCCACTAGATGCCCCCTTTTGCCTAAGCTGTGTCAAGCATCTTTTTTTTAAAAAATATATTTTACTGATTTTTTACAGAGAGGAAGGGAGAGGGATAGAGAGTTAGAAACATCGATGAGAGAGAAACATCGATCAGCTGCCTCCTGCACATCCCCAGTAGGTACATGCCCTTGACTGGAATCGAACCTGGGACCCTTCAGTCCCCAGGCCGACGCTCTACCCACTGAGCCAAACCGGTTAGGGCTCAAGCACCTTTTTACAAAGAGCAAAGAGGTCTGGATTGGAGGGTCTAACTCCTAAGCCCATGTCTTTTGGTTGCGGGAGATCAAGTTCACCTGATGCCTCAGATCTTGTCTCTGACAACCTGGGCGTGAGCAGCACAACGGCACTGAACCCTGCCCTTCGACTTCACATGATTCACACATGTATTCAACCACAATCTAACCATGGCATGTGGGAAACTGGCGTTCTTACTGATGTTTTACATTTTGAGATGACACGTGCACCTAAGGGCATGGGTTTGGAAGGAAATGCTACACTCCCAGCTATGTGTCTCTACTAGATTTGGGTGACATGGTGAATAATCAGCCCCATGAAGCCACACCCAGGCAAACTCATATAGTCTTGGGAGGATGGGAAATAAAAACAGAGGAAGTAGAAAAATCTGAATTAAAGGCAAAGGTAACTGGCCTCCACATGGTTATATTATTGCAGCTTCCAAAGTACTTTCCCACACATCATCTTGTTTTGAGACCCATGGAGTCTCTGGAGGCTAGAGAGCAGGTACAGTATTACCCACATTTTACAGAGAAGAAAATTGTGAAGAGATACCTACCACAGTCTCCAGTAGCATAGCAGGTGCTCAATAAACCCATTCATTCATTCATTCATTCATTCATTCATTCATTACATATACCACCAATGCTCAGTGACCATTTGATGAATGAGCATATGTGGCTCAGGGGCATGAAGTGACTCGTCCAATGTGACACAACTAATAAGGGGCAGAGGAGACACTTAAACTTGAGTTGTCTTACTCTGCGCTGCACTACACAAGCTGCATCTGAAACTGAGCAATTCCAACACCTTCATGAATTCATGCATTGCATTTTTGCCCAGAGACCTTCATTCCCCACTGCAAGAGAAAGAGGCACTTCTAATGTCTCCCAGCCCTGTAGCAAGTTCTTCAAATAAATGCTTCTGGTCGTAAAAACAATGAGATAGTCTACCACTGAAAGGTCTTGCTACGTGCCCTTTCTCTCTCTCCCTCTCCCTTCAAAAAAAAAAAAATCAATAAAGTAAGGTCTTGCTACTCAAGCAAGCTGTTTTCAGAAATCTGTGGCCTGAGCACAAAAACGCTCAAGAAAAACAGGATGATTACCTTAGGAACTAGTGAATGATATGGGTAAGACATGCAGCCCCAATCTCTCTTTTTTGCTGCTTTCAATGACAGGAAGCTAATTCAAGGAAACAGGAGGACATTGTCTGTCCTGTGGTGGTGAAAACCCTGCTCTTCTATCAGCAGGCAGTTATATATATATATATATATATATATATATATATATATATATATATATATAAAACTTTTCCCACTGAGCACATGAAGATGATTGATGTTTGTCATTGCTTTATTCCCTTGTCATCAGAAGAATATCAGTTCAGAAATCACACGCAGGAAATAGATCAGAATTTAAATGGGGGCGGAGGCATTGCTGTCACTTGGGGACTCTCTCCCAGCTGAAGGTGCAGAAGCTCTTCCTACAGTCCCGGAGAGGCACTGTCCCTGACTCCCCCCTGCACCTGACAGATGCTTCTGTTCCCTGGGTGGCAGAATCAGCTGGATCCGAATCTCTTCCTCAAATCTGTCTTGGACAATCAGATTCCTGGCTGGATTCCAACCAGACCCAATTCTGAAGAAATGACTGGGATAATTCCCAGGGGCAGGTGCTTTACTTCTTAGGGCTAACTCTTCAAGGTCAGCCAGCATCAACACGGGATGCCCCTGGGCTTTGGGAAACATAAGAACTCAGATTTATCCCAGGCCTCAGGTTGGCTCTGAGTATTTGGTCATTCAAGCCAGCAATCCAGTGAGCGGCTAAGGGTGCAGGGCTAAATGCTGAGAGTGAGGGGGGGTTTAGGCTGTGGCATTTACCCTTGGAAATATGCCCTTAGGGTGTTTATAATCAACAGGAGAGTTAACTTTGTGGCTATGACTATACACTTAAAAATGGTTAAGATAGTAAATTTTATGTATGCGCATTTTACCACATTTTTTAAAAAATGCATGCAGATGAGTATCCTTCCATTCAACTTCATTTACTAAATCACATTACAAATCCATGAAATCAGGCTTAGTTTTTTTAAAACAAATGGTAAGGATAAAATAAAACAAAAACAAAAGCGTACCCCTTTTTAAAATTATTTTAGAAAGAGGAAGAGAAAGAGAGAGAGAAACAGTGATTTGTTGTTCCATTTATTTATTCGTTCATTGGTTGATTCTGGTATGTACCCTGACCAGGGATCAAACCCACAACCTTGATCAAACCCACAATCTTGGCATATCAGGACAGCATTCTAACCAACTGAGCTGCTATCTTGCCAGGGCCCTACCCCGTTTTTGTCTTTTTCTTTCTTCCTTTCTTTTTTAATATATATGTATTGATTTTTTTAATTTTTATTTTATTTTATTTTTATTTTTTTAGAGAGAGAGAGATAGAAACATCGATGAGGGAGAAACATTAATCAGCTGCCTCCTGCATGAGCCCACAACCCGGGCATGTGCCTTGACAGGGAATCAAACCAGTGCCTCTTGGGGCATGGGTGGACACTCACCCACTGAGCTACAGCATCCGGGCCCTCCTCCGCTTTTTTAATGCATTCTATCTGACAGAATCAAGGACAGCCACTGGGATTTTGGCAGATTAGGCCCACTCTCTCTGCAGAACAAAATTAAAAGTTCCTCCTACATTACCCAGCTCTCGAGATCTTTTCTCCTTATTATACAGCACTATTTTAAAAGGAAATATATTTGTAGGACACCAGGAAGGGAGCCATTTGTAAAGGACCAGAACAAATAAAAATTAACTGTGAGCTTGAGAACTATAGAGTTCTACTAACACCCTCGATGTAATCATATATGTGTATTATGCATGCAATTATGTATATCCTTCTATTGTGAGCTGTGATACACCTGAGTCAAGGATTGTGCCTTAGTCTTCCTATATCTGGTGACCAAATGAGGCCAAGATCATGTTAATGTATGTTTTCTTGAAGGCAGGTATGAATGTATCGATCCTCTTTCCCCCCTTCCCCTCTCAAACACATGCACACACACACACACACACACACACACACACACACACACACACACACCAGCCACGTTCCCTAAACCCAGGGTAACTGAATGTCAGGAAGAGAGGGAGAGGGAAAAAATTCATTTGTGAGCCCTTGAGTGTGACAGAATATAATGAACCAAGGCGAATAAAATGAAACAGGAGGGCCTGAGCACAGACATCCTAATAGCTTCTCCTGCAGCACTCCGATGTCTAACGGGTCATTGTTTCCATGTTAGCTCACCAGTCACTAATTAACATCCAATTATCTGGCCAAGTCACAGAGCAGATGCCTGACTCCCGCCAACTCAGAAAAAACAGGGATGTGTGGCAAGTTCTGCACATTAAAGAAGCTTACTGATTGCAGGAAAGTAACCTTTTTGGTGAGTGAAAGGGACAACAGGCTGGATCTCAGTCCCTTATCCTGATTTCCAGTTTGAATCTGAGTGGACTGCAGGTCTGGAAAAAATGATTCTGCCCTCAGAGAGTCTGGAAAAATTATAAGTAGGAAACTTTTTTTTTTTTTAAATTTTTGACCCAAGAACAGGCAGAGCTCACATTCCCTTTCCCATCTAGAGGCCAGCTGCTTCCTTTATTGCAAGGGTTCTCCTCACTTAACTTCCTTGAGCCTCAATTTTGTCACCTGTAAAGTGGGAGAATAGTGCCTACCTCACATGATTGTAGGTAGGATTATATGAGTTAACATGGGAGAAGTAATTAGCACAGAACCTGGCCAGTGTGAGAGATAACACCACTGTCACCACCATCACCTTCATTATTGCAGGTATTTCCAAATGTGTCCTTGCCTCAGTCACAGCCAGCTCTTTGCCAACCCCATTCTCTCTCAGTCAATACTTACTGTTGACTTGGAAATATTTCCCTTGGCTCCTGTTTATGTCCTCTCCACAGATTTTCTCCAAATGTTACCCAGTTAACTTTAATAGCAAGAGCGTTACAAGGTCCTTTTCACAATCCCTCCGCTGCTAGTGATGGTGAACTAGAGCCACCCAGGCTGGAGGTCCTTCTGACTTACACCATAGCTGACTTTGAAAACCTGTATTTGAGAGGTAGTCGTACGGTGACCAAGCATCCCAGGTTGCCTGGGTTAAGGTGGCTCCCAGGATACAGGACTTTTGGCGGCAAATCAGGAAAGTCCTAGACAAACCAGGACAAGGTGATCACCGTGGGCAGAAGAGCATTATGTAGGCTCTGAAGTCTGGATTCAAATTCTGATCCTGCCACTTTCTAGCTGTGTAATCTTGGACAAGTCACATATACTCTCTGAACCTCAGTCTCCTCATCTGCAGAATGGAAATCATTAAAGTACCTACGTAGGATTGTTGTGAAAATAAATGATTTCACAGCTCAGGACAGTGCTTGGCACGTCGCCTGTGCATATTATATGTCACCTATTACTGATTCAAAGTTGTGGAACTTGAAAGCATAATCCAAATGTACAATACAGTTTCTTTTGACCAGATATAATCCAGCCTGGAAATGCAACTAAATTTTGTTTCAGTACTTCCCTTTTAACTGGAGGTACAAAAGCAGAATAAGCCAATGTTTTATTCCCTCTAATCGTAAAGTCCAAGCTTAATCTTTGGTGCCATGTTGGTTTTAGTTCAAATCACCTACACACGTTTGCTATATGTGTCTATCATCACTGGCCAGGAGCCCATCATGGCTAATGTTGATCATAACCACTCCCAAGCAAGCCCTTGATCCTGAACCAAGAAACAGCCAATCACCTTTATTATACTGTACTATTCTAGCATCATGAACCAGGACAAAGTAGCCCTCCTTTAACCAGAAAACTCCATTATTCAGAACCTCCTCTACTCCCAAACACTCTAGTTTATCAAGGAATTCCTGTACTAGGGAAGCCAGTCCTAGGGATACATTTATATCACAACTAGAGGCTCCATGCACAAATATTCGTGCACTCGGCGGGGGGGGGGGGGGGGGGGAGGGGGGACGGAGACGGGGTCCCTCAGCCCAGCCTGTGCCCTCTGGCAGCCCAGGAGCCCTTGGGGGATGAGGCAGGAGAGGCTCTTGGAGCTGTCAGCCGGACCTGTGCTGGCAAAACTCCCCCTGTGGAAGCACACTGACCACCAGGGGGAAGCTCCTGCATTGAGCGTCTGCCCCCTGGTGGTCAGTGCGCATCATAGCGACTGGTTGGTCCAGTCATTCCGCCATTAGGGTCAATTTGCATATTACCCCTTTATTATATAGGAAGGTAAGACAGTTGCTATGGTTTGAACTCTGTTCCTCCAAAAGATACTGCAGTTAGGACTCTGTACCCAATTACAACATGTGGGCACTTCCCCCCCCATCACTGGATACATCTGTCTATGAAAAACGTGATCCCCTGTTCATTCATTAAACAAATGCTTATTGAGCATTTTTACGTTTTTTGTTTCTTTTTCTTTTTTAAAAATGTTTGGTGTGTTTTTTGTTTGTTTGTTTATATCAAGCATCTTTAAATGTAAGACACTCTTGCAGGCACTGACGGTAGACACTGGAAAACAAGAGAGAAGTGTCTCTGCCCTCACGGAGGTTCTAATGTAGCCAGAGAGACAGACAAACAAGCAAAAAGGTAAGTAAACAGGGTGACGTTAGGTAGCAATAAGGGCTGTGGGAAGTATAAAGCAGGGCGATGATTTTATTCAGAGTTTATTCGAATAAAATGTATGAGCCCGCCAAAACCGGTTTGGCTCAGTGGATAGAGCGTCAGCCTGCGGACTGAAGGGTCCCAGGTTCGATTCTGGTCAAGGGCATGTAACTTGGTTGCGGGCACATCCCCAGTAGGAGGTGTGCAGGAGGCGGCTGATTGATGTTTCTCTCTCATCGATGTTTCTGACTCTCTATCCCTCTTCCTTCCTCTCTGTAAAAAATCAATAAAATATATTAAAAAAAAAAAAGATGTATGAGCCTAAGCCTAACCAATGGACACAGACAACAGGGGGGGTGAGGGCATGAGTGGGGGGATGGGGGGTAATAGGGGGATAAGGACACATATGTAACACCTTCATCAATAAAGAAATTTAAAATAATAAAATAAATGTAAAAAGAATCATTAAAAAAAAAAAAGATGTATGAGCCTGTGCGATGGGCCAAGCACTGTGCTAGGTGCTGGAGATACGTCAACAAGCAAACCCCGGCAGAGACCCCTGCCCACTGGATCTAAGAATCGGCCATCAGGGAAGCCTCTTTGAGGAAAAGACTTTTGAGCTGAAGGGGAAGACTCTCCAAGAACCTGGCAGGAGAACAGCAGATGCCAAGGCAGGAAGGTGGCTTCCAGCAACAGAAAGGAGGCCAGTGGACCTGAAGCCAAGCAGGAGGCATCTGACACTTTCTGGAAAAATCTACCAAGTTCCCAAACTTCTAACCTATAGTTGGGCAGAGGAGTCCTGGGGCACTGGGCATGGGAATGCAGATGGAGGCTGGGAAGGTTTTCACTTCCTTCTTCTACTCGCCCACTTTTCCTGTGCCTGGAGCTGAAAACGGACTTGTCCAGCTTCCTAATCCAAAACTCCAAGGAAAGTGAGAGTTTAGATGAGGAAAAACTAGTGTGCCACCACCCAGAGGGTGAGGAGCCAGTCATCCTGCAAACGTTGGAGGCTTCCCCTGCCAGATGCATCGCCTCTCCCTTGCGGGAGGGAGCTGAGCCACCGAGGCAGAGTGCTCTAACTGTTACATTAGATTTTTCCAGCTTCCAAGCCCAGCCACCTCTCACTTCTCTGCTGTGTTTCTTTCTTTCTCTCCCCATCCCCCCCGCCCCCCATCGTTTCTGCTTTGTTGGAGCTCAGAATTTATTTCTGCCTCCAGGTGCAGAACCCTGTGAGATAAGGTGTGTTTTGATCTGCTTTGATTGCTTCTGTTTGTTTTCTCCACGTAGAGAATTCCCTCACCCCCAAGCAGCCTAGACAACGCCTTTCCTTCTGTGTATTTCCCACCTCTGGGTGTGAGGCTGTCGGGTCCTACAACTGGCAAAGAAAGGCATCTCTACAAGGGCGGCCTCTCTGCAAAGGTGCAACATGAAGCTGTTGGGAGTAATTTGCACTGGAAGTAGATGTTGGAGGTGACTCCCTGATTTGCAGCTCCCTGGCATTTCGCACGTGATGAAACTCACTGGTCCTCATAAGGGGCCAGGTCAGTAATTCATTCTCTCTCTCTCTCTCTCTCTCTCTCACACACACACACACACACACACACACACACACACACACACACACACGCAAGGAAAGGATTTGCCACCTCTCCTTTTACTTCAGAGGAAAATGAGTTCAGATCCACATTCCAGAGTTGGCAGGCAGGGTCAGGGTGGGTCAGGACCTGCACTTCAGCAGCCAGGACACTCATCGTGGGGTAAGAATGAACCACCCTCCCTCGCCCCAGGGCTCAGCACTTCCTCTGCTTTCCCGTCACTTCTGGGAAAGGCTCTCCTACCAGGGAGTGCTGAGAAATTCGCTTTGTATCCTAAATTGCAAGCTCTTTCATCCACCTGGGATGGAGAGGTGCCAAGGTGAGAACTTGGAAGGAGCCCGATTTTAAGTTCTGTTGGACAGTTGTCCCTGGAAATGGCTTCAGGTTTCTAGAGGCTGGTGGAGTCAATACAGTCTGTCCTGATGAACAACCTTGAGAGGGTGTTGTATGCAGAGAAACGGGAACCCAGAGGAGCAGAGACCCCAGTTCCCAGTCCTGGGAAGAGATGTGGGGTCACCAAAGCTTAGAGAGGCTTCAGCCAGCCCTGTAATCAGCCAGCCCTGCTCCCTGGCTTTGACGGGGACTATTGATTGGTGCTGACTGCTTCCCAATCTCTTGTAAAGGGCAAGCCCCCACTCCCACCTTCCATGTGGTTGGTTGCCCTTTAAGGTAGAAGTTTGGAAACCACCCTCAGAAAAAATAGTAATTCAGAAACCACTCAAGACCCTCTGCCATCCATATCCTCAACCTCGAAATATTTTCTATACTTATAGAACACTTCACAATTTCCACAGCCCTTTCCCCATAAATTATGGTTTTGAATTTCATGACAAACCCTTGAGTTAACCGGGATTATCAGTCCCCTTTCACTGCAGACGAAACTAATGCTCAGAGAGGTTAAGTAAGTTGTCCAAGGTCAGCCAGCTAACAGAGGAAGTGGTGAAATTGGGACACGGCTCCAGGCAACTATCAGATCTTGATGGTTGGCAAACAGAGATCACACATGCTTAGGTTGGCCTGGGAAGACGTGGAGCAGGCTTCCCCACCAAGGCTGGCAGAGCGTGCTCCCAGGGACAGCCTCGTTACAGTGATTAAATCGTTCTGTGTCAGTGACAGATTGCAAGACTGGGAGGCAGGTGGACTATGAACTCAAGAGCACCTCTGGGACAGCCCAACCAATGTAAGTCATCCATCACCAGGAGCTGGCAGGACCTGATGGGCTCCTCCGGCACCTCTGGGGACAAGACAGCCACGGGCTCTGATGAGCCAGATGTTAGCTACCGCCATTTGCATCTAAAGGTCCTCATTTTTTGGCATGAATTGATGGAGGAGGCATAAAGGGGTGGTATAATGGGGTTGGCACTTTTGATTCCTTTTTGACCCCGATTTAGAGCAGTCTCCAGGGAAAAGTTCCCCAAAGGTTAACGGACTTCAGGTGATGAGCAGGAATATAATTAGACAACTTGGTCAAGAAGCATCAGAGGCCTGTGGAGGACAGTTTGGCATGAATGAATTTATCCTACAAATATATGCTTCCATGGGCCACATGGAACATTCACAGAGACATTCATTGTAGTATTTGTACATATACAAGCATACCTCAGAGAGAGTTTAGGTTTGATTCCAGACCACCACAATAAAGCAAATATCATAATAAAGCAAGTCACATAAACTTTTTGACCTCCCTGTGCATATAGAAGTTATATTTACACTACACTGTAGTCTATTAAGTGTGCAATAGCATTGTGTCAAAAATGTACATACCTTAATTTAAAAATACTGTATTGCTGCCCAGCTGGCATGGCTCAGTGGTTGAGCATTGACCTATGAACCAGGAGGTCATGGTTCTATTCCCAGTCAGGACACATGCCCTGGTTTCGGGACCGATCCCCAGTGGGGAGCGTGCAGGAGGCAGCTGATCAATGATTCTCTCTCATCATTGATGTTTCTATCTCTCTCTCCCTCTCCCTTCCTCTCTGAAATCAATAAAAATAGTTTCTATCTCTCTATCCCTCTCTTTCTCTCTCTCTCAAAATCAATGCAGGAATATATATATATATATGAAGCAAAGAGCAGTAAAAGGAGGAATGCCTGTATTGAACAATATCTACTAAGCACTCACTGCAGCTAGAGCAGGAAATACGCCTCATGAGCTTTTATTCTGGAGAGGAAACATTTATTCATTCAATAAATCTTTACTGAGTACCTCCTATCTGCCAGACATTGTTCTAAAATAAGATACAGGTGCCCTGTTACATTTGAATTTCAGATAAACACAATATTTTTTGTACTATAACTATATCCCAAATGGCCTGCCCTCTTGGGACCTAAGTATAAAACATACATATATGAAAAAAGTATTTGCCCAGCCAGTGTTGGTCAGTGGTTAAGCATCAACCCATGAACCAGAAGGTCACAGTTCAATTCCCAGTTAGGGCACACGCCCAGGTTTCAGGCTCTGTTCCCGGTGGTGGTGGGGAGGGGGGAGGGTTGCAGGAGCCAGCCCATCAATGATTCTCTCTTATCATTGATGTTTCCATCTCTCTCTCCCTCTCCCTTCCTCCCTCTGAAATCCATAAAAAAATATTTTTAAAAATTATTCATGGTTTACCTGAAATTCAAACTTAACTGGTAAGCCTGTATTTTAATTTGCTAACTCTGACAACCCAATTCTAAGAACATTGTTTGTAGGAGCTAAAGTTCAGAAACAACCTAAGTAAGTGTCTATCAATAGAGGATTTGTTAAGTAAATTATAGTAAATCCAAACAACGGGAATGGTTACCAAAAAAGCAATAATGTAAATCTATGCAATGACTTGGAATTTTCCAAGATGTATAGTTAGGTTCAAAACAGCGTAGAAGTTATCCCACCATCTGGTAAAGAAAATAAATATATGGCGATAAGTACATATAAGTTTCTCAAAGCACACATGCCCAGAGATGGGTGGCAGTGCTTACTTCTGTAGGAGGGGAGCAAGAAAGCTAAGGGATAGCAAGGGTGCCACAAGGCACACTTTTGAATTTAAATATATCCATACATTACTTCTTTTTTAAACAAATACTTTATCTTTTAAGAGATCTTGGCTGGTAGGGCTATAAGAGTCTTGGATAGAGTCACCATAGCCTCCCTGATGGTGAGGGTCTTCAAAGGTCAGGATTTCAGGATGGTCCTCGAGGCAGGAGAAAGGACAGAATGACCTTGCAGGGTCACTTGAGTTCAAGATCAAGAACCATGCATGGCCTACCCACAGGATCGGATACATGATCTTCAGGGCCCAGTGCAAAATGTTGACCCCCTTGCTCATAAATTAAGAATTTCAAAACGGTAACAGCAGAGCATTAAATCAAGAGTGGAAGTCTTTCTAAATTCGGGGCCTTGCTTGACCGCACAGGTCACACGCTCATGGAGCCAGCCCTGCACGCGCGCGCACGCGCGCGCGCACACACACACACACACACACACACACACACACACACACACACACCAGTGGGGGCATAGAGGCCGTTTTGCTGCAAGACATGCCCGCCCTGCAAAGCAGAGAAAGCCCACGGCAGCTGGTCGCTGTCCTTGCATAAGGACGCACAGAACGTGATTCCTCGCAGAGCTCTTTTCCACACTCACCGCTGCTCGGGTCATGAGCTCAAAAGAGAAACCGAAGCAGTAAAATAAACATAGATCAAAGCCAACCGTGTTCATAAAATGGATCCAAAGGGTCAGTGTGGCCTGGCAGGCAGGACATTAGCATTCAGACAGCTTTAGTATCTTCCTGGACAAATTACACAAATTGCTGTCAGAGGTACCCCAAAGTTCACACAAAAGATGCCTCCTGACTCATTTAATTCCCATTTCCCCAGCAGTAAATTATTAACCGAACAAGCTGGAGCTGGTACAGCTGTTGTTCCAACATAGGCCTTATGTCTGCACAGAAATCTTGCTCAGTAATCTGTCCTGGAAGAGACCCAGCGCTAAACCCTCTCTCCCTGAGCACAGCACCCAGCTGCAAGGGAGGAATCCTCCACACGAGTCCCTCTTCCTTTTGGACTGGGGTGCAGAGTCCCCACTGAGGGACCAAAGGTGGTCCTGCAGCCTCAGAGCAGCACTTCCTAACCCAGCGGTCAGTGACCTCATAAGGCCAAGGACGCCAGAGGGGCCCACAGAGGCCGCGGCTGGGTGGGAAGGAAAAGGGGGGAGGAAGGACAAGGAAAGAAAGAGACTGCGTGAAATGAGAGCACAGGCTGAAGAGGGGAGGGGACAGAATGAGGGAGAGAGAAGAAATAGAAGCTTTGGGAGAAAGTATATAGTTCCAAAGAGCAGCTTCCACCTCGTCACCGCCCCCATCTCAACTTCTAGAAGTCCTTTCAGTCCTTGAGGCTCAGCTCAGAGGACACAGCCTCCAGGGAGCTTTCACTGATTCCCACAGAACAATGTTGCTATAAAAAGAAGTAATAACAGCTGACGATGGTGGAGCGTGATGGAAGGATTCCCTATCCTGACGATGGGAGTAGTTTTTTTATTTTATTTATTTTTTTATTTTTTTTAATATATTTTATTGATTTTTTACAGAGAGGAATGAAGAGGGAGAGCGAGTTAGAAACATCGATGAGAGAGAAACATCAATCAGCTGCCTCCTGCACACCCCCCACTGGGGATGTGCCCACAACCAAGGTACATGCCCTTGACCGGAATCGAACCCGGGACCCTTCAGTCCGCAGGCCGACGCTCTATCCACTGAGCCAAACCGGTTTCGGCATGGGAGTAGTTTTATAAATCTATATATGTGTCAAAATTTATAGAACTACCCACCGGGACGGCTATAATCAAAAAGACGTAATAGCAAGTGCTGGTAAGGATGTGAAGAAATTGGAACCCTCATATGTTCCTGGTAGGAATGTAAAATTCTGCAGCCTCTTTGGAAGACATCTGGCAGTCCCTCAAAAAGTTAAACATCGAGTTCCCATATGATTTAGTAATTTCAGTCTTAGATATATGCTGAGAGAATGAAAACATACATACACACACACACACACACACACACACAAAAAAAAAAAAAAAAAAAGCTTGTGTACAAATGTTCATAGCCGCATTATTCACCATGGCCCAAAAATGGAAACAACCCAAGTGTGCATCAACTGATGAACGAATAAACAACATGTGGTAACGATAAAATATTACCTGGTCATATAAAAGAACGAAGTATTGCCCTGCCCAGTGTGGCTCAGTTGGTTGGGCATTGTCCTGTGCACTGAAAGGTTGCCGGTTCAGTTCCTGGTCAGGGCACATGCCCAGACTGCAGGCTCGATCCTCATTAGGGGGTGTGCAGCAGGCAGCTGATGGATGATACTCTCTCATCATCGATGTTTCTCTCTCTCTCCCTCTCCAAGTAATGGGCCCAGATCCCAACCCTCAGCCTCCTTCCCTGCCTCCTCTGTTCCGGGTCCTGTGGAATGAATAGTGAGGTTCCCGGTGTTTCACCTCTGATCAACCCCTGAGGGTAGTGATTCCCAGACCTAGCTGCTTCCCAAATCCCTTGAGAGAACCCTTCCCACTTCCCACTCAAGGATTCCTGATCTAAGGAATCAGAATCTCCAGGGCCTGGGGCCTGGGAATCTACAGTTTTTAACCCCCTTCAGGTAAGGATGAGGCTCACCTAGGTTTAGAACCCACCGCTTCAGGGTTCATAAGATCACCCAGGGGTGCTTGTTAAAGATTCCAGCCTCCTTGGGTCTGGTGTTAGGGCCATAGAATTTGCATTCCAACCAGCATGGTGTCCGCAGAACACTCTAAAGGGGACTTTGGGAACTGGGAAAGGGTCTCTGCAGCCACGGCTTTTCCAATTTAATCCAAAATAGATTAAAAACCGGCTCTTCCTTCTTCCCAGAGGAACCAACTACACTTCCTGTAAATCCAGTTTTCTCGTCTAGCTCCCAAACATTAGCATAAAAACATTGGAGAGTGAAGGAAAAGGAGAACAGCTTTTCAGCCCAGGAGAAAACTCCCCCTCCTCATCAGAAGGGGTGCTGCGTGGACAGCATGACAGGTGGTGTTTATCTGCAATCATGGGCTATTCACCAAACTCCCAAACCACCTCTTAAATGCAAATTGTTCATCAGCGTCTTCACTTAGCCACTCATCCTGGGAATCGATGGCGGCAACTTAAATTGCCTTTCCCGCCCCCTTTCCCAAATCAAACTCCTAAAGAGCCAGCAGAGCCTGGAAGCCACACAAAGGCACCACTTTCTGTATCACTGGACAGGACATCACCCTGGGGGTGGACCCCCGGTCCCAGGACTTAAAACAAGGGTTTGTTTACACAGGCAAAATCACAAAGATGTTTTTACATAAGTTCTAATATATTTATCCCTTTATTGGAGGTGGGAAGAAAGAACATTTTACTTTTGAATGATGGCCATCTTCCTACCTTACTGTCCACTGCATACTTATCTGTGAGCAGGAATCTGGAGTCGCAGCCCAGAGCAAATAAATCATTTGTCTAACTAAATGTCCTTACTGCAAGTTCAAAAACCCATGTCCTTGGAGACAAAGGTGTAGTAAAACCAGTATCTCTATGTCATGATCTGCAAACAAAAACCACTAAGTGAAGACACGCACCATGGGATTACAATCACAGTGGGAAAAATATTTTTAATATTTTAAAAAACCTATTAAATTGACAAAGACTAAAAGGAGCTAACAATGCCCAGTGTTGGCAAAATTTGAGAAAGAAGGCAACTTGACAGTTGTGTCACAAGCCCTAAAAATTAGGCATATCCCATGCCCCAGCATTCAGACTTCTAGGAATTTATCCCAAGGGCGGGTGGTGGGAAGGTACATAGATATTACTTGCAGTAATATTTGTAATATTTTTAAATGGAAATGACTTAATAATGTTTAAAGGAAGACAATACAAATTGTAGACATACAATGGGAACCTAGTAAGCTCTTCAAAATAATGCTATAGAACAGGAATTGGCAAACCACATCCAATGGCCAAAGGTGTTACCGGATAGGGGACTGGCCCTGAGTGGGTCTGCCTAGAGCCAGCCAGTGGTATGGATAGTTCTTGACTTTGGGCAGGAGAGAATTCCCAATATGAGTCCAGATGATTGAGAATACGTTTATTAAAGCTGGGGACAGTGAGCCCTAACCGGTTTGGCTCAGTGGATAGAGCGTCGGCCTGCGGACTGAAGGGTCCCAGGTTCGATTCCGGTCAACGGGGCACATCCCCAGTGGGGAGTGTGTAGGATGCAGCTGATTGATGTTTCTCTCTCATCGATGTTTCTAACTCCCTATCCCTCTCCCTTCCTCTCTGTAAAAAATCAATAAAATATATTAAAAAAAAAAAAAAAGCTGGGGACAGTGAAACAAGGAAGGCCTTAGCATAGAAGAAGCAACAGGAGAGCCCAGGCTGGGCTGCTTTCATTTTCTAAAACTGTTATAGGAAAGGGATGGACTGAGGCAGGGTGGCTTTAGCTCGCTGGGAAGTCAGAGAAAAGGGACCTCAGAGACTGGTTCGGGAGGTTAGCCCAGGACGCGCTGCCACTGCCCATTGCTCCCCTGGTTGCAAGTCATGGGGTCCCTTAGAGTTTAGGAGATGTGTGCCTGTGGGGGAAGATGAAGAGGAAGGGAAAGGCACAGGTGTGCTCCCCAGAGGGAGAGCAAGATGGGTCCCTTGTCTTAAGAGTTGTTATCTCCATCCTTTCAGGGGCCAATTCGTTGATTGCGATAAACCCTCCCAGACACGGAGCACGTGCTGGCACCCCAGGCTGCGACCCGGTGGAGGTTCCTGTGTGTCTGCAGCCCTTTGCTCCTGGTCCCCTTCGCCTGGTACACAAGTTCTGAAAGAGCTCGGCTTTCCCTGCTCAGCATGTTCCTAACTCCTGCTGGAAAAAGGGGACCCAAGAAACACAGTTCACAAGAACACAGATCTGGATCTGCCTGGCCCAGTGTTCCTCCACTTGGGGCAGATGTCTTCAGTATCTCCGCTTCCTAAGGGGGGAAACTGAGGCTGAGAGAGGCCCCAGGAGGCACTGGCCATGTCTGCAAACATCTTTACTTTGCGTGGCTCCAGTCTGCAGGGGTCTGGGAGGAGGAGGAGTCTTCAGGCGTAGAGGTCAGGGATTCTGCTAAACACCCTACAATACACAGGGCAGCCCCACAACAGAGAATTATCTGGCCCCAATGTCGTACTGTCGAGGCTGAGAAACCCTGATCTCGAACGACGACCGAATGTGTGGAAAGGATAGATCTCCAATCCACAACCTCTCTCATCTTAGCCAACATCGGTGATGCGGTGTGTGTAAGACAGGTTTTCCAATGTCAAGTAGCAGAAACTATGTTGAAACTCTCTTGAGCATAAAACGTTTATTGCTCAAATAAAATAAAGAGTTGTTATCTCTCTCGAGATGGAAATCTCAGGGGAGAGTTTCAGCAAAATATTCATTATTTTCCAGGTGCGCTCTTTCAGGGTCTTCATTGATTGCTCAGCACCAGGGGGATCACTAGTCATTGCAGCTGGGCCTGGAGCTGAAGTACAGCTGAGGCCTAGATGTTATCTCTAGGGAGGTGACCTTCTGTATCTGGCTGTAAATTTCTTGGCCAGTTTGTTCAGCTGTCTCAGTTTTCCTATTCTACTTGCCAAGGAACTTTCCTAGCTTCTTACTACCCTGCCTCAAATGGACCTGCCTCCTGCTTTGATAAATAAAGTTTTATTGGAACATAGCCATGCTCATTTTTTTTTTATATTTTATTGATTTTTTACAGAGAAGAAGGGAGAGAGATAGTTAGAAACATCGATGAGAGAGAAACATCGATCAGCTGCCTCCTGCACACCTCCCACTGGGGATGTGCCCACAACCAAGGTACATGCCCTTGACCGGAATCAAACCTGGGACCTTTCAGTCCACAGGCTGACGCTCTATCCACTGAGCCAAACCGGTTTTCGGCACCATGCTCATTTTTTTTGTGTGTTGTCTATGACTGTTCTCATGCTACAATGCCAGGGTTAAGTAGTTGCAACAGACCTTATGGCCTGCAAAGCCTAAAATATTTACTTTTATGTATGTATGTATGTATGTATTTAAGAAAAAAAGAGAAACATTGATTTGTTGTTTCATTTATCCATGCTTTCATTGGTTGCTTCTTGTATGTGCCCTGACCAGGGATCAAACCCACCACCTTGACATATCTGGATGAGCTACTGGCCAGGACAAATATTTATTATCTTGGCCTTAATAGAAAAAGTTTGCCAACCTCCACTATAGAAGAATATTTCCTAACAAAGACAAATGTTTATGATATGTTGTTAAGTGAAAATAAAACATCAGGCCACCATATAGAACCATGTTTGTTATGCATAGACATAAGCATGAAGAAAATTCAAACAACAATGGTTCTCACAGGTGGTGGAATTATGGGTAGTCAGGTGTGTCCCGATGTTTCCGACAGGCTTTTTTATTATTTACATCGTCCTTAGGAATGTCCTGCATTTCTTTGTAATTGGTAAGAGGGAGGAGGAAAAATAAGAATAACTGGGAGTTGGATCATTCTTTGGTCCGGCTTCAGTGCCATTCATTTCCTACTCTCTCCTCTTGACCCTTACCTCAAGCCCCAACCCCCAATCTTCCTCAACCCCCATCCTCACCCCAATCTTGCCTTACTTTGCAAAATTCCTGCTCTGAAGAAAAAGAGAAGGATTCCTTTTAATGTGGCAGGGACCAAAGCAGCATTTGCACCTGGAGACGCAGCGTGGTGAGAGTGAAGAAGGAGTGGAGAGGGAGAAAGAAGGGAAGGAAGTGGTGTGGGGTTTTTTAATTGATTTTTTAGAAAGAGGAAGGGAGAGGGATATAGAAACATTAATGAAAGAGAAACATCTATTGGCTGCCTCCTGCACACACCCCTCCCCCACCCAGGGATCAAGCCCACAACCCTGGCATGTGCCCTGACCGGGAAATGAACCAATGTCCTCCTGGTTCATGGGTCAATGCTCAACCACTGACCCATGCCGGCCGGGTGGAAGTAGGTTTTTTATGGGTTTTGGCTCTGAACTAAAAAGACAAGCCTTTGTAACTTACGTATTCAAGGCCCTAACCAATTCTCCAAACCAAACTGCATTGCCACAGTCTAGGACACTCGTAAGCCCTATGCCAAGGTTGAAACCCGAGTACTATGCATCATCACAATATTATAAAGGGCTCCCTTTCATGTACACATTCAACAAACTGTTCCTGAGCACTCACTAGCACCAAACAGAGGCCTACGTCAAAACTGCAGATAAACTTGAACTTTAAAATAGTAATAATGAGCTCAATAATAAAACGTTTATGCTTGCCCAGCACATTACAGTTGTCAAATCTCTTTTACACATTTGCCATTCTATTTCTCTTTAATCATTCAATGTATAAAAAATTAGACATTATTAAGTATCTACTGTGTACATGGCCCCACAGGAAATGTAAAAAATATAGGCATAGTTGATTAGAGTGTCATCCCAATACACCAAGGTTGTGGGTTCGATCCCTGGTCAGGGCACATACAGGAATCAGCCAAAGAATGCATAAATAAGTGGAACAACAAATCGAAGATTCTCTCTCTTTTTCTCTCTCTAAAATCAGTAAGTAAAAAATTATGTGTGTGTGTGTGTGTGTGTGCGTGTGTGTGTGTGTGTGTGTAGCACAGTGGCCCACAATCAAGTTGAACATCCGAATCACCTGGGAAGCTTGAAAAAATATTCAGATATCAGAACCTCCAGGGGGTGCTGCCAGGGAATCTGGTTTTTGAAGCTCCCCCAGCCAGCTCTCCCATATGCAAGGCGATAAGTCCAACTTATTCCAATAGGTGGTTCTGGAATTTGCCTGCACAGTTAGAATCACCTGGAGAGTCTAAGCAAGTCCCAGTCCCCAGTCGGACACCCAGGTTAAATGGAGTGTCTGTGGGGGAGACCCAGGCACTGGCATTTCCTGAAGCTCCCCGGGTGATCCCAGCATGCAGCCAAGCTTGAGAACCACTGAGCTGGAGGAATGCAGAGGTGATAAGAGGGTAGGCTAGGGTGGACACGGAATGTTTCTGCAGGAGGTGGGATCTGAGCCATGACTTCAAGAATGAGCAGAAAAGAAGACAGGAATTTGAGGGTGGAGAACAGCATGAGCACATGTTTGGCTTGGGCAAAAGCTTCGTCATGTAATAAGAAATCAGGCTGGGAGTATAGGGTGGGGCCAGATCCTGAGGGGCCCAGAAGGCTAAGTAAGGGATTTAACTCATTTGTAAGAGACCGTCATAGATCTTGAGAAGTTCTTGGCGAAGATAAACCTGGGAGTAAAAAGCAAGTACATAGAGAAAGGCTGGAGTCAGCGGGACCAGATAAGAGGCTGTTAAAGAGTTACTAAAGTGATAATACCTAGTAATGGAGAGGATACAGAGATGGACTTTCTCACGTACTGCTCGTGGGGTATAATGTGGTACAGCCTTTCTGAAAGTCAGGGCAGCCCCTGCCCTTTGGGTGCCTTTGTGAGGATGGACACAAGACACCCCTACCTCCAAACAGACACAATCCCATGCCACAGTGTGTGCCTTGGCAAGCATTCAATTTTCAGCCCCATCTTGTTCCCCTTAACACTAGCCCCATGTGTCACAAACAGCCCTCACAATTGTCTGCAGCAGCCTTTCTACAGGGCAAGTTCACACGGTGGTAGGACTGCACACCATCAGTCTCAGCTGTGGAGCGTTTAGGGCTTGTTCCTGCACGGGTTCACTCACCATGGAGCTGCAGGTGTCTTGGAAGTGCCTAAGGAAGCAGAGAGGCTTCTGCAAGAACTTGGACACAAACAGAGCACAAGTGGCAAGCATCCTTAATACAGTAGATATTTCCCCCTTCTGCCTGTATTCAAAACCCCGTTTTGTCATGCACCCATGTGCCCAGCACCGAGGATGACTTGGGATTGGTAAGCTATTTCTGGTAGTAATTGCTGTTTCCTTTGCTAGAGATTGGTCCAAGGGAGCATTTAACAGGCCTAGCTACCAATAATAAGAGGATTTGCATTCTTTCAAAAGAGAGGTATGTGAGCCCTAACCAGTTTGGCTCAGTGGACTGAGCGTCGGCCTTCGGACTCAAGGGTCCCAGGTTCGATTCTGGTCAAGGGCATGTACCTTGGTTGCGGGCACATCCCCAGTAGGGGGTGTGCAGGAGGCAGCTGATTGATGTTTCTCTCTCATCGATGTTTCTAACTCTCTCTCTCTCCCTTCCTCTCTATAAAAAATCCATAAAGTATATTAAAAAGAAAAAAAAAAGAGAGAGGTGTGCGAAGCCCTTTTGCTGCCACCAAGAACCTCCCCCCGCATCCTATCCACCCTCATTCTTGTTTCCTGTTTGGAAGGCTGTTGTGTGAGGATGTAATGGTAGAATCCTGGAGCTGTGGCAACTACTTTGCAACCATGAAGAATCTCAGAGATTCTCAGAGAGCTAAGAGAGTCCCAGAGATTCTGATCAGTACCCTGACCTTGCTGAGCTAATTAACTAACCACCTACCTTCAGACTTCACGTTTTGTGAGACAATCAAATGCCTTTACATTTTAAGTTACTGTCCTTCAAGTATTGTATTACTTGCAGCTGAACATCTGACGGTTGCAAATTAATTTGTTCAACAAGAACCTAATGGGCTCCTACTTCATACTAGGGATTCAAAGATGAATGTTTCCAACCCTCTGGGAGTTTAAATTCTGGAGAGGAAGACAAACAGTTAAAACAAATAACTGGGATATGAATAAAGTACTGCAGTATGAGGAGGCAAATTTACTTAGTCTGAGAATAAGAGGATATATAGATGGGGGTTTGTGCTAGACGTTAGGTTTGAAGGATATTCAGGTGAAGATGTCTGTGATGCTACAAGCGAGAGGTATGAATTAAACATATCAAGTTGGGAGGCATCAGCAGGTAGTTGAAGTCATGGGAGATGTTAGTATCTGCCAGTACATCTGTCAGCGATGTTTTCAGCAGGGCCATGCCAAGATTGAAGCATTCACTACATCAGGCTTTACTACATCAAAGCTCCAGGGCAGCATCGCTGGGATTGAGTCTATTGGTCTTCCAGGCTCACAAGATGGATGCTGCAGCTTCAGGTACCATATCCTCACATCTTGTTTAAAGGCAAGAAGGGCCCTGACTGGTTTGGCTCAGTGGATAGAGCGTTGGCCTGTGGACTGAGGGGTCCCGGGTTCGATTCCGGCCAAGGGCATGTACCTGGGTTGCAGGCACATCCCCAGTGGGAGGTGTGCAGGAGGCAGCTGGTCGATGTTTCTCTCTCATTGATGTTTCTAACTATCTATCCTCTCCCTTTCCTCTCTGTAAGAAACCAATAAAATATATATTTAAAAAATAAATAAATAAAGGCAAGAAGGACTACTTCTCCTCACTCATTTTTTCCCTGAAATCCCTCCCACTCAAACTTCTACGCATGGCCCACTGACCAGAACTATGTCGGGTATCTACCCTTAAACAAATCACAGGCAAAGAGAAATTATTTACTGTGATTTATTGAACCAATCATGATTCAGCCCCTGGAGGGTCACCTTCCCTGAACAAAGGGGGGAAAGAGAAAATGATTATTGAATGGGTGACCAACAGTATCTGTCACTCCCTGAGGGAGCCAAGAGAATAGACAAAGGCCTAAGACAGAGAGCTGGGAACTTGTCGACATTTTCAGCTCTGGAGAGAAAAGTGAGAATGGAGAAGAAAAGATCAGAAAAGCAGGAGGAGGGAGTTCCAGAAGACGAGAAAAGAGTTTCCAGAAGGAAGAAGTGACCAACAGCTTCGAACATTATAGGGAGGTCAAATAGATGAGGACAGTTCTGGAGGTCATTCATCTTGGTGAGTAGGAGATCACTCTTGACCTTGGTAAGAGTGTTGCCAAGAACATAAAAACATGTTGAAAGGGGTGAGTGGGCCCAGCTGGTATGGCTCAGTGGTTAAGCATCAGCCCATGAACCAGGAGGTCACCAGGTTGATTCCCGGTCAGGACACATGCCTGGGTTGTAAGTCAATCCTCAGTAGGGGGCATGCAGAAGACAGCCAATCAATGTTTCTCTCTCATCAATGTTTCTATCTCTCTATCCCTCTCCCTTCTTCTCTCTAAAAAATTAAAGCTTTTTTTTTTTTAAGAAGGTTTTAAAAAAATAAAGGGGTCAGTGGGAGGTGAAGAAATCTAGTGTACAGGAAAGAGGGGAAATAAAACATGCAGCAGAGGGAGAAGATTTGAAGGAAAAGCTGTATTGAGCAGAGTCAGCCAGAACCCTAAGCTATAGCTATACCTGATTGGAGCTAAGCAGGAAGACTGACCAGCTTCCTCTACTGCATATTCATCAGGGACCTTCTTGCCAGCTTGAGGAAGAGTGATGAGACAGAAGAGCCCCTCCCTCCCTGGCTCCTTGATTAATTCCCATCTCTGGGGAAGGGGGATGGCATTAAAGAGGAACTAATCATGCTTTCCCACCATCTGGGCAATTATGGTCTCCCATCAGCTGGTACAAAATGAGGGGTTTGTGACACTTAGCGGGAACTCTGCCTCCATCACATCTGGGCCTTAATCTTTTGAATTAGCCAAATCAAGGGAAATTTGGGGATGTATTGTGATCCAAGTGATGGAATAAATAACCGGTGGGCCAGGCTGCACTCCAAGTCTCCCCCTTTTGTGATGCTTAATTGGAGAAGGCTAAAATGGCATGACTGCCTCTGCAGACTTCTTATAGGGAGACACAGGGGTCTGGGCAGTAGGGTTATGACAGGACTGTGACCAGCCTGGGTTCCTCCTGTGGGGTCTTCCTAGAGCTTCCTCATCTGCTGTTCACCCTGGACCCACGAGCTAGAGCAGGGGTGGGGAAACATTTTTCTGCCAAGGGCCATTTGGATATTTACAACATCATTCGCAGGCCATACAAAATTATCAACTTAAAAATTAGCCTGCTGCCGAAACCGGTTTGGCTCAGTGGACAGAGCGTCGGCCTGTGGACTGAAAGGTCCCAGGTTTGATTCCGGTCAAGGGCACGTACCTTGGTTGCGGGCACATCCCCAGTAGGGGGTGTGCAGGAGGCAGCTGATTGATGTTTCTCTCTCATCAATGTTTCTAGCTCTCTATCCCTCTCCTCTCTCTTCCTCTCTGTAAAAAATTAATAAAATGTATTTAAAAAAATAAAAATAAAAATTAGCCTGCTATCTTTGGTCAAACATTTCATTAACTCACCCCTAAGGCAGGGCCAGACCAAATGATTTCCCAGGCCTTATACAGCCTGTGGGCCGGACGTTCCCCACCCCTCAACTAGAGAAAAAGGATATCTCAGGTTGAGCTGAGAGAATCATGCTGGGCAGACAGCCCCCACTCCTCCATAAGTTGGACAGGAGTGATATGAGGATTATGTGAACCCAAAGCCCCTGAGTGTCCCTCTATCTTGGCACCAACCACACAGCATTGGAATCCCCCAGGACTCTCTCTGTCCCACAGACTGTTTGCTGGGCAAGGACCTTATCTGCCTTGTTCACACCAGGGAACTCTATGCCCCGTACCCAGAATAGGGACTGGCAGGGAGCAGTACTCAGGAGTGTTGACCACATGAACAAACACAAATGAATGAAAGACTGAGAGGGTGCAGAGAATATATTCTGATCACAAAACACTCCCCAAAGGCATTTCTCCAGGAACCACCGTGTGTTCATGGGCAGGCATTATGTCACTGGGACGGTGCCTTCTGTCTGATAGGAAGGTAACTGGCTGGGCCCTGGGCCCCTTTAGATTACAAAGCACCTTCACATCAGGTATCCCATGCAATATTCACAAATACTGTTTGCAAACCTCTCTGTGTTGGGCACTTTCCTAAATACTCCAGACACGCAGCAAACAAAACAAGGGTCCCTTCTTTGTACAGTTTACAGTCTAATTTGGGAAGATAAACGGTAACAAAGTAAGCTATAAACCCTTACAAAAATTGTTCAGAGTAGTTACTATTGGTATCCCTATTTTTTAAATGAGGAAACGGAAACATGCAGAAGTTAAGGAATTTGTTCAGTCACATAGCAGGGAAGCAAGAGGCATGGATTTAAATACAAACTGTTGAGCTCCAGAGGCCACACACGCCACCTCTACGCTATTCTGCCTCTCCAGTAATGGCCTCACGGGCTCCTGTGAGAATCAAGTGAGAGAAAAAGCAGTCTATAAACTGTGAGGGACTGTGCGCACGTTGGAGCTGATGATGTGGCTGGCCAGGATCTGCTGAGACAATGACTATGGTGGAAAATCAACCCCCAGTCTCCCACTCACCGCTAGGCCAAGGACTCCTTCTCTGTCACCCTTCAGCTCTGGGTTCTCCAGGATGCTTCAGATGTGAGTATTAGGGGGCCTGAGAGAGGTGCAAAATCATGAATTTAGCTCCCTTCCTGGTGGCTCAGACACCCCGCAGAGACACAGCCAGGAACACTAACTTTCTCCTCAGCCATGTTTTTATTTTGGGACTTTGTCTTGTAGGAACAGAAGTCCTGATGGCAGGGTGACTAAGGCTGGTGAGTCATGTACCTCAGCCTCCTCCATGCACCAGCATCCATCAACCGAGGGAGACAAGAGAGGGGGGAGCATCCCCCTTCCCTGCGTGGGTGCTGGGGAAGCTAGGACTTCCCTTCTGAGAGAGCAGATGGTGGCTGCATGATGAAGATGTGCTGTAGTAACTCACACACATACACACCCACGTGCATGAAACAGGCTCCTGCCTCGAAGAAGGGCTTGTCAGACCTCAGAAAGGGGCACTCAATAGTTACTGGCTGACTGAATGAGTGTTTCAGTGGAAGGACAATAAACAGATCACATTTGCAAAGGACTTTCCGTTTACAAAGCATTGTCCCGTACATTATGAGTTCAAGTAACCCTCCAGAAAAAAATGATGAGGTGTGTGTCACCAGTATCTCAATTACATAAATGAGAAAACGGAAGATCAGAGAAGTAATGTCAATTTTTCAAGGTCTCACATCTGACCCAGGGAAATTCATTTATTGAATTAAATAATTAATTAATGGAGTTGGTGAGCCAGGATTTATAACCATGTGGTCTTCTCCAAATTCAGCACTCTTTTTTTTTTTTAATTTTTTATTTATTGATTTGAGAGAGAGAGAGAGAGAGAGGAAAATAGAGAGACAGAAACGTCAATTTGTTGTTCCACTTATTTACGCATTCAGTGGTTGTTTCTTGTATGTGTCCTAACTGAGATCAAATCTGAAACCTTGGCGTATCCGGATGACACTCTAACCCACTGAGCTACCCAGCCAGGGCAGTACTCCTTCTGCTGTATATGCTGCTACTCTCCTCATGAAGAGTTCAACAGCCCTGACTGGTATCTCTGTTGGTTGGAGCATCTTCCGGTGCACCAAAAGGTTGTAGGTTCGATTCCTGGTTAGGGCTTGTATGAGAGGCAACCAGTTGATGTTTCTCTTTCACTAAAGTCAATTTAAAAAAAAAGATATAGTTAAAGAGATTAGAGCATTGTCCTGATAGGCCAAGGTTGTGGGTTCCTTCCCAGTTCAGGGCACATACAAGAATCAACCAATGAATGCATAAGTGGCACAACAAAACGATGTTTCTCTCTCTTTCAAATCATTTAAGAAATATTTTTTTTAAAATAAGAGTTAAAGAGAGTCTCCTCTGAGGAATTGAAGATGGAGGCAGTTGTGAGAATAGGACTGTGCAGAAGTCTATCCTAGAGGGCGAATGTCACCTTCTTAGCTGATGACTTCCCATGGACAAAGTGACCTGCCCTCCAAGCCCACGGAGCCCTTGCTCTCACAGCCATCCCAGACCACACCAGGTTGCTCTGCTATAACATATCTACTTAAACATCTCATCCCCCCTTAGACAGTGAGCTCCAAGAGCACTGAGCCTTATTTATCTCTGTACCTCAGCAACTGGTATCACCCATGAATGAGTGAATGAATCAATCAATCAATGAGGTGTGTGACAGATTCTCTTCAAAATAAAACAAACAAACAAAGAAACAAAACAATAGCAGCCTGACCCCCAAGATCCTGCCTACTGGTTTAGTAGCAAGGAACTATATAAGTCAGTTCTGAAAATCCATAATCTCTCTCTCTTTCTTACCCCCCATCTCTATCTCTATCTCTGTCCCCCTCCCTTAGAAAGCCCACCAATATTTCGGAGGCTAAATATCAACAGGGCAATCTCAGCTTCCAGAGAGCAAAAGGGGCACACACACCCCAGCTGCTCCACCCCAGGCAGCTCCAAAGCGCTACATTTTCTTTCTTCCTCAAAAGGGCCCAAATAGCAATGCTTCCATCCACGTCTTGGCTCTCCTGCACCTCCCTTTTCCACCTCCCTACAGACAGCATGATGCTGCCACCCTCCCACCCAGCTCTCTGCTATCAGAGCTCTGAACACCCAAAAAGGAAAAACGATTTGTGCTGAGGGAAGACAGGGCCAGGGAGGAAGGGAAGGGCTGTTCGCTGCCAGCTGACGTTCTGCAGACTGAGCTGCCTGCGTTGGTGCCAAGGGCGCGGCTGCCAGCAACATCTGAGAGATGGAGAAGGGGGAAAGATCTCCACAGCACCTCCTGAGTCCTGTCTCAAACTGGCCTGGATTGGCCTCCTCAAGAGGGAGGATGAGATCAAAGGCCCACAGATGATAGAGAACTACAGGAGGTCATACATTTATTCAACAAATACTTCCTGGGCTTGCCAAAACCGGTTTGGCTCAGTGGATAGAGCGTCGGCCTGCGGACTCTCTATCCTGCGGGTTCGATTCCGGTCAAGGGCACATCCCCAGTGGGAGGTGTGCAGGAGGCAGCTGATCGATGTTTCTCTCTCATCGATGTTTCTAGCTCTCTATCCCTCTCCCTTCCTCTCTGTAAAATATCAATAAAATATATTTAAAAAAAAAAATACTTCCTGGGCTCACTACATGCCAAGCAACACGCTCAGCACAAGGCAAGCAGGAGTGAAAGACAGCATACCTGTCCTGAGAAATCTCACATTGGAGTAGGAGAAACGGACAAGTAAACAGGCAACGGTACTGCAGTGCCATCAGAGGGAAGGAAGAGACAAGCACTGGAGACAATAAGAGCTCAAGCGGGTTTCCACATCACCCAGACTCAGAAGGGAAGGTGTAGCCAGAGAGCCTGCCTGGAGGAGGTGACACCCAAAATGCTGAGTGGTGAAGAAAGAGGAGGAATTACATCAGTGAAAATGGGAGGAGAGGCATTCCAAGGCAGCAGGAATAGCCTGTGTGAAGGCAGGGGGCATGGCCAATAAGGGCCATGATTTGGTGCAGTTGAGTTAGAGGTGAAGAAGAGGAATAGTCAGACCAGTGGTCGGCAAACTCATTAGTCAACAGAGCCAAATATCAACAGTACAACAATTGAAATTTCTTTTGAGAGCCAAAAACCGACTTCTGCGCATGGGCCACAAAGTTTCAATCGCACTGTATGTGCACGCCCGCACATGGTGTTTTGTGGAAGAGCCACACTCAAGGGGCCAAAGAGCCTCATGTGGCTCGCGAGCCACAGTTTGCCGACCACTGAGTTAGACTATGAAAGTCTTTGTAGCAGATGCCAAGGAGTTTGAACGTTATTTTAAGGAGCTTATATCAAAAGTTTTTAAAAGGGGGAGGTAACTGATTTGCATTTTGGAAAAATGAGTCTGGCAACCACCTGGGGAACATATTTGCAGGATGCAAGAGGAGAAACTAGGAGACCACTGAGGAAGGTAACCCAGGGACAAATGGTGAGGACCTTGAACTTAGGTGGTTCCCATGGGGAAGAAGAGGAAGACACGGAATCTGTGGGGTATTTAGGGAGTAGAATCACTGGATGCGGTGATGTGACCAGCATTGGGGGTGAGGAGGGGAGAGGGAGAAGAGGATGATGCCCAGGTTCTGACTTGGCTGTTGAGTGGGTCAGATGAAGGTGCCATGAATAGAGATGAGGAATCTGGGTGGTGGAGAAAGTTTAGACAGGAAACAAATGAGTTCAATGTGGGGTCTGCAGACATCCAGGGGGAGATATTCAGTAGTAGGTTAGAGGTAAGGTGTGGGACTCAAGAAGAAGTCTGGACTTGGAAATTAGCATAGCTGCTGTAGTTCAAACCCTGGGTGTGGCCCTAGCCAGTTTTGCTCAGTGGATAGAGCGTCGGCCTACAGACCAAAGGGTCCTGGGTTCGATTCTGGTCAAGGGCATGTACCTCTGTTGCAGGCTCCTCCCCAGCCCGGGCCCTTGTCTGGGCTCATGCAGGAGGCAACCAATTAATGTGAGACATCCATATTTCTCTCTGTCTTTTTCTCTCTCTTCCACTCTCTCTGAAAATCAATGGAAAAATATCCTCGGGTGAGAATTTTTAAGAGAGAGAGAGAGAGAGAGAGAGAGAGAGAGAGAGAGAGAGAGAGAGAGAGAGAGATCATTCTTTAAAAAACAAACAACAACAAAAATCCATGGGTGTGGACGAGATCGCCCAAGAAGAATGTGCACATCTGAGAGTATGTAGACTGTCTCCCTGCCCCCAGGTGTGATGGGCTGAGACAATGTAAGTGAAAGTACTTGTCCTACACGTGGGTCAGAATAGACTCTCAATAAATTATAGTTGAATGAATAGTAGGTCAAGAAAGAATCATGAATAATCATTTAGTATAATGTTTTACTTCCAGACATGATCAACACCATTTCCCTCTTTCTTTCAAAACCTTCTATCCTATTGTCTCCTGATCCTGATCATTGGAATCCTACCAGGATTCCAGCCTTTCCAGGCCTGAGTCCTGATCACCTTGCTGCCTATATTCACCAACCGCTCATCTTCCCTCTTTGCCTCCTACACTCTCCCTTGTCTGATATTTTTAAACTATTTTATTTCCAGACAGTATTCGTCACTGCCATCAGCTGCCTATTTGAGATATTTTCATCAAATATTGTATCTGTGTAGTTAAACCATAACTATGCATAGGGGAAAGCAATGACACAATCCAAAAATGATCAATTCAAATGACATCTAATTGGATTGGGAAGCTGCTTTGGTCCTTGCCTCTAAATATAAGTAAGTTAGATATTCCAAAAATCAAGTTCAAGCAAAATGGCCATATTAGGGGAATTGATAGATGAACTTGCCTAGAAAGTGGACAGTTATTCTATCCAAAGGCCTTCAACATGGTACCCAGCTTTCTATCTAACTATCTTTCTATCCACACATCCATTCCATCTAGATTCTAGTTCATCCATCCATCCTCCAAATCCATCCATCTGTCCACCCATTCACCATCCATATATCTATCTAAAAACATGCTTTGAATTCCTGCTCTATGCCAGACACTGCACTGGGTGTTGAAGGATAGGGAAATAAATGAACCCAGCCAGCATTGCTCAGTGGTTGAGCATCAACCTTGAACCAGGAGGTCACGGTTTGATTCCTGGTCAGGGCACATGCTTGGGTTTCAGCTAGATTCCTAGTGGGGGTTGTGCAGGAATCAGCAGATCAATGATTCTCTCTCACCATTGATGTTTCTATCTGTCTCTCCCTCTCCCTTCCTCTCTGAAATCAATATATATATGTGTGTGTGTGTGTGTGTGTGTGTGTGTGTGTGTATATATATATATATATATATACACACATATATATATACACACATATATATATACACATACACACACACACACACACATACATACTAGAGACATGGTGCACGAAATTCGTGCACTCGGGGGCGGGGGTCCCTCAGCCCGGCCTGCACCCTTTCGCAGTCCGAGAGCCCTCAGGGGATGTCTGACTGCCAGCTTAGGCCCGTGGGCCTAAGCCCTCAGTCAGACATCCTTAGTACTGCCACAGAGGCAGGAAAGGCTCCCGCCACCACCGCTGCACTGGCCAGCCATGAGCCCAGCTTTTGGCTGAGTGGTGCTCCTCCTGTGGGAGCGCACTGACCACCAGGGGTGCAGCTCCTGTATTGAGTGTCTGCCCCCTGGTGGTCAGTGTGCATCATAGTGATTGGTCATTCCACAGTTCAGTCTATTTGCATATTAGCCTTTTATTATATAGGATTTTTAAAAAGATTTTTTAAAAAAGAAAAGAAATGAGACATGGAAATAAGAACCTTCCAGTCCAAATAGAAAGAAAGACTCAAGATAAAAATGCTCTAAGAGAAGAATTTGGAGACAGGACATAACTTTTTCTAGAGAGATAAGGGAAGTTCATAAGAAAGGTCCTTGAAGCAGGAGAGAAATTTGGAGGTGAACAGGGATACAAGGCAATGAGACACAATTTACCAGGTGTACTGGTTAATAATGCGGATGTTGTAATCAAAGAAAACACGATAATTTTAATATTAACCGGTACACCTTGTTTGTACATTGGGGAGTACAAGGTAGGCTACTCCTGGGCATGGGGAATCTATGGGACTTCAAACCACATCACCTCTCTTGGCCTCAATATCTTCATCAATAGATCAAAGAGGTTGTATTACTGGTTTTCTATGCTCCATTGAATGTAGGGCAACCAACTCAACTGTCCTGGTTTGCCTGGTTACCGCAGACTTCTTGGGGTTCAGAAGTTGCAATGCTAAAACCGAACAAACTGGGAGGAGTTGATCACCCTAACTGAACCTTACAGATATCCTAGGGAGGCCACAGAGACAAGAGGTAGTAGGAGGACAGTCCAGGAGATTCAAAGTCTCCAGTTCTACATTAAATGAATCAGTTGTGACTTGTTTTACACATTGAACTTCTATGTTAGATTTTGTTTGAAGAAGCATTCCTATTGCTTCCCCCCCATCACTTTTTTAAAATGGGGGGAACATTTTTTAGAATGTTTTTTAATTGATTTTAGAGAGATAAAAAGGGAGAGAGAAACATCAATGTGAGAGAGAAATGTCAATCCATTGCCTTCCACATGCATCCCAACAGGGGACTGAGCCCACAACCTGGGCATGTGCCCTGACCAGGAATCTGTACACGGGACAACACTCCACCAACTGAGCTGCACAAGCGAGGGCACCATTGCTTTTTTAAAGAAGAGTTTGAAAACCATTGAACTAAATGATTTCTAGTGTCCCTACAGTCTTTTGAAATTAAAATTAGTGTAGATCTATGAAAAACTTATTTTTTTCTCTCTCCTTTCCATTATTCTGCCTTGCATTTTTTTCCTTTGATGAGACACAAAGGGGGACTACAAGTTATTAAATAAGTAGTTTGGCTCAAAAGTCTTCTTTCCTATAGAACTTCTAGAAGTTCTAAAATAGATGAGAAAATACTAAATTATATTAAGCATGGTTGAGTTTTAAAAGCTATAGAATCCCAGACCAGCCTGCAAGAAGGCATCCTTCATTTTATACCTTTCTCCCTCTTCACTCCGGTACCACTTGCTCTGAAATTGTATCTCTTGGGGTAAGGTCAGGTTTAGGAGGGACAATTAGCCTTTAAAAAAATCCTCTTGTTTGGGCCAGGGCAGAGAGCTGAGAAGTCACCAAGAGAAGCAGTTGGGAACAATATCTCAGCTCCCCCTCCCATTCCAGATCCTCTGGCAGCTCTAATTGAAGCCTGTCACGGGGAGGGAAGCCAGCTGCAAATTGCATTCATCAACAAATTACAGGAATTATAGCCCCAGCCCCATCCTAAAGGGGGTGGCACCTCCACTCAGGCAATCTCTTCCTCTGATTCAGAGGTGCCAAATGTTTCCGACCTCAAGGGTCACTTTCCCTGCTCCAGACCAAACTTTATCCTCGCCCCACACCCTGCCTTTAGCCATACATCAGGGAGAATGCGTGCTTCCCAACCGTCTCCAGGGTGCTTCTCTCGACTTTCCCTGAAGTTCACCCAGCAATCTAGGCCCAGTTCCTGCCACTGATCTTTAAGATGAGATGCCCCCAGATTTGGTCCTTCAGAGAATTGATTTGCAGACAGTTCAAAGGCCTGTTAAGAGGCTTTTCTTGCCCTAGCTGGTTTGGCTTGGTGGATAGAGTGTCGGCCTGTGGACTGAAGGGTCCTGGGTTCAATTCCAGTCAAGGACACATGCCTGGGTTGTGGACTTGATCCTAGTGAGGGGCATGCAGGAGGCAGACGATCAATGATTCTCTCTCATCATGAATGTTTCTGTCTCTCGCTCCCTCTCCCTTCCTCTCTGAAATCAATAAAATATATATTTAAAAAAAAAAAAAAAACAGAATAAAGAACTCTCAAAAACAAGCAGCCTAATTTTTTAAAAAAAAAAAAGAAGAAGAAGAATGCTCTCCTTGCCCCGGCTGGGTGGCTCAGTGGCAGTTGATTCCTGGTCAGGACATATACCTAGGTTTCGGTTCAATCCCTAGACAGGCGCATACTGGAAGTAACTGATCAATATTCCTCATTCTCTCCCTCTCTAAAAATCAATAATAATAAGCCCTAGCCAGTTTGGCTCAGTGGCTAGAGTGTTGGCCTGTGGACTGAAGGGTTCTGGGTTCAGTTCCAGGTTCGATTCCGGTCAAGGGCTCAATCCCCAGTCGGGGGGTGTGCAGGAGGCAGCTGGTCAGTGATGCTCTCTCATTATTGGTGTTTCTATCTCCCTCTCCCTTCCTCTCTGAAATCAATAAAAATATTTTTTAAAATAATAATAATAATATTTTTCCTCATTGGCAGTGAGACAGCTCAGCTTCTCCTGTTTACCCTGACCACACGGGACCAGGCGAGGGTGAGGTTCAGATGAAACCTGTGGAGGTGTATGGAAGTGTCACCTCCCAGAAGGAAAGGCATGTAGCCACCCACACCTGTCCACAGTTGCTTCCTCACTCCCCTCCCTGGAGCCAGCAGCTCTGGTTTCAACAATTTGTGTGTGTGTGTGTATGTGTGTGTGTGTGTGTGTTTGCGTGTGTGTGTGTGAGTGTGTGGTGTGTGATATATCACAAGAAAGCCACATGTGAAGAACAGGGAGATGTGGAGGGCATAACACCGGGCCCTCGGTGTAACTTGGGGAATAAAAGAGCAGCCAAATGGCCTCAGAGAATGCTTTTTTTCTCTCTTTTGCTACAAACAGGGCTATGCCAGAGAAAAGCAAGGTTCAGAGGTCAGTTCATCCACCCCCCAGCCTTTGGGTGGAAACAGTCATCTCTTCCTCTCCCCCAGTCCTTGTTTGAACTTGGGAGGGACATGGAAAGGAGGTGTCTTTTCTAAGCTGACGTTTTTAAGGAAGCCAGCCTAGATCCCACCCTTCCCTTTCAGAGAATGCATCCTGTGATGTTTCAGTCAAGCCTGGAGAGTGAATTTCTCCTGAACTGTCCTTTCTCCACCAGAGGAGGTGAGGATGGATACACCCAGGAAAGGGAGAGCATAAGAGAAGGGGTTTGAGTCAAATGTCCCCTGAAACATCAATGCTTTCTGCCTAAGGGAGCATGGGGCTCAACTGGCCTGTTGGCAAAGGAAGAGGTCAACTGGGATGACTCAGTAGCCCCAGCTTCCTGGAGGCTCTGGAAGAAACTCAGGGCTTTATCCTGAATTTCAGATAAACCTGCAGAAAACAGAGATAGAGATCAAAGGCGGGAACCAGGGACAAGAGACAGATGGCAGGAGGAACAAGGAGAGACCAGGGCCGATAAGGGCTGAGGCTGAGGCCAAGAGTGAGAGTAGCAAGAGGACTGATTGCCAAACAAACACGGCAATCAGGGCTCTGGCTTGCCCAGGTCAGCGGCTCTTGTCTTCTCCGGCTCCACCCTGAGAGGGAGGGTGCCCTCGATGCCCCACCCAGATCCCCTGGACTGGCTGAGTGTGGTTCCCAAGGGCTGCTGGCTGCCCCTTCTCTGGAGACTTGAACAAGCAGCAGCCAATCAGCTGGCTGCTGAGGACATACAACACCAGCCTCCCTATCTCTGCAGGAATCCTTTCTGGGTCCCGTTCTCCATCCAGAGCTGCCCCACAAGATCACACCAATATTAATCTCCAATGGTGGGAGCTCATCTTTGCTCCTCCCCTGCCCCATCCTGCTCCCCTTCTCTGAGACTTTGCCCTCAATAAATCATGTGCCCCCTGAATTCCTGCCTCCTCTAGGAGGCCTTATGTACAGATTGCACCTGAACTCCAGTGCCTAGGACAGTGTCAGACTGATTGAATTAACGCTCTGGATGGGAGATAAGTAGGTGAAAGATTTTATTGCGGGGTGTCTCTCTCTCTCTCTCTCTCTCTCTCTCTCTCTCTCTCTCTCTCTCTCTCTCTCCCTCCCTCCCTCCGTCCCTCCCTCCCTCTGAGTTAACCTGATTCCTCATGGTTCATCCCAGTGCATCCTGTCTGCATATAGGCCACCTACTTATGTAGGTGCAAACTCAGGGGAAGATAATCCAGTTTGTAGATTATCCAGAAACCCAGCTGGCCTCTTCCCCCTCAGGATTACCTGCCTCACCCTCTGTCTGCTCCAGCACCTTTGAGTGGGGTGCAGGGTAGGTGGGGCAGAGGAAGGCAGCAGGGGAGGGCAAGATGGTGAAACCTCAGTCTATCAGCACTATTGCTACTATCGCAGCAGTCTCAGGAACGATCAGAAACTGTTGGATAATATCATGTTAAGAAATTGTTGCCCTAACCGGTTTGGCTCAGTAGATAGAGTGTCGGCCTGCGGACTCAAGGGTCCCAGGTTCGATTCTGGTCAAAGGCATGTACCTTGGTTGCGGGCACATACCCAGTAGGGAGTGTGCAGGAGGCAGCTGATCAATGTTTCTCTCTCATCGATGTTTCTAACTCTCTATCCCTCTCCCTTCCTCTCTGTAAAAAATCAATTAAAAAATATATTTTTAAAAAAAGAAATGGTTGTGGATTCCAGGTATCTGGGCTGATCATCAAATACACAGTTACATTGCTGTTTATAGAGGGAAAATACACTGAATGAAGCTAGGAAAATAGAGAATCCTAGTTTGATAAGATCTTTTTAGACAATTCAAGATATGCAAAGTTTTTGCCTATTCAGAAAGCTTTTCAGGAAGGAAAGTATGCAGATCTGTCAGGTTTTTCAGTCCTTCTAGTCATCTACCCTCCTTCCAGGCTGCTGCAGTTTGATCTGTTTCTCTTCTGATTTCCGAAGAAAAGAAGAATGATGGCCCTCCCATTCTTTTACCCATAACGCTCCTTCCTCCAAATATCTGGGCCTGCATTGTCGATAGAAATAGAATGTGAACCACAGATGTCATTTTGGGGTCTCTGGTAGCTACATTTTTACGTATTTTATTTAACTCAACATGTTGAAAATATTTCATCTCAACATATCTATATTAAAAAGTATGACTGTACTAATGAAATTTATGAATGAGATAGTTTACATTCTTTTCTGTGCTAAGTCTTAAACTCTGTTGTGCATTTCACACAGTGTTTCAGTTCAGTTCAGCCACGTATTCCCTGCTCAGTCACCACATGTGGCTGGGGGCTGCCATACAGGGCCGCTCAGGTCTAAATCTTGGGAATCCCTTCTCAATACCTGTTCCACACTGGTCTCTGCAGTGGGAGGCAGAGAGTGGCAATCCTAGGGCAACCTTGGGAGGAGCTGGGGGCGGGTAGTGGTAAACAGACTCTAGGGAGCGTCTCAGGCCAGGTAACTAAATCCTGGAGAGGGAGGAATGAAACTGTGTGTATTAAACCTCAGACTCAAGTCTTTCCTCCTGAGCAGCAGGCAGGGTCAAGAAAGTACTCCTAAGCCCACAGTCCTCCAAGTAAATCTGCTTCTTTTCCTCACCTCCTCCAGGAAGCCTTCCAAGATAAACTCTCCAACCTTACTTGATAGCTTCTTTCCTGAGTGCTGTCAGCATTTATAGACCAAAACCACTTCTTTATTGAGATGGAACCCCAACCCTTCAATTCTTGAGTGGACATCCCACATTCCACAGATATGAGTTGAACACCTACTGTGTGCCTGCCACACACATTGGTGATACAATGGTGAACAAAATGGATGAGTGCTGTCCTCCTAAAAAGCATAGCCTAGAGGTGAAAGCAGACAGTGAACAAACTTAAAAAACAAAACACAAACAAGGTAATTTCAGAGAATGATAAGATGGAGGGAGAGATTAATGAGTTCCTCACACTCACCTTGTCCTGAAAACCATAGAAAGTGAACCAGGAAAACAAGAAGAGAGAAAAAAAAATAGAACAAACAAAAAAATAAATAACTAAATGCAAATGAAGCAGAAAATATCTGATATTGTTTACTCAACCCCCTCACTTTACAACAGGGTAAACTGAGGCCAGGAGAGTAGGAATGGCTTGGTGGAGGTCACAGAAGTTGGCGGCAGAGCCAAGTCTTGCTTTGTGGGTTACTTCCTGAAATGCTGCCTGTTCCTCCCATCAGACTGGGAGAGTGTCAGAGCCAGAGAGTGATTAAGCACTTCTGCCTTCTCTCTCCCTAAGGATAAGAGTCAGCATCTGGAGTGAAAAGCAATGGATAATCTTATAAAAACAAATACAATCAAAAGCACAAAACCTCACTCTCCACAATCTTTAAAACCCAGCGGTCATTCCTACCCTCCTCACCAGATCTAATAGGCGGGGGCGGGAGGTGCTAAGGAGAGGAACCCTCCTGCCTCCCCACCTCCCACCACCCCATCTGAAGGGGCTTGGACCCGGGATTAGGCCAGGAGCCTGAATGAACTAATGAGAGGTGGAGCCCCAGACAGACCCAAGTGGCTGAGGTATCTGACACTTCCGGCTTCTGCTTCCTGTTCCAGGATTCCTGAGCAGTTGGTGGGGGTCCCCACTAGATGAGTCAGGGGTCGCCCCGAAGGAGGTCCAGGGCCTACGCTGCCCTCCTTCAGGCTCCAGATCTGTCCCCATGTTCCCTTCACAGCAGGCACTCCTAGTCCCAGCCTGACGCCCTCTCTGAGCCAAGTCCTGGGGATTTATTTTAGGAGTCATTTCACCCACTCTGCCTGCCTTTTTCGAGAAGCGAGAAGCGAGAAGCAAAGCCCAGGGTTTAGGAGTCCTCACCATCTGCCCACCTCCGCCAGCAGCCAGGCAGCCCCGGTGGGGCTCAATCCCCAGGCCCAGTAAATCAGCCCAAGCTCACCCCCAGGCCTGCACATCTTCTGCCAACTTGCTGGTGGTTTTGTTTCTTTTTTTCTTTTTTTTTTTTTTAATATATTTTATTGATATTTCACAGAGAGGAAGGGAGAGGGATAGAGAGCTAGAAACATCGATGAGAGAGAAACATCGATCAGCTGCCTCCTGCACACCTCCCACTGAGGATGTGCACGCAACCAAGGTACATGCCCTTGACCGGAATCGAACCTGGGACCTTTCAGTCCGCAGGCCGACGCTCTATCCACTGAGCCAAACCGGTTTCGGCGGTTTTGTTTCTTACCTCCACAAAAGCAAGAGTGCTAGAATGTCTGCCCCACACCACAGGCCTCCTCTGTTTGAAGAGGCCTTGAAATCTGGCCAGGCAAAGGCTGGATTATATTTCTCTCCCCACCCAAACCCTCTCTACACAAACACGCACTTTGCACTATCTGTGAAAACTTGAAATACATATACCCTTTGACAACCATTCCACTTCTAGAAATTTCTCTGAAAGGGTATTTTCCCCCAAGTGTACAAAGAAATATGTGCAAGGAAGTTCATTACCGTGGACACTCTGGATTTAATTAATAAGTGATGGCGCATTCACACAATGGAATCTCATGTAGTCATCAAAAAGAACGAGGAAAATCCATTTGTCCTGACATTGAATAATGCCCAAGATATAAATGAGAAAAGCAGGCTCTACGTCTCAGGAGCACACCCGCCTTTCCTGTCCCCTCCGTCCCCCCAGGCGTGTTACCTTTACCTTTTTCTCTCCTAAACTCCAAGGGCCCCTTCTTTTGCCTCTGTAACTTGTTTCCTGAGCCCATTTCTTCTGCACTTCACTTCTTCTACCTCTGTGACTTTCTTTTTTTTTTTTTTTTTTAATATATGTTATTGATTTTTTACAGAGAGGAAGGGAGAGGCACAGAGAGCTAGAAACATCGATGGGAGAGAAACATCGATCAGCTGCCTCCTGCACACCTCCCACTGAGGATGTGCCCACAACCCAGGCACATGCCCTTGACCAGAATCGAACCTGGGACCCTTCAGTCCACAGGCCGATGCTCTATCCCTGAGCCAAACCGGTCAGGGCCTCTGTGACTTTCTTAACAAACTCTCTCTTATAGTTTGGGGGGGGGGGGGTGGGAAGCCCTGGCCAGATGGCTTGGTTGGTTGGAACATTGTCCTGTACACCAAAAAGGTTGCAGGTTCTATTCCCGGTTAGGGCACATACCTAACTTTCGGTTCAACCTGGGTTGGCAATGATTCTCTCTCACATGGATGTTTATTTTTTTTTCTCTCTCTCCCCCTTCCACTCTCTACAGTCAAAACTAAATAAATGAACAAACATATTCTCAAGTGAGGATTTTAAAAATTGTTTTTCAAAAGAGAAAAGCAAAACTGTATGACAATATGTCATATAATCCCATGTGTGTTGTATATGCATACCTTTTATGTCTATGCAAAAATAATCTGGAAAATTCCATGTAAGACCCTGTTCAAATGTTTAGCTTGCCCTGAAGTTTACATTATGGGGTTATCCATTTTCAAAGTTTCTAAACCGCTTCCCCAACAAAGACCTATTACTTCTGTAAGCAGGTGAGGGAGAGGGAGAAAAGTAAACAAAAAGAATCTGAAAAAGGAAGGAAGGAAAACACCCTCCTCTGGCTTAGCTAGGGAGCAGGTCCTAAAACACCCTCCCACAAACTCCCCGGCCGGCCGGGTCCAGCAGATGGCCTTGGAAACGATGTGTGGTTACAGACTGCTTACCCCTTAGCCCAGAGCTGGCCTGGGCCTCCCTTACTGCCTTCATTCAGCCCTCCCTCCCCCTGGCCTCCGTCCAGAGCAGCCTGCGGTGGAGAACAGGCTGTCCTGAGCACCCTCAGTGCTTCGGTGGAATTCAGTGCTTCCCAGGCCCCAGTGAAGCTGTCTACCTCAACATGGACTTAGAATGACAGTGTGAAAGGAGGGTGGGGACTTCTGGCCAGATTTGAGGCCAGAGCTGTCCTGGGCTTCAGAGATAAAACGGCCACTCCTCAGGAAGAGGAGTAGGGGAGCGGAAAGCCGGCCCTTCGTCTAATCAAGGCGGGGAAGGAGGGAGGGAAGGGGAGGTCAGAGTGCTGAGATGCCGCTTAGCTCCTATCCCCTGTGGTCTGCTCCAGGAGTACAAAGAGCCGGCCTAGGAGGGAGGAAGGATCTGGATGTACCACCAAGGAGTCCTGTGTCCTTGGGCAAGTCATGCTCCCTCTGGGACTTAAGAACTTCTTTCCTTCCTCTTTGCCTTTTCTCTTCCTTAAGCAAGTGCAGCATAGAATTGGAGAGGGCGTGGGAAGGGGACCACTGCCATCTTTGCCCTAATGAGGAGGGGCTCAGGGAAGGGCAGGGCCCCCAGGGAAGGTGCCCTCCATCTGGATTTTACAATCCAACTTGTACGAGGAGAGGTGGGGGAGGGCAGCTCAGAAGGGGGCCCCACATCTGGGCCCACCGGCTTCCTTCAGCTTCACCTCACAGGCAGCCGACCCCTGCCCATCACTCCTGGCCCCCAGAGGTCCTCTGCCTTCAGGAGCCTCTCCCTCAGCATCCATCTCAGGGTGTCAAAGGAAGTCTATTTAATAACAAAGCTGAAACAAGGGACCTACAACCCACCCCCAACCCTGAGCCTATCCCCACTCCAAACCGTTAGCCCAAAAGCTCAACAGGAAGAATGCCTAGGCAGGAGGGACCAAGGCAAGATTATACCAAAGCTCGCCACCTACACCCAGCCAAAACGTGGCTTTCTAATTAGAATTCCCCAGTGCTGCCCTCTCCCCGCAACCCCTTCAAAACCACTGGCTTCTCCACCTCACTCTCACTTGCACCACCCCCACCAGCTGGTCAGGCCAACTGGTTGTGGGGAAGAGTTGGGATATTCATTGGTCTTCTGTGGACCATGGCCCCAGGCTAGAGCCGGCCCTGGGGGAGAAGATGGTCCTAACCAGATAGGGAGGGAGGGCAGAGCCAGAACCAAAGGCTGGCACCTTGGAGGCCCCTTTGCTAGAGGGAGGAGTACCTATTCATATATCCTTCTCCCAAATCCAGAGACCTCAGTCCCCCAGGAGACCAGAAATGGAGAAAACAGGTCCTTGGAGATTTTGAGACAAAAGAGCAAAATTTGGGATGGAGTAGGGAGCAAAGATTGCCCAGCAGAACAGATTTTTTTTTAATATATATTTTTGTTGATTTCAGAGAGGAAAGGAGAGGGAGAGAGAGATAGAAACATCAATGATGAGAATCATTAATCGACTGCCTCCTGTATGCCCCCTACGGGGGATCGAGTCCGAAACCCGGGCATGTGCCCTTGACCAGGAATCAAACCGTGACTGAGCCATGCCGGCTGGGCCGAACAGATCCTCTAACCAGGTTTGCCCCAGCCTGTTCCTGGGCTGCAGGAGAGGACTGTTGTGAGGACTGGGAGCCGTGAATCACAGGCATGGGTAGAGGGTGGCCAGGTAGCACGTGTCCCCAGCAGAACCAGCCCAGCAGCTCTGTCAAGTAGGCCCCAGCTCGGATGCACACTGGGCACCCTTCCGGATCAATGCACACTCACCCCTGTTCTGCCAGCCAGGGGGACCGGGGGTGGGGAGGGGAGGGAACAAATCTAAACGGGCTTCTGCAAGCCTGGCTGGGAAGAAGCAGTTCCTTAGGAAGGCTCCCCCGGGATGGGGTGGCCAGCACCTTCTCTCCCTCTCCAGGTCCTCTCATCTGGCTCTGGAGCAGCGGCCTGCTCTGGAGATCCCATGTAGGCACAAAGGTTGGGAGTGTGACTGGGGGCCTGGGGGCTGGAAAGAACTGTGCTGGGTTTTTACTCACTTCTCTCACCTATTAGGAGGTTCTGATGGTTCTGTTATCTCAGACACAGCTGGCCCTGATGCTGGTGAGGAAGGGCAAGGGTACTCAGGCCTCACAATGTTAGCATTCTAGTCTTACTATCACTGCTAACATTCATGGCCTTCCCCCTCCTCTCCCAGAGGGTTGGGAGTGGGTGTCCAGCAGTCCTCACTCCCAGCAGGCTCGAACAGCTGGTACTGGGAATAGCTATCATCCCCAGAGCTAGGAGACTAATGGTTTAGTCACAGAGCCAGGCTGGCTCAATCCAGCCCAGGCTTCCCCAGCTCCAGCCGCTACCATAGCTGCCAGTAGTAAGTAAGCACAGTCAGCAGGTTGAGCACCCCGAGATGGCTTTAGGCCAGGAAGGAATTACTTTCCATTCTCAGCGCATCCCCCCAGGGCGGGGGAGGGGGGATAAGGTAGGGAAACCAGACCAACCTGAATGCTGGGGAGAGGGGAGAATGGGACAGAATGGCTCTGCGAGGATTTACCTATATATACCTAAGGATGTGTTCCCAAGGGTAAAAACCTAGGAACGGGCTCCGACCAGCAAATCTTGAGTTAAATCTTCAAGACCAGATGGTATCAGGGACAAGTAAGAGCCACAGGATGAGGGGAGGGGAGGCAAGTAAGAGAAAGGAGAAGGAACACCCCCCCCAAAAAAAAAAATCCCTGCAGATTAGGCAATAGCTTGGGGGAGCAGCTCAACTCTAATCTGTAGAAAAGTGCTTGCTTGGCAAATTCAACTTCAAGATAAATTATTCTCCCCACCCACCCCCAAACCCCACCCCTGCCCCCAAACCCCACCCATATAGAAATGTTGGACTAAGGAGAGAAAAATGCCAGACCAAGCTTAGAGGTACAGTATCATCAGTCTTTAATAACTTATAAATGCTAAAAAATAGTTAATACGGAGGACACACATAGCTTATAAAATGGCAGTGGATCTACAAATGTGGGGAGAGGTTCTTGGTACTTTCACACAGACACAAAAATAAAGACTATTATGAGTGGCATCCCTAGAAAAGCAGCCTGGGGGGACTCCCAGTTGGGGGAGGGGGAGACAGTACCCCATAGCAAATGCATCCTCCGAGTAACTTTCCTTTGCCCTAAAACACATCTAATTAAAAAGCCAGAGAAAAACAAGAAACAAGGTCGAGGTAGATTTGCAGTTTATACTGAAGCCTCCTCAGTTCTGCAGCCCCCACATCTCTAGAGGTGAGGATGGGGGAGGTGTGAGTAGACAACCCATCTCACATCCCCCTCCCCAGTACCACACCAAAGCAGGACACCTGGTGCGGGCGTGCCTCAGTCCTTCATTTAGGTGGACAGGGCCTGCACCCTGGGGCTGAGTGAGGGGCCACAGGCTCTGCCTGGCTGTCCAAGTATAAAGACCCCTTCTGGTGAGGAGGGCGCGGCCTGGGGTCACCGTCTCTTCTTGCTTCCCCGGGCAGCTTTTTTCCTCTTGAGGATCATCTCATACAGGCGCTCAAGGCCGGGCTGCAGACCCACCCCGTCCACCGCGCTGCAGGCCTGCACGTGGGTGAGCGTGGCAGCAGCCAGCTCTCGGACTGCCAGCCTCTTCTCCACCTCAGCAGAGCTCAGTGCCCCGGGCTGGTCCTGCTTGTTGGCCAGCACCAACACAGGCACGCCCTGGTTGTCAGAGGCCCGGCTGATTCGGTGCAGCTCCACCTTAGCCTCCTCCAGCCGCTCAGCCTCGGCAGCGTCTACCACAAACACCAGCCCATCAGTCCGCCGGGTGTAGGAGCGCCACAGCGGTCGCAGCTTCTCCTGCCCACCCACATCCCACACTTGGAAGGTGATGCCGCGCGACCCTCCCAGGGCCACCCGGATCTTCTCCATGTTGAAGCCTTTGGTGGGGACGCTCTGGACAAACTCCTTGAACTTGAGTCGGTAAAGGAGGGAGGTCTTTCCAGCTGAGTCCAGCCCGATGACCACGACGTGCAGGGCCTGGAAATGGGGCAAGAAGGAGGGGGTGGGCGCCATCTCTGTCAAGTGGTTCCCCATGGTGAGCTCCAGCTAAGGTGTGGGTGTTGGGGCTCACAGTAGAGGCGCAAAGGTGGCCTTGCAATGGCAGGCTCTGGAGACCACAGCTGGGTTATCTAAACAAGGAAAGGTCATGAGAGAAAACAGGAGAAGAGGTTTAACAAACATGAAATGTGCAACTTCTTGATCTTTTCCTGAATCAGCTTCCTTGTTAAAATTCCCTTTTTCTTTTTCTTTTTCCTTAAGCAGCTGCAGGTGTAACAAAGCCGCTCCCCTCTCCCTGGGGCGCTAACAAGGGCGATGAGACCTAGATAAAACCCCAGGTCCCGGGACACTGAAGTGGGGGGGGGGTGAGGCCTGGATCCAGCGCCTCTTCGTCCGCTAGTGGTGCCGTAACAGACGCCGCAACCCCTACTCCCCAGGCGATAATCCTCGCGGGAAGGGGCAGGTCAGACAGCGCCCGCAAATTAAGAGTTAGGGTGCCGGCGCTGAGACGGGAGATGGAGGCCCGCTCCCACCCACCCTCCACGTCCCCAGGCGGCTGACAGCGACCCCCTCCTTACACGGAGACCCCTTCCCCAACGCCCCGCGACACTCCTGTGCCAGCCTTCCTCGGATCGCTGACTCCAGCTCCCCAGGCCCCGCATCCGGGACGCCTCAGCGCGGCCCGTTCAGCCCCTTTACCTCCGTCAACGGCTCTCCCGCGGCGACCCTCCGGGCCAGCCACCCGAACAGTCACGCCGACCTCCCCGCCTGCCTCCAGCGCGCCCGCACTGCCCAGCGGTCCCGGGGACTCGCCCTTAAAACCCGCGGGTGACGTCACGACACGCGTGCCAATCAGCAGCCCCGCAGCGGTGGAGTGGGCGTGGAAATACGCGCGCTGCAGCCCCGACCTCACAGTGACGGGTGTCTGCTCAATCCGTGACCGTTTTAATTGATCTTTTCTACCATATTCTAATATTTGCTATTAAACTCGGGAGCACTCAGGGATAGATGGGGGGGGGGGGCCCAAAGGGAACGCCGAGTGGCAGCCTTTAACTCGTGAGAAGTAAAGAGTTTAATAATACTGCATCCCCCTCCCCAGGCAGTTTCCATACACACGTAAAATCCCTCCACCAGGTTATTTTTCAGGGCTGCTGACAAGTCTTCCTCCTTTTTCTTTCCTAATTCAATATTCAAACCTCTGTGAACCTAGAACCCCATAAAAGTCTAAATCCATTACCCTTCTCGATTCTCACAACAGCCCTAGAGGGAGGAACTGGTGTTGCTGCATTTTATAGGTGAAGAAAGCTCAAAGGGGTTCAATCACTGGTCCAAGATCACACATAGCTAGTAAGAGGCTGAGCAAGGCTCTGTCTGAATCCAGTGCCTGCGCCCTGACCACTGAACACCCTTCTTCTCTCATAGGGAGGGCCAAGCATCCCCAGCAAAAAAAGCCCTCAATCGCTGGTCTGAGTGCTGGCCAGCAGCAGACCCCTCAAGGACCTCCCTTGTTCAAAATAGACAAAGACAGAATTCTTATTCACTCCACAGGGCGGGCATTTATTGACCTCGTTCACATGGTGTGCTCTGCATGAGCCAGAGACCATGGCAATATACATAGACGATGTGCAGGCCACAGGGCCTGGCCTCAGAGGGCTTACACTCTAGTGAGAGAGACAAGATTGGCCACTGACAGGTGTGGACAAAAAGGGGTTCTACTGCCCTGACAGGTTTGGCTCAGTGGATAGAGCGTCGGCCTGCGGACTGAAGGGTCCCAGGTTCGATTCCGGTCAAGGGCATGTACCTTGGTTGCGGGCACATCCCCAGCAGGAGGTGTGCAGGAGGCAGCTGATCGATGTTTCTCTCTCATCGATGTTTCTAGCTCTCTATCCCTCTCTCTTCCTCTCTGTAAAAAATCAATAAAATATATATTTTTTTAAAAAAAAAAAAAAGGGGGTTCTACCCATAGTAACCTTACAGGGTGATCTGATCATAAACTCCAATTCCTGCCCTGGCTGGTAGCTCGGTGGTGAGAGCCTCAGCCTGCACACTGAAGGGTCTCGAGTTCGATTCCAGACCAAGGGCCAAGAGCAAGTAGCTGGGTTGCAGATTCAAACCCAGACCCAGCCAGGACATGCGTGGGAGGCAACCAATGGATGTGTCTCTTTCACCTCTCTCTCTCTCTTTCTCTCTCTCTCTCTCTCCCTCCCTCCCTCCCTTCCTAGGTTAATACACCTGTGCATCTAGGTTAACATACCTTTAAAATAAGCTTAACTGCCATCAGGAAAGCACATATTCTTGCTAACTATCCTGTAATGTAGCAATTTTCAACCTTTTTCATCTCATGACACACATAAACTAATTACTAAAATGCTGCGGCACACCAAAAAAAATTTTTTTTGCTGACCTGACCAAAAAAAAAAATGGGTGTAATTTTAATCCATTCACACCTTACGGCTATTGTAGTGTTGGCTGTTGTCATTTTTTTATTTGACCATCTAAGGGAAAGAGGTCAGTGCCCCTGACTAAATAGTCAGATGCTGCATATTTTAAAAATCCTTGCGGCACACCAGAGTGCCGAGGCACACTGGTTGAAAATCGCCCCTGTAATCCAATTCCCGCCTTGGTTTCTCCTACCCTTATGTAATCTTTCTTGCTTCCCTGTTTAATTTTAAATGCATAAAAGAAACTGCAAAACTGTCATTCTCTGGAGCATTTGAGATCTTGCTTCCCAGCAATTGTCATTAGTTTTGGCTCAATTAAAGTCTGATAAAAATTCTCCACAGGTTTGAATGTTTCTTTCATCAATCACAGGGAGTGCAGGGACAGTACAGGGCAGTACATGTACTAGGCCAGTGGTCGGCAAACTGCGCCTTGCAAGCCACATGCGGCTCTTTGGCCCCTTGAGTGTGGCTCTTCCACAAAATACCATGTGCGGGCGCGCACGTACAGTGCGATTGAAACTTCGTGGCCCATGCGCAGAAGTCGGTTTCCGGCTCTCAAAAGAAATTTCAATCGTTGTACTGTTGATATTTGGCTCTGTTGACTAATGAGTTTGCCGACCACTGTACTAGGCCTTTGTAAATCTTGACTTGTAAAACTTCAGAGAAGGGAGCAAGTGTCCAATGAAAGCTTCTGGAAAGGTTTCTGGAAGTTCATTAGTCCTATGTGGGATTGATTAGGAGGGGCTCAGGACTGGACGGCATCTTCCCAGCCATTGCAGACTGGTACAATCTGCGCATTCTTAAAGAGGGCATGTCACAAAGGGGCAGTGTAACCAAAATGAAAACAGCAAAAGGATGACAGTGATAACAAGGTAAAATTGGAGGAGAGGGGGATCAAAGGACAATGGAATTATAACTCTAATATCTCCATTTTTATAAGGTGACTGAGTTCTTGCATTTATTACATGCTTCAGTGTTGACCTTTTAAAGGCTATATTTGAGGGAGGTTAGAAAAAGGGGAGGGGCAGTCATTGCCAAACACGAAAGCCTACCCCTGCTGCCCACTAGCTCCCCATCTGTTTAGCACCAGCCTGCCTTGCCGCCTCCTTCATCGCCTCCCTGCTACAAAACCAGCCACTTGGTTACTACCCCCAAGATGCTGGAAGCCTCCTTGAAGCCCTGAAGAGATTAAGACCTTAGGAACTTAGTTTATTACACCCCCACTTCATGGGGGTGACAGATGGCTGCAGGAGCTAAGACACAGAGGTAGAGCTGCGCGCGGTGAGTTAGGAGAGAGAAAGACAGAGCAGGCCAGGAGGTAGGTGACCACTACCCAGTGAGTGACCACTGCATGCTAGACTCTGGTCTAGGAACTTTGCATACTTCTCCTTTAAAAATTTTTATTTTATTTTATTAATTTCAGAGAGAGGAAGGGAGAGGGAGATAGACATAGTAACATCAATGATGAGAGAATCATCAATTGGCTGCCTCCTGCACGCCCCCTACGGGGGATCGAGGAAGTCCGGGCATGTGCCTCCTGGTTCATGGGTCAACACTCAACCACTGAGCGACACAGGCCAGGCACTTTTCCTTTTCTATTTTATTTTATATTTTTCAATTAGCAATAATTGTGCCTCAGATAAACCACCTTGGCTGCAATACTGCCACTGTTCAAAACTCACTTTTCCTTTTTTTTTTTTTAATGTATTTTTATTTCAGAAAGGAAGGAAGAGGTAGAGAGAGAGAAAAACCTCAATGATGAGAGAGAATCATTGATTGGCTGCCTCCTGCACGCCTCCCCCCTGGGGATCGAGCCCGCAACCCGGGCACGTGCCCTTGACTGGAATTGAACCCAAAACCCCTCAGTCCACAGGCCAATGCTCCATCCACCAAGCCAAACAGGCCAGGGCTCACTTTTCCTTTTTTAATACCCAGCTGAACCCAAGAAGTATAGTTCTTCTAAAAGGAAGAAACCAAAGCATAGAAAGGTTAGGTAATTTACCCAAGGTTACCCAGCTAGAAATTGGCCAAACATGGCTTTGAACAAATGTTTCAATGGCTATGGAACCCAAACAGAAACAGAGAACTGAAAACATACAGATTGTCTTATGTTTCTTCAACAATCTTTGAAACTTCTTTTTTTTTTAAATATATTTTTCTTTATTTCAGAGAGGAGGGGAGAGAATGAGAGAGAATCATTGATCAGCTGCCTCCTGCATGCCCCCTACTGGGGGTCGGGCCTGCAACCCAGGCATAAGCCCTTGATCAGAATTGAACACAGGACCCTTCAGTCCACAGGCTGATGCTCTATCCACTGAGCCAAACCAGCTAGGCAATCTTTGAAACTTCTTTAACATTTCTCCAGTATCTCCTGGGCCCTACACCCAAGAAGGAAATTGTCACTTGATTATCTGATAAAGGATATGAAACTGGCGATCTCACCCCACCCTTCACCTTTTGTGTTTGCCAGAGAAGGTGTTGAACAAATGGGAAGGAGAAGGTGGGGCAGGGAGGAATGAAGGAAGAGGCCCCGCTTTGCAGGGTAACATCAGGTCCTAGGCCTATCCCAGTGAGCATTTCCAACAAGTTCCTTCAGGTGGGAACTCCAGTCTCCACCCCCAGCGCTGGCCTCAGGAAGCCTTCCTCCATTAATGACCATTTGCTTTCCTGGCATTCTTTTTTTTTTTTTTTTAAATATATTTTATTGATTTTTTACAGAGAGGAAGGGAGTGGGATAGAGAGCCAGAAACATCGATGAGAGAGAAACATCGATCAGCTGCCTCCTGCACACCCCCTACTGGGGATGTGCCTGCAACCAAGGTACATGCCCTTGACCGGAATCGAACCTGGGACCCTTCAGTCCGCAGGCCGACACTCTATCCACTGAGCCAAACCAGTTAGGGCTTTCCTGGCATTCTTACCTCCTTTCTCTCCACAAGATCACAGCCCAGGACCTAGTGCACTGGGGGATTCACTGCAGAAAACATTCAAACACTTTTACTTTTTGCCCAGATCAGGGGCTGCTCTGTATCAAACATTCAAACATTTGTATATTGAACATTCATATATGGAGTGCCTGCTACATGCAAGGCACCACTCCACTCTAGGCTCTGAGTATACAGCCCCGAGTGAGATGGATAAGGACCTGCCTTCATGGAGTGCACATCATAGTGGGGAGAGCCAGGCAATGAATAAAGAAGCTAATTTCAGATGGTGATACATGCTGTCAAGGAAAATAAAGCAGACGCATGGGCTGGAGAGTGATGGGGGGAAGGGAACGAGTTCATAGAGGGGATACTCAGGAAGGCCTCTCCAATTGGTAGCATTAGAACCAAAGTTTAAGTGACAAGGAGTCAAGTAAGCATTCTAGACAGGACCGACTACCTGGGACCTATCTACTTCCCCCTATTGGTCCCCCCGCCCCATCTGATTGCACCTGCTGTGTCACTGCTTTTCCTCAGAGCTGTCTCCCCCACCAGACTAAGCCCTGAGCTCAGGAGCTGGTTTTTCTCATCCAGAGCTCTGTAGCACCCAGCGCCATGCCTGGCACACTAGGCAGTCAGGAAATCCTGCAGGAGTTTAGGAATGCATGAGGGAATGATTACATATGGGAACCAAACATTCACCCCTGGGGTCCTTAAGCCCTCGGGAGTTCTGTTGATACTGAGTTGAACATTCTTGGCAAGGTCTGAGTAGTACTGAACTCACAGGCCTTTACTGGCGGGGAGGGACTTCTTGGAAGACCAAAACAGAGGCTAGGGGTGGGGATGACACTGGAGAGAGAGGCCCACCTCGAAGCCTGGCAGGCTGAAACCCTGGGCTGAGAGTCATCGTGAGTTCTGCCCCTCACTAGTAGACTGGCTTGGCAAAGCCACTCCCCCCCCCACCCTCCCCCCAAGGAGCCTGTTTCCTCAGCATGTGATGAGGGACTTAGATGATTCCAGGTCCCTTCCTCATGACAGTCCATGCTGTGGAGTAGGGAAGGGAGGGAATGGATGGAGCTTCTCTAGGAAGTGGCTGAGGACATTCTATTTTTTAATATGTGCTTTTATTGATTTTTTTTTTTTTTTTTTTTTTTTAGAGAGAGAAACATTCATTGCCTCCCATACGAACCCCAACCAGGGACTGAACCCAAAACCTAGGCACGTGCCCTGACCAGGAATCCAACTGGCAACCTTTCGGGCCCTGACCAGGGCACTGAGAACATCCTTGCCTCTGCAGCACAGCATCCTAAACCAAGTACTTGCCTGAGTGCACAAATGAACGGGAGAGAGAGGTGGGGTGGAGGAGTTGATTCCAAGGCCCAGCTGTTAGCTTCAGAATCACAAAGACCCATTTTTCAAATCCCAGCTTTGTTTCATCAACAGTAAGATGGAGAAAACACAACCTACCTCTTAGAATGGGGTGGGGGGGGGGGGGCATAGGTACCCTTCTCCCCTACCAAGGGCCCTTTCAGAGGCAACCCTTCCAAAACCAGGTCCCAGCTCGCAGCCAAGGCTGGAAAGCAGCAGATGCTGCCCCCTGGTGGGTATGCTTGTCACTGCCTGATTCCTGAAGAAAAGGAGAGGACTACCTTAAGTTGTACAGGTTCCTTTGCCTCCTTCTGGAGTCTTCCTTTCAGACAGGGCCTTTGTACAGTTTGGGGTTGGGAATGGCAACTCTGCCCTCTTCAAATTTGTGTTTGTTTGTTTGTTTGTTGTGGATGTGAGATCAGATTTGAATGGACATTATTTGAGCAGAAAATCTAATTTCAATTATATTTCTCATACTTTTACTGAGGACCTGGCAGGGAAGGCTGAGGTAGGAGGAGGCTGCAGGGCGGGAAGGTTATGAAGAGCTCAGCTGCAGCCATGTTGCAGTGTTTGTGGGGAAAGATCCACGTGGGGACGGGTGTCCAGCAACCATTTGCATGGGGTGGCCTTGGCTGGAGGAGGGGACTTGGGTGATAAGAAACAGCAACAAGGAACCCCGAGAAGGTGAAAATGCCTGGGGAGCAATGACAAGGGAGTAGGGACAACCAAATTGGAGAGATGGAGAGAGATGAGCAAGGGGGAGAGCCAGGCCCACACTCTGAAGGGAACATGACGACTGGCCAGTTATCCCAGCTGATGGGCTCCTCGGAGCATTCACAACAGGAACCAATCCCCAGTGACCTGAACAGTTTGATTCAGCCTTTAGCATTTGCGAGATGTCTCTGCCAAGTCACCAATGTTGCCTTGCATAAATTGAGAGAGCGAATAACTTCAAATAGTGGTTCCCAACTTTGTGAATACATCAGAATAATCGGAGGGACTTGACAAAACACAGATTGCTGGGCCCCACTTCCAGAATTTCTGTCAGCCAGGCAGTCGCTGGTGGAGAATGAGCATTTCCAACAAGTCCTCAGGTGCGACTGATGCTGCTGGCCCTGGGACCACCACTGGCTGGGAAGGTGAGTTCCAACCCTGACTTTAACAATTCCCTGACGTATCTCTCCCAGCCTCAATCTCTTCATCTGGAAAGTCAAATGATAATACTTATTTCATAGGGTTATTATGAAAATAAAATAAGTGAAGTACTCAGCAAAGGGCTTGGCATATACAAATCCTCTATACCTGGTAGCTATTATGATGATAATAAATTAGTTTATCTCAACCAAATACAAAAAACATTGGCCCAGGAAGCAAGTTGTGGAGAATCTTCCTCAGATAACATACAAAGTGACATGTACAAATTGACCACCCACTGCTTTCTCACAAAGTGGATAGGAATAAGGATCCATCCATAATAAAGATATAAAACTGCCAGCCGGGAGCACAGGGTCCCTTAATGCCTAGCGAGGAAGAAGAAGAAACCTGAGGACTTTGGGAAGTCAGTCTCAGCAGCCTCAGTTTCTTCAGATGCAAAATTGGAAAAATAACACCTTTCGTTGTAGAAAGAAACTGTAGGGATTTGCTGGCACACCAGTGGGTACTCAATAATGGCAAGGAAGTTTTGAAGCCAAGTTCTTAGTTAAGTCTAACTAGTTTTTTGTTATTGTTTTTGTTGTTGTTTTGGGGGGAGGGTATTGTGTTTTGATTTCCTTTTTATTTTAGTTTCATTCTTTTCCTTGAGTCTAACTACTTTTATGGATCCAGTCTAGCTGGCCATGAAACTTGCTCTCCAGCACACAAACTCTTGTTTTAGCCCCAAGATCCAGAGCACACTGGGAGTGAGGGGAGTGTGGGCCAGGCATTCCACTGGACCATACATACCTCTTTAACCGTCATCATATGTAACTCTTGGGAAGTCATACATCCTGGTTCTCAGGGCTGGAGTAACACTGCCTGTCAAAGAAATACAGTATTGCCAAAACCGGTTTGGCTCAGTGGATAGAGCGTCGGCCTGCGAACTGAAGGGTCCCGGGTTCGATTCTGGTCAAGGGCATGTACCTTGGTTGCGAGCACATCCCCAGTGGGAGATGTGCAGGAGGCAGCTGATCGATGTTTCTAGCTCTCTATCCCTCTCCCTTCCTCTCTGTAAAATATCAATAAAATATATTTTAAAAAAAAAAAAAAAGCCAAAACCGGTTTGGCTCAGTGGATAGAGCGTCGGCCTGTGGACTGAAGGGTCCCAGGTTCGATTCCGGTCAAGGGCACGTAACTTGGTTGCGGGCACATCCCCAGTAGGGAGTGTGCAAGAGGCAGCTGATCGATGTTTTTCTCTCATCGATGTTTCTAACTCTCTATCCCTCTTCCTTCCTCTCTGTAAAAAATCAATAAAATATATTAAAAAAAAAAGACATACAGTATCACAACCACAGACCTCTGTGGGGGAGGGGCAAAGAATCCATTCTTTGCTCATGTCTCAAGAAACATTAAAGGAAAGCCAATTAATAACCCATGGTAATCTAGTGTCTTCTATGCTTTTTTTTTTTTTTTTGTTATCCCATCCACAGCTCTCCTCCCATCCCAATAGTTCTTAGAGCCTCCTAGTCACAACTCAAAAAGAAAAAAAACACACAAAAATTTAGCTCAGGTGTTGTGGGTGCCTTCCTGTCCTCTGTCTCTCACCACCAGAAGATTCTAGAAACTGCAGACTCTGCAGGGACTTAGAAGGTAAGGGTGAGAAAAGAGTGGTGAGGAATTGGATTTCATCTGTTGGCAGTGGGAGCTGAGATCCTGAAAAAGATATTCGCTGCTTCTCCCTCAGGCTCTCTCCTTCAGCCATCGAGTCCCGTGGCAGCACGCTTCCCAAACTTTAACGTGCATGTGCATCCCAGGGGAGTTTGGGTGACCATCAGATTGGGATTCAGTAGGTCCGAGACCCACGCTTCTGCGCTTTTCACATGCTCCGCGGTGACGCCAGTGCTGCTTGCTGGTCAGTATCACACTGTGAGCATAAGGCTGCGGCCAGATGTCCCACGTGGAGTTCTTCTAAACGCGGGGCACACGCAGCCCTCCCCTTGCTGGCTGTCGCTAGAAGCGTCTCCTCCCCACGGCAAAGTCACACCCACTGACCTAGTTCCGTTGCTCGTGGTGGACGCGCAGACGTTCGAAGTGAACGCTTTTGCTGTGCAACTGGGGAAAAGGAGAGGCTGAGAGAGAGAGAACTGAGGAGGAGAGAAAAGGGTCAGAGAGAAGGGAGAGAAGTTTGAGAAGACAGAACGGTCTCTCTCTCCAACAAGGTCTCCTCAGCCTGTTGTGAAAACTGCTGTGACGAAAAGAACCCCATGGAGCTGTCCAAGAGGCCAGGGTTGAACTGCGCGGGCAGGACCGCTGCAGGCACAGGGCGCAGGCTGGCGAGGCCGTCCTCCCTGCTGGCAAGGCACCCCGCAGCCCTCGGACGCCCGGGGGCGGGACACTTAGGGGCCCCTGGGGTTGGGGGCTGGGCCCGGGCAGACGGACATTCTCTGGCTGCGCACTGGCTTCCCCAGCAGCTTCGTGAAGGGTGGATGCGGTTGAGTGGCAGCCAGAAGGGGAATGGAGGAGCACGCAGACGCCCCTCGCCCGCCACGGGCACAAGGTCACATCCGCCTGCGCGATCCCAGGGCCCACACGGTGGCAGGCGTGACCCAAAGAATCAGTTGAATTGACACTTTTTTTTAAAAGGCAGATTTTTTAAAAAAGAAAAGCCCAGAAATGAGCCTAAAGATAAGCCTACGTGGAGAGAGAGATAAAATGTTTATATGATAGAGGTGGCATCTGAAATGGATGGGCTATTCCATATATGATGCTGGGACAACTGGGTAGGCATCCAGGGAAAAAAATCAAGTCAGATCTATGCCTGAACTCAGTTCTCTGTTATATGTTTTGAAACTTTATTTGCTATTTTTTTTCATATCACTTCATATCATCATTATTTTTTACAATTTCTTCCTCAGTACTTCAACCGTCCTTTCGTTCTTTTATTTTTCCCTTTCGTGGATGCCATGCTCTTTGGAAGCTTGTTAAGACCAAGTTAATGGCCTTTTAGGCTTCCTCCACGTGACTAGGAGTCCACCCTTTGAATAGTAAGAATCCTATGGGGGGAGGGGGGCATCAGGATTCTAGAGATGCTTAGGTGGGGCACGGCCACAAAAAAGGTCGGGAACCACTGTCGTAGATGGAAGGGCTAACCGGTGGAGAAGTGACCTTCCGGAGACATTTTCCCTTGTGTTTGGTTCCGAGCGGTATTCTGTCCGCCGGCCACGTCTCATCGTTCCTAATAAACTACGTCTGTTCCTTTCTCACCTCACTCTGTCCAGATGATATATGGAAGGCAGGGGGGTTCAGCAAGGAGGCCGAGTCAAGTACCAGGTCACAGGGTTACCGGGGGACGCAGGGTAGGGCCCAGGCCCTCCGAGTCCACGCTCTTCGCCGCCGCACCGGACCCCTGGGTCCCCATCTCTGCACACACGGGATCCACACTCGTCTACTAGACTAAACCAAGGTGGCCTCGGGAGCTCCGCTTATGCGTCCTCAGTCCCCCAAGGCGGGCGTGAAGGTTCCCACTTCTCCCCTTCTCGTCTGGGGACACCGAGGCTCGGGAGGTGAAGGCGCTTGGCCAAGCGCCCTGCCGACAGGGTAGAGCGGGGGTCCTGGCAGAGCTCTTTCCAGGGAGGGAGTCAGCCCTCGCAGGGCCGGATGGCCGGGACCAACTTTTTTCTCTGCAGCCCCTGCCAGGCGACCCCGGACGGGCGCTTCTCGGCCGGTCGAGTCCTGAGCCAGCCCCGGGGGACCCTCTCGTCTTCCCAGCCATGACCCGACGGCTTCCTTCGGAACTAGGACCCCTCCGCTTCAACTCCCGTCCCCCGACCGCTCGGTCCGCCGCCGCCCAAATCCCCTGGGTCGCGTCAGTTCGCTAGAGCTCGCCCCGCGGAAGAGCTCGGCCACAGCCCACCTTCCGCTTCTGCGCGCAGAGGTCGTCCCGAGGAGGGGCCGGAAGGCCGAACGGCGCCGGTAGGGTAGGCCTACCGGCACGGAAAAGGCGGGGCATGCAAATGAGCATCGGCCCTTTGGCCACCGCGCCAAGCGGAGATAAAAATTTCCTTAAAAACGTAGAGAATTGAAAAAAAATCTTCACGGAGTCTAATGTTTCCTATATGTCTGTCAAGATGCTGTGGAGATGAGACTTCGCTTGATGGTGACCCGGCTCACCGTGAGTGAACTATGGGTGGAAGGAGAAGGGTAGCGGCGCGGGCAGAGCAGGCGGCATCGCTTCTCGGCCTTTTGGCTAAGATCAAGTGTAGTATCTGTTCTTATCAGTTTAATATCTGATACGTCCTCTATCCGAGGACATTATATTAAATGTATTTTTGGAGCAGGGAGATGGAATAGGAGCTTGCTCCGTCCACTCCACGCATCGACCCGGTATTGCAGTACCTCCGGGAACGGTGCACCCCCCTCGGGGGAAATAACTCGGGTTCCTAAAGACAGACTTGGACTTTGTCTTCGCTCTTCCTGCGGCGGGCGCCATCTGGGGGTTCCCTTTACTCTGTCTAGAAGCTCTTTATGTGCTTCTGAAGGAAAAGCCGCTCTTTGCTATGGTTCGGCTTGCATGCAAGCGCTTTGTTTGCTTTGTCATCAGCTGCTTGGAACGTGATGTGACACTCCTGCGCAGGTGCTGGCGAGGAGAAGGCCCTCCAGGCCAAGTTCCCGTCCTCAGGGCGCGCCCAACCCGGGGAAATTATCCCCAGGTTTGGCCTACCTGTTGCGATGGGGTCCGACAATGGCCCGGCGTTCATTGCCCACATCACTCAACCATTGGCAAAAATGTTCGGCATAAGTTGGAAATTACACTGTATCTATAGACCTCAGAGTTCAGGGCAGGTAGGATGAATCGGACCCTAAAGGAAACCTTAACAAAATTAAAACTGGAGACTGGCGAAAACTGGGTAAGCCTCCTTCCTTTTGCCCTTCTCCGGCCGGGCCCGTTGTACCCCTTACGTAAAGGGCCTTACCCCCTTTGAGATTCTGTTTGGCCGACCCCCACCGCTGCTTCCCAAGCTAGGGGAAGAAGTGTTGGCATCGCTTTCTAATCACAACCTCCTAAAGTCCCTACAGGCCTTACAGTTGAGTTCCAGACTTAACCACCAGCTGGTCCGAGAGGCTCACCGAGACCCATCCCCTGGGACTACACCTGCACCACCTGCATTTCTACCAGGAGACGTAGTGTGGGTGCGGAAGCACGAGCCATCATCCTTGGAGGCCAGGGGGACTGTTGTCCTCAGCACCCCATCAGCGGTGAAGGTTGCGGTGGGGGGGGGGGGGGGGGAAGCACTGGATACATCGAACTCAAATCAAGAAGGCGGAATCAGAGGACCGGCCGGAGAGATTGACCATCCAGCGCACCAAGGACCCCCTGAAAATCCGACTCCGAAGGCAGTCCTCCTGATCCTGATGTGCCTGTGGCCCGTCACGGCGAGTAATCCCCACCTGAGGGCCAATTACACATGGGAACTGACCCGGACTGTGGATGGGACTGTTATAGGTCATACCACGACCCCAGGGCCCCCCTCCATAGAGACTGACTTATGCCGATTATCTGGGGAAACTTTTTTTTTTAAAATACATTTTATTGATTTTTTACAGAGAGGAAGAGAGAGGGATAGAGAGTTAGAAACATCTAATCGCTTCTCGGCCTTTTGGCTAAGATCAAGTGTGGAGAGTTAGAAACATGGATCAGCTGCCTCCTGCACACTCCCTACTGGGTATGTGCCCACAACCAAGGCACATGCCCTTGACCGGAATTGAACCTGGGACCTTTCAGTCCGCAGGCCGATGCTCTTTCCACTGAGCCAAACCGGTTAGGGCTATTTGGGGAAACTTGGAGAAAGCCGCCAGAAAGCAATACCCACTACATTTCCCCAGTAGCCCACGGGGCATATCATGTAGGGACGAGTTATGGGTGTGGCACCCTCCTCTTAGAACGAGGACTTTGGCGAACTCAACATTATGTCTGCCCAGCCGAAGGCAGCCCTGAATGTAGAACTGACGGGGACTATTACGGTGCCCAATGGGGTTGTGAGACTATGGCACTGTGGACTAACAGAGATCCCGCCATCCGGTTCAAGAAAATAGTCCGTCCGGGGGCCCCTTCCAATAACTGTATGATAGGAGACTGCAATCCCGTTATCACGCCCCAAAACTCCAAAACTGGTGGGAGAAGTACTGGGATGCAGGACTGAGACTGTATGTAGCTGGGAGAGATCCCGGGGTCCTCTTCACCCTCCAGAGAACCCAGCAGACCCAAAGGAAAAACCCCATTGGGCCTTTAAGACCCTCAGACCAGGGGCTGCCTCCAGTAGAGCCACTTAGCGCCCCCCCCCACCCCCCCCCCCCCCCCCCCCGTCCCACATCACCACCTCCTTCCCGGAATAATACTGAATTAACTCCTCTGACCAAGGTGACGGTGACCCCTGTTCCTAAGACTCATACTACCAAACCAGGTCGGAGACCTATCCTGGACACTCTGGATGCGGTTTTCAACTTTTTAAATCAGACTTCCCCAAATGCTACCAGAGACTGTTGGTTGTGTTTAAACCCAGAACCCCCCTACTACGTTGGAGTAGGGGCAAATGCTACTGTTGGTTCAGATTCATCAGACATTAGAAATGTTTCAATTACAAACCCCCCACAGGGGGTGTGCAGATGGGGGCAAACCCCAAAATTAACCCTTGGGGATTTCCAGGGACGAGGTACTTGTGTTATGTCCTCAGAGTCTGATTTATCCAAATCCCCTTATGGTGAATCCTGTTCCTCAGTACTGAGGTTTGGTCAGGACAACGAAGAGGAGACAGACCGGTACCTAGTGGCCCCTGAAGGTGCCTGGTTCGCGTGCACCACAGGAATCACCCCTTGTGTGTCTCCTCTGACACTGATGCACCCACGCAAGCCTTCCTTACGCATCTTAGCTCATATCCTACCCCAGGTATATTACTGCTCTGGGGAGGGAGGGCGCGAGCACCTGGGGCTAGCCCCTGGGCGGGTTCGTAGAGCCCCAGTAATCGTCCCCCTGCTTGTCGGTCTGGGAATAGCCGGATCAGCTGCAATGGGCACCGCAGCACTGGTCACGGGGGACAAAAACTTTAAGGAACTTAGCAGCCAAGTGGATTTAGACTTAAGCACCCTAGAGGAGAATGTAAACCGCCTAGAAGATTCCCTCAGTTCGTTAGCAGAAGCAGTCTTACAAACTAGAAGGGGTTTAGACTTATTGTTCATGAAGCAAGGAGGACTCTGTATGGCCTTAGGAGAAACTTGCTGTTTTTATACCAACCATTCCGGGGTCATCAGAGAAAGCCTAAGTCAACTCAGAAAAAGACTCCAAGATAGAGAGGAAAGGCAAAGAACTGAGGGAAACTGGTATGAACATCTATTCTCTTGGTCCCCATGGCTAACAACACTCCTAACATCTCCAGCAGGACCTTTGATCTTATTGCTAATAGCAGCAACATTTGGGCCCTGTCTTATAAACGGTCTCACCACCTATGTACAAAGGCGGATACAGGCAGGAAAGCTGATGGTCCTGCGCACTCACTATCATCATGTCTGCACTGATGATGAAGAAACAATGATTTGATTCTCCCATAAAACCAGTGGGGAACGTTAGAGAGAGGGAATTTCTGAGCACTCGGGAGAGGCCGTGGACTACGCCCCAGATAGGGCTGTCAGTGCTGACACCAGGCCAGGCCTTGAGATATGGTCTCACGGCCCCTTTCCCCTTGCACCTCACAAAATAGCCTTGCAAGATAGAACACTGTCAGCTTTCTAAAGAACAGGATAACCCTGTAAATAACATGGTCGTCAATAGCATGGCCCTGACATTATTTTGGAAAAACTGTTTTGTCTTGGGTTACTTACTCTGCAAAAACAGGATGTGGTTAATGTGCTGAAAAGTGGTCTTGCACAAAGGGTCGGGGCTGCTCTCTGGCCTCCCCCAGGAGAGAGGGCAGTCGCCCGGCCGGCAGTAAAGGCCCCCTAAATTTTAATTTGGTCTGCACCCCAGTGGTCTTTACTCGCGTGCGCTCCACAACACTCAGGAGGCGGTGCCTTCACCCAAGCCCCGAGAGACGCGGGTGCTGGAGCCGGAGAGAAGCCGTCCGGGGGCCCGGCAGGGGCCTTTCCACGGGACACGCCCCGTCCCCCTTCCGGGAAAGCCCCCCCTCCGGGCCTCGCGCTCCCCGGACTCAGAATGAGCGCCTTATGGGACAGGGCAGGTTCGGAGCTCGGCTCTCGGCCGGCCAAGTCGCCCACAATACAGACAGCCTGGGCGTCCCTAGCGCCTTGTCTGTCTTCAGGAAACCCCTCTGCCAGCAGCCCCCCTTTCTACAGGCCTCTCTCGCCGCCCGGCGCGAATCCCCTCAGACTCGGTCCTTTCCCGGAGCCTGTACCACCAGCTCGGGTTCAGAGCCGCGGCGAAGGGAGAGTCCGCCCGCCGCAGCCACGCCTCCGGGGCGGGGCATGCAAATTAATGCCGTTTCTCTCCCCGCCGCCCAACCTCCCGCAAAGGACGGCGCCACCAGAGACACAAACTTTCTCTTTAAAAATATAGAGAATAGAGAATTTAAAAATCGGCACAAGAGCCTACCATCTGGTGAGTGCCATGGTACTGCCAAAGAAGCAAAGGAAGTAAGACCTTGACTGCCGGTGAGCTGGCTCACCGTGAGTGAAATGTGGGTGGTGGGAGGAGGGTGCCGGCGCGGGCCGGGCACTCAGCATCGCTTCTCGGCCTTTTGGCTAAGATCAAGTGTAGTATCTGTTCTTATCAGTTTAATATCTGATACGTCCTCTATCCGAGGACAATATATTAAATGGATTTTTGAAGCTGGGAGTTGGAATAGGAGCTTGCTCCGTCCACTCCACGCATCGACCCGGTATTGCAGTACCTCCGGGAACGGTGCACCCCCTCGGGGGAAAAAAACGCTGGTGTGCAAAGGCAGAACTGTCTACTTAGTGCGGGGGCTTCCGCTTCCTAAGGATGCTGGCAGTGGGCGGCACCAACTCCCCCACTCGAAGAGGAGGTCGTTGGTGGAAAGTGTCTCTGCAACCTGCGAGGTACCTGCGGGGACTGGGCTTGGTATGTCCCGGTGGGTGCGTAAGAGGGAGAGAGACAGGGAACCTGTCAGTAGTCAAACGTCCCAACGAAGTTAGCCTCCAATGGCACGCTGCGAACTGCTTTCCACGTGCGGCGGAGGCGATTACGGCAGGAAAGAGCAAGCTTTCTTTGGGGCACTTCCGAGGCCCAGAGCATAAGCTCCAGGTGCTGGGCAGGTCAGCGGGGTGCCAACCAGCCCCTTCATCCCCCGAGTCGCCCTCCGTGCTTTATTTACACCTCTGTCTTTTGGCCCACCCTCTTGCCTGACTCCAATGCCCAGATTTGCGACGGAAAACGTTCCCCTTCCCAACCACCCGGGACCCCAACCGTTGGACAGAATCCGGCCGGCCGGAAGAACGCGGACGCGAGCAGAGAGGTTGCCTCCCCTAGGTTTGGGACCACCGCGCGCGGAGGCGGTGGGGCGGGTGGAGTCCGCCCCGGAGGTCACGGCTCCTGGGGGGATGGGAGGGGGCAAAGGGCGGGGCATGCAGATTAGAAATGGCTTCTGCGCGGGAACGAGGGAACAACCTGGGATATAGGACTTCTGGTTAAAAATGTAGAGCACACAAAAATCTGCAGGAGAGTCTGGTGAGATCCACCGTAGTGTGGGCGACGCAAAGAAATCAGACAAGGAGTGAGGCTTAGACTTAGCGTTCTCACCCTGCCTTGAATGTGTGTGACACGAGGAGGGTGCCGGCGCGGACTGGGCACTGAGTATCGCTTCTCGGCCTTTTGGCTAAGATCAAGTGTAGTATCTGTTCTTATCAGTTTAATATCTGATACGTCCTCTATCCGAGGACAATATATTAAATGGATTTTTGAAGCTGGGAGTTGGAATAGGAGCTTGCTCCGTCCACTCCACGCATCGACCCGGTATTGCAGTACCTCCGGGAACGGTGCACCCCCTTTGGGGTATTACCTTGTTGTTGAATGTCAGGTTTCGTGGCGAAAGACCTTTCTCTCTCTGGCTGGGGAACTCTCTCTGGATCCCAGAAGGCCTGGTTGCTCTTCCGGAGAGCGGGGCAGCTTCTTTCTTTTCCTCTCCTTTTTTAAAAAGTACATTTTATTGGTTTTCTTTTTACAGAGAGGAAGGGAGAGGGATAGAGAAGTTAGACAGACACATCGGTCAGCTGCCTTCTGCACACTCCCTACTGGGGATGTGCCTGCAACCAAGGTACATGCCCTGGACTGGAATCAAGCTGGGACCCTTCAGTCCGCAGGCCGAAGCTCTACCCACTGGGGCAGCTTCCTAGCACCTGGCGAGCTGGGGTGGAGCTTGTGGGACGAACAAGCACGTGCGGGCGTCTTCACAAAGGCTGTTCATCACACGCAGCTGCCGCCCTGCTGGGTTGGGTGTTGTTTCATTTGGAAAGCATGGAAATGATCAGATTTTGTGTTTCAGTGGAAAGTTCTTCTAGAGCCGTCATAGTAACAAGCATACAAATATGGGCTCTTGACCTGTTCAAGTCTACAAAGCAAGTAACATGACATTTTGAACATTATAAAGATAAAAATGATTATTTGCATTATTCACGGCAGCCGAATTATTGAAACACAACAGAATATTACTCAACTATGTAAGAAAGGTCCAAATCTTGCCATGGGTGAGCCTCAAGGACATTACAGGAAATGAAATGCGCCAGAGAAACAAATACTGTGTATCACTTATAAGTGGAATCTAAAAGCAAACCTACTGGTGGATGTAGAGAACATATGGATGGTTGTCATAGGAGGGGGGCAGAGCGGATGTGAGATATGGCAGAAGGAGGTCAAAATTAAAAGGGGTGGGGGGATAAAGCAAGGAATACCAAAAGAAATAAAACACATTGAAAACTATACAATATTTAAAATGGAATAATTAAAGCAAGTTACACCAAGGGTAAAGATAATACAAGATGCAGTGAGTATTCAGAAACTAGATAAATGAGAGGAGAATCAGGAAAATTATTGGTGACACTGTCACACTGGAACTGGGCCTTGAATTATAAAGAGGTTTCAAGCATGTAGAGTAGGGTGGGGAAGGACCATTCAAGGTGTAAGAACCTGCAGGAGCAAAAACCTCAGCATGTTGACAGGAACAATGGGCATGAAGGGGCATAGACTTAAAGACTCAGAAGCTACACTAAGGAGAAGACAAGCTGGGGCCAGGCTCTCTTACTACATTTTAAATTAGTACCGTACATTTATCATAACTAATGAACCAAGATTGATACATTATTATAAACTAAACTCCATACTTTATCCATAATTAACTTTCCTAATATCGTTCTGTCCTAGGATCCAATCCAAGATAACACATTTGTATTGGTTTTTTAGAAAAGGGGGGAGGGAGGGAGGAAGGGAGAGAGGGAGGGCGGGAGGGAGAGAAAGAGAGAGACAGAGACAGAGACAGAGACTCAACAATTGGTTGCCTCCCCTAGGTGCCCAGACCTAGAATCAACCAACCAGCAAGGGATGATACTCAACCAACTGAGCCACACTGGCCAGGGCCCACATTACATTTAGTTGCCATATGTCTTTAGGCTACTATTAGGGTCATCAAAGGAGAAAAGCATGAGGCCAAAGTGGTAACGGAGTATAAATGTATTTGGTCATCTGGATACCAGATGGGCTGAGCCTGAAAACAGTGCCAGTGCCCAGGGATGGAGTGTCAGAGACTTTAAAGGACTCCAGGTGGGCGTTTTCTGGGTGGAGAATCCCTGGTCAGTCTGGATTTTAGGAAGATCCGGAGGGGAGAGATGGTAATTGTTTTAGCAAGTGGAATGTGGTTTAAGCAAAAGGGAATATCCGTTGTGAAGTGGCCTAAAGGTCAGTTCCCAGGGGAGGGAAATCAATTCAATTATTTGATCAAACCTAACAGCTACTCTGTATGGTGATAGTTTCTCACACTTCTGTTTTGTTTTGTTTTGATCACCTTGACAGTTTTGAGGAATACTGAGACATTTTATAGAATGCTTTCAACTTTGAATCATTTTTTCTCATGGGTAGACAGAATTATGAGTATATAGGAGGAAGACCACAGAGGCGAAGTACCATTCTCAAAACAACAGGACCAAGTCATAAAAACACAGATCAGCTCTGGCTAGGTAGTTCAGTTGGTTAGAGCGTCCTCCTGATATGCCAAGATGGCAAGTTTGATTCCATGGTCAGGAGAAGCAATCAGTGAATGCATAAATAAGTGAAACTGTTATAGGTGGAAGTGAGGTTCTTGGGGTGCCACTGGAATAAGAATTTCTGGAGGCCTCCTTGGGAGGATGACATATTGTAGAAAGGTTTATTTCTATGGAATTACAACCTCAAATTTCCAAGGTCCCATTTCCCTTTGTCCTGACAAGGAAGTCCCATTTTGCTTTCAGCAGAGCTAAGATCAAAGCCAGTGTCCAGAGTTTCCGATCCATGCTGGGGCACAGTTCAGCATCAGGCTAGCTTAGTTTGTGTTTCCAGCTGCAGTCTCTTATTAGCCCATTGCCTGTGGGGTCTACATGGACACAGGGCTATGAGGGAACTCAGGTGAGTGCCAGAGAGTCACAAGAGGGCCGAGAGTCAACAACATGTATTCCTCCCCCCGCCCCCTCCTCACTAGTGGCCCCAAGGACCACCTCAGCCATATCTGCCTATCATCATGGAAAGATTAGCAACCTTGTTGCCTAAACAATGGAGTCCCAGAGGATCCTGCCCTTTGCAACCACCCAGCCCACATTGCCTATAAACTTAACCCAAGCATGTCTAACTCAAAGGCTAACATGGGACAAATAAACAAGGTTTAAGTTTATGTGGGCTGTAAAAAAACAAAAGCTTCAATTTTCATAGAAAAGTAGGTTTCTTTTGATTAAGACATGCTGATTACAAAGGGCTGAAATAAATGAGTAATCTATATATATAAAAGCCTAAGCAACCGGACCACCAGTGAACCAGTCCCTATAATGCGCACTAACCACCAGGGAACAGACGCTCAATGCAGGAGCTGCCCCCTGGTGGTCAGTGCACTCCCACAGCGGGAGCATGGCTCAGCTGACCAATGGGAGCCAGACGCCTGGCTCACTGCTGGCAAGTGCAGCTGTGGCAACAGGAACTTCTCCCACCTCTGCAGCAGTGCAGTGGGCCGGGATAAGCAGGAGAGGCCTGGCCCAGGCTGGGCTCCTCCCTGGCCGCCTGCTGCTTCATGCACAACTACATGTCCTAGGCTCAGCTGAGGGACCCCTGGGCCAGAGCTAGGGGTCCCCCAGGCTAGGCTGGGTGGAGGCAGAAGGATCCCGGATTGCAAGAGGGCACAGGCCATGGTGAGTAACCCCACCAGTGCATGAATCTATGCACCAGGCCTCTAGTTATGTATAACAGGATATTGTAAAAATTAAGTTACATAATTTTTATTAAAACATTTCTTATAGAATGCTTTTAACTTTGAATCCTTTTTTGAATTCTGTCCATCGGTTCATTAGTTATGATAAATGTACGGTACTAATTTAAAATGTAGTAAGAGAGCCTGGCCCCAGCTTGTCTTCTCCTTAGTGTAGCTTCTGAGTCTTTAAGTCTATGCCCCTTCATGCCCATTGTTCCTGTCAACATGCTGAGGTTTTTGCTCCTGCAGGTTCTTACACCTTGAATGGTCCTTCCCCACCCTACTCTACATGCTTGAAACCTCTTTATAATTCAAGGCCCAGTTCCAGTGTGACAGTGTCACCAATAATTTTCCTGATTCTCCTCTCATTTATCTAGTTTCTGAATACTCACTGCATCTTGTATTATCTTTACCCTTGGTGTAACTTGCTTTAATTATTCCATTTTAAATATTGTATAGTTTTCAATGTGTTTTATTTCTTTTGGTATTCCTTGCTTTATCCCCCCACCCCTTTTAATTTTGACCTCCTTCTGCCATATCTCACATCCGCTCTGCCCCCCTCCTATGACAACCATCCATATGTTCTCTACATCCACCAGTAGGTTTGCTTTTAGATTCCACTTATAAGTGATACACAGTATTTGTTTCTCTGGCGCATTTCATTTCCTGTAATGTCCTTGAGGCTCACCCATGGCAAGATTTGGACCTTTCTTACATAGTTGAGTAATATTCTGTTGTGTTTCAATAATTCGGCTGCCGTGAATAATGCAAATAATCATTTTTATCTTTATAATGTTCAAAATGTCATGTTACTTGCTTTGTAGACTTGAACAGGTCAAGAGCCCATATTTGTATGCTTGTTACTATGACGGCTCTAGAAGAACTTTCCACTGAAACACAAAATCTGATCATTTCCATGCTTTCCAAATGAAACAACACCCAACCCAGCAGGGCGGCAGCTGCGTGTGATGAACAGCCTTTGTGAAGACGCCCGCACGTGCTTGTTCGTCCCACAAGCTCCACCCCAGCTCGCCAGGTGCTAGGAAGCTGCCCCAGTGGGTAGAGCTTCGGCCTGCGGACTGAAGGGTCCCAGCTTGATTCCAGTCCAGGGCATGTACCTTGGTTGCAGGCACATCCCCAGTAGGGAGTGTGCAGAAGGCAGCTGACCGATGTGTCTGTCTAACTTCTCTATCCCTCTCCCTTCCTCTCTGTAAAAAGAAAACCAATAAAATGTACTTTTTAAAAAAGGAGAGGAAAAGAAAGAAGCTGCCCCGCTCTCCGGAAGAGCAACCAGGCCTTCTGGGATCCAGAGAGAGTTCCCCAGCCAGAGAGAGAAAGGTCTTTCGCCACGAAACCTGACATTCAACAACAAGGTAATACCCCAAAGGGGGTGCACCGTTCCCGGAGGTACTGCAATACCGGGTCGATGCGTGGAGTGGACGGAGCAAGCTCCTATTCCAACTCCCAGCTTCAAAAATCCATTTAATATATTGTCCTCGGATAGAGGACGTATCAGATATTAAACTGATAAGAACAGATACTACACTTGATCTTAGCCAAAAGGCCGAGAAGCGATACTCAGTGCCCAGTCCGCGCCGGCACCCTCCTCGTGTCACACACATTCAAGGCAGGGTGAGAACGCTAAGTCTAAGCCTCACTCCTTGTCTGATTTCTTTGCGTCGCCCACACTACGGTGGATCTCACCAGACTCTCCTGCAGATTTTTGTGTGCTCTACATTTTTAACCAGAAGTCCTATATCCCAGGTTGTTCCCTCGTTCCCGCGCAGAAGCCATTTCTAATCTGCATGCCCCGCCCTTTGCCCCCTCCCATCCCCCCAGGAGCCGTGACCTCCGGGGCGGACTCCACCCGCCCCACCGCCTCCGCGCGCGGTGGTCCCAAACCTAGGGGAGGCAACCTCTCTGCTCGCGTCCGCGTTCTTCCGGCCGGCCGGATTCTGTCCAACGGTTGGGGTCCCGGGTGGTTGGGAAGGGGAACGTTTTCCGTCGCAAATCTGGGCATTGGAGTCAGGCAAGAGGGTGGGCCAAAAGACAGAGGTGTAAATAAAGCACGGAGGGCGACTCGGGGGATGAAGGGGCTGGTTGGCACCCCGCTGACCTGCCCAGCACCTGGAGCTTATGCTCTGGGCCTCGGAAGTGCCCCAAAGAAAGCTTGCTCTTTCCTGCCGTAATCGCCTCCGCCGCACGTGGAAAGCAGTTCGCAGCGTGCCATTGGAGGCTAACTTCGTTGGGACGTTTGACTACTGACAGGTTCCCTGTCTCTCTCCCTCTTACGCACCCACCGGGACATACCAAGCCCAGTCCCCGCAGGTACCTCGCAGGTTGCAGAGACACTTTCCACCAACGACCTCCTCTTCGAGTGGGGGAGTTGGTGCCGCCCACTGCCAGCATCCTTAGGAAGCGGAAGCCCCCGCACTAAGTAGACAGTTCTGCCTTTGCACACCAGCGTTTTTTTCCCCCGAGGGGGTGCACCGTTCCCGGAGGTACTGCAATACCGGGTCGATGCGTGGAGTGGACGGAGCAAGCTCCTATTCCAACTCCCAGCTTCAAAAATCCATTTAATATATTGTCCTCGGATAGAGGACGTATCAGATATTAAACTGATAAGAACAGATACTACACTTGATCTTAGCCAAAAGGCCGAGAAGCGATGCTGAGTGCCCGGCCCGCGCCGGCACCCTCCTCCCACCACCCACATTTCACTCACGGTGAGCCAGCTCACCGGCAGTCAAGGTCTTACTTCCTTTGCTTCTTTGGCAGTACCATGGCACTCACCAGATGGTAGGCTCTTGTGCCGATTTTTAAATTCTCTATTCTCTATATTTTTAAAGAGAAAGTTTGTGTCTCTGGTGGCGCCGTCCTTTGCGGGAGGTTGGGCGGCGGGGAGAGAAACGGCATTAATTTGCATGCCCCGCCCCGGAGGCGTGGCTGCGGCGGGCGGACTCTCCCTTCGCCGCGGCTCTGAACCCGAGCTGGTGGTACAGGCTCCGGGAAAGGACCGAGTCTGAGGGGATTCGCGCCGGGCGGCGAGAGAGGCCTGTAGAAAGGGGGGCTGCTGGCAGAGGGGTTTCCTGAAGACAGACAAGGCGCTAGGGACGCCCAGGCTGTCTGTATTGTGGGCGACTTGGCCGGCCGAGAGCCGAGCTCCGAACCTGCCCTGTCCCATAAGGCGCTCATTCTGAGTCCGGGGAGCGCGAGGCCCGGAGGGGGGGCTTTCCCGGAAGGGGGACGGGGCGTGTCCCGTGGAAAGGCCCCTGCCGGGCCCCCGGACGGCTTCTCTCCGGCTCCAGCACCCGCGTCTCTCGGGGCTTGGGTGAAGGCACCGCCTCCTGAGTGTTGTGGAGCGCACGCGAGTAAAGACCACTGGGGTGCAGACCAAATTAAAATTTAGGGGGCCTTTACTGCCGGCCGGGCGACTGCCCTCTCTCCTGGGGGAGGCCAGAGAGCAGCCCCGACCCTTTGTGCAAGACCACTTTTCAGCACATTAACCACATCCTGTTTTTGCAGAGTAAGTAACCCAAGACAAAACAGTTTTTCCAAAATAATGTCAGGGCCATGCTATTGACGACCATGTTATTTACAGGGTTATCCTGTTCTTTAGAAAGCTGACAGTGTTCTATCTTGCAAGGCTATTTTGTGAGGTGCAAGGGGAAAGGGGCCGTGAGACCATATCTCAAGGCCTGGCCTGGTGTCAGCACTGACAGCCCTATCTGGGGCGTAGTCCACGGCCTCTCCCGAGTGCTCAGAAATTCCCTCTCTCTAACGTTCCCCACTGGTTTTATGGGAGAATCAAATCATTGTTTCTTCATCATCAGTGCAGACATGATGATAGTGAGTGCGCAGGACCATCAGCTTTCCTGCCTGTATCCGCCTTTGTACATAGGTGGTGAGACCGTTTATAAGACAGGGCCCAAATGTTGCTGCTATTAGCAATAAGATCAAAGGTCCTGCTGGAGATGTTAGGAGTGTTGTTAGCCATGGGGACCAAGAGAATAGATGTTCATACCAGTTTCCCTCAGTTCTTTGCCTTTCCTCTCTATCTTGGAGTCTTTTTCTGAGTTGACTTAGGCTTTCTCTGATGACCCCGGAATGGTTGGTATAAAAACAGCAAGTTTCTCCTAAGGCCATACAGAGTCCTCCTTGCTTCATGAACAATAAGTCTAAACCCCTTCTAGTTTGTAAGACTGCTTCTGCTAACGAACTGAGGGAATCTTCTAGGCGGTTTACATTCTCCTCTAGGGTGCTTAAGTCTAAATCCACTTGGCTGCTAAGTTCCTTAAAGTTTTTGTCCCCCGTGACCAGTGCTGCGGTGCCCATTGCAGCTGATCCGGCTATTCCCAGACCGACAAGCAGGGGGACGATTACTGGGGCTCTACGAACCCGCCCAGGGGCTAGCCCCAGGTGCTCGCGCCCTCCCTCCCCAGAGCAGTAATATACCTGGGGTAGGATATGAGCTAAGATGCGTAAGGAAGGCTTGCGTGGGTGCATCAGTGTCAGAGGAGACACACAAGGGGTGATTCCTGTGGTGCACGCGAACCAGGCACCTTCAGGGGCCACTAGGTACCGGTCTGTCTCCTCTTCGTTGTCCTGACCAAACCTCAGTACTGAGGAACAGGATTCACCATAAGGGGATTTGGATAAATCAGACTCTGAGGACATAACACAAGTACCTCGTCCCTGGAAATCCCCAAGGGTTAATTTTGGGGTTTGCCCCCATCTGCACACCCCCTGTGGGGGGTTTGTAATTGAAACATTTCTAATGTCTGATGAATCTGAACCAACAGTAGCATTTGCCCCTACTCCAACGTAGTAGGGGGGTTCTGGGTTTAAACACAACCAACAGTCTCTGGTAGCATTTGGGGAAGTCTGATTTAAAAAGTTGAAAACCGCATCCAGAGTGTCCAGGATAGGTCTCCGACCTGGTTTGGTAGTATGAGTCTTAGGAACAGGGGTCACCGTCACCTTGGTCAGAGGAGTTAATTCAGTATTATTCCGGGAAGGAGGTGGTGATGTGGGACGGGGGGGGGGGGGGGGGGGCGCTAAGTGGCTCTACTGGAGGCAGCCCCTGGTCTGAGGGTCTTAAAGGCCCAATGGGGTTTTTCCTTTGGGTCTGCTGGGTTCTCTGGAGGGTGAAGAGGACCCCGGGATCTCTCCCAGCTACATACAGTCTCAGTCCTGCATCCCAGTACTTCTCCCACCAGTTTTGGAGTTTTGGGGCGTGATAACGGGATTGCAGTCTCCTATCATACAGTTATTGGAAGGGGCCCCCGGACGGACTATTTTCTTGAACCGGATGGCGGGATCTCTGTTAGTCCACAGTGCCATAGTCTCACAACCCCATTGGGCACCGTAATAGTCCCCGTCAGTTCTACATTCAGGGCTGCCTTCGGCTGGGCAGACATAATGTTGAGTTCGCCAAAGTCCTCGTTCTAAGAGGAGGGTGCCACACCCATAACTCGTCCCTACATGATATGCCCCGTGGGCTACTGGGGAAATGTAGTGGGTATTGCTTTCTGGCGGCTTTCTCCAAGTTTCCCCAAATAGCCCTAACCGGTTTGGCTCAGTGGAAAGAGCATCGGCCTGCGGACTGAAAGGTCCCAGGTTCAATTCCGGTCAAGGGCATGTGCCTTGGTTGTGGGCACATACCCAGTAGGGAGTGTGCAGGAGGCAGCTGATCCATGTTTCTAACTCTCCACACTTGATCTTAGCCAAAAGGCCGAGAAGCGATTAGATGTTTCTAACTCTCTATCCCTCTCTCTTCCTCTCTGTAAAAAATCAATAAAATGTATTTTAAAAAAAAAAGTTTCCCCAGATAATCGGCATAAGTCAGTCTCTATGGAGGGGGGCCCTGGGGTCGTGGTATGACCTATAACAGTCCCATCCACAGTCCGGGTCAGTTCCCATGTGTAATTGGCCCTCAGGTGGGGATTACTCGCCGTGACGGGCCACAGGCACATCAGGATCAGGAGGACTGCCTTCGGAGTCGGATTTTCAGGGGGTCCTTGGTGCGCTGGATGGTCAATCTCTCCGGCCGGTCCTCTGATTCCGCCTTCTTGATTTGAGTTCGATGTATCCAGTGCTTCCCCCCCCCCCCCCCCACCGCAACCTTCACCGCTGATGGGGTGCTGAGGACAACAGTCCCCCTGGCCTCCAAGGATGATGGCTCGTGCTTCCGCACCCACACTACGTCTCCTGGTAGAAATGCAGGTGGTGCAGGTGTAGTCCCAGGGGATGGGTCTCGGTGAGCCTCTCGGACCAGCTGGTGGTTAAGTCTGGAACTCAACTGTAAGGCCTGTAGGGACTTTAGGAGGTTGTGATTAGAAAGCGATGCCAACACTTCTTCCCCTAGCTTGGGAAGCAGCGGTGGGGGTCGGCCAAACAGAATCTCAAAGGGGGTAAGGCCCTTTACGTAAGGGGTACAACGGGCCCGGCCGGAGAAGGGCAAAAGGAAGGAGGCTTACCCAGTTTTCGCCAGTCTCCAGTTTTAATTTTGTTAAGGTTTCCTTTAGGGTCCGATTCATCCTACCTGCCCTGAACTCTGAGGTCTATAGATACAGTGTAATTTCCAACTTATGCCGAACATTTTTGCCAATGGTTGAGTGATGTGGGCAATGAACGCCGGGCCATTGTCGGACCCCATCGCAACAGGTAGGCCAAACCTGGGGATAATTTCCCCGGGTTGGGCGCGCCCTGAGGACGGGAACTTGGCCTGGAGGGCCTTCTCCTCGCCAGCACCTGCGCAGGAGTGTCACATCACGTTCCAAGCAGCTGATGACAAAGCAAACAAAGCGCTTGCATGCAAGCCGAACCATAGCAAAGAGCGGCTTTTCCTTCAGAAGCACATAAAGAGCTTCTAGACAGAGTAAAGGGAACCCCCAGATGGCGCCCGCCGCAGGAAGAGCGAAGACAAAGTCCAAGTCTGTCTTTAGGAACCCGAGTTATTTCCCCCGAGGGGGGTGCACCGTTCCCGGAGGTACTGCAATACCGGGTCGATGCGTGGAGTGGACGGAGCAAGCTCCTATTCCATCTCCCTGCTCCAAAAATACATTTAATATAATGTCCTCGGATAGAGGACGTATCAGATATTAAACTGATAAGAACAGATACTACACTTGATCTTAGCCAAAAGGCCGAGAAGCGATGCCGCCTGCTCTGCCCGCGCCGCTACCCTTCTCCTTCCACCCATAGTTCACTCACGGTGAGCCGGGTCACCATCAAGCGAAGTCTCATCTCCACAGCATCTTGACAGACATATAGGAAACATTAGACTCCGTGAAGATTTTTTTTCAATTCTCTACGTTTTTAAGGAAATTTTTATCTCCGCTTGGCGCGGTGGCCAAAGGGCCGATGCTCATTTGCATGCCCCGCCTTTTCCGTGCCGGTAGGCCTACCCTACCGGCGCCGTTCGGCCTTCCGGCCCCTCCTCGGGACGACCTCTGCGCGCAGAAGCGGAAGGTGGGCTGTGGCCGAGCTCTTCCGCGGGGCGAGCTCTAGCGAACTGACGCGACCCAGGGGATTTGGGCGGCGGCGGACCGAGCGGTCGGGGGACGGGAGTTGAAGCGGAGGGGTCCTAGTTCCGAAGGAAGCCGTCGGGTCATGGCTGGGAAGACGAGAGGGTCCCCCGGGGCTGGCTCAGGACTCGACCGGCCGAGAAGCGCCCGTCCGGGGTCGCCTGGCAGGGGCTGCAGAGAAAAAAGTTGGTCCCGGCCATCCGGCCCTGCGAGGGCTGACTCCCTCCCTGGAAAGAGCTCTGCCAGGACCCCCGCTCTACCCTGTCGGCAGGGCGCTTGGCCAAGCGCCTTCACCTCCCGAGCCTCGGTGTCCCCAGACGAGAAGGGGAGAAGTGGGAACCTTCACGCCCGCCTTGGGGGACTGAGGACGCATAAGCGGAGCTCCCGAGGCCACCTTGGTTTAGTCTAGTAGACGAGTGTGGATCCCGTGTGTGCAGAGATGGGGACCCAGGGGTCCGGTGCGGCGGCGAAGAGCGTGGACTCGGAGGGCCTGGGCCCTACCCTGCGTCCCCCGGTAACCCTGTGACCTGGTACTTGACTCGGCCTCCTTGCTGAACCCCCCTGCCTTCCATATATCATCTGGACAGAGTGAGGTGAGAAAGGAACAGACGTAGTTTATTAGGAACGATGAGACGTGGCCGGCGGACAGAATACCGCTCGGAACCAAACACAAGGGAAAATGTCTCCGGAAGGTCACTTCTCCACCGGTTAGCCCTTCCATCTACGACAGTGGTTCCCGACCTTTTTTGTGGCCGTGCCCCACCTAAGCATCTCTAGAATCCTGATGCCCCCCTCCCCCCATAGGATTCTTACTATTCAAAGGGTGGACTCCTAGTCACGTGGAGGAAGCCTAAAAGGCCATTAACTTGGTCTTAACAAGCTTCCAAAGAGCATGGCATCCACGAAAGGGAAAAATAAAAGAACGAAAGGACGGTTGAAGTACTGAGGAAGAAATTGTAAAAAATAATGATGATATGAAGTGATATGAAAAAAAATAGCAAATAAAGTTTCAAAACATATAACAGAGAACTGAGTTCAGGCATAGATCTGACTTGATTTTTTTCCCTGGATGCCTACCCAGTTGTCCCAGCATCATATATGGAATAGCCCATCCATTTCAGATGCCACCTCTATCATATAAACATTTTATCTCTCTCTCCACGTAGGCTTATCTTTAGGCTCATTTCTGGGCTTTTCTTTTTTAAAAAATCTGCCTTTTAAAAAAAAGTGTCAATTCAACTGATTCTTTGGGTCACGCCTGCCACCGTGTGGGCCCTGGGATCGCGCAGGCGGATGTGACCTTGTGCCCGTGGCGGGCGAGGGGCGTCTGCGTGCTCCTCCATTCCCCTTCTGGCTGCCACTCAACCGCATCCACCCTTCACGAAGCTGCTGGGGAAGCCAGTGCGCAGCCAGAGAATGTCCGTCTGCCCGGGCCCAGCCCCCAACCCCAGGGGCCCCTAAGTGTCCCGCCCCCGGGCGTCCGAGGGCTGCGGGGTGCCTTGCCAGCAGGGAGGACGGCCTCGCCAGCCGGCGCCCTGTGCCTGCAGCGGTCCTGCCCGCGCAGTTCAACCCTGGCCTCTTGGACAGCTCCATGGGGTTCTTTTCGTCACAGCAGTTTTCACAACAGGCTGAGGAGACCTTGTTGGAGAGAGAGACCCTTCTGTCTTCTCAAACTTCTCTCCCTTCTCTCTGACCCTTTTCTCTCCTCCTCAGTTCTCTCTCTCTCAGCCTCTCCTTTTCCCCAGTTGCACAGCAAAAGCGTTCACTTCGAACGTCTGCGCGTCCACCACGAGCAACGGAACTAGGTCAGTGGGTGTGACTTTGCCGTGGGGAGGAGACGCTTCTAGCGACAGCCAGCAAGGGGAGGGCTGCGTGTGCCCCGAGTTGAGAACTCCACGTGGGACATCTGGCCCCAGCCTTATGCTCACAGTGTGATACTGACCAGCAAGCAGCACTGGCGTCACCGCGGAGCATGTGAAAAGCGCAGAAGCGTGGGTCTCGGACCTACTGAATCCCAATCTGATGGTCACCCAAACTCCCCTGGGATGCACATGCACGTTAAAGTTTGGGAAGCGTGCTGCCACGGGACTCGATGGCTGAAGGAGAGAGCCTGAGGGAGAAGCAGCGAATATCTTTTTCAGGATCTCAGCTCCCACTGCCAACAGATGAAATCCAATTCCTCACCACTCTTTTCTCACCCTTACCTTCTAAGTCCCTGCAGAGTCTGCAGTTTCTAGAATCTTCTGGTGGTGAGAGACAGGACAGGAAGGCACCCACAACACCTGAGCTAAATTTTTGTGTGTTTTTATTCTTTTTGAGTTGTGACTAGGAGGCTCCAAAACGAGTTAGACTCAACCAAGAACTGGGCTTCAAAAGCTTTCCATTATTTTTTTAAAAATATTTTTATTGATTTCAGAGAGGAAAGGAGAGAAAGAGAGATAGAAACATTAATGATGAGAGAGAATCATTGATCAGCTGCCTTCTGCACGCCCCCTACTGGGGATGGAGCCCGCAATCCAGGCATGTGTCCTTGTCCGGAATCAAACCTGGGACCCCCCTGTCCGCAGGCCAACGCTCCATCCACTGAGCCAAACCGGCTAGGGCACCTTTCCATTATTGAGTACCCACTGGTGTGCCATATTCTTTCAACACCAGTGGTGTACCTTGGTTGCAGGCTCAATCCCCTATAGGGGGCGTGCAGGAGGCAGCCAATCAATGATTCCCTCTCATCATTGATATTTCTATCTCTCCCTCTCCCTTTTTCTCTGAAATAAAAAAAAATACATTACCAAAAAAAAAAAAAAAGAAGAAGAAGAAAAGAAAATCCTGTCTTTTTTTTTTTTTAGTTTTTCTCCCTTTCTTGCTTGGGGATACAAAAAATAATGGTGTCTCTCACAATACCTTAAATTTGTGGAATACTATAATAATAAAAGCCTCAGTTTATTGAACCCTGTGCGTGACATGCATTATTTCCTTTAATCATTATAATATCTCCAGGATGGAGGTATTATTACCCTTACTTTACAGGTGAGGAAACTGATCAGAGAGAGAGGGAAACTAGACCACATTTGCACACCTAATACTATAAATAATAATGCAGTAAATAATGCAGCTACTTACCTCGCCTATTGCTTTTAACTGTACTTTGTTACTTGCACAACAAAGACTCTGGGTCTCGGATAATAACAGGCTTGCTTTAAAAATGCAAGTGTCTGCAATGAGGTGACAGCATGAAAAGTTCCCTGAGGGCCAGTATCAGTTAACATCAGACTGGAAGGGTGCAGGGGGACGTGGAGTAGAATCCTGGGACTGGAGGGAAGTCTGAGGTCAGGGGTGGGGTTGGGAGAGACTGTGGGCAGGGGAGGCAGGAGTGGGGCTCAGAGAGGGAGAGAAGTGGGGCACAATGTTGGCAGATTCGCCTGGAAAACCCCTCCTCTGACATGAAGTCTGGCTCAAAGGGTTGGGAACATTTCCCTAAATTCAGACCAGCCCACCCGCGACCCTGATCATCTCCAGAATAAGAGGGAAAGTGAGAGAGGACGAGATGTAAACCAGAACCCACTTCCTCCTTTTCACATTTAATAATTGGGAAGTTGAGTGCCTTTCTCTTCCTCTTATTATCATTTTCCATCTAAATGTTATTAGAATTCGTTTCTAGAAGAAAAATGTCCAGTGAGAAGCCTCAATATCTCCTGCATCTGGAAACCTTTGTCATGTATTGTTGCAGATGACACCCCTGGATGAGGAGGAGGAGAAGGGACTAGCAAAGGAGGAAAGAGATCCAGCAAGGCTCCGTGCCCCACTGTCCCCTCATTAGAGCTACCAGCTGGCCATAGCCCACTGTCCTCTGTGAGGGCACACACTTTCCATGTATTCCCTGAGATCTCCCAGCGACCTTCATAGGAAAGGCTCAGAGACATTGAGTGACCTAAGTCCTCCCCAGCTAGGAAGTGACACAACTAGTATTGAACCTGAATCTGAGTCTTTGCTTGACTTCAAAGCCCAAGCTGACCCACTACACCCGGTACCTGAATTGACAGGCTCTCCGGACACCTATTCTCTGGTTCAAGGGCTGCTCCCTGCACCCTCCCTCTATCACTGACTACAGTGTTTGAGGCTGGGGCTGGGTATGAAGTCCCTTTTTTATCCTATACACTTACCCTGCCCTCAGCCATGAATTTAGACTCAGGCTCTGCTGCTTCCAGAAAGATTTATATCTGAGGGTAAAGGCATGTATGTTTAGGAGGCAGATCAATAGTCTACCCAGACCCTGCCCCCAGAAGCTTCCTGGGCAGTAGGAAATAATCCCCTCCCTGGCCACTCCACTACCAGGGACGTAAGTCAGGTAGAATAATAAATAGTACCAACCTGTAGCACAACCACCTTACACTGAGAGGCCAGATTATTATGACCACCCCATCAGTACTTCGTTGGGCCACCTTTTGCCTCCAATACTGTGGCGATTCTTCTTGGCATTGACTCCACGAGATGTTGAAAGGTGATGCGAGGAATCTGACACCATGCCTGAGGAAGAGCACTGTCCAGTTCTGTGAGATTTGATGGTTGTGGAACCAGCTGCCTAATGGCTCTTTTAACTTCGTCCCACAAATGCTCAATTGGATTGAGATCTGGTGATTGTGGAGGCCACCTAAGCAAGGTAAAGTCTCCCTCATGTTCTTGAAACTACTCCTGCACAATACGAGCACCGTGGCATGGCGCATTGTGTTGTTGGAAGAAGCCATCTCCATTGGGATACGCCATCAACATGATAGGATGAACTTGATCAGCAATGATACTTAGGTATGTTGTGCTATTCAGACGTTGTTCCACATGAATTAAAGGGCCCAAATCATGCCAGGAAAACATGCCCCAAACCGTAACACTGCCCCCACCAGCTTGAAGGGTTGTACTCATGCATGTGGGATGCATGCTTTCATGCTGTTTCTGTGAAATTCTCACTCTGCCATCTGCATGATGCAACTGGAAATGTGATTCATCGGACCACATGACTTTTTTCCAATGCTCAACTGTCCAATCCTGTGTTCCTGGGCGAATTGGAGACGTTTTATCTTGGTAACTGCAGACAGCAGAGGTGTTCGAACAGGCCTTCGGCTTCCATATCCCATACGATGCAGTGTACAGCTAATTTGCCTACAAACAGCAGGTGGTCATAATAATCTGGCCACTCAGTGTATACTTCCTCTTACACATTTTTCACCCATTATCTATTTGGTCCTGCTACCAGTCCTCTGAAGAAGGTAATATCCTGCTGGTTCTGCAGGCAAGGAAACAAGCCCAGAGAGGTTAGGTGGGGTCTGCAGGGTCAGAGGAAGAGCTGGCCTCTAGCCCTGCATTATAGATCCCAACCCTAGGGCACTTTCCAATCAGCTACCTTGCGCTCCATGGGGCTCAGGCCCGTGAGAGTTACCTGGATTTTGTATTTTCTTTCCTCCTGACTCAGCACAGGGGGAGGAGATAGAGGCCTGAGGGAGATGTAACTCTAGAGACCTTTGGGGGAGGAGGGTCAGCAGAGGGCCTGATGAAGATGCTGGAGTCCTAGGAAGGAGGGAGAGAAAAACCAGAGAGAAAAGCCAGCTGCCTTTAGAATTGTCCCTGGAGCCTGTTTAGACTCAGAGGTAATGGGGGAAGGTGTCTTCTACCTGTTCAGGGCCCTGGAAAGAAAGGTACATGATAGATGTTCCCTAGGAGGCTGGGGAAGAACACCTCCCTCCTCCCCGAGGAAGGAGGTCCTGCCCAGTTGTCATGGTAGTGGCCACATTATGAGGTGGTCCTAGTGACAGGCAGTGGGGTTGGGATGAGAGGGGACAGAGGTGTGGGGGGCGGTGGGGGCAGTGGCAGCTCCATCCTCTGCCTGGGGCATTCTGGCACCGCCACCATCATGGGCAGTGCTTTCCACTGGGAGGCCCGTCGTAGGCAGGTGGCTTTGGAACAGAGGAGGCGGCTGATGCAGCAACAGCAAGAGAAGGTGCATGAGAGGGGTCAGGTTCCTCAGGGTCCTTCCAGGGTTAGGACAGTGATGGGGAGGGAAGACAGCTCTAGGAAGCTGTCTATCATCCTGTGAATGTTTTGCTGGGGATAGGAGGAAAGCAAGGTCCTTTGGTGTTCTCTTGGATAAACTCATGTGTGTGTGTGTGTGTGTGTGTGTGTGTGTGTGTGTGTGAACTGAGGGAACTCAGAGAGAAAAGCCAGCTGCCTTTAGAATTGTCCCTGGAGCCTGTTTAGACTCAGAGCTAATGGAGGAAGGTGTCTTCTACCTGTTCAGGGCCCTGGAAAGAAAGGTACATGATAGATGTTCCCTGGGAGGCTGGGGAAGAACACCTCCCTCCTCCCCGAGGCCTCGTGGGGAACTGAGGGAACTCAGGCCTGGGAGGTTTTAAAGCTGTGTTGTCCAATAGGGTAGCCACCAGTCTGTGTACTATCGAGCCCTGAAATGTGGCCGGTGAGGCTGAGGAACTGATTTTAAAATTTTATACACATTGAATTCATTTAAATATCAAATTTTAAACAAATACTCAGTTTACATATTGGAAAACTTTGTGTTTGGGACAACTTGGATATGTGAAACTACTTTTTCAACTGGAAATTTGATGAAATCTAAACAGAAATTAATTCTTTTTGCTGAAATGTCCTGTCCCAAATAAGATGTGCTATTTAGTGTAAAATGCATGCTGGGTTTTGAAGACCTAGAACAAAAACAAAAAATAAAAATCTTAAATAATAAAAGGTTAATATGCAAATTGACCAAATGGCGGAATGACCGGCCGCTACGATGCGCAATGACCACCAGGGGGCAGACGCTCAATGCAGGAGCCAGGCTCATGGCTGGCGAGCGCAGCTGCAGTGGCAGGAGCCTCTCCCACCTCCGCGGCAGCGCTAATGTCCGGGGAGCGGGCCTAAGCCTCAGTTGGACATCCCCCGAGGGCCCCTGGACTGTGAGAGGGTGCAGGCCCGGCTAAGGGGGACCCCCCCTCGTGCACGAATCTCGTGCACCGGGCCTCTAGTTATGTAATACTTTCATATTGATTACATATTTGGATGTAAATAAAATATATTATTAAAATTAGTTTCACCTGTTTTTTTCCTACATTTTTTTTCTTAATCCTCACCTGAGGATATTTTTTCCCATTGTTTTTTCAGGGAGAGTGGAAGGGAGGGAACCAGAAGGAGAGAGGGAAGGAAAGAGAAACTGATTGCCTCCTGCACACGTCCCAACCGCAGGCAGGGAGTGAACACCCAACCCAGGTATATGCCCTTGACCAGGAATTAAACCCACAACCCTTTGGTGTGCTGATCGATGCTGTAACCACTGAACACACCAGCCAGGGTTCTTCTTAAAAATATATATTTTTAAAAATATATATTTTTATTGATTTCAGAGAGGAAGGAAGAGGGAGAGAGATAGAAACATCCATGATTAGAGAGAATCATTGATTGGCTGCCTCCTGTACGCCTCCTACTGGGGATCAAGCCCGCAACCTGGGCACGTGCCCTTGACCAGAATTGAACCCAGGACCCTTCAGTCCGCAGGCCGACCTATCCACTGAGCCAAACCGGCTAGGGCTCTTCTTACTCTTTATGTGGCTACTAGAAAGTTTAAAATGACCCGTGGCACGTTGTATATTTCTATTGGACAGTGCTGTTTCAAAGCATTTGCACGAAACTATTCTTTATCCTCCTGTACTGCAAACTGTTTTTCAGTGCACAGCTCCCAAGCTAGGAGGTAGGTGCTGAGACGGATGTTTCCTGGGAGGGGCTGTGCCAGGGGGCAGTGTCACAGAGAAACAATGCTTGGTGCTGTGGTGGGTGGAGGAAGAGAGCCCATGCTCTAGCCTCAGTCTCCAACTCCGGGGAACAGAGGGCACCTCTCCCTTGGATTTGCTTGTCTTGCTCCCTGTGATGTCTGGCAGATGGGTGCCCAGGTGGGAGGGAGGAAGCTGTCACTTGCCGGGGGCTTCTTGCCAGGAACTGAAGAAACTCCAAGAGGAGAAATGCCATTCTGAGAAACAAACCCAGCCATCTCAAGAGTCAAAACAGGAGCCAGGGCCATTACAGGTACAATCGCCACCACCTAAGCAACCACAGCCGCCATCGCCACAGCCACAGCCACAACCACAGCCTCCACCTCAACCAAGGCAACAAAATGCCCAAGACCCTCTTACTCAGCCCAGTTCCAAGCACACACTCCAGGATTCCCAAAAGCCTGGTCCCCAGCTTGACTCAATGGGGACCCATCAAACTAAAGGACAAGCCAACGGCTTTACGGATAATTTCCAAGGAGAGCAGAGAATCCCTCCAGACCCTGGTAAGTGCGAGGAAGTCTCCCCCCACTCCCGCCCACCGCCTGATGGTCCAGAATCCACATTTGTTACCCACCGTCCCACCATCCGTGACTCTCCCTGGCACCTGGGGTTTTTCCTTGGGGCCCACTCGCTCTGAGGGTGTTTGCGCCAACCTGGCACTGCAAGGGCGGCTTCCAACTTCTGCAGAGGATGGCCAAGAAGGTGTCAGCCCTCCCTCCAGGGGAGGGTGACAGAGCGGGTGAGGGTGGTCAGAGGGTGGGAGATGAGCTGCAGGCTTAGCCACAGATAACACGGAGCCCTGTGGGGCCTGGAACAGGGAGTCACAATTCCTAGTTGAGAAATTCAGGGTGGGCTCAGTGTGCCCTGCCCCAGGTAGGGGCTGCCGCCTGTCCCCCAGTCACACAGTAAAGAGTCTGTCTCTGCCATGTTCTAGCCTCAGAAACTGCCAGGTGAGTAACATGTGCTTTGTTTCATCATCAGGTTTCAGGAAACCAGGCCAAGCCTGCACAGCTAACTATACCTGGAAGCCACGCTTCACGGTGAGACAGAAAGAACGTGCAAGGCAGGCAGGAGTGTGTGAGTGTGTGCCTGTGGGCACGTGAGTGTGGAGTCTAGAGAGCTTTCCTGGCAGGGGTGGGGGAGGGGCTGCAATTATTTCAGTCACTTCTAGATGGTCCATTCCCCCTTCCTTACCCCCTAAAAATGTCTAAATAGGGGCCGTTGCTCAGCACTAAGCATAAGTAGAGGGTTGACAATCTATTTGGAGAGAGAGGACAGGTGCCAGAGAAGCAAAATAAGGGGGCTGGTTGTTTTTTTAATGTATTTTTATTGATTTCAGAGAGGAAAGAAGAGGGAGGGAGAGAGAAATAGAAACATCAATTATGAGAGATAATCATTGGTCGGCTGCCTCCTGCACGCCCCCCACTGGGCATGTGCCCTGACCGGGAATCAAACCTGTGACCTCCTGGTTTATAGGTTGATGCTCAACCACTGAGCCATGCCGGCCAGGCAAGGGGGCCAGTTTAAGTGCTGGCTGGGGTAGAGGCAACTGGAGCAGGAGGAAGCCAAGACCTGCAGCAAAGTTGGTCTCAGGATCACCACTCCCTAGTCACAAGACTTAACCTCCGAGCCTTAGTTGTCCCCTCCATAAATGAATAATAATACCAGCTCCTGCACAGAGGTTTCACGAGGACGGCATGTGGCAGTGACAAGAGGAGGCACCAAGAGCGCTTAGCTTAGAGACTGGCTCATTCCTAGTCCTTTTAGGGTGAAGACTGGGCTGTTACATTTCACTCTGATTCCTTTGGCCTCAAAAGGCTTAATGCTCTGAAACTAAGAAGCCCGGAAACTGCTCATTTACCTCTTTGCCTCCTGCCTCTCCTTCATTTCAGTCAATGGATTACATACAGCAGTGGTGATCCAGTGACAGACCCCAGACCCAGCTGGCCATCAGGGAAAAACAGATGAGCAACTCCACCTTCTCACCGCCCAGCAACATCTGCACTCCGAAGGCCACTCCCTTCTGACTCATTCTAGAACAGGAGGCTAGCCCGGAATAAAATGAATTTTTCCTGCAAAGACTTGAAACTGGTCAGCTCTGTGGGACTATGAGGGGAAAGAGGCAGGAAGACCCATGTTGGGGAAAAAAAAAAGGCCCATAAGGGGATGGAGAGAGTGAGAGAAGAAAGTGGAAAGCGCCCTAACCAGTTTGGCTCAGTGGATAGAGCGTCGGCCTGCGGACTGAAAGGTCCCAGGTTCGATTCTGGTCAAGGGCATGTACCTTGGTTGCGGGCACATCCCCAGCAGGAGGTGTGCAGGAGGCAGCTGATCGATGTTTCTCTCTCATCGATGTTTCTAACTCTCTATCCCTCTCCCTTCCTCTCTGTAAAAAATCAATAAAATATATATTAAAAAAAAAAAAAGAAAGTGGAAAGCAATTGCACGCTTCTCTAGGCAAAGCCCGTGAGAGAACTGGCCTTACACTCCCAAGTCTCCAACTCCACCCTTTTCTTTAAAAAAAAAAAAAAAGTTTAGTGTTGTGTTTTTTTTCAGAGAAGAAGAAGAGAGAAACATCAGTGAGAACCACTGAATTGATAGACTGCTTCCTGTTCACCCCCTACTGGGGACTGAGCCTGCAACCTGGGCATGTGCCCTGACCAGGAATCAAACCGTGACCTCCTGGTTCACAGGTCAATGCTCAACCACTGAGCCACACTGGCTGGGCTGGTCCTTTTCTTTAGAATGATAGTTCTGCCCGGCCGGCGTGGCTCAGTGGATGGAGCATCAGCCTGTGGACTGAAGGGTCCCAGGTTTGATTCCGGTCAAGGGCACATGCCTGGGTTGCAGGCTTGGTCCCCAGTGTGGGGTGTGCGAGAGGCAGCCAATCAATGATTCTCATCATTGATGTTTCTCTCTCTCTCCCTTCCCTTTCCTCTCTGAAATCAATAAAAATATATTTTTTTAAAAAAGAAAATAGTTCTGTTGGGGCTTCAGGTTTATGACTCTCACAGGAGCCATCACCCCCTCCTCCTAGCTGATGCTTACTGAGATACAGCTGGGGAAGGAGGGAATGCCTCCCTCCAGAGCAGGCCTGGGGCAGCAGTAGGAAGAGGTGGCAGACAGGGAAGGAACGCCCCAGTCCAGTGTCATTCCTGGCCCACAGTGGGCATTCAGCTGTTGAATGGCTGAGGAGGAGCAGGAATAGAGAGAGAGTTCAGAGTGAAGGCGAGCGATAGCCTCAGGACCAGGACACCTGGGAAGGGGAGGGGGATTAGCCTCTTCCTTCCTGGGTGTCAGCCTTCCTAAGGAGCAGAGACAGCCAAGGGGCTCCAAAGGCCCAGGCGTCCCCCTTCCCACTTCCTAAAGCTGACACCAGGGTCCTCCAGCCCGGCCCCTTCCCCCTGGGACCAGTGAGGGGGATGCCTGGGTCCTGTTATTGTGGTGACACAGCATCGCCTGTGGTCAGACTGAAGGAGCCCCTCAGTGCAGTGTTCCTTTTTTAAAAAAAATTTTTTTTTATTAAGGTATTATATGTGTACATATCTTGCCATTGCCCCCCTCCCCAGTGTTCCTTTTTTTAAAAATATATATTTTATTGATTTTTTACAGAGAGGAAGGGAGAGGGCTAGAGAGTTAGAAACATCAATGAGAAACATCAATCAGCTGCCTCCTGCACACCCCCCACTGGGGATGTGCCTGAAACCAAGGTACATGCCCTTGACCGGAATCTAACCTGGGACCCTTGAGTCCACAGACCGACGCTCTATCCACTGAGCCAAACCGGTCAGGGCAGTGCAGTGTTTCTTGAGGGGAGCAGCTTGGGGATCCTTAGGGGGACCCAGAATAGGACTAAAGTTGGAAGGGGCCTTAGAGATACACCGTGAGAAAGGGAGAGAACACGGTCCTCGGGAGCCATCTCTCAGAAGCCAGAAGGCAGGACATGTTATCCAGGGGCTCAGGGCCTGGGGAAGACACCTTGACACTCCTGGGACATGAACAACAGGCTGAGATGGGACATGTCCACCAGCTCCCTTTCCGCTCACAGGAGACTTCTTCTTTAAACAGTAAGTGTAGTTTATTGACTATAATATAAATCCTTTACATTTGGCAACCTACACACAGAAGAAGCTCTAGCCTGGCCTTCCTAGACTCCCCCACTCTTGCCAGCACCGCTTTGACCCCAGTTACCCAGACATGAAAATGTGGAGACAGCACAACCTCCTTCCTTCCTCTTGTTCCCCCAGCCCAGCACTCACCAGGTTCTGTCACCAGTCCCCCTCTCCACCCATCCTCCTTCAGGTTCAGCTTTCCCCACCACCCAACCTCTCTCTGCCTGCCTGATAAAAACCGTAGTCACCTTTAGTGAGCAAATACCATGTCTGCTCAGCTAAAGAACAGAAACCGCCTCCACTTGGAGCCCAGTGGGACCTGGAGGACCCGGGGCTTAGCTTCATCTGAGTGACAGCAAAGACCAGTCCCTACTGATGTGCTGTCTACACCGTCAATGCCCACAGGAAAGCAGAGGCCTCTGGGAGGATGGGCCCTGGTGTGGCAGAGCCCAGCAGCTTGGCCTGCCTATGTCTACTCGCCCAAGCTCAGGGTTATGGGCTCACCACCGGTCAGAAGCTCTCCTTCAATAAATAAATATCTGTTAAAATGACTCTGGCTTTGTCTGTTTTTTTTGTGTTTTTTTTTTTCAATGGGTGCCAGGTGCCTCCCTTCCCTCCCCTGCTACTTTAAGTTGCTTCTGCTGTGAAGAGAATAATAAACTGTTTCATGGAGGAGAAGCTTGAGCTGTCTTCCTAGGAACCAGGCCGTCTGTAACCAGGAAGGATGCAGAGCCTCGGCCAATCCAGCTGTCAGATGGGCAGGGGACAAGTTCCCAGGAGAGAAGCCGATCATCACCATCACTTTGTCACACAACCGAAGCAGGGAGGCACAGGAGAGCACCTGTGTTCTGTAAAAGACCCTGGAGATAGCACTGCATGCCCCCAAGTCGCTTTCCCATCACTAGGTGGAGAACCGGAAAAGAATTCATGTCTTTAAAGCTAGATAAAACGCTTTCTCACATTCAGGCAGGAGGAAGGCCAGACCTGAGGAGCTGGGCAACTAAGGTGCTCAGAACACAAAGGATAGGGGCCACGCCAGGGACTCTAAGATACCTCCAAGGCCTGGGGCAGCAGTAGGAAGTGTGGACTTCCCTCAAGCCAGACCCAGGGCAAGACCTGGTGGCAGCCCCTAGGAGAACCCGGCTTCTGTGCCCGTGGAAATCAGAGCGCTTCCTGTGTGTGTGTGTGTGGCGGGGGGTTGGGGGGAAGGGGGTGATAAAGCAGTGTTTTTCCTTTGGCCAAGTCACCATAGTCCATCCTTGGGCACCACGGAGCTGTGAGAGATACAGACCAGGCTGGCAGGTGCCTGGAGTTTGGGGACAGCAGACAGGTCACGGCAGGTGAGGGACCAGCAAGTGGGGCCCTGATGTATTTTCCCGGCAGTCCACATATTCATAGCTCTGGAAGACTTTCTGCTCTGAATGGCTCAGGCAGATATAGGTCAAGGTGCCCCTGGAGAGGAAAAAGGCTTTGTTGTTATGTCTGGGAGGAAGAGGAAAGCTCTGGCCATGGCCTGCTGTCTGGGGATGGGGGGTTGGCTCCCTCAGATCCCACTCTCCCTTTCTTTTCTTTTGTTCCCCACTCTGCTAAGGCGTCTGAGATTGCTGCCTCCCCTGTGTTGCAGACAGCTCTCTGGCTGTCACACTAGTAGCTTAGGAGCAAGGTGGGACCTAGAGCAGGGGCTGGACCTCCTCTTCCCAAGAACTAACAGATTCATGGGGTCACCTTGGATAACTCTCCTCTCACAAGGTGAGGCTGAGGAGAGACTGGAGTCAGAAGTGGGAGAGGGGAGACCAGGGCTCCAAGTCCTACTTACTGGATGTGCAAAAGCACATGGTGGACTTTGATTTTCAGCCAGCTACAGATTTTGCTGAGGGGTGAGGGGGTGGGGAGAGGAGGGAGAGAGAGAGAAAGAGAGAGAAACATTGGACCAGGTTTCACACTGAGTGGCCATCAGAAGGCTTAAAGACCTGCAAGTCCCATCCTTGTCACCTTCTAGGCCCCTTTCCCTCAGGGCCCCCAAATGCCACCCCACCCCTCCCCACTAGCTCTGACTGAGGAGTATGTCATCCTCGTTGCAGCCTCACTCCGCCAATCCCAACCGGCTTGGCCCAGGCACATGCTGGCCCCTCCCTCAGCAGAAAATGACATTCATCCCCAGCAATTCAGACCAAAGAGCCCCAGGTCACATAGTGTAAGGATTAACCAAATTCTAGCCTGTTCCTCATTCCAATCTAGGTCTGAACAGGAAGAGAGGCTGGGGACCCTGAACGCGTCCTTGCACATTGCAGCCTCAGCCCTGAGCACAGGCCAAAGACTGGCTGCAGGGTTTGTGCTAAGCAATCAGAAAACCTGGTGGGGATTAAAACCAGGTTTCCAAACAGAAAAGAGGCTGAGGGAGAAGAGACCAAGGGATACTCACTATGTGTTTTCATCCCAGATCTTGTTGGCTACTGCATAAAACATCTGTCAACCAAATGGCATAGGGTTAGCCCCAACTCCAGCCGCCACCCCCTTTCCCACCACCTCACACGTCCACACCATTGTAGGCAGGGCTGGCCAGGGAGAGGGAGACACCTGTTTACTGGCCAAAGGGCCGATGTGGAGGAGGAGGCTGTTGGAGACCTGCCCCACCACGACCGACAGGTGCAGAACCTCAATGGTTAGCTGGGTCACAGTGATGGGGTAGTAGTTGCTATTGGAGATGTTCAAGATACTCTGGGGATGAAGATAAGGAAAGGGAGGGGTGAGTGTGGCCATCCTTGGAAAGGAGAAGTCAGTTTCAAAACCCCCAACCTGACTGAGCCCCACCCCCAATATGGACCTCAGCTGCTGAGGACCAGTGCCAGGAGCCCCTCTAGGGGGCTCCTAATGGTGAGGAGTCACTTTAACTAAAACATTAAGCTTGCTCAGGATCCAGTCCCACCCTGCCCACCCAGGGAGCCTCAGGCACGCCACCCCCATTACACCCTGTGATTTATTTCTTGGGCCCTGATTCTGACCCTTCACTGTGGAGAGTCCTAATCCTACACAATCTGCGGTTCAGGGTTGCCCCTGCTTCTCCCCAGGTTTCTAACACCCTCTGGGTGCCCAGGATCACCACAGTGGGCAGGGCTACAGAGGAGTATTGCTGGGAAGGTGGGGGTCAGAGCCCAGAGGCACAGCACCCACCCACCGTTATGTTGATGTAGACAGCCTCGTCCAAGGCCACAGTGGAGGAGGAGTTGAGGCCTGCCGGCTGCGTGTCGATGGACCGGGGAAACAGGAAAAAGATGGTGAGGGAGGAGGTCACCAGGCAGATGAGCACTGCCAGGCACACGGAGAGCTCCCTGCGGGAAAGTAGGACCCAGGGGAGAGGAGTGGAGAAGTCTGAACCTCAAGGAACTCAGACACTCCTCTCCACATACAAGGCTTCCCTCTGCATCCTGTCCCCCCAGTGTAGCCCCAGGATGTGGAGGGCCAGCCTACACTCCGATGTGGCACAGAGCAGGGAGGAGCACAGGACTAGGTGGCACACAGCTGGGCTTCCATTACTAGCTCTCTGTACCCAATGGTCCAGTAACTCTGAGCAACCCTAAGCCTCAGTTTTTTGTTTGTAAAATGGAGATAACTGTACTTACCTCATAGAATTTGATATCCGCTAATGCATGAATAAGCACCAATCCCAGGCCCTGACACATAGCTAAAGCTCAACAAATGCTAGCTATTACCACTGGAAAAAGCCAGTCCACATGAATTTTGAGAGTTTTGAATATTCAGAACAGGACATCATCTGTCATTTAATTTAAAAGAGAGATGTGCCTTAAAGAGATAGCACCTTGTAAGTATCTCATGAACGGCACTGCTAGATTTAGATTCTGGTGTAGTGGTGGGGAGGGCTGGGTGCTGGCTCCCACACTGAAGCTGAGAACCTTGGGAGGAGACTGCAGTGATCCTGTCAAATAGATCAGATGATGATCAGGGTCATGACACCCCCACCCCCGGCCTAGAGAAACTCAGGGCTGCCTCTAAGGCTCCGAAGTGTCTCCGAACAGGGAGCAGCTGGTTTTCCATTTCTACTGGGAAGAGAACAAGCATGTCTGAACTGCCACAGCAGGGGAAGCTCTTAGGAAAAATAACTTCCCAAACCAATAGCAGCCAAGACCACGCCCTCCCTCCCACCTGGAAGGACTTGCAGAGTCAAGAGGTCCTCTGTCTTCAAAAGGGAGCCATGGCCCAGCCGGTGTGGCTCAGTGGTTGAGCGTCAACCCATGAACCAGGAGGTTACGGTTTGATTTCAGTCAGGGCACGTGCCTGGATTATGGGGCTTGATCCCCAGGGTGGGGCGTGCAGGAGGCAGCCAATCAATGATTCTCATCTTTGATGTATCTATCCTTCTCTCCCTTTCTCTCTCTGAAATAAAAACATTTAAAAAAGCAGTTGAAGAACAAAGCAAACACTAGATGAATTTGTCAAAATTTAATGTTAAAAAAAAAGGCGGGGGGGAGCCATGTTTCTTGGAGGCAATGATGCTCAGAAGGACACCAAGTGGCTTAAGGTAGCTATGCCCTGGGTTTCTGAAATCAGGAAAATCCTCAGAAGCGGGGCTAGTACATATGAGCCCAGTGAGGCTCAGGCGTTTTGTGGGAGAATCAATGGAGAAAAATCTGGGGGGAGGCAGAATGGGGTAGACAAAGAGGAACAGCCCCAGGGGTCACAGGCTGTGGAGCTGGGAGGTAGGAAGAGGAGCTTACGTGTGCCTGGGCTTCAGCCTCTGGTCCCCATAGGGGATGAGGGCCACCAGCTGCTTCTCTAGTTCTGTAAAGAGAAAGAAGTGAGAGGGAGGGGCGTCCATGACAAATGTTTCCTGTGCCAGTCTGCCAGAAGCACCCCTCCACCCCCCAAAGGAGTCAGAAGCATGCCACCTCTGCCCCTCAGCAGAACTGGGAGCACTGCTCTATATTGAAGTTTGCCATCACTAGAATGAAAGTGAGGTTTTCATAAACAGATGTGAAGAATCTCTGGCATTTCTTCATCAGAGCCTAGCTTCTTTGGAGAAGCCATTTGTAACTTCCTGAATCCGAAGGCACAGTGTAGCTAAGGGAGCAGAGAGGCTGGAAGCCCCAGGGGCTGGGGAGTACAACCAGGGCAGGAGGCGTTAGCATCTCCCTGGCCAGCCTTACACTGGGGGACCAAGAGCTGGGAGACCCAACCCCATTCAAGGATAGTCTCAGAGGCACCTGGCCATGGGCCAGCTGACTGCCAAGAGCTTTTCCTGGATTGCAGGCTATTTCCAGAGCTTTGAGCCACTCACCTTGAGGGATCTCCTTATTGCCCTGGCAGGTGGGACAAGTCACAAAGCTGGCACCAGCAGCCCTTTCACAAGGTGCAGAAAAAAACTTGCTGCTACCATGGCTGGCTGAGTCAGGGGGTAGGATCGACTGGTTTTCATCCTCCTGAGAGCCCAGCTGGGAGAACGTCTCACCCATCGTTTAGGGGTCTTTTTCACTAATGAGAAAAGATCAAAGCTCAGTGCTAGCTTGTTCGCACTGATGTTGAATGTCAATTTGGTTTTAGGTTCTCAAGATTGGCAAGGAGTCCCACCACCATTTCAGCAAGTTCAAGCCTAAGATAGCTAGGGCAGTGGTCGGCAAACTCATTAGTTACAGAGCCAAATATCAACAGTACGATTGAAATTTCTTTTGAGAGCCAAATTTTTTATACTTAAACTTCTTCTAACGCCACTTCTTCAAAATAGACTCACCCAGGCCGTGGTATTTTGTGGAAGAGCCACACTCAAGGGGTCAAAGAGCCGCATGTGGCTCGCGAGCCGCAGTTTGCCGACCACTGAGCTAGGGTATGGGAAATTGAGCAGTTACACTGGACTCTCAGGTCAGAAATCTCAATGCATTTCCAACTTCTTTCATTATTGTAGGCACGCTCAATCTGCCCACAAGAGGGAAAAGAGGAAGTTATTTCACTTAAAGGGACCTCTGTAAGTGAACAGAAGATCATATTTTTTTCCTGGAAAAGTTGCTGAGCAGGCATTCACTTCAGGGGTAGTAAGTTGGGTAGGGCAGGGGACAGCAGTCAGTAGAGTCCCTTCTTCCTGCAAGATGACTCTAAACAGAATGACTCTCAAGAGGATTCCAGAGCACCCAGGCAGAAATGCCTGAGGTCTCCCAGCCCGGGGGTGGAATGCTTCCATTCCTGAGCCTGGGCAGGTGCAGCCTTTAATAAGGCAGGGATTCTTTGAAAGAAGAGAAAGGAGGCTAGACTGGCCACAGGTGAGGCTAAGACCCCTAGCAAAACCTGGAAGGGGCATAAACCTCTTCCTCACTGCCTTCTGAGGTGGGGTCAGAAAGGATGCCCGGGGGCGGGTAGTAGCAACGTCAGCATCTTCACTAGGAAAGGCCAAGGCTAACTCCAGGTTCTTGCCCCCCAACTCCAGAGTGGTGGCAGAATGAGTGGGCAAGGTGAGCCGCACAGCCCTTCCTGGGCCAAAATAACGGGGGCCTCTCCTGGTTCAAGCCGGAGATCTGGGCTCCTCTCAGCTGCAAGAGATTTGGGATTGCGTCCAGGGGGAAGAGGGCCTGCAGGGCAGGGTCGTCCAGGAGCCACGCTGGGGCCGGCCAGGCAACCGGGCCCCTTCAGCAGAGTCCTGGGGGACCCAGTGCACCGCGTTGGAGGGAGTGGGGAGCGGCGAGAGCCAAGCCGCTTCCCGCTCTACTCCGGGGCGGGCCACTGGCCGGGTGGGGGTGAGGAGCCGACGGAGAGGCTGGCATTTCATTGAGGAGGTAGTTCACGTCCCACCGGACACCCGCAGAGGCCGTTAGCCGCGAATGCCTGGCCCTTTCCTCCCAGAGAGAAAGAAGAGTCCCGTGAGCGCCTTACCCGCGGTTACACGACAGAAACGGCTGCAAGCGGAATAGAAAGTGCGGGAGCCAGGGACCCGCCCCAGCTTTGACTCGGGGCCTTGGGAAGCTCCGCCCCCGCTCCCGGCAGGGCCCGCCCCTCTGACCCAGCGGCCAGAGATGTTCCTCAGAGGTCACTCAGGCCCCGGCCGCTGCTTCCACAAGGACAGTCAATCCAGGTAGGTTTTTCAAATTACCTTTATTTCACCATTTTTTTTCAGCACTTATGTACAAGTACAATGGGGCGGACGACCGCACCCCAGGGCCCGACAATACGACTCAGAGGATCAAGGCAGTCCCGCCCCACATCAACCCCATTGATTACACACACCCTGCCGCTCAGCCTCTACCCAGAAGCCGGATAAAAACGCTTTAAATAATGAACAGCCTGGCTGGCCTGAACCCTGGCTTATTAATTAGCATTTGAGAGTTATACTGTAAATAAACAACATCATTGTGTTAAAGTCATTCATTATAGCACCAACCAGGTTAAATACTATTTTTCTATCCTTCCCCTTTTGGGCTGGTGAGATTCTTCTTTAAGTAATTTTCTCGAATATGTCTTTTAGTGTTTTTTGGTAACCTCTTTCTTCACCAACTGTACCCAAGACTTGTGAGAATAAACAAGCCACCTTTTCTGTCAGGGAACAGTTTAGACAGCGCCACATTGGACTGCATGGCTTGCAGCCACTATGTTGGCCACATGGCTTGCAGCTTCCCTGGGGCCGCATCTTGACCCCCAAAAGCCAACCCCTCCCTTTGAATTAGCCTATCGTGAAAGACTGTGCGCCTGAGCTCCAGTCAAGAGGGACAGGTCCCACGCGACAGAGATTATAAAGCCAAGCAGACCACCTGCTCATGTGCAGGTGCTTCCAGACCGGGTGTGTGCACCCTTCTGCGTACAAGTAAAGGTATTTGCTTTGCTGCCTGGCTCTTGAGTATGTTTTGTGTTCTACCAGGACCCACAATTTGGGGGCTTGCCTTATTTTTGACTCTCTTCTGTAAACAAAGGGATGACCTGCACCCATGGAAGCAAGTTCTTCTCCACTCATCCTGGGGCCAAAAACATTCAGTGTTTGTCCCATCCAAGTTTTGCAAAACACCAGCCTCTCTTTTCTGTTCTAGACTCTAGGGCTAGGTACCCCTGAATAGATTTTAAACCTCCAGGAAGTCATCAGGATTTCCTATGCCTCAGACATACTCATTTGCCCACCCTTGAACTTTGCCAAGATTAACACAGGAGCCTGCTTTTCACTTTTCCTGTTTCTATTCCCCGCCCCACCCCCCAACTCTACTGTAAATAAAATCTGCCTTGACATAGAAGAAAAGGTAACTGTTAAATTTTTTTCCCTTTAATAGAAGTTTTTTTATTCCTTCCTCTATAGTGGAGGGGGGCGGGGATGTCCAGTCCTCAGGCCGTATAAGGCCGGAGAAATCATTTGGTCTGGTCCTGCCAAGGCATTAGGGGTGTGTTAATTAAATGTTTGACCAAATATAGCAGGCTAATTTTTAAGTTGGTAATTTTGTATGGCCCGAGAATGATGTTATAAATATCCAAATGGCCCTTGGCAGTAAAAAGGGTCCCCACCCCTGCTCTATAGGATTAGCAAAATATTTCACACTACCTAATTTTCTCTCCCTTAAATAAAAGAAAAATGTATGTAAAATTACAACAGACTCTGCTCAAAAGGTGCTGGTGGTTTAATTAGCACACTCCCCTCTCCTTTCACTGAAGTGTAGAAACCCAGAAGGTAGATATTCTTAAATTCATCAATGGGCTCTTCAAAAAACAACATGCCAATTACTAAGTCTTGAAGGAAATTACTTTCTCTTTGAGAAAGGAAGAGTTAACATTCCTATCATGCTCTGGGTATCCTTTTAATACCACATAGCTGAGCCTTGGGATAGGATAGAGAAATTTTAAGTAATTCTTGAAAACAACTTTCAGGTAATTTCTTTTCGTTCCCTCTCTTTTTTTAAAAAATATTTTTATTCATTTCAGAGAGGGAGAGGGAGGGAGAGAAACATCAATGATTAGAATCATTGATTGGCTGCCTCCTGCACACCTCCTACTGGGGATCGAGCCCGAAACCTGGGCATGTGCCCTTGACCGGAATCAAAACTGGGACCCTTCAGTCTGCAGGCTGACACTCTTATTCACTGAGCCAAACCAGCTAGGGCTCAGGGTGAATTTCTTTTAAAAACTGACAATTAACATATAACCCCATACAAACATCTGCATTAACCAAGAAAAATACTCAACTTCAATACAAGCAAAAGAAAAATGGTATAAGAAGTTCAAGTTATACTCTCCAACGCACTAAAATGGAGAAAGGAGTTTTATCCAAATCAACTGAAAAGCTGTCTTTCTACTACTCATTCAATGTTTAAAATGAAAATTTACGTCTGGTCTTTGATTTGCTCCAAAAAAATAATGTAATACAGGTATTGTCTTGACAATTCAATGATGGGCTCTATTCATATTCATTAGATTAAGAAATAAGCAAGGGCTTCTGCCCCACACCCCAATGACAATAAAGATCATCTCTGAGCAGCAGGCAGTTATTTAATACATGGTCACTTCTCAATAGCGGTGGCTGTACCAGTCATTGTTGTTGACCTGAAGAAGTTCTGTCACAACCTGCAGGATGTTGTAATTGTGTTTCTTCAGCAGCCTCAGGTTCAGCTGCCTGTCACAGAATCCCATTTCAAAGAGATGGGCCATCAGGGCTGCTGTCTGATCTTCAGAAACTATTGGCTGTGTAGAGTCAAGAAAAGCAGAACGTTTTCTGTATATTTACATGTTATCTTGCAAGTCATATTAATCTTTCCAGATTTATTAAAAATATTAGGTGGGTAGATGCAAGGGTATGACACTCCTGTCCACCTGATACTAATGGGTCATCTGAGAGGGTAAGAATGGGGAAGGCCCTGTTTTGGATTAGGTATGGTTTGTCCTTAGAGCCAGGAGGAGATGCTTCAGAGGGAACTTTCAGAAGAAAGTATTCTTTGGCCAGATGAAGTAAAAGATGCAAACTCTGAAAATAAAGATACTTGTGAGGATGGGACTAGTATAAGCAAGAGATGAGAGTGTTACTGGAAGTTAGTATGAGAAACTTAATTAGATGCAAAAGAGCTGCAGAAAAAACTGCCTGGAAAATTATATCCTAGGTGATCTTTTAAGGTTTTCTTTTTTAAGAATAGAAGTGATGCAGGTAAGAGGGGGCTAACATTCATTTACTCCCTCTTTAGGCAAAATTCTATGGTGGACACAACCTTATTAAATCCTCGTAACACTTAGAATACCCTGACTCTTACCATTTATTTACTGTGTTGAGTATTAATTCCCTTATTTATGAAAATGGAGGTACAGAATACATCCTATTTTGTAGCACTGAAAGGATTAAGGTGAGAAAGTATGTAGATGTGTTGAGTGCATATTCTGCTGTTTCCCTCTACATCTAATTCCACTGTTCCCTTCATCCATCCTTCTTTCATTTCAGAATTATCCATTCTTTTTGCCAAGTTAATCCTTCCACATGTACTTTGTATCTCATTAACAATCACGACCTCAGAAATCCTTTTCTATTAATTATCCTCTCTCATCTTGACTATGAATCTCCTTTGCTACTAGCTCGTCCATCTTTAAAAATGTTTCCCTCTGACTTAAGTACCCTAGTTTTTACTCTCGTTTTCCCTTGGTAATCCAGCTATCTTGAAAGTGAGGCATTATTGCACTGTCAAAGTCCTTTCCACCTGTTCACATTTCTCTGCACATTTGAAGCTGCTGGCCAGGTCTTCCTCAAGCTCTAGCACAGAACTCTCTCATTTGCCTCCAAGTTCTCAGTTTTCTCTTTGAAGGGGCGCTCCTTCTTTCCATGATCTTTAAAGGCTGCTTCTTGCTTTTCTGTCTTCCTGGAAAATCCGATCCAATCACATGGCTTTTGCTATAACCTGTATACAAATGACTATCTCCAGGCCAAATCTCTCCCTAAGCCAGGTGTACATTCTCAACTGCACTCTGGATAACTTTACCTGGATGTGCCTCAAATTCAACACTACCTAGACTGATCTAATTTTCTTCTCCTCTTGCTCAAATATATTCTTCCTGCATATCCTCTCTTAATGAATGATACTATTTATTGCCTAAGTTGAAAACTTTGGGTTTATCCCTGACTTCTAGCCATTTAATCATAGTCTCTAAGTTTTGCTATTTCTCTCTCTCTCCTATACTTTTTTTCCACTTGCACATGGATTCTCAAATGGTTTTCCCAGCTCCACTAGCCTCCACATTAGAGTGACCTTACTATGAACAAATCTGATCATGTTATAGACAAATCTGATCAGGTTAATGACTTCCCTAAAACTTCAAACCACTTAACACAGCATCATGCTTGCATAGCAAAGGTCTTTTCTTATTTTTCTCAGCCTAAATTCACCTTCCAGACTCATACTTCCAAGTCCTTTTACTGGTTACTCCGTCTACAATGCCCTTCCTATATCTCTCTCTCCTGGCAAACACTTATTTTGTCCTTTCGAACTTAGTTCAGGCATCACTGACCAGGAAGCCATCCCTGGCTCTACCCAGGAGCCCACCCTAGGCTGAGGTGTTCCATTTGTCAAGAACACCGACACTGTATCTGACATTCTACAGTAAATGTCTGTTTACCTCACTTGCTTCCCACTGTCTATGGGCCGCACTGGGGCCTTATTCATCTGGTAGCACCGGCGCTCAGCACTCGGAAGAGCTCCACAAATAGTGCCTCAAAAAACATTAGGTGTTTTTCCTTTCCTCCCTTAAGAAACTTGACCAAAGTCATACAGCTAAGCTAAAAAGTGGTGGAATTGGGTGTTAACCAAAGACTAAACCTAAAGCTTATGCTTCCTACAATGCCATGCTACTCTCCAACCCAGATGACACAGTTTTCATTGATGACTTGGGTTTGGTTCATGAAAATAAATCATGCACTGACCTGTGCAGTGACTGGTGGTCCAGCAAACAAGGCCTTGTATGCAGAAGCAGCAACTGACAAAGCCCCCTTCACCAGTCCCCCAGCAATGCTGCTCCCATGATGGTGGTGCCTGTGGAAGAAAACTAAATTATCTCCCTAACGAACACAAACCATTATCTTCCTACAAGATAATCTAAGTTCTAATCCTTAAAAGCAAATGAAATTTCCTTGAGAAAAAAAAGAGTAAGTTTTCTTATCCATTTTATAGCTATACATCTTGATGTAGGGCCCAGCTCTACTGCTGCAAAGTATGGGCACTGGAGAAAACACCCCACGCTGATTAACATGCCAGCTTTCAGTCCCAGCTGAAAATTAATGTGGTCAGGACATTGTGGGGTATTGGCAGTATCTGCTCAATCACCTCAGCGGAGACACCTCCCAAAGGAAATGTGATTTTTTACTGGACACTCGTTGGAAGAAGCCCACCTTGACAATGTTCTGAGATGACTGGGAGCAGAGAGGCAGGTGTGTCTAGTTACTAAGATGCAAGTGGGCTTGACCTTCCTGCCTTCTCCTCTGGTACTAAGGGTGAGTTGTATTGAGGACACTCTTTCTGGTATGGAATGTGAACACTCTTGAACATCAATTTTAACCCTCTGTTCAGTGTTGCTCACAAGTTCTAGAAATAAGAACAAGAAGGAATGATGGCTCTCCTTCTCTGCTCTGTGGACTGGCACATGCTCCGAGAAGGCTTGTTTAAGCAGAAGCAATACTAGGATATCCACCTGCTTCTGAAGAAGAGGCTGCACAAGGTCCAATTACCTTGAGTGGTCATAGCTCTTCTGTCTGCTGTTTACAAGTCCTGATGAGCCTCTGGGCTCTAAAAGCAAAAGAGCTATTGGTTAGATGCAGCATCCATAAGTGCCTGGTGTTTCCTACCTCAGAGCAAGGCTATTAGTGAGGCAGGTGGCAATCTGATCACAGTGTTTAAAGCCTTTTTTTTCCTTTTAATATTTGGGAAAATTTCCAGGTGGCTTAAGGGATAAGGAGAAACTGTCCAGAATGCATTGCAAGGTGACTGTTTATTAAATCAGAAAAAGTAATTCTTTAATCCTATATTAGTTTATTAGTTCTTAACTACTTTTAAGTTTTGTTTTTTGAGGGAGTAGGAAGTGACTTTTGAGTGTCTACTCAGAACTTCAAGGTGCTATTTTCCTTATTTTGAAGATAAGGAAACAGACCTGCAGGTGTTACACTAGTAAACCTGCTAAACCACTGAAAGGTCACACAGTGAGGAAACATGGAGCTGGGGCTGGAACCTAGACTGGTTGGGCTCCAAAGCCTGTGTTCTTTCAAGTACAGCACACTGCCGACCTCCTCTATGAGGTCTCATTTAATAAATATTAAGCTGGAGAATAGAAAAGGGAGGCACACAGAAAGAGTGAAAGGGCAAATTTCTAAAAACTGCCAAGAATCACAAAGACTGAGTGCCTATTTATACCTGGTTTTATTAGAAAAGAACATAAAGAAAGAAATAAAGCTCAGGCGGATCATTACCTCCTCTGATCTGATCAGGGACTGAAGAAACTTCTGGTATGGTAACCGGTAAATCCACTCCTGGGGAGCCATGATGCTGTGCACAAGGAGGGCTCCTTCAGAAAGACACAACATTGAAAGTAAGTTGAAAAGGCACCTGTGGTAACGGTGGGGAAACAGTGCACAAAGCACAGCAGTGCCAAATTCTCTACAGAAGCTTCACATTTCTGATCCAGATCACATGTCTGAATTTAGGGATCAGGTGAGAAGGGCTCATTCTCCTTCTGGTTTTCCTCTTCAGCTACAGTCAAGCTAGAAAGACTGGCTTCAGTTTAGTCACTTCCCCCTATATCAACTGGTGCTGATAAAGGGAAATGTCTAGCTCCCTGGGAGAATGATTTTAATTATAGTCCAGGCTCTACCATTTCCCATCCTATGAGAGAGCAATGACACAGGCAGAACCTAGTAGAGAATTAAAATAACTTCTCTCTGGTTTCATATTATACTCTTTCCTTAATAAAGTTCCTAATTACACTCTGTTGGGTTAATATGAGAATTAGTTTCTGCTACCTTTGCCCATGAGTCAATAGAACAGGGAGAGAAGGTCCAGGGATGTTTGCGTTTAAAAACTGGCTCTCAATGATCAAAACATAAGTAGATAGATGATACTCAGATAGTTAAGGTTAACTAAAACAGGTATTTCTTTGAATCCAGAATCCACAAATACTGGGAAGTACAACTTTTATTCATCTAAATTCAGACTTTTACTATGGGAAATAGTCTCTTCCCATGCACGCACATGCACACGCACACACACACAAAACAGGTTTTGAGATCAAGTTGATTCCTCTCTTTATTCCACCTTTGAAGAACAGTCCAGCTGAGGGGTGTGTGGATGGTACCTGGGCAGCCGTGGTGGAGGGCCCACCACCTCTGGGGTGAGGGGCACTGTATCCAGAGTCTGTGAGGTCATGAGGATGTCGTTGATGCTGTACCCCTGCGGCTGGTTCTCCCCTCCAGGGGGTGTTTCCCCAGCCTCAACTGGTTCCTGCCCAGCCTCAATCCCAGGCTCGCCTTCAGCCCCTCGCTCCAGGCCTGGCTGTGAGAGGGCAGAGCTGTACATGGAGTCCCCCAGGGGGCGGCTGGTGTCAAAGCATTCAGGCAGGATGATGATGTAATCCTCTGAAGAAGCAGAGGACTGACTCTGAACTTCATCTTTGAGCTCATCCTCCTCATCCTCTTCTTCCTCCTCCACAATAGCCTCTTCCTCAGAGATATGGACCATCTCCTCTCTCTCATCTCCAAGTGGTCCCTCTTCAGGTGAGGCAAATTTCACTGAAGGATGAAAACAACCAATTTTAAGGCATAAGCTAAAAGCAGCCCCTGGAGCTATCCTTACCTGGTAAAGCCTTGTGGGTCATAAGCTACAGTTATAAAAGCCAGAGGAGAGGGATGACCCAAGGGAAGGGTTGTTGCTGGAACCATATCATGGCCATGTTCTAAGTCTGAAGCCTAAGCAAAGCTGAATAAAACTGAAGCTCACAAAAACAAGGTAGGCAGAAACATCCAGAACTCAGCTCTATGATTCTTAATATATATATTTTTATTGATTTTTTTACAGAGGAAGGGAGAGGGATAGAGAGTTAGAAACATAATGAGAGAGAAAGTTCCATCAGCTACTTCCTGCACACCTCCTACTGGGGATGTGCCCACAACCAAGGTACATGCCCTTGACCGGAATTGAACCTGGGACCTTTTGGTCCACAGGCCGACACTCTATCCACTGAGCCCAGTTAGGGAAGCTCTATGATTCTTAAAACTAGGAGGCCCCATTCCTTTTCCTTTTCATGTAATGTTTAATATACTGAGACGGGTCAAAGCAAAATTGATATGCCAGTTTTCAGTGCTATAAAAAGAAAAAATGTTAGGTGGTGAGTGTTGTAGGACTATATGCCTACTTTCCTCCTCCTTTTTGCAGAGTAATGAGCAGTCATGGTAGAAAATTGGCAAAACATGGCTGAGAAAAAAAAGAGTACCTATAATCCTAGCGATAACTACTGCAAACATTTTTTTTAACTTTAGGAAGGGAGAGGGAGAGGGAGAGAGAAAAACGTGAATGTGAGAGTAAGACACCAATTGGTTGCCTCTTGCACACCCTTTACCAGAGATCAAGCCTGAAACCCAGGCATGTGCCCTGACCGGGAACTGAACTGGCAACCTTTCTGTGCATGGAACAATGCCCAACTAACTGAGCCACACTGGCTAAGGCACTACAGTGAACATTTTGATGGTAAGTTCTTCCAGATTTTTAAGTTATGCATTTATGCACAAGTGTGTGTGTGCAAGTATTTTAAACAAACGTAAAACAAAAAGTTATAGATAAAATTTCATTATAATAAGCAAGAGATTTTCCCATATTATTTTGATGCACTAGAATTTGAATTTTTGGATAGTTCTTGAAATATGCAGTACTGAGAACTAAAACCATTTCCCCTAAGAACAGGAACGAGACAGGGATGTCCACTTTCATCACTCTTGTTTGACATAGTACCAGAAGTACTAGCCATAGAGATCAGACAAGAAATAAAAGGCATCCAAATTAGAAAAGATGAAATATGCAGTACTGGTTCTACCTATCTGATATCTAGAAATTTCTGTTATAGAGACACTTATTATAGCAGAATTTAAACTGGAGAAACTTAGTTCGGCATGCCTGCTTCAGACCACTATTTCCTGGACTGCTGACCTTGGAGAAAAGAGACAATTCAGCTGCCAAATGGGGGTTTCTGCTAGGGAGCTGTCAGTTTACAGGAAGACGCCTTCCTGCAGAATCCAGACAGCACAACTAGCCGCTGTTCCTCTGTGGCATGCACCTGTAATTCTGCCCTGGGAAAGTACAGAAATGAGTTAGGGTGGCTGCTTTGCTCCTGAAGCTAATTAAAATGGCCGGGTACAATATGTAGAGTCGAAAGAAACATGATCCAAATTCTAACAAAGATCACCCTGCCTCCATTCTCAGTGAAGAAGAGCACTTCTACCTATTCAGGTCTGACAATCACAATTCAGACACCACCCTCCTGTGTGGGGGAATTCTGAACACTCACTGTGCAGAGACTTCTGTCTGCAAGGTGGGTTGTGATCTGGGGCAGCATCCAAGGTAAGGGATCGGATTACAGTCTCACACACGAACTGGGTCCCACTCAGGTCATCTTCTGCCTCCTCCACTGAAGTAATATTCTCAGCCCTCCTCTTTACCGATGCCGGGGAATCTGAAAGACATGAACCTTGTCTACACTTGGTGTTTAAAATGTTAAGAACCTTTCTCCAGTCCCGTACCCATGCTTGATACTACACCAAGGAAGGGATGCTATCTACGCCATGTCAACATGGGGGGACTTAATATGAGATGCTACAGAAAAACCGTTTATAAGCTAAGGTAGGATTAGCTGGGAGAAAGGGGCATCTATAAAAATGGTGTGGTATGAAAGGGGAGGATGGAAATACTTTACAAATATTTAACCCCTTACCAGAGAGAGCTTTAAGTCCTGCCCCTTCACTCTCTTCCTGTATCTGCCCCAAGCCTGGTTTCTCTATTAAAGGGCTGTCATGTGGCAGAGGAGACATGCAGGGAGTCATATCTGGAGAAGACAGGAGAACCATCAACCAAGAAAAAGCATCACATCATCAATAGTCAGTGTCCAGAAGCAGCAGCTCATTGGCTTCTTGCTTCCTACAGGGCTAACAGAAACTCAGGTATGCTTCAAGACCTGTTGTTAAGAATTTCTCTAGACCCGTGGTCAGCAAACTGCGGCTCGCAAGCCACATGCGGCTCTTTGGCCCCTTGAGTGTGGCTCTTCCACAAAATACCACTTGGCCTGGGCGAGTCTATTTTGAAGAAGTGGCGTTAGAAGAAGTTTAAAAAATTTGGCTCTCAAAAGAAATTTCAACTGTTGTACTGTTGATATTTGGCTCTGTTGACTAATGAGTTTGCCGACCATTGCTCTAGAGTATTAGGTACGTAAGTATCTCAGACAGATGAATCAATGCAGGAAGGATCATAAGCAGTTGTCTGGTCCAGAAGGCAATGTCGAAGACAGAACCATGAATGTAAAGGGACACAAACATCTAGAGAAAAATGGAGATGAGGGTCCCTTTATGGTGGGGAGGCCTTATACAAACTTGTATTATAGAGAGTTCACTTATTACCCCCTTTACTTAGCTTCCTTTATGCCTGTTAATAAAATAAACAAGGTGGATTTTATGACAGTCTTACCCACAGGGGTATTGTGGGGCACTCTCTCCAACTCTTGGACAATGTTTATATCCAACAGCTCGAAGGACAGCAGATCCTGGGGAAAAAATAGGCAATGTTAGGCAGTACACACTGGAGTAATGTTTTGTCTTCACAGGATTTGCAAGGCCATTGAGCTCCGAATCATCCTAGATTAACTCTGTTCAAATTCATGCCCCACCTCAGCCAAGTGAAAACAAGGAAGGAGTTAAATGGAAACTAGGTATTCAAATAACCAAATGATAGAAAAGAGAGAAAATGCAGTGGGGATGAGGCAGAACCCATATGAAGAGGCAACTAAAGGGAAGTTGTGGTAAAGCACAAGACTGAGTTCCCAATTCAAAAAGCAAGCATTTAGTTCAGAAACTCCCTTCTATAGATCTTGCCATTCAGTGCATCTGACTGAATCATGGTGGGCATATCTCTAACTTTCTGGGCACCATCTATGGCTATACCACCTTCTCTTCAACAAATAAGAACTCTTTCCCCAGTGCTTTCTGTCCCTTGCCCCTCAAAGTGCTCAATCTTCCACCTGGGCAGTTAAAAGATCCACAGATGGGATGTAGAGCTCCCTCTCGCTGGCAACATTTTTTGTCTTCTGTGGGATGTAGGTTCCTGTCCCTTCTGTCTGTTCAGTTGCCCCAAGCTGAATTTCTTCTTTAGCCAGAAGAAAAGTTTCCTACAGAGAAAAACCATTGGAACACATTTTAGGCCTTTCAACAGAACTCAACAAGGCAAGCTGATGAACACCGCAGCACCTTATAGAAAAGTTGCAAAAATAGTAGAGTTCACTTATTAACCCCTTTACCTGGCTCCTATAATGACAACAACTTAAATTAACCATAGTAACAACAGTCAAAACCAGGACATTAACATTGGGTAACTAAATTTCAACAGTAAACACTCTAAAAAAGTGCCCATCTAATATAGGGAAATTGCCTAAAAAAATTGCACCAAGTAACAACTAGGGTAAGACTTCATTAGCACTTAGGGGACACACACTAGGGACACTCAGGAGACATGAATGTTAAGGAGCAAAGCCATCAGTCCAGCAGTTCCACAAGCCAGCCAGGCAGTCCTACTTTCCCTAGTGTAGCAAAGAGACTGGCAATGCATCATTACGAAGACACAGAAACACCGAGGAGCACCTGCACCAGACCCTAAGGGTACACAAACAAAGGCCCCCGAGTACTATGCCTAATATAAGCGTATCCGTGTTTTGGGGGGATAGGGGGGAGCCAACCTTTCCAGATTTCTGAAAGAACAAGCTATGAGTGGGCTCTTTTAAGCTGGTCACCTCTTCCAGTGCTCACCTCTTGCTGGCAGGTGAGTTCACCAGTTTTGCTTGAGTTAATCATGCTCTTTTCAATGTTATCAGAGCTTTCTGTGGAGCAGAGAGGATCTACTATGATACTGCACCAGACCCGAGGTCCAAACTGCTGGCCTTTGTGAGAAAGCCGCCAGTGGGAAGTGTATGTTCCCTCCAAGGCTGGGGCAATGAACTCCACAGACACAATTCCCACGTGGCCAGCCTTGAGGCAGGGGACCAAAACATCCTTCTTTTCTGTCGAAGCCATAGTTAGGTTTCCCCACATGAACTTGAGCTGAAATGAACAGTGACGAGAGAAAGAAAGCAAGCTTGTTAGCTGAGCACTCTGTCACTTCAAATCACTTCATCTTCACATTTTTGTGGGAAAAATACCTTTGTATCTGTACTCCACTTTACATTTCCTGTATTTTTCATCCTCCAGTGTTTGATAAACTTGGTTCCTGGCTGAAGGTGAGTCCCATCAGGCAAATTCTCATCCACAAATGCTGCACTGAGGGTTGGCATAACTGGGGCACAGGGCTGCAAAGGGAGCCTGAAAAGAAATTCAGATAGTCACCTGCTGTTGGATGTGATGGCTTCTGAATATCCAACACTGTAGTTTGAGGCTCTGACTCTTGAGGATGCACTAATGCATTTGCCATATAAGTAATACTAGTAACATTTTTTAACAAATGGAAGACAAATCTGACTCCTGAACTAAAAAGCTATGATGAGGACCTGTAAATAAAACAACTGAAGAGTCAGACTTAAAATATTTGCTCTTTTTGTTTCAAATCCAGACTGCCTCCAGTGAAAAGAGTTCACACCACCAGTTCTGAACCTTACTGGTTTCTATCTTTCTGAAGAAGGCAACAAAGGAAGTGTCAAAAATAACTACCAGACCACCCTTTTTAAGAATGTTCGGATCAGAGAATGGGAAATTTAAGAGTTTGGGTGTTAGGAACTACCAATAAATATGAGATGTTGGCTGGCTGAAGTTCTAGTCTTAGAGGGCTGGACCTCAAGACTTGGCTCCCACCCTGCCCTGGGCTTACATTAGGGTGTTAGACTGCAGTAGGCTCTCAGGTCGGCCCACGGGACACTTGGGACTCTGGAGTCCATGAATGGAATTCCACAGATGAATCTTCCGGCGGAGTTTAAGCTGCTTTTTAAGTTCCTTGACCTCTGCTTTACGCTGTTTCTTCTCAGCTCGCAACCTTTGCTTTTCTGCTTTAAGAAAATTCTTGTCAACCTGCTTCTGGAGCCTGTGGGACAATAAATGATAGTCTTAAAAACAAACCTCACACCCTAGCTGGTTTGGCTCAGTGGATAAGAATGTCGGCCTGCAGACTGAAGGGTCCCAGGTTCGATTCCAGCCAAGGGCACATGCCTAGGTTGTGGGCTCGATCCCCGGTAGGGGGCGTGCAGGAGGCAGCCGATCAATGATTCTCTCTCATCATTGGTGTTTCTATGCTCTATCCCTCTCCCTTCCTCTCTAAAATCAATAAAATATATATAAAAAAAACAAACCACCTCACAAATCTTGAAGCTATTTTGAGCTACTTGTAGTCTCCAGTGCCAGCTTATAGTTTCTTTCTTTAAAAATTAAATTTATTAGGGTCACATTGGTTAATAAAATTAACCTCTTTCTGCAGTTCTCATTTCCATTTCATTAGCTTTGGATAATTGTCCCCATCATTGCACATCAACTAGAAATGAGCCAGAAATAAGACTATTTGTAGTTTTGTGATTCACAGCCTGTCACCAGAACCAAGAAGCCAGAGAACACACATCCCATGTATAAATGGTTTACCTGGCTTGTTCCAGAGCAGCAGGAAGACGAGGAGTAGAGAACCTTGAATGAGAGAACGGTTCAGAGGAACCCCCAACAGGTCTCCTCAACTTCAGCAGGACATGGTTGGAGTCATGGACATAGGGCCCTGATTCACAATCTTCACAGATATTGTAGGATGGGCATAGGCTATGGGGGGAAAATGGCACAGTGGGAAATATATGAGGTAGGGAGCAATGAGACCAAACTTCCGTATTTGCTCTATTACCAGCTAGGTAGTAACCTGAGCATGCCATGTACTAATTTTCCTCATTAATAAAATGAGGACAGAAACAATTAACCTATACCTATTTAAAAAAAAAAAATCTATGGGAGGAAGCAAGATCTGAAAGTATTTAGAACAACAGGGAGACAATTTTTGGTTATCTAATTTTTTTTTTTTTTTGGGGGGGGGGACATAATTTTGTCCTTCTCTGTTAATTCAAATGTGTATCTGAACACGTCAATCTGAATAGTTATTTAAATAGTTATTTTTTCTTGTGGGTGAAGAATAGCTTGCTTCCAATCAGAGCTGCTATATATAATGCTTGGAGATAGAGTACATCTAATTTCCCATTATTTACCCAGAATGCCAGGAAGGCCTGCTTTCAGGTCTACTAATAGCTATCATTCCCAAGTTACTGCTTACCTGCACTGGTAGCGCACACCAAAGATCCTCCTTTGACAGCTGCTACAAGAAATATGCCAATTGAACTGGTTTTCTGGCAAAAACAGTGTTTCCTCTGAAATAGGCATTGAGACTTCTGAGGGACAGGAGCTCAAGGATGGGTTCTGGAGGACAAGCTTCTCATGTAATTTCTGTTCAAGTTTTTCAACAGTTTCTTTAACCACTTGCTCTCTGAACTATAACACAGAGCAGAAGATGGGGGGGGGGAACCCCTCAGTTCCGATATTGGGAAAAGACATGAAGATATTAAATAGTTCTATATAGTAAAGAGGTAATATGCAAATTGACCATCACACCCTCACGAGATGGCTGCCTATGACCAGGCCGGCAGGGGCGTTAGTGAGGGACGACCAAACAACTGAACAAGCAGGCTGCGTGGGGCAACCAGGCCGGCGGGGAGGGGGGGGGAGGGGAAGAGGGGAGGAGGGCAGTGAGGGGCGACTACGCCGGTGGGGTGGGGGAGAGGGCGTGACCAGGCTGGCAGGGAGGGAGCAGTTGGGGGCAACCTGGCTGGCAGCAGAGGACAGTTAGGGGCGACCAGGCAGGTGAGCGATTAAGAGCCAGCAGTCCAGGATTGTGAGAGGGATGTCCAACTGCCGGGGACCGGGCCTAAACCAGCAGTTGGACATCCCCCAAGGGGTCCCGGATTGGAGCGGGTGCAGGCTGGGCTGAGGGGAACCCCACCCTGTGCATGAATTTCGTGCACTGGGCCCCTAGCCCTATCTAATAAAAGGGTAATATGCAAATTAACCATCACTCCGTCACAAAGATGCTGGCACCCATAGCCACAAGATGGTGGTGCCCAGTCCTCTCAGCCCCACCAGAGTCCCCCAATCCCGGGGGGGGGGGGGGGAGGTGACCACTGAGAGCGGGCAGCGTGAGCAGCCTTGCGGAATGCTTGCTTCATCGCCGTGGCGATGAGGCAAGCGTTCTGCACCTGGCTATGGATGGGCCTCTGGGCCGCAGAGACCCTCTGAGTAGTGGGTGCGGAGCGGCCAGGCCTGGCAGAGAGCTACCGGCGCACGGATTCGTGCACAGAACTACTAGTATAATCTAAGCAGCTAATATCTACTGAACGAATGAACACAAACATAGAAAAGGTCTATTTCTCCTACAGCTAAAATGGTTCAAAAAAAAAAAAAATCTTTTGATTAATAAATTTCCAACTTCTTCTTTCTCAAGCATAGCGATTTGTTCCTTTCCAGTACATCCTTAGAACTAAATACCCTCTTTTTCTGTTACATCACTGCAAAAGTTGAGAGCTTTCTTTATTGGAACTGCTCTAGTTTGGAAATTATTAGCTACCAGAGGCAGCAGCCATCTGGGTTCAGCTTTCTATTTCTTCCGCATTCCACACATTGCTGCTAAAACCCAAGTCACAGAGAACACTCACTGTCTCCAGGTAGCTTGTGAACCAGTCTGGGGGCCTGTCTTGAGGCTGGTCTGTGTCAGATGGAGCAAGTGGAAACTGCTGCAAGAAAACATAATCCAAGATCATGCAGGTTACTTTTTATTTCTATTTAAAATAAATTTCCTGAAATGTATTATTTTGAGTTTTTTTTGTCAAAATATGCGGGTAAAAACAAAAAGACAGTATGAAGACGTATAAAAGGAAAACAAAGTCTGTGCCATCCTATTTGCCCCCCGCCCAGAAGTACCACTGTTACCAGTTTTAAAAAGTCAGACTGACATGGTCACCATAACTCCCAATCTTTCTGGAGCTCAAATCTTACACCAGAGAATGAAACATAGGTTAGAGAAACTGTAGAGACAGGTCTATTCCCTTCATACCTGTGCTGCAGGTTCCTCTGGAGTCTTCATGTCTGATCCCAAGGCTCTCATCAGTGAAGAATAATGTGCAAGTGGCTTTTTCCCTGTCCTCAAAACTGGCTGTTTTTCTGCTACAATTGGGGGTGGAGCTTCATCAACAACACGGTAGCCTTCATGGACTTGCATCTGAAGTTGGTTTCCCTGCTTAACTGCCATCTGAGAGCATATGTTATGAAATAAAAACATATTGTGTGATTCTCCTTTCCCAAAGGAAAATTCAAAGACACTCAAACAGAAGAGGTGTGGTGAATTATGCTGGAAAATGTTTGTTTAATGAAGTCAAAGGACATACATGTCAGCCTGCTGTTTCTTTGTCAAGAATGTTAACTAGGAATGGTTTTGTTATTAAAAACACAAAAGTAGGTTTTCAGTGCAGCACTTTATCGGATATTTTCATTAACTGGGTTACTACTTTTCTATTTAATTGGTTTTTATGTAGGTCTTCACATTTATGGATTTTCATCTCAACTTTTTAAAAAAGTCAATCCCAGACTACCAGAATCTGAGAGAAACTAAAGTTATGTCCTAGAGTTATTTTCCCGCTAAGAATAGTATTTTTGAAAGCATGTTTATGTGGTCACCTTTTAAGAAGACCATCTTCTTAAAAATCCTATTTTGAAAAAAACTACTTCAAGGAGCATTTGAGGTTCCAGGAAGGTACTCCAATGTCGAAGAGATTAAGAAATCAAGTCGAGAGAGAAACCAAGATGGAGGCATAGGTAAGCACCTAAACTGCTGCCTCGCACAACAATTTCAAAACTACAACTAAAAGACAGAACGGACATCATCCAGAACCACAGGAAAGCTGGCTGCGTGGAAATTCTACAACTAGAAGGAAAGAGAAAAGCTCATGGAGAATCAGAGGAGCGGCAAAGGGCTGAGGTACGGAGACACGCGCGCAGAGAGGAAGGGTGGCTGAGTGCCTGGCTGACTTTCTCTAGCAGGAGGGGGAAGGAAGCCCCCGACTGCACTGAACCCCAGTTCCGGCTGCACTGAACCCCAGTTCCGGCTGCACTGAACTCCAGTTCCGGGCGAAACCCCGTGGACCCAGACTCATACAGGGGGAGTCTGGACTGTCAGGTAGAGAGAAAGGCACACGGAGACTCGGGGGAGCCGCGGCGGGCAGGGGTCTGGAGGCGCGCGCGTGCGAGTTCTCACAGAGAAGACTGAATGCGGAGGTTGTCGCAAGCTTTCCCTAGCGGAAGGGAGACGGAAGCTCCTGACTGCACTGAACCCCAGTTCCAACTGCACTGAACCCCAGTTCCGGGCGAGCCCCTGGGGACCCACGTTCTTACGGGGGGAATCTGGACTGTCAGGCGGAAACTCAGGGGAGCCGCGGAAGGCAGAGGTCTGGAGGCGCGCATGCAAGGGCAGGGCTAACTGGAAGCCAAGACTGTCTGCTCTGCCCTGAGACTCCGCCCCATCCAAGCTGAGCACAGAGGCTTTTGCAATTTGGCAAGTCTAATTCTATAAGGCTGTCTCCAGCACCGAACTTCTTCCAGCATAGACACAGCTGATCCTCACAGCCAACTGGCCTGGAGGTCAATTCCTCCAAGTGATACCAACAACAATCAAGACTTAACTACAACAAGGCTGTACACACAGTCTACAAAGGGGTGCACCAAGAGTGTCCACCTCAGGTAACTGGGGAGACCGACCCACTGGACCATATAGGACACCTAGCACAAAGCTACCCTACCAACTCAGGGAAGCAGTGAAAATGCGAAGACAAAGAAACAGATCACAAACGAAAGAAATGGAGGAAAACAAACGACTGGATATAGAATTCAAAACCACAGTTATAAGGCTTTTCAAGAATATCCTAGAAAAGGCTGATAAATTTAGCGAGACCCTCGAAGATATGAAAAAGGACCAACTAGAAATTAAACATACACTGACTAAAATAAAAAATATTATACAGAGACCCAACAGCAGACTAGAGGAATGCAAGAATCAAGTCAATGATTTGAAATACAAAGAAGCAAAAAACACTCAACCGGAAAAGCAAAAAGCAAAAAGAATCCAAAAAGTTGAAGATAGTGTAAGAAGCCTCTGGGAGAACTTCAAGCGTACCAACATCAGAATTATGGGGGTGCCAGAAGAAGAGAGAGAGCAAGATACTGAAAACCTATTAGAAGAAATAATGACCGAAAACTTCCCCCACCTGGTGAAAGAAATAGACTTACAAGTCCAGGAAGTGCAGAGAACCCCAAACAAAAGGAATCCAAAGAGGACCACACCAAGACACATCATAATTAAAATGCCAAGAGCAAAAGACAAAGAGAGAATATTGAAAGCAGCAAGAGAAAAACAGTTAATTACCTACAAGGGAGCACCCATACGTTTGTAAGCTGATTTCTCAACAGAAACTATGCAGGACAGACGGGAGTGGCAAGAAATATTCAAAGTGATGAATAGCAAGAACCTACAACCAAGATTGCTCTAGCCAGCAAAGTTATCATTCAGAATTGAAGGTCAGATAAAGAGCTTCACTGATAAGAAAAGCTAAAGGAGTTCATCACCACCAAACCAGTATTATATGAAATGCTGAAAGTTATTCTTTAAGAAGAGGAAGAAGAAAGAAGATAAAAATTATGAACAACAAATACATATCTATCAACAAGTGAACCTAAAAATCAAGTGAATTAAAAATCTGAGGGACAGCCAAAACCGGTTTGGCTCAGTGGATAGAGCATCAGCCTGCGGACTGAAGGGTCCCAGGTTCGATTCCGGTCAAGGGCATGTACCTTGGTTGTGGGCACATCCCCAGTGGGGGGCGTGCAGGAGGCAGCTGATCGATGTTTCTAACTCTCTATCCCTCTCCCTTCCTCTCTGTAAAAAAATCAATAAAATATATTTAAAAAAAAAAAAATCTGAGGGACAGAATAAACTGGTGAATATAATAGAATCAGGGGCATAGAAAGGGAGTGGACTGATAATTCTCGGGGGGAAAGGGATGTGGGGGGTGCAGGAAGACTGGACAAAAATCGTACACCTATGGATGAGGACAGTGGGGGGGAGGTTAGGGCAGAGGGTGGGGTGGGAACTGGGTGGAGGGTAGCTATGGGGGGGAAAAGGAGAAACAATTGTAATAATCTGAACAATAAAGATTAAATTAAAAAAAAAAAAGAAATCAAGTTCATGGGGTTTTAACTTCTCCCACTTGTCACTCAGTGACAAGCTATGTATTTTACACATAAGACCTTTCAAGATTTCATTTTAATAGACCATTCCATGGTCAGTAAGTTTCAAAGATATTATTTAAATCAGAGATCAGCAAACTTTTTAAAGGGCCACAAAATAAGTATTTCAGGTTTATAGGCCATGTGCAGTTTCTGTCACAACTACTCAAATCTGTTATAGCACAAAAGCAGCCACAGACAATAGTGAATGGGCATGGCTGTGTTACAACAAAACTTCATAAAAACATATAGCCAGCCCACTAGGTACAGTTTGCCAACTCCTGCTATTTTAGACCATAAATCAAGAAGCTTTTAGTAAAATGTGTGGTAGAGCCCGTAGATAAAATTGCTCAAGGAAATGTGTCTAAATATAAACACGGAATCTTAAGTATTAAATAGTATTATCATATACTAGAGGCCCAGTGCACGAAGTTTGTGCACAGATAGGGTCCCTAGGCCTGGCTGCGATCAGGGCTGATCTGTCGGGCGCCCGCTGGCACCTGCCTTGGCTGGCCTGGGGGCAGTTCGTGTGTTGAGTTTACACGCCCCTGGTGGTCAGTGTAAGTCATAGGAAACAGTTATTCTGCTGTTTAGTCAATTTGCATATTAGGCTTTTATTACATAGGACAGTGGTCAGGAAACTCATTAGTCAACAGAGCCAAATATCAATAATTGAAATTTCTTTTGAGAGCTGAAAACCGACTTCTGCGCATGGGCCACGAAGTTTCAATCGCACTGTATGTGTGCGCCTGCACGTGGTATTTTGTGGAAGAGCCACACTCAAGGGGCCAAAGAGCCGCAAGTGGCTCGCAAGCCGCAGTTTGCCGACCACTGACATAGGAGGATATACATACATATATACACACACATATATACAGTCTTGGCTTATATAAACTCTAGATTACTGAGGTCCAAGATTTCTGACTGACTAGGTAAACTAATAGTGACTGTGGGAAATGTATTAGTTTTGAAGATCTAAGAAGACTTTTTTAGTGAATAAACTACTATAGCTTCTGAGAACAGGGAAAGAGAAAAGCCAGGAAAAGTTGGGTAAGATTTAAGGGGATGGTAGGACAGCAGGCTGAAATAGCTTAAAAGCAGAGAGGAAATAGGAAGACCACATGAAACTGGGGCAGAGGGAAATTATGAAGCATGAAATATTAACAGAGATGGATATCTTAAGAGAATTCAGGGAAAGGCCTGAATATCCAAAACCAAGAGACTAGCTGGTAAGATTTCTGAGTAAAAACCAAGAAACACATCAGCTAAACTACTGAAACACTTGGCACCAGAACAGCAATTTTGACCAGAAACCAGAAAGGGCAAATCCAACTTTCAATGAAAATAATCTTGCCTTTCCCTCCCTAGACTAAAAGTGATTATGGAAAATAACTTAGTCTTGGACTAGAAGTTCATAAAGAACAGTCAAACATTAAAGAAAAACCTTAACTAAAGATGGTAATGAAAGGACAGTTGGCACACCTTAAAGTGACCTTGCCCTAATCAGTTTGGCTCAGTGGATAGAGCGTTGGCCTGCAGACTGAAAGGTCCCAGGTTCAATTTTGGTCAAGGGCATGTACCTTGGTTGCGGGCACATCCCCAGTAGGGGATGTGCAGGAGGCAGCTGATCAATGTTTCTCTCTCATGATGTTTCTCTCTCATCAATGTTTCTAACTCTCTATCACTCTCCCTCTCTGTAAAAAAATCAATTATATATATATATATATATATATATATATATATATATATATATATATATATTTTAAAAAGTGACCTTGAGGAATGCTCTGATCCATCACTGACAGACAAGGCATTGTTTGTAACTGGATGCTTTATACCTTATATTCTCCCACATTATACTGCAACATTCTATAGGGAGATCGAGGTGAAGGAAGAAGATAAAAAATGTCAACCAGAAAGTACCATTCCAGAGAGTTCTTTGTATTTTTAAATGCTAGGATGGTGGCACCAAGACTAGCAATGAGATGGAATGATAACTGAAAAAAACCTTTATATTTGGGGCTGCCTTTTGCTGAGTGGTATGCCCCACTCATCATAGTTTCCCTAAAAATAGGTTTTTCTCTATTTATATTCATTAGTTTCTCCCCATGGCCAATAGAATTCAGGTTCAAGTTTTAGTCAATAAACATTTTTAAAATTATTTGAAAATAAGATGCAATAACCATTACCTTAAGTGCTTCTTCATATTCTCCTAAAAGGACAAGAAAATACATATGGTGATATTTCTTCACCAGCCCAAAAGTTTCTATTAAGTATAGCCAATCTTACTTTTAAGAATTCTTAGCTTACAATCCTTACACATGAACAGCTACTATCTTTTTGCTGACAAACTCCTTTCTCATCACATTGCAAAGAGAAGCTACTTGCAGGTTAGTTCTCCCCTTTAATTTCCTCTCTGATACTGGAGACTTCTAGTTACAAAACCTCCACCCAGATCCCTCACACTAGGCTTAATGGAACTCAGGACTCAATGAAGTTCATGAAATACTATCATTTCAGCTGCTTAAAATAAGTTTTGGGGGGCTAGCCTGGGAACCTAGCCTCTAAATATAACATTATTCCTGTGGCAAAATATACTCCAACCTCTGAACAATCATCTTATAAATAAGCTTCTAGAATACCACTTGTTTGTGAACTGACATTAACATATATACCAAGTCAGAGACAAACGTAACACCAGAACAAATTGTATGTGTTGGACTGGGAGGTAGTTCAAATTAGCATCTAAACTTAAGAGAATCTCCCATGAAAGCTATCCTTAGGCTCTGCCCTGGCTGGGTGGCTCAGCTGATTGGAGCGTTGTCCCGTACACCCAAAGGTTGAGGATAGATTCACAATCAGGGCACATGCCTAGGTTGAGGGTACAGTCCCAGTCAGGATGCATATGGGAAGCAACCAATTGATGCTTCTCTCTCTCTCTAAAAAATCAATAAAAAAACAACAACAAATCCTGAGGTGAGGATTTTGTTTAAAGAAGCTGTCCTTAGGCTCCAACCAAAGGCACCACTGTAAAATAAAAAAAACTGCTGTAAAATAAAAATATGCTATGTAACTAATGTCCATGGATAAATGAGTGCAATGTCAATTTACTGAATACCAAATTCTACTCTAAAATTAATATTGCAACAAGATTGAGTGTATATAGAAATGCATATGCCAATGAACAGATGAAGGCTTTTGACTAACCTTGACTGTTGATGGATACCTGTAAAAGAACAAAAAAGCAACAGTGAATTATAAACCCTCTCATCAATTGAGCAGTTTACTAGGACCAGCCTCACAGGATAGATGCAAAATCTCAGATCAGGGGTTCAGCTTTTCTAGTACCATGAACTAGTTGTAATTAATAGTTAAGAAATTTTACTTAACTACTTTATTCTCCTTTATTTCAGATACATTAAGCAGCAGCATAATATAATGGCTAGGAGCCTGGGCTCTGGAGCCAGAGGGTATGGAATGAACCTCTACTACTTCCCAGCTTTTGTACCTTTGGGTAAGTTTATTAATTAATCTGTCTCAGTTTCCTTATGTAAATAGTGGCAATAATGAAGTACCTAATATATAGTATTGCTTTTAGACTGACACACTGTAACCACTCAACAAAGGTTGGCCAGTATTATTATTATTATAAATGAAAGGGCAACTTATATTTAAATTTAAGATCAGGACATAGTTTTAAAAGTTATCTCTCAAATTTTCTTCTTCAATGTTGCTTCCCCATTTCTCAACTCCATCTCAAATGCCGTAAGTCAGCTTAGAACATGCAATTATCAAATACATATAAACCACTACACAAATGAGATAAACAGCATTCTGAATTCTTCAAGCCCCACATAAGTCTTGAAAAATAAAATGCCTATTCTGGATGCCTGGCAATGGGTATCATAATATACTTTACCTCTTCATTTTCCTCATCCAGGTATTTTATCTGAATAGTGTTCAGATCAAATGAAACTTTTACCTGCAAATGAAATGTGCACACTATATGATCAAGATATCAAAAAGGTAGTTTGTAACAGAAACCTAGACCTTATCAAAGGATGGACATATTTCAGAACATAAACATTAAACATTCCAATGGTTAAAAAAAACAACCATAAACGAAGTCAAAAGATAAACAATGGACGAGAGAAAATATTTGCAACTCATAAAATAGACAAAGGGTTAACATCTGCAATACATAAAGAGCATTTGCAAAACTGATAATCATAAGATTATCATAAGAACAATGCAAATTAAAGCAATGAAATGTCTGTCACCCCAACAGAATGGCAAAAAAAATTCAAAGCCAATACGTCCAATATTGTCAAAAATTTATTTAGTGCACTGTAATATATTCCTGTGAGGTGCTACAATTGTTTGGCAATATTCATTAAAAATTAAAATCACATGTCTTGTGACCCATTAATCTCATTTTGGAAAACTTTATCCTATAGATCAGTGTATAAGTTATATACAAAGAGCTAGTCCCTGTGGTTTACCTTATGGTGGTTAAAAAACACACAATATCCTTTGACCTTGAGGACATTATGCTAAGTGAAATAAGCCAGACAAAAAACAAATAATGTGATTTCACTTACATATGGAGTATTAAAAATAAACACACAAATGAACTCAGACACAGAGAACACATTGTGGTTGCCAGAGGCAGGGGGTGGAAGGTGGGTGAAATGGATGAAGGTGGTTAAAAGGTACAAACTTAGTTAAAAATGTTGTAACTATATGTGGTGATAAATGTTAACTAGACTTATTGTTGGTATCCTATATAATAAAAGCCTAATATGCTAAGTGTCTGACTGCCCATTCGACTGGTCCACTAGTTGCTATGACCCATACTGACCACCAGGGGGCAGACGCTCCGACTGCTAGGTTAGCTTGCTGCTGGGGTCCTACCAATCAGGACTGGGTGAGACAGGCCAGACGTGACCTGGAGCCCTCCTGCAGTCCCTCCCTGGCCCCGATCGTGCACTGGTGGGGTCCCTCGGCCTGGCCTGCACCCTCTCGCAATGCAGGACCCCTCGGTGCATGAATCCATGCACTGGGCCTCTAGTATATAAATAGACTCATATTGTACACCTGAAACTAATATAAAATGCCAATTACATTTCAATTAAAAAAACTATAATCTTTCTTTTTTTTTTTTTTTAAATATATTTTATTGATATTTTACAGAGAGGAAGGGAGAGGGATAAGAGCCAGAAACATTGATGAGAGAGAAACATCGATCAGCTGCCTCCTGCACACCCCCCACTGGGGATGTGCCCGCAACCAAGGTACATGCCCTTGACCGGAATCGAACCCGGGACCCTTCAGTCCGCAGGCCGACGCTCTATCCACTGAGCCAAACCGGTTTCGGCTAAAAACTATAATCTTTCAATAGGAATGGTTAAGTTATAATAATACACCAAAACAAATAATAATGTGGACAATCTACACTTTAAAAAAAAATGAGCTTGACTTCTTATCTAGTCACTGAAAACTATGTTTAAAATATACTTTTGGTTAAAAAAAGAAAGCTGCGCCCTAACTGGTTTGGCTCAGTGGATAGAGTGTCGGCCTGCAGACTCAAGGGTCCCAGGTTCGATTCTGGTCAAGGGCATGTACCTTGGTTGCGTGTACATTCCCAGTAAGGGGTGTGCAGGAGGCGGCGGATCGATGTTTCTCTCTCAGCGATGTTTCTAACTCTCTATACCTCTCCCTTCCTCTCTGTAAGAAATCAATATATATATTTAAAAAAAAAAAAAGCAAGCTGCGTACTGTAATGTTTATAGTAGGATCCTAGTATGGTGTCTGTATGAACATGACTGTTAATGTTGATTACCCCAGAGAGGTGGGAAGTGGATGGAGGGACATTAACTTTTTCTTTATATATGTTTGGACTGTCTCACTTCTATTTATTTAATTAATTAATTAATTTATTTATTTATTTATTATTTATTATTTATTATTTATTTATTTTAAAAAATATATTTTATTGATTTTTTACAGAGAGGAAGGGAGAGGGATAGAGTTAGAAACATCGATGAGAGAGAAACATCTATCAGCTGCCTCCTGCACGCCCCCTACTGGGGATGTGCCCACAACCAAGGTACATGCCCTTGACCGGAATCGAACCTGGGACCCTTCAGTCTGCAGGCCAACGCTCTATCCACTGAGCCAAACCTGTTAGGCTCACTTCTATTTATAATGGGCACATATTACACTTTTGTAATTTGACATTTACAATAAAGTAAAAAGGCAAGCTGTCAGCTCATTTAACTACTAGGAAAAAAAAGATTTAACTATGTTTGATTTTCAGATTATTTGACAAACAAGATCCAACTTTCCACATAACCATCTGTCTGGGACAGTATAAAGAAATTATGTGCAGCCGAAACCGGTTTGGCTCAGTGGGTAGAGCGTCGGCCCGCAGACTGAAAGGTCCCAGGTTTGATTCCGGTCAAGGGCATGTACCTTGGTTGCGGGCACATCCCCAGTGGAAGGTGTGCAGGAGGTGGCTGATGGATGTGTCTCTCTCATCGATGTTTCAAACTCTCTATCTCTCTCCCTTCCTCTCTGTAAAAAATCAATAAAATATATTTAATAAAAAAAAAAAAGGAATTATGTGCAGAAAGACAGAGGACTAGATCAGACCATAATTTGTGGTCTCTCCACCATTTATTTTCCTTTTTAGTTGCCATAACACATAACACATAACCAATTATGAGGTTTTTACTAACCAGTTAAAAGTAGGTTTTTACCAAAGTGTTCATTAGATAAACAGTTATACAGGAAGTAAAACGTTCACTACTGCAAACCAAGCAAGAGTACAAAGGGCAAACCAAGAGGAAAAAAAGCATTAACAAAAATAAACAAATTTAAAAAAGGAATAAAAAAGGAATATATGAGCTGCTGTCTAAGCACCTGCAGTTTTCTTCTGCTTAACTTTGAGATAACCTCTGACCTAGCAATCAATCAATTCTTGTAAAACATAGTATACCCTTAATGGTTCACAAACCACAGAAACATATTTGCTCTCAAGCAAGAGAACATTCCTCTGGGGCCTGGTTAGGGTGGGGCCCACACCAATTCATTGCTCAGACTGTTTCTAAAATTAATAGGTTTTCTAAGTCCTATCTCACCTAAAAAAACAAACAAAAAACTTCACCTTTCTAAACTCTTGAAAAGAAATTTATTTATTTGTTCCCTTTACTAAGGCACATCTCCTATATGAATACTGAACCTTTGCCAAAAATAATTTTCCAAAAGGCTCAGAAATGGTAAATATGACAGACTTTGCAGCTATGAAACAACACTGCTAAAAATAGCTACCTTGGGGGTGCAGGGGGGGGGGCATCTATGGTTAAAGGATAAAGAAACAAAATAAACACTCACCATAGCTTCGACATCAGCCCAAGTTGTATTTTCTGGATCGGAAACCAGAAAGCTTTGAGTTTCATTTTTAAAACTCACATTTAAAGTAACCTGTGGTTCCATGCTGTGATGCTAGAGTTGAGAGGAGAGAGAAAACATTAGAAAGAGTGTAAATTGCATAAACATATTTCAACAAATACTTATGAGGATTTAATATAGGCTCGGCTAGGCTAGGAGGACACAGCAGTGAAAAGACAATGTCTGCTCTTCTACTACTTACAACCTAGTGGGTGGTTTAAAACAAATCTCAAGGTTAAATGTTTGCTGAGAGAATGTAAATTTTGGCTACATCCACATAAGTCATCTAATAAAATCCTTTAGAATTTTCTGGAACTTCATAATGATTGGTTAATCCCTGGCCAGTGTAGCTCATTTGGTTGAGTGTGTCACCCCCTTGGAACAAAAGGCTGTCGTTGGATTCCCAGTCAGGGCACATGCCAAGATTTCGGGTTCAGTTGGGGTGCTACGGGAGACAATGGAGCGATGTTTCTCTTCCTCTCCTCTCTTCTCTCTCTAAAAATATCAATAAAAACATATAATGATTGGTTAACTAAACAGATACTTATTATCTTCTAATATCAAGATAAGTAAATTGGATTAGGTCCGTACTGCCAGGGAATTTATATTTTTACTAGAGGCCCGGTGCATGACATTCGTGCACTTGGGGTGGGGGAGGGGGTGTCCCTCAGCCCAGCCTGTGCCCTCTCGCAGTCCAGGAGCCCTCGGGGGATGTCCGACTGAGGGGGAGGAGCGGGGGGGGGGGGGGGGGGACATCCTTAGCACTGCTGTGGAGGTGGGACAGGCTACACTGCCGTGGCACTCTCCAGCCATCAGCCTAGCTTGTGGCTGAGCAGCGCTCCCCCTGTGGGAGCGCACTGACCACCAGGGGGCAGATCCCCTGTTGAGCGTCTGCCTCCTGGTGGTCAGTGCACGTCATAGCGACCAGTTGTTCCACTGTTCGGTTGATTTGCATATTACCCTTTTATTATATAGTATATTTTTATAACTTGAAAACAACATCCTACACTTTTCTTGGAAAAGAAGTCTTTTTCTAAATTGAGCAACCCAGCTTTTCTATTACATCAATTTTAACAACTGAGGCCAACAACACTAGCCAAGAAACTACACTGAGGTAGCATTCAACACGTTCATTCAAGTTCATCTGTTTTTTGTAGTCTCTTTTACAGAAAATTTCAAACATACATAAAAGTGTAGAGTAATGAACACTTCTAACTAACAATGATCAATTCCAGGTTACCCTCACTTCAACTATACTCCTACACATCCCCAAATCCCTCAATGTGGATTGACTGTAGTCAACTAATGTTTTAAACAAACTACAGCAATTTAATTTTTACACTTGATTTTAGTCTAAAGGCCAATAAGTGATAGCAATCTAATTTTTTCAAAAAATTATTATGGGAAAATTTAAACTTATACAAAAAGAGAGCCCTAGCTGGTTTGGGTCAGTGGATAGAGCATTGGCCTGGGGACTAAAGGGTCCCAGGTTAGATTCCGGTCATGGGCACATGCCCAGGTTGCAGGCTCGATCCCCAGAGGGGGGCGGGCAGGAGGCAGCCAATCAATGATTCCATCATTGATGTTTCTATCTCTCTCCATCTCCCTCCCTCTCTGAAATCAATAAAAATATATTTAAAAAAAAAGAAGAAGAAAAAAAAAAAGAGATTGCCCAGCCGAAACTGGTTTGGCTCAGTGGATAGAGCGTCGGCCTGCAGACTGAAGGGTCCCAGGTTCGATTCCGGTCAAGGGCATGTACCTTGGTTGCGGGCACATCCCCAGTGGGAGGTGTGCAGGAGGCAGCTCATCGATGTTTCTCTCTCATCGGTGTTTCTAACTCTCTATCCCTCTCCCTTCCTCTCTGTAAAAAATCAATAAAATATATTAAAAAAAAAAAAAAAAAAAAGAGATTGCCCAGATGGTATAGCTCAGTGGTTGAGCGTCCCAGACCCATGAACCAAGAGGTCACCAGTTTGATTCCTGGTCAAGGCAGAAGCCTGGGTTGCAGACTCGATCCCCAGAAGTGGGCGTGCAAGAGGCAGCCAATGGATGTTTCTTTCTCATCAATGTTTCTATCTTTTTATCCCTCTCTTCCTCTCTCTCTAAAAATCAATAAACACATATTATAAAGAAAAAGAAGAGATTAAGCCCTAACTGTTTTGGCTCAGTGGATAGAGGTCAGCCTGTGGACTCAAGGGTCCCAGGTTCGATTCCTATCAAGGGCATGTACCTTGGTTGCAGGCAAGTCCCCAGTTGGAGGTGTGCAGGAGGCAGCTGATTGATGTTTCTCTCTCATCGATGTTTCTAACTCTTTCTCCCTCTCCCTTCCTCTCTGTAAAAAAAAATCAATAAAATATATTTTTTAAAAAAGAGATTAATATTTAATGAACCCTAAGGGCTCAACAGTTATCTTCCATAATTAACATCAATTCAGGACTCATCTTTTTACAGCAATACCCTTTTCCTATTGGATTATTCTGACACTGACAGCCATCATTTCTTTTTTTTTTTTAAATATATTTTATTGATTTTTTACAGAGAGGAAGTGAGAGGGATAGAGAGTTAGAAACATCGATGAGAGAGAAACATCGATCAGCTGCCTCCTGCACACCTCCTACTGGGGACGTGCCCACAACCAAGGTACATGTCCTTGACTGGAATCGAACCCGGGACCTTTCAGTCTGCAGGTCGATGCTCTATCCACTGAGCCAAACCGGTTTCGGCCATCATTTCTTTAAAAAAATTTTTTAAAATTGATTTCAGAGAGGAAGGAAGAGGGACAGAAACATCAATGATGAGAATCATTGATTGGCTGCCTCCTGTAAGCCCCCCACTGGGGATTGAGCCTGCAACCCCAGCATGTGCCCATGACTGGTATTGAACCCAGGACCTTTCAATTCCTTAAAGGAATGGCCATTCTGATAAAGTTGTTTGTTTTTACTTGAGGGTTAAAAAAAACTTTTATTTACTGATTGATTTTAGAGAAAGAGCATGGAAAGAGGGAAGAGACTTATTTTTTCATTTACTTATGCATATGCATGCATTGGCTGATTCTTGTATGTGCCCTGACCAGGGTTTGAAGCCAAAACCTTGGGGCCAACGCTCTAACCAACGGAGCTACCTTGCTAGGGCCTGTTCTTACTTAAGGATTTTGTTTACTGATGAGTTGTTAGGTTGATTTGTTTTTATGACTTTAATAAGCATCTACAAAGAGCCAGATTCTGATCCAGGCACAGAAGATAAATGAACAAGATTCAGCCCCAGAAGTTTACAGCATAAAGGGTAAGGGAGCACAAGGGTTGAAAAGAATGGGTTCCAGACATATTACTAGTCATGTAACTGTGAACAAGTTATTTAACCACTGAGCTTCAATTTCTTAATCTGTAAAATAAGTCTAATATCTCTGCTTTGACAACCTCACAATGTTATCATAAGAACCAAATAAAAATGTGTGTGCAAGCTCTTTGAAAATGTTACTCAAATGTATAATTATGATAAATCAATTTTTAGAATCTAAAATAGTCCTGTTTTCCACAGTATAATGTACTGTCCTGTGAAACAACACAAGGTCATTAAAAAGGACCTTGAAGGTTTAAGGATTTTTTTCAAATCCAAAAACAATTATCCCCCATTTTAAAAAATTCTTTGTCTCCACCTAGAGTCAAGTTCATCACCAAAATAATACCAGTTTCTAGCAACCCTGCTGACATCTAGTCATATGGAATCCAATTTTGGGGGTCCTTAAAACTTGAAAAGAATTCCTGTCAACACCCCAGAATCTTGTGCAAAAAAAAAATTTGGGAAATGAAGTGATTGATTCAGTCTGTCAAAAGTGGGGGACTCTGAAACAGTCTGACTTTTCAACTTCGGAGAAACACGCTTCCACACTTTTCAGAGTCCAGAGGACACTAATCTTCCCTCCCCCCTCCCCCTTTTCTCAAATTACACAATTGGAAATTAGTTTAGATACTTTGGAGCTCATCCAGCTGGGCGGCTGACGAGAAAACAGGAAGTGGGGGAGGCTAGCTTAGCTGGATCATATCCAGGTCTTCGTAAAGAACTGCCTATTTCCGTTTGGCTTGTATGTAAAAATTCTTTTAGCAAGAGCATTAATCTTGAACTTGTGGAACACACCAAAGCTATGAATATGGTTAGACCCATCTGTCCTTGTAGTTTAAGCCAGTCAAGTCAGGGAGCTGGGGCCTAGGCCTTCAACTTTAATTAACTGGCATCAGAACTTCATGCCACTGACTCACCTTTGCTTGGCACAAGTCAGCTTTTTCCTCTATGTCGAATTTTTTTCCGGATACCAAAAATCTCTTTAATGAAACAGGCCTGGGAACCTGAGCTTTGATTGCTGTCTCCACCAGAGGCTTGTACAGATATCCCGGACATTAAAATGTGTGACCTGGAAAGCTAAGTGTTGGGACCTGGAGAGCTGGGTGTTTGACAAAATTAAAAAAACGGTACCTTTCTAATACCAGGGTTCCCTGACCAAGGAGACTTACGAGGTTCTTAAAAAGAAGGGATGGGGTTGAGGAGGCTCTGTATTGTTGTGTGTTTTTTCCTTGCGGACTTCATTTTAGTCTTCCAGTTATCCTTTCCTAGCATTCCATGTCCCCCAAACAGTGTCACCCTCCCTCCACCCCCCCCCCCCCCCCCAGGACTCTCTCGTTTTCTTTACCTAGGCCCTCTTTGTGCCGGTGAGTCTCGTCCTTCCATTAGCAAAAGCCGGCCGTTCTCAGCCACGGACCCTCTATCCCACCGGCGGTATCCGACCCCTCGGCCCCTCAGAACACGGACGGCTCTCCTATCCAGTCACTGAAAAGAACCGCTGCCCCCAGAAATGGAAAAACTCGCCCCTCTTCTTTACAGGATTCCTCCCTTGAACTTCCCCAAACCCTCTCAGTGCGACGTGACCCCACCCCCAGGTAATCGCAGCGGCTTCCTTACCAGCTTCCCGCCCCCGGGGGGCGCCTGCCAAAGGCCAGTGCAGGGACCGTTCGCTGCCAGCTCTGCTGCTACCCCTGCGGGGTGAATCTTAACATGGCGGATAGAGACAGAGGCTAGTCCCCAGTTTCTGAGTTTCCGACTAGATGATTGGCTCTTACTACTTGTCCCTCAAAACTACCACCCTATTGATTGGTCGAGGGCGCGTTTGCGGGGGTTGGGCAAGAGCTGCCTGAACCGCACAACAATAATAAACACTGGGGATGAGGGGCGGAACTACGAGTGCGCAGCCGTGGGCTGTAACCGCAGTTCCCCCTTCCCAAGCAAATTCTGCGCCCACTGCGTTCCCTCTTAGTTCACTGACCTAAAGGACTACTTACTCAAGATGCGAGGGGCTGGATGGGAATTGTAGTCTTCCTAGGACTTGTACGTTCTTCACCTTATTCTCCTCTCTTAAGATGCGAAAACATAACATTCCAATCCATATCTGTTGACGTGAGAAGTGTGCGAAGCTCTTCACTCTATTAACTGGGCTGCCCTGAGAATCGTGCCCGCTTCCAGTGTCGGAAGCTCCTCTCCATAGGACTACAGTTTCCAAGGAACACTGTGGCGAAGGTCTTTTGGTCCGCAATGCATGCTGGAAATGGTAGTTTTTTGCCTACAATCCTTTTATTTACCTAAACTGGAGACTTCCATTGCGGCGGAAAGGGGGAGGTAACGAGACCTCTCCTTGCGAGTGTGTAGGCACTACTTTGCGTTCAATTCGGGCCTCAACGAGTCTGACCCCAGGACGGCAATCTCTGTGACGTAATAATAAACCGTCTCTGGAAGCGTAAAGGTGAGAGGGCGGGCGCCTAATGGAAAACTCCGGGAGAATTCCTTCTCTTCCGTCTCTTACTAATTACGTAACAGGGAAAGAATGGCTGACCAATTGGAAGCCCCTAAAGACTCTTGGCTCTTTCAGCTCCGCCCTTCCGTAAACGTGTTTCGATCTTGTGTTCTGAGAGGCTCTCGCTCAGCCGCAGCGGCCGGTTTCCGTGGCAACGGAAAAGCGCGGGAATTACGGATAAATTGAATCTGCGACTGCGCGGCTCAAGCTGACTGAGCAGTCTCAACCGAGGAGGGTCGGGGGGTGCTTTTTCAGATAACTGGGTTCCTGGGCCGGGAAAGCCCAGACACTTTGATCTGAGTAGAGGTGAGAGAGCTTTGGGGAAGGGAGTGGGCCCAGGGGGTGCTCGGGCGGACAGGCTAGAAACAGGCGTGCAGAGAGTGGGGGAGGGAACTTCTGAAGGACAGCAATGTGGGTGTTATCTGGTTGGGGCTAGCGGGAGGGTGGAACTGAGAAGCCTAAGAAGTTGAGAATGGGATAATCGTGGGGAGGGGTGCACTTTGTGGGTCGCGGGGTGGGGGAGGCACCGAGAATAAGGAAGGGGTGTGTCCGAAGGGGAATCCAGATGATAGCTGGAATGTGTTTTGAGGGCGACACTGTAATGTAAAAGAGGAGTTGGTATAGGTGAGAAGGGACCCTGATGAAGAATAGGGGCAGAAATGTGTCTGGGAAGAGGAGGAGACAGGATTTTGTGGAAGGGAGAGCCCTTAAGAACTGTATTCATATACGTTTCCGAGAAGAGACTAGAGGAAAGTGGAGGGGTATTACTAATCACGGAGGCTGCCTGCATTGATGTGCCCAAGGCTCCTGAGATGGGTGCAAGCCAGTGGGAAACACTGGGGAAGGAAAGGGTGGGGAGCCTTGGTTGGTGTTGGTTTTGTTTGTGTTGATTATGGTTTTATGCAAGAAAAAGAAAACAGCCAGGATGATTGGAGAAATTTGAGGCTACCACCACTCATCCAGTCACCCCACTGTGGCTTTCCCTTGCTTGGATCAAGGAAGAGACCAAAGGGAAGTGGAAGGAAATGGTTGGAGGCTATATGTGAAAAAAAAAAGAAAGGAATTTAAAGTGATCTGAATTACAATGAAAAACTTAGAATGTTAAAAAATAAGGCTTTTATTATTAGTTTTATGGTTGGCATAATTCTAAAGCACTCCGATCTTAAATTTCTCTTATTTAAAAACCAGAGGCCCGGTGGTGCATTGGTGGGGTCTGGCTGAAACCAGCTCTCTGACATCCCCCGAGGGGTCCCAGATTGCGAGAGGGCACAAGCCAGGCGGAGAGACCCCATCTGTGCATGAATTCGTGCACGGGGCCTCTACTATATAGATAGATACACATATAGACAAATAACCAGGTTTGTTTATGTGTTAAAGTTCATTGTAACAGGGAGAGATGGATTTATGTGCGGATCGAGTTGAAGAAGTACAAAATGTCCTTAATGCTATGCAGAAAATCTTAGAGTGTCCAATCTGGTAAGTCAACAGAATTTATTAATTTGAGATTTTACCTTATATGATTATATTGTATGCAAATGAATAGACGTGATCTTACATAGTAAGGAGAAAAAATGATGTCTGTTAAGATTGGCTATTAGCCTGGCTGTTGTGGCTCAGTGTTTGAGCATTGACCTATGAACCAGGAGGTCACGGTTCGATTCCCAGTCAGGGCACATGCCTGCATTGTGGGCTCGATCCCCAGTGTGGGGTGTGCAGGAGGCAGCTGATTAATGATTCTCTCTCACCATTGATGTTTCTATTTCTCTCTGCCTTTCCCTTACTCTCTGAAATCAATACAAATATATTTTTTAAATAAATAAATAAATAAATAAATAAATTGGAAAGCTGCACCTATTGTTCCTTATCTTGAACAAAGGAGAGTAAATTTAAGTAAAATGTCTCTTGTGCTTCATGAAAGTTATTTATCATATTTGGAGTCAAATAAGACTAAAGAAAATGCAAGTTGTGTTTTCAGAGAAATACAAGATTTATAAGTAACCCTACTCTCCCTTGCCCTTCAACATTTCAGCCAAACAAAAACAAGAGCTAACTGAGATTTACAGCCGAATTTATGAAACATAAGAGTCAGAGAAGCAGGAAATGGCAATTGGGGGAAAATTGCTTTTGGAAAGTCATAAAACTCGTAATTACAAAGAGTGATTAAAAAGTCCTCAATAGTGTGGCAGTTGGGTCCATTTATTTTATATTTCCACAGAAAATTAAACCAGCAATTAAAAAACCTCAGATACATAAAAATAAAAGATGTAAGATGAGAAAGTTAATGCTAAATTTTCATTTTGGTCAAATACTGTATATTTTACAGCTGATATATTTTTTAAATCTGTTTTTCTATTAAAAATACACTTAGTTTTTTTAACTAAAATTGTGCAGCCTAGTCATTGTTTAATGCATTTAAATGGGAAGTTCTAGGATGGGAATCATATCTACCTCACTTTTTTTCTTTTTTTTAAATATATTTTATTGATTTTTTTACAGAGAGGAAGGGAGAGGGATAGAGAGTTAGAAACATCGATGAGAGAGAAACATCGATCAGCTGCCTCCTGCACACTCCCCACCGGGTATGTGCCCACAACCAAGGTACATGCCCTTGACCGGAATTGAACCTGGGACCCTTGAGTCCACAGGCTGACGCTCTATCTACTGAGCCAAACCGGTTAGGACACACTTTTTTTCTTTACAATGCCCAGAACAGTACAGTTTGCTGTTATGTCTTAATAGTTTCTGATTATGACTGGAATAGTGTTACTTATGGTAGCTGTAAAGTAGGTTTCTAGCATTATTTAGGTCTCAAGAGCTAAAATTCCTTCTTTTGGCCTCTAAGTCACTTTTGGCATTTATGTCTGATAATTAGTAGTTCTTTCTAACTTTTTACATATCACTATATAAAATTCTTGACTTTCTAAAGAGTTTTTAAAATGTGTATCCTGGTGGGTGGTTGTTATTTTTGGAACCTAATCTAGCTGCTACTTCTAATCATATCTATTTTGGAACCTCAAAATGTAGGCATGTAGTTAGGCCTAAAGTATTGACTGGTTTAAAAAGTGTTTTAATATTTGAGCACTTTTTTAAAAAAATATATATTTTATTGATTATTTACAGAGAGGAAGGGAGAGGGACAGAGAGTTAGAAACATCGATGAGAGAGAAACATCGATCAGCTGCCTCCTGCACATCTCCCACTGGGGATGTGACCTCAACCAATGTACGTGCCCCTGACTGGAATCGAACCTGGGACCTTTCAGTCCGCAGGCCTACGCTCTATCCACTGAGCCAAACTGGTTAGGGCATAGCACTTTTTTTTTTTAAACTCTCACCTGAGGATATTTTTTCATTAATTTTAGGAGGAAGGGGGAGGGAGAGAGAGAGAAACATCGATTGGTTGTTGTCAGAACATGCAGCAGGAGCCCTGGCGCTCTGAGTGGCTTTGAGTTCCTGTACTCTTCTAAATTCTCCCATCTGACTACACCAGGGCTGGTTCTTCTTCAAACCCTGCCCACTGTGCTAACTGTTGGGAACTTAGTCCAAGTTCCTCCTTTATCCTCTGCTCATTAGTAACAGGTGTTGGGTCCTGGGTCCGAGCCCCTCTGCCTAGGGCTGGACCTCCTAGGATGCTGGGTCTCAGACGGAGAAGCCATGAGAGGCTGTGGGTATATAAGAATGAATCTTTATTGCTGAAGCCAGTGGCCATATAGCCATCAGACAAGAACAGTCCTCATAGCAAAGTCCAGGTATGTAGTCGGACACTGGCTAGTGAACATAAATCTTTCCATAAAGCAGCATCAGTCTCTGTACCCACAGCTATTATCTGAGCAGCCACCTGCTGCCTACTAGACTCACCGCCTCACATCATAGTGGGATCTGAGCTCCCTGGCTCAGCAGCTTCTCCTGTCTCTCCTGCCCAGCTGCTCTCTCTTGCTCTCTCTAGCAGACTTCTTCACACACTTCATCCTGGCTGCTCTCTCTCCATACTCCAGCAGACTTCTTCTCACTCTCACCTTAGCTGACTAGACTGGTCAGTAACCTACTTTTATAGTATTTAGATAAAGAAGGCTTCTTGCCAATAGTTACACCAATCATATCGGCTACTGAAGGGCACAGTGTACCATGTGTCCTTACACTCGCTCATGGTATCTTGGTCTGATTAGGATTCCCAGGCTCAGAGTCCTTGAACATCCTGTTTAAGCTCATGCCCAGAGCAGCTTTTGGCCATTCTGGTGTATTGATAACAAGGCCTCTGTGCTCCCATCGGCCTTAACTAGTCAGGGACCTGGTGTGGTTCCCACAGTTGTCTTCTGTATGTGCCCTGCCTGGGGGTCAAACCCACAACCTAGGTATGTGCCCTGACCAGGAATCTAAAGCACAACCTTTTTGGTGTATGGGATAACACTCAACCAACTGAGCTACTCGGCCAGGCTCTAGACACTTTCATAGTAAACATTTACTATCATCAGGACCTAGAAGAGGACATAGTAATTTTTGTCTTTTCATTCCTATTCCCTCTTCAAGCGTTTTCTTCAACATTTACTACTTTTTTCCATATTGGAGTTTTCATCTGTTCAAAGTTTGTTTAGAGTATGTTTGTATAGTTTGGCTTATAATTACTATACTGAAATATAATTATTTCAGAATTGAATCAATGGTGAGAAGGAAAGCCATCTGGTGTAGCTAAATCCACTTTCTTTTACTGAGAATGTTTTTGATATCTAGCTTATCTGAGGAATAGTGATTTGGTAACAAATCAGAGTGGGTTTTTTTTTCAGGTTGTTGCTTTAAATCACATTCAGTCCCAATAATACTACTAACATTATACAAGTCATCTCAGTTGGAAACATTTTCCCAAGTAGCTTTTAATTTTATTCTCACAATTGCCTGAAGAGACTGGTAGAGTGAGTGACAGTTTCCTTACAGGAAACTGAGGTTTAGTCAGGTAGGGTGCTTATCCTAAAGAAATCTGGTAGTAGAATCTCAGCCTTCTGACTTAATATGGTATTTTTCTTTTCTTCCTGTGCTGCATCAGAAACCCCACAATTATAAGAGTTTTGTTATCAAACTCTTGACAACCAGGCTATTTTGACACTTTCTGCTTCATTTATCAAAACTTGTATTCATTTTTACTTTTAATTTCCAGGAGCGATCTTTGAATGCTATTTTCCTTTTTCCCCCGAGAAGGGTCATGTTTACTGATTGCCTTCTCCCTGCATTATTCCTGTTTCCTATAAATTTCTTTTTTTCTGTAAGTTTCTTCTGGTGTTTTTATTTTTATTATTTTTTATTTTTGGTGCCCTGACCAGGAGTCGAACCCGGTATCCTTTAGTCTGCATGCCAATGCTATCCACTGAGCCAACCCGGCCAGGGCTGTTTTGTTGTTGTTGTTTTTTTTTTTTAATATTTATTGATTTCAGAGATAGGAAGGGAGAGAGAGAGGAGAAACATCAATGATGAGAGAGAATCATCATTCTGCTGCCTCTTGCACGCCTCCTACTGGGGATCAAGCTCACAACCTGGGCATGTTCCCTGGTCAGGAATTGAACCCTGATCTCCTGGTTCATAGGTCAACGCTCAACCACTGAGCCACACCACCCTGGCTCCATTGATTTTATATATAGAGTGGAAGGGAGGGAGAGGGAGAGAAACAAATCAATGTGAGAGACATCAATTGTGGGTTGGTACTCTAACCACTGAACACCAACCAGGGCTCTTCTCAAATCCTATATAATAAAAGTGTAATATGCTAAGTGTCCAAGTGATAGGTTGACCATTTGGTTGATCGTTTGACCAGTTGCTATGATGCGCACTGACCACCAGGGGGAAGACGCTAAGACCAGTAAGTTAGCTTGCTACTGGGATCCGGTGGATCGGGACTGGGCCAGAGGGCCAGACACGCCCTGGAGCCCTCCCGGGTTCCTCCCTGGCCGGTTGGCCAACCTCCCACAGTCCCTCCCTGGCCGGCCAGCTTCAATTGGCCCCAGTTGGGGCCAGCTGGCCAACCTCCTGTGGTCCCTCCCCGGCTGGCCAGCCCCCATCAGCCCCCATTGGGTGAAATGGCCCTGATCAGCCTCGATCACCGGCCAGGCCAAGGGACCCCACCTGTGTACGAATTCATGCACCAGGCCTCTAGTTTTTAATATTTGTTTAAATTTATTTTATTTTCTTTAGTTAGCTTATTACTTCGTTTTTACAAAGTAATCACAAAGCAAACATCATGTACCTTTTGAAGTGATGTAATAGAAGTACACAGTACCTAAAAGTGTTCTTGCCAAAAAATTGTTTTTGCCAGAAAATGAAACCTGAATTTGATCGAGCCTGTAGAGACTTAGAGGAACATATTAAACCACACAACATAGGGTTACAATCAGCAAAATCCAGAATGTGGGAAATTCTACAAGTCAAATGACCTAGTTTTTTTTTTTTTAAATATATTTTATTGATATTTTACAGAGAGGAAGGGAGAGGGATAGAGAGCTAGAAACATCGATGAGAGAGAAACATCGATCAGCTGCCTCCTGCACATCCCCCACACTGGGGATGTGCCTGCAACCAAGGCACGTGCCCTTGACCGGAATCGAACCTGGGACCTTTCAGTCCGCAGGCCAACGCTCTATCCACTGAGCCAAACCGGTTTCGGCAAAATGACCTAGTTTTTTAAATAAGTGATGGGAGTGGGGAGAGAAGGGAAAATCTATAGAATAAAAGAGCCTTGAGACATATCAACCAGAGACAATGTGTGGATCTTGTTTGGATCCTGATTTACATAGATTTAATTATTAAACTTTTATGAGACAGTGAGGAAAATTACAACATTAATTATATATTAGGTGATATTAAGGAAATTATTTTTTAGGAGTAATAATGGTTTCATGGTTATGCTAAAAAAATCTTTCTCTTTTGAAAATATGTTCCAAAATATTTATAGATGAAATTAATATGATGGCTGAGATTTATTTTCAAATAATCTGGGCTTTGGGTGGGGTCAGCCATGGACAAAAATACTATTGGCTGTGAGTTGATAATTGTTGAAACTGGGTGGTACATGGAGGTCATTTTACTATTTCATTTGTGTAAATGCTTGAAATTTTCCATATGAAGAAATTAAAAAGGTAATCACATGCAAAAAAGAAGTGCTGTCAGGGAATCCAAAAGAAATACAAGAATTTTTTTGTCTTTGTGGAGCTTAAAGTCTAGTTAAGATATAGGATATGCACCCACTGATAGCTCTTAAAGTGTATCAGTGAAACCTACTGGTAATTGATATGAAGTAATATCAACTAATCTTTTAAGTGCTATAGGTCATGTAGAATATTGAAAAAGTAATATATATTCTGTTTTGATGTCTGAAAGCTCAGTGAGAATAAGGATCATATTCTCTGCTGTATTTTTGGCTCCTGGCACAGCAGACATTTAATAAATATCTATTGAATGAACTTAAAACCTTACCTTGGCTTAGTTATAACCACTTAAAGTTGAACTTCTAAGACTAAATATTTATTTTTAAATAAATTATTGAGCTGCATTTATTTTCTTTTTCTTTTTTCCCTACCCTTCTAGTCTGGAGTTGATCAAAGAGCCTGTTTCTACAAAATGTGACCACATATTTTGCAAGTAAGTTTGAATGTTTTATGTGGCTTAATTATTACCTTTTGTGCTTATCCTTCATAACAGAGGAAACACCCAAATTTAAAGAAGCTTTAGCTTCTTTAATTAAATAAAAAAGAAAAATCCAACTCGATTTCATTCTGTCTCAGAGAATATACAGAAAGTCACCATGAGTTGGTTTTAGGCATAGTTCCTGGTAAAATATTGGCATATTTAGTGGGAAATCAACTCACTTTGAACAGCTGTTTGTTTTTTGTGTCCATGGGGAAAGCAGACTGCAAGCAATTGTGCAATAAACAAATTATGTTTCAACCTTGCCAGTTTCTCTTTTCTGTACATTCTGCATGTCCCACTTTCCCCCCTCTAAGATTCAGCGTTTGCCTGCTTTATAATCCTTGTAAAGATAGGAAAGGATCTGATATCAGTTTATATTTGGCTAAAATTCATTCATACAATGATTCAAGTTACATTTACATTTTTAAGAATCTTGCCTTTTGAAATGAAATGCTTCTTTTCTTTTTAATTTTTATTGTTGAAAGTATTACATATGTTCCCATTTTTCCCCCACATGAAAATGTTTCTTGGTGAAAGAATTCCAGAAAAAGTTTGATAGGTAATTTGGTGGAACAAGGGGGTTTTTTCCTTTCCTGATGTTAAGCTATGATTGAGACTTTTCCTGAATGCCAATTAATTTGTTTTTAAGTATTTTTTTCTTTTTCAATTGACAAAGCATGTCCCTTATAATGAGTTTAACTAGCACAAAAGATTATATGATGCAAAGTATATTTCCATCCTAATCTCAAATCCCTGCCTTCCTCTTCCCTTTCCAGAAACAACTACAATGATCAATTTCTTATATATATGTTCTCGGGAATTTTTAAATTTTAAGAGTTTTAGCTTGGGATTTGTTGGTTTTCATGACTGTCCTAGAATTATATTCAATTTTAAGTTCAACTGTATTAAAAACTGGGCATTTGCAGTTTTGGGGAAAGGCAGTCAATAATTTTTATCAAATTCTTAGTATGTTTCCATAACCTAAAAAATGTGAAAAGCATCTGGCACTAAGGATAATGAGGGCTGGCTGGAGCTGAGGGAAACCTGTTCACTTTGGAGGGATATCCTCTGAGCACTATTCTGCCAGCTGGCTGGCTCCTTCCTTCTTCTATATTCTGTATTCTTCCCATTCATCTGTCCTAGCAAGGGTCTAGAGCCCATTTCCACTGTCTCTCACCCCTTTCTCATGTCACCCCACTGATCTAGATCTCTTCCCAACGGTTTCCTTCTGATTCCTCAGACCCTTCTCCTTGTTCAGGTGCCAGGGCAGCACAGCTTTCTTTCTCTGCTTCAGGAATTTTTAGTTTTGTGGCCTCTAGAGGGAAGCGTCTCTAGTATAGGACCAGTTTCTTCATAGATTGATACTTTTATAAAACAAAATGTAAAAGTCCCAGTATTTAAAAGATTACAGATAGTATAAACATTCATTACTTTGAGAGCTTGTGGAAGAAGGAAATTACAGACAGAGAAAATAATATAAGCAAAGATATGAAGAGAAGAAAGTAGACTATGTCCAGAAAAAAGAAGCTTAACTTTCCATATTTGTTTAAGAGTTATGTGAGAAGAGGAAGGAGCCCATTAAAGGGGAGATGACATTTGCAAGAGGAGGTAGACGGGACTGGAAATAGAAAATGACTGCAAGAGAAAGAAATAGTTATTATTCATAAGCAGTAATGAAGGAAAAGTAGAATAATTCTACAGAAAGACTTTTGAGGTAGAGCAGGAGGAGTTGAGGTAGTTTTAAAAAAAATATATTTTTTTTTATTGATTTCAGAGAGGAAGGGAGAGGGAGACTGATAGAAACATCAATGATGAGAGAGAATCACCAATTGACCACCCCCTGCATGGGATGGAGCCCACAACCTGGAGCACATGTCCTGATTGGGAATCGAACTGTGACCCACCCTACCCCCGGTTCACAGGATGAGGCTCAACCACTGAGCCACTGAGGTAGTTTGAGCTCAATGAAGTTGGAGGTGAAGACATCTGTTGAGATTGAAAGGGTTAAAGTTGGCAACTGGGGGAGAGTGAGAAAGGCTTGCAGCTCCTTATATGGAGAATATGATAAGCAGAAGAAGTAGCCATATTTTTAAGTACTATGTTAGAATTAAAAGTATAGTATAATACTCATGTGACAGATCAACTTTTTCATGAAACCTCTTCTGTAATCCTATATAATAAAAGAGTAATATGCAAATTAACATCACTCCACTATACCCACAAGCCACGCCCACCAGCCAATCAGGAGCGAGCATGCAAATTAATCCAACCAAGATGGCTGTGGCCATGGAGAGAGCAGGAGGGAGGCTTGGGTTTCCCCGGCAACGGAGGAAGCCAAGCATTCCGCACACCCTGGCCGGCCCACTCCAGGCTACAAAGTTTCAATTATAGAAGGTAAATAAATCCCAACAGAAATGGCGGCAGCCACGGAGCTGGAGAGAGCAGGAGGCTAGGGTTGCCCCTGGCGATGGAGGAAGACAAGCTTCTGAAGCCGTGGCCTGCTTTGGCCTCCACTTAAGGCTATAAACTTTCAATTATAGAAGATACATAAATCCCAACAGAAATGGCTGCCGCCATGGAGCGAGCAGAAGGCTTGGCTCCACTCCAGGCTACAAAGTTTCAATTGTAGAAGATAAATAAATCCCAGATCCCAGGGCCTCTGCTTGGGTCGCCAGGGGGCGTGGCCGGCCTGCAAACCACCACAGGCCCCTCGCCTAGGCCACCCCACACCCCAAGGGAACCCCCACCCTGATCTGGGACACCCTTCAGGGCAAACCAGCTGGCCCCCACCCGTGCACCAGGCCTCTATCCTATCTAATAAAAGAGTAATATGCAGATTGGTCATCACTCCAACACACAAGATGGCTGCCCCCATGTGGTCAAAGAGCCTGCCCCCATGTGGACACAAGATGGCCACCACAAGATGGCCAGCAGGGGAGGGCAGTTGGGAGGAACCAGGCCTGCAAGGGAGGGCAGTTGTGGGCAATCAGGCCAGCAGGGGAGGGCAGTTGGGAGGGACCAGGCCTGCAATGGATGGCAGTTGGGGGCAATCAAGCCTGCTGGGGAGGGCAGTTAGGGGTGACCTGGCCAGCAGAGGAGGGCAGTTAGGGGTGACCCAGGCCTGCAGGGGAAGGCAGTTAGGGGCAAACAGGCTGGCAGGGGAGCAGTTAGGCATCAATCAGGCTGGCAGGGGAGTGGTTAGGGCAGGGGTGGGCAAACTTTTTGACTCGAGGGCCACAATGGGTTCTTAAACTGGACCGGAGGGCCGAAACAAAAGCATGGATGGAGTGTTTGTGTGAACTAATATAAATTCAAAGTAAAGGAGCGGAGGGGAGAGCAAGAGAACCAGATAGAACAGCCGGATCCAGCCCGCGGGCCGTAGTTTGCCCACAGCTGCGGTGATCAGGCTGGCAGGCAGAAGCGGTTAGGGGCAATCAGGAAGGCAAGCAGTTGGGAGCCAGCAGTCTTGGATTGTGAGAGGGATGTCCGACTGCCCATTTAGGCCCAAACCCACTGGGATTAGGCCTAAACGGGCAGTTAGACATCCCTCGAGGGGTCCCAGATTGGAGAGGGTGCAGGCTGGGCTGAGGGACACCCCCCCCCCACGTGCATGAATTTCATGCACCGGGCTTCTAGTACCTTTATAATCTGAATAATGCCTTGATCTCTGTGTCAGAAAACTGGGGAAAATACCCCAAGCATTAAGTATATTTTCTCAGGGTAAACTATAATTGCTAATGATAAAATAGCTTTATTGACTGAGGTAAGCTTATAGTTCTGAAATCTTTCATGAGATATACAAAAGAGATAATAGTATCAGTCTAGAAAAAAATTACTTAGGTCATCATTTCCAAACAACAAATAAATTGTTGGAAGATCTAGAACCATATTGTCAAAAAATATATAATATGAACAATAAGTGTAATTTAAATATTCTAGTAGCCATATTATTAAAAAGTTTTTAAATTATCCTATATAATAAAAGCTTAATATGCAAATTGTCCCCTTGGGTGGTCATTCGACTGGGAGTTCGACCGCTCGCTGAGATGTGCACTGACCACCAGGGGGTGGCACGGAACATGGTGGGCATTGGCAACGTGGTGCTGGCAGTGGGTGGCAGTGGAGGCGCTGCTGCCCCGATGGGCCCCGACGAGAGCGGGACTGCAGTGGAATGGTGGAGCAGGTGAGCGGGAGGTGCCAGGCCAAGGCAGGGTGTCAGGTGGGACTGCGGGCTCACAAGCTGAAGCTGCGAGGCTGGGGGCGCGATCTGGGGCCCGACCTCCGCAGCCCCCGCCCCCCCCCACCCCCCCGAGGGACACCACCCGTGCACAAATTCGTGTACCGGGCCTCTAGTAGTTATATATTTATATTTTTTTAACCCAATTATGATCAAAATTTTACCATTTCAATATAAAATATATTAATGAGGTATTTATTTGACATTCTTTTTTAGTATTAAGTTTTCGAGAGCCTGTGTTTTTCCATACTTATAATACGTCTTTGTTCAGACTATCTGCATTGCAACTGCTTAGTAGCTACATGTGTCCAGTCGCTGCTATATTAGACAACACAGCTCTAGGAACTTATTATTCACAGTGGGACTCATGAACTTGCAGTACCCATATCACATGGGAACTTTCTAGAATCTCAGCCCTACTCCAAATGAGCTCAATCAGGATCTGCATTTTAATAAGATTCTTATACAAAGTCTGGGAAGCAGTGTTCTGGAATGATGACCTTCCTATATACTTATTTGGGACCAGACCAGGGATTGTGCCGCGCCAGCACAGCCAAGGGTTCGGCGAGCCTGAGGGAGGGCTGGCGAAGGATGAAGAAAAGACAAAGAGAATAAGCTGGGTCTAGGGGATCTTCTGTGCGTTACTGAGACCACAGAACAGATCCAGACTGCAAGCTGATGCTTTATTTTATAGTCAGAGGTAAACAAGGTAATTTACAATGTTCTTGTAAGTTTTTCTTGTTTTGGCAGCACTTGCTGCCCCTCGCACAGCCCATTAGCTACCCAGGAAAGATCTAGGGAGCAGTCATAAGATCAAGATTAATTATGCTTAAGAGGGCTGTGCCCTCTAAGCTGCCAGCAGGTCAGTCCGAGGCTTAACTCTATAACCTCTCCCTACAGGGGATGGCTGAGTTCTAAGGATCAGAAAGACTAAGTAAGGCAAATCTTGGAGTCAGCTAACTGAGGAAATACAGATAAGTGGTGAGTTCATATTAGGGAGGTTTGATGGCTAGATATATTACATCATAGTATCAGGGAATTTTGGAGTCTAGCAATGGTTTGATGTGTCAGTGGTCCAGAGTAGTCAAGAGATGGATATTCTAGCATATACTAGTAGATCAAACAGTGTCTCAGGAGTCCAGCAGCAGAAATAAGCAGAAGTTCAAAGTGGTGGTTATAAGGGAAGAAAAATATGGATACAGCCATAGGAGGCTAAGGATTAGGGGTGAGACTTGTCCCTAGAAGACAAGAGCCTTGATCCATGGGGTTGCAATACCAGGCAAGGAGCCTAGGCATACTCACCCAGATGAAGAGCTTAGGATAGATTCTTAATTGTTGAAACTAAAGTACAAACAAGAGGTTTGATTAAGAAAACAGAGCCTTATTATAGAAACTGACAAGGTTTGATGGGGCTACCATTGTGGATGCTAAGCTGTGGGGCTCTCTGGACAATATTGGTCCATAATTTTAGTTCTGTTGACAGGAATCCAGGGCACCCAGTATAATCAAAGGTAGCCAAAAGTGAGCCTACTTTCATTTTGCTTAGACTTAGAACTGTTAATTTATTGATTCCTGCCAGGATAGACTTAGACAAGTTAGATGAGTTTCCATAACATGGTTAAACTCCTCAGGATATAGACATGCTAAAAAATGAGTACTCTGAAAAGTCTCTCAAATTAGTTTGTAGCAGTGTGATTTTTACTGTTTTTCATCAGCTTTTTTTTTTTTTTTTTAAAAGCTGAAGCTACCCTTCAGAAAACATACTGCATTTGCTTAAAAAAGTATTGCCTTTTCTTAAGCATTTAAAATCCAAGAAGCCCAAAACTTGTCTCAGATCTTTTTACTAAGCACCTCATGTAGAACATATATATGTGTGTCTTTATTTAATTGGTGCATCACATAGATTCCCCAGGACTGTAAAACAGAATCTAATAAATTCTGAGCCCTGAAAGATATGCCAATGTTCTGTTGAACCATCAATATTTTCCTTCGTTCAGTCTTTTTAAGTGATGTACAAGTTCATTTTCTCTTTTGAGTTAACGACCTTTATGCCTGTGTTCTTTTTCTAGCATAAAGAAAGACTGGAAACCATATTTTGGTTTTTGTACATTTACCTAGTCCCCCTGTGTTATTTATGTAATTATGTACAGGCTACAACACTCCAGCTTATCTATTGTGTTCTGCAGTATTCTTTCTGTTCAGGGAATTCCCTCCCTACTCCCACTCAGAATTGTTTAATTGTACCATTTCCCAGTGTAATGCATTGATGCCTCCTAGAACTATTATGGTAGATTACAAGTAGGATTTACATCTTCTCAAGGAGTGTCCTATATTCTGTGGCTCTTCAAAGGGTATTTACATACAATACAGGTAGCTTTTTGATATCACTTTTCCATAAATTAAAAAGTTATTGCCAGGTAAGGCATCTGTATTGGTGATTGTTTCTGCTTTTTTGCTTTAATGAGTAATGCTGCTATGTACATTTGTGTACAAGTTTAACATGGACTAGTGTTTTCATTTCTCTAGGGAAGAAATCTAAGAGTAGAATTGCAGACTCATATGGTAACTCTATGTTTAATATTTTGAGGAGCTGTCAAACTGTATTCCAAAGTAGTTGCATCGGTTTATATTTCCACCAGCAATGAATGAGGATTTCAGTTTCTTCACATCTTCTCTAATACGTCTTACCTTTTTTATTTGCACAGGCCATTCTAGAGGGTGTAAAGTGGTATCTCATTATGGCTTTAATTTGCATTTTCATAATGACTATATTGAGCATCTTTTCATGTGCTTGTTGACTATTTGAATACCTCCTTTGGAGAAAATGTCTATTCAAATCCTTTGCCTATTTTTTAATTGTGTTATTTCTCTGTTTATTATTGAGTTATAAGAGGGTTTTGTTTTTTTTAATACTAAAAGAATAAAGATTTTTATTAGGCATTGTAAATTGCCTTCAATAGCCTTCAATACACCATACCACAACCCATCTACAATCAGTCAACCTCTTTCACTAAATTCTTGATGGGAAAATTCTCAAGAATAAGCAATTTGTTTCCTGCTCACAAGGTGGGGAGGGGGGGGGCTGTTAAAGACCAAAGGGATTTTTTTTGTTTTTCACAGAATTTCATATTTTGCTAATATGAAGGCATAAAACAGCAACAAAGAACAGTAATACATACAGCAGTGAATATACCAGGGTAATGTTGATATTCAAAATAGCTAGATAATTTTGGGGTGTTTTGGAATAAATGATCGGTCAATGACTAAACAGAGTTAACATCTTTTATAGAACTACTACTGATTATAATCATTTTTGTTTTGCAAATGGGCACATACTGGTAAGAATGGAAGAAAGGACAATAACATGCATAATATTAACTACACACTTTAAAAATTATGAACCATGCAGAAGTTTAGCTCAAGTAGTAGCACTAATGGTCTACATTTGATTCAAAACCATTGATCGAGAGAAACCAAGATGGCGGCATAGGTAAACACCTAAACTGCTGCCTCGCACAACAATTTCAAAACTACAACTAAAAGACAGAACGGACACCATCCAGAACCACAGGAAAGCTGGCTGAGTGAAAATTCTACAACTAGAAGCAAAGAGAAAAGCTCACAGAGAATTGGAGGTACGGCAAAGGGGCTTTGTGCGCGCAGAGAGGAAGGGCGGCTGAGAGCCTGGCTGACTTTCTCTGGCAGAAGGGGGAAGGAAGCCTCCGACCGCACTGAATCCCAGTTAGGTCTGAAGGCGCGCGCGGGCCAGTGCGCACAAAGGCTGCGGAAGTTGCCACAGGCTTTCCCTAGTGGAAGGGAGTCAGAGGATTCTGACTGCAGAGCCCCAGTTCTGACTGCAGTGAATCCCAGTTCCAGGCGAGCCCCTGGGGACCCACGCTCTTGTGGGGGGAGTCTGGACTCTCGGGCGGAGACTCGGGAGCCGGGGAAGGCAAAGGACTGAAAGTGCGCGTGCGCGTGCCAGTGCGCACAAAGGCTGCGGAAGTTGCCACAGGCTTTCCCTAGTGGAAGGGAGTCAGAGGATTCTGACTGCAGAGCCCCAGTTCTGACTGCAGTGAACCCCAGTTCCAGGCGAGCCCCTGGGGACCCACGCTCTTGTGGGGGGAGTCTGGACTCTCAGGCGGAGACTCGAGCTGGGGAAGGCGGAGGACTGAAAGCGCACATGCGCGCAAGGGCAAGGCTGACAGGAAGCCAAGACTGAGACTCCACCCCATCCAAGCTGAGCACAGAGGCTATTGCAATTTGGCAAGTCTAATCCTATAAGGCTGTCTCCAGCACCGAACTTCTCCCAGCATAGACACAGCTGATCCTTACAGCCAACTGGCCCGGAGGTCAATTCTTCCCAGTGATACTAACAACAATCAAGACTTAATTACAACAAGGCTGTACACACAGTCCACAAAGGGGTGCACCAAGAGTGTCCACCTCAGGTTAACTGGGGAAGCAGACCCACTGGGCCATATTGGAAACCTAGCACAAATATCTACCTTACCAACTCAGGGAATCAATGAAAATGCGGGGTCAAAGAATCAGATCACAAACGAAAGAAATGGAGGAAAAAACGACTGGATATAGAATTCAAAACCACGGTTATAAGACTTTTTAAGAATATCCTAGAAAAGGCCGATAAATATAACGAGACCCTCGAAGATATGAAAAAGGACCAACTAGAAATTAAACATACACTGACTGAAATAAAAAATATTATACAGAGACCCAGAAACAGAATAGAGGAACACAAGAATCAAGTCAAAGAATTGAAATACAAAGAAGCAAAAAACACTCAACCGAAAAAGCAAAAAGCAAAAAAAAAAAAATCCAAAAAGTTGAAGATAATGTAAGAAGACTCTGGGACAACTTCAAGCGTACCAACATCAGAATTATGGGGGTGCCAGAAGAAGAGAGAGAGCAAGATACTGAAAACCTATTTGAAGAAATAATGACAGAAAACTTCCCCCACCTGGTGAAAGAAATAGACTTACAAGTCCAGGAAGCCCACAGAACCCCAAACAAAAGGAATCCAAAGAGGACCACACCAAGACACATCATAATTAAAATGCCAAGAGCAAAAGACAAAGAGAGAATATTAAAAGCAGCAAGAGAAAAACAGTTAATTACCTACAAGGGAGCGCCCATACGACTGTCAGCTGACTTTTCAACAGAAACTATGCAGGCCAGACGGGAGTGGCAAGAAATTTTCAATGTGATGAATAGCAAGAACCTACAACCAAGATTACTCTACCCAGCAAAGCTATCATTCAGAATTGAAGGGCAGATAAAGAGCTTCACAGATAAGAAAAAGCTGAAGGAGTTCATCACCACCAAACCAGTATTATATGAAATGCTGAAAGGTATTCTTAAAGAAGAGGAAGAAGAAAAAAGTAAAGATAAAAATTATGAACAACAAATACATATCTATCAACAAGCGAACCTAAAAATCAAGTGAATTAAAAACCTGAGGAACAGAATAATCTGGTGAATATAATAGAATCAGGGGCATAGAAAGGGAGTGGACTGATAATTCTCAGGGGGAAAGGGGTATGGGGGGTTCATGAAGAGAATGGACAAAAATCATACACCTATGGATGAGGACAGTGGGGGGGAGGTAAGGGCAGAAGGTGGGGTGGGAAATGGGTGGAGGGGAGCTATGGGGGGAAAAAGGAGAAATAATTGTAATAATCTGAATAAAGATTTATTTTAAAAAAAACAAACAAACAAACAAACAAAAACACCATTGATCGAATTGTAAGAGTTTTTTGTATACTCTAGATACAGGTCACTTAATGGATATATATGATTTGCAAATATTTTCTCCCATACTGTGGATTGTCCTTTCACTTTCTTCATGGTATTGTAGCACAAAAGTCCTTAAGTTTGATGTAGTCCAGTGTATCTAATTTTTCCTGTGGTTGCTTGTGCTTTTGGTGTTTGTTTGTTTATTTAACCCAAGGTCATAAAAATTTAGTTTTAGTTCTTACATTTAGTTCTGTGATCCATTTTGAGTTATTTTTGTGTGTGTGTGTTGTATGAGGTAGGAGTCTAGCTTCAAATTTTGCATGTGGATATTTAGTTGTCCCGGCACTGTTTGTTGATAAGACTATTCTTTTTCCATTTAATTGTCTTTTTTTTTTTTAAATATATTTTATTGATTTTTTACAGAAAGGAAGAGAGAGGGATAGAGAGTTAGAAACATCGATGAGAGAGAAACATCGATCAGCTGCCTCCTGCACACCCCCTACTGGGGATGTGCCCGCAACCAAGGTACATGCCCTTGACCGGAATCGAACCTGGGACCCTTCAGTCCGCAGGCCGACGCTCTATCCACTGAGCCAAACCGGTTTCGGCATCCATTTAATTGTCTTGATGCCATTGTTGAAAATCAGTTGACCATATATGAATAGGTTTTTCCCTGTACTCTCAATTCTGTTCCATCTATGTATATGTCTGTCTTTATGCCAGTACCACACTGTCTTGATTACTTTAGCCTTATAGTGAGGTGCTGAGATTTTTCAACTAATTATAATTTTACTTGAACTATTTACCATTTATGTCTGATTATGCAGAATGAAGTAATTATTATTAAATATGCCCTATTAACTCTTTAGTAAGTTTTATTAGATCATAACAGTAGGCCATATGCATGTAAGTTTAGTTTTCATAGATCATTGCTTGGTAGTTTAGTTTTCTGCTTAGGCAACATCTAAAAACAATTAAAGAAAGTCATTGATTGTAATTCACCTGCCATTAACTTTAAAATTGTTCTTAATGTTGTGAGATTATTTTTTTCATGGCTCTTTGCCCTTTGAATATTCTCTCTATAAAAAAGTAACTTTAATTATTCTTATTTTTTGTAATTTGTAGGTTTTGTATGCTGAAACTTCTCAACCAGAAGAAAGGGCCGTCACAGTGTCCTTTGTGTAAGAATGATATAACCAAAAGGTATATAATTGGGTAGTGATGGGAGGCTGGAAAAAGTAGAAATTCCTTACTATTATAGCTGTCCCTATCAAACCATTCCTCAGTAGAAAAATCTATAAAAGGGTGGTTAGCTGACAAAATAAATTATTTTCCTGAAAGTTTATGGTACCTTATTCAGTGTTAGCAATTAGCAACATGCATTTTTCTAATGCTTCTGAATGGTGTAAGAACTTGCAGTCTTATCTAAAGTAGGAGTGTACCACCTGCCCCCATTGTCTCTTGATCCTTTTATTTTTCTTCTTGTACACTTAATTTCTACTCAATTATTTACATACACACAATCCTATATAATAATCCTATATAATAAAAGGCTAGTATGCAAATAGACTGAACGGTGGAACAACCAGTCGCTATGACATGTGCTGACCACCAGGGGGCACACGGGGAACATGGCAGGCGTCAGCAGCAGGCGGAAGAGTGTGGAACATGGCGGGTTGTTGGCTGCGGTGGGATGGTGGAGCAGGTGAGTGGGGGTGCCAGACCAAGGCGGGGTGCTGGTGGTTACTGAAAATTCTTTGCTCCCGTGCGCCGCAGTCCCACCCAGCGCTCACACCTGCTGCCAGCACTGGCCCCTCTTGCACCCGCTGCTGGCGCCCGGCACTGGACCTGATCGCTCGGCGCCATTAGCGGGTGCAAGCAGTGGCTGCCAGCCCCAATCATCCCTCAGGGTTTCTCCATTTCCCCCTGCTCCTGAGGGGCAATCGGGGCAGTAGCCACTGCTCACACCTGCTAACAGCACTGGCCCCAATTGCTCCATGCCGTCAGTGGGTGCAAGTGGGACCGGCACTGTCAGTGTGTGGGAGCAGTGGTGGTGGGAGCAGATAGGGGGCTGGGGGCTGCAGCGGGAGGGGCCAGGCTGGGGCGCAGAGGATGGGATGAGACCTGCCCCTGTGCCCACTGCAGCCTCGTGGCCCACAGTTTCTTTCAAGGTGCATGAATTTGTGCACTGGGCCCCTAGTGTATTTCTATATTGTGTATCCCTCTGCTCGGGATTTAAGTTCTGTTAGGGCACTCGCTTTGTCTGTCTCAGGCAACACGGCTTTTCCATTGTTTGGCATATAGTAGTCACTCAGATATTTAAAGGAAAATGAAAACTTTCCTAAATCAGAATCTTTCTTTGGACATTGTCATCTGTTTGTGCTTTCCAAATAATGTAAACATGGTTTGACAGAAATCCCTGGTAACTAGAAGTGGGATGTTGAATGGATGGGGTTCAGATGTTAAGAATAGTAAGTTCTCTATGTAGTGGATTTATATTTACTGTGGATTCATATTTCTATTTTAGATAGTTACAGGCTTTTGGTAGATTTGAATGGCAAAACAAAATATTACAAAAATAATCAGTACTGATGTCAATGATGTTTTGATTATGTAATGTCACTAATAGCTCTGTTCTTTGAAAACAGTTTTTCAACTTTTGCTGCATCTTTTTTTATTATTGTACATGTCTTTTTTTATTTTAAAAGTCCTTAAAAAGTTGATAATTACTTGCTAAATATGTCTCTCAAATGATTTAATTTCAGAAGCCTACAAGAAAGTACAAGATTTAGTCAACTTGTTGAAGAGCTATTGAAAATTATCCATGCTTTTGAACTTGATACTGGATTGCCATGTAAGTGTTGTATAGCCCCAGGGGCCAATGTTCAAGTGGCTGTCATTAAAACTCAGGAAGAGCCCTAGCCAATTATGGTCAAGGGCATGTACCTCCATTGCAGGCTCTGCTCCATCCCCAGCCCTGGTTGGGGTTTGGGGAGGAGGCAACCAATCTGTGTCTCTCTCACATCATGTTTCTCTCTCTCTCTGTCTCTCCCCCTCCCTTCCACTCTCTAAAAATCAATTGAAAAATACGCTTGGGTGAAGATTAACAAAAAATAAAAAACTCTGAAGGAGGTTTACACAATTTTCTGTAAGTAGGTGATAAGACCTTTTGGTCTAGTTTAATTTTAGCCCTTTACCTGTAATCTATTAGTTAAATCATTCCCACTGGTCTCACACCTTATTTTATCCATCCCAAGATGCACGTTTTTTCACATAAATTGGGGATAATTTATCATCAGTGGTGTGTCATTGTTTAATTGTGTGTTTTCTTTCTTAGTGATATAGAAAATAATGGTGCTTCTTACATTATTGGTATCTTAGATTCAGTGAGCTTTGATTAATAGGCAAATTTGTTAGTATTGGTGGGGGGGCCAGTAGAAATAACTTTTGACGGTCTGTGTGTTTGTCTCGCAAGAGTAGAATTTCCAAAGTTTTATTTTAAAAAATAATAGGTAGCCTTTGCTGCATTGTGTTAATATATAACAAAGAGCATACACAGGATTTCTCTTGGTTCTTTGATGGCAATTATAAAAATAATGTTTTCCCTTGTAATTCACAGTTACAAACAGTTACAACTTTTCAAAAAAGGAAAATAACTCTCCTGAGCATCTAGATGAGGAAGTTTCTATGATACATAGTTTGGGCTTCCGAAACCGTGCCTTAAGACTTCGACAGAGTGAACCTGAAAATCCTACCTTGGTAAAGCCATTTTCATTTATTATCCTACCTTGGTAAAGCCATTTTCATTTATTCTGGTAAAATCTTTTTACTGAGTATTGTGAATTAGTGAATGTGCTGGATGCTCATGCATTTATATAAAAAGCCGGTAAACAAGGTAAGATGATAAATTATTAAGTGGTTGGACAACTGTTCTAATGAACAAGAGTTAGAATTGTTGAGAGAAGGTCTGTGTACCTAGTGTGGTCAGGAGAGACCTTACAGGCCCTTCCCCTGTATTAGTGCTTTATCCATCCCCATGCTTGTCTAAAATAGCCACAAGGTCACTGATGGTTTTAAGCTTGCAGTTTTTATAATAACCATCTTATGACAATTCTCCAGGCATGAGGAAGTGTATTTATTTTATTTCCTCTGAAAAATCGCCTGAAAAGAAAATCTGTTTTAACATTTGAAAATTGCTTCATTCAACAATAAAGATAAATAAAAAAAAGAAAAGAAAATTGCTTCAACTTAAAGTTGTAATTGTAAAAAAAAAAAAAAAAAAAAAGGCGATGATTTACTCTGTTGTTACACATATGTGAATGAATAATGGAGATCTCAAAAACAATAATTCCACCAAAACCGGTTTGGCTCAGTGGATGGAGCGTCGGCCTGCGGACTGAAGGGTCCCGGGTTCGATTTCGGTCAAGGGCATGTACCTTGGTTGCAGGCACATCCCCAGTGGGGGGTGTGCAGGAGGCAGCTGATCGATGTTTCTCTCTCATCGATGTTTCTAGCTCTCTGTTCTTCCTTTCTGTGGAAGATCAATAAAATATATTTAAAAAAACAAAACAATAATTCCTTCGCTACCAATATTCATTTTTCAGTAGATGTTGAAGGATTCAAAAAGAAGGAAAATTTCATTGGAATAATGTTGGGTTTTTAAATAGTCTTTCTTATACTGAATGATCTAAGGATTGATTGCAGGGTTATTATTGTTTTTATTTATCTTTTTTTTTTTATATATTTTATTGATATTTTACAGAGAGGAAGGGAGAGGGATAGAGAGCTAGAAACATCGATCAGCTGCCTCCTGCACACCTCCCACTGGGGATGTGCCCGCAACCAAGGTACATGCCCTTGACCGGAATCGAACCCGGGACCCTTTAGTCCGCAGGCCGACGCTCTATCCACTGAGCCAAACCGGTTTCGGCTATTTATCTTTTTTAAAATTTTATTTTAGGGGGGTGGGGGGCAATGGGGGAGATAAGGACACATGTAATACCTTAATCAATAAAGAAAATAAATAATTAAAAAATTATTTTATTTTAGTTGCCAACCCTGTTATCAGATGTGCAGATGTTATTAGAAATGTATACCAAATGAACCTTATTTCCTTTCTATATTATACTGTACTATTATATAAAGTATTAGCTTCAAAATATACTTTTTTTAAAGTATGTTTTTATTGATTTCAGAGAGGGAGAGAGAGATAGAAACATCAATGATGAGAGAGAATCATTGATTGGCTGCCTCCTGCACACCCCTACTGGGGATTGAGCCCACAACCCAGGCACATGCCCTTGACCAGAATCGAACCCAGGACCCTTCAGTCCGCAGGCCAATGCTCTATCCACTGAGCCAAACCAGCTAGGGCAAAATATGCTTTTCTTATACTTAAAAAAATTTACTCAGATAATACATATTCTGTTCAGAAAAATTTATTATTTTTTTAATATATTTTATTGATTTTTACAGAGAGGAAGGGAGAGGGATAGAGAATTAGAAACATCAATGAGAGATAAACATCGATCAGCTGCCTCCTGAATACCCCCTACTGGGGATGTGCCTGCAAGGAAAGTACATGCCCTTGACCGATTCGAACCTTGGACCCTTCAGTCCACAGGCCGATGCTCTAGCCACTGAGCCAAACTGGTCAGGGCCTGTTTAGAAAAATTTAAAACAACAGAGGAAAAAATATTCAAACTACTAGAATATAACTCATATATTTTTTAACAATTTTATCTTTTTAAATATATTTTTATTGATTTCAGAGAGGAAGGGAGAGGGAGAGAGAGATAGAAACATGGCCTCAAGTTTCTCTTCAAGGAAAAAAGCAAAGAATTGGCCAGTTAATTAGTTCATCATTTTTTACTGCTTAGCAGGAAACCAGACTTAGTGCCCAACTCTCTAACCTTGGAATTGTGAGATCACGGAGGACAAAGCAGCAGGTACAATCCCAGAAAAAGTCTGTCTACATTGAATTGGGTAAGAGTCTCAGATTTTTTAAGTTTAGAACATTAGTTGCTAGTCTTTTTAAAAAATATATATTTTTATTGATTTCAGAAAGGAAGGGAGAGGGAAAGAGATAGAAACATCAATGATGAGAATCATTGATTGGCTGCCTCTTGCATGCCCCCTACTGGGGGATTGAGCCTGCAACCTGGGCATGTGCCCTGGCCCAGAATCTAACCATGACTGCCTGGTTCCTAGATTGTCGATCAACCAGTGAGCCACACTGGCCAGGCTCAACGTCATTTCTTTATAACTTGGATGAGATGGCAAAGGAATGTAACTCTCATTCATATCCATTAGTCTATGGTAAAATTGGTTTTGTTATATGTTATTTTGCTTGAAGTCACAGAACCATTTGATGTTAAGTGAGGACTTACTATACTTTGGAAAAATGGGAAGTAGGAATAAAAAAGAACAAGATGGGCTGGCTACAGCATTTGGAAGAATCCAAGATAAATTGTACTAGATTAGAAAGAATTTTAAGAAGAGCTGAGCTCAGTTCAGTCAGTTTTCTCTAATTGTCTTGTTGTTTAGAATATATTTATAATTGGAAAGAGTGGCCCTTCTTTGGGCTCCCAAGCACCACCATATGTTTACCATAGCACGTACCAGATTCTCTTGAAATTACTTGTATGTCTTTTCCTCGTTTAAAATCGTAAGTTCCTAGACTTGTGACTTTTTATTTTGATTATTTTTGTGACACAACAGTGTCGTATCACAAAAATAATCAAAATAATTGTAATAGCAAATATTTAGGAGCACTTAGTCTAGGCACTGTTGTACTTCACTTATAAAATTCATGTAAGAGGCCTGACAAACCCCTGTAGTTGTTACTATTATTATATTTATTTTACAGATGAGGAAATTAAGGCACAGAGAGGTTAAGAAATTTGGCCAAGGTAATGAAGCTACTCAGTGGCAGAGCCATGATTCAAACCTAGGAATTCGGGCTTCAGAGCCTGTGCTTACAACTACTTCTCTGATTTCCTAGCATATGTTTCATTGTACCTACCATATAGTGGGTGCTTAGTAAATATTTCTTGAATGAGTATCTGTTTTGCAAAAAGTACATTTTTTTTTTAGTTTAACCCTCTCAATAAAAATTCTTTTATTGATTTGTTATTTGGGGGTATTTGGGGAACTATTTTTAGGATCTGATTCTTCTGAAGATACGGCTAATAAAGCAAGTTATTACAGGTGAGTCAAAGGGAGTCTTTGTCTATTAAGCTGGCATTTTTGTGTTTAGTTAATATTAAGGATTGGTATTTTTTTAGGTTACAGTTAAGGCATTGGAATAGACCATATATTTTAATCTTGTTTTTTAAAAATATGATTTTATTTATTTCGGAGAAGGGAGAGGAAGAGATAGAAACATCAGTGATGAGAGAAAATCATTGATCAGCTGCCTCCTGGGTGCCCCCTACTGGGGATCGAACCCACAACCTGGGCTTGTGCCCTGACCAGGAATCGAACTGTGACATCCTGGTTCATAGGTCATTGTTCAGCCATTGAGCCACACCAGCTAGGCTAATATTACTTTTTATTTTATATTATTTTATTGTTTTATTTCATTTTATTTTATTGATTTGATTTGATTTGAGGGATGGAGGGAGAGAGAAAAACATTGATTTGTCGTTCCACTTATTTATGCCTTCATTGGTTGCTTGCATATGCCCTGACAGGAGATCAAACCTGCAACCTTACCATATCAGGGCAATACTCTGACCAACGGAGCTACCCAGGCAGGGCCCTTGTTTGTTTGATTTTTAAGTAGAGTCCAAAAGAATTTAAAAACAACTCTGCACAGAATAATACCCAGCAGATGGTTCTGCTCTATTCTAGCTTAGTTCCTCGTGTACAGTAGTGTTGACACAGTGGTAATTATGGCTGATGAAAATATTAAATGATTCCATTTTTCTTTCCTTTCTCTGTTTTTTAATTCCATCTATCCCTCAAACTTTATGTAAATTATACAATAATCTATAAGCAGCCCCCAACTGTGTTACATGGCAAATTGCTTTCCTTAGGAATTATTGCTTCACCTTAAGATCTATGATGCTTTGTCTGAACTACAATGATGTCATTGCCAATCAGATTTTGTTTGCAAGTGATTTTTTCCTAATCTCTCAATTGAGAGGAAGTGGTTTTAAGCTTGAAAAGAAGCACAGAAGGCTGAGCAGCAGACTGCTGCATTCTTTGCATACTATTGGGAAGTCTCTTCATCCCAGTGCTCGTTTTGTTTAAATATCTTTGTTCCTACAGTCTCATTAAGATATCCTTTTAAGCCAAAACTGGTTTAGCTCAGTGGATAGAGCGTCGGCCTGCGGACTGAGGGGTCCTGGGTTTGATTCCGGTCAAGGGCACGTGACTTGGTTGCGGGCACATCCCCAGTGGGAGGTGTGCGGGAGGCAGCTGATCGATGTTTCTCTCTCATCGATGTTTCTGACTCTCTATCCCTCTTCCTTCCTCTCTGTAAAAAAATCAATAAAATATATTTAAAAAAAAAAAAGATATCCTTTTAAGTTTTGTGGGGTTTGTGGGTGTGTTTTTTTGTTTTTGTTGTTTTGCTTTACTGTCTTTTGGTTATTGTTTGTATTTAAATTTTATTGTTTGGACTATCGTTTAAATTTTGGTTCTCATTTGCATGGCCATAAAGCAATATTCTGCACTCCTGCTCTGGTTTTTTGTGATTGTGTGTCGGTCTTTGATCCTTTCATTTTGACTAGAAGTTATTAAAGGAGAGAATAGATTTGGCCACCCTACCTAAAGGAGCTAAAATACTTGATCTTGTTCATTTGACAACTCTTTGAGCATGTAACTAGTGTTTCTCATTAAGGCTTTTGTCTTTTCCCTATAGTGTGAGAGATCATGAACTGTTACAAATCACTCCTCAAGGAGCCAGGGCTGAAGCCAGAGTAAATCCTGCAAAAAAGGGTAATGGCAAGTCTTCCCAACATAACAGGCTGAAGAGAGAATGGGTAGATACAGTACTATAATTACATTATTCTGAAGATCATTTGGGGCATTTATAATTCACAACATCTCTTGGCACAATTAGAATATCATTCTTTCTCAGGTGTTATGGTACAGCCTGATCTATTTCAGTTGACTAGACTGATGTGATTATAATAGCATCCTTCATAACTGGTTCTTGCCTTTTACTTTAAATGTATGTGTTTATATTTCATCTTTTGTATACTGGTATTTAAAAATAGGGGGGTATGAGTCTGAAGATAGAACAGAACACAGTATGTCTGATGCGTAAAGCCTGCTTTTAATTCACTGTTATAGGTTAGGGAAATAGGAGGTGTGGTTTATGAGTAGGGAGAATTCTGAAATTAAAATTTTAATTATTTTGAGTGGAGCTAATGAGAATAAAAGGAATTACATGAAAGAGTGTGAGCTATACCTTTAGTATACTTGGTTGTTTAGAAGGATAGCCAAATGTTTCAAGTTGTTTAAGCACGTATTTTTTCATGATAATTTCATTTTTAAATCATCTATTGTTTTTGTATACTTTCAGCTGCTTGTGAGTGTTCTGGGGACATAACAAATATTGAACATCGTCAATCCAGTAATAAAGATTTGACCACCACTGAGAAGCATGCAGCTGAGAAGCATACAGAAAAGTATCAGGGAACTTCTGTTTCAAACTCGCATGTGGAGCCATGTGGCACAGATACTCATGCCAGCTCATTACAGCATGAGAACAGCAGTTTACTACTCACTAAAGACAGAATGGATGTAGAAAAGGCTGAATTCTGTAATAAAAGCAAGCAGCCTGGCTTAGCAAGGAGCCAGCAGAGCAGATGGGCTGAAAGTAAAGAAACATGTAATGATAGGCAGACTCCCAGCACAGAGGAAAGGGTAATTCTGAATCCTGATCCTCTGAATGGGAGAAAAGAACTTCCACGCTCTGACCATCCTAGAGATTCCCAAGATGTGCCTTGGATAACACGGAGCAGTAGCATACAGAAAGTTAATGAGTGGTTTTCCAGACGTGATGAAATACTAACTTCTGATGGCTCACATAATGGGAAGTCTGAGTCAAATGTTGAAGTAGCTGGTGCAGTGGAAGTTCCAAATGAAGTAGATGGGTATTCTGGTTCTCCAGGGAAAATAAACTTAATGGCCCCTGATCCTCGTGGTGCTTTTATATGTGAAAGTGAAAGAGTTCACTCCAAACCAGTAGAAAGTAATATTGAAGATAAAATATTTGGGAAAACCTATCGGAGGAAGGCAAGCCTTCCTAACTTGAGCCACAAAACTGAAAATCTAATTATAGGAGCATCTGTTATAGAACCTCAGATAACACAAGAGTGTCCCCTCAAAAATAAACTAAAGCGTAAAAGGAGAAGTACATCGGGCCTTCATCCTGAGGATTTTATCAAGAAAGTAGATGTAGCAGTTGTTCAAAAGACTCCTGAAGAGATAATTGAGGGAACTGACCGAATAGAACAGAATGGTCATGAGATGAATATTACTAATAATGGTCATGAGAATGAAACAAAAGGCGATTATGTTCAGAAAGAGAAAAATGCTAACCTAACAGAATCATTGGAAAAAGCATCTGCTTTCACAGCTGAAGCTGAACCTATAAGCAGCAGCATAAGCAATATGGAACTAGAATTAAATGTCCACAGTTCAAAAGCACCTAAGAAGAATAGGCTGAAGAGGAAGTCCTCTACCAGGCATATTTGTGCACTTGAACTAGTAGTCAATAGAAATCCAAGCCCATCTAACAATATTGAACTACAAATCGATAGTTGTTCTAGCAGTGAAGAGGTGAAGGAAAAAAATTCTGACCAAATACCAGTCAGACACAGAAAGAAGCTTCAACTCATGGAAGGTAAAGAACCTGCACCTGGAGCCAAGAAGAGTAATAAGTCAGATGAACAAATAAATAAAAAACTTGCCAGTGATGCTTTTCTAGAACTAAACTTAACAAACATACCGGGTGTTTTTACTAATGGTTCAAGTTCTAATAAACTTCAAGAATTTGTCGATCCTAACCTACAAAGAGAAGAAACAGAAGAGAACCTAGGAACAGTTCAAATGCCTAATAGTACCAAAGACCTCAAAGATCTGATATTAAGTGGAGGAAGAAGTGTGCAAACTGATAGATCTATGGAGAGTACCAATATTGTATTGGTACCTGAAACTGATTATAGCACCCAGGATAGTCTCTCATTACTGGAACCTGACACCCCAGGGAAGGCAAAAACAGCTCCAAATCAGTGTGGGGATCTGTGTGCAGCAATTAAAAATCCTAAAGAACTTATTTGTGGTGGTTCTAAAGATACTAGAAATGACAGAGAGGGCTTTAAGGATCTATTGAGATGTGAAGTTAACCACACTCAGGAGACAAGCACAGAAGTGGAAGAGAGTGAACTTGATACACAGTATTTACAGAATACATTCAAGGTTTCAAAGCGCCAGTCATTTGCTCTGTTTTCAAATCCAGAAAAGGAATATGCAACAGTCTATGCTCACTCCCAGTCTTTAAGGAAACAAAGTCCAAAAGTCGCTCTTGAATGTGGACAAAAAGAAGAAAATCAGGGAAAGAAAGAATCTAAAATCAAGCATGTACAGGCAGTTCACACAACTGTAGGCTTTCCTGTGGTTTGTGAGAAAGACAAAAAGCCAGGAGAGGATGCCAAATACAGCATAAAAGGAACCTCTAGGCATTGTCAGCCCTCTCAGTTCAGAGGCAATGAAACTGAACTCACTATTGCAGATAAACATGGAATTTCACAAAACCCATATCATATACCATCCATTTCTCCCATCAGGTCATTTGTTAAAACTGTAAGTAAGAAAAACCTGTCAGAGGAAAAGTTGGAGGAACATTCAGTGTCACCTGAAAGAGCAATGGGAAATGAGAACATTCAGAGTACAATGAGCCCAATTAGCCTAAGTAACATTAGAGAAAGCGCTTTTAAAGAAAGCAGCTCAAGCAGTACTAATGAAGGAGGCTCTAGTATCAATGAAGTAGGTTCCAGTGGGGAAAACATTCATGCAGAACTAGCTATAAACAAAGGATCAAAATTAAATGCTATGCTCAGATTAGGTCTCATGCAACCCGAAGTCTATAAGCCAAGCCTTCCTATAAGTAATTGTAAACATCCTGAAATAAAAAGGCCAGGAGACAACCAAGCAGTAGTTCAGGCTGTTAATGCAGATTTCCCTCCATGTCAAATTTCAGATAACCTAGAACAACCTATGGAAAGGAGTCCTGTTTCTCAGGTTTGTTCTGAGACACCGGATGACTTGTTAACTGATGATGAAATAAAGGAGAATAGCGGCTTTGATGAAAGTGGCATTAAGGAAAGATCTGCTGTTTTTAGCAAAGGTGTTCAGAAAGAATTCAGAAGGAGCCCTAGCCCCTTAGCCCGTACACATTTGACTCGGGGTCGCCAAAGAAGGGCCAGGAAATTAGAGTCCTCAGAAGAAGACATGTCTAGTGAGGATGAAGAGCTTCCTTGCTTCCAACATTTATTATTTGGTAAAGTAACCAAAATACCTTCGTCTACCAGACATAACGGTGTTGCCACAGAGAGTCAGTCTAATAAAACAGAGGAGAACCTGGTATCATTAAAGAGTAGCTTAAATAACTGTAGTAACCAGGTAATGTCGACAAAGGCATCCCAGGAACATCACCTTAGTGAGGAAGCAAGATATTCTAGAAGCTTATTTTCCTCACAGCGCAGTGCATCAGAGGACTTGACCGCTAATACAAACAACCAGGATCCTTTCTTGATGTTTGATCCTCCTTCCCAGCAAATGAGCTGTCATTCTGAAAACCAGGAAGTTCTGAGTGACAAGGAATTGATTTCAGACGATGACGAAAGGGAAACCGGCCTGGCAGAGGAAAATCAAGAAGAGCAGAGTGCAGATTCAGACTTAGGTATTTTATGGAAATGAGCTAAATTTTTGCCTTTGGGGGAGCACACTATGAGTTTCTTAAGTACAATTAAAGTAGCTGCTTCTTAAACTTTAAGCATGTACCTCCTAAGGTACTTTTCCTTAAAAGTCCTTCACCTAGCTGGAACATCTCTATTTGAATGAGATTTTGTGCCCTAGTTGTTGGTGGACTTGCTTCTGATTTTCATTGTTATTTCTAGAAGAAATCTGGTGTCTCAAAACAAGGAGTGTAATCATTTTGTGTGACATGAAAGTGATATTTGTCCTGCCAATGGGAAGAAACATATAGCAAATTGCAGTATTTGCTGTCTGTTCTTACATCTGAATCTCTACTTTTATTACATTTAGATGAAGCAGCATTTGATTATGAGAGTGAAACAAACCTCTCTGAAGACTGTTCAGGGCTGTCCTCCCAGAGCGATATTTTAACAACTCAGGTAAAAAGCATGTGTGCTGGATGTATGTGTGGTGTCTTGTGCATTCAGTAGAATGCATCCTGCATTCTTGCATTGGCTTTTATCATCCCTTAGAATCAGTGGTATAACAGTTGTATGTGGTACCATGCCTCCTCAAATTAGATTGTAATCACCTGGCTAGAACTCATGCAGGAACTCATGCTACCTTTTATTACATACGTACTCACATACATACCACCGAGCTCACCGCAGAACACTAAATACTGAACTTAATGAATAAGCTAAATGATCAAAACGCATGTTTCCTATAGCAAAAACATGAAAGCACTATTGTATCAAAGGAGGGTTACGTATTCCACTTTGGTCTACTAATGCATTAGTAGTATAAATGAAGTAGTGAGGGATCACCTGTTGGTGGGGACTTTCAAAGGAGACATTTAAACTGGGCCTTGAAAGATGAGAAGAATTTTTCCAGGTGGAAAAAGAAGGGAGGCAGCAACCCAGGCAAATGCACAAAAGCATAAAATGCCCAGGAAGCACAAATTTGTCCTGTGCAGCTAGAAAACAGGGCATATGGGTGGTTTGGGGGAAAATTAAGAGAGAAGAGGGTATAAAAGGCCTTCTGAATGCTCTTCTTAGGAATTTGGACTTTATCCTGAGGGCTATAATGAGTAATAATTATTTAGCTTTCAGAAAGTGTTACCTTATCTGAGCAGCGGTATACCAGCACAGCCATTATGGAAGAAAGAGGCAAGATAAACATGCATTTAAGGAACTTCCACAGTAACGTAGCTGTCTGTATTAAAAGTAGAGATCAGGAAGCATTTGAGATCTTGCTTCCCAGCAACTGTTGTCAGTTTGGCTCAAATAAAATCTTATGAATACTCAAAAAAATAAAAAGTAAAAGTAGAGATCAGAGTAGCATAGTGGGAAATAGAAGATTAGGGCTAATTCAAGAAACACTTAAGAATTAGAATCAAGCCAAAACCGGTTTGGCTCAGTGGATAGAGCGTCGGCCTGCGGACTCAAGGGTCCCAGGTTCGATTCCGGTCAAGGGCATGTAACTTGGTTGCGGGCACATCCCCAGTGGGAGGTGTGCAGGAGGCAGCTGATCGATGTTTCTCTCTCATCGATGTTTCTAACTCTCTGTCCCTCTTCCTTCCTCTCTGTAAAAAAATCAATAAAATATATTTAAAAAAAAAAAAAAAGAATTAGAATCAAGAAAACTTAGTAACCAATTTGGTTTTGGTCTCCCAAATGTATCTGGCCAATTGCCTATAGGGGAATTGTCCAAGTTATAAAGTAATTCCTTTGGGAAAACCTAAAGGAAAGTTAACTAATTCTCCCATTACTATTTTTTCTGGTTTTCTAACCTGTTTAATGGCCACATAGAGGTTAAATGTGATGGTCATGATAGTAACATCTAGTACAGCTTCTGAAGCTTATGGATATCTGATTCCATTCCAAATTTACTTAAGCCAGCCCTTTTTGATCAGTAATGGAACTACTCACAAGCACCACGTGGTGGCATTGGCGCTACTGTGGACATTGCCAGCAAAACACTATCAGGGTAGCCTTTGTGAAGCTGGGAATACATTTTCTGGTCATAAAAACCTGAAAATTACTCAGTGTAGCAGGAGAAAGTAGATGGCTAGTTTTTAGTGGTGGGTAAAGTCAATTTTAAGGATGAGAAAAAGAAATGGAGGATGAAACAATCTATTTCCCCAGGGTTTGCTGGCAACCATTGTTCCTTCTAAAAGTAATGAAGAAAGGTATATTTTGTAAATCTCCTTAATTATGAAATAATTTGCTTATCAAAAACCTTAGACTCAAGAAAGAAGAAAACAGAAAAAAAAGAAGAAAACTCTTAGACTTAGGAAATTTCTTTTTTTTATTATTAATTAATGTTTTTATTTTAGCCTTCAAGAGTTTTTATTAAGTCATTGATTTTAGAGAAAGAGAGACATCCATTTGTTGCTCCACTTATTCTATGCATCCATTGTTTGATTCTTGTATGTGCCCTGACCAGGGATCGAACCCACAACCTTGGTGTATCTGGATAATGCTCTAACCCCATGGTCGGCAAACTGCGGCTCGTGAGCCACATGCGGCTCTTTGACCCCTTGAGTGTGGCTCTTCCACCATGGCCTGGGCGAGTCTATTTTGAAGAAGTGGTGTTAGAAGAAGTTTAAGTTTAAAAAAATTTGGCTCTCAAAAGAAATTTCAATCGTTGTACTGTTGATATTTGGCTCTGTTGACTAATGAGTTTGCCGACCACTGGGCTAACCAATTGTGCTACCCAGCTACACATTTCTTTCTTTTTTTCTTTAATCCTCACCCGAGGATACTTTTAACATTGCTTTTTAGAGAGCATGGAAGGGAGAAGGAGAAACATCAATTGGCTGCCTCCCACAAGAGCCTGAACCTGGCCAGGGATCGAACCTGTAACCCAAGCACATGCCCTTGACTGGGTATCAGATCTGTGACCCATCGGTGCATGGTGATGTTCTAACCTGAGAACACTAGCCAGGGCACAGATTTCTTTTTGAAGTGGAGAAATAAACATCATGAGCCCCATAAGCAGAGAAGACCCTTATCTTGAGTTGAAAACAATAACCGTCCTTACAGGCTTTACTAGGGCTCTTTCTGTTGGCTCCTTCCTACAGGTCTTTCTCTGTGAAGTTCTCTAGGTACCCTGTCCCCATCTAGAATGGCAGCACCATGCGGGCTATATTTCCAGCACTAGGACAGTGTCTGACATACAATAGATGGTCAACAAATAGTTGTTGAGTGAGCAAATAGATAAATTAATGAATTAGCTCTTTGTTCTTTCTGTTAGAAATTAAATGTTCAGCCAAAACCGGTTTGGCTCAGTGGATAGAGCGTCGGCCTGCGGACTGAAGGGTCCCGGATTCGATTCCGGTCAAGGGCATGTACCTTGGTTGCGGGCACATCCCCAGTGGGAGGTGTGCAGGAGGCAGCTGATCGATGTTTCTCTCTCATCGATGTTTCTAGCTCTCTATCCCTCTCCCTTCCTCTCTGTAAAATATCAATAAAATATATTTAAAAAAAAAGAAAAGAAATTAAATGTTCAAAGAATCCCAGAAAAAAGAAGTGTCCTCACACGCCAGAAATCAGAATTTTTTATATGGACTAATCTATATCTCTTATGAGTCCCACAATACTAAGCCTTTGAAACACAGTCTATGTAAAATGTTAACAAAGTCATGCTAATTTTAAATATCAAAAGTATTATAAGCACCTTAATTATTTTTTCGCTCCTGAGCTTTTAAAATAATCAACTTCAAAAGGACATCACAATAAAATAAAGCAAGTCTATTTGGGAGAATTTGAGGGATTTTTTCCCCTCCTTTAACATTCTGAAATCATTTCATGGGCATTAACTGCATGAATATGGTTGGATTAAAAGGTATTCAGCCAGAACTTATAATTCCATACTAGGTGATTTTAATTCTCACGCTAAAATTAATTGGTATGCCCTAGCTGGTTTGGCTCAGTGGATACAGCGTTGGCCTGCGAACTGAAGGGTCCCAGGTTCAATTCCAGCCAAGGGCATATGCCCGGGTTGCAGGCACTATCCCCAATAGGCGGCGTGCAGGAAGCAGCCAATCAATGATTCTCGCATCATTGATGTTTCTATCTCTCCTCCCTTCCTCTCTGAAATCAATAAAAATATATATTTAAAAAAATAAAATTAATTGGTATGACATACTCTTGTGTTCTGGTACATTTCTAAAAGAGTGTAACTTTATGTCATTTTTCGTATCTGCAGCAGAGGGATACCATGCAAGATAACCTGATAAAGATCAAGCAGGAAATGGACCAACTGGAAGCTGTGTTAGAGCAGCAGGGGAGCCAGCCTTCTGACAAATCCCCTTCCCTCTCATTTGATTCTTGTGCTTCTGAGGACCTACTAAATCCAGGACAAAACACATCAGAAAAAGGTTTGTAATATTGGCCAAATTCCTCTTAAGCAAAATTCTTCCTCTCCCTAAGCCTTTATCTCCAGAAAAATGTGAACCTAGCTTGAACATTTTATGATCTTTGCTCAGCATATATTTGCTGAGTCACTCCGTGGGTAATTTTAGAGCCTCGGTTCTAGTCCCTGCTTCCAACTAATTTACCATTCAGAGAGATCAAGGCAGTCATTAAGTGTAATTTTCTGACTGAGTACCCAAAATGAGGAGATGTTATGGGGAGCCCATAGGAAGCTGAGTGCAATGGGAGAGATTAGAAATAAGTAACCCCCTCATTTTAGAAAGCTTATAGAAAACACTCATATTCCTTATACCACAGGTGTGAGATCATAAAGCCCTATTCCATGTGCTTTCTGGTTTATAAGGAAGAGATGCCCTTTACTTGAGGAACTCATCTTGGTCCCCAGAAAACCCAATTATGTGGCAGAGTCAGGTGCTTTATCCCAACATTACAGTTATCAACAAGACCAGATGGATCTCTGAGGAGGTGATTAGAGTAACCCAGACAGATGGAGTTGATCAGAGCTGACTTCCTGTAAGAAGTGAGCATTGAGCCCTAGCCAGTTTGGCTCAGTGGATAGAGCGTCAGCCTGCGGACTGAAGGGTCCCAGGTTCGATTCTGGTCAAGGGCACATGCCTGGGTTGTGGGCTCGATCCCCATTAGGGGGCTGTGCAGGAGACAGCCAATCAATGATTCTCTCTCATCATTGATGTTTCTATCTCTCTCTCCCTCTTCCTTCCTCTCTGAAATCAATAAAAATATATTTTAAAAAAAAAAAAGAAGTGAGCATTGAGGCTGGCCTGCGTGGCTTGGTGGTTTAGCATCATCCTACAAACCAGGAGGTCATGATTTGATTCCCAGTCAGGGCACATGCCCCGGTTGCGGGCTTGATCCCCAGTGTGGGGCATGCAGGAGGCAGCCGATCGATGATTCTCTCTCATCATTGATGTTTCTGTCTCTCCCTCTCCCTTCCTCTCTGAAATCACTAAAAATATATTTAAAAAAAAAGTGAGTGCTGAGCTGAGGGATAATGTGGCATAAATGAAGGACAGTTAGATGAAATTTTGAGTATTTAGTTGAAAAGAGCATTATGAAAGACAGCACATGGAGCAGGTTTTTAAATAGGGGCATATGTGTAGTCAAGTAGATGAGAGGTTAGGCACAGGCACGGGTTCCAGAGGGGGAGTTGGTGCTTTGAATAGGCAGGTATGGCAAGTCCTTTCCAAGTGTTCATTTTATCTCAGTGATACCTACCCAGCTAACTTAGTGTTCAAGTTCCTTCTTCATCGAGTCCTCCCCCAGCCCTACTCAGGGCAATAGGACCTTCCTTTCAGTCTTTCTAGGAACTCAAGTCTTTATTGTTCAGAATCGTGGTTTTGGTCAGGGAGTGTGTCTTGCAATATTTTTATGTTCAGGGAGAAACAGTAGCTTATGCATGAGAAGTTAGGAACTCTGTTGCTATGGCAGTGGTTCAAATGTATTTCTTTCAATGCTTTCTTTGTAACTGTATCTTCATTTAGTTCATCTCCCAGATAATGAAGCCCAAAGTCTAGTCCTCAGCATAATTCTCTTCTTTGAGGTGCTTTCACCATCTTCAGTCTAAAAACAGGCTAGACTTTTCATTTTTATGCACAACTTACAAAATGTTATTGTCTGGCTTTGATCATATGTGTAAATCTATCTCATCTTTGGGGGAGGGGTGTTTATTTTTTTCTGAAGATCTGCAGACAGAATGTTTTGTTGTAGATTTTTTAAAATTTTATATATGTTATATTTATATACATATTTTATTATGGATTTGAAAACCTTTTTGAAAATTTCTTACGAATCTCTATATAAAATATTTTGTTAGGAAGTTTTACTTTATCCTTTGTAGTAAAGGTATTCATAGTCTAGGGTCTTTGCATCAAATGTCCTGCCCTCAGCATAGTTCTGTCCTATTGTTTATCTAAGGGTCATTCCCAAGCCTGCATAATATTTTTTGTGCAAATCTGTATAATTATAAATTATGTGTACCTCCTCTGCAGGTAGTTATTTCATATCAGGCACTTAGTCATTTTTTTTTTCTTGTGGATTACCAACCATTCATAAAGCAAACATTAGCATTTATAAGATCAAAATCCATTACAGTGGAAGTGATTTTCAGATACATCAGAGCTTTTTTGTCTTGTAGTATATTCATTCCTGGAAGCACTTGTTAAAAATTCCTATGCTCCTCCTCTGGAAATATTGAATTAACTGTGTGAATGGATTATATGCTTTTCAAAGCTGTATTTCCTTATGGGTTTTTTATTTTATAGTTTATCATTTATTAATATCTTCCTTTCTTCCCCAGTGTCTTTTCCTTTGATCCTCCTAATACTTTGCACAGTACTTACTAGTAGCACATAATAGGCAGTCAGTAAATTTATTAAACGTTAGGTCTGGCCCATATTCCATACCCATGAAAAATAAAATATGTAACATGTTAAAATCCCCAGATGAGGAAATTATTTAAGAGGAACTATGGTACTCTCCCAGTAGTTGGGCTCTGGATCTCTGCATTTATGAAATAAGGATTAAGGGAAAAGAAGAACAGAAAAATTTTGCCCTATCTTTTTAGGTACCATTGAGTAATTGAATTCTAACTCAGGTTAGCTTATTTTCTTCATAGCTTGGCCCCATTATAGTGAAAAAAGGAACTCATATGCTAAGTGTTCAGATGTGATGAAATGACTTTTTAATATCTGTATGTCTGAGACTTCCTCCCTGTTCTTTTACTTATTTTTTTATAACTCTTTCCAATGGTTAATTCTGTGGTTCCTTTTACCAATGATCACCCTATATTTGGGGGGAAATGATACCCTTATTAAAAAGCTTTACAGAACTAGTTGAAAGAAAAATCTGTGTAGTTAGATTCAGCTTACTTTCAGCAACTGGTAGCTTCAGGCAGAGTTCTTGTATTCCTGGAAACTCTCAGAAAAGATAAGCACAGAGAAAATTATAAATAATGCATTTGAGGATTAACTCAGGAAATCAATAATTATTTTCCCAGTGTCTTAAAAACAGTTTAATTAATACAACACTTTGTTTACATTTTTCTGCCTCTATTTTTAGCTTTTCTGATAAAAGCTCAAAATAAATTATAGTTATCAGTGACTTTAACGGATAAAAGACATTTGTAATTTTTAAGTGTTTGTTTTTACTTTTTAAATATTTCTGCCTTTAAGCTACTTCCTAGAAAGCAGTAGCACAGTAATATATTTGGAGGAATTAATAAGTAAAAAGGATGTACTAACATGTCAAAACTTTGCCTTGGGTCTGTTTTGTGTTTTTTCCTTTTCTTGTGCCATTTCATCATTAGTCCATGTATTACTTCAGGGTTCCTTATCAGTCAGTACCTTGTTTTTTTTATATGTATTGGGGGTTTTTCTTTCTTATTAATTGAAAATCTGAAGCAGACTGTCACCCGTTTTTTCTTTCTATGTAACCCATCCCCTCTCGTTTTTTCACACATGTAAAAGTTCATACCCCATTTTATACAGTCTTTGATGTGGAGACAGTAGGTATAGAAAAGGGAATGTTCTTTTCTTTCTAGTACTTTCTGTTTCCTATTATCTAAGGGGATTTGAGTAAAATTTAGTTTGCTGTAGAGATAAAAATTATTTCCTATTCTTGTTTCCTTATCATTTAGGGCCAAGAATATATAAATGTATGATTTTTTCAACCTTGTCTCAGTTGAGTGTCTTTATTTACCCAGTCTTAAAGTGTTCCATTTATTTATTTACTTATTTACTTATTTTTATTCCATTTGGTGCTAGATCACTTGTGTTTGTAATATTATGTCTGATATACTTGCTTAAAAAACAGTTTGATTGTCACAGATTGCTGCTTTTAAAAATCAATATACTCACCCTGGCTGGATAGCCCAATTGGTTAGAGCATTGTCCCGATGTACCAAGGTTTGATTCCCATTCAGGGCACATATAAGAATCAACCAATGAATGCTTAAATAAGTGGAATGACAGATCAATGTTTTTCTCTCTTTCCCTTCCTCTCTCTAAAATCAATAAATAAAAATAAAGAAAAAATCAATATACTCACCTGAATTATCACCATCAGGACAAAGCAGTAAATTTCTTTGTTTTCCTATTTCATTTAAAATAGTATTAACTTCAGAGAAAAGTGATGAATATCCTGTAAGCCAGAATCCAGAAAGCCTTTCTGCAGACAAATTTCAAGAGTCTCTGGATAGTTCCACCAGATATAAAGATAAAGAACCAGGAATGGAAAGGTAAGAAGTAATAAATGTCAAATTGTGGTATCTAAGTAACACCTTTACTTACTTAACTCTTATTGTTAAATATTTTTCACAGTTTCTTTGAGTGTGTATTCAAATTACTATTGAGATTAGATTGTATAGTACTTTATATTTTCAAAAATACTGTACCTGCCCTAACTGGTTTGGCTCAGTGGATAGAGCATCAGCCTGCGGACTCAAGGGTCCCAGGTTCGATTCTGATCAAGGGCATGTACCTTGGTTGAGGGCACATCCCCAGTAGGCAGGAGGCAGCTGGTCAATGTTTCTCTCTCATCGATGTTTCTAATTCGCTATCACTCTCCCTTCCTCTCTGTAAAAAATCAACAAAATATATTTTTTAAAAAAATACTGTACCTACTTTCTCATTTGACCTTTACAACAACACTGTGATGGTAAAAGGACAAGTTCTGGACTATTACTCCTATTTGATAGTTCAAGAAAGAGTCTCAGAGCCATTAGAGTCACATATCTCACCACGCTAAGAAGGAAAAGGAATTCATATTTATTGAGTTCCTACTGAGTATATGTATATTTTTACTTACCTTTTTGGGAATAGTGACAAGTTGTCAAAAATCTAATGACACCATCTTTTCCAAACCTCTTGAACTAGACTGAGGATGTATTATTGAGGCTGGGGTACTGGCACTGTGGCTGACAGAATTAAAAGATCTGGCCTCCAGTGCTCTCCCTCCAGGGACTACCCCTATGCCCTTCCCTCCCTGGCCAGGCACATTATTATTAGCTTCCTCACTCCCAAGCTACTTTTAAAAAATTTATTTATTTATTTATTTATTTATTTATTTATTTAAGAGAGGAAGGGAAAGGGGAAGAGAGATAGATGATGAGAGAGAATCATTGACCGGCTGCCTCCTGCATGCCCCACACTGGGGATCCAGTCTGCAACCTGGGCATATGCCCTGACCTGAATCAAACCGCCCTCTCCTGGTCCAAAGGTTGATGCTCAACCACTGAGCCATGCCAGCTGGGGCAAGGGCTCTTCCTTTACCTCTATAACTTGTTTCCTAAGCCCATTTTTTCTAGGAATTATTTTTTCTACCTCTGTAATTTACCCAATAAATGTTCTCTTACAAAAATAAAATAAAGATCTGGGCTCCATAGGCACTAAACCTATGTTTAAAGGTAATGACTTCATTGCCAAGCTTTAACTAGTTGAAGCATCCATTTAATATTCGGACCAAATATTTCTGCTCTTCCTCTCCCTCCCACAAGAGACTTAAACATTTCATTGAACTTCCTCCTTCTACTAGATTACTTGAAAGCAGCAGTTTAGATCTTGCTCATCTTTAATCCACAGAGCCTAGTTTTGATGTTTGACTCATAGTAAACACCTAATAATTGTTGGAATTAATTAGCTGGTCTCTGAGGTCCTTTAAATCTGTTAAGTATCCTAATCAGCAAAGTCCTAAAACCTGAAAGAGTAAAGGAATTACTTATTGTGTGCATATACTCTCCTAACAACGTTTTATAGCTTTTGTTTTTAGAATGACTCGATACTGAAAAGGCAGGAGATAAGGATGATTCTATGAATTTTGCTGAAATTGGATATAGAAAGAATGAGTGTAGCGATGTCAAAATTAATCATTAGCTTTTTCTACTTTCATGAGAGATGTGATTAACACATCCATGGGGACTCAAATGGAATAATACTTTCTATTTTATAGAATTTGAATAAGTGGTGGTAGATAATTTGCTGAAATTTGTTGACATGCTTTTAAACAGCTAGGAAATATAATACTTACTGCCTCGGACCAGACCCTATGGGGAAATGTTCTGTGTCAACCCTGACATGTTGGCAGACATCATGAATCCAGACTTCGAGGCCATCACTAGAGTGTCTCTCCAACAATGTGCTGTCTTACTTATGCTTTGGCTGCCCAGGACGTGTGATAAGTCCTTTCACGAGTTGTGGTGATAAAAAAATCTCCTTGCATCCTTGCTAGCTCTTCTACACCCCAGTTGTTAGATGACAGGTGGTATGTGCACTGCCACTCACAGAGTCTTCAGAACAGAAACCGCCCATCTCAAAAGGAGCTCATTGAGAGTGTTGATGTAAAGGAGCAACAACTGACCAAGTCTGAGACCCAAGGTTTAATGGAGCCGTCTTATTTGCCAAGACAAGATCTAGGTAATATTTCATCTTCTCTGTTGGACAAGACTTTTATTTTACTCTGAATCTTACCTAAAGGTATTCTGGTTCATCATCTTTCATATGTACTAGTACTAGTATATCATGAATGCATCTGTCATACTTAAACCCATTTTTTAAAAATAGCTTGAATGTTTATCCAAGTTTACTTGAAAATTACTGCAGTTGTTAATCTGTCTATATTGGTTTAATTCTTTTTGAAGATGAGAGAGTCTTGGTGTGCTCTAAATATTTTATTTCAACTGTTAGATAAGAGTTCTAGAGCCGTAGAACAAAGTTTTAGGCCTGTCCTTGATTGAAAAATGAGTCACATCTCCAAAGTAAGCTCTTATGTTATGAATTAATGAATATAAATGACTATATTTTTTAGGCCTTATAAATCACTTTAAATGAACGGTGTGTGTTACGGCTTGTGAATTAAAGTTTGAATTAGTAAAGAAAATTTTAAATTAATCCTCTAAAATACATTATCATAAAAGATGCCTTTTGGCTTCTGAATGTGGTATTTGACCATTTTAATTAGGGTCATAGATTCTACTTAGTTATGCTTACTTCTGATTGAGAGGCATTTTCTGAAATGTTTCAGGGATGATCTCCTATTTTTAATTTGGTGATGATATCTTATGATCTGTTATGTGAAAAAGGTAATTATATCATCGTGGGTGATGAAACAAAAATTGAATATTTCTCATATTTCAATATATTTTCCTTCCTTACTAAAGTACTATATGTTTATTGCCAAGCAGTTGGAGAATATAGGTAATAAAAAAGGTTATTTAAATTAGATAATATAAATGACCAAAATTATAGAAAGCATACCTTACAATATTGCATTTCATGGATTCTAAGGTGCAATTTTTTTTCATGTTTGGACTCTGAAATAGGATAGCATCTTAAATTCAATGGCATATGTTTTGTTTTTAATTGCAGTAAAAATACATAACAAAAGTAACTATCTTAACCATTTTTAAGTGTATACTAGTGTTAAGTATATTCTTATTGTTGTGCAACTATTCTCTAGAACTTGTTCATCTTGCAAAACTGAAGCTGTACCCATTAAACAGCAACTTTCCACTTTCCCCATACCTCATCCCTTGGCAACTACCATTCTACTTTGTGTCTAAAAGTTTGGCAACTTTAATACCTCATATAAGTGGAATAGTACAGCATTTGTCTTTTTGTGACTGAAACCATTGTATGTATGTAACACATTTGCTTTATCCATTCATCCATTGATAGCTACTTGGATTGCTTCCACTCTTGGCTATTGTAAATAATTCTGCAATGAACATAGGTGTGTGCATTTCTCTATTTCATAGTAAGTGAATGTAATGGGTGAAGAGTACTCCATTGAAATAGATGTGCCAATCTATTATTGGACATTTAGGTTATTTCTAGAACTTTACTGTTATAAACAATATTTCAGTGAACATTCCTATGGCTAAACTTGTGCATACATCTTTTACTTTCTTTGGATACATTTCTAAAACTTGAATTATTGACTGAAAGTGTAAACACACATGACTTTTGGGATATAATACCAAATTGTCCTTTATAAAAGTTAAGACACCTTGCATCTCCACCAATAGTGTATTAGCACACTCATTTTTCTCTTAACCTGACTTGATCTATCTTTTCAATTCTTAGCAGAGACTAGATGTTGTAATTCAAGATTCATTTTCATGTAGATTAAATTTCGTCCCCCATTCCTTTCAGAGGAAACTCCTTACATACAGTCTGGGATCAGCCTCTTCTCGGATGATCCAGAGACTGATCCCTCTGAAGACAGAGCCCCACAGTCAGCTCATGTTTGCAGCATGCCAACTTCAACCTCTGCATTGAAATTACCCCAATTTCAAGTTGAATCTGCTAAGAGTCCAGCTGCTACTCATACTACTAATGCTGCTGGATATAATGTGAGGGAAGAAAGTGCTAGCAGGGAGAAGCCAGAGGTGACATCTTCAGCAAAAACAGTCAACAAAAGAATATCTATGGTGGCATCAGGCTTGACCCCAAAAGAACTTGTAAGTGTATCCATATGTATCTCCCTAAAGAATGAGACTTCAGCCGAAACCGGTTTGGCTCAGTGGATAGAGCGTCGGCCTGCGGACTGAGGGGTCCCGGGTTCGATTCCGGTCGGGGGCATGTACCTTGGTTGCGGGCACGTCCCCAGTGTGGGGTGTGCAGGAGGCAGCTGATGGATGTTTCTCTCTCATCGATGTTTCTAGCTCTCTGTCCCTCTCTCTTCCTCTCTGTAAAAAATCAATAAAATATATTAAAAAAAAAAAGGGGGGGGGGCAGGGACACGCATGGACAATCTGCAGAAATTGATATAAAACTGCTCTTTTAAAAAAAAAAAAAAAAAAGAATGAGACTTCATTTATATACCATAATAGTTTTAACTAGGTAGTAGTAATAAATAACTTATAGGAAGAAATCTAAGAAATAGGCATAATTCTAATGAAATTTAATTTTTATTACTAATTTCTGAAATCTTGGACCTAGATAACATTATAGCATGAATTATTTTGTATAAACTTACTTAAGAAAATAATTATTAGCCCTGACTGGGTAGCTCAGTTGGTTAGAGCGTCCTCCTGATGCACCAAGGTTGCACATTCGATCCCTTGTCAGGGCACATACAAGAAGCAACCAATGAGTGCATAAATAAGTGGAACAAATTGATGTTTCTCTCTCTGTCTGTCTCTCTGTCTCTCAAATCAATTTTTTAAAAAGAAAGTAATTATTAAATATTAGCAGAGAGATTATAGTTTTGGGTATGATATAGAGCTTTTTAAATTTTATCTATCTATCTATCTATCTATATATATATATATAATAAAAGCATAATATGCTAATTCGACCTGATATCCTTCCAGATGACCTTCTGGACGAAGCCAGGGCTGCAAGGGAAGCCTGGGTCCTAGGTGCCTGCTGGCGGCTGGAGGGAAGTCCGGGTGCCAGAGGGAAGCTGGTGCTGGCAGCTGGAGGAAGGAAGGCCTACTCTTGCACGAATTTCGTGCATCGGGCCTCTAGTATATATATAAAAGCCTAAGCGACCAACTGGTCGTTATGATGCACACTGACCACCAGGAGGCAGATGCTCAACGCAGGAGCTTCCCACTGGTGGTCAGTGCACTCCCACAGTGGGAGTGCTGCCGACCCATCCCAGTGGCAGCCACTCACTCCCTCAGTAGTCCTGCAGGTCCAATCTGAGAAAGGGCCAGGCACCGACTGATCAGCGCTGTCGGCATGATCCCAACAGCACTGCTGGCCTCCTGGAATGCGGCCTCAGGCACCACAGCTGCTTCCCCTCCCTAGACATTCCGCAAGGAAGAAACAATATAAAAGCGGTCACCAGGTGGCTCCTGACAATGAGTCCAAACCGAACGTCAGCAGTATGGATCCGGATCCCAGGCCGGCAAGGGTGTCCCACCCCCTGGGACTGTGCCAGGCACAGGGCTTACAGCTTGCCTCTCCCGATCAGGAGTGACTGGGCGTGAGCCCACAACAGTCGCAGCGGGGCCAGGATGAGTGGGAGCGGCAGGCAGCATTGGACTGCCGATTTCAGCCCAATTGCCACAAGCCACGCTGAGGGACCCCATCCATGTACAAATTCATGCACCAGGCCTCTAGTTTTTATTATAAAAAGCAAGTAGGTGTAGCTCTACTCCCCAGAAGGCATCTTTTCCCCACTTTGGTTCACATATGAGAGAACACACCAACATGATTAGCTAAATTCAAACTGGTTCCAAGCTCACTGCCAGATAATGGCATTTCTCCAGTGTTTATTTGTCTTTATCCTGGTTGGTGATACAGTTATTCAGTAGCCTGCCCTATCATTTCTGCTCTGCAAGAGCCTCTCTTCCCTATTAGGATTTTGACATCTCCTTGGGTCCCTAATGCTGGAAACAGGAATTGTTTCTCACTAAGGAAAATATCCATTAAAATACTAAGATCACTGAAACATTGTTTCTGAGTGTAAATTTCAGACATCTTAGTAAATTAATCACCATTGGTATCACTTCATAATAAAATAATTGAGTGAATACATCTTAAAGAACCATGATAAGATAACACACCAGAGTATCAAATGGATTCAATGGGGGTATAATTTATTATACACAGAGATGACCCAGTCCTTCTTAAGTATCTTTCTTAATATCCTTCCTAGGATAAGAACGATTTCTCATTCTAAGTTCTCTATGCGTAGCAGCTGAGCATAACATTCTTTGTAGCCTACTACTAAAAGGGCAAAGTAAACTATGTCTGCCCTAGAAGATACAATGAATACATTCTCATCAATAATGCTAGAATTCTAATTTCACAATCAGGTGCCCAGACCAGCTATTTGCTCTGAAAATTCATACCTGTGTTCTGTTTATGTTGCTCTTGATCATTTACCTACATACCTAGAATTTCCGTTTATTCATTGAAAATTAGCATTTCTTGTTTTGAAGTTCGGCTTTTCAGAGAAGGCTAAAATAATTTAATATTTCTTGCCATGGGCAATTCTGAGCTGCACATTAGACTGTAAGTGGCTTGGGTACATATTGTCTTTAAACAAGCAAAGAGGAAAACTTTTCAGCTCTATTCAGACTTGAAATGTGGTAAATTTATTATGAAAGCTGCTGACTGTATTACACATGATTAATTCTGAAACCCATATTAAAATGATCTTTTCAGCGGTTGCTCTTCTAACTGAACACTGTTCAAGGCCGGGATTTCAGCATTTAATCAGTTCAGAATTGCTAATGATCCTGGCAGAGGGCAGTGACAAAAGTGGGGAGGATGTCATTAGCTTCTCTAGTCTGCCTTTTTAGTGCCCTGTGGCAGTATGGAATGAAGCAGCATGAAAGAAGGATGGCCTGATCTCCATTGCAATATTGTGTAGCACATAAATATTGGCATGGGTGGTGATGGCTAATAAATGATGGCCTTTGGTAAACTGAGTTATTTACCAAATGGTTGCTACTAATTATGTCAATTGTGTCCACAATGGATCCGGTTAATTTCTTTTACTACCTATTGATTTTTATTTGGTTGATAGGTAATAGCTAGAAGGCTCTAGATTTCTTTTGGGAATAATATGAGTCTCTTCAGTCCTTCCCCGTAAGAGGAATTGATAGTTTTTGTACTCTTGACTTGAATGTTTTTGAGCTGTCAGAGGTTTGCATCTTGTTTTAATCCTCACCTGAGGACATACTTAAAGAGAGAGGAAGGGAGAGAAAAACATTGATTGGTTGCCTTGTGTATGTGCCTGAACCGGAAATCAAACCCACAACCCAGGTATGTGCCCTGACTGGGAGTCGCATCAGCAACCTTTCAGTGCACAGGATGATGCTCAACTAAGCTACTCAGCCAGGCACATCTTGTTTTTAAGCCACACATCTGTAACATAACTTTCTGTGTCGGCTAATTACCTCTCAGCTTATATATAGTGTAGGCTGATAAATCTGTAGTATAGTAGAGCAGCACTCTGAAAAGAAACTAGATGTCTCAGGGAATTCAATGATATCTGCTATTAAAGGGAAAATTAATATTATTTTGAATCCTTGGTTATAGTTCATGTCTCCTAGCATGAATTACTTTAGAATTTCTTCCTCTGATTTGTACATAATTTGTATTAAATTGCTATTTATTTTGAGACTTCAGACATGTTAGAATAAAAAGAATGTACCTTTTCTATGAGAAAAAAGTGGAGATTCAAAGCTAGGATAACTAATGCTCTAAGCTGTACACTAGAGGTAATTTATAATAATATTTTATTTGATTTCAGATACGTGTGCACAAGTTTGCCAGAAAACACCACATCACTTTAACTGATCTAATTACTGAAGAGACTACTCATGTCATTATGAAAACAGGTATACCAAGAACCTTTATGGAATGCATTGCATCTGTTACATGGAACTACATGAAGAAATGGGAGTATTCGTTAAGCATAGCATGGGTGAAAGTCTTCCAGTAGTTGATCAATTATGTTTTTCGAAAGAAAAATAATAGTTTTTCTACTTCCTGGCCCCCTTTTGTTTTGGGTTTAAGATTTGGAGAGAGGTGAACCAGAACAATGAACCACTTTTACTAATCCACCCTGCCTGGACTGTTCAGTGTGAAGAGCTTTCTGGTAGGGCAGAGCTCAAATCCTAGAGGAATAAATAGGGCAAAGAGGAGAATGGATGGAAGTGAGCCTTTATTCAAAATCTGGGTGGTTGAAAGCCCTAGCACCATGTCTATTTCATGTCCTAGCTCCACACAAACACTAGTTTGAGCGTGGTTGAGAGTTTTTCAGGAAATAAGTATACAGTGTCAGCTCTGAGATAGCCAGCATGTGAAAAAGGAAAAACAGAAGGGGAAAATTCATCTGTCCTACACCTTCCCCTTTTTAAATCTTTTTTTTTTTCAAATATATTTTATTAATATTTTACAGAGAGAAAGGGAGAGGGATAGAGAGCTAGAAACATCGATCAGCTGCCTCCTGCACACCTCCCACTGGGGATGTGCCCGCAACCAATGTACGTGCCCTTGACCGGAATCGAACCCGGGACCCTTCAGTCCGCAAGCTGACGCTCTATCCACTGAGCCAAACCGGTTTCGGCCCCTTTTTAAATCTTAATTCTGACTCCCGTGATAATGTAGACCTCTGAGTCTTTTAGTTGACTATAAGCTAAATCTGAATAAATATTTCAGGGCTGCTAAAAAGCTCATTTAAAATGGGACCTCATTAATACAAACCTAATGTCTGGAACAAGTAAAGTAAAAATCCTGATTGCCCCCACTGTATTCTCTGCTGGAGTGACTTCCTGAAACACATGTGCTCTGTTTTGAACACTATGCTTTTTAAGCTGGTCACTGACATGTTAGAGAGTGTTTATCCAGAGGTGGATGATGAGGATGAAAAAAAGGAATTGAGAACAATGTCATCTGAAGAACAGATGAAGGAATGAGAAGACTTAAGGGAACAAGACCACTGTCTTCAAATATTTGAAGTGTTGTTGTCTGGAAGAGGAGTTAGACATGCTCTTGGGCTCCGGGAAGCAGAGACCAGTGCGTGCAGCATACAGGAGATGCAGCTCTTAAAACCTTTCTCAAAATTGACTTAGGAAATAAAATGGTCCACTCTGTTCACATTGCTGCAGGCCCTTGAGTAGAGGATCCAGAGTCCTTGGCAGGGGCACATTGCCTTAGAACCTCTAAACTGTTAGCTTTGTACTATATACAGATTGAACCACAGGGTCAGAGGATAATACTTATAGGAACCAGGTGCCAGAACAAGGTACCTCGAACCAAGTTCTATTTTAGAGTTGAATGTCATTAAAATTTAATATATCTTAAGCTATATGTTTGGATCAAAGCTGCTGGAAGGTGAAAAGAAAACTTTAAAATGTAAATTAAATCTAAAGTAATTAGTCTTTAAACTCAAAGGCAATATAACTTTTTAAAAAAATATGTTTTTATTGATTTCAGAGAAAGGAAGGGAAAGGGAGAGTTAGAAACATCAATGAAGAGAGAATCATTGATCGGCTGCTTTCTGCACGCCCCCTACTGGGTATCAAAGCCACAACCTGGGAATGTGTCCTGACCAGGAATTGAACTGTGACCTCCTGGTTCATGGGTCAATGCTCAACCACTGAGCCACACTGTCCAGGTGGCAATACAACTTTTGAACTAAAAATAAGCTAAAATTTCTGTGTTGAAACCATATTAAATCAACTTTCACAGCAGTTAAACAAAAAGCTATAAAACCGTAATGAAAGAAAAAAGATTTTAGTAATTTGTGAAGAATTCTGTGAGGGAGAATGGCTGTTGCTACTACTGGCAGATAGACGGCTATGTTTAAGATTTAGTTAAATACATTTATTTCCTCAGTTTGCTTAGTTCTTCAGAGGGTTGGTTTTTTGTTTTTGTTTTTAAATTTTATTTTTATTGATTTCAGAGAGGAAGGGAGAAGGAGAGGGAAAGATAAAAACATCAATGATGAGAATCATTGATTGGCTGCCTCCTGCATGCCTCCCACTGGGGATCAAGCCAGCAACCCTGGCATGTGCCCTTGACCGGAATCAAACCCAGGACCCTTCAGTCCACAGGCTGACGCTCTATCCACTGAGCCAAACCGGCTAAGAAACAGAGGGGTTTTTGAAACACTAGGAAATAAACAGAAGTGATTCTTTACTACTTCTTTCTGAAATACTTATGAATAGAGGAAAAATGCTATGAAAATACTCTGTATTTTTCTGTCCCTCTCAGGGAAATTAGGAGGTTAGGATTCCCCAGGTAGAAGTCTGGGGGTGAAAATTTGACACATCAGATAGAGGATTTCAACAATACTGTTTTATTCTCCTTCCACATATTGCCATCAAGTAAAATAGGTCTTCCCCAGCCACATGTATCAATACTACTGATGTAGATAATTCCCTGAACACAGTGATGGATGTCTGTAGCTAGTTTTGTCATTTAGAAGATAGGGCAGACATCTCCTTTGGTTTTAACTTCGTATCAGCCTTTTCTAACTTCCAAAGATCCACACGTGCTGGTTATAATTAGGGGTGCTTCCAGCCTCTGATTCTATCACTGGGGTATTGGAACCATCGATCCATATTGATAGAACTAGAGCTCATTAGCTTGTTAGGGCAGCAACTTCCTGACTTTGTTTTCAACTTCTACTGATCCTTTGGATATTTTTCTTTCTGCAGATGCTGAATTTGTATGTGAACGGACACTGAAATATTTTCTGGGAATTGCAGGAGGAAAATGGGTAGTTAGCTATTTCTGTAAGTATAGTGTATTTCTCCCCTCCTCCCTTTAACACTTCAGAATTGCATTTTTACACCAAACATCTTACCACCGAAGGTTTTTCGCTGATGTTGATTCTGAATTACCAAAAGTTCTTTAATGATAACTCTAAACTAATTTTGTCTTTAACGCATATGTCTTTGTTCACATAAGCTGGTGATGTTGGGAAAATGGATTTCTTTTTATAACTAATAGGAAATAATCTGCTCCTAGAATGTTAATATACGAATTAGGGATTTATTTAATAGTAGGCAGAAATCCATGTGCAGCAGGCACTGTTATAATGTTTGGATTAAGCATCAACCATATCCCCAAAAAGAAATCTCTACTACAAGGAGCTGTGGCTTTATTGAGATGGAACTTCTGCTCAGTGTTATTCCTCCCAAGCTCTTACGTGAATCGCTTCACCGTCCACTTCCACAAAAAGCGCATGTTCTTCTGCATTGTGACCTGTCTTTTCTGTGATCTCTTTAGGGGTGACCCAGTCTATTAAAGAAAGAAAGATTCTAAATGAGGTAGGTACTTAATGTTACAAATAATCATAAAGACTTGATGCCATTGAGTCACGTAATCACTGAAAATTTAGCTGCTTCCTTCCTTGTACCACTTTGATGATGGGGATTATCAAGAATTATGCAGAGCAAACCCAGGAATTCTGTGCCTCATTTGCTTGTTCTAAATTTCAGTAGAAACAATCCTTTTCTTGGAGGAAGGAAAAGGAATTTATAAAGCAGAAAAAAAGATTCATAAGGAAAAGAAATAGGCCCACCTAAATCTATATACATAGACCTTGATAGAGAACTGGTTGTTCACTGTTAAATTAAATAAAAGTCCTTCATATGAATATGCAAATGTGTTTGTTTAGAAATCAGAATCCTTCAGAGAGATGTTACTCTTTTTTTTTTCATTTTTTATTTTTTTAAAAAATATATTTTATTGATTTTTTAGAGAGGAAGGGAGAAGGATAGAGAGTTAGAAACATCGATGAGAGAGAAACATCGATCAGCTGCCTCCTGCACACCTCCTACTGGGGATGTGCCCGCAACCAAGGTACATGCCCTTGACCAGAATCGAACCTGGGACCTTTCAGTCCACAGGCCGACGCTCTATCCATTGAGCCAAACCGGTTAGGGCGAGATGTTACTCTTTATGACACTGAGAACAGTGAAGGTAAATAAGAGTGTAGGAGGAGAAATAATTTTAGAACAGAACCATCTAAGAGCTGCTGGTGACAACAGATCAGGAAAATAAAACTAACAAAAATAGTTTTGAGATATTATATACTATTCAGTATATTCATAATTAATTAAGTGATATTTTTGTTGGTTTTAACTATCATTCCTGGGCATATATTATTGGGAGCCTACTCTGTGCTGGACACCAGGAATACAGCAGTAAACAAGACTGACAGGTCCATTCTCTGGCCAGATTCTTGTTTTGTTGAAGGAAAATACACGATGATAAAGATAATTTAAGATACCAATAAATACCATGAACAGCAGATTAGTAATTGACCAGGGACAGAGATTGACTACTTTAGGAGACCAGGGATGGCTTCTGAAATGCTTGAGCTGAAACCTAAAACACAAGAAAGAATTGGCCTTAGAAAATGTAGGTAACAAGTGTTGAAGGCAGAGGAACAGCAAGCATAAAGGTCATGAGGTAGGAATGAGCTTGTTTGTTAAAGAAAAATAGACTAGTGTAGCTGGAGGATAGTAATTGGTGAATAATATGTGGGGAGCATAGATTAGGCAAGGGGCAAGATGTATAAATTTGGGGATTTAGAAGGCCTTTGGGGGGGTAAAAAGATGGATGGCGGGGAGCAAAGGGGCGAAAATCAGACATTTGTAATCTCGCAACAATAAAAAAAATTGAGGGGTATATCCTAGGCATCCAGGAGGAGAGGTTAAGTAGGGACAGGGGTACAATCAGGCCTATAAAATTGAAGGCCATCTCCAAATAGATGACATTTATCATTAGACTCTTCTCACTCAAGCGACTAGGAAGTATGAAGTGGTCTTTCCCCTAATATTAGCCTGTGGCTATACTGCCATGACGTTATTTTACTTTGTAATGATATTGGCCGTGGGTATGATCTTCTACAACCTGAGTTTCAGTCAGAATTGTTTCTAAGCATTCTTGGCCTAATATATCCCAAAAGCTCTAACCTCACCAATCCCATTACTCTCATCCTTGACCAATCAAAATAGTGATAAGTAAAACCTTTTTCTTCAGTGTATTAAATGTATATTTTATCATTTTGGTTTCATTAACTAAATCTCTCAATGAACTGTGGGGAAGGGGAGGGTGGGGGGAGGTCAATGGGGGGAAAAAAGAGACTATTTCTAATACTTCAAACAATTTTAAAAAATGTAAAAAAAAATAAAAATAAAATTAAAAAAAATAAAAAATAAAAAATAAATAAATCTCTCAATGAAAATCTGAAAAGCCCTTAGCTGGTAATACACAATTGATTTAAGAGATAAGGAATTCTCCCGTTATCTTTATAACTGCACAGTATTAGCAGTTTAATCTAAATGCTAAGTGAATGTTTTGAGAGCAGATAGATGTTGAAAATTAAAATACATTAAGTCCCAGTGAGGTGAAAAGCCAATTGTTAATTTCTGCCCACAAAGCTTTGCTTCAGGGAATTGATTTCAGAGCTGAGATGCTGGTTGGTTCATCCAGTCTACCAAAAAGAATGATTTGAGGGGAGTGGTCAGAAGATTGCCTAGCAATACTCAGTTCCTTAAATATGGCACATCTACTCTGCTTCCATTGAGGGTGGCTTCTCTTTCTCTGATCCCTGTGGTTTGCGTTTGGTCTCTTTTAGCATGATTTTGAAGTCAGAGGAGATGTTATCAATGGAAGGAACCACCAAGGTCCAAAGCGAGCAAGAGAATCCCAGGACAGAAAGGTAAAGCCCTCCTTCCCCATGTTGACAGAAATCCCACCACCCCTCTGCATTCCAGGCCCCTTAGTTCATCTTTTAAGGGGTGTTACATACTGCTAGGTGCTTCCATATAGGTTCTTTTTTTTAGTTCTGGGACAACAAGGTAAATAAGTATTATATCTATTTAATGAATGAGGGGACTTAGAGGTTTAGAGAAGTAATTTGGTCCAATCTGGGGTTCAAATCTTAGCTGATAAATGGCAGAGCTGGGATTTGAAACAGATATGAATCTAAGCCTTTGCTCTTTCCACTTTACCATAGTGTCTTTCTCTAAAGTAGTGTGGTAAGTGCTGTAAAGGGGATGTATGCAGTGCTGTCTGTGGATGCATAGAAAAGAAAATGATTGATAATCAATAGCTAATATTTATATAATGTTCACTATATGCCAAGTCTAAATACTCAACATGTTTTAACTGATTAACAATTTTATCGTAACCCTATTAGATATGTACAATAATTATGTCTATTTTATAGATGAGAAAATTGAGGCTCAGAGAGGTGGAGTAAGTTGCTCAAGCTCACACAGCTAGTTGTGAACGCACAACTAGAAGTGGAACCCAGGCAGTCTAGCTCCAGAATATGAGCTCTTTTTTTAAATTATTGATTGATTTTAGAGAGAGAAGAAGGGAGAGAGAACCATTGATTTGTTGTTTGACTCATTTATGCATTCATTGATTGATTCTTATATATGCCCTGACCAGAGATTGAACCCGCAACCTTGGCGTACTGGGACCACACTCTAACCAACTGAGCTACCTGGCCAGAGCCTGGAATCTGAGCTCTTAATGACAATATTATATTTCTTGGAAAATTATAGGTTTCACCAAGGAGAAAAATAGCTGATTCTAACATCTTTGAAAACGAAGGACTAGAACACTCAGGAACACTCAGTGACGTTCCCCAGATCATCCTGTAGCAAGTGATGTAGCCAAAAACTGTGTTCTTCTCTCAGGGAGAAGTCCAGGCAAGATTTCACACCTGCCTGTCAGGCCTGAGCCAGCAGCTATCTTAGGCCCCTGACTGAGTGCTTACGTTCCCAGTCTGCCTTTCTTCCTCTTTCAAGTGTGCACCGCCAGGCATTTTGGAACATCCCCACAAGGAGCACCTTCTGTCCTTTTACAGAACTTGAGGGTGAACCAATAGAGGTGATTTTCCAAAGAAAACTGCTTTGGGAGATGATCACAAATTATCAGTCCCTGGAGCTCTGAACCCCTGGGGTCAGCCCACCCTCATCTTCTTAACCAATCAAGTAACTTCCCAGATGCCAAGAAAAGCTGCTGGCCCTATGTCTGTTTCTGCCTTCACCCCGGGGGAGCTCTGTGAGCCAAACTTTCTTCTTCTTCAAATTAAAAGTAAGAAAGTTTATTTAGAAAGTTACAGAGGTTGTAGAAGTGAGCCAACTGGGCTGTGTAGGTTCAGGAAACAAGTTACAGAAGCAAAATGGGGCGAGGGGGGGCGGGCGCGCAGGGCGCAGTGGGCTTGGAGCTTAGGAGAGAGAAAGGCAAAGGAACTGGCCTGGGGGAGCGGGAAGGGGAGAAGAAAAGTAAAGGGAAAGGCAGGGCTTGCTCCTGAGCGGGGAGAATAGGCCCCAGCCATTTGTTTTTATTCCACTGTATGCCAAGCAGAACTAGCACCAGATTTTTCCCTCCTTCAAAGGAAATTTCAGTGTTTGGGGTTTTTTCCTGCATGCGGGGTGGCAATGATGGGAAGTACCTGATCAAAGTAATGACATTCTGAAGATACAAAAATACCACCATAGTATTTTCCTATGAAAGAGAAATGTATTTGTAGAGGTGAAATTTCAAATTTCTTATCTCATAACTAGACATCCTCTTCGATGAATATCAGGCTGGATGGAAAAAATTCTAATCTTTTGTGCTTTTTACAGCAACATTTGGCTCCAGCTGGCTGCCTGGGGAGAACTTTTTTTTTCCAGTATATTTTTATTTTTATTTTTATTTATTTTTTTAATTTAATAAATCTTTATTGTTCAGATTATTATAATTGTTCCTCTTTTTTCCCCCCATAGCTCCCCTCCACCCGGTTCCCACCCCACCCTTTTCCCTTACCCCCCCTCCACTGTCCTCATCCATAGGTGTACGATTATTCTCCAGTCTCTTCCCACACCCCCCACACCCTTTTCCCCCCGAGAATTGTCAGTCCACTCCCTTTCTATGCCCCTGATTCTATTATATTCACCAGATTATTCTGTTCCTCAGGTTTTTAATTCACTTGATTTTTAGGTTCACTTGTTGATAGATATGTATTTGTTGTTCATAATTTTTATCTTTACTTTTTTCTTCTTCCTCTTTAAGAATACCTTTCAGCATTTCATATAATACTGGTTTGGTGGTGGTGAACTCCTTTAGCTTTTTCTTATCTGTGAAGCTCTTTATCTGCCCTTCAATTCTGAATGATAGCTTTGCTGGGTAGAGTAATCTTGGTTGTAGGTTCTTGCTATTCATCACTTTGAATATTTCTTGCCACTCCCATCTGGCCTGCATAGTTTCTGTTGAGAAATCAGCTGACAGTCGTATGGGTGCTCCCTTGTAGGTAACTAACTGTTTTTCTCTTGCTTTTAAGATTCTCTCTTTGTCTTTTGCTCTTGGCATTTTAATTATGATGTGTCTTGGTGTGGTCCTCTTTGGATTCCTTTTGTTTGGGGTTCTGTGCGCTTCCTGGACTTGTAAGTCTATTTCTTTCAACAGGTGGGGGAAGTTTTCTGTCATTATTTCTTCAAATAGGTTTTCAGTATCTTGCTCTCTCTCTTCTTCTGGCACCCCCATAATTCTGATGTTGGTACGCTTGAAGTTGTCCCAGAGGCTTCTTACACTATCTTCATCTTTTTGGATTTTTTTTTTTTTTGCTTTTTTGGTTGAGTGTTTTTTGGTTCTTTGTATTTCAATTCTTTGACTTGATTTTTGTGTTCCTCTAGTCTGTTTTTGGGTCTCTGTATAATATTTTTTATTTCAGTCAGTGTATGCTTAATTTCTAGTTGGTCCTTTTTCATATCCTCGAGGGTCTTGCTAAATTTATCGGCCTTTTCTAGGATATTCTTGAAAAGCCTTATAACCGTGGTTTTGAATTCTATATCCAGTCGTTTGTTTTCCTCCATTTCTTTCGTTTGTGATCTGTTTCTTTGACGCCGCATTTTCACTGCTTCCCTGAGTTGGTAAGGTAGATTTGTGTGCTAGGTTTCCAATATGGCCCAGTGGGTCTGCCTCCCCAGTTAACCTGAGGTGGACACTTTTGGTGCACCCCTTTGTGGACTGTGTGTACAGCCTTGTTGTAATTAAGTCTTGATTGTTGTTGGTATCACTGGGAAGAATTGACCTCCAGGTCAGTTGGCTGTAAGGATCAGCTGTGTCTATGCTGGGAGAAGTTCGGTGCTGGAGACAGCCTTATAGGATTAGACTTGCCAAATTGCAATAGCCTCTGTGCTCAGCTTGGATGGGGTGGAGTCTCAGTCTTGGCTTCCCGTCAGCCTTGCCCTTGCGCGCACGCGCGCACCTTCAGACCTTTGCCTTCCCCGGCTCCCGAGTCTCCGCCTGAGAGTCCAGACTCCCCCCACAAGAGCGTGGGTCCCCAGGGGCTCGCCTGGAACCAGGGTTCAGTGCAGTCAGAACTGGGGCCCAGTGCAGTCAGGAGCTTCCGACTCCCTTCCACTAGGGAAAGCCTGTGGCAACCTCCGCAGCCTTTGTGCGCACTGGCACGCGCGCGCCTTCAGTCCTCCACCTTCCCTGGCTCCCGAGTCTCCGCCCAAGAGTCCAGATTCCCCCCACAAGAGCATGGGTCCCCAGGGGCTCGCCTGGAACTGGGGTCCAGTGCAGTCAGAACTGGGGCTCAGTGCAGTCAGGAGCCTCTGACTCCCTTCCACTAGGGAAAGCCTGTGGCAACCTCTGCAGCCTTTGTGCGCACTGGCACGCATGTGCCTTCAGACTTCTGCCTTCCCCAGCTCCCGAGTCTCCGCCCGAGAGTCCAGACTCCCCCCGTAAGAGCGTGGGTCCCCAGGGGCTCGCCCGGAACTGGGGTTCAGTGCAGTCAGAACTGGGGTTCAGTGCGGTCGGGGGCTTCCTTCCCCCTTCCGCCAGAGAAAGTCAGCCAGGCACTCAGCCGCCTTTCCTCTCTGCGCGCACAAAGACCCTTTGCCACACCTCCAATTCTCTGTGAGCTTTTCTCTTTCCTTCTAGTTGTAGAATTTTCACTCAGCCAGCTTTCCTGTGGTTCTGGATGGTGTCTGTTCTGTCTTTTAGTTGTAGTTTTGAAATTGTTGTGCGAGGCAGCAGTTTAGGTGCTTACCTATGCCGCTATCTTGGTTTCTCCCTCTGTCTCATTATTTCTTCAAATAGGTTTTCAGTATCTTGCTCTCTCTCTTCTTCTGGCACCCCCATAATTCGGATGTTAGTACGCTTGAAGTTGTCCCAGAGGCTTCTTACACTATCTTCATCTTTTTGGATTCTTTTTTCTTTTTGCTTTTCCGGTTGAGTGTTTTTTGCTTCTTTGTATTTCAAATCTTTGACTTGATTCTTGTGATCCTCTAGTCTGCTGTTGGATCTCTGTATAATATTTTTTATTTCAGTCAGTGTATGCTTAATTTCTAGTTGGTCCTTTTTCATATCCTCAAGGGTCTTGCTAAATTTATCGGCCTTTTCTAGAAAATTCTTGGAAAACCTTATAAACGTGGTTTTGAACTCTATATCCAGTCGTTTGCTTTCCTCCATTTCTTTCATTTGTGATCTGTTTGTCTCCGCATTTTGGCTGCTTCCCTGAGTTGATAGAGTGGCTTTGTGTGCTAGGTGTCCTATAGGGCGCAGTGGCTCAGCCTCCCCAGTTACCTGAGGTGGACACTCTTGATGCACCCCTTTGTGGGCTGTGTGCACAGTCTTGTTGTAGTTAAGCCTTGATTGTTGTTGGTATCACTGGGAGGAATTGACCTCCAGGCCAATTGGCTGTGAGGATCAGCTGTGTCTACGCTGGGAGAACTTCAGTGCTGGAGACACCCTTATGAGACAAGCCTTGCAAAAGCCTCTGTGCTCAGCTTGGATGCGGCGGAGTCTCAGGGCGGAGCAGACAGCATTGGTTTCCCGTCAGACCTGCCCTAATAGGCCCCTGTGTCTCAGTGTCCCGTGGTAATCGCTGCAGGCACCTCTGAAAGAAAGCCGCCCTCGAGTTCCGCCTGCTGCCAGACAGTCCAGTTTCTCCCCAAATGAGTCTGGGTCCCCAGAGTCTCGCCTGGAACTGGAGTTCAGTGCAGTCGGGAGCTTTTGTCTCCCTCCCACTTGAGAAAGCCAGCCACATACTCAGTTGCCTGCCCTCTCCGTGCGCACGACTCGGTACCTCTGCCTTCCACAGTTCCTCTGAGTCTCAGTGTGCTTTTCTCTTTCCTGACAGTCCAGTTTCACCCCGTATGAGTCTGGGTCCCCAGAGTCTCGCCCAGAACTGGAGTTCAGCGTAGTTGGGAGCTTTTGTCTCCCTCCCGCTTGAGAAAGCCAGCCGCGCACTCAGTTGCCAGTCCTCTCCACGCGCGCGTCTCAGTACCTCTGCCTCCTGCAGCTCCTCTGAGTCTCAGTGTGCTTTTCTCTTCCCTTCTAGTTGTAGAATTTCCGCTCAGCCAGCCTTCCTGTGGTTCTGGATGATGTCTGTTTTGTCTTTTAGTTGTAGTTTTGAAATTGTTGTGTGAGGCAGCAGCTTAGGTGTTTACCTGTGCCGCTATCTTGGTTTCTCCCGCCGGGCTTTTTTTTTCCAGTATATTTTTATTGATTTCGGAGCAGGAGAGAGAGATAGAAACATCATTGATGAGAGAGAATCATTGATTGGCTGCCTCCTACACACCCCACACTGGGGATTGAGCCCACAACCTAGGCATATGTCCTGACCAAGAATCGAACTGTGACCTCCTGGTTCACAGGTTGGCGTTCACAGATGCTGGAGACCAGAAGAAAGTCAGGAGAAAAGGAGCATGTACATATAAAATAAACATAGCCCTCTCTGCCAATCAGAGTTATAGTTAGTACTGATGTACCAAGTTTGGATAAACATCAAATATCAACTATTAGCTGAATTTCTATCCATTAAACATGCCCCTTCCACTCTCCCTAAAAAAATGACCTCGGGCGAGGATCAACAACAAAACAAACAAAAAAAGTCTAAAATCCAACAGTTTTCTGGACATTGGATTGATTGTCTCTGAAAGTAGCAGCAGAAATCGTCTGGTGGTAAAGAAAAGAAAAAAGATGCCCAGCCGGCATGGTTCAGTGGTTGAGTGTCGACCTATGAACCAGGAGGTCATGGTTTAATTCCCAGTCAGGGCACATGTCCAGGCTGTAGGCTCGATCCCCAGTGTGGAACGTGTGGGAGGCAGCCGATAAATGATTCTCTCTGATCATTGAGTTTCTATCTCCCCCTCTCCATTCCTCTCTGAAATCAATAAAAATATATTTAAGGGGGGGGTGGAAAGGAAAGGAAAAGAAAAATGAAAGTTCTTAGAGAGTCTCTTTATGTTGTTTTTTATAAAACCCATACTCTTGTAACTAGTGTTTCTTTCTCTATTCCTCTGTTCCTCTCTTCTCCCAGATCTTCAAGGGCCTAGAAATCTGTTGCTATGGGCCCTTTACCAACATGCCCACAGGTAAGAGACTGGGGGGACTACAGGGTCCAGCACCAGCCTTTCCGGTACATAGTTATAGGAGGGGTCCTCTTATGGGGGTTCCTCAGATTGGTGAGAGGTTAGTCTATTTATCACCTGTCAGACAAAACTGCACTTAAATGTTACCCTGTGACAAACAAAAGAAAACCTAGCCCTGAGCCCCTTCTCAAGAGCTTGAAGGCAGTGAGGAATTAACATCTGTGCTCAGATGGGTTAGAGCTGCTCTTAGTGCCTTTTGGTCTAAGAAAGAGGGAGAAATAAATTAGGGAGAGCGTTCTACTCTCCCTAAATCATCTTCATTTGATGATAAAGAAAGCACAGCAGCTGCATAAGCCCTCTCCCATACAAGCTCAGAGCAGGGGAAGACTTGATGAACATTTTCTAATTAATTTGACCCTGATGTGATGTGATGTTTTAGTGCTGTGGGGCTCAACTCTGGAGTTGTGCAGTACGGAAGCCCTGGTGTATGTATAGATTTGGTTTGTTGTCTTTTTCTTTTTTAAATCCTCACCTGAGGATATTTTTCCCATTGCTTTTCAGAGAGTGGAAGGGAGGGAAGGAGTAGGAGGAAGAGAGAGAAAGAAAGATCAATGTGAGAGAGACACATCGATTAGTTGCCTCCTCCCCCCTCCCACCCTCCCCCTCCCTCAGCCCCCCGACTAGGGGCAGGGAGTGAACCCATGACCCTTGGTATGTAGTAAAATGCTCTAACCACTAAGAAACATTGGCCAGGGCTGGTTCATTCTTTTCTTAATAAAGGCTACCTACCTTTACATCTGTGCTCACCTCTGTCCCAGGATCAAGTTCCTTTGCTTCTCAGAAGACGGCCTTAGCATGTGGTCAGGGATAGACGAGTGGCAGCAAGAGAGCCTGGCAAAGTAATTTTGCTTATGTCTTCTTTATTGGTTATTGATTGGATTTTTATGAAATTTCAACATGCCACACATGGATTTCTCAGTGTTTTTGTACTTTAGTATAATGAAAACCAGGGCCTCTAGCAGGTATCATTTTAGAAGTGAGTCAGTTGACCTCGGTATGACAGAGAGGAGCACCTTAACCATCCCCAGAAATGGGTTGATAGAAAAAAGCACCCAGAGGGGCCCAGGAGCCACCGATTGGTCAATTCTACTAATTTTTCAGGTACAGGTACAACCTCTTCTGATTTTTATTCTCTTGAGTGTGTTGACACCAGCTCAGCATGTAGCCTTTCCCTGCTGATGTGCTGAGTCTCTATCCGGGGTGATAAGTTTTTTATTGACTTTTTACAAAGAGGAAGGGAGAGGGAGAGAGAGTTAGAAACGTCGATGAGAGAGAAACACTAATCAGCTGCCTCCTGCCCGCAACCAAGATACATGCCCTTGACCGGAATCGAACCCGGGACCCTTGAGTCCGCAGGCAGACGCTCTATCCACTGAGCCAAACTGGCCAGGGCTGTTTTATTTTGTTTTAATTATCTTCCCATATCTTGACATTTACAGTAATTACCACCGAGTATGGTGCTCTCTGTGGCCCTGATTATCAATTACCAACACAGAATTAGGCAAGGAGGGAGAGAAGACGGGTGGATGTTTTTTCACAGTATCCTACCTGCAACTTAGCAAATTAATGAAAATTAGATTTTTTTTCTTGTGTTTTATTTGAGAGACTGATAAAACTTATCTACCAAGTGGCCTTATTGGGACTGATAACCAGAGTAAATAGCAAATCAGTGGCAAATTAACTTAGAATCCATTCCCCTCTAGTTTCAGGCCTTTCTGTTCCTTTGGAGTAAAGAGACAGGGACTCCCACTGAGAACCTTGCTATAAGCCTTCATTCACAGGAGTATGGGGTAAGGGAGCCCAGGTTAAACATGTAGATTACTGTAGTGATTTTCTGTCTGAATGCCTATTTAGATCAACTAGAGTGGATGGTGCAGCTTTGTGGGGCTTCTGTGGTGAAGGAGCCTTCATTATTCACCCTCGGCGAGGTAAGCATTTGGTGCCCTGTCGGGGGGGCGGGGGGACACAATATTCTATCTGGTGATGGAGCAAGACAGCACCCATCAATCCCTATGAACTACCCCTCCACACCCCAGTGTAGCCTGAGAGGTCTCTCTTTTTTTTTTTTTTTTTAATATATTTTATTGATTTTTTACAGAGAGGAAGAGAGAGGGATAGAGAGTTAGAAACATCATCAATGAGAGGGAGACATCGATCAGCTGCCTCCTGCACGCCCCCTACTGGGGATGTGCCCGCAACCCAGGTACATGCCCTTGACCGGAATCGAACCTGGGACCCTTCAGTCCGCAGGCCGACGCTCTATCCACTGAGCCAAACCGGTTAGGGCCTGAGAGGTCTCTCTTAACCCAAGCCTTCTCTGAGCACGTGTGTGTTTCAGAAAACTCCATCTGTAAGGGAGGAGTGAGGACCTGAGAGCTCTAAGTATTTAATATACTGAGGGAAGGCTCTTTTCCTCTAATCCTTCCTTTTTGCCATGTGCCCTTCCTCCTCCTTTGTGTGGTTGCTTCATCACACCATCAAGAAATGGTGAAGTGACTATTCCCAAAGTCCTGTTCTGATACCCTCAATGTTTCCTTCCTGGGGATGCAGGGCACTCACCCAATTGTGGTCATGCAGCCGGATGCCTGGACAGACGACAGTGGCTTCCGTGGTAAGTCTTAACTGTAAGCCTTCATCCAGACGAGTGTGGAGTAGAGGGCCCAGGTTAAGTGTGCAGATTACTATGGTGATTTTAGGTCTGATTGTCCTGTTTAGATTAACTGGAGTGAATGGTGCCCCTGTTTGGGGCTTCAGAAGGCCACAAGCATGTGCCTGTGAGATGAGTTTGGTTCACCACCGGTTACCCAGTGCTTAAGTAACACAGCGCTCAGTGCGTTCGAGGGGCTTATATTTGTTGAATGAATGGCTAAAATGTCCTTTTAAAACCTTTTTGTTGTTTATTTTACATTACAAAAGTAATGCATGAACTATTTCCATTGAGGGGTTAAATATGAATGTTCATCACATGAAATAAAAATGAACACAAACAATAAAAGAATCCCAGTAATCCCGCCACTTGGAGATGATCACCGTAAAATTCTTTCAGGCATGTGTATATGTCTATACATACATTTTACACGAATGTGATCATGCTCATATTGTGTTGCTTTTCACTTAAGATACTGCAAATGTTTTCCCATCATTAAATTGCAATGCTATTTAACAGATTGGGGCTCATGTTAATAAAGTTGTTAAAGCTGTAGGCTTTCACCAGCTGTCACTCCTCAGGCTGCTGAATAAGGTCTTATGTCCTAAACCTAAAGCATTACTTACAATCAACACTTTTGCTTCTTCCTGAGTAACCCTAAGAACTCATACAACCAGGTGCCCAGAATAGATTTAACTACAGTCTGGTCTGGGGAAATGTGAATTGACACTAATCTCTACTTGTGTTCTCTGTCCTCAGTGATTGGGCAGATGTGTGAGGTACCTATGGTAACCCGAGAGTGGGTATTGGACAGCGTAGCCCTCTACCAGTGCCAGGAGCTGGACACCTACCTAATACCCCAGGGTCCTGGAGCTGCTGCTGATTCCTGCCAACCATGTGTAGAGCCTGTCTCCACAGGACCCCAAGAATAAGCTTAAGAAATGGCCTTTTCCCAGGCCCTGGGAGCTCCTCTTTAGACCTTCCACTGTCCTGGTTACTAAATGTTTTATGTACATCGACCTGAAAAGAACTTCTGGCTGTGTAAGGGTCCCTTAAAGATTTTCTGTTCCAAGTCTCCCTTTGAAATCTGCCATGAGCACAAAATTGTGGTAATTTTTCACCTGAAAAGAATTTTAAACGCCACCAGTTGAGCAAGATGCTGATTCATTATTTATCAGCCCTATTCCTTGTACCGGGGCTGTCGGCTTAGAGCTGGTGGCACAGAGTAGCTGGGCTCAGGAGAATAGATGGTTTCCCTGAATTTGTTTCTCTAAAACCCTGTGTTCGTAAAAAGACCAAGGGTCAAACTCTTAAATGGGAGGGAGGTGAGCACTTAGGGATCTGTGATGCAACTTAAAATCAGAACAGTCCTTAGGCAGCTCTTAAATGTTGGAGTGGGGTATTGGGAAGGGAATTCAGAGGCAGGTAATAGATATAAATATGAAACTTGATGATTAATTAGAAAGAGGCGTCACGCTGACCCTGGTCTCCAAAAGTCTGGGTGAGAACTGTGTTCAAAGAGAGTCTTCTAATTCCCTGTTGGCAATAAATAAAATGTTTATTGTTGTAGCTCTGATATGTAACCCATTCCTCTTGAAATATAAGATCCCTGATATGAATATTTCATGTCTGTAAAATGACGGATCCCACCAGAAAAGGAGCTGTTGCTTTCCTTGAGGTAATTTTTTTTCTTTTGCTCCCTATTGTTGAACTGTACAGCTTCATAAATAATTTTGTTTGCTGGAGGAAGAGAAAGTGTTTTTCATAAACTCATTATCTGGGACTGTTTCTAGCTGTTGGAAGGACTATGTCTTCCTTAGCCCCACAGTGTGTGGGGGCAGTGCAGACTTGATTGTACAAAATACGTTTGTCAATGTTGTACTATTCACCTTCAAATAAAGTTGATAGCAAACACTTCCACACGTATGACTGTCCTTTATGCTCATGCCTGCAGACTTCTCAGAGCCTTTTCACTGTACTATAGTAACACCCACTTACTATCTCAGTCCTGTGGGTCAGAAGTCCAAATTGGCTCAACTGGTTTCTTTGTTTCGGGTTTCACAAGGCCAAAATCAAGGTGTCCGCAACGCTGTGTTCCTTTCTAGAGGCTTTGGGGGATGAATCCACTTCCAAGCTCTTTTCATGTTGTTGGCCAGATTGTTCCTTGCAGCTGTAGGATCTCTGTTTCCTTGCTGGCTGTTGGCCAGTGGTCATCCCTATCTTCCACAGGCTACCCACACTCCTAGGCTTATGACCCACCCTCAAAACCAGCCATGGCTGGTCAAGTCTCTCACAGTTGGACTCTCTCTGACTTATCTCTATTAACTCCTGCCAGAGAATTTGTTTTTTAAGGGCTCAAGTGATTAGATTGTGCCTACCAAGAAGTCCAGAGTGATCTCCCTATCTTATGGTCCAAAACCTTAATTACAGCTGCAGAGCCCCTTAAGAGTTGTTTGATTAAATAGCCAGGGGCCAGAAATCTAGGAAGGACATCTTTAGAATTCTGACAACCACTCCTATTTAACATGTTTAATCCATAGATAATAGTCTGTGTCATCATTTCTTGGTCTTTACACTGCCGTAGATTGGAATCCTCTTTGAGGCAAAGAATGAAAATCCTCACACAATTCAGTGCTGCCATATTTGTAAGGAGGGTGGGTGGGTAAAGGAAGAGTAGAGAAAATGGAACTAACTGCCATTGTTACATTTTTATTGCATTCAGTCTTCACCACAGCTCTATGAAGTGGGTATTTGTCACCTCATCTGAAGAATGGGAACGGAAAGATTTTGCTCAAAGTTTGCACGGCTAGTAAATGACAACTTGGAGACCTGAACCCATGCCCTTTCTATCCCATCATTCAGCTTTCCATATGTATCAGTCACTGACCCAGGTCAGAAGGCATCGCTTCAAGATTCAAGGAAATCTGGGGAGAATAGTGGGTTGTGAGGGGAACTAGCACTCTAGCTTCTTTTATGGGCGTGGTGGGAGGCAGTAGAAGGTTCCTGTCTCCAAGACACAGCTCTGCTTGGGAAAGCAGCCCTAGGCAAAGGGACTTGCCAGATTAGATCATGGCTACTCCTGTTTCCGCTCCCATCCAGCCTCCCAGTTTATGATTGCTCATCTTTCAGTTGTCAAAGCCTTCCAGTTCAGCTTTGCCTACAGCACAACCTCTCAGGGGCCCATGCCAGCTCCCTGTCTACCTGCCAGGGAGTCCTGGGTTCTCAGTGTTAGCAGGAAAGACAGGCAGGAAGCAAGTGCTACACACCCAGTCTTTAGTCAAAAGTGTTTCATTTACAGGGACAAGTCATGGCTTACTGGACTCTTAGAGTGAGCCAGGCCTCAGCCTGCTGCCCCATCACTGATGAGTTAATAGGAAAAGCAGTGTCTATCTAGGACAGCCTGCCTTCCCAGGAATCCTGGGTGGAAGCAGAGATGGCTCAGACACATTAAGATGTTGTCTATAATTGTCTCCCAGTCTCCCAACAATTGTCCACCCCATCTGTTTTTTGAGCTCTGTAACCTTTTCCTGGAAGTCAACTTCTGACCCTGCCTCATGATGCTTGGCTGGGTCTGAGTTTTCTCTGATGAGAAAGTAAATCTACTTGTTCCTTTCACCTCTGGCTTTAAGACGCCCTCCCACTTTTCCATCCCACAATCGTTAGCCCTTTCTGGGCAAAGTAGCGTTTTGGGAATTGGTTCCTGTACTGCCTTTATCTCATTTCACAAAATGAACTTCTGCAAAGGAGTTGGAAAGGAAGAAGAGGAGGGATTATCATGCAGGCGCAGGGAGGGGCCTAGAGAAGAGCTTGGTAGATTATCTCCCTCCTAAAAAAAAATGCAGCCGGAATCACCAACAAAGTATGGGCTCAAAAACATGCAGGAGAAAAAGAAAGGAATCAGTGTTGGGGTGGTTGGAGCGGAAGGAGCCAAGCTGCCCAGAATGTATCCTATGAAGGCTGCAAGGAGCAGATAAGGGCAGCCCCAGAGGCAGCGGCAGAGAGAGCAGGGTGAGGGGACTGCAAATACCCACAGAAACCAAGAGAGAAGGGGCTTGCTTGCTAGCCAGACACCCTGGGAGCTTGCTTATCAAAACCTGTAAAATGGCTGAGCCAGAGGCCCCTTTACCGTACTTCAGTGATGTTTAGCTTCCTCAAACAGCCTATAAATCTGCCCATAACAAGGAGAAAATTAATGAAATGAATCTGGGCAAATAGATCATTAAGGAGAACTGGAGACAGCCAGGTCCTTTGGGGAGTGCAAAGGGAGCTGATCCTGTCTCCAGGCCAGAGGAACTGGAGTCCTCGTTTCTGGGACCTACAATGATAAAGCCCATTAATATGCAGTTTAGTGGAGTGATTCTCAAACCATGGCCCCCTGATGGGAAAAGGGGGTAGGTAACAAAATCATCTAGCAACTTGTTAGCTATGCAAATCCTGGTGCCTCACTCTAGAAACAGTGGGACCCAGCAATCTGCTTCTGAAGCTAGCTCAAGTTTGAGAACCACTAGCTTAGTGAAAGGGGCTGCTAATTAGTATAAAGTGTTACCTATGGTCTAACTTTGTCTCCGTACGAGATGAATCTTAGGGCTGTTGAAAAAAACAACAACTAAGGTTGCCCTGGCCTGGTAGCTAGCTCATTTGGTTAGAGCAGTGGTCGGCAAACTCATTAGTTAACAGAGTGGCAAACGGCAGCTCGTGAGCCGCAGTTTGCCGACCACTGGGTTAGAGCATCTTCCAGATATGCCAACGTGGCAGGTTCAATCCCAGTCAGGGCACATGTAGAAACCAACCAATGAACGCATAAATAAGTGGAACAATAAATATCTCTCTCTTCCTCTCTCCAATCAACTTAAAGAGAGAAAGAAAAACTAAGGTTTTAAGGGGTTAGGATAGTTCTTATCTACAAGGTTGCAGCAGCTGACTTCAGTTGACTCCAAAATGGCCCTTTAAACAAATGCAAAGCGAAGGACAAAGGTTAAATTATATTAGCAACCTAGGAGCAGACTGCTTTAAAAGAAACAGCTAGAGGTTTAGGAGGTTTTATTAATATTTAAATTGCAGTGAAACCACAGCTGCAGCCTTTGACTCCAGCACAGAAATATGCAAATACAGCTTTCTAAAGAAAAGAATCTCAGACAGTCCTCAAGGTAACAAGAACAAATAAAACAAATGATTTTGTAATTTATTTTTATTGACTGATGAAGAGCAAGGCGCAGACAGCCTGCCCAGTGAGTCTGCTGCCCTTGGGCTCTCTGAGAGAAGAGAAAGGCGGGCCTAGAGGAAGAAAGGTAGGCTGGGCTGCAGACTGGTGACAGGAAAGACCCAAATTGGACAAAACAGGAGGCAGATGGGAGAAGACTGAATTAAAAGGGAAGGAAAATGGAGACTCAACCCTGAGTTCTGAGGACCATCTGATCTTGCTGGCTCTCAGGAAAACGATAATAATAATCATTAATGACTGTCATTTGCCTCCCTCCTACTAAGGGCCATGCCTTATTCCCAACATACAAAGGAGGAAAATGATGCCTTCAGAGGTCAAGCAACTTGCCCAAGATCACACAGTAAAAGGAGGTAGCAAAGCCTTGATTCAAACAAAGATTCGTGTGAAGCTAAATTGTACTGGGAACCAGCTGTAGGAGATGGTGAAGGTGAATAACAGTAAGGTCAATGATTGAGGGGAGAATCTGTGCCCATTTCTGGGGTAGCTTGTGTGTGTATATGTGTGCATACTAGGGTTGTGGAAGGCAGAAAAAATCCATTTCTGGCCTTCAAATTGCTTGCTATTCCAGGGGTGAGGTAAGAAAGCTACAGAAAACCTTTGCAGAATTGTGCCTTCTGGTGCAAAAGCCCTTTGTGGGATGTGTGGTGGGGTCAGGCTCTGCCTGCTATGGGGGAACCTCTGGGTAAAGCATCTCAAGCTGGCCCTTGGAACCTATGAAGGATTTGACCAGGTGGAAAGGAAGCCAGGAGATTTCAGAAGGCCCAGGTAAGAACCCCAGCTGCCAGAATTGGGAGAAGGAATACCTGATCCAGAAAGAGAAGAGATAGAAGAGTCTTCTAAGGATACATTTCTCTGAGCCACTCACCCAGTCTCCCCAGACTTTCTGTCCCAAGCCCAAACCCAACCTCTCCAGTACCCAACCTCTCCATGGTTCGCTTGCTGATCCCTTTCAGGCACCCTGACCAACAAATATGGGGATCCACAGATTTTGCTCACCTCTATCCTATACTGAGCCAGTTCTGTTCTGCCATCTCTGCAGGCCCACATCCTGCCCTCCCCCACCTTCTCTATAGAGTCTTCCCAGGTCTTCTAGGCCAGAATCTCCCCCACTGAGAACACTCAGTTTTGCTTTATTTATGATACTTTCTCTTTTCAGTAGGTTATTTCTTTATTTGACTGGATTCTAGAAGGTCCTTATGGGCAAGATTAATATCACTTTATCTTTTGTTGTTGTTAATACTCACCTGAGGATATTTTTTCCATTGATATTTTTAGAGAGAATGGAAGAGGGGAGTGAGAGATAAAGAGCAGAGAGAGAGAGAGATTGGTTGCCTCCTGCGCGCATCCTGACGGGCCAGGGATCGAACCTGCAACCCAGGTATGAGCCCTTGACTGGGAATCAAACTCGAAACCCTCGGGTGCACAGGCTGATGCTCTAACCACTGAGCAATGCAGGCCAGGGCAATATCACTTTATCTTTGCTGTAATCCAGCTGTGTGTCTGGCAGCTTCCTTGTTAGGTACCCAATGAGTATGTGCTAAAGGAGTAAGTTCAAGGATGAATGAATGGTCTCACTGAATGAATGGTTTATCCAACTACTGGCCTCACCCTCAAAAACTTTGGTCCCTGATAAACTATCCATATTCTGCCACTGGGAGTACTAATTCCCTTTAATCTCCCCCACTCCTTTTTCTAGGACCCCGATTTACTCCAAACACAATATGAGGGATCTAAATATCCAAAATTCACTCTCCCTCTTCTCAGCCCACACCTACAGATCTCCTCCTCAATTCTCTTTTGCCAGTCACGAAGCCCACCCCCTTTGTGATTAACCAAAACAACACCAGGACTGAGAACATCCGTTTCCCCGATCCATGCATCCTCTAGCCAGGCCACCTCCAGGCTGGTTACTCAAGACAGATAAACTGCTGCCGCCATCACTACAGAAATAACTATGTTCATGATAATCTCTTTGCAAGTTCAAAGCACTGGCACAACCATTATTTCTCTCTCCTCACTTGTTCCCGGGGAGATGGCTACAGTGAAGATGGTTATCCCCACTTTATGGGTGATGAAACTAAGGGCCAGGGCCTTGCCAAAGGTCACTCAGTGAATTGGTGGCAGACCTGGAGCTAACCCGCGGAGACGTCCCTATTCATTAGGCCACAGATGGGAACACCCTCATTATTTTGTCTGGACTGTGTTTGTCTGGGAGAGAGGGAGTGTGGACTCCATGGAGCAGGAGCAGGGACTGGAGAAGATAAAAGAAAGTTTGTGAAGCTGTGAAGTTTTCTCTCTGCAATGCTGCAGCAGTTGGCACTGGTTAGTTCCTGAAGAGATTTTTTAAAAACGTTACCACATGTCCTAGATTAGAGAAGGGGGGAAAGGTGAATCTGAAGGTAATAGACACACAGGTATGCAGATGTTTGCCACCTTCTCTTGAAGACAACACAAAACCAAATGGTGTATATTAACAAGAGAAACGAAAACTACAGCTTGTATGGGTCTTCCCAGCTGTTTGGACTCTGGAATAAACTGCTGCCAAGTAGGTAGACAATCTTCCCTGGTAAGACCTGTCCCTGGGGCCTGGTGAGGGAAGGGCTCTCCTGGAGGCACGGGGGCTTTGAGGGCTGTTTTGGGGCCCTCCACAGCTGCCAAAGTGGGATCATCCCCAAGCTCACAGAGGCTCTGAAAGTCATGGAAAGCAAGATCTGGTTTCTAACCAAATGCCAGAAAAATAATAATTTTTAAATCTCCATAGGAATTCAAGAGGCCATTTTCTTTTTCTTTTTTTAAAATATATTTTATTGCCCTAGCTGGTTTGGCTCGGTGGATAGAGCGTTGGCCTGTGAACTGAAGGGTCCCAGGTTCGATTCCGGTCAAGGGCATGTACCTTGGTTGCGGGCACATCCCCAGTAGGGGGCGTGCAGGAGGCAGCTGATGGATGTTTCTCTCGCATCGATGTTTCTAACTCTCTATCCTTCTCCCTTCCTCTCTGTAAAAAAATCAATAAAAATATATTTAAAAAATATATATATATATATTTTATTGATTTTTTACAGAGAGGAAGGGAGAGGGATAGAGAGAAACATCGATGAGAGAGAAACATCGATCAGCTGCCTCCTGCACACCTCCTACTGGGGATGTGCCCACAACCAAGGTACATGCCCTTGACCGGAATCGAACCTGGGACCCTTCAGTCCTCAGGCCGATGCTCTATCCACTGAGCCAAACCGGTTAGGGCAAGAGGCCATTTTCTAAAGACATTGCCCCAGGGCTGTACTGGGGAAGGTAGTGATGGTCTTGCCCTTCCCACCAAAGCCCTAGCCTTCTCCCCTGGCTCCATTCTAAAGTTCAGGGCTTGTCCCCTTCACCCCACCCTACCAGCCCTGGACTTTTATCCAATACCAGCCTCCATTATTCCTTGACCCTTGGCTGAGGCCTCAGCAGCTTCCCTGTACCACTGCCTGGAGGCTAAGCGAGTACCGAGATGGGCAGAGGGGAGGGACACCTGAGCCCAGAGAGGTAGGTGCTGTTGCTTATGCCACCCTATGAACTGTCACAGAATTGTACACCTTAAAATGGCTAATCATACGTTATGTCAGTGGTCGGCAAACTGCGGCTCGCGAGCCACATGCGGCTCTTTGGCCCCTTGAGTGTGGCTCTTCCACAAAATACCACGGCCTGGGTGAGTCTATTTTGAAGAAGTGGCATTAGAAGAAGTTTAAGTTAAAAAAATTTGGCTCTCAAAAGAAATTTCAGTCGTTGTACTGTTGATATTTGGCTCTGTTGACTAATGAGTTTGCCGACCACTGCGTTATGTGAATTTCACCTCAATTGAAAACAAGAACTGAGCTGCCCTGAGAGGGGAGAGAGAAGCTGGGCCTCTGAGGGCTGCGAGGGTTGAGACTCCTTGCAGGGAGTGGCAATGAGTGACAATGGGAAGGGCCTCCCCCCTCTTCCTCCAGGACCAGATGGGAACTGGGGCTGGGCAGAAAAGTCCAACTGGGGCAGCGCTGGGATCTGGGCAGAAGAGAGTTATTCAGTGAAAAGCGAGGAGGCTGCAGCCGCCGCTCATTTGCATCATAAGTGATTGGTTTTCCCTGCTCGTCCCTCATTAAGACACAATGGACAGTTGTTTGCTGGCGCAGCAGATCCATTTACCAAGGGGAAGAAGAGACAGAGCAAGAGCGATGGGCCATAGTGGGGAGGTGGCAAGCCCACCTTCCCTCCCTTATGCTCCCCAGGCCACTGGGACGCGCACACAATAAGAAGGGACCTTAGAGAGCAAACCAACCCCATCCTTTTACAGATAAGGAGACTAAGATGCTAAAAGGGGGTGAGACTGCTAAGGTCCAACAGCGAGTTCATGGCTGACCTGGGGCTTCTAGAGTCTACAGTCTAGATTCTAGACTCATTCTGGGCTTCATTCCACTTGGCTGCAATACCTACGCCATTGCCAGCGGGCTCGGGGTTCTTTATCTCTGTGGTTTCTTTCCTTCTACTCCAGGCCTTGGTTTCTACCAGTTTTCTTTCCTGTGGCCATCTCATCGCTTCTTTCTCTGTTCCTGCCCCTCTATCGTTTCCTCGGTTTCCAGGAAGCCAGGATAATTACTGAGCTTCTAATTAACCTCTGCCCTAACAAGGGTGGGTCTGGCAGGAGAGGCAGCCATTTTGAAACTGTCTTGGGGTGTTTGGGGGGATAGGTGGGGAGAGGACAAATATGTGTCGTGACACTGTCTCATTTCATCCTTCCCATCTTGCAAGGTAGGTAGGTATTCTTAGCGACAAGGACAGTGAGAGTCTCAGAGAGGCTGGGTAACTTGCCCTAGAGCACCCTGTTGGTAAGTGGTAGCTGTCTGACTCCCAAACCTCTGTTTTCCACCTCACACCCTGGCACAGGAGATAAAGCAGGGTAAGTAAGAGGCCTGCAGATGCCAGGCTCAGGGGAGCCACAACCTCTCTGAAGGAGGCCCTGCTTTGTTGCTCCCCCCTCCCCCCAGGCAGTGCCTGCCTCCCCCCACCCCCTTTTCCTCTGGTCCCCACCTTCCTCTGGGCCCCTTCTGCACAGTGGTGAAATCTCACAAATGCATGCTTATGCCCCTGGGGGGCTGGGGAGATGGCAATCAAGTGGGAGAAACCTGACAAACCCAGACCTCGGAGGTCTCCCTCCTGCTGACACCCCCTCCCAGTTCCCTGTCTGCCCCTCCCCTCTGTGGGTCAAGCTTGCCAGCATCTGCGTCTGTCTCATTGTGCTCTGGGGGAAAGGGAGAGCCGGGGGTGAGTGGGTGTCTATGTGCATGAACATAAGGCCTCCGGGTTCATTCTGACACTGAATGAAAAACTCACCAATTATTCGTCCAATCTCATTAATATGCAGACAGACATCTGTTATTTAGGAGTCAACAGCAGAGGCATTTTCTTGGGGGGAGGAGCACTTATGTACATGTCCCTCTTGTCTCTCTAGCTCCTGGGAAGTAGCTGCTTGGGAATCACCCCACCGCCTGGAGCTGGAGCCTCCCCCTCTCTGACCCTCACCCCCAACCTTCAGGAGAAGGAGTAGGGGATTGACTAGAGACATGGATAGAGACCTGGGAACCCAGCAGGGGGAAGGCGGGAGAGGGGCTGCTGTGTGTAGAAGAAAATCTTCTGTTAGGAGAGAGGCAGGGGGGTTACCACAGAAGAGCTGAACCCCTTTCCTGGGGAAGAGTGTGTGGAGTTGGTGGAGAGAGCTGTGCCAGGATTGCTGGTGTCCACTGGCAACCTCGGACATGACCTCTTCCTCCTACCTCCCTCAGCCTTCAGGATCAATCTGAGTATATCTGGGGTGGGGTCACCATGGTAACCTGGAGTCCTCACCCAGAGACTTCAGAATAGGTAATGGGAAGAGTTTAGAAAAATGAGGACCAAAAGACCTCAGCTTTCAGAGTTATTATAGGGTCTCTCTAGTCCTTAGGATACGTGTGAGAGCAAGACACAGCCACCTCCCCTTCCTGGGTTTTGGCCTTCCTCCAGCCTTTGAATCCCTAGCACAGGAAGCCCCTCTAAGAAGCCATTCTTGATTCCCTCAGGCCCAGCTCAGAAGCACGGGGTGACTACATTGTAAAGAATAAAGGTTGAGCCCTAACTGGTTTGGCTCAGTGGATAGAGCATCGGCCTACAGACTGAAGGGTCAGGATCTGTTCTGGTCAAAGGCATGTACCTCGGTTGCAGGCTCCTCCCCAGCCTGGGCCCTGGTCAGGGCTTGTGTGGGAGGCAACCAATCGATGAATTTCTCTCATATCAATATTTCTCTCTGTCTCTCCCTCTCTCTTCCACTCTCTGCAAAAATCAATGGAAAAATATCTTCAGGTGAGGATTAACCAAAAATAAATAAATAAATAAATAAATAAATAAATAAATAAATAAATAAAGGTTGACATAGCTCAGCCATCTTTAAAGGGTCAAACAGCTTTTCTACATCCTTTCTCTGAATCTTCCTCATCAACACGAGGTCGATGTGGTGACCAGCTCCCCTTTTCCAGGTGTGAAAACTGAGGTTCAGACAGGTGCAGGGCCTTACCAAAGGCTCCCTAGGGAGGAAGGGGAAGAGCTGGGGCCCAGGCTCTTGAACCTCTGCCTCCAATCTTAAGCTCTTCACATGACTGTCCCTGCTGGGAAGGCTGGAGTCACAAGGAGATGACCCTCTAGCAGGTGAAGCATTTCAGGGTTAGACCAAGTCCCTGCCCCTGCCCCTGCCCCTGCCCCTACCTCTACCTCTACCCCTGCCCCTGCCCTGCCCCTGCCCCGCCCCTGCCCTTCCTTTCCCCTCCTCCCTCCTGGGCAGGCTGATTGCTGAGGTTAAGAAACACTGGAAGCATCACAGTGATTAGTAGTTTATTTCATTAAATGATTAACGAGGCTACATTGCTTCCCAAAGGGGTGTCTAATTTGTGGGGGAAACAGCTGCAGAGATGGAAGCTGAGTCTGACTCCTGCAACTGAGATGGGAGGGTGGGGGTGGGAGTTAGGTTCCCTCCCTCCAGCCTGCAGGGGGCTTTGAGGATCAAGAATAAGCCCCCTACCCTCCTCCCACCTATTGGGCTCCTTAGTCCAGAGGTGCAGCCCCTCCAGGAAATAAAATGTCTGGCAACCCAGACCTGCAGAGGGGACCAAAATCTGTTGCCAGTGGTATTGGAAATGTATTAAACTTTGGGGGCTCCTCCAACTGATTTATTTTCCTAATTATGTTTGCTTTAGGCGGATATTGAAATGCGTTTGCACTCCCCAAGCGCCAGCATGGCAGGAGAGAGAGGCTGAGAGAAGAGAGGGACACAAACACTGCACTTTGGCAGCCACAGGCTTGAGCCTGCTTGGTACCAAAGTCCAAGGTGAAAAGGGAAGCCACGAGGCCCCAAATCCTAAATTGATGGTATGGCAGTTCCCTGTGGGGGAAGAGTCAGTCCTCTGGGACCAGACTGAGAGATGGGCCTTTCCCAGAACCCTTAATCCAGGTCTCAGGGTCCCTGAGGAGGGTCTCAGAGTCAGCCTCTAACCAGGTCAAGGTTTGAGAGGGTGGGGTATCCTGTGCCCTTAAGCTGTCCCAGAATCCTTGAGGAGATTGGTTGAGATGGACCAGGACAGGGTCCTTAGAAGAGGGAGGGAAAGAGGTGTCTGATGAGCCAGGAATGGGTGGGGATTTCTTTTCCACTCAAGGCTGGGCCCTGGCACAGGGAAAGGAGAAGCTATTTTAAATGATACATCTCAGAGCCAAACTCCCCAGCCCCCATCACCTCATCCAGATGACCCATCTACCCAAAAGCCAAATCTGGTCACTTCATTCTGTGCTTAAAGTCCCTGGTGCCTCCTCACATCCTCGGAAGGAAGTCCGGGTTCCCCTGTGGGCCCTGCAGTGGCCTTAATGTACCTTCCCAGCCTTGTCTTCTGCCCTTCCCGCCATGGCAGCCCCAACCGTGCCATGTTGTTTCTCATCTCCATATGCCTGCACATGCTCTACCCTCTGTCCGGAGTGCTTCTCCTACCCCTTTTCTGCCTGGGAAAACCCTCTTCAACCCTCAGGACCTGGCTCAGGGCACTGAAGCCCCCTCGAAGAAGCCATTCTTGATTCCCTCAGGCCCAGCTCAGAAGCACTGGGTGACTACATTGTAAAGAGCTGTAAGGAGCTCCCACGGCCAAGGCCCTGTCACACCTGGGGTACCCCTCTGTCCTGAGGGGCTGGTCCCAGAGCAGAGACTGGTCCCCTCAGTCTCCCAAGCCAGTGTCTGGCACACGGTTGGTGCTCAGTACACATTTGCTGAATGAATGTGAGAGGAATGGGCCGTGATTTGGGGGTGGGGATTCCAGATGGGAGGGTGAGGTCTGTGTTCTCTCCCAGAGTGTGTCTGGAGGAGCTGTCTGGGGCTGGGGGAGGGGAGGGCCAGGGATGGTTCCTGGGGGAGAATGTCACCGAAAAGAGGCCAGTGGGACCAGAGCCAGGGAGGGAATACAGGACAATGTGAAACTAGACTCCCGAGAAAACAGACCAGCACTGTCTTTCCTGACAACACGTGCTCCAGCCAGCCCCGCCACCAGCTTTCCTTCATCAGGGGGTTGGGAGGGGGTGACCCTAAACTCAGCTGATGCTCCCTCCACAATCATCAAAGAGCTCAGGATGGAAAGAGGGTGAGAACCCCTGCCCCCCGCCGAGGAGACTCCAGAATCAAACCTCTGTCCCCTTGAGAAACTTCCCTATGTCCAGGGTCACTTCTGCGATGTGGGGGCTTTTGGTGCTCTCCCTACCCCCACAACTCCTAGGGTACCAGTAGATTCCAAGGTGGGGGTGTATGGAGATGGTGAGCAAAGGGCCTGGACCACTTCAGCTGGACCCCTCCCACTCAAGCAGGGGGCCCCAGCTGGGTTGAGTAATGAATTGCACATCAGTCCACTTTAAAACCCCCTAATGGCTTTAGGATTGTTTGGCTCATTAACTGAGATGAATATTCCCAAGATACCTCACTTCCCCACCTCGGGCTCCTAAAAGGACACTGCTGATCCAACCCATGACTTCCTCTGCCTCTTCCTGAAGTCTAACTTTCCCTCCTGCTACTGGGGATTGGTAGACTGGTATTTAGAAAGCAACAAAACTAAAGCCACAGCCGTGTTCCATGGACATGGGCTTTATTTGGGGACGGTTGGCGAAGAGAGGGAGGAGCTAGGACTGGTGGGTATATGGGGGGAAGGGCTTCTTAACTTGCTTTTTAATTTAGTGCATGTTGCCTGGAGGTTAGGGTAAGTGAGCACAGCTGTAGAAGTGAGAGGAGAGGAAAAGGGAAGTTCATGGAATGGACACTTTCCTTCGGGAAGGAAGCCAGGACCAGGATCTGGGGACTCGGGGCAGGGAGGGAAGGCACTCTTCATATACTGAGACTCAACCAAGGTCACTGCTCGATGCCAACTTCCCTAAACCCCCTGCCCCGTCCCAGCTCCTGACCCAGATGCCTGCTCTGCTAGCTCCCTCAACTTCCTGTGGAGAGGAGGGGGATGAGGGTGTGGGGAATGATGGTACCCTCTGCCTCCAGGTCCCTGGCCCAGGAGAATTGCTCACTCAACCTGCCCTGAAGTTCCAGCCAGTCAGGGGGTCAGGAAGCCAGGGTGCAGGCAGGGGAACAATTGTGCCCTTCACCACCCCTCCTGACACTCGGCCCCTCCCTGGCTCCTCACATGAGGTTGCAACTCTTGGCTCGATCCTTGTGTATCTCCCCTTCATTCCCATTCCCCCGGTCTGGCCTTCCTGCCAGCTGAGTGGATCGTTGCAGTCCCCGGCGTGAGTCAGTACGGCGCAGCTGCCTATGGCCACGGCCAAGGGAGGCCACTGTGGCCACGTGGAAGACATCCCTGACGCTGCGCTCAGAGGACCGGGAGGAGCACTCCACATAGGACACGGCCCCCACCTGCTTGGCCAGCACAGTGCCCTGGAATGAAGGAAGTTATGCATTTCAGCAAGGGGCAGGGAGACAGAGGGCTGGGGGAGGGGAAGAGGTCAAGGGATCAGGCCAGAGGTTAGAAGCCAGGACAAGGGATGAACAAAATAGGGTGTTTTCAAATCAGAGACTGAGAGGGTCAGAAATGGGAGATCTAGGCTGGGATGAGGTCAAAGGTCAAGAGTCCCACCTGCTCATGTGTAACAGGGATAAGCCTCTGCTTGGACAGCTCCCTCAGTGTGGCCAGGTCAGTCCGCATGTCCAGTTTACAGCCAACCAGCACAACCTTGGCATTGGGACAAAACTCCTGAGTCTCCCCTTGCCACTATTTGAGGAAAGAAAATAGTGGAGGGTAGAAGAAGGCACATGGTGAACCATGCTCCCCACCAGGAGGCCCCCCTTTATCACAGCATCAGAAACCGGCACCCCTCTGGACACTCCTGTGTGAGCAAGGAGGTGGGAATGGTGGGCTCGGGCTGAAAGCAGGGATGGGGTGTGGGAGAAGGGGAGGGAGGAGAGGGCTGAGGTGGCGCTGTAGGGTCTGTGCCCTGCGTCTATAACTCGGGGGCCATGTAGCTTCTGCCAGCCTGGAGCCTTCCCATTCTGACCCCCTATCCTAAGTCTGTGTGTGGGAACAGACCAATTCAGCCCTCCCCTCCCCCACCTGGGAACTGGGGCTGCCTTAGCTGACTTCTGGCCTTTCACCATAGGCTTTTCTCATGGAAATAGGGGCCTGGAGAGGAGACCACAGGGCTTTCCTGAGCTCCAAGAGCAGCCTTCCCATCCAGTCCATCTGGGGTTCCCACGCCCACGGAGAGGGGGAGGGTGGCTATGGAATATCTTGAGTACCTCTCCCTGCTCTCCCCCATCATCCCCAGATGCCCTACCCAGCTCTGAGGATTGATTTCTAGGAAAGGGGGGTTGGGAGGATGAGAGTTTCACACACTCTCCAGTTGATGGCTTATGTTGTATCAGAACCGTGGTTTCTGGTCCCCCTCCAGCTAACTTCCTGCTTCCCCAGGCTCCCACCTTCTTGAGGACACTGTCCAGTGTTTCTGGTCGGCTAATGTCGAAGCAGATGAGCACAGCATCTGAATCAGGATAGGCAAGGGGCCGGACATTATCATAGTAAGAGGAACCTGAGAGAAGCAGAGGGGAGAGGGCAGGTAAGGGTCCTGAGTGGTTGGAAGGCCTGGAAGGGAAGGGGAGGCCTGATGCTAGGATCAGGGAAAGGAAAAGCAGTTATTAATAGCCATCCAGGAGTCTATGTTCCTCCAAGGCAGGGACAGGCAGAGGGGAGGTTAGATGGCAGAAAACAGCTCTCCACTTCCCCAGGGGTTTCTCTAAAAGTAAGCATTCTTAGTTTTTTCAGAGTCTGAGAAGCTCACGAAATCTCTCGACATTCTCACAAAATTTTGCGTGTGCTTTCTGGGCTCTGACAGACATCTTCTAATGACCTCCAGGGGACCAGAGTAAAAATAAAACCCTCCTCCTTTTTGGAGAAGGGAGGGAGCTCTCCCATCCTCTTGGGACTTGATCTCAGATTCCTATAGCTCAGTCTAGAGACGTCGTTCCCATACCCAAAGAAATTCTAAATGTCTTTCCTAAATCCAGTACAACCCCCTAAAAAAACACGTTCCCACATGAAAAACATTGCTTCTCAACTTTCCCAGAGAGGCAGAATCCAGCGGAGGGGATTGGATACTGGGCTTTTCTCCTTCAGGGCATGGTCTCTATGTGTGTCAGCAAGCTCTGCCTCAGTTTCTCTGGCTTTAAGCAGACGGTTGCTTTTCCTTCCTCCTAGAATTAGGTGGATGGGCTGAGCTGAAGCCTAAAGGTCTAGCCGAGGGAGGGGTCAGGGTGGGGGCCTTAGAAGTCAGGGTGACCCCAGGGAGGTGGCTACCTGAAGTGTCCCACATGTTGAGCTCAATGCGGCGCTTGTCTATCTCAAAGCTGGCGGTGTAGTTCTCAAACACGGTGGGGACATAACTCTGCAGACAAGGATGGGTCAAGATGTGATCCTCCAGCCCTCACTCCAGACAAATGCCCTCCTTACTCCCACACCCTGGCCAGCCCAGCCCCTGGACACAAGTTGGTTTGGTGTGGGGCAAAGGGGAATCTCTGCTAGGCTTCCAGACGCCCTCCCAGCCCTTGCAGCCCCAGTTCTTCCCCTCTCCGATGCCCAGGACCCCCGCCATCCCCTAATACCCCTTCTGAGATCCTTTGCTTCCCCCAAACCCCAATCATCTCATCCTGATCCCCAGTTCCTCCCACCCCAATCCTCTGCAGTCCTTCCAGAGCTCCCAACACCACCACCACCCGCCCCCCCCCCAACACCCCGTCCTCCATGCCTCTCTCTCGTCCCTGGTAACCCCAGTACCCATTTCTGCCCGTCCCCCGGGCTCCAGTCACCCACCCCCGCGACCTCAGCTCCCCGCTCCCAAGACACCGGTCCCTCACCCCGGGGTAGGCGTCCTTGGCGAACACCTGCAGCAGCGCCGTCTTGCCGCACTCTGCGTCCCCCACCACCACGATCTTGCAGCGGCCGCTCTGCCCCTCCATGGTCCCGGCTACACGCCGGCACCCCGCGGAGCCCCCCTCCCGGGCCCCGCTGCCGCCTCCCCCGCCGCTGCAGCTGCAGCCGCTCGGGCCGCCGACACCGGCATCTCGCGGGCCCGCGCCGAGCCCCAACCCGGGGCCGCGGCAACCCCCCTCTGCCCCGCCCCCAGCCCGGCGGCCGCGCCCCCGGCCCCGCCTCCTGCCTCCTGCCTCCCGCCCCCGCAGCCGGGAGGCGGGGCCCAGGGGAGCGAGGCGGGACCCCAGGAAACCTAGAGAGAAAGCAGAGTTCTAGCGCACTGTTTGGGGCGGGCGGATCCGGGCTTTTTGACTGATTTGACTTTCTTGGGGGTGGGGAGGGGTGGGGAGGGGTGGGGAGGGGTGGGGTGGGGTGGGGGCGGGCGGGGCTTGGTGGGATCAGCACACGCACGAGGCTCGGGCCTTTTGCGTGCCCACGCGTGCACGCCGGTGTGCTACTGCGGACACGCGCGGGGGCAACCATCCACTTCCTGAACAGGAGGCACGAGGTGGTGGGGAAGAAAGGAGCCTTTAGGGTTCGGTCTCCCTCCTATATGCTCAGGTCCCGGCAGGGAGTCTTGGGGTTAGGAGCGTGTGGACTCCATCACCCCCACCAGGAAAATGGTGACGCCATGGCTTTCTGTCCCCATGGCAACGAGTGGCCTAGTCTGGAGCTATGGTGACTTAACGGCGGGCCTGGACTAGCTGGAGGCAAGAATGAGTTTCTTCAGCCAAGCGCAGGGTGAAAAGTTTTTGGGAGCTGCGTCCTCTGGTGGATACTTCGGGGAGACAGGGATGGGGAGCGAAGAAGAGGCAGATCAAATTGCCCAGAGTGACAGCTCTGCTGGAGCCAGAGACAAACTCTAAAGTCATTTCAGGCTTGATCCGGAATCTAACAATAATCGAGCTTCTGTTTTGCCTTTGTATGGCATCTTTTACTTTTGAAAAGCGCTCTTTACATCGAGGATACTCGATTTAATTTTATCTTTACCCTTTAACAAGCAGTATCTTCACCATTTTACAGAAGGGAAAATTGAAGCACAGAGCTTTAATACACAAAATCAAATGGAAAGTTTTTAAGACTCTATCTCTCTACTCCAAGTTTCCCATTGATAGACCACACGGAATGGGTCACATAAGGGTAGAGTCAGAGTCTGAAGAACAACTTGTTTGGGTTCCGGTCTACAGGTGGCTAGCTCTTCAAATTTGAAGTCAGCTCAGATTCAGACTGCTCCTTAACATATATTTTAACTTGCGTAAGGTTTATTATGAATACACAAGTAAATTAAATCGCGATCTGCATGACCCCAAGAATGCCTTCGCTCTGTCTGTCCGCAGAGGTTCCAGTCTCCGGTTTTCTCGCGCCCGCAGCACCCGCACTGTGGCCTTGGCCCTTTAAGGGGGCGCGCGAAGCCCCGCCCCTGGGCCGGCGCCCCGCCCCTTCTTCTCTGAGTCCACAGCCGCGGCTCATCCTGACGCGCGCCCCGCCCTCCCCAGCTGTGCACCCTTAAGTCCAGCTGTGCGCGCACGTCGGGAGTCCCAGCCATGTCCGCGGAGAGAGAGGTAGCCGAGGTGGCCACCGTGGTGGCGGCGGCCGAGGCAGGGCCCGTAGAAGACGTCTCTTCGCGGCCCCCGAGCGCCGAAGCCGTGGGCGACGCCCAGCCACCCGCGGCCTCCGAGGGGGCCGCCGCCGCTTCGCCGCCGCGGCTGCGCTGCCTGGTGCTCACCGGCTTCGGCGGCTACGACAAGGTGAAGTTGCAGAGCAAGCCGGCCGCTGCCCCGGCCCCCGGCCCCGGCCAGCTGACGCTGCGCGTCCGGGCCTGTGGGCTGAACTTCGCGGACCTTATGGCCCGGCAGGGGATCTACGACCGGACGCCGCCGCTGCCCTGCACTCCGGGCATGGAGGGCGCGGGAGTCGTGGTCGCAGTGGGCGAGGGAGTCAACGACCGCAAGGTAAGCGGACCAGCCCAGGGCCGGGATGTGCAGGTAGCCGGGCAGGAGGGGGCGGGCTCCGGGGGTGTGGCAGGGCAGGGGACCTGGGTAGACGGGCATGGAAGGCATAGGAAAGGGGCCTGGGCTCTGAAGCTCCTGAAAAACTGGATTTATATCTGGGGGTGGGGTGAGCCGGAGTTATCCCCCCCCCCCCCGCTTCCCAACCATTTTTAATGGTGGCCGCCGCCCAGAAGCAGCGGTGGCGGTGGGTATGTGTGGGGGGAAACAATAAGGCGCCCATGCGCATGCGCGTAATGACCTAACTCTCCCCCCCCCCCGCCCCATCCCGCAACCACCGGTAAAACCACACCTGTACCCCTGCCCAACGAACACTCCCCGTAATGGTGGTTTGTGACCCCGATTGGTGCCTCGTCCCTCCAGGGAGCTTGAGCTGTGTAGTCAGGGTTGGGCGGCGGCGCAGGCTGTGCCAGAGCCCGAGTCACATGCAGCCCCGTGGTCTGTGGGGGTGTGAGGCGGCCCCTCCCAGGACGGGGCCAGAGACGAGGCACGCCCATCATATGGAAGAGAGGGAACCTGCCACCACCCCTCTACCGGCCCCACGTTGCCAGTCTGATTTTGGTGGGGCCAGGGAGGGGGGAGATATGGGTACGGAGTTGAGATTGGGTCTCTGGATCTTTGTGTTGGACTTTGTCTCCCGTGACTGCAATATCTCCTCCTCCTCCGGTGACTCAGCCATCGGGTCACGACCCCCGTGGCTGCCCTTGGGACCATCCCAGCGGGCGGACCTTGCCTAAGCCTTCCTTGTGGAGGACCCTCCGAACCCCTGGCGGTGCTTATTTGGACTGGGGTTGAGGGGTGTGGCACCGGGAGCAGGTTGGCCCAGCTCTGCCGGTCTGTTTCTCCTTTTTGTTTATCATTAATCTTGGCTACAACCCTGGACATCGGAGAGTTCCAAATGACCAACTTTTTGAGAGACTTGGAGTGAGCCTTTGCGTGTCATTTGTTTAGGAGTTTCTTTTCAAATCAGGCCCCCGCAAGAGAGGCCCCTCAGATGCAGCCTTTCTCTTGCTGGACCTGCCAGTCCTAAATCCCAGAGCTGGAATTCTTGGATTTATTTGTACATGCAAACATATCCTCTTTAAAGGTCTTCTTCCTGGATTCAGCTCTGGCCCCACCCTTTCCACTGACTTTTAAATAATCCCACTCTTGAGAGGGTGCTAAGAGGAAAATTTTTTTAGTGGGGGGAGTTGTAGTTCATGCTGCTCATGAAGGCCACCCACCTAACTTCCCCTCCCCACACTTTCCACTTGGTAAATACAGGATATCCTGTCCAGGGCAAGAATCTGATTGTAAGAGGCTGGATTCTGTGGGGAGGGCACCCTCCCTGCCTCCTGATACCAGGGCTGACTCTGCTCTGTGATGGGCTGAGTGGTGGGCATTAGTCTAGGTAAGTCGTCAGCCTTGTTCTGGGCCAGACCTGGGCCTGGTCACCAACCAGACCGACCACTACACTTTTCCCTGTCCTCCAGGGTGACTGCCGAGCCTGCTAATCCTGAGTCTTGATGTGGAATGCTTTCATTCCCCACACCTCATCTCAGATCAGTGCTTGAAGGGAAAGATCCTAGCCTGCCCTCAATCCTCCTCATCAATAGAATGTGGGGCCTTGAGGACATGAAAAGGGGTGTGTGGGAGAGTCCCATCCCCCTTCCTCATGGATCCCAAACCTCGTTAATTACAGAATTCCCATCATTCCTGGCAGGGGCCAAGACAGACCCGGATTGTCCCAGAACAGCACCCACACCTCCCTCTCCACGCTCTTCAAGGAGTGAGGAGGGGCCTTCCTTTCTCCTGAGAATGCTCCCTTTCCCCTGCCCTAAGCTGAAAGGAGCCTCTCCTACAGGTGGCTGAGAGTTAGGAGAATACCTTTTCCTGGTGGGAGGGATTGTGTGGCTCTTCTTGTCCGTCACCTCTCCCCGCAACACACACATCTCTGGGTGAAAGTGTTCCTGGGCCCCCAGTGCTGACTCAGATACTTCTCCTAAGGGAACCACACCCCGCTCTAACTGGTTAGAGATCTTTACCTGTACTGTGGTATGGACCATATCACATACTCCATCTTCCTTCAGTTACTGGACTTGGTCACCTCCCCTCCTGGTTACTGTTATTGTCATTATTGTTGTTGTTACTATTATTAGTTAACACCAGTGAGTGTCTACTATGTGGCCAACGTTTGGCTAAAAAAAGACTAAATGATTTTTTGTTACTTAATCCTCACAACTCCCTAATTTACAGATAGGAAAACTGGGGCTCAAAAAAGTTAAATTTCTGTTTGCCCAATGTCACATGGTCAATAAGTAGTGGAGCCTGTTTTTTTTAACAGAAGCAGTTTGATCTCTTCAATACTTTATGCTGCCCCAACTGTAAGCTTCTTGCATCAGGGACCTTACACAATGGTGAAGTCTAATATCTGTAAAATGGAGATAAGAATAGTATCTACCTTAAAGAGCTGGTGTAAGGATTAGTTAAGTGTTTATATATAAAGCACTTACAATATAGCCTGGACCTTGGGAAGCAATCAGTAAAGGTAAGCTGTTATTGTTTGTAATGACATTATTATTATTATTATTATTATTACCATAACTATCGCTGTTCCTTCATTACCAGGAAGAGGGCCTTGTACATAACAGAAGGTCATAAATTGCCAATGAGTGAATGAATGAGTGACTTAATCATGCTCTGCTTTCATTCTTCAAGGTAGGGGATCGGGTGATGGTGTTGATCCGCTCGGGCATGTGGCAGGAGGAGGTGACTGTGCCCTCAGCCCAGACCTTTCTGATGCCTGAGTCCATGACCTTTGAGGAAGCTGCTGCCTTGCTTGTTAATTACATCACAGCATACATGGTCCTCTTTGACTTTGGCAACCTACGGCCTGGCCACAGCGTCTTGGTACACATGGCTGCAGGTAACAGGCCCCTTTCCTTTATCCCCCCTCCTTACCCAGATTTCCTCCTAGGCCCCTTCTCAGTAGCATGTCTGGACTGTTGCCATGGTAACACCAGGCTGCCTTGGCCTATGGCGCCCAAGGCCTCTGCAGTATTGTTGCCGTGGCAACATTCAGGCACCAGATCCAGCCTGGTGTGCTATCCATAGCAACATGCTGTGGCCCAGCACCCCTTCCTTGCCAGCTACCCTTCCCCCAATTCTCAATCACAGAAAGTGGACATGAGATGAGCGCAGAAAGCCTCGGATTGAGCATAGGAAAAATGAAGATGATGGGGTTGGTGCCTGAGAGGCAAGAATGGAGACTGGTGGTTGGGTGACTCTATATCCCCTACTTATGAAAGTGTCTTGCTGCAGGGGGTGTGGGTATAGCCGCCTTGCAGCTGTGCCGAACAGTAGAGAATGTGACAGTGTTCGGAACGGCCTCGGCCAGCAAGCATGAGATACTGAAGGAGAACGGGGTCACACATCCCATTGACTACCACACGACTGACTACGTGGATGAGATCAAGAAGATCTCCCCCAAAGGTGGGGTCAGGGTATGGGATGGCATGGGACAGCGGGGAGGTCTCTAAATTGGTGGATTCTAATGCTGCTCCTGGTCCCCCTTATTCTGTGACAGGCGTGGACATCGTCATGGACCCTCTGGGTGGGTCCGATACTGCTAAGGGCTACAATCTCCTCAAACCCATGGGCAAATTGATCACCTATGGTAAGTCAGTGGGTCAGAATGGGGAGGGATATAGAGGCCCAGGGATCTTGAATGAAGAAGGGGCAGGGAGCCAGGAGCTGGAGAGAGAGTGCCAGGGTTAGGATGGCCCTGAGATGTTGTACTCAGATTGCTGCCTCCTGGGTACAGCTGCTGTCATTTTCTTTCACAACCTTCCATGTGAGTCACAGTAAATTGTGTTTTCTGTGCTCCTGTTTGGGGATTATTCCTTTTTAAAAATATTTTTTTATTGATTTCAGAGAGGAAAGGAGATGGAGAAAGAGATAGAAACATCAATGATGAGAGAGAATCATTGATTGGCTGCCTCCTGCATGCTCCACACTGGGGATTGAGCCCACATTGTGGGCATGTTCCCTTGACCGGTGTTGAATCCAGGACCTATCAGTCCGCAGGCCTCCGCTCTATCCACTGAGCCAAACCAGCTAAGGCTGGGGATTATTCTTGATGCACAATCACCCAGTCTGCCTTCCTCTGTTCTACCCTCCTGGCTTCTGGGACAACTGTATTTCCATTTAAAAAACCATTTTATACACCTGAAACTAATACAAAATAATATTGAATGTAAACTGTCATTGAAAAATAAAATTTAAAAAACCATTTCACATAAAAATAAACAAATAAAGATTAGAACCATTTTTGAGTTAGATGGAGTCTTTTGGGGCCTGGTAGCCTGCAGGCAGTGGATTATCCTGGCACTTCCTGGCACTAGTGTGGATAATTGTAAGGGGCCCACAGGGGGCAGATGAACATGGAACCAGACACAGGGCTGTGCTTGGCACCCGGATTCATAGGCTATGTCTCCTTGTCTCTCAGGAATGGCCAACCTGCTGACAGGCCCCAAGCGGAGCCTGATGACCCTGGCACGTACATGGTGGAATCAGTTCAGCGTGACAGCTCTGCAGCTGCTGCCGGCCAACCGGGCTGTGTGTGGCTTCCACCTGGGCTACCTGGATGGTGAGGTGGAGCTGGTCGGTGGTGTGGTGACCCGCCTCCTGGCTCTGTACAATCAGGGCCACATCAAACCTCACATTGACTCTGTGTGGCCCTTCGAGAAGGTGAGTGTGATGGCTCTGCCGGGAGGGCCTGGGCAGGACCCTGAAAGGCTGGGGTCCTAGGGGTAGGATTCCTTGGGGGAGGAAAGCCTCCTCCTTTAGGCTGACTCTCTGGAGCACTGGGAGCAGCACTTTGTCTTCCTTTTCAGGTGGTGGATGCCATGAAGCAGATGCAGGAGAAGAAGAATGTGGGCAAAGTCGTCCTGGTGCCTGGGCCAGAGAAGGAGAACTAGGATGGGGGGCTGGGAGACCCTCGGCAAGAGAGAAGCTGGGAAGCCATATTATGTTGGCCACCAGATCCTCGAATTTCATCCTTTATCATAATGCTCTGCCCTCTCTCCTCCAAAGGTCTCCATGGTGATGATCTCTCCCCTGCCCTGTGTTTTCTCTTTAGCCAGGGCTGCCCCCTCCCTCCTTCCTGCCCTCTGAAGAGGTTGGGAAGTGACCACTTGGATGTCTGGGCCCCGCCAAAGGGACAGGGAGGGACAGAGGGAGACCGGCTGCTTCCTGCCCCCACCCTTTCCCTGGGCCTGCTGTGCTGCTTTTGTGCCAAGGCTAGCCAATCCCTTCCCGTTCTGTTCTACGTGCTTCCGCCTCTGCCTCATCTCCCCTCCTGCCCCTGCCCCTGCCCCACTACCTCCCCCAAAGAAATGAGATGTCAGCTCAGGATATGGGGCCAATCTGTGTGAGTCCAGCATGTCCCTGTTTTGCCCTAGTGTCCCTTCAACCCGGGCCAACCAGTGCCCACCTCTGAACTCCTTTGCCTCATTGTATGGCCTCATCTTCTTGTTCCCCAACTTCTTAAGCACAATTGGGCTTCTTCCACCTCCAGGTTTCCTGCCACTCTTAACCAAGGTTGCCTCTTACAACAAGGGCAGGAATCACACCTGCTCCCCTAGGTTACGACTCTGTGGGAGGGACACAGAGGCCCCCCTTCCTTCACTGAGTTCTCTGGATTTGTTCTCAGTGCCTTAGCAATGGAAAACCTGTGCTTGTGTATATGGGGGGGTCCCTGTCCCTGTCTCACACCTCCTTCTCCACCCTTGTACTCCCCAGTGCCTTCCTTGTTCTGGTGGAGCTGGGGTTCTACTGCTCCCCAGTCCCACAACACCTCCAAAAATCTGTGAGTGTGCCAGTGTGGGGGGCAGGGGCGGCCCCTAGCCTCCTAGGTCCTGTGCCATGTCCTGTCTCTCTGGGGCTGTCATTTCTCTCTTAGTGGTTAAGGAGGAAGAGGAGGGGAAGTTTTCTCAGCCTTGCAGATAAGGGTGGCATTTACCAGCCAGAGCCCTGGGAGTCAATGCTGTCTATTTCTTGTTCTGGGACCAAAGTGAAAATTAAAGCACATCCCCGTGCAGTCATGGGAGGCCCCCTGCCCCCTGCCTTCTCAGAGCAGGGAGGTACCTTTTCAAACTCAGCCCCAAACTTTGTTTACATGGGTGGGGAGAGGGAGTGAGGGAGTAAAAGGGGTGGGGGAGGGCGGGTTAGGAACTGGGCCCCTGGAACCAAAGTGGGGACTTCCTAGGGTGCAGGTGTAGTTCCCTCTGCTCTCTGAGCTGGAATTGAGAAGGGTTATTGCCCCAGCCATTGCCAATGGGAGGTGGCGGGGAGGGGTTCAGCCTCTTCATTGTCCAAATGAGGCCTAAACGGTGTGAAGTGCGACTTCTGCTTTTGTGTACCCCACCCCATGACCGAAGCTGCCTTTGTGTTTGTGTCAATAAAAAGCTAAACCCTGGATCCTGGCTGTTGCCTCTGAGAATGGAGGGGAAGGTCAGCTGGGGAAGGTCAGTGCTGGTGGCGGAAGGCTAAGGTTTCTGCCCTCCCCACAGCCTCCTTCCTTGCCCAAATCAAGTTTCCTTTCATGAAATGAAATGAGGAAGGAGATCACTCCAGGCAGGCACTTTTACTGTCTGGGACAGCATTTCACAACTCAGAGTCCCGCCCTCCGTTGACTAGCATGATCTTGATCATCCGCATGCACCCAACCCCAGCCCAGTTTGAGAACCTTGGCAGAGGGTTGGAGGGTGATGAGAAGGGCAGGCTCCTAGCTGGACTCGGTGGTGAAGACCGCCAGGCGTTGCTCTCCTGGGGGCACGACTGTCAGGGCTTCAACCTCCCCTCCCCCACGGGTGGGCTTCTGGAAGTGGACCTGCAGGACATCCTGCAGCTCGGGGCCATCCAGCACATCGGGAACGTTGAGCACCAGCACTGCCTGCGGCATTTGCTGGGACTTGATCTGGAAAAGGAGTCCGGAGATGAGCAAAGGCTCATGAGAATCGGGCTGGGGCATAGGGTGGAGGAGGCAGGGCCCATGGGAATATGAGGGGCAGACAGGTTACCTGGCCAGCCCCCATTCCCCACCTTCCTACTTACCTCTGCCTTCTGAATCTCTCCACTCATGTAGGGAGAGACTTTCAGAGGGAACTGCCGCCCACCCAATGGCACTGTGAACTGGCCAATCCGGCACAGGTTCTGGGCCACTGCAGGGACAGGAAGGGGTAGACCTTTAGCGTCAAGGGCTTTCCTCCTCTGGGGCCTGATGCATCTGCCCTAATCTCCCTGAGAGAACCCTTACCTTCATCCTTAGCAAAGCCCAGCATGACACCCCCATGCAGCAGTTCCCGAGTCTCCACATCTCCGCCTCCGTTCTTGGTCTTGCCAAAGAAGAGCTCCACCTTGTCCAGCAGCTCCTCCTCACTCAGCTTGAGCTTAGCAGGAAACCCACTGACCAGCACTCTCTGGCTACTCATCTGGCTGGACACCTAGGGGTAGACAAGAAGGAGTGGTTCCAGGCACAGCCCCACTCCCCAGCGTCCAGGTGCATGGCACTCCCTGCAGGTCCCGGAACTCTGCCACTCTCACCTGGATGGTTGTCACCACGGGGAGCTCCACGGGATGGACCTGCACCCGCAGCCGACACTCTTCCAGCTTGATCTGATGCTCCTTTTGTCGTAGCACCTGCTTGGCCACTAGATTGGGGGTGAGAGGGGAGTGGTGGGGGGAGGCAGGATCAGTACTGGGAAGCCTCCCAGCCTCCCTCCCAAGGCTTCCCAGAGAGCTCACCCTTGGGGTCATCAAAGATGACCAGAGCAGAGCCTCCAGGCAGAGGGTAGCAGATCTGCATGTCGGAAACCAAAGACTTGGGCACTTCCATCTCCTCCTGAATGTGTCCTCGGAACACCAGGGGGACTTCAGGCACTGGGAATGGGACCTGGAGATGGGGGAGGAGGGGAGGGCTGATATAGCCTTCAAGGGTGGGGGAGCTCTCCCTCCCAGGAGGAAAGTGTCCCCAGTTCCATATGATTGATAGTGCAAGGGATGAATATGTTTAATGGAAGAAGAGCTGGATAAGTTAAGCAGATGAAAGCAGGTCAAGCTTGTTCTGGCACTTAAAGTTTTTTTTTTTTTAATCCTCACCCAAGGATATTATTTCCCATTGATTTTTAGAGAAAGTGGAAGGTGGGGAGGGGAGAGAGAGAGGGAGAAACATCGATGTGACAGAGACACATCGATTGGTTGCCTTCCCCACGTACCCCAACGGGGGCCAGGGACTGAACCTGCAACCCAGGTACGTGCCCTTGACTGGGAACCAAATCCTCAACCCTTTGGTGCACAGGCCGGCTGATGCTCCAACCACTGAGCACACGGGCCATGGCTGTCCTGGCACTTTATACACAAGATTTCAGTTTGTCCTCACACAAGCCTATGAAGGAAGTAACTACTTTACAGATGAAAAAACAGATCCAGAGGCTTCAAGTAACATCCTCTAGGTTACACAGCAAGGAAGTGGCAGAGCCAGGAGTGAAACTAAGAACTCCCCAGCTCTTTCTGCCAGGCCACACTGCTCTCCCAGCTTACCTTGTCTTGGGGGGAGTTCCTGAGCTCCCTTTTCAGCTGCTGCAGTTCCTGCAGCCTCATCTTTAGTCTGGCCTGCTCCTCCTGAAGGGTGTGTAATAGGCTCCCCCTCCTGAAGAATGCCTATTAGGACAGACAGAACAATCAGATATCCACCAGCCTTTCCAGGGGAAAGGGATCCTACTCTGGACTCTCAGCTTAAGAACAACCCAACCCCTTTACCCGGCTCTGGGCGGGTCCTGGCCCCTCTGCTCAGGACTTGGAGGCCTCAGCCACTCTCTGAAGGGCAGAAGCCTTTGCAGCAGCCATGGCTGGTTTATTATTGAGACCTGGAGTTTAACCAGCACTGATTGAGCTCCTGCTGTGAGGTGCTGGGTACTGACACAGGGCAGTGGAAGACAAGAGCCAAGCCTCAAGCCTGTACAAAACAGAACCCGAGATTGTAAGCAATCACATGACTGATTGTGGAGGACAGCAGGAGTTTGGAGGAGGGACAGTCGCAAAAGAGTTAACACAGCTAGGGAGGCCTCCAGGGGAAATGGGTGCGTAGAGTTGCAAAATGTCATAATACTATTAGCTAACACATATTAAGCACAAACATGTCAGGCATTGTTTTATTTTTTCAAGTTAAAGAGAAAGTTTATTTAGAAAGTTACAGAGATAGTAGAAGGGAGCCAGCCAGGTTGCGTAAGCTCAGCAAACGAGTTGCAGAGGCAGAGGAAGGGCCTTTGGAGCTTAGGAGGGAGAACGGCAAAGGTAACTGCTCCTTGGCTGGGGGGGGGGGGGGGAGGGGGTAGGAAAGGCGCAGGTGTGCTCCAGAGAAGGAGAGAACCTGTCCTAAGCCATTTATATAGATTACTAGTGGCCTGGTGCATGAAATTCGTGCACATTAAAAGGGATTAATTAGAGGAAATATTTTAATATTGCTGTTTGCCCTTTCTCTATAATAGAAGTGTCAGAGATGAAAGCAAATTAGTAAAATGTATATGAAAATCTTCCTCCTGTTAGAGTCTGGGGCACACCGCAGGACCCAGAGTCAAGTCCCCACCCACCCACGTGCGCCTCAAAATCACACAAGACCCAGACCTGGCCGGCCCCCCCCCCATTGGGCTAGATCCAGACCCGGCCGGTCCCACCCTTGTCAAGCTCCGCTGGGTGGGGTGCACAGCCTCAGGTTCCCTGGCCTGGCTCTGGGGCGCGAGGCGCGGCGTGAGGTCCCCTACCCCAGGCCGAGGGGCATGGCCTGAGGTCCTCTGTCAGGCCCTGCTGGGCGGGGGGCATGGCCTAAGGTCCCCCAGCCCAGCACCCGCTGGGCAGGGGGCACGGCCTCATGTCCCCTGGCCTGGTGCCGGGGCGTGGCCTGAGGTCCCCCAGCCTGCCGCCAGGGCAGGGGACGTGGCCTGAGGTCCCATGTCAAGCCCTGCCGGGTGGGGGGCACAGCCTGAGGTCCCCCATCAAGCCCTGCTGGGTGGGGGGCGTGGCCTGAAGTCCCCTGTCAAGCCCGATGGGGCAGGTCGGGGGGGAAGCGCAGCCTCAGGTCCCTGCTGATTGCTTGTTACAGCTCATTACGGGAACTCAGCCTCCTCTGTGTGTGCAGCCATCTTGTGTTATGGAAACCCCACCTCTGCTGTGGGCGCCGCCATCTTTGTGGAGGAGTGATGGTCAATTTGCATATCCCCTCTTTATTATATAGGATATCACTCAGTTCTTCCAGCAACCCTCTTGTCCTTACTTTACAGATGAGGAAACCCAAAGCTCAGAGAGGTTAAGTGATTTGCCTGAAGTAATTCAGCCCTATCAGTGTGACTCCACCCTGCTAATTTGTGCTCTGCAGTGAAGAAATCAAGCCCAGAGTTGGGGAGTAATTTACCCCACACCTCCCCAGTGTGTCCCTTGACTGCCACCCTTTCCATTGTTCCAAGCAGCCTTTTAGGCTGGTGCGATTTGGAGCAGGTCCAGAGAGAGAGAGAGAGAGAGAGAGAGAGAGAGAGAGAGAGGGAGAGAGGGAGCTGACAACATGGGCAGGGGAATGACACCAGGGATATGAATAAATGCACCTTTGTTTGTGGGTTGGAGCAGTTGTTAGCTGGCATAGTTCACTCGGTGGTTGGGAAGCCTGATAAATAAGGTCAGCCCAGAATCTAAGTGTGAGCTTGCTTGGGGAGATGGGACTCTGTCCTGGTCTTCTCTGTATCTCCAGTGCTCAGCAGAGCCCCTGGCACAAAACAGGTATTTGGCAAATGGGTGTTGAATAAATGAATGAAGTGAATGAATAATAGGATGAAAGCATGTTAAAGGGTATTGAAGACATTCAGTGAGTTCACTCTCATTTTAAGCAGAGAAAAACTAGGGCTTGAATATTGCTGGTTTATGAGTAGTGAGAAAGGTACCTCATTCTTTTTCCCCCCCATTCTTTATATTTCTGTAAACAAGGGGTCACAAACTCAGTGCCTATAAGGGCCAGTTAGATGACATCAGTGAGTCAAGGGAGCCAGTGTAGTGTGATAAGGAGTGGTGGAGAGCCTGACAGACTGGAGAGAGCATGTATCCCTGCTAAAGTAGCAACCTCTTCTTCGCTCTAACCGCGTTTTTTTACATGTGTGTTGTGGTCCCAGTATCCCCTATCTCTCCCATTTTAAAGGGAAATCAGAAACCTGCATTTTCATTTGAAAAAGATGGCTCAATGTAAAAAATATATGAAAACTAAAATACATTGGTGGGCTGGATTCAGTCCGCAGTCCATTCTCTTTTTACTTCTGCATTAAATCTTTTTTTTTAAAATATATTTTATTGATTTTTTACAGAGAGGAAGGGAGAGGGATAGAGAGTTAGAAACATCGATGAGAGAGAAATATCCATCAGCTGCCTCCTGCACACCCCCTACTGGAGATATGCCCGCAACCAAGGTACATGCCCTTGACCGGAATCGAACCTGGGATGTTTCAGTCTGCAGGCCGACGCTCTATCCACTTAGCCAAACCGGTTTTGGCTCTGCTTTAAATCTTGATCTAATTATACATAATTGAAAATCTAGTAATTGGCAATGCTATTTTTTAATAAATAGCTTACTAAAAAAAAAATAATAGCTTCATAAATAGACTATTTTAAAGAAAATTTCAAGCTGGGGAGGTTAGATGTGATATCAGCAAGGAAATGGGGATCTAGTGAAGATTTCTGAAAGGGGGGGTAAGGGAATGGACATGGTGTTTAAAAGGAATCCTGGGACTGAGGGCAGGATGAACTGGGGCAGGAACCGTGGAGCGAGGGAAACAAGCCCATGCTGTGTGGCTCTAGTTCCCAACGTGATAGGAGCTGACCTGGACCTCTGGCAGGGGCAACCAAGGAGCAAATGTGGAGGAGCACATTTCACGAAGAAAACCTTCCAGATACAGTGGATGTTTGTGTTAAGGAGACAGAGGGCAGTGAAGACGATGCCAGATTGCAGACCTGGTGCCCCAGTTTGGTATAATGCCATTGGCCCAGAGGGCAAGGAAAGAGATCCAGGCCTGCTATAGTAAATGCCAGGCACAGCTGGACTCTATCTCTTTTAAATATCACAAAATTCCCTCCTGTCTCCAACTCCCCACTGAAACTTGTCTCTTCCAGGATTCTCTTAAGGACAACACAGGCCAATTGTAATCACTTAACCTGAATTCAACTATACTGGCTATCTACTTATACAACATGATAACATGGTCTCTAACTGCAAGCCATGCCCTGGCTGGTTTGGCTCAGTTGATCGGGTATTGTCCTATGCACCGAAAGGTCACTAGTTTGATTCCTGGTCAGGGCACATGCATAGGTTTCAGGTTGATCCCTGGTAGGGGGCATGCAGGAGGCAGCTGATCAATGTTTCTCTCTCTCTCTCCCTCTCCCTCTCCCTTCCTCTCTATCTAAAAATCAATAAGCCGAAACCGGTTTGGCTCAGTGGATAGAGCGTCGGCCTGCGGACTGAACGGTCCCGGGTTCGATTCCGGTCAAGGACATGTACCTTGGTTGCGGGCACATCCCCGGGGGGGGTGTGTGTGCAGGAGGCAGCTGATCAATGTTTCTCTCTCATCGATGTTTCTAGCTCTCTGTCCCTCTCCCTTCCTCTCTGTAAAATATCAATAAAATATATTAAAAATAAATAAATAAATCAATAAAAACAGCCCGGCTGGCAGGACTCAGAGGTCACGGCTCAATTCCTAATTGGGGCATATGCCTGGGTTGTGCACTCATTCCCCAGTATGGGGCATGCAGGAGGCAGCTGATTGATGATTTTCTCTCTCTCTCTCCCTTCCTCTCTGAAATAAAAATAAAATGAAATAAAAACATATTTAAATAAATAAATGCAAGCCATCTGGTGCTCCACTGGAAAAACTTGCAACCCAATCTACATTGAGCTCATTGAGAGACTATAAATTCTGGATACTTTTTGGGTAAGTTCATGATTTAAAGTTAATTTTGACTACATATATTCTTCTGGCTACTTGCTGAGTTTAGAACCTCATTAGATAAAACCTCATGATAAAACCTCATGCTATCGATGTTCATCATGGGAGTATTAGGAGGCAGTTTAGCATAACGGTTAAAAGCACAAACTCTGGGGCCAAGCCTCTGGGGTTTACATCAGCTCATCTTACTACTGCAAGTTTTTAAACTCGCTGTGCCTTGGTTTCTTCACCTGTAAAATGGGCGTAATAGTAGTTTCCACCTGTATTTAAGTTTTTAAAAATCCTTACTCAAGGATATGTTTTTATTGATTTTATAGAGAGAGGAAGGGAGGGAGGGAGAGAGAGAAAGAGAGAGAGAGAGAGAGAGAAACATTGATGTGAGATAGGCACATTGATTGGTTACCTCCTGCTCTTGCCCTGACAGAGGATTAAACCTGCACCCTAGGTATGTGCCCTGACTGGGAATCAAACCCACAACTTTTTGGTTTATGGGATGATGCTCCAACCAACTGAGCTACCCAGCCAGGCACCTGTATTTAATTGTTTGGAAGTGGTGCGTGGCACAAAAGTGCTGTTATATGTTCTCTATTTTAATAAAAACCCTTTTTTAGATGAGGAACCTGAGGTTCATCAAGGTTAACTAATGGGCCAAAGTTAGTCAAACCCAAGGCTATTGAAGACACATAAGGTCAGGGACAGGACTTGGTGGACAGGACTCTGGGTTAGAACAGCATGTGGTGATGGTTGAAGCCAAGAGCATGGAAGAGCTCTCTGAGGAAAAGAGCCTTAAACAAAATCTTTGAGGATACCTGGTCAGGGGTCAGGAGAGAATGCAGGGAAGAAATAGAAGACATGGTCAGAGATAAGCAGGGCCAGGCCAGGATTGGGAAGTGTCAGACACAAAGGAGAAGGAGGGATAAAACTGGCTACCAGAAGGCCATTCATTCACTGCTCACTTACCAGTACTCACTCACTCACCAATCAGCACCTACCATCTGCCAGGCCCTGTTCTAAGCTCTGGGGACACAGAATTGAACACAACAGACAAAACTTCCTTGTGGAGTTTATGTAAAATGTACATTATGTTAGTGATTAAGTGTTATGGATAAAAACAAAGCAGAGAACGTTGGAGGATAATTTTAAATGGGCTAATAAGACTAGGCCTCACTGAGATATCTGAGCATATAATTGAAGGAGATGAAGGAGCAAGCCATACATGTGGGGGGAAGTTCTATGCAAAGGGAATAGCAAGTGCAAAGGCCCTGCGGTGGGAGTTTGTTAGGTGTATTTGGGGGATAGCAAGGAGACCTATGTGGGAAACACATGGGGAAACAGAGGGAGTGAGGGAGAGTGGTTGGAAATAAAGTCACGGAGGGGTTTGGATCATGCAAGGCCTTTTACTTGATGTGAGGTGTGAAGCCATAGGCAGGCTTACATGTTAACAGGATTCCCTGGCTGTTCCATGAGTAGACTGATGTGGGGAATTAGCATAAGCAGGGAGGCTATTACAACATCCAGGTGAGTGATGTTAGTGACTTGGACCAGGTGATAGCAGTGGAGGTGGTGAAGAGTAGTCAAGAGAAATAGACTGTAGTTGCTGATGGATCAGAAATAGGGTGTGGAAGAAAGAGAGGAGTCTGGAATGACTCGAAAGCTTTTCTTTTCTTTTCTTTTTAAATATATTATATTGATTTTTTACAGAGGAAGGGAGAGGGATAGAGAGTCAGAAACATCGATGAGAGAGCAACATCGATTAGCTGCCTCCTGCACACCCCCCACTGGGGACGTGCCCGCAACCAAGGTACGTGCCCTTGACCAGAATCGAACCTGGGACCCCCCAGTCTGCAGGCCGACCACTGTATCCACTGAGCCAAACCGGCCAGGGCAAAAGCTTTTCTTTTTAATGTTTTTTGTTTTTTTTTAATTGATTTCAGAGAGAGGCAGGGAGAGAGAGAGAGAGAGAGAGAGAGAGAGAGAGAGAGAAACATCAATGATGAGAGAGAATCATTGATCAGCTGCCTCCTGAACACCCCCTACTGGGGACCAAGCCTGCAAACTTGGGCATGTGCCCCAACAGGGAATAGAACCAGAGACCTCCTGGTGCATGGGACGATGCTCAACTAACTGAGCTACACTGGTCGGGTGATTCTAAGCTTCTTGATCTGAGCAACTGGAGGCAAGAAGAGCCCTTTGCTGACATGAGAAAGATTGTGGGTGGAAGAGATTTGGGGCAGAAAGTTAGGGAGTTATTTTGAACACGTTATGTATGAAGTGCCTATTCAACATCTCAGTCGAGATGTACAGTGGCAGTTGTCTCTACCAATCTAGCATTCAGGGAAGAGGTTTAGGCTGGAAGTATACATTTGGGAATTACCCATGTAGAGAGATTTAAAGTTACAAAACTAAATGAGACCAACAGGGGGGTTCTGTAGACAGAGAAGAGGTCCAAGGGCTGATTTCTGGGGCATTCAACACTAAGAGGTCAGGGGAATAAGGAAGAATCAGCCAAGAAGGAATGAAGAGGAATGGCTAGCAAAACCCGAGGGAGAGGAGAGGTATGAAGAATAAAGAAAGGTTTCAAGGAGGAGGAGGAGGAGGAGCCAGCAGTTGTGCCACAGGCAGACTAAGATGGGGAATGAACCCTGACCACTATGGTTTAGTTGGTTGAGCATCATCCGTGCACCAAAAGGTCATGGGTTCAATTCCTGGTCAGGGCACATGCCCAGGTTGTGTGTTTGGGGATGTTTCTCTCTCACATCAATGTTTCTCTCTCTCCCTCTCCTTTAGCTTCTCTCTAAAGTTAATAAAAACTAAAAAAAAGATGAGAATAACCACTGAGATTGAGCAACAAAAAACAGTCCTGCTTATCATAAGGAAATGGTCAGAAGTTCATGTACAAGAATTCTTATTATTGTAGCGGTTTATAACAAAAAAGAAATGTGCGACCACAGAGGAATAGTTAAATAAATATAAAATATTACATAGCAATGAAAAGACATTAATGAAGGACAATTAACGACACAGAAAAATGCCCAGACTAAGGCAAAAAAGCAAAAGATAAAATTGCATAGAACATAGGATCCCTATTCTGTTGATTTAAAAAGTCTTAATTCATAAGAGTATTTATTAATGCATAAAAAACTCTGGAAAGATAGACATCAACATGTCAGTAATAAAGGGTCACCTCTCAATAACGAATCAACCTGGGACCCTTCAGTTGGCAGGCCAATGCTCTATCCACTGAGCCAAACCAGCTGGCGCCCTTCTTTCCTTTTTAATATGTAAAAGCCTTTATTTTATTATTTTTAAAAAAATATATTTTATTGATTTTTTTACAGAGAGGAAGGGATAGGGAGAGAGAGTTAGAAACATTGATGAGAGAGAAACATCAATCAGCTGCCTCCTGTACACCTCCTACTGGGAATGTGCCTGCAACCGAGGTACATGCCCTTGACTGGAATCGAACCTGGAACCCTTGAGTCCGCAGGCCGACGCTCTATCCACTGAGCCAAACTGGTTAGGGCTGTAAAAGCCTTTAAAGGAGTTTTAGCCTGGATGGCGTGGCTCAGTGGTTGCGCTTTGACCTATGAACCAGGAGGTCACGGTTCGATTCCCAGTCAGGGCACATGCCCGGGTTTCAGGCTCCATCCACAGTAGGGGGCATGCATGAGGCAGCCAATCAATGATTCTCTCTCATCATTGATGTTTCTTTTTTTCCCTCTCCCTTCCTCCCTGAAATCAATTAAAAAATATATATGTATTTAAAATAAAGGAGTTTTAGCAGAGTGGTAGGCTTGAGGTGGGGGTAAATCGAGATGACCCTGGGGAACTGGAGTTCTGAAAAGGTTGGTGATAATATTAACAATATTGAACACATATTGTGCTTAGTATGTGCCAAGCAGTGTGTTAAGTTTTTACTATATTAATTTATGGGTTATCTAGTTTAATTCTTGCAGGTAAGAATTCTTATGAGGAAACTTTGCTATCCTTCTCATCTTATAGATAAGGAAATGGGGCTTAGATGACAATTTTAGAATTCCCAAGACCACACAATTGCAGAAACCAGGATTTGGAGCCAGGCAGGTTGGCTTTAGACTTTAGGGGTGGGGAACATCCGGCCCACCAAGGCATTAGGGATGAGTTAATTAAATGTTTGACCAAATATAACAGGCTAATTTATTTATTTATTTTTTAAATTAATTTCAAAGAGGAAGCGGGGGGAGAGATAGAAACATCAATGATGAGAATCATTCATCAGCTGCCTCCAGCACGTCCCCCACTGGGGACCGAGCCTGTGATCCGGGCATGTGCCCTGACTGGAAATTGAACCGTGACCTCCTGGTTCATATGAAGCTCAACCATTGAGCCACACTGGCCGGCCAGGCTAATTTTTAAGTTGATAATTTTGTATGGCCCGAGAATGATGTTAATATCCAAATGGCCCTTGGCAGAAAAAAGGTTTCCACCCCTGCTATAGAGCCTGTGATCTTTCTTATTACATTTAAGGAGCAAATGAGTTTCTGAGTGGGGGATCAGCATATTTGTAGTGGGGAAGGAAAGACTAAATAAACTGGAGAGGGGATGAGAATCATTCATTCAACAGCTGTTTAATGAGTGTCTATTGCATGCTAGGAACAGTGCTAGGCACTGGGGGTCAATGGTGAACTGACTGGACCGGGGCCAGTCCTCACAGAGCTTGGTCTGGCATGAGTAGGATGTTCACAGGTCAGGAAACGGTGGACCACAACAGACAGGAGGGAGCTTAGTTCTCAGAGGAGGCACATTTCTTCCTCTGACCCAGAAGAGGGCCCAAGGTTGAGAAAGTATAAGGAGGGGGAGAATTTGTTGGTGAAGATATCTGGAAATAAGAACATGGGCACTTCTTGATTTTAAAAATATATATTTTTTTCTGATCTCTTTTTAAAAAATATGTATTTTTTATTGATTTTAGAGAGGAAGGGAGAGGGATAGAGAGATAGAAACATCAATGATGAGAGAGAATCATTGATCAGCTGCCTCCTGCACGCCCCCCTCTGGGGATCAAGCCCGCAACCCAGGCATGTGCCCTTGGTTGGAATCGAACCTGGGACCCTTCAGTCCGCCGGTCGACACTCTATCCACTGAGCCAAACCAGCTAGGGCTTTTCTGATCTCTTTAAAAAAAATTGATTCTTGTATGTGCCCTACTTGGGCCCAGTCCTCACAGAGCTTCGTCTGGCATAAGTAGAGGTCAGGAAATGGTGGACAAGAGGCAGCAAGGAGCTCATTTCTCAGAGGAGGTACACTTCTTCAAACTCACAATCTTGGAGTGTCAGGACGGATGCTCTAACCAACCGAGCTACCCAGCCAGTGCCTTAAATGTTTAGAATTGTCATGTGAGCAATTCTTAAGATTTTAGATCACGGAACCTTTTGAGTATCTAATGAAAACTATAGATTCTCTCCAGAAAAATGCATTCACACAAGGAACTCATCAGCTCCTGAGGTACAGATTATATAGATTTGTCTTCGAGGCAATGGGTTAGGGAACTAACTCCACAGGGGAGAGGAAATCCCAGCCTCATTACTCAGCCTAGACCAGTGGTCGGCAAACTCATTAGTCAACAGAGCCAAATATCAACAGTACAACGAATGAAATTTCTTTTGAGAGCCGAAAACCGACTTCTGCGCATGGGCCATGAAGTTTCGATCCCACTGTACATGCGCGCCCGCACCTGGTATTTTGTGGAAGAGCCACACTCAAGGGGCCAAAGAGCTGCATGTGGCTCGCGAGCCGCAGTTTGCCGACTACTGGCCTAGACCTTCAGCATGTCTAAGAGATTGACAGGGAGAAGCTAGGACACCCACCAGGCCAGGCCAAGAGAAATGCTCTTCTGCTTCTCCCCCGCCCAACACCCTCCTCCTCACTTACAGGATCTGGAGTCACTGACATGGGTCTGGGATCTGGTTGGCAAGAGCCGAGGCTTCGGAGCTGGAAACAAAGTGGCAGAATCCACCCAACAGAACCCTTGCTTCCACCTTCTGAGGAGACTTACTCCCTTGGCAGAGCCTGAAAAGCTCTCCAAACAGTTCTGCCTGCAGGCTCTTTGCTTCCACTTTCATTTCTGGGAAGTCCCTGCCCATTTAGTGCTCACATGGCCAACTGCTTTTCTCCACCCCTCGGAGGAGACTTCCTGGTCTCTAAGTGGACTTCATTCAGCTATAAGGCTTTAGGGCAGTGGTCGGCAAACTCATTAGTCAACAGAGCCAAATATCAACAGTACAACAATTGAAATTTCTTTTGAGAGCCAAATTTTTTAAACTTAAACTTCTTCAAAATAGACTTGCCCAGGCCGTGGTATTTTGTGGAAGAGTCACACTCAAGGGGCCAAAGAGCCGCATGTGGCTCGCGAGCCGCAGTTTGCCGACCACGGCCTTAGGGTAAACTACCTTACTAAAAGCATATTAAATTCTGGCCCCAATCAACCATTCCCAACCTGTCAATCCCAGCAGAAGCCCATTGGTAGAAATTTGCTTGGTTAATAGATATTTCCCTAGAGTCCAGAATAATGCCAGGCACATGCACTGATAAAACTGAATGACAAATGCAACCAGGACAACGTTCACCAAGCTGTTATACCATTTATTGAGCACTGCTGTGTCCAATACTGGTTCTGTTTTGCATGAATTAAACTCAATCTTCAAAACAACCCCTTAGTTCTTTCCAGATTTTACCAATGAGATTTTAAACTTCTGAAGTACATAAACTTGCCCACTGTCAAATTATAGCAGGTGAAGCATGTATCCAAACTTGGGACAGTATTTGAACTTGGGCTTTGAGGCATGAGAACTTGAATTTTTAGTCAAAGCAGGTTTTCAATTCAATTCCACTCTGGACTCTTTTTTCTAAAAAATATATTTTATTTTTTTAATATATTTTATTGATATTTTACAGAGAGGAAGGGAGAGGGATAGAGAGCTAGAAACATCGATGAGAGAGAAACATCGATCAGCTGCCTCCTGCACACCTCCCACTGGGGATGTGCCCGCAACCATGGTACATGCCCTTGACCGGAATCGAACCCGGGACCCTTCAGTCCACAGGCCGATGCTCTATCCACTGAGCCAAACCGGTTTTGGCTCCACTCTGGACTCTTGAGTACAAGCTATCAGGAGTGTTTCAATAGAGATGCCCAATACTTAAAAGGTGAGAGAGCCAAATTAAAGTACATAAAACACTGTCTTTCCTATTATTTTCATCTAGTCCAGGGTTTTTACACCAGTAACTTACTGAGCCCTTCTCATAGCCCCCCACCCCAGGTGGAAGTGCACCTCAGGCCTGGCCAATAGGTCTCTGAATCCTAGTTTCTTCATGACTAAGAACCAGCTCAGCTGGAGAGCCTCTCATTCGTAAAACAGGGTCACAAGTATCCCAAGCCCTCGAGAATCACACCCTTTATTTATATATTTTATTGATTTTTTGACCGGAATCGAACCTGGGACCCTTCAGTCCACAGGCCGACGCTCTATCCAGAGCCAAACCGGTTTCGGCTCACACTTTAAAAAAAAAATTGGATTTCAGAGGGAGAGGGAAACAATGAGAATCATGGATTGGCTGCCTCCTGTACATCCCCTATTGGGGATTGATCCCGATTCATAGGTTGATGCTCAACCACTGAACAACACATGCTGGGCACACCCTTTTTTGCCAGTCTCTGCTAGCCAGGCTGTTAGGGAACCTCTCCCTGGTCCCACTAGAAATGGCTGCTCTTGGCCTGGCCCCATTCAGTCCTCATTGGAAGCGCACCAGTACCACCAGACAACTTGCTAGAAATTCTTACCAACTAAATCTGACTCATAGGGTGACTCTGGTTTGACAAACCACCAGTGCTAAGGTTTGAGAACCTCAGGTCAGTTCTTAATGCGAAACAGTCAGTGCGCATCCACTCAGAGGGGCTTTTGGCTGTCCTAATTGGTGGTGGGTGGGCAAGTTCTCTAAGGATGCCAAAAAACTCTGCACCTAAAAATGCCAACAGTAGCCCTTCTGGGAAGCAGTTCATTAAAGGATTATCAAGCTGAGAACGAGCAGAAGTCTCACAAAGGCAGATTTAACTTTTGTATTTTTTCCATAGCCCCTCCTCCACCAGCCTTTTATCTTATGACCGGTATCCTTTCCCAGATGAATAAATAATACATACAACAGGCAGACACAGGGATATTTTTATGGATTTTTAATGACAGAAACAAAAAATATCTAAAACCGCAGCTTCTGGAAGAACCATTTGTTCTTGCCGGTCTTGTACCTAATGGGAAAACAAGGACACCAATGAGAGGAGGGAGAGACACATTTTTCTTTATGGGACTTAGCAACACCACACCCCACCATCCACCACCAAAGCCTAACTTACCTCTCTTCAAACTTGACTTTGGCCTCCCGTCGGGCCTTGCGTTTTAGAGCAGGGTCTCTGAAAACGTCCTTGTTGACAACAGTTTTGTCCAAGGGGATGTCCACAGAGTACCTGGGGACAATGGTGGGGAGTTGGACGCAGTCACCCAAGTCCTCCTAGTACAGTAGGGTACCAGGTTCTGCCTCCACAGGAAAAACCATCAAAAGCTGTCCCAAAGTGCCGATGATAGGCTTTGGAAATCTCTAATATTAAGACTCATTTACATAAATTTAAGCCATTGGAAAACTTCACACTTCACTGTCTACTTTCTCAACTTCTTAATTTCTAGCTATGAACCATTACTGTATTAGAACTTTACTTGGTTCCTAGTGGGTGGCTAGCTTTCTATTTAGAGCCATTGTATTTAGTACTGTTCACATTCTGCCTATGCAGGGTGCCCCATTACGACAATGCAAGAGCTGGGCAGCTAGCTGCCTCAACCTCACAGCTTTCCAGCACATGAGAAAGGGCTCTGTTCTCTTAGGTCAGCACATTAAGAGTAAACATTAAGTCCCAGTAGCAAACTTTAAGGCACATGCTGCTGGGTTTGGCAATTCTTGTTCAGGTCTCTTTCAAATCTTGCATTCCTTTATAACCCTTGTACCAGGATAGCAGGTGCGCTGCACAATACTGTGAAAGGCCAGGAGATCAAGGGCCTGGCAGTCCAGTGAAATCAAGGGAGACTTGCTTTCATCTGTTCATTTTTGAAAGCCTAAAATAACTATCTGTGAGAATGGAACAGCGGAAGAGGTGGGCAGGCCAGATCCCATGCCTGTATTTACTGTGGATGGAAACAAATCTTTACTCAACATTTAGAATTTTCATGTAAGAAAGACAAAGAGCAAGCTTGGAGATTTTCAATTAGGCTTGGCAAAGTGAGGGAAACCACCAAAGAAAATGGTCCCAAGATGTATGAAAGGGACAAACCACAGCCACTTTGTGGCAAATTGAAAATGATGTCTCCCCGCTAATGGCTGCAAGGTTGCCTCCTTATTCAGCAAGGCAGAGAGGGGGAAAAGAAACTTAAAAAGTCACTTTTATTCCCATTCTTGAAATGCTCACCTTGTGGGCATGAGATGATTGTAGTTATAAACTTTCACAAAAGACTTGATCTTTGACCTCTTGGCAATTTTCTTCTTGCCCATGGCAGCTGTCACTTTTCGGGGGTAGCGGTCAATTCCAGCCACCAGAGCATGGCTGTAGGGGCGGTCCGAGGTGCCATCATCAATGTTCTAAATGAGCAAGATTTACATTTGGTATCAACTTAAAGCCTACCTAGGCCCTGTGCTAGAGGTAGGCATGTACAGAAAGATCATCTCCACCCCCACGTCTCTGAGACCCACCATCTTACAGAGAAAAACCACATAAAGCAGACACACTAAGTGCTATGCCCGAAGCTCAGAGTAGTAAGAGTTAGGGCGGTATTCATGCCCACCAGGAAGAATTTGGGCTCCTGGGGGGTAAGAGGTTTTAAAATAAGAATAGTTATCATTTATGAATGAAGTCTTTGTGACCCGCCAAGCACTGGTTCTTAGGAGTGGAGGCAGGCAGCCTAACTCCCATCTCAAGAAGGTGGGGGAGGGGAACCAGGAGTCCCAATGTCCCCCAAACAGCTAAACGCAGTGCTGTATGTGGTCAGACTTTAGGGACATTTCAAGAAGCCAAAAGATGTAGGCAGAAGGCAAACAGTGAAGGGCTGCAATAGGCTACGACCATTTTGATAGAAACAATTCCTTCTTTTACAGAATCCCAGTTGCAGCACTTACTAGCTGCTTGACCTCAGGTCAATTATCGAACATCTCTAAGCCTTAGCAGTAGGAAGAATCCTCTATGGTTACTGCAAGGATTGGGCACGAAAACATCTGTAAGGCAGTGTACCAGTCAGCAAACAAGCGTTCAATAAGCGTTGGCCATTATTATTATTGTTATTATTTAAAGCCTCTTTGGTAGAGAGCGCGTTCTGTGTTAGGTGCCCAAGTCAACTTGTTTTATTTTCCATTTTCCTCTTCCAAAAGCCCTCATGCATTCACCCACACCCCTACGCGCAATGCTCAATGGCTCATGTCCCAAACTAGTCCTTGAATTCCAAGCTTGTGGTCCTCCGAAACCGGCCCAATACCGGGAAACACGGCGTACAGGCTTGCGAGGATGGTACCTTTACGATGACAGCTTTGCGTCCGGAGTAGCGTCCGGCCAGGACCAGCACCACCTTCCCGGGTTTCATAAACTTGCCCATTTCTGCTGAGAGAAACAAGGGGCCCCTCAGAAATTCGCAAGCCCAGGCTGCGGGCTCTCGGAACTTCAGGCTGCGTTTACTATCGTCTTGGCCCAGGCCGCCCACGGGCCCTGTTCACAGGACAGAATCCGCTACGAAGCCGCCAGGGACAGAGGAATGGAAAATACTCGGGACCACCCTACAACTCGACCCCCAGGCCGCGGATGGCGGTGGATTGGAAGACCCTCCCCAAGACTCTACTCACCGAATGCAACCACTCGGGCCTAGAGCGGAAGAGAAAGAACCGCACTTCCGCTAACCTTTCACCCTGGAGGTGGTGATCTCACTTCCGGTACCGCCCCTCAAGTCTCGACCCGCCTCTTGCGAAGCCCTGGCGGAAGAAGCTTCTGTGGGGAAAGCAGGGCCTGGCTGCTTGTTTATTCAAATCAAACTTTATTAGTATATCCAGCAGAAAAAAGAGCCAGGGAGTGCCATCTATCGCCTACCCATGGAAGAGCAAGGAAGGCTTGTATGCTCTAGCCTCTTGTAGTTCCTTTCTCTGGCGCTAGGAGGGGACCCAGTTTGAAATTTACTTTTTTTGCCTTGGAATAGTCAGGGAGCAAAATAGAACTTTTTTTTTTTTAGTGTCCACTGTGTGAACTGCTATTGGTCGTAAGGAAGGGGAGACGAAAATTAATCAAACAAGGGTACTTGCCCCCGACATTTAGAGTGTCGTGATGTCACAGACATTACAAACTAAGCAGTGAAGGAGGTGAAAGACGATGATGGTGATAGCAGCTGTTCACCCTTTGCTTAATCGAGTTAATCTATTTACGTATATTACCTCATTTGAGGCTCATAACAATACTAGTGGTGGAGCTGGGACACAGACTCAAGCAGTCCTGAGCCTATATTGTTTACCCTGTCACGTTATCGAGCACCGACTCTGTGCTAGGCAGTTTAGGTAAGTCCACAGCCTTTTTAATTCTCACAACTCTGCATCTTGGCTATTTTCTTCCCATGTAGACATGAGGAAACTGAGATTCAGAGAGGATGTTACCTGAGGTGGGATTCAAATTTAGGTTTGAATTCAGGTCTAGTTGGCTCTCAAATGGTATTTTCTTCACTCATTGGAAGTTTTTTTTTTTTTTTGTTTTTTTTTTAATATATATTTCTTGATTTCAGAGAGTGTTGGAGACCGGGTGTAAGCTGACAAGGTCCTTGCACCTGAGGGGACTAGCAAGGCTGTCCCCTACCCACACAGTTTTCCCAGGCTTGTTTGGATGGCGGTTATCAGTAGAATGAGAGCAACCTTTCATAGCTTACCAAGAAGTCTGTAACTATTTACTGAGATTTGCTGTACTGAGAATTTGTCCTTCTGCTCTGTCTCTCCCTTAGAGATTAAGAGGAACAAACAATACATTCCTCTTGACAGACCTCCTATTCAGTGTTTTATGTATAAAAAGCATTACGCAGTTAATAAACTTGCTGCAGTCTCTCGATGACCTGTAGTCCTCCCGATCCCGCTTTCCTGTCTTTCTTTCTTTTCTCAATTCCCACCTCCCTACCTCAGCTCGGTTCAACCTGTCAGGCTGGCCCTGGCAAGAGAGGAAGGGAGAGGGATCATTCATTGGCTGCCTCCTGCATGCCCTCTATGGTGATCGAGCCTGCAACCCTGGCATGTGCCCTGACCCGGTATGGATCTGTGTGTAACCTGGTTCATAGGTTGATGCTTAACCGCTGACCCACACCCAGCCATGCTGGAGAAATGTTTTTAGATGGTTCTTTAGGTGTCTTCCAAGTTCAAAAGAAAGAGAAACCATCTTAACAGTTTTTGCTCATCTGAACATTGAAAAATCTATAGGGTTGGTCTTGGGCAAGATGTTGGACAAATCAGGGTTTCATCAATTTTTGAGGTTCTCCAGGGACCAATTTTTCCCTGCAGGCCTTAGGACCCCATTCCAATAGTTTATCCCCTTAATATGTACTTATATTTCTATATTCAACTAAAATATTTTCTACTTTAACTTGGAATATGACATTTTAGAGTTGGAAGGGACCTCAGAGATCACCTACTCTGGCCTCTAAAAAATGAGTTCTACAGCAGCAAAGTTCACAGAGTAAGGTCTCCCCATTTCCAATCCAGTGTTCTTCCCACTATAATCCATTACTCTATCCATTTTTACTTCCATGGTCTTCTCCCAACCTCATCTACTTCTGCCTCCTTTGCTGTTGCTCCCTTGGAAAATAGAAACCAAACCCTAAGATTTTATAATTGCCTGGACTCTTTTCACACTCTCCCAATTAAATTAATAACTAAACCCTGTGAATTTTGCCTTATGTCTTTTTTTTTTTTTTTCCTTTTCCACCTGCTCCCTAAATGATCCAGCCTGTTCTTTTTCTTCTCCAGTCCCTCTTCAAACTTTTGTATGGGTCAGAATTTCTTGGGGTGCTTATTAAAGATGCATTTCCAACTCAAAATTCAGGTCTGGAGTGGAGCCCTATGATGTATAGATCTTGAGAAATTTCTCTAAACACAACTCTCAAGTCTACCACTTGTCTGCTTGGAATCCTTTGTTGGCTCTTTGTCCCTAAGTTTGAACTCTCACTCCTTTCCTTCAGCATAAGTTCCTGACTCCTCCATATACTTCCTGTACCACTGGCGTTCCATCCAGCTCAACTACTCAAAAGTCCAACCTCTTCTGATCCCTGGGTCTTTACTCAGGCTGTTCCTCATGTCTTTATTCTCAGTAGCCAGGCAAAATCCTATCCATCCTTCAAGGCTACTCCCAGGCAGAATTAATCTCTTCCTTCTCTGTTCCTTCAACAATCCAATCTAAACTTACCTACATTATGGAACATATCTTAGTTGGTTTATATCAGTGGTTCTCAAAGTGTGGTCCCCATACTAGTAGCAGCAACAAAACCTGGGAACTTGTTAGAAATGCAAATCCCCAGGACCTGAAGGCAGGGAGTATGTGTATGCATTTAAAAAAAATCCTCACCCAAGGTTATTTTTCCATTGATTTTTTAGAGAGAGGGAAAGACAGAAATATCCATGTGAGAGAAACACATCGATTGGTCACCTCCTGCATGTGCCCCAAGCAGGGCCCAGGCCAGGGAGGAGCCAGCAACTGAGGTACATGCCCTTGACTGGAATGAAACCGAGACCCTTCAGTCCGCAGGCTGACACTCTATCCACTGAGACAAACTGGCTAGAGTTGTTTTTTTTTAAATTATCTTTCCTCAGCATCTAGCCTGGCCCAGGCAGTTGGTAGGCACTCAATAATGAATAAATACAGAAATCTTTGTAACAAACCTTGCACATTCATTGAATACATACCCATGGCCCTTTTTCATTCTATACTTTAGACCTGGGCTGACTGTTCCTCCTCTCCTCCCTTGTCCTGACTGCCTCACCCTAAGCCACGGGCAGAACTGTCCTCAGTTATAACGCAGATGGTACCAGTGACTAGATCAGGGGTGGGCAAACTTTTTGACTCGAGGGCCACAATGGGTTCTTAAATTGGACCGGAGGGCAGGAACAAAAGCATGGATGGAGTGTTTGTGTGAACTAATATAAATTCAAAGTAAAGGAGCAGAGGGGAGAGCAAGAGAACCCTCCGCTCTTTCGGCTCCGCAGGCCGGATAGAACAGCTGAACGGGCCGGATCCGGCCCGCGGGCTGTAGTTTGCCCATGGCTGGACTAGATTATCTGACTGTTGGAATGCTGATGAGGTTATCTCTGTCTCTACACATCTTTGTTTCATGAACTCAGCAGAGCAATGGCTATCTGCCCATCTCCCTGCAGTCTAGTCCTTTGGCAGCTGAAATTTCTGGCAGGTATATGGAAAATGCCTTCTCTTCCCTGAAGTGATGGTAGAGGGGGATGGAAAAAGGAAAGAGGAACAAAAAATCTAGAAGCCACAAGATACAATGAGGTAACATGACAAGAGTATATAGACTATAGGATATGGATTCAGGCAACTCAAGTTCAAATCCCAGCTCTTTCATCATGTAAACCTAGACAACCTTCCTGCAGTTTAGTTTCCTGGGCTATAAAATGGGACTAATGCTGTCCTACCTTACAAATAGTGAGAATTTAATTTAATAGCCTGGCCTGTGTGGCTCAGTGGTTGAGCATCCACCCATGAACCAAGAGGTCTCCGGATTGATTCCCAGTCAGGGCACATGCCCGAGTTACAGGCTAGATCTCCAGTAGGGGCATGCAGGAGGCAGCTGATTAATGATTCTTTCTCATCATTGATGTTTCTCTCTAAAATTTAAAAAATTAGGATTAACACAAACAAAAATGCTTCCCAGGATGCTAGCACAAAGCCTTAATACCAATTAGTTTTGGAGGATTACAAAATGATAATACTGGTGTGATACAGGGCTATGCCATATGACTATAGCAGTTATTCCCCACCCTAAATAATATCCAAATAGGTTTAAAAGTGCCAATTCCAAACGTGGCAGGTGTGGTGACATCTGCTGTGGGGATGGGACTGCTGGCCTGGGTGAGATAGGATGATAAAGCCAAGGGCACTTTTTAGCGAATTTATTTACGGAGACGAAAACTACCACCAAAGCTGTGTTGATCCAGGGCAGAGGTCAGAGAAGAGGCAGAAAGGCCAGGAGCCAGAGCCAGCTCAAGGAAATGGTCTGGATCAGATAATGCCCAGATGGACTTATAAATCAACGCCAAGGGGCTCTGAGGTCCTTACAGAGAATCTACACAAAATACTATATTTTATTAGCAACCACAGATATATCATTTTCCACAACATTAATACATTTATTCTGCTTCACACAGGAGAACTAATTCTAATGAATTCTCAACAATACATCTTAAATAACATGTTTGCTGGAAAAATTAAGTTAAAATGCACTATGTAATAGTGCAGACATAAAGTGCAGCTGCCAATTTAATACATGAAACAATGCTGAATCAGTAGTGTTGGGAACTCATTTGGTTTTCTAGAAAGTGATACAATTTGCCCATCTTTGGTCAGTCCTGGAGTAGTATGCAGGCTAAATGACATAGAAACTAAAAAGGCTAAAATACTGAGGACCAAACTGGGCCGCTCTAGAGTCAGTTTTACAATGAAGTGTTCAACAGCAAACTGCCATATTTCCCACCCCCCACACTGTAGTACTTATCACATGATCAGACCTCCTTCACCATCCAGCCTCCAAGACAAATGGAATCACAGCCCAGGAAGAAGTTGCTGTTGGTCACTGGTGTGTTTTCCTATCTACCCTTGAGTCAGTGGCAAGGGTTCTCTTGAGAAGTATACTTCTAACACGTCTACTTCTCAGAACACTGTCAGCATGTCCTTGGGAGGTGCACAGAGGAAAGGTTACTTGCCAGAGGACATGGTACCAGACAATGGTTGTCATTCTTTATAAACAGTCCTCTCCAAAACAAAAGTATTGTCTGTGCTGTGTGAAGAGGACCACCTTGTCAGGAACAGACTTCAATTCTTAAAGGGATCATACTAAAATTAACTTGTGGTTAACTCCCTTAGAAATGCTAGTCTCAGACTATTCCCATTCTTAGTTTAGAGGCAGCTATGGAATATACACAGCCTCCCTGAACCTTAGCTCCCAACATAACCAATAGCAGTCTCAAGTCTAATTCTTCCAAGACTAACAACTCACTCATATTGTCACTCACTGTCATAAAGAGAATGGTTAAAGAAAGCTGGATTTTCTAAAATTTATACCTGGCACGAGAAGTTGGTGCATTAACTATGTGCCATGACTAATTTCTTTTACGCAGGTTCAAATATATGTGCCACAGGTACACTGTAGTTACACACCAGGGAAGAACCTTTAAATAAAACAGACTTTGCCCTGGCCGGTTTGGCTCAGTGGATAGAGCGTCTGCCTGCGGACTCAAGGGTCCTGGGTTTGATTCTGGTCAAGGGCATGTACCTTGGTTGCGGGCACATCCCCGGTGGGGGATGTGCAGGAGGCAGCTGATTGGTGTTTCTCTCTCATCGATGTTTCTAACTCTCTCTCCCTCTCCCTTCCTCTCTGTAAAAAGTCATTAAAAGATATTAAAAACAAAAAACAAAAAAAAAAAAAACAGACTTTGCAGTCACTTGGCTAGGGGAAACATCTTTAACCCTTCCTCCTACGCTCTGTTCCTATCTTAGAAGACTAACCATCTATCTTTACTGAACAAGGTGCTGGGGTAGGGCCAGCACACTATCATCAAAAGGCATCCTTGATGTTCTTGAGCTGGCGCACAGCCAGGTCGACAGGGAGGCTGAACTTGAGGCTGCTGAGGCGACTGAGCAGGTTGAGGGCACTCTCAAAGCCTGTGTGTGCCATGTAGCTCCAGGGCTGGTAGTGGCGCTCGATGAGTGATGCCGACTTGCAGATAAGGTTCACCCAGGACACGAGACGCTGCTCATTCAGTGCCATGCACACCAAGGCCTTCAACTCTGAGTCTGCACTGCGCTTAAAAGGGTCATGCTCTGTCAGCACCATATGGATGGCTGTCAGTAGACTCTGTTTGGGAGTCAGAGCAGTGCCTCCCATAACAGGCAGGGCAAAGGACTGGGAGAGCTTCCGGGCTGGGGATTCCACATAAGCGCGGCCATTCTTCACATGGTAGTACTTTACAAAGAGCTCCCAGGGATGCATGGCCTCGGGGGCCGAGGAGAAGGCTGGCAGCAAACAAGCAATGGGGGCCATGACGAGGCTCATCCCTGGTGACGAGGCATACAGTCCGTGGGCCAGGAGGTCCCTCATGGCCACTGTCAGCTCCTTTCGCACAGCTGTAGTCAGCTCATCCTTGCCTCCCAGAGAGAGGTCCTGCAGGTTGGCAGAGGTGATGACGTGGCCGTACGGCTGTTGCCTTAAGGCTAGCTGCTTCACTCTGTCTACTGACACCTCCAGCCTCTTCAGTAAGGGAGAGTAGTCCCTGTCAGCCTGGCCCGTTGGCCACAGGGTTTGTGGGATGTGGCCTGTGGCACAACCAAACTGGCTAACAGCAAAGATCTGGAGCACTGCCAGTGCTCGCCGCATCAGGTGCAGGCCCGTCTCCCGGACTTTCTTCACATCCTCTGCCTTTGCTGTTTAGAAAATCCAACACTCATCAGGGCCATAACAGCACAGAAGTACATTCAATAAGTCACAAGTTGAGATAAAGTATTGCTTTTGAGCTATATACAGGTCCCACATGAAGCCAAGAGCCACCCAAGGATGTCACTGGACTTCCCTTTTTTTGGGTTAATAACAGCTATATTGAAATATAATTCACATGTTATACAATTCACCTATTTAAAGTGTACAATTCAGTGGTTTTTTAGTGTATTCAGAGTTGTGTATCCATCATCCCCAAAATAAACCTTGTACCATTAGCATTCCCCATTACCCTTCTTCCCAACCTCCCAATCCCTCAGCAACTACTGATCTATTTTCTGTCTCTATAGATTTGCCTAATCTGGGAGCTGTACTTACGTTTGCTGTTTCTTGGAGGCAGTCTGCTGCTGCCAGTTCTGGTGGAGCCATTCCCTGTCTTCCCACTGGCCTTGCACTCACAGTGTCCATTATCCGTCTGCAATGGGTTTCCCACTTCATCTATAATCAGAAGTTACAAAGAGAAGACACTTCTTTAGCCCCTTGATGGCAGATTTTCAAAGGAAGAATATTTACTAGTGCCTACTACATGACAAGACTTACAGATATATCTTACTTAATTGCATAAAACAGTGACTGGTATATAGTAGTTGGCTCAAAAAATATTCGCTGAGTGAAGAAAGCATGAATCATTTTATGGGTGAGGAGACTGGGACTAGAGAGGTTAGGAACCTGCTCAAGGACATGAAGCCAGTAAATGGCAGAGTGAGATTTTAGCTATCTGGTTACTCACCATGCTAGCTCCCTTACTAAGTGATCAAACCCCTTAAAGAGTATATCAAGACTGGCACCTTTAGGTATTAGTACTTATATATAATTATCACAACATCTGTCCACCCCCCTCTGACCTTGGATGAAGTTGATAAACATCTCGAGATCTCGGATCTGAGTTTTCAGCTGCTCAACCAACTGTTCTTTCACTCGGGCTGGATTTACGATCTGAGCCACAGCTGCATCAACACGTTGCCGAAGCTCTTCAGTAGACAGTGAACTGATGTCCTCATTCAGATTCATATCCAGTTTCTTTATTAATTCATCTATTATCACCTATCAAGACCACAAGCAATGAGCACACCCTTTGGAGTTTTCAGGGAGAAGGTTAGGAAGAAAGATAATCTTTACTGGTATACCTCCTACCCTTAAATAGAAATCAAAGACACAAAGAATGATCAAATTTGTGAGAGAAATGATGTAATTGTTTATTAGGTAAGGATAGACCTTTACTTCTCTGGGAGTAACAAGAACCTTTGGTTCCTGTCTGACAAAAATGGCTCTTCTAACTACAAATGTTCTACCGGGCTAAGCAACTTTCACTTAGGTGATGAACAGTATGAATAATCCAAAGTGGCTGATGATCCAAAAAGCCTCATACTTAGCTTCCCCCAATGTTTCCAAGAGAATAAATACTGGTTTCTCTTAGTTTCTAGTCCTTCTCATCCCTTCTTGTTCTACTCTAAGTAACCAAGAAAAATCTTTACAAAACATTAAGGTGTATTACAGCCAAAATATCCTACTGACAATATTAGGAACAATGAAATCTTGGTAATGCAACTCCAACCCAGGCAGAGAAATAGGCACATCAAAAGGAGAGACAAACATGTAGGGGAGGCTGTAGCTGTATTTCTACTAGCTGATTTACCTGCCTACCCAGAAGTTGTTTAAATAAATACAGCATTAAAGTCAGTTTGGATTCCTGGTATATTTATCAACTGATTGTGGGGGAAAAGCTAGTTTACATAGTATGATCTGCCCAAATAGAACTATTTTAATGATCAAATGAAAGAAAGTATTACTGTTATTACTACTACTATCTATACTAATAAAAGCCTAGGTGGCTCTCGAGTCCTTGTGCGACACCCTCACGTCATCACAAGACGGCCGCCACAAGATGGCCAGCAGGGGAGGGCAGTTGAGGGCGATCGGGCCAGCAGGGGAGCAGTTAGGCGTCAATCAGGCTAGTAGGCGAGTGGTTAGGAGCCAGCAGTCCTGGATTGTGAGAGGGATGTCTGGCAGTCGGACATCCCCCGAGGGGTCCCAGATGGGAGAGGATGCAGGCTGGGCTGAGGGGACAGCCCCCACCATCCCGTGCACGAATTTCTTGCACTGGGCCTCTAGTTATTAATAATAATAATAAAAAAAGGTAGAGCTCAATCATCATATTATAAAGCTTTGGAACTCGTGTTTCCATGTGTGAATAAGGACTGTAACAGTAAAATTTCCCTTTGATTTGGGCCAGCAAAGGGATTCTCAGTAAGGCCCAGGACAAACAAGCTAGGAGAGAATAAATGCTGGATAGAATAAACACTGGAAGGAACAGTGTTTAGGTAGTGGTGGCATCTACTTACCCGCTGTCTTTCCAAGACCACAGACTGTGGTAGGGAATCGTAATTGCCCTCTTGATAGGCAAATGTTTCCAGATCATCTAGTTGGGTTTTGAGCTGCAGTATCAGTTCCTTCTGCTTCTCCCTTTGGGTTTCCAGACGTTCCCGTTTCTCCTGTTCACTCTAAGATGAGAAAATCTTAGGTTTATTTCATAGGAAAAGGAAAATTCAGGGCATATCAAGAATCCTCTCAAGCCAATAATGACTAGCAAAATATAAGACATTTCCAAATAATCCAGATGAAATACAGAATTTATAAGACAGGCTCAAAAATAAGAATAATTATTTCATACAGGGAAATTTATTGAATTTTTTAATAAAATATTTGTCTTTAAGAAAATATTTGTCTCTCATTGGAAATAGGATATGAATACAATGGGGCCTTTTGTTAAGATTGCTTTTTTTTCCTTTTTTTTTTTTAAATAAAAAATGTTTATTCCAAAGTTGTTTTTTTTTTTAACGGTTCTAATCCAATCTTTATTTTTTTTTCTTTTAAATTTTTTTAATTGTTTGAAGTATTACAAATAGTAGTACATATGTCTCATTTTTTTTTTCCCATTGACCTCCCCCCAGCCTCCCCTTCCCCCCAGTACATGCCTTTACCTGCGCCCCCCCAGCTTTTTTTTTTTCTTCTCAAAAGTCTAGTTAGGAGTGAGACAACTTATCTTAACCAAGACAGCCTCCCAGGAATTAGCCATGCCATCTTCCATAGCCAATTACCACAGAACAACTCCTGATTATTTTATGCAAAGAATCTGGAGGTAAGGGTGTAGAGAAAGGCTTTATAACTCATAACCAGTTTTTTTAAGATTCAAAGTCCATTCAATGTTTTATAGACATCTACAAAATCAAAAGAATAAATGCAGGTACCTGGGGCAATAAAGAATCCAAAGCCAAGTAATGGGGGTGGGAAGGTAACAGTGTTTTTTTAAAAAGAATGTTTGGCAAGTTTCCCAGAGCAGTGATTCCCTTTACCACTATTGGCCACCAGGTAGCTTCCGCATTTAAATGATTATAATCCCTTCAGGGTGGCAAAGTCTTGCTAATGTATACTCAAACACTGGTTTTTCCATGCCTTTCTTGAGCATCAAAAGAAAGCAAACCCAGCACACTATGCAGGTATAAGGCTGCATTTCAAACTAGAAGCTTATAGGATATTAAATTTAACCTTAAAATGGTACTTACCAAGCCCTCCAGAAGGTATGACGGAGGACAAATGAAAAACAAGTTAACTTTTAGTTCAAGTTATTTAAAAAGCAATGCTCTTGCTTTACCTTTATTCAACATGAAAGCAAGCCTTTTCTCATGATACTCCCTCTGCATCCTGAGTGTTTTCTTAAAATCCTTTTTCTCTTCCTGTCTTAGTGCAGGTCTAAGCTGTCCTTTAAAAGAAAGTTTCCTTGATTTTCCCAGGCAGAACTGATCATTCCTTCCACTGTATTTTGTAAACACTTCTACTCCAGCTCATGTCACATTATTTGTTTAGGATTCTGTCTCCCCCAGTCTATGAGCTCCTTACAGGCAAGGGCCTTGGCTTTGTACCTTCAAGGCCTAGCACAGTGCCTAGCACAGGGTAAACTCTCAATACATATTTGTTTTGTTATTGAATCACATACAGAATGTCATATTCCAAACACAACAGTCCCCCCTATTCGCAGTTTTGCCTTCTGTGATTTCAGTTACCTGCAGTTAACCAAGGTCCAAAAGTATTAAATAGAAAATTTCAGAAATAAGCAATTCAAAAGTTTTAAACTGTGTACTCTTCTGAGTAGCATTATGAAATCCTAAGCCTGAATCTTCCCCTTGTCCAGAGTATCTAGGTATTCATGTTGTATCTACTGCCCACCCATTAGTCACTTAGTAATTGTTTTGGTTATTTGGACTGTTGCAGTATTACAGTGCTTGTATTCAGGTAATCCTTACTTTACTTACTACAGGCCCAAAGTCATTCACAAAACTTTTATTACAGTATATTGTCATAATTGTTCTATTTCATTAGTAGTTATTGTTGTTAATCTCTTATTGTGCCTAATTGATAAATTAAACCTTATCATAGGTATGTATATATAGGAAAAAACATAGTATGTATGTTCAGTACTATCCGAGGTATCAGGCATCCACTAAGGGTCTTCAAACATATTTCCTGTGGATAAGCAGGGACCAGTGTAATGAACTTGGACTAGAAGTCTAACCAGCTCAAGGGACACGACTGGGTAAACTTTGTGTTTTCACTGTACCCCAACTTTATGAAAACAAGGAAGAAAGAAACCAGCTATAAATCCTGACTCTGTTTTCATGAGGATGTTGAACTTTGCCATAATAGTTCCAGTATGTTATTTATTGGAATGTGAGCAAACAAGTTTAATAGAACAAGGAGCTTTGGTGCAAGGCAGGAAATGACAGAAATAATTTCCAGTGTGAAGTGAGATAAAATACTGGTTTAAAAAAATCAGGAACTGATAAGAAGTAAATCATTTGGTTCACACATATCCCCCACTACCTGTTCTTGTATCCATATTTGTACACAAGATCACCGCTGTTGATGAGGTACTTTTGAACACTACATTTTTTTTCAAAGTTGTTCTGTTTTTGAAAGTGAAAATGAACCACCAAAAGAGCAAATCCAGAGAGAACCGTTGGTGCTCCTCACATCTGAATAGGGCCTGCCCACAGTGGTTCTTTCTATCCTTTCTATCCTTAGGAGTCTGGCAATTTGACATGGCTGCTCCTTGTTTGTGCAAGGAGCTGTGGGTATTTGGAAAGAAGGGTGGAACAGTAAACACAGGATTGCATTAGAAACATTGAAAATAATTCAGTATCTGTTACTGATAAGTCTTCTTGGTTAAAACCAATTTAAGTGGGAAGAAAGCACATGTGGGTTGTAGCTTTAAGAATAAAAAGGTGGTAGGCCTAGCTGGTTTGGCTCAGCGAATAGAGCCTGTGGACTGAAGGGTCCAGGTTCAATTCCAGCCCAGGGCACCTGCCAGGGGTTGTGGGCTCGATCCCCAGTAGGGGGCCTGCAGGAGGCAGCCATTCAATGATTCTCTCTCATCATTGATGTTTCTATCTCTCTCTCCCTTCCTTTCTGAAATCAATAAAAATATATATATTTTAAAAAGTGGAGAAAAGACAGTGAGTCTCTTCAACATCTATCTACAACTGCGCATTTCCAGGGATTCAAAGACTGTAAGGGAACGTTCCCTTGGTGTGGTATACAGTCTCTCATAACTTCTTGAGGTAGGCTAACTGACTGAATCTTGTCAGTAACCAATGGAATCTCATTTAGCATATCTAGTTATTAAGCAGGATGGGGAAGGAGTTTTTAAAATATCAGCATTAGAAAATTCATGTAATCAGGAGTTGTGTTCCTTTTAATGACTAAGATACCCTGTTGTTCACCAAAGCTCTCACTCAGACAAGAGTCTAAAGATGAAAGATTCTCTAGATTCCAGGAAAACACGGACAGAGAGTAGATCTAATTTTCCACGATTTCCAATTCACTTGCTCTTCACCAGCCAATTTTCCCCAATCCCCAGGGTCGGGGCACTCTATCAGCAAATGTACCAGGTATTTGATAAGGTGACTGCAAGGTGAGCGGAAGTAGCATTGCTTTGATTGGTTGCTCTGTTGCCCTCTCAATACGCTTCGCCCACAGCTCCTTTGCCCTTCACGTCATCACACCTTCGGTGGACACCTCTCACCACAGGTTCCCAGGCCTTTTTTTAAAAAATATATTTTATTGATATTTTACAGAGAGGAAGGGAGAGAGGGATAGAGAGCTAGAAACATCGATGAGAGAGAAACATCGATCAGCTGCCTCCTGCACACCTCCCACTGGGGATGTGCCCGCAACCAAGATACATGCCCTTGACCGGAATCGAACCCGGGACCCTTCAGTCCGCAGGCCGACGCTCTATCCACTGAGCCAAACCGGTTTCGGCTCCCAGGCCTTTTTTGTCCTCCTGTCCACACACCTGTCTCAAGCTTCATGTCTCGGACGCACGTACTCACCTAGACAGGTCGGCTTCTCACCACTGCTACCTCCATCCTCATCAGCATCGCCACCCACCTAACCCCTCCTATTCCCCTACCCCTCGGGGCCCGGCCTCTGCTGCTCACCTGGTCCTCGCCCCGCAACCGTGGCCGGTCCCCCGGCAGACCGTCGCTCTCGTCGCAGGCGGGGTCCTCGGGCTCCCCATAACCCAGGACATGAGGGCAGCCGCGGAAGGCGAAGTCCTCGAGCTCGCGCAGGAGGCGCTGCTGCTCAGCCGGCGCCCCGCGCACCACCTGGCGCAAGCGGAACTGCACCTGCGCAAAGTGCGAGGACAGCGCGAGCAGCGCCGAGTCCAGCCGCCGCCGCTCGGCCCGTAGCCGCCGCAGTGCCCGGCCCGGAGAGTCGGGCGGGGAGCCCGGGGCCGCGCCGGGGTCCTCAGCAGCCGCCTCTTCCGAGAACGCAGTCGCCCCAGGCCCGGCCTCGGCCACCGCCCCCACAGGGGCCCAGCGCACCGCCTCGCACGGCGGCAGTGACTCCTCTTCTTCCTCCTCTTCGTCCTTCGCCTTTGGTCCCACGGCCGCCACCACCGTTACCGGCTCTGCAGCTACTTCGACAGCCGCCATCTTCCCGGAAAAGCCGCCGCACGTCAGCGGCGCTCCCTTGTTGCCATGGCTACGGCGCACGGGCTGGGAAACCCGAGGGGCGGGCGGGGCGGGGCTTAGACGTTGCCGAGTAGGTCGCGTAGGGCGGGCCTTCCCCGGGGATTTATTTCGGACCTATAATTTTTTTTTAATTGAGCGCCTTTTGTGAATCTGGCACTGAACGTACTAAGCGTCGGAGAAACAGGTGCATGGAGCGGAGGACGAGTCATTCCGTGTGTGTATCTAGGGTCGTGTAGCCCTTACCCTGGTCCCAACCTCTTCCTAAATGTGTACATTTCTGGAGACCCGGAGATGTGCAGGGCTGCAGGGGTTGGCTTTCCCACCGTCTCCCAGAGTGCGCTCCCTTGTAAGGCCACGTTTCTCCTGCCTCTGACACCTGCCACCGACCATATAAGGAGCGGCAGCTGCCGGGGCGTCGCCAGCATCTAAAGATAGTGACCCCGGACTCGGACTCCCGACGTCACTGGGCTGCGGGAGCCGCCATGGCACGGTGAGTGTTTCCAGCCACCCTTTCCCTTTATTGCTCCACATTTTCTGGGCGCTCCAGGTTCTGCGAGATCCCATGGGAACCCCAGGCCTCAGGTCTCTGTAACTTTGGGGTGGTGAGGGGCAGTGCCATCTCCAGGGCCTCCATAACTCCTTACCTTTCACTCTCACACTTTTGATTCTCCCCAGATTCACCCTCACCACAGACACCCATTTCCATCACTCCCATTGCATTTCCTCCTGTCTCATTTAGCTCCATTTTGACAGGGCTGTAGCATAAAATATCCCTATATTTCCCCCTTCTCCTATCTTTCCCAAATGCTCCCAGTCTTCCCTCTCCCACCCCTGTGAAGCCCCACCTCCACTCCTCTTCAGGCAGCATGCCCGGACCCTGTGGTATGACAGGCCCAGGTACGTGTTCATGGAGTTTTGTGTTGAGGACAGCACCGATGTCCACGTGCTCATAGAAGACCACCGCATTGTGTTCAGGTAATGGCCTCCCATTGGTTATTGGTTGAGTCTGGCTTCCTGGGAACCTTTCCCTTCTCTTAATGCCCCCACACTCAGCCTCTTCGCTGCTGTGTCTCCTCAGCTGCAAGAATGCGGATGGAGTAGAGTTGTACAATGAGATTGAGTTCTATGCCAAGGTCAACTCCAAGGTAAGGATGGGGTGGGACAGTCAGGTTTGGGTGGGAAGGCTGCCTGGGAAATGGGAGATTCATTCTATACCTCAGACTCTTAAGAATGAGGCTCTCTATGTGGTAGGACTCGCAAGATAAGCGCTCTGGCCGCTCCATTACTTGCTTTGTGAGGAAATGGAAGGAGAAAGTGGCCTGGCCTCGGCTCACCAAGGAGGATATCAAGGTAGGGAGTGGCCTGCTCTTTCTCCTGTGCTGTCTGTCTATGTACCAGAGCAGGTACTCAGATTAGCCCTGGGAATCACCCTGCCTCCTTCCCCACCAACATTCAGTCACTCACCAGATCCTGCCTATTTGACTACCTGGATAGGATTGAATCCATTATTTCATATCTACCTAATTCAGGCTTCTTCCATCACTGGGTGAGGTTTGTTGTGTATTTTCAGCCCCACCCCAATCTGTCTAAAGCATCTCTCCCATTATGATCTGTCTGAAACACATATTTGAGCCCTGGTGAGTGTGAGTGTTGTCCCCTGCACCAAAAGGTTGCAGGTTTTATTTCCTGTCAGGGCACATGCCTGAGTTTTGGGCTTGATCCCCCGTAGGGGGCATGTAGGAAGCAGCCAGTCAATGTTTCTCTCTCTCTCTCTCTTCTCTCTCTCCCTAAAATCAATAAAGACATATTAAAAAATAAATAAAACACATTTGACCTTGTCACTCCCCTACTTAAGACCCTCCAGTGGCTTCTTTCTCCTAAAGGTTGCAATTTGGCCACTTACTGGTTGGATTTGGCTCTCAAATTTATTTGAGCAGTCTTCACAGTGTTAAAAATTATTTCCACTGCCTACTGATATTTAGAAGTTTTGATTAGTTGCTGACATATAAAAATGTGGAGAATTCACCTACAAATCCAGATTATTAGCGTCTCTCAAAAAATGGTGATTTTGGCCACACTGGTCTAAAATTCCCAACTGCCTAGAGTTGGAGCTTTTCCCCCCCCCTTTTAATTTTTTTATTGACTTTAGAGAGAGGAAGGGAGAGGGAGAGAGAGATAGAAACATCAATGATGAGAGAGAATCATTGATTGACTGCCCCTACTGAGGACCGAGCCTGTAACCTAGGCATGTGCCCTGACCGGGAATCAAACCATGACCTCCTGGTTCATAGGTCGATGCTCAACTACTGAGCAACACCAGCTGGGCCTCACTTGCTTCTTGATGGCTGGGACTATGTATTAAACATTTTTATAATTCCAGTGCCAGTCTCAGAGTCTGACCCAGAGTATCTGTTCAATAAATATCTGCTAAATGAATTAGTAAATAACTTTTTTCTCTGAGTGTGGGAACTTGGGACATGGGCCTTGAAGGGTTGTCCCTGTCTTTCTTGGTTGATTCTGTGATACGTTATGACACAGTTATTTTTCCAGATGTGTTATCTTCTCAGTCAATCTGCTCTTGGAGGGCAGAATTGCTATGCTTTTCCATACCCTAAACATTGTATTGAATAGGCTCTTGGTAAGTCTTTATGGATGACTTGGCAGCTTGGAGATGGGGTTAGTTAGAGGGGGCTATTGGGAAGACCACTCCCATTGATCTTCTCCAAGCATGCTCCTATGTACACAACCACACTTTTCACTTCTGCTGCCCTCTTGGCCTGTGACTCTCCGTGCTTCCTCTTTCAGCCAGTGTGGTTGTCTGTGGACTTTGATAACTGGAGAGACTGGGAAGGGGATGAAGAGGTGGAGCTGGCTCAGGTGGAACATTATGCAGAGGTAATATCATTTTCTGCCCATCTTGATCATTCTCTGAGTCTCTGCACACGTTTCTCTGGAGAATTGTCATCAGGGCTAAGCAGATATATGAGCCCCTTAGGTCGGCTGCTCATTGGGGCTGATATTCTTTATGTATTTTGTGCATTGTTTATTTAGTAGGGATGGGAAAAATGAATATTCTATTCGTAGAGTATAGCCTGTGCTCTGAAGAAATTTTTAGAACCTTTTCCTACTTTTCTGTAATTTTTGTTCGTGTGTGTGTGTGTGTGTGTGTGTGTGTGTTTTCTTGAGCCAGATAACTTTATGGGAAGCTCAAACAAAGCAGTATAAAATTCAAATTTAAAAAGTTACTATTTTCACCCTGGCGAGTGTTTCTAAATGGTTAGAGCATTCGCCCAAGCATGAAGGGTCGAGGGTTTGATTCCTGGGTTGCAGGTTGGGGCGATTGTGGTTGGGGCGAGTGCATGCGGGAGGCAACCAGTCGATTTCTCCCTTTCTTCCTCCCTCTCTCTCTGAAAAGTGATGGAAAAAATATCCTCAGTTGAGGATTAGCAAAAAAAACAAAACAAACAAAAAAACAAACAAAATTATTATTTCCCAATAAATTATTTGGTTTCAGAATTTCAGTACTAGTTATTCAAGTTGCAAAAACACCAGCAGGCCCTAACCGGTTTGGCTCTGGATAGAGCGTCGGCCTGCGGACTCAAGGGTCCCAGGTTTGATTCCGGTCAAGGGCATGTACCTTGGTTGTGAGCACATACCCGGTGGGGAGTGTGCAGGAGGCAGCTGATCGATGTTTCTAACTCTCTATCCTTCTCCCTTCCTCTCTGTAAAAAAAAATCAATAAAATATATTAAAAAAAAAAAACAACCCTAGCAGACCCTGACCTGGATTAGTAAGGAGGGTGCTCTGTGTGTTTTTAAATTTCTTTTTAAAAAGGGGATCAATGTACTTTTCTCTGATTCATTCCACTGATGTGTTAGGGGCTTTACATAGGGCAGTTGTCTGGCTGGACCATTCTCCCATGGCCCATTAGTATGCAGGTTGCTCTTCTCTCTTGTGACTACTTTTCTTTTCCCTCTAGCTTTTGCAGAAGGTCAGCACCAAGAGACCTCCCCCTGCCATGGACGATCTGGATGTAAGTAAAGCCTGCCCCTCAACCCTTCAGTTTCCTTTTTGCTCTTAAAAATAAGATACAGTACTAGAAAGCTCCTGTCTCAGTCCCTCGCACATAGCGGTTCTCAGTGCATGTTAGCCAAATTTGATTATTTTTTTTTAGCCAAATTTGAATTTGACAAAGAAGAGTGAATGTTCTCCAGGCTTAAGAAAACCCCAGTAAGTGCTCTCCTTGGGAGCACACCTGTACCTTTCCAATCCCCTTCTTCTTCCCAGGCATGTTATCTTTCTCTCTTTCTCCTAAGCTTCAAGGGCCCTTCTTTGCCTCTGTAACTTTTTTCTTAAACCCATTTCTTCTATGGCTCACTTCTTTTACCTCTGTGGCTTTCTAAATAAACTTTTGCTTATAAGAAAACACAAAAACAAAACACCAAACCCAGCAACACCCTCTTCACTTCAATCTCTCCCTCTGCTTCTCCATCCTAGAGCAGTTCTGGCCCTGTTGACTATCTTTACAGTTGTAAGGAGCAGCAGCATTAATTGAAATTCTGAAACTAAATCATACATGACACCGTGCTGTTTATTCAGTACTAGTGGTTTATTTTCCAAAGTTTAAATCCTTCCATATTAGCCTCCCAAGAAGTTGTGTGACTCAGAAAATCACAAAAAAAAAAAAACCAAAAAACTTGGAGAGCAGAAGGGAGTGAGCAGTGTTTGTGAATACAAATGTTCATTCTTTCCTTATTCTATAGGTAACTTTTTTCTTTTTCTTTTTTTCTAGGATGATTCTGACAGTGCCGAAGCAACAAGTAGTTAACTTCTGCACAGTAGACCTGTGGAGGAAGCTGTGGCTGTCTTCCAGTCATTCTGACAAGCTAGGGCCTGGGCCTTTGTCCAGCTGTTTGGCTGAGCACCAAGGTCCTCTGGGATCTCAGATCTTTCCTCGAAGCTCTTAATTGTCCTCCTTCATGCTTTATTTCTTTTCCCTAGGCACTTGACTATGGCTGCTACATCAGATGGCAGAATAGCAGAGGAGTAGACTGGTGGGACTGCTGACTTCCTACCAACTAGCTATAATCTCTTATGTTTGGGCCACTCATCAGTATGTGTGTATGTGGTAGAGCAAAATCCAAAGAAGTAGCATATAGATTATAATAAATCTCTAGGAACTGGTCCATCTCTTTCCTGCTTGTACTTCTTCTTCCTGGAGGCAAGCCTCCTCTCCCTGTATAAGTTACTCTTTAGGGGATGGGTGGGTGTTAGAGATCCTGTCCCTCATCGCTGAGGTTGAAAGAAGAAATCTGTTGGGAGCAGGTTGTAACCAAGCTGGGGGACTTTCCCATGCACAGATCTATGCTCTGATTTCTCAGAGCAGAAACCAGCCTTTCACTATATGGCTAATACTGCCACTCTTAGAATCAGCCAGAAACCTACCTCAGCTTTCTGCACACTCCAGAAATCTCTTTATACTTTTAAAGCTGACATTAGTTCTTAAACTAAAAACAAAAACAAAACAATTGCTAATACAAAGTTATATTTGTATTATGTTCTACAGTTTACTATTATCTCATTAAATAATTAGGTATTTTCTTCATAGGTCATCAATCAGGTAACAATAAGGGGCAAAGTTGTAACTTGAATTTGTATAGCATGTCCTCTTATCCACAGTTCTGAAAACCAACAACAACAAAAATTGACACCAAAACTCATTTGACAGCAAAACATGACCTAAAATGATGTGAGGCTGTTTATAGTGTTCATTCCATTTAGTATATTTATTTCTCAGCATAAATATTAATGAGTTTGATTACGTGATGTTGCTCTTGAGTTCCAAATAGAGCCCGTTAAGTAACAACACATAGAGTATGCTCTCCATTACTGCCTAAAATCTGAAAAATCCTAAATTCTGAAACATATGGAGTCTTCAGGTTTTTTATTAGCTGATTTGAAAGAGCAGAAGGAAAGTTAACTAATTTTTAAGCGGTTAAAGTTTTAAGGCACTGTCCAGCACTAGTCACATGTGGTACTTGAAATATGGCCAGTCCAAACTGAGATGTTTTGAAAATTTTATAAGGGAAAAAATTCATTTTTATATACCTAGTACATGATGAAAGTATTATGAATATGCTGATTTAAATAAAATATTAACAAATGTGTCTTGCATTATTTCTATTGGGCACGCTGTCGTGCATCCAAGCCCATACCATGCCCACCTCTACACATCCTTGGAGCCCAAACGGCTAAACTAAGTGCCTTGACAAGTTCAGGTCACAGTTTTGTTCTCTGGTCCTTTACAAAGTCAAAACCGTTGCTAAACTACCCAGAACGTCTGCAAATCGCGTTTTCAACAAATTTGTCCCGATCATATTCCATTCCTTGCTTTCTCGCTTCTGCGCAGAGACGAGTTCGTACTGAGGATTGTCCTGCGCGGGCTTCCGTCCGCCCCTAGGCGCTTCAGCGCGCGCGGATCCCGCATCCTGGGACAGCGGCGGCGATGGCGTTCCGGTGTCAGCGGGACAGCTACGCCCGGGAGGTGCGGCCGCTGGCCGAGGGTCCCGATGCTGCCGAGCAGATGGGGCGCTGCGGGAAGAGGGCGCTATGTGGAGGGAGAGCCGAACTAGATTCCGTTTATTCTTTCGTCCCTCTCTGTTCAGTTCACCACCACCGTGGTCTCCTGCCGTCCTGCGGAGCTACAGACCGAAGGAAGCAAAGGCAAAAAGGAAGTGCTGAGCGGTTTCCAAGTGGTGCTGGAAGACACGCTGCTTTTCCCCGAGGGCGGGGGACAGGTACCAGACCCGTCCTTCCCTCCTTCCCCCTCCCACGGAGCCCCTCCTTCCTTTCTGCCGGGGTCTTTGTGTCCAGGAGTTAGGGTGAGCCCTGTCTCCCACTGCTGCCGATCTTTGTTTCTTTTCCCCAGCCTGATGACCATGGTACAATCAATGGCATCTCTGTGCTGAGAGTGACCCGCCGGGGGGCCGAGGCTGATCATTTCACACAGACACCCTTGACCCCTGGGACTGAGGTCCACGTCCAGGTGGACTGGGAGCGGAGGTTTGACCACATGCAGCAGCATTCAGGTAGGTGGGGGCAGGATTCGGGATCTGTCGGAGGGGCAATTGCTCTGTATGGAGATGCTCTGTATGGGGATGCCACGATGTTTGAGGTGTGGTTTGGGTTCTCTAGGAGTTAGCCTTTTGGAAAAGTCAGACGTATGCAGAATCAGCTCCGATTGAGGCAGGTTATGATAGATGTTACAAAAACAATATGAGCAATTACAAGTATTATAATATGGTCCTGGCCGGGAGGTTCAATTGGTAGAGCATTGCCCCAACACACCAAGGTTGTAGGTTCAATTCCTGGCCAGGGCACATACTAGAAACAGCTAATGAATGTATAAATAAGTGGAACAACAAATTGATGTTTTTTAAAAAAATATATATTTTTATTGATTTTTTTTACAGAGAGGAAAGTAGAGGGATAGAAAGTTAGAAACATTGATCAGCTGCCTCCTGCACACCTCCCACTGGGGATGTGCCCGAAACCAAGATACATGCCCTTGACTGGAACCGAACTTGGGACCTTTTCAGTCCGCAGACTGACGCTCCATCCACTGAGCCAAACTGGTTAGGGCCAAATTGATGTTTTGGTTTTTTTTCCCATCTCTATCTTTCCTCCTTCCTCTCTCTCTCTCAAATCAACCAATGAAAATTAAAATAAAAGTATTAGAATAACTGCTGGATTTGAGCGTTACCAACTTCAATCTTGGTATCTTTATCTGGATGTGCCATAAACTTCTTAAACTCAGAACATCTAGAATGGTATTTAAAAGTCATCCATTCCAAAAAAAAGAAGACCAAAAAAAAAAAAAAAAGAAAAGAAACAAAAAACGAATAAAAGTCATCCATTCCAGCCTTGGCTGGTGTGGCTCGGTTGAGTGTTGTCCAGTGCTATGAAAGGTCACGGGTTAGATTCCCAGTCGGGGTACATGTCCACATTGTGGGCTTGGTTTCTGGTCGGGGTGTGTTGTGTGTGGGAGGCAACTGATTTATGTGTCTCTCTCTCCCCCCTCTCCTTTTCTCTCTCTCTAAAATCAATAAAAACGTTTTTGTTTTTTTAAAGTCACCCATTTCCCCAGACTTGGTCTTCCATTGTCATTCTCTGTATTCAGTGCATGGCATCAGCATCCACCTAGTTGCTGAAATCCTGGAAGTTAGTACAGACACTCTTTGGGGATAGCGAGTCAATCACTAAGTCCTGTCCGTTTGTTTTCTAAATACTTCTCTATTTCCTCCCACTGTCAGTGTGATCATCTTAGTCCCAGCTCTCCTTGTCTTTCTGCAGACCTCTGTAATAGCCTCCTGGCTAGTCTCTCCACATACAGTCTTGCTTCTTGCAGCCTATTCTTCACAGAGCAACCAGAATAATCTTTTAAAAATTAAGATCTGATCATGTTACTCTCCTGCTTAACGCTCTTCAAAAGCTTCCTGTTGCTGATGATAGAGCTGTATACTTACCATGGCCCCCATACCCTACCTGGGCTGGTACTTGCCTGCTGCTCCAGCCTCAGCTGGTCTCCCTCCCTCTTGCTGTCAGCATTCTGGCCATGCTGGCCTTCCTCTCGATTCCTTGAACACATCCTGCTTCTTTCCTCCTTCGAGGACTTTGGCTGTCTATTCCCATAGCCTTCACAGTTAATTCCTTCTATTCATCCTCCTCCTTCTGTCATCAATCGGAGATAATGCTGTATCTCTAACATCAAGCTCTGTGCCTTGCATGTGGTAGGTACTTGATAAATATTTGTTGAGTGAATGTGCCACATTAGAGCTTCAGTTCAAATCCTGCCTCTGAGAAGCTACATTGCTTTGGCAAGTTACTTGACATTTCTAGGTCTCAGTTTCCTCATTTGTGAAAAGGCATCGTAAAGCCTCTTGCAGAATTCTTGTGAGGATATTCAATAAAGTATCTCAAGAACATTACCCAGTGCCCAAAAGGTCTTCAACAAGGAAACTTTCTATGATGACGTGGGAGTATGTGGCTGTCTGGGCTTCTCATTCTTCTATCTCTTTTTCTCTCTTATCAGGGCAGCATCTCATCACAGCAGTTGCTGATCACCTGTTTGGGCTGAAAACAACGTCATGGTGAGGAGGAGGCATAAGACTAACTGTAGAGCATGACTCCTAACTCCCAGCTCCTTTCCCAGTAATGGGTCAGGGGCTAGGAGGCTAAAAGAAAGAGCAGTGTTCAAAATCTGCTGTGTTCCCCTGGTCCCCTTGAGGGTGGGGGGTGGATGCCCTTGTGTTTCTTAGGGAAAACATTAGGATGAGAGGAGAGATATCTGCCTTTGCTTAGGAAAGAACATAGAATTTTGAGCCTACAGACCTACGCAGTGTGGATCTATGTGAACTTGATCACATTCGTTACTACCCCTCAGCTGTAAGATGGAAATGACAATCCCTACCTTGCAGGATTTTTGTGGGGATTAAATAAGATAATTTATGTGGACATTCTTTGTAAACTGTAAACTTTCTTACATTGTTACTGTTGTTGTTATCAGCATCCTGTGGCTACTCTACTTCTTCTGACAGGGAGTTAGGGCGACTCCGGAGTGTGATTGAGCTGGATAGCCCCTCTGTGACTGTAGAGCAAGTAGCTGCCATTGAGCAGAGTGTCAATGAAAAAATCAGAGATCGGCTGCCTGTGAATGTGCGAGAACTGAGCCTAGATGATCCTGAGGTGGAGCAGGTGAGGGGAGACCCAGTGGGGTGGCTTCTGTAGAATGCCCTCTGGGGGCTCCTCATCAAAATTCAGACAGCCCTTCTCCCTCCTCTTTATTCTAGGTGAGGGGCCGGGGTTTGCCAGATGACCATGCTGGGCCCATTCGAGTTGTTACCATCGAGAATGTTGATTCCAACATGTGCTGTGGGACCCATGTGAGCAATCTTAGTGACCTTCAGGTAGGTGAGGAAGGGCTTCTGAATGGTTAGGAAAGAGGGTGTCAGGAGTGTGGGATCACAACAGGGTTGGGAGTGGTAGAGGGGGAGTCCTGAGCAAAATCACTCTTTTATTGCTTCTCAACTGAGGGGGAGGTCTAGGTGTCTCCTATCCTGGTGTCCAGCACCCACTGTGTTTTCTGCGTGTGTGTGTGTGTGTGTGTATGTTATCTCCTTGCCTCATGTAGGTCATTAAAATTCTGGGCACTGAGAAGGGGAAAAAGAACAAAAGCAACCTGATATTTCTGGCTGGGAACCGTGTGCTGAAGTGGATGGAGAGAAGTTATGGAACTGAAAAAGCATTGACCACGCTGCTTAAGTATGCCCCCTTCTGTTGTCTCCTGTTTCTCAGGACCTGGACACCTGGGGCTTAGCTTTCCTGCCTGTAAGGCAGACAGAATAATCTATCTCTGGGCGGTAAGATGTGATCATAAATGATAAAGTGCAGTGGACGAACGCCCAACATCAAAAGCAGTTGGGAAGCTGGGCTGATCTCCACGGACCTTTCACTTGCAGGTGTGGAGCAGAGGATCACGTGGAAGCCGTGAAAAAGCTGCAGAACTCCACCAAGCTCCTGCAGAAGGTGGTTATTCCATGGTGGTTGGAGAGCGCGTGAGCTCTGCCTGGAATAGGCTCCTTGGACTTGGCCCCTCCGCCTAACCAGATGTGTAGTTTGTCAAGGGGGTGGGGTGGGGAGAATGAAGTGGAGGGAAGGCGGTGCTGTCTTGTTATCCTTCCCACCTACCTACTCAGTTCTGGCATCCATTTCAGAACAACCTGAATCTGCTGAGAGACCTGGCTGTGCACATTGCCCACGGCCTCAGGAACAGCCCAGACTGGGGAGGTGTGGTCACATTACACAGGTGAGAGACAGGCAGGGGGCTGAGGCTTTAGGGTTCAGCCTCTCCCCTGTATGCAGTGCATAGTAGGTGGCGGGCCACTCACTGGTATTCTCAAGGCTGGGTAGACCCTAAGAAATGTGTTACCTACCAGATTTCTTGGGTTGACATAAGCATCTTTCTTTTTTCTTTTTAAAATATATTTTATTGATTTTCTTACAGAGAGGAAGGGAGAGGGATAGAGAGCCCGAAACATCGATGAGAGAGAACCTGGGACCCTTCAGTCTGCAGGCCAACGCTCTATCCACTGAGCAAAACCGGCTAGGGCAGCATCTTTCCTTTTTAATCCTCACCTGAGGATATTTTTTCCATTGCATTTTAGAGAGAGTGGAAGGGAGGGAGGGAAGAGGCGGGGAGAGAGAGACATACATCAATGTGAGAGAACAACAATGTGAGAGAGATACATCCACTGGTTGCCTCCCACACATGCTACCACCTGAGGTGGGGAGCAAACCTGCAACCCAGGTACATGCCCTTCACTCTTTCATTAGCACCTCCCCTCACCTCCTTCACCGTCTCACAGGTCTTCACCTACCTCGGTGAATCCTATTAAAGGAAGACAAAAATAAAGGCAAAGCTTGTTAGGAACTGCTGATGCTGAGAAAGACGTCCCACTGGCCCTCCGCCAGCACTCTCTCTTTGCTGGGGGGCCTGGGACTTCGCACATACAGGCAGCAGGGAGGCCAGCCTCTCAGGGGGAGCTGGGCATCCTGTGGTTTCCCAGCTCCCTCTCCAACCTGGATCTGTGCCTTTTGTTGTAGGAAGGAGGGCGATTCTGAGTTCATGAATATCATTGCCAATGAGATTGGGTCAGAGGTAAGAGATGCACCCTGGGTAGAGACCTAAATAAGGGGCGTTAGTTAGTTCAGCTGAAGTCCTTCCACATGAGCACATGAAGAGTAGGGGACAGAAATTCATTCAGTACAGTTTTCTTTTTTTGTGTTAATTCTCACACAAGTATATTTTTTCCATTGATTTTTTTCTTTTTCTTTTTCTCTTTGAAGAGAGTGGAAGGGAGATAGGAAGGGGGAGAGGGAGAGAAACATGATGTGAAAGAGACACATGAATCGGTTGCCTCCACACCCCTGACTGGGGCTGCGGTTCAAACCTGCAGCCCAAATACATGCCCTTAACTGGAATCGAACCGGTGACCTTTTGGTGCATGGGATGGTGCTCAATCCACCGAACCAAACTGCCGGGCAGCTTTTTGTCTTTTTTTTTTTTAAATATATTTTATTGATTTTTTACAGAGAGGAAGAGAGAGGGATAGAGAGTTAGAAACATCGATGAGAGAGAAACATCGATCAGCTGCCTCCTGCACACCTCCCACTGGGGATGTGCCCGCAACCAAGGTACGTGCTCTTGACCGGAATCGAACCTGGGACCCTTCAGTCCGCAGGCCGACGCTCTATCCACTGAGCCAAACCGGTTTCGGCCAGCTTTTTGTCTTAATGTTGAACCTAAGTTCCTGTGGTCACTCTTAAAAAGTTCTTGGCTCTGGTGGGCCAGAGTGGAGGGGCTGCATTATCATTCCTTCAGAACATCACTTGTGTTTTATTTTTTACTTATTTAATTTAATAAATCTTTATTGTTCAGATTATTACAATTGTTCCTCTTTTTTCCCCCATAGCTCCGCTCCACCCGGTTCCCACCCCACCCTCTGCCCTTAACCACCCCCACACTGTCCTCATCCATAGGTGTACGATTTTTGTCCAGTCTCTTCCCGCACCCCCCACACCCCTTTCCCCCTGAGAATTATCAGTCCACTCCCTTTCTATGCCCCTGATTCTATTATATTCACCAGTTTATTCTGTTCCTCAGATTTTTAATTCACTTGATTTTTAGATTCACTTGTTGATAGATATGTATTTGTTGTTCATAATTTTTATCTTTACCTTTTTCTTCTTCTTCCTCTTCTTAAAGAATACCTTTCAGCATTTCATATAATACTGGTTTGGTGGTGATGAACTCCTTTAGCTTTTTGTTATCTGTGAAGCTCTTTATCTTACCTTCAATTCTGAATGATAACTTTGCTGGGTAGAGCAATCTTGGTTGTAAGTTCTTGCTATTCATCACTTTGAATATTTCTTGCCACTCCCGTCTGGCCTGCATAGTTTCTGTTGAGAAATCAGCTGACAGTCGTATGGGTGCTCCCTTGTAGGTAACTAACTGTTTTTCTCTTGCTGCTTTTTTTTTTTTTAATATATTTTTATTGATATTTTACAGAGAGGAAGGGAGAGGGATAGAGAGCTAGAAACATCGATGAGAGAGAAACATTGATCAGCTGCCTCCTGCACACCCCCCACTGGGGATATGCCCGCAACCAAGGTACATGCCCCTGACCGGAATCGAACCCGGGACCCTTCAATCCGCAGGCCGACGCTCTATCCACTGAGCCAAACCGGTTTTGGCTCTCTTGCTGCTTTTAATATTCTCTCTTTGTCTTTTGCTCTTGGCATTTTAATTGTGATGTGTCTTGGTGTGGTCCTCTTTGGATTCCTTTTGTTTGGGGTTCTCTGCGCTTCCTGGACTTGTAAGTCTATTTCTTTCACCAGGTGGGGGAAGTTTTCGGTCATTATTTCTTCAAATAGGTTTTCAGTATCTTGCTCTCTCTCTTCTTCTGGCACCCCCATAATTCTGATGTTGGTACGCTTGAAGTTCTCCCAGAGGCTTCTTACACTATCTTCCAACTTTATGGATTCTTTTTTCTTTTTGCTTTTCCGGTTGAGTGTTTTTTGCTTCTTTGTATTTCACATCTTTGACTTGATTCTTGCGTTTCTCTAGTCTGCTGTTGGGTCTCTGTATAATATTTTTTATTTCAGTCAGTGTATGCTTAATTTCTAGTTGTTCCTTTTTCATATCCTCGAGGGTCTTGCTAAATTTATCGGCCTTTTCTAGGAGATTCTTGAAAAACCTTATAAACGTGGTTTTGAACTCTATATCCAGTCATTTGTTTTCCTCCATTTCTTTCGTTTGTGATCTGTTTCTTTGTCTCCGCATTTTCGTTGATTCCCTGAGTTGGTAGGGTAGCTTTGTGTGCTAAGTGTCCTATATGGTCCAGTGGGTCGGCCTCCCCAGTTACCTGAGGTGGACACTCTTGGTGCACCCCTTTGTGGACTGTGTGTACAGCCTTGTTGTAGTTAAGTTTTGATTGTTGTTGGTATCACTGGGAGGAATTGACCTCCAGGCCAGTTGGCTGTGAGGATCAGCTGTGTCTACGCTGGGAGAAGTTCGGTGCTGGAGACAGCCTTATGAGACAAGATTTGCAAAATTGCAAAAGCTTCTGTGTTCAGCTTGGATGGGGTGGAGTCTCAGGGCTGATCAGACAGTCTTGGCTTCCCATCAGCCCTGCCCTAATAGGCCCTTGGGTCTCAGTGTCCCTTGGTAATCGCTGCAAGCACCTCTGAGAGAAAGCTGCCCTCGAGTTTCACCTGCTGCCAGACAGTCCAGTTTCTCCCCCAATGAATCTGGATTCCCAGATTCTCGCCCGCAACTGGAGTTCAGTGCAGTTGGGAGCTTCCGGTTCCCTCCAGCTAGAGAAAGCCAGCTGCACACTCAGCAGTCAGTCCTCTCTGCGCGCACTTGCGCACATGCCTCCAGACCTTTGTCTTCCGCAGCTCCCCTGAGTTTCCACCTGACAGTCCAAATTCCCCCTGTAAGAGCCTGGGTCCCCAGGGGCTCGACCGGAACTGGGGTTCAGTGCAGTCGGAACTGGGGTTCAGAGCAGTCGGGAGTTTCCGACTCCCTCCTGCTAGGGAGAGCCAGCGGCAATTTCAGCAGTCAGTCCTCTCTGTGCACACTTGTGCACACGCCCCTCCAGACCCCTGCCCGCTGCAGCTCCCCCGAGTCTCCGTGTGCCTTTCTCTCTACCTGACAGTCCAGACTCCCCCCGTATGAGCCTGGGTCCACAGGGTCTTGCCCGGAACTGGGGTTCAGTGCAGTTGGAACTGGGGTTCAGTGCAGTCAGGAGCTTCCTTCTCCCTCCCGCCAGAGAAAGCCAGCCAGGCACTCAGCCGCCTTTCCTCTCTGCATGCGTGTCTCCATACCTCAGCCCTTTGCCGCTCCTCTGATTCTCCGTGAGCTTTCCTCTTTCCTTCTAGTTGTAGAATTTCCACTCAGCCAGCTTTCCTGTGGTTCTGGATGATGTCCGTTCTGTCTTTTAGTTGTAGTTTTGAAATTGTTGTGCGAGGCAGCAGTTTAGGTGCTTACCTATGCCGCCATCTTGGTTTTTCCTGTCCATCACTTGTGTTTTAGAGAAAACTTTTTCTTTTTAGTTGAGATATGATGTGTCAGTTTAAGGTGTACAGCATGTTGATTTGATACACTTATAATTGCAATATGATTTTTAAATCTGTTCTTGAGACTGAGGAGAGTGCACAGTATAGAGGGGTTGACCCCACATCCTTAAGTATCAGGGTTCATCTCCTTGTCTTACCTCCTAGGACACCCTCCTGTTCCTAACTGTGGGCGATGAGAAAGGCGCTGGGCTCTTCTTACTGGCAGGGTCAGCTGAGGCCGTAGAGACCCTGGGACCCAGGTAACCTTTCGTAGACTGCTTTACATGGTGGGGAGAGCCCTTTACTGATGACAGAGGCCACCACATCTGCAATCTCATTTTTATTCACATCACAGACTTGTGATGTGGGCTGAAATAATTATCTCCAACTACCATTCCCAGTTTCATAGGTGAGGGACGGCACACCCTGTGCCTGGGATCTCACAAAGTAGGGGGAGAACTGAGACTTGAACCCAGGTCTTTTGGCTCTAAATTTATGTGTTTCGTTTTTTCTTTTAGAAATTGAGATTCACAGGTGATACATGAATACAGGTGCTGGGTTATCAGTAGGCAGATGAAGCAGATGCTTAAGGCACCAGCAGAGGAGAGGCACATACTCTTTGGGGGGAAAAATTAGGATTTTGAAATAAAATTTAAAAAGGCATTGATATAATTGTTAGGAAAAAGTTAGAACTTTGTTGGACTTCTTTCCTCTTATGTTATTGTTTACATTTTGTTTTAAATTAGATATGGTGGTATAGTGCCCCTGTTCTTTCTAACGGAATTTTCAAGGTCCCAGTGGCTCCGATGAACATATGGTTGGTGTAAAGCATTGTAGAAAAACAGCTTTTAAAGGAGAGTTCCTGACAGGCAGCCAGAATTGGCCTATAGATTGGTTTGGCCTGTGTACTATTTTAAATTTTTGAAAATACTTGCTACATTTTATTTTATTTTTTATTTTTATTTTTTTTTTTTTAAAATATATATTTTATTGATTTTTTACAGAGAGGAAAGGGAGATGATAGATAGCTAGAAACATCGATGAGAGAGATACATCGATCAGCTGCCTCCTGCACACCCCCCACTGGGGATGTGCCTGCAACCAAGGTACATGCCCTTGACCGGAATCGAACCCGGGACCCTTCAGTCCGCAGGCCGACGCTCTATCCACTGAGCCAAACCGGTTCCGGCTACTTGCTACATTTTAAAATCAGGAGATTTTTACATAAAAATACATAGTTCTGGCTTTTCTCAAAAAAGGAAAAAAACTGGCACTCCCTGGCCACACTGGGCTCACATTCCACATGGTGGTGGCTACGAGGCACCTGAGCAGTGGCGCCCTCTTCAGACAGGACAGGCTTGTCCAGGTTGCCACAGTCCCGCCTTTCTCGCCCACCCGTTTGACTCCCTCCTGGTCCCACAGACGTCGTGTCTATAGCCACCTGCCCCTAGTGTACATTCACTCTGCTCCCTGGAGGTTGCCATAATCTATCTAGGCCAGCCTTGGGCAAACTACGGCCCGCGGGCCGGATCTGGCTGTTCTATCCGGTTCTCTTGCTCTCCCCTCCGCTCCTTTACTTTGAATTTATATTAGTTCACACAAACACTCCATCCATGCTTTTGTTCCGGCCCTCCGGTCCAGTTTAAGAACCCACTGTGGCCCTCGAGTCAAAAAGTTTGCCCACCCCTGATCTAGGCCATTTCTAGATACTTCTGTTGTCTCCAGTTATTCCCTCTTACAGTAAACGTGGCACATATTACATGTGCAAGTATTTTTAAGAAGGATTTCTAGAAGCATCTACTCTTCCTCTCCCTCGCCCCCAGCCCATGGGGAAAGACTCAGGGCTGCTCTTGGTTTTTCTGTGGCTTTCCCCCTGAGGACCTCCTCCCCCCTGACATATCTCTGCTTTCCAGGGTGGCTGAGGTGCTGGAAGGCAAAGGAGCAGGGAAGAAAGGCCGCTTTCAGGGGAAGGCCACCAAGATGAGCCGGCGGGCAGAGGCGCAGGTGCTTCTCCAGGACTATGTCGGCACGCAGAGTGCTGAGGAGTGAGGACTCGCACCTCCCTGCTGCTCCTGCCATTGAGAATGCCTCGCGTGTCCACAGAAAGAGTCTCTTGGACAATAAAATAGTTCAATTTGCAGTGATTGTGGTACCATGTATTACTAATTTATTTAGTGTACTCCAGTGTGCTTATGCAATAATTATCTGTGAACAAATGGGTCACTAATTTCGTCCCTTAGACATACCCTATGCCAGTAGTCGGCAAACTGTGGCTCGCGAGCCACATGCGGCTCACGAGCCGCGGTTTGCCGCTCTGTTGACTAATGAGTTTGCCGACCACTGCCCTATGCGAATGAGTCTTATGTATGAGGTGTACTAATTTACTGAAACTCAGTTGCAGCCTTTCTTCATGTAGAAATATAGCTGCCAGCCGAAACCGGTTTGGCTCAGTGGATAGAGCGTCAGCCTGTGGACTGAAAGGTCCCAGGTTCGATTCCGGTCAAGGGCATGTACCTTGGTTGTGGGCACATCCCCAGTAGGAGGTGTGCAGGAGGCAGCTGATCGATGTTTCTCTCTCATCGATGTTTCTAACTATCTCTCTCCCTTCCTCTCTGTTAAAAAAATCAATAAAATATATTAAAAAAAAAAATATAGCTGCCAAAGGAGTGTGCAAGTCAGGTGAATGAGTCTAAGCCTGAGGTCACAGTTTAAGAATACACTGAAAAGAATTCTGGTTCTGTCACTTGCCTGGGGAAGTTATCTTGCCTTTTCAACCTTCAGTTGCCTCACTGATAACATGGCAGTAAGGGCAGTAGCTAGTTCTCTGGGGTGTCGTGAAGTAACATTCAATTGTAAGTGCTCAGGAAAACACTCGATTCCCCATTGACCTAAGAACACAGAATTTTTGATTACCTGATGTTCTGTTCCTCTTTACCTTCCAGTTGAGAGTTGATAAATGCAGGGGCAGCTGCCCTACTGTCGCCCCAGGTGAGCTGTGTCCCCGGGGAGTGCTGCTGAGGACATGGGTGTGGCCATCCCGTGTGCTTTCCTGAGTTACTTAGGAGCTATGATTGAGCCCAAGGGAGGCTTCTTTTGAGCCCAGCAGCTACCGGCAAATCACTTTAATTTAGATGTTCATCTTGTTCATACAAGGACTTTATTCAGGTAAAATTCCCACAGGAGGAAATTCTGCCCCTGTTCCTGCTGGCGGAACAGGCAGACAGGGAACGTGGCTTCATAGAATTTTGCTGGGAGGAATGGAGTGGTCACCAGGAGCAGTGGCTTCCAAACTTTTCAATTAAATAATGGAAACTTGCATGAAGTTTTACAAGTAGAAGCACAATATCGAAGTGGAAGAAAGCTCTGATCTGGTTGGAACAGGGAGTGGAGGCGTGGAGCTCTCCAAGCCCTTAGGAAGGCCCCGGAGTGCCCCCTGGAGCCATAGATACCATTTGCCAAATTCCCAACCTTGGCATATCAGGACGATGCTCTAACCAACTAAGCTACCTAGCCAGGGCAATGTTCCACTCCATTTAAAATGCAGACAGATCCCCTCCAAACAGCCCCTGAGTTTTTTTCCTCAGAGGGCATGTCAGTTAACGATATTTGGAGTTGGTCCTTCAAACTTATAGTTGAATCTTGAGTCTCCTGATGAAGTTATGTGATCACAGGTACATGTGATATACCTGTAGAAAGTTCCAGGTACTATGAATAATGTAGTCTGCAAAACTAGGAAATCTAACTGATAATCCTTTCAGTCTTAGAAATGTAAAGGAAGAGACATTTATTCCCAAGTTACCTTCTATTGAAACATAATGGCAATTTTAGAAGCTGTCTAGCACTGATTCCCAATTTTCCAACTAGGTTTCAGATCTTTCTAGGGCTATCCATCCTATGTAAGGTCACAGAATCAAAACAGAATTCTAGGCCTGGAAGGAACCTTAGAGATTGACAACCTGATCTGGCAAGTGAGGAAATAAACTTTTTTTTCTTTATTGCAGCAAAATGAACAACATAAAATTTACAATTTTCACCATTAAAGGAGATAAAGTTAAATGACTTGCCCAAAGGTGTCTCTTCCCACTGCAGAGCACTGCCTCAAAACTCAGGGTTTCATAACCTGGGTGACCTTGCATCTGACTCACAAATAATGCACCAACTCCAGTTACATGTGAGTAATTGAAACAGCTGAGTCCAGAACTAGAGGGTTTGGCTCAGTGGATAAAGCATCAGCCTGTGGACCAGGGGTCCTCAAACTTTTTAAACAGGGGGCCAGTTCACTGTCCCTCAGACCGTTGGAGGGCCGTACTATAGTTTAAAAAAAAAAACTGAACAAATTCCTATGCGCACTGCGGGCCCGGGACGAGTCGGCTGCTAAGTAGGACAGGCAGCGGCACCCAGCGGGCCGGATAAATGTCCTCGGCGGGCCACATGTGGCCTGCGGGCCGCAGTTTGAGGACCCCTGTGGACTGAAGGGTCCTGGGTTCAATTCCGGTCAAGAGCACATACCTTGGTTGCCGGCTCGATCCCTAGCCCTGGTCGGGGCACATGCAGGAGGCAACAATCCATGTGTCTCTCTCACATCGATGTCTCTCTCTCTCTGTTTCTCCCCCTCCCGTCCACTCTCTCTGAAAAATCAATGGAAAAATACCCTCAGGTGAGGATTAACAAAAAACAAACAGCTGAGTCTATGATGAGCCCAAATCTGACAATGCCATATAAAATGATAAGCATCTCTAGCCCCTCATTCAGGGGAAAAGCTCTCTGTTGGTGTTAGCAAAAGTCATTCATCTTTATAATTAAGATATTAAACTGAAATCAACCTAACGCTCAGATCCAGCTATAACTTTAGCTAGACAAAGATGGTCAAGGCGTAGACGGCCAGGATGAAATAACAGAAGAGAAATAAGGAGAAAACGGACTGTGGTTGTGGGCAGCTGTTTCCATATTCTTCTTCCAACCCCGAGAGGAGCATTAGATGAGCTCCTGGCTGTAAACATGGTTTAATGAGAGAACTGAAGTTGCATAGACTGGGCCTCTGGGTGGATACAGCTCTGGCAGGCAATCATTTTTCCTCATGTGTCAAAAGAGAACCCCTAAGAAAGAATGACAGGGTCCAATTAGTCTTCTCCCAAGTGAAAGAAACTGAAACAACTTGTCTAACAAGATTGAAAGCCATGCCCTAGCCCGTGTTGCTCAGTGGATAGAGCGTCGGCCTGGGGACTGAAGGGTCCTGGGTTCGATTCTGGTCAAGGGCACATGCCTAGGGTTGCTGGCTCGACCCCCAGGAGGGGGCGTGCAGGAGGCAGCTGATGGATGATTCTCTCATTGATGTTTCTATCTCTCTCCCTTCCTCTCTGAAAGCAATTAAAAAAAAAAAAAAAAAAAAAAAAGGTTGAAAGCCACAAGGCAGACTACTTGTCAGGGACAGGGATTTGGAGTCCTAGGCTTTCGCCTGAAGCCAGGAGGCAGATTAGTGGGAGAGCTGGGCTGCAGGAAGATGGCCAGAAGAAAGGGGAATCTGAGTTTCTGAGGCAAAAATTTAGTTGTAAATTTTATGTTGTTCATTTTGCTGCAATCAAGAAAAAAAAGTTTATTTCCTCACTTGCCAGATCAGGTTGTCAATCTCTAAGGTTCCTTAGAGAGAGAAAGAAACAGAGGCAAACACCTAGGGGTACAAAAGACATCAAGAGATGTTTAAAATATTTTTAAAAATATATTTGTATTGATTTTAGAGAGGAAGGGAGAAGGAGAGAGAAATAGAAACATCAATGATGAGAGAGAATCTTTGATTGGCTGCCTCCTGCAAGCCCCACTCTGGGGATCAAGTCCACAACCCAGGCATGTGCCCTGACCAGGAATTGAACCGTAACCTCCTGGTCCATAGGTTCATGCTCAACTGCTGAGCCACGCTGGCTGGGCCAAAATGTATTTTTTATAAGACTCCAACTTTGCCCCTGAGCCACCCAATTTCCCTTGCCAGAGGCAACTACTGTCACCAATTTCTCATGTTTCCTTTGGTAGTATTTTTATATAGATGTGTATAAATCTTCCCTCTTTTGGTATATACTGTACACTCCTCTGCATTTTGCTTTTCTCAGTTAAATGAGTGCCATATTTTAAGACAAAACCATAGTATAAAATTTATGCAGTGCAAAATGACTCATTGGTAGGTGACAGGGAAGTATAATTTGCTTCAAAGATTCCTTACTTACAGAAGGAGTCAGGCAGGATTCCCTTGAACAGAGGCCCACATGAATTCTTTTTCTCCTGTGTGTGTGACCTCCCGTCTCCCTGTCTTTGCTTCATCGGTGTGTAACAAAAAGAGCAATGGACTGGAGGCCTCCCTTGCTTGCTATCACTCAATGGGTTCTGGTTAGTACCCAAACCTGGGCATTTCTGAGAGTGAAAGAGGTGCTCTACACATCACACCAGAACCACCGTCACAACCAGGATGGTCTCAGGCAAACCAGGTATCTGGTCTCCCCTCGGAGACTCTCCCTGAGCCTCTTTACCTAAAAATGGGGATGTGAGTCCTGGCGAGTGTGGCTCAGTTGGTTGGTGGTCCTCCTGTGGACCATGAGGTTGCTGGTTCGATTCCTGGTCAAGGCACATGCCCAGGTTGCCAGCTTGATTCCTGCTAGGGGGGCTTGCAGGAGGCAGCCTATCTCACATTGATGTTTCCTTTCTTCTCTCTCTAAAATATCAATAAACTATTTTTTATAGCAAAAGGTGGAAATTTATTGAGAAACAAGCACAGACTCCCATGTGGGGAGGGGGATAGAGTCCCTAATGAACTATCCTTTCAAAAAAAAATATTTTTGCCCTAGCTGGTTTGGCTCAGTGGATAGAGCGTTGGCCTGCAGACTAAAGGGTCCCAGGTTCGATTCCAGTCAAGGGCACATTCCCCGGGTTGTGGGCTCGATCCCCAGTGGGAAGCATGCAGGAGGCAGCCGGTCAGTGATTCTCTCTCATCATTGATGTTTCCATCTCTCTGAAATCAATAAAAATATGTTTTTAAAAATATTTTTTTATTGATTTCAGAGAGGAAGGGAGAGGGAGAGAGAAAAAGAAAAATCAATGATGGAGAGAATCATTGATAGGCTGCCTCCTGCATACCCCACACTGGGGATTGGCCTGCAACCCCAGGCATGTGCCACGATCGGGAATCGAACCATGACCTACTGATTCATAGGTCAACGCTCAACCACTGAGCCATGCCAGCTGAGCAATAAAGTATTCTTTTAAAAAATAAATAAAAATGGGGATGTGAACATAGCATCCTAAGAAAGAAGGAACTTTCTGAAATAACTCAGAAAAACACATAAACACTTGAGCAAATTATGTGAAAACAGTAATTTAGTTGTGTAAAGAAAGGGAAAATAAAGCAGCTGTTTTTTGAACTGGTGATGTCATCGGAGCCTGTGAAAGGGGCCTTAAATCCAATGCCCCAAGGAGATGAGGACGGTGGGGAGGGGGGCGGTGCGGGGGGTGGGGGGAGAGGAACAGTTTGTTTTCAGAGGATGGGTGAACTGTCTTTCATGAGGTTCACCAGAAAACCAAACAGAATTAGTTTATTTATTTATTAGAGTAACATTAAATTAGCACAAACAGAATAATAGGTTATTTTATTAGCACAAAATGTGATAGAGTTTTATGTACACATAAAATAATAGATTATATATCCTGGAACATTATTATAACCCACTTTTACAGCTTAGTAATAGTGAGAAGGGACTCCTTGTCTAAGAAAGTTTTATGACTTAAGTTCCCATAAATTGCTAAAGACATGGATGCTGTGGCTTGCACCAAGGTGAGGGTCTCCTGGGTAACTAACTGTATGGGCACAGGTTGGTCAGATGTTGCATGAGAAACAGACAAGGAGCAGTGACAGGAATTCAGGAAGTTATTGTGACTAAATGTCCCCTAGCCCCACCTCATCCTTTAGTCCTGAGTGGAAACCAGGGAGTCGGCCAAGCTGTGCTAGAATGCCAGGTCTTTTCCTTAATGAGAACTTAAATAAACTCCAGGGCCCCACTGGGAAAACAGACAGCTCAACGTACCCTATTGAGAAACTCTCTTGCAGAAGGCTTCTGTGTCTGCCATCCCTTTCCTGAATTTGATCCAAACTATGACTCAAGTGCCCTTGATGGAGGGCAACCAGGGCTACTTGGGAAAGAGTGATGGAGAAGTTTCCTCCTTTTTCCAGACTAAACCTTCTGTGCAGACTACTGCTGGCAGCATGCCAGGCTTTCAACTTTCAGGGACCAGAGCAGGTCTCGGTTAGCTAACCCGGGCCTGTGTCTGGAGCGGAAGAGACCCTCCCTCAGGGACAATCTTCTCTCTCTCTTGCTGAGCCTTTTCACAATCTCCCTGCAGAAGCACCCTTCATCTGAGGCTTGCTGGTAAATATCCCCGCTCATCCTTACACCCCAACCTCAAAGCCAAGTGTTTCAGAAATAAGGGTGATCACCATTTTCTCCTGTTAAGTGACAGTTCCTCTTCCTTTCTTATTATCGTACTTGTTATTCTTGTGCAGATAATAATCACAGAACTCATTTGTTCATGTATTCAACAGATACTTGTTGAGAGTAGTGTGTGTCCCGGACACTGTTTTAAGAACTGGGCCACATTGATGAATGCTACAGCTGGCCACTGTTCTTACGGTATTTATGGCCATGGAGAAAAAAGATAGGAGAGACAAGGGAATAAATGCGAAATGACACATCTGTTAATTCAAAGAAGTAAAGAGCAGGGTGAAGAAAAATGGGGAGGGTTGTGACAGTGACAAGGGAGGCTTGGGGAGAATTTAGTCTCAAATAAAGCAGCGTGCTTAATAGGCAAACAAAACTAACAGTTGGTTTTAAGACAATCCTGCTGGTTTCTCTTACAACCAGATGGCCATTGCTAAGCCCCTTCTTTGCAGAAATTCTCGAGCTGGGAATTGTCTTCAGCCACAGAAGGTGACCAGGATCTTGAGGAGGCTGCCGGGTTCATCAATGTGTTGTACATATTTAGGGTACCTTTATGCGGCTGTTACGAGGAGGCAAAGAGTAAGACAAACATGAATCTTGTGCTGCTCTTCACCCAAATGAGCCCCTCTCACCACGGCTAGGCCATCTCTTCGGACCCCCGAGGCCTCTCTCCCTCTCCATCAGCAGAAGGTAAACCCTGCATTACACCTCGGCAGAGAGAGGGTGAAAGACACAACAGTCCGACAAAGACCCCATGCACACAGGGAAGGTATGCTCGATAGAAACCTCTGCCACTTGCAATCTATATATATAAAAGCCTAATACGCAAAGTATCCCCTTGGGAGTTTGACCCACTGGATATTCGATCGCTCACTATGACGTGCGCTGACCACCAGGGGGTGGCGTGGAATGAAGGAAGGCCCCGGCTGGCAGCCAGCAGCTTGCTAGGGACTCTACCCGTGCACGAATTTTGTGCACTGGGCCTCTAGTTTCAAATAATGAAAAGCAGACTTCAGTGTCACTGCACAATTATTATTCATTTGGTATTGTTTTATTTTTATTTTATTTTATTTATTTATTTTTATTAAAAAATATATTTTATTGATTTTTTACAGAGAGGAAGGAAGAGGGATAGAGAGTTAGAAACATCGATCAGCTGCCTCTTGCACACCTCCCACTGGGGATGTGCCCGCAACCAAGTTAGCCCTTGACCGGAATCGAACCTGGGACCTTTCAGTCCACAGGCTGATGCTCTATCCACTGAGCCAAACCGGTTTTGGCCGTTTGGTATTGTTTTAATCATTAGTTGGTATTAAACCAACACTTACCTAGTTCTACCAGGCATTGTTCTAAGCACTGTATAATTACCAACTCATTTGATTCTCATTAAAAGCCTATTGTCTTCCCCAGTTTACAGATAAGTATACCGAGGCACAGCAGCTTGCTGAGGTCACTCCGAGTAAATGACAGGGCACAACTTTGAGCCAGCAGTCTGGCTATGGAGTCCTTCTGCCAGACGATGTGGCTTCAAGAATGTCCATTAACATACTTTAAAAGAGCACACAGATGATATCTATGACCAATATCTTTTCTTTTATAAACTAGCCTCTCTCATGGTGAAATAAGTGATTTTAGGACGAGGGCATTTAAGGACCTTGAGGCTGCCTGGTGCTTTTGGCAAGGAGAAAGGACCAAATAAGCAAGCTATAAATAGAAGTGAAAACCGTCCATTATAATGTTGCCATGTAGCCTCTAATTTCACCTCTGTTAGGGCAGGTACGTGCATTGTAATGCTGGAACCAAAAAGCCAGGGGGTTATTCTTTTAGATAAGACCCTAACTCCCTATGTTTAATTCTAATCCTGTCTCTTCCGTTCTGTTACTGTGGGCTCCATTTCTATAAAAACAGAATTACATGTGTTTCACAAATGGTGCTAGAAAAAAAGTGTATTTTTTCCTGTCTTGGAGCCGTGGTGTGGGTGACTGGGGGATTTCCACTCAGCTTGGAAAAGGCTGGGAGACTGGCTTGCTGTTTCTATTTTGCTTTGCCTTTGCTGCCTGTTACCAGCAAGATGAACTCATCCTGAAGGTTTGCATTGAAAACAAATTTTGAATTTCTTCTGCTCTTGTAATTTGCCTCTGCCCCAGACCAGAATCCTCCAGCAGTCTCAGTCCCAACACCCAGGCGCCAGTCTTTTGAAAAGTTAACAGCAGAGGGTGCTGCCAGCCTGTGGTTGCCCAGGTCTCAGCCCGAAAACGGAGAGGCTGAAAGGGCCCCTGCTAATTCAGCCCGCCTGAGAGAAGGCTTCTCATTGTCTTGTTCTCTTGCTGCTTTTGAAGACTTTGTCTGTGGGTTGTGGAGTAATCAGATGTTTCCCAAAATGCAAGCAGGCAATCAAGAAGTGAGGTGTGGCCTTCTGGAAGTAATCTTGCCATTTGTGTTTTTGAGAATTTTAACCCTTCTCTGATTAAATGCTTGATATTTTATGCATTTAATTCCACTGAGACCAGAGTTTCTGAGTAGCGGTGGGTCCTAACTCACTTCAGAAAACAATATTTATTATCCCCATTTTCCTGGGCTCCCTCTGAAGTCCCTTGTACTAATTCTATCCATGGCTACAAGATAACATTTCCCCCCTTCCTTTTAAAAGCTGAGGCTTGAATAGTACCTCCAGGTTGTCTCTCAGTCTTTCTCCATCTTCCTTATATTCTGCATCTTTCACTCATTTTTTTCCCCAGCTTCTTCACTTCCTACAGCCCTTTTACCTCTTGATTGTTGATAGAAAGCAACAGTGATGTTCCACACTTCAGTCATGCTTTGCTCTAAGCAAATTTGCTTTAGAAGAATCTAGATGCCTCCCAGTGGTAAATCAATGGGCGATTTATTTATTTATTTGCTTAACTATGGAACACTTCACGGATTTGGGTGTCATGCTAATCTTCTCTGTATCGTTCCAATTTTAGTATATGTGCTGCCGAAGCGAGCACAGCGATTTATTTTTATAAAATCATTCCCAGTAGGCTTTCATGGCAAGACACACTGATGAGTTCATCATATTACTTGATAGACACACACAGAACTTGTTCGCTGCTTCTTACAAGCACAGAGCATATCTCTCCTGGAGAGCTGGCTTTAACTGTTTCTGTGGTTTCATAGCCACTGTGTGAGAGAGGGATATGCAGAGGGACCTTGGGCAACGTAGGACGAAAGTTGTGGCTGCAAGACCAGCCTCTCATGGCATCAGCACTCACCTGGAGTATAAACTGACAAGATTCTAGACATGCAGGAAAGAGGCACACGTGGCAGACAGACAAGGACTCCCCAAGATCAACGCCTGTGCTTCCTTTCCGGAACAAACACACACACAAACGGTCTTTGGTTTGATTTGTTGGGTGAACTTCAGCAAAACAAGAGAAGAATTCAGGAAAGAGGAAAACAAGGATTTAAGAGCCAACAACACTGATCGAGGACAGCAGGTAAAGGGATTGCAATGCAATAGCTGAGTCATATAACAAGGAGCATTAAAGTCCCTGCTGAGCTGAAGGAATATGTCTTCTCTTTCAACGAGAAAGACAATTAGAAACTCCTAAGAGAGAAAGAGAGAGAGAGAGAGAGAGAGAGAGAGAGAGAGAGAGAGAGAGAGATGCACTGTTCAAAAAAGTCACGATCTGAAAATAAAGCAAGCTATAATTTTGAAATGAATTTGAGAACTGATGAAGCAAAAGGAGTTTTTTTCTATAGCACCAAGGCCAAGCCTCCTTTAGTCAGGTAATGTGGGGTTAGGCTGGGACTGCCAGATACTCTGAATTGGGGTATAATCATTTTTTCTGGGTACAATCATTTTGGATTTTAATAATTGCTAACCACAATTATTTCCCCATGATGCACTTTGTTGTTTCTTTTCCCATTGACTGCTGTTTGTAGGATAGTTTTGTAGGCGATTTTTAGGTGATATATTCAAATTATTTACTAATTGCTATGAAATGAGCACTAACCAATTTTAACAAATATTTATTGAGTGTCTACCATACGCCCGGTACTCTTCTAGGTGCTTGGAATGCAACAGTGAACAAAATAATTCCTGCCCTAACAGAGCTTATGTTTTAGTGATGTAGACACACAATAAACAATAAGTCTGATCAATACAGGAAAGCAAAAAAAGACAAGAGGGAAGGGAAGGAGAATTGGGAGGGGGCAGAGGAAAGTAGTAGGGTGGGTTGAAATTTGAATCAGATGGGCAGAGGAGGTCTCACTGAGATGAGAATCCAGCAAAGACTTGATAGAGATGCGGGCATCAGGCAAGGGGCTATCTGAGGGCAGAGCATGGGGGCAGAGCACCAAACCCTAAGGCTGGAATGCGCCTGGCCTGCTCCCCAGACCGCCAGGAGCCAGAGTGGCTGGAGTGGGGGCTGGACTAGGAGAGGAGCTTAGAGAGATAAGGGATCTGGTGGACCTGTCAGGAGTGCAGCTCTTATTCTGAGTGATATCCCATCCACTGAAGCATTTTAAGTACATAGGGCCAGGGTCTGACGTTCATGTTAAAATAATCAGCGTGGCTGTTCTGGTGAGAGAAGACTGGAGGAGGGAAGGGTGGAAGTGGGGGTCTGTTAGGAGGCTAATCCAGGTGATTGAACAAGGTGGCTCAGATCCAGGTGGTGGGTTCTGGATGTACTTGAAGGTAGAGCCATGGGGACTTCCTGACGGATTGATGTGGGAGTGAGTGTGAGAAGAGTGAAGGACGACCCTGGGCTTGAAGGACAGTGCCAGTCAGGAAGGGTCTGGGGCTCTGGAGCAGGGCCCTGGGAGCCCCTTGTTGGTTTCATTGCTGTGGTGGTGTTGGGTTGGGGGTCTGGGGACAGGGGGGGGGGCACATGTGCCAGGATAGCAGGGACACTTGGGAAGCTCTACACAGCCAGTGTGTCTAAATGGTTCTTACTGGCTGGTAGCAGTCCTGGATTTTGTGCTTATAGTTCAGCTTTTCCCTATACCTTTCTCTTGTAGCATGAACTTAAAAGTAGTCTTGGATCTTGAACTTTTTTTTTAAATGAAAAAATAGGTTTTTGGTTATCCAGTTACCTATCAGAGAGGTCTTCTGATTTTTATGGTCTTGACTAAGTTTAACTATCTAGAAACAAATGTTTCTCAAGTTAATTAAAACAACACAACAATAAAGTATAGTAAACAAAAAAGAAAAAAATTAGGGAAAGCCTGACACTTTTGGGTCCCACAGTTTTTATTCTGCCATTTTGATTGTAAGGATGTTTTCACATAAATACATACTTTTAAATCAGAACTATGCCATTTTGATGACTTCCATTACAACTGTATAACGTGGGTATTAAAAAAAAAAATCATAGTGGCCCAATGGATTCTTAATGTTTTTTACTTTTTTTTTTTTAACCCTTTAGATAAATCTTCAATGTTTCTGATGAAGTATTTGTCTGAGGTTCAGCAACTTTTAAATTTCATGTTGATTTCTTTTTTGTTACATTCAATACTTCTTACTTCAAAATATTAGCAGGAGCCGAAACCGGTTTGGCTCAGTGGATAGAGCGTCAGCCTGCGGACTGAAGGGTCCCGGGTTCGATTCCGGTCAAGGGCATGTACCTGGGTTGCGGGCACATCCCCAGTGGGAGGTGTGCAGGAGGCAGCTGATCGATGTTTCTCTCTCATGGATGTTTCTGGCTCTCTATCCCTCTCCCTTCCTCTTTGTAAAATATCAATAAAATATATTTAAAAAAAAATATTAGCAGGAGTTATTTCTGTGTGACGAAATTGGATTTTTATTTTTAAAAATAAAAAGCACTTAAGTTGTTTCCATTTTCATCTTTATACTTTTCAGTAATTCCCAACACTTCTTAGGGAAATGGTGCTCTTTCTAATTCCTTTGTGTGATGCTTTTTAAACAAAAAACACAAAAATTATTATTTAAAATATTTTAAATAAAATATCCTGTGAAAACAAATATCAGCTTCCCAAATGTCAACTCGGCAAAACAATAAAACAACAGAAACCAAAGTTCCCTGAAACTCCTGAGCTATGATTTTACTCCAGGAGGAGTCATTGTCTTAAAGGGTGTCTGACTGTCAGGAGTGGGGCTGCCTCCAACAAAGCAGAGCAGGAGAATGCTGGTGCTGGTGTGTGTGTGTGTGTGTGTGTGTGGTGTGTGGTGTGTGTGTGGTGTGTGTGTGGTGTGTGTGTATGTGTGGTGTGTATGTATGTATGTGTATGTGTGTGTGTGGTGTATGTGTGGTGTGTGTGTGTGGTGTGTGTGTGTGTGTGTGTGGTGTGTGTGGTGTGTGTGTGGTGTGTGGTGTGTGTGTGGTGTGTGGTGTGTGTGTGGTGTGAATGTGTGTGTGTGTGGTGTGTATGTGTGTGTGGTGTGTATGTGTGTGGTGTGTGTGTGTGTGTGGTGTGTATGTGTGTGTGTGTGGTGTGGTGTGTGGTGTTGTGTGTGTGTGGTGTGTATGTATGTATGTGTATGTGTGTGGGTGGTGTGTGGTGTGTGTGTATGTGTGTGTGTGGTGTGTATGTATGTGTGTGTGGTGTGTATGTATGTATGTGTGTGTGTGGTGTGTGTGGTGTGTGTGTGTGTGGTGTGTGGTGTGTGTGGTGTGTATGTATGTGTGTGTGTGGTGTGTGTGGTGTGTATGTGTGTGGTGTGTGTGTGTGTGGTGTGTGTGGTGTGTGTGTGGTGTGTATGTATGTGTGTGTGTGTGTGGTGTGTGTGTGTGTGGTGTGTATGTATGTGTGTGTGTGGGTGTGGTGTGTATGTGTGTGGTGTGTGTGTGTGGTGTGTGTGTGGTGTGTGTGTGGTGTGTATGTATGTGTATGTGTGTGGTGTGTGTGTGTGTGTGTGTGGTGTGTATGTATGTGTGTGGTGTGTGTGTGTGTGGTGTGTGTGTGTGGTGTGTGTGGTGTGTGTGTGTGTGGTGTGTGGTGTGTGTGGTGTGTGTGTATGTGTGTGGTGTGTGTGTGTGGTGTGTGTGGTGTGTGTGTGGTGTGTATGTATGTGTGTGTGTGTGTGGTGTGTGTGTGTGTGGTGTGTATGTATGTGTGTGTGTGGGTGTGGTGTGTATGTGTGTGGTGTGTGTGTGTGGTGTGTGTGTGGTGTGTGTGTGGTGTGTATGTATGTGTGTGTGTGTGGTGTGTATGTATGTGTGTGTGTGTGGTGTGTATGTGTGTGGTGTGTGTGTGGTGTGTATGTGTGTGGTGTGTGTGTGTGGTGTGTGTGTGGTGTGTATGTATGTGTGTGGTGTGTATGTATGTATGTGTGTGTGTGGTGTGTGTGGTGTGTGTGTGTGTGGTGTGTGGTGTGTGTGGTGTGTATGTGTGTGTGTGTGTGTGGTGTGTATGTGTGTGGTGTGTGTGTGTGGTGTGTGTGTGGTGTGTATGTATGTGTGTGTGGTGTGTATGTATGTATGTGTGTGTGTGGTGTGTGTGGTGTGTGTGTGTGTGGTGTGTGTGGTGTGTGTGTGTGTGGTGTGTGGTGTGTGTGGTGTGTATGTATGTGTGTGTGTGGTGTGTGTGGTGTGTATGTGTGTGGTGTGTGTGTGTGTGGTGTGTGTGTGTGTGGTGTGTATGTATGTGTGTGTGTGTGGTGTGTATGTGTGTGGTGTGTGTGTGTGGTGTGTGTGTGGTGTGTATGTATGTGTGTGTGTGTGTGGTGTGTGTGTGTGGTGTGTGTGTGTGTGGTGTGTGTGTGTGGTGTGTGTGGTGTGTGTGTGTGTGTGGTGTGTGGTGTGTGTGGTGTGTGTGTATGTGTGTGGTGTGTGTGTGTGTGGTGTGTGTGGTGTGTATGTATGTGTATGTATGTGTGTGGTGTGTGTGTGTGGTGTGTGTGGTGTGTGTGGTGTGTATGTGTGTGTGTGTGTGTGTGCTGGGGGTTGTGTTTCCTGCTGTTTATGAAGGAAGACAGGTTAGTCAACTAGAGCAAGAGACCAACCCAATAGACATCATTGTCAACAAAGGGATGGCATAACGGTGGTTGGCAAGGCATGTAAGGAATAAAAAAGAAAAGGAAATGTAAATTCAATTGGGAAAATCATTGTAAACTCAGGACCTTTTTTTTAAAAAAAAGTCTTTATTTTTGACAGTATTACAGACGTGGCTCATTTTAGCCCCCCTTTACCCCTCTCCGCCAACCCCCTTCACCACCCCCAGGGCCTTCACCTCACTATTACCTGTGTCCATGGGCTATGCATGTAAACTCAGGACCTTGAATAGAAATACATTTTTCTGGTTCTGACCCTGACTGTAGCCCATCAACAGCAGCACTGCTGCCAAACCCTGACTCTCACTAAAAGGAATTATGGCTTCTTGGAGGATGACTTTGCATCTTGGAACAGGAAAAACATAGAATGAGCCTAGAAAACAAGGATTTCAGGTGGGAATGGTGGAAGCATAAGGAAGCCCTTGACTGAATTGCAACAATTTTGACATCAAAGTGAAAAATAATGATGATGAACTGAAACAAGCTGAGTGTGTGAAAGATCTAAAAGAGGTTGATATGTGATTTATTAAAAGGGTTAGTATACCAGGATATGTTCATTTTAAAATTATATATATATATATATATGGTATGGTGTCAAATTGCCATTCCATTGAGATTTTGCTTCCCAGCAATTGTCTTGGCTCAAATAAACTCACAAAAATCTTTACAGGTCTGAATGTTTCTTAAATTGACAGATTATTCAACTCTGTGGATATACTAAAAATAAATGAATTGTATAGTTTACATGGATGAATTTTATGGTATGTGAATTCTATATCAATAAAGCTCTTAACCCCCCCTCCCCCCAGTATATAGATTACATGGCCTCCAGGAGCCAGCTTGATCTGGGCCTCATCTGCCTTGCCACCTTCACCTCCATCCATGTACTACAGCCCAGTGTGCCACACTCCAGGCTCCTCTGGGCTTTTGCACAGAACACTCTTCCCCCACTTCTCATAGTAAATTCCTCCTCATTCAATATCACTTTCTCAAGGAGACCTCCTTGCTCATGGTGAGACATGGCTCACCTGTCCGAATTTCAAATGACGGACTGGGAAACAGAAGCATGGCGGAAACGAGACTTTTAATAGCACTTTCGAAACGTGGTGTCCATTGTACGGCACTCACCCATCCCAGCCTAGGTCAAGAGCCCTTGCCAAGCCCATGCATAGCCCCTGTTACTCTTCCTCTCTAGCAAGTGTCAGTTTTTGGTTTTTGAGTCCTGTCTGTCTTCCCCACCAGTTTTTTTTAAAAAATATATTTTATTGATTTTTTACAGAGAGGAAGGGAAAGGGATAGAGAGTTAGAAACATCGATCAGCTGCCTCCTGCACACTTCCTACTGGGGATGTGCCTGCAACCAAGGTACGTGCCCTTGACCGGAATTGAACCTGGGACCCTTCAGTCCGCAGGCCGACGCTCTATCCACTGAGCCAAACCGGTTTTGGCTTCCCCACCAGTTTTGATCACCATTGTACACAACCTCAGGGCCTAATGGAAAAGGTTTCAGTAAGACCTTGTTGACTAATAAATGAAAAATATACCATCATTTGCTGCCAAGTTGGAAAACCAGCTAGCAAATTATAGAGTCAAATAGTTTATAGTTCCACAAATGACTCAATAAAAAGACATTCTTAGGCACTCCCAATTCAAAATTACAAAGAGGTTGAAAACCCAAAGAACAGGGCAAACTTTTATAGAAACATTGGCCTCTTTCCAGAAGTTTCTCCCTTGTACATGGGAACAAACGGAACAGCCAATTACTAGGAAGTCATGACTAAGACATATTGCTTAGGTTTTGAGGGTAAGGGAGATAGTGCGAACCAAACCTGAAACCCTTTCAGTATAGGACTTCAGCTTTTTCCTGGCAGTCACAGACCTATTGGTCGCTTAACCAACAATGACCACATTGCCTCTGCCCCTGTGACACCCTAGCTCTTTATCACTTATGATACTTCAAACATCATAAAAGTAGAGAAAACACAAAACACCCCAGTGATAACAGGATTCATTATTACACAGTTACACTTAGTAGTTACATAAGTATTAATACCATGGGTGTCAGTTTTCTTTTATTTTTTCTTGATTTTTAAAGAGAGAAGAAAGGAGAGAAAGAAACACCAATCAGCTGCTGTACCAGGGATTGAGCCCGAAACCAAGCATGTGCCCCGACCAGGAACTGAACCAGCAACTTTTTGGTGGATGAGAGGATGCCCAACCAACTGAGCCACACCGGCTGGTGTCAGTTTTCATCTCTAGATATTTTTCTTACTTTCCTGGGTTCCCTTTCCAGGGTTGACACTCTCCTAGGTTCACAGAAACTTTTATTCCTATATTTTCATAGAGCCACAGTAATATTCAGGAACTAGAGAAAAATTAATATCTCTGACCAGTCAAGGTTCAGACTTTGCATTGTAAGCCACTTGATTGTGGACCAGGATATGGACCTGCTCATACTTTTCAAACTGAGTTCCTATTAATATTTAAACTTGACTTGATACACTAATAAGATTTTTAAAATTCATCCGTTGGAACCTGGTGACTCTTACCAAATAGTGCATTCTACAGTCTTGCTCAGCCAAATCCCACGGTCTTATCATTGAGATATGCAGCATTGACTGGGACTGTTACAAGTACTAAAAATGTATGTGTGCCTTCTCATATCTCATTATGATTAATAGTGAGCTCTTTCCTCTGTTAGAATATTTGGGTAAGCCCTGGCTGAGTGCTTCAGTCAGTTAGAGCATTGTCCTAATACACCAAGGTTGCGGGTTTAATCCCCAGTCAGGGCACATACAAGAATCAACCAATGAACGCATAAATAAGTGGAACAACAAATTGATGTTTCTCTCTCTCTCCTTTCCTCTCTCTCTCTAAGATAAATAAATAAGTACTAAAATAAACAAATACACCTTTAAATAAAATATTTGGGTAATTCTTCATCTTTGAAAATTTGGGGGTTGTTTGACTGTGACACCCCTACACACATGCTCTCTGTTTATTGTGTGTGACCATCATTCCAGTTTTTGGTACAATATCTACCTTTTTTTTCAGAACTATTTAATTTACATTAATTTTTGTAGTCACACGTTCCTGGTTTAATTGCACTCCGCAATGTACAAGGCATACCGGTTAATATTGAAATTATTGTGTTTTCTTTGATTACAAAACCCGAATTATTAACCGGTACACAGTCAAAAGAGAAGACTAAGTGGGTTACAAGAAAGTCATCGGTGATAGATTAGGAAGGCAGGAGAAAGCAAAGCAGAGAAACCTCTGAGATTGGATAAAAAGTAAAATGATACATCTTTTGCCCTAGCTGGTTTGGCTCAGCGGATGGAGCCTTGGCCTGCGGACTGAAGGGTCCCGGGTTCGATTCTGGTCAAGGGCACGTACCTCAGTTGCAGGCTTCTCCCTGGCCCTGACCAGGGCCCGGGTACATGCAGGAGGCAACCAATTAATGTGTTTCACATAGATATTTCCCTCTGTCTTTCCCTCTCTCTAAAAATCAATGGAAAAATATCCTCAGGTGAGGGTTAAAAAAAAAAAGATACATCTTTCCCATATGTGGGTACAGGACAGTTAAAAGTCAACAATTAACATGATAAAAATAACAATGAGAAGATAGGTAGTCTGTCCTGGAGCATTGGTTGTGCCCGGAGGGATCTGGAAAAGGGGAAGTTACCTTGCTCTTCCAAAGGTTTGTTATCTTAGATGCAAAAGACAACAGACATGCTCAATTAATGTAAAGACTGATTTTTGTCAGGGAAGATTCTAGGACATGACTACCTGCCATGAACTGTTTTTAAAGAGTTTTAATTTCAGCCTTAGCTGGTTTGGCTCCGTGGATGGAGCATCAGCCTGTGGACTGAAGGGTCCCGGGTTCGATTCCAGCCAGGGGCACATGCCTGAGTTGCGGGCTCGGTCCCCAGTGGGGGGCGTGCAGGAGGCAGCCGATCGATGATTCTCTCTCATCATTGATGTTTCTGTCTCTCTCTCTCTCTTCCTTCTTCTCTAAAATCAATAAAACATATTTTAAAATATTTTTTAAAAAAGGAGTTTTAATTTCAGATCATGCTCTGTGGTTACTTTAGGTCTCCTAGTTTGGAAGGCTGCCACACAGGCTTCCCCTTGAGCTTGTCAGTGTAGTATGGCCCCTTTTCATCCAGTGTTTTGAGTCTGAGGCACCTGTGAGAAATCCAAGGAGAGAGTTAAATGGGTAGTTGAGTGTACAGCTCTAGAAATAGCAGACATTGGTCTGGATGGGGGATCTTGACTAGGGTTGGCAGAGGCCCCTGCAGGAAATGTTGGCAGTAACAGGTGTTAGACCGATGGGGTCAGACCGAACCCAGCAACCTTGGTACTTGAGTTCTGACTAGGAAAGAATTCAGAGCTAAGACTCAAACTATAATATAACATTTATTATAGAAGGAAACAAGTTGTAGAGGCAAAGGAAGGGCCCTGGGAGCTTAGAAATGAGGAAGGTCAATGTGACACACCTGGGGTGGGGAGAGGCGAGGAGGGGGACAGGAAAGGCTCTGGTGTGCTCCCTGGAGGGAGAGCGAGCTGGGTCCTCAATCCTAAGGGTGTGAAGGGTAGAGTTTAAGAGCAGACCCAGGGGAAGATCTCAATGGAATATTCAGTAGACTTTCAGGTGTGTCCTTTTAGGGTCGAGGTCTCCACTGATTGCTTGGTCGACTAACCACTGAGTGACACTGGCCAGGGCGGTGATTTATTTCAGATGAAGGGTACATAAAATTTCATTGCACTTAAACATTTTTTTTTTTCAAAATAAAGAGTAGGGAAAAAAGGGTAACATGCTTATTATGCGAAAACTGAGAAAAATAGAAATGTGGAAAGAAAAAAAATACCCATGATTTCATGTCATTTTGCCTTTCATTCTTTCTTAGGCAATTAAAAATCATATTATATATATACACACACTATCGTTTACATTTAAATAAGACATGTTTGAATAACCCTTTGTTTCAATTTAGATGAGTAGAAAACAACAAATAATTTTAAAACATTCAGAAGTTTTTAAAAGAACCTAAAATTGGTTCTAGTGCATCATTTAAACATGTCTGAGCCATTTTCGATTGTAGCACCTGAGGCTGTACGTATGGTGTAGTGGTCAGAGCACAGGCATTGTGGTCAAATGACTTGGTTTGAATCTGGCTCAGACGTTTACTAGCTCTGCGACCTTGAGGAAGTTTCTTAGCTTTCTGCTTCTGTTTCTTCATCTGTAACGAGGGGATGACAATGGTTGTTGGGGAAGGAAATGAGTTTCATGTGTGAAGCCTTTAGAAAAGGGGCAAGCACAGCCCTGGCCGGGTTGCTCACTTGGTTAGAGTCGTCCTGATACGCCAAGGTTGTGGGTTCGGTCCCCAGTCAGGTCATATACAAGAAGTAACCAATGAACGCATAAATATGTGGAACAAGAAATTGATGCCTCTTTATCTCTCTCTCCCTCTCTCTTTCTATCACAGATCAATGAACGAAAAGTGACAGGCACACAGTAAGTACTTAGTACATGTTGATCATCACCATCATCACCATTGTCATCATCATCATCATCACTATTATTAGCTCAAAGAATCAGATGGTGAGGATGACTCCGTGGGTTATTTTTGTTTTGTTTTGGTCCTGATTCTTTTTTTTTTTTAAACATATTTTATTGATATTTTACAGAGAGGAAGGGAGAGGGATAGAGAGCTAGAAACATCGATGAGAGAGAAACATCGATCAGCTGCCTCCTGCACACCCCCCACTGGGGATGTGCCCGCAACCCAGGTACATGCCCTTGACCGGAATCGAACCCGGGACCCCTCAGTCCGCAGGCCGACGCTCTATCCACTGAGCCAAACCGGTTTTGGCTGGTCCTGATTCTTAAACCAAGGAGACCAAGGTTCCTCAGTAGTCACAGTTCTTAGAAGTCACCTCCCAATGGTGGATAACCCGAATCTCAAAGGCACAGAACCAGTGCATTTCTCTCGCTGCTGGTGCCATCACCCCAAAGGCAGCGATGCCATTTTGGACTTCTCTTTCCACCCTTTTTACCAAGTCTTCCTGATCACTCAGCACTTGCCAGCTTTGCATTCTCCCTGAAACTATCTGAGCCTCAGGTATCATCAGCTGACACCACTTCACAGACCTTCGGTATCATTTTCTATTCTGCCTGGACTATAGCTATTCCATCCCAGCATTGGTGGTATAGCCTTTTCTCAAGTTAGCCTAAAAAAGCTCGACCCTAGCTATAGAAGGAGTGCTTCTGTCTTTGTCCTTGATTTATTTGAAATTTTGTAACTCCCTCCCCTACTGAATAAAGATTACACAAGAATAAAAGAAGAGGAAAGTTAATCTTGTATGCCGTGGGAAACCCAGTTAAACATTTGAAATGCTCAAATATACCACAGTCCGCCTAGAGACTATTCTGGCAGTGGGTAACAAGAGCTATGAAACTTTTCAAACCTTTGACCCACTAATACCAGTTTTGGGAATATACCCCAAGGAAATAACCCAAAAGGGAAAAAATGTAATTTGTGCAAAGATGTTCATGTGCTGCTATTTATAGGACTGAAGAATTGAAATAAGCCAATTGCCAAATAAGGAAATGTTTCGGGCAAGTTATGGTATAGTGACATAAGGAAACCCCAATGATCTATTTTTAATGACAGGGATGTAGCCTCTGCTGGCTCTAGGGAATGGGTAGATTAAAGTATTTTAAGTGACAAAGTACACCAAACAGGAAGTTTACAACTATGTCAAATTTGTGTTGCGCAAAAAAAAAAAATTTGGAAGTGAATTTTGAGGGAAGGAAAATGTAGTTTAGAGTTGAGTTTGATGCCTCTTCTGTAAAGTTGCTTGTGAGTTACAATATCTATTGCAATACACTGCAGGCTCTGACCATTTTGAGCCTAAAACAACCATTTGAGCATATAAAGTAGACCAGCAGGTCTTGTTTAGCAGCAAAAAGTCTTCATGGTTATGTGCCAAGGCTATGGGGAAGCAAGCACTGTAGCATCAGAACTCTTTGCTATATAATCTAGAGACACCAAGAAAGGCCTGGAGTTGCAGGAAAGACATGCTGCTATTACAGCCGGTTTGGAATCAGTCTGCTGTTCTCTGGCAGAGCAATCCTCAGACCTTGCTGAGGGTTTACCAACACCCGCCCAGCAGCACAGACGGTTGTGTAAATGGGCAGAGAGGACGAAAGTAGGTTTCAGAGGCCAGAATATATCAGAGATGCCAAAGAAACATTTACAAGAAAGTTTTATTTTAAACTTAAAAAAAAAATCCTCACCTGAGGATATTTTCCCCCCTGATTTTTAGGGAGAATGGAAGAGAGGGGGAAAGACAGAGAGAAATATCAATGTGAGAGCATGCAACCAAGGTATGTGCCCTTGACCGGAATTGAACTGGGGACCCTTCTGTCCGCAGGCTGACAACTCTATCCACTGAGCCAAGCCGGCTCTTTAATTACTATTACAGTCAGGCCTACAGCCTGACTCATACTTCTTAAAAACAACAACAACAAAACAACTAGAAACAAGAGTTCAGAATAGGAAACTGGACAGCCATATCAAGAACCAAAAGGACATTAAATCAAGGAGCTGTATAAAATAGGAAAAAGATGGATGGATATTTGTGGCAAGTTAAGGGTATATAGAATATTTTTAAAACAATATATATTGGGTGTGGGTTAATATTTAACAACTAGAAAGCAAGGAAACATTCATTGGAATAAACTATTATTAAAGTCTACACAGCATTTAAAATCAGTTTTCTAGTGAATCTTTACCTTAACATCACCATCAGAAAGCTAACGGTCTGGGACTTTTTTTTTTTTTTCTTTCTCAACTTTAACTTGGACAATAAGACATAATCAAATTAGGCTTTTCCTTCAGCCAGTAACAGAAATTAAAACAGAGGTTTGTACTAACAAAGTTGGACCCCATCTCATGCCTTCTCCAAAGAAGTCAAGTCTAAGCTCAGTGGCAGTAAGCGCTGGTGTTATGCAGTGTGTCTTAACTACGCTCTTTGTTTGTTCATGTAAGGATATGTTTTGTTTTATTCATTCCTCTCCCTGGTGATTTAACAACAATGTTAACTATATCCAGAGCCTTTGGGGAAGGGAGGACAGTTTGTCTACCAAACTCTTATAATAGGGGCTCCTTGCCAGACTCCTCCCCTCCTACCCTAACTCTTTATCTAAAATTCTCAGTCCTTCACACATTTTATCCTGTATTTAATGAGGTCCACATCTGTGGATGCTTCGTAACACATTCAGCTTCAGAATCTCTACAAAAGGCCAAGAGGTGAGAGTGGTTTTAACTCCTATGAACCCAGAGGCTATGACTCCAGTTACGTGAACAAGTTGACCTGATTGGAGGGAAAGCTTCTGGCAGACCAGAGGACCCATTTGCACAGCAGTGCTCTAATGCTGAGTTGAAAAACAGTCGCTGGAAGAAAATTCTTTTAGGTAAATTGTGATGATTCTCCTCTTTGGTTGGTTACTGGGTTTCTCCGTCCTGGTACTATTACCATTTCGGGCAGGATAATTCTATGTTGGGGGCGGGGCTGTGCATTGTAAGATGTTTAGCAGCTTGTGTGGCCTCTACCTCCTAGATACCTGTAGCACCCCTCCAGTAATGACAACCCAAAATGTCTCCAGACATTGCGAAATGTCACCTGAAAGGCAAAATTGCCCTCAGTTGAGAACCATTTCTTTGTTAGTTATTTTGTGTGGAAATAATAGTGTTTTGGCAATAGTGTGAGAATCTCCCCTACCTATGAAGAGAATGGAACATTCCAACTTCATCTTCCCTGTCCTGGGCTTCCCAGCAGGTTCAGCTCAAAATAAAATTTGAGCGAAACCTGTTTTCATTCCCAACTCCTCCCCTCACCAAGCTCTTTTCCAACACTTTCTTTTTCTTCCTCAAATTCATTTCCCCCAATTAATCTTCCTCAAGGTTTGAGTATGGAAGGTATCCCCAAAGAATACCTGTAACTAATTGGAAATCTCGAACTCTTTCAGGTGGAGGAGCCCAAAGTGGGCAGAATCCTCCCCAGGTCTTTTATTTTTCTTAAAGTGAATTGAGCTCAACCACCCCTCAATTTGGGGAATGAACTCACCAGTCATTATGTTTGGGATCATTTGACCTTTGGAAGTTCTTAGAAGCATATTGTATAGTTGTGCAGAGCACTACAGATAGAAAACGAAAAAGGGCATAGTTCTGGAGATAACAGTTTGGCAGCCACTGTAACTAGCAAACCTGCTGACAAAGCTTGGAGAACCAGATCAAAGGCTGGGGTTGCTGAATCAGCTTTTCCTGAATTAACGCTGATACCTGTGAGGATCCAGGGCCTCACCTAAGGCTTCTGAAGCGAAGGAACTTTTTGGAGGCTTTGGTGTAGCGTGTCCATGGTGATTTCACTACAGCCTATAGGGAATGATGATGCCATTGTCATCCCATTGTATTCACTGTATTGGGGGGTGGTGGGGAATGGACTGGTTAGGAGGGCTTTGGCAGCCTAAAGAAATGACTCAAAGAAATTGACTTATGCCGCTTGGGTTATCAAATCAACTAAGCCAAATTACATCTCTCAAAAAACTGACTTGAGTCCTAGCTGGTTTGGCTCAGTGGTTGGAGCACCGGCCCAAGGACCAAAGGGTCTCTGATTCAATTCCTGGTCATGGGCACATATCTGGGTTGCAGGTTTGATCCCCAGCCCTGGTTGGGGGAGGCAACCAATCAATATGTCTCTTTCACATTGATGTTTCTCTCTCTCCTCTCCCCCCACTTCCACTCTAAAAAAATTAAATGGGAAAAAATATCCTCAGGTGAGGATTAACAACAACAAAAACAGGCTCACTTGAGTTCATTACTGGGGTGATCACGCAGGGATCAGGGACATGTTGCCAATGGGCTGGTGTTACAGGAGGAGATTAGAGTGAAAGATGGAGGTGGAGAGATGAAATTGTGATGACATGCTTTGACCAAGGAGTTCCAAACTGTTCACAACGGAGGAGAAAGGAATTAGATTTTCAATCTTTTTGCCTTTGGATAGGAAGCAATGCAGCTAATAAAGGATCAGATCCCCAATTCTGTGATGGAGCAGCATGAGTAGAGTTCTACCAGTTTTCAAACACTGAAGTGAGTTGAGCTGATCTGAAGGCAATGACTGAGGAACACGAAAAGCAAAAGAAGAAAGAAAGAAGACGGCATAAAGGAAAGCAGTGAAAATTTGCTGGCTGGAAAATTAACCTCATGCTTAAAAAAACACACACAAATAAAAACACCAAGTTGTTTCTTCTGGTAGCTACATTTCTGCCCTGGAAAGATTTATGAGAGCAAAAGAAGCTTCGAGCACAAACATAATTAGGAACAGGCCACCTTGCATAGTTATTCTAGCTGCAGCTTTAATTTGGTTCACAAACCCTGGATCTGGTTCAAATAAGCGGTTCACAGTCTGCTTATGTCTTTCACTTCTGTCTCAGCAGCTTCATGTCGACATAGCAGCCCAGGCAAATGCAGGAGACAGGCAAAGGGAGACTGCTCTCTGTTAAGAATCATGAGACCTGGGGACACTTACTTAGGTGACTTAGAGGAGCTAAGGCCTTAATTTCTGAGTCTGTGAAATGAAAACAATTTTTGAATAGAAATAATAGTGAGCAACTTAAACAAAGGGGTCAATTCAGGAAAAAGAAAAATATTCATAGACTTTTTTTCTTTTTATTGGGAAGTAACAACCCAGCAGCAGCGCTTTCATCTTTCACTCTGAAATTAGATTTTGGGCTTTGGGTTGCCCATCACTGGACTGGACAATTTCTAGTTTCTCTTCTAGATTCATTAGGTTTTTGGTTCTCTAATGGAAGTGGCTTTTGTTGACTGCTTCTTTGTACTATTTCTAGTTGATTCTCTCCTTAACAACATCATCAGAAGGCTGTTTGGCCAGAGGTTTTCCATTCTCAAGAGGCTCTTGAAAAACTCTTGGTTACAAATAATATTGTCCTATTTTATTTACACACACAAGCCTTAAAGGCAACTATCCTAGTTCTGCAGTTACTACAGAGAAAAATCAGTAAGTATTAATAATTCAGCAGCTAAAGTAATGGTATTTCAAGGAAACAAGTCAGCAAATTTTGACAGGTTACAAACAACTAGTCAATTGATCAGGGCCGGAACTTCAGATATCCAGATATGTCTTCAAATAAAATGCTCTTGGAATGCATACTGGAGCAATAAAGCCATTGCCAACAAAAGTAGGAGGAACCCATTGACATTTTATCATTAAACTATGATCACCTGATCAATCTTGCTTTAAAGCTCTTTAAGGAAAAGAATTAGACAAAGGTATAATACAGAGTATGATCTTAGGAAATCCAAAGAGATGGCAAAACCAGAAATACTGTAAAACTTCCTTACTAAGCCTTTGGGAAAACAGTCTGACAGTTCCTTAAAAGGTTAAACAGAGTTACTATATGACTCAGCAATTTCACTCCTAGGTGTGTGTGTGTGTGTGTGTGTGTGTGTGTGTGTGTGTGTGTGTATAAGCAAGAGAGATGAAATCATAGTTCCACACAAAAATTTGTACACAAATGTTCATAGCAGTATTATTTATTATAGCCAAAAATGGAGACAACCCAAATATCCATCAACTAATGAACAGGTAAACAAAATTTATTACATCCTTACAATGGAATATTGTTTGACTATAAAAAGAAATGAAGTATTAATACATGTTACAACATGGATGATCCTTGAAAACATTATGCTAAGTGAAAGAAGCCAGTCACAAAAGGTCACGTATTGCATGATTCCATTCATATGAAATGCCCACAACAGGCAAATCTATGAGACAAAAAATAGACTGGTGGTTGCCTAGGGCTGGGTGGGTTGGGGTGAAATGGAGGTGACTACTAATGGGTATGGGGTTTCTTTATGGAGTGACAAAAACGTTCTAAAATTGATTTGTGGTGATGGTTGTACAATTCTCTGAATATGCAAAAAGCCATTGAATTGCACACTTTAAATGGATAAATTGTATGGTCTGTAAATTACATCTCAAAAAAGTTGTTATAAATTTTTAAAAAGCTATATCAATTTTTAAAAATATATATTTTATTGATTTTTTACAGAGAGGAAGGGAGAGGGATAGAGAGTTAGAAACATTGATGGGAGAGAAACATCAATCAGCTGCCTCTTGCACACCTCCTACTGGGGATGTGCCCGCAACCAAGGTACATGCCCTTGACCGGAATCGAACCCGGGACCCTTCAGTCTGCAGGCCAACACTCTATCCACTGAGCCAAACCGGTTAGGGCTACAATGGCTATATCTTGAGTTGATCATGAGCTGACCCCTTTTCTGGCCTTTACCCATTATAAATTCTAAGCCCTTAGGTCTGTCCATTTCTAGACTTTGCCCATTCCAATAAAAGGTAGCAATCTTGTATTTGTGGAGTCTCTGATCTAAACAAGCTTCCACAGTGTCTCTATTTTCTACCTCTGCATATGGCTTTATATCAAAAGTTCTTTGTGGTAATTCTATCTTCTCGCTCTATCTTGATTGTAAAAGTAAGAAGTAAGTTACCTTACTGTTTGACCCAGATAGTCTGAGCAAGACTTTTAATCTCTTTCTTGAAAGAGAGAAAGCAAAGAGCTAAAAAAAATTGTTTTTAGCACTGCTGTTAAACTAACATGGTTATGCCTGTTCTAATAGTTATTTTATGAAATACCTTTAAAATATGGCATCTTCCTTTAAAATATGGCATCTTAGAAATGAGTAGTAGCCCACTGGGAGGATCATTCTAAGTTTTATAATGTCCTTTGCCTACAAGAAATCAGATTTTCCATGGTTTAAATTAAGAATCATATCCCTAGCCAGTTTAGCTCAGTGGATAGAGCATCAACTAGTGGACTGAAGGGTTACAGGTTTGATTCCAGTCAAGGGTACATACCTCGGTTGCAGGCTCGATCCCAGCCCTAGTTGGGGCACGTGCAGTAGGCAACCAATCGATGTGTCACTCTCACATCAATGTTTCTCCCTGTCTTTCCTCCTCCCTTCCACTCTCTCTAAAAATCAATGGAAAAAAATATCCTCTGGGTGGGGATTAACAAAAAGAAAAAAAAGAGTCATATCTGGTATCTGAAAGTTTGATACAGCTGCCAATTTTACTGATATTGGTAGGGTATGGGGGTGAGGCAGGTGGAGGGTGGAGCGTGGACTCTAAACTGCCTGGTTTTTAAACTGGGCAAGACACATAACCCCTCTGTGTCTATTCATATATAGTATGAGGGTAAATTATAGCACCCACCTCAGAGATGTCTGGAGACTTAAGTGAGTTAATTGTATAAATAAATAAAATGCATAGAACAGAGTCTGGCAGATAGTAAGTACTCAATAAATTTTATCTGCTATTATGATCTTTATCAACTTCACCAACTGTTGGGGGAAGGGGCACTATTTACTTTCTGTCAGGATCCCATTGCAAGGAACCTGGACTTGGTCCCTGAGAGCAAATAAATCATCAAGGATGAGGTCTCTGACTAAGCAGTGCCGTTCAGTTCAGACATAACAAGACCATTTCACTTCTCCCTTGGTGAGACCATTAGAGTCTCTTAGGGGCGTGGTTCCCCCTAAAAAACAAACAAACAAACAAATCCAGGAGGGGAATTCAACTGTCCCTAAATAAATCCATTTCAAAGTTCTGAGGTGACTGAGCAGATTTCAGCCTCAGGAGATCCAGGGTGAAAGAAATCACTCCGTAGAGAAACTTGCAATAGCTCCCTTGAGTACTCCTTGGTGCCATGACCTGTCCTGTTCACACTTTCTTTAACTATAACCCCAAACCTTGCTGACACAGGGTTATGCATTCCAGAGTCTGCCCAGTCTTGTTCTCCTGCTACAACTTACATTCCCCTGACTGTTTAGTTTGGTAATGACCCTGCCTGTCTGTCCTCAAGTGGTGGTTTGACCTGTAGAGCAACTCATGCTGACCTGTGGTCGGGTAAGGAATGTTCAGTCTTAGCCAATGATATATTGTGCCTATGTTGTGCTCAACTCTACCTGTGGCCCATGGACACTTCATAAGTCTCCCTAACTCTACTGGGGCTCCTGGCCAACTCAAGAGAAAGCACCTTTTTTTTTTTTTTCTCCAAAGGGAAAACATAGGTACACAGAAACTAAATTATTTATTTAGGGAAATAGAGAACGAGCTAGAAATTTAACTGAGCCAGAATTAGAACCTTCAGATCTCGTTGCATCTAAAATGTAGTAATCAACAAGGCTTCGTTCTTAAATAAAATGTTGTTTTTAATAAAATACTGCACATATATATTTTTCTTTTCAAAGATGTTATGACCAGGAAGGTTGGTGTGAACGATAATATATGGTGAACTACATAATTAGTAGCAAAAACAAGGACTCTCAAATAAATAGACTTCAGCATTTTTTAGGACATATTCTGCAAACCAGCTGACACTGGAGGACAGGCAAGGAGGCTTTCCCTCCAAGAATGTGCTCTTGGTTGGCGTGGGATTAGAGAAAGGAGTCATGGGTACCCTCAGGAATCCAAAGTAACATTGGAGTGACCTTCTGGAGAGGGGAATCCTTGCCTCTCCTTACCTTTTTGTTCAGGATTTCAGAGCTTAGCTGAAACATAGAAAAAGCACCACCACAGAGTCACATTTAGGCATCTGAGTATCCAGCAGGGCGGGTGTGGAGCCAGTGGAAAATTCTGGGGAAAGCAGAGCTGGGCTAATAAGGAGGAAGATCTAGGGTGACAGAGAAGCTTGACTGTGCCTGAATGCTCTGACTTAGTACAAATCTAGGTCACTGCAGCCACTCAGAAATCCTGGTAAATACAATGACCACAGATATATAATAGAAAAATACAAGATGCAGAATTACCCCACTAACCACCTATTAATTACACTTCAGGTTGGTCCCCCACTATTGAGAGTCCCTCACCTAAAGGTTTAAGGACAATCAAAGCCATTTAGGTATTGTTTGACATAATTTGCATGATATTCAAGATGCTAAAAAATCCTCCTTAATCCATCCTTCCTTTCCTATCAAATCCGCTTCTCTTTTCTCCTTTTCTGGATAAGAATGAGCATGGGTAGAGCATTCTCAGGTGGGATTCCCAGCCTGGGACTGTGAGCTGTCCCCTACCTGGAAGTCTGACTTTTGTGTATCTGGCAGAAGAATAAGTCTTCAGGGAAAAACCCATACCCAACTTCTAACAGACACGGCTTTCTCAAATACCCTTATTAGTTTTTCAAAAAACACCCCCCCAATACAATTAGAATTGCATAGGAGGAAAGGGGTCACTCAAGCTGACTCAGGCACTTCTGGCCTCAAAGTGGGCTGGCGGAAGACGCTAGCTGCCCGCAATCCTCGGCACAGTCATTGACTTTAAATACTGTACTGAAGTTTCCACATTCCTTACAAAGACTTCTTGTCTGACTGGCCCAGGATCCGGGCCAGGCAGTAGGGGATGAGACTGACAGATGCCAGGGGCACTGCTGCACTTTTGCAGAAGGACAGGACGTAAAAGATCATCTCGACTTGGGATGGGGGTTTCAAAGAGTCGAAGAGGTGCAGGAGGACGAGGGAGGCCACGATGCAGCCGAGGCGGAACGGGAACCACTTGCTGAGTCGACCCTTGCAGCTCTCCCTGTACATGCTGGAGTTGAGAGCCAGCCCAAGGCCAAAGAGGGTCCCCAGGTTCTTGAGGAGGCTGGCAAAGGGCGTGGTGTCAATGTGAACCCATTCTGGCCGCTCACACCACCTCTTGGCTTTCTCTAGAGTCCACAGGAGGTCTACACCCAGCACCTTCAGCAGCAGGTAAAATCCAATGGCAAAGCTGAACAGGAAGAAGGTAATGAGGAAATATTTCTTGAGACTGGCATTGTAGATGCCCTGGATGTGGCGGAAAGTTTCAGCAACAGCAATGCCTGAGCAGGAGAAAGAGTGATGGTGAGAAATAGGAAAGACTCTGGACCTTCAGCTAGAGGTGGGTTGGGAACCAATGGGTGACATGTCATCTGTCACCCATTAAATCACAGATGCTAGATTAGAGGGTCACCTGGTTTATTCCCATATGTGACTCCAGCCTTTCCTCACCCATAGACTCTTTCAGAGGGAAGAGTCATGTTCCATACATCCCTCCTACCGCCTACTTGTTTCCTGTGGGGGGTCCTCATGTCTCTAATTGAATAGCCTCAGGGGTGGAGAGTTCAATCCCACTTGGGCAGCCCAATTCCTCTTTGAATGGATTGATTATTAAAACATTCTTTCTTTTGCTGAGCTGAATGAAGTCTGTCCCCCTCTAATGCCATCGATAGGTCTCAGTTCTTTCTGCAAGAGTTAAGTGGTAAATCCAGAGCCTCTTTAACACATTTGAGGATAGTTATTCTCCTCTCTAATCTACACATTCCCAGGTCTTTCATGTCACACGACTTCCAGGCTCTTTCTCAAACATGGAACCCAGTACTGAATGCTGTGTTATTTTGTAGTTGCCATGAACTCATTATATATCTTGCTCGCAGCACTGTTTTATGCTCTTACAGATCTCCAAGGGAAAATTCACAATTTCCCTAAGGTTTTATATTCTTACTAGAGGCCCAATGCACGAAATTCGTGCATGGGTGGGGTCCCTAGGCCTGGCTAACGATCAGAGCTGATCTGTGGGGCAACCAGTCGGGCGATCGGGGCCCCTGCTGGCACCTGCCTTGGCCACCCTGGCGCCGCCTAGTCACCAGCCCTGCCCCCTTCTGCTGCCGCCGCCAGTCGCCTCCTGCAGAGGGAGGCAATTGGCAGGGCGATGGCGGGGGCGCAGGCGTGTTTTGCTGGCACCCACCTTGGCTGGCTTGGGGCCTGTGGGCTGGGGGCAGCTCCTGATTTGAGCACCTGCCCCCTGGTGGTCAGTGTACATCATAGCAACAGTTCGTTCTGCTAGTTGGTCAATTTGCATATTAGGCTTTTATTATATAGGATGCCTACCACAAAGTCAAGAATTTCTTTCTACACTTAGCCTAGATCTTTTCTCCCGCTCATTAACTGGATATAAAAAACCACAAATATTGAAAACTCTAAACCTATAAAAATGACCAAGTGTGGGTATGTAGGTGAATTTATTTAAATAAAGAGCTTTCCTAGGACACTGTGTTAATTTGTTAAGTTGGTAGATTCCCTTAAAATTAAACTAAGGGCCACTCCCAATGGAAAATCAGTAAGAAATAAAGATTGTAAAAAGCTCAGAGATTTCAAGCTAACTTAATTGGGTAAGTATTTGGTGTAGTGCAGCTTTTCTGGAACACACTTAAATGTGTAGATTTGGGCACTCCCATAGAAATTAATCATTTTAAATGATCTACCCTTGACTTTCAGCCCACTAAAATGCTAACAGCATTGATAACCACAGAATATGGCTGGCATGCTGGGATTTTGTCCTGATTAGGGAGAAATGGGATACGTAGGAGAGGAAGGGAGGGATCCAGAGCAGCTGATACCTGACAAGACTCCAGCCACCACCTGATGGGGAAAATGAGCAGCAAGGTAGATTCGTGACAGACAGACGTTCAGCTGCACGGCCCAGAACCCCAACCACAAAATGATGTTCAAACACCTGCAACGGAAGAGGCAACCATAACAGAACCCAGATACACATCCTTCAGCAAAGAGAACAGCTTCAGCAGAAGTGTTGAAGCCTGGCTAACTTGGGTTCATCAGTGGAATACTTGTAAGTTAATGCCTGTACTCACAAGCTCAAAGATGCCTGTGGCACGCGATGAACCCTTGTGTATGAGAATGTATTTGCACAGTGGCCGCATACCCAGAATTCCCTGTAGTAGGAATGTCTTACATTTCTCTGTTTATTTTAACGTAGATGGATAGGCTCTATGGTTGGTACAGAAATGGGTCTTTGTTTAAATCCTGCCACTACCTAACTACCTGATCTCAAGAAGCCCCTTTACCATGTTTCCTTATCTGTAAAAATAGGATGTGCACTTGTGGGTCTCTTCCAGCCCTAACATTCTGTGACTCTAATCTTCACACTCAGCAAACATGCTGCAACTCTTATCAGTACCAACCCAAAGTGTGGGATGGGCTAGGGGGATTCGAGGAAGAGCAAGTGGTGTATCAGCTACAGAGAAAGCCACCTCCTGCTCTCCACCATCCACACCCCAGGGCTGAGTTCTTACCTAAATCCGTAGGTGGGCTTTTTCTTCCCCCGAAAGATAGAGAGGGTGGATGTGACCATCACGTAGTACACACCTGCTGTACCCATAGCATGGCCGGAGGGACTCCCTAAAGGGCAGGAAAGAGATGAATGAATGTACTAAAGGTGAAAGTCTCCATCCCAGAGACTGGTAGGGGGTGTCATCTATCCATCCATCCTTCCATTCATCCACCCATCATACCATCCATTCATTTATCTATTTTGTCACCTATTTAACAAGTCTCTACTGAGCTTCTGTTGCAGGCCCAGTACTATGCTAAGTCCGGGAGTATAGTGGTGAGCAAAACCAGAGAAGGCCCAGTTCTTGTACTTATATACAGTCTAGAGATTACACAAAGAATCAGAGTACTGGATGTATAATTAGAAACAAATTAGCCCTCCATAACTCTCTTCCATTCTTGCGCCCTCTGCCCCGCGCATGCTGGCCTCATTGCTTTCCTGTAAACATGCTCCCACCTCAGGGTTGTGGCATTGTTAGTCTTTCTGGTCACACAACTCTTCCTCCAGAAATTTACTAGCTAATTCCCTTGCCTCCTTCAAGTTTTTGCTCAGATCTCAACTTCTCAATGAGTATTACCTTGATCACACTATTTAATTTTTGACCACACGGTTCCTATTCCTGATTCCTCTACCCTGAGACATAGAGGGTCCTGAGATATGTCAACCTCCACCCAGATCCCCTTCTGGACAGAAGGTCTTATTTTTTTCAGCTTTTGAAAGTGTGATCACAGACGGGCCTTAGCTCTCAGCCTTCTCCAGCTGAGAGAGCCATTTTGATCAGGGTTACCCTCTTCCTGGGGCTGGCCTGTACCCAATCATTGGTCTACATGGGAGTATAAGGGCCTGTTCCTCTTGACACAATTCAGGCAACTCTTAAGGGCCATCCTCAGCTTCAGAGCTCCCTGTGGAGTTGGCTGAGGCTGAATCACAACCAGCCTTCTCCTTCTGCCCTGTTGGCTTTAGTCTTCCTTCCATCAATGCTGCTCCTGAGAGTAGCGAAACTCCTGTAAGCTGATCTCCATCTGAGTCTGCTTTCCAGGGAACACCATAGGCAAAGCCTTGTCTTTTCTTTTTTTAAAATATATTTTTATTGATTTCAGAGAGGAAGGGAGAGGGAGAGGGAGATAGAAACATCAATGATGAGAGAGAATCATTGACAGCTGCCCCCTGCACCCCACCCCGACTGGGGATTGAGCCCGCAACTTGGGCATGTGCCCTTAGCTGGAATCGAACCAGGGACCCTTTAGTTTGTAGGCCAATGCTCTATCCACTGAGCCAAACCAGCTAGGGTGCCTTGTCTTTTCTGTTCTCCTCCTCCCCTCTACTTCCTCCTCCTCCCTCTTCTAAATTATCTTCTTCTAATATTCTATATATTTTACTTGTGTTACACACACACACACACACACACACACCATTCAAATAGCTCCACGAGAGCAGAGATCTTCATTTTATTCACTGAGGTATTCCAAGTTCCTAGAACAGTATCTGGCACAGAGTAGGTGCTCAATAAATAACACCTGAATGAATGCACATGGTCTGAAGTGAACAAGGGGTTTGTAAGAATGAATAACTATGGGCCATGCCCTAGTTCGGGGGTCAGGAGTAGAGTCCCAGAGGACGGAATGCCAGCACCCTTCCTAAGGGTAAAGGAGACTTAAGATGAGTGAAGGGTTTGCATAGTCTGATTACCTACTAAAAAACAAAATCTGTCATTTGATTGAGCAATACCAGTATGGCTATAATTAGCAAAATACTGGCAGGTTGTGCGCTTGATAGGTCAGCTCATGAGGACACAGCTGCCAGACCAGGCCTCTGGGAAGGACAGCCAGGGCACCAGGCCTCTAGGGCTTAACCTTTCCCAGACTAAGGGCCGTTGCACACTTACTCTCATGAGCCCATTGCCCGTGAGGGTGCTTGCCTCTCTGGATGAATAATTAGGTTCTGGAAACATTAGGCAGATTTCCAAAGCAGCAGCAAGATGAGATTCAGGAAGGCCTTCTTGAGATCAATTAAAATGGAATTGTATCATATTGAAGACCCTGAGAAAAAGCGGGAAGGAATGGCTCTCCTCGTGTCCCCTCAAAGACAGCTTCACCCACAACGAATGCTAACAGGTGTCCACATGAGCAAGGTGCACCCAGCTTCTGTCTGTGCAGAGGGTGAGACTCTTACCTGGTCCAGTCTCACAGGTGACAGGGAACTGCTTTATCAGCGGTGCAGAGGTATTGCTGTAGTAGTCGGTGTCCAGGACCCACCAGTACGGGCGCTGCCCAAAGAGAATCCTGTGGAAAAGCAGAACCCGTGTCTGAGGTTACTGAAGGAACCCTTTCGCCAGAAGCCCACACCTTGGAGAAGAGAGAGTAGCTTGAGAAGAAGATGCATGTGACCCTAAACAGAAAACTGGTGCATTGGCCACCTCCAAGAAGGTGAACTGGGTGGCTGGGAAGGGTCATGCTCTTTAATAGGGGATGTTACAGATAAAACTTAAATTTTCCAATAGAAATTTCAGAATCCCTTGGGCTTCTGAGCCCAATAATCTTTTTTTTTCTATTCTAAAGGACCTTTACTGTTTATAACCAGAGAATATTAGAGCTGAAAGAGATGTAAGAATCATCTGATAGTAGTCATAGATAGCTTTAGAGATGGTAAAGGGCTTAGACTCTAAGCCAGCCTTGGGCAAACAACGGCCCGTGGGCCAGATCCGGCTGTTCTATCCGGTTCTCTTGCTCTCCCCTTCGCTCCTTTACTTTGAATTTATATTAGTTCACACAAACGCTCCATCCATGCTTTTGTTCCGGCCCTCCGGTCCAGTTTAAGAACCCATTGTGGCCCTCGAGTCAAAAAATTTGCCCACCCCTGCTCTAAGCAGAGGGAAGCTGGTCCCACTCTTCATTTTCTAGATGACGAAAGAGAGGCCAAACAAGTAATATGCTAAAGTCAGCTGGTACTGGCTAACAATTATAAAATATTCAGGATTTTTGCAAGTCAAACCCATCAGTAGCTTGAAAGTGGCTATAATGGGAATATACACTGAGTGGCCAGATTATTATGATCTCTGAACACATAATAATCTGGCCACTCAGTGTATATCCTACATAATAAAAGGCTAATATGCAAATTGTTCCCTCGGCCAGGAGTTCGACCAGCAGGCACGCCGGCCAACCGCCCATGTCCCCTCCCCCTGGCCAGGCTGGCTGGACCCACCCATGCATGAATTCATGCACCGGGCCTCTAAAATATATATTAGAGGCCTAGTGCATGAATTCGTGCATATACACTGAGTGGCCGGATTATTATGATCTCTGAACACATAATAATCTGGCCTCTCAGTGTATAAACAGTAGAATTTGGCAAATGTTAAAATCGGGGTTCTTCTGCCTCCCATCCTTCCCCGAAAGAGTCAGTTTATCGGCATTGGATATTCCATGGTTCTTAAGAGCCTTGCCCCTGGAGCCAGCCTGCCTGAGTGTCAATCCGGCCTCTGACATTTACTACCCATGTTGGTCTAGGCACCGTCTCTCCATCTGTAACATAGTAACTACCTCCAGAAAAACATTCAGCACATGGCCTTCCACATACTAAATGTTCGATAACTGTTAGCTATAATTATTATAAGGTCCCAGAGATAACCTAAGTTTACAGATTATAAAACAGAAACTCAGAGAGTTGCTATGACTTGCCCAGGACATGCAGCTGGTAGGTGGCTGAAGAAAGCCTGGATGGAGCCCAGTTCTCTGGATTCCTCCTCATTGCCCCACACAATAGGTTTTTAAATTACCTATATGCTTTCTTTTTTCATACATCACTTTTCTTCTTTCATACATCTACTGTTATGTTGCCTATTCTGCTGCAAAGTAGTAAAACTGTGTTTCTTTGCTTATAGCCTACAATCCAGACTTTCCACTAAGTCCAGCTGGCCTTCCGTCCATATGAAATAGCCTTTCCTGTGTCTTCAACTCACTGACAGGGTTTTCTCCGTCTTCTCTCTTTATGTAGCGGATGGAGAGTCAGGAGGGGAGGGACCTGTGGCTTCCTGAATAGCATGGAGAAGGCAACTTCTGATGGACAGACATTTCCAGAAAGAATGCCAGCCTCTTTCCTTGCCGACCTCCTCTCTGCCTGGCTCTTACTCACCACTTGAAGATGAGGTTGAGCCAGTCTCCAATCACAGCGACCCAAAGGAGTTGGATGCCCACAGCTTCTCGAAGGTGGAACCAGATGGGGAAGAGGACATAGAAGGCATTCCTGAGGTCTGCGATCACAGAGACCAGGATGAACCAATCCTGGGAGTCCTGGTAATTCACCTGGAGGTAGTGTGTTGACTGGATCCCAAAGTCATGAAGGACGTTCATGCTTTCCTCCATGCTCACTCCCTGGCCCCTCAGGAAGCCGTCAGCTGAGCCCTTGCAGACTTGGTGGTGATAACTCTGCTATCAGCCTGCGTCTTGCCCGTTTTATACACCCTGTCACCAGCCTGCAGGTCAACCCAGCCCTGATCTTTGGACTCAAAAACCACTTTTGTCTAAAATCTATTGATCAAAGGTGCATCATCAGTAGGTTGATGCAAACATGTTCAGGGTGATTTACGTAAAATAGAAAACCAGGCACACAAAAACAGCCTGATCGGCCATGTACTCTGCAGGGCCAATTATTAACTTGGGCATGCGGCTTGACGGTGCCAGGGGCTGCCCTCCTGGCTCTGAACCCAGCCGGAGACACGGGACAGAGTCTAAATCACCTTGGTTCTTGCAAAGATGCCTGATTTTCTAAGTCTGCAACTGCACTTATTTGGGAACAAAGAAAAAGTCTTGAAGTCCTAGTGATTCAAGTTTTAAGTTATTAATTTAGAAGGTAGTTCATTTTATTGTACTGGGTAATGTCACCTTGCTGGGCCTTTCTTAACTGTATTAGGGTCTAGGAAATGCCTCTGGTTTGGGAGCTCAAACCCTCTTCCCATGTGGCTCCATAGCTCAGGGCCAGAAAAGAATCCTCTTTGAATGCCTGATTAATTCATTCATTTAATGTCCTTAAAGTTAGGACCTTTGGGGTTTTCACACATAAGTGAAAGCAATAAAATGAATGTGTGTTCATACAAAAACAGTATGATTGATATATAGTTCTAAATAAAATCACCAACAGATTGGTGACTGGGGACTCTGGAAAGGGCTTCTGTAGTTTGATCTTCCATTTGTACTTGGAGGTATTTATGTTCACGAGGCAGTCAATCCATTTTTACTACAGCCATGGATATAGACAAGGAATATATTAAAGTAACAGATGCCCAGTCGTGAGAAGCAATGCTGCCTTTCTCCCCTGCACAAGCAGAAATCGCCCTGCAGCGGTGCAGAGACCAAAACCGCACCCTTGGTCAGTTCGAACTCTGAAGGGAGCAGGGGCTGAATCAGGTGGTGAACAGAGGCAGTTTTCAAGGCTAAGAGCTAGTGGGAATAAAACTTTAAAATATTCACTTGAATTTCCTACCAGTAAGTCCATATTCCCTTGTAAGGGGTAGGTTGGGGACAGGGAAAAGGAACTCAGAGCTAATGAGTCTGTAGCAAAGGTAGACAACATTCCATGCTGGAAATGATTAAAACATCATCCAGGAAGTATGGTCTGGCATCTTCTCCCCAACCTCCATGGGCTCCCACCCACCTCCAGCAGACCCCAGCTGCCCTTGACCACATTGTCTCTGCTGGTCCAAGCAACCCTATCCTACCATGCCTGGTCTGGGGAGGTAATGGTGGGCTGTGGGTGGGCTGCAAATAAAGCATGTACTTGGCCGTGTTGTGGGGAAGGGTGCTCTGTATTGTCAGGAATGCTAGGCCACAGGTAGTGGGCCCCACTGGAAGAGATAGTCTTTTCCCTCCACCCAGATAAGCCTACCTCGAAAGTATTGAGTAACTACTGTTGTGATCCCTGGGGACTGAAGTGTCTATGGTGTGAGGTGAGTTGAGGGCAAATAGGGCAGACCCTCTGACAAATTATTCAAAGGCCACTCACTATCTGGTTCTCCTCAGGGCTGCTGGCAGCCAGAATCTCTGAGTCAGGCAGAGTTCTCTCAGCATATGGGGAGGCCAGCGGAGGGCCCTATCTTCTGGAGGAAACTCAGGGAGAATGCTTGTGTTGATAAGGAGTGGGATGGAGCTGATATCTACTCACAGGGTAGAGGAGGAGTCCCTCTGGCAGGCAGCCCGCCTGGTAGGGGTACCTCTTGGTCAGAGCCATTGTATATCATCATGAGACTCTTTGCTAGTCTATCTTTCTACCTTCCAGCCCCTTCCTGCTGCCTCCAGCAAATTTTTATCATGTACAGAAAGAGGTGAGGCCCCCAAAGACGCAGCCTGCTAGGAAGCAGACTGCGGAGAGAAATAGCAGAGTCCTCAAATGCTCACAGGACTTGTGGATATTTTGAGGTGAATAATGGGGATGAAGTATTTGAGTTGCTGGAGGTTTCAATGAGAATTTACTCACTTAAAGAACTCTCTCCAGAGAGGGGATTCTATCATCTCCTTCTAACTCCTGTCATCTTCCCTTTCAAGAAGTTCTCCAGTTTAATTCAATCAACATTTCCTGAGCAAAGCCCCATGCTTGGCTCTATAAGAAATTGCAAGTGAGCCCTAGCTGGTTTGGCTTAGTGGATAGACCGCAGACTGAAGGGTCCCAGGTTTGATCCCGTGAAGGGCATGTACCTTGGTGGCAGGCTCAATCCCCAGCCACGGTCAAGGCTCTTGTGGGAGGCAACCAATCAATGTATCTCTCTCACGTTAATGTTTCTTTCTCTCTCTCTCTCTCCCTCTTCCTTCTACTCTCTCTAAAAAAATCAATGGATAAATATCCTCAGGTGAGGGTTAACAAAAACAAACAAACAAAAAAGAGATTGCAAATTAAACCTTGGCTGTCCTCTGGGACCTGGACATTCTAGTGGGGCAGGGAAGTTAGATGTTTACACAATTCACTGTATCAATTGGGGGATCCTTAGATCGAAACTGAACTCATATGTACAAATATCAGTGAGTTCCCTATTATTTTGTCCGAGGCAATTATGACTCAAGGCTTTTTAAATATATATATATTTTTATTGATTTTAGAGAGAAAGGGAGAGGAAGAGAGAGATAGACACATCAATGATGAGAGAGAATCATTGATGGGCTGCCTTCTGCATGCCCCCTACTGGGGATCGAGCCCACAACCCAGGCACGTGCCCTTGGCCAGAATCAAACCTGGGACCCTTCAGTCCACAGGCCCACGCTCTATCCATTGAGCCAAACGAACCAGGGCGACTCAAGACTTATTGATGGCCTCTGGGAAAATGACCAGCCGAGTCTGGGAAGCGATGAGGATGGAAAGTTCTATGGGCCCCTAAACAGGAACACTAGTTGGGCACTCCTCAGACACTTTCTCCACAAACAGAAATCCAGAGGCTTGGGGATCTTGGTTTGGGAAGCACATGAAGGAAAGGTGCCAGAAAGAACAGTCTGGTCTGCTGCTAAATAAGTGCAGCTGGTTCCCGTGTCCTGGCACCGTCTCCTCCTAGAGCAAGGTTGACTCATTCACTCGGGCCAGTTTATTTGCTAACAGGCAAGCAAAGAGGGGAAGGAGTCATCATTTGCCACACACCTCATCCAGAAAATGCTTTTATTACCAATAAGGCATTCTGACTTTCCCTGCAGTCAAATCCTCTATTCTGGCGGGGGCTCTGGGTTCTATGGAGTGAGGAGCTGCCTTGTTGCTCAGTTATGATCACTAGAATGGGTCTTGTCTGCACATTGTATTAAGGATACAAAACCCAGCTTCAAGCCAAGGCTTTGTCTGAGCAGTGGGGGGAGATTTCCTTAAAGGATTAAAGCTCAAACTCCAAAATGTACAGTTTATTTTATTTATTTTTATTTTATTTATTTTTTTTATTTTGTGTGTGTGTGTGTGTGTGCTCCTCTCCCCCTACCACTTGATCAGTGGGGAAGGTGTTCAGGGGTAGATAGCAGAAACTGGCTGGATCAACTGCTGTCACCTTTTCAGTGAGTGACCCTGTTCATTTTTTACAAAACTATGTCGGGGAAAGCAGGTGAAGGGAGAGGCGGATTAATCATTGTTAGCCTGTGAAAATGGCTGACTTATCTCTGGCGTGGTGAGAAAGTTCAGCTTCAGAACCTTGAACTGTGCACTTACTGACCACGTGGGGGGAGCATGCTGTCTGACTCAAAATGCGCTGCACATTTTGTCCACAGAAAAACACCAGAGGACATTTGCTTCATTGTAAACAGTTAAGAACTCCCTGCTCACTACCTTCCTCCTGCCACCCTAGCGTCTGCTTTCTACCAAAGTTAAATGAATCATTGGAGCCTTTATGGGAAGCACAGACTGACCATCTTCTTCCTCTCCTCTATCATCTTCAATGCCACCCCCACCCAAAGAAGCTGTTGTTACTCCCAGAGACAGCCAACCAGTTCCCTCATGACCAGATGGTGACACTTCTCCAACTGACAATCAACCCTTTGCAGTGCCAAACCACCCTAGCAGCTGGGAAACCTTCTTGCGTTAAGTTTGATCCTTCCTGCCAGGAGTTAAACTTTGTTGATGATACACAGAAGAGGCAGAGTCAAGGGGAGTAAGCCTCTAAAATGATGGTTGGGACTATCTGGGAAAAGCTCAGTTCCCTCCTTCTTCCTGTTCGGTGCCTTAGAGGCAAAGAGGAGCTATCTGAGGAGAGGTGGGAAGTGTAAGCTAAGAATCTAGCCCCAATCCACTGTGCCTCCTTGCTTCATCTCACAGATATTTTGAAAGAATTGGGGCTAACTAAAGAAAAAATGGAGGGAATATGTCATCAGTCGCTCAGTTATAGCTCAGCCTCGTTGGGTGTGGAACGAGGTGGAGACTGGGGATGAGTGAGGGGGTGTAAAAGCTGGGTGTGTTTTTCCTTAGAAGACCCTCAAAAAACATCCTCAAGCTTTCAGCAGGCAGCCTTTGAGACATTTCTCCTACTGTTATCAGTAGGACTTCTAAGGTAAAAAGAAAAATAATAAGTAGGAAGATAAAGAGTGTGATCGTCTTGGCTGGTGTTGCTCAAGTGGTTAGAGAGTTGGCCAGAGCACCAAAGGGTGGCGGGTAGGATTCCCGGTCAAGGGCACGTACCTGGGTTGCAAGTTCAATCTCCTGGGGCCACGTGCCACATGGGGGAGGCAACCAATCAATGTGTCTCTCTCACATCCATGTTTCTCTCACCTCCTCCCTCTACCCTCTCTAAAAATCAATGGAAAAAAATATCCTCCGGTGAGGATTAAAAAAAAAAAAAAAGAGTTGTGTGATCTTGGCCAAGTCACTACAGTTCTCTAGATTTTACTTTTGTCAGCTGTAGACTGAGACTTGGTGACTCTCACCCTCCTTTCACTTCTATCATTTTCTGACTCGGGGTGCTCCTTTGAAAGTAGCTCCAATGAGGTGGTGCTTAACTTTTAGTGACCTAACAGAAGCAAATGATTCATTATTGCCAGAAGGAAAGATGTGTTAATATTTAAAAATTTTTAAAATATATATATATTTTTTAAAATATATTTTATTGATATTTTACAGAGAGGAAGGGAGAGGGATAGAGAGCTAAAAACATCGATGAGAGAGAGAAACATCGATCAGCTGCCTCCTGCACACCTCCCACTGGGGATGTGCCTGTAACCAAGGTACATGCCCTTGACCGGAATTGAACCTGGGACCCTTCAGTCCACAGGCCGACGCTCTATCCACTGAGCCAAACCGGTTTCGGCTAAAATATATTTTTATTGATTTCAGAGAGGAAGGGAGAGGGAGAGAGAGATAGAAACATCAATGATGAGAGAAATTAATTGATCGGCTGCCTCCTGCATGCCCTCTACTGGGGATCAAGCCCTCAACCTGGGCACGTGCTCTTGACTGGAATCGAACTTGGGACCCTTCAGTCTGCAGGCTGATGCTCTATCCACTGAGCAAAACTGGCCAGGGCTCATATTTTTTTAAATTAAAATATATTCACATGGTTTTAAAGAGTTCGAAAGAGTATTCCGTGAAGTCAGTTCTTCCTCCCACCTCTGGGCACCATCCAAACACTGGTGCTGCCAGAACCCAGCTGAGACCTGAGGTGCATCCAGAGTCATCCAGAGTGTTCCCCCCCCCCCGCCCCCCGCAATTCTCCATCAGAAGTCAGCTCCCTATGTAAAGCCTGGCATCCAGCTGAGATCCAGATTGGGGAGGGGTCATCCCTTCCACCTTCTTTCTGCCCCTCCCTCTGTTTCTCCCCCAGCTCCTCCCTGTAGTCCTTTAATCAACTCTTTCTTTAATAGCTGTGGAACTTTCATCCCAACCAAAATGCCCATGTTGTACAGTCAGTTATTGTCCTTCCCTCTTCTGGAGCCCAGTTGGGGGACATAATTAGGAAATCAGTAGTCTTGGACCCTCTTAACCCACAACTTACCCCTTCTGAGAGTTCCCAAATGAGGGGCAGCCAGAATTGTCATGAAAACAAACACTGAGGTTTCCCTGCCCCCTCCCCCACCCTCCCAGGCCATGAGAGGGCCAAGGAACTATTCTGAGCTATGAAAACACAGATGGGCTCTGCTAGGAAGTAAACAGCAGTCTGTCGCCAACGCTTGTCTCCCTGGATGGAAGTCCTGAGAGTGCCTGATCTCTAGCCAGCCAGTAGGAGAGAAAGGGAGAAGGGAAGGAGAGAAAAGAAAGTCAGTGTTTGCTTTATTTTTAAGATTTAAAAGATTTTCTTCACTTTAGTAGGCTTGAAGTGGAAGGAGGGCAGCCCAGAATCATGTAATTCCAGGGGATCTCTCCAACCTTGAATTCCAGAGAGTAGGATGCTTGTTGCTCTCCTCAACCCTGTGCAACGTCAGCCTCCTCTGCTTTCCTGGTTAGTCACTGTGACCTTCTCACCGTCAAATCTGCTGGTTGGCCTTTTCTCATCCTTTTTCCTTAATCTTTTGGTCACATCTGCAACATTTGGCAGATAACTGCCTTGAAACACTTACCCTCTCTGTGTTCAATGTTGCTCTAGCACAGTGGGCGGCAAACTCATTAGTCAACAGAGCCAAATATCAACAGTACAACGATTGAAATTTCTTTTGAGAGCCGAAAACCGACTTCTGCGCATGGGCCACGAAGTTTCAATCGCACTGTACGTGCACGCTCCCACACGTGGTATTTTGTGGAAGAGTCACACTCAAGGGGCCAAAGAGCTGCTTGTGGCTCGCAAGCCGCGGTTTGCCGACCACTGCTCTAGCAAAATCTACTCTCTCTTCTCTTCATCCTCTCATAGTCAGTGTGATGTTAGACCCCACTTGGATACCACCTGGATGTCCATGCATTCCCCAAATCTGCAAGTTCCTTCTAGACCTGTTCTTGTTCCATACTTCTGTTTTGTAAACATCTCCTCCTCCTCTGCCATCCCACAGGCACTGAGCCTGGCAACCCTTGAGTCATCTTTGATACTTCCTCATCAGGTTCTGACTCTTGTTTGATTTTCTACTCTTACTGCCCCTCATCAATCCCTCTGTCTTGACCTGTCCCTTCATTACCTAATGATCTCTTACTCCCCTTCTCACAGCTGCACTCAAGCCATCCTACAGACCACTGGCAAAGGAGCCTCTTAACAATACCAGGGGTGTGTGTGTGTGTGTGTGTGTGTGTGTGTATGTGTGTGTGTGTGTTTTGTTTTCACTTAACACCTGAAGAATATCCAGTGGACACTGCCTACAGAATGATGTTCAAACTCAAACTTACCCACAATCAAACCCCAGGTTATCGCTCCAGCCTTATGTCTTGCAACTCCTCTTCCTGGACCCCCTATTCCATATATACCAATGGGATTGGATTTCCCAAACACATTTTGGTTTGCCTAACTTTGCTCTTTCTTCCACCTGGAATATCATTTCCTCATCTCCACATGTCCAGATTCTAAACATACTTCAAGGCCAAGCTAATAAAGCCTTTCCAACCCACTTGGCTTAGCTGTTGTCAGCTATAAAGGACCACTCTGTCCTGAACTTCCATAGCATTCAATCATTCTTATTTTAGGGCACTTAGCATGTTCAAACCTTGCATTGCAGTTGTTTGGCATATGACTTCACCCTTTTTCAGTTATCCTGAGCCCTGTGAGCCAAGAACTACCCCTTCCAGCTTTCAGACCTGAACTCTGCTCGCATATTTGGTGCCAGTGTGATAGACTGTTTAGACTGCTGTGATGGTTCCTTCCGTTGCTGATATGCACCTCTTTGCATTGTTACTTTGCCTCTCTTCCCGTCAAGGAGAGAATTTATATCTCCATCCTTTGAATCTGGGGCCAACGGGACATTAGTAGATGTGATACAAACAGAGGCTTGAAAAGCATTCACTCACTAGGGCTTGTCTTCTTTGGGCTACCATTGGAATCCAGGACCACAAAGAGGAGAAGTCCAGGCTGGCCTGCTGGACACACGTGGCTGTAACACGTAACCTGTCTGACAGCCAGCCCCAGCTGCCAGACGTGTGAGTGAGTCCATCGTAGACCGTCCAGCCCTAGTCTCTCTGCCATATATCTGCAGTCAAGAGAGTGATTCCAGGTGACTCCAGCAGAAGAACCGCCCAACTGAGCCCCAGCTCAGAGGGCTGACCTATAGAATAATGAGCAAATAAAATGGTTTGATGTTTTAAGCCACTGTTTTTCAAGGGGGGGGGGGAGTTGTTATGCAGTAACTGAAACACCCAGTAGATGCTGTTTATAAAATATTACATAATAGCTAGCATTCATTGAGCACTTACTATACTCTAAGAACTAGACTTGTAAAATTACACATATTAATCCCCATAAAAACCCTGATATAGATTTTATACTGCCTCCATTTTACAGGTAATGAAAGTGAGGCCCAGAGAAGTTAACTAAGTTGCCCAAGGTCACACATGTCAGGTTCAAACCCCAGAATCTGGCTCCAGAAATCATTATACCACATTGTACAATGAGGAAAACATACATGCCAAATTCTATAGCATTTTGGGGTCTAATGCCCAGCCTATGCTTCTAACCCTCCCACACTACGTCCTCTTGAGTCTGTCCCAGGCTCTGGGCCCCGATTGCCTGTTTCAGGGAAAGCCAAGCATGGGGAACTGATTTACAGACCTGTCATCTGTCTGTCCTATGTTCTCCTTCCTACAACCTTGGCTGGGTTCCAGCAGTGCAGGTTTCATTTGGAGAGGAATTGCTTGGGCTCAGCGTGTCAGTGTTGACCTTTGACCCCATGTCCTGGCTTAACCTGTGCAGCCAGGGTGATTTTTTCACTCAGGATCTTTGGACTTTCTTCGACCTTTTTTTTTTTTTTTTTTTTAAGCATAAACACATTTATTTACTAACCAAGGGGTCAATCCCAATTAAACCAACACTCAGAAGTAGTTGCATATAAAATGATTGTGATAGAAAACTGAACACAGAAATGGGGGGGGGCAGTGTATGTGGGGGGGGGAAGGCATGCTTGAATTGAGCTTGTTTATCCTCCTGGCTAATTCCTGTCCGGAAGGATGTTGGAATTTTTACTCCACTTTTTCATAGATCCAAGTACAGCTGACATTGTTCCACCACACATTCCACCACTAACTTCCGCCTTCCAATCTTCTCGTTCTGGTACTTTCCTTCCCGTCCCATTCCTGATGTTGGCCCAATGCACTGTTTACAAAGTTTCAGGTGGCCTGAGTTTTTCTGTCATCAGCTGTAGTTTCTTCAAACTTTTCTCTCAGGTTGCATGAGAACTGTGTCACCTTTAATGTGCTCTCAGTTTTTACCGTGAGGTTTTGGCCATCAGAAGTGATGACAGTCTGGCTTGGCCATGGTACCCATTCCCACGCCTAGTTCCCTCATGTACTCGGTGAAGCCTTTGTTCTCCACCAAGAGCCATCTTCCTACCAGCTGCTGAATGGAGATCATGGTGGGCACAGGAGGCCTGTGGGCGACATGATGGGGAGGTGGCAATGAACTTGAGTTTGGTGTGTGAACCTCCATTGTAGAGTTTTGTTTAAAGTACCAAGGGAATGCTTGCTTCGGCAGCACATATACTGAAGTACTAAGGGAGCAGAGAGAACAAAGCAATGAGCAGAGAAAGGTGGGGGTGGGTGATCTTTGAGTTGGGTTTTAGAGGATGAATAAGGCATCACAAGATGAAGAGGGAGGAAGGGGAAAGAGGAAGGAACCAGAGGAAATAAGGACGAAAGTGGATGTGCAAAGGCATGCGTGGATGGGGACAGCCTGTTTGGGGAAGGGCATAGGGTCAAGACAGTCTGGCGTTCAGGGCATCAGGATGGCAGGATGTGCAAACTCAGCGTGAACAACCCAATGTGCTCCAGAGAGTGGGGAGCTCGGAAAATTTACAATTCCAGTTGGCCAAGGAAAAACTTTGGGGGAGGGGAGGGGAATGAAGGTGGGAATTTGCTTATAATGAGTCTGCTCAGGAAGTTAGATGTGAAGTCCATGGAGAGGTCGGTGTGGGTTGTATCAGGAGAGTCTGGCTGTCTCTAGGATACCACACGATGGTTTCTTGGTGCATTAACCACAGTCCAAGAGAGGGGCCTAAATCAGAAACCAGATTCATCAAGCTCCCCAAGGGAGATTGTCTTTCAGGGAAGATCTAAATTTACCAAAGTAACAATAAAGGCTAATCCTAATTTTATAGTAATTGTCAAGCAAAACCAATTATTATCAGAATACCCACTAGTTCATTTACACAAGAGATATAACTGATTTGCCCATTTCTTCCCATGACCCAGGTGCGGTGGGAAGCTGACCGGTTGAGTTGTGAATCAGAATTAGCAGTTGGTCATGAGATAGGGTTGATAGGGTCCAGTGCCTCCATCTGCATGGCTAGTGTCCTCTGGGGCTGGTCTGTCCTGGCCTTGGGCCAGGTCTTCTGCTCCAGACATGGTCAGATTGGCACTGCCATGGCAGGCTCTGTAATGCTCCTTTTCTGTGCCTTCTGACAGACACATTCTTTATGTGTCTTACACTCTCTGGTCAGGCTCCTCTGGCCAGTTTGGAACTAAACTGCTGTCCCAGGATTTTCTCAACCGTAGCTAGATGTCAGAATCACATGGGGAAATTAATGCTGCTTGATGCATACATTTATGCTCTGCCTCACCCCCAGAGATGGATTTTATTGGCCTGCGGTGCAGCCTGGGTATGTGGAGTTTTACAGGTTCCCCCATGATTTCAGGTACAGTCCAGGCTGAGAGCTGTTGCTTTAAGGCAGTGGTGCATACTTTTGCTCTGGGCCACTGAGTGTTGATTTTGCTCATAGAAGGTCACTTACCACGGACCAGGTGCCAAGTGCTTCTCAAGCATTACATAGTTAATTCTTTAACCAGGCCTGCTAGTCAGGGAAGAAGAGCAGTAGTACAGGGGAAGGCAGTGGGGTATAATTCTACAAAGACCTGGATTCAATCCCAGCCAGGTGACTTGGGGCATGTTACCTAATTCCTGTGAATCTCACTTTCCTCATCTGTGAAATGGGAAAAATAGTTTCTGTTTCTCAAGGTTGTTGTGAGGAATAAAAGAAGCAAAAGATGAAAATCGGCTAGTCCAGCAGAGTCTCTACCATACTGTCTCCTTTTCAATGGGAGAGACGGAGACATCACGTTCCTTGAGGGTCCTTAAGAAAAGGGGAGCCCCCATCATATTCAAGTCCAGAGACATAGGTCAAGGAGATGAGAAACATGCAGTGGGAAGGTGTCCGAGACCTAAGCCCTACTGAGAATGCTATGATCTATTGCCCTTCACAGGATCCAGATGTGGTGAGGAGGAATGCTACAGAAGATGCAGACACCCACCTGAGCCTGAGTGGAGAAAACATAGTCAACCATCAGCCACAGGCCAAGTGTTGGGGTGGGGACATGAGGCCAGCACCACTAAGAGGCCAAGAGAGGGAGCACACACTGATACTGTGTATGTGTGTGATACTGTGTGTGTTCGAGGCCCCTTCAGTGGGATCTGTAGGTCTAAGGGTCCCTGAAGGGCCTGCATTCCCAAGGTTCTCTCTCACTTGCCAGGTTCTTCCTAGAACTTTGCTGTTCGGACCCTTTGGATTTCTCTGGGCTGCATTCCTTAAGGTCTGGTTGCTTCTTTCTGTGGCTGGAAGGATATGTCCCAAGTAGAGCCCTCCAATAGGGCACACACTCCCTGGGGGTGGCTCAGGCTGTGCCCTCTGGCCCCCTGGGGAGCCCCATGGCACACTCCTGGGTCAGCAGGTGAGCCACAGCAGCAGAGTTCCCCACACAGCCTAGGGCCACAGGTCCCCGCTCCCCATTCCTGCACCCGGAGAAACAGGTGGAACAGCCAAGAGAAGCATCATTGGCTCCTCCACAGCGTTTGTTTTGGGGGCAAGATGAAAACATTTGCATCCATCATCGTCCCAATTTCTTTAAATAAGAAAACACAAGAAAGTCAAAACGATATTTATTTGGGCTGAGAAGGTAAGGAGAAACTAAATCACCAACCCGAAAAGCAAAATGGAAAGAGCCAGCAATAGCAAACTACCTCTGCCTTAACCCTTTCCCACCTGAGCTCTTGTCACCATGTCCTGCTATTATTCCTGAATCAAGAATGTAGCTTCCACAGTGTTTAGTCTTTGTATGAAAGTCGCTTTGCCAGAACTCAGTTCCTTTCCAGCTCACTTTTTTTTTTTTTTGAGGATTAACAAGAAAAAGAAAGAAAGCTGTCCATATACCAATGTCTCCCACAAGAAGACAACCAGGGATTGTCTTTCTCTCCCCCAAGATAGCCCCCTGCTGTCCTAGGCTTCCCCAGCCCAGGGACAGAGGAGGACAGCGGAATTGAGGGATGGGGGAGAATTTCAGGACCTGAAGCAGCAGGGACATCCCCCCAGGACCTTAGAGGGAAGGCCGGGGAGTAGAAGCTGAAGTAGCAAGAGGAAGAGGAGGGAGAAAGAGCAGAGAAGGAATGTGCTAGGATGACAGGGAATGAAAACAGAGAAGCACCTTCCCAACAGCTGGGACACAGGCCAGGAAGGGACCCTACCCTGAGGTCTCTAGAGGCCTCACCTTCATATTCAAGACCCAGGGCCGAGGAGGAGCTGAGCAGGCCCGACAAAGCATGTGAATGTACTTAATGCCACTGGCCTGTATATTTAAAGACGGTCCGATGGTAAATTTTATGTTGTTATGTTTTACCACAATAAAAAAGAGAGAGAGAAAGGTACAATCACTTTGGAAAGCAGTCTGGCAGCCTCCTCAAAAGGTTAAACATATGACCCAGCAATTCCACTCCCAAGTTTGTGCCAAGAGAAGTGAGACATATGCCCACATAAAAACCTGTACACAAATGTTCACAGCAGCATTATCCATAATAACCAAAACGTGGAAACAATCCACATGTCCTTGAATGAATGATGAATGAACCAACAAAAATGTGGTAACGTTCATACAATGGAATAGTATTCGGTCCTCAAGGAATGAACTCTTGTTTCATGCTACAAAGTGGATGCACCTCAAAAACGTTCTGCTGAAAGAAGCCAATCACAAAAGACGGCATGTTGTATAGATCTGTTTATATGTAATGGCCAGAATATAGGCATGTCTATAGTGACAGAAAGCTTGGTGGTTGCCTAAAGCTGGGAAGGGTTGAAGGGAAAGAGGAAGTGACTGCTAACGGGTATGGGGTTTCTTTCTGGGGTGATGAAAATGTTCTGGAATTAGTAGTGATGGTTGCACAACTTTATGAATATACTAAAACCCACTAAATTAGACACATTAAAAGGATAAATTTTATGGTATGTGAATGATATCTAATTGTAAAAAAAAAAAAAAGATTAAAAAACTGTCAGAAACAAACAAAAGTCTTCTGGGAAAAAGCTAGGCCATCACTCCAGCTCCAGCTGGCCATTCCTCTGCTCTCTGGGACAGAAACCCAGCAGGTCTAGGGTCAACAAAGTTGAGTCCCTGCTGTGTCAGGCATCACAGGTTCAGGATGCTTACAATAAGGAAGGGGAGGCAAAGAAGGGTGATGGGAGAGAGGATCTTGGGGACAGGGGAGGAGAAAATCTTAGTCTGAGATCAGGCTTCCTGGCCCAGTGCCCACTGCTCCCCTTCTCCACACACCCTGGCCCTGGGGCCCCTGGACACTCCCCATCCCAGGGACCACCTAGTTGTGAGAGAAGCCCCCATGAGAGAAGGCAGGAAGGTCAGGGGCACAGTCAGCAGCCTTGGGGAGGCAAGCCAGGGGGTTGACCTCACAGGCCCCAGCATCCTGGTCCCCCCGGAAATAGATGGAGTCCGCAGAATCAAAGGACGGGTCCTGGTCAAAGAAGTTGTAGGGTCGGAGGAAGAAGCCCACACCATTCCCCACAGTCACCGTGTTGGGAATGTCCTCTGCATGTGGGATGTGCAGGAAACCAACTGTCACCCAGGCCACCAAGTCCTAGCAGGGGAGAAAGAAGAGGATCATGAGTCCTGGCTTTGCTAAAGACACACCTGCCTCCCACAGTAGCCTGGTATGTAAGGATTCAGTTCACCAGCCCAGGAACAATGTGAAAACGTGAAGCTTCACTTCCTAGTGGGTTCTAAAGACCCTGGAGGGCCTGGCCTGGGAGAGTGAAGTAGCTCATCCTTGCTCCTGCCACCTCCCCCAAACTAACCTGCCCTGCAACAGTTTCATTGTTGATGAAGTCAGTGAAGTCCACGGTGGGGGTCCAAGGGTCATTCAAATTGTAGATGCTGGTGCTGCTGGGCTCCTCCTCCTTCCGCTGGGTCACGGCCAGCTGGTACCTACAGGAGGTTTAGATTAGACCCACAAGGCCATCAAACTGTCCTACTGTTTGAAGCTGCACTGAAGAGGGAACAGGAAGGAAAAATAAGCACAAAGGTCTCTGTTCACTTCCCATTCTCCCGCTCTGCCTGTCTCTCTCAGAGTTCCCACGTTTGTTCAGTAACGTGTCTCTCAAACATCAATTGGCGGGAGAAACCAAGATGGCGGCATAGGTAAACACCTAAACTGCTGCCTCGCACAACAATTTCAAAACTACAACTAAAAGACAGAACAGACACCATCCAGAACCACAGGAAAGCTGGCTGAGTGAAAATTCTACAACTAGAAGGAAATAGAAAAGCTCACATAGAATTGGAGGTACGGCAAAGGGTCTTTGTGCACGAAGAGAGGAAGGGCGGCTGAGAGCCTGGCTGACTTTCTCTGGCGGAAGGGGGAAAGAAGCCCCCGACCGCACTGAACCCCAGTTCTGACTGCACTGAACCCCAGTTCCGGGCGAGCCCCTGGGGACCCACGCTCCCTCGGGGGGAGTCTGGACTCTCGGGTGGAGACTCGGGAGCCGGGGAAGGCGGAGGACTGAAAGCGCGCACGCGCCAGTGCGCACAAAGGCTGCGGAGGTTGCCACAGGCTTTCCCTAGTGGAAGGGAGCCAGAGGCTCCTGAATGCACTGAGCCCCAGTTCTGACTGCAGTGAACCCCAGTTCCAGGCGAGCCCCTGGGGACCCACGCTCTTGTGGGGGGAGTCTGGACTCTCGGGTGGAGACTCGGGAGCCGGGGAAGGCGGAGGACTGAAAGCGCGCACGTGCCAGTGCGCACAAAGGCTGCGGAGGTTGCCACAGGCTTTCCCTAGTGGAAGGGAGCCAGAGGCTCCTGAATGCACTGAGCCCCAGTTCTGACTGCAGTGAACCCCAGTTCCAGGCGAGCCCCTGGGGACCCACGCTCTTGTGGGGGGAGTCTGGACTCTCGAGCGGAGACTCAGGAGCCGGGAAGGCAGAGGTCTGAAGGCACGCACGTGGGCGCAAGGGCAAGGCTGACGGGAAGCCAAGACTGAGACTCCACCCCATCCAAGCTGAGCACGGAGGCTATTGCAATTTGGCAAGTCTAATCCTATAAGGCTGTCTCCAGCACTGAACTTCTCCCAGCATAGACACAGCTGATCCTTACAGCCAACTGGCCTGGAGGTCAATTCTTCCCAGTGATACCAACAACAATCAAGACTTAATTACAACAAGGCTGTACACACAGTCCACAAAGGGGTGCACCAAGAGTGTCCACCTCAGGTTAACTGGGGAGGCAGACCCACTGGGCCATATTGGAAACCTAGCACACAAATCTACCTTACCAACTCAGGGAAGCAATGAAAATGCGGCGTCAAAGAATCAGATCACAAACGAAAGAAATGGAGGAAAACAAACGACTGGATATAGAATTCAAAACCACGGTTATAAGGCTTTTTAAGAATATCCTAGAAAAGGCCGATAAATATAACGAGACCCTCGAAGATATGAAAAAGGACCAACTAGAAATTAAACATACACTGACTGAACTAAAAAATATTATACAGAGACCCAAAAACAGACAAGAGGAACACAAAAATCAAGTCAAAGAATTGAATTACAAAGAAGCAAAAAACACTCAACCGAAAAAGCAAAAAGCAAAAAAAAAAAAATCCAAAAAGTTGAAGATAATGTAAGAAGACTCTGGGACAACTTCAAGCGTACCAACATCAGAATTATGGGGGTGCCAGAAGAAGAGAGAGAGCAAGATACTGAAAACCTATTTGAAGAAATAATGACCGAAAACTTCCCCCACCTGGTGAAAGAAATAGACTTACAAGTCCAGGAAGCCCACAGAACCCCAAACAAAAGGAATCCAAAGAGGACCACACCAAGACACATCATAATTAAAATGCCAAGAGCAAAAGACAAAGAGAGAATATTAAAAGCAGCAAGAGAAAAACAGTTAGTTACCTACAAGGGAGCACCCATACGACTGTCAGCTGACTTTTCAACAGAAACTATGCAGGCCAGATGGGAGTGGCAAGAAATTTTCAATGTGATGAATAGCAAGAACCTACAACCAAGATTACTCTACCCAGCAAAGCTATCATTCAGAATTGAAGGACAGATAAAGAGTTTCACAGACAAGAAAAAGCTAAAGGAGTTCATCACCACCAAACCAGTATTATATGAAATGCTAAAAGGTATTCTTAAAGAAGAGGAAGAAGAAAAAAGTAAAGATAAAAATTATGAACAACAAATACATATCTATCAACAAGTGAACCTAAAAATCAAGTGAATTAAAAACCTGAGGGACAGAATAATCTGGTGAATATAATAGAATCAGGGGCATAGAAAGGGAGTGGACTGATAATTCTCAGGGGGAAAGGGGTATGGGGGGTTCATGAAGAGACTGGACAAAAATCATACACCTATGGATGAGGACAGTGGGGGGGAGGTAAGGGCAGAAGGTGGGGTGGGAAATGGGTGGAGGGGAGCTATGGGGGGAAAAAGGAGAAATAATTGTAATAATCTGAATAAAGATTTATTTTAAAAAAATTAAAAAATTAAAAAAAAAACATCAATTGGCCATTGTTCAGACTTCAGGTCCTAATGTCGTTCATGCATCCATCTAGATTCTAGATCAAAGCCTGGGCCCTGGATGCATGGACATGGCCTGATTCCCATTTTAGGGCAATTTCTGTATCTCAAATGCCTGGGTTTTAAGAAATACTTCCTGAGATCTGTGTTCCTCTTACTCTGGTTTTTCCTCCAACCCTATTGCTAACATTTAAAGATAAAGAATAGTATAGTGAACATACATAGACCCACAACCCAGATTCTACCTATAACATTTGATTCCACATGTATTTCTCTAGTCTCCCATCCAGTCAGTAGGCCTCATTTTATTTATTCCCACTATTACTTTTTTTGGTTAACCCTCACCTGAGAATATTTTTCCCATTCATTTTTTAAATATTTATTTATTTATTTATTTATTTATTTATTTATTTATTTTAGAGAGGGAGTGGAAGGGAGGAAGGGAAGAAGAGAGAAACATCCATGTGAGAGACACATATGGATTGGTTGCCTCCCACATGTGCCCCTACCAGCGTTGGGGATCAAACCTGCAACCCAGGTACACGCCCTTGATCTGGAATCAAACCCGAGACCCTTCAGTGTGTGGGGCTTATGCTCTAACCACTGAACAACCAGCCAGGGCACTAGGATCATGATTGTGGCCATAGGCTTGTGTGTGTGTGTGTATGAGTGTGCATGTATACCTACAGGAGGTGGGAGAACCTGGGTTCCCAGCAACATGGGGCCCTTCTTACAGTCCATCACCCCCAATCTCTCTGACACCCTGCCACTCACCTCCCCCAGCTGAAGGCTCTCTCCATGGAGCTGTTCTGGGGCAGCGGCTCTCCAGCAAAACTGAGCACCTGGATGCGGTAGCCCCGTGGGTGACCCCACTTGTTGCTGTGGTTGCTGGCCAGGTACAGGTAGCGAGGGGTGGCACTTCCCAAGGGGAACGTGGCCTGCTCCTCTGTCTCGAGCAGCTTCCGGATCACCTGCAGCCTCTGCATCTGGTGCTCAGGGCTCCAGGGTACAGCCATGGGGACAAAGACCATGTCCTCAGCCCAGACCCAATTCTTCTGTCCTGCCGGGGTGAGGGAAGGAGGAGAAGGGATGGGAGAAAGGAATGGTCACCCACCTGGCTTCAGATTGGGGGCCAAAGAGAAGCTCAGAACTGAGTATGTCCTCTACTTCTCTTCCTTTTCTCCCCAAGATATTCCTGATTCAGAGATTTTGAGATCTTTCTCCCTGATGTCACCTCTGGTCACAATCCCAGATGCCCTGTGACTGGGCCTCCCCTGACCTTCCTCTGAGAAGGAATGGTGGTTTACCTGAGGTTGAAACAGCCTAGCAGGCAATGTGCAGAGTCAGATCTTTCTGATCTGAGGAAGGGATTTGCGCCTCATATCTGAAGGCCCCTGGCATCACCAGAACTACCGTATCGTGTAAACAATAACAGCTGTAACTCACATTTACTGAACCTGAAGGTGCTATGCATAGGCATCATGCTGAGTGCTTTACATGTACTGGTGATCTACTTGTATAACAGCCTTCTGAAGGAGGAACTACAATTGTCCCCATTTTACAGATGGGACAACTGAGGCTTAGAGAACTTAAATAACGTGCCCTGGCTTTTCACCGAAGGGACACTGTTAGTATTGTGGCAGTGCTTGAGACCCAAGTCTTCATTTGACTCTAGTGCCTACACATCAGCACATGGAGGAAACCAACATGGAATGGCCTCACCACATGACAGCAGACATGTGGGCACAATGATGCTGGAGCTTGGAGGTGTTTCCCATAGTTTGAGGTTTGGCAAGGAATTAAGAGTAGGGCCAAAGGCAGTCAGTTCTCTGAATTTTGGAGTTCTGAATGATCTGTTAGGATGTAACTAGGTTCCACATTAGGAATCAAATTAAATGATCTGAGACTGATCTGCTAAGGGTGGAAATCTCTTAGGAATCTGATGTTTTGCACATGTACTTCATATACTTTTACATTTTTAATGTTTCAATGACAAATTTTAAAGCAAGGCATGGAGACTTCAGCCCCCGCTTCTGGAAAGCCTCCCCCTCCGGGATATCTTACCTCCTACATCCAGATCTACCTTGAAGTGGGCACTGTGGGTGTGGGCAGTGCCCAGTGTGTGCTCCCCAACCTGGTTCCCATAACTTCGGGCAGCACCAAAGAGGAACGTTGAGCTGATGTAGCCCGTGGCATGCAATTTGACTTCCATGGCCCCATTGGGGTGGAAGACCATATCCCACACATAGTCATAGTTGAGCATGGTAGACACAGATCTGACGACCAGCACTGTCTCTGCAAGGCCCCCAAAATAGTGGGAGTAGATATCTGAGTGGTGTCGCCTTAGGGGGAGACCCTGATTCTGTTCAAACACACAAAAGGCATCTCGTATTGTCTTGGGGGTTTGGGACTCCAAAAGGAAGTGCCAGTCCACGTAGGTGGCCAGGTAGGGACAATCGACCCCACGGGTCAGAGGTGAAGAGAAGTGGCCCAAGCCAAAGCCACCATCTGTGTACCGGCTTCTCAGAGCAGAAGGTGAATTGCCACCATAGACGGTCAAGGCCTCCTGGACACTGACTTCATAAGCCACTCTCTCCCCTTGGAAGCGGATGTCAAAGATCCTCGGGCCACTGAATGCTCCAAGACCAAAAGAGAAAGTCCACAGTGAGGAGGCCACTCGACTCCCCTGGACACTGAAGCGGGGGCCCTCGGCATGGAACTGCAGAGGGGGAGCCGGACCCGGGGGCACCTGGGACTTCAGCGACCAGGACCCACCTGTGCCATTGTCTGGGATCAGCACCACATTCACCAGGCCGGCCTCAAACTGGTCCTCCAGCTGAGCCAGACTCTTATAGTAGCGGCCTTGAAAAAACACCTTCTGGATGGTCCAGCGGGCAGGGTCCAGAGCCTTGTGGTCTACCAGCAGCTCCAACCCCACGGGGTGCAGGTAAACCCCAGCCCCCGAGATGTTGTAGTAGAGGCCAAACCAGGTGGCCCGGTCCCCTGATTGCAAACCCCGGGGAGCTGTGTTCATCGTGACTAAGTTCCTTCCTTGGCGCTTGTAGAAGCAGCAGTGGTGGAGGAGACCAGCAGCCTGGGGCAGCTCTCTGTCAAAGATCATCTGGTCTATATCCAGGTATTCTCGAAAGAGCACGGGGCGTCAGTGATAGGGCAGGGGACCCCCATGACGCTCCACAGTCACATCCCGCATGTAGGAGGGGTGTGGCAGTGGTCCCACCACCAGCTCACTCACGTTGGGCTGGGGTTGTCCGCCAAAGAAGACGATGGCCAGTGCCTCACGAGCAGGCGGGGGGCTCCCCCTGTCCAGGTGTGCCAGGGCTGCAGCCTTGGGGGGCAGCTGCAGCTCCACCGAGAAGATGCAGTTGTCTGATGGGCGGGCCTGGGCTGCATCCACCAGGCCTGGCCCCAGTTGCTGGGTCAGAAAGCTCATCACAGCCGTCAGCTCCTCTTGGCTCAGGTCTGCAAACAGCTGGCTCTGGCCAGGGTGTGTCCAGTGCTGGGCACTGGGAGATATGGAGGGGCAGTGGGGAAGCCGTCCAGGTTTACATCTCCTCTCAAATCCTTCCTCACTCCCAGCTCCACCTTCACCCATGCCTATCACCAAAATACTACAAAGGGCCAAAATAAGGAAGAAAGCCATAGCTAAAGCTCCTGGGCTGTCTTCAGGCTCTTAAATTGGAATGAATAATGGGAAATAGAAAGATAAACAAGACCTGGGTACAGGATCAGCACCTCTTTTAGTCTCTGGAGGTTCCTGGTCTGTGGCTGGTGCTGCTGGACAAGAGGCATGATGGGTACGTTGAAGAGAATCAGCCAAGGGCAGAGGGTTGGGTGGGGGTGGAGCTGAAGCTGGAGGGAGCCAGGGATCAGGCCAGGCTTGGGAGGTGGGGCTGTGGTAGGAACCTGGACTTTAAGTGGCCCACATAAGCCTCTGGCCCCTGTTCCAAATCAAATACTCAGGGTCAGGGTTGGGGAACAAAGTGGGGGAGGGGTTGGTTTGGGAGATAGCGCAGCTGGAGGGAGGAAAGAGGAAGTGTCAGGGGCAGAAAGGGACTGTTCTTGAGCTCTTCCTCCACCCTCCGGATGGAACCTTTCTCCAGGCTACAAGGCTATAAGTGAAGCTAATTCTGCCCACATCTCTCCAGCCAGGTTCCCTCATTCCTTCCATTAGTTCATGGTGCCTTCTAGATTCTTCCTCGTCACTCTCTCCCCACCACCACCAATAGCTAGAACCCCACTGCAGCCCCAGGGATGCTTGAGAATAATGTTGCAAACACAAAGCATCTGGGAGGGGTTGAAGGTGGAAAGGCTGAGTGAGACAGGTCAACACTGTGGAGCCTCTGTGAGCACCCTAAGTGCCTGGAGCATGCAGGATGTGGAGCCAGTGAGAAGTTGGAGGGGGTTCAGGGGCTGCAGAGTGTAATAGAGACACCCCCTCCCCCTTCAACACACACCTTGAGCAGGACAGATAGGCTGGTTAGAGGTCAGGGGGCCTGGAAAACTAGTTGTGGAATTAACCTAGCAGCCCACAACCCTCAACTCCGGGAAACCTTCCTTTAAAATGTTGCAGACTCGGAGAGAAAAGCCACCTCCATTCTCTTCCAGGTGAGGTGCCGTAGGCCAACATGATCTGGGCAGCCAGATCCCGAGGGGATCTAGGGGAGACTGAAGGTTCAAGAGAAGGAACATGCTTCCCTCCTGAGCCTGGGGAAGAATCCTTTCCAAGCTGGACATGTCCGGGAAGACTTTTTCCAGGAATGATGCTAGACTGAGCTTGCAGGCAGGATGCACTCTCCTGGCAGAGAATGGGAAGGACATTCCAGCCAAAGGGAACAGAGGGTGCAAAGGTACAGAAACTTGAGACAGCCTCAGCATGGGCAGGGAATGGCCAAAAGGTCAGCGTGTTTGGTGTGAAGCAGGGATGGGAAGGAGGGCAGGCAGAAGAGCGAAGGTCAGGAAGCTTTGTGTGGTTTATGTTTTAAGTGTTAGTAATCTGAGGAAGACATGAAACATCTCAGAACCCAGACATTTAAACTAGGGCAACCAATCTCAGAAAGGTCAGATTATCCAGAAATATGTATACAACCAGTTCTATTTGGATATGGAAACTTGATAGGCTTTCCTCTCCTTTGTTCTTTATTTCTTAAAAAGAATATATTTTTATTGATTTCAGAGAGGAAGGGAAAGGGAGAGAGAGATGGAAAGATCAATGAATGATGAGAGAAAATCCTTGAGCGGCTGCCTCCTACATGCCCTACACTGGGGATCGAGTCCGCAACCCGGGCATGTGCCCTCACTGGGAATCGAACCATGACCTTTTAGTGTATGGATGACGCTTCAACCAACTGAGGCACACCAGCCAGTATTTCTTTTTAATTTAAAAAATGTCTTAATAACATTTTGGTGAACAAACAGGAGAAAATGGGGCTTTTGCTCTAGGCGAAAATAGGTGTGGGTCAGCTCCTCCTCCCACCCTTGTCTTGGAAAGTCTGGCCTCAGGGCAGTGGAAAGGGAGTAAAGTAGCAGTGGCCACTGTTAGCTGAAGACTAACCAACCATTCCCCAAAGTCCCAGATGAGTCTTCCCTAATCCTAAAGATGATCTCCACCCCCACCCCCAATAGCTGTAATTGGATTTCCTGCCAACCAGGTGAGTGAGGGCACAGAGCTGGTTATCTGCTATAGAAAAATAGAGAAACATGGCATTCATACCCACCTCTGAGTGTTGGGGAGAAAAACTCACACCCAGTATTCCCATTGATTGACCAGTAGGATGGAACTGGAGAGCTTCTTGTAGTCAAGACAAACAATAGAGCTGCTGTAACTAAGGCAGGAAGAGTTATAGTTTCATTGGAAATTGGCTGTGCCACCTTGAGAATTTAAGGGGGGGCAGAATCTAATGTCAAGGCCTACCTACTCCTGGCCACAAGGCAACTGTGAGTCTAGGTCTTTCATAAGTCATGGTCTTAGCTCCCAGTTAAGATCACACTGTTAAGATTGCTAATGTTTTTTGTACTGAACAGTGTTATCAAACAGAGGTCAAAATATTCACTCTGGTGGGGTATCACCCAGCTCTTATTTGGGGAGGTGGGTAATGATGGGGGGCCAGGAACCCTTTGCCTTGGCTGGTGGAAGAACTGATGGATAAAAAAGCATCACCCTGACCACCTTCCCTAAGTGTCTAGCTGTTGCATTGTTTCCTCTGATATTGTTTCATCCTAGTCTTCCCAATCATCATGTTAAATACCCGAAAAACTTGTTGGAAAGGTGTCCCTCTTGCAGAATTACTCAGGAGACAGGACTATACATCCTGCTCCCTCCACTAGGTCTTCTCTTTGAGTAAACTTGGCCCCAGCCTCTGGGAATGTGATGAAGATGAGTTTATCCCTGGGAGCCAGAGTCTACCTCTAGCCCTCAGGTTGAGGACTGAGCCCAGAACACAGTGCCCAAGTGGAGCTGCTGCCCCAGAGGCCCTATGTGGTCAACTCAACTGCCTAGTACACCCAGGTTACACTCTGTACTGATCTGCATTCTAGGGAGATGACTCTGGCTTGGGTATGGAACAGACTAGAGGCGAGGAGACCAGGTAAGAGGCAAAGGGTCAGGATGAGGCCAGTGACCTGGAGGTCAAAGAGGAAGGGATGACTCTGAGAGATATTTAAGAGCAGAGTTTACAGGACTTGGTGCCTGATTGGCTGTGGCTGGGCAGGGAGGGCACAGCATCTTACATGACACAAAGGTTTCCCATTGGGTGACTGGTGAGTGGTGGAGCCTTTCAACCAGAAGAACAAAGAGCAGCAAGTTCAAGGGGAAAACTAACAAGTTTGAGTTTGAGGTACTCATGGGGAAGCCCCAGTATAGAAAAGGAAAAGTTTATGGATCCAGAGTACAAGAGAGAGGTTGTAGGTCTGAAATATAGATTTGGGTGAAACAACAAATACTAGCAGTTATAGTATTAGAGGCTGAGGTCACCCAGGGGGGACCTCTGCAGAGAGAAGAGAGGAGGGTCAAGGAACATGCTATTCCCTGGAACTTTCTTTGTGTTCTTTCTCCCCTGGCCAATTTCTACTCCTCTGACAAGATCAGCTTAGACATCAGACCCCACAGGAAACCTGCTGTTGTCCTGCTCCCATCTCTCGTCTAATAGTCCTCATCTGTAATTACCTCTTTACTTGCTCTTGCTCTTGGGGGCAGAAATTGTATCTTTTATTCAGTAATACATCCTAGTACCTCACATGATGCCTGGCACTTAGAAGGCACTCTACACATCTTTGTTGAATGCACAGCGGAATCTTTCCGTTGCACTGGGAGCTGGAGCCCTTCTCAGGGCATTCAGGAGAACAGCAGAGGCAGGTGAGCGCATTTTGTGCTCTTCATAGGGGGTTCCAGTGTCTACATTCCCGGGGATGTCCAAGGTATGCCCTCTGAGCTAAGCCTCAGGAGTCTCCTTGTCCAGCTCCTCTTAGGGCCCAAGTCCTAAAGTTCTCAGCCTTGGGGACACTATTCTTTCAGTACTTGGCACCCTCAGTCACTGTTCACTTGACCACAGGTCTGAGGCCAACACTTTAGCAGGCCTCAGTGATCTACTACTAGTAAGGAAGAGATTAGGTTGGGGCTCCAGGATATTGCATAGGAACAAAGGCCATGTCCTCAACCCAGACCCAGTTCTCAGGTCCTGCTAGGATAGGGGGGTGTCATGGGGGAGGGAAGGAGAGCTGGTCCTGCAGCTCTCCTGATGCCAGCTCTCGTGATCTACATGTCCATTGAGGCCTGGAGCAGGTGGTGTCATCCCTATGGTGAGATGTAGCAAGACCCAACCAGAGTCACATTTTCAGATAAAAACTTGTGAGCATTTATGTACACACACTCACACACACTCTCGTCGCATACAAACACTCACACTCTTTGGTCTAGAGATCATTGGGAAACTGACCATAAGAAGGAGTGATAGAAGGTAGAAACTCCTTCCCATCTACTATTCCACTGACTCAGAGGTGAACTTGAGCTTGGGGTAGGAAAGAAGGTAACAGAAGCCGATGCCTGAGCTCCCTGGATAGATCTCCCTCTGGTCACAAGCTGAACAGCATCCAAAATCCATTTCCTACACTTCACCTCCTGGCCTGGCCTGAGCTTCCAGCAGGCAGAAGTTACCTTTCCCCACTACTTCTCATTGCTCCCTCTGCTAAGAGCCATAGGGAGCAAAAGTGAGAGAAAGAACAAAAGAGATTTACTGAGGTTTAATCTTTTCTTCAGAGATATACAAGCAAAAGAAGGCAAAGGAGTTACCATAGGCCATGCCCATTTCTCTTGGTCTCAAAAACTTAAGAAAATGGAGTCCATGACCCTATCCCTTAACTCATTTTACCCTCCCCTACCCCAGACCTGTTCTAAAAGACATATCAGTTTTTTAAAAAGTTATTTATTTATTTATTAGGTCCATTTATTATTTAATTTTAATAGGTAATATAGTCACATGGTTCAAAATTCAAGATGTACAAAAGGGTATACAGTGCTAAGTCCCCTCCCTCCCCCTGTCCCCAACCTCCTGGTTCCCTTTCCAGAGGCAACCAGTGTTACCCATTTCTTCTGAATCCGCAATTATAAGCAAATCTACACTTATATTTTTCTACCTTCTATAAACCACAAATGGGAAGTGCACCATACACACTTCTGCACCTTGCCTTTTCATTGGGAGATTATTCCCTATTAGTATATAAAGAAATGTAATTATATTTATAGCTCGGAGATAGATGGAGTCCACAGAATTTATTTAACCAATCCTCTAGGGAAGGATGTTTCTGTCCTTTCCAAACTCTTGCTGTTTGTATATCCGCCCCAATTCAGGCTCCTAAGGGACCAAGCCCCAGCTCCTTTGCATGCCCGTATGTGATTGAATGGCCCTGGCCCGTTAACTGCTAGAGTTCCTGGGTATTTGTGCTTCTCATCCTTGGTGCCTCTCTTGTTGGCTGCTACAGAAGACAGAGGTCACTGGTTACACACAACCTTGGCACAAAATGACCACTCCTTATTACCACTGTACCCACAAAACCACCTCAAATGCTAACTTGAGCAGCTGCTGTCTCTATGACCATCCTCTGCTGAGAATGCAAGGCAGGGGGTATACAAATGGGCAAAGAGAACACACTCTGCCCAGGACTGGGGTGGGGGCAACTCCTGCTTCCCATATGTGACAAACACAGGGGGACAGACAGGGATTGTCCTCCCAAACTAGATGTCCTTTGCATTTTTAGACTTCCACAGGCCTAGGGCCAGGAGAGGAGACTGAAGTTGAGAAATGAGGGCTGGGAGGGAAATCCCAGAATTTAAGAAAGAGTAGAAACAGGAGGAAGAGGTGGTAGGCAAGAGGAAGAGGGAAAGAAGGAGGAAGACTTAGATAAAAAAAAATATGGGCCCAGAAGGCCCTTCCAGCTCATCCATGTATGCACAGGCCTGGCACGAACCCTGAGCTGGGCCTCTAGGAGACTATCTCCTTGCAGAGACCTGTCTTCATCTCCCAAGGCAGGCACCAGGGAGGGGAGGAGGGACTTGGAGGAAGCCCTAAAATATTTGGAAAAGCCAGAAAGGAAACAGGGAGTCTTCTGGTGAAAAGCTTGACTATCACTTCAAGCTCCTGGCTGCCATTGCTCTCCTCTCGGGACAGAAACCAGGCCTATCTGGTGGCAACAAAGCTGGGTCTCTCCTGTGTTCCCCCATCACCAGCATCACAGGCTCAGGATGCTCCCAGTAGAGAGGAGAAGCAAGGGGGGATGGTGGCAGGAGGTAACCTTGGGGAAGAAGAGGAAGGAACCTCAGGGATGTGAGGAAAGAGAAGAGGGCATCAGTCTGCCCAACCCAGTGCCCATTGCTCCTCCACTCCACACACCCTGGCCCTGGGGCCCTGGACACATTCCCCATTCCAGGGATCACCTAGATATGAGAGAAGCCCCCATGAGAGAAGGCAGGAAGGTCTGGGGTACAGTCAGCAGCCTTGGGGAGGCAAGCCAGGGGGTTGACCTCACAGGCCCCAGCATCCTGGTCCTCCCGGAAATAGATGGAGTCCGCAGAATCAAAGGACGGGTCCTGGTCAAAGAAGTTGTAGGGTCGGAGGAAGAAGCCCACACCATTCCCCACAGTCACCGTGTTGGGAATGTCCTCTGCATGTGGGATGTGCAGGAAACCAACTGTCACCCAGGCCACCAAGTCCTAGCAGGGGATAAGGAAGAGGATCATGAGGCCTGGCTTTGCTAAAGACACACCTGCCTCCCACAGTAGCCTGGTATGTAAGGATTTGCCATGCCAGCCCCCCTTTCCTCAAAAGGATCTTAAGTCTTTAAATGTTTTTCCTACTGGTCCAGAAATCAAAGTATAATCCATTTCATATTCATATTGGAACCAGCACCTGCTCCCTGACCCAGTCTGTACTCTTCTTCTCTGACACTTTCTATCACACCTCCATCAGTCTCTCCACCCACAGAGGAATGATGATGCCACAGGCTACATCAACTTCTTCCCCCTTAACTCCCAGAGAGTTCCCAAACTAAAACTGATGGGAGGAGGATGGAGGAGAGGAGATCCGGGTTTGGGAGGCAGAAAAGGCCAATATTTAGAAATTAATCCTTTAATGGTCACACCAGGAATGGGTTTTAGATATGCAAGATGTGGTCTGCCCTTGGTGACCTCCAGCCCTCCTTGACTGCTGGAGCCTGAAAAGGACTCTGTCCACAAAGCTGAGACTTAGAGGGCTGTAGGGTCTTGAGGATAGGCTGGGGCCTCAGCCAGCATCTGCAAATGAACTCCCAGTTTGGGAAGATTCCCTCAAGAGGTAATGATCAGATCCATGAAAGCACAGAAGACAGGATTCAATTCCATCCCTGAAGGGACCAGATGGTTTTCAGGGGCCCCCAAGAGAAGGTAGGGCTCATCTTTGTGTCCCCACCCCTCTCACTGGCCCTCCCCATCAGCTGACCTCTCCAACAATGGTCTCGTTATTGATGAAGTCAGAGAAGTCCACAGTGGGGGTCCAAGGATCATTCTGATTGTAGATGCTGGTGCTGCTGGGCTCTTCCTCCTTCCGCTGGGTCACAGCCAGCTGGTACCTAGGGAGGCACAGTCACTAACCCTATCCTGTTGCCTGATTATGATGGAAAGGAGCTGAGCATGTGGACCTCAGCTTCCCCATCTCATTCATTCAGTGACTCGGACGCCACCCTGGTGAGTCATCCAACACCTTTCCAGGGAATCCTGTTCACCACCCTGCCATATCACAGCATGACCCTTCCACCATACAAAAGAGGAAAAGGCTCTCAGACCTGAGTTTTAGTCCTGCAATGGAGGACATTCCAGTGCCCACTGTTGTGCCTTTTGATAACCAGGAAATCCTTCTTGAGCTCTTATTCACTTTGCATACAGTTTCAACTGAGTTTCCAATTGCCCCTCCAATGCTCCCTTCTCTCTCATCTCTCCCAGCTTCCCTCTGACACCCTGCCACTCACCTCCCCCAGCTGACGGCTCTCTCCATGGAGCTGTTCTGGGGCAGTGGCTCTCCAGCAAAACTGAGCACCTGGATGCGGTAGCCCCGTGGGTGACCCCACTTGTTGCTGTGGTTGCTGGCCAGGTACAGGTAGCGAGGGGTGGCACTTCCCAAGGGGAACGTGGCCTGCTCCTCTGTCTCGAGCAGCTTCCGGATCACCTGCAGCCTCTGCATCTGGTGCTCAGGGCTCCAGGGTACAGCCATGGGGACAAAGACCATGTCCTCAGCCCAGACCCAATTCTTCTGTCCTGCCGGGGTGAGGGAAGGAGGAGAAGGGATGGGAGAAAGGAATGATCACCCGCCTGGCTTCAGATTGGGGGCCAAAGAAAAGCCCAGAATTGAGAGTGCCCCCTACTTTCTTTCCCTCTCCCCAAAATATCCCAATCGTTTAGCCAAAGCTGTTGACCTATGACATATTTTGTCAGGATTTCATTGGTTTATTGTTGTTCATTCACTTATCTCATCAGTGGCGAGGCTCAGGCTCGGCCCTGGGGACACACAGATGAATAAAACTTCATCCTTACCCTTTTGCTCTCACAGAGGATGCAGAAGGCAATGCCCTGACTGGCCTGCTATATGAAAGGTGTACACTCAAGATTCAAGGTTATAGGAATAGAGGTGCAGGCAAGAAAAGGGACCTTCCTGGGCAACTTTTCAGCCTGGCCTTACAGGATGTTACCAGCAGAGATGACCTAGCAGGGCCTTCTAGGCAGGAACAAAACATGAGCCAAAGCAAAGAAGCCTGACTACCTTGCATGGTGTGTGTGTCCAGGGACAGGATGACTAAAGCAGTGCATAGGGAAGAATCTGAAAGGCAGGATGGAACTGCATTCTGAAGGGAAAGGCTTTATAGAAAATTCTGTGAGTGGGATCCTATTTTGATGGGGAAAGTGAAACATGTATGAGGGAGCAGGCTGGCATGGGCTGGTAGGTCCCTCTGGGCACAAAGTGAACCCTGGATCTGGGAGGAAGAAGAGTGGAAGCAGCAGAATGAGATCTAGCACCAATAGGGGTATGACAGCAGGGCCCATTGAGGAGTTTAAGATATTTCAGATGCAGAACAGAAAAAAATCTGGGGATCAGCTCAATGTGGGGAAGGAAAGTAAAAGGATAGACTCCAAGACATCATGTTTCCTTGGCTCTCTCTGTGACTACCAGGAACTATCTGGAATGCTCCACAGTATCCATTCTATCCCTCACACTTAAGTTCAGAGAGAGATGGAAAACCAGGGAGAAGGAGGGTCCATCTGCCAAGGAGATGTCCAACCTGGGTGTCCCATGGCTGGCCTGCATGTGCCAGGGACTTGGCAGACTGCAAACAAATCCTCCAAAACACTAGCACCACAGGCCAGATGCAGAGAAATGAACTGAAAAACAAATGGCTGCCTCCTTGAAATGGGTTCCATATAAACAAAAGGGAGGGAAGAGGGCAAAGGAAACCCTGTTGGCTCAGATCCTGCCTCATCCCTGAGTTTTGCCATTTCCCAAGATTTTCTGACGAGGTCATGTGGAGGAAGGGTGTTAGCCATGTGCCCAGCCAATGAGCGAAATAAAATCTAGCATCCAACTCTCTCATATCCAGCCAAAGAGGAAGCCTGGACTCCAAAGCTACATACTCACTCTCATGTCTTCTTTTCCTGCATAATTGCTATATATACAAGACAAATAGAGACAACTTTTGAGCCCCCTCTTCTGGAATACTTTCCCCCTCCACATTGTCTTACCTCCTACATCCAGATCCACCTTGTAGTGGGCACTGTGGGTGTGGACGGTGCCCAGTGTGTGCTCCCCAACCTGGTTCCCGTAATTTTGGGCAGCACCAAAGAGGAATGCTGAGCTGATATAGCCCGTGGCATGCAATTTGACTTCTATGGCTCCATTGGAGTAGAAAACCATATCCCACAAATAGTCATAATTGAGCAAGGTAGATACAGATCTGAAGACCAGCACTGTCTCTGTAAGGCCCCCAAAATAATGGGAGTAGAAATCTGAGTGATGTCGCCTCAGGGGGAGACCCTGATTCTGTTCAAACACACAAAAGGCATCTCGTATCATCTTGGGGGTTTGGGACTCCAAAAGGAAGTGCCAGTCCATGTAAGTGGCCAGGTAGGGGCAGTCGACCCCACGGGTCAGGGGCGAGGTGTACTTGCCCATGCCAAAGCTGCCATCAATGTAGCGGGTCACCATTGCTACAGGGGAGTTTCCACCATAGATGGCCAAGGCCTCTTGGAGGCTGATCTCATAAGCTAGCCGTTCTCCCTGGAAGCGGATGTCAAAGATCCTCGGGCCACTGAATGCTCCAAGACCAAAAGAGAAAGTCCACAGTGAGGAGGCCACTTGACTCCCCTGGACACTGAAGCGGGGGCCCGCGGGGTGGAACTGCAGAGGGGGAGCCGGACCTGGGGGCACCTGGGACTTCAGCGACCAGGACCCATCTGTGCCATTGTCTGGGATCAGCACCACATTCACCAGGCCGGCCTCAAACTGGTCCTCCAGCTGAGCCAGACTCTTATAGTAGCGGCCTTGAAAGAACACCTTCTGGATGGTCCAGCGGGCAGGGTCCAGAGCCTTGTGGTCTACCAGCAGCTCCAACCCCAGGGGGTGCAGGTAAACCCCAGCCCCCGAGATGTTGTAGTAGAGGCCAAACCAGGTGGCCCGGTCCCCTGATTGCAAACCCCGGGGAGCTGAGGTCATCGTGACTAGGTTCCTTCCTTGGCGCTTGTAGAAGCAGCAGTGGTGGAGGAGACCAGCAGCCTGGGGCAGCTCTCTGTCAAAGATCATCTGGTCTATATCCAGGTATTCTCGAAAGAGCACGGGGCGTCGGTGATAGGGCAGGGGACCCCCATGACGCTCCACAGTCACATCCCGCATGTAGGAGGGGTGTGGCAGTGGTCCCACCACCAGCTCACTCACGTTGGGCTGGGGTTGTCCGCCAAAGAAGACGATGGCCAGTGCCTCACGAGCAGGCGGGGGGCTCCCCCTGTCCAGGTGTGCCAGGGCTGCAGCCTTGGGGGGCAGCTGCAGCTCCACCGAGAAGATGCAGTTGTCTGATGGGCGGGCCTGGGCTGCATCCACCAGGCCTGGCCCCAGCTGCTGGGTCAGAAAGCTCATCACAGCTATCAGCTCTTCTTGGCTCAGGTCTGCAAACAGCTGGCTCTGGCCAGGGTGTGTCCAGTGCTGGGCACTGGGAGATATGGAGGGGCAGTGGGGAGGCAGGCTGGGTTCACCCCCATCTCCTCCCCTGCCAGCCAGCAAGACACACACCAAGGCGAAGATGGTGATGACCGCCAGGGTGAGGAGCACCAGGGTTGTCTTCTGGTTCATTGTAGTGTGAACCGAGGAGCAGAGGGTTAAACAAGAATGGAGGTGTGTATTCTCAGATCAGCAGAAGAGGGTCTCTCTTGGCTCCTATACTGGGGGCTCCTGGACTCTGGTTTAGGTTCTCAGTATCCAGAGGCACAGGAAAACTGAGGGTGGGAAGGACTGGGAAGGCTGGGGATTGGGGCGGGGCAGGCCGGGGGTTGGGGCGGGCCTGATGCCGGCAGCAGTGATTTCCACAGACCTTACATGGCTTTGTCTTCCAGGCTCCAAATCAGACTCTGGGTCAGGGTTGGATCTGGCGAGAGCTGGGGTAGGGGAAGGGGGAGGGATTTCAAAATAATGTAACTGACCAGCCTGAGCACAATAATGTACCACCATTAAGGAGTGGGGGTCTGCAACCCCACACCCTCCTCAGCCCCGCTTCTTCCCCCCCTCCACCCCACCTTCCCAGGGCCAGATGTTCCCTTTCCTGTATCTTGGAACTATTATTCTCCTTCCAAGGAAATCCCCACCCACAGCCCTTCAGCTTCCCAAGCAGCATTCCTTGGCAAGCACTGTCCCCCTTTCCTCTCTCAGTCATTGCTAATTTTCTTGGCCAGAATCCTTAATATTCTCTGGGGAATTCTGGTTATTTCAAAAGTCACATAGAAGAGATTCAAATAAAAATCTTGTAATATTTTTTATAAATTGCACATACCATCTAATTTTTAAAATATATTTTTATTCATTTCAGAGAGGAAGGGAGAGGGAGAGAGAAATAGAAACATCAATGATGAGAGTGAATCATTGATTGGCTACCTCCTGCACGCCCCACAGTGGGGACTGAGCCTGCAACCCAAGCATATGCCCTAATCCCCAATTGAACCATGACCTCCTGGTTCATAGGTTGACGTTCAACCACTGAGCCATGCTGGCTGGACCATATCATCTATTTTTACAAAATTCTATCTATTCTTCCATTTCAATGCACCTGATGAAAAAAAAACATCTGGTATAATGGTCACCAAATGTGAACCCTAGCTATTTTGGAGTGGTAGGATTTGTGGTGTTTTTGCTTGAATGTTTTTTAAAATATATTTTTATTTATTTCAGAGAGGAAGGAAGAAGAGATAGAAACATCAATGATGAGGAAGAATCATTAATTGGCTGCCTCCTGTACACCCCCACTGGGGATCAAGCTGGCAACCCAGGCATGTGTCCTGACTGGAATCTAGTCCTGACCCCCTGGTTCATAGTTTGACACTCAACCACTGAGCCACGTTGGCCCGCCTTGCTTGAATATTTTAATAAGAATATCATCTGTATAAATTCATCATTTTAAAAAAAGACACTGGAAATATGAATTAACTAAAAGGCTATATGAAGGTTTAGTGTGGGAAGGGGCTGTCTGAAACATTAAGAGGGTAGAAGTCAGGGGAGCAGGAATTGGGAACAGAGAGGAAGGTACATATGTCTTAGCACCCACCCACCCTACCTCTGTGTCCCACTACACCCTTGGGGTTAAAAGTCTTGGTAAGAGAAAGGGGGCAAGTCTGGAACACAGGCTGCCAGGTGAGGGATGCAGGCCACAGGGTTGACATGGCAGAGCCCAGCATCCTGGCCCTTCTCAAAGTAGACGCTGCCAGGGGAGAAGATGGAGGGGTCCTCATCAAAGAAGTTATAGGGTCGAAGCAAGAAGCCAACTCTGTTCCCCACAGTAACTGTGTTGGGGATATCCTCAGCATGGGGGATGTGTAGGAAGCTGGCTGTAACCCAGGCCACCAGGTCCTGCAGGAAGAAGGAGGAGCTGGAGGACTTTGGAGGTGAGACCCAGAGAATTACCCCTTAGCCACAATCCCCACCCTCCAGCCTCAGCCCTGCTTCCACCTCCTCCCAGCCCCAGGTCCACAAAACGTGGTGACCTGTGTAGGGCGGTCAATATCCCAGAGCTAATCTTACCCCAGGAGGGATGACCCATGTTGGTCATCAGAGAACTCCTTGACTCCTGAATCTGAGCACTGGAAACACACCACCATCCCTCCAATCTAGGGCCAGATGTTGGGCAGCCAAGACACCAGACACAGAAGAGCCCCTCTCCTCTGTCTCTAGATCTACCAACCTCTCCTAAGAGAGTCTCATTATTGATGAAATCAGCAAAGGCAATAGTGGGTGTCCAGATGTCATTCTGGTAATAGATGCTGCTGCTCTGTGACTCCTCCTCTTTCCTCCGGGTCACCGCGAGCTGGTATCTGACCAGGAATGTCATAAGAAGGTGGAGTCAGACAATGTCAAAGACCTTTCCTGTCCCAGAAATCTTTTGGATCAGATTCAGTGTGACCATTTCCCATCCCATATCTATTTGGATCTGAGAGGAGGTACAGGGGTCGATAGTAAGCCAAGAATAGTGAGTGGGGGTCTCCAAGAGCTGGGATGGGGAAGGGGACCAGTTCTTCCCTACCACCCAGTGCCCAGGGCCCTCCTCACCTCCCCCAGCTGAGAGCCTTCTCCATGTCACTCTCCAGGGGCATGTGTATGCCGAGGGGGCTGTGGATCTGGATTCGGTACCCGCGCTGGTGACCCCAGGCATTAGTCTGGTTGCCAGCCAGGTAAATGTAGCGAGGAAGGGGATTTCCCAGTGAAAAAGCTGTCAGATCCTCCCTTCCCAGGACCTGGCGAGTCAGCTGTGGACGCTGAAGTTGGTGCTCTGGACTCCAAGGGGCTGCCACAGGTTTAAACACCACGTCTTCAGCTACCACCCAGTTTTTCAGCCCTGCCAGGGTGAGGGGAGGGAGAGGAGTTCCATACCAGGTAAGACAGGCTCCTCATCGCCCCACCATGAACACTGAACCGGGCTGACAAAGGACAGCAGAACTCATCAGAGAGCACTCCATGCTGGGAGCCAGAAGCTCTAGATTTGGGAGCTAGCCCATTTTCTTCTACGCTGCCCTGTCCAATACAGTTACTGCCAGTCACAAGTGGCTATTTGCATTTAAATTAAAAATTCAGCTCCTCAGTCACACTAGCCACATTTCAAGTGCTCAACAGCCACATGTGGCCAGTGGCTAATGTATTGGACAATGCAGATATAGAACATTTCCATCACTGCGGAAAGTTCTAGTAGCACTGGTCCACCCTTGGACAAATTATTTGCTTCTTTGGTTCTCATTTTCCGAATCTCTACACTGGACATAACTAAAGCTGTTCTATGGTTGAGCTCTGTAAATGGAAAAACACACGCAGGTGGCTAGTAACTATGAAAGGGACATTTGTCTTGGAGAAGCTGCCTGGAAAAACCCAATCCCCTTCCATGGTGCCCTGCACACCCCTCTTAACTCTGAGAATTTGCTTTCTTCCTCTCGACAAGATGGGGACCACTTTCAGTGTTTTTCAGAAGTGAAGAGATTTATGTCCTTAAATTGTCTGAGAACTCCTTGGAACTCTATTGCATTGATAACCTGAACTCATCACCCCACTCTGCAGCTGATCATATACTTGGACTCAGTTACTTTAAACAGGACCTATATGAAGACAGCTGGCTCAGGGGGGCACTCTACTAAAGCCGGTGCCTCTGCTGGTCTCTTGTGCACAGGGGGCCTGACACAGCCTCCAGCCCACAGCACCAACCTGTGCTGTACCCACCAGGGATCCAATAAATGTTACTTGATTTTACTTCCTGACAAGGCTCTCTGATACCAAAAATGCTGGGGAAACTTCAAATCAGAAAAGTCATATTCTAAATATGTCAAAGAATTGTTAATATGCCATTTCAACCATGCTATTTTCTTAGTTCTTCCTCCCCTCTGCCTCCACATCACCCCCACAGGCACCCCCCACACACACAGTCATGTCTTTATACCCAGGAGAATAAGAAAATGTTTCACAAGAAATATCCTTAGTTATAGCACATTATACTTGGATAATCATTTTCTGTCTCATCTCCCCCCACCCTCAACTTCCCTAACTGTAAAATGGAGAGGGTCTGGTGGATTTCTAATTTTCTTTCTGGGTCTAGTTGTCTGATTTGATAAGTTGGTTATTTTCTGTCACTGACAAAACGTGTCAGGAGCAGCAAGTCCTCTTTGTGCTCTGAGCCCTACTTGAGAATTTCCTTTCTACACTTGCAGCAAGCCTACTATGTGCTTGCCATGCCACCAGAGAGCCCATTGTGATGACATGTGCTGACAGGAATGGGATGCCCCGCCCCCCTCAGAAGGATGGGGCCACTATCCTGTATCCCCAGTTGTCTGAAATCCTGTGGAGCAACTCCCATCTAGTACCCCCCTTCTCGTGCCCCTGAACCACCTCTCCTCTGAAAACCTCTTGAGATGGACTGCTCCCTACCTCTGCTCAGGTCCCTGCTTTCCCCTCCTCCACTGACTCAGAATTAGGAAGAACGCAGAGCCCCAACTGTAGTCCCATGCAGCCTTAGGGCAAATTCACCACGCACACTGTCACCCTACATTAAGGTAGACAGGCACAGCCATTACATTAAACTAATTTCACAATGGCGGCAAGTCAGAGGGCTGGATGATTGCAGCTTGGCGGAGGAACCCTCTCTATCTTCTGCCAGACTCAGCCAGCCCAGTATTTCAGACTGATTGCAGCTGAATACACTTAAGTCAGTCTGTGCTCTGTTGCCACAATGAATTGTGGAGCTGGAATGCTCCTCTACTCTTTAGGCTTGATCTGGGGGTGGAGTCTCTGTTCCCTCTGCCTCATCCCAACTCTCAATCTTAATTCCCTGAGCACTCACCTGCTACATCCAGGTCCAGCTTGAAGTGGAAGGCATGCGTGTGCACTGTCCCCAGCACTCGTTCCCCCACACGGTTCCCAAAGAGGAGGCTTTCCTCTCCCCCACTCAGGAAAGCTGTGTTGACAAAGCCTGTGGCATGGACCCGCCCTTCAAGCGCCCCATTTGGGTAAAATACAAAGTCCCAAATGTAGTCATAGTTGCCTACAGATGACACAGACCTGACTACAACAGCTGAGCTGGCCAAACCACCGTAGTAATGACTCTGAAGGTGATTATAGTGCCTTCGAAGGGGTAGTCCTTGGGCCTCCTCAAATATACACACAGCCCCTGGGAGCAGCTGGACGGTCCCTTTGCCCACTAATACATGGATGTCCACCATTGTAGATTGATAGGGGCAGTCCACGCCCCGCACCAAGCCCCGGCTGTTTCGGCCAAGTCCATAGCTGCTATCCAAGTATCGGGTCATCATTGTCTTGGGTGAATCAGCACCATAGATAGACACACACTCCTGGACACTTACTTCATAGGCCACTCGCTCACCCCGGAACCGAATGTCAAAAATCCTCATGCCACTGAACACCCCATGACCAAAAGTAAATGTCCAGAGGGAGGACACCACCAGGTTCCCTTGTACACTGTATTGGGAGCCCTGGGGTGAGAACTGAAGAGGTGGAAGAGGACCTGGGGGGACCCGAGACCTCAGAGATGAAGCCCCATTTGGTAGGGGCAGAGGAATTCTAACCACTTCCAGCCGGCCAGCCTTAAACTCCCATTCCAATTGGCTCAAGTCTGCATAGTAGCGCCCAAGGTAGAAGACCTGCTGGACAGCCCAGCGAGCAGGGTCCAGGGCCCTGTGGTCCAGCAGTAGCTCCAGCCCCACTGGGTGTAGGAAAATCCCAACACCTGAGATGTTATGGTGGAGGGCTATCCAGGTATTACGGTCTCCTGAGCGCAAGCCACTAGGAGTGGCCTGCAGAGGTGCCAAGGTGGAGCCATTGTAGTTGAAGACTGAAGCAAGGAAGACCGGTGCCTTGGGTAGCTCCACCTCTTTCAAATGCTTCCACATCTGGGCAAACTCAGTTCTCAGCATGGGACGTCGGTGATAGGGCAAGGGGCCCCCATGACGCTCCACAGTCACATCCCGCATGTAGGAGGGGTGTGGCAGTGGTCCCACCACCAGCTCACTCACGTTGGGCTGGGGTTGTCCGCCAAAGAAGACGATGGCCAGTGCCTCACGAGCAGGCGGGGGGCTCCCCCTGTCCAGGTGTGCCAGGGCTGCAGCCTTGGGGGGCAGCTGCAGCTCCACCGAGAAGATGCAGTTGTCTGATGGGCGGGCCTGGGCTGCATCCACCAGGCCTGGCCCCAGTTGCTGGGTCAGAAAGCTCATCACAGCCATCAGCTCTTCTGGGCTCAGGTCTGCAAACAGCTGGCTTTGGCCAGGATGTGTCCAGTGCTGGGCACTGTGGGATACAGAGGGGCAGCGGGGAGGTTGGCTGGAACCCCCTTGGCTGGACAGCAAGACATAGGCCAGGGCAAAGATGGTAATGAGGGACAGTGCCAGGAACACGAGGACTACCTTGACATTCATGGTGAGTGCTGAGAGTTGAAATGAGAGTCCTACCAGCTGCTTCTTCCAGTTACTGACATCAAATCAGGGTTTATATGCAGTAGGATGGATAGGAATGGAGAAAACTCCACCCTGTGGGTTGAACAGGAAATTTCTGACCTTGATTTATATAATTCTGTTCCAATTTTCTGTTCTGTGGTTTGGCCCAAAGCACTACTTCCATGTGCATGGCATCTCCCCTGCCCCTGAACTATTGGCAGCATGATTTCCATCATTTAGACCAGATTAGAGGGCATTTGAAGTACCGCTGAACTGCACCTTCCACTCAAAATGGGTCTAAGGAAGAATGCAAATCTCAGATGCCCAATCAAGTCCTGTGTGCTGAATGCAGGCACCAAAACTGTCCATTTTCCACCCTCCTGGCAGGCACTATCCCCCAATATTTCCAGGATCTACTGCCTAATTCAGCAGTAAGCACTGTGCTCAGCCAGTTGCCTAAGGTTAAGCCCCTGATCCGTAGACTTAGGCCTCTTCTATCTAGTTAGTGAGAAAGGAAGAGTGGTGAAGGTCTGAGCTTAGCAGTCAGATTTCCAGGTCCCTATGCTGTGATCTCAGGGAAGGTACATATCATGAATCTATGTCCTCACCTATAAATGGATAAAACTACCTTATAGATTCATGAAGATTAAATGTGATGCGTATAAAGTGCTTAGCAGAGCCTAACACAGGGTAGGCATTCGAAAATTGTTACCTACTGATTATTTCTGAAACAGAACAGAGCAGATGTTCCTCCATTGTTTAAGACCTTAAATCTCTTTTTGCAGAGACAATGAGGGAATCATTGGATACCAGAAGGCTACGTTACAAGGTGGAAGTTGAGGAAACTTTATTTCAGAGGGAGGTAGAGTCCTAGACAGCCCTCCAAGTCATTTGAAAACCAAAACCAAGAGCCCCCTGGCATCTCCTTAAGAAATTTAAGACATTATTCTGAGGGGAGAATTAGTATAAGGTAACAGGAATGACACGGTAGGGTGTGCCTTGAACCAGGTGATTCCCACGTGGAACTAGAGCAGCCTCTACTGGCAGTTCATGGGTATCACTGGGGAAGGAAGGAAGGAACTGGGATCTTGTTGAGGGTTGGGACAGAAGGCAGCTTAGATTTGGGAAGAGCTCTCTCTCTTTCATATAATTCAGGCTTAATACAAATGAAGGACCCACCTTTGCCTCTTGGTAGGCAGAAACCTCAATCTTCCCATTATTCCAGAAAAAAAGAGGAAGCATAATTGGTATAAAAACACCCAATAGGATGGCTGGTGGTATATGAGGAGGTGGGTATCCCGATGTGCACGCATATGAGTATGGGTACGTCCCTAGCCACCAGAACATCTCATCAGGGTCTGCGGCTTTAGAAAGAGGTCAAAGTACCTGTATTTTTAATTTCTTGACATGGTAAAAGAATTTTACATTACGATCCAAGGGTGGTGGGGTGAGAAGGGGCAGCAGAACAATCCAACAAAAAGGGAAACAGAAATGCATGGTGGAAGGAATCTGAAGGGTGGGTAGGGGCATTGCCCAACTAAAATGCAATTGGTTTGTTACTGAGTACTATTCGTGGGAAGACAGCATCCTGACTCCTTCTCTATATAGCATATTGGGAGTAAAAATGATGCATCCAGGTGGAAATATGATTAGGGGTTGGAAGACAGACAGGGGAAGAATAAGTCAGAAATAGACACTGAGAGAGTCACTGGCTGGCTGGCTGCAAATACTGACTCTCCAGTAGGGATAAAATAAAAAAGTGGGGGATATCTCTGAAAGATTCGAGAGATAGGGACAACTCTTCTATGGTTTTGACTTGCCCAGCAGATTTCCACATACACACGTGTACATGCCTGTTTTGCATGCACACACATATACACATAAGTGACTGCTTTCCCTGGAAGCACAATACTATAAATAAGAAATATTTTTCCCAAAGGAAAAGCCCAGGAGGAGCAGCAGCAGCTGGTCCTCACAGCTAAAGACACCCCCACCCCAAATTACAACTGGTCTGGAAAGAGGCAGTCAGGAGTCAGAGGACTGGCCTTTGCAATAATGCCCAAAAGGACCTGAGTCACAGAGAAAGGAGCCTTCCCCAATCCCTCTGCTTCTCGCCTCTTGGTTCTCCTCCAACTCAATAGCCTCTGGGTACCAAGAGGCTACAAAATCCAGAGACGATGGGCCCCGGTGGATGATGATTGAGACAACTATCACCTCCTGAATAGTGTGTGTGTGTGTGTGTGTGTGTGTGTAACAGGGTTTGGGGGGGGGGTGCGGGGGGGAGTGTCAGGTAACAGAGTAGGAAGGCAGATGTGTGCATGTCTGTGTATGTGTCAATCATGCACATATGTGTATGTGAAAATTCTTATAAAAATATCTGAAGGACTTAGGGACTTAGCCAAGGTCTATGGTGCTTCTTGTCATGTATGTAGATGGAAAACCTGAAGTCATCACCAGGACAACTGGGACAGGGAGGATCCAATATCCCACATTGGCAAGAGACACTAACCTTATATCAGAAGAGAGGAGCTAGTCTCCCTGACCCCAGATCCTAGAAAAAAACAAAAACCTAGCACTTTCCTTTTAGTTCCCTCAGCTCCTAACAAACTAATCATCAAAAGGAAAAAAAACAACACAAAGCCCAAGACAAGGAAGGGGGTGGGGAAAGAAAACACAAGTATTCTGGTGCCAATATCTTGTGCACATAAACCTGGAGTTCTCCAGAAATTAGAACAGCTCAGGTGTGGGGTATTAGGGAAGGAAATAGAAGAGTTCCTGAGGCCTGAAAAAAGAGGTAAACACGTCACAGAACTACATGAGAGTTTCATTAGACTCTAACTAAAAACAGAGAGAGGTGTGATTACTATTTCCAGCCAGTTTCCCCATCACGATAGTCATGTAACAAACCAAGGCAATGTCGGTCTTGAGCCAGACTCACAGAGTCCCCTGGCCCTGGCCCTGGCCTCAGTACAGTGTCTCTGCATTGCTGCTCCGGGGCCGTTTGATCTTCTCAATATTTTTCAGGATCATGTCATGTAGGGTGACCTGGGAGAGGAGAGATCAGAGAATCACACATCTGTTCTACCCCTACCTCAAAAAGAAAAGATCCCTACCAACCGATTACCCAAGTAATCATTTACATAATCCCCTTCTCACTCATTTGAACCTGAAATCAAGGTGGTTGCTCCACCTCTCTTATACCCCCAAACTAGGTATACCTGGGTATTTCCAAGTTCCCGAGTGTCTAATAACTAACATTTGTTGAATACTTAACATAACAAGAAGTGCACTGGGTCCTTTAAGGTATTATCTCGCTAATTTTTTTAAACCATCTTTGTGCAGTAGATACTCTAATATAAGTTTCATTTTAGAGATGAAGAAACCTTCAAGTCTGAGGTTAAACAACTTCCCCAAGGCCACATATTACAGGTAGAGTTGGTTCCAAACCTAAGTATGTCTGACTAACAACTTCATCTTCACCTCTATACTACATTGCACTCCCTCTCATCCAGGTGGAAAGAAGGAAGATGCCCAGCTATATACCCTCAACTCCATAGTTCTTGACACTTGGTTGATAAGCAGAACTCGTTTTATCAACTTTACCTCCATCCCCGCTCTCGACCCACAGAGAGTGGCAAGAAATTTATCACCAGAACTAAGAAAAGCCAGGGCAACTGTTGGCAGGGATCGAGGTTACTTACATATTGATTCCTTAGTTCTGATATGATGAGACGGAGGCTGATATATTCTTTCTCATCAATCTCTGTGACGGTTCGGCGATAGTCCTCCTGAAAGAAGGGGCAGAGAAAAGGCTCGTTCCCAAGTATCCACAGTCAGCTCTTTCCCAGTGATAGTCACTCCTCCCTACCCTACCACTTCCACCCTCAGGCCACAAAACCCTTACTTACCACATGGGGATATTTAGCTATTTTAGAAACCAATTTGGCTCTTGTAATATAATATCTGGAAGGAGAAAAAAGAAGAGGAAGCTGCAGGAGACCCTAGACAGTGCTTACCACCTCACCAGCCCCCAATTTCTGGACCAAGCCCAAGCAGCCCTACCTAGAAATCTGGTCCAGATAAGATGCAGCTTCACTCTCAACAGTCCTTAGTTCTGCAACTGTCTCCTCCTGAAAAACAACAACAAACAAACAAACAAAAAACACGGTGAGTCAAAATCACTTCCACATTACTCCACAACGAACCAAAGAGAAAGGAAAAACAAACAAAGCAGGGGAGATGAGAGTCTCTCCCAAACCTTCCCTTCCAGTATGTAATTACCTGAATAGATACCCCGAAGTTGTTCCCATCTTCTATCCTAGGAATCAGGAGCTGTACCCACATTTTGACCTGCAGGGTAAAAAGACCAAAATATATATGAGGACCAAGGCTTGAGGAACATGGCTTTTTCTATTGATGCCATGAAGTATACAATTCATGCTGCTGGGGCCAGATGCCAGGAGCACAGGAGCCAAGATACTTAGTCTGCCAACACCCATATCACCTCCATGCCTCCAGCCCCACCATCCATGATTTTTCATAGTTCAAGCCAGGCTGTTTGAAGTCAGCCCATAGGTCACTAGCCCCTGCCTCACCGTGTTGCATTTTTCAATCAGCAGCCGGATCTCAGGTTTCACTTTCTCAATAATGTCCACCAGCTGCTGGTTGCTTTTTAGCATCCCATTGGGCATCACAAACACCTTGGTTCCTGGCAAGGACATGAAGAAGGCCAAATGATTGGGGTGGGGGCCAGGACATAGCATCTTCCACCCTTCCCTCTTCTTCCCCAGATTCATGAAATGCTATGACCTCTGCCTTTTATCTGTCACAACAAACACTGACACCACCAACAGAACCAAAGAGAACATATGGATTAACAAATGAGCGTCTAAAATATGCCCAAAGTCTAAAGAATAAGGAAATTAAAATATGCTCTAAAGACTTAATGTACCAACTATTATTAAAGAGGAAAAAAATAACATGGAACTGGGACTTTGTGAAAAATCTGCAATAGGTAGTGACCCCCAAGTCCTTTCCTTTGGCCAGTTTACACTAAGTTAAACCCTCCCTTTTCACTGGAAAATTAGGTTCAGGGTGCTAAATTATGACCACATTTGGAAGACTTGAGAATGCTAACTCTGGGAAATAAAATCAGATCCTGCTTCCAGGCCAGAACACTAGACGCATCTGCTTCTCAAGGCTGTAAGCCAGAGGGTAGATGGGGTAGGGTAGCTCTTACCTTGAAAGGCCTCTTCACACTCATCCAACCTTCGCTTTTTGTAAGTGGGCTAAGGAAACAGACAGAAATTTGCCTACTCTCAACATTCACATTCCTATCACAAGTTATACTTAAACAAGTTTAATCCCTTCTTTGACACCATAGGTTATCCTATCCTATATAATAAAAGGCTAATATGCAAATCGACCGAACGGCGGAACGACCGGTTGCTATGACATGCAGTGACCACTGGGGAAAGACTCTTAATGCAGAAGTTGCCCCCTGGTGGTCAGTGAGCTCTCACAGGGGGAGCGCCACTCAGCCAGAAGCTGGGCTTATGGCTGGTGAGCGCAAAGCTAAGGATGTCTGACTGACGGCTTAGGCTTAGGCCCGCTCCCGGAGAGGACATACCCCGAGGGCTCCCAGACTGCGGGAGGGCACACTGGGCCTCTAGTCTTATTAATTTATGCAAGTTACTAAGTACATAAAAGGCTTTAAGAAAAGGTTCTCTAGTTGTAAAACCAACCTTTCTAGAAATATAACACATTAAGCAATGAGAGAGATAGCCAGCAATTTTCAATCTTTTCCATCTCCTGGCACACAAAAACTAATTACAAAAATTCTGTGGCACATCAAAAATATATTTTTTGCCTATCTGACCCAAAACAAGGCATAATTTTGATTCATTCACACTGGATGCCATTGTTGTGTTGGCTGTGTCATTTTTTTTAATTTGCCAGTCTAAGGGGAAAGAGATCAGTGCTCCTGACTAAATAGTCAGGAATTGCATGTTTTAAAAATTCTTACAGCACATCAGTTGAAACTGGCTACTATAAACAATAGGAAAAAAGAACCTTTCAGTGGAGGGTAAAGATAATTAAGGGAATATATATAAATCTGCTGGTTCTACAAAGAAACACAATATTCAATCAACAAACACATATTTAGCACCTGTTATGTACCAGAAACAATGCTAGGTGCTGGGAATACAAAGATGATTAAGACAGTTTCTGCTTTCCAGAACTAACAAGTTCTAACAAGGAGACAATAAATAATGCAGACAAAGAACAGTTCAGTGTCATCAGTGTTACAGAATGTGAACATTAATTGATAAGGACTAGGAAATAAAGATGCACAGCAAAGACAGGGATTACAGTTATATATCAAGAAGGGCTACTCATTCAATAACAAGACTCAAGACATTGAAACATGGAACAGATAAGAAAAAGTCTTGCTTAGAGCCATGGAAACAGACCAGATAACCCAAGGGAGCCTGTAGCTCACTCTCACACAGAGTAGCATTAGCAAATTCACCTCATGCTATAAATGAAAATCAGGATCTAAAGGGGGTGTACTGGAGTCATCATGTCTGTAAGAGTCCTCATTCACAGATCCAAATCCTACTGTCTCCTTTGTACATGTTCAAACTGACCAGGGAATAGAGGACAGAGAACCTATTGCTACAGAAGACAAAGATAAATATAGGACACTTACACCATCCAGTCCATCGTGGCTATTGGTGAGAAGAATGGGGTCAGGGACAGGGAGATTCATGTCTGAGTGGATCTGAGTTAGGTCATGAATGTTTAGGATTGGTTCCTGAAAAAGAGACGCCCACCCCCCAAACATTAGTCTTTTCAAGATGAACAAATAAGAACTTCATGTGAAGGGCAAGATATGAGAGTGCTTTACAGTACAAAACAAAATGGAACCAACACATGATTTGTCCCATTTGACGAAAAGATCAGGGCCCCCCAAAATTGGGAAATCTGAGGAAAAGGGTCTCTCACCTTCAAAAAACTATCAAGTTCTAACAACTTCTTTGGGAAAAAATTTGCCACCAAGTCTTCTGCCTAAAGGTGAGAAGAAATGCATTAAAATTGTGGGATGGTATCTCTCAGCAGTTATCTCCCCTTCGGGAAACTCCCAATTATTAACCAACACTCACTTTGCTATTTATTTCACTCACCTCACTTGTGATCCGCTCCCTGAAAGAATCAACCTAAAATTAACAAAGAGCAATTCAGTAAGAGCAAGTCAGTACCTGGCAACAGAGGTAAGGGAAGGATAGGGAAACCCAAATCTAGCTGTCTTTCCCTCACCTTGTAATTGTAGTGAGAAGCTGAGAGGCCCCCAGACTGTAAGTACTTTATTTTTTTGAGGACCCATTTCTCCATCTCAGGAGAGGGAAGCAGGGCTTGAGGGCAGCACTCACCTGTCTTCCCTCTCTCCCTCCCTGTGTGTGAGGCGGTCAGAATTTGTGAGCAGAGGAAAGACAGATAGGGGAGGTGTGAGCTCACAAACGTGCTAACTCCCTTTCAGACCTAAGATACAAGGCAGGCCTGACTCCAAGGACAGCGGCTGCGTCCGGAGGCGGGGCTGGGGAACTTCCAGCTGTCACTAGCCTCAAGCACTGAATCCACCACGTGTCCGTGGGCTCTCCATCACCAGGCAAGGCACAGAAAGCCACCCTATATTATCCTCTCCCTTGATGCGGTCTTTGGGAGTGGGGGGCTGGGCTGCGCTGAGCGGAAGCTCAGTGCTGGTGTCCCCAGGGAGACAAAGACGCCATGGGGAGTAGGGAGCCAGTCAGAGTGCTCCGAGATCGAAGCGAGGGGTAATGAAGCCCGGACCGGTGTCGCTACCTTGAGCTTCACTTCCTGATCCACCTTCAGCAACGAGGCCATGGCCGGGCAGGGCCGTGTTCGCTCCGCTGGAGACCGGAGGCGCTGTGGGCTCCGGGGAGGGGGTCAGAGGGACGGGAGTTGTTTCGGCTTCTCTCGGGACGCGGCTGCCCTCGCTGGCTCACAGACTGCTCACTTGCTCGCTCGCTCTCTCCCTCTGTGCCGCCTGCCCGACCGCCCGCCTGCTGCCTGCTGCTGGATGCCTGCTTGCACTATCGCTTGCCCTCCCGGCTTTCGCCGCTCACGCCGGAAGTTACGTCACAGCCAAGCGCCGGGACTCCGGCGTGTACGTGCACGTGCTTTGCGCAGCCGCATTGAGGTTTGGTTCTCGTCTCTCCTTCCAGGTTCGTATCTCCCGGGTTCCAGTGCCCGGTAAGAGGAAAGTTAGAGGGAGGGTGGCGGAGGCTGGTTTACTGAGAACTGAGTCCCAGAGGGACTCGGGAGCTGTTTGACTCTGCTAGCTCGTCGGCACTAGCCTTCACCGAAGGAACCTAATGAGCTCTGCAGTTTGGAGGACCAGACCGACGACGGCGTCGCGCCCCAGTGACGTCAGACCGAGGAAGCTGGCGGTCCCGGCTCTGAGTTCAGGAATCTAGTCTATGATTCCTGCTGCCTCCTCCCGTTGGCCGAAAAAGTTCTAGTCTAGTGCAATGCTAGAGCCAAACAGAGGACAAGGTCTGTTGGACTAGGCTTCCTTACCTTTCTCCATCACTTACTCATACACTTTCAGACATTGGAGATCCACTGCCTGATGGGCAGATTAACCCCCAGAGTGGGGTAGGCTACACAGTGATGCCAGTAAATACTGGAACAGAACCCAGATCTCCTGACTTCTAGGACAATGCTGTACCCATTTTCCTAATGGAAGGCAAATATCATGTCTCCACTCACCCTTTTTTTTTTCTTCTTTTTTTCAGTTTGTCTGTTAACACTGGTTATTTCGCTAAATGAAATGAATCAGGACACTGGGCTAATGTGAGTCACTTAATGTAAGTTAAAATCTTCTAGTGGCCACATTAAAAAGTAAAACCGGTGAAGTTCATTTTAATTATATATTTAACCTAGTTTAGCCAAATATTATTTAAACACGTAATCAACATTTTAAATTAATGAGATCATATACTTTTTTTCTCATACCAAGTCTTCAAAATCCAGTATGAGTTTTACACTCACTGCACATCTCAATTCAGAGGAGCCACATTTGCAGTACTGAATAGCCACAAGTGACTAGTGGCTCCTGTATTGAACAGCACAGCTCTGGGATATCAAAGGTAAACAAAACTCAAATTCTCTGATCTCATGGGGATTAATACTGGGGAAAGACACCAGAAAGTAAACTGAAAATATGGCAAAATTTAATAAATGTTAGGAAACAACTGATAAAGAGAATAGCATGGGTTTTATTGAAAACATTGAAAGACTGGGGGTGGGGGGGAGACGTGAGCTGGGAGTGGGGTGGGGAGGGTTGTTAGGAAACAAATTGGATTAAGTGTAAAAGCAGGTCATCTGATTTATATTTTGGGGTCACTACTATTGCTAAACATTTATTCTGGTCAGACCTCTGTGCTAAGTGCAAGGGAAATGGGTATATGCAGTTAAATGAAGTGCATCTGACTATGACCTTTGGAATCAGGGAGAGACCTGGCTTCAAATCCCACCTCAGCTCTTTACTAACTGTGCTATCTTGATAAAATTACTGAAATGCTGAGTCTCAATTCCCTCATCTGTCAAGTTTTATTTTAACCACTATTAATAAATATATGTAATTCTGTAGGGTTGTGAGTATTGGAAATCATATATATTTAAAAGAACTAGCACAGTACCTGGACACAAGGCAGGCACTACATACATAGTAGCTATTGTCAAATAAGCTACCTGTTAATGTTTAGCATGAAAAGGTTATTCTTCAAACTATGTAATTATCATCCCTGCTTTCAGACTCAAAAATGTCCTTTTCCATTATTCAAGACTACGTACAACATAGCCCATACTACCCATCTTGCTCATTAACATATGTTTCTCCCTTTTTCTTCTGTTTTCTTTTTTTTTTTAATCCTCACCCGAGTTATGTTTTACTGGTTTTATAGAGACAGGAAGTGGGGGAGACATCCATTTGTGAGAGAAACATGGATCGGCTGCCTCCTGTATGCACCCCCACCGAGGATTGAACCCACAACCTAGGTATGTGCCCTGTCAGGGAATCGAACCAGAAGCCTTTCTGTGTACTGGACGACACCCAACCAACTGTCATCCCTCTGTTTATGACTATCTTTGTGTCTAAATTGCCCCTTTAAATTTTTTTTAAAATTGATTTTTAGAAAGGGAGAGAATATCCATTTTTTGTTCCACTTATTAATGTATTCATTGGTTGATTCTTGTATGTGTCCTGACCAAAAATCAAACCAGTGACCTCTCGGTGCATGGAATGTCACTCAACCAACTGAGCTATACCGGCCAGGGCCAAATTACCCCTTTTTATAAGAACACCAGTCAAGGACTTCATTAACTTGATCATCTTCAAAGACACTATTTCCAAATAAGGTCACATCACAGGTGCTGGGATTAGGACTTCAACATCTTTTGGGGGTATAAAATTCAACCTGTAACACCTAACATTATCTGAAATCATTCATTTGTTTACATTTGTCAAATTCTCTCTAGAATATAAGCTATGAGAGCAGTTCACCAATGTATCCTCCCAGACCTAGAAGAGTGATTGGTACATAGTAGGTCCTCAATAAATATTTGTTGAATTGATGACTTGGGTTATGTTGTTGAGTATTCACAATCCCTTGGGCACTATACATACTGACTGTCATATTCTCCAAGCAGCAGGGAACACAGAGAGTTTACTATGTGCCAGGCCTTGCTCTTTGTACCTCATGTTAGATCATTTAATCATCACACTACCCTGTGTGACATACACTATTATGCTCACTTCAGAAACAAGAAAACAAGGCACAGAGTAGTTGAATAGCTTGCTCAAGGTCAGTGTTGGTGAATGATAAAGATAGGTTTGAACTCAGTCTAGACTTTCAACCTCAGTTGTAATCTCTATGCACTCTACCCCTAGAAGCCCATTACATCTCTATGCCTTTCTGAGATGGTATTAGTGGCAGCTAAGCAGGAAGAAATGTAGAGCTATGAACCCACCACAGCAGGCCTCCCCTAGAGGGAGTCTCATGCTGAAAGATGCAAGAGGAAGAAGGGTTGTAAAGATTATCTAATGAGCAATACCAGGAGAAAATAAATCTAGTTCCTATAATACATCTAATTATAGGAGGATCACCTACATTCAAAATAATAAAGTCATTTCTAGAAGTGAGAACCACTTTCTAAGAAATATAAGGCACCAATGCCCTGGCCAGTTTGGCTCAGTGGATAGAGCGTCGGCCTGTGGACTGAAGGGTTCGATTCCAGTCCAGGGCACATGACTGGGTTGCGGGCTTGATCCCCAGTTAGGGGTGTGCCAGAGGCAGCCCATCAATGATTCTCATCATTGATGTTTCTATCTCTCTCTCTCCCTTCCTCTCTGAAATCAATAAAAATATATTTTAAAAAAAGAAATGTAAGTCACCAAGAAAAATAAAGGCAGATTTGACCTCATAACTATTTAAAACTTGCACATCTGGGAAATACATTAACAGACCAGTTATGCAAATCAATGAAAAAATATTAAGCAAAATATTACCTAAATAAATGGGCAAAGGATGCAAACAAAATTCACAAAAGGAGAACACCAACCCAATCTATACCAAATATGCCAATGAAAATAACAGGGACATGCCTTTCTCTCCCCCCGCCTCCCCGATTCCTCAAATATATGATACCTAATACTGGCCAAGGCATCGTGAAAGAGGTTCTCTTGTATATTACTGGAGGCAGAATATGATTGTGTGCAACTGCTCTGGAGAACAATTGCTAATGTTAAGAGACATGAGATAGCCGTACTCTTTTCATCAGTAATTCCAATAGTGAGGCTTTATCATAAGAAAGCAGTCAGCTCTTCATTGCAACATTACTGTAATTACCAAAACTGGAAGCAATGGAAGTTTCCAGCAACAAAGAAATACATTGTTTGTGCACTTGATGTGCTGTGATGCAGTGATGACAATTACCTAAACTGTAAGCATCATGGAAAATTATTCAGTATGTACTGCTAACTTTTAAAAGCAGGATACAAAAATTGTATATAAATTATAAATACAAATACAACCATGTTAAAATACATAGGAAAAACATTTTAATGGAAAATAAAAGTTATAGTGTGGTGAGATTATGGGTAATTTCATGGCATTATCCCTCTAACTTCCTGTATTGTTAATATTAATTTCTGTAAAAGTTTAATTTTGCTGTAAATTAACCATAGGTATAAAAAAAAATCTAACAATACAAACTGTGAAGTAAAGTCTCTGTCCATTGTCCAGTGAAAGACACTGCTTGAGCATATCAAATATCATATCATACACCATATATATTATGTTATGGTGTATGGTATGTACAAATGGAATCATATCACGTATACTACCTATAACTTTTCTTATTTCAATTGACATTCATCTCTTGCCTCAATTCCTGCAAAAACCTAGTAACTGGTTTTCCTGCTTCCACCCTTGCCCTTCTTCAGACTACTGGCAAAGTAGTCAAGTGAATCAAGTAAAAAACAAGTTTATTTCATTCTTTTTAATAGTTGCATAGTATTCTGCTAATGAATAATACCATAATTTTTTAAGTAATCCCCTATGATACTAATTTATACTCCCAGCCAACAGTATTCTAGAGTTTCCCAAATGCTCATCAGCAGTGGATATTATTAACTGGTTCAGCCTTTACCAATCTCATAAATGAGAAATGCCTCTCTGAAGTGTAATTTCAATTGACTTAATTACAAGTGAAATGAAACATCTTTCTCTTTTTTTGTGTCGTTCAACAACACCATCTTTATTCAAAAATATAAATATCTATGAAACATTGCAGAATATACTGCTGCCACCAAAGATAGCCTATACTTCTAAATAAAGTCCTAAATTAATATACAAATTTAAGCTTTAAAAAAATTCTTTAAGAATAAAAGGGGGGGGGAGAAGACTCTCTGAGGAGTATGACCTAAAGAAAAGGTCCTTTGAAGGTCTATGGGTGCCCTAAGTAAAGTCTTTTTATTTCTTTATCAACCATTTGTTTTTGTGATCTGCTTTTTCATATGCTTTGCCCATTTCATACTGGCCTGTTGGTATTTTTATTGATTGTATAGAATTATGCATATAAAGGAAATTTGCCTTCTATTTTTTGAGCTGCAACTTTTTTCCACATTTTTCTTTTGTAAGTTTTTTTCCAGTTCTAAAAGTTTTCATTTCTAAGGAGTAAAATTCAGTATTCCCCTTTTTTGGCTTCTGATTTTCATGTCCTGCTTAGACCTTCTCCACTCCAAGATTATTAAAAATATTCACACATGCTTTCATCTAGTACTTTTAATCATCATATTTTTTATGCTTAAATTTGTGAATAACTACAAACCTCTTTTGGTGTAAATAGTGAAGTAGAAGATTCAGCTCACTGCTATCTACAAGGCTCTTAGGCCCCACTCATCACTTATTAAGTAGATCATTTTCTCACTGATTTGAAAGACTAGCTTTATCACATACTAAATCCCCCTATATACTTGGTCTATTTTTGAACTCTATTCTGTTTTACTGATCTCTATTTCTGCATAAAGACAAAAATGTTTTAGTTTTATATTTTATAACATCTTTATATGTTTCAATATCTGAAGTGCTCGACTTTCTCCAATTAATAATTGAAATTTTATAATATAAAACAAAATTTACCTCCCCTCCAAGTGTAGACACTCTCTCGGGGGTGTTTGAAAGAAACTTTCTCCCAAGGAGAAACTTTTAAAACTGATACTGCAGCCCTAGCTGGTATGGCTCAGTGGATAGAGCATCGGCCTGCGACTGAAGGGTCCCAGGTTCGATTCTGGTCAGGAGCACATGCTCCCGTTGTGGGCTCCAAACCCAGTGGGGGTTGGCAGGAGGTAGCCGATCGATGATTCTCATCATTGATGTTTCTATCTTTCTCTCCATCTCCCTTCCTCTCTGAAGTCAATAAAAAAAATACTAAAAAAATAAATAAAAATAAAACTGATACTGCAGAAAGAACTAAAGTGGCTCTGCTCAGAAGTGACAAATCTAAAGAAAAGTCACTGAATTAGAGGATGGCAGAGACGACTCCATCTCTCCCTACTCGGTCCTTCCACCCCAGGCAACCTACCTCAGCCGCCGACGCCGGCCGCGTTTCCCAGCTCAGCCTCTAGGGGCCGCAGCACGGCCCCAAAGTGGGTGGACCTGCACCGACCTACTGGCTCCTCCTGCAGCTGCCGCTGTCGTGGCGTCACATCCGGTCATGGCGGAAGTCCTCCCCCGGCCCACCGGGAAGTAGCTGAAGACTGGATGATGGCAGTTCTGGAGGCCTCCCTCCAGGGCAGCCCGGAGGCCGTAGTGCCCCCGCGGTAGACCGGAGCAGGGTGGCGGGCTCTGGACTCCGAGGTGAAGAGCGTCGAGGGCTGAACCGCGACTTTAGAAGGGAGCCTGGGAACCCTGACGTTGCTTATTGCCTCCCCTCCGGGCTGTAAACTGTTTTTGCCGGGGCTGCCCCGGAAGCAGGTCCACTTGCTATCGTACCGTCCCTAGAGAGAACGGCGCGAGCGGGATTTTCCCCCTTCAATAGCCCCAAACTGGGGATTCAAGGGCGCCGATTCTCCCTAATATCGCCTCCTCTCCATCGCCGCAGGGATGGAGGGATCTAAGACGTCCAGCAGCACCATGCAGGTGAGCTTCGTGTGCCAGCGCTGCAGCCAGCCCCTAAAACTGGACACGAGCTTCAAGATCCTGGACCGTGTCACCATCCAGGAGCTCACAGGTCAGCGAGACCCTTGCAAAGAGGGTGGTCAAAATCGTTGAAAGTGGGCAGCTTTGGAGATGTAGGTCTTAAGGTGTCTATCCGTGTAGTCTGCCGCAGACTCCCGTGTAAACCTAGAAAAGTCACTTAGTCTCTCTGGCTCCGTTTTCTTATCCGGAACATAAGGGACTTCTGACTCAGTGCGCCTCGGAGAGCTTTCTATAACAAGGAAACGTCCTTGGTTTTTTTACTCCTACTCTTTCAGAGTAAAGGAATATGTACATGTAATAACAAAGGGCACATTTTGAGAACTTACCATATACCACGTGCATTACATGCATTACTTAGTTTAGTCCCTGCAACAACCCCTAGGGATCGTTTTACAAATGAGTTGAGGCTCAGAAAACTTAAGTGACTTACCCAGTGTTCAACAGCTAGTAAATGGAGGAACAATTCCCATAGACCCAGGAAGTGAGATGTAGTTTTTAAAAGAGAAAACTGAATAAGTAGTTAAAGTAAGCTCAAGGAGCCTGGCCCGTGTGGCTCAGCACTTGAGCGTGGAGAGGTCTTGGGGTTCGATTCCCGTGAGATGATGTCCCTCTTTCGTCAGTGTTTCTATCATTCTATCTCCCTTACTGTCTCTCTGAAAGTAAGTGTAAAAAGAAAACACATTAAAAAATAAGCTCAAGGATCTGGAGTCAGCCTGCTTGGATTTAAATCCTGGCTGTCATTTACTAGTTGGATGACTTTGCAAGTTACATCACCTCTCTAGGTCCTGGTTTCTTCATCAGTAAAACATAAAACAATCTCAAGGTAGTTTTAAGAATCATATATGACAAAGAACATAAATACTTAGGAATATGCTGGGCAAATAATACTCAGTAAATGTTAGCTAATGTTACTACCTGATTTCTCTCTTTGAGGAGAATTAACTCTTTATTTTAAACTTTTTATTATGGAAAATTTTTAAATATATAGCCAAGAGAATAGCATAATGAACTCCCTTGTATCTATCACCCAATTTCAACAACTAGCTACATTCTCATTCTTGTGTTCTCTGTATCTTCACTCACCTCCCATCCCCACTCACTTAATTTGTTTGTTCACTTTGTTAAAAACACCTACCTTCAACAATTATTAATGCATATTTAATAATGTTTCATTTAGCCCCATCTATTCTCCCACCCCAAATTATTTTTATTTTTTTTTAAAAAAAATTTTAAGTATATGTTTATTGATTCCAGAGAAGAAGGGAGAGGGAGAGAGATAGAAACATCAATGATGAGAGAGAATCATTGACTGGCTGCCTCCTGCACGCCCCCCACTGGGGACTGAGCCCGAAACCCGGTCACGTGCCTCTGACCGGAATCGAAGCTGGGACCCTTCAGTCTGCAGGCCGATGCTCTATCCACTGAGCCAAATCAGCCAGGGCCCAAATTATTTTTAACATTCTTTTTTTTTTAATCCTCACTGGAGGATATATATATATTAGAGGCCCGATGTACGAAATTCGTGCAAGAGCAGGCCTTCCTTCCCCCGGCTGCGGGCACCGGCTTCTCTCTAGCACCCGGGACCCAGGCTTCCCTCACAGTCTCAGCCCTGGTTTCATCCGGAAGGATGTCTGGTGTAATTAGCATATTACACTTTTATTATTATCATTATTATTATTATAGATATATACTAGAGGCCCGGTGCACAACATTCATGCACTGGGAAGGGGGGATGTCCGTCAGCCAAGCCTGCACCCTCTCGCAGTCTGGGACCCCCTCAGGGGATGTCCTGCTGGCTGCAGGCTTAGGCTCAGTCCTTAGCGCTGCCGCGGAGGTGGGAGAGGCTCCCACCACCGCCGCTGTGCTCACCAGCTGTGAGCCTGACTTCTGGCTGAGAGGCACTACCCCTGTGGGAGTGCACTGACCATCAGGGGGCAGCTCCTGCATTGAGAGTCTGCCCCCTGGTGGTCAGTGTGCATCATAGTGACCAGTCATTCTACTGTTCAGTTGATTTGCATATTAGAGTTTTATTATATAGGACTAGAGGCCTGGTGCACGAAATTCATGCATGGGTCGGGTCCCTAGGCCTGGCTGGTGATCAGGGCCGATCAGGTTCCCTGCTGCCTCCTTTCCTCCCCACCCACCCCCAGTTCCCTATTCAGGGGGGAGAAAAAGGGGGAGGGACGTGGGGGGTTGGCCACCAGCCACAAGGAGGGAGCCGGCCCTTGGCCCCCCTGGGAAAGGAGCCCCATCCACTGCCACCCAACCTCAGTTCCCCGTTCCAGCCCCGGGGCCTAGCCCCAATCGGGCAATTGGGACCTGCCGGCTGGGGGGAGGGACCGGAGGGGTTGGCCGGCAGGCCCCATCAGCAGTGGGGGCCTGGGGGCAGTTCCTGAGTTGAGCGTCTGCCCCCTGGTAGTCAGTGCACATCATAGCAACCAGTTGTACAGCCATTCTGTCGTAATGGTCACTTAGGCTTTTATGTATATAGATTTTTTTTTTTTTTTAGGGGAGGATATTTTCCCATTGATTTTCAGAGAATGTGGAAGGGAGGGGAAAATAGGGGAGAGAGAAGCATCGATGTGAGAGAGACACATCAGTTGGTTGCCTCCTGCACACACCCCGACTGGGGCAGGGGATCAAGCCTACAACCAAGTGCATGCCCTTGACCAACCCTTCAGTCTGTGGGCTGATGCTCTAACCACTGAGCACTGGCCAGGGCCCAAATTATTTTGAAGTAAATCCCAAACATAAATACAGTTAATATTTTGTAACTATTTTTGAAAGATAAGGCATCTTTAAAAACATAACCATGATATCACTAGTGGCCCGGTGCACGGATTCATGCACATTGGAAGGAAATTAATTAGAAGAAATATTTTAATATCGCTATTCGCCCTTTCTCTATAATAGAAGTGTCAACCAAATTCACCATCGACAATGACAGATCGAAACACACACCTGCTATTGGTGCCAGCAAGAGCTTTATATGTATCACGAGTCACCTTAGCCTTTTATAGATATAGAATAAACTTGCTTAATTAGACCTGCTTTCTGATGTAGCTAAACTTTTCCCAGCCCAGTGAAGCACACCAACTTCTCTTTCAGGTAATTGTCAGCAACACAGCAGTAAATATCAGCCAAAGCAGATTATTATTGTAGATCACACAGAGAGATAAAAGGGTAAAAGATTTAACTGCAGCCATGTTTGACTATATTCTGTGCAGTGAGAAAACCACGGCAGTGCTAAGGACCGAGCCTTTTCAGTCAGGTCAAGTTTCTAAGCTTTCTAAATCTCTGTTTTCCGGTTAATGAAAAGAAAATAGGATTCCACCAAGTCTCCTATCTACCTACTCCAGGACTTCTGTGAGGGTAAAATGAGATGAGGCACGGGAAAACACTTCACAGACATTTGGTTAAAGTGCGAAATGTTTGCACTAGCTATGAAGAAACTGCAAGGAGGCTAGTCGTCACTAGGGAGAGGAAGCCAGGTGTTGCTACTTAACATCATTACCTGGATAGAGAGAAGGATACTTAGCATATTAGCCTTTTAATATAGAGATTATACTGGAAAAAATTTAACAACTCCTTAATCTCATTTAATGGGGTTAAAGAAAGATTTCTTTGTGTAAATGGTACTTTAAGAAAAAGGTATAGGTGGGGGTGGTTATGAGTATAATTACAATTCTTTTTCTATACTTTTTTGTTATCGTTGTTAATCCTCACCCAAGGATATTTTTTTTCCCATTGATTTCCAGAGAGAGTGGAAGGCGGGGAGGGAGACAGAGAAACATTGATGTGAGAGAGACACATCGATTGGTTGCCTCCTGGGACCGGGGATCGGACCTGCAACCCAGGTTCATGCCCTTGATGTGCGTGCTGATGCTCTAACCACTGAGCGTGCCAGCCAGGGCTTTTTTTCTATACTTTTATACCCACTCCTTTGATAAGATTCTTTCTGACTCAATATTTTCCTTGCCCTTAGCTCCATTACTTGCCACTGCCCAGGTGAAATCAGGAGAGACCCAGGAGGAAGAGGGTAACTCAGGAGAGGTAGGAAACACTGGAATACAAACCGGGTTTCTCCAAGGTACTTGGTGCTTCTAGAGCCCACAGACTTTTGGGATCTGTGGTTAACCAGACATTCTACATGATCAAGCCACTGTGGATTATTGTACTGAGGTTACAGGGTTACTGAAAGAGTCATCCATTTAAAAACATGGAGGTTCTTCTTTATTTCATGCAGAATTGTAAGCCATTATAGGTGAGAGATGAGATGACCTATATATCCAAGGTTATCTCAGGGCATCCTGGTTTACATCTGTTGTCCTAGCTAATTATTAATATCCACTCCTCTCCATTCTCAAAAGTATCTTGGTTTCAGCAACAAATTATATGATTACCCTAGCCAGGGGGGGATTGTCATTAGAGAACATGTCTTTTTTTTTTTTTTTTTGAGAACATGTCATTTTTAAACTGTGATCACTTCAGTGATTATTTTCATTGCCAAAGACACATATAAGTTTTTGATCACATATAAATTATATCAATGTATTTAAAACATATAAATTACCTACTTTTTTCTTTGCCATGCCAAACTTATTGTAGTCTAATCTGGCTTTTTCCTTGTGCCATGATATTTAGGGCATCTCACCCTTATCCCTGACTAGTAAGTGTTGAGAAAATGCATATTTAATTATAATTGAATATAACATAGGGAATGCTATTTCCCATAAAAATATCAAATGGGACTTGGGGTGTGTCTTAGTATTTAAGGATTGGCTAGGTAATACCCAGTTAAGTCTGGTTTATTGTCTTGTGGTTGTAGATCAAGGATAGAGCCAAATAGTTCTAAGCTGCCAAAATTCTAATGTCCTCTTATTTCGTTCCCAGGAGCCATTTATTGAAACTCGTCAGGATGGTGTCTCTCGCAGATTCATCCCCCCAGCCAGGTGCCTACTACTCTTCAGCCCCCTGCTTCTTGCCAAAGACTAGTAGAATTTTAATTTAACCCACAATTGAGACCTGGAGTCAGGTGATAGAGATGTGTCATCACCCAGCCTTTTGGCTCCTCCAAAAAAGATGCATTCCTTATACTTGGCCCATCACCTTCCAATACTAATTGAGTTTTTCCTGTAGCCATTTACACGTGGAAAGAGACAATAGCTCTCATGATAAAGAAGTGAGAAAAGTCAATAATAAAAGAGATGGGCTCTTGAAAAGTTTAAGAATAGCTAATGTTAGATGTTTAGGTTCTTAGTTGTTGATGCATGTGAAGGTGGCTGTCAAGGGGAGTAATATTAAAAAATGGTCTTTCCAGATTCTCCTTCCTTTTCTATTATAGACACACACACATCAGTTTTTGATGCCCCTTCTCCCTCCTTAGTCTGTCCAGGCCAACCTTCGTGCTGAGTGCCCCTGTGGAAGACCAGCATGGCCTTCCCTTGGGAGAGAGGTACCCTTGGGAGGTCAGTCGGGCTAGGAGTGGGTATGCACCTTGAGGCCCCTCAGCTGATGCTTGAGAGTCTCTGCCACTGGCACCGCAGTAGGTGGAGGAGGCCTCTCTGCTCCCTCATGTGGCCCATGGGCGGGGGGCTGTCTGCAGGATGATGTCTACAGAAAGTGCCAACAGCTTCACTCTGATTGGGGAGGCATCTGATGGCGGAACCATGGAGAACCTCAGCCGAAGACTAAAGGCAAGTCGGCCTCATTCCAGCATCAAGAAGTGGGCATGGCTGGTAGAGGGGGTTGTGTGGGCAGGTAGCATGGGGCAGGCCCTACCCTGACTCTCCCATACTTCCAGGTCACTGGGGACCTTTTTGACATCATGTCAGGCCAGACAGATGTGGATCACCCACTGTGTGAGGAATGCACAGATACTCTTTTAGACCAGCTGGACACTCAGCTCAACGTCACTGAAAATGAGTGTCAGAACTACAAGTGAGTGCCTCCAGAGCCAGGGCCTGGAAACTGACATCTGGGTCTTAGAGCCGTCACTGCTCTGAGACTGCCTGGTTCTTACCCAAGAGTTATGCTTAGCTCAGGTAAACAGAATAACAGGTTCCTTCTGCAAGCATACTCTCTGTCCTTGGCAGGCGCTGTTTGGAGATCTTAGAGCAAATGAATGAGGATGACAGTGAACAGCTACAGATGGAGCTAAAGGAGCTGGCTTTAGAGGAGGAGAGGCTGATTCAGGAGCTGGAAGATGTGGAAAAGAGCCGTAAATTAGTGGCAGAAAATCTCGAAAAGGTCCAGGCTGAAGCTGAGAGACTGGATCAGGAGGAGGCTCAGTAAGTGATCACCCTATTCTAATTTCCTGCCCTGAAAGCTCCAGGAGGGGAAATGGCTTCCAGCTGAATGTGTCTGATTAGTTTATAAGCTGCATTCAGTTGTCATTCTGCAGCATGTCTGCTCTGGATCCTGCATATTGTTCCCAGGCCATGTTTCTAGAGATTTGTTTCAAGAGTTATGTACGAAGGGTCAACATGACTTAGTAAAAAAAGCATGTTGATTAAATAGAGAGGGGAGATCCAGGGTTGTAGTCACAGCTCTGTGCTGTAGGGAACAGGGCTCATTTGGGTAAGTTAGCCTCTGCACCTGGCATCCTGCTCTGGAGAGATGAGCATATTGGCCCACATTCATTCCTTCTCAGCTCAAAAATTTCATTGGTGCTCTCGACCTGAGAGAACCCTCTGTGTATTGGAGGAGACACAGTGTCCACATTAACTGAAATAGGGGAAGTGAAGGACAGAACAAAAAGTTAATTTTTCACAGAGCAGTGTAACAAGTTTCATTGGAAATGGTGTTTACTGTTTAAAGGACAATAAGAATGTAGAGGTGAAGTTATAGGAGTTCAGTTATGGCCAAGACATGAAGAAGCCAGTCTTGACACATTTCACCTTGATTCTGGAAAAGGTCAGACATCCAAGAGGTGTTTGGCCTGGTTTGGAAGAGTCCTTTCTTCCTCCCCTTTTTGCATATGGGCAGCTGGAATTTGAGACATTCCTGTCCCTCCCAGGCAAAACAACTGGGGCAAGTATGTTCCTTTGAGTGGGATCTGTGACAAATCTAAATGATGCTATAACTAGATGTAACCATAATCACAAAAAGAAATCCTTAAGGAGGGTGATAACAGAGAAACTTTAGCCCCCAAATTAACAGCCTTCAATGGCCGCTTTGGCTGCTCACAGGTATCAGAGGGAATACAGTGAGTTTAAACGACAACAGCTGGAACTGGATGATGAGCTGAAGAGTGTAGAAAACCAGATGCGTTATGCCCAGATGCAGCTGGACAAGCTGAAGAAAACCAACGTCTTTAATGCAACCTTCCACATTTGGTAATGAAGGCTGGAGGGTGAGGAGTGTCTGGAAAGCACTACATATCTGGACCTTAGCTGTTGACCACTAAGCCAGGGTGCCCACCTCCCACAAAATAGGGCTGTATATCATTTTCATCCCATCTAGGTTTTTTCCCATTCCTTGTGATGGGCTAGGCACAGTCAGGGCATTGGAATTCTAAAGCTTGGTGCCATCCACTCTTCCAAGGAAAGGGACAGATCTGAGCCCTCCAGCCACATGAAATTCTGGTCCTCTGCCTGGAGCTGATTTCTTACCTGTAGGGTCATTCATGTATTAATTTACTTGATGTTTTATCCATTTAACTAGTATCTATTGAGCATCTACTGTGTGGTAGGCACTATTCTAAGCACTAGGATGGCAACAGCAAATAATATGCATTCTACCTTCTAGTTGTTTATAATCTAGTGGAAGAGATGAATAAGTAATAGGCACTTGTAATACAGATTGATAATGGTTAACCTAGGGTGCTGTGGGAACACATAAGGGCACTTTACCCAAAGTGAGCAGGCCACACGGAAAGTTCCCTCAGAGGAGGTTGATGTTTAAGCTGAGATGTGAATAGAAGTCTGCAGAAGAGGGGGTTGTTCCTGTCAGAGAGAACATCATGTGCAAAGAAACAGGAAAGTGGGAGTGGTGAATTCAGAGAACTGAAAGGAGCTTATTGTGACTAGAGTGTAAAGGGGAGAATGATAGGATATGAAACTGGAGAGTTACCAGTTCCTAAAGTACCTTGTAGGTATCATGAAGGGATTTGGACTTTATCCAAAAGGCAGTGGTAGCCCAGCTGGTGTAGCTCAGTGGTTGAGCATCAACCTATGAACCAGGAGGTCACGGTTCAATTCCCGGTCAGGGCACATGCCTGGGTTGCGGGCTTGACCCCCAGTGTGAGGCATGCAGGAGCCAGCCAATCAATGATTCTCTCTCATCATTGATGTTTCTGTCTCTCCCTCTCCCTTCCTCTCTGAAATCAATAAAAAAATATATTTAATAAAAAAAGGCAGTGGGAGTCATTGAAGCATTTGAGGCAGGGAAGTGACATAATTACATTTGCATTTGTAATAACTTTACCTGAAATGTGAGAAATGACTTGAGGGAAGAGGGTACTATTTTTGGTAAGGAAACTTGTTAGTAGGAATCTAAATAGAAAAAGAAAGTAATGGCATTGAGTTTGGAGAGAAGTGGACAGATTGAAGAGATTTAGGAAGTAAAATGAACAGAGTTTGATGCTTTCTTGAAGGGAGAGAGCATTCAAGGATAATGCTCCAATTTCTGCTTTGGCATCTGAGCAGCAGGTGGAAAGATGACTCACATTTTAGACATGTATTTAAAGTACGAAGAAGAACGTGGCTATATGAATCTGAAGATAAGGAGGGAGATTTATGTTAGGTTTTAGGTAAGAGCAGGAATCTTAGAAGTTGCTAAGTTTTAAGTTCTCCCTGTATTTTTCCCTGTCCTTTTGCCTTCTTCTATAGGCATAGTGGACAGTTTGGCACAATTAATAACTTCAGGCTGGGTCGCTTGCCCAGTGTTCCTGTGGAATGGAATGAGATTAATGCCGCTTGGGGCCAGACAGTGTTGCTGCTCCATGCCCTGGCCAATAAGATGGGTCTGAAATTTCAGAGGTAAGATATGTAGCCCTTTCTTGGGGTATGGTATGTCTTTGATATTTGTATCTCCATACTGGTACTGCTGTCCGCTATGGCAGGAACCCTTACTCCCAATAGCCTGGGAGTTTTCTGTCTGTTTCTGGTTTTCCGCTCACCATAGGGCTCTTTCTATTGATCAAGCAGTCCTCAAGCTGCAATGGTCCCCAGCCCACCAGTATCTCCAGAACTTTAGTGTTCCTCAAGCTATTTTCAGTTTTTGTTTTCAAATCTAAACCAAAACATACATTCATCCACAAAGGCCTCCCAGACAATTATATATGTACTTTGTTCATTAAGCAAAATCTTAAACATGGAGCCTATAGGGAGGTGAGAGAGAGGGTGGAAATAATAAAAGAGGTAAGATGAAGTCTGAAAATCATTGGATTCTAACATCCCAATAATCACTTTTGGAGGAGCCCTATATCCATCTCTGTGTGCATCTCCTTTTTAGGTATCGACTTGTTCCCTATGGAAACCATTCATACCTGGAGTCTCTGACAGACAAATCTAAGGTACTCTGGGAAACTCCATTTTCACTGGAATACAGAATTTTTATACCTCCTGAAAAAAAACACAACAGTTTATTCTTGATAATGACATTATTCAGTTTCCTTCCTAGACAAATATCTCATGAGGAGCCAATGTCTTGTCCATTCAGGATTAGCTCTTTGAGGCCTAGAGAGAAAATGAGGGTTTTTTTTTACAGTCTGTTGAGAAGGGATATGGGCAGATCAGAGGAGAATGTGTGCTCTAGGGTGGGGAAGGAATCACTGTGAGGTAGATGTTTAATACATTTCCATTGATAATAAAAAAGTTCTAGGTGCATTGTTATTTTCCCAGGGTTACGGTTTTCAGTGGAATACAGAAAGAACATGACTTGAGAGATTGGTAGGATTGGGAACAATCTCTGATAGCCCATCCTGGTGCCACACCCATAGCCAGTTCTCTCTTCTTGGGCAGGAGCTGCCGTTATACTGTTCTGGGGGGTTGCGGTTTTTCTGGGACAACAAGTTTGATCATGCAATGGTGGCTTTCCTGGACTGTGTGCAGCAGTTCAAAGAAGAGGTTGAGAAAGGCGAGACACGATTTTGTCTTCCTTACAGGTCAGTATCCCCCAATGCTGAGTGAATCTAGAGTAGGACAAAATTGAGCAGAATTGAAGGGACAATAAGAATGGAGGCAAAACATAGTATGAATGGTGGGAAAGCAGAAATGGTACAAAATCACATGACACTGATGGGCAAAGAGTGATCTAACGCTACAAGTAGGACAGAATGTGACCACCTGACTCCTGGAGGAAAAGAATGCTGTCTTAGGTAGTTTGGGGGATTTTCTTGCTATGGAGCTCATGCCCAGTCTCCAATTTCAGGAATGTTTTTTCTTAAGGCCCTGGAAATACTCAGGCATGCTTCCTTTGGTCAAATTGTGTAGGAGCCTGGTGATGGATAGAGACCTTAGTTCAAGAGAGTAAAGCTGAGCTGCTTCTGTCACCCCAAAACAAAGCGTTTCTTTTCTTCTGCTCCCTTCCCTCCCATGAGTTCAGGGATGCCTAGGAAAACAGTGAGGAGTACTGTAACCCTCACTTTGCCTCCGCTCCAGGCTTGTCATCTGTTTGGGTGTGTGTCCTGTCCCTGTACTCCAAATGACAATGAGGCTCTTGTGACAGCCTTCTTGACTTTTGGCTTTCAAGTAAATCCAAAATACACTACCGTTTCTTGCCAAGTTCTTTAATAGATAAAATGACGTGAATGGTCCCATGATTAAGTCCCTGCCCATTTGCCTGAACTGACTTAAATCAGATCTCAGTTACTAATGAGCTCTGCTGTGTTCATCTGCAGGATGGATGTGGAAAAAGGCAAGATTGAAGACACAGGAGGCAGCGGCGGCTCCTATTCCATCAAAACCCAGTTTAACTCTGAGGAACAGTGGACAAAAGCTCTCAAGTTCATGCTGACGAATCTTAAGTGGGGTCTTGCTTGGGTGTCCTCACAGTTTTATAATAAATGACTTTGTTTTCCTTAGCGGGATGTTTGCCTTAAAGGCTTTAAATTTTGTTTTGTTTGAAAAGTTTTAAATTAAGTTTGGGTACTATTAAACACATGTTTACAAGACCAAAAAAAGAAAAAATCTACAAAAGCCACTTTATTGTAAAATATCACATGGCAAATAGTTCCCAGAGCTATACATGCCATGTATAGCTACCAGCCTTGTTACAGTTTTGACTCTTAACCCCAAGCCTTCCTTTCCCTCTCTCCCCTTAAAGCAACTAATTTAAATTTGCTTCTGTTTTTGTTTGTAACTGAGTTGAATTGAAATCGATGTGTTTTCACTGTAATTTATCTCTCTCAACTTCCTGCACTTAATATTAAATAGAAACTTTTGTCTCCACTGAGACGATGAGATGTATGAGACGCGCAGTTTTGAATAATGTGAGAAAATGACATATAAGCTTTGGTCACCGTGTGATGTGATCAGAAGCTTGAAATTTAACACTTCTCACTTGGTTCTAGTACTGAATGCCTGTCTGCTCTGTGTTAGAGATATGAAATGGGGTTTGATACTCCTGGAGACATTATGTAGAGAATTATTTGTAATAAAAGATTTGCTGCAGTCTGATAACTGCCCATGATACACTGTTGGATTTTTCTTTAAAATAGAGTAGTTTGTACTCTGGGAGAATTGAGTTCAAGTGCAGGTATGTGGAAATTCTGTAGAAACATCTTCTTTTTAAGAAGACTAGTGAAAATAGCTATAAAGAAAACCCTATTTTTTTAGATCTTAACAACAGATGTTTAACTTGAAGGAGAAATACAGTCTGCCTTCTTGCTCAGTCAAGGTCACCCAGATGGTCTCAGTTTTTGAGCCCTTGGTAAATACTAATCTCCATGTCTGATATTCTCTCAATGAAAGGAACAATTAAAAGAAAAGCCATAAATATCTTGCTAAACAAAAATGAACCAACTTCACTAATATTCTATCTTTCTTAACTTCTTACATTTTCATTCTGATATGGCAAAAAGGACATGCTTGTCCACCTTAACTCTTTCTCTGATGCAGGAAAATAAGCATCAAGTTGGAATACAAAACACAGTTCAAAAGATACTTGAAACTTTTGTACCCTGAGTATAAAGTAAACAAAGGGAGGGGTGAGTGCAGTGATGGAAGGCTGTTTCTGTTTGGCAGATTCTGTCTGCTTCATGTGTTGGAGGAAGCAGCAGCCTTCAGAGCTCTGGCTGCCAGGTGGGGAGGAATAGGCTGCTGTCGCCCCGGAGTGTTGGCTCCCACGCTGTGCATCAGGATTGCATAAGAGAATGCAGCAATGCTCTCCAAGGCAATACCCGTGATGCTCTGCAAGTGCCCCACAACCTTCAGAAACAGAGACAGATTTTTTATTACTAAATCATCTCAACATGTTTTAGTGCACAAATTGCTTGGGCTGGTCTCTCAAGCCAAATATAAATTTTTTTGTTTCTCTGTATTTACAGAGAAGATTAAATCCAGACCCCCGTGTTTGCCAGTAGCCAAATTGCATTAGGATACATTTGCCCTGATGGTGTTAGTGTGGAAAGTTTCTACTAGACATTTCACTGGGCTGGAGATAAGTTTTGTGAAAGGTGAGAGGGATATTTGGGCCTTGAAATTTTCTCTATTTGGGAGAATATATTTATTAGACTTTAACATGATAACAGATTATCATCATAAAGAGAACAAGCTGAACTTGGACCTCCATTTCTAATTTCATAAGAGGAAAACTAGAGAACACTTTTCAGTCCTAACCTAGTTTTTCCTCCCTGAAATCCTGCTCATTCATCTTAATTCTGGGTCTTGGCACTTACCTTTTATAGTCTTCTGTTTTCCTTTAACTAATGGGAGAATGCTTTCTATTAAATGAATTCTGACCATGCTGGTCCTGCTCAGTGATGCATACCTGGCTCCAACACACATGGTTTTGGATGAATGCACTTGCTGCAATGATTCCTACTGCCAATAGCATGAAGTCTTCCTTCACTGAAACAAACTTTTCCCTGAGTGATTAAAACCATTATTAATTTTGGAGCTGAAATTTGATCTTCCAAATCTTAGGGTCATGGAACTTCAATTGTTGATGTTGATCATCATGGATTTTTTAGACATGGAAAGAAATGGTCAACTAATAGTTAATTGACCTTCTCCCAGCCTCCCCCAAATCAACTGGGATTTAAACATGAGCCTCCTGTCTGGTTTATAGGCCTTTTGTTGTTCCATCTGTCTCCCTAACAAATGTAATTGTGAGGCTTTTTACTATTCTGACTTTACAGTAATCAAACACTTTTGTCCAAGTTGCAACCTTGTGACTGGCTTTTATTCCCCAAGTGACTATAAAAGCAGTCAGGTAATCTCAAATTATAAACAGCTATAAAGAAAGAACTAGGAAATAATTACTTGAAGTCATTTAAATTTAAAAGTGAAAACACTTAGGGTTTTGCTGATTGGGCTCAGTCATCTGCATCCAGACAACATACTGGACATTAATTTGAACCAGATAACCTGTGCAGGTTATCTGTGGATTGGATGCCTCACTAGGTAAATTCCATTCCCCAAGTTCTCATGCTACATTCTGGACTCTGTTTCTGGAAGGAGCCTATGCTACAGGGGTTGCCTTACCCTTGTAGCTGACTGGGTGTGGAGTTCTCAATTGAAGCCCTCAGCAGGCTCTCATATATGGGTTCATGCAGAAGATAGACTAGGTCGAGCAGGGTTAGGCAGGTTGCATGCAGCTGCATGGCTGGGACCAAACAGCCATTGTATCCTAGATGGAGTATGGGCATGGTAAAGGGCATTATTCGGGTCTTTTCTGATCATAATCACGGTTGTTATGCAACATAAAACTGTTGAGCTGCTAATGTGCTTCCTGGTTGTTTTGCTTTACTGTAAGAAACCTCTTCAGCTGGAGGTCAATTTTATTTTTTTTAATATATTTTTATTGATATTTTACAGAGAGGAAGGGAGAGGGATAGAGAGGTAGAAACATCGATGAGAGAGAAACATCGATCAGCTGCCTCCTGCACACCTCCCACTGGGGATGTGCCCGCAACCAAGGTACATGCCCTTGACTGGAATCGAACCCAGGACCCTTCAGTCCACAGGCTGACGCTCTATCCACTGAGCCAAACCGGTTTCGGCTGGAGGTCAATTTTAAAGGACAAAGGGAAAGGTAGAGAAATCTCCATATACAATTCGAGTATATTTGTTAGTTCCCCTCTTATCTCATGCCTCTCTATAAAATCAACTCTTTGGTCCTGCAGTAAGAGAGTACCTCATGAGTCCAAACAGAAGCCAGGTGCTGAGACCTAAGTTTCTTTTCCTGACAAGTACCAGAGAGAGCACTTCCCTCCATCAGCCCAGGCTTCCTGCTGTTCCTCATTGGTAGGTTCTGCCCACTGCTCCCAAACCCTTGGGTACATTCTTATTGCCTTCTATGGAAGACTCCAACGCACAGTCCCTGGCACACTTAATAAATTACCTAGAACCTCCAGGAGCATCTCCACATATGCCAGGGGAGTAGGCAGGTTGATTTGGAAGTTCAGGGACTTCAAAATATCAAGCTCTGACTCCAGCAGTTCTTCTTTAGTGTGTAGATATCCTAGAGCCTGGAGGAAATTCAGGACTGTAATGTTGCTGATTATCTGGGCAAGGAAAAACGGTGAGGGAGAGGAAAGGGTATCAGAATAAAGGTCATGCATCTTGGCATAGTGTACAAAGCCCTTCGCAATCCAGCCCATGCCTTCATCTTGCCTTTTCCCTTGGTAATTCCCTATTACACTCAATGCTTGTCATATAGAACTTGCAGCTCTCAAACCCACCAAGCTCCCCAAGCCTCTACAATGCTGTTTCCTGTATCTGGACCTCCTTTCCTCCCCCTTCTCTCTTCCTGCTTTTCTTAACTCCTCTCCCTCTTCCCTTAGGATCCACCCATCTTCCACAACTCCTCCCCCTTCAAGAAGTCATTTTCTCTAAATACACTTCCTTGACTCTCCAAGGCTAATGAGGTACATTCATGGCTCTCTGTATTGACACTAATCAGAACACTTTCCCACATCATTTGCTTGTGTGTCTTCTCCCATTGGATAGCTTCCTTGAGAGCACAGACAATATTTTTACTGTTGTAGCCATGGCACCTAGTGCAGCATCTGGCCATAGAAGACAATAAATATTTGTTGAATGAATGATACTTTGTTATATACACATTGGGTAGTAATGTGGAAAAAATTTTTTTTCCTTTTTAAACATAATAGTTTACCTTTAATGCTGATATGTTGGCAATTCAGACATTTTATGCAAACTGTCCTTGAGTCCAAGGGGAAAAAAGGTGACCTGTATGAACAATGGCCTCTGTCCAGCAATTATATTTTGGGAACAGAACTTCAGACTATTTAATAACTGCCTCTATGTGACTGTGTGTGTGGGGGTGTGTGTGTGTGTGGGTGTGGGTATGCTTAGGAAGCATAATCACATTCTGGAATTTCCACATGAATAGTATCACCTAGCCTAGGAGTAGGTTTCTCACTGTCACCTTTGAATGAGCCTGTTTCTTTCTAACACTCAGGTGCCCATGAGCAACCCCAGCTCCTTACTTTGTAGTGGAAAGAAAGTTTGCTTGCCAGCTGAACACATGACACAAGACGCAGGATAAATTTGTTGAAAAGCTGCTCTTTCAGAGCCCTCCAGTTCTGAAGCACTGTCTTATCCCTTCGCTGGATTGTGGCTTGCCTGCAGATATTCTCTGCCTGCTTAACCATAAACCTTAAAAGAAAGGAAGGGGAGAGTAAATAATCCACACTCAAACTACAGGGTGTTTCTGCTTCAAATTGTGCTACATCTTATCCTCGCCAATACCAACCGCTGGCTCAGAAATTTACATTTGCACTAGAGGGTGCAAAACCAGGTCTCATGGTAAGGGGCAACTAGTACTATTATGGGTGTGTATTTTTTTTAAGATTTGGATATATTAGTCATTCTGAGAGGTACCACTACAAAGGCCTTATGCTCAGGGCTTTACCTTTCTAGGATTTCTACAGCCTGGTAGCTCACAGATTTCTCCAGACACCATTGTTCAGACAGGAGAAAAACAAACTCTGCCAAAACAGAAAAGAAGAGCCTAATTCACAAGGTGCAACCAAAACCACTCTGTGAACTCTTGGCATTGTGTAAAAGCCATGATGGGGCCAAGGGAAGGGGGTCGGGAGGTGAGAAAGATAAGACTGAAACAACCCAAGCTGAGATTAGTTCCTTTTCTGCCAATAGGCAGATCAGAGGCATGAAAAGGAGGCTGACTGAGTGCCAAACACAAGGGCTTACCACACCCCCTCAGTGACCCTGGAGCCTTCCTGGGGGTCTCAGCTGATAAAAGGCTTAGCCAGTTACACGCAAACATACCAGCTGGTTTCATTGGCCTCTACGCCATGCTGGGAACCCCCAGCTTCAAGGGTGATTCTTGGATGGATACACATCCTAACCCTTATATTCTGTTTGCAGTGGAATGTTGACAGGAACAGAAAGGTCCCTCCTGGAGCTACAATATTCTTTATAATACTGTTTGTTTAGTAACCACCCTCTGGAGAACTCCCACTGCTTTACAAACACGTTTCATCTTACAGCTGGACACCATCTCTCCACCACCAGTTTGTTGGGTAAATCTGTGGTGGCTGAGCCTCTCCCAGGAGCAAGTTTGTTATGGTGGAGTGGCTTGTTTTGAAGAAACATCCTCCAATCAGGGAACAGAGCCCAATTTGGGAGGTGGGAGAGTCACTGGGAAGGTGGGAAGGGCAAGATACCTTGGCAAAATTTAAGGCTGCCTGTTTCTCTTTGAAAGAACCGCCCCAGATAGAATTTTATTTAGTTTGCAATATCATTAGAGGGCGGAAACAAGGGTAAATGTTAGTTCTCAAAAAAAGCTGCAGAACTGGGAACTTTTGGCACTGATCGGTAAAGAAGCACATACAATCCAATTACCATATGTCTTCAGAGAAAATTTGACTTTCTTAGGGAAAAAAAAGACCTATGAAAGTCAAGGTAGCACAAGATAATTTAACCATCTACTCAACACACGACATAGATGTATGTCCAAAACCTTATCATTACAGAGACTAAAGCTCTGCTACCAGTGTCCAATGAAGAGAATTAGTTTAAGCAATTAAGCAAAATACTCTAGAATAATTGTGTGTTATCAGCCAATCCTATTATTTAATGGAATTGAGGTTTTTCGTGTGTGTGTGTGTGTGTGTGTGTGTGTGTGTGTGTGTGTGTGTGTGTGTAGTTGTTTGTTTTTGGTCTGAGTTATCTGGGCAATTGTTTCTATTTTCCATTTTAATTTGCCAAGAAAACTGAGCTTAGGTGGAATGGATGAGGGTTACACCCCGCCCTTGCTGCTGGCTCCACCTCCTGCACTTACATACTCAGATCAACTATTAACTGAAAAACCCTCCCCTTCTATTCTCTTAAGCGAGGGCTTTATCTAATTTCTTGAAAGCCTGGTTTACGCCTGCTGCTTCCACCTCGTCATTCACTTCCTAAGTTCTGCCATTTGGCTTCTACTTTTCCCAACTTGCTGAAATGATGGCCTCCAAGGCCAGCAAGTATGTCCAAGCTGTCAAGCATCGTGGCCCTTTTGCCACCCTCATTCCTGTTGTTCACACCCGTGAGGCATCCGAAATTGCTGCCATCCTTCTGGAAACTCTCTTGCTCCCAAAGATCTCTTGGTTCTGTCCCTATCTTCCAAACCACTCCTTTCACTTCCTTCATGACTTTCCTTCGGACTCCCATTTCCTGAACACAAAACGTTTCCCAAGGAGCTGTCCTCGACCTTCTCTTTTCTCCCTCTCGTAGCTCATCCTCGGCCTCTGCGGTCTCATTATGGCGGTAACTCCCAAACCTTTCTCTCCGGTTCTGACGTCTCTTACTTTTTAAACCGCCTGCTAGAAACCTTCCTCTAAGTGTTTCTACAAGCACCTGAAACTCAGTAGATTCAAAACCGAAGTGATTATCCTTCCCAAACGAAAGTCACACTCCCTCCCGTTTTTGTTGTGTTGTTTCGTGCATGTTTGCGTTTCCCTTAATGGCGCCCCTACACTCCCAGGCTCCTGGGCTCAACTCTGTGGCATAGTCATCCTTGCCTTCTTCACTTCTGAAGTTCGTCCATTGTGGAACCCTATATTTTACCTCTGAAATGTTTTTAATTCACCCTTCCTTGTCACTCCCTTGGCCCTAAACTACAAGCACCAACTCTACTCCAACCCGTCTTCCCCATCACGGGGAAGATATTTTTTTCTAAGGCCAAGGTTCCCGTCACATCACACCCATATTAAAACACCTCCCATGCCGCCCTGGTTTGGCTCAGTGGATAGAGTATCGGCCTGCGGACTGAAGGGTCCCGGGTTCGATTCCGGTCAAGGGCATGTACCTTGGTTGCAGGCACATCCCCAGTGGGGGTGTGCAGGAGGCAGCTGATCGATGTTTCTCTCTCATGGATGTTTCTGGCTATCTATCCCTCTCCCTTCCTCTCTGTAAAAAATCAATAAAATATATTTAAAAAACAAAAAACCAAAAACACCTCCCATGCCTTCTTGCTTCCCTACCAAGCCAGGTATAAACTCCTCGCCTTGGCGCTCAAAGTCCCCCAGGGAATGTCTCCAAACTGCCTTTCTGGTCTTGATTTCAACTGCTTTCCCACATGCTCCCGCCAACCTGGACTACACTGTGCTCACGCTTACCCTAAGCGTCCCTATTTCCATGGCTTTACTCATAGAGCCCTTTACTATCTTTACCAATGAAATGTCACCTTTCCTCCAAGGCCTCCTTCCACTGCCATGGTGCCTGAGGACCCCTTTCATTCCTCCTTCCCCCACCTCACCCCCTCACTCATGTTCGTCCCCCTAGAAGCTTGTTTTTTATGTAGTATGTCACTTATTTAACCATACTTGTACCTAAGCATTTGCAGATTTGTCCTAATATTCTCCAAGGATTACATTCATGGTTTGAAAGCAGGGACTATTATTTCATCTTTCTATCCCAGGCAGCACGGATAATAAATGTACATTTGGAAATCAAGGGTAGGGGGCTGGTGTATCTTATTCATCACTATATCCCCAGCACCTGGCATTCAGCAACTTCTTTGAATTAATAAACTACACTGAATCTCAAAATTGGTGCCTCAAAGACAGATGCCCCTGTCCCCCCGAAACCCAGCTCCCCGGCCCTGCGTCCACACCCACGATTCGGGTCTCCCTGAAGCTGCCCATCCAGCCCGCAGACTCCTTCACTGCTTGCTCATTCTGCTGGGCCAAGTGGAGCAGAGCGTCTTCGATGGTCTCTGTGGCAACAGCTCCAAACTGAAACTCGCTAACAGGGGCCAATCTTGGCCTCACACGTCCGTCCATTTTCAGAAGCCTTTGTGGACACCCAGACGGCTCACTGGATCCATACACCGATCTCCTTAGCTTCACTCCAGAGCCTTCTGCCACACTGCGTTCGTTCTCCTCTTCTGTGTGTTTGTCCTCGCCTCAAGTCTGAGGAAAATTCAATTCCCACCCCAGCCTCGAGCCCTCCACAGCCTTTTCCCGCCACAACGGCCGTTGTCCCCTCAGCCAATCAGAAAGCACGTCCGTTTCACGTCTCCCCCGCCCTTTCCCTAAGACCAAGAGCAGCGAAAGAAAACGCGGACTACAGCTCCCAGCGTCCCCTGCGGAAGCCAAGGGCTGCTATTCCCAGCAAACTCTGCGCCCCCGGACTGCGAAGGGCGGAGCGGCAATATGGCGGCGCCGGGAGCTGGTGACCCCCTTAATGCGAAGAGTGGAGAGGCACCTCTGGCCCAGCGCATTGACCCGGCTCGGGAGAAGCTGACTCCTGCGCAGCTACAATTCATGCGGCAGGTGCAGCTCGCCCAGTGGCAGAAGACTCTGCCACAGCGGCGGACCCGGAACATCGTGACCGGCCTGAGCATCGGGGCCTTGGTGTTAGCTATTTGTATCCGCCTGCACTGTAGACTCAGGGAGACCGCATGTGGGGGCCAGAAAAGGGGAGCAGTGACGTGTAGGAGGGCAGTATGGGGGTGGTAGAAAGAGCATGATCTGTGAGTCTAACCGCGGAGCCAAGCGTTTAATTTACCTTGCTCTGTCATTTTAAGGTTCTATTTTATTATAACTAATTAAGAATAACGGGTCCGCCCTAGCCAGTTTGGCTCAGTGGACAGAACGTCCGACAAGGGTCCCGGATTCAATTCCAGTCAAGGGCACATGCCTGGGTTTCGGGCTCCATCCCCAGTAGGAGGCGTGCAGGTGGCAACTAATCAGTGATTCTCATCATTGATGTTCCTATTTCTCCCTCTCCCTTCCTCTCTGAAAAAATAAACAAATAACGGGTCAGCCACCAGCTTGGCTCAGTTGTTTAGTGTTGACCTATAAACCAGGAAGTCAGGGCACATGCCCAGGTTGTGGGCTAGATCCCCAGTTGGGGGGCGTGCAGGAGGCAGCCAATCAATGATTCTCTCTGGATGTTTCTCCCTTTCTCTTCCTCTTTGAAAAAAAGAAGAATGGGTCAGGGCTTGGAAGAACCAAGGGCTACAGATTTAGGAGGATGAGCGATTAACTAGAAAAAGGGAATGTGCATGTTCCAAATGGTTTCCCTAACCAACCTCCCCAGATGGTTACACCTTCTACTCAGTGTCCCAGGATCGGTTCCTAGATGAGCTGGAGGATGAGGCCAAAGCTGCTCGAGCCCGAGCTGCGGCAAGGGCATCAGGTTCCTGATCCAGATGGGCACTGCACTTCTCTAACCTGCTGGAGCCCCTTCACATGATGGATGATGCCCCATGACCTGTAGAAGCTGAAGCCTGCTCACAGCACTGCTGGCCACCTTACTAACCTTGGACAATGATCAGCCCCAAGAAGCCAGGGATTTGTACAGTTGGCCATCGTCAAAGGAACATTGCCCACCTCACACTCACTGTTTGTGGTAGTTGAACCCTTCTTATAGTTTGTTTTGGGTTTTTTTTTTGCAAGTTATCTAAGCTTGGCTTTTCCCAAATTTTCTGACTTTGTGGTTTATCCCCTTCACTTCCCAGGGGCCGGGAGGAAGGAGGACAAGAGGTGGGCTGTTGTGGGAGTGGGCATGGCAGCTCTGTGCAGTGTTGGAGCCTGTAGGAAAGATGGGGTCAGATTGAGAATAAACTGAGTCATCTGTCTTAGAGTCAGGTGAGTGTGTTGGGGCTGACACTTCATGCTGGAAAGCTCCACGGGCAGTAGCTGCAGCATTGTGGCATTGCCCCAGGGAGCCGTAAATGTTTAACTAGAATTACTTTTTCCGTGAGATCTTTCCACCTGATTTAAGGGAGAGCTCATGGCGGGTCACTGGGCTGTTTGAGACTGAACCACATCTTGGAAGAAAGGTCACTCTGTCCTTTACCCTACAACACTCTACAACTTTATTGCCTTTCCCACCCCTAGAGAGAAAGGTAGATGAAGGGTGAGGGACAAACAGCTTTCATTTTTTTTTAAACTTCCATTGGGGCCTGCCTGTGCAGGCCTAATGTGGGATCTAGATGGTGAGGTGGATCATTGACTTTGCAATTTCCTCATGAACTGCTGGCAGGAAGCCAGAAGGCTGGGCAGCTTCTACCCCTGCCTCCTATTGTGAGAGGAGAGTCCCTTCTAAGTCCTCCCCTTCCTAACCCCATAGGCCTTTGCCCCCAGTTCTTACGGCCTGACAGATACAAATTTGGAGTCTGAGTTTCCAGCATTTTTATTGGCTGCTGCTAATTCTGGTGTCCACTTGCCCAGCTGGGAGTGTGCCCTGTGAAAGCATCTGCGTTTGGGTGGGATTGCTTAGTGGTTGGCTCTTGGCTGGGGAGGTAGCGGGCTGCAGAACTTATTCTTTCTACACACAGCAAATAGTTCTCACATGCTTAGCTTTTCCCTATAATGAAACAGCACTCTCCATGCCCCTTTGTCCTTCTACTCCCTCAGTGCTGTGGTCTTCCTTGAAGAGTTGTACTGATACGCAGATTCTGAGAGCACAAGCTCCATGGTGGGTCCTGGTGTGGGGGAGACGCATGGCTTCTATTCTGAATTCACTGGAGGAAAAAGAAAAAGCACTGAAGAAACCTCCAGGGTGGAAGGAGAGTGAAGCTACAGCCAGATACCATTCCCTGGACTCTCCCTCCCTTGGGCCCGCCCTCACCATCCTGCCAACATCCCCGGCGAATGTCACCCCCTTGCTTGCCCGCTGCTCCTGGGAGCCGGTGCTGCTGCCACTCAAGGAGTTCCTTCGTATGATGCCTGGGTGTAGGATGGGGAGGGAGAGCACTAAGTGAGGGAAGGGGCCACGGGGAGAAGGGGGCTAGTCCCCCCAAACCAAGGGCCTGAAAGAAAGCTGCATCACTAGGGAAGAGGACTGGAAAGATGGGAATCTGGCAACTGTAGTCTCACCAGGGCCTGGGGGCTCAGAACGCTGCAGGCTGTTGCGTCGGGAAGTGGGGAAGCTACCCTTGGAGAGGCGGCGCTGGCGGCTGGACAGCATAGCAGCAGGGGCCACGATACCCGGTGGGGGCTGCTTCCCAAGCCTGCTGTACAAGTCCTCAATTTCTTTTTTCTGTAGTGTTTGTAGTGCCTCCACCTCTGACAAGTGCCTGAGGATGCACCAGGAGCATGAGGGAGCTAGCCACACACTTTGCTCTCCCAAGTTCCCTTCCTGTCCTCCATCCTCCCCAGACTCACTTCTGCCGAAGACTCTGCAGCTCAGCCCAGAATTCCTCATCCTCCCCACTGCTCTCTGATTCCTCACTGCTCAGACAAAGGCTGCTATAGGAATAGTTTATCCACACTGGGCTGGGATGGCTCAGGAGTGGGGAGCTATCCCCCACTTGGGGTTCCTTCCCACTGTCCCTTTCCTCCTCCACTCCAGCTCCCAAGCCATCGGCTGCACGGTCACTCTCGGCCAGAGCCTCCCTGGCCTCTGGCTCGTCTCCAGCATTATCCTCTGTGTCTGAGCTTTCTGAGGTTAGCTGAGGGGTTGGAGGCTTCAGGGAATCAGAGAGAGTTGGGGATGTTGGTTGCAGGGAAAGAGGCTCAGCTGGTTCTTTGGATGAAGTCACCTGGAAACGCCCAACAAGCTGGGGCTTTCCCTCTGTGGAGAGACAAGGAAGGAGTCATGGAAGGAGGGAGAGTAATCAGTGGCAGAATATAAAATGGACTGAGGATAACGGGCAGGGGAAGATCAGTGGTCAGAGGCCTCACCTTCAGAGATGGGTGCCAGTCTGGCTTCACCCAGGAGTGGCCGAGCAGGATTTGGGGAGGCCTACAAAGTGTGGTCCATGAGGAGAGAAATTATCCAGAATCGAGCCCCCTTAATCATCCCCCTTGGTTTCCTACTCACCTCACTCTCCAACTCAGCTGTCAAAGGTGAAGGCCTCTCCTGGCCACAGGGATTAAGGGGAGGGGGAGAGAGTAGGCTCGATAAGGGACCAGGAGGAGCTGGAGGAGACTGGGAAAGGAGCCCTGGTGAGGGGGACAGTAGGGACTGGGCCACAGTCATCACAGCCAGTGAGAAGGCACTAGCCAGAGAGAGGAGAGGGGCTGCTGTGGTGGAGGGGAGAGGAGAAGAGGAGGAGGAGCATGGAGGAAAGGAATGAGGCACAAGAGTGACCTGGGAACAACTGGGAGAGAAGGTAGGTGGAGAACTGGGGAGGAGAGAACTCTGTGGAAACTGAGAGGCTGGGATTGGAAACTGGGATGCACTGGGGGAGAATGGGAGTGGAGAGCTGGGGGGGTGTGGAGAGAGATTTGAAACCTGGGAAGAAATTGGAGAAAATGGGGAGGGGGTGGGATGATATGGGGGAGAAGTGATGGGGAAGATGGGACTTGGGAAAACAGGGGTTCCAGGAGAAAATGGGTTTCCAGGAGACAAGGGGGTTCCAGAAGAAGATGGGGAAGTGGAGAAGGCTGCCCAGCTGCTATGCTCCAGGGAGGTACCACTCTGGAACTCTGCTAGGAAGGAGGGTGTGTTGAGATTCCAATCCTCCATTCCCTGCACCTTTCCCAGGAGCAACCCAAGGTTTGGGGAGAGTAGGGACAGAACTCAGTACATACCACTGGATGGGTTGGGGAGGGGACCTGGGAGAACAGGCAATGGTGCAGGCTCCTCCTGAGGGAGAGAAGGGGGGCCCACAGTCACAGTGGGGAAGAGCCTAGTTTTGGTTTCAGGTGAGGGTTCGTAAGCCAGGACTCATAGATGGATTTCAGGAATTCAGAAATGTATTTGCTTAAATATTTAGAGGTAAAGGGCCTGCTGTCTACAACTTAAGTGATTCAGAAAAAAATACATACACACAGAGGGGAAAAGAAAAAGCTAAAGTGACAAAAACAATTAGCAAATCTAGGCTAAGAATATCTAGTTCTTTGTACAATTCTTGCAACTTCTTTCTGCAAGTCTGAAGTTATTTCAAAATAATGTTAAAAGAAAAGTATGCATTGAACACATTTTTCTAGAACAAGGCTTTCATCAGAGGCTAAGAGCCACTGTTTTAGGTTTCCAGAGATGAAGAAGAGTTAGATCCAAGGCCAGTAGTGAGGCAGAGAATAATGAAGCCTTGAGCAGAGAATCAGTTTCCCCCTGGAGGTGCCCAAGGAGTCTGACCTGAGGGCCCAGGGGGTCTTCAGCAGCCTCCACAGGGCCAGTATCTCTCTTCAACAGGGTCTCCACTCGATGGATAATCTCCCGAATCCTGCTCAAGAATCCAGCTCGCTCCGAAGGCAGAATGAACTCGTTATATACCTGGCAAAGATCAGCAGGAAGGGGAGAGAGGGTTCAGTTATCCCCCTCATCTCTCTCCCCTGCCCCGATCTGTAAAAGCCAGCCTTTTACCCTGCCGCTTCTGCCAACCACCAACCTAAAACAAGTATTTAATAAATACCTACTGTGTGTCAAGCACTGTGTGATGTTAGCTACTTTTCTCTATAGCTTAGAGGAAAGTAGCTAACACTCATAGGATGCATGTATATGCCAGAGACTTTATATATCTTACCACATTTAACACCAACAACACCTTTCTGGGATCTTTATTAACACCCCCATTATAGAGTTAAGATAACCAATGCTCAAAGAGATTAAGTTCAGTCTGCCCAAATTCACTGGATTTGCACCAGATCTGTCCAAACCCAAAATCTGAGTTCTTTCCACTATTGCCTCACATTTTATGTTTTTTTAACCACAATTTTTAAAAATGCTATTCCAAAGAGAGAGAGCAGGTCATTCTACCCTGAGACGAGCTGGGGGAGTTGGGATGGCGTTACAGAGCTGAACCTTGAAGGATGAATAAAAAAGCCCTTTTTTGAAGACCTACCAGGTGTAGATACTTCTCATACATTATATCATATATCATTTCCCTTCTCATATGTATTATATCACATTTCATAGAACATTTTTGCAAAATAGGTGTTATCACCTACATTTTATTGATGAGCAACTGAGGTTCGGAAAGGTTATGAAACTTGCCCAAGATTTTAGTAAATTACAGTGAAACTTGAACTCAGGTCTTATGTGAAATCCCACCCTTTCCTCTGTTCCACGCTGCTCATCAGGAAGAGAGGGGCAGTGTAGGCAGAGAGAACAGCATGAGTAATAGCTCTGAGGCATGAAGAGGCATGACACATTCACAAAATAGTGGAGACTTAAGCACAGCTGAAAGTGCTGTGAGTTTTAAAGACCATGTTCCAGAACAGGGGTCCTCAAACTTTTTAAACGGGGGGCCAGTTCACTGTCCCTCAGACCGTTGGAGGGCCGGACTATAGTTTAAAAAAAAAACTATGAACAAATTCCTATGCTCACTGCGGGCCTGGGACAAGTCGGCTGCTAAGCAGGACAGGCAGCGGCACCCGGCGGGCCGGATAAATGTCCTCGGCGGGCCGCATGTGGCCCGCGGGCCGTAGTTTGAGGACCCCTGTTCCAGAATATCAGATTTAATCTCAAGAGAATTCTGCTGTAGAGAAGTAGAGGGTGGCCTGGTAAGGAGAAAAGAGAGAGCAATGGATGCTGGGTTCAGGGGATGGGGTCTCTGTGGCAGTATGGATCTGAGTGGGCTTGAAAGCTCCGTAGAGAAGTTTCTCAGGCAAGAGATGACAGACCCCCTGAGCAGATGGAGGCAAAAGCAGAAAAGCACCCAGCCTATTCAGAGGACTATTTAGAAATCAGGGTGATTGGAGGAAAGAGCCTAGAAGGGTCAAATAGCTTGATGGGAGGTGATAAGCTTGCATGCCAAGTGATATTTTGTCTTTGTCTTGGACACAAAGTGAATGACATGATAGAGGATAAGCTTTTTAGGAGAGAGTGCCGGAACCCTGACATTTCTCCCATTCCCTTTCCTCTTTCACCCCAGAGGCTGACAGCCACCACCCTTACTCCACCGAAACTGATTTCCCACAAAGACCTTCTCCTGACAAATGCCAGTGTGCTCTTGCCTTAGACTTCACCCTATGCCACCTCCTTGAAACTCCTTGCTCAGTTTTTACTAACATTTTTCTGGGCTCCTCCTACTTCTCAGGTTCCACCTCTGTGTCTTTTGATGACCTATCCTCTCTCCCATTCTAGAACTGGGGGTATCCATGGAGACACACTCTCAGATCTTCTATGCCTCTGGTTTTGCAGGCCCATCTCCCTTCACTCTCAGTTCTACACTGATGACTCCTAAATCCACCTCTCTCTCTAGCCCTGCCTGACCCATATCCTGCTTCTATGGAGAATCTTACGTTGCCTGTCCATTCTTCAATTCATCGTGACCCCTAAAAAAGCCCACTTTCATTTCCAACTTTCCCTCTCCTTTGATGGTCTACTTCTAATAGTTCCTCCAAGCTACAAGTCACCCTTGATATCCCCTCTCCCATATCAACTCAGCAAATATTTATTGAGCATCTACTATGTGTATTGTACTATGTCAATAAATTACTGTATTACAGAGTAATTTATTTTCCTGAAACCCCTCCTCCCTCCCAGATAATCTATTCTTTCCAGTCCACACCTGGCTCCTTGTACCCACCTGCCAAGTGAATTCCCTACCCCCAACCTGCTCCCATATCCCATGGCAGATTGGTCTTCTTAAAACCTATTCTCACCATGTTACACTCTAACTCTCAGAACCACCTATAATCCAGGCCCACTCTACATGCCCAACCTCACTTCCAGAAGGGCTACTGGAACCCTTAATTCTAGTGTCTCCTCATGAAGCCCTCCCAATGCCATATTCTAAGTCACTATTTCTATGCCTTTGCTCATGCTGTACCCCAACTAGACATGCCTTTTCCACCTTTCACTGCTATTCTTATGCATCTGTCAGAGCTTGCATAAGTCCTACTTCTTCCCCTTCCTGCCCACAGCCCATCCTTTACTTACAGCCACAGTATCACATGTCTGGCATGTACTTCACTGTAGCTCTTGTGTATACTCTATGTTAGTCTCAAATTGCTCCAGCTGAGGATCCAAACCTCACTAGATAAACAAATCTCTCCCAAAACAAGATGTCTTCAGTGACACTATGCTGAGTGCCATCAAGTGCTTTAAAAACACTTCTGCTGTTAGATGGAGGGAGGGGGAGTTCAGCACCAGGGATCATCAGGAGGGAGACTGTTGTCCCAAACCCAAAGACTCAATCCTCATCTTGCTCCCCCTCACCATGGCAGCTGCAATCTCTTCTGGGCTGTCCCCATCCAGATCAAATCGGAAGGTCACCATCTTGCTGTTGTGTGTCTGTAGCTGGCACTCAACCACTCTGTCATTCTGGTCTGAGACCTTCAGATTTAAATTCAGTAGAAGGGAGGAGGTCAAGCCCTCTGTCCTTATCACAGATCCCCACCCTACTCCAACCAAGTGATGTGGCTGGATTGGAATTGAAGAGAAGTAGACCCTGCTCCCAAAATCTGGTATTAGAAACTGGCTGCCACTTGGGTACCAGTCACACACTGCTACTCCCCTTTTCTGGCTAACCTTCCCCATCTTCCTGAAAGTTCCCTCCTGGCCCTGAAGGTTGTTCCCCATCTCCTATGCCTTCCTTACACTAGTGACCCGAAGCCGGGATCGAGGTCTTCGCCGGAGATTTCTCCCTAAGGGTCTCTTCATCCGTCCCATCCCTTCACCCATGTCGCTAAGGCCTGATGCTGCATCTGAGGCATAGCTACAAAAAGGAAAAGAGACAGAAGGTGTGTCAGAGTGGACACTGGGACCCCAGAGCTCCATATGTCTCACCCTAGCACCCCAACTCATACCAAAACTTACCTGTCTCCAGGGGAAAAGTCACTGCCAGGGCCAGAACGGGGAATAGATAGGGCAAAAGTCTGAAATAGGATATGGGTTGTTGAGATCAGAGAAAGATCATTATTGGGATCCAGGGAGATGGTTTCAAGGATGTTGAGGTACTAGGGAGATGGAATTAAGGAAGTTGAGGACAAGAGTGGTGTATTTCCAGGGTCAGGGGGTGAAGTTATAGGGTTGGATTTCAAACGGAGGGAAATAGGTCATAGGCTTGGAATGGCTGGGAGCCCCCCAAGTGACCCCCTCTCACCGAGGGCAGGCAGAGATGGGACTCAGCGGGGCTGGATGGCACCCCCCTAGGGGGCTGAAGGGCAGGGTCTGAGGCATCCAGGAAGCCGGAGGAGCTGAGGTAGCCATCAGTCTCGCAGTCCGCTGGTGGGGGAGGGGATCAAAAAAGGGGAAATAAAGGAGAGTGGTGGCAGAGGACGGGGCTTGCCTGACAAGGAGGGGCCTGGAGTTGTCCAGAAGGAGCTTCCAGGTCTAGGTGTGGAAGGCAGAGTAAGTGACAGTGCTGCTGGGTTGAACTTCTGGGTGGGAGGCAGAGGCCAAGGGTTCTGGGACCTAGGTCCTAAGATCAGAGGTGACTTACAGGTGGTAGATGAGTAGCTGGCATGGCGGAAGAGGAACGGCTGGTGTTGGTCTGCCTCTGGCTCCTCAGGCTCAGGGGGGAAGGAACTGGGGAGACCAGGAGTCATGGGGACGGTTGCTGGCGGGGGTTCTGGCTCAGGGGGGAGGGCCTCCAGCTCCCTAGCTTTGCGCAGCTTCTCACGCTTTCGTTGGATAGCAGCCACCCGTTCACGTACTGCACGGGCCACTGGCTGGTAATCAGCTTCGCAGACTAAGCCCAGGGCCACCTGGAATAGGAAGGGTGAGGAACACAGTTTGGGACCCCCCTCAAAGATCCATCAGAACACTTTCTTGTGGCCTCCAGGATATGGGAGTAAGGGAACCAACATTTATTGATTACCGACTATATCTATTAACCAGCAACTCCTTATATTATCAAGGTTAAATCCTCCCAATAACCTCCTGAGGTAGGTCTTATCAACCCCATTTTTAGAAACAAGTGACCAGTTCATGGTTATACAGTAAGTCAGTTGCTCTCCTTTGACGGGGGCGGGGTACATCTGGCACTATTTGGAGACTTGCCAGGCCCACTGGCTCAGTGGCTGAGCATCGACCTAAAATCGTTCACGGTTCGATTCCCATTCAGGGCACATGCCCAGTCAGGAGCATGCAGGAGGCAGCTGATCAATGATTCTCTCTCATTATTGATGTTTCCATCTCTCCCGCTCCCTTCCTCTCTGAAATCAATAAAAATATATTTAAAAAATATCTGGAGACTTTATAGTTGTCATAACTGGTGGGTAGGAGGGTAGGTGCTACTGGCATCTAGTAAGCAGAAGCCAGGGATTCTTCTCAACATCCTACAATTCATGAGACAGTCCCTAAAACAAAGATGTCAGTTGTGTCAAGGTCAAGAACTCCTATAAGTAATGGGTCAGGATTTGATCTCAGGTCAGGGCAGTGAAGACCTGTTCTTATGCCACATTTCAAACACTTTCTCGGGTTCTTGACCCAGACCCACATGGATGAGCCCCATCCTTTCAACTTCTATTTTTCTATTGAGAATCTTATATTCTCTCCTGGGTCCTCCTAAGGCCTTCCTAAACCAGCCCCCCATTCTTCTTCCCCCACATCTTCTACCTCCCATGTATACCTCTCCTGGTCTCCCAGTTTCTGTTCATCATCTCTTTATTCATTTCAACAAGCTTTGCTGGGCACATAAAGGAGGTCGGGCAGGATCTGACTTAAAGGCTGAACAACCTGAGTTTAGATCCAGCTTTGCCACTCTGGCACCTCGGACAAGTTATTCAACCTCTCTGAGCTTTCAATTCCTTATCAATAAATCAGGATAAAATCATTCCATGTCAGGGTTGTAACAATGATCAAGTGCATGTGAAAGTGCTCCAAGCTATGTACACACGTGGGCTATTAATGAGCGCCTACCATGTGTCAAGCACTGTCAGGGAGAGAAAAATCAATACAACACGGTCTCTGCCCTCAAGGAGCTTACAGTCTAGTAGAGGAAAAAGACAGAAATGCATCCTGGTGGAAAACAAGTCCCATGGTGGTGGGTCCTGGAACTGAGGACCTGCGGAGGTGAAAAGCAGCACTTAATTTTGACTCTAGAGGGATAGGCTTCCTGAAATTGACAGGTCTGAGCCTGGAGGAAGAAAGAGAAATAAAGAAACCTAAAAAGAACAGATGGGGGGAAATATGAGGGGGGGATACGAAAAAAATAAGACGATAAATTGGACAGAAAGGCATTCCAGAAACACTGAATCAGCAGGAAAGTTGAAGTAAAGTAGGGAGGTTGGAGGACTCGGGTCTGATCTGGAAAATAAAATCTTCAACGTATTGAACACAGGACGTGTGTGTGTGTGTGTGTGTGTGTGTGTGTGTGTGTGTGTGTGTGTGTGTTAAGAAGAACGGAGCAGGAAGACACTGGCAGGAGATGCCTAGAAAAGTGGGTTGGGCCCCTTTCCCACCACCCCAGGCTTCCCTCGCACCCCACTGCAGGGCAGTCTGTCCTCTACTCACCATCTCCTGCGCCACCTCCTCAGCAGCATCCCGACCCAGCTGGAACAGGAACTCGATGGCCTGGTTGTCCCGTGGGCGCCCTCCGCGCCGTGCATCCTCCATGCGTAGCCAGAGCTTGAGGTCGGGCTTCTCCCCGTCGTCCTCCTCTGCCAGCTCCACGTGCACACCACGCTCCTCGCGAAAGAAGGCGTGAGCCAGAAGGTCCTGGATGGTGAACCTGAGAGGGCGCAGCAGCAATGAACCGAGCCCCCCAACCCCCTCCCCCCACCCTACCTCCCCTCGCCGCAGCCTCCTACCCCTGCACCCCACCCCACCTCTCATTCTTATCTGTGCGGATGCAGCCTTCAATGATCTCCTTCACCTCGGGCATCTTCACCTTGTAGAAGCTGTTTGGCTTTGTGCCCTGAAGAAGGGGTTACATTAGCCTCAGGCTCTCTACACCCCAGCTCTCGGTTTGACACGTGCCCCCCTCCACACACTCCACCCACACACGCCCCGCCCAAGGGAGCAACTTGCAGTCGCAAAAGCACAGCGACTGCTGCAGAGAGATTTGATTTCGAATCCCAATCCCCCCATGTATCGATAATGTGACCTTAAACAAGCCTGCCTCAGCCAGTTTTTCCATTTGTAAAAGAGCGGGTGGAATATTTGCCCTGCAGCTGGAAGGATCCGATGAGAGATTGGAAATGGAATCGTTTGTAAACTCTGGGGAGTGCTACACACACATCGTTCTTCTAAGTAGCTTGTACCGAAGCGGGGGAGGGGACGCGTGTGCATCCACTATCCTTCAGTGTAAACCAGGGCATCTTTGTGTCCAGCCTGTTTTCATTAAGGGAAAGGGCACTGACCAGGGGCTGGTTGAGACAGGAAAATGGGAGGGGCCCTGGAATTCCCCCCACCCCTTCTCTCACCGAGGTGACCTTGCGGTAGATTTGCGCGGCATTCTGGCACTCAGAGTAGGGGTACTCAGAGGTAGCCATCTCCAGCATGCACATGCCAAACGCGTACACATCCACAGCCTCATCGTACTTTTCCTCGTACATCTCCGGGGCCATGAACTCTGGGGTCCCTGTAGGATTCACAGCAGGCATCGGGCTGCAGGGCCTCCTTTCTGGCCTTGTCGCTCCCCTTGGATGTACACAGGCTAGGCAGCTCTCCAGTTCCAGAGCACAAGTTGCAGCCCTTCCCCCACGCCGGGCAGCTGAGGGGGGATGCCACAGGTTCCCCCATTTCCCCATGGTTTTCTTACTCTGTGGAGCTTAAAGGACCCAGCTGGGGGAAAGGGAGACCCCAGGCTCTCTTCTGGCGTGGGGGAGGTAAAAATGACAAGGACTCCTGGAGGGACTCACCAATGACACTCTTGGCAAAAGAGGCACGCTTGAGTGTGGCCAGGCCCAGGTCCCCAATCTTGACAGAGCCCGTAGGGCCAGTGATAAAGACGTTGTCACACTTGAGATCTCGGTGCAGGATAGGGGGTACCCGGGAGTGTAGGAAATGAAGCCCCCGCAGGATTTGGCGGCTCCAGCGCTGAAGGACTCGGGGCTTCATCTCACGGAACCGCCTCAGGTATCTGCGGAGGGCGGGTAGCCCGAGTTGTGATGGGGGAGGGAGCCCTCCCTGGGAAGTTCCCCAGCCCTGCCCGCACCACTGCCTGCATCTTCTGCCAGCATTCTCCTAGCCTAGGTCTGCACAGGGATCCAGGGAGAAACTGAGCCAGGAGGTGTGCTAAGTAGACATGAGGTTATAGGGCTGAGGCCAAGGTGCTGTGGAAGCACCGGAAGGGATGACTAACTGTTGCTGCCCGGGGGAGGGCTTCACAGAAGGAAATAACTGTGTTGCATCTGAAGGATGAGTAGGAGTTCAAGGGTGAAAAGGGGAAGGGATGGAGACTTTCCAGGCAGAGGGGACACTGTGCTCAAAGGCACTGAGACAGCAAGCCACAGAGCAGGGTGGGAGGAGGTGCTGGGGATTTGGTTTGTCTGGCATTTAGGCTGAAGATGGGGCTGGATCCTAAGGACTGTGAGCAGGTTATGAATTGTGGACTTTATCCTGAGAGCTGTGGGAGGCCTTGAAGGGTTTTTAAGAATGGGAGTGATAAGGTCAGATTTGCAATGGAGAGATAACCCCAGACTGCAGGAAGATAGGAGAGCTTGGTGAAGAGAGGGGCAGAGTGGACAGGAGGGGCAGAGTGGAGAGAAGAGGGGCAGAGTGGGGGAAGGCCCTTTGAGGGGACTGCAGGTCTCCAGACCAGTGAGGTAAGTGGCAGTGAGGTGGGAGTGTAGATGGGGCAGTGAAAGCCAAGTGGGGAGACAGGAGGGAAACCTTGAAGACAGACTGATGGGGGAAGGGGATGCACAGGGTGGTCAGAGAGGAGGTATCTGTGGAGGCACCCACGTTTTGGCTGTAGTGCTGAGTGGACCTTGCCTTTCACCACAGCAGAAACAAAGGAGGGCTGGGTGAGAGACAGTGAGCCTGGTGCTGGACCTGGATGTAGAGTCTGAAGATCCTGGGAGAAGTTCCAGAAGCAGTGGGACCACCCCCACCAGCCCTCCCACCAACCACTACCACCAGGCCACAGAGCTCACGTCTTTAGCGTGCCGGACGTCATGAGTTCAGTGACCAGCACGATGCAAACCTGGCCCCTCATCACTGACTTCCATGAGTCATAGAAGCGGACGATGTTGGGGTGCTGTAGCCCCTTGAGCATCTCCACCTCCTCAGAGAATCGCTGCCGCTCTGCTCGAGACAGTTTCCGAGTCTGTGGGGTAGGGGATGGGGGTCAAGGTCAAATCTGGCCCGGGACCCCCACGGAGAAGGGGTGGGATGGGACACAGGGGCGGGGCTGGGGAGGAAGGGGAAGGGTTGAAGCTGTGGAATGGGGCTGGGTCGGTGGGATCCGTGGGAAGTGGAATTGCTGGCCTAACCGGCTGCAGACCCCGAATTCCAGGTCCACCCCCTCAAGCTGCTCCGAGGACACGCCCATCCTGGGCCTGGGGCCGCCCCCTGGACCCCCTGCTGGACACAAGCGACTTTATGCAGCCCGGTCCAGGAACCCTGAGCTCAATAGCGCCTTTGTGGCTGCCCGGGCGGGCCATGGGGCGGGAGGGGGTGCCCAGGGGCTGGCAGCAGGCGGGCAGCAGGCAGGCAGACGGGCAAGCAGGGAATTGGGGCCAGCAAGGGGGTTAGCTTCAGAAATTGCGAACTGCTAGAACCAGACAGGATGTTGGAGGGCTGCAGAAGGAGTACAGTTAAAGAAAGTAAGGATCAAGGACCGGGTTCCAGGAGACAGCTCCCTACCCCATGGCTGTCCCGCCCCCGTCTCATCTCCCTCCTTCACCCCCACCCCACCCGTTTGGCCGCCTCTACTAGCCTGGCCTAGAGCCTGGGGCGCGGCACTGGCAGGAGCAAGGGGCAAACCCAGTGCCAGGGCTTCGGGGAGGACCCTTCCCCCAGGCTCTGTTCCCCAGTCTGAATCTGAAGCTGCTGGCCCAAACTCAAAGCCCACGGGGCTCAGCGCCTTTGGGTCTGGAAAGGAGAGCCCAGGTAGGCAATGGGATGAGGAACCAGACTGGATTGGGGCCAGAGCTGGAGCTCCTTGTCTCTCCCGACCCCAACTGTCAAGTCCAGAAGGGGCCTGGGAGGGCCCCATTCTGCCACAACAGCTGAAATCTTCTGCAAGTGGAGAGGACCCTGCCCCACCTTCTGGCATCCATCATCCCAACTTCCTATAAAGATGCAGGGAGAGGGAACAGGAGGACCAGGATCACGCTGAGGGTCCCAGGACTTAGGGGAAGGGAGGGACCACTTCAGGAAAGTAGCGAGGCCAGCCACCTTCTCATACCTCAACTGGCTCTCTACCCAATTTCCCATCCTACTTCCCACCTCTCAGGGTTGAGTATGGGGACTTTAAAGTGAAAATGTCCAAACCCACAGGGGAGCCACTTACACCACCTGCCTCAGTTTCTCTCTCTGCAGCCCAGAATCAGCCAGATCCATGGATCATCAGAGCAAGTGAGAGTAGGGGTGTCTGGTCATTTGACTGGAAAAATACATCCCTCCCTTGTTGCTGTCCCCTGGGTCTCCCAACCCAAAACCTCCAAAGGGTCCCATCCCGAGGTGCCACCTAGCCGCACCTGCAGCTCACACCAGGCCACCTCCACCGTGGTGTCGGTGTCTAGCCCTCGATACACCGTCTTGAACGAGCCACGTCCAATCTCAATGTCAAACTTGAGGTATCGGCCGTCCGGGGACGTTGCCACAGCCTGGGTCTCTGTGTCCTCCTTTTCCTCTTGCTCCCGCCGCCGCTCCTGGGCCCCAGTTTCGGGGACCCTTGGCGGTTCCCGGGACCCCGGGCTCCCAGTGGAGCACGTGAGCTCCGGACGCACAGAGTCTGCAGCCTTCACCAGGGCTCCCCCAGTCCACGTGCCCTCGGGGGGCTCTTCGGAGCTAGGCGGTGGGTTCCTTGCAGGGTCAGGACCAGCAGAGTCCGGAGAATTGGGAGGCTCCGGAACGGGTGAGGTTGCCTGGGACCAAGAGCTCAGTAGCCCCAAGTCGACTGAGCTTCGGCGGCTGAGACGGGAAGAACGCGGCCGGGGCTCAGCTTTCCCGGAGAAGCGACGCGCTCGGCGAGGAAGGGGCCCGAGGCGGGGCGGCCCCGTGGCAGCGAGAGGGGGCGGGGGCCGCAGGGCCAGGTCGGCCTCCGCCTGGGACATGGGGACCGCGGTCTCTGGGGCCGGGGGTGCCAGCATGAAGAAGGGCTGGGCGCCGCAGGGCGGTAAGCCGGGCGGCTGGAGAAGAGGCGGCCGTTCAGGCGGACTGGCTGGGTGCGCTGCGCTCGCGCTGAGCTACTGGGGCCCTAGCCCCCGGCTCGCCCGCACCGGAGCCCCACCCCCGGCCCCGCCCCTACCCCCCAGGGCCGCCCCCTCCGAGCTGCCAGCGGTGTGGATTCTGGTGCACAGCCCTTCACCCCAGCCTTCGCCCCGCCCCCCCTCCGATATCCCTCCCCCCCCCCAACCCGACCCCTCCCCGCCCCGCGCACCCGCCTTCAGGCTCATTCCTGAGAGCTGGGTGCGAGGCCGTGGGGTGTCCTCCCGCACTCAGAGTGCGCAAACCTGTTTGGGGCGGGGAGGAGGGGGCATGACGCTGGATAGGGAGAGGAAACGTGACCTCAACTCCCAGGCCCTAGAAAGGGGGGGGGGGGGTGGCTACCACAGGCCTGCACGCCCCAGATAAGGTAGCGCCACCCCTCCTAGTCGTCCAGAGTAGCACTAGGCTGACAATACAGAGGTCAATGGAAAGGTCTGGTTTTCTCCGATGCCACCATCCCTCCGGGCTGCACAGGGATGGGTGTGTGCACCCCAGGACAAGCCCCACCTCCAAACCAAGGACCCGGTCACCCATCCCTTCCACCTCCCTACCTTGACCGCAGCTTGGCCCTGATTAGAGTGGCTGTTTTTGCTATGTGGGCTCTCCTTCCTCCCCCTTCTGTTTGCCAAAGTTTCCAATAAACCAAAGTCCATGTCCGGTTCACTCCCCCTCAGGTCTCCTTGGCCTCAACTACCTCACCCAGACCAGATGGACATAGGGAGGGGCTTCAGGGGAGTTCAGGACTTTCATGGGGGAGGTGAGGAAAGGAAGCCATTAAGTTACTCCAGTTCAGACACAGAAAGCAGTCTGTCCCTAAGCTGTGTTCCATCAGCACTCCCCCACACAGCCCACCCCGCAGATGTAAAACCACAGGCTCACTGGAGCCCGCCAGCACTGTAAGATCTTTTCATTTACAAAGGCCATAGGCCTTCTCTCCCCTCTTCTAAGTTGGGATTTGCTCAGGGGTTGACACTTCACAGCCCTCCCCATGCCCATTCAGTAGTAACATCAGAAGCAGGCAGTGTGGTTGAGCTTTTTAATATCATAAATCACTGTCCGGCCCCGCCTCTCACTACCAGATCGCTTCTTGGGCCTCCTATCTTCATATTGCCTGGAAGGCTGCCTGCAGCCAGGGCTTCCACGATCCCCTAGGAAGGATCCAGCACCAGCCTGAGAGGGGAGGCAACAGCAGCTACAGGGGTGGGAGTGGGGAAAGACAGCTTGTATAGGCATGAGTGTGTGTGTGTGTGTGTGTACATACGTGAACACATGTAAAGTGTTGGGTTTACAGACCCCGGCTCACGGACAATCTAGGACAGAAGAGGTGGGCAAGAAGAAGCACATCTCTTCTCTGCCTCAGCCTCACCCTATCCCAGGGACAGACACATGGGGTAAGTGGACTGAAGCCCTTTGAGTCTGGTGGAGGCACAGATCCAGTCTGTGGGAACACTGGGTCTGTCTCCTTTTGAAAGCCCTGGAAGGGTAGGAGGTAAGGCGTGAAGGGAGACAGGTCTTGCTAGAAGAACTTGACGCCTCGGCCATCGCTGATAGTGATGATCTCTGCTTTGTGCTCCTGCTGAAGGGCCTGCAGAGCCCGCAGTAAGGTTGCCTCATCCAGCCCGTGGAACTCTGGACAGGGAGATAGGGGCAGTCAGGGACACTCAGCTCCTTAGAACAGGGAGATAGGGGCAGTCAGGGATACTCAGCTCCTTGGGGCTCAAGGCCTCTGAGGAGAGTAGTCTAGCTGGAAGATGAGACTTTACAAGACCAGGATATACGTATGCCATCCAAACTGCTGCAGCTGCCACCCATCCTTCCTGGGTACACCTTAAGAGTAAGGGGTGGAATGCCCAAGCCCGGTATCTCCAGTATCTCTGTTAGAGCGTCATCTTGATATGCCAAGGTTGCGGTTTCGATCTCCAGTCAGGGTACATACAAGAAGCAATTAATGAATGCATAACTAAGTGGAGCAACAAATCAATGTTTCTCTCTCTTAAATCTGTATTTTTTTAATTTAAAAAAAGTAAGGGGTGGAAGAAAGCTTTAGTCAGCATAAAATGAGTATTTATGCTAATTTTCCCACTCTTGATTCTTCTATCAGATTCAACCCCCACGTACACCCCAAATATGTCTGATGCGCAAGAGTGACACCATTTGCTTGCAAGCCAGAGGGGCCTTGACAATCAAGCCTAGGGAGGTCAAGACAGACCCTGTCACTGACTGACCCTAGTTGCTTGCACATCTGTACCCATCATGAGGACCTGTCCTAACACAAAGAAGTATAGCCATACACCTGGCCAGGAGACTGTTAAGGTCCAGCACAGACATATACCGTTTCCTAGATAAAAAGAACAAGACTGGTAGCCAAGGGCCAGCTGAGTGTCTGGAGATATGGCATTATACTTCAGGGAGATGTGAGAGGCAGGAGGCAAGCCCTAACAGGCTTGCACACATCATCCCCTGCGGGGGCCCAGCTCTTAAGTCAGAAAACTTGCTTTCTGAGGAAGCCTCCAGCTTTGCCCAGCCTGAGCGGTGGGCTGGGCAAGGCTGCAGCACTGAAGTCATAGGTGATGGTGGGAGTAGCAAGCAGAGGCCTGCAGAGCAAGGGGAAAGAGCCAAGAGCTATAAACTCTGTTGGGGCAGTCAGGACCTGGCAGAAAGGGGAAGCATCCCCTTTCCCCCAGCTAAGATGGGAGCTTTTGGTGATCCTGGGGATCAGAATAGGAAGGCAGAAATAAAAGAGCTATGTAAAAATCAAACACTATGCAAATCATTGCCTGGCTGGAAAACAAAGTATTTAAAAGGGCTGAGGGTGTTGGGCCAAATCCCTTCAGCTAATGCCCACAAAGCTTGAGTCCTCTATAAAAATAAAGGGTGAAAGAAAGCCTGAGTCAGCAAGGAATGAGATTTCAAGCTTAATCTCCTGCCCTGGTTCCTCATTTGGTGTCTACACCCTTAATTCTTAACTTTTCATGGGTCACAGATGCTCTTGAAAATCTGATAATATGGACTCTATTCCTAGAAAAATACACATACCCCTCACAAACAAAATTTGGGTTTTTTTGTATGTGAATTCAGGTGGTTTATGAAAATAATGGACATGGGTTAAGTAGTATTTGGAATTCAGTAACAGAGAAGTGGGAAGTCTGAATGTCAAACAAGGACTGGAGAGAGGATTCAGATGGCAAAACTAGGGGAAGAGAAAGGCATTACCCTCATCCTCAGTGTCTTCCCCATTGGTCAGTTCATACAGGGTGAACACGGAGTTGTTCTGACCACTCCTGGAAACCTATGGATACAGAAAATGGGGATTGAATAAGGACCAGGAATCTCTTGGGAGAAGGTAAACTGGCAGCTCCACCTCTCTGACCCAGGAATGGTACCCAGTCTCAAACCAGGGTTGTCACCTCTGCAGAGAAGTGGCTAAAACCCACAAACCATACAGGTGCTATATTTATATGTGTACACACACATTTGGAACCACTAAACCACAGGTCTTCACGTGTCTGAGGATTGACCTCTCATTCTGGTTGTTTTCCTGTTCAGGAATGGGTGGTATGTATTTGTTATATTTGGGTTGTTGATGCTTCTTACCCTCCTTTCTCCCTTGGGAATGTTTAGAGCTGCTGGTGGCTAGGAATTTTGGAGACAGAGTCTGTCCCCACACCCACATTGGTTCAGAATATCGAATTCATATTGTGGACAGCCCCATAAGGGTGCAGTGGGGGAGGGGCCCCATGTGTTTTTTCCCCCCTTCCTTTCCCCATTTATCTTCTGTGGCCAGAGGCTCCAGCCAACAATAGTACTCGTGGTTCCCAGTACTGCATTCTCCAAACATGGCCTCATGTAGCCTCTGCTATCCAACAGGCAAAGAAAGGGAACTTCTGTGCAGCCATGGAAATTGAGTCACTGAAAGAATCTTGCCTGGAAGACCTAGACTTCCTCTTTCTGCCCCCTTCCACTTTGCCCAGTCTGGATCTGGGAACACCAGGTATCTGCTGAGCACAGACACAAAGCTCCTTTGCCATGTATTTGTCATTGCAGCAGAATAGTCTCACCCACTGATAGATGAGTTTCCCCCATTCTTCTGGCCTCCGCCACATGATCAGGAAACTAGACTTGTTCTTATCCAACCACTCCAGGTTCCCTGGAAAACAGATACTTATGAAAGCATTAGCTCTAAGAAGGGACAGTGGCAAAACCAAGGTAGAACAGAGTAGAAGAGACTCAGCTTTGAGAAAGAGAAATTCAAAATTTGTTTTACTATTGCTGTCTGCAAGGCACTCGTTCTCCTTCTATGTCTCTTTAGGTCTTAGGGCACAGAGGAAGAGATTTTCATTTATATACCAATGGGGGAAGGGACCTAGGGAATCGGGCTGTCTACTGTACCGAGAACTCTGGGCTGCAAGCAAGGGGAGAGAAAAAAGCTATTAAAAGTCTTGTGTTTATCTGTCCTCAGGAAAAGCCAACTAGGAGGAAAAATAAGAAATTTGGGGGATTGAACCCACCTTTCTTCCTCAGTTCCTCTAATACAACCTGGATTGATTCCACGGGGAGCTTCCCTGGTTTAAGGTTAAGGGATTGGCATTAATGGAATAAACTGGGTGAGATAAAAATTCGCAGAGCCAGTCACATGCTGAGAACCACCTGCCCCCTACCTCTCCCTCCCACATACTTATATGTGCAGTTCCACAATGGGATATAAATGGGCATTTCTTAGACACTGGGGGGAAGAAGATAAAGACAAACGATTCCAATTTAAAGGAAGAGCTTTACAAAATGAAATGTACTGTTTCCTCATCCTCTGTCCGCTCTCCTTCCTGCACAGATAGTTTAGGCATGAATCAGGCAGCAAAAACAAATGACACCTACTTCCTGGGAGAATAAGAGTAGGTAGAGAAAATTACTAAAGGTGTTACCTGAATTTGAGCCTCATAATGACCAGGACAGGAAATTCAGAGTCAAAGGGGCTCAGGTTGAAAAGCCTGGGACTTGGCTTCAGGGCAGAGGTTCTAAGACCTGAATGACAGCTGGGTACCCATCGCTGCCTGGGACAAGAGGGTTTGCTGCTGCATTTGGATTTGGGCTTAAAATGGATGCCAGCTCCATATACTTGCTCTTTCCCAAGGCCATTTGGATAGGAACCTGACTACTGTGGGTGAAGGGTGTGTGTGCGAAGTCTGGGCACGTGGGAAAGCGTGGAAGTGCAGGTGTGGGGGCTGTGGACGAGTCTGAGGGAGGATACGCTGTAGCTTCACGTTGTTGAAGAGCGGGCTCTCCTGAGCTTCCATCACCGTCATGCTGGCCTGTTTGTGCAGGCGGCAGAAGGACAGGACCAGCGAGCACCAAGCGGCCAGCTGCTTCTGCCGAGTGTCCACGTTCGGCTGTAACCTGCCGGGTGAAGGGGGTGGGGTGCAGAATTACAGGGAGTGAGAGGGAGCGAGGCAGCCCTTGCCGGAGGCGCGTTTGGGAGAGAAAATGAGAGGCTGAGAGTGGTGGCGACCGAGTCCTTTCTCCCCCTCCCCATGTGAAGGATCGGGGCTCAGCCCGGGGTCAGGGGAGGGAAGGGAGGCACAGCGGGGCTTCTCGGGGTCTGAGCCTCACGTAAAGAAGGGCGGGAAGCGATACTGCCACGGCCACTCGAAACTCATCGCCATCGTAGTAGCCCAGGAAACCCGGAACCTCCCGGCAAAGGACTTCCGGTCTCCGCTTCCGCACGTCCTGGCAGAAAGCACAGCAGAAAGGTTCCGGCCCCTTCTTGGGAGAGAACAGTCTAGGAAGGGTTCTTGCTCTTCTGCCAGTCCCTTGCCATTATCCTAAAAATCCTTACTTAGACTCTGTGTCTTCCCCATCGGTCAGTTCATACAGGGTGAACACGGACCTTCAGAGCAAAAGGTCCCTGAGAAGTCTGACTCAACCCCAGAGAAGGGCAGTGACTTCCTCACAGCAGCATAGTTTGTTCACAGAACTGCAAGTAGAACCCCAGGTCTCCAGACCTCAGCCTAGGATTGTGTCCACTATTGCTGGGCTTCTTTCAATAATAACATTTGTGTCAAATGCCTTTTAAATTAAACGTCTCACATTTCCCAATCTCTTCAATTCCTATGTTCTTTGACTCTACCATTCTTCAGTCTCCTGCAGCACCCGTGGGAATACGTTTGTAGCGTTTATAGCTGGAAACGGCACTGCTTCCATGATTCAGAGCTGCCATCCTTGACCACAGCCATCCATCTCTGATCTCTCTCCCGTTCTCACCTTCCTAGTCTTAAGTCCCAGACCCCTTTTGGTCGTGACTCCTTACCTAGACTAGTCTACTCAATTCTGTCCCCTTGTTTACCTACCTGCTGGTCAGTTTCCAAACCAGATTGTTGGTCCCTGCCCACCCACACCCCCTTTTTGTGTCACTCCTTGCCAGGGCAGTATTATTAGAAAAAAAAAATCACCAGAATATGCTAACTGAGACCCAGATTCCGTGATAACCTCACAACTGGACTCTCAGTGCAGCCCAGTGGCCCTTTGTATTTTTTTAATTGATTTTAGAGGGAGGGAGAGAGAGAGAGAGAGAGAGAGAGAGAGAGAGAGAGAGAGAGAAACACTGATTTGAGAGAGAAATATCGATCAGTATACACCCTAACCAGGGATTGAACCTGCAACCTGGGTGTGTGCCCTGACCAGGAACCTAACCCACCACCTTTTGGTGTACAGAATAATGCTCTAACCAACTGAGCCACGCTGGTCAGGGTTGTCTTTTTTTTTAAATAAGAGTTTATTTGAACCAAACTGACAACATATGCTGGGGAACAAGCTCTCAAATGCTCCCAACCCTTTGTCTTTTAATAACTCCCTGTCACATCGCTCAAAGTAACTCTGCAACGTTGTCCACACTCATCAAGCCATGTCACCTGTCCCCATTTCCCTCCTCTTGTAGAATGCCCTTCCTTTCTATTTTATGAGATTGCAGCCATGAATGTGAACTCATTAATCTTTCCCTCTCCATCTGTCAGCACACTTGATTCGTCTTTCAAAAAGTCTTCCCTTGCCCTAGCTGGTTTGGCTCAGTGGATGGAGCGCCGGCCTGCCGACTGAAGGGTCCTGGATTCAGTTCCGGTCAAGGGCACATGCCTGGGTTGTGGGCTCAATCCCCAGAAGGCGGCATGCAGGAGGCAGCCAATCAATGATTCTCTCTCATCATTGATGTGTTTTTTTTTCTCTCTCTCTTTCTGCTTTCCTTTCTGAAATCATTGAAAATATATTTTTTAAAAAGTCTTCCCTTTTACTCCTCCCTTTTGGACTCAAAGGAAGAAGTGCTGCTCTTCCTTACAAGGCCAATCCTTTGGCGTATCTTCTTGCTCTCCTTTCCAACTTCCTGCAGGACTTCTCTATGCATCATCCTCCCTCGTGTCCTTTCCCCTGCATCCTCTACTAGTCTACAAATATGCTGAAGTCATCCCTATTTGAAAATATGTTGTGTCCTAATCTGAAAGAATATATGCACCCTTATGTTCATTACAGTGTTATTTACAATAGCCAATATCTAGAAACAGCCCAAGTGCCCTCACAGTTTAATTCCCGGTCAGGGCATATGTCCAAGTTTCAGGCTCAATCCCTATTAAGGGGCGTGTGGGAGGCAGCCAGTCAATGATTCTCTCTCATCATTGGTATTTCTATCTCTATCTCTCCCTTCCTCTCTAAAATCAATAAAAATAATTTTTTTTAAAAAAATGTAGTGTCCTTGACTTTGCCACTCTCTCAATTTCTTGTCTGATCTCTAACATCTCCCCCACCCAAATCCATTCTTTATTGTGCACAATACCTGGTTCACAGAAGTACCCAACAAATATTTGTTGAATGAACGAATGAACTTTGCAATTAATAATGTTTTTTCAAAGGGCACCATCTCCTTTGCTTCCAGGGCAATGCTTTATCCTTGGTCTGCTTACTGTCTCTCTGATCTTTCCCTTTGTCTCCTTTTTCCCCTCATTCTTTAATTATGGGTGTTTCCTAAGAACCTAACTTCAGTCTTCTTTTCAATATACCTTCTCTTAAAACTCTCATCCCTCTCATGGCTTTATATGACATTTCTGTGCAGAATTCTCCTAAACCTGTGTTTCCAGCTCCACCCTCTTTCTACCACCACCATCACCACTCCCATTTCTAACTCACTGTGGGATATTACAGCTTGTTCCATTGTTACCTCATGTTGCATATCCTTTTCCTCAGGCTACCTCCTCCTGCTAATGGCCCTTTTCTATTCTTGCTTCCATCATTGCCCAAATAACTCAGGTTCAAAGCCTGAGTCAGCTCTAGTCTCTGTCTGTCACCTACTTCATATCCAAATCCTGTTGATTCCCTCCCCTGTTTTTAATCATCTCTCCTACTTTTTAATTATTTTTCATTTCCCCATTCACCACACTTTTGGTCCATGTCCAATTTTTCTCAAGCCTGAATTATTACAATAGTTTCCTAATTCATCTCCCTTTCTACTCTCTCCTCTAGGGGAATGCACTCCACCTATCGTTAATTCATGTAGCAACTCTACAATCACCCTCCTGTGATCTTAACTCCTGTGACCACACCTCTGTTAGATGTGACCCTTCCTTCTTTTGCACTCATACAAACATTTGGCTTGTATTCTTTGCATGACTCTCATCACACACTCCATTGTTTTTGTTTATTTGCACATGTCCACTCCCCTACTAGATAAAAGCCATTGATGGCAGAAACCAAGTCTTAGCTAACTTCCTTTTTCCTTTTTTTTTTTTTTTAAATATATTGTATTGATTTTTTACAGAGAAGAAGGGAGAGGGATAGAGAATTAGAAACACCGATGAGAGAGAAACATCGATCAGCTAGCTGCCTCCTGCACACCCCCCACTGGGGATATGCCCGCAACCAAGGTACATGCCCTTGACTGGAATCAAACCTGGGACCCCTCAGTCCGCAGGCCAATGTTGTATCTACTGAGCCAAATCGGTTAGGGCAGCTAACTTCCTTTTTCAACACAATATACCATACAGTGTCTTACACCAGCAGGCCTTTGATGTATGTTAGCAAAATGCATGAAGGCAAATATGGGCCAAGAAAAGCATAGATATATCCTTGGAGAAGATACATTCATGGAAACAGCAAAGATTTATCTCAGGTGAAAACTCAAAATGTCCAAGGGAACAGGTGTGTCTCTAGAGAGACAAATACGACCTGAGAGGAGAACTGTGTCTCAGAGAATGAAGAGATACATTCCAGAAAGCATACAAGTATGTATCTATGGAATAGACAGGCATGTCTAGAAAACAAAGATGTATATTCTCAGGGAGGTAGATATTTCAACAAGGAGTGAAGGAAGTTCCTGAAGAGGCTTTAGGTGCCACAAGGAATAAACAGGTGTCTTTATGGAGCGCAAAGTTGTTCTTTAGGTGAGATGACCTGGCACATTTGTTCCAAGGAAAATTGGAGGTGAAGGTTCCCTGTTGAGAACTGAGCCTCAATGTCCAGGGGACCTACAAGAGTGTCCCTATGCCAAAATGGTGAGTCAGAGACTAAATATGTCCCCAGAAAGTGGTGTGGATAAAAAGGGATGCTGTAATAAATCATAAATTCCTAACAGGGCAGGTCATGGTGGGTAGTCACACCCTAGGCATATAAATTTCTGGCTTTAAGCAAGCCAGGCCCATTGTCTTTGTGCATCCAGGTTAGCACACCTTTGAAAATGCCTCCTTCCAAACCCCTCCTTCTAAGATGTAATCACTCTCACCTTGCTTTCTCCCACCTTCACATAATCTTCCTTAAATCCCCTCCTTAATTTAAAATGCATGAAAGAAACTGCAACACTGTTATTCTTCAGAGCATTTGAGAGCTTGCTGCTGGTATATGCCGTCAGTTTTGGCTCAAATAAACTTGATTAAACTTTATTTTATATATATTTTTTTATTTTATCTTTTTTTTTCAAATATATTTCTATTGATTTCAGAGAGGACGAGAGAGGGAGAGAAAGAAACATCAATGATGTGAGAGAATCATCCATCATCATCGGCTGCCTCCCGCACGCCCCCACCGGGGATTGAGCCCGCAACTCGGGCATGTGCCCTTGACTGGAATAGAACCCAGGACCCTTCAGTCCGCAGACTGACGCTCTATCCACTGAGCCAAACCAGCCAGGGCTAACCTTTATTTTTATTGTTCACACTATTACAGATGTCCCCCATTTCTCCCCTCTTGCCCACCTCCACCCAGCCCCACCACCCCTCAAAGAAACTCTTAAAAATTCTCCACAGGTTTGGACATTTCTTATGTCGACAATGGGAAAGTGTCTTAAGGGAGCCCAAGTATGAGTCAGAAGCCGATAGAACTAGTCTTTGCTATGGAGATGACAGGTCTCTGACCTCAGGGTCCAATCTTCTGTTTTGAGCGTCTTCCACCACACATCCATCTTCTGCTTTTTGTTTTAGTGGACACCAGGGGGCAGTGTACAGCCAGGCTGTAGGCCACACCCCCGGGGTCCAGGACAATGTAGGATGAGGGCCAGGGACCTGGAGGGGGGAGTCCTGTGGTGAACGTAGCAGAGGGATCCCCCACTGCCTTTACCCTCAATCCTGACTGAGGTCCTTAGGGGTGGACTCCAGTTAGTCAGATCAGAGTTCCTATTGGAAGTCTCTAGAAGTGAACTGAAACATGAAAGCAGAAAATTCAGAACTCCTGGGTGGCCCCCCTTCCTTCTTGTAGGAGTCACAGCCCAGAGTCCTCTCTCGTCCCTCCCCCTACACCTCCCCAGCTGCTGTCCAGACCGGAAGGGAGTCTTTTCCTGCACATTTCCTGGAGCTGGGTTTGGATAAGGGCAGGAAAGGCCCCCACCTTGGGAAGGAGGAATGTAGGAGTGTAGCCTTCAGGTGGTGGTGGGGAGGGGGGTGCCAGCAGAGGACTGTGGGGGCAGGTAAATAAACAAAACAGTGGGGCTATCAGATTCTTGCAGCTCTGTTGCCCAGAGCTGGGGGCCTGTGGAAATGACAGGTTCTGGGAAGGACACAGGCCCCACTGGGATAGGAAGGAGGACTGTGTATAAAAGAGACCTTTTGTTTTGAAAATTACAGAACTTGTGCCATGACCCCACCCAGCTCCATTCCACCAATCTCAGGCTCTGTGTGCAGTGAGGGGAGAGAAGGGGGCAGGGAGACAGGGAGGGAGACCTGGCGGTGGCAGGGAAGGGAGGGGTGGCTGCTGAGAAACTCATGCCACCTTAGGTCCGGGCTTCGCTGTCTTTACTCTTCCACACCACAAGGGTGACGAGGAACGGGATGAGGCAGATGGGGGCTATGATCATGGCCAGGAGCACATCCTCTGGGGGATCTGAGAAGGTGGTCTGCTCCAGGGTGCAGTTGGCAAAGTGGGTCTGGTGAGTCTTAAAGATGATCTGTTCCGCCCAGGGGTTGGGGAAGCCCAGGTCAAAGTGTTCTGCTTCCTGTTCCAAGCAGTCCTGCAGGTTGCTGTAAGGCCTGTGGGCAGGAGAGGACCAGAGTGAGGGAGGGATTGGGCCCACAGAGAGGAGTGCCCCGCGTTTTCTTAAGGCCCACCTACAAGGAGCAGGCCGCACCCCTGGCCCAAACCACCCTCCAGCAGGGCCCCTACCTGCTAATGATGGCCCAGTCGCACCAGTCTTCTTTGATATTGTCCATAACAAACTGATAGAGGTCCCAGCAAAGTGAAATGCTCTCATCATACATCGCCATTTTCTCTGTGGGCACTAAGACTGCACATTGACCACACCCCGCCCTTCCCTCCAAGCCCTCTGGTCCAGGTACTTCCATTCAAGAGTCACTGTCCCTGTCTTTAAACATAGGAACTGCTGGGGCAGCCTCAGAAAGTGTCCCAAACAAGACACTTCTGGCTGAGGGAAAATGTTAGTGCCTTCTATGTGCACAGCCCTTCCCAGACGGGCAAGAGTTTCCACATACCCTTTTCCTGGGGTCTGCTAACCCCCCTGTGAGGTGGCCAGCTTGGGGCCTGCCTTGTGGGCCAGGAGCCCTCCCCACTGACTTGCCTCTCCTCTTGCCCCAGGGCACCTTCCACAGCTGCTGGCCACTCACCTTCTGACTCCAAGCTGCCTGAGGTGGTAAGAAGCTGAGCCGCTGACGCCTGGGGCTTCAGGGTGGCTGAAGGCAGAAATGGGAGAGGAGGTGGAATCGTTGGATCTGGGCAGTGGAGCGTGGGGGGCGGGTGTGAGTTGGAGGCTAAGACCCTGGGAAGTCAGAGCTCATCTCAGAAGAGAAGGAGGCATGATGCACCCACGGGTGCCTCCGTGCCCAGAAGAGAGGGGCTAGGACCAGCTCCTTCCCGCCAGCATTCAGATCCCAAACGCCTTCCCTTCTCACCACCCCAGACCTTCCACGATCTCTCCGCCGGGCCCCCGCCCCACTTTTCCCCAAGGGGGAAGCAGCTTGCACGGCGCCCTTACCGAGGTGGGGCGAGGGACAACCCGAAGTACAGCGCTGTCCGCACCCACAGCCTCGGGCCCGTTCTGGTCTCGGCCGTCCAGCCCCCCTCCCCTCTCGGGCCTCCCGCGCTTGCACCCCCGCCCCGGCGCTGCGCTCACCACCCAGCAGGAGGAGGAGGCTGAAGGCTGTGGGTCGCCCCGCGCGGGTCGCCGGGGTCCGCGGGCCGCCGGCAGCACTCTCTGTCCGGAGCGAGGCCATCGCGCGGCGAGCAGGCGAGGAGGGGCGGCGGCGCTGCGCCGGGCCCGGGCGGGGGCGCCTATATCCCCGGCCCCAGTCGCAGGAAGCCGCGCCGCTTCCTCGCAGGGGCAGGGACAGCGGCGGCCACGTGGGGGGCGGGGGCGACGCCAGGGCCGGCGGGCTGGAGGGGGAGTCGCAGCCTCACCCGGCCCTGGCGCCTGCCGCTCCCCTAGCCTCGCCGGCGGTGGCCCACCCTTTCTTCCAGCGCACCCTGCGGGGCTGGACAGCTCCCCTCGTAACCCCAGAACCGGGGTCCAGTTCCTGCTCTCGGCCGCGGGGCGCCCAGGACTTGCCAGGGTCTCCCAGCATCCGCTCCGGGACTCTGGTTGTCCCATCTCTTTCGAGGGGAGGTGGGCAGGGGTCGAGGCGGGGTGGGGAGCGAGCTGCCCTCCGGGACTTGGAGAAGAGGGAGGGGTCCGGGAACTCGGCTAAGGCTGGCGGTTTAGGGTTGTCCTGGGCCGCGGGGGAAGGCGCGCCTGGAGCTGGACTCTGTTTCCAGTTCCCCTTGGAATCCCCATTGATGTCAGTCCGCCTGCCAAAACCGGGGAGAAGAAAGCCGGTCCTCCAGAGTCGGCAGAAGGCTGGACTAGAGATAGAGGGGAAAACCAGAGTCGCAGTACCCTCTCTTCGAGGGACCTCCTGGGGCCTAGACCCACAAACAGGACTGGGGAGAGGGGCAAGAGTAAGATGACTGTGCTGCCAGACACAAGGGGGCCACAACTCTTCAGGACCCAGGTTGTGAGAAGGGAGGGGTTTAGAACCTACAATGTGTGGCTGCATTGGTGAGATGGGTACCTGGAGGGGAAAGAGCCCCGAACTTGGCGTTCAGAAGCCCTGAGCCCCGTTTCTATGGCTCCACTCCCCTGGAATGATTTGTTACCTTCACAGATTCCTAGTGTCCCGCCGGGTGAAATTACCCTCTTCACTACGCTGTAGTGAGCATGACATCTGTGAAAGGGCATTGCGTGCACTCAAGTAGATACTCGTTTCCTTTCCCAAGGACTTGCCTAAGGTCACACTGCTGGCAAGTAGCATGGCCCCCAGGGGCCCTGATTTCTGCCACACCACAGCTGTCTCTGTGTCCTGAGCCAGAGCTTCATTTGCCTGAAGCAGTAGAGGAGCCCAGGAGCTGACTCGGCTATGATGTTCTACTCCAGACACAGCTGTCAGCACTGAACTTTCCTAAATTACTCCCAGACGCTGACCCTTGGACTCAGCTGCTGCTATTGTCCAAATTTACTCATCCCTGCCTAACACAGATTATCTTTCATGATCTGTCTTTAAAATCTTCATCTCAGGGTCATAGGCTCTTGAATCATGGCCACTGATAACCTGTGGCCCTCCTCCAGGGCTAGGGGTCAAGAGGTTGCTTTAGAAAGACATTCAGAGGGAGAGGGAAGGTGGCCTACTAGGCATAAACCTCAAAGCCCTCCTGCGGAAGGTCGTCCTCTGCAAGGTGCAGAAAAAAAGCCAGGCACCTCAGAGCCACTTCAGGTCAGGGACAAAATCCATTCCTTCCCTCCCACCTGTGATTGCCCTGAAAGAAAGAAAGAAAGAAAGAAAGAAAGAAAGAAAGAAAGAAAGAAAGAAAGAAAGAAAGAAAGGAAGGAAGGAAGGAAAGAAAGAAAAAGAAAACACGGTCAAGAGGGAAATTCTGAGTGATACGATGGAATTAGGGAGCAAGGAGGGGCAGAAAGCAAAACCAGCCATTTCCACTGGGCCGGGGTCAGAAGCACCTGAGCCCACTGTGGTTAGAACTGGAGTTGGGGTCAAGATTAAACTTGTCAAAAGTAAATGTTGGGTTTTAAATAGGGCAGCATGATATAATGGATAAAAACAAACTAACTTTGGTTAGGATTCTGAATGCCTCTGTCTTGCTGTGTAACCTTGGGAAGGCCATTTCATGTCTTTGGAGCTCAACATTTTCAAATACAAAATGACCTTAGAATCCAAAGGGAATACACAGGTGACTTGGCAGAAAGTGTGATTTTTAGCCTAGAGTTGGGGTTAAGCTTGCGTCAGGATTGAAGACCTCCAAAGGAGAACTTGTAGCAGTCATTCCCGAATGTGGAAGTCCAAACCCTTCCGCTTCAGAGTCTGGGAATGTTTTTCTCCTCCTGATTTTCCTCTTCCCACTTTTTCTTACCAGTTAGATGTTTGGATGTTTTCATTGACCCCTGGGAGCATCCTGGTAACTTGGGGTCAGCTATGAGGGTCCTTTGGAGCTGAACGGAGACTGGAGACCTCACCTTCATCTTCCAAGTTGCCATAGGAGATAGTCCCATGTTCTGCAGCAAAGGGACAGAGAGGAGTTTCATCAGGGACAGTTTCTTTCATGGGAAGTCCCACTTTCCATCCCTAGAATCCCTTACCTTTCTTTTCTAAGCCCATTTCTGCTTCAAAATGTATCATTTTTTGCTATAAAAATATACTTTTAATTGCAAGTAATACATAAGTGTACACTTGTTGCAAAATATGTTTTTTCTTTAAAATCATTTAAATAACCTGGCAGTGAGTCAAAATATGAAAAGAAAATTCAAGCTTGGTCCCTTTAAGGGGGGTGCTGCCATGATCGCCTCGCACAAGCATTACCAAAGGCAATGATGACACCAGATTCCAAAGAGCCTGGTGGTTAAGAAGGCTTCAAGGCTCACAGACTGGAGAGCTTGGTTTTGGAAAGTTTCAGAGGGGTAGCAGGAGACAGGAGACACATCAAATACAAGGGACCCTCAAAGGACAGGACTGGGTTTCTGGGTCATCAGCACCTTGAAATGTTTCTTGACATGATTCAGTGTGGAGAGTATTTGTTGCCTGGGGAGAACGGAGCAGGATGGGCTGCGCAGATAGTATGTTGTCCCGTAAGGTCAAACTTCTTTAGGACATAGACCCAGTCTCCCTGTTGTTCAGGTAACACTGGAAAAACAAGATCACACTGAAGCCAGAGTTTCCTATTCTGTCTGCAGCTCAGTCTCTGTTACAAAATGTTTAAACACAGAGAACTTTATAACCCCATTCCTTTCTCACTCACCTCCCATATATTTTGCACTTTAAAAAAAAAAAAGCATAAATAGGACTTAATATTCGTGTTGTTCTGTAATTTTTTTCTTTTTTTGTTAATCCTCACCTGAGGATATTTTTTCCCATTGATTTTTAGAGAGAGTGGAAGGGAGGAGGGGAGTCCCACACACAGAGAGAAACATCAATGTAAGAGAGACACATTCATCAATTGCCTCCCACACGCACCTGACCAGGGATCAAGCCTGCAACCGAAGTGGATGCTCTTGACCAGGAATCAACCCACAACCCTTTGGTCCGAGGGCCGCTCTAACCACTGAGTAAAACTGGCCAGGGCTTCTTCTTTTTTTTTTTTTTTTTCTTTTTTACTTAATAACATGTCTTGGATATCTTTCCACATGTATATGTGCCACTTTTCTCTTACCTGTTGCATAGTATTGTTTTTAGTCTTTTTTTCCCTTTCTTCTTATATCCAGTGGAGTCTGGTCTTTAAGTTCCCTATACACTCCCTTATTGCTCTGTCCCTACCCCACATACATCCCTAGTGGCTGGGAAGAGAGGAATGTGGTTCTCGTCCAAGCGAACTTTGACCTGAGATTTCTGACCTGGGTAAGGATCCTACTGTCATATGTGTTTCCCTTCTTCTTACAGGCTAAGGGCCATCCTGCCTGGAGCAGAGGGAGAGATGACTCTGTCCTTAGAAGAAGTAATACATAAGTGTACACTTGTTGCAAAATATGTTTTTTCTTTAAAATCATTTAAATAACCTGGCAGTGAGTCAAAATATGAAAAGAAAATTCAAGCTTGGGGAATCCTCAGCCTTCCCCTTACACACACACACACACACACACACACAAAAAAAAAAAAAAAAAAACATAAGGGGAAGCAAAAAGCACCGGGGGCCTCCTGCACAATGAAATTATGCGGAGCATCTTGGAATTAGTGTCTCTGGTGCAGAGACATTCACACATGCTGGCCTCTTCTCAGGCTGCCTGCAAAAGAAAAAGAAAAGAGCAGAAAATGTGGGGGAGAGTCAGGACCCAGGAAGCCAGAAGTTTTGGCTGGGTGGTGCTGATCTCTCCAAGCTGGAGAGCGGAGACAAACATCTTGGAGGGCAGGGAGGCAGCAAGAAGAACCTGGAGGGCTGCAGCCAGGAAGCCAGCTAGCTAAGGGGGGGAAAACAAAGGAATAGGGACATAATTACTCCAGCCTCCTCACCTCCAGAGTGATGGCACACTTGGTAGGAGAAGTATAAGCACCACCCAGAGGGAAAAACGGTTATCAGAGAAAACTGTGGTTCTCAGGTTTGTAAAAAGCATAGAAAACGGTCAAGTTATATTCTTCATCAACTGCTGGGAACCTAATAGTAGCTGCTGTTGATCGAACCCAGAACTGCTTGATGCTAAGTTTCATGTCTTAACCATGATTTTATTACTTCCCTCTCATTCAAAATCAGAGTACCGATTCCGTACTGGGTCTTGAAAGGAGGGGAGGAGGACAGAGTTTCTTCTGAGATCCGATTGAGCCCTCCAGAAATAAGATCTTGCACACAACACACTCCCCCTCCTTCCCTGACCCAGGCTGGACCATGACATCACATTGTGGAGGCTGTTTTTCCGAAAAGAACCCAGGCCAGATTTACAAGAACAACATTCAATGTGACTGAAGAGGACCATGGCCAAGTGACCATAGCACACGCCCAGCAGTGCTGAGAACGCTGCTGATCCCTCAGCACAGAGGCTGACGCATGGTTTCTGTCAGGACCAAATGTCAGATGCAGGATTGCTGTTACCCTTCATCATTCCTGAACTCTCCTATGAAACCATACATTTCTATGCCCTCCTAGCACTCCAGGAAGCTTGATGTTGTATAACATGGGGATCCTCTGAGGATGCTGGGCAGTATGCTCAATGTTTCATACAAAATGTTTCATTTAAAACTCACAACTCTGTTAAACAGCAACCCACTTTACAGGTGAGGAAACGGAGGCTCAGAAAAGTTAAGCTTTTTGTCCAAGTCATGCAACTAATATTGATACATAGGTCTTCTTTATTTTTTAAAAATATATTTTATTGATTTTTTTTTTTTTACAGAGAAGAAGGGAGAGGGATAGAGAGTTAGAAACATCAATGAAAGAGAAACATTGATCAGCTGCCTCCTTCACACCTCCTACTGGGGATGTGCCTGCAACCAAGGTACATGCCCTTGACCGGAATCCAACCTGAGACCCTTCAGTCCACAGGCCAATGCTCTATCCACTGAGTCAAACCGGTTAGGGCAATACATAGTCTTCTTGATGCTGAAGCCTGGCACTTTACCTCATCTCCTGATAGAAGCCCACCTCCTAGCCAACTTGCAAGACAGAGCCAAAGAGGAAGAGATGCGGAAGAGTGGCCAGAAGGGCAAGGCTCCTCACGGCATAAAAAGCTTTCTCCATTGTCCTAACTGGTTTGGTTCAGTGGATAGAGTATCGGCCTGTGGACTGAAGGGTCCCAGGTTCTATTCCAGTCAAGGGCATGTACCTTGGTTGTGGGCACATCCCCAGTGGGAGGTGTGCAGGAGGCAGCTGATCAGTGTTTCTCTCTCATCAATGTTTCTAACTCTCTATTCCTCTCTGTAAAAAATCAATAAAATATTTTTTTTTTAAAAAAAGCTTTCTCCACTCAGTACAACTCTTCTGACTGTGCCTGCATCACCTACAGACAATAGATTTTCACGTCCTTTCCCCCAAGACCTTCATGCATTAAATCAGCGATTTTCAGCTGGTCTGGTTCAAATCTCTGCCTAGTTGTGACCAGTTGAGGCGGTACGGCAACATAGGGACAGCAGCCTTGCACAATCGGTGTGTCCACATAGAACAGGAAATGGAAACTGAACAGTCAGAGGAAACCTTCCCCAGCACTCAAACCAATGGTGAATTTAGTAAACGCCCCGCAGAAGATATGGAAGAGGAACAAGCTTTTAGAAGCTCTAAAAACATTGATGAGATGTTTTAATTATGAATTCTGCTTGAGAGCAAGAATGCTGGGGTAGTGATTGAAAAAGGAGGCAAGAATATTAAGGCTCTGTGTACAGACTACAATACCAGTGTTTTGATCCCAGACAGCAGTGATCCCGAGCGTATATTGAGTTTCAGTGCTGATACTGAAACAATTGGAGACATTCTAAAAAAAAAAAGCATCCCTACCTTGGAAGAGGGCCTGCAGTTGCCCTCACCCACGGCCACCAGCCAGCTCCCTCTCGAATCTGATGCTGTGGAATGCTTAAGTTACCAACACTATAATGGAAGCGACTTTAAATTTGAATTGAGACTGTTGATTCATCAGAGTCCGGCAGGAGGACTTCTTGGTGTCAGAGGTGCTAAAATTAAAGAACTTAAGGAGAGCACTCAGACAACAATCAAGCTTTTCCAGGAATGCTGTCCTCATTCCACTGACAGAGTCATTCTTTTTAAGAAATATTAATTAATTAATATTTATTTTTAATTGAGTTTATTGAGGTGACATTGGTTAATAAAATTATATAGCTTTCAAGTGTACAATTCTATAATACATCAACTGTATATTGCATTGTGTGTTCACCACCCCAAGTCAAATCTCCTTTTAGCACCATTTATCCCCCCTATACCCTTTTCTACTCCCTCCCAACATCCTTTCCTCTGGTAATCACTATGCTATTGTCTATGTCTATGAGTTTTGTTGTTTTTTTGTTTTGTTTTGTTTTGTTTGCTTAATCTGTTCACCTTTTCCACCCAGCCCACGCCCCCACCCCCCAGAGTCATTCTTATTAGAGGAAAACCTGATAGGTAAAGTGCCTAAAGATCATAATTTTTCTTATATCAGAGTCTCTCATCAAAAGACATGCACAGGCTCCTTGATCCACAGTTTTGCAAGAGCCAACAGCCAGGCCCATCCAAACCATGTTTCCATGTTTCGCAACCAGTACGACAGTGATGTCACTGTTTGGAGCCCTCAGAGCAGGATTCATCAAATTGAATACGCAATGGAAGCTGTCAAACAAGGGTCAACCACAGTTTGTCTGAAATAAATAAAAAAAAACACAAAACGTGCAGTATTGGTTGCATTGAAGAAAGCACAGTGGCTCAGCAGTTAGCATCGACCTATATGATTCAGGAGGTCATGGTTCGACTCCCAGTCAGAGTAATTGTCCTGGTTGTGGGCTCGATCCCCAGTGTTGGGCATGCAGGAGGCAGTCGATCAATGATTCTCTCTCATCATTGATGTTTCTATCTTTCCCTCCCTCTCCCTTCCTATCTGAAATCAATAAAAATATATATTAAAAAAAAAAAAGAAAAGAAAAGAAAGAAAGAGAATCAGAGCTTGCAGTTCATCAGAAAAAAATTTCCATGTTTGCAATCGTATTGGTATCTCAATAGCGGGACTTACTATCTATGCTAGCCTGTTATGTAACTTTATGGTCAGAGGATTAAACAAATTCATCATGAGTCAGGATCTCTGATCAAAACTGATAAGCTAACCCTGGCCCCGTAGCTCAGTTGATTAGAATGTCATCCAGATATGTTAAGGTTGTGGGTTCCATCTCCGGTCAGGGCACATACAAGAAGCAACCAATGAATGCATGAATAAGTTGAACAACAAATCGATGTTTCTCTCTCTTTCACCCTCTCTTTCTCTCTCAAATCAATAAAAAAATAAAATTGATGAGCCTTTGGAAGGGTCCGAAGGTTCGATTATTACCATTACAGGATCACAGGACCGAATACAGAACACATAGTCTTTGTTGCTGCAGAACAATGTGAAGCAGTATTCTGGAGAGTTTTCCTAAGACTAGTGAAGAACTGATGGAGTCCTGCATATATACTTTTAATCTGTTTCTGTTTAAAAAGCCAACATTCCTCTGCTTCATAGGTGTTCTGCATTTGAGGTGTAGCAAAATCTTTGCTGTTCACCAGATGTAATGTTTTAGTTCCTTACAAACCAGGGTTAGGGGGTGGGAGGTGCAAAAACTAGCATCGAAATTTTGAAACAGCAGCAGAGTGAGTTAATTTTAATTTTTGTTCCTCGTTGGTGGTTAAAAATGAAACTTCTCCTTATGTAATTATTGTGAACGCTTTGTTTTGTGGTCCCCGCAACATTTGGGGAGGCGGGATGGGACAGAGAGGAAAAGTAACAATTGTTCATATGTCCCTGGCATCTATTCAGAGCAGTGTGCAGAATGTAATGCTCTTTTGTGAGAAATGTTTTAGAATTTAAAAAATAAATGTAGTGAATCTAAACATTAAAAGAAAAGAATTTTAAAAACATGCAATACCCACTCTGGCTGGTGGTTAGAATGTTAGCCTATGCCCACCAACGGGTCACAGGTTCACTTCCCAGTCAAGGACACATACCTGGATTGTAGGTTCAACCCCTAGCACCATTGGGGTGTGTGCAGGAGGCATCTAATCCATGTGTCTCTCTGACATCGATGCCTTTCTCTCTCTCTCTCTCTCTCTCTCTCTCTCTCTCTCTCTCTCTCTCCTACTCTTTCTAAAAATCAATAGAAAAAATATCCGCAGGTGAGGATTTTTTAAAAAAAACAACCTCCTAAAAACAAAAAACATGCAATACTAGTACATGACTATTTAGTCAGGGGCATTGACCTCTTTTCCCTTAGATTAAAAAATGACAATAGCTGTCAGTTGTGAATGCCCTGTCTTGAACCATAAATATATAGGTCATATAATAGAGTTGCATCTTATTTGTCACATTGCATAATAGGTTGCCTCTGATTGGTTAATTCTTTTTTTAAAAATATTTTTACTTTTATTGATTTCAGAGAGGAAGGGAGAGAAAGAGAGAGATAGAAACACCATTGATCTGCTGCCTCCTGCACGCCCCACAATGGGGATTGAGCCTGCAACCCGGGCATGTGCCCTTGACCGGAATCGAACCCAGGACCCATCAGTCCGCAGGCCAGCACTCTATCCAGTGAGCCAAACCAGCTAGGGCAGATTGGTTAATTCTTTTTTTTTTAATATATTTTATTGATTTTTTACAAAGAGGAAAGGAGAGGGATAGAGAGTTAGAAACATCGATGAGAGAGAAACATCGATCAGCTGCCTTTTGCACACCCCCTACTGGGGATGTGCCCGCAACCAAGGTACATGCCCTTGACTGGAATCGAACCTGGGAATCCTCAGTCTGCAGGCTGACGCTCTATTCACTGAGCCAAACCGGTCAGGGCAGATAGGTTAATTCTTGTTACCAGAAATCCTTATATAAAAGTATAGGAGCCTGATTTTTTTAAAAAGTCACTTTGGAGCAAAAAAGATAAGTAATTACTATTATTTTTTTTTTTGGTAAATCAATTAAAATTATACCTTTATTTGTCATATTAGCAAAAAATATATTTTTGGTGTGCTGCAGAATTTTAGTAATTAGTTTATGTGTGCCATAAGATGAAAAGGGTTGAAAATCACTGCATTAGATGGACAATGAAAAAAGTTTGACATTATAAAATAATCATTTTTCTAGATCTTAACAAGGATCCAATATATGTTAAGCAAATATTTCACTAATAGTGTATGTGTGTTTTAACATGTGTAGTGTTTGTAATGTGAGCATAGGAAGTACTAAAGAGCCCTGACCGGTTTGACTCAGTGGATAGAGCGTTGGCCTGTGGACTGAAAGGTCCCAGGTTCAATTCTGGTCAAGGGCATGTACCTTGGTTGCGGGCACATCCCCAGTGGGAGGTGTGCAGGAGGCAGCTGATCGGTGTTTCTCTCTCATCAATGTTTCTAACTCTCTATCCCTCTCTGTAAAAAATCAATAAAATATATTAAAAAAAAAAAAGAAGTACTAAACAAGGCAATATTTTCCTTGTCTCTAAAATGAGGGTAATAATATCTATAAATGATAAGATTCAAAGCACTTAGAACAGTACTTGGCCCATAGTCAATGTATATTATTATTATTCCTATTGCCTTAGTGGTTAAAAGCATACACGACGGAGTCAAAGCAACTTGAGTTTGAATCCTAGCACCATCACTGATTTATCTGTATGTGACCTTGTGCAATTACTTAACTTCTCTGAGCTTGTTTTCTTATCTGCAAAAATGGGGCTACTAGTGTGCATCTCACTGAGCAGTAGCGATAATTCACGTAAAGCATTTGGTCCAATGCCTGGTGCTAGTAAGCATGTGATAAATGGCAATTAACTATTATCAACCTGGCGTTGGCACCAATTCAACACCAACAGGACTCTCCAATTGGGCTTCATTGAAGAAGGACACTTTACTTATTGCAAATGGCTCAACAGGCTCAAGAATAATATATCCCCTCAGTGAGGCTGCCCTAGGGGCCAGGTGGCCCTGGGGCCAGGTCCCTCTTCAGTAGACAGCTCCACTCCATGGTCTGCTCAGCTTTAGCCAAGAAGAAGCAGTCTTCCATGGAAAGTGCGCTATCCAAGCCACAGGGGAGCTGGTTTGTAGAGGCAGAAGTCCAGGACCCTGGTCCCTGATTGGTTTCTCCTCATGCAAATGAGGATGCCAAGTCCTCACAGTTTGATTGGTCCAAAGACACTGTTCTGAGTGGTCAGAATAGAGCCATTCTGGTTGGTCTGAGCTGCACAGCTCCAATTGGATGGGGAAAGCCTCAGTCCTATTGATTGGAATAGGACTTCAGGAAACCTTTACATATAAGCGTTGGCTCAGCTGTCAGAAACGTCATGCAGGCTGTTTAGCACAGAGGCTTCAGAGGACCCTGGGCAGAAATGGCTGCTAGGCTCTGAGGGGTGTTTTGTTTTGTTTTGTTTTGTTTTGTTTTGTTTTGTTTTGAAGGTTCTGCTTTTTTCATTTGAGCCCAATTAGCTACCAGGAGTCTTTCTTAGTAGGTGTCCTTTTTTTTTTTTTTTTTTCGGGGTTCACACTATCATGATGTATATAACAAATGCAGTTATGACAACTGTATTTCCAAGATATTCTGGGATCCTTCCGGTTTCATACTTCTGTTCTTTTTTTACATACATAGCACTCCTTTTATTGAAAAGTGTACAGACTTTGCTTTCAAATGGACCTAGCCTGAGTTTGAATTCCAGCTCTCCTGTTTCCAGCGATGTGGCCATGGTCAGTGTTGTCAATCTCACTGAACTTCAGTGTCCTTCTCTGTAAAATGGGGATAACAATGTAACAATGTCTACTAGGCATCCTTCAAGGATTACATGAGATGATGTAGATTCAGATCCAGTCCAATATCTAGTAATTATGTGAGTGCTAAAGGCAATTTGTTAAATATATAAATATTTTTGTTCCTTTACATACAGTGTCATGGATATAATCTGTTGATAGATATATGTACTTTTCTTGCTCCAAAAGGGTTTTCGTTCCCTGCTATCCCATCCTAGCCACCGTGGGGTTCAAAGGGCCAAATCATCAGAAGTATGGGACTCTGCTGATAAGTCAGGGAAGAGAGCAGGGGAAGTCAGAGAACCAAGGGGCACTCCCTTTTCCTGTCTGGCTAGGATTTGTTTGTCTTCCACACAGGCTGTTCCCTGCTGATATGGAGTGTCCAACTTTGATTGGCATCTCCAGTACAGAGGAAGTAAGGAGCCTCTGCCTTTCAGGAGTCTCAAACACATTTCTCTTTCTGGAGCCACTGGTGAGAGCAGAAAGCCATGGGGAGAATCCCGAATCATGATGTCAGAGCTAGAAGACCTCAGAGAAAGGAAGAGGTAGAGTGAAGTGGTTCAGAGCATGGATTTAGGGGTCAGAATGAGTGGTCTCAAATCCTGGCCACACAACTTACAAACTGGGTGATTTGGGGCAAGTTCCAAAATCCCTACAGGCCCTAGTTTTCTCCGCTGTAAAAATGAGGATGAGACTATTACTGACTTCATATGAAATGAGATGACCCACGGTAAAGCACTTAGTACACTTCCAGGCACATAATGAATGGTCAGTATTTGAAGGCTATTATTATTTTTCTAGTTCTGCAGTTTTACAGTTGAGGAGCCTGATGGCCAGAAAGGAAGCACAGCTCATTCGTTATCCACCCAATCAGGGTGACTTCTCAGGCAGTGCTGTGCCAAAGGCGTGTCCTGTGGGATCAAGGCCCGGCCATTAACTATGCTGAGAGAGGGAGAATGGGCAGCACCACCCTAGCTGTGGGGTTGGAGCTTTGAGAGTGTGTACAAAACAAGGCACAGATCCCACCGAACTAATCCCCCAAAGAGGAAGTTCCTTCCTCCTGGAATAATTTATTTTGTAATTAACAAAGGCTAAGGAGGCCCCTTCTAATATTTTGGCTTGGAGGCTCAGAGTTTAAACTTATAACAGCCACAATGGTTTACTGTGGGCCTGTTCTTACTTGCTGAATTGAATGCATTCTTATGATCGCTAAGCAGCCAGGGGTCGGGAGCTAAGTACCTAGGGGTGGGAAGCTAGGTTTTTGAGATCAGAGGACAGAGTGTCCGGGAGAGGAGCAGCTTCAAAAACTGAGCCAGGTTCCCAGGCTCAGTAATGTCTAGGCCTCAACGTGCTTTGGAGCTGCCTTTGCCTCTCAGTGTTCAGGGAGGGGTCTGGCACTTGAACTGGCCCCACCAAGGCCTGGGCAGCAGCCCCATTTCTGGCGACCTTCATGTAGGCTTTTAGATTGTGCTTTGCTTTGTTTTGTTGTTTATTTCCCCACAGCAGGGTGGCCTTTCCCTGCTTCTGGGTGGGAACTGGGGGAGGGAGGATGGTTTGCTCCCATCTCCACAGCTGTGTTTACACTTCCCTGTCAGGGACTGTCTGGGGCCCAACCTTTCCTTAGTCCTTTGTATCCCCTCGGAGAAATGCTATCTGATATCCCTGTGGGCTTTGCAAGGGAGGGGCCGAATGGGTCAAGGGGTCACCATCCAAAGGGGGCTGGAAGGAAGGGAGGAAGGTTTTGAGGGAGGAAAGAATAGTGCAGACAGTTCTTTTTGAATTCTGGGAAACATCACCTCCTTCCCTTTCTATCCGTGGCCTGAAGACCAGCAGGGCACAAAAGTACACTTAGAACCTGCCCACCCCAGAAGGAACAGAACGTGACCTGTTGTTTCTAATCACTGGGTAGGACAACATTTTGTTTTGTGATGGGGATGTGAGTGCACAGAGCAGAACAGTCTTTTCTAAGGCTTCATTGGGGCCAGTAGTCAGAGTTACAGCATGTTGAAGCCAATAAGATCGTGCTAAAATACATATAAATTAAAAAGGATTTAAGGAAACGGTCAAGCCCTGACTGGTTTGGGTCAGTGGATAGAGCGTCGGCCTGCGGACTGAAGGGTCCCAGGTTCGATTCCGGTCAAGGGCATGTACCTTGGTTGCAGACACATCCCCAGTGGGGGGTGTGCAGGAGGCAGCTGATCGATGTTTCTCTCTCATGGATGTTTCTAACTCTCTATCCCTCTCCCTTCCTCTCTGTAAAAAATCAATAAAATATATTAAAAAAAAAAAGAAAAGAAAACAGTCAAGTAAATAATGTTCTTCTTCTCCAGGGAGCAAGTTGAGCTGGTATTAATCAGTGTAAGTAGTGTTGCCGGACTCTCAGCCAAGCCCAGGAGAATGGCTGCCAAGGCAAATCAGGCATCAGGTTTCAGAAATTAAACACATAATTTTATTTTTCCACAACAGGGACTTTTCAGAAAAAGAATCACTCTATTAGGCTACTCAGCACACTTTGTCCAATTTCTTTCAGCCCCAAAGGCCTCCAATTTAAGAGCAAGATGAGCAACTAGAAGCCAGGAGTGACACAGTTATTCCTTTCTCTTATTCACTGCCTGGGGGTGGGGCTGGGAGGAGTGGGGCAGGGGTAATGGTACTGTTTTTCAAAGGTCCAATTGCTGACCACTTGCCAACAGTTTTTCCACGAATTTATAGGACAAAGACCTGAAGGGTTGGAAAAGAAAAAGTTGTAAAGGAAGAGCGGGCCAAACAAAGATTGCCTGATCGTTTTCGTTTCGCATGAGCCACAGTCAGCTAAGAAAGAGGCTGGTCTCGGGAAAAATTCTCTCCCATCACAATGAGAAGGAACCAATTGGCAAACAAATTTTCCCCAAGAACCCCATGCTTGTTGGTGATGTGGAAAGTTGTTTTTATAATCCTCCAGTGAACAAGGATTACTAAACCCTGTGTTTAGTCCTATGCCAAGTATCGTTTTGGATATGAAAGAGATATACAGTGAGATAATGAGTGTAAAAGTGGTACGGGAGCCCTGGCCAGTGTGGCTCAATTTGTTGGGTGTCCTCCAGGGCATCAAAAGGTTGCTGGTTCGATTTTGGGTCAGGGCACATGCCCGGGTTTCGGGCTTGATCCCCGGTGGGGTGTGTTCTGGAGGCAACCGATGTTCTGCTCTCACATGACATTCCACTCTCACATCGATGTTTTTCTTTCTCTCTCCCTCTCCCTTCCTCTCTCTCTCTCTTAAAAAAAAAAATCAATTAAAAATATATTTTCTAAAAGTGGTACTGGAGTTGCAGCAAGAGAGATCCAGGAGGGCTGGAACGCTTAATGAGGAGGTGGAGCTTGAGCTGGGCCATAGAACTCTGATCTACAACTTTGACATAAATTCCCTCACCTTCCTTCTTTTCCAGCCTCAAAATATTTCTGTAACCATATTTTCGTTATTGCAAAATTTCTTTGTATTTCTTTGGCATACTCTCCTAAAGCAATGTGTCCACTCCCATGATGTTAGTTACCATCCATATGTTGATGGCTCCCAAATTCCTCTCCAGTATCAGTCCTGACAATCAGATTTTCTGAACATCTCTCCTTAGATAACCCACATTCTTCTTTTTCTTAACAAAAACAATGTTTAATCCTCATCTGAGGATGTTTTTCCATTGGTTCTTAGAGAGGTGGAAGGGAGAGAGAGAGACAGAGAGAGAGAAATATGGATGTGAGAGAGAAATATTGCACATGCACCCGGACCAGGGCCGGGGATTGAGCCTGCAACTGAGGTATGTGCCCTTGATCAGAATCGAACCCAGGACCCTTCAGTCTGCGGGCTGGCTCTATGCACTGAGCAAAACCTACTAGGGCTAAACATTTAAAAATATATTTTTTTATTGACTTTAGAGAGGAAGGGAGAGGGAGAGAGAGATAGAAACATCAGTGATGAGAGACAATCATTGATCGGCTGCCTCCTGCACCCCCACCCCCACCCCACTAGGGATTGAGTCTGCAACCTGAGCATGTGCCCTTGACCAGAATCAAACCCAGGACCCTTCAGTCTATAGGCCGACGCTCTATCAGGCTAGGGCTAAACCAGCCAGGGCTAAACAATTTTTTAAAAAATATATATTTTATTGATATTTTACAGAGAGGAAGGGAGAGGGATAGAGAGCTAGAAACATCGATGAGAGAGAGAAACATCGATCAGCTGCCTCCTGCACACCCCCTACTGGGGATGTGCCCGCAACCAAGGTACATGCCCTTGACCGGAATCGAACCCGGGACCTTTCAGTCCACAGGCCGATGCTCTATCTACTGAGCCAAACCGGTTTCGGCTAAACAATTTTTTATGTAGTGTAATGGTTCTCAAACTTGGTCACACAGTGGAATCCCCTGGGATGCTCTTAGAACTTGTGAAGCCCAGACCATACCTCAGACCAATTAATCAGACTCTCTGGAGGTGGGAGGTAGGCATCAGTTATTAAAGTTCCCCAGTTATTTGTTTCCATGTGAGTCAAGTTTGAGAATCACTGATCTAGAAGGTATTGGGAATGGAAAGGAACATCACTGCAAATGACCAAGTATGAAGGAATTTTGTCTTTATTTGGTAGTTAATTAGATAGTAGCAAGAGAAATACAGCAAAGTCAAAGTTTCTGATAAAAGTAAAAAAAACACTAAATTGGGAATCCTGAGACCTGAGTTTAAGACCTAACAGAGCAATTTCTCATCTGTGTAAGGCGAGTCTTTTAACTCCTTTATGCCTGAATAGTCTCATGCATAAAACTGAAATCCTCCCTACCTACTTCATAGAGTTGTTATGAAGATTATCTTAAAAAACAAACATTACAATCTTTTATAGTTATACACTTGGAGACAAATTTAAGATAATGTTGTTTTGTATTTTAAGTTTTAATTGTTTTAACTTTATATTTTGAAATAATTTCAGATTTACAAAAGAGTTGCAAAGGTAGAGACTTCCTATATACCCTTCAGACATCTTCCTCAAATGCTGAGGAAGTACAATTGCTAAAGCCAAGAATTAAGATGAATAAAATACCATTAATGAATTTATTGACTGTATTCTAATTTTATTGTCCCACTTGTGTCCTTTCTCTGGACCAGGACTCAATTTCAGATCACACATTACATTCAGTTGTCATGTCTCATCAGTCTCCTCCAATCTGGGACACTTTCTCACCTTTTTTTTTCTTGCATGGCCTTGACATTTTTTGAAGACCCTGCCTGGCCAGTTATTCTGTATTTTGAATTTTTCTAACACTTCCTTGTGATTTAATTTATGCATTTTTTTTTCCAAGAATACTACAGCCCAGCCAGTGTGCTCAGTGGTTGAGCATTGACCTATAAACCAGGAGGTCATGGTTCCATTTCCAGTCAGAGCACATGCTGGGGTTGCTGGCCCAATCCCCAGTAGGGGCTGTGCAGGAGGCAGCCAATCAATGATTCTCTCTCATCATTGATGTTTCTATTTCTCTCCCTCTCTGAAATCAAGATGTGGTTTTGTGCCCTTCTCATTACATCATATTGAGAAGTACCTAATCTAATAAGAATGTTAACTTTGATCACTTTGTTAAGGTGATGTCTGCTAAATTTCTCTCCTATAAAGTTACCTTTGTAACCTATAGTTATCTTCTGAAGAGATACTTTTAGATACAGGCTAATTTGAAACTAAGGGATTAGGAAAATTTTTGACAGAAATGGGGAAGTCAGGTGTAAATAAAGCAGGAATAAATAGTGCCCGTAAACGGGTGTTTGGGGGTATTGGTAGGTGTGAGAGATTGGTATAAAGGGGTTCCAGAGTGGCTTCAAATGATGTAGTGAGACGTGGGGACGGTGCAACCGCTGGATAAGGTGTTCAAGAAGATACTAGTGTCTCCTCGAGATTTCCCAAAACCTGTCCCCTGATAGTGCCACTTTGTAAACCATCGGACTGGAGTTGTACCACCTCCACTCCAGGGTACAGGTGTTGGCGCCAAATAAAGACGCGTTCCGAAGGAAGCCAAGGTAGCTGACCTCCGAGGGCTGAAGGAAAGGCGGCGCAGTGCGCAGGCGCCGGAGGAGGCGCGGGGCGGGGCCACGGCGCGGGGGCGGGGCCGCGGTGCGCAGGCGTCCTAGCGGAGGGCGCCTGCGGCTCGGGATGGAGGGTGAGTGAGTAAACAAGCCCGGGCCGGGCGGTGGGGCCGGGCCTCGGCACCTCGCCACCCGGTACCTAAGAGAGGAAAAGGCGAAGGGGTCAGGGAATTGAGAGGAAGCGGAGGGCACAATGCCTGTCTGCCGGGGTAGCGGGGCGGCCACTCCCGATTCCGAGGGCTGAAGGAAAGGGGGTGACGGGCCAGTGAGCCCCCGGCGAGGACCACGTCTGGGGCTGGGAGGGCGGTGTGTCCGGGAGGAGGAGCGGCGGGGGCGGGGGCGGGCCCAGGAACGGGAATCCCGTTGGAGGGCGGGGTGGGTCAGGTGGGCGGGGGCCCCGGCGTAGGGCGGGCGTGAGTGGGCGGTGGCACCTGCGGGGGCCCTTAGAGAGGTGGACTCCCCGAGACCTGGGGCTGTGCACGGGGAGGGCCAGACATCGGGCCGCAGCTCGGGAGGTGTTGGAGGGGTGGCAGCGAAAAACAGGGCCGGGGCTGGGGTGAGATGAGCGGAGGTCCTAAGGTGTAAAATATAAGGGGGCGCTCACTCTCGGGGTGGAGCCGGTGCAGAAGCCTCTTTAGGTTTTGGGGCTGGGCGTCTCTCGCCTCCCCAGTCCCAGCCTCGAGTGAGAGGCAGCTTCTCTCTAAATTTGGTTTCCCGCCTATCCCTGCCCACCCCGGAATTCTCCTGGGGATCAAACGGTAGAAGGGAAAGTTCCTTGAAGCAAAAAAGCAAGGTGGTGTATTTGGGACATGCCTGTTAGGAAATGTGGGACAAACTTATTTTGGTAAAAAAGTGACTACTGAGAAATTGTTTCGGGCGCCGGGTAGAGGGGAGGGATATGGAAGGAAGTTAGCGACGCCGGTGGGATATTGAGAACGGGCTTTTATAGGTGAAATGTAAGATTGTAAAGGGAGTAGCTTAGGTGTGGCGCCTAGCGCGAGAGGAATTAGAAAAGGAGCGGAGGTGGAGGAGCTGCTGCGTGCGTAGGAGGACCGCATTGTAAGTGTGGTCTGTTCCTCCACGTCTTTGAAGAGAAAAATCCCCCACCCGGTGCCTTTAAGTTTAGGAAACCAGCGTTGAATGAAGTTTCTAGCCGGAGAAGGTGCTGTAAGACATTCTGTAAGAGCTTGGCTGTTTTAAGTCTTGGAATCCCCAGGGCTGGGATGCTGTTGTCATTGAAACAGAGATTACTTAGTTACATAAAAGAAAGTGTGTGTTCGGAGATAAGTACATTTTTGTAAATACAATTACAATAAAGGAAAGGACTATCTATAAAGATGTAATAATAATATTATTGCCAAGGTTTATATTGCGTGTGTGCATCACAGTGTTAACTCTCCCAGGGCAGGGATGTTTGTCTGACTTATTCACTGATGTACCCTAAGCACCCAAAATAGTGCCAGGCACACAGTAGGTGCTCAGTACATATTTGTGGAATGCATAAATAGTGCGCAGATCCTAATTCTGCTACTAACTGGCTGAGTACTTGTAGGCCAATCATCGACCTTATGCTAAAACACAGCTTAAAAACCGGCTGAGGTTGAAGTTACTTCCTCATTATGGTATTATTTGACTTCTCTTTGAAACAGCACTAGAATAAGGAGCCTAGGATTAAAAAATGAAATTTACTCTCAAGATCACTTTTGTGAGAAGGGAAAGGGGGAGAAAAATGTAGTTGGACTTGTGTCTCTTACCTTACTTGCCTTTGAATTAGCATGCCTTTTAAAAAGTATTTAATATATTAATTTTTTCTATTTAACTTTTGATATCTGAAATCTGGCTTCCTTTTCCTGTGGGTAACAGTTTTTGTTCCTGTTGATGCTTTATATGAAACGTGTAACAATTTAATTAAGTAGTATATGTTTTTCCTGTCTTGGACTGTTTTAAAAATTTATACTTTGTTAACTAGCAACTGCCAAAAAGATGTTTGAGGCATCAACACTGAAAACACATGACAGCCCTGGGTGGTGTACTCAGTGGTTAGAGAGTCCGAGTTCTATTCCTCGTCAATGTGTCTCTCTCTCACATCCCTCTCTCTCCCTCCCTCCTTCTCCCCTCTCCACTCCCTCCTTCTCCCTCTCTCCATTCCCTTCATTCCTCTCCTCCTTTCCCCCTCTTACCTCCCTCCCTCCCTTCCTCCCACACTCTAAAGAGCAATGGAAAAAATATCCTCTGGTGAAGATTAACAAAGCAAAAACAAAAAAAATACACATTACATTTCTACATAGAGTAGTTTAAAGAGAAAAAAAGGCATGTGGAAAAAGGTGAAGAGAATTATACCAGTTAGATTAGGATTGAGGGGGTGGATTTAAAAAAGAAAAACTGCTCTTAGGGGATACCTCCATTCTAGAAAGTCCCAGTTGTTGTTTTTTCTTTTTAAATTTGTTCAGATTGTGTTTTGGGCTCTTTTATACCTTTGCAATCCATCAAACTGTCAGTTGGGACTTCAGTGCTCCAAACCCAAAAGTCAAGAATTATTTAATGGTGCCAAAACCGGTTTGGCTCAGTGGATAGAGCATCAGCCTGCAGACTGGAGGGTCCCAGGTTCGATTCCGGTCAAGGGCATGTAACTTGGTTGCGGGCACATCCCCAGTAGGAGGTGTGCAGGAGGCAGCTGATCGATGTTTCTCTCATCGATGTTTCTAGCTCTCTATCCCTCTTCCTTCCTCTCTGTAAAAAATCAATAAAATATTTTTTAAAAAAAGAATTACTTAATGGATAATTGGAGTTAAGTGCTTCTGGTGTGTTGTGTTCTCTGACACACCCTAATACTTTGTTTCAAAATGGAATAACTGAAACTGTCTTGTTTTATTGAATGATAATGAGCAGTATTAAGTATTAATCACTAGGTATTAAACTTTGTGCTAGTGTAGTACAGAATCAGCCAAGATGGAGCTGATTCTGTTAGGAGATTGCTTTAACTATTATAAATCACTAGAGGCCCAGTGCATGAAATTCATGCACGGGTAGGGTCCCTAGGCCTTCTGGCTGTCGGCCACGGCCTCCTTTCCCTGGCTGCTGTCCAGGGCCTCCCTTCCCTGGCTGCTGGCTGACGACCAGGGCCTGCCTTCCTTCAGCGCCGCCTCCTGGTGGTCAGTACACATCATAGCAAGTGATTGGTCTCCCCATTGAACTCCCATGGGGACAATTTGCATATTAGGCTTTTGTATATATAGAATATATAGATTGTTGTATATCTGTTGGGTCTCATAAAAATTAATCCTGCTTTGATTTTTATCACCATTGTCTCTAGTGCAAATGACCTTATTTTCTTAATAAAGCAATACTAAAAAATATTGGTATAATTTTTTATTTTTATTTTTTTTACTCTTTTTTTAAAATATATTTTATTGTTTTTTTACAGAGAGGAAGGGAGAGAGGTAGAGAGTTAGAAACATCAATGAGAGAGAAACATCGATCAGCTGCCTCCTGCACACCTCCTACTGGGGATGTGCCCGCAACCCACGTACATGCCCTTGACCAGAATCGAACCTGGGACCTCTCAGTCCGCAGGCCGACGCTCTATCCACTGAGCCAAACCGGTTAGGGCTAATTTTTTTATTTTTATTGATTTTTTACAGAGAGGAAGGGAGAGGGATAGAGAGCCAGAAACATCGATGAGAGAGAAACATCGATCAGCTGCCTCCCGCACACCCCCTACTGGGGATGTGCCCGCAACCAAGGTACATGCCCTTGACCGGAATCGAACACGGGACCCTTCAGTTGGCAGGTCGACGCTCTATCCACTGAGCCAAACCGGTTAGGGCTAGTGGTATAATTTTATATTCCATAAGAATTCAGGAAAAAAATTTCACAGCTTCCTGTTAGTAAGGTTTTTTTCTATGTGTATGGTGCCCAGAACCTCAAACTAATAACAAATATAAATATCTTGGAGGAGTGGGAGAGTATAAATTAAAGATGTGTTTAATAGATCTTACTTGAAGGATCGATCATTATATACCTAGCCACAGAGTTGATTTTAACAGGAATGCTGATGAAATTGGTCATCACCAGAATAACTCATTATGCTTTACTAGAGCTGTTGGCAGAGGTAGATTCACCCCTATTGTTTATGTTTCAACTCCACCATAAAGTGAAAAGGAAAGAATGAGATGGAAAATTTAAACATCTACAGTGTAATTTACCCAGGCATTAACAAAAATTATTTGTTCTAAAAGAGAAAGTAGTAAAGACGTTGAACTTGACCCTAAGATAAGCTTCTGTAAACAAACACCTTTATGTGGATGAAAGAATTTCATAGTTTGGAACTTTTATATTCTGATTTCAATCTCTCTGAGTTTAAGGATATTGTTCCTTAAATGTTTTATGTCCAAATATTTTAATAATGTTTTCCCATTTTCAACTAGTGACAAACTACATTCTAGGTTTAGCCTTTGAAGCAAATTGAGACCAAATTTTCTGGGGAAAGATTTCCAAATTTTTATAGCTTTCTTTTCCTGTAGATATCTGACTTGTAAATAGGTAGTTAACATTTCCAATTACCAATTTTTTAAAAAACCTTATTTTCTTAAAACAGTTTTAGATTTACAAAAACATTATAAAGATATTACAGGGAGTTCCCATATAACCCACATCCCATTTCCTGTATTATGAACATCTTACAGTAGTATACATGTAACATTTTTTATAGTGATTGAACCAATATTGATCATTCTATTATTCATTCTGAAGTCACTCAAGAGGTTTTTTTTAAAGGTGAAATTGGCCCTGACCGGTTTGGCTCAGTGGATAGAGCATCGGCCTGCGGACTCAAGGGTCCCGGGTTCGATTCGCCCAAGGGCATGTACCTTGATTGCGGGCACATCCCCAGTAGGGGGTGTGCAGGAGGCAGCTGATTGATGTTTCTCTCTCATCTATGTTTCTGGCTCTCTCTCCCTCTCCCTTCCTTTCTGTAAAAAATCAATAAAATATATATTTTTTAAAAAGGTGAAATTGCCTACTATTTTTAATAGTAAGTCTCTGGGAAATACTGGATTAACAGGTCATCAAGAAAGACTTATTTTTTCTTTAATCAGCATTACTGAGGTAAAATTTTATGTACAATAAGTTAATCATTTATGTATATAGTACAGCAAGTTTTCATGAAAGTACATAGTCAAATCACCATCATCACAACCAAGTTATAAAACATTTTTATCATCCCAAAAAAGTGCCTTTATGCTCCTTTCCTTAAAAAAAAAAAAAAATGTTTTTATTGACTTCAGAGAGGGAGAGGGAGAGAGGATTAGAAACATCAGTGATGAGAGAATCATTGATTGGCTTTCTCCTGCACATCCCCTATTGGGGAGCAAGCCTGCAATCCTGGCATGTGCCCTGACTGGGCACCAAACCTCTTGGTTCCTGGGTCAGTGCTCAACCAAAGAGCCACACCGGCTGGGTTATGCTCCTTTCCTTTTTTATTTTAGAGGGGAAGGGAAGGGGAGAGAGAGAAACATCAATGTGAGAGGTGAGAGAGACACACACGGATTGGTTGCACCCCAACCAGGGGTGACCAAGGCCAGATGAAGCCTGCATCCTTGGTATGTGCCCTTGACAGGAACCAAACCCGGGACGCTTCAGTCCGTGGGCCAATGTTCTATCCATTGAGCCTAACTGGCTAGGGCTATGCTCCTTTCCTTTTAATTGCTTTCCCCTACCCCAGCCCCTGACAACCATTGATCTACTCTCTGTCACTTTCTAGACTTGCCCTTTCTAGAAATATTCTAGTAGAATGTCATGTATGTGGAGTCATATAGTATGTCATTTTTTTTGTGTTTGATTTCTTTCACTTAGCATAAAGTTTTTTTTTTTTAAATATATTTTATTGATGTTTTACAGAGAGAGGAAGGGAGAGGGATAGAGAGTTAGAAACATCCATGAGAGAGAAACATCGATCAACTGCCTCTTGCACACCCCCTACTGGGGATGTGCCCGCAACCAAGGTACATGCCCTTGACCGGAATTGAACCTGGGACCCTTCAGTCCGCAGGCCGATGCTCTATCCACTGAGCCAAACGGGTCAGGGCTAGCATAAAGTTTTTGAGATGTGTTGTGCATGTATGGGAACTGTTCATTCCTTTTTTATTACAGAGTATTCAGTTGTATATATATGCTGCACTTTGTATCCATTTGCAAATCCATATTTGTCTTGTTTCCACTTTTTGGCTATTCTGAATAAAGATGCTATGAACATTGTGTACAGATCTTTGTGGGGACATATATTTTCATTTATCTTGGATAATTAGAAATTGTATGTCAGGTTATATGGTAAGTATATATTTAACTTTTTTTTTTAAACTGGCCAACTGTTTTCCAAAGTGGCTGTACCATTTTGCATTTCCACCACCAATGTATGAGGATACCAATTTGCTCCACATCCTTACCAACAATTGATATTATCAACCTTTTTTATTTTTGCCATTTTAGTGGGTTGTAATAGTACATCCTTGTGGTTTTGATTTGCATTTCTTCTAATGACTAAGAGTATTGAGCATCTTTTTGTGTGCTGTTTTGCCATTTCTATATCTTTTTTGGTGCAGTATCTACTCAGGGTTTTTTTTCTTTTGTCATTTTTATCGGGTTGCTTATCTTATTGAGTTTTGGCATTATTTATATAAAGACAATTTTAAACTTCTTGACCAAAACAGTATGTTTTGAAGTTTATTTTCAATGTATAAGTGAACTAAGTGAATAGAATAAAAAGCTCTTAAGTAATGGCTTAGTAGTTAACTGACATATAAATGTTGTTTTGCATGTCTAAGAACTAAAGAACAGATCTAGTAGAAATACAAGGTATTTTTTACGTGCCATTCCCATTGCCCAAGATGTATGAGCCTCTTTCTCCAAATCTGCTCTAGGGAGTGCTTACTGTTTTGTTTGTTTGCTTTAAAAAAAATCTGAAGTGATAGTTGTTGGTTAGTGTCCAGATGCTTTGAGAACCAGCCTTATGGCTGTGTTTCAGATGTTTGTTTTAATCATACCTATCTGTTCCAAATAGTATGTCTCATCTTCCTCATACACTCTGTGGGGACTGACTGCCAAATAAACTTTTAGAAACATTGAAGACCCATTAAAAAGCAAAGCAAAATAAATATTACTTCACAGTCACATGAAACTCAAATACCATTTTTATTGTAAAAGGAGGAAGTATGGCTTATTTTACATTATGGTTGGTTAAAATAATGGCATTTTCATGTATATGTGTATACTGTCAACTCTTGACATGCTGTAGGATATTACATGTCAGTTATAACTCCTTTCTTTAATAAAAAATACTGATATTTCTCTGTGGCCATCTCCTCTAAGAAATCTAAACACACACACACACAGAGGCAACTGTGGATTTTATTTATTTATTTATTTATTTATTTATTTATTTATTTATTTATTATTAAGGTATTATATGTGTACATATCTTACCATTGCCCCCCCACCCCACTCCCATACATGCCCTCACCCCCCAATGTTTTGCATCCATTGGTTATTCTTACATGCATGCATATAAGTCCTTCGGTTGATCTCTTATTTCCCCCACCTCTCCCTAACCTTCCCGCTGTAATTTGACAGTCTGTTTATTATTTTCCATTACTTGATCTCCAGTTTCTAATGGCTACAGCAGACTGCCCTAAGCTCACTATTTCAAAAAGGGAAATGAGTTCCAAAAAGAATGGGAAAGAGATTGCAATTAAAACCCATTTTTTAAGGAGGTTATGATGATTGACCAAATTGTGATCCGTAACATTTGGGTTATTTGCATCTCAATAAGGATAACCTAAAGTTTCTCGGGGAGGCAGTTTTGTCTTATATTTGAACCATTTTTTCATTTCCTGGAGTAGACTATTCATTATTCGGCAGACAGTATATGAACAACTACTTAATATTACATGTGTGATGTATAGTTTTATCAGTCAAAAAGAGGCCCTCTTTTGACCCCATTCCATAAAGGAATGAGAACTATTTAAGAGATGTAGGAGGAAGAGAGGTGGGGCAATTTGTAGGAAAGAAATTCAGGTCAGCTTACTTTTTTTTTTTTTTTTAATATATTTTATTGATATTTCACAGAGAGGAAGGGAGAGGGATAGAGAGCTAGAAACATCGATGAGAGAGAAACATCGATCAGCTGCCTCCTGCACACCCCCCACTGGGGATGTGCCCGCAACCAAGGTACATGCCCTTGACCGGAATCGAACCCGGGACCCTTCAGTCCGCAGGCCGACGCTCTATCCACTGAGCCAAACCGGTCTCGGCAGCTTACTTTTTTTATATCCCATCATCTGAGCACTCTTGGATTCAAATTCCTAGATTATGTTGTTTCATTCTCTTCTTCCAGAGAGATAATGATTAACTCACAGGGAATTCTGTTTTTACAAGCTTGAATCACTTGGTTGCGTTTTAGTAAACACAGTGAATCTGTGTTTTGCTATTCCTTCCTTCCTTTACTTATGCTCTAAATTTCTAATAGCATTATACCAATCTGTTTGGTTCATCAAAGCCCATGTGCATGAGATAACATGATCATGATCTGATTGTGGCGTATGTGTGATAGTGGGTTAAATTTTGCTGTTTTCTTGTCTGTGCTATCAATTCTTATGGGGAAAGGCAGATAATTTTTAAATGATCCATTAGGAGAAATATGATATTAAACTCCAAAAGAAAACCTTGTTTTTTTTTCCAGAAATTTTAAAAAACAAGGCCTGAAACTTTAGTTTCTGTTTCAGATTTTGGCTCTTCATAGCTCCTTGTAATCTATTCAGAAACTTAAAATTTTAAGTGAAATGAATTAAACTAGTTCTCTAGGAAACCTAAATAGTTATTACTATAGAGTAAAAACATATTCCTATAGATTTTATTGAATTTTCACATGCACACAAAATTTGTTCTTTCTCTAAAATAATTGATGGGCGGCCTGCAAGCTGAGCCTGGAAACTGGTTCAGAAAAGCAAAATAGCAAACATGGTAATTGTGAGAATATATTTGTACACATGACTGGAAGGATAGAGTTTAAAGGACCCTCCCCAATGGCATCAAGTGTTATTCAGACCCGACTTACATGCAGAAATAATGGTAGCAGAGACCTCAAACTCTTCATAGTTATGGGAGAGCATCCTACTGAAGGTATCAGGGTCTAAATATGCTCCACTGACTTAAAAACTGTCTATTCTCTTTTGAAAAGCTGAGTATTTGTTTTGCCTTTATGTCTTACCATTCCTCTGAAGAACAGAAGGCACATTATACTGGACACTTCCCCTTGCATTCTGAGGTAGGTAGAGTATAAGCACTTCTTTAAAACTGTGACTTTTTACTCAAACACACACAAAAAGTTATTTACAGCGTTATATATTTCTAAATGTCTTGCTGTTGACTTTGAGATGTAATTATGCTGTTGTCATGTCCACCCTTTATTGCTAAGGGTGTGGTAGATTTAGATAATTTGGCAGGTACAGTTTTATAGTGTGGATGTTTCCATGCACCTCTTTGATATTAATTTAATTCTTGCTGAACATTTCTCTTAATCATGGTAGTAAGCAGGCTTCAAAATTCCAAGTAATCCAAGTTCCTAAATATCTGTGAGACAGCTTCTTGAGGTATGGGAGGAGGCGGCTGCTAAACATATCCCCCAGCCTTCCCCCTGCCCTGCAGAACATCTTCCATCTGTGTCCGCTCAGTTGGGGGTTAGGGTGGTAATAAGATCAGGAATTGCAGACATGAAATCTTTTAATTGAAACTTCCTGTTGAACTCATGGATTTGGGTTCTTTAAGTGTATGTTTTTATGAATATATATAGTAGGAATGAAAGTATAACTGACAGTGGTTGAGTTTGAGGAATGCTTCATTTCCAGGCTATAAAATGCTATTTCTCATCTCTTTCTCTCTTAGATTACAGCAAAATGGATATACCAAATGCCCCAACTTCCAAATGTATCACTTATTGGAAAAGAAAGGTTAAGTCTGAATACATGAGACTTCGACAACTTAAACGGCTTCAGGCAAATATGGGTGCAAAGGTAAAAATAATTTCCAAGTGAAAGGTTCTGTATTTTAACATATTGATCCATTGTGGAGGGGTTGAATTTTTTCAACTCTTCTCTTGAAATCCTAACTACTTTTTTCTTGCCTTTGCTAGGCTCTGTATGTAGCAAATTTTGCAAAGGTTCAAGAAAAAACCCAGATCCTCAATGAAGAATGGAAGAAGCTACGTGTTCAACCTGTTCAGTTGATGAAGCCTCTGAGTGGGCATCCTTTTCTCAAAAAGGTACTTCTGGGTATCTAAGCTCAGCCTTCCTCTCTTCCTTGGACTTGTATTTGTGATTAGAAAATGAGTAAAGATAATGGGTACAGTTGTTACAGTAAACTTTGAATAACCGGAATGGTAAATCTGTAGCTTAAAGAACCTTTTTGCCTGTTGTTCTCCTCAGTTAATGAGCATAATCATGAGTTTTTCATAGATAAAAAAACAATACATTTGCTGTCTACTTTCCTGGGTTGTATGTTCAGGCTTCAAATCAACCATTTTTTGTGCCTGGTTTGGCACTTTCCGCATTTTGATACTGGAAAAAAAAATGCCTTGGATAATGGACAGGAATATATTGATCAAAGGGATATCCCGCCAAAACCGGTTTGGCTCAGTGGATAGAGCGTCAGCCTGCGGACTGAAAGGTCCCAGGTTCGATTCCGGTCAAGGGCATGTAACTTGGTTGCGGGCACATCCCCAGTGGGAGGTGTGCAGGAGGCAGCTGGTCGATGTTTCTCTCTCATCGATGTTTCTGACTATCACTCTTCCTTCCTCTCTGTAAAAAATCAATAAAATATATTAAAAAAAAAAAGGGATATTCCTTATTGTAAATTTACACATATATTAGTTTCCTAAAGAGATAATAATTTTAAGATATAAAAATCAGGGAGCATATTAAGAGTAACTTTATTTTCCAAAGCAAAATATGACTATACTTTCATTTGCTTCCCCCTGTACTGTCCCCATCACCTGTGCAGCTAAGTTGAGGTCCGCTTCCTTAAAGTTTAGGTCTTCAGGAAAACTTCCTCATCTTCCTCCTCATCTCTTAGGACTTTCAGAGGTCCTCTGCTCTTATGTACAGCCCAAAGAGACCAACAGTTTTAGGTTGAAATAAACATCAAGTGTGGGGTTTGAAATAAACATCATTGAGTATGTGCTGGATTCGGTAGAGGATACAAAGGTGAATAAGAGATAGTTCCTACTTTCCACAGGTTTATAGTGGTTCCTTTTAGAAACTGTTACAAAACCCTCAGCTTATTTATTTGAAAGAACTAGAAGGCTACTGGGATCATTTTGGAAGGAAACTCCAATTCTCTCGAGTTGTGTGCTTGCCTTTCCCTCTCCATATCATTGTTTATATTTCAGTGTACCATTGACAGCATTTTCCCGGGATTTGCAAGCCAACATATGCTAATGCGGTCTCTGAACACAGTTGCATTGGTTCCCATTATGTATTCCTGGTCCCCGCTCCAGCAGAACTTTATGGTATGTATTGAAAGCAATGTGATAATTATTTAAACTCTATGATTTTCTTATGTTAATATGCTGGCACTCCTCTTAAGATAAATATTGTCAGTATATGTAACAAAGCTTGGACATGCAGGGCAGAATGCTTTTAGAGTAATTTAAAAAGTATATTGCAAGTTGCTCTAACTTGGTAGGTATTTGCGCTCTGACGTATACTTCTGCACTGATGATGGTTCTTTTTTCTTTCTTTCTTTCTTTTTTTTTTTTTTTTTTTTTTTTTTTGAATGAGTGAGACTGGGCAAGACTCCAATTTTCCCTTACTACCTTGTCCAATTTTATAACATGTGCAATTAAATGCAGTCTAAGTCAGACACTTGAGGCTCAAGCAGGTTGACAACTCCCTGCTGATGGCTCAATCCTTTCTAAATCCTGTAAAGTCAAGATGCTATGAAAGCAACTGAGATAAATGAGGTGCACAGGGATCCACAATCCTTTCATCTGGGCCTTTATGCTAACTCCTACTAGGGTTTTTTGTGGTACTGATAAGCAGTCTCTAAATACTGCCATAGCTTATCATCTGCCTGGTGACAGATAACAATTCAGCAGAATAAAATATGGGTTTACAGAAGGGAATCCTCAGAATTAAATTTCAGAGTAATTTTACTCTGATACTTGAGGATTTAAGAATGACTGTGTTCACTGTTGAATCAAAAAAAGGAAAAATCCATTAGTATTGCTTATTACCAGAAAATATTGTAGTTCATACATTGTGATTGACTTTAGGTTCCTACTGAGTGTAAGTGACATGAATTATAATCATATTTGTTATTATGATTATTAGAGTGGTTAGTCTTAGAGTATATAATAGAATATCCAAAAATTTATGGTTGCCCAGTTTCTGTTCTAAATATTTTAGTTATATTGCAGATTATATTTTTGGAAGCCATCCATCTCATTTAATCTCTATGTATGAGAAGAATTAGAATTGAAGACTTTTTAAACTGTTGTTTAGGTGATATTCATACCTATTTCACAATAATGTTTAGTGAATAAAAAGTGATGATGGAATCACTGTGAAAAACAAATGTACTACCAAATTTTAGGTGTTAGTGGAAATAGCTTTATTAGTATCATGCAAACCGTTTGGTAGTTAATATCCTCCTGTAGTTAAACTTACTTCCCCCCCCCCTAAAAGTAGCATTGCCCTCTTCATTTGAGGTTTTGTTGACAAAACAAAATAACCAGGTTTTTAAACTCAGGCCACTGTGACCAAAGTCATTTTCAGGAGATTCAGGTAGCAAAAAGGCTCAGCAAATATTTCATTAAGTAGAAAAGAGGAGGTGCATAGTCGATTCATGGAAGAAATCACATCTGGTTTGATTTCAGGTAGAAGATGAGACAGTTTTGTGCAATATTCCCTACATGGGAGATGAGGTGAAAGAAGAAGATGAGACTTTCATTGAAGAGCTGATCAATAACTACGATGGGAAAGTACACGGTGAAGAAGGTAATGGTGCTGGGCTCTTCGTGAGAAAACTGTTAGAATGGTGCCTGTTCTTTGGTCCATCATCTTCCTCTTATCTCCTGCCTTACGGTATACACACTAAAGAATATTTCAGTGTAGCCCTAACCGGTTTGGCTCAGTGCATAGAGCGTCAGCCTGCGGACTGAAGGGTCCCAGGTTCAATTCCGGTCAAGGGCATGTACCTTGGTTGCGGGCACATCCCCAGTAGGAGGTGTGCAGGAGGCAGCTGATTGATGTTTCTCTCTCATCAATGTTTCTAACTCTCTTTCCTTCTCCCTTCCTCTCTGTAAAAAATTAATAAAATATATTTTTAAAAAAAGAATATTTCAGTATAATCACGTGGCTGAGAGTAGAAATTTTATATTAAAGAATTTCCAGTTAAATTTTAAAAGGAGTTTGGACATAAAAGGATCATATAGTAATCAGTGACGAGAGAGAAAGTTCAGTGTACAAATAAGTTTGATTTTAGAAGTTTTTCGTAAATCCATCCAAAGACATTTCTCTTCATTTTCCTTTCTCTGAGAATGGCAATGAGCATAACCTCTCTGTCCTATGACTTTGATCCAGATATCCCCTGTATCTCTCAGAAATTGGTTATAATATCCTGACTTTCCTAAAAGAAAGTCATTTGGATTTAGTTGTAGTTTTAGAAGTAGTTTTTGAAAAGGCTGTTAGTGTACAAGAACTGGGAAGATAGGGAGAGACTCCCCATGGATTTGCTTTTTTGACAATTTTAGGTGTTACGGTGCTGTTGAATGCATTTATCCACTATGCCCTCTAGTGTCCAAAGACTTTCTCCTAAGATGTAGTATAACCCCCTAGATTTTAGGGGAAAAAAATGCTATCTTTTTATTCAAAGCAGTCACTACTGACCAGTTAACAGAAAAACCAAGTATATTTTTATTTTATAATTCTTTTTCTGTCACATTTGTATTGTTTGCACATTTCTGTGAGATTCTGTGTCTGCGGAAGTGAAGTACTCCAGTAAGAACAAAATATAGCCCTGACGGGTTTGGCTCGGTGGATAGAGCGTCGGCCTGCGGACTGGGGGGTCCCAGGTTCGATTCCGGTCAAGGACATGTACCTTGGTTGTGGGCACGTCCCCAGTGAGGAGTGTGAGGAGTGTGCAGGAGGCAGCTGATTGATGTTTCTCTCTCATCAATGTTTCTAACTCTCTATCCCTCTCCCTTCCTCTCTGTAAAAAATAAATAAAATATATTTTTTAAAAAAAGAATAAAATTTATAACTGGATTTTCCACTGGTCAGCTGAACTATTGCAGCTGTAAGAGCCAATCAAATTATTGTAATCCCCTGGTGTCCATATAAAAATGTACACATGTTATCTACCTGGGCCTCAGGAGTGAATACAACAAAACTTTCCTAGGAGGACTAATGGAATATGAAACAACCACTGTTCATCCATTTAATCCTTATGTTTCAGAGATGATTCCTGGATCTGTCCTGATTAGTGATGCTGTTTTCCTGGAGTTGGTAGATGCCCTGAATCAATACTCAGATGAGGAGGAGGAAGGGCACAATGACACCTCAGACGGAAAGCAAGATGACAGCAAAGAAGATCTGCCAGTAACAAGAAAGAGAAAACGACATGCTATCGAAGGTAAATAGCACTTCTTCCTCATATGACTTTTTTAAGTAACAGGGAGAGGCCCTGGCCAAGTAGCTAAGTTGGTTAGAGTGTCATCCTGATATGCCAAGGTTGCAGGTTCAATCTCCGGTCAGAGCACATATAAGAATCAACCAATGAATGCATAAATAACTAGAACAACAAATCAGTGTGTTTTTTTTCTCTCTCTCTCTCTCAAAATTAATTTTTAAAAAATTTATATTTAAAAAAAGAATCAACAAATGAATGCATAAATAGTTGGAACAACAAATTGATATCTCTTCCCTCCCCTCCCCTCCCTTCTCCTCTCCCTCTCCACTCATAACTTAAGATAGCTTGGGTAACCTAGCTGAGAAGAAAGTGAAACTTAGAGAATAATTATTATTAACTTCTAATTAGAAAATGGTATATTTGGAAAACGTGGGAAGTTTAAAGAACAAAATAAAATGGCCTTATACTAGTAATCGGGCCTAGGAATAGCCAGCATTAATATTTTCTTCTAGCCCTAGCTGATCTGGCTGAATGGATAGAGCATTGGCCTGCAGCCCAGGTTCGATTCTGGTGAAGGACACATGCCCGGGTTGTGGGCTCAATCCCCAGTAGGGGGTATTCAGGGGGCAGCCGATCAATGATTCTCATCATTGATCTTTATATCTCTCTCTCCCTTTCCCTTCTTCTCTGAAATCAATAAAAAAAATTTTTTTAAATTTCCTTCTAGACCTAAAAAAAATGTAAAAAAAGGAAAAAAAATATATATATATAAAGCCCTAGCTGGTTTGGCTCAGTGGATAGAGCATTGGCCTGCAGACTGAAGGGTCCTGGGTTTGATTCCAGTCAAGGGCACATGCCCGGGTTGCAGGCTCAATCCCCAGTCAGGGGCATGCAGGAGGCAGCTGATCAGTGATTCTCTCTTATCAGTGATGTTTCTATCACTCTCTACCTCTCCCTTGCTCTCTGAAATCAATTTTAAAAATATTAAAAAATATGTATATACAATGTATGTCAAATATATCTCAATTTTTTAAAGTACATATTTAAATCAACATGTTTGTATGTGTTATGTGAAATTGTGATCATGCCACATGTATGTATATATGCACATGTAATTTTTATCCCTTTTTATTTAATCTTATATCATGAACAGTTTTCCATGTTGTTAATATTTAACTAATGTTTAATTATACTCTACATTACTTAATTATTCTATATGTCCAGGAATAGTGTCTCTTTCATTGTAATAAAGTTATAATATCAGTCTTGTTCTTCAGCATGTAGGATTCTTCTATATTCAGGTCTCTCTATGAAAACTCTGGTTTTTACCTCCATATTCTATCTTGGGCAGTGGATTTTGTTGTTAATATGTAGAAGACTCTGATTTCCTTATTTACTGGTAGCCTATTAGAGAAGTCTAGATAACCTTGACTTTCTTATATATTCCTAAGCAGCCAATGGTTAGGTTAAAAAAGCAGCTCTAGCCCTAGCTGGTTTGGCTCAGTGGATAGAGCGTCAGCCTGCAGACCAAAGGGTCCCAGGTTGGATTCTGGTCAAAGGTGCTTGCTTACTTTTGTTGCAGGCTCCTCCCGGGCCTGAGCCCTGGTCAGGGCTCATGCAGGAGGCAACCAATCAATGTGTTTCTCTCACATCAATGTTTCTCTCTGTCTTTTCCTCTCTCTTCCACTTTCCCTAAAAATCAATGGAAAAATATCCTTGGGTGAGGATTAACAACAGCAGCTCTAATCAAAATGCTGTGACAAAAGAAAAAATGACCAAACAGCTTTGTTTGCATGTTCTGATTATAGATAGCACTCAGGAGCTTTTTGTCTTTTCTAATTCAGGCAACAAAAAGAGTTCCAAGAAACAGTTTCCAAATGACATGATCTTCAGTGCAATCGCCTCAATGTTCCCTGAGAATGGTGTCCCAGATGACATGAAGGAGAGGTAGGGGAAGCTGACCCTCTCAGGCCATGTAGAGTGATCAGGCAAAATTTTCATTCAAGCCTGTATTTGGTTAATAAAAAGCCTTGCTTATGGTAAGTGCATAAGGATTTTCCCACACTTCTCATTATTTTTTGCTTAGTTGCTTACCCTAAATACCTATTCCCATATTAAGGGTCATTGTTTGCTGGCTTTTGAGTAAGTCTGGGCAGAGAACTTCTTATACTTCTGCCATTTTTCTGGAGAGTTACTCCAGCACCATACTTATTAAATATTTCCCTCCCTTTCAGGCATATGCCCAGCCCAGCATAATTACAATGTTGTACTAACTCAGTTATACACCAATCTATCCTCAACAAGACTCAAAAACTCCCATACTCTCTTGGCCAGCTGTACCTGGATGATCCTCAGTACTCAATCTGTATTTTCTCGGTTAAGACATTCCCTTGGAAGGAACTCTTATCTCTCTTTTCTTAAATAGGTACCGAGAGCTAACAGAGATGTCAGACCCCAATGCACTTCCCCCTCAGTGCACACCCAACATCGATGGCCCCAATGCCAAGTCTGTGCAGCGGGAGCAATCTCTGCACTCCTTCCACACACTTTTTTGCCGGCGCTGCTTTAAATACGACTGCTTCCTTCACCGTGAGTGGGGCTACTCTGAAATGCTCTCCTTTTTCTATTCCCAGCCACCACTTCCTTCTCTTTATTTTAGTTTATCATATAGAATTCTCAGCTTCTGATCTGATGATGGTTTTACAAAGGACTAATCTATTTTCACTTGTTCAGTTATAGTGCAACATGCTTTGCATGGTTAGGACAGAATAAACAGCAACATGATTGTTTCTGACTACCTCCTAGCTTTGAAAGGATTGTGTTGATATCAGAAATGATTGGATTTTGTGCACTTTGATGGTAACTGTTTATCTCCAGATTCTCCTACACTAGCTCCCTAATTCAGTTTTGTTCCTCCCCATCCTGTCAAGTGGGTGAATCGTTGGAAACAGGACAGTGTTGTGTTTTCCAGCTTTTCATGCTACCCCTAATGTATATAAACGCAAGAACAAAGAAATCAAGATTGAACCAGAACCATGTGGCACAGACTGCTTCCTTTTGCTGGTACGTTCTTAAGCTGTTCTACTATTGTTAACTTTGTTGAAAATTGAGCAGGAAATGGTCCTTGGGCTTTCTGTTCCTGGCAACACAAAACCAAGTGAGACAGTACATAGCACTTGGGGGTTATAAAGTGCAAATGAAACATGACTTCTTCCCCGTCAGTGTGGCTCAGTTGTTGAGCATTGACCTATGACCCAGGAGGTCACGGTTCGATTCCTGGTCAGGACATATGCCTGGCTTACGGACTAGATCCCCAGTAGGGGGTGTGCAGGAGGCAGCCAATCAATGATTCTCTCTCATCATTGATGTTTCTATCTCTCCCTCTCTCTTCCTCTCTAAAATGATTAAAAATAAATAAGTAAAGCCCTAGCCAGTTTGGTTCAGTAGATAGAGCATTGGCCCACAGACTGAAGGGTCCTGGGTTCGATATGGTCAAGGGCACATTCCTCGGTTGCAGTCTCGATCCCCTGGGCGTGTGTGGGAGGCAACCAATTGATGTGTATCCCTCACATCGATGCTTTTCTCTCTCTTGGTATATTAGGACGATGCTCTAGCCAACTGAACTACCTGGCCAGGGCTATGTTAAATATTTTGAGGAAGAATATATTATAAGTGATTCTGTGTGTGTCATATCATAGCATAGGCACATAATATCAGATTCAATTCATTTTAAAACTTTTCTTTTGGAATTTCCTTTAGTGCCTACAGTATATTATTCTGAATATCCTTATTAATGGTAAATGCTTATCATTTACATGTAGTTTTAGTTTTTAGAAACAGCTAGAAATCTTTGGGAACCAAGTCTGGTAAGAAGATAGATAATCAAGCTGAACGATAGTTATTTGGTCTTTAAAAAAAAAAAAAAAAAAGCATAGCTATAAAGTAACGAAACAGTATTCCTCCAAATTTAATATACTAGTTTGGAGGGAAGTTACAAAATTAAGTAGTAATATTGCATAAATTCAGGGATTACATATTTTATTATTGAAACAGAAGAATCCTGATCCTTGTTCCCACTCTGGAACAATTAGCTATATACTCTCAAGCAAGTCCCTTCCCCTCTCTCAACCTCATTACCACTACAGGAGAATGTGTTCTCAAGTTCCAAACAGTTAACATGCAAATGAATTTTAGATATAGCTCACTGGAAAGTTGAAAATGCATAGATTATATCTTTTTAAGATTGCTTTATAGGTTAGCTCTTTTGTGAAGAGGTACTATATGTTTCTAAGTTTTTAGAATGTTTGCTAAATGGCTGTTAGATGATCGCATTTGTATGGTACAGAGCAAACAAAAGACAGGATCATTGCACGTAAGCACAGATAGTGAAGAAGATGGTTTGTGATGATGGAATAAATATGTTGATTCTGGGCCTACTCCAGTTTTCTATCTGTAATGTGTCCATTGCAGGAAGGAGCAAAGGAATACGCCATGCTCCACAACCCCCGTTCCAAGTGCTCTGGTCGGCGCCGGCGAAGGCACCACATGGTCAGTGCTTCCTGCTCCAACACTTCAGCCTCTGCTATGGCTGAGACTAAAGAAGGGGACAGTGACAGGGACACAGGCAATGACTGGGCCTCCAGTTCTTCAGGTACAGTGAACAGAAAATGATCTCTTCTTACCACACAAGAATTCTGGTAAACCCAGGATCACCATCTAACACTTAATATTACTATCTATAATAATAATAAAAGCATAATATGCTAATTAGACTGGACAGCCGAACGACCTTCCGGACATCATTCCGGATGTCCTTCCAAACAAAGCCACTGCAGCGGGGGCCAAGGCAGAGACGGTTAGGAGTGATCAGGCAGGCAAGTGAGCAGTTAGGGGCGATCAGGCAGGCAGGCAGAGTGGTTAAGGGTGAACAGGCAGGCAGGCAGAGGTGGTTAGGGCTATTAGGCAGGCAGGTGAGTGGTTAGGGGCCATTAGGCAGGCAAACAAGTGGTTAAGGGTGATCAGGCAGGCAGGCAGAGGGGTTAGGGGTAATCAGGCAGAGAGGCAGGTGAGCAGTTAGGAGCTAGCAATCCCAGATTGCAAGAGGGATGTCCGACTGCTGGTTTAGGCCTGATCTCGCAAGGATCCCTGTGGGATCCAGCCTAAACTGGCAGTCAGACATCCCCCAAGGGGTCCCAAATTGCGAGAGGGTGCAGGCCGGGCTGAGGGACACCCCCACCCCTCCGTGCATGAATTTCGTGCACCGGGCCTCTAGTGTTTTTATAAAATTGTTAATTCTGTCCACAGGTTTATCTATAAACAGTGGAGACGGGATATTTTTGTTCCTAACTAGGCTGCCTTTTAAATAAAGTACTTCTGAGTTTACGGCCAGCTACTGATCACAACTGCATTCCACCTTCTTCTGTTTCTCTTATTTCTTCCTCTCTTAGAGGCTAACTCTCGCTGTCAGACCCCCACAAAACAGAAGGCTAGTCCAGCCCCACCTCAGCTCTGTGTAGTGGAAGCACCCTCGGAGCCTGTGGAATGGACTGGGGCTGAAGAATCTCTTTTTCGAGTCTTTCATGGCACCTACTTCAACAACTTCTGTTCAATAGCGAGGCTTCTGGGGACTAAGACGTGCAAGCAGGTACTGTCTGAAAGCAGCAGGAATAAACTCGGGCCCTGCTTTCCTCACTGCTCTGTCAGCCCTTTGCCATCTTGTAAGCTGCCTGTCTGGAGAGAAACTGTCTCAGGCTCAGTCCCTCGTGAGTGGGCCATGAAGTGGGTCTCCAAACATGGGGCCTCCTGCAAAGGCCAGGCCTAGCAGTGCTTGGGGTCTGCTCTCCTCCTTGCTGAATTCTTATTTCTGTCTTTAGCCACAATCTAACTTTTCTGGATGTTTTAGCACACTTAGCTTCTTTTTTTGGTTCCAACATTTTCTTTTAAATGTGTATCCATTTCCTAGACTCCCAGGTCTTTCTGGGGATGTTCTTATCTAGTATGCTCTTTCTCCTCAGCTGCAGTGCTGTTTCTACCATCAGTCTCCTCATTGCTTTATTCTACAAATATCCTATCACAAGATTTTCTAATTACAACCCCAAAAGCTAGGCCTGGACCCTCGCCCTTCTCACTCATACCGTCACTAGAATCACGGTTTGATAGTAGCCACTCATGCTCTGAAGGCAGAACAAGACTGCAGTGGGAGCACGCTGTAGAAACGAGCCAGGGAGATAGGTGTTAAAGCCAATCGTCCAACAAGAAAGAAACACCAGAGCTTGCGCCCTGCTCACATGGCTCCTAACTTCTAGGGGAGACTCTGTGCCCTCTTCTTCATGCTTCCTTTACCTAGAACAAGCAATAGAACCATGAATTGACGTGCCCTTTGCTTTCATTGTGGAGCTCAAGCCTATTTCCCGAGGCACATGTTAACATAAAGATCTATTGAATTGGGCATAAAACAATTTTTGTGCACATTTTCCTGAGGAGACTATATATACTTTTCACAGAATCTCAAAAAGACTTATAATAAAAAATTGGGGTGGAGGGACGTTGGGAGGCTAAAAATGAATGCTATAAAGGAAAGAAGCACAATGAAAGAGAACCAGCTTTACTGAAATGCTGTCCTACTGAAGTGAGTAGTCAAGGCTGTGATGCCTCTATACCAGCAGAGGGAGCTAGTGCTGGTGTATGTCAGGTCTTACTCAGTTACACAAGGTACACAAAGTTGCCCTTCCTAAGAAGAGAGAGATACTGTTGGTAAAAATCTGCCCACACTCTGGGTTTGGTAGGCAGAACAGTGGATAAAAGCTACTAACCAGGAAAGCTATAACTGTGCTCAGTATTTCTCCTTTCTCAAGTCAGGATAAATAAGAATTAACTTCAGAGCCATTGCCACTCTGTCTCCCCGTGACTGAGGAAATGCTCAGTCAGCTGCCTGGGAGCTCTCTAGAACCCTCCTAAGCCCAGCACCTGGCTGGGCCACTTATATGGCCGCCTAGCTCAAGAAGGAGTGACAGGTTCTGTTGATTTCTCTTCCAGGTCTTTCAGTTTGCAGTCAAAGAATCACTTATCCTGAAGCTGCCAACAGATGAGCTCATGAACCCTTCTCAGAAGAAGAAAAGAAAGCACAGGCAAGGGTTGGACAAAGGACTTTCTGTGGCAGGCTGTTCCCTGTGCTTTGACCTCCCCTTGGACTTCCCATTTGCCTCTCTCTGTAGCCACTGCCCATCCGTTTGGCATTGCATAACTGAGGGCCAGCCTTCTCAGTGCTCCCTGTGGGTCTATGCCTTGGCCCAGCCTTTCTCCTGATCATGAGCTAACTTTGGTTTTCCATTTAAGCTCCTGGCCAACAGAACATGAACTGGCCTCATGGCTCCAATTGAGGCCATTTTCCTTGTTGGTGATTAGTTAATCACTGTACTCACTTCTCAACCCTGACTAGGGTTGTTTTGTTTTTGGCACTTGTATTATTTTTCTAAGTTGCATAATAACTCTGTTTTCTAGCTAGCCTTTGCTTAGAGTTGGAAGTTTTTTGTTGTGTTTTTATTTTTTTTTCTTTGTTTTTTGTTGTTGTGTTTTTAAATTGACATTCTGCCTGGCTTGGTTCCCTAATGACTATCACCTATTGAAGAAAGGAACTGACACAGATTCTAGGTATAGAAGGAAGGCCCCGTGGCTGCTCCCTCTCAGTTCCTTCACTTAGAGCATATTCCTGAAAAGCCTCCTCAACTCCCCATCCTGAAACGCCCCCACATTTCCACCTCCCCAAAGGCTGGGGAGAGGGAGGGACAATAGATTACAATAGACATAGAGGGTTTTGTTTTGTTTTGTTTTGTGTCTGTTTCTTATTTTATGTATGTTTGTTTAAGGGGAGGTTGTTTATGCTTAAATGTTGAGGCATAGGCCAGCTGGATTTGGGGTGGACTGTAGCCTCCCTATACTAGAAGAGAAGCCTCCGGTGAAGTGATTTGGGAGGACACTCCCCAATTACCAAACTGCAGTTCCTCAGAGTAGGTCACATTGTCCTTTACCCAAATCTGCAGAGTTCCCCAGGACCATGACCCAGACCCATCCTGTCTTTTTTCAGGTTGTGGGCTGCACACTGCAGGAAAATTCAGCTGAAGAAAGGTAGGTTCCAGCAGGGCCTTCTTCCGCAGTTCAGCTCGAGGTCTGAACTGTGAACATCCTCTCCCCACCTGCAGCTGCACTTGTTGACCCTACACCGCTTCCGCAGGTTGCAGTGTTTCTGCAGCAGCTGAGAACAGCTCAGCTTCTCGCTGCAGCTGTGGAGACCTCTTAGGCAGTAGAGTTACGGGCCTTGTGGTCTCTGACTTTCGTGATTTGCCATGTGCCAGATCCTAGACTTCATTTAATGTTCAGAATAGCTGCACTATAGTCCTGGACTATTTCTACACTTTTGCCGCAAAACAAATCACGCCATTGTAGCTTATGAACAACCATCACCTAGGACTGCCATCATCAGGTGCTAGATGCGGATCCCAGGTTATGGTAGAACAAGCCTTTGAGTCAGCACCCCCGGACACTTGAGAGGGATGGCCACTAGGGAGCATGAGTGCAGCAGTGCCCTGGTCTATTCTTTTCTCTTCTAGATAACTCTTCCACACAAGTGTACAACTACCAACCCTGCGACCACCCAGACCGCCCCTGCGACAGCACCTGCCCCTGCATCATGACTCAGAATTTCTGTGAGAAGTTCTGCCAGTGCAACCCAGACTGTAAGAGTTCTTCGTTTTCTCCTGTAGTCTGTCAACACAGCCAGCCCAATGCATCCCACGTTTCCCTCCCCTCCTGCGCCTTTTGCTGCTGATGGGCCTTTTGATATTCTCTTCGCTGTGTTTTAAGCATTCTGCAAGAGACTTAAGATATGGAAAAGTAATTTTTAAAAAAACCTTACGCGTATGATTCTAAAAGCAACCATTATACAGGTGCTTTCCCAACTCTACCTTCCAGGGCAGAAGTAAGAAACATGGGCATCTTTTTCCTTACAGTGCAGTCACAGCCTCCCTTTCCAGAATGTTTTGTAACATGTACAGGTTACAATTCTGTATATATTTTAGTTTACTATCTGGAATTTTAGTATCGGGTTGGTCTGTATGTCAGCAGAAGGTAGGATAGGGGCTAAAGTGCTTCTCTTTTAGCCATGACCTTCCCCCGTCAAGGCAGTTTGATGGCAGCCTCCAGAGCTTGCAGAACTTGGTGTCCAGGCAGTTCTGCTAGAAATACCTCCTCTAACCCGTAGCAGTTATCAATCTTAACCACAGCAGAGGGGAGGGCTGTGGGTGGAGGAGGGTGGCATAGAACGGATGTATTATTTTCTCAAAGTGGTTTTTGTTTTGATGATCAGAATTTACCAGTGAAAAACACTGATTTTATTTTCTGGGGGCACTATCCACCTCCCTTCCGAATTCCACCGAGGAGGAGGGAGAGCATTGTTGGGGAATCTCTAGGAAATATATCTCCATAGTCAAGCCTGCTTTTTTCACTCTCAGGCATGAATGTTGGGAGGCACTACATGTTCTTTGGAAAATTTTTGAGTATATGATTATTGGGAAGGGAATGTCTCCTATTTTGCCAAATATCCTTGAATACATAACATTTACTTTTCTGCTGTCCCTTGAGTCAAACCCAGCACTAGCCTGCTTCTCTTCCTAACCTTACCTGTTGTCCCACCAGGTCAGAATCGTTTCCCTGGCTGTCGCTGTAAGACCCAGTGCAATACCAAGCAGTGTCCTTGCTATCTGGCCGTGAGAGAGTGTGACCCCGACCTGTGTCTCACCTGTGGGGCCTCAGAGCACTGGGACTGCAAAGTGGTTTCCTGTAAAAACTGCAGCATCCAGCGAGGACTCAAGAAGGTGAGGGCTTTTCTCAGGATTGCTTGCCGGGTAGTGGAGTGGGAAAGACTGAACAGTCCCCAGCAGCCTGTTTCTCCTGGCTCCTTCGAGGGTTTGTGCATGAACGTCCTTGGTAAATCCTAAACGACACACTTTTACTGAGTTAATGAAGGTTTCTGTCCCAGTGATGGATGAGAAAAGTGACCCCCTGAACCAGCCCGATGGAAAGGAGCAGAGAGGGTGGACTGGTCACTGATGTGGTCTATTTTTACTTGACACTTAGCAGTGAAGGTCCACAGGCCTAAAGGAAGAGGGGTCATGTTTCCTTTCACCACCTCCCTTTTTTGTTTTTCCTCCCAGCAGAACAGAATGGCTTAGACCTTTCTGTTTTCAGATCCTCTTAAAGAACAGTTGCTAGTTCTTTCCACCATGCTCTCCGCCCACCGTACACATGCACACCCAGCACGCACACACCCTGTAGTCTGAGGTTTGACTCCCTCTTCCCCAGCACCTGCTGCTGGCCCCCTCAGATGTGGCCGGATGGGGCACCTTCATTAAGGAGTCTGTGCAGAAGAATGAGTTCATTTCTGAATACTGTGGTGAGGTGAGTGCTATCGGTTTGGCCCACATTCTTATCTGGGGAAATGCTGATGAGAAACCCTGATTTTCTGTGGTCCAGACTTCTGTGAATTAATCTCTAAATAACTCAGCTGAGTTCTCATGTGGACTCTCGGGGGATCCCACAGAACTGTTTGCAATCCTGAAACAAACCACTCTTCTTCGACTCTGGCAGTTCAGGACACAGAGGAGGGGCAGATGGGGGGCTCTCTTCAACCTTAACACTGGCCAGCTTGGGTAGGGATTGGAAGGAAATAACCCGAGCTCGGTATGTTATGATTCTCATCATGTTACTCAGTAAGCACCTGTATGTGACGCTGCCCCTCCCACTCCTGTCTAGGGACAGGGTACCATGCCTTGACCAGACAACCTCATCCTCCTTTTTGTTCCTTGTCTGTTTCTGCAGCTCATCTCTCAAGACGAGGCTGATCGACGAGGGAAGGTCTATGACAAATACATGTCCAGCTTCCTCTTCAACCTCAACAATGGTATGGAGTCTCTCTTTCTCATCCCGAAGTGGTCTTGAGTATGTCTTCCTACCACATGTCCCTTGTTCTGGTCCAGGTTCAGATCAGCTCTGAATCTTCCAACAGATGCTCAGAGCAAGGTGGTGAGATTGAACTCAGAGACACCATGAGCCACCGTTCACTTGCTTTGGGAGAACTTCCATTTCCGGGTTGTGTTTGTAATCAGAGCACTGAGCACTTATACCTCAGAAATCTCCCTCCCTAGATGGAAAGAGGAGATCCATAATTTCAGCAAAAGGGGGGGGAGCGGGGACCCAAAGGGGGTATTCCCATGTGAAGGTGCATTCTTATACTGCCTGCTTTCCCAGCTCCTGCTAAAATTCCCACTGGATCGTCTTGTTTCTGTTACTGTTTGATTGATTTTAAATTCAGGTTCAAGAAGCTGTGGAGTTGCCTGGTGAGTTCATGGTCTTTCTTGGTTTACTTTATACAGATTTTGTAGTGGATGCAACCCGGAAAGGAAACAAAATTCGATTTGCAAACCATTCAGTGAACCCCAACTGTTACGCCAAAGGTGAGTTCTCAGTGACTGACCTGGGAGGTGGACTGGGGATGTATGCTTCATTTACTATGATCTCTATCCGTTATTAACTTTTTTATAGCTGAGTTATTCTTTATCCAGAGATAATCATGATTAATGTCTGGTATCATTTTGATTCTCTCTCTCGGGTTTATAATCTGCTTTTTTTTTTTTTTTTACTGAATACATTATAAACATTTTTTTCCACAAACATGAGTCTTTTAAAGATAATTCTTTCTCCATATCACTAGCCAGAGAAAGAGATCTAAAAGCATAGAGGCAAAAAAAAAAGAAAAGAAAAGAAAGAAAGCACAGAGGCAACTCTATTGACTACTTTCTAATTCCACTTCATTTTATGTTTTCACTGGGAATTTGGAGAAAATCAGCCCTGAATCACTACTGATTTTTGACGTGGGGTTGACTAGGAACTTAGCCCTGGGTCTGTCCTGTTTGCAGTGGTCATGGTGAATGGGGACCATCGGATTGGGATATTTGCCAAGAGGGCAATTCAAGCTGGCGAGGAGCTCTTCTTTGATTACAGGTGAGACAGCTAGCAATGGTCCTAGAGAGGTGGTCCCAAAGGTGGGAAGGGTGGCTGTTGGAATTGATTTGGGGGCTTAAGGTGAGTGATAGGGAAGCAGGAGAGGATCTCATGGTGGGCAGGGCTTTGTCTTTGTTCTGATTTCTGGTGCCTTGTCTCAGAAGGGGAGCATTGAAAACTGCTTTAAGAAGTGGGAGGGGAAGTGAAATGGGAGGGGACTCTATCTTTTTTATCACAAAAGCCTTGATAGTAATCTGGTTCCTCCTCCTGCTCTGGGACAGGTACAGCCAAGCTGATGCCCTCAAGTACGTGGGGATCGAGAGGGAGACTGATGTCCTTTAGCCCTCCTGGGCTCCATGCCAGCGCTTATGGTAGCAGCACTGTCTTTGCTTTCGTGCACACACCACTGCTGCTCAAGTTTCCTGCACTATGTGTTTCTCACACCAAGAAACCCCCACCCACTCCTCTGTAGTGTGGCCTCAGCTGTGTCCAGTAGAGACAAAACTGTCTCAGTGAGAGGGGAGGCAGAGGCAGCTAGGGCTTGGGCTCCCAGGAGAGAGTGTTGCAGAAGTCAGTGTTGCATCTCAGGCCTCAGAGGAAGAGAGCACAGGTGGGAGGTGGGTGATGTATGCGTGATTTCTTGTCACCCAGGCGGTGGGCCTCAGGAATCAACTTGGGCGGTTCCTAACAAGCATTAGCCTGTAATTATAACTTTCCAAATCCAGGGTCCTTATGTAATTGGGTTGCCAGCATATCTCTCCGTGGTCCTAAGACCTGGAGAAGGCAGGCTAAGTGAAGTTTAGTACCTGGAGCTTATGAGTGGTCTGGGTTAAAGGTGAGCCTGGCAGGCAGCAGAGACTGAATTCAGAGGGGAGGTGGGTCACCTTACTACCTTTTCCTTCCTGGCAGGGTTCAACCTGAGAGTGGGTTCTAAGTATAGATATTCAATGCTGGGAGAAGGAAAGCTAAATGCCCTCCTTCCAGGGACAGTGAGAACCAGCCTGACAATAGTAATTAAACTGTTAAGCTTGAGGCCGAGCAGGCTTTGAGAAACCTCTGAATATTCTGGAGATGGATACGTTTTCAGATGCCCTGGAGCAAGGGCCAGTGCCCTGTTAGCTCCTTCCAAAGTTCTAGCGTAGCAACTCTAGGCAAGCATTCTGCTGCTATTGAAGAAGCGTGGAGGGGTATGCAGGCTGGTGTGAGTACTCTGGCTCCCTGGATCCGTAGTTGTTTTCAGGCCTTCCATTCCCCTTAGAGGCCAAGCCCATGGAGCCCTGTTATTTATCTCTTCCATGTAGATGGGCACAGGCCTGGACTGGGGGGGGACTGGCGGTGTGTTTGACTTTCCTGTCTGTAGCTCCTGCTGTTGGAAAGGGTGAGTTGACAGTATGTGTTTGGAGGTGGGTGAGGGACTCCCAAATTGCACGTGTTTAGGATGGCATCATGTGGGCACTATAGGCTGGCAGAGGGTATTTGAAGTGTCCAGAAGACTACCTGTGCCAGTCTGTGGTGCCATTTTCTCTGGGATTCATGCAGAGCAAAGCACTTTATTTCTTTTAGAAGCGCTGTAGATTGGGGTAGAGTTTAAGCTAATGTCTCGAGGTCCTTGCCCAATTCCCTTTCCTGGGGTAGGGGGAAGAAGAGGGGTTCTGTCTCATCACCTCGTAAGAGGAGCTGTCTTAACACAGAAGAATTTAATGGGAAAGGGCCAGCTCTGAGAGTCTGTGGCTGTGTGCTGAGCTGGCAGGGAATAAGGAGCATTGTGTTGGGTAAAAAGGACATGGGCAGGTACAGACTGGCCTAGGGAGTATTAGAATAGGGAGCAGGCTTCTCCCTCCCCTCTGGGGAATCCGACCCTCTCTCCCAGTCTGTGCTGACCATTCCCTTCCTCCAACCCCACTGGCTGTCCCATGAAGCAAGAGATAGGATTCCCTCTGGCCAAGCAGCCGCCCAGGGGTTTTTGTGGAACATGTACACACACCTACACTCACACTCACCTATTCTCACTTACCACACTTGTGGGCACATGCACTCAGCAGGGCATATGCCCAGCCAGCGCCTGACAGAAGCCTCTTCCCAACTGATTGGGCCAGCCCCCACCATGATTCTGAAATGTGTATCTGCTGTGGTTTGTAATCATTGTGTATTGGGGGCACCTTCTAGCTGGACTGTGGGCTCTGAATTACTCATAAATTATAGGGGGAAACCATAGACAGATGGAGGAGGAGGAGTTAGGTCTGCCTGAAATGCCAGGGGCTGGCCGTGAGGAACAGGTGGGGAAAAATTACATCGAGCCTTTGAGAGGCTAGACTGACCCCACCCTTGCCTCAGTGTGCAGAATCACTGTGGTCAACCTCCTCCTTCCCCACTTTCAGACCACTAATACTCCTGTTCCTCTAGCATTCCCATCCTTTCTCCCTGCTGTCCTCAACCTTTAATGACGGGTGTCAACCCCTCCCCCCAGACATGTAATGAAGAATGGAGCAAGGTGGGAGGGGGGCGGGGGCCGGGGAGGCTGGTATATGTGCGGCTTTATTGCCAGTGAATTTCACGCACTTTAAGTCCTGTGGCTTGTGACCTCTTATCTGAATAAAGTGGCAGAATCCATTTTGGCAAGGTGTGTTCCGTGTGTTTTGGGCTGGAAATGATCTAGGAATGGCGGTACAGGGGCATTTCGGCTGAAGCTTTAGCATTCTGATCCCCACTTGTCCACTGAGATGTGGGGCTGGGTGAGATTGAGGGTTGGCAAGAACCAGTCGGGCTCCTGGTAGGTGATGCAAGGATTCTGAGGGTTCCCTGTAGAAATTCCCAAGCCCTCAAATTAGTTCCCTTAAAACCATTCCACTTATCCCACCCGCTAACCACAACACCAGCCACCACGCACAGTCTGGGGCTCTGCCACTCTGTTTTATTAGAACGGCTCTCCGTCTGAGAGCACAGCTTCAGAGTGGAGGCCGGCTCAGGCTGGATGAGTGACCAGCAGACCTCATGGGACTTCCAACACAGGAGAAGCAACTACAGACCATGGGCACAGCACAGGACAGGACAATCAATTGCTTTTTTCTCCTTTTATATATAAACTGATAATTTAAAAATTAGAATAATATATATAGTTTCTCTAGAGAGAGACTTTGCAACAAAAAATATATTTAAAGAATGTGATCTCCTGGGCAAATGAAGCAGCATCTCTGAGCGGAGGAAAGAGGGCTCCTCATGCATTGGAGAGGGGGCTAAGCCTTTTGACAGGCATCAAGACTACTGCATATCTTGGAAGAGGGAGGAAGAGTATGGAGCTGGCTAGTCAGTGTGTCTGCATTATTTTCTCTACATTGCAAGTTTGTATGGCTTTGGCTAAAGCATTTGAAGCAGCAGAGGTACTAAAGTGCTAAACTGAAGCCTCTCAGTCTCTATAAAAAACAAAAAGAGGAGGAGGAGGGTAGGACCCAATGATGAAGCCCTCCCTAACCCCCAACTGAGTGGACACAGATGGAAGATGTTCTGCAGGGCAGGGGGAAGACTGGGGGATATGTTTAGCAGCCTCCTCCCCCCATACCTCGTGTATCCCTGCAATCCCACACATCTATCCCTGCTGAGATTGAATGTTTAGAGAGAGACAGTTAATCTCCCCTGCACTCTGTTAATCCCTGGCAGCAGCTGGGACAGGGATGGCAGGAAGGACCTGTCCAACGCCATGAGGCTTTCCTTTGGGGGCAGGCAAACAACCAGGATCCTGGGGAAACGGAAATGGGCAGGGCATTGGTTTAGGCAGTGAGGCTCGGCTACTCCCTTTGGTCCCATCTGTAGCTCTGCCCACCAAACTTGGCAGGAGGGGCATCCTCTGGATGAGCAGAACCAGCTAAAAGGAGTCAAATGTCCCTGACAGGGTTGGGTAGAGGCAGGTACTGGGGAATTCAGGGAAATGGACTTGGTCCCTGAAGCCCTTCTGATTCATTCAGATCTGGACTCCTCCAGGATCTGGGGTAGGTTTTGGTCCCGGGGGCCAGGGCCAGGGGCTGGGGCTGGGACTGGGACTGGTGCTGGTGCTGGAGCTGGGGCTGGAGCTGGAGCTGGGGCTAGAACTTGGGTGGAAGCTGGTGTAGGGGCCGGGGCCGGGGCCTGGGCAGAGCCTGAAGTAGGTAGGGGAGGTTTGCTGCCAGGGTGGTAATCGTGGGTGGCCTTGGGCTCATTGGTGTGGTAGGAACCCTTGTAGCGATGATTTTGTAGATAGAAGAGCACCAACATTCCTACCAGCCCCAGCAGCAGGAAGGCCACCAAAACTGAAAGAGGAAAAAGAAACAATTAGAGCAGATCTTTGGTGTTTCTCCTACATACAGACAGTGTTCACTCTACAACCATCAGGCTATTCCTTAGTGTCTGGTAGGTCTGAATTCCTGGCGTATCCCCCACCATCTTCTAATATTCCCTTTTCACATCCCTGGTAGTTAACCCTTCTTCTTTTTTTTAATATATTTTTTTTTATTGATTTCAGAGAAGAAGGGAGAGGGAAAGAGAGATAGAAACATTAATGATGAGAAAGAACCATTGATTGGCTGCCTCCTGCACGCCCCCCACTGGGGCATGTGCCCTTGACTGGAATCAAGCCTGGGACCCTTCAGTCCACAGGCTAACGCTCTATCCACTGAGCCAAACCAGCCAGGGCAGTTAACCCTTCTTATCTCTCTAGATGTTACTATACCCCCATTTCCTCATTCCTTAGCCATAGCCCAGTCTTAATATTTCAATTAAAGTCTATAACATAAAAACAAAAGTCTATAGCATTCTCAAACGTTTAAAAATCTCCAGTCCAATTACATACTACTTCAGCATAGCCTATCTCAACCTTCTTTGCACTGCCATGCTCTATAGGGCATGGAGGGAATGCCAACAGTCAGAGGGTAGAATCAGGAGGTTAGGGCAGTGATCACATTACTCACAGCCTAAAAGTATGGCAACCCATCCATCATCATGGTAGTAAGGGAAGTCTGAAGAAGAGAAAGCACCAGTTAGGAGAAGCCTCCGATATGGTAAGAATAATTTTCTTTCTCTGTTGTCCCTCCCTCTTCTGTGTCCTGGGGACATACCTGGGGGCAGGTACCAGGGATCCAGCTCAGGTGGCACCTCTGAGAAAAGACGTGGCATGGCTCCACAGTTAGATTCAGACAGTTCTCCCTGAACTCGAAGGGCCTCAGCTAGCTCAGCAGTCATGGGTCGAGGGGTTCGGAAGTGGGTTTTGAGGGGAGCCACATTGTTGAATCGAACACCAGACAAGCAGCCCGAGAAACCTGGTGTGTTGTAGCGCTGGATCTCTGGGTCAATTACTCCTGTTTCTGGGGGAGAGGCAGGCCCAGAAAGAAAGGGCTTGGACCACCAATAACCCTGCCCTCCCTTACCATCCATAGATTTCCTGCTCATCAGCACCTTCACTGTAATCCCCAGTTCCTTCACTCTCATCTAGGCTCCAGGGACTTCACCCACAATTTCTTACCCAAAATGCATTGTCACCCTCAGCTTACCCATAACACGCCCTAGATACAAGGCCTTGGGTGAGTCCAGCTGGCTGTCCACCAACAGTGAGAACTTCTGTTCTGTCAGTGGGAAGTAGTCCACCTGAGGCGGGGAGGAGAAAGGAGATGCAGGAGGGAGAACCAGAGGTAGACACAGCCACGATCATCCAGGAACTCTGAACTCTGTCCAAGCAGGTGGTAAGTCCTAGCTTTGTCCTAGGTCAGTGGTCAGCAAACTGCGGCTCGCGAGCCACATGCGCAAGCCGTGGTTTGCCGCTCTGTTGACTAATGAGTTTGCCGACCACTGCCTTAGGGAAAAACACTTAAAAAACACTTTAATAATGTACTAATGTCTTTAACCTGAAGTCAAAACTTCTGGGTAAGCCGAAACCGGTTTGGCTCAGTGGATAGAGCGTCGGCCTGCGGACTGAAAGGTCCCGGGTTCGATTCCGGTCAAGGGCATGTACCTTGGTTGCAGGCACATCCTTAGTGGGGAGGTGTGCAGGAGGCAGCTGATCGATGTTTCTCTCTCATCGATGTTTCTAGCTCTCTATCCCTCTCCCTTCCTCTCTGTGAAATATCAATAAAATATATTTAAAAAAAAAAACAAAAAAAACTTCTGGGTAAGGTTAATGCCTTACGCAGTGGTCGACAAATTCATTAGTCAACAGAGCGGCAAACCGCGGCTCGCAAGCCGCAGTTTGCCGACCACTGTCCAAGATGCGCCACCCCTGGACCCAGATGTAGAATTTGGTATTAAAAACCCAACAGCCTGGTTTTGAGCCCTGTTTGTACAGCTTTCTGGTAGTTTAACTTTGGGGAAGCACTTTACTTTCTCAGTCCATTTAATGATTTGTAAAACAGAGATAATAGGTCCACATGTGTACCTGAACTGCCTCACAGACCTGTTGTGAGAGTCATATGAGGTAATTTATACGTATGAAAATTCTCTGTAAATTGGAATGTGCTCTACAAATATTAAATGTTTGACATTTTCCTGGGTGCCACAACCTTGATCATGAGGTTATGATCTGAACTGGTCCACTTTTCTCTACACACACCTGGATGAAAAGCTGGCGGTAGACCCGGGTGATATTGACGCTGTGGGGCTGGCCATCTGTAACTGGTCGGGTGGTTAGTTGGTACACGTAGGGACTGGTGCCCAGCTGATATCGCAGCTGTAGAGTCCCTGTGGGGTGGAGAGGAGAAAGAGGGAGTCTCGCTTCAGGTCCCACAATCCCCTTTTTCTGAGAGCACTTAGGTCCTTTTATGTATTAATTAGTGAATCAATAGTTGTGAGAATGAAGGGTGCCCTCATTCTGTCAGGAGCTTACCATCTTCTTTGATGAGCACAGCCATGTAGTCACGCACGAAGGAGCTGACGTAGAGCAGGACAGCGGGGGCAGATTCGGTGCTAAAGCTGAAAGACACCTCCTCTCCAGTAACATTGTATACAGGACCCCGGTAACCAGGCACAGGCCGGCCAGGCTGCGGGTAGTCAGGCAGACGGTACCCAGGGCCATGGTAGCCAGGTACATAGCCAGGAGTGTCGTAGCCAGGGATGTAGCCTGGCTCGTAGCCTGGCACCGGCCGGCTCAGCATGTGGGAGAACTCGCGGGCTGCAGAGCGCAGTGCTGACTGCAGGTTATAGCGCATCCAGGTGCCGGGCTCAAAGAAACCACCAATATCTGAAGGCACAGGTGGTGAGGTCAGGGCTTCCGTTCCCATATTCAGACATTGTATATGTCATACACACACACACACACACACACACACACACACACACACACACACACACACCTGGGACTTGCCTTCAGTTTCTACCACCACCACAGTTTCATCTTAGCCAACCCCTGCTGGGGTTGGGGCTGCATTTTACGGGTGGGGAAACTAAGGCTCATAGGTGGGCAGTGACTTGCTTAAGGATACACAGTAAGTGGAGAGCCAAGATTAGAACTGAGATATCATGACTCCATCCAGTACATTCACCACTACTCACATTTCCAAACCAAGACCAAAGTCTTCTATTGGTCCCTCAGTCCCTAAATCTCCCTATTCCACCAGACTTCCCATTAGTAACCTACCAGTCTTAGGGAGGATGCAGTCTGAGTATATGTGCAGAGATCTTGCTGTGGTGAATGACTAGGTTCTCTTTAACCAAGAACCCAGCTGTAGGCATGTTTTAGGAGTGCAGCAATTGTCAAATAGGAAATGGCATAGGAGGGCATCATGCAGCCTGAGGTGGATATGCTTGCAAGGGGGGGAACCTGCGTTACCTTGGTGATAGAGGAAGATGGGGAAGTTATTTGCTTGTTGCTTTTGAGTTCTTTTACTACCAGCTAGCTGTACCACCCCTTTCTTGCCCCACTTTATGCCTTTGGAGTCACCCAGCATCTTCAGCTGTCTGATGGCCCCAGCTCAGAGCTCAGGAACCCAGAGACACCCTCCTTCCTTTCTTCCCTGCCATCCCTATATCCCATTACACCCTACAGCTCCCTGTCCTCCCATAACCAACAGCACTGACCATGGTTGCAATATGGCCCATCAAAAGCTGTGAGGTCACAGTCACATGTGTAGTAGCTGTAGCGTTCCACGCAACGGCCTCCATGGAAACAGGGGAACCGGGGATGGGCACAGCGGCCTGTGCAGTTGGGTGAGGTACCCTCAGAGGCATTGGCACGGCCTTCCAGGTTCAGAGTCACTCCATTCAGACGCATAGCCCTCAAGCAGCCCACGAAGGGGCGCCTCTTAAGCTCTGCAGATCCTGGGGAGGGTGGGCAGGTTAAGAAATGGGTATAGAGCAAGAGACAGGGATACGTATTGGGGTTGGGAAAGGAACCAAGGGAGCTGGAATAATGGACTAGAGCAGGGGTGGGCAAACTTTTTGACTCGAGGGCCACAATGGGTTCTTAAACTGGACCGGAGGGCCGGAACAAAAGCATGGATGGAGTGTTTGTGTGAACTAATATAAATTCAAAGTAAAGGAGCGGAGGGGAGAGCAAGAGAACCGGATAGAACAGCCGGATCCGGCCCGCGGGCCGTAGTTTGCCCAAGGCTGGACTAGAGCCAGGGACTGAAGAGGGACAGTGCCTTTGGCTCTCTCTGAAGCAGAGGGGATTGGGAATTAAGACACGGGTTCCTGGAAACAAGGAGAGCAGCCTTGAGAGGGTAGAAAGGTTAAGGAGACTTCAGACCTGCCTCTGGGTTGCTGCTTACCAACGTAGAGGGGCTGGTCATACTCCAGCCAGATGTAGGTCTGCAGGGGCATAGGCCGCACCACCCAGGGCCGGTGGTCCACGCGGAGCCGGGCCTGCTTCACGTTGATTTCAGCCCGGACCAGGTGCCACTCGTCGTCATTGAACTCAAAATCATCTGAGTGTACTGTCAGGTTCTCATCTCCATTCCCCACATCAAAGGCAAAGACCACATCTCGGGATGCTGGTGGGGGTGGGGGGAGAGGACTCAGACCTGCAAGATTCCTCACCCAATGCAACCTCTCTTCTTCACTCTGGAGCTCCTGGGATGTCCCTCCAGTTTGTCTACAGCCTGGGACAAAACTTAAAACTGCTTAAAACCTCATACTCCTGTTTTCTCCCAAATTTGCAGATCCCTAGAGCCAGCTTCCCACCCCCCTTCTCAGGTTAGAAGCATAGCTAGTAGGTAGGAGATACCTCAGGATCCCAGCTTCCTTATTCACAAGGGGCCTAAGGCCCAGAGAGGCACACTGGGTGCCTCAGGTCACAAAGCCAGCTTTCAAGACTGAGCTGGACTAGAACCCAGGATCACCAAAAGCCTTCTCCATCAAAAGCCCTCAAAAGAGACAAGGCATCTATCTGCCCTTGTCTCTTGCCCCAGCCTCCACCTACACCCATTCTTCCCAGAGATCGTCATCTACCCCACGTCCCTCCCCGTGTGCCTGCTCACTGTTTAGTTCCACCCGCACGTAAGGTCGGCACCACTGGTAGTAAGAGCCCCCCATATTCTCTAGGAAGACTCCTGAAGGGGCCGAGGTCCTGAAGTAGAAGGAGACATCAAGGCTGTGGTTGGCACGGATTGGAGGAAAGCGTAGTGCAGCCCCGGTGTGGAAGGAGATAGTGTTCCAGGAATTTCCTACAAAACCAGATGGAAGAAGGCCTTGTCAGGGAGGTTGGAGAGTAGGGGATTAAGGGAGCCTCAGGTGAGTGGGGGAAGGAAAGACAGAGGGACAACTAGGGGTAACCAAGGAGTGTAATGAAAGAGAATAAGGTGTAAAGGAGCAATACAGATGGGGGGGGGATCATCATAGGAGGACCTGGGGTGTCTGACATTGTGTCCTGGAGGCACCCAGTGAGTCAGGTGGCCTAGATTTTAGAAACTAGATGATACACAAAACGGGTCTGCCACTCACGATCGCCATAGCAGCGCAGAGGCCTCAGGAAAAACTGGGCCTCAGAAGTGGAGCGGTTTGTGTCTCCCACCACCACCTGAGTGACAGGCAAATGGTCCACAAAGGTCAGCAGTCCCCTGTCGGTTCTCCTGTGCGGGCAAGATGCAGTGGCTCAGCCCCTGCCATTCACCTGCCCCTGGATCCTGAGAGCCCCACCCTGTGCCTCCCTCACCACTGGGGCTGATCAGCGTCACAGTTGCACTGCAGAGCAGGGTCCACACAGCTCCTGTCCAGACCACAGGCACAGCGCTGGATCCCAGGCTGCGAGCCTCCCCAGTAGAAGTGCTGCTCCTCATTCCGGCCAATCCAGAAGCTGTAGGGGTAGCCTCCTGGGGAAGAGGTTCAGGCAGTTTCTAGGCCCTGTTCCTCCACTAGTCTCTGGGCTCCCCTCTCACCCTTCTAACCAGCCCAGACTCTTGAATCTTCTAGCCCAGGACTCCAACTTAACCATCTGGTTTCTTTCTCCCAGGCCCCCACTGGTCTCTCCTCCAGCTCTCCACCTCACCCTCCCACACCCCAGACCCAACCTGCAGTGTTGAGCAGCCTGGAATTGTAGCAGGAGAATTCAATCCACTGTTCACAGTGCTGGGAAGCATTGGCCAGGGCACTGACTTCCTCCCAGGATGCATTCCAGTACTGGACGGCCCCCAGGAATGGCCGCTCCATGCTTGAACCTGTCACCCGAGTTGTCCACAGCCTGTCATGCCGCACAACTGTCCATGCCTTGTTCTCTGGGGGAGGAGAAGGGACAGAGCTTTGGCTGGAGATGGGCATTCTCTACCCATCCCCCTGCCCACCTCCACCACCACTGCTGCAATTCAGAGCCAATAAATGTGGCTAACAACTCCATTCCAGCCTAGCTCTTGGCCCTGGACATTGCAGGCTGGAGATGAGACAGCTGGACCACATCAGGAAGCTGGAATTTATCTGCAAGGCTCGATTACTAATTCCTTTTCCCTCTGCCCTCCTTTAGCCCCATCACAGTTTAATCTTACTGGCCCCTGTCCACCCTTCCATCCTTCCCTGTTTCCCCACACCCCAGCATAGCCTTGTCAACTGCCCCTTAACCACTTATCAGAGCCACTTACCTCGAATATCACAGTATACTACAAATGGCTTCAGGGGGCCACTGCCATCAGGATCAATGGTGAAGTTTCCCGAAGTTTTCCCACTAAGCCGATAAGCCTCACAAGATTCCTTATACAAAGCTGGTAGGTGGTAGAAAGCAATTATGGGTTCAGAGGGCTAACAGAGCCAGCCCCACCATCTCTAGCAGCCTCATGATCCCAGCAACCTTCTCCTGCCCTCTCCTGTCCCCGACTCTCCCCCATGTCCCAGCTGGCTTACGTTGGTGGCAGGTCTCCCCCTTGTAGCCTGTCAGTTCACAGTAGCAAATAAAGTCATCCCAAGACTGGTAGCAGCGTCCATCATGCTCACACATGTTAGGGCTGCACCTAAGGAAGGGGTCAGCACCAAGGGAAGAAGCCTTATTGGGAGCTTGAGAGTGGGGTCTGACCCCTACAGGCTCCACTCCCCACTCCTGCAAACACAGAACTCCATGAGACACAGCTCACCTAACTAGCCAGATAGGAGCCTAAATGCAGGGCATTAGGCAGGCCTTGGCTCAAGCACTGTCTTCCCTTCCCCCAAAGAACAAATAATGCTTTATACACCACCACCACCCAAAAAATAGATGCTTCATTTCCATTCTGAGCACATGTCACTTTAAGGGAAGAAACAGGAGTGAGAGGTCAAGGAAGAATCATCTCCAGGTGGGAGACTGAAAAGCTGGGACCAGGAGAAGAAAGATTGAGAAAGGCCACTCCCTTTGGGAGACCATGGGAAAGAGCTTTGAAGGGGGTCACCTCTTGAAGGGAAAGGGACTTTCTGGATACCTATCAGTGATGCCACATGTGTCAAAGAGGACCTCAGCAAAGTATCCAAGCCGCCGGCCCTCCACCAGAGTCAGGTTGACCAGTTGACCATCCACCTTGAACAGCTCCATGCAGCCATGGAACGCCGTCTGGTTAGAGTGGCAGCCCCATCGACTGGCTGGCTTGGGACAACCTGGAGCAACCACCCCTGTGAGGCCCTCCCCAGGGGAGACCCAGAGACCCTCCCCCAGGGAGATGCCAAGGGAGAGCCAGACATGAAGGAAGGGAGGGGGCCAATAGATAATGGTAGTGACCTTCCGGTCCCCAAGGCCCCAGAGGGGAGAGAGGATTTATTCCTACAAAGCTCTCCATGTAGTCCCATCTGGGTAGACTTAGGTGGGGGTGGGGGCCTTCCCACCCAGGGTCAGGGGTCTGGCCAGGTTAGCCACCACTTACCCCCGAAGAAGTATGAAGTCCCTGTACGGATTAGCAGTGGGTATGAGACCCTGACCTCTGCCCCCTCCACATCATCAATGCTGATGACTGCATGGTTTTCCTGTGCTGCGAAATTCACCTCGTGCCAAAAGCCATCATTCAGGCGGTACCCTGGACAGGAAAGGAGGATGCTGTGGGTGGGGAAAGCACCAGGCCCTAGGAGCAATCTGTCTTTCCTGGGGAAGCAGCACCCCGCTCTGTGTCCCAATAGTGGACTATGTTCCTCCTCCCATTGTTACACTTATCACACTGAGTGGTGACATCTCTGAAAGTCTCTCTTTACTATCCATAACACCAGCAGCTTATACAGTCTGCAAAGTTATAAATGAATAACAAACACCTCCAGAGACCCCCTGGAACTGGAGAATACCAGGACTCTCAGCCTTCCTGCTTCTCCCAGCACCCGTAGCCCCTCAGATCTGCCCCCAGCCCCAGCTGCCTCTCATCCACTCCCACCTTTTCCCAGGGCCCTGGGACCTCCTGCTCTGCTCCCCTCAGTCCAAGCCTACAATCACCCCGGCTCTCCTCTGCCCTCTCTGGCTTCCTACCCATCCCTCTGGCCCCTGTCCACCCTTCAATCCAGGCCCTGCCCCCAAACCATCCCTCACCAGCAGCGAACTGAAGCTTCTTTCGGCCGGTCTGTGCAATGGACACGTTGACCTGCCCTTCACTGAGCATCATCTCCACATGGCCCAGCCCATCCCCCAGGCTGGAGTAAAGTAGCAGTCCCGTGAGGTCCCAGGTGCGGAAGCGAAAGGAGACTGCGAGGCGGCCACGGCGAGGGAACCCAGGCACTTGCACGAAGTTGTGAGGACCTCCAAAGTTGACCGGATGAGGAACCGGGTCCAGGCAGCGGAAGGCCACCTTGCCCTGGGGGCAAAAGCAAGGATCCATCAGTGGCCGCAAGTTTCCACCCCGCCTCTCTGGGAATCCCATTTTCATACTGGTCTAAGATCTTTGTCACAGCACTCCCTCAGTGTGGGGGCGACAGCGCGGTGGGCGGGGCGGGGGGGGGGAAGACCTTTAACCCTGACATTTCCCATCCTCCTAGAAACACGTCCAGCTGTAGAGGAGGCCTCGGCTCTCTTACTATCACTGATCTACAACATCTTCATGGCGACTGCCTCCTTCCTGCCAACCAACGATCAGAGGGGATTTCCCATGGCTTTACTGCCGCTTCTTAACTGGGGTAGAGGGGTGGACTTTGCACCTCCTGTAATTTCATCATGCCCCCTACTTGAGCATCTGGCTGGGGAGGGAGAGGTCCTGAGTTTGTATCTGATTGTCAAGATCTCTTCCCGCTCCACTTCTTTGCTTTCCAAGTGGCTCTGATGTCCCATCCTCCCAGATCCCCAGCCCACTGGCCTCGAAGGTGATCCTCGAATGGCGCCGCACAGCCAGGTCCGCGATGTTGACTCGGTTGAAGATTACATTTTCCATGCAGCCACGGAAATTATGCCGATAGGCAAGGTTTTTCTGTGCAGCGCCCACCAGACCTCCAATGAACATCTGTGGGCGGCGGAGTAGGGAATGAGGGTGAGGTTCCTGGGAGGGTGAGGTTCCCTGGGTATGGGAGCGCAGGCACCTTCCTGGAACTCCCCACCTTGCAGCTTTTTTACAAAAAACTTGAAACACGTATTTCTCCAATGCCAGTATTAAAGCTGGAAGCTCACTAAGCCTCCTGAGGTTTGGGTTCTAGTCCTAACTCCACCACAAATTGGCTGCATGCCCTTGAGTAAGTCATTAAAACTTTCCGGGATTCTTTATATGCAGATGGAGGCCAGGGTCTTTACCAATCCCACAGTGTTGGGCAATCCCAGGGGGCAATTTTCTCATCTTGCCCAATCCTCAAAATCCAGATTTCCAAACCCCATCTCAAGGTCTTACTTTGGTGGAGAGAAGTGCTGTCCCCCACCCACACAGCCAGCGGCCCCCTCAACCAAATGACTCCTTCTGTTCTGCTCACCTCATTGTCCAGGTTCAGTCTCTCGAAGTCGCCATTGAGAATGAAACGCTGCACATAGCCGTCCAGGGTGAAATTTGCGTGGCGGCCATATCGGTCTACACGCACATAATGCCAGTGCTGGTCATTGAGGACCCCACCAGCGCTCACCGTTGTGTGTCCAGGCCGTGGTTGGATGGGGCTGCTGCCTGAGGATAGGGTGGGGCTAGGTCAGACCTTGAACCGGAGAACCCCAGTGAGCCTAGTCCCTAGGTCAGTGGTCAGTAAACTGCGGTTTGCCACTCTGTTGACTAATGAGTTTGCCGACCACTGCCTTAGGGAAAAACACTTAAAAAACATTTTAATAATGTACTAATGTCTTTAACCTGAAGTCAAAACTTCTGGGTAAGGGTAATGCCTTATGCAGTGGTCGGCAAACTCATTAGCCAACAGAGTGGCAAACCGCGGCTCGCGAGCCGCAGTTTGCCGACCACTGCCCTAGGTGAAGCAGCAGCTAGGGAGCGTGGGCATACAGAGATGGGACCACTGAGAGCCTGGGATGGAGCAGCGGTCATTGGCAAGGATGTGACTTAGGGTAAGTCATTTAACTTCTTTGAACTTTTATCAGTAAAACTTGGGGCACAATAGCTGCTTCTACTTCATCATGTGGATGTTATGAAAAACTAATTAGACACAAAAATAATACCTTTTTAATGTGTGCGTGTGTAATGCTTTTACAATGAGGAGACTGGGACTGGGGAAGTGCCTTGTCCGAGGTCACACCCTATAGACCGCAGAGCTGAGACTGGAATCCATTTCTGCTAATTCGGAGTCCAGAGTTTTGCTAGCACTAAATTCTACACGAAAAAGGCAGGTCGGTCCAAACAGAAGAGGGGACCCTGGGGAGTGCGCGCGGCTTCACGGAGAAGGTGCCGCCAGCGGCGCAGCCACAGCGCTCCGAGTCGCCCCAGGTCACTCACTCACCCAGGCTCATGTGCAGCAGCAAGTGCGCCCCCTTTAGCTCGAGTGTCACGTAGTCGCCCTGGGCGCCCTCCGCGTGCAGCAGGAGCCCGTCTTTCTCTTCGGTCTTGAAGCTGAAAGCGAACACGTCCCACAGGCTTCGGCTGACCCCTCGCGGGAAGCGGTACGAAATGGCATCGTCGCCGTCGAAATAGAGCACGTCGGACTCTGCGCGAACGACCGAAGGTGGGCCGGGGGCCGGGGAGACTGGTGGTCTCCCGGGCCCTCCCGCGACCCCCGCACTCTTACTGTAAGGGCAGCCGTAGAGGCCCAGCCGCAGGCCGATCTTGCCCCGCGGGTTCCACGCCAAGGGCACGATGCGGATGTAACGTGCGGTGAAGTGGTAGTGCAGGTCGTGGCGCACCACGGCCGACTCGTTCACGTTACCGAAGAAGGTCTGAGGGGGGAGAGGTGAGGAGTGACCGGGTCCCCACCCTCGGCTTGTTTGCCAGCAGCCTCCCAGCCCACAGTTGTCACAGCCAGACAATCCCGACTTTCCAAAAGCAAACACTCCTTGATCTCCCGCCTTCGTGGCTTTATGCACACACCGTTCATTTTCCTCGCCTAGAGTGTCCTCTCCCACTATCTTATTCCTTCCTCAGAGCTCAGCTCGGGTGTCACCTCCTTCAAGAAGCTCTCCTAAGGTTGCTAAACCCTGTCATCCGGGAGTGTCTTGCCCACCTGTGAGCTTACAGTCCTTCTGAACCGAGTGTCCGAGCGCACGTCACTGTTCTTACCTAACCTGTGCCCTCACCCCCGCCTCCTCCCCTTCCCCACAAGCCCAGGCTGCAAAACTGAGGCGGTTCCCCAAGGGTGTCTGCAGGCGCTGGAGTACCGCATTGTGCCCTTGTTGGTAGAATGGAGTCCAGCTGTCCACGCGGTCGCCGTAGAGCAGCATGTAGCGTGTGACCCAGTCCCAGGAGTTAAAGGAGCCTTGTGTGGCCACCGCCCGGATCCGGTGCTTCTTCATTAAGTCTATCTGGAGCCAGGGATTCGGGTCACCATTCCGGGGAGACCATCCACTTATGCCTATAGAGGGGACAAGGGCTTTCACCACTGGCTCCCCCGTTTCTCCCAGCCCCCCAAAGTCCCTCACCCCTCCCTGGGGCCAGGCTCACCGTGCAGTCGGGCGAAGCGTGGAGCCGTGAAGAGCCCATAGTAGGAGGAGGCACCCAGGGAGCGATAGTACAAGGGCCCCACCAGCTCCTCATCACAGCCGTCTGGGTTGGGGGAACAGACATATTGGACAGGTCAGCCCTTCCCAGGTCTTCCCCAAGGGCCCACACACTGAGCGACTGGAGCTCCTCCTTCTCAGTCCCCAGCAGCAGACCCAGCCCTAACTTAAGCCATCTTCTCAACCCGGCTGCAGCAACAGGGGCACACTCAGGGGAAGCTTCTTCTGGGGCAGTGGTCGGCAAACTGCGGCTCGCGAGCCGCGGTTTGCCGCTCTGTTGACTAATGAGTTTGCCCACCACTGTTCTGGGGGAACTCCTAGGCCAGACCCTCCCTAGCCCTGTTCCTGCCATGTATTAATTGGGCTCAGTACTCCCCAAAACACAATCTCAAATTTAGCATCTTTCAGAACCTGAGTCAGCCCAAGACACCAATCCAGCCCAGCCTGAGCATCAGTCCCATCATCAGCATCCCCAAACCTGCACCAATTCCAGATCCGGGCCTTGGTCCCAACCTCAGCCAGTCCTGACACCATCACCAGTTCTGTGTCCAACCTTAGTATCAATCTGGCAGCAACTCCACCTTGGATCCCAGTCCCAAAGTCCAGCCCCCAACCTCAAACCCTAGCCCCTGGGCCAGTTCCAAGCCCAAACCCAGACCCTGGCAAAACCTTAATCCTAGCCCGGGTCACCAGTAACACTTTTATCCCCAACACTCAAACCGAGGCACTAGCTCTGGCTTGGATCGTAGTGCCAAATCCCAGCCGGCCGACTCTATCCTCGGTTCCGAGCCCAACCCCGGCACCGGGCGCGCGCGCCGGCCGCCGAACTGCATTGCGGAGCGTGGGGGAGAGGCAGAGAAGGACGAAAGCGAACCAGCGAGCGCGCGCGGGCGGGGAAGGGACCGGCGACCACCCAGCCGCAATGCGGTGCTTTGAACTCCCAGGCCCAGCCCTGCCCGTCTCCGAGCCCCGCACTCACAGTAGCCCCAGCCCTGGGCTCCTGAGACCGCGGCGAGCAGGATGCAGAAGAGCCGGAGACTCATCCTGCAGGGCTCAAGGGTCTCCGCGGCCGCCTGCCAGTGCCCAGTTCTGGCTAGGGCTCCAGTTCCAGCTCCGGCTCCGGCTCTCAGCTCTCCTAGGGTTCTCAGCGGGTCACTGTCTCTCCTCCGTACCCACCCACCCCTCTTTCCTTACCCCTCCCCAACCCTTCTCCCCTCGCCCCCCCCTCTCTCAGTCGTTCCAGGTTCTCCGCTGTTCTCTCCTTTCCACCCTCTCTCCTCTCACCTCCCCCCTTCCCCAGCCTCTCTCCCCTAACGAGCGCTGCTTTCCCCGACTCCGCGCAAGCGCGCGCCTCAGCCTTACTGGAAGGGCGGGGGTAGGGAGCCTCCAGGCATCGGGGAAATACCCTGAATAACCTGAGGCTGGCAGTGGCTGTTGGTCGCAGGGGAGGGAGAAGGAAGGTCGTGAAAAATCCAGGGGTGTGTGGGGGAGGGGGGGCTGGATATGGGGAGAAGAGTATGTAAAAGATTCTAACATTTTCCGAAGGCAAATTATGTTCCAAGCACCCTTACTAGGCATCCTCATTACCCTGTGAATTCAGCATTTTTCTTGACTCCATTTTGCAGATAAAAAACCTGAGGCTCAGAGAGGTAAAAACAAAACAAAAAAACCACCATCACACAGGTAGCTAGCAAATGAGATATTCCAAAACCCATTCTCTACTGGTAGGGAAATTGCTTTTTAGGGGGTGCAATGGGTAGGTTAGGTAGAGAGGGCTCACAGACCCTAATACCCACCATCCTCTTGGCTGCTCTCCCCGCCCCCTCTTTCCTGTCCCACTAATTTAACTTCTCTCCTCAGTCGCTATACCTCAGAAACCTGCTATACCTCAGAAACCTGCGTAGCCAGAGATGGGGACCGAGCCCACAGAGCAGGTGTGAGTGGGGGAAAGGGGGAGGAAGGATTACAGAGAGGGAGGGGAAGGTGAAGGGATGGGATTCCACACCTGGCGACAGGCCTCTGCCAGGCTATGACCTATACAGGATTCCTGGAGCCATTTGGATCAGGGGCCCTCCAGATAAAGGGGGCTGGTGATGTGAGGCTGGGGTTGGGGGACAGGACTCGGGCTGAAGGGAAGAGTGAGCTGAACGTAGAGGTCCAAGGTGCAACGGAAGACCTGAGCCCCAATTCTTGAGACCCGCTTGTCATGAGTATGTCAGTGCACCCGTACTGAAGGTAGAGGTGGGTTTGGGGCGGGGAAAAGGGAAAGGAGACAGAGTCTAGTCTGGCCACGGGGTCTGAGGCAAAGCCCGCCAGTGCGAGTTCTTCCAGGAGAGGGCGCTGCAAGCAGGACTGAAGCTCCAAGGTTTATCAATAATACAAACCCTTGGCCTATGAGGAGCACAGATGCTTCACATCCATTATCTTCTTATTTCAAACAACCCTTATTTCAAACAACCCTACTACACATTAGGCAGCTGAGATCCAGAAAGAGCAAGTGGCTTGCTCAAGGTCACCCAGAAGGCTGGGTGCAGAGGCAAGAGGGTTGCACGGGAAGCCAAAGCCTATTTTGTGTGAGTGGGAAGATAAGGACTCATAAAGTCTCTTTTCTCATTTTGACCTCCCCAGGTCTCCTGGGGCGCATATTCTGGAGACGATGAGGAGGCCTACTCAGCTGAGCCTCTGCCAGAGCTTTGCTACAAGGCGGATGTCCAGGCCTTCAGTCGAGCCTTCCAATCCAGCATCTCCCTGACGGTGGCTGCCCTGGGTCTGGCAGGCAACGGCCTGGTCCTGGCCACCCACCTGGCAGCCCGAAACGCCGCCCGCTCACCCACCTCCGCCCACTTGCTCCAGCTGGCCCTGGCAGACCTTCTGCTGGCCCTGACCCTGCCCTTTGCCGCAGCGGGGGCTCTGCAGGGCTGGAGTCTGGGAAGTGTCACCTGCCGTGCCATCTCGGGCCTCTACTCGGCCTCCTTCCATGCAGGCTTCCTCTTCCTGGCCTGTATTAGCGCCGACCGCTACTTGGCCATTACGCGGGCCCTCACGGCTGGACCTAGGCCCTCAGGGCCCGGCAGAGCACATTTGGTCTCAGTCATCGTGTGGCTGCTGTCACTGCTCCTGGCACTGCCTGCTCTTCTTTTCAGCCAAGACGGGCAGCGGGAAGGGCAGCGGCGCTGCCGTCTCATCTTCCCCGAGGGCCTCACGCAGACCGTGAAGGGGGCGAGCGCGGTGGCGCAGGTGGTCCTGGGCTTCGCGCTGCCGCTGGGCGTCATGGCAGCCTGCTACGCGCTGCTGGGCCGCACGCTGCTGGCCGCCAGGGGGCCGGAGCGCCGGCGCGCGCTGCGCGTCGTGGTGGCTCTGGTGGCGGCCTTCGTGGTGCTGCAGCTTCCGTACAGCCTGGCCCTGCTGTTGGATACGGCCGACCTACTGGCCGCCCGCGAGCGGAGTTGCCCGGCGAGTAAGCGCAAGGACCTGGCCCTGCTGGTGACCGGGGGCTTGGCTCTCGCGCGCTGCGGCCTCAACCCCGTGCTCTACGCCTTTCTGGGCCTGCGCTTCCGCCAGGACCTGCGGCGGCTGCTCCGGGGTGGGAGCGGCCGCTGCCCCCGGCGGCCCCGCCTTTCTTCCTGCTCGGCTCCCACTGAGACCCACAGTGTTTCCTATTGGGACCACTAGGGCTGCGGATCCAGAGGAGGGGGCGAGCTGAGGAAATGAACCTGGGAGGTTAACCGGGCAGGGGGGTAGGTGTGGGAACACCGAAAAAGAGGTGGGGACCTAAAGGAGTTGCTTCCGTACTTGGCCACATTAAATGGATAACATGGAAATGTGATGCAACCCAACTAATGTTACTATTTTTGAGTCACTGACTTGAAAATGATTTGGAGCAGAGCCATGGGTCCCGCACCACCCGCCCTCCCTCTCCCCCTCCAGGCGCGGGGCTCTAAGTGGAAGGCGCTGAGAGCCCGGGTGGGGGTGGGGGCTGCTGCGCCTGCTAAAGCTCCAGCCCTGACACCTCCTCCACCTTCACCCGCTCTCTGCCAGCAGAGGTGAGGTGGGAAAGCTGCCAGGCGAGGAGGGGCGGGGGTTCCTCTGGAAATACCGTAGAGAAGAGCTTTCTAACAACCCGAGTGCTATCCAATAATGGCTGCCTTAGCCAGTACCGAGTTCCCGGCCTCTGGAATGTTCGGGCTGAGTCTGCCGGGCGCTGTGTGTGCCTGTGTGTGGTGTGGGGATAGCGACGGGGCAGAGATTCCCGTTTGGGGTGGGCTTTCGGATTAGATGACCATTTTATAGTTTCTTCTGTAAAATTCTGTGGTGAAAAGCGGGGGGTGGGGGTGGGCAAAAAGTTGAGTCGAAGTTTTTCACCTTGGAGAAAAAACAAGGAGAAAATCCCAATTTGCAAATTTCCAGAGTCATTATCCTGGGGGAGGGGGAGGGGAGGTGACTGTGGTTCTCGTCTAAAGCCCCGGGGCTGCCGGAGAGAGAGATTAGACATCGGAAAGAACTTCCCTGCAGCAAGAGCCTGGGACCCAGACCGGGAAGTGAATCTATGGTTGTGGTGTCTCCATCCCTAGGGAACCTCAGTGCAGACCACGCTCATCTCCGGCCAGGGCAAGGCCCGGATGACCTGCAGAGACAGTCGCATCGATGCCTTTGGTCTTTGTTTTACACAATCACGACAGGCAGGATGGTGTTCACGAGCGACAACTCTCCGCAGTTTAATATCCGGTCAGCAAAGCTGCCCCGACCACTTCAGCCAGCAGCCTGGGGACCTGGGGCAGGAAGGGCGTGGCGTGGCGTGGCAGGGTGGTCGCCAGGTCCCCGCCCAGCTCGGACTAGCCTTCCTTCCCAGAGCCTCGGGCGGCTGAGATCGAACCACGGCCTCCAGGGCCGTAAACCTCGGAAAGCGCGGAGATGGCGCCGACCCTCAAAATGTCCCACACCCCAGCCCCAGGGGGGCAACCTGGAACCCTCCACCGGAGACCGCGGGAATCGCCGCTGAGTCAGCAACGCACGCGCGCGCCCGCAGAGGCCCTGGCCCCCCCGCCCCGGCCGCGGCCCTGCCCCGGCCGCTCAGCGCCTCGGTTAACCCCTTCCTACACAAAACAGCAGAATTCACCGAGAGGCCTCCACTCTATCCGAATACAACACAATTCCCTAGAATCCCAAGTCACTCTCCCCACAGGAGTTCGCCGGGCTTTGCACTCTAAAGTGGGTTTTATTTCCGGCCTAGGTCTGCACTTCGAAAAGGAGGTGACTCAGGTCGAGGAACTGGCCTTCATTCAGGGCGGAGGGCCCCCGCTAGTGCTGTGCCTGCGGCAGGTCGCTAAGGCTCTTTCCTTTCTCAGGGACCCTGAGACCACACAGGGGTCAGCGGACAGCAGTCGGACCTTCCTCGATGCCCTATGCCCTTCGTTCTCCAAAGCTGCTTCTCAGGAGGGTTTTTACTGTGTAGGTTGGTGAGCCAAGAGTTAAAACGAGAGCTTGAAGGCGGGCTTCCGTGACGTCACCAGCACTCGGTCCGACCTCAGAGACGGGGGCTGGACTCACGTCGCACTGCCCCTGCTTCCCTAGTCCCTTGCCCCTCCCCACTGTCAACAAGCCAGAGGCACGTGATGCAACCCGCCGCCGTTCCAGTAGTTTGATTGGTGGCCGCGCCCGGCGCCAGGCTCAGGGATTGGGCAGAGGAGGCTGTGACGAACATTGGACCCTGCCCTGTAAAGAAGGGAGGAGAGAAAGAAGCGGGGGGCGGGGGGGGCGGAGGCGAAGGGGAGGGGACTTGGGAGGCGGGTCCCGGCGCTGTGCTCGCGCCCCTAGCGCGCCAGTCCCCGGGCTGCAGGGAGCGCAACGCGCGCGGCCCGGGCCCCGGCCACCGGACGCTCTACCGGACACGACCCTCTCTGGAGCTTGGACAGCTGCCCACCTTGGACTCTGCACCGGACACTGCCCCCCACAGGGCTGGACACTACAACGGACACTACTTCCCAGCTCCGGACATTGCTCCATCTTTCCCCCTGGGTTCTGGACGCTTTTCCCCCTCCCCCTTCGGGGGCCCAGACACTGAGCCCCCCGCAGGCTCTAGCTAACAACCCCTTGTACCCCAGCGCCAGACATTGCCTCCTCCCTGTTCCCTTCTCCCTTCCCTTCCACCCGCCTCATCTTTCCCCCGGTTCGGGTCGGAGCACCTCCAGTCTTACGACCCCCTGCAGCTCGGCCGCCGGCTGCCGGCTCTCCCATCCCCCGGCTGCTCGCCCGGATGCCTCTCCCCGGGGGATTGTGGTGGCTCCTCTGCTGCCGTCGAGGCTTTACTCTTCTGCACCGGGACTACGGGGACGGCGAGCTTAGCGGGGACGGAGACGAGGACGAGGACGAGGAGACCTTTGAACTACGGACCCCAAGTCCAGCGGGCGGCGGGAGGGTAAGTCCTGGGGGTTTGAAGCCTCGTCTCAATCCCTCTCCCTACCGCCGGCCGTCACGCCGGGTCCTGCTCCAGACTCCAGCCAAACACCGCGCTCCAGCAGGCTGCGGACGTGGGAGAGGTTTTTGCCTAGGGGTCAGGAGTCCCCGGGAGCAGCCCTGCTTGGATGTGCCTGTGGGCCTCGCGCTGGGTGCTGTCCACCTGCTGGGGCCCTGAGGCAGGGAGGCGTCACGCGTGGCCCGACCTGGCTCTGCCTCTCCCTTCCCCGCCGGGCCCGCGTCCCATCCCATCTCCTTCCGCCTCCGCCAGCGCCGAGGAATGTGGAGAGGCCGGCTGGGCGGCTCGGACGCCTGGGTCCTCTCGGCTCCGAGGTCATAAGCGCTGTGCCTAGATGCGGGAGCTCCCACCTCAGGGACCTGGGCAAGGGGAGACCGCCTCCTCAGGTTAGGGTCCGTGGCGGGGACCCCACGGAGAGGGAGCTGGGGGCCACAACTCTTCGAGGACCCTTCGTCATTAACCTCAGGACAGAACTCTCGGCCCGCCCTGGTGAGCCTCCTTGGGAATCCGTAGGGGATGGATCTAAGGAACACCCGTCTCCCAGATTTTGTCGAATCTCCTCGTGGGGAAACTGAGGCACCATTGGTGTGGGAGATCGCCTTCCCCTGACGTCCCCTCTCTGATTCCCCTGCAGACTGGCAACCAGGCTTCCCAGTGCTATGGCCTGGGTCAGGTTCCCATCCCCCGCTCAGGGGTCCCCAGCAGGCCCGGTGGCTCCGTGCCCGCCGCCGCCAGGGCAGGCGCCAGCACCTGGCGGAGGCGGAGGTCGGATAAATATAGAGGGGGGGGGGAGGGAAACAGGGGACTGCGATTAGGGGAATTGGTCTAAGAGTGGTCAGCACCTGCCCTCTGTGGTGGGGTGGCCAAGAGCCCCTTTCAGACTCTCCAGAAAATGGTTGGATCTTTTTGCCTAAGGAACACACAGGACCCAGGCGTCCCCAAGCTTCTAGGCTGGGCAGGGTCGGCTCTGTGAATCAGGCCATTGCTTCCCTCATGCTCCACCTCCACCCCCCTCCCGGGAGCTTGGGGACAGGTGTCCCTGGCCCCCCCTCCCCCACCTTCCCCACTTGGCTTTAGCAGTCTTCTCGCAATGGGACGATGAAACGGTTCCTGCCTGACCTGGCTCCTGGATGGGTTTGTGGTCTCTCAGACCCCAGTCTGCAGCTGAAGTTCTAAGGCATGGAGGCAGGGGAGGGGGGAGGCGCGAAATCTCCTATGGCATCTCCCCCTGAGAGTGTGTACCATTCCTCAGCCTTGGCCAGCCCTTCCTGAGCCCAGCAAAGGGACAGGGTCTCTGGTTACATTGAGTCTCAGTGGTATCTGTGGAAGGGCATAAGAAGCTCTTGGAGAAAGCCCTAAGCCCATGCTGAAGGGACCCTCTCCCCTTCATTCACCTCTGTGCCCACTTCCTGCCTGCCCCGCCAGCCAACAAGGGAAAACGAGGGGGAGGGGGTGACTTGGAACCTGCCAGAGCAAAAAGAGACTTCATCCACCTCTCCCTTTTCAAAGATCGGGAAGCTAAGGCCCAAGGACTGGAGGGGACTTCAAGGTTCCTCTCTTACATCCCTGGGCAGTTAGTGCTAGACTTGGTATTAGAGCCCAGGTCTCCTGACTCCCTGTCCAGTGCTCTTTCTATCCTACCAAACCCCTGATTGCATCTTTGAAGTGTAACCTAGACAAGGCTTTTTAGCTCCAGCTGTGCTGTAGAAACTGGTGGGAGGGGCGAGCCCAGCGGTTTTAGCTAGCTCCATCACAGTCAGGACCCCACTCCTTGATTCTTCAGTCCCCTGAGCAGCACTGTCCTGGGGCAGAAGCCTTGCACATCCCAAGAGGAGGGCTCTGATGCTGAGCCTATTTCCCTAGGGCCCCTTGGACGTGACTCTGACTCAGCCGGTGAGGAGCGGGCCGATCTCAGACAGGTGAGCACCTTCTCTACATCCCACGGTCGAGAGACCCCAGCCCGTCCCCAAGACCCCCATCCTCGCCGCCTTCCCTCTCGCGATTGTGCAATAAGGGAGAGTCCTTACGCCGGACGCTGTGGTTTGGCTGGGGTCCCGAGGGGGCGGTCCGGCTGGGGGCGCCGGGAGGAAGGGGAGGGGGGGTCCGGGCTATTTTTGGTTAGAAGTCAGATCGGCCCAGCAGTTCCCACAGCCTGGGGGAGGGGTGCCCGTCCCGGGAGCAGGCACCCCCTGCTGTCGGGGGAACCCCTATTGAGGAGCCCCCTGGAGGTGGGTGCAGGACCGGCAGCCTCGCCCAACCCTTCCTCCCCTCTGGCCCAGGCTGCAGAGCTGGGAGGAGACGCGGAGCCTCATCCCGGAGAAGGGGCCGCTGGAGGACGACGCGGATGTTGTGGTGAAAGGTGAGGACCCACCTCATGCGTTCTGGATGCCCCTCAGTCCCCAGGCTCCTGGGGATAATGTCTTCGCCTGCTGGTCTTCTCCCCCCAGGATGGTTGTACCGCGAGCCCCGCGGGCGAGGGGCTCGGCCCTGGTTGCCCCCGCGCCGCGCCTGGTTCGTGCTCACCCGGGACTCCCTGGACCAGTTCAGCAGCAGCGGGAAGGGGGCGCGGCGCCTGGGGAGCCTCGTGCTCACCAGCCTGTGCTCAGTGACCGGCCCGGAGCGCAGGCCCAAGGAGACCGGTGAGACCTTGTGAGAACTCTCCTCCCTGCCTGGGTAGTAGCCCCAGCTGGCCCTGATTGCTCTCTACGGCCTCTCTCCCTCAGGTCTGTGGTTAGTGACCGTGTCTGGCCGGAAGCACAGCGTCCGGCTCTGCTCCCCGCGTCAGGCTGAAGCTGAGCGCTGGGGGGTGGCGCTGCGAGAAGTGATCGCCTCCAAGGCGCCGCTGGAGACCCCCACCCAGCTGCTGCTCAGGGACATTCAGGTAGGAGAGAGGGAACTCCATGGAGACAGAGGAGGATGGTGGGCCCAGCAGCTTTCCGGATTCATGGGGAGCCCCCTCCTCCATCACTGTGACCCTTTCCTTGGCCTCTAGGAGAGTTGCGGGGATCCAGAGGCCGTGGCCCTCATTTACCGACGGAACCCTATTCTGAGGCACACCAGTGCGGCCTTGTATGCCCCACTTCTGCCCCTGCCCTATGGAGTCAGCGCCCCAGGTGAGTGGTGCCAGTGGCCCAGTCCCTTGGATGGGGGATCTGAATGCCTCACCTGAGACCTAGGAGTCCTCTGGGGACCTACCCAGCCCCCCACTTTTTAAAGAAGGAAGCTGAAACCAGAAGCTGAGCAGACTGATACCCAGGGTGGCAGGGTGGGAAGCCATCACACACGAAAAAGGCCCCCTTGGACCTTTTTTTTTTTTTAATAGCAAAGGTGGAAATTTATTGAGAAACAAGCACAGACTCCCACGTGGGGAGGGGGGAAGGTCCCCTGACCTTTTTTTATGACTACTGGTGTTCTTTCATGAGTTTTTACCTTGTTTTCTATTCTTTTATCATGCCCTTAAGACCATGCCATACTACCTTTACAAGTGGTGGGAAAGCCACCACTGTGGGAGAATGTGCTCACCTCATCCAGCCGTTTCTCCCCAAATGGGATTAGTGACTGGCCCAGGTCGTCAAGCTGGAGGCGTTAGGGGAGTTGGGAGAAGAACCCTGGTTTTCTGACTCCCAGTGCAGCCTGTTTTCTGGCCCATGGTGATGGCTCTCTGTGCCCAGTTACAGAACCCATGTCCTTTAGTCTGTCCCTCTACCTTATTAACTGGAAGTGCAGCTTTAGCAGAAGGGAAGATTCCTGGGATGCAGGGGTTGAGTTTGGTTCTGTGGGGACCATTGCTTTCCCTTCACTCTTCCTGTCGTTCGTACTCTCCCTTCCTTGCCACCCTCTGTTCCTTTACACTCCCTCCGACCTCCCCTGGTTCATGCTTTCCTCCCAGGGCTCAGCTCTGTGTCCCCTCTCCAAACCGTCCCTCCGCCCCCCGCCCTCCTGCAGGTCCTGGCTACGCACCCTTGCGTGAGGAGGCGGTACGGCTGTTCCTGGCGCTGCAGGCCTTGGAGGGGGCGCGGCGTCCCGGGCCCCTGATGCAGGGTGTACTCCAGACCTGCCGGGACCTGCCTGCGCTTCGCGACGAACTCTTTCTGCAGTTGGCTAAGCAGACCTCGGGCCCCGCGGGTCCCCCCGGGCTCCCGGCTACCCAAGACCCCGCGGCCCTACGGTACTGGCAGCTCCTCACCTGCATGAGTTGTACCTTCCGGCCTGGGGGAGCTGTACGGGAGCACCTCCTGGGACATCTGGAGAGGTGAGAGGGCTGGGGTGGGGCAGGGCCAAGGCAGGGAGCTATAGAGCTGGGAGAGAATGACAAGCCTTTCGAAAGGGTTTGGCAGATGAAGAACTTAAACCCGAAGGGGGGAAGGGATTTGCCCAAGGTCAGGGCCGCTGCTAATATGTACAATGCCTTTCTGGGAATTACAAGATCACATCTCACTTGCAGGCGGAGGAATTGCAAAAAGGCGCCCCCTTTGGGTGGAGGAATAGTCAAAAAGGGTGCTTTTCCTTGGGGCTGATGCAGTCCAGCGCCCGGGCTTTTAGGTTGGAAAGCGGAAAGCGGCTGGATTTCAACCGGAAGAGGGACCTAGGAGACTTTGGGAAGTGGGCGGGGCAGTTAGGAGAGAGCCGCCAGGAGCCTTAGAAAGCCTTCAGCTCCATACCGAGCGCCAGGGGTAGATGAGAGGAGCCTGTCGCTGCCTTCATGGTACTTAGAGTTCGAGGGGAGGGAATCAACGAGATGAAATAAACTGTAAAATAAGAATGTGAGAGGGAGGGGAGAAGGAAAGCTCTCTGAGCACTGACCTGAGGGTTCTCATTAACCCAGGACCGAGCAGGCGCTCCCGGACTCGGAGCTGGCGGAATATGCGCGCTTCATCCGCAAAGCGCTGGGCCGGACACGCGGCCGAGAGCTGGTGCCCTCACTGGCAGAGATTTCCGCGCTGAGCCGACGGCAAGAGCTGCTGTGCACCGTGCATTGTCCGGGGGCTGGTGCCTGCCCAGTGGCCATAGACTCCCACACCACGGCGGCGGAGGTAAGGCCAGAGAGAGACCCCCTGAAACTTCAACCCTTCCTCCCAGCTTCCTATGCTCAGCTCTCCCGGTGGGAGTCAGAGAGTCATCATTTGGATGAGGGGTGTGTGTGGCAGGACTGAGACTTGGAAGACCCCTCCAGCAGTGCTGACAAGACCCCTGAGCGGGCTGACTCTACCCTCCAGGTTGCTCGAGAGCTGGTGGGGCGGCTGGGCTTGGCCCGAAGTCGCAACGCTTTCGCTTTGTACGAACAGCGAGGGGCTCAGGAGCGAGCCCTGGCTGGGGGGACACTCATGGCCGACGTGCTCACCAGGTTTGAGAAGTAAATGTCCAGCCCCAGCCCACCTCTCCGTTAGCCCATCTTCCTCTAGACTTAGGTCAGTCCTTAAGCAAACCATGAGCGCTTGCCACTTGTCCTGGTAGTAAAGTTTGCTGGTTTTAAGATGGACCCCTGTCCGCCAGCGGTTTGCAAATCTCAACTCCGAGGTCCTCTCCGCTCTGGCCCCGCTCCCAAAGCCCCTCCCCAAGCTGGGCCCCGTCTCGCCCCAACCCTTGGGGGATGGGGGCTGCCACTGCCTCGCTCAGCGCCGGGGTCTCCATCGCAGTTTGGCGGCGGAGGAAGCCGCGCTGCAAGACTCTCCCGACGCTGGTTGGAAACTGTGTCTGCGTCTTCACGGACCTCTGCGCCCCGAGGGGCTGTCCCCAGACGGTCACGAGCTGCCTTTCCTCTTCGAGCAGGTGAGGATTTTAGCATTTACGCCCCCCATAGACCCCCGAGCCTGAACTCCCTTGTTGGGCCATCACATATCGGTGTTGTGGCAACCCTGTGGGAGGCTTTACTCGAACCCAGACCTCAGATTCCTCGCCCCAAGGTGTTTGCACGATGGCCCAGTCGCCGCTGCCTCGCTGATGCCAGTGCCTCCCCGTAGGCTCACGCCCTGCTGCTGCGTGGCCAGCCTCCCCCGCCCGACGACACGCTGCGCGCCCTGGCGGCGCTGCGCCTGCAGAGCCTGCACCGGGACTTCTCCCCGAGGGCGCCCCTGCCGCGCCTGGACCGCTTGCTGCCGCCCCCGACCCGGCCGCGGGAAGACCCTCCCCGCCCGATCCCCAGGCCTCCCCCCTCAGCCGCCCTGCTGGCCGGGGCAATCTGGAGCTCGGGCCTGGCCAAGAGGCGAGCGGAGCGGGCCCGGCGCATTGGGGCCGGCCACCCAGCGGGAAGCGTGGTCCGAGAGGGAGGAGGTGGCGCCGGCATGGCGGCTGCCGTGCTGGGCGGCTGGAAGCGGCTCCGGGGCATGGGCCGAGCTGAGGCCATGGCTGCCTACCTGGCTCTGGCGGCGCAGTGTCCAGGGTTCGGCGCTGCTCGGTATGAAGTTCTGGAGCTGAGCACGGTGAGGGGAAGAAGGGAGAAGGGGACTCTGGTGGCCCAAGCCCCACACCTTTGCCCCAGAGCCAGAGGCCTCCACTGTGGGTCACTTCACTCCCTACACCCAGCACAGCTGTCCATCTCAGACCCCAGGAGTCTCTGGCCCTTGGGCTCCCACAGCTTTGGAGCTTTAGCCCCTCCTCCACACATTCACTATGGTTCATAGGGGGACTGGGAATCTTCCTGCTCTCAGCCATCTCTTCCCACCAAAAATAATGCTGCAGGGTCCTCTCTTTGCACCCTGACTCTGCGTGTCTGTCCCCAGGAACCTGGTGGGGGTGCTCCACAGAAGCTATGCCTGGGCCTGGGAGCCAAGGCCATGTCCCTCTCCCGACCCGGTGAGACAGAGCCTATCCACAGTGTCAGCTATGGTCATGTGGCCGCCTGCCAGCTAATGGGCCCCCATACCCTGGCACTGAGGGTGGGAGAGAGCCAGCTCCTCCTGCAGAGTCCCCAGGTGAGTGGGAAAGAGGGGTGTGGACTATTTAATAGAGTGATAAATGCTACAAAGGAAAGGGTCCTGTGACTGGAGGGGGCCGTGGCATTATGTAGGATGGCCAGGAAAGTATACTCAAAGAAGGTGGCATCTAAACCAGCCATAGGAAGTTCTGCAGGAACAGCATTCCAGTTAGAGGGAATAGCAAGTGCAAAGGCCCTGAGATGAGCATGAACTTAGCTTATTAGAGGAGCACAAAGAAGGAATGTGACTGGCTCATGGGGGGTGAGAGAGTGATGGTGAGGAAGGAAAACTTGTAGGGGCAGCTCATGTAAGGCCTTGGTTAGGAGCCTGGGTGGAGGATGAGACAGGAGAACCCAGTCGCCACTGTTGCATTCTGCCCTCTGCCCTTTCTTAGGTGGAAGAGATCATGCAGCTGGTGAATGCCTACTTGGCTAACCCCTCCCCTGAGAGGCCCTGCAGCAGTCCTTCTCCTTCATGCCAAGACCTGCCAGACATCTCCTCTCCCAGCCAGCACCCGGGCCTGGACGAGCCCCAGGGACACTCTGGCTGTTTGGGGCAGCTGCAGAAATGAGCCTGCCAAGAGGTCACGACCTCCCTTCCATCTCCAGCCTGGATCTGGACTGCTCTGAGATTTGAGGGAACCATGGACCCTTTTAGCCCTGCAGGGACAGGGCATACCCCACACCCAAGGGCTACAATGGGTGCAGACAATTTTCTAGTTTGTTTCTTAATTTATTTGTAGAAGAGAAGCAAAAAAAAAAAAAAAAAATCCTTATTTACACAAACCCTTCCTGTGGGAGTTTGTCAGTGGGACAAGTTGGAGCCCCATGGCTCAGAGCTCCACCCCTGGGGACGCCCACACTCTGGGCTTTTACCAGCACTGAGGGAAGTCTGGATACCACAGGGCTCCACCCTCTGTTACTGTCTGGATTTAACCTCTTCCTGGCCAGTATGCTGCCACTGGGTGATGAGTGGGGTAGATAAGAGGGCAGTTGTGGAAGCTGGCAATTACTCTCTCTTCTCCAATGAGTGCACAAAGGTGGCCTCCTGGTGTCCCCAGAGGCCAGAGGGCAGTGAGTCATCAGGACTAGCACTGCCCAGTCTCCTACCCTGGTATCTAGCTTGAAAGGCCTGGTTAGATCCATCTTTGGTGTGCCTATTGCTTTGGGCCTGGACTGGAGAGAAACCTGGGGCAGGATTAGACCCAGGATCTTCTCTGGCACAGATAAAGAGCTTGTCAGGATGGGCTCAGCCCTACTCCTGAGGTCTGTTGCTGCTTTATCAGATCAGATTGAATGGGGTTGATTTCCTGAGGATCTGATACCCTAGGGCAGTGGTCAGCAAACCGCGGCTCGCAAGCCACATGTGGCTCTTCCACAAAATACCACGTGCGGGCCCGCACGTACAGTGCGATTGAAACTTCGTGGCCCATGTGCAGAAGTCAGTTTTCGGCCTGGGCGAGTCTATTTTGAAGAAGTGGTTCTAACGCCGAGCCACACTCAAGGGGCCAAAGAGCTGCATGTAGCTCGCGAGCCTCGGTTTGCCTACCACTGCCCTAGGGCACAGGGAAACTATAATATAGAGTCCCAGATTTCCTGTCCTACTCAGAATGCTGGCCCTCCTTCAGTAGTCCTTACAGCCTCATCCCTCAGGAAAGGAGGCTGGGGCAACATTCATCCACCTGGGGTAGGAGCTTAGGCATGGAGGAGATAGCAGACCTCAGTAATCAGTCCTCTGTAGTCTTGAGAGTAGGACTAACTCCAGTGGAACAGCCTAGTTCTTGGCAAAGGATGTTAAGGAAAACAGACACACTAAGACCTGGACTAAGTGGTAAGAAGGTAGAGCAGGTAAAGGTCACCCTACCCCACATACCTGGGCACTGGGAGGGAACATGGAGGGCCCTTCCTCATCCCTATAGTCACAGACCAAAACCTGATTATATTCACAACCAAGCTTCATTATTTTATTAGATGTAAACAAGCATATCAAAGGTAAGGGCATGGGAGAGGGAGTAGGGCTAGCTTCTGGGCTGGAGAGGAACCTTAAAAGGGTTGCTGGTGAAGGGAATGTGGGACAGAGGGACCTGCATAATGGGAACAGTGCTTACTATCCAGGGGGAGTGGTGAGGAAGTCACTGCTCCTGGGTGCCCCAGGAGATGTAGTCTGGCCGCGTGGCTGCATGGTACTCATCGATGAGCTCCTGCACAACCTCCCTGGATCTGTCTAGCTCATCAAAGTTCTCCTTGAAGATGTCCTCCTTTCGGAACTGCTCCAGGAAGGCCTCCCGCTTCCGCAGCTTGTCGTACTGCTGGCAGGAACTTTCAAACAGCTGAAAGAGAGAAATCTCGGTGATGGGAACCAGTGCAGGATAGGGAGGTTGGAATAGATGGGGGTTGGGGGTGGGGAGAATGATGAAGGGGCTAGTGGAACAGAGAGGCCAAAGACCAGGAGACTAGCCTCACCGAGGAGATGCTGGTATGGTTGGCCATCATGAGCCCACTGACCCGGTGGGCAGAGGGCAGGTAGGGAGACTTCCTGGACAGGGCCACTTGGATGCTGGCTGGGCCCCAGGGGATAAAGTTGGCCAGCTTCCGTTCCCGGATCCTCTGCAGGCTCTTGTGGACCTGGGGTGGGCACAGGGGTGGTGGTGGTCGCCTCTCCTCTACCCCTGCAGGTTCCAGGGTGGAACGAAGGGGCCTCACCTACCTGAGTGGGATCCACCTCCCCCTGGATGATGTTGAGGATGGCGATGTAGCAGTGGTTGGTCTGCCGGTCCCGGCCGGTGGACACCATCACGTTCTTGGGCTGCAGCAGCCGCCTCATCACATCCAAGACCGTGGTCTTCCTCACACTGGCCACCTGAGGGGACAGTGGGCCACAGGGACCAGGCCAGCACTCAGGGCACAGTCCACAGATGCACGGACAGAGAAGAGTAGGCAACACATGTCCCCCACCAGACTCGGGGCAGTATGGCCTCTTTGGGGAGTGTCTTTAGATTCAGGCCTATACTGAGCCTCTGCTGTGGGATCAGGAATCTTAGCCATCCTCAGCTCAGCAAACTCATGCCGCTGTGCAGGAGCATAAGTAGATCCCATACAGCCCAGACCCTGCAGGGAGCCAAAGGCAAGGGAGAGAGCAGAGCAAGTCAGCAAGGAAGTCTCATAGTCTGTGCCAGTCCCTGAGCACAGAGCCTCCTGGGGCAGCAGGGAAAAGAGGAAGGCTAGGTTAGAGGTTTCTGGGCCCAGGGCCAGTTGGGCCTGAGACACTGAGGGCTGTTCTTACCGACTGGTCCGTGGTGAGGGGGGTGTAACCAGTCATGAGGAAATGGAGCCGTGGTGTGGGAATGAGTGAGGCGATGAGGCCGATGAGGTCGTTGTTCATGTAGCCAGGGTAGCGCAGGGTGGTGGTGCTGGCTGACATGATGGTGGACACCTGGGGACAGGGATGCCATGGCATGGGTCTTGGCCTGGTTGGGGGGTGCTCCCTTCCCCAGACAAGTGTTCCAGTAGGAAGGGGTTCCAGTCCAAAGGAATCCAGAAGTAGCGGCTCACCAGCTGGTTGATCTGGGAGAAGGATGGGTTCTGGATGTGCAGGCGGTCTGTGGCGATCCGGTTCAGGGCAGTGTTGTCCAGCACCACCTGGGGGGACAGAAGAGGGTCACAGCACCTTTTTGAGGAGAAAGGGGGCAGAGAAATAAGTTATTAGCTTATCCTCTCTCTAAACTCCAAAACCAGGAAGTGTGTTATTTTAAAAGGAATGTACTATGTCTGGGGCATCCTGAGACACTTTTCTACCATCCAGTGCAGTCAACAAATATTTGATTACCCCCATGTGCCATGCACTGAGCCTGGCTCTGGAGATACCAAGGGAATAAACAGGCATGGTCTTCCCCCTCGCCCAGTCTACAGTCTAGTGGAGGGAGACTGACATTAAATATAAAACACAGAAAAGTATAGTTACTGCCTGAAATATGCACAAAGGCATTTAACTTGAACTGAGTGGTCAGGAAGGTTTATGCTAACAAAGTGACCTTTGTGCTGAAAATTTAAGCATGAGTAGGCATTAAATAAGGGGGACCCGTGGGGGATTGTAAGCAACTTGGGATCTGGTCCTTATTTCATAATTTGGGCTACGAGGTATGGATTTGCTGGTCATCTGTTCTCTCAGCTGGGGCTCAGGGAGGGCAGGTGTATGTGTCTCCTGGTTTGGGAGGTGAACCCAACCCCCGTTTCCTCCTCTATGCTCACCACACAGTCTGCGTTCTGGGTCAGCCTCTTGAGTGTGAGCAGTGAGTTGTAGGGCTGGACCACCACGTCGCTCATCTCGTCCTGGTTGGGAAACACTGAGTATGTCTGCACCAGCTTCTTGGGGTACCTGAGAGTGAGGAAGAAGGAAAGGGGAAGGTAGCATCATCACTGCCTATCTCTGTCTTTTCTGGGGATAACGGGCCATTCCTTTCCAAGTGCCTCCAAATTCTTATACAAAAGGGTGAGGGCAGGACTGAGCCTTAAGAGCCCAGGAGCCACAAAGGATAAGCCTCACCCAGCCAGTGTGGCTTAGTGATTAAGCATCAACTCATGAACCAGAAGGTCACAGTTCGATTCCCTGTCAGGGCACATGCCCAGGTTTTGGGCTCTATTCCCCCCCCCCCCCCCGTAGGGAGCCTACAGAAGGCAGCCAATCAATGATTCTCATCATTGTATTTCTATCTCTTCCTCTCTCTGAAATCAATAAAAACATATAAAAAATAAAATCAATAAGCATATCCTCGAGTGAGGATTAAGAAAAGAAAGAAAGAAAAAAAAGGGGATAGCCTTAACTGGTTTGGCTCAGTGGATGGAATGTCAGCCTACGGACTGAAGGTTCGATTCCGGTGAAGGGCATGTACCTTGGTTGCGGGCACATCCCCAGTAGGAGGTGTGCAGGAGGCAGCTGATCGATGTTTCTCTCCCATCGGTGTTTCTAACTCTCTATCCCTCTCCCTTCCTCTCTATAAAAAAATCAATAAAATATATTAAAAAAAAAAAAGGATAAGCCAAAAGCATCAAACTCTGTAGTTGCCCTCCTCTCCCTAGGTAAACACCCCTCCCAGGAGTTACTGTTTGCAAGATGTTCCCTGGGTGGCCAGGATCTGTTCCTACCTAGGACTCAAAGACTAGTTGCAAGTCTTCCAGTCAAAGAGAAAAAAAGTGATTAAAAAAAAAAGAAAGACATTACCCAGGGAACCAGAGCTAATGCCCTCTTCCCAAACACAGGCTTTACCTGTCATTCAGCCGCTCCAGGAGGTAGGAGCCCAGGCCAGAACCCGTCCCCCCAGCAATGGAGTGACACAGCACAAAGCCCTGCATATGAAGGATAGAAAGGCAGTCTCCAGGGATCTGGGAAGAGACTTCAGGCTGGTCTCATTCCCCAGTCCCAACACACTCATGTCTCAAGCCTTCCTCTGTGTCCATTCAGGATGAGGCTCCTTGGGAAAGATGACTCAGACCTCAGAAGCTGGTGCATCCACATTAGGATCTCCTTGAGGACAAGGACTTTGTTTACCTCAGTAGCTCACATCAGATGCTCAATAAATGAATTTTGACTCTAATTGCCCCCATCACACCACCTGTTCAGGCTACCGCCTGACATTTCCCCAGCACTTTTCAGCCTTTTTGGTTTTTTTCCTTCAGTGGGGCAAAAACTCACCTCTAGGCTGTCACTTCCATCTGCTTCTCGATCTATGATGTCAAAAATATCTTCATGGATTTTCTCACCCTGCATAGAGACATGGGAGAGAGGGTTAGGATGAGGACTCTGGAGAGCATCTCTTTTCAGCACCAAAAATGCTACTCAGGGAGGGACACTGCTGCCACCCTCAAGCACAGCCTCAGCTGTGGCCCTCAACTCAGAAAAGCTACTTTGCAAATAATTTGCAGTTTGCATAAACCTCTCCCAGGCTATCCCTCTTGTCAGGGCATCTCTTTGTCTCCTTTTTATTGTTAATTTAGTCTAATTAGATCCCCAGGCTGCTTGAGCCGGCCTTGCCTAAGGGAGGGAACATCAAGGGTTCCTGGGATGGCCATCTGAATACCTGGGAGAATCCACTGGCCCAGTTGTTGCCAGCTCCTCCTCCATGCTCTGACAGGTAGATGTTCTCTGGGTTGTAGAGCTTGGCGTAGGGGGAGTTGAGGATGGAGTGGATCACCCGGGGCTCCAGGTCCAGCAGCACAGCCCTGGGGATGTAGTGCTCATCGTCTGCCTGTCAACAGGAGTCCAGGAGGGGGCCCACTCAGCAAAGGCCTGCCCAGTCCTCCGTCCTCCCAACTCTGGCTCCTGCCTGCCCTCCCTCCTTAAGCCAGCAGCCCTGGCCCCTCTACCCAGCGGGATTTCCCAAGACCAGGCTGTTACCCTTGCCTTCAAGCCCCCTGGCCAACTCGCTGGAGCACCTGGTAGAAAAAGACGTCCTTGCGGTCAGTGCCCTCGGTGGCGAATTCCTCCACGATGCCTTCGGGGCTGATCCCATGCTCTGCGCACAGTTGTTTCCAGAACTCGAACCCAACTGGGGAATGGGGAGAGATGCTGGGTCTGCTCGAGTCATAGGCCTCAGAAGCCCAGGTTACGGCACACAGGCTGTCACACTCAGAGGCTAGATCCAAAACCCCTGGTCTGGGAGCCTTCACAGCCCAGGGCTGGAAGCTTAGCTCTGGGTCTGGGGCTGGTTCATCATGCGCAGTAGGGCAGGGGGGGGTCATGGGAGGGAAAGGACAACAGAAGGATGCCAAGTACTTGAGTGGGACCCAAAGAGGCAGAACCCGAGACTGGAGGGGCCCGGCGCGCGCTCGCTCACTCTGGTTGCCGCACTGGCCCAGCTGCAGGGTGATGATCTCCCGGGGCATCGCTCTTCAGATGCGGGCGCGCCAGCCCGGCCCGGAGGGAGTCGCGGCACAGACGGAAGCCTGGCAGCCGGACACGCAGGACGTGGGGAGCGCGCGCTCTCTTCGTCTTTTGACGCGGGTGCTCGGTTTGCGCGTGTGCAGTGTAGGTCTCCACGTGGCCAGCGGGCCGGGATGCCCAACCTGGGCATCATTAACCCCACAACACTTGCAGCTGGAATTCGGCACAGGCGCATAGTGAGGCCACGCCTCCTCCTGCCCACCCAACCTCAGCTCTGCGCCTGCGCGGTGAGACTAGCCAGGGCTGCAGGGATGCGCCTCTGGTGCAGGGCAGGGGGAAGGATGGGGGGTAGGGGGGCGGGCGAAGGTTTGCGCGGGGAGCGGAGGCCCAGGTGTGTGGGGTCAGCTGCGTTGTTTAGATAGGTCAGCGGCTCCGCTAGTTGGAGGGGCTGGATTCAAGGCAATGTTCTTTAATTTTTATTTTTAAATTAAATATACCTAACATGAAATTTGCCATTTTGATAATTTTAAATGTATAATTTATGGCACGAAGTACATTCACATTATTCTGTAACTATCACTACCATTCAAGTCCAGAATTTTGTCATCGTTTCAAACAGAAACATGTACTCATTAAATAACCCAACCCAAATCACCATTCTACTTTCTGCCTCTATGATTTTTGACTACTCTAGGTATCTCATACAAGTGGGATCATACAGTGTCCTTTTGTGTCTGGCTTATTTCACCTACCATAACACTTGTAGCATGTGTCAAAATTTCATTCCTTTTTAAGGCTGTATAATATTCCATTGTATGTATATACCACATTTTGTGTTTATCCATTCATCTGTTGCTATGGACATGGGTGTACAAATATCTGAGTCTCTGCTTTCAATTCTTCTGGGTCTATACCCAGAAGTAAAACTACTGAATTATATGGTAATTTCATGTTTAATTTTTTGAGCAATTGCCATACCATTTTCCACAGTGCTGCACCATTTTACATTCCCACCAGCAATGCACAAGGGTTCCAGTTTCTCCACATCCTTGACAATGCTTGCTACTTAATGTTCTTTGTGTTTTGTTTGGTTGTTTTAATTCTCACTGGAGGATATTTTTTCCATCGGTTTTTCAGAGATAGTGGAAGGAGAGGAGGGAAGAGGGGAGAAGGAGAGAGAAACATCGATGTGAGAGAGATACACCAATTGGTTGCCTCCCGCACACGCCCCCACTGGAGCTGGAACCTGCAACCCAGGTATGTGCCCTTGGTCGGGAATTGAACCCGCAACCCTTCCGTGCTCGGGCAGCCACACTGGCCAGGGCTTTTTTTTTTTTTTTTTTTTTAAATAATAGCTATCTTAATAAGTGTAAAGTGGTATCTCATGTGGTTTCTATTTTATTATTTTTAAAATATATTTTTATTGATTTCAGAGAGGAAGAGAGAGATAGAAACATCAATGATGAGAGAGAATCATTGATCGGTTGCCTCCTGCATACCCCTGGCACGTGCCCTGACCAAAATGGAACTGTGACCTCCAGGTTCACAGGTCGATGCTCAACCACTGAGCCATGCTGGTGGGACTAATTTCCACTTATGAGCACAATTGAAGTTGATCTTTCATTAGTAACCTTTTGGAATTGCCTGTTCATATCCTTTGCCCATTGGTTTTTCTTTTCTTTTCTTTTTCTTATTTATTGATTTTTTGGGGGGAGACACAGAAAGAGAGATGGGTTGGTTGCACTTATTTAAGCAATCATTGGTTGATTCTTACATGTGCCCTGACCTGGGATGGCCAACTGAGCTAGGTAGGGAGCCAGGGCTGCCCATATATATATATATTTTATTGATTTTTTACAGAGAGGAAGGGAGAGGGACAGAGAGTTAGAAACATCCATGAGAGAGAAACATCGATCAGCTGCCTCTTGCACACCTCCCACTGGGGGATGTGCCCACAACCAAAGGTACATGCCCTTGACGGGAATCGAACCTGGGACCCTTCAGTCCACAGGCCGACGCTCTATCCACTGAGCCAAACCGGTCAGGGCCATTTTTCTATTTATGTAGAGTGAGCCATCCTTTCCTTCTGTCGTGCACGTGAAATATACCTTGTTAAAGAAACCTTCCCCCTCCCAGCATCATAAAGCTGTCTTCTTGCCTTCTCCCAAGAGTCCCCTCCCGGTTTCCCTTGTTCCCTGCAGGTCTTTAGTTCACCTGGAACTTATCTGAAGGCTTGCTGTAAGATAAGGATCTACTTTATCTTTTCCATATGGAGGCCAATTGTCTCAGAACCAATTATTGAAGTGTCGTCTCCCCTGTCCTCAGAACACTCCCAGCCTCGCCCCGCGGTGGGCCGCCCTTGGCTCCGCTGGCCTGTCTGCCTGTCCCCGTCTGGCTGGCTTGCTCCCGGAACCGCTGCACAAGTTCTGGCGAAAGCACCACCGCCAAGAGTCAGGCTCAGACGTGGTTTTTTTGGTCTTGTTTTGTTTTGGTTTTGCTCTCTCTCTTTTTATGAGGACTCGGCCGCCTTCCAGAGCCAGCCGCCAGGAATCCTCTGGGCTTTAGACGGCTCAGGCTCGCCCCACGCCCCGCCCTTCCCCGGCCTCCGCTCAGTTTCCCTCCCCGCTCCGCCCGCAGGCCTCCCAGGCTGCTCCCTCCCGCTCGGGCCCGGCCGTCAGAAGATCCCGAGGGCCCCGGGGAGGCCGGCTGCTTCGCCCTTGCAGGGAGGGTCTGACTGCTTCCTTTGAAGTTTGAGGGTGGGCCGGGCGCTCCGTCGCTCTCCTCGCGGCTTCCCTCCCGCGCCGGAGCCGCGCCTTCGGGGCTGGCTGCCCTGAGGCTGTGCCAGGCCCCCCTCTGAGTCTGCCAGGTGAAGAGGAAGACTTCGGAGGTGAGAGTAACCTTGCCAGGCCTCCCTCCTGGTGGTGAGTCGGGAACGGCTGCTTGCTTCCAGGAGAATAATAAGCTGTAAGCAGTTTATGAACACTTGTGAAACACGAGAGTTTAATTTCAGCCTTTTCTTAGGATGAATAACAGTGCCTTGCTCCTCCTTCTAGTTTCCCAGAAGTGGGAAAACATCCTTCAAATCCCAGTTTATAGGCGAACAGGTTAGAACGTGTGAATTTATCTGAGTTGGAGAAGTTGCAGGGTAAGTTTCCCTCATGAAGCCAAGTCGGAGGAGCTGGAGGCTCCTTCTCTGTAGACATGTTTGGAGACAGATGCTTATGTACATTAGGAGAGCTGGACAGACACACTCCCGGTCATCAGCAAACTGTGTTTTCCATTTCTGCTGAGAACTGACCAGTGCATATCTGTTAAAGGAGATGAGCACTTAGCACCGTGCCAGACTCAGAGACAACACTCAATACATATTAGCCATAGTTACGGTTATCACTGGCTGCAGTCGGACCTGAAGAATAGCTTGGCTGCTCTCACCGATAAAGGCTCTTATGCAGAGTTAAAAGCAAAATGAGTGGTTGCTTTAAATAAATATTAAAAAATTAAAACCTAGGGGACCCTTTTCCCCTCCCTACATGGGAGTCCATTCTGTGGGACTCTTCCCTCTCCCCACGTGGGAGTCTGTACTTGTTCTTCAATAAATATCCATCTTTGCTATAAAAAAAAATTAAAACCTAATTATTTGTCACCATCCTACAGATACCGTTTCAGATTCAACTTTATTGAGGTGTAGCAAAAGGCCCAGGTTCCTGATCTCACTCATGGGTTTCAGACCCAGGGTCTCAAAGTCATTACCGGCGACTTGATTATTGAGTAGTCTGCCTCTAATATAAATGTAGCGTTTGTGAACTAACAAGTTGATTAAATGGCCTAAGCCTTTATTTACAGGCTGAAAAAAAAAAAAAAAAAAAAACCACAATGAAGGCTGCACCTTCATTTCTAGCCTTCCCTGGACACCTGGCCTGCAGTATGTCAGGAGCTCAAGTATGTCGGGAGGTAAGGAGGCAGAGGTGTGAGGTAGGGAAATGAGGATGTGCCTCAGGAAATGGGAGGAAGAGAGTTAGTTAAAGCAGCTCTTGATCTTGAAACTGGGGTCCTATGCAGTAGGGAGTTTCAAAAGGAAGCCCAGGAAAATGTCAAACCTTGAGAGTGAAGAGCTGAAGCTCTTTATGTGAAGGAAGTTATGCTAAATTCACATTTCAGTTACGAAATAGAACAAAACAGGCTATTTAAAAAATATAATATCTAGTGTTGATGAGGATTTTGAGAAGTGGGTGCTTTTATATACTATGACTAGGCATTATTGGTCGTCATACAAATGGATACATTCTGGAGGATAAATTGGCAGTTCTCTTGATATGTACAATGCACATAACCTTTGACTCAGCAATTCCACTTGGAAGGAGCCATTTGTAAGAAATATAAAGTAGAACTCTCATTGGCCTGGAAAGTTGGATAACATATGATAGGTGACAAAAATAAGTTACAGAACAATGTGCATGGTCTCATCCCTTATGACAAAACAAAAATGAAAGTATTTTTGAGTATATGTGGGAGAAAAAAAAAAAAAAAAGAAAGGTGTGTGCTGAAGGAACTGATGGAATGGAAGAAGCAGCATGTATCCAGGCCAGATGTGGAGAAAGACATGCTGAGTTTAGGGTGAACAGGCAGTGAACTGGAGAAGTCAGCAAAGACCAGACCTGGATGTGCCTTGCAGAATGGGAAGCTGTTGAAGGATCCTGACCAGAGCTGGGACAGAATCAGATTTGCACTTTATTATTATTTTTAAATATGTTTTTATTGATTTCAGAGAGAGGAAGAACGAGGGAGGGATAAAAACATCAATGATGAGACAGAATCATTGATCGGCTGCCTCCTGCATGCCCCCAACTGGGGACTGAGCCCGCAACCCAGGCATGTGCCCTGACCAGATGGAACTGTGACTTCCCTGGTTCATGTGTTGACACTCAACCACTGGCTGGGCAAGATTTGCATTTTAGAATGATCCCTCTGGCATCATTGAAACAGGCATGGCTTGAGTGTAGCAAGAGGCCAAGTTCCTAGCCAGGCCTGAAGTAAAGAGGGCCCTGGGCAAGGATGGAGAGGAGTGGAGAGGTTCTAGAGACACTGAGTGGAGAGAATCTATAGGAGTTCAAGATGACTGAACATGTAATGGGGGTAAGGGAGAGGGAAGAGTCAGAGCTGATGGACTTTAATCTTGGGATGTTGGGTGAAGGTAGGGCCATTTACTGAGACATAGGGAATTCAGAAGGAACGTGTATGCACCGGAGTTTGAGAAGCCTGATGGAGGTAGGAGACTAGTAGGCCACAGATACACAGGCCCAGAGCTAAGGGGTGAGGTCTAAGTGGAGAGCCAGCTGTAGCCAGTGGCAGTTAAAGCCATCGGGAGAATGCATGGTATGGGATGGTCCTATATTGGAACAGAACTGGAATAAAACCTAACAGAATACAACACTTAAGGGGTAGAAAGAAAAATGTAAGAGCAGCCCTGGCCGGTGTTGCTCAGTGGTTGGACCATTGGCCTGTGCACCGAAGGATTGCAGGTTTGATTCCTGCCCCTGGTTGGGACGCATGCAGGAGGCAACCAGTTGATGTGTCTCTCTCTCACCTGGATGTTTTTTCTCTCTCTCTCTTTCCCTCTGCCTCCTTTCTACTCTCTCTGAAGAGAAATGAAAAAACAACAACAGAACAGAAGAAACACTAGTGCATAGTGAGGGTTGATTGCTTACCTTCTTCTTTCCTGGCAGAACCTGGATTTTGTTCTGCACTTCACCCTTCCAGCAGTAAATCCTCATTAATCCAACCCAATGTGGTTATCACAGTTTTCTTGCCAGGGGCTGATTTAGGAAGGGGCATCTGATGCAACTCAGGTCAATGAGATATGAGGAAAGACTGCTGGGGGCTCACAGGTTAAAAGAGACATATAGGAAGGGACACACACTTCTTCAGCTGCATGTTGTCACTTTTGGATATGGCACTTAGAACTGCTGCCACTGCTGTCTTTTAACTGCAGAGAGCACCTCGGGGATGAACCATCACGCTGGGGTTGGTAAGAGCAGAAAGATGGAAGGTACTTGGGTCCCTGATGACACTGCTGAGCCATCAGATAATCAGCCCTGGAGATGCCCTATATCTGGACCTCTTAAAATGTGGGATATGGCTCAGCCATGTTTCCTTATGGCCTAAGCCAGTGGTTTTCAACCGGTGTGCCACAAGAATGTTGAAAACATGCAACACCTGACTATTTAGTCAGGAGCACTGACCCCTTTTCCCCTGGGTTGTCATATGAAACAATGACAAAGCTTTGTGCCGTGGCAATATTGTTAGCCAATGAGGTTTATCCAAGGCGCGATTACTGCTAATTGAAAGAAAAAGATGACAACCGCCAACACAACAATAGCTGTCTGGTGTGAATGAATCAAAATTATACCAATTTTCATGTCAGATTGGCAAAAAATATATTTTTCTGGTGTGCCACAGAATTTTACTAATTGCTTTATGTATGCTATGAGATGAAAATGGTTGAAAAGCACTGGTTAAAGCTATGTAATGTGGACTCTCAGTTTTTTACTGATAGCTGAAGACACAGGCATAGAGAAGGATAGTGCAGAAGCCTAGGAAGGAGAAGTTTCCAAAGAGGTGGCATCAAAGACCGGAGGGAAATGGAGATGGAAAAAGAACCTTTGCATATGGGTGAACATGGTGATTTTGGTGAGGATAGTAACCCTGGGCCCTGAGAGAAAAAAACAGATTCCAAAAGGTCACTTACCCTGACACATAGTTGGCACTAATGGAGATTTGAGGAATCATAAAATAGAGACATGAATGGAAAATAAGGAGGTGAACAGGGACTATATAGACTTTAAAACGGGGGTTTTAATCTGGGGCCCACAGATCTCCTCCAAAGATCTATGGGTAAAGTGCAGGGGACCCATTAATTTAAATGAGAAAACATTTTGATTGTTCACTCACTGCCAACTAAAATGTAGCCTTTCCTTCAATTAGAACTGTAGGCAGCACACTTCAGTAGTATTAGCAGTACCTGTGACTTTGTCACCTATAAAAATCACAGCTATTTTATTTTATTTTTAAATCACAGCTATTTTATTTTATTTTATTTTTTATTTATTTTTTTTTTTTAAATATATTTTATTGATATTTTTTACAGAGAGGAAGGGAGAGGGATAGAGAGTTAGAAACATCGATGAGAGAGAAACATCGATCAGCTGCCTCCTGCACACCTCCCACTGGGGATGTGCCCGCAACCAAGGTACATGCCCTTGACCGGAATCGAACCTGGGACCTTTCAGTCCGCAGGCTGATGCTCTATCCACTGAGCCAAACCGGTTTCGGCAAATCACAGCTATTTTAATATGACATTACAATTTGATGCATGTGTTGCAAAATACTGTTTATAGTCATCACTACTTGAAAACATGGGATATCCACTTCAAGATTTTTTATTTAATGCATTAATAATGGGCACACAAAAATGAAAGAAGCACATGTAGTACTATATCACAACTTTTTTTAAAATATATATTTTATTGATTTTTTACAGAGAGAAAGGGAAAGGGATAGAGAGCTAGAAACATCGATCAGGTGCCTCCTGCACACCCCCTACTGGGGATGTGCCTGCAACTGAGGTACATGCCCTTGACCAGAATCGAACCTGGGACCCTTCAGTCCACAGGCCAACGCTCTATCCACTGATCCAAACCGGTTAGGGCTATGTCACAACTTTTTTTTTTTTTTTTAATATTTTATTTATATTTCACAGAGAGGAAGGGAGAGGGATAGAGAGCTAGAAACATCGATGAGAGAGAAACATCGATCAGCTGCCTCCTGCACACCTCCCACTGGGGATGTGCCCGCAACCAAGGTACATGCCCTTGACCGGAATCGAACCCGGGACCCTTCAGTCCGCAGGCCAATGCTCTATCCACCGAGCCAAACCGGTTTCGGCTGTCACAACTTTTAAGAATATATTGTGACAACTGTATTTCAATATAATTGGTTTCCATGGTAATTCTATGTATATTATTGCATGCACTAAAAAACATTATCTGCCAGACTGCCAAAGGCTTTCTCAGTGTGAACAAGGTTAAGGACTCCAACTCTAAAGGCAAAGAGAGAAGGGGGGATTTGTACCCCAGAAATGGGAATGTAGTGTATTAGGAACATTGCTTTTCAGAACATAGGAGAGACTTCCATATTGAAATACTGAAGGGACAGAGAGAGGATTTTGAGAGCCAAGGTCCCTGAGGATATTGGAGCTATTTGGATGCAGGGCTCAGGTGGAGGGATTAATACAGGAAGGAAACTTTTCCCACAGTAAAAGGGAGGGAAGGATGAGTGTAGATAAAAATAAGTGTTTTTAGTGGGGTGGGAGTGGGGGCAGGAAGTTGAGGGGGATTCTGCCTGACGGCTTCTATTTTCACAGTGAAGTAGGAGTGAAGTTATCTGCTGAGAGTGAGAATGAAAGGGGAGGTGACAAAGGTAGGGAACAGAAAAGAGGATTATCAAGGACAAGTAGAAGGACTACCAGCTCAGTGGGTGGAGAGGGGTGGGGCAGTTAGAGGCCATTGAGTTGTCCTGGCAATAGTCTGTGTGGGTGTGAGTGTAGGAGTCAGGGCAGAAAGTCAACTAGAGCTAGGGCTAGAATTTTACCAGGAGGATAAGGTGAAGATCAGGAGTAAAGGAAGGATGGATCAAATTGTCCAGGCTGCGTGGAAGGAATGTGAAGCTAGGAAGGGCTGATAGCTTAGGAGAGTGAAGTCAACATTGGGAAGAAGAATAAGAATAAGAATGAGAAAGTGGAGATGCAGGAACTGGTGGTCCAAGAGTGAACCAGTCAAGTTTAAGGATGAGGAGTGGTTGCTGAGGTCTGTCCACATAGTGTGGTGACAAGCGGAGAAGTAGTAAAGGGCATTGGAGGTGTGGAGGTCAAGGAACAGACAGTCCAGTCAGGACCATCCTTATGGATGTCAGAGTTAGCTAGGATGAAGGTGAGGCTTGGAGTGCAGAGGAAAGTCTGAAGAATGTGGAAGAGTGATTCGGAAGTAGGTAGTAGAGTGTGGTGGTGTTGGATAACATCATGTATCAAAGGAGGAGGAGGAGGGTAAATAGTAAGGTAAATAGTAATTGTTTAAAAGTATCAATAAAGAGAGAAAAGAATGCCTACCCACCCATGCTCCTGCTGTGTAGCCAGGGCTTCACACAAAATAGCTAGCCTTTTTAAGAGGCCAGAGAGAATCATACAATTTGGACTATCCATGATCTAATACAGTGGTTTCCAACCCCAGAAAACAGTTTCCTCCCATGCCCCACCCCAACCAGGGGACATCTACAAACCAGCAGAGGCCTGTTTGGTCTTGCCACAGTGGTGAGGGTGGACAAGACTGGCATTTGGCAGCTAGAGAGCAGAGATGGTAAATGTCCTGCAATGTACAGGATAGTCCCATATGGTGATGAATTGTCCTGCCCCAAATGCCAATAGTACATCTCCTGCACTTTATGGATGAAGAAGACTAGGGTTCAGAGAGCTGAGATGTATACTTATGTTCTGGAACTTCTGTAGTCTTGATATTATATTAGGATATTAAGATCTGATGTCTATGTGTGAGGTCACTGTGGTAGACAACGTTGGTATCAAATCCAACCTTCTTTCCCTAGTCACCTCCAAAGATAAGCCTACAGCTGCCTCAGTTCTGGCCAGTGGTATGTAAGCAGAAGTCATGGAGTGAAACTCCTGGAAAAACTTTTTCAAAAGGGCAAGTGTGTAGCCAGATGTTCCCTTTGCTCTGCTCTCTTCTTTCTGCTTGGAACTTGGTTCAGCAGCCGTCTTGTGCTGACGAATACAAAAGCCATACATTTGAGCCCTAGCCAGTTTGGCTCAGAGCATAGAGCGTCGGTGCCTGTGTACTGAAGGGTCCCAGGTTCGATTCCGGTCAAGGGCACGTACTTCGGTTGCAGGCTCCATGCCCTTGTCCAGGGCAGGCGGGAGGCAACCAATTGATGTATCTCTCTCACATCGGTATTTCTCTCTGTCTCTCCCTCTTCCTTCCACTTTCTAAATATCAATGGAAAAAATATCCTTGGGTTAGCATTAACAAACACACACACACGCACAACACAAAAGCCACACATTCGAGATGGTGGAACACAAAGAGAAAAAGGCCCTGCATCCTTGATGGCCATGTGTCCTTGATGGCTTCCTAATAAGTGTCTCAACCCTGGACTGCCCACCTCTGGATTAACCAAGTGAGAAAAATAAACTATTTGTCTCAGCTACTGTTAATGAGATGTTCTGTTCATTGCAACTGAATGCTTTTCCACCTGGTGGAGTCATAGGTTCAGTTAGTAACAGCTGAGGCCAAACCCCGATTTTCTCTCTCATAATCTACATGTTTGGCCATACAATGTATGACCTTAGCCCCCTTAGCCCTCATTCCATTCTGCCTCAGAAACACATTTTGCTTAGGAATGTGTGCCATAAAATGTATTTAACTTTTAAAAATCTTCATATTCTTTAAATGTACTTTCCAGAAAAGTAGCTTTTTAGAAAGATACACATGTTTCTAATATGTCCATCATTTGCTACATTTCTTTGTGTAGAACGGAGCTTCTGCCTTGTTGCCACGGTGCATTGCAGTGTTGATTTATTGGCAGTCCAGTGACAGCATGCCGGAGTTTGATGGAACGTGGAGATCGTTGATTAATTAGGCCTTCCCAGTCTTTCCCCCTCAGTATTCACATAGATGTCAGCACCCCAAGGGAAGGGAAGGGAAGAAGCAGTTTGCTGTGTGCAGGGCTGCTGGGAGGCTGCAGCCACCCTCATCTATGCCAACTTTTCATTCCATGAATGAGAAAATTGAGGTTTGTTTCTTTTTTAAAAAAACACACAGACGCATTTGCGTTATGTACACATAATGGTATTATTGTGCATGGTCTGTATTTTCCCTTTTTTTATTATGAAAGTTGTGCTTTCCCCCTCCTTACAGTAAATATGATTTCTGTTCAACTCATGATATATTTGTGTTGGTGCTTTTGTCACAGTTCCTTTTTAAGATCCTATTGTCCCAGCCATTTGTTTTGTGCTTCTGTGTCTTCACAGGTTTATATTTATTTTTCTGATGAGATTTAAAAATATTTCCAATTGATAAGATATTGTATTTCCTGCTACTGCTTTGATATATTGTTATGTTTAATAAGTTGATCTCATTCAGTATCTGGGATTGAGTTATTATTAATTTATTTCTAGAGCGTTCATAGTCTATATCAGGGGTCCTCAAACTTTTTAAACAGGGGGCCAGTTCACTGTCCCTCAGACCGTTGGAGGGCCGGACTATAGTTTAAAAACAAACAAACAACAAAAAAAAAAACTATGGCCCTAACCAGTTTGGCTCAGTGGATAGAGCGTCGGCTTGCGGACTGAAGGGTCCCAGGTTCGATTCCAGTCAAGGGCATGTACCTGGGTTGCGGGCACATCCCCAGTAGGAGGTGTGCAGGAGGCAGCTGATCGATGTTTCTCTCTCATTGATGTTTCTAGCTTTCTATCCCTCTCCCTTCCTCTCTGTAAAAAAAAAAGCAATAAAAATATATTAAAAACAAAACAAAACTATGGCCCTAACTGGTTTGGCTCAGTGGATAGAGCATCGGCCTGCGGACTGAAGGGTCCCAGGTTCGATTCCGGTCAAGGGCATGTACCTTGGTTGCGGGCACATCCCCAGTAGGAGGTGTGCAAGAGGCAGCTGATCGATGTTTCTCTCCCATCGATGTTTCTAACTCTCTATCCCTCTTCCTTCCTCTCTGTAACAAATCAATAAAATATATTTAAAAAACAAACAAACAAACAAACAAAAAAAACCCCACAAAACTATGAACAAATTCCTATGCGCACTGCGGGCCCGGGACGAGTCGGCTGCTAAGCAAGACAGGCAACGGCACCCGGTGGGCCGGATAAATGTCCTCGGCGGGCCGCATGTGGCCTGTGGGCCGTAGTTTGAGGACCCCTGCTCTATACAATAAAAGGGTCATATGCAAATTGACCAAATGAGGAGGAACGACTGGTTGCTATGATGCACACTGACAACCAGGGGGCAGACGCTCAATGCAGGAGCTGCTCCCTGGTGGTCAGTGCACTCCCACAGGGGGAGCACCATTCAGCCAGAAGCCAGGCTCACAACTGGTGAGTGCAGCAGCAGTTGCTGGAGCCTCCCCTGCCTCTATGGCAGTGCTAAGGATGTCTGACTGCCAGCTTAGGCCCGCCAGACATCCCCCAAGGGCTCCTGGACTGCTAAAGGGCGCAGGCCTGGCTGAGGGACATCCTCCCAACCCAGTGCACAAATGTCGTGCACTGGGCCTCCTCTAGTATATGTGTGTGTGTGTGTGTATATATGTATATGTATGTGTATGTGTGTGTGTGTGTGTGTATATATATATATATTAGTGGTAGTGGCCAGGTGCATGAAATTCGTGCACATGGGGAAGGGTTTCCCTCAGCCCAGTCTGCACCCTCTCCCAATCTGGGACCACTGGCTTCTAACCGCTCACCTGCCTGCCTGCCTGATCGCCCTAAACTGCCTCTGCCTGCCTGCCTGCCTGCCTGATCGCCCCTCACCACTCTGCCTGCCTGCCTGCCTGCCTAATTGCCCCTAACCACTCTGCCTGCCTGATCGCCCCTAATCGCTCGCCTGCCTGCCTAATCTCCCCTAACCACCTCTACCTCAGCCCCTGCCACTGTGGCTTCGTCTGGAAGGTCGTTCATCTGTCCAGTCTAATTAACATATTACGCTTTTATTATTATAGATATATAAAGAGAGAGAAAGAGAGAATTTTTTCTTTTTTTTATAATATATTTTTATTGATTTCAGAGAGAAAGGGAGAAGGAGAGAGGGATAGAAAGATCAATGATGAGAGAATCATCGATCGGCTACCTCCTGCATGCCCCCTACTTGGGATTGAGCCCGCAACCCAGGCATGTGCCCCTGACCGGAATTGAACCCAGGACCCTTCAGTACACACGCCACTGCTCTAGCCACTTAGCCAACCCAGCCAGGGCCCAGTAGCGCTTTTTATTAATGGTTTTCGTTTGTCTTGGAGCTCTTGTTTCTCAGTCCTGGCCTGCCTGCCCCTCTGGCTCCTTACCTCCTCAGTTTATGACTTTGGCTCTCGACCCTAGGCCTCTGCAGGTCTCGGACAATCCGTTTGTGCAGGCTTTCGGGGGAGGGGGGTCTGTGGCTGTTCTGAGATTTCCCCTGTGAAGACTGTCAGAGTCCCTTCCCTTTGCTCCTTCAACTCCATCTGTAAATTAGTGATAGAAGCAAGTCAGCAGGTGTGTTTTCTGGATGGACCAAGACCAAACAGGTTGAAACAATGTTCCCTCTGTTGAGTCACCCTGTGATCACATAAGCAAGGAGCCCTGGAAATAGCTAATGTCCAATTCCCTCTGCCATCATTCCTCCTTGGCTCGGTAGTGACGCATGGCTTAAGGTGTTTTTGTTAATCACGTGTTGAAGCAAAGTCATTTTCAAACTATTGTCACGTGTCAGATCAAAGTAATTTTAATCTTATCTTCCCTAATCTGAGTTGACATCTGTGTGACATGGTTCCTCCTCCTTGGCATATCTTAGAAGCACTGGAGGGTACAAAAAACACACAAGATTTTATCCTCTGAAACCTTTGCTTTGTCAACGTAGATTTTTTTTTAAAGAAATAAATAAAACTGTCTTTATGTACAGGAGACATAAGACATGATTGTACATAGAAAATCCAAAGGAATATTAAAAAACACCTACTAGGACTAATAAGTGAGATTAGAAAGGTTACAGAATACAAGGTCCATATATACAAGTCAATTGTATTTTTTCAATTAAAGTTGTTTAAATACTTATTTTTTAAAATTGTGGTAAAATATACATAACATAAAAGGGACCATTTTAAACACTTTGTACAGTTCTGTGACGTCAAGTGCACTTATATTGTTGTGCAATCATCAAGGTGTCTTCTTTTTTAAAAAAATATATTTTTATTGATTTTAGAGAGGAAGGGAGAGGGAGAGAGAGAGATAGAAACATCAATGATGAGAGAGAATCATTGATTGACTGACTCCTTCACACCCCCCACTGGGGATTGAGCCCACAACCTGGGCATGTGCCCTTTACCGGAATCGAACCTGGGACCCTTCAGCCCGAAGGCCGATGCTCTATCCACTGAGCCAAACCGGCCAGGGCCAAGATGTCTTCTTAACACATAACATTTTTATTGCTAAATATATATATATATATATATATATATATATATATATATATATTTATTAATTGCATCATATATATATATGATGGAGAATTGAAAATGTAATGGGGAAGGTTGCATATTACCTGCACTTCTACCACAAGATAGGAAAAGGTCTAAGCACTGAGTTATTCTCTATATGTAACCGACTTACCAGTCAGTCTGAATGTAGCAGCATCAGATTCCTCACACTTCCTAGGGAAGACAGTGGTAAATTACAGAGGTAGAAAAAGTAATTCCTAGAAGAAATGGGCTTTGGAAATGAGTTATGGAGATAAAGGAAGGTAAAGTTATGGAGCTTGGGAGTGAGGAAGCCAATGATAAAGTGCTTGGGGGGCAGGGAGGGAAAGGGAAAGACATTAAATATTGTAATGGTTGATGACAGTTTATTCTATCTTATATAATAAAAAGCTAATATGCAAATTGAACAGCGGAACGACCGGTCGCTATGATGCGCACTGACCTCCAGGGGGCAGATGCTCAATGCAGGAGCTGCCCCCTGGTGGTCAGTGTGCTCCCACAGGGGGAGTGCCACTCAGCCAGAGCCAGGCTCACGGCTGGCGAGTGCAGCAGTGGTGGCGGGAGCCTTTCCCACTTCCATGGCAGCGCTAAGGGAGTGGGCCTAACCCAGCAGTTGGACATCCCCGGAAGGCTCCTGGACTATGAGAGGGTGCAGGCCAGGCTGAGGGACCCCCCCCCACAGTGCAAGAATTTCGGGCACCAGACCTCTAGGATAAAACTAGAGGCCCGATGCACGAAGATTCATGCAAGAATGGGCCTTTCTTCCCCTGGCTGCCGGCACCGCCTTCGCTCTGGCCAGAGCAGCCTTCCGCTCCAGCCTGGAGCCACCTTTCTGCCTTCTCACGCTGCCCAGAGGCCCGGAGTGGCTGGGGTTGTGCGGAACACCTGCACCCCACCCCACCCCGGCAGCTCAGTGCCTGCATATGCAAATGAACTCACCATCTTTGTTGGGTTAATTGCATACTCACTCCTGATTGGCTGGTGGGCGTCGCGAAGGTACGGTCAATTAGCATGTTACTCTTTTATTAGGTAGATAATAACCTATACCAGGTTTTAAACATTACAACATTAAAACATAGTTGTTGTAGTAAATATAGTTAAGCAGAAATATAGTTAAGCAGAAAAAGAAAAGAACCTAGAAGGATACTGACCTTTTGGGAGTTCATAACTGCCCCTTTTAGTATTTGAGGATTTAAATAGTATTAGTTAGCCCTAACTGGTTTGGCTCAGTGGATAGAGCGTTGGCCTGCAGATTCAAGGGTCCCAGGTTCAATTCCGGTCAAGGGCATGTACCTTGGTTGCGGGCACATCCCCAGTGGGGAGTGTGCAGGAGGCAGCTGATCGATGCTTCTCTCTCATCAATGTTTCTAGCTCTCTATCTCTCTCCCTTCTTCTCTGTAAAAAAATCAATAAAATATATTAAAAAAAAAAAAAAAAAGATGCCCTGAACTGTCTGGCAGCAAGCAATCATCCTTTGAAAAAAAAAATGAATAAATAAATAAATAGTATTAGTTAGTGTGCAAGTTAATTGTAAGCCACAGTTAGCAACTTTAGTTCAATAGCATCTCGTGGTTAATACTGAGTTCCTGGCAATAACTCATCAATAGGTTTCATTTCTGCTTGTGCTTGAAAGAAAACCTTATGATGGATTTATTTTATGTATGTCTGGGTTTCTTTTTCCTCCTCCTAAGTGATGTTTGCTTCGTCAGTTGGTTAAGTATATCTATGTATGTAGGGCACAGTATATGGAATGTGCTTTCTGACCTTTGAATTGGAAGAGACTTGATTTCACTAGGTGTCATTTACATTCCTAGGTGATCATTAGAACTGGATAACACAGAAGTCTGATAATGAGAATCTGGCTTCCATTCAATTTGAAAGAGAGGTATCAGTGCCAGATGGTGAACTGCCAATGGTAAAGTCCTTATCTGCACTGGTTGAGGGCTGGTATTGCACACACTTTCCTGGAATGGGATATCCAAATGGCTTCTGTGTCCTTTTGCAATTCATCACCATCTTTGAAGAAACAGACTCTTTGAGCTAGAAGCCTAACCCCTTATTTTTACACACCCCTTCACCCCTTATCAGACACAGGTGTGCTCACCTCCCAGTTTTCCTCTTGCAGTCATGTGACAAGTTATTTACATTAACACATGAACAATAGAGTGAGAAATTATTCAGCCAGGAGATATCTTGCTCATCTTTGTTGTCTTCAGCACTTAACACAGGGCCTGGATCTTACCAGCTTCTCAATAAATATTTGTTGAGTGAATGAATGATGAAACCAAAGCCCTGGGACAGGAAGTGACCTGCCTAAGATCACAAATCTAGTTAGTAACTGATAAGTAGGTTATGATAACATTTTAATTACATTGCATTGCCTGAAAGCACATGGTGAGAAGCCAGAATTTGGCTAAATCTTGGAACAAAGCTCTGGTAACAGTCAGCCCTGGCTGGGTAGCTCAGTGGGCTAGAGCATTGTCCCACTACGCCAAGGTTGTGGGTTCAATCTCTGGTCAGGGCACATACAAGAAGCAACCAATGAATGCATAAATAAGTGGAGCAGCAAATCGATATTTCTCTCTCTTTCTCATTTCCTCCTCTTCTCTCTAAAATCGATTTAAAAACACACACAACAACTCTGATAATAGGTTACTCACAATTAGAAATTCATGTAATAGTTCATAGCATCAAGAGTTGATTCTGATTCGGAGCCCAGCAGTGACTTTTTGGTCCCTTGAAGTTTTGTCTTTTTGCTAATGCTCTACTAGTCTGAATGAGGGGTCCATATTTTTGGGGAGGAAGAAGTCACCTTGGCTAGGAAAGGCTAGAACAGTGGTTGGCAAACTCATTAGTCAACAGAACCAAATATCAACAGTACAACGATTGAAATTCCTTTTGAGTGTCAAATTTTTTAAACTTAAACTTCTTCTAATGCCACTTCTTCAAAATAGACTCACCCAAGCCGTGGTATTTTGTTGAAGAGCCACACTCAACGGGCCAAAGAGCCGCACGTAGCTTGCGAGCCGCAGTTTGTCGACCACAGGGCTAGAATGTGAGAAGTCCCTAATCTGTGGAATGGCAGTGAGATCTCTCCCCATCCCTGGGGTCCACAGACCCTCGATTATGTTCATAATCAGTCTTTGTTGGAAACACATAATCATTTTTGGCATCGGTTGCGGAGGAAGGCTTGGTGGCAGCCGTGTGTGTGTGTGTGTGTGTGTGTGTGTGTGTGTGTGTGTGTGTGTGTGATAAGCACTTTCCTGTGCCAAGATCAAGACTGGTTTTTTAGAGGCAGAGAGGTTTGGAGTAGGATATTAGCATGAGAACATCAGCTCAGTGATAGCTGCTGTTTTTGAGGAGATCAGAGTAACCCAGGAAATGTAATCTGGCCAATGGCCAGGTGGCAGTCATCACTGAGCTCAGCAGAGTTCTACCTAAAGATGTGCTCCAGGAAGGTCTGGCCCAACAGACCTGGTGGAAGTCCTTTTCACCCACTATTTCAAGGCGACAGGCTGAGCACCAGACTCACCAGCTTACCTGGATGGCAACATGGAAAGGTGTGTAATGTCTGGGCTAGACCCATACATAGGGGTGTATTGGTGTGGGCAAGGGGAGGGGCCCAGGTCCTGCCTCCCTTGGTCATTATAAGCCTGCTGCCCCAGCCAGGTGGACTTCAGGAATGAGGCTGACCAGCTTTCCTTCCCAAATCCTCTGCAGGCTTTTATGCATATGGAGAACACGTAGGGAAGAATTAAGCTTAAGCTCTCACTCTTATGACTGCCTGTTTCTTTAGAAGTGCCACCATTTCTTTTTTTTTTAAAATATATTTTATTGATTTTTTACAGAGAGGAAGGGACAGGAATAGAGAGTCAGAAACATCGATGAGAGAGAAACACTGATCAGCTGCCTCCTGCACTCCTCCCACTAGAGATGTCCCCGCAACCAAAGTACATGCCCCTGACCGGAATCGAACCCGGGACCCTTCAGTCTGCAGGCCGACGCTCCATCCACTGAGCCAAACTGGTCAGGGCATTTCTTTATTTTTAAATGTGTTTTTTTTAAAATCCTCATCTGAGGATATTTTTTCCACTGTTTTTCAGACAAAGTGGAAGGGAGGGATAAGCAGGGTGGAGAGAGAGAGAAACATCGATGTGACAGAGACATATCAATTGGTTGCCTTCCACATGCACCCCAACCAGGTACACAAACCCGCAACTGAGGTACAAGCCCTTGACCAGGAATCATACCCGATCCTTTGGTCTGCAAGCTGATGCTCTAACCACTGAGCAAACCAGCCAGGGCTTAAATGTTTCTTACTTTTCAATTACGGTTGACATTCAATGTGCTGTCATTTTTTTTAATACAGTCCTGTTTTCTTTCTTTTTATTTTATTTTTTAAAATATATTTTATTGATTTTTTACAGAGAGGAAAGGAGAGGGATAGAGAGTTAGAAACATCGATGAGAGAGAAACATCGATCAGCTGCCTCCTGCACACCTCCTACTGGGGTTGTGCCTGCAACCAAGGTACGTGCCCTTGACCGGAATCAAACCCAGGACCTTTCAGTCCGCAGGCTGACGCTCTATCCACTGAGCCAAACCGGTTTCGGCTGTTTTCTTTCTTTTTTAAAAAATATATTTTTATTGATTTCAGAGAGGAAGGGAGAGAGAGATAGAAAGATCAATGAAGAGAGAGTAATTGATCGGCTGCCTCTTGCCCGCCCCCTACTGGGGGTCAAGCCCACAGCTCAGGCATAGGCCTTTGAATTGAACCAGGGACCCTTCAGTCCACAGGCTTACTCTCCATCCACTGAGCCAAACCAGCTGGGGCTGTGCCATCATTTCTTGACATTAGGAATTGTTAGCATTGGGTTACGGTCTGAAGGATGTGCTTCATAAGTCAAGAACCCTTTGAAATTGTTTTCAAATTCATGTTTATATTCTTCTGGGGTGGTTCATAGTGGATTCTCAAAGAGATCCATGAATCAGTAAAAGTTAAGAACTATTGGTGTAGGGCAAGTGGAGGGAAGGCATGCATTTATTGGGGCCTTATTCACACGGCAGGAATACAAATGAACGGAGTGTGGCAGGGTAGTAATGACCAGTTTGGTGGCTCAGGGCCTATGGTTTACTGCATCAGCTGACAATAGCAGTTACCTGAAGGCATGTGCACACACATAAGGGTTAGAAATAGTGGTTAGGAACTTGCTGAATGAGCAGGGGACAATGGCAGTGCGTAGAGAAATAAATATGTGCATTCAAAGGAACAGCTGTTGGGATGGAACAGTCACTGTGGGGAGATCCTTGGACATGACTGAACACCAGAGCGGACAGAGTTTCGGTGTTCTCAGGACTGATGTCTTTGTAATTTCCAAGAGGGCCAGTTTACAAGGATTTCCAGGGGCCACAATAGACTTAATTTAAGGTTGCTGCCTGGTTCTGGGTGGGGGACCCTCTTAAGCTATATTGCCTACTAGAGGCCTGGTGCATGAAATTCGTGCACTCAGGGGTGGGGGCTTTCCTCAACCCGGCCTGTGCCCTCTCACAGTCTGGGAGCCCCACAATGATCACCCCAAAGAGGTAGGTCCCGCCCACCCGGCTGGGGCTCCTTGGTGGATCACCCTCATAGAGGGAGGCCCCACCCACCTACCCCAGCCCCGCTGCCAGGTAGCCTGGGCCTCCCTCTGCAAGGCGATCATGCGATCAATCGTGCCCTGCAGAGGGAGGCCCTGCCTACCTGTCGTAGGCCGTGGTTGGTGTCCTGGGCCTCCCTCTTTGAGGCGATCGTGGAGCCCCCCCAATTGATTGATCTCCCCGCCGGCTGGTGGCCTGAGCCTCCCTCTGCAGAGTGATCATGGGGCGATGGCCAGGCCCCCGACCAATCACATCACACCTGCTTTGGCTGGCCTGGTGCCAGTGGGTGTCATAGTGTGGTCGTCTGGAAGGTTGTCTGGATGGTTGTTCTGCTGATTGGTTGTTTGGTCGATTTGCATATTATGCTTTTATTATTATAGATGGTTATGTTCTAGAAGCAGAGGTAGCAAGTCTGGCCTTCCTTAGTCTCTAAACCCTATACGTTCATCTCTATGTCATTCTTTTCATTTGGGGTATTTTTTCATATTATCTCTGTGGCCACTGCTGGCTGATGCATTTCCAGCCTTGGAGGCCAGGCTGATGGGATACTGAGAATGCTACCATTTCCAAAACTGGAATCTAAGTGGGCAAGAGAAAGACTTGGGGTAGCAGTTCTTTCTAGATTTAGGATTCCTAAGCAAGGTTGGGGCATGGAGTGGGAATTCTCAGGGAAGACTCTGGATTAGAGAAAGAAAGATAGATTATTTTCAAGATTTTGGGCAAGAAGTGGGGCTGTTTGGCCTAGTGTTTTCCTCATTGGCCCAGCTGTAGTTTGGTGACTCTGAGGCTCTCTTACTCTTTTTTTTTTTTTTTTTTTTTTAGTTTTAAAAAATATATTTTTATTGATCTCAGAGAGTAAGGGAGAGGGAAGAGCGATAGAAACATCAATGATGAGAAAGAAGCATTGATCAGCTGCCTCCTGCTGCAGTCCCACACTGGTGTTCAAGCCCACAACCCAGGCATGTGCCCTGACCAGGAATCGAACCAACCATGAGCTCCTGGTTCATAGGTCAATGCTCAACCACTGAGCCATGCCGGCTGGGCGGCCTTCTCATGCTTCACCACCTCCTTCCAGCCATCTCTTGACCATGGCTGTGCTCCTTGAGCAGGGCCAGGCACTGGAATTGTTTCAGAGGAACACATCCAGTTGGCAACTTTGTTTTCCCCTATGGGAGCTCTTCCAGCTGAGCCAGTTCTGACCGCCCCCTTTTCCCAACTTTACAGGTTCGGCCTTGGAACTGCTCTACCTTCCACTGATAGCCCACTTTGGTGCAGCTGTCCACAGATCCAGACATGAGTCATGACTATTATTTGATCTTGTAGGAAGTAAGCTACGCATAGTTTGTTTCCATTCAGGTGCTAATGGCACCTTGTATAAGGTGTCCATTGAGAGCATTTCCAAAGGATCAAATATCAGAAATTCAGCTACATCAGGCCATTTGTTTCCTGGCTACCATAAACTATTCAGTATAAGAATTTTTGGTGCCCTGTCTGGCTTGGCTCAGTGGATAGAGCATCGGCCTGTGGACTGAGGGGTCCCAGGTTCAATTCCAGTCAAGGGCACATGCTCAGGTTTTGGGGTCGATCCCCAGTGGGGGACGTGCAGGAGGCAGGCTGCAGGAGGCAGCCGAACAATGATTCTCTCTCATCATTGATGTTTCTATCTCTCTCTCTACCCTTTCCCTTCAATAAAAATATATATATTTTTTAAAAAGAATCTTGTGCTATCTTATGTCATGCATAAAAGGAATTTTTATTTTTTATTTATTTTTATTTTTTTAAAATATATTTTATTGATATTTTACAGAGAGGAAGGGAGAGGGATAGAGAGCTAGAAACATTGATGAGAGAGAAACATCAATCAGCTGCCTCCTGCACACCTCCTACTGGGGATGTGCCCGCAACCAAGGTACATGCCCTTGACCGGAATCGAACCCGGGACCCTTCAGTCCGCAGGCCAACGCTCTATCCACTGAGCCAAACAGGTTTCGGCTAAAAGGAATTTTTAAAATTTCATTTTTTTTTTTTTTTTTTTTTTTTTTAAATATATTTTATTGATATTTTACAGAGAGGAAGGGAGAGGGACAGAGAGCTAGAAACATCGATGAGAGAGAAACATCGATCAGCTGCCTCCTGCACACCTCCCACTGGGGATGTGCCCGCAACCAAGGTACATGCCCTTGACCGGAATCGAACCCGGGACCCTTCAGTCCGCAGGCCGACGCTCTATCCACTGAGCCAAACCGGTTTCGGCTAAAATTTCATTTTTAAACTTGCAGCAATTACATGTCTTCCCCACTTTTCCCTCCTCTTTGAAAACGGTCTAGGATTAAGTCACAATATTCCTAATCTGAGGGCCAATAGTGAACATGCAAATTTATCCTGGGATAGACTATTATCTGATTGTGTGGTATGTCTTTTAATGTCTTGTTAAACGAAAGGCAGGGAGCAGAAGCTGTGGCCTTGACATTATGCTTTCATTTGTTCAACCAATGTTTGTCTAACAGCTACATTGTGCTAGGACCTGGGGTAGATATCAGGGACATAGAGATAAAAGACACTGTCCCAGGCATGGAAATGCATAGGCCAGCGGGGAAGACAGGGAAATTAACCATTAATTGAAACAAAATGGAATAATTGCCAGTTGATCAGGAACAGAGTGCAAGTTACCCTGAGGAAGGTCACGGCTTCTTTCAGTGGAAAAGGAGTAGCTCTTCATTTGATGCCCAAAATTCCCAGTGAATCTTACGTCTTATTTGTCTAAGTACTGTATGCTTGTGGGGGGGCACTGGATTAGGCTTTGGGGAACACATTTATAAAATCAGTTGTATAACGTACTGATTCTACTTTATAGTGAAAGAAACATATCTACTAACAATTTAAAAACATACCGCCAAAACCGGTTTGGCTCAGTGGATAGAGCGTCAGCCTGTGGACTGAAGGGTCCCAGGTTCGATTCCGGTCAAGGGCATGTACCTTGGTTGTGGGCACGTCCCCAGTGGGAGGTGTGCAGGAGGCAGCTGATCGATGTTTCTCTGTTATCGATGTTTCTAACTCTCTATCCCTCTCCCTTCCTCTCTGTAAAAAATCAATAAAATATATTTAAAAAAAAAAACATACCAATTTTTATATTTCCCATATTTGCAGAAATTAGTTCTGAGGCACAAGTTGGTTGAATATATAATTTTTAGGAATAAGACTTTTCACAATTACTTGTTTTAGAAGAAATCTTGTTCTAAAATAAAGAGCTAAATTATCTTTGGGGAATGTTAAGAAAAGAAAATTTCTTATCTGTATGATTTCCACATATTAAAATAGATTTATGAAGTTTATTTTAGGCCATGATTATGAAAATGAATGTAACATCTAATTGATTATATAACTATATTAGCTTGACTCACTTTATAGAGCACCAGTTCTTCTTTTTTTAAGTTTTTCACACAAAAAATTATGAAAGTTGATTTATGTACATGTCTGAGTCATGATATACATTTAAAAAATTTATTTCAGAGAGGGAGGGAAAGGGAGAGAGAGATAGAAACATCAATGACGAGAGAGAATCATTGATTGGTTGTCTCCTGCACACCCCCCACTGGGGATCCAGCTCCCAATTTGAGCAAGTGCCCTAACTGGGAATTGAACTGTGACTCCTGGTTCATGGGTCAATGCTGAATCACTGAGCCACACCCAGGGAAGGAGAGAGAGAGAAACATCAAAGTGAAAGAGACACATCCATTGGTTGCCTCCTGCACATACCCTGATGGGGCCAGGGAACCTGCAACCCAGGTACCTGCCCTTGATAGGAATCAAATCAGAGACCCTTTGGTGCATGGTTTGACTGACGCTCTAACCACTGAGAACACCAACCAGGGCTGTGATCTCTATTTTTAATAAATGATTGCTTAATTCATAAACAAACAAATGTCACCTAGGCCCAGTTCAGCTCTGATCATTCATACATACTGTTTCAAGATTTTCTGGTCATTCTCTGTGAAGTTCTTTTTTTTTTTTTTTTTTTAAATATATTTTATTGATTTTTTACAGAGAGGAAGGGAGAGGGATAGAGAGTTAGAAACATCAATGAGAGAGAAACATTGATCAGCTGCCTCCTGCACACTCCCTACTGGGGATGTGCCCGCAACCAAGGTACATGCCCTTGACTGGAATCGAACCCGGGACCCTTCAGTCCGCAGGCCAACGCTCTATCCACTGAGCCAAACCCGTCAGGGCTCTGTGAAATTCTTTATTTCTTGTTTTTATTTTTTCACTTTAAATTGATTTTTTATTTTTAAACTTTCTAAAATTTATTTTTTGTTGAATGCATTGGGGTGACATGGGTTAATAAAACTACATAAGTTTCAGGTATGCAATTCTACAATACATCATCTGTATATTTCTGTGGAGTTCTTTAATTTAGGGTGATCAATTGTCCTGGTTTTCCCAGGACTGAGTGGATGTGGGAATATGAATTTTAAAACTGAATCCAAGGGATTCTTGGGTCTCAGGACTTTTAATGTGAAAACCAGGATGAGCTGGTCACCCTATTAATGATTTGGTGATGGATTTGAGGGTTGGAGGAAAGACTTGCCCACCTCTGGGTTCCACAGCCAGGGTCACTAACAACACTCTCTACCAGAAACCTGAGGGGGTGTTTCTATCTGGGTGGCATGGGGTGTTAGGCCCCGACAGACAGGGCTTGTCACTTTGCAAGAAACTCAGTTTGACCAACTCATGCCACAGTGAGCTGGACCTTGGGGATGTAATGAAAACTTGTAAATGATGGATTAGTACATCAGAATGTCAATTTAAACTGTTTCTGTTCATTTCTTAGGGTAGCCCCTTCCCTGCTTAAGACACCCGAGAGGGAATGAAAAGTGAGCCAGTCGCAGTTGGCATTACTGGAGGGGGTATTGTATATTGAATTTTAATCAACTTTCCACTGCAGAGTGCCTGCCCGGGTCTTGGGAGATCTAGAATGCTTGTGGCTGGTGGATACCATGGGTACAGCTTCCTGGACTGATCCCCAGCTCTGTCCAGTGTCTGTACTTATCCTCATCACCCCTTCACCTCATCTCAGTCCCCTTTCCAAAGTTACAATCCCTGAGTTTCAGATTCGTTTACACCACTCTGTTTCGGATCATGTGCTTCCTGCTACTAGGTCTCTGTCTCATGCATGTTCGAGGGCCCCTAGGGTCACATCACATGGAATGTTCTGTGAACGTTACCTTTAATTGGCTCATTTTCTTTTCTTTGTTTAGTCAAAAAGAGGCCCCATTCCAGGCTTGAGCATTTTGCTTTCTCTCCAGTGTTCCCATCAGCCGAGTCTCTCGCTGGGACTGTTGCTTTTGCAGTTTGCAGTCTCTCAGACACCACAGGGATTTTTCACCACCAGCACCACCTGCTGCCCTGATTCCCAGAGGCCTCTCTCCCTTTCCACCTGGCCTCCTCACTGCCCTCTAGTTGACACACGTTGGGGTTTGCTGCTAGCCAAGAACAGGGAGGGGCTGCGCTGGTGTGGGGTGATGGGCCATCTGGAAATAGCCTTGGGGGAGGGGCCTGGCTCTGAAGCTGGCATTGAGGTATTAGACTGTGCTTATAATGCCTGGCACTCAGCAGTCAGAAAACATCTTTGCAGGAGGCATCTTTGCAGATCCAATTAGTTCTCCCTCCCCGGGAGGCCCACTTGCGTAGGGCGTTCACTGCTCTGGGTTGGAGGCCATAGTATTAACCACACAAAACTTTTACTCTGGACTAGCTGGGTGTTTCCTCTGCCCGGGCTCCTGCAAAGGAGGGCCCTGGGATCTTTGTGGCCTGGAGGTGGGCCAGCTGGCCACTCACATATAGCAGCCTCACCACAGCTGCCACCTTATGATCCCCACTCATGCAGATGCCTCCGAGTGGTGAAATGCTGGTCACCAGGGGCAGGAGCTGTAAAGGGAGAGGAGCAAGGCCAGGTATAGAGTGGTGCAGGGGTCAGAGGCGGAGCCAAGAAGGGACCAGGTGCAGGCTGGTTTTCCCTGAAGTCAATCTTCCTGCTTGACTGGGAGGATCTCCCTGAGTCAACCTTGGCAATCCGTAGCGATAGGCTCGTGCTTTGACTGTTGTAGTGACAGGCTTGTGGCCTCTCTGCCCAGGGCATGGCTTCTGACTGCCTGTTCTCTGCCCAGTAACCTGGCAAGGGTTCCCTTTGTTCATAGGGGTCTGGCCTGTATGCTGTTCTATGTTTACAGAGCTTTATTAAAGACAATAGGTTCGTGAAAGGAAAAGTGTGTCCCAGGCCAATAGTAAGGGGAAAATGTTTTTAACTTGCCCAGAGTTCCTGGGTGCTCTTCAGCCTCCATAGGGAGCTGCAGACACCTTTCAAGGCTGTGTGCTGAGCTCTGCCAGCCCCAGTCCCTCATCTGCTGGGCCTGATCCTCCAGCTTTGACCGCAGACAGAGTGGGGTGGTGAGGGTAAGAAGGCAGACACAGGTCCCCAGCTACTCTGACCTGGCTAATGGGGACACTTTGTAGGTGTACCTGTAGTCCCCTGAGGCTGACACCTCCTCCCCTGGATTGCATCTGCCCTATCTGCACAGGTGTTCAAAGTCCCCATATCCTCCGACCACCGTGGGCCCATCCAATGGCTCTAAAAAAACTTCAGAAATGGGATGATTCTACACCAGCCCTGTAAGTTATCACAAAAAGCAGGTTGATGTACAATGTTTAGTAACACTGAGGCCAGTCAGGCAAACCAGGGTTTGACTCCAACTCTGCCATCTACTAGCTGGGTAACTTGGTAAATCAACTCTTGGCCTGTTTCCTCATTTATAAAATGGGATTAATAATAATATCTACCACTTCAGAGGATTGTCGTGAGGATTAAACAAAATGGTTAGTACTTAACCCAGGGCTGCACATGTTACTGCTACGACAATCCTTACCTTTGGGGTGCATAAGGGCCTAAAAGGGGCCCGACAATCCACCACAGTCTAGGGACAACCTGCTTTTCTCTTTTGATCCTGAAGATCTATTTACTTATTAAGATCTATTTATTTATAAGAGAGAGAGAGAAACATTGATGTGAGAGAAATATAGATCACTGCCTCCTGTATGTGCCCCAACTATTCCTGGGTATGTGCCTGGAACGGGAATCTAACCCACAATCCTGGTGTATAGGACGACACTGCAACTGAGCCACCCAACCGGGGTGGATCTGGAAGCTTTCGATAACTGTGTATTTACTACGTTCCTGCAATCTTCCACCAGAAGTGGAAGGCACTGGCCCTTTAAATAACCAGACCACCTGAGAACAGAATCATAGCACCTAAGCTATGGGCCCATTTTTGGCCCTGCTTTGTCTAGGCTTCAGGTTTGGTTTCCTGACTTAATTGTGCTAGACTCCAGCTGCCTGGCCAGTGACTCTCCTGGCCTGGCTCGCAGGCACTGCCCCACTTCTAGATTAAAGCCACTGGGCGGACTCAATAGAGTCTGGTGGTGGGGGCGGCAGCTGTAGGCCTGCTGCCCTGACAATCAACAAGACACTCAGATGTGGGAATGTGAAACTGGTGAAACAGTCACCGGATACAGGGAGGGGTGGGAAGGAACTGGGAGCCAGGGTGTCACATAGAGAGCACAGTAGTCTCTGTAGGCCTTTTTACCCTGGAAACAAATTTCTCAAGTGGGCCAACCCCATCCCTGTTCTCCAAAACTAGGCAGGAGAAGGAAAAACTAGGGGACGCTCTTTGCTCAGAGCTGAAGATACTAGAAACAGGGAAAGACCCTGTCAGTGATGGTGAGAGAATAGGCATTCCTCTTCCCCAGTTTTCCAAGCCTTCAAAGAGACCAGTGATTTGATTTCTATCCAGTGCTTTATTAAACATAGTCTCATCAGAGGAGAAAGAAATGTGTCCCCACACCAACAGAGAGTATACGTATGTGTGTTTATGAGAAAGAAATTTGTGAGGTCCCTGATCTGTGCTCTGAGGGGTGGTCAGTCAGGCGGAGCCTGGGCCAACCAATAAGGCAGATGAGGGTCTCTGTTCTGGGGGACTCACTGCTCCTGGGTGCCCCAGGAGATGTAGTCTGGCCGCGTGGCTGCATGGTACTCATCGATGAGCTGCTGCACAATCTCCCGGGATGTGTCCAGCTCGTCGAAGTTCTCCTTGAAGATGTCCTCCTTTCGGAACTGCTCCAGGAAGGCCTCCCGCTTCCGCAGCTTGTCGTACTGGCGACAGGTCCTCTCAAAGAGCTTGAGGTGTGCAGAAGGCAGGAGTCAAAAAGAACTTTGAGAAACAATATGGCCCAGACAGCCAGGGAACCAAGGCTGGGCTATCTTCACAGTAAAAGAGCCAGAAGCAGAGCAGCAGGGATGCAGAGAGGTGAGCACAACCAGGAAAATTATTATGAGAAAATAGGTGCAAGCTGTGAAACTCACCGAGGAGATGCTGGTGTGGTTGGCCATCATGAGCCCACTGACCCGGTGGGCAGAGGGCAGGTAGGGAGACTTCCTGGACAGAGCCACTTGGATGCTGGCTGGGCCCCAGGGGATAAAGTTGGCCAGCTTCCGTTCCCGGATCCTCTGCAGGCTCTTGTGGACCTGGGGTGGGCACAGGGGTGGTGGTGGTCGCCTCTCCTCTACCCCTGCAGGTTCCAGGGTGGAACGAAGGGGCCTCACCTACCTGAGTGGGATCCACCTCCCCCTGGATGATGTTGAGGATGGCGATGTAGCAGTGGTTGGTCTGCCGGTCCCGGCCGGTGGACACCATCACGTTCTTGGGCTGCAGCAGCCGCCTCATCACATCCAAGACCGTGGTCTTCCTCACACTGGCCACCTGAGGGGACAGTGGGCCACAGGGACCAGGCCAGCACTCAGGGCACAGTCCACAGATGCACGGACAGAGAAGAGTAGGCAACACATGTCCCCCACCAGACTCGGGGCAGTATGGCCTCTTGGGGAGTGTCTTTAGATTCAGGCCTATACTGAGCCTCTGCTGTGGGATCAGGAATCTTAGGCATCCTCAGCTCAGCAAACTCATGCCCCTGTGCAAGAGCATAAGTAGATCCCATACAGCCCAGACCCTGCAGGGAGCCAAAGGCAAGGGAGAGAGCAGAGCAAGTCAGCAAGGAAGTCTTATAGTCTGTGCCAGTCCCTGAGCACAGAGCCTCCTGGGGCAGCAGGGAAAAGAGGAAGGCTAGGTTAGAGGTTTCTGGGCCCAGGGCCAGTTGGGCCTGAGACACTGAGGGCTGTTCTTACCGACTGGTCCGTGGTGAGGGGGGTGTAACCAGTCATGAGGAAATGGAGCCGTGGTGTGGGAATGAGTGAGGCGATGAGGCCGATGAGGTCGTTGTTCATGTAGCCAGGGTAGCGCAGGGTGGTGGTGCTGGCTGACATGATGGTGGACACCTGGGGACAGGGATGCCATGTCATGGGTCTTGGCCTGGTTGGGGGGTGCTCCCTTCCCCAGACAAGTGTTCCAGTAGGAATGGGTTCCAGTCCAAAGGAATCCAGAAGTAGCGGCTCACCAGCTGGTTGATCTGGGAGAAGGATGGGTTCTGGATGTGCAGGCGGTCTGTGGCGATCCGGTTCAGGGCAGTGTTGTCTAGCACCACCTGGGGGGACAGAAGAGGGTGGCAAGAATTGGGGGATTAGAAAGAACAGGAGCTCTGTTTGAGCCTGGTCTCTGAAGCTTAATTTCTCTTGAGCCTCAAAGCCAGAAAGACTCATTGAAAAGGGACTTGCACAGGACTAGAGTCCAGGAGGCCTTAAAACGGAATTTTTAAATGCATGAAAACGATGACACAGACAGGGGGGTTGGGAGTAGGGAAAGGCAGAATCCAGGACTCACCACACAGTCTGCGTTCTGGGTCAGCCTCTTGAGTGTGAGCAGTGAGTTGTAGGGCTGGACCACCACGTCGCTCATCTCGTCCTGGTTGGGAAACACTGAGTATGTCTGCACCAGCTTCTTGGGGTACCTGGTGGGGGTTGGGAGAAGAGGGTCAGGCCAACAGACTGAAGGGGGTTGGGAGAAGAGGGTCAGGCCAACAGACTGAAGGCTGGGTAAACACGGGACTTCCAACAACTGTCTGGAAGAAGCTAAATCTGGAAGGGGAAAATAGTAGGGGCTACAGAACCAGTAGAGAAGGGAGACTTGACTTTGGAAGTCTGTAACTTTCCCAAATGGCAGAGAGACATATTAGGACCTAGGGTTCCAACTCCAAACTGTCCAAACTTCCTAAACCCTCATCTCTTCATCGAAGGTCTGAATTCTAGGCTCTGGTTCCAAGCCCTGGGAGTGGATCAGTTCTCAGTCATTGTACCTTAGCTTTCCTCACTACAGGAGGAACTAGAAGGTCCCTTTTCTGCTCCAGTGAATAGGAAGGTATATTTGAAGGGACTCCCAGTTATTTGGAAAACCAAGTCCTCCCAGCCCCTCAAAACACAGACGTACCTGTCATTCAGCCGTTCTAAGAGGTAGGAGCCCAGGCCAGAGCCTGTCCCCCCAGCGATGGAGTGACACAGCACAAAGCCCTGCACGGGAGAGGGGTAGTCAGTGTCCAGGATTCTGGCAGAATTTCAAACTGAACCCATCCCACAATTTCCGACTCCTATTTTTCTGAGCCCTCTCCTTCCACTTCCCTCCCCCCACACACAGAGCTTAGGAGACTGCCTTATCTCCCGGGAGGTCTGGTGGCTTCTGTCCAGTGCAAAGGGCCTTGTACCTAGCAGGTGGCTTCGAACGGGTGTTACTAAGCTTTCCCTATGTCACTTCCCACCAGCATTCCCGAGACACTTACCTCTAGACTGTCACTGCCATCTGCTTCCCGGTCTATGATGTCAAAAATGTCCTCGTGGATTTTCTCTCCCTGTATAGACATGGGGAGGGTCAGAGTGGCAGGACCATGAGACAAAGACTCTGACATCAGAATTGCCTCCCTTAATTCTCCTTATAGCACCTAAACATCCTGTTTTGGAGCACAGTGGCCTGCTTTTTTATTTGCACAGAGAGGTTAGGAGCAGGCACTCTACATCCAGACTACCTAGGTTCATATATTAGCTCTAGTTCTATTTAGTCAAGTGACTTTGGGCAGGTTACCTGATCTTCCTATACCCATGTCATCTGTATAATGAAGGTAATAATACAGGTCCAGCCCTAGCCGGCTTGGCTCAGTGGATAGAGCGTCAGCCTGTGGACTGAAGGGTCCCAGGTTCGATTCCGGCCAAGGGCACATGCCTGGGTTGCGGGCTTGATCCCCAGTAGCGGGGTGTGCAAGAGGCAGCCGATCAATGATTCCCTCTCATCATTGATGTTTCTATCTCTCTCTCCTCCCTTCCTCTCTGAAATCAATAAAGAAATATATTTTAAAAAATAATACAGGTCCATAAAGCCTTATCTAGAATCTTGGGGGCTTATGTTTTGGAATTCAAATGCTTCAGATTCTAGAAAGGTAATATGGTACACATAATGTATGTTCAGTAAAATGCCAGTGGGGGTCTGGGGTGCGCTAGTCAAATACATTAACATTTCTGCAAAGAAAGGTATGAGTAATGACAATAAATTGGATACTCTCCATTGAGTTTTGCTGCTAAATGAATTATAAATCATCTTTTGCTTTCAGAGGTTTTTGGGATTCTGGGAAGGCAGATAAGGGTCTGTGGTTGTTGGGAGGTTTAAATACTACATGTAAAGCACTTACTATGGCCTGGTACACAGCACTAATGTAGTCTGTTAATATTACATAGTTGACTTAGAGAAAAAAATTCCCCTCAGTCATGTCTCTCGCTCTCTCCTTTTCCCACTGTCCTATTTCATCTCTCAGGGAAGTCACAAGGCCTGTCCCCTCACAGGAAGGGTGTTTCGGGTCCTGCCAGGGACCAGCAAATGACCTGGGAGAATCCACTGGCCCAGTTGTTGCCAGCTCCTCCTCCATGCTCTGACAGGTAGATGTTCTCTGGGTTGTAGAGCTTGGCGTAGGGGGAGTTGAGGATGGAGTGGATCACCCGGGGCTCCAGGTCCAGCAGCACAGCCCTGGGGATGTAGTGCTCATCGTCTGCCTGTCAAAGGGAGTCCAGGACGGAACCCACTCAGCAAGGGCCTGCCCAGTCCTCCGTCCTCCCAACTCTGGCTCCAACCTGCCCTCCCTCCTTAAGCCAGACACCCTGGCCCCTGTGCCCAGAGGATTTCTCAGTACCAAGCCTCTGCCCTGCCCTTCAGGACCCCTGGGCAACTGCAGGCTCTGGGCAAGTAGTTGGGAAGCACCTGGTAGAAAAAGACGTCCTTGCGGTCTGTGCCCTCGGTGGCGAATTCCTCCACGATGCCCTCGGGGCTGATCCCATGCTCTGCGCACAGTTGTTTCCAGAACTCGAACCCAACTGGAGGGAGGGTGGACGGGGGAGAAAGAGGATATCTGGGTCTGGGCAGGTTCCAGCTAGGAGCTGGGGGACTGAGCACCTGGGTCCAGAGATAGGAAGTCAAACTTCAGGAGTCTCTCATGAGAGAGGAAAGGGCTGTATGCCAGAAACTGGGCAGGGGAAGGCCCCTTGGGGCTGGGTAACTGGACCCTGGGTGAGGCGTGTCCGCCCTTACAATTCTGGGAAGGGCAGATGGGAGTCTAGGATTCCACACTGAAATCCCACTTAATCTAGGGAGCCTGGCTAGTGGAGGGGCCGGAGGTTCGCTCACTCTGATTGCCGCACTGGCCCAACTGTAGGGTGATGATTTCCCTCGGCATCTCTCTCTTCCAGCACCGGCGCTGCAGCCGCTCCCGCTAGCAAAGCGGCCGCTCGCCAGCCCGCTCACTGCACGACGCAGGCGCCAAACAACCCGCTCCGCCCACAAACTTTCTCCGCTCCAATGAGAAATGAGAGTTCTGGCGATGGCACTTCCTTATTCATTTGGCTTCAGTCATGCTAACTGCGCGTGCGCAGCTCCTGATTGGGCTTAGCGCTCGGGAGATGGGACGTACTTTGACGCAGCATTCTCTCCTCTGGGTGGTTGCGAGCTAGAGCCCTTGCGCAGGCGCAGTGCCAAGGGACACCACCTCCCCCGCCGAATCCTGCGTCTGCGCAGTTGGTGTTATTGTGATTCTCAAGCCGCGCGGCCCCGGATGTGGTGGCTGCCGGGGGCAGATGGCGGAGGCAGAAGGGGTGGCCACGGTCCCAGGCCCAGCTTCGAGGCCGACTTTCCGGGGCCGCGGCGCTATGTCAGGCTCCTTGGAGAGGGACCAGCAGGTTGAGGCGGCGCAGCGGGCCCTGGTGGAGATGCTGGGGCCTTACGAGCCTCTGCTGAGCCGGGTGCAGGCAGCACTTGTTTGGGAGAGGCCAGCCAGAAGCGCCCTGTGGTGCCTGGGGCTGAACGCGGCTTTCTGGTGAGAAACTGGACCCTCGGAAACCCTCCAAGGCGGGAATTCGTCAGGTTTCTCTAGGGCTCCACCTCTCGCCTCACCTGTTTTCTTCGCTGCATTGGCTCCTTCCTAATCTTCCTTCACTTCCTTCCACTCCATCCCGCCTGCAACCTTTGGCACCGCAGTTCTCCGCAGGGCCTTCCAGTTGTCTTCCTTGTTTTACCTACTCCCGCACCCTCGCCCCGCACATCTGGCCGGAGTTTCTGGTAATATCTTGAGCCTCCCGCTGTGAGCGAGGGCGCCTCATTTTAGCCAGGGAAAGCTGGGTCCCTTTTAAGGCCATCACCTCCTTTCTCTTGTCTGCTCAAATGTGGTTTGAAGACTGTCTCCAGAGATTTTAGTAGTCATTATTGGGGTAGATGCGTGAGGCATGAGGTCTTGAAAAGGTATCCAGGAGTGTGCTAAGAAAACAAGCTCGAGCGATAGGAATTAGATTTAGCATGTTTAGATATACTTTCGCCCACTCAGGGAAGTTTGTGAAGTCTGAGCGTCATTAAGAGTCTCCAAAACTGAACTTGTTACAAGCTTTTAAAGAACAGTTTGGAAATAGTGATTGTGAGATTTCACCCTTTTGGAAGCCACTTAGGATTGCAACTCCTCCCTGTTCCAAGGAATTAGAGAGGCATCCTTAGCCATGGTTTAGAGGCAAGGAAACGGAGGGTGTCTAATAGTGTGTGCGTTTTCCTGAGCTGGAAAAGCGGGACTATAAATATACTTTAAGAATCTGCTCTGTGAAAATGGGGGAACTGCTGCTTCTCTCAGTTGTCATCACCTAAAGTGGTCTTAGGTTTTCATAGGATCTACCAAGGATCTAGGGAAGTATTATTGATCAAATTCTCAGGGAACTGAGGTGTGTGTGTGTGTGTGTGTGGGGGGGGGCGGGGTCCTGCAGTTGAATGAAATAAGACTTCTAGATAAGCCTAAAACAGAACAAGGTATGTGTTTCCAAATTTTTTGTTGTTGTTGCTCAAAATAGCTAAAATAGCTTTCCTCTTAAAATTCTTGGTTTTAAAACCAAAACATTTATTATCCTTTCTCTGAAAGAAGTTTTTCAATCAGCTGTAGCAAAACATTTTCCATTTCATTGACAGGAAGACACAATGTTTAGCTATTAAATTAATCCTCTCACAGTTTGAAGGAGACTCGGGTTAAAGTCACAGTAGCCTCTGCCATTTGTTGCTTCCAGAGTCTAGCAAACTTGAGGATAAACTTTTTTTTTTTTTTTTTTTAAACAGCAGTCTTCATTATTGGGGTGGGGTGGGGTGGGGAATAGTGCTTCTTCCTTGATCCCCAGGTACCTACTTCTCTCCTGTTGTTCTCTGTCAGAAACCTATAGCCTCATTCAGAAGTGTTTACCCAAATGACCTTTTCTTTCTTTCTTTCTGCACCCCCATCCCAATCCCAAACCCCAGGCCATCCAGTCAAAACTTCATTTCCTACATTGGGATTGTACTCATAGAAAAAAAAATTGTCCTCAATAAACCAGTTTTGTGTCAAAGTATTACTGGCTGATATATAAATGAATCCTGATAAACCAAGGATTTATTAATGCACATGGGTCGGTAGCATGTAAGTTATTTTTGGAGGGTACTTTCTACATGTCCCTTGCCTGAGAGATTTTTTTTAAAATATATTTTATTGATTTTTTTACAGAGAGGAAGGGAGAGGGATAGAGAGTTAGAAACATCGATGAGAGAGAAACATTGATCAGCTGCCTCTTGCACACCCCCTACTGGGGATGTGCCCGCAACCAAGGTACATGCCCTCGACCGGAATCGAACCTGGGACCCTTCAGTCCGCAGGCCGACGCTCTATCCACTGAGCCAAACCGGTCAGGGCCCTACTTCTAGTCTCTTAAAGCATTGCTCTGATTGGTCTTTGTCCTCTGGTAGCTTGCCTGCTGTGTATCCAGAACAGTTCCTCTTGTTACACTCCAATCACACTCTACGTAGGTGGGAGAGAGATATAGCAAAATGAGGGTATGACTCTTGATGCTGAAAACAACTGGGTATGCCATTTATGGAGAGTACAGAATGACTGGTAGTATTAAGGCCCCAGAAGCTAAGGTAGATTGGCATTGGAGTTCTTAGGATCCTTTGTTTCAGTAAATGTGCTTCCTGGAAGGTAGTTTGAGGTTTAAAATGAAAGTTAGACTTCACATTCCAGTAGCATCATCTTGAATGTGGATGTTGACATTTCACTTTGGAATGTTGAAGAGTGGCTGTTTAATTTTGGACATTTTATTTTATTAAAAATTTTTTTTAAAAAAAATTGATTTCGGAGAGAGGAAGGGAGAGGGACAGTGGGATAGAAACATCAGTGATGAGAGAGAATCTGCGATTGGCTGCCTTCTACATGTCCCCTACTGGGGATCGAGCCTGTAACCTGGGCACATGCCCTGACTGGGAATTGAATCAATTGAATCGTGACCTCCTGGTTCATAGGTCGATGCTCAACCACTGAACCACGCCAGCCGGGCATTAGACGTTTAAAATGTTTAGGAACCGCCCTAACCGGTTTGGCTCAGTGGATAGAGCGTCGGCCTGCGGACTGAAAGGTCCCAGGTTCGATTCCGGTCAAGGGCATGTACCTTGTTGCAGGCACATCCCCAGTAGGGGGTGTGCAGGAGGCAGCTGATCGATGTTTCTCTCTCATCGATGTTTCTAACTCTCTATCCCTCTCCCATCCTCTCGGTAAAAAATCAATAAAATATATTTAAAATAAATAAATAAATAAAATGTTTAGGAACCATGAGGATCATTGGCTCAGGGCAGAGAAAAATCAAATCTGAAATATTTTTCATTATTTGTTTGTGTTTTTCTTTATCCTTGCTCAAGGATTTTTTCTTTTTCTCCACTGATTTCTAGAGAGAGTGGAAGGAAGGGGGGGCAGAGAGAGAGAGAAACATGGATGTGAGTGAGACACATCACTTGGTTGTCTCCTGGCCTGTCCCTACTGGGGCTGGAGAATCTGCAACCAAGGTATGTGACCTTGAGTGGGAATTGAATCTTCAACCCTTCAGTTCCAGGGCTGGCGCTCTAACCACTGAGCAACTGGTCTGGGTGATTGTTTTGAACAATGATATATCACTAACAGGTGTTTTTTTTTTAAATACATTTTGAGGCATTAGAAGATTGGGTAGGAGTACAAAAAAATCAATTCAGGAAGGTGATTTAGCTTTCAAAGTTCTCTGCTCAATGAAGGTTTTTCTGTACCTGTGAGTGTGCCCTCTTATATCTTAATAAAGGAAAAAACAACATAAAAGATAGAGATGTAGATGACTTGCCACTACAATATTCCAAGGCTTTCACTCTTTTAAAAAAAATTTTTTTTTCAGGTTTCAGAGAAATTACGGTGATCACATCAGAGATCTTCCAGCCCATTTTGCTTCTGGTCATTGACACATTATTATCACTAGGATAATAACAGTCATGTCAGGCCTTCTTTCCAATTGCTTATCTTTTTTTTTTTTTCTTTCTCCCCTAATTGCTTGTATTTTCATTATCCTCAACATCACCCATAAATTAAATGAGTGATTTGGGAGAAGAATATGAGTCAGCAAGAGTGTATCCTATAAAAAAAAAAAAATGTGTCCTGACAGGATCAGAAAAGAACATGTTTGAGTAACTTTTTAGTTTGATTCAAACCTAGTAGATAGGGGGAAGACAAAGGAGCCCTGGAAATGTGTGGACACATGGTTCAAGGAGGCCTAGATGACTCTGAACTCCTTTCCAGTTTTCAGCATTCTATGAATCTAGGTGATCTTTATTATTTTTAAAAAATATATATTTTTATTGATTTTCAGAGAGAGAGAGAAACATCAATGATGAGAATCATTGATCAACTGCCTCTTGTAGGCCCCTTACTGGGGATCGAGCCCACAACCCAGGCATGTGCCCTGACTGGGAATTGAACTGTGACCTCCTGGTTCATGAGACAATGCTCAACTCCTGAGCCACACAGGCCAGGCTCTAGGTCAAGCATGTCAAAGTCAAAGGCTAACACGGGCCAAATAAGGCATGTGGCCTGCAGCCCACGAGTTTGACATGCTTGCTCTAGGTGGTCTTTAAATTGCAGATACTGATTTAGAGCAATCTACAAGCTGATTCCCTGTTGGGATCTGCTTTTACAGTCACTAGTCTGAGTTAACCATACATCATATTCTAGGGGATAACTTCATAATAGAAAAAAATAACAAGGAGTTCCCCCCCCCTAAAAAAAATTATCCCAATATAAAAATGGCCCAAAAAGTGATTAAAGGTATATAGCAATTCTGATTTAAAAGGTTAGAATTTGAGTAAAAAACAATAGTGAGGAACGGGATGTAGAAGGGAGGGCCCAATTAAGTAGAGACATTTGTTCTGTGAAAAAAATTTACACATCAAATTTCAGATGAAATCTATTGAGCAAATGTTTCTGATGATAGTCTTTGGAGGGTTTTTGTTGCTTTTGGTAGCCAAGAAGACTCCCAAGGATGCTTTGGCTTTTTTTTTTCTTTTTCTGTCTCTTTTGCCATCAGTTTATTTTTATTTTTAGAAAGAGGGAAAAACCGAGAGAAACATCGATGTGAGAGAAACATGTCGATTGGTTGCCTACTGCTGGTGCCCTGACCAGGGCCTGGTGGGGAGGAGCTTGCAGCTGAGGTACATGCCCTTGACTGGAATGGAACCTGGGACCCTTTGATCTGTAGGCCGACGCTCTATCCACTGAGCCAAACCGGCTAGGGCTTGCCATCAGTTTTTATCTGTCCTAATTATAAGGTTGGGTGCTTTTCTGTTCATTAACATAAAGTAGGTCAGAGCAGCTAGTTGATTTCATTTCTGGTTTTGTGCAACCAATACCTATCACTACATGACATAGATTGGGTTAATTTTTTTCATTCTAATTTATAGTGTCTGGCTCATTAACTAGACAGCCAGAGTCCTGTACGATAATGGGCTTTTTGTCTCTATAGGATGATATGGTTCTAAAGAGCCACTGAGATAAGCTTACTCTGTAATAACGAAGGAACCCAACAATAGTGTCTTCTTTGATTGAAAATAGACACGTGATTTTTATTTTGTTTGATTATAGCATAAGCTTTATGATTATAGCAAACTCCAGTTTATGTGTACTAAAATGAGGATCCATGGTATAGTTAGCCTGAGAAAAATTGTTTAGTTTTGGAATTCTCATGATTTTTCTGAAAAAAACAAAAAAAAAACAAAACAAAAAAAACAACTCCTTTTCTCTCTGAAATCAATAAAAATGTATTAGAATGTTTACTGTCATTGGTAATAAAAATTCTAAGGTAAATAAAGGACGAGTTATTAATTTCTGCTTATTAGGTTTTTAAATTTTATTTATTTTAGGGAGGAAGAGAAAGAGAGAAACATCCATTTGTTGTTCCACTTATTTATGCATTAATTGGTTGATTCTTGTGTGTGTCTTCACGGGAGCCTGTAAGCTTGACATATCGGGATGATGCTCTGACCGACTGAGATACCGGGCCAGGGCCTAAAACTTTTTTTTTGGAAACTTTAAAACATATATAAGTAGACAGAATAATATGTACCACCATACACCTAGCTTTAAACATTTTCACTTTATGGCCAATTTTCAGTCTTGTTACCCCAATTCTTTGAGGCAAATTCTAGATGTCATATCATTTAATCTGTGTTTCAATATATGTCTCTGAAAAATAGACTTTAAAAAATTCTACTGCCGCCCTAGCCGGTTTGGCTCAGTGGATAGAACGTTGGCCTGCGGACTGAAGGGTCCCAGGTTCGATTCCGGTCAAGGGCATGTACCTGGGCTGCGGGCACATCCCCGGTGGGAGGTGTGCGGGGGGGGGGGGGGGGGGGCAGCTGATCGATGTTTCTTACTCTCTCTCCCTCTCCCTTCCTCTCTGTAAAAAATCAATAAAATACATATTTAAAAAAAAATAAATTCTACTGCCACTATCACATGTAAAAAAATAATGATCTCAGTCAGTGTTCAAATTTCCAATTTTCTCATAAGTGTCCTTTTTTTTTTTAAAGCAGTTTGTTTGGGTTAGCAACCAAATGAAGTCCACATACTGTGACTGCTGTTTTTTACATCTTTTACTTTGTTGGTGCCCTTTCAATCTTCTTTCCTCTTTGCAGTGAATTTGTTGAAGAAACCAGTTTGTCCTGTAAAATGTCCTACAGACTAGATTTCCTCATCTGTGGCTTAACATGTTCTCCTGTGCTCTGTATTTCCTGTAAATTAGTAATTGGATCTAGAGCAGCCTTGGGCAAACTACGGCCCGCGGGCCGGATCCGGCTGTTCTATCTGGTTCTCTTGCTCTCCCCTCTGCTCCTTTACTTTGAATTTATATTCACACAAACACTCCATCCATGCTTTTGTTCCGGCCCTCCGGTCCAGTTTAAGAATCCATTGTGGCCCTCGAGTCAAAAAGTTTGCCCACCCCCGATCTAGAGGCTTGATCAGATTCCGGGTCAAAAAATCTTTCTTGTAGGACTGTTTCATAGGTGATGTATTAATTTCATTTTTATTTTCTTGGTTACTTATATTTTCTAAGCTTCCTCTAATCAACATGCTTGGCTTTAGAAATAAGAAAAATAAATATCATAAGGAAAAATTGCCCTGGCCAGGTAGCTCAGTTGATTAGAGCGTTATCCTCATATGCCAAGGTTGCAGTTTGGTCGCAGTCAGGGTACATGCAAAGATCAATCAGTGAATGCATATGTGAATGGAATAATAAGTTGATGTCTCTCTCAGATCAATTAAAAAAATACACACATAAGGAAAAATTGATTGTGAGCCCACAATGGTAGGAGTAATGGCCTATGGGCAGTCCCCAGATTGAATAATTCACTTGTGACTATCCAGAGTTGACTACATTTGCAGTTGTTCTTGTTAAGTTGGGAAGATCTCATGCTGATTAGAGTTGCTGAAAAATGTTTTGCATGTTGTTTTATTAAACTTGTACACTGTTAAAGCTGCATGTAAATTTTTTCAGTGTGAATAGACATTGCAGGATTAAGCTAATCCGGAGGAATCTTCTCTTATTTTTCTTCCGTCCCTTACCTATACCAGTTTCAAAAGTACTTTATCTTCAATTATTTCTTGTCCTCGCACATAGTGGCAGTGGTTTTTACAGGGAGGCTTTCATGCTACCTTCATAAAAAGGCATTATGTGACCCTCAGTATATCCAAAACACACCTATCCAAGATTGATATTCCCTTTTTGTTTAGGAATTTAGTGTTGAAGACTGGTAGGAAAGGAGCACACACTTAACTGTATAGACCCCTGAGGAAACATTGATATTTTCTAGTTACTTTGGAGGGATAAACGCTAGTGGTTTGAGATGCTCTTTCTGTTAATTAAGTTTTTATCTACATGGAGGAAAGTATTTTCCCAAGAAATGTCATTTTATTCCACACAAAATCTTCCTCTGAAGTTCCTGCATTGGCTTGTTCAAAAAAAGGATACATCTGGTCCTAAAATGGACTTATGGACCAGAATTAATCTCTCTCAAAAAGATGTTAGCCTTCATGACCCAAAAATATACTCTTTGTAAAACTAATTTACCTTCAAAATCCAATACCCTTTGTCATAAAAGGCCCATGACATGACTCCCACCCCCACCTCTCTCCTTGTACTCATTCCCTCCCTCTGTTCTTTTTTTTTCTTATTATTTTTTAAATATATATATTTTTTTATTGATTTCAGAGAGGAAGGGAGAGGGAGGGAGAAATAGAAACATCAATGATGAGAGAGAATCATTGATTGACTGCCTCCTGCAGGCCCCACACTGGGGATCCAGCCCGCAGCCCAGGCATATGCCCTGACTAGGAATCAAACTGTGACCTCCTGGTTCATAGGTCAAAGCTCAACCACTGAGCCACGCCAGCTGGGCTCCCTCTGTTCTTTAAGTTTCAGTTCTGTCAAACTACTTGTCTTAAATATGTCACATTACCTGATTGTTCTCCCTGTCTGTCATCTCCTTCCCTACATCCTTTGGCCATGTTTTCTACCATTTGTCTTTCAAAGCCCACTTAGATGTCCACTTCTTTGTTATTACATGTCATGTTACGTTGCAAACATACACAGACACATAAATACACTTGAGAGTAAGGTCCATGCCTTATTTTTTTCCATAACTGGGCTGCTTACTAGGCATTGGCATGTAATAGGCACTCAAATGTTTATGGAATTAAGTTGAAGCATAGGTTGGGGGCTATAACACTACTAAAAATAGTCCAGGTCTTGGAGAAACAGTATTTTTATTGCCATCATCTTTGGAAAACTGACCTTTCTTAGGAGAGCTTAATATCCTTCCCTACTCCAGTTTTTATTTGTGTTAGTAATTATGATCTGGGAAGTGGAGATGGCAGACAGTCTGGATGGCCTCCCGAGAGAGCTCTTTCAAGTACTCTGGAGAAAACAGCAGTCACGCCGCTCTTGCTCCTGGGACATGGAAGCAGCAGCACTGGGACGCTCTAAAGCCCTTATCCTTGGCCTTGTTAAATTTACTTGTTTGTTGGGATGATGAACTGGCTTTGCAGAGAAGATTAATGGCCTGGGGCAGCTCTAGAGGCTCATTTCTGTTAAGCTGCCCTTGTTCTTTAATTTCATATATAATTACAGTATCCTTTCAGTGGTGGGGTGGAAAAATTGGAATAGGGTTGTCACTTCTGACTGGATTTCTAAATTCTTGTTTCATTCCATCCCTTATTCTTTGTGTAGTTTTAAAAGTTATATAACATGGATTCATGTTTATTGAAAACAAAGTACAAAAATGTCTAGAGAAAAAATTAAAGTTCCTCTGCCAAGCCCTAAGTTTTTGTGTATTATATACACACAGATAAAGCTTTTTAAAAAATATGTTAAGGATTGCACTCTTGGTATTGTTATGTGATTATGTGAAGTCATTAGGTCATGTTGAGTTGAAAAGTGGTCATTTATGCCGAAACCGGTTTGGCTCAGTGGATAGAGCGTCAGCCTGCGGACTGAAGGGTCCTGGGTTCGATTCCGGTCGGGGGCATGTACCTTGGTTGCGGGCACATCTCCAGTGGGAGGTGTGCAGGAGGCAGCTGATCGATGTCTCTCTCTCATTGATGTTTCTAGCTCTCTATCCCTCTCCCTTCCTCTCTGTAAAAAATCAATAAAATATATTTAAAAAAATAAAATAAAATCAGATTGTTTAAAAAAAAAAAGAAAAGAAAAGAAAAGTGGTCATTTATAACCAACCCTTGGTAATCATTACCCTTACTTGATCAATTGCTGTGATAATACCTAATAACACTTCAATAGTTCTATTCAATTTTACAGTGTATTAGGTGACTTGTATTTTCTTCTTTTTTTTTATTTTTTATTTTTTAAATATATTTTATTGATATTTTACAGAGAGGAAGGGAGAGGGATAGAGAGCCAGAAACATCGATGAGAGAGAAACATCGATCAGCCGCCTCCTGCACACCTCCCACTGGGGACGTGCCCGCAACCAAGGCACGTGCCCTTGACCGGAATCGAACCCGGGACCCCTCAGTCCGCAGGCCGACTCTCTATCCACTGAGCCAAACCGGTTTCGGCTGTATTCTTTTTAGCAGGATCAAGTATGATATTTTTCTTGATGATTAAGTATGTTGTTTCTAATACCTGCAAACAATCCTGCAAGATTTACTAGTATTAAGTCTCATATAGATGAGGAAACTGAGGCTTAATGAAGTTAAGCTAACTTACTAGTATTCAAGGTCACACGATTAAGAGTGGCTGGCTGTTCAGACTGCAGGGGTCCTCAAACTTTTTAAACAGGGGGCCAGTTCACTGTCCCTCAGACCGTTGGAGGGCCGGACTATAGTTTAAAAAAAACAACTATGAACAAATTCCTATGCGCACTGTGGGCCCGGGACGAGTCGGCTGCTAAGCAGGACAGGCAGCGGCACCCGGTGGGCTGGATAAATGTCCTTGGCAGGCCGCATGTGGCCCACGGGCCGTAGTTTGAGGACCCCTGGTTCAGAGAATCAAATTCAAGCCAGTCTAACTTTATTTAAAAAAATTTTTTTTGAGAGTATGTTTATTAAAGCTTAAAGGAAGGGCTTAAGATAGAAGAGGCAAGACAGTAACAGCAGTGAGCATAAGTGGAGCTGCCTTGGCCCTTTAGAAAGAAAGTCACAGAGGCAGAAGAAGTGAGTCATCTCGACTGTGTGGACTCAGGAAACAAGTTACTGAGGCAAAAGAAGGGTCCTTGGAGAAAGAAAACAAAGATCGTGCCTTAGGAAATAAGGAGAGGCGAGGAGTGGGGGTGGAGAAGGCACAGAATGCTCCAGAGAGAGAGAAAAATAGATTTGGAACTGGGTCCATTCAAGCCAATCTAACTTTAAAAGCCATGCCTACCCATTGGTGTGGCTCAGTTGGTTGAGTGTTGACCCATGAACCAGGTCAAGGCACATGCCTGGGTTGTGGGCTCAATCCCCAGTAGAGGGCATGCAGGAAGTAGCCAATCAATGATTCTCTCTCATCATTGATGTTTCTGTCTCTCTTCGTTTCCCTTCTTATCTCTCTAAAAATCAATAAAAACTTTTTTTTTTTTAAGCCATGCCCCACCCTAGCTTGTTTGGCTCAGTGGATAGAGCATTGGCCTGTGGACTGAAGGGTCCTGGGTTCGATTCCGGTCAAGGGCACATGCCCAATTGCAGGCTCTATCCCCAGTAGAGGATGTGCAGAAAGCAGCTGATCAGTGATTCTCATCATTGATATTTCTATCTTTCTCTCCCTCTCCCTACCTTTCTGAAATAAATAAAAATATATTAAAAAAAAAAAAAATGCCTAACTGCCCTACTGAACCACCAATCTGGTGATATATTTGGCTTCCCTCTCAATCTTAGAACAGTGTTTCTCAAACCATCTTCTGTGGTAAGGACTAGTGTTGTTTTTCCTGATCTGTTGCAAATCAACACTTTTGTAAAATACAAAACAAATGACTTAATAGACAAAAGTTTAAAAAGGCATAAACAATACAAGCCAAATGTATTCTTAGATTCATTTTACTAGGTCAAATTGCTCTACAAATTTCTAAGTGCTTACTTTCAATTTCTATGCTTATTTCCCCACAGACTGGTGAAATCAGCCCTGGACTACAGACACTCTTCAAGGCATTACCTTGGAGGTGTTAGGGTTTTTTATAAGTATTTTATTGTAAAGAATTTTTCATGTATGCAGAGGTAGAGATATAGTGCACATAAAGAATCCCATGTACTATCACCCAGCTTCAGCAGTTATCAACTCATAGTCAATCTTCTTTCACACCCTTGCCAAGCTATTATTTTGACACAAAACCCAGACATCATATCATTCCATTCATAAGTTTTTTAGTAAATATGTCTAAAATATAGGGACTCTAAAATTATAACTTCCATAACATCACACCTAAAGCAATTGACAATAATTCCTTAATATATTCAGATGTGCAGTTAGTGTTCAGATTTCTCAGATTGTTTATAAATATCTATTTATGATTGATTCCTTCAAATAACTAGATTTCCTTCATTCTGTTAATATGATAATTATATATATATTGATTTTTGTATGTTGAACCACTCTTGCATTCCTGGAATAAATCCTAAGAATTGTTCATGATGCATAATCCTAATATGCTGCTGAATTCAGTTTTTCAGTGTCTTATTAAGTATTTTGCATCTATATTCCTAAAGGATATTGATCTGTAGTTTTCTTGTAATCTCTTTTTGTGTTGGTGTTAATAGTAATGGCTTAATAAAAAGTGTTCCCTCTTCTTTAATTTTTGGAGTTTCAGACGGATTGGTGTTAATTCTGAAGAACTGGCTTTTAGAAGTAGCTTCAGTGCTTTCTGTGTGACCTTGACAATTCATTTTACTTTTTAAACCTCATTTCCCAAAGGATATCTAATTGAATGAAGTGCTCTTTAATATATCTCTACCAGTTTTTTGCCCTATACTTGGGTCTAATTTGGTAGAAAGATGTTTGTTTGACAACTTGTTACCATTTTTGTTTGATAGTTTGTTATCAAAGATGAATTAAGGTATATTGAGATAAGTAACTATGACCTAAGTCTATTTACTATAGAGCCTTTAGTGCACAAATGCTCTTTTCTAAAATTAGCTTAATTGGATAATGATCTTTTGTTTTTCCTTCTCTCTAGGTTCTTTGCACTGACATCCCTTCGTCTTGTATTTTTACTTGCATTCAGCTCAATGATCATAGTGTGTATAGATCAATGGAAGAACAAAATCTGGCCTGAAATAAAAGGTAAGTTTTTAGCATTTAGAACACTCTGAACTTCTTTTCTATAATTTTTACCTTTAGTTTTGGGGGTTTATAAGGGAGTATGTGGAACTGGGAATATCTTTTGATGTTCGAATTATTTGCTTTAGGAGACCTTTCTCCATCTGCATGTAATTTCTTAGAACTGAGTTCTGCCCTTCTCATTGTTAAGCTCAGAAAATTGTATCAGCCATCTGAGATATTCTTGCCCTCATAACTGAGGAATAAGTAGTCCTTAAATAGTCCTCAAGTTTTTAAAAAATAATTCACTTCATTGGATACTATGTCTTTACTAAGGCAGTATTAATTTGCCTCGCAGGAATTTTTAAATTTATTTTAAAATATATTCTTATTGATTTCAGAGAGAAAGGGAGAGAGGTATAGAAGCATCAATGATGAGAAACATTGATCAGCTGCCTCCTGCACATCCCCTACTGTTGATCGAGCCCACAACCCTGTCATGTGCCCTGACCCAGAATCAACCATGACCGCATGGTTCATAGGTCAACACTGAGCCACTGAGCAACATCAGCCAGGCCAGAGTGTACAGCTTTTAAATACATTCCCTTTCTATTTGCAGAGACTTCAAGGAATCATGTCAAAAGACTACATCATTCATTGTAGTTAATGGGTTTTTTTTTTTTTAAAAAGAATAGGCAGATTTCTAGTGTTGGAGTAGTTATAACATGCTTTGTAACCTAGTGCACCATTGATGTGTTTCAACAAACCAGATACACTTGAGGGGTGGGATGGACTATTTGTTTGTGTATACCTTGGCTCTCAGCTTCAGTAATTAGAAGGGGCCCTGATACTCCATTTGGATCCTCCTTACCTCCCTCCCCCCACCACTGCTCTGCTGGAGAAATGAAAAAGCATTGGGCATCATTCCCTTGTCGGCAGCTCCCTAACTCTGGCCGTATAACAGTGTCTCCTTTTATCTTTTCCCCCCAAACCTATTACAACTTGAGCAGTCAGACCAACAGCCTAACATGCTCGTGTTTAGTTTTCCCTACCAACTAATGCTGGTGTTTGTTTTAATATTGTAGTGTCAAGACCCGACGCATTAGACAATGAGAGGTATGGAATACTAATTAAATCCCTTTTTATTGCTCTGATTGATTCTCTGTTGATTCTCTGGTTATATGTTGTTGTTAACCCATGTTCTGGATAACTGTAAGCTGAGAACCTAGGTTGTTCCAAGCAATCATTTTAACAGACCCTAAAGTTCAGGCAGAAGTATGTTGAGATGGCTAGTGTCCTCGGATATTTACAGGAGAAGTTTCTGAAAAAGAAGCATTACAGTGCCCCATAACTTGACATGCCAGGGAATTAGCTACATTATCCAGTCCTAGTGAGAAAACCTGGAGGCAACTTCATTTGTCTCCTGGTTTTTATACCAGGTCATTTAGTGTTTTCTGTGACCTCTAGCTGTTTAAAGTTTCCTGGTCAGAAAACACATCGGTTCCTGGCATCAGCAAGTCAAAGATTCCTCTTGTGTCTTACAGCTCCTGCTTTCATTTTTCAGCTCATTCATCCCATCTGTGTGATCTAAGTAATTTTCTCGCTGTGGTTTATTTTTGGTTTTGCTTTTTTCTCTCTGAGGGGTATGTCCACCATGCCTCCCTCTCAGCAGCAGTGGCGTCAGAGTGCCTTACTTTTATCCGTGGATTGCAATCACAGTGAATTGCAATGGTTGAGTGCAGGGATGATGTTTCTGAGCACAAAGGGCCTTGGAGCTGGTGGCAGGTTTACACATGAGGATTGGGCTGCCTGCTCATAGGGTGGAGTTGTCAGAACAGGTTTGCCCTTGTAGTCCCTAAATTCAAGTTTCAACCTGGTGAGCTGAGAAGAAAGTCATGCTTCACCTTCAAAGCACCTAGGACAGCCACTCCCCTAGCCCCTATTTAAACCCGGAAGCATTGGCTTCCTGCACAGCAAGATGGGGGGAATCCTCATCACTCTCCTTTCACAGCTCCCCCTTCTCTCTTCATAGCTGGGGCTTTGTGCACCCTCGGTTACTCAGCGTGCCCGAGCTCTGTCACCATGTAGCTGAAGTCTGGGTTAGTGGGACCATTTTCATAAGGAATCTTTTGCTTTTCAAAAAGCAAAACCCAGGCAAGGTAAGACGCTTCCCTTTTTTACTTCTGTGTCTGGCTTCTCAGTTCAGTTCTTGCTAAACTGAAAAAAAAAACAAAAACAAAATTCTTTACTACATATTCTCATTCAAGAAAGAAAAGATCAAGAGCTTTATAGAGACAAAGGGAAGTTATAGGAAAGGGCTTCTGACCAGCCACTAAGACTAAAGCAGAGCTTGACTCCTCCTTTGGGTGCTTGCCACTTAGATTAGGCCATCTTTCTAGTCTAAGATGAGAAAGAAAGCTTGCTTGTATGTATTCTGTGTCGTATTAAACATGTGACAGGTTGTTGGGTTTTTTTACTTTTAATTTGACTTTAAAAAAACCCACCACTGACACTTGCTTCAGAGAGAATATTTGGCTCAGTCCTATTCAAACCAGTTTCTCAGCAGCCCTATGGGGCTAGCTACATCAAAGGAGTTTGAATAGAAGCGGACATCCTCTTTTCCTCCCAAAGAGAATCAAATTGGATGCAAAGTGGCTGGGTACACGTGTCATTCCGATGTGTCCATGCTTTACGCATAGGCCATAAAGAATTATTTCAGTCACATCTCTACCTTACCTCCCACTCTCACCCTAGTCCCCTGCCATTTAGCAGAAACCTAATGCTGTTTCCTGACTCCCCCAGTTCTGCTTGCTGAGCTGTGGGATACTGACCTTTTTGGCTGTCTTGGGCCGCTACATCCCTGGGCTCCTGCTGTCCTATTTAATGCGTAAGTATGGCCTATACCTACCCCTATGAGCTTACTCTACTCATAGCTTTTCCAGCCACAGCTAACTCTGGGCCTAGAGAGGACTTTTATATTTTGATTCTCTAGGAAATTATCTTCTTCTTTTTTCTTTTTCCATGATTTGTTTAGTGTCCTGAAAGGGTCTTCTTACCCTTATAGCAGGCTCCCACATATAAAGTCCTTATCTTACCAACTCCGCTTTAGAAATTGACGAGTGTTTACTAACATATATTGTATTAACTATAAAGGACTGTCCCTATTTAAGGAGAGAATTTTTACAGTCAGTGTACTATGTAACAGCAGAACTTAACTCTTAGGGGATCTTCTACTATGTTCTGTTTACCCTAGATCACTTTTTCCCCCCATAGCACAGTTTTATAAATTTAGTTACTTCCTGTTGGCATGAATGCTGCTTGTTTGTGGCCATTATCAGAAGCTCATGTGATTGGTTATGTAGTTTCTGAGGCATTGTTACCTTTGGCCTTATTTATGGCTCAGTGACACCCATATGCAAGTGACCACACGCCTCATTCTGCACTCAGTATATCAGCTCTGTAGATGGCTGTAAATGTGTCTGCCTTCCAACAAAACCCCCTCACATACTTGGGGAGACTAGTGAAGATGGCCAGCAAAATTAAGCACAACTGTTTTATACTAAGTGTCTAAACCCCTCAGGACACAATAGCAGAGGGACAGGTAGGACTGTTTTGTGCACCCCTTCTCCATTTTACCACTATTTCCCACTCCTCTCAGTTGTCACTATCATGATGTGGCCCCTTGCTGTGTACCACCGACTGTGGGATCGAGCGTATGTACGGCTGAAGCCAGCTCTGCAGCGGCTGGACTTCAGTGTCCGTGGCTATATGATGTCCAAGCAGAGAGAGAGACAACGTAAGTGTAAGGGGGAGGCTTCCTTCCACTTGGGCAGTTTCGGGGAGAGAAGGAAAGCGCATAGGTCTGACATAATGGGTAGGTCCTCGAAAGTGGGAAAAGCGGGATGTGGTTGGTGTGTAGGGGGTGGTAGGTAAAAGTGATATTCTATTCCAGGGAAATCGATGCAGGCTTACCAATTTTTTCCATTTGGAATTCAAGACACTCCCATTTTAAACAAATCTGAGAAAAGCTCTCCTGTGTTGAATAAAAGACAGTGAAGATAATCCGTAGTGTTTGCTGCTTTTTATGAAGCATTTTCCTTGTGCCCAAGCATTGTGCTGGCTGCTCTCCATACATTATTTTATTTAACCTTTACAACCTTGAGAAGAGGGTGGTATTATCTTCCTTTTCCAGTTGAGGAAACTGAGGCTCACAGTTAGTAAAGGGCAGAGCAGTTCTTTTAAACCCCCAAGTTGTGCCTTTTTTCACTGTCGAGAGCTGCCTTCCAAAGATGTTTAGAACGACTGTCTCAGAAGCCAGGAATGTACCAGCCTGAGATTCTCCAACCAGTGATGACAGTTGTGTGAACTTTTCCTCTCCTGTGGTCGGATAGGTTAGGTGTTCATTAAGCCCTGGCCTCAAATAGCCCTGCATTTGGTCACCAAGGCCCTGTTCCCCCTGGGCAGCCAGGTGGATAGTATCAGTCCTCAAAGGCCTGACTGAACTAAGCTGGCATCTCCCTTTGCCCTCTGTGATAGTATCTACTTTCCACCTGGACATCCAGTCAGTTCCTCGCTGATCCTGAGAGCTGTTGACAAGCCTAGTAGTTGATCACCTGAAGAGTGGCTAATGGAGAACTGTTGGAAGAAAGATCTTTTTCTTCTGTGCTATCAACTTACCTTTCTGTCCACTTAGGCTCTACAGCTCACCCTCAGGCATTGTTGGGTAGCTTAGGGCCATATTCAGAGAGGTTGGGTTCTCTCTCTTTTTTAAAAAAATTTTTTTTAAGTATTACATATAGTATTACATATGTTCCCTTTTTCCCCCATTGACCTCTCCCCGGCCACACCCATCCCCCCAGCACATGCCCTCACCCCCCTAGTGTCTGTGTCCATTGGTTATGCTTATATGCATGGGTTATCTTATGTTCTCATTTTATGCCTTCGAAGCTCAAAGAGGGTAGGGGTTTCCCCTTCAAGGGAAGGTGCCAAGGCCTTCTGCTCTTTCCACCACAGTGCGCCGCAGAGCTCTACACCCAGAGCATGCCCTGGACAACCAGAGTGACAGTGAAGAAGAGCTTGCTGCCTTCTGTCCTCAGGTATGGTGGGTGTGGGAGCTGTACCACTGGCCAGTTTTCTTATTTTTTTTTTTTTTAAAGAACTTTCTTTTTATTTAGTATTTATTTATTAGTATATTTTTAATTGATTTTAGAAAGGAAGGGAGAGGGAGAGATAGAAACATGATAAGAATCATGGATCGGCTGCCTCCTGCACACCCCCCACTGGGGAGCGAGCCCACAACTGCAACTAAGGCCTTTGCCCTGACCAGGAATCGAACCACTAATTTTCCGGTAATGGGATGACGCCCAACCAACTGAGCCAGGGCTGGCCAGTCTTCTTTAGCTCCCTTTTAACCATCTGGCACCTGCATTTAGGTAGTACGCTCATAGGCTCAGGCACGCCCTCCTTACCCCTGTGAGAGCCCAGACATGAGCATAACTGGCACTCCTGTGAGGAGAGAAGCTAGTGTTAGATTGGGACTTTGTAAATAGATCTCAATTTGAGCCTGGTGACCAGCACACCCTCTTTCATGTCTCCCTTTAACCCCTACCATCATGGCAGAACTTCTGGAACTGGTGTGATCATCTTTTAAAGAGCCCTGCTCATCTTGGGTTGGGCAGTGTGTGTATCCTCCAGGTCACCTGTGAAAAGTGTTTTCTGGATCAGTTTGCTTAAGAGTAAGTGGCTGGTTGACTCCTATGACTGCTTTCCTTCCTGTGCTCAAGATTGATGAATAAGGGTGTTTTCCTTGGGGAGCAGCCTAAAAATGGTCAAGATTTTGACAGAAGTCCCCATCCACATCTGGTTACTTCTGGCCTTAGGGTAGCCTTCAGGGCCAGTAATTAATGAAGCTGTTACTGGGGAACTGCATCTGTTGTCTTTTTTTTTTTTTGGAAACTTAAAAATTTTTTAATTTATTGCATCTGTCCTTACTGGCATCATCTCTTCAGGCTTGTCTGTCTTTTCTTTCCTAAGCTGGATGATTCTACTGTTGCCAGGGAATTGGCCATCACAGACTCTGAGCACTCGGATGCTGAGGTCTCCTGTACAGACAATGGCACATTCAATCTTTCACGGGGCCAAACACCTCTGACAGAAGGCTCTGAAGGTGAGGGGCCTGACTTGATAATGGTTCTGACTTACCACCTTTCATCTTCCCTGGACAGAAGGGATACGGCCCTCTCCTCTCCTGTTTTCTGAGTAGTGGATCGGGTGGCAGAGCAGCCTTAGGGGTATGGCTACATCCAGGATGGCACAGCTGCTCTCCTTGGAATCCTCAGTGCCTTCGTTTCCTCAGGTTATAGGTTCATGGGGAGCATAGTGCAAGAAGAGGGAGGGGGGAGTTCTCTGGCCATTAGAGGACTCGGCAATCTATAAGTAGAGGGGAAAAGCTGACCAGTGCCATGGGTTTTGCTTCACCCTTAGATATCCGGGGTGGAAAAATGTGGTTACATGGGGCTGACTTGGTGGGGCTGAGGCTGGGGCCAGGTAGTTGCTATGTCTCAGACACCCTTCTGTGCTCTCAGACCTAGATGGTCACAGTGATCCAGAGGAATCCTTCGCCAGAGACCTTCCAGACTTCCCTTCCATTAATGTGGATCCTGCTGGCTTGGACGATGAGGACGATACCAGCATTGGAATGCCCAGCTTAATGTACCATTCCCCACCAGGGGCTGAGGAGCCCCGGATCTCCCCAGCCAGCCGTGACGAGAGTACACTGCCGGAGCTCCTGCTTGGTGCCCTGCCTGCAGGATCCAACCTCACCAGCAACTTTGCCAGCCTGGTCTCCCAGGGCATGATCCAGCTGGCCCTGTCAGGGGCCTCCCAGCCTGGCCCTTCTGGCCAACCTCCCCGGAGAGCAACCAGAGGCTTCCTCCGGGCCCCCAGCTCAGACCTGGACACTGATGCTGAGGGGGATGACTTTGAACTTCTGGACCAGTCAGAGCTGAGTCAGCTGGACCCTGCCAGTTCCAGGAGCCACTGAAGCAGAGACTCCTTTTGGGGGGTCACTGTGGCTTAGGGTTTTTTTCTTCTCAGCCCACTAAAGGTGAAGGGGCAAGGGAAGAACCCAGGTCCCATCCCCTGACTAATACTTGTATGCCTGGTGGCCTGGCTGATGCTCAGAGGCCTGTTGAGAGAGGATACTTCCCTGCTACCAGCTGGACATCCATTTCTGAGCTCAGTCACTGAAGTGAGAGTGTGCTTCCTTAGGGAGGCTTCTCCCCATCAGGATGGTACTTTTGGGGAACAAAGTATTCAGGGGTATTGGTTCCCCTTTGAGGGGGTGCTGCTGTTTGCTTCTAGGTATGGGTGCTCAGGAGCCCTCATTGATAGAAGAGCCCTTCCTTTCCTTCCTCCTCCATCACCTCCCTAGAGGCCAAGTCAGGCAGCAGCTGGAAGAATTACACTGTCATTCTCTTTGCTAAGCCATGATCTGTCTGTTTCTAAGCAAGCTTCTCATTTGGTTCTGCAGAGCAGGCCTGTTCCCTCTGCCACAGCCCATCCTCATTTCTTGAGGCCTAACCCCAGTGCTCCAAAACAGTGCTTGTGAAATTTAAGAAATGTGACCATGATGTGGAGGTGGGCCTCTTCTACATTACCTTGGGCCGTGGGGTCAGCTGGCTGGAAGGGTGAGTGCCCTATATCTATGGTCTCACTGAATCTTCTGGAGCTGCCTGGTAGTCTTTGGTGCTGCTAACCCCTGGCTCTGTTTGACCATCAGCCTGAGCAACTAGCAAAGCAATACCAGACCATACCCATTTCCATGTTCCTCTTCCTTCCCTTGCTCCTCCTCTGGAGAAGCAGTATTCCGGGGGGATGCCAGAGTAGCACTTTACAAATGGCTCAGTGGCATTCATCCCAGAAGCCACCAGCTCTTCCTTCACCAGCTATTCTTACTCTGTTCAGCTCCTTTAAAACTTCTTATATGGAACTGCTTCCCAACTTGGTGGACCTCTTTTAAGGATGAGCCCAATTAGCAAGAATGTGTCTGTAATAAGCAGCGACCCCTCTAAGGGGTATCTGTTAAACCAGTGGTCGGCAAACTAGGGCTCTGTTGACTAATGAGTTTGCCGACCACTGTGTTAGACTGTCCCTAGTAAAATTATGTGAAACAAAAACTGATAGTTCTAAACCTGTGTCAGCTTACACCCTCTCTCTGCTTCTCCAGAGCTCAAGCCAAACTCTCCTATCCTCTTTCCCTCTGCATCAACCCTTTGCTGATCCTCAGGGACCACTCCCCCAACACCTCCGCAGCTGGGTGAGGGATGCTGGACAGAGCCCATTTTCATGTGCTACAGGTGGGAGTGTGCTAACACATTTGCTCTTGGTTGGTGAAAGGTAGAGGCCAGGACGTGAAAATCATTAACAGTGAGAAGGGAGAAGAACTGGATGCCTATTTCATAGTCACCTTTGTGTGAATGTTAGGGGTAATGGCATTTCCCCACTTAGGGTTCTCAGATATTTTGGGCACCTTATCTCCTCTCAGAGCCCAGATGTCTTACAGGTGATCTCTGATGTGGAAAAAAATGGGAGGTGTGGGAAAGGAGTGGGATTTTGTGTGTTTGCATGAGTGTGTGTAGCTCCAGGCTTGGGAGTTAGCAAGGAGGGAAGGAAGGAGAGTAAAATCTTTGGAAGGTGTTTCTTGTACCTGGGGATCCTGCTCTGAATCTCCTTAGTCCTCCACTGTGAATTGGGGTGGGGGTAGGGGTGGGAGGGGTGCTGGGGAATAAATCTTCTATGAGAACAATATTTAAGAGACTAATGTTGAATGGTGTCCTACCCTTGATAGGTCTCTTGTTAATCTGGTATGTGATTAGAGGAGGTGAGAGCCTCAGAAGAGGAAGTCCATGTGTGAGGAACCCATTTGCCTATCAGGTTTTCCTCTGTGATGGTCAGAAAATCACCATGGTATGAGGCCACTATCCCCTTCCCAGGAGAGCCCAGACATGAGCATAACTGGCACTCTTGGCCAGCATCTAGCCTGCAGTTCCATTTTTAATTCTTTTTTGATTTTTAATCCTCACCTGAAGATGTTTTTACTGATTTCAGAGGGAGGGAAAGAAAAACATAGATGTATGAGAGAAACATTGGTTGCCTCCTGTACACACCCCCACCAAACATCAAACCTGCAACCTAAGTATGTGCCCTGACTGGAACAGAACCAACAACCTTTCGGTACCCAGTGACGCTCCAACCAACTGATCCACACTGGCCAGGGCATCTAATTCTCGATACTTCTCCCTAAACGTGTGAAGACAAATATATTTCAAAGGCTAATGAGATTTTAGGTAACAAGGCTTTAAAAAGTAACACCATGTCCCTCCTCTGGATTGTTTGAGCTGCAGGGACAGCTGCTCTTTTGGCCTTCACCTGACCTCAGAAACTAGAAATACTTATTTTAAGCTTTGTCCCATTGGCCACTGTGGGCAGGAGTGGAAAGTACCTGCCAGGTGTTGCCATAAAATTGACTCAGCCAACAGGAAACTCTTCTAAAAGCTTTGCGGTTTAATAGCCCCCTCCCAGCCCTACCTTTCCTTGGCGTTCAAACCACAGCATGTATTGAGCGCCCCCTGTGTGCGGAGCTCGGTAACGAGAAAACAGGTGACTATTTTCTTTCCAGGGTGTTTTACTTATTAAGTCTACGATCACCCTTCTGCAAGTAACCCTGGTTCCTACTCTACAAATGATAAGACTAACCGGCAAAGGGCCTCGGGCCGTGGGATAGGACGTGGCCTTGATCGTAACTGCGCTGTGACCTTGAGCGAGCCGATGGCCCAGCGGGAGTTGACCCTGAGGTTTCCCGCCGGAACCTTCGGCCCTGCTCAGCCGCCGTGGGGGCTGGGTCACAAAACCAAGGCGTGATTTACTACGGCTTCCGTCCCGAGGGGGAAGAAGGGAGAGATTGGAAGTGTGTCCCCCGCCTCCTCTGCAGAGACTCCCAGGCGGGGGGGGGCGCGCGGTGTCCTGGCTCCGGGCAGAAATCCACTAGGGGGCCCCGGAAGGGCAGCTTCGTTCCTCGCGAAGGCTTCCTCTTCCGGCAGTCACCGCAGGAGGCCCGCCCCTCCCGCCGCCGGAAGAAGCCGTTGCCCGGAGCAACTGTAACGTCCGGCTTTCGGAGTTTGGCGGCGGGAAAGGCCATGAGTAAAGGCAGGACTGAAGCGGCGACTGGAGGTACGCAGGCTTCGGGAACCGGGGAGACCGGAGGGGAGCGGGTAAGGGGTCGGCTGAGTGACCCTCCCCTGTATTTTCTCCTCCCGTAGCCCCCGGGATCCTCCTGAAGTACCTGCAGGAGCAGAACCGGCCCTACAGCGCCCAGGATGTGTTTGGAAACCTGCAGCGGGAACACGGACTGGGCAAAGCGGTGAGGACCCTCTCCCGGGATTCCTCCCCTGGGCACCCCTCAAGTCGGCCTGGGGTCCTGGTCTCGACGCTGCCATTCTAGCCCTGGGCTTCCTAAGGCTGGTCGCGCGCTGCCCTTAACACTGGCCGCCCGGCCCGAAGTCACTGATTGCTCCGCACTCTCGCCTCTGCCAGGCCGTGGTGAAGGCGCTGGAGCAGCTGGCCCAACAAGGCAAGATTAAAGAGAAGATGTACGGCAAGCAGAAGATATATTTTGCGGACCAGGTGAGGGAAGTCTGCGCAAATTAACCCCCCCCACCCCGTGTGCGAGCCTAATTTAGATGAATCAGCCCCAAGTATGAACTCTCTTTGGGAGAATTGAGGCAATCCATGAAACTGAGCTGTCTTACGCCATTAAAAGGGCCCCAGCCATCCTTTAAATCAGTGTGTGTACTCCCTTGCTATGATCCAAACTTCATGAGATTTCCATACTTAAAATATGATAGATGACAGAAAATCCAAGATCCATTTATGCTGGAAGTTCTTACTCCCAATCATCTAGATTAGAACCACCTTCTGCCAAATTATTTTCCTTCTGTCTCCACCTGCCTTCCTAAACACATTAATTTTGTATCTCCAGCCCAGACCTCCAAATGGATGTCTTTCAGAATCATTATGGCTACAGTAGGATGCTTCATCTCTCCCCTACTGGCTCCTCTCACATTCTTCCTTTTCTCTCTCTCTCTCTCTCTCTCTCTTTTTCCTTCCTTCCTTCCTTCCTTCCTTCCTTCCTTCCTCTCTCTTTCTTTCTTTCTTTCTTTCTTTCTCTCTTTCTTTTTTGTTGATTTCAGGGAGGAAGGGAGAGAGAGAGAAAAAAACAAAACAAAACCCAAAACATCAATGATGAGAGAGAATCATTGATTGGCTGCCTCCTGCATGCCCCCTCCTGGAGATGGAGCCTGCAACTTGGGCATGTGCCCTTGAACGGAATTGAACCTGTGACCTTTCAGTCGCTTTATCCACTGAGCCATATCAACTAGGGCACATTCTTCTTTCTTAATGGAATCAGTCTTCACCCAAGCCAGAGACGAGGGGGTCATTCTTAACCTCCCTTATCTCACGTGCCTAGCCAGCCATCAAGTCCAGCTGATTTTTCCCTTCTTGAATCCACATGCCATCACTGCTCTAGTTCAGATGCTCCTCATCTATTGCAGTATCCTAACATCTCCTGGTCTCCTCAAACATTGCAGCCAGAGCGATCTGTGTTCATGAAAATCTAGTCATGACATTTCCCTACCTAAAATTCTAGTGCCTCTGGAACAGGTAAAAGGCACTTGGAGACTTGGCCCCAGCCTGCCTCTAACCTCATCTGTCCCTGTTATTTCTCCATCCATTAATACTAGACCATTAAATGTGTTTTATTCCTGTGTCCTTTGCTCATTGTCTTTCCTTTGCCTGGAGTGTTATAGTCCCTTCTTCCTCTTATACCTCTTTGCCCCTCTAACTTACTCACTCTTTAGAATTTCACTCAGGCATTACCTTCTCCAGAAATCTTCTCTGGATGCTCTGAGCTCATGGCCTCTTGAGGTGCTTACCTCTTGAGGCATACTGTAGTATAATTGTCTTTTTACTTGTCTCCCCCACTAAACTGTCCTAAGACAGACCCCATTTCTCATTTATCTTCCTTTACTTAGCACCCCACAGTATTTAACACCCAGTATTACTCGTTTAACTGAATCAAATCACCATCAAAGCTAATTTTCCTAAAATAGGTTTCATTATGTTACTACTCTGTTGAAGGTCCCCTAAAGAAGATGAAAATTTTTTTTTCCTGTAAAGGGCCAGTTATGCTCTGCAGGCCAGGTGGTCTCTTGCCACAGCTACTCAACTGTCGACTCCTCAAGTGCACCAGTGTAGAGCAAAAGCAGCCATAGGCAATAGTAATGAGTGGCTGTTTCAATATATTTTTGTTTTTAAAAAAACATGCAGGATTTGGCTTACAGGCTGTAGTTTGCTGCCTCTTGTTGTAAAGGTTTAACATTGCCTTATAGGCTACCCAGGCTGGATTCACATCCTTTCTAACCCGCTCCACTCACCAACTGATGAGACCCCACCGAGCCCCAACACAGTCCTTTTTCTAGCAGCTCGTGTCTCATGGGAGGGGCCCCTCAGACTTCATTACTAGAGTCCCTTAACCAGATCCCTCCCACCATGCCTCTGCCTGTCCAGACTCTTCCTGTTGTGGAAGCCCTCATTTAGTCATCATCACTTTGGGAAGAATGTTCCTTTCCTCCTTCAGCCTAGTGAGAGATTTGACCACTAAACTGAAAGATATTTGTCCTGTTTAGTCTCCTGCCAACCTAGAAACCCCTTGAGGACAGGCATTAGGTTTCAACTTTGATACCTTATTGTTGGACCCAGTACGAAATTGAATGATCTCTCAAAAGTACACTCCTATTTTGGAAGGTCCTTTGGAAGGTTCTTAAGTGTGTGTGAATGTTGCCGTTTAGATGTGGGTTCCCATCCTGTGTCACATATCAGGCCACGTTTCTTGTCTTTGGCAGGACCAGTTTGACACGGTGAGTGATGCTGACCTCCAAAGCTTGGATGCCAAAATCGTGACCCTCACTGCCAAGGTGCAGAGCTTGCAGCAGAGCTGCCGCCAAATGGAGGCTGGTAGGAATGGGCTGTTCTGGAGGGTGCCCCTAGCTAGATCAGGGTCTGTCCAGAGGTCAGGAATTACTAAGGAAATGGGTGTTGACTGCATTATTGTCTCATTGCAGTGAGGATCCCTTTGCTGGGCTGCCATAGCATTTACATTAAGGGACATGCATCTGCTTTCCTTACCATGATTATCAGTATACAGTTCCCACTCTTCCCTTTATTCCTGCTCCTCTAACTGGCTACAGCTTCCTGGACATTTCTAGAATAAGGGGCCCATTCTGGACCCTGGGTGTAAAACCCAGAGCAAGTGGAGGCCTAGTCTCCTACCTCAGGGAGTACCCACTGGAAGAGAACCCTTTCCTTGGGGGACAGCAAGTGATCTCAGGGAGATGTGGTTTCAGAGCTGAAGGAGTTAACTAGTGCCCTGACCACACCGGAGATGCAGAAAGAGATCCAGGAGTTAAAGAAGGAATGTGCTGGCTACACAGAGAGACTGAAGAACATCAAAGCAGCCACCAACCATGTGACCCCGGAAGAGAAAGAACAGGTGAGCTGGGAGGGAGGGCAGCCTGTGCAGAGAAGCCAGCACAAGAGTTGACCCCAGCGGCCGCCCTGCCGTGGCGCTAAGGGCTTAGAGGGACCTGTTCCCCCTGCTTAGGTGTACAGAGAGAGGCAGAAGTACTGCAAGGAGTGGAGGAAGCGCAAGAGGATGGTAAGTGCAGAATTCCCAAGGCAGGCCCTGGAAAAAGCACCCCCCAGAGAAACTGCTGCCCCTATCATGGATCTGTTAGGCAGTGCCAAGTACTGCCCATCCGCAAAGGGGTGGTTTTGTTTCTTGTCAGGCAACAGAACTGTGTGATGCAATCCTTGAAGGATACCCCAAGAGTAAGAAGCAGTTCTTTGTAAGTGGTTCTCTTTCTCTTCCTTGCTCCCCCTGGGGTTTCACCCAAAGAGGTCTCATTCACTTGTCTCATTGCCCCACAGGAGGAAGTTGGGATAGAGACAGATGAAGATTACAATGTCAAGCTCCCAGACCCCTGAGAGCCCCTGTGGTAGGACTGGTTATGGGGACAGAGTCCCAGACTGACTGCCAGTTTTTTTTATTGTTACTGCTGCTTTCAACCTTTGAGCAGGGCAGTTGGGAGAGGGGCATAAACCAGAGGATTAGAGCCGGAGGAGGAGGAAGAGTGCTGGTCACCCAGAGTGGGTGGGTACACTCATTACATGGTCTAGAATGTAAATTTCAAATGCTTGCGCTTAACACTTAGACTTGGAGCAAAACTAAAGGAAAGCATTTGGCAATATTTATTGTAATATAATTTGATATAAAAATATTTAATTTCCTCTGGATAATCAAACCTCCCAGATAACAAATCTGAGGAAGGCAAGAGGGAGGTTGGGGGACAAAGATAGAGGCTATTATACACAGCATTCAAGGAGTCCAGGGCTGCACCCTAGACTTCCTTGGGTTCCATATACCTCAGGCCTTCACCCACCCCCAAGTCCTGGGAGAAATGTAAGCAGCACATGAGAGATGATAGAGACCCAGATACACCTGACAGAAAGCTGGGGTGGTTTTGAGGCCCAGCTAATTTTTTAAAATTGTAACTTTAGCAAAACTGTTTTTGTTGGTATTTAGAAAAATAAAACCTTTTGTCACATTTGACTCTGTTGTGCAGCGCCAATGCCTGTGGGGACAGAGGGCAGGAGTAGGTGGGAGGATGCTTCCCTCTGCTGCCCAGAGCAGGGAAGAGGCGATGGAGTAAGCAGCAGGAGCAGGACCCTGGCAGCCGAGCCTGCGCCGGCCAGAAAGCCGTGGCTCTACCTTGGGCTGACCAGGCAGCTCTAGCCTAGGCATGAGCGGCCTTCACCCTTCGTAGCTGTGGACGTCTTTTTCTCTTAATGCTTTCCTCCCGAGCAACTATTGCCAAAATGGCCAAACTTGGGCCAGTTGTCACCCAAGATACCGAAACAGGCAAACAGTACTTTCTAAATATGTGTAGATATGTGCTGAAATCTGAGGCTTAGGAAAGGGGGGCCGGTGCCCAGAGCAGACCCCCATTCTGAGGACTTCTATGGGGAAGACTGGGTAGGTTCGAGCTCTATAGTCAATATAATAAATTAATCAGAAGCTTTCACAAACACCCCAGTCCCACTGAGGACGAGGGGGGCTAGGGGATGAAACATGAAAGAGAAACCAGCTGACTGGTGTACGGTGTCGCAGTCCAATCTCACAAGCCCAGTGGTTGTGACCAAGTAGGAGACTTGAGACCTCTTGTTGGCTATTCTGCAGGTCGGTAAAGCTGGTTCTTCAGTTGGTGCAGGACACCAATCACGATCTCCCGTAGGGTCTGTTGAGGGCAGCAGAGCAAGAGAGATGATGCTCAGGTGAGGGCAGAGAGCTGTCTGGGACACCTGACCAGGTGCACTCTTTCTAGTGAGAAAAAAAAAAAAAGCCCCTGGGAAGCACTAATGTCTACAGTTTACTTTGCAATGCCCCCAATGTGACAGCTATGTGATAATATGGAAAATGTTAATGGTAGAATTTGGGTGACATGAATATTTAATGTAAATTCTCTTGATGTTCCAGTATGTTTAAAGTGTCTCATTAAAAAAATGTTTGAAAACAAAAACAAGAATCTGAGAAACAAGTTTAAGCCCCAGCAGAAGCAACTAGGCCTCAAAAGCAGAAGATTCAGTTTAATACCATTAACACACCACACCATTACAAATAATAAACTCCAGGAAAAGCTACCTTAGTAGGCCTGGGTTGGGGCTAGAAATCTTTCGAAAAACCCCACGTAATTCTGCTTCAAGTGATGGGGCTTACATACTGGGCAGCCGAGGAGTGACCAAGGTGGCCACAACACGGACTAAACCAAGGCAGAATTTGGCCTTATAGGAGTAAGTGCTCAGATCATACTTGATCAATGAAACCGTAACAGGAAAATGTAAACTTTAGAAAGCAAAGAAGGGGGGAACGAGTACTGAAAGTTGTAGAAACACCCTGAAGAAGCCTAAAATCTACCTGCTTTTCGGAAATGGCTTGGGTCACTTAGCCTGAAGGTGGGCGAAGACCCCAGGCCCTGTGACCACGGCGGCCCCATACCTGCGGCTTACAGTGCTCCTCAATCCAGCTGAAGACACAGGCCGACAGCTCCTGGAAGCTGGCCATGGAGATGGAAGCATTGAAGGACTGGAACAGGGCGTCCATGATGCCTTGAAACACACTGAACTTGACCTGGTCAGAAACCTGATCTTCCCCCTCGTGGGGGTTGTCCTGGTGTGCCTTCACAATCTGCTCGTAGTTCCTAAAAGCAAGCAGGCCAGGGCTAAGGTGCTAGAGCAGCTCTACCAGGCCAGGAGTAATAGGGTGACCCCAATACCTCCCCCACCAAGAAGATTCCTAGAGAGCTTTGGGGATATATTCATAAGCTAGATACTGCTTTTAGGTTAAAAACAGAGACCTACACTGAGTGGCCAGATTATTACGATCTCTGAATGCATAATAATATGGCCACTCAGTGTATATCCTATATAATAAAAGGCTAATAAGCAAATTGTCCCCTTGACCAGGAGTTCAACCAGCAGGCAGGCCGGCCAACCGCCCATGTCCCCTCCCCCTGGCCAGGCTGACCGGACTCCACCCATGCACGAATTCATTACACACACACACACACACACACACACACACACACAGAGTGGCCAGATTATTATGCGTTCAGAGATCTCATAATCTGGCCACTCAGTGTATCTTCTCTAACCTTCCTTCCATTAATCCAACAGACTTCCACTGTCTACTGTGTGTCAGGGACTATTGGGGGACAGGCTCCTGCCTCTAAGTGGCCACCGGAGGGAGAATATTATCTGATGTGGCCTTTGAACAAAAGGGAGAGTGTGAACTGAAGTTGGCCCCAGTCCGCTCAGAAGCCCTGGTTCCCACAGTTCGGCACCCTTACACTTTCATGATCTTTAGGGCCATGACGTCCTTGCGTAGTGTGGACACCTCCTCTTCCTGCTTTTTCTTCTCCTTGTGCAAAAACTGGATGTAGTCAATAGCTGGGGTTGAGGTGGAAAGAGGTTGTGGGCATAGAGGAAATCTCAGCCAGAGGACAAGGCTGATCTTGTTCCCCTTTTCCCCATTCCCCAAGTCTCCCATTACAACCACCCCACAGGGCCAGGCCACAAGTGGGCATGAGGCTAGCCTGCTCATAGCCCCATTGCTCCAGCCCTCCAGTGCTCTCCCTGCCATACTCTTCTGCAGAACGATGGCTTTGCTGAGCTTTTGGGAGCCAATGGAGAAGTCCTGCTGCTGGCAGGTGGGGACGATGGTCTGAAGGTCGTCATAGCCTCTCTGTGGAGAGAGCAAGGGAAATCGATTCCTTAACTGAGGGGTTAAGACAAACTGGCACAAAACTTTTCTTCCATGGCACTAAGTCCCATGCTCACAAACTAAAAGGGGAAAGGGGCTGGAAGGAGGGAGGTGTTCATGTCCAGGGACTAGACTAGCTGCCCGCAGGTCGCTTGGGCCTGTCTAATGGGGTCAGGGCACAATGAGTCTGAAATAAGCAGGACCTTCCTGTGCTGGCCGAGGCCTCCCCAATCACCTTGATAGCATCCCTCCTCTTCTGTTCAGCTTGCGTGTGTGCTCGTCGGCGCCGGTCCTTGTAGGACTCCTTGTAGGACTCCTGGTGGTAATCACTGTCCTCGTCATCTACGCTCAGAGTTGGGGGCAGAAAGAGATCATTCTGGGGCCCAGTGAGACCCAGCTAATCCATCTTTCCCTAACTGGGAAAAAGAACGTAGTGCCCAGGTAGCAGATGGACACGGGAACTTAATATTCTAGATCAGTGGTCGGCAAACTGCGGCTCGCGAGCCACATGCGGCTCTTTGGCCCCTTGAGTTTTTAGCAAAGGCCAGCTTAGGAGAAACCTAATTAAGTTAATAACAATGTACCTACCTATACAGTTTAAGTTTAAAAAATGTGGCTCTCAAAAGAAATGTCAATCGTTGTACTGTTGATATTTGGCTTTGTTGACTAACGAGTTTGCCGACCACCGTTCTAGATGAGGTAAAAGATGGTGAGACCCTGTGTCTAGCACTAGGGCTCTAGCACCCCACGCGGATGGCTGGAGCGTCCTAAGAAAGATACTAAAATGATGGCATATCTGAGCCCCGCCAGATGGGGGATGTGGCTGCCTACCTGTGTTAGGGACGGAAGAGGCACTGGTGGAACCGATGCTATTAGCTCTGGACACTACACTCCCCTTTCGGGAGCTTTCTACAAAAAGCCCTGGAAAAGAGAGGCCCCAATCACTAAGGGGTAAGGGGGGCGGGGGAGACACTGCTAGGCCCTCAGACACCTGTGGGCACAATGGCTCCCTGATCCTTAAATGCTGACCTCTCCCCTTAAACCAAAAGCTAGCCATACTGGGCCAGCCACGCTGCAATGCTCCTGTCCCTGGGGTCTAAACTGCTCCACTGGCCTGCAATGATACTGTTGGTTCATAAAGTAACACCTGGGCTTGATGAGGGTGGGAGTGACCAGCTGTCACTATTTCCATCACTTCCCTGTTCCAGAGCAGAGGGAACTAGGATCACCCTCCCACATCCCCTGCCCTTGTCCTCCAGCTCCTCCCTCACTGTTTCAGGCTCAGAGACAGTGGACTGTGGTCAGCTGTGGCTGCCAAGGCCAAGCGAATCTACAGGTCTGAAGTGGGAGTGTCACTCCAGAGCTGAAGCCCGTGGGGAGGCACTCACCGGGGTCCAGGCTGTTGTCGCTGTAGGCATACTCCACCTGCGGCACCCAGCAAGGGAGGAAAGCTCATCAGACCTCCGTCCCCGGAGGAAGCCTCTTTCATTCACTCTGTGCATCCAATCGTATGCACTCAGGCAGGTGCGCAGGCAATTGAAGGACGGACGGACACACACCAGCGCGCGCAAGAAACTGAAGGATTTCCCCGAGAGCCAAGACTGGCTAGGTCGTGGGAGCGCCGCCCCTCGGCATGATCCCGCCTGCCCAACACCTCCACCCCCCAGCCCCAAACCCGTCCCCTCACACTCGCGCACACACGCCTCAGTCAACTCCCCACCTTAGCACGCGCGGGGGGTGAGCTGCCTTCTCTGCCCCGGGCCCGGAGGGCGGAAGCAGGGGTACTTTGGGCACCGGAGTGACTTCCCTCATCTTCCGGACCCCCAACGTACACGCACCCGACCGCCCTCCCCTCACCGGCGTGCTCGCCCGCGGAGCTTGCCTTGACCCAGGGGTCCTCCAGAGAAGCGCCGGGTTCCGTCATCTCCGACCCACCGCACCGGAAACCAGCCAGTGGGCCGGCCACTGTCGCCAGGAAAAGCGAGGTATGCCCATGTGACCCAAACCAGCCAATCCGCGGCCAAGGAGAAAAGGGCGGGGCGAGGGTGACGTGCGTGCGCAGCCAGGGAACACCGAACCCGCGGAGTGGGCTGAGCTAGCTGTTGGGCTGATACAGGTTGCTTTGGGGAGGTCACCCTGTTGGTCTCCCTCCCTTGGGGCAGGCGGCAAGAAGCACATTCTGTGAAATGGAGTCATTTCAAAAGGCTTGTTCCAGTAATGTTTGCAGACAGTTGTGCACACAAAGACACACTGCCAGGCCTAGGCGTCCCTGGGAATGCCTTTCTCCCTGGCCCACCAATCCGTCCAGCCACCACCTTGTCCAACTTCACCAAGCTGCAGGCTCTGTGATGGCAGAGGTCCGCCTGGCGTGTTGAAGGATGGTCCTCCAACATCAAGCCTAGGATCCAGCTGGGTACTTGTGGAATTAATACTTCCAAAGAATTACTGGCCAAGTTATGCTACTTCATAGATAAGGAAACTGAGGAACCTAGAAAGTTTGTAACTTGTCCAAATGCACACAGCTACTCAGTGACAGGGCCAAGGCTGGCTTCAGTCTGGTTAGCTCCAAAGGCCATGCTCTTAACCACTGTACTCCTGGCTTCCAGCTCAGGCCTGAGTCCTGCCCTTGTGGCTCAAGGATCCCAAAGTTACCTAGAGGCATTGGAGCAGGAAGCAGACACCATACAGACAGCACCTGGAAACATCAACCTTTAATTCTGTTACAAGTTCCATTGTTTGCCCTTTCCCCCCTTTCTCCCTTACTAGCCTTAGGTATCACAGACACCTGTAGGCAAGAATGGGGTTGGAATGCCAGAGGGGGCTGTTGCCCCATGGGCCACATCCTCAGTGTTGGTCAAACACCTGCAAGCTGGGTAAGCTTCCTGTGTCCACCAGGCCCTGCCCCACCCAGCTTAGCTCAGAGCCCTCTAGGCCCAAGCTAGGGTGAGCATGGAAGCCCCCATTCCTCCTCACCACTGGATGATCTCTTGTCAGCTCCAGGGGCCAATCTGGCCCCACAGAAAACTCATTATGGCTGGATGGCATCTATACGCTTCTGCAGGAGGGCCCAGGCTTTCTCCACCTTTGGGCAACCAGAATGTTGTGAGGAAAAGACAGAGTCAGGTAGGCATTCACTGAAGACTCCCTCCCAACAACCCAGCTTTTCCCTGGGCATCAACCTGGAGCTGGGTGACATGCGGCTCCCATAAGGTGCTTAGCACCACATGGCTCTGGTCCACAAGCTGCTGTCCACTCATCTGGCTCTGCAGCCGGCTTTGAGCTGCAGCCTCACTCAGGCCATCCCTCTCCATAATTCGTCGTACAGCCTAGGTACAGACATGGCATTTGTCAGCCAACTGGCTCAGAGCAGGATGCAGTCTGCAATGGAGGTGGGGTGGCAGGTGGGCTCCAGATACCTCAGTCTCAGGAACGACAATGGTCCACACCTCATGCACCATGCTCTGCCAGCCGGCTTCAAGTAGCATGGCAGCTTCAATCACGCATACCTGCTTTCCTGTAGGGAGACTCCAGTCACTACCAGCAGTACCCTGTCACTTGCTACCAGACAGTCAATGAAACATGGTCCCTGGGAACGTGGGTGGTCTGGCTTGGAGTAGGAAACTCCCAGGGAAAGGATCTGCTTAACTGTGCCCCTCAGCCACTCCCACCATCCCTCTGACTCACCCTCAGCCACAGCCAGATCCATCTCCTCTCGGGCCAGCATTGCGATAACCGGCCACATAATGTCCGTGAGCTTCTTCAGGTGCTTCTGAGAAACAGGGTAGAGCAAGTGGGCAGTGGTTACTCCCCTTGAAGATGGAGCCAGCCCAGGGAAGTCCACTGGGTCCCAACCCTTGGGACTATTGCAGCTGAGAACCTTTGGAGAGGTGTGTATTTACCTTGTTCCCAAAAACCCGGCTGCCCAGGACCTTCCTGTTGATAATGCCATCTTTATGGAGAATATCTAGATGACAGAGACAGAGGATTGGGCAAAGAGACCAGGCCATCTCCTCACTTCAGGCCTCCTCCAGCCCTCTGCAGTCATTACCTGTTCCAAAGACTTGCACCACGGGCTGGTAGGCAGGACCACCCGGGGCATAGGCCCGATGGCCCAGCTGGTCACAATCGATGACATATGCCCCCAGGCCTTTCAGCCGCTGAGCTACTGAGCTCTTTCCAGAGCCACTTATACCTGTCAGCCCAATCACGTAGAGACCAGCAGGGAGCTCTGACCTCATCTGGGGGTAGATAAAAGGAACCCGTTACTAGGGTCCTCAGGCTCATGTTTGGGTTGAATCCTTCAGTCTCCACCTTCTAGCATTTCCAGCCTATCCAAGAAGGTGGGAGGAAGGAAAGACATGCTTACATATGGGGGCCGAAGCAGGTTTCCCAGCATTCGCTGGCGGGAGCTGGAGGAGCTGATTTTGTCCTCTTCATTTTCCCTGTGGCTTAGGTCTTGCAGTAGCTGGATCTGGAACAAAGTAAGCTCCTCCAGGTCCTGAAGTAAAGGAGGGGTGATGAGAGGGAAAGAGGGGTGAGATGAAGGGCAAACACTGACACCAACTTGCCCCCTTACCCTCCCCTACTTACTCCAGAGGTAGAGCTTGCCTCAGAAGACAACCTGGGAACCAGTTCCTCCTTGCCTCTTTCTACCACCTTGGGCCCTCTCTCCCCTCCTCTGGGGCATGGTACTTCCAATAGCACCCTCCCTACAATAGCCTTCCCCATCCCCATCCCCATCCCCTCCCTCTGCCAATCTCCCTCACAGGTTACATTCTCAAGGCGGAAGCGGTTGACGGCCATCCCCCCACGATAGGTCTCCTCGCTGACCACCAGGAACTCCAGGGAGGGGTCAGAGCCAGCAGGCCCATAGGGGTCCAGCAGGGGGATGATATCAAAAGCCAAGGAGGGCTTGATGTCCACCAGGAACTCACTCAGATGTTCCACACGTTCTGCGTAGGACTGGAGCAGCTCAGGGAGCAACTTGCCTGAGGAAGAGGCCCAGAACAGTGAGATCTTTTTATTGGGGAGGAAGAGTATGGGCCAGTTTGGGGAAAAGTGGCCCTAAGCATCCTGTCTCCAAAGGTGGGTGGCAGGAAGAAAGGGCTAAACTGGGATGTGGTCTGTGGTGGGAAAACTATGAGGGGCAGGCAGCAGGCAAGCACAATAGTCAGTGCAAGGGCTGGCATGTGTCCAGAGAACTAGCAGTGCCAGTGGGCGTCAGAGCCAGACAGAGGCGTTCAAGGATTTGTTAAAAATGCAGACTCCTTGGTTCCATGTTTGGGGGGATTCTGATTGAGTGGTGACCAGACGACACATTGAGAAGGCTGCTTTTATTCATTTAACAAAGTTTCCTTAGCACCAACTGAGTGCCCGGCACTGTGTGTGACATTTGGGAGGGGTAGAAAGTAATGGATGGCCCTACCCTTTCTCAGCCTTGGCACTGGCACATTACAAGGAGTTTTGGGGCCCTGGCCGGTTTGGCTCAGTGGATAGAGCGTTGGCCTGCGAACTGAAAGGCCCCAGGTTCGACTCCGGTCAAGGGCACATGCCCGGGTTGTGGACTCGATCCCCAGTGCAGGACTTGAGGGAGGCAGCCGATCCATGATTCTCTCTCATCATGGTTGTTTATATATCTCTTTCCCTCTTCCTTCCTCTCTGAAATCAATAAAAAATATATATATATTTTTTAAAAAGGAGTTCTGGGGGTCCTCCACCACCCTATTCCAGTTTTCCCCACTCACTCTTCAAAAGGTCTTTGTCTGCTACTCCCACCACAAGCTGCTCCTGGGCCAGGATGCAGGCGACACTGAGCAACACCTTGTGGGCATTGTGCAGGCGGTCAAACGTGCCACCCACAGCCCCACGATGGTAGCCACGCACCGGCTGCTTTGGAGATCTGGCCACAGGGGAAGATGGCCTGATGGTGGAGGGTAAGGAGACCTCCACAGGCAGTTCTCCAGAGTCATAATCAGGGTATAGCAGCACTGAAGTAAGTTGTGGACAACAACTGTAACAGCTGGTGGCATAACGCTCTAGCTGTTGCTTGACCGGGTTGTATTGGCTTCCATCCAGGGTCTGGAAGTCAGTCAGCACCACCTCCGGCGGGTGGGCCAGATTCTGAACGGAGCTGGCCAGGGGAGGGAGAAAGGCGCTCTTGGTTCGGATATTGGTTAGCAGAATTCTGATGTCCAGGTGCGGGTGCACGTTGGCGCCAGCATAGAAGTACGAGATGAAATCCAGAACCTCAAATGTGGCCTGCACGGGGGTGGACAGGGGCTGAGCTGGGCCCTCCAGGCTCATGCCCGGCTGCAGGTGTACATAGAGTGTGTCATTCACGAGCCGGGCCGCAGAGGTCAGGATAGGGGCCAGGCGAGGGGCCAGGGAGGCCAGCGGCGTCGTCAGCACCAGGAGGCCCGACCGGAATAAAGCCATGTTGCCCAGGCCTGTAGACAGTCAGGGAGACCAGTAGAGGGTGACTGAGGGGGATGTGCCTGAGGCCGATATCTGTACGGGACGTTGGACCCAAAACAGGGGACATAGAGGGTCTGTGCCACCCGAGAGGAACCCGGGGGAGGGGACGGGGCCTGGTAAACCGCGCCTCGGGGCTGTGCTCTAGGAGTCGGTTTCCTCATCTCTCAGACGGGGGGGTGAGCTCGCTGAACTGAATCAAAATCCTGGGAGAGGAAACTAGACATGAGCCCCTGAGTCATAGGGCTGGGGATCCAGAAATTCTGGGCCCTCCTGCTAAGCTGTACCAGGGCCTTCAAGGAATCAAAGGAGGGGACTAAAGGCAGGCGCTCAGGCTCGGTTCAGTCTCCTACTTACTGATACCTCCGGGGTTTGGTTCCACTGGCAACACCACTGAAGCTTTCCCGGGATGCAACCCGGAAGCACTAGCTAAGAACTGCGACTCTGAGCTACGGAATCCGGGAAAGGCCAAAAGTCTCGATTTCTGTCCGGAGCGGGATTCTCGCGAGATTTCTCATGGGGTGGAGCGAGCTCTGCCGACGGGGCGGGGCCGAGTTCTGAGCCGCTGGGGGACTGTGTGCTGGAGCCTTGAGAAAGCAATGTGCTGTCGAGACCGTCGGATGGCTGAACCTAGTTAAAGCTCCATACGGACTTAAGATTCTGTTGGGTGGATGCAGAGATCGACTTGTCTTGTGTCTGCCCCGGACAAGCCTTGTAAATTTTCTCCTTGCTTTTTAAACCTGCCACCTAACCACTCTGCTGTACACCTGAAACTGATAAAAAATAATATGGAGTGTAAACTGTAATTGAAAAACAAAATTAAAAAACAAAACCCTGCTACCTATTAATCTGGCGTGGTCTCCCTCTTTCTTCACCCTCTGTGTACGGGGCAGCAGTTTCAGATTCCACCCGGGAACTCCCCAGGTTGTAAACCAAAAATTGGCAAGCCATCTAGGAGACCGAAGAAATGGGCCTTGGGAAAGAGGCATCTGCTGGGGAAATTCAGGTTGGCCATTGACCTCCGCAAGGGGAAGGGTGGTCTATCCGGTAGATGCTTGTGGGCCATCACGTGACACTCCAAACGCCAGCAGGTCTAATGTGCTTGTTTGAGGAACTGTGCACAGTGCCCTGCAGCCAAGGAGGGAGTCCAATGGCTGCTGCAGTGGGCTGGCCTCCACTGTGGGCACTTTGGCCACCAATGCCCAACTGGAGGCTGGGGCTTGAATTATAAAGTTGGAAGAAGACTGAGGTTAGAAAGGACATGCAGTGGTTCACAGCTCTGCTCGCTTCGGGCTGGTGGACAGGTGGCAGAGCAGGATAATAGGTTGGATATTGTGGCATGCTGCTTTGCAAAGCTAGGAGGGCCCAAGCTGCCTTGGATTCAGGCCTGAGTGCTTGTGACAATGCCTGAATGGGATGCTAAGAGGTGGGATCCCTGGGAAAGTGAAGGGAGGGTGGGAGAGGATATTGTGGTGATTAACAGTGAAATAGACAAAGCACCTCATACCATCCAACCCCTAATACAAAGAAAAGTGAAAACCCAGCAATGGTAAGCCCAGCTGGGCAGTTCCCAACTCAAGAAAGTTTCCTGATGAGAGAATATACTGTCAATGAGCTTATTGATATAGTTGCCAAGTTCCAGCAAAAGGCCAGGGAAGGTATCTGGGCATCGCTAGTGCAGCTGTGGGATGGGAGGAGGAAGCAATAGCATTCCTCTAACCAGGCAGGAAATGGAGAAAATGAACTACATCACCACACACCCTGCCTCCAGCAGCGCCTCCACAGCACTTGGCCAGGGGTTCAAGGTACTCACTCCCGTGTGGATTGGATTATTCTAGCCTGCAGGGGGCTTGGCCCAATGAGGGGGATCTCCCTGGAAATAAGGGACCCTTGGGAAGGTACAGCAACTTCTTAGGGAATTGGGAATAATTCAGGCCATCTACACGCTGGTCTGTGAAGGCCACATTTACTGCAGAAATGAAAGCCACGTGCTCCAGTCCTCCCCGGCACCTGGAAGTGACGCCGGTGTCCATGCTGAATCATCGTGGGACAAGTGTCTTAGATTCCTGTGTCTTGGGATGGATTTATGTGAAGGCTATAAATAAATCTATAACAATACAGTCAATAAGGCAAATAAATTTATAACACATCTACTGGTGATAAGTACTATGAAGAAAAATAAAACAGGGCAAGGGGACTATAGCGGAGGGGAGGAAATGCTATTTTAGATAGGTAGGGCCATCCACAAAAGCAGCAAAACCTGAAAGCAAGTGAACCACACAGAGGAAACAGACAGTTCAAAGGCCCTGGGGCAGAAGGCCAGTTGAGTGAGTTCAGATGAGGGAGAGTAGTAAGAAAATAAAAAAGGAGGGAGGCCTTGGGGGAAAACCCGAGGTTCTACTGAGAAGGGAAGCCACAGATGGTGTTTTGAGTGGAGACATGAAATGATTAGACTCTCTTTTTTAAAGTCTGGCTGCACTGGGGAAACTTTACTGTTGGCAGGCAAGGGTGGGATCAGAGGAACCAGTTAGGAAGTGATTGCAAAATCCAGGGGAGATAGTACATGGACTAAGGTAATTTCCAAATATGCCTTAAAGATCGAAGGTAGAGCTGTCAGTATTTTCTGGATTGGTTGAGGGGAGAGAGAGAGAGAGAGAGAGAGAGAGAGAGGGACTGGAGTCAAGGAGTATCTAAGGTTTTTGGACTGAGCAACTAGAAGCATGGAATGGGCATATATGGAAGTAAGGGAGACTGGGAGGGCTGGAAATCAGAAATAGGGCTTTGCAACACATTAAGTTTATTAGGCATCATGATGTTGAGCAGACAGTTGGAGATACATAAGCCTGGAGTTTTTGGGAGACAATGGAGTTGCAGATGTGTGGAGTGTTTTTTGTTTAGGGGGATCATCAGCGTGTAAATGGTATTTGAAGTCATGGGACTGTTACTGAATCACCTCCCCAAAATTCAGGTTCATGTACCTTCAATCTTTATTGATTTCAGAAAGGAAGGGAGAGATAGAAACATCAATGATGAGAATCATTGATCGGCTGCCTCATGCACGCCCCCTACTGGGTATGGAGCCTGTAACCCTGGCATGTGCCCTTGACTGGAATCGAACCCGGGACCCTGCAGTCCACAGGCTGACATTCTATCCACTGAGCCAAACCAACGAGGGCCATGTACCTTCAATCTTTAAGGCATATTTGGAAATTACCTTAGTCCATGCACTAGTAGGCCAAAACATTGTGACATTGGTACTTGGAGATAGAGGAAGGTTTATTTAATTTGACAAAATTGAGAGGATAGGAGAACAAGATCTCTCAAATCGATCTCTTCCCAAAAGCAAAAAAGTAGGGAGTTTCTATGTGGCTGGGGCATAAGGGAGGGGGAGTTTCAGGGAACAGAGAGAGAAGTCTGTGTTTCTTTAGTCACAGATAACTTGTTCCTGTATCAGACTCCTGGGTGCCAGCAGCTGGTCATGGCTCCCTTGAAGATATTCTTTCCTTCTGCAAAACAAACTCATAAATTATCTTCCTGCCTCTGAAGTTACCTCCTCCTGCATGGCAAAGAGATACCACATCAGCAACTTATTACTACATTCCTGAGAACAAAGGGGGTTGGCCAAGAAGAATGGTTAACATTTGAACAAAGACCTAATTAAGGATTAAATTATTCAATTCTAGCCACCAAAAATACCATGAGCATTAAAAAGGGCTTGCCGAAACCGGTTTGGCTCAGTGGATAGAGTGTCGGCCTGCGAACTGAAGGGTCCCCGGTTCGATTCCGGTCAAGGGCATGTACCTTGGTTGCGGGCACATCCCCAGTGGGGGGTGTGCGGGAGGCAGCTGATCGATGTTTCTCTCTCATCGATGTTTATAACTCTCTATCCCTCTCCCTTCCTCTCTGTAAAAAATCAACAAAATATATATTTTTTAAAAAAGGCTCAGTTACAGGACCTCTTAGGATTATGAAGCGTATGGATATATGGGGGAGAGTGGTCCCCTTCGGCCTTCCTCATCATCCCATCCCCGCACGGTGACCTTGTGAGCACCTGCACACACACACACTCTCACACACACGTGCAAAGAGAACAGGTCCCACGCCTCTGAGCTGCGTGCCACCTTGGCCCTGACCCTTTCCTGTGGACGTCCTGGATGCTGCCGGGACAGCAGACCCATTTGGGCCAGCAGGGCAGGGAGAGGGGTAGGGACGGGGTGGCTCAGGCCCCTTCTGGAACCTTCTCCCAGGAGCAGAAGCAGCAGGCAGTCCAAAGGCCCAGAGCAGATCATTACCTGGAGGTAGGGGCAGGTCAGGATGCAGCACCTCCTTCCCCCAAAGTCCCATACAAAGCTCCAAGCACCCTGGTAGGTGGTAGGGTCCACCCTCTTCCCTCTTCCAGGCTCTCTGCAGCCAAGCCCCTGCTTGTCCCTCCCCCTCTCCTGGTCTGTCCCCCACTACCATCCCCTCCAGGGCACCCCTGCCCCTTTCCTCTGCCTGCAACCTCCTTACCCAGTTTCTGTCTGTTCACCCCTCCTCCAGCACCCAACCTGGAGGAAGTTAGGAGACTGGCTCCTCAGCCCTGCAGGCCCTTTCAGTGGCTCCTGCCGCTCTAGCTCCTGCCGCTGGCTTCAGGAAGGAGGACAGACACTGGGCAGAACAGCCAGGCCTGGAGCCTCAGCTAAACCTCCTGGTGAGAGGCAGCGCCTGGGCTGGAGGGGCCCTCTCCTGCTGGGTTTTGTCTAGGGCAGGGGGCACGGGGAGGGTGAGTGGGGGCCGTCTCCTTTTAATTCATTTGGCCTTGTTTCTTTACACATCTGGTTTCCACATGGGAATACAAGTACAAGACCTGCTATGAAGCCCTCTATACCAGCACTGTCAGGCACTATCTCAATTAATTCTTACTATGACCCATGACATAGGAATCATACCCATGTTACAGATGAGAAAACAGACTCAGAGAAGGTAAAAACTTGCCTGAGGTCCCATGACTGGTGGGGGCCAAGGCACAACCCGGCTTTCTCCCCATCCAAGCCTGCCTAACTCCTACTGCTGCAGACAGGAGCCGTGGGCTTGAGGCGTGACCCTGGCCGGCGCTTTCCTCATTCTGGGAGGTTGCCAGATCGGGGTAACCTGGGCTAACAATACGCCCACGCCAGCCTGCAGCACCAGCCGGTGCAGTGCAGTCCGCTCCACTCCCCAGAACCCCACATCCCTGGGTTCGCAAAGGAGAGAGAGGGAGACCATGGGGACCAGGCCTTTATTTCGAGGCAGCTGGAGACGCGCTGAACTCAGGGCCCCCTAGTTGTCCCGCTCCAGGCTCCGCCTGAGCACCTTCGGGGCCCTCGTCGGACTTGTCACCGAACACTGTGCGGTGCATGGCAGCGACATAGCTGCAGCCGCTGGGGTCAGCGAGGCGCAGCCGCACCAGGGGCAGGATGCGCTCGGAGGCGAAGTAGCGCAGGGCTGGCTGTGGGGCGCGCAGTGCGGTGAGGAAGACCTGCGGAGGCGCGGAGGAGAGGAAGCTGGCTGGGGCTGGGAGCGAGAGTGAGTGCCGCCCGCTCCCGCTCCCGGAGCCCTGCCTGGCACCCACCTCTGTCACCTCCTCTGGGTCCTGGGCCGCTTCGCGGAAGACCTGCTCGAAGTGGCGCTGGTATTGGGAGAAAAGGTCTCGGGTTTGGGCATCTGCACTGTCCAGCACCGCGTCGAGGCCGTCCTGGACTTTGCCCTGGAAGGCGGTGCGCACCGGGCCGCACTCGATGAGGCTCACACTGGCGACCAAGAGCAGTGAGTCGGCTGGGAGCCAGTGAGAACAGAGCCCAACCCGGCCCCCAGCCCCACGCCCCGCCCACCGCCAGGAGGGCCGGTAGGCAGGGGTCTGCGCACTGGCAGGTGACAGGCACACAAAGCTAACCAGAGCGCTTGAAAGTGGCTCACTGCCCGAAAAGCGCTCCCACTTCCATTTGAGGGTCTGAGAGACTCTGGCGTCAGAATTCCAACTTGGCTGGGTCGCATCAGAACTTGAACTTGGCTGGGTCACATACTGTGACCTTGGGGCAGTCAGCTAATCTCTCTGGGCCTAAGCTTCCCAATAATAACAGACACCTCACCAGGTGGTCACACGCATGGGCCCAGTACAGTGCCTGGCACACAACAGACATGGGCCGCAGTAGGGAAGGGCAGGGAGAACGCCTGGGCGCAGCTCCACCTAGACGGGTATGGGAGTTCCCAAAGTCAGGTTCAGAGGGTGGGCGGTGACTCACTGGATCCCGAAAGGGGGCAGCAGCACCGCCAGACTCTCGCATAAACCTTCGATCGCGAACTTGCTGGCACAGTAAACAGCGTTGAAGGGCAGCCCTTTGAGGGGAGATGAGACTCAGATGAGAGCGCGTCCAGAGAAAGCCCGCTGGGGCGCCTGGTGCCCGGCCCAGCCCCCTCCACTCACATCACTCACCCATCAGGCCTCCCATGCTCCCAGTCACCAATATGCGTCCTGAGCGGCGGCGCTTCATGTCCGGCAGGAAGGCCTGAAGCATCTGCACCATCCCGACCACGTTCACGTCCAGCACAGAGCCCACGGCCTCCGCCGAGTGCACCTCGATTGGCCCGTGCAGGCCCCGGCCCGCGTTGCACACTGTGGGGAGAGGTTCGACCCCTGTGCCTCCTGCACTGCCCTCCGACCCGGCCGGTCCCGTGTTCCCTGAGCCTCAGGACACCTTGGTTTGGACACAGGAAAGGGAGGGCTCCTGCATGTGTTTTGGGGAGGCTCACCCAGCACGTCCACGCGGCCCTCAGTCACACGTGCCCTGGCAGCAGCCACAGAATCTGCGTCCTGCACGTCCAGCTGCAATGTCTTCAGGGAGCCGGGCGGGCACCCTTGGGACCCGGCTGCCTCCCACAGTGGGCCCTGCGTGCTCAGGTCCCGTAAAGTGGCATACACTGGAGGTTGGGGACAAGATGAGGACCTGAATGTCCTGCTTAACTTCCCGAGGTGCCCGGGGACCAGGGCTGCTCCCATCCAAATCCCCTCAGATACCTTTGAAGCTCCGGGAAGGGTCTGCCGCCAGACGCAGGGCCAGGTGCAGGCCGATGCCCGAGGAGCAGCCGGTGATGAGCACCACTGTGCGGTCCATGGGGAGAGCGTGTGGGAGAGGCTCTGGCCCCAGGACTAGATATCACCTACTTCGCCCCGCCCCTGCCCCCAGAGAGCCTCACCCCTTGTTGTGTCTTCAGCACCACCTCAAGGCTGAACCCTCCAGAGGTCCCTGGCCTGCTCTCCCCACTCTGCTCCAGGTCAAGGCAGAGACGAGGCCCCTGCTTGGGAGGACCTGCTTTAGTTGCTGGTCAGAGGTCGGGCAGAGCTTTGTAAGCAGGGGGTGTGGGCTCCCCGTGGGCACCGAGTGCCCCGCGCGGGTCTTTCCCTGGGCACGCCTCTGTCCCACGGGGACAATTATAGTTTCCAAAGTTTGCTGCTGAGGGTATGAAAGCAAATGCTTTGGGAAGGCATTCTTAGTTCAAAGGTCAGGGGTATTAAAAACGGGGAGACAAAAGCAAGGGGGCAGGGAGAACTGGCCTCGCACCGGTGTCCATGCTATAACTCCGAGTCCTCCCAGGCACAGGAGCAGTGACATTCAGACAGACAGGCCCAGGTGATTCACCAGTTTATTAAGTTGTATGAAAACAGTACTTTGGTCCCAAATTTGGGGTGGCAGGGGAGGGCAGCTCACTTCCCTCCAAATCTCCTAACCTCGATCCGACCGGCAGCTCTTGAGTCCCTTTGCCCAGGCTTGGGGACCTCCAGTGATGCTTGCCCAGCTCCAGACCCCAGGACCCTGCCCGGGCTTGGAGTTTGGGGAGAACATGGCCCAGGGGTGGGTAATCTGTCACAAGGAGCCAGCCACCCAGCGGGGGTAATACTTGAGGAAGAGCTTCTTGGCCAGGTCCACAGTGTCGCCTTGGGGCTGGCTGGGATACCTCCGTGTGCTGAGGGCAAAGGTCTGCTCCAGCTGGAGGGCATGCTTCTCAAACTGGTGCTGCTGGAAGGGGATGCCTTGGACCAGGCTGTCAACCAGCGTCTCCAGGAAGAGTCGCCAGCGGGGGGTGTAGTAGTCGGCCACCAGTCCTGCCAGCTGCTTGTTGGCGTAGTCTAGAATGTTGCCCTCTGGCCCCCAAAGGGTTAGCTGGTAGCGGCTGTTCTGTTCATAGAAATGGGCCTCGGCATCACTGACCGCGGCTGCCCGGGCCTGCTCCAGCCAGCTGCCCAGCAGGAAGTGACTATCGCTAGCCAGTATGTTGTCCAGGGAGGGCAGAAGCTCGTAGGCCAGAATGCCTGCCGCCCTCAGCAGGGGGACCAGCTCCTTGTTCAGGTAGGCGGTCCTCACCTCCTCATAGTACAAGCTGACCAGCTCCTGGACCGCCTGGCGAGAGAGGTCCACCAGGTCGTAGCGGAAGGACGGGCTGGTGGCCAGAGTGGGGGTGGCTGTCAGCAGCAGCCGCCAGGCCTCAAACACATCCGATCGGTTGTACCAGACAGTGGTTACCATCTGTAGGGACGGCCGCCTGACCAGCGGGCTGCGATTGTGGCCACTGCAGGCCTCGCCGGAGCAGTTGTAGACACTCCTGAGAAGCAGCCTCCATGCTGCCTCTGTGCCTTCATGGGAGACCCCATACCGCCGGGCCGCAAAGCTGGTCACCCAGGCCCCCAAATCTGCCACTGGGCCCTTCCGCCAGCCCAGCTCAGCCATGAGGGCATAGACTACTTCGTTCTGGCCAATGCCTTCAGGGGCCATGCCCGTGCCTACCATGGTGGAGTTGGGGAAGAGGCGGGCGGCTGCGGGGCCTCGGTTCACGGCCTCCAGGGCCCCAAACAGGCCGTGGTTGCCCCCAAAGTTGTGCAGCATGCACCAGATGAAGGGCTGGCCCTGGAAGGAGGCTGTGCGGACGTACACGGGCTGGCTCTCAGCAAACAGGTCCAGAACTAGGAGGCGGCCCCGGGGCACGGCCCTGAGCACAGCCTCCACCTGGGGTGGGCCCCAGAACTGGGGCTGGTGCTGGAAGAGCCAGCCTTGGAGGAGCCACACGGCGTCAGGGTCCACTGTGGTGGGGGTGGGGGACAGAGAAGAGAGGTGATGAGAAGGGAGGGGATCAGAGGAACATTCACCCCCACTCTACAGAGAGGAAACAGAGGTCCAGAGAAGTCAGCTGACTATCACAGGACACTTCCTTCCCTGGGCCCCCCAGCCAGCAGGGCCACTTCATTACACACAACCCTTCCATCTCCTCCTCCCCCATCGGAATTACCCAGAGGCTGGTTCACACACACATTCATGGGCTCCAGCCTTGCTCATTCTGACTCAGGTGGGGGAGGGAAGGGAAGGAGGCTGGATCTGCACACCTGACAGGCTCTGGGCTGACTCAGACTTGAAGCAGCGCTGCTCAAGGTACCCTGAGCCAATCCGTTCCCTTCCTGCTGACACGGAGGCCTCCCCACCACCATTCTTGACCTGGCTCCTCTTTACCCTCCCCTGTAAGTGACAGGAAGGAGTACTAGGTTCACATCTGTGCACCAGGAAGGGCACCTATCAGCTTTGGGCACATTCCCTAACCTCTGGCCTGTGTTACATACCTCAGCATGGAGGCAGAAACCAAATAAAATACGGGGTGGGCAAAAGTAGGTTTACAGTTATAACAAATAACACAATAAATAAATAATACAAGAACAAACTGTGTTTCATGTACTCACATCTGTAGACTTATTTTTGTCCAGCCCTGTCATTTTGTTTATTTATTTATTTTTAATATATTTTATTGATTTTTTACAGAGAGGGAGAGGGATAGAGAGCTAGAAACATCGATGAGAGGGAAACATCGATCAGCTGCCTCCTGCATACCTCCCACTGGGGATGTGCCCGCAACCAAGGTACATGCCCTTGACCGGAACCGAACCTGGGACCCTTCAGTCTGCAGGCCGACGCTCTATCCACTGAGCCAAACCGGTTAGGGCCAGCCCTGTCATTTTAATACCCAACACTTAATGGCACGTTACTCTGGGCCAGGCATCATCCTACTTAGAGGGAGCCCCATTTTATAGATGAAGCAACTGAGGCCCTGGGAGGGAGGTAACTCATTGCAAGTCACACGGGCAGGAAGTGGCAGTAGCAGAGTCTGAGCAGGCTGTCTGCTTCCAGAGCTCACCTCTCACCGGTGTGATTACATGAGATGATGTGTGTACAGGTGCTCGGTAAACTGAAGAGTGCTATGTGTCCATCACGTGTTATCATGCCCAGTCCCTCCTCCCCACCTCCCCTGGCACCAAACCTGCGACCATGGCCTGGTAGACGGCGGCAGTGGCTGCGGCGAGGTAGGAGGGCTCTGAGGATGGGGGCTGCATCTCATTGAACGTGTCGGCCCCGTAGATGTGATCTGTGCCAAACTCTTTGGTCAGCTCCCGCAGGAAGAGGCTCCCCACGACAGGGAACAGGGGGTCTTCAGGAGCCAGAAGGAAGGAGCAGGAGTAGGAGCAGTTAAAGTGTCCCCAACTGCCCATCTGGGTGACATTGACCTGCGGGAACACCCTAGTTGGGGGTGGGAACAGTCCAGACATTTAGTGGAGGCTGACACAGTCATCGCCGGTTTCATTAACTTATCTGCGACTCCTGGACCTCATCCTGGTCTCTCATGCCTCCGTGCCTTTGCACATACTGTGCCCCGTGTCTGGAGTCCTTTCCTCCTCTCTCCCTGCTCATCCAGCTGCTTACTCCTTGACACCTTTTAAGTTTCACCTAGTTTGGAAAACTTGCTATCTCCCCTCCCACTGATTGAAACAAACAACACTCATTTTTCAAGGTCTGGCCCAGTACTGCCTCTCGCTGAGTCCTGGCAGCTCCTCTTACCCAGGCAGAAGTGACCTTGACGGAGAAGTGGGCCCTATCACTGTATTATAAGCCCCTGCCAACCTATCTCCCACCAGGGACAGGAACTAGGAACTCGGTGCCCTGTTATCGCTGCCTCCCAGGGCCCAGCACAGAGCCTGGTCTGGCGGCCCCAGACCCCCGACAAGCGTTCACTGCATGTATGCACGAGGCTCCTGCCACCTGGCTGGAGAGACGAAGGGGTGGCCAGCGGGGCCAGCAGCGTGCGCAAAGTACTGAGAGAGTGGTGGAAACCAGGGCTCACGGGCCTGAAGGAGGTGGTGACCGGTGCTGGGAGCCCCAGCAAGGCCTCCTGAAGGAGGGGAGGTCTCAGCTGGCCTTGAAGGATTTTCCCAGCCACAGGAGAGGATGGGTGGGTACCACAGAGGAGCAGGGAGGACAGAGACCAGTGCACCCCTACTACCACTCACAAAAGCTGCCTTTTGCTAAGTCTCGGTGCCAAGCCATGTATATTTTACACGGGAGGCAACTGAGGCACACAGCCGTCACATAACCTGCCTGAAGTCACATGGCTAGTGGAGAGCAGAGCCAGGAATCAAGCCAGCTCTACAGGAATCAAGCCTACAGCTCTTTAAATCATGTCTTGCAGGGGAAAATCAATCCCATCTCTGAGCTGAATGGGAGGTGAGGGCAGGGGAGCCTCACCTGGTTATAGCCTTGGGGACATGCCCTGCGAATGCAGGCAGCACGGGAATCATGCCGAAGGAGCGCATCCGGTCCAGGATCCGATGCTGGGAAGAATGGGAGGGGGAGCTGGTGAGCATGGCCCGAGATGGGAGGCCCTCGCTCCCCCAGGGCACACAGAGTCCCCAGGATCTAATTAGGAGCCTGAGACTGGCCAAATACCACCCTCCCTAGCCTGTGACTGTGCAGGACCAATTCTATCCCTCCCCTTCCCCTTTATTTTACCTGCAGGTAAAGTTGCTTGAGGTGCCAGGAGTGGGGCAGGGGGCCACCCCAGGTGTGCAGGTTGCCCATGCGTTCCCAGGCCAGGAAGGCAGGACCAGTGAAGTACTCATCGATCTCTGACTGGGTCAGGCCCAAGGCCAGGTACACCTGAGGAGGAAGGCAATCCCCACACACATAAATACATTAATCTCCTTTCACTGACTCACTCACATTCACTCATCTCTTCTCTGTGCTGTGCCCTACGGTTACTAAGACAAAATGCAGCCTCTGCCTGCAAGGAGCCACAGTCCAGTAGAAACAGATGTGTGAACAGGTGAGTTTACCAATGTCACCCTTGTCGCACAGGTGAGGTAAGGCACCAGGGGGCTCTCCCCAAACAAGGAAGAGGCCTGAGAAGGCTTCATGGAGCACGGCTGGCTGGAGTTCAGCTCTGCAGGAAGCTCAAGCAGCCCCGGTGCAGCCAGCCCTCAGGGCCCAGGGACGGAAGCTCCCAGGCCCCGCAAAGGCTGGAGGCAATGCTGCACTCCTGTGTGTTAGTGGGAGGGCTTGCCCAGATCTGCATTTCAGAAAGGGCTCTCTGGCTAGCAGAGCCTGGAAAGCCAGGAGTCCTGTTCAGAGGCTCTTGTGGGGGTGCAGGGAGAGGGCGTGAGAGCCTGAATTAGGGCCATGACGGAGGATGGAGAGAATAGGGAGATCAAAGGCTGCTAATGACATAGAATCTGTAGACGCAGCGGACTGACTGGACTTCTTGAGTGTACGGTGGGGTGCTGGGGTCCAGCTCTCCGTAAGCACTCCTAGCGTTTGTCTCAGCCGCGGAAGCCCGTTTCCAGAGGGCTGGGGCCATTGTGCCCACTACAAACACTTCTGGAGCCCTTGTTCTCTGTGTGCCAGACACTGTGTGATGCAGGGCGGGGAACAGGGACACCTGGAGTGGCCCGTGCGGTGGGCACGTACCCGCTGCCAGATGGCCTCCTGGCCGCTCCAGGCCAGCGCCAAGTTGATGCCATTCAGTGCCATCCAGTCAATCTCCTGTTCCCAGCGGGCCCAGTCCCACCACACGAAGGAGTAGCTGTGGGTGCACACGTTCTGGTAATAGCGGTACCTGTGGGCAGGGGCATGAGCTGGGGTGTGTCCTTCAGCGCAAAAAGGATGTTCCTCACCCTGACGCCCATCGTCCTGGAAGAACTCAGAGGGCCGCCTGATTCCAGATCTAGCCCAGAGGGAGGGGTTCCAAATGTGGTCTCTCTACTGCTTCACTTGGGGATCCACCCCAGGCAGAGCTAAGAGGTTAAGAATGCAAGGTGAGCCCAGCTGGTGGGGCTCCATGGCTGAGCATCCATATTTCGGTTTGGCTCAGTGGATAGAGCATCAGCCTGCGGACTGAAGGGTCCCAGGTTCGATTCCAGTCAAGGGCATGTACCTTGGTTGCAGGCATATCCCCAGTAGGGGGTGTGCAGGAGGCAGCTGATCGATGTTTCTAACTCTCTCTCTCCCTTCCTCTCTGTAAAAAAATCAATAAAATATATTTAAAAAAAAACAAACATCCATATTTGAACCAGGAGGTCAGAGTTTGATTCCCGGTCAGGGCACATGCCCGGGCTGACCAATGATTCTTTCTCATCATTGATGTTTCTATCTCTATCCCTCTCCCTTCCTCTCTGAAATCTGTAAAAATATGTTTAAAACATTTTAAAAAAAGAATGCAAGCTGATTCTTTTCAAGAATGTACCTTTTACGTCTAGGGTCATACTGCCTGGGACGCTTCCGATCTCGAAAGAATGTACTTTTTATTATAAGAACTCATTTTTCTTCTTCTTGGGAACATTCTGACTATTGCCTAGTGTTTTCGGGTCTAAGACCCTTGAATAAATCCTTATCATGTCTTTCCAGCCAAAGCCTCTAGATTTTTTTGTTAGTTGGACAAGGCAGAGCGGGGATCTGAAGCCAGAGTTGCGCGACCCAAGGGCTAGCGCTTCCTACCAGCGCTTCAGCCAGGTGAGCGCGGGCTGCAGGCAGGAGGCAGCTGCAGGGGGGCCGAGAGCGGTCCCGCCGGTACCTGTTGGGCGTGGCCTCGGTCAGCTCGTCGGGCACGGCGGGAAGCGGCTGCGGCAGGTGCAGCTGAGAGCCCGACCAGGCCACGTGGCAGCCGCAGAAGTCGCGCAGGTAGCGGTGCAGGCCGGCGGCGGCGGCCACGCCCGTGGAGCCGAGCACCCGCACTTGCGCTCGGGCGCCGCCGCCGCTCAGGCGGTAGGTGTCCAGGCCGGACTCGGCCGCCAGGGCGCGCTCCACCGACACCGAGAAGGCGGCCGCTGGCCCGGGTCCCAGCAGTCGGGCCAGCAGCGCCCGCACGGCCTCCGCCTCTCGGGCCTCGTCCCCGGCCGAGGCCCCCGCCAGGGCCAGAAGCAGGAACCCCAGCGCCGCGGCCGCTGCCACCGCCTGCATGGTCCACAGTCTCAACCCGGCCGCGGCCCCGCGGGAAACCTATTCTGGACGCGGGCCCAGGGGGCGGGGCGCCCCGGGCCCAATCAGCGGCGAGTCTTGGGTCACGTGGACCCGAAGGCAAAACACCGCGGGCAGCCGGGAGACTGGCTTCCGGGTCCCAGACAGCCGCCCGAGGGTGTCTTCTGACCGCACGTGGTGCCGGAGCGCGTGACCCGGTAACCTCAGAAGCCTAGAGCCGGGTGGGGCCCGCTATCCTTCACAGGTGTCTTCAGGTCCGACGCGCTTTCACACGCGAATCACTTTCCTTCCATTCATCCAAACACCCAAGAAATATTTGGAGGTTATGTAGTACCAGGCACTGCCACCCCTCTCTGGAGGAGACCTGGAAACCATATACAGTACTTATGGGAAGGTTTACATTATAGTTGTGATGGTGTGAGGAAATATAAGGGCACCCAGCCTAAGGCTTCCAAAAGGAAGTAATATTTAATCTGAGTTAATTGGGATTGACTAGAAGAGACAGGGGAAGCACCCAAGGCAGAGAAAATGTTTATATGAAGATCCCTGGAGGATAATGAAAGAGCTGGGCAGATTTGAGGAACTAAAAGAGCATGCACAAAGCTGGAGGGGCAATGGGCCATGGAGCGTGGCCTGGCGGTGGGGCAGGGCCTGGTGGACATGTTGAGGTCTCCTCTGGGATCCTTAAGGGGCGGCAACGGCGACAGCAGCAGCAGACAGGAGTTATTTTCATTTTACATATTGGGGAACTGAGGGCCAGAGAAAGGAAATGACTCAGACAAGATCAATACTGGTAGGAGAGTAGGTCTGGGCCTAGAACCGGACTCCTAAGACCAACCTTCTTGCCACTATTGTCCAAGTGCCTCTACTGTTCAGGCTGCCTCTCTGGTAGGGAGGGGGTGAGTGGGTGCTTTGTGGTGGGCCCTTTAGAAAAACGTTTCTAACAGGATTTTGAAGCCTTTTGGAGACAGGTGTAGATTTTTCCAGATTGTCAGGCCTGAGGGAAGCCGTTTAGGGACAGGAAAGGGATCAGAGGAGGATTGCCAATCCAGAGAATCTGGAGTCTGGACTGAAAAAGAACAAGGGAGTCCAGTGAGCTTGCCGGCTCCCCTGCTCCCTGCCCCTTGCCCCCAGACACAGCAGCAGGCCCTGCCTTGCTCCTGGCTCTGAGCAGCTCTTTCAGGAGGTGCAGCCCCTGCTCTCACTCAGTTTCTGGTATCAAAAGGTTCTTAGCCTTTCTCAGGGAGCATTCCAAGACCAGCCCAGAGAGATGCACTCTCAGAGGGCTACAGCCTGCAACACCTCCTCCCAGGCCCTTCTCTGCTCCTCTCCAGCATCCCTCACTCCCACCCCATTTTCCCTCTGAACACCCCTTTCTTCAAGTGAGCCTTGTCAGATTCTCCTCCTGCCTGGACCTGTTTTACTGGCATTTCTGGATCTCAGGGAACACGTGGGTGGGGGAGTTGGGGCTCTCTGTGGGGTCTGGATTCACCCAGAGTGGTGGGGGGCAGTAGGTTGGGGATACCATCCAGGGGGTTGGTAGTACATTTAAAGCCCGAGTTCATAGATGCTGGGCAGGAGCTTCAGGGATGACTCCAAGTATGTCACACTCTTTTCTCATCTTCCCATCAGGCTGGGAGCTCTTTGACAACAGGAGGGGGCTGACTGAAGAAATTAAAGCATGAACTATTAAGCATTTACTGAAAAATGAGGAAAATGTGTTGTTAATGATTTGGAATGTTCTGCAAATGGTCAAACCAGTGGGTATAGTACACTCGCATTTGTGTGGGTATTTTTTATTTGTTGTTGTTAATCCTCACCTCAGGATCTATTTTCCAATAATTTTTTTTTTTTTTAGAGACAGTGGAAGGGTGGGGGATAGACAGAGAGAGAAACATCAATATGGATATGACAGAGACAGATTGGTTGCTTCCCGCACGTCCCCAACTGGGGCCAAGGTACAAGCCTGAAACCGAGGTATATGCCCTTAACCGGAATCGAACCTGCAACCCTTCAGTTTGTGGGCTGATGCTCTAACCACTGAGCAAAACGGGCTAGGGCTGTGTGCATCTTTTGTAAAGGCTATGAAAACAGTGGTTGCCTCCCATGGAGTACTAGGATGCTGGGAGTGGGAGGACTTTACTTTTTCAATTAATGTGTGTGAAACAAGTAGGCCTGGCTCTCCTCTCTCCATCTCATCATGTTCTCTTCTGTTCCTGGCCCCTCTGCCTATGTACCCCAGAATACTGCCCAGCCAATCCAGTTGCCTGCCTGTCAGAGCCCAGCTGGGATCGCATGGCACTCACCTTGCCAGTGAGGAGGAATGAGTCCTTCCCTGTCTGGCCACCAGGGAGCAGCCAATGCCTAGGACATGTGTTGGGTAGGCCAGGGAGCTGGGAAGGCAGCCAGGTCTCTTGGATCTGAGGAGAGCTCCAATGCCCCTTCTATCCATGGCTCCTGGGACAGAAAGAGGCACAGTCCACCCAGGTCCCCAATGAATAGGACAGAGAGTGGGTCCTGAAGGTGGTGATGGGATTGTCCCATCTTTATAGCACTGAGCAGGCCCAAAGCCACCCTTTTCATGCTGGTTCTAGGACCGTAAGATAAGGAGCATCACTGGCAGAGCACAGACTCACTCAGCAGATGTCTGGGGTCCTGGGATTTCACGAGAAGGGGATCTCCTATTTTAATCCTGCCCCCAAATGCATCCAGCAGCCAGTCCTAGGCATTACTCATGTACTTTCTGTCTCTATAGATTTGCCTACTTCACAGAAATGGAATCATGTCATGTGGTCTTGTGTCCTGTTTCTTAGCATCATGTTTTTGTCCATTCATAGTGTTGCAAGTAGCAGTACTTTATTCCTTTTTATTGTAGATGAATACCTATTATATGGATAGACTGCCTTTTGTTATCCAACTGATGGGCATTTGGGTTGTTTCCATTGGGGGGCTATTATGAATAATGCTACTATGAACACTGTACAAGCCTACGTGCGCATCTTTTCATTTTTCTTCAGCGGATACCTAGAAGTCAACTTGCTGGGTCTTATATTACTTCTGTTTAATGTTTTGAAGAACTGCCAGACTACTTTCCAAAGCAGCTGCACCATTTTACATTCCTACCAGCAGTGACTAGGGGTTCCAATTACTCCACATCCTTGCTGGCACTTGTAATTAACTTTTTTATAAACCTTTTTAGTGGGTGTGAGGTGGTATCTCCTCATGGTTTTGATTTGCATTTCTCTAATGACTAATTATGTTGAGCATTTTTTTTCATGGGCTTACTGGCCATTCAGTCTGGGGACATAGAGGGCTGACTGCATATTTATTGAAAAATAAAATCCAAGTATAAGTGGACCCATTATTTAAGGGTCAACTGTATGATTTGCAGATATTGTCTCCTGGTGTGAATGTCTTTATTTTTCCCTTTGAACCAAAACATTCTTTAATTTTCCTAAAGCCCAACTTATCTTCATCACTTGTTATTTTTGCTGTCATATCTAAAAATCATTGCCTAGTCCAAGGTCAGCATGAAGACTCATGATTTCCTCTTAAGAGTTTTAGTTTTAACTCTTACATTTAGGTCCGTGATTCATTCTGAGTTAACTTTTGTACATAGTTTGGGGTCCTGGTCTAAATTTGGTTTTTACATGTGGATACCCAGTTGTACTAATACCATCTGTTGAAAAGACTGTTCTTTTCCCCATTGGATTTTCTTGGCCCCTTTGTCGAAAATCAATTGCCGCCCTACCTGGTTTGGCTCAGAGATAGAGGGTCGGCCTGCAGACTCAAGAGTCCCGGGTTTGATTCTGGTCAAGGGAACCCACAACCTTAGTGTATCAGGACGATGCTCTAACCAATGGAGCTACCCGGCCAGCGCCCAAATGTCCATTTCGATTAGGCCTCTCTTTTTTTTTTTTAAATATATTTTATTGATATTTCACAGAGAGGAAGGGAGAGGGATAGAGAGCTAGAAACATCGATGAGAGTGAAACATCGATCAGCTGCCTCCTGCACACCTCCCACCGAGGATGTGCCCGCAACCAAGGTACATGCCCTAGACCGGAATCGAACCCGGGACCTTTCAGTCCACAGGCCGACGCTCTATCCACTGAGCCAAACCGGTTTCGGCAGGCCTCCCTTTTTGAGTCAGTAACAGAGCAGAGGCTAACAGAGCTCATTTACCTGAATTTCCGCTCTGGACTTTGGGAGGAGACAGGTGGAGGTGCCGCACCCAGGGCCTATTCCAGGGCAGCTGCCTGTTAGGGAGGTGAGGGCTTGAGGCTGGGGGACAGGAACATGAAATGAACAGGGGTTTCCTGCCCCTCCTGGAGCTGCAGTTGTCAGCCTGCTGCTCGAATTCCTGCGCAGCCCCTGCTCTGAAGGCCCCGGGAGGGAGGGCGCTGGGAAAGAATGTGGATGCCTTACATGGCAGTGAAGAGGGAGAAGTGCCCTCCCTGCCCACCCCGCCTGCCTGCACAGTCGGCAGGCTCTTCAGCCACCTGCCTACCTCAGCACCTCACATTCTCCAGCTGCCCCAAATCACATGCTGAGCCTCCATTTACACCAAGGCCAAGGGCATCAGGGCTCAAAACAGCCAGGCTGCTGAGCCCCAAGAGCACAATTGGAAAAGAGGGAGAGAGCAGATGCCCAGACTCCCACGAACCTCTGCTGTTTGGGTGTGTGGTGTGTGAAGGGGAGGCGAAGCCTCATCATGGGTAGTGCCTGCAAAGCTGCCTTGGCTCATGCAAAGGGGAAGGCGCCTGTGAAACTTGAGATAAGGCGAGAATTTCACCAACTTACTGCCTGGTCAGGGCCTTAGTAGCTGTGGCCTTTGATCAGAGAAGCAGAAATGCTAGAGGAGGGCGGGGGAGAGTGTGCGAAGCAGGAGCTGTGGGTACAGAGACAGCCAGCCTCCCTCTGTAGACTCAAACACACTTTATTCAGCACAGGAATGTCTGAACAGAAGGGCCTTGGGCAGGGTTCCTTACACAGAGAACTCGCCTTCAAGCCCTGCTGTAAACAGAACCAAGATCATCACATCATGTAAACCATGGGGGCCACAGGGGAGGGGCTCTGCACAAGGTCTGGGTCAGGTCACACTGGGCAGCACATGGGGCGGCTGGGGCGGGTGGCCCACACCCAGGGCAGCCGCACCTGGGAGGGCTGAGTGAGCAGCTCTAAGTAGCTCGCTCAGGAAAGTCAGGGTGGACGAGGACAAGGGCCTGGCCAATCCAGGGGGTTATCTCAGCCACTGAAAGTGACTGGATCAATTTAGCTGAAGCAGCCAGGGCTGCTGCGTCAACACATGCTTAAAAGGCCCTAAGATCACAGCTGGGGTGGGGGTGACAGCGGAGCCGGCCCCTTGCGGGTGCTCGTCATCAGCTCACAGGCAGGGCTGTGCAGCTCTCACAACCACATGCCCGGCAGTCTCCTCCAATCAGCAAATGGTAAATGACAGTGACCTCCCTGCCCAGGAGCTCACGCCCCCTACCTGGGCTCACTGTGGAAGTGGGAAGGGGCACTAGTGGCAGAGCAAGGCTGGCCTGCCAGAGAACCAGCCTTGACGATCACCGTCCTTCACTCAAGATTCATGATTTGGGGGTGGGGAAAGGTCCCGGTCTGCACCAGGAGGAGCATCAATTTAAACCCTCTGCCCAGAGGACGTGTTAGTGCCAGGGCCCTCGAATGGCCTGAGAAGCAGCTAGCCAGGACCTCTGTTTTGGGTCTCTTCCCAGCTGTGCTATCATGCAGGATGCAAATGAGGGGCGGAAGAAGGGGATTCTGGGAGGGAGGAGGAGAGGTCTGAGTAGAGAGTGGAGGTTAGGGAGGTGGTGTTGGGTGCCCTGGGACCCTTGGGGGTGACAAGCCGTGCACAATGGCACAGTGTGGTCCAGCTAGAGTCCTGATAACAAATGCTCTGAAGGCCGGAGGTGGGAAGGCAGAGGACAACAGTACCATCTTCCTGAATCTGCTCCTACTGACCCCAGGGAAGGGTGCCAAGAGCACCCCCCCACAACCAGTAACTAGAGTGGCGGAGCAGAAACTCAGCATCTGGGTGTGGATGGCGAAGGTGCCCTTTCCCTGGGCGTTGGGCTCATGAAAATGCACACAGTCACCAGCAGGTGACAGGGAGGAGCAGGCTGGCTGGAAGGAGATGGAGGGCAGGGCTGGTGCCCATAGTGTGAGTGACAGCCAGAGCCCAGCTTCTCAGGATCACTACACTACAATATGCACAGCTGAGGAGGCAGGAGACCCAAGGGAGGGCCGGATCGCACACGCGGCTGGGGGAGGGTGGCAAGGATGACACAAGTGCCCCCAAATCCAGGGATCACAACCAACACGCGAGAGGAGCACAGCTATCACCATGGAGTGGGTGGGGAGGACAGTGGGCACACGTCCCCATGAGGGCTCACTCATCTAACTTCCCTTCCAGGATGTGCTCGAAGGAGAAGGGTAGGAACTTGAAACCGGTCCCGCTGTAGAATTTATTCTGGAACTCGACCCTGGGGAAAAGGAAGAGGGAAGTCGTCATCCCACAGAAACTTTTTGGGATTTCACAGCTGGCCAGAAGGATGCCCGACCCCATGCTCCCCGAAGCCTTACTCTCCTAGGTGAGCATGGGAAAGCCGCTCTGCCTCCTGCTGCCTCTGCCAGCCCAAGCCCAGAACTCGGCCGCCTCCCAGTGCACACAGCTCTGCCTCTGCAGCCCAGGGCCTGCCCTCAGCAAGCAGTGCGCCAATGCACTGGCGTGTCCTCAGTCCTGCTCTGACCTGCTGAGCAGAGGGCCATGTGCAGAAGGTCAGCCAGCAAGAGTTTCTAACAGCAAAGAAGAGGAGCCCCCCAAACAGCCGTCGCCTGGCAGGGCTCACAGCGGACCTCTGAGGGAAGCCCCTGAGCGCTGTGAATTCAGCCCCAGGAACCCTGCAAGCACCACTGTTTTCTTGCTTATTGTTCCCTTGGGGGCAGGAAGGAGAAGGGAGGTTTGGGAGTGAACATTCAAGGCTTTTGAGTTAGGGGAGGAAATTCTCAGGAAAGGGGGGAAGTCAGGAGGGGAAGTCTTCTTAAAGCCATGGCAAAAATATGCTCCAACTACAAAAACATCTGAGAAAGAATTCTTCTCTTGGGGACTGAAAGGAAAAACAGAGCTTCAACTCCCTTCCCAGGCAGCTCAGCGTCCATCCCTGCCAGTCTCCCTGGGGCCCTATCGGACTCGAGGGGAAGAAGAGCTCGCTCCTGTGAGCACTTGGCCGGGCTTCCCCCGGCAAACTCGCCCTGGATAGCTGCCCAGCAACCAAATCAGCACCAAATATGGGCAGAAAAATGCATGATTCAGAGGCTAGAAAAGCTGAGGAGAGCTGCCCTGAGGAATAGTTTCCACTGGGGCTGAGTGACCCTGGGGGCACCAGAACCCCTGCAAGAACCGGCGGGGGAGGCAGGCGGCAGGCAGTGGTTTACACACAGGGCTTCCTCCTCCCCCAAACCCAGAGGGGAGCAATTAGCAGAAAGGATAGCGTGGGGAGTGGCCTGGGCAGGAAAACCAGGAGGACTGTCTGCAGGTGGCACTGAGAGGCCCTCAGAAGCCCCTGCAGCTTTGGGGTGCTGGCTGGGGACACTGCAGAGTGTTTAGCTCCACACCTGGGGAGAAGAGGTGAACAATTTTCAGTGAGGCCATCTCACCCCCAGCCACACATTCCAGGGCCTGAGCCTAGGTCCCCAAGCATCCCAGACTCTGGCCAAGCCCCCAGATAAAACAGGATCCAGGAGGGGGAGTTTTACACTCAAGTCAGTGATACCAGGACCGGATCTGCCCCACATCCTAGCACTCCTGAGAAGTCCTGCCAGCTGCAGCTACTGGGGGAAGGTGGTGGGGAGGGGGCTAGGTTCCTGCTGGGCGCCCACTGCTGTCAGGTCTGAATTCTTCGTGTTGGGTGGGCTGTGTTTGCGTATGGCAAGAGATTGCTGAACAACTGAAAATAGATGGACTCATCCCATTTTCATTCAAGAATATGTAGCCAGATAGTGGGCCAGTCACCTTCAGGTCCGTGAGGTATCAGAATTCTGACCTCCTGGCTGGCTAATCACACAAACAATTCCAACTCCAAATTGGGTGAAGGGAGAAGTTCTCAGATATCCGTGGGGTCACCACCCTTCTCTTGCCATTCCTCTGTGTGACTTAGGACATCCTGGGCACCTCTGGGTTAGCCTGACGTCACCCTCCTTCTCAGTTGTGCTCACCCAGCACCCTGGCACAGAACCGGAAAGCAGTTTCCCTGTCGGTCTCCCCACCCTCCTCTCCCTGTAAACCAGGGAAACGTGTGCTTCCTGAGAAAGTACAAACATGAAGTTCTCTGTGTGAGGGTGCAAGGGGGCCCCAGGGGCCACCCTGCGAGTTTTTCCTTCCTTAGGGGCTCTGCTGGGGGAGCCTCTAGGCCAGTGGTTCTCAACCTTTCTAATGCCGCGACCCTTTAATACAGTTCCTCATGTTGTGGTGACCCCCAACCATAAAATTATTTTCGTTGCTACTTCATAACTGTAATTTTGCTACTGTTATGAATCGTCATGTAAATATCTATGTTTTCTGATGGTCTTAGGCTCTACAGCAGCGGTTCTCAACCTGTGGGTCGCAACCCACAGGTTGAGAACCGCTAGCAGGGTCACCTAAGACCATCGGAAAACACAGATATTTACATGACGATTCATAACAGTAGCAAAATTACAGTTATGAAGTAGCAACGAAAATAATTTTATGGTTGGGGGTCACCACAACATGAGGAACTGTATTAAAGGGTCGCGGCATTAGAAAGGTTGAGAACCACTGCTCTAGGCCCAGCCATGCTCCAAGCCACTAAAATGCACCTCAGAATCCCACAGTTGTGAGGGAGCCCCAGGCAGGCAGCGGGCTGAGCTTCTCTATCACCCCTTCCAGCTCCAGCACCTGGCAAAGGCCACCTGTGTGTGACCCAGAGGATTAACTGGGAGTCCAGAGAGAGATGGCTCCTGCTGTGTAACAGGAAACCTGTTTCCTGGAGTGAGTGAAGGGGACCGGTTCCGGGGCCTCCCCCCTTTCCTGGCAGGGTGTGACTGAGGGGAGGCAGTTTTAGAAAGATGATTCTAGGCCCAGCTGCTTCTCTGGCCCTTTCTGTCACTCTGAGCAGTTCAGGGCCAGGAGCACATGCGTGTCTGATGGTCCCAGTGTCCGGACAGTGATGTCAGCCTGGGACACATTTCAGGTCTCTTACTTCTGGGGCAGCCAGCCATTCACTCAGCTTTCCCAAGGTGTCCTGCTGTGGCACCACTGCATCCCTTACAACAAACTGGTCCCAGTCCCGTCCCTTTAGCCATCAAGCAGTCAGTGAGTGTGCAAGTGTGCACACCTACACACAGGGGGACACTGCTAGAGAGGAAGGTAGGCCATGGGCAACAGTCTTTCTGCTAAAAGCAGTTAGGTGGCCACAGTTATACCGACAAATCATAGCCCCGCCTTTGCCTTTCCTGTCACATTGAATTAGGATGACAGGAAGGCCCACCCACTTTTCAGGGTTGGGGGAAAAGAGAGGGACAGACGACTCAGGAGACGGAACTGGCAGGCTGGCACATTAACCTGCTCGCTGTTGTTTTCAAATGTCACCCACCTCCTTCTGACCCTACACGGACCTCAGACTAGTGGTTTACATTTGTTACAAGTCATGTGTTTTTCTTCTTGTCCCCACGGAAGAGACCCAGAGCTTGTACAATGGGGCAGACCCTGCATCAGAATCAGGAACCCAGCTGCATACCAGGGGTAGAGTGACAGGTATGAAGACGTCCAGGCTGGACACCAGAAAAAACAGCAACCGTGTCCCTGCACCATTCTCAGCAGGACCAGCTGTTGCCCCCTCAGGAGATGGCCACAACTCGCAACTGCTGCCCAGGCATCCTTGAAGCACATCCACATTTGGCCAGGAGGGGGTGCACTAGCACCAATTCCTTTCCCTTGGCAGGGATGGCTCCAAACAGGCCTTCAGTAAGATGGGATTTGAAACGTTGCTGCACTAAAGTTTTAGCTGTTTTTTCTCTTCTGCCCAATATTTCCACTACCAAACCCCACAAGTGCAATGTGGTGGACCAGCCTATTCCTTGCAAACTACATCGGAGAGGCATTCAGATGGTATCACCTATCTTCCCACCCATTGGTCTCCCTTCTCTCTAAACAGACTAAAAGCAGTTTCTTTACAAACTACCACAAGGAGGTGCCCTTTCCACAGGGCACCCCAGTTTTAAGCAGGGCAGCCATGATCTGCACCTGAACAATGGTTTAGATGTGCCAGGGCACCGTGAGTCCCTTGGTATGTACATTACTTCACATTTAATCATGGCAGCCTTATCCTCTCTCTTTGCCTGAGAGACAAGGAGATTCAGAGAGATAAATGCTTCCCTTGGGGTCGGCCAGCCAGTGTGGGCAGAGCGTGATTCTGAAGCCTGCTCTCCTGTCATCTGTCACTTCCTCGGGCTCATTTATGTGGAGGAGGGGAGACAGAGTCACTTGGAGGCCACAGGTGAGCCCGAGGAAGAAGTAACCCTCTGGCAATAACAGATAACCTCACCAACTGGGGGCTCACTCTGGAGACAGGCCCAAGCCCAGGCGACCTTCCTCCATGGAGAGTCGTGTTGCGCCTGCTCACGGCTCTAACAGTGCTGGCCCAGCACCGTGTGGCGCCCCACCCCGCCCACCTGGGGGGAGGCAGCAGGCTCCCCACTTGGGAATCACGGTGGGGTGGTAACTGTTCCCTCACGTCCAGGGCTCAGGAGACAGAGGAGTTACTAGGAAAGGAAGGAAGCCAAGAGCGCAAGAAAAAGTGAGTCACCACAGGCTGACTACACAGAGGTTCCCTCACACCGTGAGGCTGAGGAAGTGTGCTGGGGAGAGGGGATGCTGATAAGCTAAGAACAGGGGAGCAGCCAGCGTCTGAATCGTGGGGAGCTCGACAGTAAACAACAGCTGGGCGGGGAGGAGGAGCAGGAGGGAAGCCCTGGTGCTTCTCAGCAGAGCACTGAGAAAGCAGTCCCCGACCAGCAGGACAGACTCCTCCAAAGGAGCTTGTGCGGGAAGGTAAGCCCCAGCCCACCTCCCCTATGTGCCTCACCTTTCTCCTCTGCAACTCAGAACAACAAACAGTGGTTCCCTGAGGAGGCTCAACTACCACCACGCCAGGAGGAGAGTCAAAGATAAGGGTGGGAAGAGAAGAGGTTTCAGGTTCAGATTCTGGGTTTTCTTCAGGTTTAGATTAGTGATGGAAAGAGACATTCTAAGCCCCCTTCTGACCCTGAGATCATGAACACCACAGATGAGTCATCTAGGGGTTCCGAAGGTCGGGTCAGTGAATTTGTGACCCCTAAGCTGGTAAAACTGTGTGCTCACATGGGGGGAGGTGTTGCTGTGGAGAGAGGGTCCAGAGCTTCCAGAGCCACTGGGGTTTGAGACCCAAAAAGGGAGAATCACCTCATAATGGAGGGAATGGAGACTCCAAGGGGCAGGGAAGCCAGAAGTAGCACAGGATACAGTTTTAGTGTAAGTATGTCCCATGCACATTTGGAAGATACTTACACTATAAGAAAAAATCCCCCAAACTGTTCATTGTTGACCTGACATTCAAATTTAACAGGTGTTCCGTAATGTTGCTTGCTGACTCTGGCAAGCCTACTTTGAGATCACAGAGTCACAGTCCAGGCCAGACTCCAGCTCTCCCACTCCCGAGGCTGAGCTCCCTCCCCATGCAGAGCCATGAAGAGCCACAAACTACATCAAAGAAAACAAACCAACCCCAAACCTGCCCTTCTGAAGCTGCTTCGGTGCACTGACATACATGCTAGGGAAGCAGGAATCCCCCCATCCACACGAGCTGCCAGGGGTCCTCCTCACAGACCCTGACACAGGCCAGACCAGGGGACAAAACTGGGGTACACTGTGCTCCAGCATTTTCCTGGGCTTAGAACCTATTCCAGAGCTGTTCTCGTTGCTCTGAAGACAGGAGAAAGTTCTATGCCAGAGCAAAAACACCCCAAAAAAACAAAAAATAAAACCTCGGCAGATCTTTTTAGCTACTACCATCAGGACCCCTGCAGAATGAGAGGCAGGGAGAGGGAGCCTGACAACACGCACCGAGCATTCTCCCTGGAGGCTCTGAAAGTGAGCTGTGCTGGTCTGTGGGCATTTCCGGAAGCTCACTCCTAAGATAGGTCCTTGGGTGCAATGATGTGAAAGCAGACACTTCCTAGTGCTCTGGATTCTGGACAGGAGCAAAGCTGTCCTCAGTGCAGCCAAGGACACGTCCCCACATCAGCCCCCGCCGCCCTGCCCCTCACCAGTGTAACCGCAGTGCGTGGAGGAAGGCCGAGAGGCCCTCCATGACCAGGAGGATGGCCACGGTCAGGGTGGCAAAGGCGGTGAAGATGAAGAACAGCGCCAGACTTCCTGCCAAGCTCTTCACCCTCAGGCCCATGTGGATCACCATGGTCCATAGCACCTCCGACAGCTCTGGGGACAGGGGAGAGACACGGCATCTGGTTTATTTTGGTGAGCAGCGCTGTGGGCCTTGCATTTGCTCTGCCACACCTCCCCTGGAGTGTCCCTTGCATTCTGGCTTCCCACGACCTGAGTGGGACCACTGTGCACTGCTAACCTGGCGAAAGCGCTGATTCTCCCATCTGGACATCATTCTCGCTGGACTTTGGAGTCTGAATAATCCCAGAACTTTTTGTCATTTTCACTCTCTTTAAGGCCCCACCTGAGAGAGTGCCCAGAGAAGGGGAAAGCCATAGTTTCCGATCTGAGAGAAATACACTCACGTGCGTGGGCGAGGCTGAGGGCCCAGAGCCGCAGGTACGAGGCAGTGTTGGAGATGCAGCCCAGGCAGTACTCGATGGTGTGGATGGCCTGGTGCACCATCGTGTCTCCAAAGTCAAACTGCGGTGGGGAGACCAGAGAGAAGACATAAGGCTGGGGGAGGGGGGTGTATGAAGTCTGGGCTGGGCCGCATGGCCCTGTGCTCTCCATGGGCCAGGAGCCCCCAGTGTTGAACTCCAGTGGTGACTTCAGCTATGCCGTCCCCTGAAATCCTGCCTGGCTTAGTCCCCAACTGGGACACCCCCATTTCCCTCAATACACTACATTTTAATGAACTATATCTTCATGAGATTCTCCTCAACACATCTGTTTTTCTCTCCCGGCTAGTCTGTGAGCTTAAATGGAGTGTATGTGAAGTTGAGAGCGCTCGGAGAAAATGGCATTCCGGACTTTAAGGACCTTCTCTAGCCCACCCCTACCCACTGGTGTGTGAAGTCCCCCAGTGGGAACACCCGCTGTGAATAAGCCAGGGGAGCAGGAAGCCCCCCGGCTCCCAGCTGTCAGGCCCTAAACCTCTAGTCACTTCACTTAATTAGCTTAACAAACTGCTGCACTCAAGATAACCAACCTCCTTTTTTTGTGTAACTTCTGAAAAGATGACACGGAAATTTTAGCAAAAATTTTACCAATTCCGCCCAGCTGGTGTGGTTCAGTGACTGAGTGTCGGTCAGGGTTCGATTCCTGGCCAGGGCACATGCCCGGGTTGTGGGCTTGATCCTCAGTAGGGGGCCTGCAGGAGGCAGCCGATGGATGATTCTCATCACTGATGTTTCTCTCTCTCCCTCTCCCTTCCTCTCTCTGAAATCAATAAAGACATTTTTTTTTTTTAAAGTTTTACCAATTCCTACTTGGACAGTTGATTAAGACCAGACAGAATATCATTTGGTTTTTGTTTCTGTTTTCCTCACACTCCCTTTCTCCGTTTTCCTTTCAACATCCAAAATTATTTCCAGAGTAAAGGGGTGGGGCTGGAACAAGCTCTCAGGAGTTCACATTTAGGACTGGTGCAAGCACAGCTGGGAAGAATACAGATGCTCTGGAGGCACCAGGTGAATTTCGTGGCCTCCCACTCTCCCAGGTGGAGAAACCAACAGTTACTCTAGAACAGGAGGTCATTCCATTCTGGGGGCCTCTCCCCACAGCCCAGCCCAGAACCCTAGGAGCAGAGGGACTCCCCAGCCTGCCCTGCCCTTGGGTCAGAGTCTATTTTTCACTATTTCTTTCAGGACGCACATGACTCCACACCCAGGGTACACCAGAACTGCCCTGGAAACACATGAGGGCAGGGAGAGAAGGGGCTGACCCCACCAAGATGTACTTCCAGTCCATGTCTCATGTCTAACGGTGTCACTACTAGTCCCCCAGGAACCCAAGCCTGCCAATCAATCTTGACTGCCAATCTTCACTAAGGGACTGGGGACCTGTAGCTTTTACATTTAGTCTCATATTGGTCCCTTCCTTTCTAACTCCCCCTGAAAATGCTTGCTTCTCCCAAGCCTCCCAATTTTTTCCTGACTCATAGCAGACTAGCTGGTCCCATGCCTCCAGACTGTGCCCCCTCCCCATGTCCTCTAACATCTCCACTTTAGCAATGCATATTGGTTGTGTCACTTTCAGCTTCACCACCCTCTGATGGCTCCTTGTTGTCCAAACAATCTGTGGCTCATTTCTGCCAACCTCTAGTCTTACCTCTCACGAGTCCCCCAACTCCTGACTCTGAGCTTCAGCCAAACTGAATACCTGTTTAATCCCAAGTGTGATGGGCTTGCAGGCCTCTGCGTCTTTATGATAACTGTTCATACTGGTGGTTCTGCATCTCCCTCTCCCTCCACAGAGACTAAGCCTAGCAATAATTTCCTTAGGGAGCCCTTTCCTGGTCTCCGCTTCCCCACCCCCACTCAGTGTTTTTTAGGTGCCTCCCTTCTGTGTTCCCACAGCATCCTGGGCACACTATGATCACGGCATCTACCGCCCAGACTGTTTCCTCAATTTGTTTGGGAGCCCTTGAAGGCAAGGACTATGTTTTCCTTCTTTCAGTTTTCCTTCTGCAGCATTAAACAGAGGCTTGACACGTGGAGGGTGAATGAATGGATGGATGGGTTGGATGAGCACACCTGGTGAGATGACACAGTAGGGAGAGGTGCCACTGACCCTTGTTGAATGGCTAGTCTTCAAAGGTTTCCTAGACAATCACATGACCTGGCCCTGGTCTGCAATTGTACTGAGTGCCCCCCAGGGAGAGGGACCGCTGCTCCCACTGGGCTGAGCAATGACCTGTATGCGGCAAACAGGTTTTTACAGCCAAGCAATATGGGAAAGTTCTAGGAGAAGTAGGCTGGATTTTTAAAGAATTTTTTGTTTGAAATCTTTAGATAACTGTGACAGTTATCCAAATTTGTCTGTAGCAAACTAAACTGTGTATGTGTCTGATAAAGTGTTATGACTACTTAGGAAGCTATGAAAAACAGAACCCTTAGGGATCTGGGGGGCCAGAGACTAGGGCAGCTGAATTACAGTCCATCTTGTTTCGATGTTCAACTCCCCTGGGACATGGCTACAAATAAGGACTGTTCTGGCAATGACCATGGCATTTGGGTGCTCAATTAGTACGACACTTAGAAAGAGCAGTGTTGTTGGAGGCGATGTTACTGGGAGGGGGCTGGGCTCCTCACTAATATGGAGCACACCCCCGCATCCCTTCCAGGCGGCCCAGCCAGAGACTATGCACAGATGAGCAGTCCAGAGGAGCCTCTCAGCCTTTAGGAAGACTGAGCACTGTCTGTTTTTACACAAAACAGCAAAGATTTTTTCCCATTCCTATCACACTGCCCCCTTACAGAGAACAGGAGAGCCAGGGAAGGGAAGGTTTATGGGTATTTCAAAGTATTTCAGAGAGAAATTTGGGGGGAAGATGCAAACAGTGCAGCATGGCCTTTTAAAAACCCGATTCCAAACTTGTATATTGCTAAGGGAATTCTTGCTGAGCTAGAAGGCCTACTCCAGATGCAGCCTGAACATGTCGCCCACTTTCTTTCTGTTCCCTGTTATTATGCTCTGTGTGTGGCTAATATCACAGACGGATTGTTTTTTTACTGGGATACATCTGAGAGGCAAAGCCTCCTTTTAACGCTGTCTACTTCCCACCTGGGTCACACAGAGGTAGAGCTGACCTCAAAGCGAGGGTCCAGCAACTGTCACTTCAAGCATCATCAAGCTGATGAGGGCAGCAGGAAGAGGCTGGCTGCATCTCAGACAGGGAGGAAGGGGGAGCTTTACTCGTAAGCACTCAGAGGACCAGGGAGGAAACAGCTACTCCCAGTGGCAGAGCGACCATACATAACATAACAGGAGAGGCAGGCAGAAGCCAATGGGATTTAACCCCCAAGGGGAGTCACTTCAAGAATGCCAATGCAGACATTACTTGTAGCTCCTTACAAAGCCATTCTCAAAGGTATTAGATCAGCGAAGTCAATGAAACAAAGACAGAGGCGACCAACATGAGATGCAGTTAATGGAGATGAGCTTTTTCAGAACACAGCTTCACGAACTGGTTAGAAATGGCCAGTGAGATGCAGGATACGCGGGTGTCATGTGTGGCCCCCGGATGCAGCAGGGTCAGCAAAGTGATCACAAGGACGGGAAGACAAGGCCAGATAAACATGAAGGCAAAGCAGCTTGTTTCTTACCGCTTCATCCTCGGTAGGCTTGAAAACACAAAGTTACACTTAGTGGGAAGCCGTGGCACACACAAGGTCAAGTCACGAACATGAGACTACCATTGCTTCATGGGGAGGACGGTTAATGTTAAGTGGGTCTAACATGGTGGAGGCAGCCTCCTCAGCATCCAGGAAAGCAAAATCAGCAGGATTTAGAGCAGTCAGACATATTTTTAAAAGGCACCCCAACCCCTGCAATTTCTTTTTTAAAAAGTCATACACATAGTGAAAGTGGTCAGTCAGACTAAAAAGTCCAGTCACCTGGGTCCTCAACTCCTATCCTATTCGCTTTAAAAAGAATACAATGAACAGATGAGATCCAAAAGTTCAGAGGCTTTGTGCTATGAGTGGTTAGGCAAAGACTGTGAGTTTTAAAAAACTGAGCTTGGAGGTGGGGTGTAGGAAAAGTCAAGCTTAGCCTACTACTAGTATTTTCCACTCTCCCTATAAAAAGTAGGCATTTTTAAAAGGCTCAAATGAAATATCTGCAACAAGCGCACATCGGTGGGACAGGACTTCCGAAGTGTCAGTGGTTCCAGTTCCAGCTGGAAGCATCCTTGGAAGGCGCAAGGGATGCGGATGCTGCCCACGTGGGCTGTGTTCCCGGTAAGAAGAGCCGGGAAGCTGGGGCCTACGCTGCCTCAGTGCCCAGGAGAGCAGTTAGTAATTGAGATCTGCATGCAACTCAGAACTTAAGAAGTGGAACAACAGAAAAAACTGCTGCAGGCTCTGCCAGCAACACCTGGAGTTTATGGGGCCCCTTGGAAAAAGCTGTGGTGCCCTGAGAGGTGCAGAAGGCAGGCTGATGATTAGGATTAGTATTTTCATTTTTTCAAGGAGAAGACCGGAGTGAAGCCACTTAGGTACATAGACTAGGGCTGACCCCAAGTGGAAGGAGAGGAAGCCCACACCACTGGATCTTACCTCTTCTGCATCTTCTGAATGGGTGGAGAGCTGGTCATGCTGAATAATCTCAGCATCCTCCTCTGTCGGTCCGTTGCCCACCCTGATCCCACCAAAGGTGACAGTTCCCTACACACATGAACAGAAAGAGTAGAATTTGCCTGGCTTTAATATAACATTTTGTGAGGTGGGGAAGGGCGATGGTTAGTACATACAAACCTCAGAAAAGTGCATATTCTAACAACAAAAGCAAAACCAGCTGGTCAAACAGCTAAGTAAAAACAAACCACTGTTCCCACCCCAACCACCACCGCCCCAGCCCCAGCCCCAACTACGTTTACCAACTCATCCTGATGGGAGGAAACAGCTAGTTCTGCCTGCTGCACCAGAGACACCAACCTTGCCTCGGTCAATACTAATTAAGAATCCTGCTTGAATGGAAAAGATTCTCCTAGCAAGTGTAGCTCTATATGCAAGGCTTTCAATGGCCTAAGTTTTTCTGCAACTGAACTAAAGAGTAGACTTTCTCAGAGGGAGGGGCACCGAATGACATGATGATTGTAACCTGGTCTGTCTGATAAGCTTTCAACACGAGCCCCAAGAGTTCCAGCCACCTCTCCCAGAAATGTACTGGGCCTCTGCTCAGGAACAAAGGGAAGGAAAAAAGGCTTAATGTACTTGGAGCTTGCTGCTAGAGAATACTGAGTTTTAAAAAAAGAAAAGAGGCTCCTTTCCTCCAATGGAGGATTCTGGAGTGTGAAAACAACTCTTTCTGGGCATGTGGGCAGATGCTGATGGGTGTTTGCTTCTCCTCACTTCCCAGGCATAGTTTTCAGTCGCGTCTCCAGAACCAGAATTTCTATGTCAACCTGATTTGGAAAAGCTTAGGTTTATTGAGGCAAAAGGACTCTGTGGCTACAAAAACTAGGCAGAACTGAGATTAAGTCTGACCGATATTAATTAGTGCTAACCTGCCACAGAGTGAAAGGAGCTGAAGAAACAGCCCCTGGCCCTGGCCGGTGTTGCTCAGTTGGTTGAGCCTAGTCCCATGCACCAAAAGGTCAATGGTTCGATTCCCAATCTGGGCACATGCCCGGATTGCCGGCTCAATCCCCAGTAGGGGGCATGCTGGAGGCAGCTGATCTATGTTTCTCTTTCCCTCTCCCTTCCTCCCTCTCTAAAGCCAATAAAAACATATTTAAAAAAAAGAAACAGCCCCTAGGCCCACTTCATATGGTTTCTGTCTGCAGAACCAAACAAGACAAGAGTTGGAAGATTGCTCTCCTGCAAAACAGCCTTCTGGGCAAGCAGCACAAACAATGTGTAAGCAGGTTTGGACAACTGCTTGGAGGTCCCCACACACACCTTCACCTGTTCTCAGTTACTGACCACCAGATCCCACTGCCTGGACAAATGCTCTCTCTTCTAGCAGCGGTTCTCACGTGCTGGGTAGAGAACCATTGCATCAGAGTCACCTGGCAAGCTGCATTTCAGTACACAGAGACTCTCAAATACTACTCCCAGAAAGTGCAAATTCAGCAGGTCTGGGGCGGAGCCTAGGAAATCTATATTAAAAATATATACCCTCAAGTACAAACTGTATAATCATTTTGGTTGTTTATCAAAACTGAAAATGCATGCACCCTTTGAGACTCAGCAATCCAATCCCACCCACTATTGGGAACTTGCTTGTGAAATTTTATCAAGGATGTTCCCTAAATTGCTACTTGTAATAGCAAAGAACTGGGAACAATGAACACATCCATTAGTAAGAAAGTGATCACATAATTTTAGCATATCCAATAGAATGGTCTATGGAATGCTAGGCAACTATAAAAAAGAGTGAGAATGACTATGAAACAATCTCTAAGATACCACTAAATTTTTAATAACTTAATAAATCAAGGGAAAAAATAGTGCTACAGTTTGAACACAATTGCTGATGTGTCTTAAAAAATATATGTACATCCACATATGCACTTATCTCAGAAGATGGTAGATATATGCTGACATACACAGAAAAAAATTTGGAGGTAAAATGCTGTTAATAATACCCTTAAGGAGGAGAAGGGTTCTGGGGACAGGGAGGCTTTCGCTTTCAGTATTATTTGCATTTTCTTTTTCCCCCCGAATTTTTATTGGAGCCAAACTAACAACACATGCTGGGGAGCAAGATCTCAAATGCTCCCTTATTTGCATTTTCTAACCAAGGTCACCTATTGCTTTAATTGTATTTTTTAATGTCAGTAGGGGATTCTCTGGGTCATAGAATTATAGACCATTTTTATTTTTCTTCCAATTATCTGTTTTAATACCCTAAGAAACAGATGTCAAGTTCGCCAGGTGATTCTAATATGAAGTCAGATTCAAGAACCACTGAAGCCCTGGGCACCTCCAGGTCACACAAATATTAACCTGACAACCCTCAAAAGATGGACTGAAAGGGCAACAAAGGGCATGGGTGACAGGAGAGGACTCCTGGGATGGGTTCCAGGGCACAGGAGGCAGGCTTCAAGGCACCTGAAGCAGAAGGCCAGTTCTGAAGCTCCCCCGCCCAGAGGATAGAGTGGGGCAGACAGGTTAGGCCTCCCAGCTAGACACTAACGACTGTCCTTTCAGAACACAGGGAATGAGAGTCATAGGCAGGGATGACACACACACACCAGTAAAAAAAAGAGAAACAAACAAACTGACACAAGGCTTACAGGCAACCAAGAGGACACAGAACAGAATAAAACAGATCCGTGTTCATATCCTCAGCCCTTGGGGTCAAGAATCCAGAGTCCTTGTTATAGAGTTATCATCCTGATGCCTTTAGGCTGCTCTCCGGATGTTTGGCTAAAAAAACCAGTGGGGTAAGAAGACCCTATGAATGTGGGGGTTTCTGGACTGGGGACTTTTAACTTGGATCGTATGAAAGAGGATGCCAGATTTAAAAGCATCAAGACTGATGCATCAGAAGCACACCTTAAAAACATTAAGACTAGCAGAAAGAGAGCCCATAGAAAGAATGTAAATACATGGAGAGTTTGTGCTTTAAGGGTTTTTAGTATTTTTTTCTTATAGGAAAAGAGAAAGTTCCTACTTGAAAATCATTTAAGCAGTAATATTAAAATATCTTCTTATTCAAAATATTAGCCCTCTTAGACTAGTTTTAGAAGGATGATCATAGTTTTCAAAGTTTAAAGTGATCAGAAACACCTAATGAAGGAAATGGTTATCCATCTAAATATTTCATTTTCTTTTAAAGGAGTACGATGCTACTAGAACACAACAGTACTTGAGTGATCACTACTGGTGAGACTTAAAAATCCTATAGATTCATTACTTAGAATAGATTGTACTAGCTTGATATTAGGGCATTGTAAGATTTTGGTTAAGAGATGTTTTTAAGGACAGTTATTGAAATGCTTAACATTCAAATTGCTAATTCTGAATAATAAGCTAGTATTGGAAGAAGGAAAGATCAAAACAGAGATGACTCTGGTTATTACCCCAGATGTACAACACACACAAGACACACGGCAGAGTGAAGTTCTCACTGGAGCAGTTGAGGATGTGAGGGCTTCCGAGTCTCTCACAAAAAGTAGACATGTATAAGCTTCCAATGGAAGGAGACTAAGTGGACCAAATGTCCAAGCATCTTCTGAAGCAGAACTTTAAGTGTCAGGAAATCAATTCAAGAATCATAGAGATGTTCTTGCTCCGTGCTGAAGAATCATCTAATACATGGTCACAAAATACAGACATGAAAGTGGATGGGTCCAAGAGCTGCCATCTTGGATTAAGAAGATGGGACCCGGAGAGGGTACAACAGCCACTCTGCTTCCATAACCATGACTGTACTTACATATCGGAATAGAAACTTAGTAGACCAAGGGTAAAGATGATATCAGAATCTACTCATAAGAGGTGGAACTCTTTTCTGTCGTCTCAGTGAGTAACAAGGACATACTTCCCAAGAGCACACATGTCCCACGCTCTCAATATAGTTAAAAAGAATTCTGCTGCACTGTTTGCCACCTCTTTACACAAAATGTGATGGTTTGTTGGTTTAAATTCACTCACTGTTGCAGCCGCTGCTGCCTCTAGTCCCTGTTGGCTCGGGGTTGGGCTGACTGGGGCCTCCACAGGTTGCCCTTCCTGATAGTGAAGGGAAGAAAAGAGGAAGGGAGAAGAAAACAAAAGAGGGAGGGAGTGAAGGGGGAGACGAATGCAGGGGACATGGAAGGGTGAAAATGGTCAGAAAAGGGAGAAGGAGGGTCTTGTAACTCAGCTGCTCTCCAACAGGAATAATAATCTAACAGCCATATGAGAGTCATGCAAAAAGATCTTTTGGATTTTTACCACAGTGTAATAAGTAAGCATTACTGCATAGCTAGAAGTGAACATTTGGCAACTTAAGCATGTGTGTGTGTGTGTGTGTGTGTGTGTGTGTGTGTATAGAATTCACATGCACACATACATTAAGTAAACACAAGTATGTATGCTGCTTTTTAAAAAGAAAAAAGCAACATGCTTCAAGCCAAAATTTTCCCCACATGTTTTGGTTGGTGAGAGTAACACGGTCTATTTCAAAAGAAAATATCTCAGCGTCAGCCCTGTGGCTGCCCAGGCAAACCACATGAGTGGGTTCACACGGCTGCAGCTCTTGCTGCCTTGTTGTGTCTGATGCTGCATCTAGACAGGCCCAGACTTGGATTTTGCTGAGCACAGCATGAGCAAAACACGACCAGGAAAGGTAAACACTTATGACTTATTCTCTATAACCGAGCTACTCAAAGCTGCATCCAGATGTCCAGGCAGCAAAAACACTTTTTGATTTCAGCAGGTCCAGTGCTCATGCTGGGATATGACACAAATGCATTTTAAGAGTATATAGACTTATGCACAATTCATTAGATCCAATGAGGAATTGTCTTGATCTTAAAAAATTATATAGTAACTTTCAGCAACAGAAATACACCCACCAAATGCTTCCTCCTCAAATACTGATGGCGAAGGACCAATGGTTTAAGCAGTAGCATCCATGGTACACACAGCAATGCAACCACAACCAGGAAACACTGAACTCCTTTCTGCAAAGAAGGACAAGGCACCTCACATTAATCAAACATGCAGTTTCCAATTCCAGCACAAATTACCCCCAAAACAGTACTTTCTTACTGACTTGTGAATAATGCTAACCAGATTCTCAAAATAATTAGCAGATGTGGCAAAGCCCAGGAATTGTCCCATAGGATGAGAGTTATTATTCTACCCTTTCTGGATACAAAAATTATAGTAGACCCTCCCAAGTAAGGAGGACAGGCTGAATTTAGGTCTGGATGCATGAATTGAAAATCAAATCCTACAGAAAGGGATTTAAGTTTTTTTTAGGGTAACAGAAACATCTAACTTCCTGACCTAGGATAACCACCTAAGACAGTCTACTTCTGGGCTGACGCACCTGTCCAGAATATAGCATTGAATTATGAATGTCCTCGTAGTTAAAGACGAACATGTTTATGAAATGAATCAGAAGGCTTGGTGCTTTCTCAGATGTAAAAGCGTCATAAGCCGTCCACTTGTAAAAAATAAGGATAACCAAGTAGCCAAACAAAGAGGTCATAAAGATTATTTCAGGAATAAACCCAAAGTAGATATTCAGGGGCTTCTTGAAATAGCTAAAAAGGAAGAGAGAAAAAAACATGAGAAGTGAACAGACCCAGGGCCACCCCTACACCAAGTGGAGCCCTCACTAAATTTTCTCCTATGACCCCCTCAATTCTGTCTTTATTACTTTAAGAAGCAAGAGCCAGAAGCACTGGAGGCAACAGAGACAAACAGGATTAATGATGAGTTCCAACCTTTTGGACCTTGAACAGTTCCAGTACCATCCCCTCCATTCTCCCATGAGAGAGAGATTGAAAAATCTAGTACATTCCAAGCACAGTTCAAAATTTCATGCGAGTTACACATCAAGAAAAAAATAACTCACTCATTTTGATGAAAATTACACAAGGTTCTTTCAAAGATCTTCACTGCAATTGTAAATTTTTAAGGGACTAATATTAAGTAAGCCCCATTTAAGAACATTCAATTTCTTAAAAGCACTTTTTAAGCGCAGAACAGGGTTCGGAGTTACTAATCCCTCCCCCAAAATGCCATGAATTCCTTAGGCAAAAGCATTATCTAAACTATGCACATTCTTATGACAGAAACAGAGCGACTCACATATGGTTGAAAAGGCTCAGACCAACTCCAAACATCATGTGGATGATACCAAGGATAACGGACATCTTCATCTTAAAGGAGTTGAGGAAGGTCAGTTTATTAGTAGCGATGTTCCAAATCTGTCACAACCCAAGGAAACAAAAGGGTATTACAAAGAGTGCTCAAATGGAAAAATAGTCACCCATTTAAAAAATAGGGTTGTTTTTTAATTATGGAAAATTCTAAACACATTCTTAAGTAGAGAGACTAGTATAACAGACAACTCCCACAGAGACATCACCTACTTTCAGCTATTACTATCCACCTATGCACACTCGGTCAATCTGGCTCCATCATAGCCCCAACCCACTCCCCACCTCCATATTATTCTGAAGCAAAATCCAGGTACCATGTAATTTTACTGTAAATATTTCAGTGCAGATCTCTAAAAAGAAGGATTCATTTTAAAAACATGACCACAATGCTATTATCACACCCTAAAACAGTAACAATAATTCCTTAATATCATGAAATATATAGTCAACATTTGAACTTCCCTGGATTGTGTCCAAATGCTTTTTAATAACTCATTTATTCAAAGTAAGGTCCAGACAAGGCCTATACACCGTGATTGTTGATATAGCTTTTAAGTCTTAACCTAGAGGTTTTCCCTCCCGCTCTCATTGTTTATTCCTTACAAAGTATTTGTTGAAGAAATTGGGTCAGTCACCCAGTTATCTGTAGATGTTTCCACAATCTTGTGTTTTGCTAATCATGTCCCTGTGGTGCTGTCGGTCCATCTACTTTTTTTTTTTAAAGAAGCTTTATTTGTTTATTTTAAAATATATTTTTATTGATTTCAGAGAAGAAAGGGAGAGGGAGAGAGAGAAACATCAATGATTAGCCTGCACTCCCTCTTCTGGGGATTAAGCCCACAACCCAGGCATGTGCCCTTGACTGGAATCGAACCGGGACCTTTTAGTCCGCAGGCCAACACTCTACCCACTGAGCCAAACTGGCTAGGGCAGTCCATCTACTTTTTAAATATTAATTGCCTTAAGCTTTGTCCCCTAAGGCCTGGATGCCTGTAATACTTTCCTGACAGTTCTGCTGCCAGATAACATGGCCATCAGATAACATTTTCTAAATTGTGACTCTGACAAAGTCATTTCCCTGAGCCAAAACCTCCCCCTGAATCCCCACCTTCATCTCTAGGCTAAAGTGCAAAATCTGTAGCCTGACAAGCAGGATCTTCTACTGTCTAGCCCGGCATCGGTTTTTCTGAATTGGCCTCTTCATGAAGAGCTGATCCTCGGTGACCTCTAACCTGAAAAGTTGTGACTGGTTCTCTCTCCAGTCCCAATCTCACCTGAAATTCAGCTCTACAACTCCAACTGCCGGACAGACATTTTCCTGGGTGTCCCCCACAGTTACTTCAAACTCAATATCTACCCTGTAAGTATTCAAAGAAATGTCTGCAAAAAAACTTTTCAACTACAGAACACTATATAAATGTGAAGAAATATTATTAGACTCTAAGCTACTTGAGGGCAGGAATTATGTCTTAAGAGTTCTGTGTTCCTCCCAGAAGGCACTATGCCTTGCAGAAACATTTGTTAAATGCATATGTAACATGCTATTAAACTTCTCCAAGCCTGTTTCCGTATCTGTGTAAGATGGATAGCATCATCTAGTCAATAAATTAAGGATAAATCAGATATGCTGAGGGCTCAGTACATATTTCTGGCCCATAGTAAGCATTTCAGTAACATGAACTTCTCTAATAATTAAAATAATCAATCTGTATCTCCCTACCTCTATGTTTTTGCAAACACTTCTCCTCACCTATAACAATCTGAAGTATTTTTAAAGGCCAGATTATTTCCCATTATTATTATTATTATTATTATTATTATTATTCCTTACCCAAGGATATTTTCCCATTGACTTAAAAAACTATATATATATATATTGATTTCAGAGAGGAAGGGAGAGAAACAGAGAAATAGAAACATCAATGATGAGAGAGAATCATGGATTGGCTGCCTCCTGCATGCTCCCCACTGGGGATCAAGCCTTCAACCTTGACCGGAATTGAACCTGGGACCCTTCAGTCTGCAGGCTGACGCTCTATCCACTGAGCCAAACCAGCCAGGGCTCCATTGATTTTTAGGGAGAGTGGAAGAGAGAGGGAAAGGCAGAGAGAAACATTGATGTGAGAGAAACACATCAATTGGTTGCCTCCTACAGGAGCCCTGACCAGGGCCCCGGGCGGGGGAGGAACCTGCAACCAAGGTATGCGTCCTTTATTGGAATTGAACCTGGGATCCTTGGGTTTGCAGGCCAATGCTCTATCCACTGAGCCAAACAAGCTAGGGACAATTTATTTCCCATTTTAATAAGAAACCTTAATCTCTCTGGGCCATAATGATGTTTCCCACCTGAAGTTCTATAATCGTTACTGTGTAACACTTATTCTTCAGTTCCTCCTACCCCCTTTCTTAGGCACACAATACAAAAGATTTAATCACATTTATTTGCCTAAGTATTTGAAAAAAATAATTAAATTCTCGGATAAGTTCTTATAGTATGTAAAGATAAGACTGGAAGTTGAAACCCAGAGGGAAGAGCTATTTCTGTTCTGTGCAAAAGACAAACAAATTAAGTTAAATAAATTAAACTGGGAAGGAGTCTTGAAAATCAGTCTTCCCAGAGTAAATATTACTAACCACCTCTGAAATAAGCAGTGCAGGAAAAATCATTTTGGCTTCCCAAGGCACTTGCGTCTTTTATGGCTTTGAAGTACACTGAACAGATAAACCAAGGTTTTCCAAAAATATATATGTCAACTAAAAACCAAATAACTATTTATCTTCACTTTATTCTCTCACTTTAGGGTCACAGTTTAACATTTTTGTGTTAGACATATAGGAAAGAAGTGCTCTTACTGGATCGATGCCGAAAGGGTATGGTCCACCAAAAACTCCAGGGACAGCTGGGTCCAGCTGGAGCACAGGGTTCCCCCGAAGCGTCTCCTCCCTAAATTAGGATAAAAGTTGAATTTATTTTTTTATCAACAGAAACTGACCTCAGAAGAAACTACTAGAGCTATCTCATCTCTTCAATAAAAAGAATAGGGACTAGCATCTGAGATGAGAAGGGATCAGAGATAACAACAACAACAAATTTAAACACAAACACACAACCAAGTAGGGAATTTGGAGAATCTGCTTTTAATTCATAAAAAGAACCAATGTGCCTGTTTTAGCCTCAGCTCCTTGAGACTGCTGAGCAAACCACAAAGTTTGTGGAGGATAAATAAGAGGAGACACTGCATTTTTCTGAAACAGAGACGTCGCCAACCAGCTCCTAAAGAAGTGTTAGTTTACCACTTGTCTGGAAAATCAGAGGTGAATATGAAAGGAATAAACTTTGACTTTTAGCTTCTTTTGCAACTTACGTCCAATTAGATATGAACATTGGCCGTACGCTCCAGGATGATCCAAAGATATTGAGAGACTTGGAAAAGCAGTCGTTGTAGATGAGGCCAGTGTAGATGGAGAACACACCCATCAACAGAATAATGTACCGTCCGCTGAACACAGTGCTAAACATCTGGGAACCAGAAGAAAGAAGTCAATGAAATGTACTTGCTATAGCTCATGTTGGGACAATGTTGTTTAGAAAACACTAGACCCTTCCTCTCATACCACTTAACCCCATCCGTGGGTCAGAGAGCTTGAAGTAAAGACCATAATACAATGCAAATAAGAAATTCACTTTCACAGCATGTGGCCTATTTAAGTGTTAAAATGAACGTAACTTCTCTATAAATTCATGACAGAAGACTTCCAGATCATAATTTTCATAATGAATGCTTGAAGAATTATAAAATTTCAGTCTACTGGAAGATGTAACTTAAACATTACCTCATTCTCATTCTTCTGGGAGAGGATCCGGCTCTCCCTTAACACCATCCATACAGCAAACAGGGTCATCAAAATGCCATGGCCAAAGTCCCCAAACATCACAGCAAATAGGAAAGGGAAAGTGATGATGGTATATGGAGCTATAAAGAAACCAAAGGATGTCAGATGGGTACCAGACTTACTGGGATGATCACTTTGTAAGGTGTATAAATGTCTAATCACTATGTTGTGCACCTGAAACTAATACAGTGATGTATGTCAACTGTAATAAAAAATAAATTAATAAAAAAAAAAAACAAGGGGGAGAGAATGGGAGATAGCTATACTACTATCAAAAATAAAAAATATATTAAAATAAAAGAGGGGCAGAATGGGGACATCGGTAATAATGTCAACAAAAACAAAGTAAAAAAAATTTTAATAAAAAAACAACAAAGGAGAAAAAAGACAAAGCACAGAAAACCATAACAACTCCCAACTCATCACATTGCTCTCCGTATGCTAAGGTCAATATAAGGTGACTTTGGACTCCCAGAGAAAATCTCCCCTGGCACTGTGCACCTCACAGGTAGCTCTGATGGCATCTGAGCTACTGCTAGCATTTTAAACAAAGAACACAGGAAGTGAAAGCTTTGCCTCTAGCATTGGCAACAATGTGGTTTGTTCTCTAATTCCTTTTTTCTAATCCCAGGGACACTGCTCCTGGAGCAGGCAGCTTTGTCTCTGTGCAGCAACGCTTTCCCAGCTGAATAAAGCTACTGGGTAAGCAGGAGAAAGCCCAGCAGCACCCGGAGCAAAGCAGCTCCTGAAGAAGGCTCCTGCTGAAAATGAATTCTCAGACTCCTGACTTAATAATTAACTCTCCAAGCAGAGGAGAAATCTGCTTTGTGCCTAACATGGTCAATAATCGCTGTATTTTCTCTAACCTGGAACAGGGAAGCCATTTTAAAATGTCAGATATCTTGGGAAAAAAACTTTTGCTTAAAGCAGTTCCTGCAAATGGTGTGCTAGAGAAAGCCAGGTGTTTTATATCTGTAAAACATACACATAGAAGAATCCAATCCGCAGAGCTCATGCCTTATAAAACCATCTCTTTTTTTTTTTAATATATAAGATTTTTCTCCTTTTGATGGGAACTTGAATGAGATAATTTCTATAATTCTTTCAAATTTTAGTAATAAAAATTATGAAAATTTTACACAAATTTTGCTTAATCATCAATGAAGTTCTCCAAATAACCTGTTCTGTAAAAAACAGAGAACAGGAGTTAAATGGACACCTCTCTACAGGAGTTACACTAGTGCTGAGGTCTTGACATCTTTTGTTTTAAGCCGGTTGTTAACAGCATTTAAAGTGAGGCATTAAAAGATAAAACGAACAGCCGGGCCGGCGTGGCTCCATGGTTGAGCGTAGACCTATGAACCAGGAAGTCATGGTTCAATTCCTGGTCAGGGCACATGCCCATGAGTTGTGGGCTCGATCCCCAGTGTGGGGTGTGCAGGAGGCAGCCAATCAATGATTCTCTCTCATCACTGATGTTTCTATCTCTCCCTCCCCCTCTCTGAAATAAAAAATATATATATTTAAAAGTATATATGTGATAAGCAAAAAATAAAACCTCTAGAGGGAAATGATTCAAGCTTTTTTTTTACCTGGATTTATCTCTCGGTAAGTTCCAATTCCATAAGCATCTACTATGTTCTGAAAGCCATATGTGAACTTGTTCGTTTTGTTATAGGTTGGGGGAGTCTGGTTTGTCTGCATCCTGTTCAAAATGGAGGGCACGGTGGACCCACTGTGCTCCTGGCAAACATTAAGCACATATATCAAATTAGGTCATGCTCCTAAATGTGGTGATGGTTACACAGGTATTCATATTTATCAAAACCCATCCAACTGTATGCATAAAATGTACGTATTTTATTTCATGTAAATTTTATCTCAATCTTCCCCAGTCTTTGGGGAAACTGAAACTAGGTATAAAATTTACAATGAAAGATTTAAATTAAGTCTTGGGAAGAAAATCCTTACTGTAAAAAAACATTTAATTCTAAAATGTGTAACCAAAGTAACCATGGAACCTCTTTCTCTGGAGACATCCTCACCTGCCTTCCTAGGAGTATCATTGTTGTCTCCTCTGTTTATGGAGAAAGCAAAGTACATTCTCTGACTTTGCTCCCTCACCACCTGCTCTAAACTCCCGAATCCTTGCAGTCTAGCTGAGCATGCTTGAGGCTGCTGGTCACCAGATCCAAAGGTCTTTTCTCCCATATGCAAGCCCCTGACTCTTTTTGGGTGAAAACCTTGATTCCATAGAGTCCCCTCCTGCTCACTAACCATGCTTTTTATGTCTTTGCTGGTTTTTCCTCCTCTGACTATCCCAAAACAGTGCAGGGCCCCCAAGGTCCTATCTTTAGCTTCCTTACTTTCCTTCTTTGAGGTCTCATTCCCTTCCACTCTCATGAATCCCACATCTTTCATTTTGCCTTTTCTATCAAGAACCTGTCCTAGTATCTGCTTGACATTTCCGTGTGGATTTCTGTCCAGCCTCTCGATGTGACTGAAACTGAACTTACCATCTTTCCCCTAAGTTTCTCTTGCTGAACTTTTACTTCCATTAATTGAACCATTATCCTACCAGCCACCCAGCTTTGATGCCTCAGAAACATTTATGTTTATTTCTTCTTGAACTTCTCCCACACGTTGCTAGAAACCAAGTTTACCTAATTGATTCTTCCTTCAGAATGTCTCACAAACTCATCATTATTTTCTTTTCCTATTGTCAGTTCTTATCCCAGGGGCCCTTACGGTTTACTGCTCTGTGTTTGAAATAACTTCCTAATTGACCCCCACCTATAGACTCCCTCTACTCCCCAACCCAACCAAGACACTATCAATAGGTTACTCCTTTAAAACTGCTTTGGTCATGTCCTTTCACTGCTAAATAACTTCTACAGCCTCTCCATTCATTCTGGAATAGAATTTAAAAAGTAATCTGGTATTTTAAAACCTTTCTCAATTAGGTTCTACCTAATCTAGTTCACATCCTAGTATTTCAGTTTGCCCATTATAATTCTGTTTTTGCCCAACCATGAATGTCGTACTGTACTTCCTGCCTTTGTCCATATTTTCTTCTCATCATTGTAAATCGACATCTCACCCATTCTTCAAAGCCCCAATGCCACCTTCTTGAAGCTTTTGTTCATTATCTTAGTTGGGAGAGCTAGCACCCTCTCTCCATACACATATACCACTCTGAGTACAGACTGTCTTCTGTACAGTCTGACTGTACGATTGCATGTTAGCCTCTCCAAGGAAATTGTAAGTTAGTTGAGGGCTTCTTTTTCACACCTCTATCTAGATCAGTGCCTTGAACAGAGCAGTACTTCTGACTAGTAAGTGAGTCTGCCAGGGTCATACCACAGGTTATACTAACGGACCGAGAATGTGGATTAGGAAATTGACATTCTGGTCATGAGCTACCCTGAAGAATCATGGATACATGATTAAGTTATTTAATCTTTTTTTTTTTTTTTAAAGTACAATTTCCACATTTGGAAAAAAAGGACACATATGCAAAATGCATTGTCAGGACACACGATGTGTATATTGAAGAACTCTGAAAGTAAAAATGCTATAAAAATGTGGTTAGTTAATGTTACTGTTGATGGGAACCTCTTTTCCTAGCTATAGGCTGCACTGCTTGCTGTGGGGAACTCACCGTGCCCCTTCTGAGTGCAAACTGGATGGAGTCAAGTTCAGTGACAGGGCACCAGACTTCTGCAATCAGACACTTCTGGGTCACATCTATGTTGCACAGGTTCAGGGTGTGGTAGATGGCCTTCATCTTCCGCACTTTGATGAACCAGACACGGATGTTCTTAGCAGCTGCCTGTAGAACCCTCTGGCGGTGATCCTCTGTTTGATTCAAAACCTTTGAGAGAGAAAGGAACATGGGAGGGATCTTCCTAACACCAGTCTTAAGTCTCAGGATATGAATGGCAAAAGGCACAACTTTCTGAGAAGGGTTGCTGGGAATCTGTTTTTTGTTTTTTTTTTTCTTCCTTTGACTAGAATGACTTTTTTTTAAGGGTCAAATTACAAGGAATTAGAGTTCTAGTTACTAACATTCATTTTTATTTAGCTCCAAGCTCAAAAGAAGCCTGATAAAATGGTTTTTACCTTTATACCATACCTTTAATCTTACCACCAAATCTATGGCACAACAATGGAGTTCATTGGCTTTTACTTGGCCCATTAAAGAGTGGTCACTTTCCAGGTGGAGCCTGTAACTCACACTCAAAGAAGTCAGCATCACAGGCCCAGACGTTGACAAAGCAACAAATCCACACTGAAGAACAGCAAGCTGCAGAATCCCCTGAAGGCAAGCCAGCAGCAGGGAACCATGGGAAAGAGGCAGTGCTGAACACCACTGTCTGCCTATGCCAAGAGAGACCCCATAACCGGAGACAGGAGACACTGGGGTCAGGAGGATCCGGAACCTTTAGAGGGAATTTAGACTGCCACATACCACTGCCATCATGGGGCAGATAAGGCTCTATGTTCCTGTCAGGCTGGGAGGGGGCGTTGTGGGGGGATGTTTCAATGCTGATCCTCTGGAAACCAGTACAGAGTTCCTCAGAGGAATCGCATTGCCAAGATGACATTGTGAGAATGGGACAGGGATACGTTACAGCTACTGTATTTACCACCAAATATTTAAGATTTTAATAGTAGAAAAGAGGCTAAGCCAGAATTGGACAAGCAACCCACCACTCACATTTCTGCATGAAAATCTATCTTAAATCTCTACATTTTTGAAAAGGAAAAAGCTATATACTAATCATTTTAGCACAAGTGTCCATCATAGTTCTTCAAGTCAGTTCAGAAAAAAAGTAGTAACTACTTCTTGACAAATTATCTTGAGCAGTAGAATGTGACTTACATTGAGAGGTTTTAAAAAAACCTGCCCTGGCTGGTTGCTCAATGGTTAGAACATCAGCCCTGGGACCAAAGGGTCTCAGGTTTGATTCTCAGTCAAGGGCATGTACCTGGGTTGCAGGTTTGATTCCCAGTCCCAGTTGATGTGTCTCTCACATATTTCTCTCTTCCTCCCCCTTTTTCTCTCCCTCCCTCGCTCCCTTCCACTCTCTAAAAATTAATGGGGAAAAAATATCCTTGGTAAACTCTTAAGTCACTTGAGAATAAAAGAACAAAACTACTTTTTCTCCTTCTGGCTGTTGACAATTTCACAATTACTATTACAACTTCTGGGAAGCAATGTTCTATTTGGGTTTTTCTTTCCCTATCTCCCACCCCCTGGTATTCAATCCCTTTTTAAAGTTTCAGGTCAGTTCATGTGGGTTGCACATGCTCTTTCAAATCTACCCATAAGCCTGGGAGGGGATAAGACAGTCCTAGAACCCAGAACATATAATATGGCCTATCGTCCACCAGCAGTTTGGGTTAAACAGATAAGAATATCTCAAAGGAACTGGAAGTAGGTCAAGTTGGTGGGTCACATACAATGGGGGTCGGAGGGAAAGATGAAGTTGAAATGGGAATTACAACATATCTCTGACAATTTTGCCACTGGAAAGAAATGCCTTTGGGATTGGTTTGTTTATTAATGTTTCAAGGGGCACTCATCACATTCTTTCAACAGGAAACAACACTCCAACTGGCCACCCTTTTCCTTCCATGTACCCATAAATCATGACTCCTTTCTCAGAACCCTGTGACAACCACGGTGTGTGTAAACCACACACACTGTGATTTTGGGAAAATCTAATGCAGTCTCTTCCTGGGTACAAGAGTTACACCAGGACGCTTTGGCTAGGCTGTGCGGCTGAGATCCAAGGTGACCAGAGGGATACACACCAAGTGGTTGAGAGTAGCTGCCTCTGGAGGTAGAGAGAGAGAGGGGCGGGGGGAGAGACAGGGTGGAACTGACTTTGTATACACTTCTGTATTATTTGATTTTTTTTTTCTTAACTAAGCATACTTTTGACTCATGATGAAGAGAACTGAATACTCTAAGCAACAACGATTTCAGATGCACAGCATTCCTGTCTCTTTTGAGAATGATTAATGCTTTTTAAGCAGTCATTCCATGAAACTTTTCCCCAGCTCCCAAGGAGACATTTCCTTTTTTGGTACCCTGAGCTACTGCAGGTGCCTAATAAACTGTTTGTGTTTCAAGGAAGGAGACTGGTCTTCTATTTTAGTATTACACAAAAACGAATTCCCATCAGCCCTCTACGTACCATTTGGAGATCCTCAATCCTGGTATTAACTCCAGAAGCCATTTCCTTCCTCTCCTGGGGTGTCTCAGGACAGGGATAGAGTGAGGCCCGGAACCTGAAATGTACAGACACAGCCTGAGGAACACGGATATTTCTTAACCTATCCAAGTTAAATAATCTCAGAAAGTAATCCTAATTTACTAGAAGGACCAAAATAGGATTAGTTCAGACTGGTATAATAATCAATAATAATTATTTATGGTAAGTAGCCTACAGATAGAGCAGTAACATTTGAACTATCTTGGTATTCTCTGTAGCTATTAAATTTCCTTAGATTAAAAAAACAAAAACCAGCCCAGTGATTGAGCATCCACCAATGAACCGGGAGGTCACAGTTTGATTCCAGTTGGGGTAAATGCCCAGGTTGTGGGCTTGATCCCCAATAGGGGGCATGTAGGAGGCAGCCAATTGATGACTCTCTCATCATTGATGTTTCTCTCTCTCTCTCCCCCTCTTCCTTCCTCTCTGAAATCAATCAAGATATTTAAAACAAACAAAAAACAGAGGAGAAACCAAGATGGCGGCATAGGTAAGCACCTAAACTGCTGCCCCGCACAACAATTTCAAAACTACAACGAAAAGATAGAATGGACACCATCCAGAACCACAGGAAAGCTGGCTGAGTGGAAATTCTACAACTAGAAGGAAAGAGGAAAACTCACGGAGAAGGAGCGGCAAAGAGCTGAGGTCCGGAGACACGCGCGCAGAGAGGAAGGGCGGCGGAGTGCCTGGCTGGCTTTCTCTGGCAGGAGGGGGAAAGAAGCCTCCGACTGCACTGAACCCCAGTTCCAACTGCATTGAACCTCAGTTCCGGGCGAAACCCTGTGGACCCAGGCTCATACAGGGGGAGTTTGGACTGTCAGGTAGAGAGAAAGGCACCCGGAGACTCGGAAACTCAGAGACTAAGGGGAGCCGCGGCGGCAGGGGTCTGGAGGCGCGAGTGTGCACAAAGACTGACTGTGGAGGTTACCACAGGCTATCCCTAGCGGAAGGGAGTCGGAAGCTCCTGACGGCACTGAACCCCAGTTCCAACTGCACTGAACCGCAGTTCCAGGCGAGCCCCTGGGGACCCACGCTCTTACTGGGGAAATCTGGACTGTAAGGCAGAAACTCAGGAACCGCGGAAGGCAGAGGTCTGGAGACTCGCACAAGGGCAGGGCTGACGGGAAGCCAAGACTGTCTGCTCCGCCCTGAGACTCCACCCCTTCCAAGCTGAGCACAGAGGCTTTTGCAATCTGGCAAGGCTAATCCTATAAGGCTGTCTCCAGCACCGAAACTCTCCCAGTGTAGACACAGCTGATCCTCACAGCCAACTGGCCTGCAGGTCAATTCCTCCCAGTGATACCAACAACAATCAAGACTTAACTACAACAAGGCTGTACACACGGTCCACAAAGGGGTGCACCAAGAGTGTCCACCTCAGATTAACTGGGGAGGCCGACCCACTGGGCCATATAGGAAACCTAGCACACAAAGCTACTCTACCAACTCAGCAAAGCAGTGAAAAATGGGGAGACGAAGAAACAGATCACAAACGAAAGAAATGGAGGAAAACAAACGACTGGATATAGAATTCAAAACCACGGTTATAAGGCTCTTCAAGAATATCCTAGAAAAGGTCGATAAATATAACGAGACCCTCGAAGATATGAAAAAGGACCAACTAAAAATTAAACATACACTGACTGAAATAAAAAATATTATACAGAGACCCAACAGCAGACTAGAGGAACGCAAGAATCAAGTCAAAGATTTGAAATACAAAGAAGCAAAAAAAACACTCAACCGGAAATGCAAAAAAAAGAAAAAAGAATCCAAAAAGTTGAAGATAGTGTAAGAAGACTCTGGGACAACTTCAAGCGTACCAACATCAGAATTATGGGGGTGCCAGAAGAAGAGAGAGAGCAAGATACTGAAAACCTATTGGAAGAAATAATGACAGAAAACGTCCCCGACCTGGTGAAAGAAATGGACTTACAAGTCCAGGAAGCGCAGAGAACCCCAAGCAAAAGGAATCCAAAGAGGACCACACCAAGACACATCATAATTAAAATGCCAAGAGCAAAAGACAAAGAGAGAATCTTAAAAGTAGCAAGAGAAAAACAGTTAATTACCTACAAGGGAGCACCCATTCGATTGTCAGCTGATTTCTCAACAGAAACTATGCAGGCCAGAAGGGAGTGGCAAGAAATATTCAAAGTGATGAACAGCAAGAACCTACAACCAAGATTACTCTACCCAGCAAAGCTATTATTCAGAATGGAAGGTCAGATAAAGAGCTTCACAGATAAGAAAAAGCTAAAGGAGTTCATCACCACCAAACCAGTATTATATGAAATGCTGAAGGGTATTCTTTAAGAAGAGGAAGAAGAAAAAAGTAAAGAGAAAAATTATGAACAACAAATACATATCTATCAACAAGTGAACCTAAAAATCAAGTGAATTGAAAATCTGAGGAACAGAATAAACTGGTGAATATAATAGAATCAGGGGCATAGAAAGGGAGTGGACTGATAATTCTCAGGGGGAAAGGGGTATGGGGGGTTCAGGAAGAGACTGGACAAAAATCATACACCTATGGATGAGGAGAGTGCGGGGGGAGGTAAGGGCAAAGGGTGGGGTGGGAACCGGGTGGAGGGGAGCTATGGGGGGAAAAAGGAGAAACAATTGTAATAATCAGAACAATGAAGGTTTATTAAATTAAAAAAAAAAAACACAAAAAAACCAAACAAACAAAAAACAGTAATACAAATTGTATTAGAAAAATGGCACTGAAGAAAGATCTTACGGGCAGAATTTCAGAAAAGTTTAAGGGCATGGTGCCGTGGCACACTGCTGGGTACACAGAACCACTGTCCCAGAACAATGGAGCATTTATAAATCATGAATCCTAATTACTTTTTTCCGAGAAAAGGAAATTGTGTTGTGTTTTTTAAAAAAATATGTGTACTGATTTTAGAGAGAGAGAGAGAGGAAGAGGAAGAGATAGAGAAACATCGATATAAGAGAGAAACATCCACTGGTTCTGATCAAACTCGAAACCTGGGTATGAGCCCTAACTGGGAATTGAACCTATGACCTTTTGGTGTACAAGATGACCCTCAAACAACTGAGCCACAGTGGCCTGGGTGGAAATTGTGGTTTTGACAGCACTTAAAAAACTGAACTTGGGCCATTCCTAATTGTTTAAAATAGCCCCAACCTTATTAAAAGATGTATTCACCATGTGAAGCTAAAGTAAGGGTTTGTGTTTCACTATTCTATAGACTATAAGACTTAGAAGAGTTAGCCTGCACCCTTAGGGGAGGCATTTTTCTCTTACCCTTCGCAGATTTTCTTGACTCTGTTTTTCAGCTGATCACCTTGGAAGAAAATGATGAACACAGACTTGTGCACGTAGTCACCCTAGGCCCCAAACCGAAAACCAAGACTTCAAACTTGTAACCCAGGAAAAAAGTTCTTAAATAACTTACTTTCTTGGTGATACAGGAACAACAAAAATCCTTTGAGAACACAGCAACCCTGTACTTGAACCACTATCCTCCATCCATTTCTTAAGCTCCACTACAAGAACATTTGCCCTGTAATTACTGTCACAAAAAACTTCCTATATTTGTTTTTAAACTCAACCAGGGGCTTGACCCAGACTCTAAGATGATTCTTCTCTTAGTACAATTTAGCCCTATTTACCAATTCCACTTTAAATCTTCTATTGCCTGAAAGCCATAAGTACAGAGAAAGAGAAGAAAGACATTCCTGTCTGCTCCCATGCTTAGAAATTCCCAGATAAAGAGAACTGGGTAACTACAAGGAACGGAGTAGTTGGGGAGAGTGTTGATGTAGATTTTCATGATCCATTCTGATTTAGACTTTAGGGGGCAAGGCGAAACGCAATCCATTCCAAATACCAAGTTTACACTTGAAGTCTGGAAGGAAAGATGAGAAACATCAGCTATACTTGGTGTTAACCAAGATTGTCTCTATTTTCTCATATTCCTATGGAGCTTGTAAGAATAAGAAAACAAAACTTTAGAAGATAAAAGGGAATGACGAGTGAAGGAGATAAGGCTTAAGACTTAAATTCCTAAATCCTCTAGAAATAAACTGGTGCACATTCTTGGTGCAGCTGCTCTGCTGTAGCTACGAGATCCCAGGCACCCTTTCCTCAATTTGTTGATAAAATGGTTTCTGTTGCCCAGACACCTGGCTGCACATTCCTGAGAACAGGTCCACATTAGGTGTGACTGCACACCACAATGTCTTCACAGCCTAAAGCCAGCCTTCAATAAGACTGTAAGACTGCTCCTCTGGGTGAGGGGACTCACCATAACCTAAGTGTCACTACGCTCCTACTCAATACTGAGGATAAAAGTCATATACTGTCACTGGATTATTTTTAGCTGCAGGACCCACCCACTCTGAGAAGTCTCACAATTCAATCTCTCTTCTTAGGTAGGGCAAAGAATACTAATTTAAGAAATCCAAAAGATAATTTAGAACAACAACTTCAGGCTTCTAAATAATACTAATACAAAAGTGAAGTAAATTTTTTTGCAGAACATTAAATCTTCATTGCTTGCGATCCCTGAAATCAGAACTCACCATACTTAATATAGGTTTATGTTAAGAACTCTGTCCCATTATGTCAAATGCTAAGATGTTAAGCTATTCCCACTTTCCAGAGCATTGGGTGGGAAGATCATCCTACCTCGCACAATATGTAGTTTTAAACTAAGTTTCTAAATCTCCCAACAAACAAGTAGACAATAAAAACCTTACCAACTAAATTTCATCAACTTACAGAGATCACAATCTAGGAACTCTCCTTTTTATATACTGATATTACCAAACTTGGAACCAGATGTCTTACTTTAAGTTAACTTACACAGAAGGTTACTTTTTTGTTGGTCCCAGATAAGTAACACAAAACATATAAAGCTAAAGGTTAAAATAACTGGGGAAAAAACGTATTTACATTCAAAATAATACACAAGCATAGCTTTAAAATGTACATGTATATGTCATATATGCATCATATGTACACAAATGATGGAAGTTAAGAGGAAAAGAGCAATCTCTCAAATTCCCAGATCAAAGCAGGGGTAAACATAAGGGCTCCTTTGTGGGAGGTTCAGAGTCAGGTGGCACCAGGCTGTGCTACTGCTCTGAACGCCCTTTACAAGACCTACTCCATGGGACATAATTTCCTTGTCTTACAGTCACAGGATCCTCCAGAGGGTTCTCGATTTCAGCCTGTCGCAGGAACACATTCCCCCGGCACACCCGCCAAAGCATGCGCTCAAAAGTAGGGATGCGCTCCCGGTTAATGACACCAGCCACGAAGCTGTGGGAAGAAGAGCCAGGTTGGGAAATCTATTCCATGTCATGGGATGGAAGGCTCTAAGACAAAGAAGGAAAGTGAGGAGAGGTACGAGGATGACAAACTTGATTACACACTGTTATGTCAAAAAGACTGAAGTTTTACTTCGGGTCCCAGAAGAGAGTTGCAAGAACACAATCCAAATCAACTGAGGAACACCTCTCAACAGGCTCAGAGGAGAGTGCATTCTGGAAGCAAGTAAAGGCCAACCTTTTGCTCTTCTGAACAGTAAAAATGAACTTGACCCCACTGAGTATGGAGGGTTGAAGTGGTACTTACCCAAGTCTTAAAGGTGTGCCTCTTCCTATCTCATTTGGCTCCAAGAGGGATGAGGACTCTTCCAACAGGTCTGGATCCGCCATCTGCTGATGATGCAATTCAGCCTGAATTCACAAATCAATTAATATCTAATGAAAATAGTTAGTGGCATGCAGGGAACGAGGAACCAGGAGATAAGTTCAGAAAATAAAGATGAGAAACAAACCACCAAAAGAGAAGATGTACCCACAAAAAGAAGATAAGAATAAGGAAAGAAAACAAAAGAAACAAGAGGTAAAGAAAGCATAATTGCCCCAGAAAATCATCTGGGGAAATGGTTTAAGAAATAAGGAATAATAATAATAATAATAATAAAACATTAAATGATGGTGACATGTATAAACCTTACTTGGTGGAAGCCATTTTTTCTCTTATATTTTCCTAAATGAGCCATGAAAGTACCAGGAAATACCTTTTCATGTGGATAGAAGCTGAAGTGTTTCTTCCTTTTGAGCAAAAAGGAGGCAGCTCAGCAGAAACTCTCAACATCCAATTCCCAGGCAGTTACAAACTAGAATTTTCCCTGTGTGAGAATGTGAAAGATGGAGACTCTCGTTCCAAGGAAGAAAGCAAGGCATCGTCACTGTCTTACACACAGTGTGTGTGATCTGGAGAAAGGCAGAAGAGGCATCTCCAGATACCTAGGTTTTGTGTGCTCTTAAAAATGCAGAATATGAGGACTTTCAGCCATTGTATAAAATGCTCCATGAGATATAAAGAGTATTTCTTTCTCCAAAAGGGTAAGAAGTACAATAGCTGGATAGGCTTGGGCCTCCACTGCATCCATAAAGGGAAGAAAAAGTGAAAAAGTATCAGAATTTCCTAGCTTTTGAGCAGGAATCTAGGAGTATTAAAAAGTTCATGTAGGCTTTACAGTTGCAGGATTCTTGAGAACATAGCTAATCCGATAATCTGAAACAAGTGAAGTGGAGAGAGTAGCAGATATTAAGCCAATATACAGTGTGTGGGCTAGTTTAATTGTTTAGATTTAAAATGATTTCCACCATGAGTTTATACAATGAAATGAAGGAGGAAAGGGACCTTTTCAGATGTGCTAGGTCTATATTTCCTAGCCTCTCTTTACACAACACTTCTTAACTACCACCTTTTACTCCCATCAGGAAGGGGAAGCTGCCCTAAAAATAAAGGCCAATTGATTTCTCCACTGCCTGACCTCTCCAACTTTAATATCCATGCACTTCTTGTGTGACCAAACAAACAAAAAAATCAGTAAAATTTTTCTCCATCATTTTCATTCCAAATTTCAAGATTCTACTCCTGTCAACCCATTATAAAAAAAAAAAAAACACAAAAAAAAAACCTCATTGGAACTTCAAATGTAAGTCTGAAAGCCTTAATATGTGAAGGCAATTGCTTTGGAAAGTAAATTTTAAAAACAGGATCAACTTTGATTTTTTTTTAAAAAGGGAAGGGCAGTTCTAGAAATACTGTCATGAAATTTGGAAAAGCTTAAGATGAGATAATGGGCCACAGGTTACCACCTGCTGTCAAATGGAAGTTTAGAGGTTCTTCTTGTTTCTACTTAAGGTCAAACCAGCTCACTCCTAGCTACAGGCAATTTATTTTGAGGATCCAGATGACTTCCACATTTCAATGTGCTCTTGGGATGTCCCTTGGCAAAAACCAGTGAAACTTACTGCTACTCACAAGATTCCTGCCTACTTCCCTGTGCAGTTCATGAGACTTGGTTTAAATAAATCCTAAAGATCAGACTCAAAGCAAACATGTACTCTAAGGAGACAAAGATGAAACCGCAATTAAACTACTCCAAAGACTGTATCTGGGACTCTCTTGGTATAAAAAAAAACAGAATTAAAGTTAAATAGAAACTTGCAATAATCTTCTAATTCATAATTACACTACTTCATACTTACGAATCCCAAGTCTTGCCCTGTCCAGGTGGCTCCATTGTTTGGAGCATCGTCCCATGCACCAAAAGGTTGCGGGTGCAACTCCCAGTCAGGGCATATACCTAGATTGTGGGTTTGATCCCTGGTCAGGGTGCACACAGGAGGCAATCAATCGATGTTTCTCTCTCTTTCTCTCTCTCTAAAATAAAAAACAAAAAACAAACAAAAAATAAAACACACATATCATCAGGTGATGGTTAAAAAAATGGAAAAAAATCCTAAGTCTTAGAGAGAAAAGTAAAAGATTTTTAATAAAATAATCGTGCCTCATGAGAAAATAGGATGACCAGAACCACTAACTGAAGGCCTTTAAGCAATCTCTAAAACCATGTCGTCGAATAGCAAAATCCTAACTGGGTTCTGAAGTAACAATAACGACACTGCCAATGTTCCTCTAAGTTACTTGCTATGCCCTCTGGTTTACCCCTTGCCCCAATCAGAACACTGAAACCATGCCTTGAAAAAGGAAGTAGCAGAGCTTCAGTAGGTCTATTTCCACTCTTAAGTATAAGCAGCACAAGTCCAGGTCAAGCTACGTTAATTACTAAGAGCAAACACTTTTACTTCCATCTATGTTAAGAAAGAAATTACACTCCCTTCTTCTCTTTCTAAAAATCAATTTTAAAAATCTTTAAAAAGAGAGAGATAGACAGAGAGAGAGAAAGAGAGAGAGAGAGAGAGAGAGATTACACTTCATCACCTAAGGTATTCACCCAAACCCCAAAGGAGATGGCAGATGGAAAAGAAAAGTAAAGAAAGCAGATGAATGGAAAACTCAGAAAGAAAAGAAGGCAGGGATCTGCATGCCATTAACCATTACTTTTCCAGTCTTCTTTACGCTCTCATATGTTATGGTGCTTATGGTAAAGATGCAGAGAAATCTCTCCAGCTCTTACAGTTCTTCATAAGCAAGAAGACTGAGAAAAGGATAATCATTAACAAGTCATTTTAAATGCTCTGGATAAGAAATGGCTAAGTCAAATTTGTAATCATCTTAAATCATAAGAATATTCAATGTGTTTACCTTTCCCTTCCACACCCCTCACCAATCAGAACCCCTATACCAAAAGATGGAAAGAATCATTCTCTGATTTAGCCATTTTCTGCTAACTCATTATTATACATTATTAATCATATTCACCAAAAAGAAGGCTTTGAAATTGGTAGTGTTTTAGGCCATTTGCAAACCTTCTAGTTTTAGGCATGGAAGAAAATCTCATGAAAAATCTATGTTTCCAAGATTTGAGGGTCTCAAGTTTCCTTATCTTTTGCATTCTTTAAAGTGTGCCCTTCCATGTGCGCATGTGCTTACTCTGAGGTCTAGCTTCCTGTCGTGGCCTGGACGCCTGAGGTTGCTGTTTAGTGACATCAGGGCAAGGGCTATTGAAAGGGACCTGGCTGAGGTTACGAGCTAGTGGCAAGAGCAGGCAAGGCACTGACTGTGCAGTTAGAGAGAAAAGGCAGAGTGGTTCTTGCCGGATTTCCTGCGCTGTGGTGAGGGTGATAAGAGTGAGAGGGACTGATAACAAAAGCAGTGGAAGAACCTTTCATAGTCAAGGCTTTGTGTTCAAAAGTGAACAACTCATCTTAGATTGGGCATGAAGGTCATGAAGATTTAAGCCTGCTTTCTCAGCATGGGCATGTCACGTTTAGACTTATAAAGCACAAAAAAATTCCAAAATCCATAACTCATGATTTTAAAATCTTATGTCATTTTTCCAAGGGGTTCCTTTTTATATTTTTATTATTTTTTTAAATTATAACATTAAAGCTTAAATAACTATTTCCCTTAAGGGAGTCTATTTGTCAATCTTTATTAAGAATTTCTCCCAGAATGAACGAGACTAAGAAGCCCATTTCAATTCTTAAATTCGGGAGGTTATGAAAGACGTTTTCATACTTTTCAGCAACATCTGAGCAGTAAACAAAAGACTGTATCAAAAGGAAAAGAGAAGGGGGGAGGGAAAATTAAGTCCTAAATGATGCTAAAAGCAGCTGAGCTTTGATCCTGAGACCAGGTTTACATTGCATCTGTGGGCAGCAGCTTGAACACGTTTAGAAAAGCACACATCTAGGAGCACTGGAGGCACTGGTTCGGGATGTTTCCGCAGAACTATGGATACACTCCTTGAGCACAGGGAACATGTCTTACTCATCATACGCCTCACGAAGAGTAGGTGGTTTATCAAATGTTCAGTGAATTAATGAAGATAAATACAATGTGTAGGCAGTGAGCATACTGGAATTCCAGATTACTTTTTCATTAAAACCATATGCCTAAGTCAGTGGTCGGCAAACTGCAGCTCTCGAGCCACATGCGGCTCTCGAGCCGTGGTTTGCTGCTCTGTTGACTAACGAATTTGCCGACCACTGGCCTAAGTGATCATGCCTGTTGCAAAAGCCCTGAAACACTTGTAAAGAGTTAATCACACTGCCCCACACCCTCTATGTGACGATAATTGCGGACTAGTGAAAGAAGTTATCAGTGGTCTCAAATTCTCAGCTCAGTGAGCAAGCTGAATATTCACACTAAACCTCTCTTGATAAATACTGCCAGATTCTAATCCTTAGGAGGACCAGGCAATTAAATTCATAAGACCTTCCCCTCTTTCCCTCACCCCCCGCAGATCTTTTTAATTAGCATGGCTTCTCTAAGTCAAAGCCTTAGCTATTGAGGAATGTATCACATCTTCAGCTGACTTTCTCTAGCCCAGTGGTTCTCAAACTAGCCTGCCTCCCGATGATCTTATGAAAACAGATTGCTACGCCCACTCTTAGACTGGTAATTTGCATTCTGACAAGTTCCCAGGCAAGGCTGATGCTGCTGGTTGGAGAACCCCTATTCTAATATAAGAACAGTGGGAAGTTGTTCTTTCACCAAAACACAGAAATTAAAAGTGGAACTGAGAACAAGAGTAGATACTGACTAAAATGGGCCTTCTATTTTTTAAAAGTTTTGCCAAACAAAAAAATTTGTTTTGAGCAAAGGAAATAAAGAACTTTATGGGAAGGTACACTGAACGGTGACTAGAACAATCTCTGAAGTGTCGTATGTTGCTAAGCAGGTGGCAAAAACACCTGTAAAGCCCTGGCCGGTGTAGCTCAATGGATAGAGCATCTGCCTGTGGACTAAAGGGTCCCGGGTTCGATTCCGGTCAAGGGCACATACCTGGGTTGTGGGCTCGATCCCCAGTAGGGGGCATGCAGGAGGCAGCTGATCCATGATTCTCTCTCAACATTGATGCTTCTATCTCTCTCTCCCTCTCCCTTCCTCTCTCTGAAATCAATAAAAACATATTAAAAAAAAACAAAACACCTGTAAAAAAGAGAATTGTCCAGCCCGGCCAGTGTGGCTCAGTTGGTTGGGCATTGTCCCAGTGCCGATTTGATTTCTGGTGCGGGCACATGCGAGTTTCAGGCTTGATCCCTGGGGCGGGGAGGGGGGAGCGGGGGGCGTGCAGGAGGCAGCCAATGGCAGCCAATGAATGTTTCGCTCTCACATTAATTTTTCTCTTTCTCTCTCCCTCCCTCCCTCTCTCTCTAAAAATTAATAAAAATATTAAATTAAAAAAGAGAGAATTACCCATATTTTAAGCCATCAGAAAAATCATGTCCAGGTTGAAAGCTAAGACTCCTTCCCACTTTTAATTAGGAGAAGGAAGTTTTTTGAAAGCCTTGCTCCAAATCCTTTCCATGGGGTTACCTCAGCAAGCTGTTGGCAACTTAGTCACCTACATTTTTAATCCAGGAACTTATTAACATTTTTCCCTATCTGGTAATGCAGTTGAGTTTATATGAAAATCCAGGGATTCCAAACAAGCATCCTACCAATATTTCCATATAGTATTAAAAAAAAAAAAAAAACTTAAAAAGTTAAAGTGTGATATGTGCTATCTAAAGTAGTTAAAAGTGTGTTTGAAGGTTGATGGGCAAACATAGAAATAAAATTAAAATTTGATGACAAAAGGTTTGGAGATTAAACCTTTGTTATAATTTCACATGTAACCGAATGTTTCTTATTGCTTTGACTTTAACCTTGAACATTTACTTACCTTAAAATATAATGTAAAACTTTTAACTAACTATGTTAATACAACTACTTTAGGGTTCCTTTCCCCATCTTGAGATGAAAAATTACAGAAAATGCAAAAATATACAAAATTATGTCTGGCTATGTACTGCATGAAAAATGGAACATAATCTGACATTTCTTCAACTAAAACAGGATGTGAAAATGGTATTGCTTTCAAACTAGCAAATTAAAATAATTACTGGAATAAAAATATGGCCCACTTGTGCAGGTGTAACATCATCAGCTGCTCAAATACTAAAAGAAATAATAGTCTGACCTCATCGAAAAACTGCTGAGTTTTACGAAGTATAAATTTTAATTCAGTCAGTTCCAGGAAGTTTCTCTTCAGAGCTTCCTGGTTGGTGTTGATTTCCTTCAGTTCATTTTCAATCTTCTCAAAATTAGCCTACAAAAAAATAAAAAAATCAAACTATTAACTCAAACTAAGCTCAATGAGCTTGCTCTGAAAGACATGAATTCATCCATTCAACAGAACTCTAGCTACTATGACAGATATCTTATATCTACCCTGCAAATATGTGATTTTACCAGGGCAATTTTCTTCATTAAAATTTTTGTTTAAAATCATCTTTGTTTATATGTTCTATTATACCCTTGGTTGAATTCTCAGGAGACTTCAGATGGATAAAATAAATATTGAAATCCACTGGCTATTCATTTATTTAGTCGATGAGATTAAAAAATTACTAGATAAAGTGACATTAATCCAATATGGTTTCAGTAAACCAAAAAGCATTTATTTAGTGGCGCATGATACTGTTCAACATGCTGTTCTATACCATAAAAAGGAAACTTCATTTTAATTCCAGCTACAAGAAACTTACAATCAATAAATAATGCTGACAGAGACAGCTAGAATTACTCTACTCTTTATCCATTCAGAAATTTCTACATTTAAAGAGCAAGACACTTATCTGGCATCCTCAGAATTGTTTACCTCTAAGTCAATCATGTCCCGGGGGAAGGGCACCTCTGGATTTTCGCCAGTGTCCATAATTGGGATATTAGCTTTTCTTATCTCTTTCTCAACAAATCCTAAAATGACAGAATCAAAACATTCGTGTATAGCATATGCCTGGAATTGCCAATGTTTGAGGGGGGCGGGGGGCGGGGAAGAGATGCCAAGCCTGGCTAGAAAGCTTCATTCTAAGAAAGATACTTTTACACAAAAGAAGCAGAACATGTAAATCCTTTTTTCTCTATATTCCTCATCCCCCTACCCCACAATCTCTAAAGCACAGCTACCCCAAAAAGGGTTATCATCCCACTACTGTCCTCATTTCCTCTTCTGGTCTTCAAACTAGTCCAATTTGCTTCAGCTCTGCAACCCCTGTGACTGCTGCCCCAGGGTATGATGGCCTCATCACAAGTACTGTGGGCAGAGCTACAGAAAAGCCAATTCAATAGACTATTTGACAACTGACACACTAGTAAGACAACTCCAGATCAAAGGGTTTCATTACATTTAAATGAAATAAAACAAAGAAGAAGCAAGAGGCAGAATAAGGCTCCAAGACACCAGAGGAGAAAAGTGTTTCATGTGACAACTACCGACTTTTTTTAGGATGGGGACCAAATTCACCTATCAGCTAACTGAGAGCTGGCATAGTATAATAGCAAGATCTTGGGTTTTAGAGCCAGACAGAACAACCTGAATTCAAATACTGATTCCATCATGGCCACTTACATTCTTTCTTGGTCCATGTCACTTAACCTCTCTGATATTTGGTTTCCTCACTTATTAAATGAGGTTAATGCCCATTTTGAAGGGATGTTGTAGGAAATGAATGAAAGAAAGCATATAAACATTCTAACTCTCAATAGAGCCGTAACTGTTAGTTTCTTCCCTCATACATAAATAGCGCAGATTAAAAGGTGGCTATGCTGACATCTAAAAATTGATGGTGGTCTGGGTTCCATCTCTCAGAATTCTATAATGTAATTCTGCTATACAACCCTTCCCCCCCCCCCACACACACACACAAAAGCAGTGTTTTCAGCTTACAGCCTTGTTATCTCACACAAGGTTTCCATTAAGCACCACCTGGTCCAAACACCACAAAATCTACTTGTATACTAGAAAGTCATCTTAACATCAGGATCACAAGATTTTTTTCTCCTTTCTTTTTCTCCTGTAGGATTTCCTCCCTTTATTAAGAGCACTGGTGTCTCTGATTTAAGACAAATGACTCATTATAGGAATATCATCAAGACCAAAATGCACATACGAAGCTTTCGATCCATTTCTTCACATCTTCTAACTTCATTCACAAATTTCCGCTGGAAAACATTCACATCTGGATTTAACTGCAAAATAAGAACACAATACCAAATATTCAAACACTGCATCTATTTCCTGTTTCACAAGCAGCACATCCTGCAAAGTAAGAGCCTGGTGTTGTGTCAATGCATGATGCAACGCTAATAAGAACTGTCTACTGACCCGCTTTGGAGCCAGATGCACCAACTAAAGACAAAAACCGCTTCCTTGCTCTGTAACATACTGAAATGGAGGCAAATTACACAGAGTACAAAATGTTCTTCCTAGGCCAAAAGTCTCAATGAACCCCCTCCTCCACCACCACCAAATATCGGGCCCACTAATGTAATAGCTGCTCTGCCGGTTTTCCCGCCTTCTTCCCAATCAGAAGAAACAGAAGGCAAACTTCTCTTGTTCTTCTTTTCCAGGTTCTTCACCTTCTAAGTGGCAGACTGGTTCATTCATTCAAGTAATTTTCAAAGCAATGTGAAATATAAACAAGAATAAAACAAGTTCCTACTCATTAAGAAACTTGCAATATAGTAGAGAGAAAACATGAACATAACCAATAAGATAGCATGTGATAAATTCCATAAAAGTAATTCAAATAAAGAACTACTATAGTTACTTTTTCAATGTTTATGGAGCAAGCACCAAATATGTGCCGTACACTGTATTAGGCATTTGTGTAAATATAAAGAATAAAAAATGTCCTAACTTTTAGGACCTCAGTTTCACGCACAATAAATACACTTTGTTGTGACAAATGCTATTAAAAAGTAAGTAAAATATTGTTGGCAGTTTCTTATACAATTAAACATACCTACCCACCACATGTCTGAGCATCTACTGCTAGGTATTTGTGTAAGAAAATGAAAACACATTGACAGAGACTGTACAAGAATGTTCATAGCAGCTTTATTCATAATAGTTCCAAACTAGCAATGATCCAAACATCCATCAATAGGAGAATGGATAAAGACATTGTGGTATATTCATACAATGGAATATTACTCAGCAGTAAAAAAGAATCACCTATAGCTACCCACAAAACCAGATAAATCTAAAAAACATTAGGCTGAGGAACAAAAGTAAGACCTAAGAGTTTGAAAGTATGACTCCATTTACATGAAGTTCAAGAATAGGCGAAACTAATTGATGATGGTGGAAATCAAAACAGTGGTTATCTAAGGGAGGGTGGGGGTTGACCAGTAGTGAGCACAAGGTAACTTTCTGGGCTGCAGCAAATATTCTGTCTTGCCTGGGTGGTACTTACAAAGGTGTATAAATTTACCAACATCATCAACCTGTACTCTTAAGGTCTTTGCATTTTACTGAATACAAATATTACCTCCATAAAAAAGATGTGTGTGTGTAGGGAAGAACACTAGTTCTACCTAGGAGATAAAGAAAAAAAATGTGCAAAGGCAACCACCTGAGCTGGGACGATGGCGGATGAAGCAAAGTTCACCAAGCAGAAATACACAGAATGGAAGGAGGAAGACCATGACATGCCTAGCTGGTGTGACTCAGTGGTTGAACCAAGAGGTCACGGGTTTGACACATGCCCAGGTTGTGGGCTCGATCCCAAATAGGGGGCATGAAGGAAGCATGATTGATGTTTCTCTCCCATCAATGTTTCTATTTCTCTATCCCTTTCCCTTCCTCTCTCCATAAAATCAATAAATATGTAAGAATACATATATATATATTTACATGTATATATATATATATATATATATATATTTACATGTATATATATATATGATAGACCAAATGATCTGACTTTTTAAATATACTTTTTAAAAATTTACTGTTTTGAAGAATAATATTGTGTGTGAAGAATGAAGTGTAAGAGAGAAACTGATGACAGAGAAACTAGTAAGGAAATTATTGGTATTATTATATTAATATTAGGAGGAGTCTATAGCAAAAAGCATTATTAGAGATTAAGAGAAATGCTACATATGATAATAAGAAAAATTCCCATGAAGATGCACAATTCTAAATTTGTGGGTCCCTAATAAATTGTTTGTTTTTCACCGAGCAGGCAGTACTTCGGCTTCTCATTCAGAAATTTCCACTTCAATAAACATGAAGTGAACTACTGGTTTCATAATCAAAGGCAAAGTTCAACTACGGCCACCCACAACCTGTTTCAGACAAGGCATCCTAAAAATATTTCAAACAAAAATGAACAGAATTACAAGGAGAAACTGACAAGCCTGTCTATGTAGTGGGAAATTTTAGTGTAACTTTTATATTACTGATACATCAAATCTACTAAATAAGGATAGAGAAAATTTGAACAACATAATTAGCTTAATCTAATACATACACACAGAGACATGTATACATCTACTCCCTTCATCCAACAGTTTTCTCTTCAATAATTCATTTGCAAAACTGACCACAAAATAGGTCATACAGCAAGTCTCAGTAAAAAACTATTACTATACAGACAATGTTATTTGATTACAATGCAATTAAATTAGAAATTCACATAATACAACTTAACAGATTTGGAAATTCTAAAATAGTTCTAAGTAATTCATGACTCAAAGAAGAAATCAAAATGATATTTTGTTTGTTTCTAAATTGTGATTTTAATGGTGATATGACTAGTTCCAAATGTATTCAGTCATGCCCACATTTGAAAAAGTAAAACAGCAATCATGTTTGCCATGAAACAGTGTTATATTTATTTTGTATTTAATATAATGAGAAGAGATTTTCATTTTTCTAAGCAACTGAAAAAGTCCAGTTCAATTGATGCTACAGATGAACTAACACATGGTTTTCTCCTTCTCAAATAACTACAAAAGAAAACCAAATTATGTTATTTTATTTAAGCAAATTATACTTAATGAGTGACACAAATGTATGTTTAGAGACAATAATGCGTCACATTTGCAAGGCTGAGTGGTTGTTTACCATGGTCTGGGAAAAGCCTAGTAATTGCCTATAAAAGAACCATTTCTGTTAACTCTGGTCCTTAATAAGTAATATGTGATTTTTTTAAAATATATTTTATTGATATTTTACAGAGAGGAAGGGAGAGGGATAGAGAGCTAGAAACATGGATGAGAGAGAAACATCGATCAGCTGCCTCCTGCACACCTCCCACTGGGGATGTGCCCGCAACCAAGGTACATGCCCTTGACCGGAATCGAACCCGGGACCCTTCAGTCCGCAGGCCTTCGCTCTATCTACTGAGCCAAACCGGTTTCGGCAATATGTGATTCTTGATGCAATACTTCATTCATTAGAATAATCCTTCCATCACAAAATTGCAGCTTATGTATAAGTTTAAAGATTTATTTGTAAATGATGGCAATAATTCCCTATAAAAGATCTTAATAACAGTAAAAAAAATTAGTATTTAATGACTGACATATATGAAGCAATTTAAATAATTTATAAAATGATAATGAAAATGCTAAAGATCAAACTTTGCAGGATGCAGCTAAAGTGGTATTTAAAGGAAAATGTATAACTTTAATTGCATATAACAGAAAAGACTAAAAATTAATGTTCAAATTTAAGACATTAGAAAAATATACAGGATGTAGAAAACAACAAAAGGAGAACAAAACAAGTCCTAGAGAAGATGCCCCCGATCAAAGGCTGAATGTTTTTTTAATTAGTATTTTATTTTATTATTATTTTTCTTAGCAGCTGGTTATTTGAAAAAACAAAATGGCCAAAATGTTCATAAGACTGAGAGAACAAAACAGGTAACTACAGCCCTAGCTGCTTTGGCTCAGTGTTTAGAGCATAGGCCTGCAGACTGAAGGGTCCCAGGTTCCAATCCAGTCAAGTCTCTCTCATCATTGATGTTTCTATCTCTCCCTTTCCCTTCTTCTCTGAAATCAATAAAAATATTTTTTTTTAAAAAAAGGCAACTACAGATAGAAAAGATTTTTTTAAATATAATACTAAAATCAGCTTTATGCCAATAATGTCTCAGAAAGTTTAAATAATAAATGGACAATTTTCTAGAAAAATGTAATTACTAAAACTAACTTCAAAAACAAAGAGAGAATCAAGATGGTGGCATAGGTAAACACCTAAACTGCTGCCTCGCACAACAATTTCAAAACTACAACTAAAAGACAAAACGTCTATCACCCAGAACCACGGGAAAGCTGGCTGAGTGGAAGTTCTACAACTAGAAGGAAAAAGAAAAGAGCACTGAAATGTGCACAAGCGCTGAAAAGCTGAGGTACGGAGGTGCGCAAATCGGGCTGGCAGCGGGCGACTGGGTGTGTTGCTTTTTTTTCAACCTGAAGGGAGACAAGCTCCCGATTACTCTGAACTCCAGTTTCTGGGGAGACACTGGGGACCCAAACTCCTACGGGGAGAAACTGGACTGTCTGCCATCAGGTCGGAAAGTGAGGGTGGCTTTCTTGCAGAGGTGCGCGCAGCAATCATTGTTTACTGCGCTGGGGCGCTGGACGCAGGGACTTGGAAACGCAGAGACGCAGAGATGGCTGACTGGCAGCCATCACTCTTTGCCACACCCTAGCCTAGTGACTCCCTGAGACCCCGCCCTGCACAATCTACAAACCCACCCAAGCTCCACACAGCGACTTTTGCATATAAATGGTCTGCCCTATCACAGCTTAACCTAACAAACTGCAGCTCTGGTCAGACAGCTCCAAAACCTCCAAATCCCAAGCAAAGAGGAGAAAATTGTAGTTCTCGCTGTAGCTCCTGCTGGGTGGCCTCAGACAGTAGCTGACCTGCACCCCATTCGAGATCCAGAAGCTAGTGTATCTAGTGGTCAGTGTCAGATGACACCGGATTTCAACTACTCACATCCATAAGTGGCACATTCAAAAGGCAGACTCAGTGAGCACCAAAGCCCCACTGAAGCAAGTCCTGCCCCATAAGCGTGTCTCCAGCATAGCAGTTCTTCCATTATAGACACAGAGGGTCCTCACAGCCAATTGGCCTGGAGGTCAATTCCTCCCAGTGTACCAACAGCAATCAAGGCTTAACTACACCAAGACTTTGCACTCAGCCCACAAAGGGGTGCACCAAGAGTATCCACCTCAGGTGATAGGCTGAACCACTGGTCCCCTACCACAGAAAACCACTCCATCAACACAGGGAAGCAACAAAATGCGGAGACAAAGAAACATGTCACGAATGAAAGAAATGGAGGAAAGCAAACTACTGGATGACATAGAGTTCAGAACCACATTTATAAGGTTACTCAAGAATCTTCTAGCCGAAACCGGTTTGGCTCAGTGGATAGAGCGTTGGCCTGCGGACTGAAGGGTCCCAGGTTCGATTCCGGTCAAGGGCATGTACCTTGGTTGTGGGCACATCCCCAGTGGGAGGTGTGTAGGAGGCAGCTGATCGATGTTTCTCTCTCATCCATGTTTCTAGCTCTCTATCCCTCTCCCTTCCTCTCTGTAAAATATCAATAAAATATATTAAAAAAAAAAAAAAAAAGAATCTTCTAAAAACTGCCGAGAAACTTGATGAGCCCTCCGAGGAGCTTAGTGAGACCTTCAAGGACCTTAATGAGAATGGCAAAAAAAAGGAAAAGGACCAGTTAGAAATTAAGCATACACTGTCTGAAATAAAGAATATACAGAAATTCAACTGTAGATTAAAGGACCCCAAGAATCAAACCAAAGATCTGAAATATGAGGAAACAAAAAACACCCAACCAGAAAAACAAAAAGAAAAAAGAATCCAAAAATATGAAGATAGTGTAAGGAGCCTCTGGGACAACTTCAAGCGTACCAACATCCAAATTATTGGGGTGCCAGAAGAAGAAAGAGAGCAAATATTGAACACCTATTGGAAGAAATAATGACAGAAAACTTTCCCTACCTGGTGAAAGAAATAGACTTACAAGTCCAGGGAGCACAGAGAACTCCAAACAAGAGGAATCCAAAGAGGACCACACCAAGACACATCATAATTAAAATGCCAAGGGCAAAAGACAAAGAGAGAATCTTAAAAGCAGCAAGAGAAAAACAGTTAATTACCTACAAGGGAGCACCCAAGATTACTCTACCCAGCAAAGTTATCATTCAGAATGGAAGGTCAGATAAAGAGCTTCACCGATAAGAAAAAGCTAAAGGAGTTCATCACCACCAAACCAGTATTATATGAAATGCTGAAAGGTACTCTTTAAGAAGAGGAAGAAGAAAAAAGTAAAGAGAAAAATTATGAACAACAAATACATATCTATCAACAAGTGAACCTAAAAATCAAGTGAATTAAAAATCTGAGGAACAAAATAAACTGGTGAATATAATAGAATTAGGGGCATAGAAAGGGAGTGGACTGATAATTCTCAGGGGGAAAAGGTATGGGGGGTGCAGGAATAGACTGGACAAAAATCATACACCTATGGATGAGGACAGTGGTGGGGAGGTAAGGGCAGAGGGTGGGGTGGGAACCGGGTGGAGGGGAGCTATGGGGGGAAAAAGGAGAAACAATTGCAATAATCTGAACAATAAAGATTTATTAAATTAAAAAAAATAAATGAAATAAAAGCAGCAAGAGAAAAACAGTTAGTTACCTACAAGAGAGTACCCATACGAGTGTCAGCTGATTTCTCAACAGAAACTATGCAGGCCAGAAGGGAGTGGCAAGGAATATTCAAAGTGATGAACAGCAAGAACCTACAACCAAGATTACTCTACCCAGCAAAGCTATCATTCAGAATTGAAGGGCAGATAAAGAGCTTCACAGACAAGAAAAAGCTAAAGGAGTTCATCACCACCAAACCAGGATTATATGAAATGCTGAAGGTTATTCTTTAAGAAGAGGAAGAAGAAGAAAAAGGTAAAGATTAAAATTATGAACAACAAAATGACAACAAATACATACCTACCAACAAGTGAATCTAAAAATCAAGTGAAGCCGAAACCGGTTTGGCTCAGTGGATAGAGCGTCAGCCTGCGGACTGAAAAGTCCCGGGTTCGATCCCGGTCAAGGGCATGTACCTTGGTTGCGGGCACATCCCCGGTGGGAGGTGTGCAGGAGGCAGCTGATCGATGTTTCTAACTCTCTATCTCTCTCCCTTCCTCTCTGTGAAATATCAATAAAATATATTTAAAAAAATAAATAAATAAAAAAATAAAAATCAAGTGAATAAAAAATCTGATGAACAGAATGGACTGATGAATATAATAGAATCAGGGACATAGAAAGGGAGTGGACTGACAATTCTCAGGGGGAAGGGGGTAGGAGGGATGTGGGAAGAGATTGGACAAAAATCTTACACCTATGGATGAAGACAGTGGCCGGGGGGCAGGGGGTAAGGACATGGGGTGGGGTGGGGAATCAGGGGAATCAGGTGGAGGGGAGCCAAGGGTGGGGGGGGGAAGAGGAACACCTGTAAAAATCTGAACAATAAAGATTTATTTAAAAAACAACAACAACAACAAAAAACAGATTAAGTTTATAATCTGTAAACACCAGGTCTACAAGGCTTCAAGATAGGTTCTATTGCCCTGATTGGTGTGGTTCAGTAGGGTTGAAGCATTGTTCATTGTATATGGAAAAGTTGCAGGTTGGATTCCCAGTTAGGGCACATACCTAGGTTGTTGGTTCAATCCCCTGTCAGGGCACATATGGAAGACAACCAATTGATGTTTTCTCTCACATCTATGTTTCTCCCTCTCTCTCCCTCTTTCTCTCTCTCTAAAATCAAGCATATCCTCCAGTGAGTATTTAAAAAAAAAAAAGATAAGGCTCTACTAATCATTCAAAACTAGATAAGCCCAAATCTCAGAAAAATTAACCCAAAGAGGAGAAAAATGAAGAAATACTTCTCAACTATAAGTGAGATTGGCCAGCATAGTCTTTTTTTAAAAAATATATTTTATTGATTTTTTACAGAGAGGAAGGGAGAGGGATAGAGAGTCAGAAACAACGATGAGAGAGAAACATCGATGAGCTGCCTCCTGCACACCCCCCCTACTGGGGATGTGCCCACTACCAAGGTACATGCCCTTGACCGGAATCAAACCTGGGACCCTTCAGTCCACAGGCTGACGCTCTATCCACTGAGCCAAACCAGCTAGGGCTGGCCAGTATAATCTTGATAGCAAAATAAAATAAGAATAGTTTGAGAAAAGATAGCTATAGGCCAATATAACTTATAAATCATGAAAAAAATCCTAATAAAATATTAGAAAACTGAATGCTAAAATTCTTTTGAAATACACCTCATGACCAGGTGAGTTTATCCCAGGCTTGCAAGCATAAATTTACCTTAAAAAAAAAAAATTCATACAAACGACCGGTAAGCATATGAAAAAAATGCTCCCTATCATTAGCCATGAGGGAAATGCCAATCAAAACCACTGTGAGAGCCCAGCTGGCATGGCTCTGTGGTTAAGTGTCGACTTATGAACCAGGAGGTCACAGTTCAAGACCTGGTCAGGGCACATGCCAGGTTGTAGGGGGCATGCAGGAGACAGCCCATTGATGATGCTCTCTCATCATTGATGTTTCTATCTCTCTCTCCCTCTCCCTTACTCTCTGAAATCAATAAAAATATTAAACAACAACAAAACCACTATGAGAATACCACTTCACACCCATTAGGATGGCTATAAATTTTTTTAACCGAAAATAACAAGTGTTTGTGAGGATGTGAAGAAATTAGAACCCTCATACATTGCTGGTGTGAGTGTAAAATGGTGTGGTTGCTGTGGAGAGAAGTCTGGGGGTTCCGCAGAAAGTTAAACATAGAATTACCATATGACCCAGCAATTCCACTGATAGTTATATATCCAAAAGAAGGGAAAACAAACTACATATTGTATAATTCCATTATATACAGGGTGGGACAAAAGTTGGTTTACAGTTGTGAGTACGTGAAACACAGTTTATTCTTATATTATTATTTATTAATTATTGTATTATTTTCCATAGGAACAACTATAAACCTACTTCTGTCCCACCCTATATAATGTCCAGAATAGGGAAATTCACAGAAAAAGGCAGATTAAGTGGTTGCCCAGGGCTAGGGGGAAAAGGAGTGACTTCTAATGGGTACAAGGTTTCTTTTGGGGGTAATGAAATGTTCTGGAAATAGATAGTGATGATGGTTTTGTGAATACACTAAAAACCATTGAATCATATACTGTAAAAGGGAGACTTTTTTGGTATATCTCAATTAAAAAGAACACAGGCAGAGGAATGAGACAATCCTGGGCACTAATTTGTATGTCCTTCAGGTATTTATTTTCATCTATGCCACAGGTTCCTATTCTGTAAAATGAGAATGGTAGGCTCCACGAACCAAAAGCAGGCTCTACTTTGCAGAGTTGTTGTGAGAAATGCCTGCAATAATAATACAAAATGCTCAACACGGTATCTATTAAAAATGTAAATTATCATTATGATTGTGTTAGACAGTAAGGAATTGAAGAATAGGAAAGAGTATAAAAAAGAGAAGGAATAGATGAGAGAACATACACAATTTTGAACAAGTTGAGTGATGGAACATGTCTTGCTCAATTGGTTCTCTAAAACCCAGGGTGGTATCTTTTACAGAGTAGACAGAATATATCAACTACTTCTTATATTTAAGCCACTCATTTTAGTATGTTGTATATTTTCATATCAAAGAAAAAGATTCAAAAAGACAGAAAAGTACAGATACATGTTACAACACAGATGAACCTTGAAAACATTATGCTAAGTGAAAGAAGCCAGTCCCAAAAGATATGTTGTATAATTTCATTCACATGAAATATCCAGATAGGCAAATCCACAGAAACAGAAAGTAGATTAGTGGTTGCCAGGGGCTGTGGAGGGAGAGGAGTTGGGGAGTGACTGCTAATGGATGCAAGGTTTCTTGTTGGAGTAATGAAAATGTTCTAAAATTCATTGTGGTGAAGGTTGTACAACTCTGTGAATATACTAAAAATCACTGAATTGTACACTTTAAATGAACAAATAATATGGTATGTGAACTATATCTCAGTAAAGCTGTTAAAAAATAATAAGACAATAACCTGGACATGTAATTCACCAAATTAATAGGTTGAAGAGAAAAAATACAGTAACACCAATAGATGAAAAGGCATTCAATAAAATTCCACAACCATTTGTAACAATAACTTCAGGTAAGGATTTTAAAAAATTGTGAAACATTAAAAAGATTCCCCTTAAAGTCAGGAGCAAGACAAGAATGCCATTTAATGGATACTTAGCATTTTGCCCTCTTTCCTTAGTAACAAAAATCCCAATTTTGTTCAGGGCAGCAAATGCTCAGTTAAAAAACACATTTCCCAGACTCCCTTGCAGCTAGTATATGCCATAATCCTGGCACCAATAATAAAATTTAAAAGTCTGCTGAGAATTTCTGGGAAAGAAATATGTACTTCTCCTTTCTCCTTGCACTTCCTTCAATGATATGCCTAGAGCTATGGGGAGTTATCTGTAAGTACAAAAGCCAAATGTTCAAGGATGGTCAAACAGAGATACAGAATGATGACAGCGTGGAGCTGGGCTTCATGTTACATGAGAAAAGTACACCCCTATCATTTGGGCTTTTTGTTACACTCAGCTAAGCACAATCCTAACCAGTATTAGCTTGCTGTTTCTCTTCTTCAACGTGTTACTGAAGGTCCCAATGTGTATGGTGAAATGAGAAAAAGAAACAAAAGGATAAGGATTTGAAAAGAAGAAACAGCTTACTCTCTAATGGTACAGTGAAAAAGATTATATCAAATGTGACAAAATGTTAACAACTGGTGAGTCAACATAGGAGTATTCAGGCTTGAAATTTTTCAAAATAAAAAATTTAGGAAAAAAACACACCAATAAGCAAAAAAGAAAAACAAACTTTTTGTATGACAAAATTTACCATAAACGAAGGGAAAAGATAAGCGACAGCCTAGAAGAATTTATCAGTAAGGGAGTAGAAAAAGATTAGATACCAGAAGACATAAAGAACTTTTACAAATCCCACAAGTTAACAAGCAAAAGGCCAGCAACCCCAATAGTAAACAGGGAGGTGATATGGACAGACGCTCATGGAAAATGAAACCTATTATGTCCAATAAACAGATAAAAAGATATCAGATGCACTAATATAGAAAATGCAAACTAAAACAACAATAAGATACCACTTCGCACCCATTGGATTGGTAAATTTCTTTGAGCACAGAGGTGTTGACATTGTTCCTGACACTGTGGCATGACAGGAACTCTCAACCAGCCATGGGAGCATGAACAAGCACATGCGCTGTGAAGTACACTTTGACATCCTCCAGCTAGAGATGCATACTACACTCAGCAATGCCCCTCCTAGTTATAATCTCTGGAGTAGCAGCAGGTCCATGTGATCAGTACCGTTTTCGCAGTAACAGTAAGACATTATTTGCCTTTTTCATTCTCATTGTCTCATGAGTGTTTCAGTGAAGTTTTCCAGAGTCTCATGACATACATCACAGCAAACTGACTGCAGAAGTAAATGAGAAGCCAGCTATCTTCTATTAATTCAGACACTAAAAGATTTTTTAAAATGTAAAAGCAATACCATTCTTCTTCTTCTTTTTTTTTTTTTTTTTTTGGAAAATGTAGCTATTTTTCAGGAATATGCTATTATAACATGTAGTGGATTTATAATTTTTAAATGAGTTAATAAATATTTAAAACATTTCTCAGTTTTAATTTCCAGTTTAGTAAGTATGAATAGTTGTAACTCATAAAAGCTCGTTAGAGTTCTCAATTTCTTTTTATTTAAGAGTGTAAAGAAGTCTTTAGATCAAAATGTTTGAGAACCACTGCCCTGGAGAAACTATAAAAGATGCATACCAGGAGACATAGATAACACTCTTCATTGCAACTTGTAATAGCAAAGAACTGCAAACATTATAAGGAAAAAATGATAAATTATATATTTTTACAGTAACTATATAGCAATTTAAATAAATGAACTAGGGCCTCCTGTACCAACATGGTCAAATCTCACAAATGTTAAATTTAAAAAGTACCTGCTGAAGGATACATAAAATATGATGCATGTAAAGCATATAAAATTATACTATATATCACTTAGTGATTCAAACATACATAGCAAAAGTAAAAAATAAAAACATATGGGAATAATACTGTCAACAATAATAAAGAAAAAAAAACACATGTAAGAGCAAAAGTTACTATACAAAGTAACCTCTAGGGAGGAGGGGAGAGAAATTAAACATAGGGAGGAAGGAGAGGCAGGAACCTTCAATTATATGTGGAATGTTTATCCCTTTAGTAGATAATATAAATTACATAGGTATTAATTATATTATTCCCATAATTTTTTTGTATGATTGAAATACATAATGAGTAAAAGTTAAGAATGCTGAATGAACCCAAATGGATATTAGAAAGGGAGATATTATATAGGACCAGATGAAGAATTGCAAATTAAGGGGGAGTTAGGTTTGATTTAGGTTTTAAGTCTAAAAAACTGGAAGAAGGAGAAACCAAGATGGCGGCATAGGTAAACACCTAAACTGCTGCCTCACATAACAATTTCAAAACTACAACTAAGAGACAAAACAGACATCATCCAGAACCACAGGAAGGCTGGATGAGTGGAAATTCTACAACTAGAAGGAAAGAGAAAAGCACACTGAGACTCAGAGGAACTGCGGAAGGCAGAGGTACTGAGGAGCACGCACCCAGAGGGCGGGCAACTGAGTACACGCAGGCTTTCTCAAGTGGGAGGAAGATAAAAGCTCCCGACTGCACTGAACTCCAGTTCCGGGCGAGACTCTGGGGACCCAGACTCATTCGGGGAGAAACTGGACTGTCTGGCAGCGGGCGGAACTCGAGGGTGGCTTTCTCTCAGAGGTGCTTGCAACGATTACCACGGGACACTGAGACACAGGGGCCTATTAGGGCAGGGCTGACAGGAAACCAATGCTGTCTGCTCTGCTCTGAGACTCTGCCCCATCCAAGCTGAGCACAGAGGCTTTTTGCAAGTCTTGTCTCATAAGGTTGTCTCCAGCTCAGAAGTTCTCCCAGCGTAGACACAGCTGATTCTCACAGCCAATTGGCCTGGAGGTCAATTCCTCCCAGTGATACCAACAACAATCAAGGCTTAACTACAACAAGACTGTGCACACAGCCCACAAAGGGGTGCACTAAGAGTGTCCACCTCAGGTAACTGGGGAGGCTGAGCCACTGGGCCCTATAGGACACCTAGCACACAAAGCCACTCTGTCAACTCAGGGAAGCAACCAAAATGCGGAGACAAAGAAACAGGTCACAAATGAAAGAAATGGAGGAAAACAAATGACTGGATATAGAGTTCAAAACCACGGTTATAAGGTTTTTCAATACTTTTCTATAAAAGGCCAATAAATTTAGCGAGACCTTTGAGGATATGAAAAAGGACCAACTAGAAATTAAGCATACACTGACTGAAATAAAAAATAATATACAGAGATCCAACAGCAGACTAGAGGATCGCAAGAACCAAGTCAAAGATTTGAAATACAAAGAAGCAAAAAACACTCAACCAGAAAAGCATAAAGGAAAAAGAACCCAAAAATATGAAGATAGTGTAAGGAGCCTCTGGGACAACTTCAGGCATACCAACATCAGAATTATGGGGGTGCCAGAAGAAGAGAGAGAGCAAGATACTGAAAACCTATTTGAAGAAATAATGACCAAAAACTTCCCCCACTTGGTGAAAGAAATAGACTTACAAGTCTAGGAAGCGCAGAGAACCCCAAACAAAAGGAATCCAAAGAGGACCACACCAAGACACATCATAATTAAAATGCCAAGAGCAAAAGACAAAGAGAGAATATTAAAAGCAGCAAGAGAAGAACAGTTAGTTACCTACAAGGGAGCAACCATATGACTGTCAGCGGATTTCTCAACAGAAACTATGCAGGCCAGAGGGAGTGGCAAGAAATATTCAAAGTGATGAACAGCAAGAACCTACAACCAAGATTACTCTCCCCAGCAAAGCTATCATTCAGAATTGAAGGGCAGATAAAGAGCTTCACAGGTAAGAAAAAGCTAAAGGAGTTCATCACCACCAAACCAGTATTATATGAAATGCTGAAGGGTATTCTTTAAGAAGAGGAAGAAGAAAAAAGTAAAGAGAAAAATTATGAACAACAAATACATATCTATCAACAAGTGAATCTAAAAATCAAGTGAATAAAAAAATCTGATGAACAGAATAAACTGGTGAATATAATAGAATTCAGGGGCATAGAAAGGGAGTGGACTGACAATTCTCAGGGGGAAAGGAGTGTGGGGGGTGCGGGAAGAGACTGGACAAAAATCATACACCTATGGACAGTGGGGGTACGGTAAGGGCAGAGGGTGGGGTGGGAACCGGGTGGAGGGGAGCGATGGGGGAAAAAAGAGGAACAATTGTAATAATCTGAACAATAAAGATTTATTAAATTTAAAAAAAAAGAAAAGAAAAAAAAACTGGAAGAATATCAATGCATTAGTTCAAGTTTAGGAAGTGAGGATGAAGAAATAGTTTGTGAAAAGGTAAAGTGTTGGGATTTAGACATATTAGCTTGAGAAGCAGAGATGACAACCATCTTAGAAATTTGTATATTCAGGGAAGGTATTTGAGAAGTCAAGGCCAGAGATATAGATTTGGGACTCATTGAATAAAGATGAAAGTTTTGAGAATGGATGAGACCCCTGGAAAAAAAGTGATAAAGGAAGATGTGGGTGTGGACAGGCTTATCCAGAGAGCAGAGAAGAGAGCTTGGGAAACACTGACACTGGGGGCAGAGGTGGAGAAGATAAAAGAAAGGCCGGTGGAAGAGCCTCGGAAAGGTAAAAGAACACTCCAAAAGAGATGGTATAAAAAGGCTCAAAGAAAATGAGGAATAAGACTATCATTGGGTTGTATTTGTGCAGTTTCAGCTCAGACTGAGAACTTCCTGAAAGCTTGCCAATTCCAGGAAGTCAATATTGATGAATCCCACACCTTTCTGATTACTCCTCTTTATCCATCCATTCCAACAAATATTGATTGTCTTCTGCGTGGGCACTAAGGATAAGATAATCACTGTCTTTGTCTTCCTGGTACTTAGATCACAGTAGCAGATAGAAACTTGAATCAACTACTCACACTGATGAATGTAAAATGACAACCATAATGAATGCTATCAATGAGAAGTACATGGAGCTTTGAGATTGCCTAATAGGGAATTGTTAACTCCGCCCTCCTTTCAGCAGCAAATATCAGACTGTAAGCACCATTGGGCATACTTCTTATACACTTAGACTGTCCATTTTGTTTTTATTGATTTTTTTTCTTTTTAGAGAGGGAGGGAGGAAGAGAGAGAGAGAGAGAAACATCGATGTGAGAAAAACACATCGATTGGTGGTCTCCTGTATAAGGCCCCACTAGAGATCAACCCTGCAATCTAGGTATGCGTCCTGACTGGGAATCGAACTTGGGACTTTCTGAAACATGGGACGACGATCCAACCAACTGAGCCACACTGGCCAGGGCTGTCCATTTTCTTTTCTTTTTTTAAAAAAAAATATATTTTTGTTGATATCAGAGAGGAAGGGAGAGGGAGAGAGAGATAGAAACATCAATGATGAGAGGGAATCATCCATCGGCTGCCTTCTGCATGTGCATGTGCCCTTGACCCAAATCGAACTAGGGAGCCTTTAGTCCGCAGGCCGATGCTTTCTCCACTGAGCCAAACCAGCTAGGGCTGTCCATTTTCTTTGGATATCTTCTCCAACTTCCCAGCATAATGCTTCAGCTTAATAGGTATCCAGTATATATTTACTTATATACTATATACCCCTAACTGGATGCTTCAGATCTTGTAGTAAATATGACCTGCTGTATGGAAAAGCTATGAAAATATTTTTAAGATCCTGCTATGGGTGTTAAGGAGCCCAAAAGTAAATTGGGAAGCCTTGAACAGGTTAGTCTGCTGTCCTCCATTTGCATCCCAAGCAATTACCTTGGGAATGCTTAGGATTATTCTCAAAAGGGAACCAGTAAAAACATGAAAGGGTTGGCCCACGACATTCTCACCTCTAGAAAGACAACTCAAAAAAGTGTACCAACAGTAAGTGTGCTGTCATGTTATTTTTGCAAATAAAAAGCAAAACATTCATCATAAGGTAATTGGCCATGACCAGAAAAATACAGTTCAGTGATAATCAAGAAGCAGCCCCACAACTACTTACATCACGAAACTGAACCTTTCCGAGTTCTCCTAACTCGCTGACACAACAATAAGCAGCTTCTGACTGTAGAAAGAGCTGGGCCAGCGTCATCTCCTCACTCCGGAAAAGCTCCCCCATGGCGGCAGAAAGTACATCAACTGAGTACCTGGATTTCTCTCCAACCTAAGGCAAAAAGAGAAAATGGCATGACCTTGGAAATTACTAAGAGGGCGAAGAGCAAACAACACTCAGTAAGGCTCTTCCGTTTTGCATTTCATGTCTTTCACCTCGTGCTGACAGGTCTTTAACAACTGTTTTGTCATCATCCTTAGAAAGATGGAAAGGAGAAATTGCAAAGGCTGCCACTGAATCCTCTCCCACAGAGTGCCCGATGAAAAGTCTCTTCCTTTGCAGTCAACATCAGGATCAAATGACAATATTTTGGGACATCTCAATACATAAGAATGTATCCATATTAAAAATAGGAACTGGGGGGGGAGGGAGGTCAATGGGGAAAAAAAAAGGAGACATATGTACTACTATTTGTAATACTTCAAACAATAAATAAATAAATAAATAAATAAATAAATAAATAAATAAATAAATAAATAAATAAAATAGGAACTGGGGATCCCAAACAGCTTTCTAATACCCTGGACACAATATTATGAGGCAGTGACATCCACACTGCTCTATCTTGGTTTCCACTTGTGTCAGAAAACAGAAGAGATCTCACTCATTTTATAACCTGTACTGCCCATTTCTTTTTCTTTTCTTTTTTAAATTCTCCCCCGGGGAATATGTTTTTCATTGATTTTAGAGAGAGGAAGGGAGAGGGAGAGAAAAACATTGATCAGTTGCCTCCCAGACCAGGGATCAAACCCTAAACCTATGTAAGTGCTCTGACCAGGAATTAAACCCACAACCTTTTTGGTATATAGATGATGTTTCAACCAATTGAGCCACCTCACCTGGCTAGGGCTACTGCCCATTTCTAACAGCCAAAGTCCCAGCCCTACCCTAAAGGTTTAACCATCCGAATTCCTGAGAAAGCACCATCTTCTCACTACAAAATCTAAATACATAATCATTATCTTAAAAAAAAAAGAAAAAAGGAACCAGCTTGCTTATTAAGCTCAATATCAAGTCAAGCATGGCAGGAATACACTGATAATGACAAAGCAGTTTTATCAAGCCACAGAGAATAAGCTTTCCACCTTGGAAGCTTTCTGTTTCTTATCCCCACCTTCAAGATTAACTACATTGTCCGTCTGTTAAAGCTTCTCCTGCCTGCATGAATCAATAAAGGTTTGATTTTAGGGTTGTCTTATCACTGCGGGGTAATAAAGACAAGTGGCGCTATCAGTGGTCCTGAAAATACAATTATTTATTCTCAATCAGCTATTGTATCTAAACTCGAAAAAAACATACGGTATTTTTAGTATCATGAGAGCATCCATGATAGGTGAAACTGGCATCAAAGGAAGAGTTACTCTCCGGGAAGGCTGGGAGACATTTTGAAAAATTTGAATGACAAACCTTTGTGCATTTTGACGTTCAAAGCAGCAGAATAACACACTCAGATACAAGCAAGGATTTCTCAAGAGATTAGGTAGCTTAATAACAGCCCCCAACACACATCGCTCCTAATTATGGGGCAGAGTCCACAATCTCTAAACACATAAAATTATGCCTGATCAGCATAGTTCAGGGGCTGCCAATAATGACAGCCTCCAATGCGTTGCCTCCCTCCTGTTTTTTAACGATTACAAATCTCCCTAAATTCATCTCTCCGACGAACCAAACAGAAAACCAAATAGGCCAAAGCGATTAGGGGGTGCGGGGGAGTGGTAGTGGTGGTGGTGGTGGTGGTGGTGGTGGTGGTGGTGGTGGTTGTAGTGGTGTGTGTCACAAAACAAAATATAAAGAAATAGGAATTCTGCACAAGATTAATCCATAAGGCGTCCCCCTCGCACTGCCACTGTCATCCCGTCCTCGCCTCCTAACAAGGTATTTAGATTCACCTGCTTCATTCCTGTCTACCCAGCGAGCATAGGCACACCTACCTCCTGGAGCAGGGACTAAAAGGGAGAAATTCTCAAATTGGGACCCCATTTAAGAAGTCTCCCCCAAATTTTCTGGACATTCCAATAACCTTCAGTTCCTCCGCCTACCCCTTAAGTGGCGGAAGGGATCAGGGCCTCCAAAGGGGAGTGAACCTCGGTTCTTCTGCCCACAGAAGGGGTGCCCAAAGAGAGGTGAACCCCCATTTCCTTTCAGAGACCTAAGATCCCTGCTACTTCCTTGGACAAGTGAAGTGGATGTTAGAAGGATTCCCTGTGCCCCTCGGAGGCCGCTCCCTGCCGCGCTGTTCCCGCTCACCTCCAGCCGCCGGCGGGGCCACTACCAAAGGAGTCGCCGCAGACCCAGCCCGCAGCCTCCCCGGCTCCGGGCTGCAGCGGCTCGGACGTGCTTGCGTCCGCAAAGCCACGCCCCTGCGCCGCCGCCGGCCTCCGCCCTAAGATGACCTCATTGCAGCCGGCCAATGGGGTGCGGCCTCGGGCGGCTGCCGCAGTGCGGAGTCGCCGGGCCCGGAGAGAGCCAGTGTGCTGACGCCATCTTGTTCCCCACAGCGCGGCCTGCGGAAGGACGGTCGTGGGCGGGGCTGGCGGGGCAGGTGCTGAGCCCTTCAGAATCCCTTCTCTCCAGCACTTACTGTAAGCGAAGCGGTCTGCTTTCTTTATTTTGCATATCCAGAGAATTAATTCACAAGTTTCCTCCTCGAGGAAAGTAGCATGAAGGAAGGGGAGAAATCATTATGAAATGACCCGAGAGCTGGAGGGGAGCATGCAAGCGCTTCCAGTACTTTCAGACACACACACTCAGACACACACACAGAGACACCACACAGACACACACACAATCATAACCACCACACACACACAGACACGCACCACACACAGAGACAGACACACACCACCCATACACACACACACACACACACACACACACACACCACTTTGCTCCTTAGTTTAGAACATTTGAGCCCTAGAGTGACTTGGGAAAGGTGCTAGATCCTGTAGCAGAGCCTTGAACAGGGAGGGGTTCGGCACTTAACTATGGAAAACGCTTTAAAAGGGTACTTGGGCCCGGCTGGCGTACTCAGTGGTTGAGGCCACGGTTTGATTCCTGGTCAGGGGCACATGCCTGGGTTGTGGGCTCGATCCCCATTGGGGGGCGTACAGGAGGCAGCTGATGGATGATTCTCATCATTGATGTTTCTATCTCTCCCTCCCTCTCCCTTCTCTCTGAAATCAATAAAAATGTATTAAAAAAAAGAAAAAGATACTTGGTTTAGTTCCTCAGACAACTGCACAGGGTCTATGTTTCTCCAGGTAACAGTCGGGGGGGGGCGGGGGGGACCCTAAGACTGTTTGTGAAGGTATATTTGTATCTTGTTTGGTGGATTCCTGCGGGCCCATTTGACCATATAAGGGCTTTCTATTCCTCACAAATTTTAAAAGACTAACTCGTTTTTTCAAACGCACGTGTTGCCTACCTGTTTTTATAAAAATGCCCTTCTCAAATATTGATCTCGGTTCCTTTTTCTTGACCTTCTTTTAAAGATGAGTAGGGATCCCAAGTCGTTTGTAATAACCAAAACTGTATCAGGAAAAACTCGGAAAACCGGTTATTCAGTCTCCGTGGGTGGGAGAACACAATTAAGATTCAAGTGTAATGAAGGAGACATTTCCGATGAAAACCTGCTGCTGGTAATTGTGTCTACCTGACAGTCACATCACCGATCCTGCTTTACCAGCCTAAACAAAATAACGAAGGGCAAAAACTACACATTTTATTTGATTTTTCTATTTCACATTGTGAGTGAAGATAGAACTTAACTGCATTAGGATTTAGTTGAGAAGTAGCACCTTGGAGAGCCCCGACCCACCTTTTCCTTTGTGATCTTGAATGCTCCCTCACTCTCCCAACTTTCCAGGCAACTTAGATAGAGACCCACATTTGAAAGCTTGCCAAGTTTTAGAAAACTATTACGCAATGACTGTCATTTCCTTCCTCCGAGTCTTAAAAAAAAAACCCACACATCTAAACTTCAGAGTCAGCTGCTTGCTAACCACAAATCTTCATACTTCACCTTTAAGACAGCCTTTCATCTGGACTCAGCGCAATTCCCTTGAACTCGTTTTTTTTCATGACTTCCTTGAAAGTAAATCCTCCAGGGCTCTTTTTCTGTCTCCTTTTATTTCCTGCTGTCAATCTTTCTCCGGTGTTCTATTTCTTTCCCCTCCATGACCTCTTCCTTAGCAGTCCTGCCTGTTGTCAGGTTTAAATGTCTACGTGTGGGACTCATACCTATTTTTCCACTCACCTCTCTTCTCCAAGGCTCAGAGATGGAATTGCAGGCTGCTTGATAAAGCCATCCAGGCAACAAATGCTTGCTGAGAGCCTACTATGGGGCAGACATGGTGCTAGGTGCTGGGGTAGGAAAATGAAACAGACACACTTCCTGTCCTAGAGGAACTCACAGTTCATCGAGAAATAAAGTTCTAATAATTGAGAGAGAAAGATATAGAGAAAACAGAGGTGTGAGTGCAATGATTAATATTTACTATGGCCCTGGCTGGTTTGGCTCAGTGGGTAGAGCATCAGCCTGCGGACTGAAGAGTCCCAGGTTCGATTCAGGTCAAGGGCATATGCCTGGGCTGCGGGCTTGATCCCCATTGGGGGACGTGCAAGAGGCAGCCAATCGGTGATTCTCTCTCATCATTGATGTTTCTATCTCTCTTTCCCTCTCCCTTCCTCTCTGAAATCAATAAAGATATATTTAAAAATACATATATTTACTATGTACTATGCCCTTTTGTAAATGCTTTATGAATATGAACTCATTTAAATAACCTCACAATACTGGGAGGCAAATGGTGATGGTGAAACTGAGACACAATAATTTGCCCAAGGACACTCAGCTAGTAAATGGCAGAGCAGGATTCAAACCAAGCCAGTTTGGTGACATTTCCTGGACTTATGTATTGCACTGTCCTGCCTTCGGTAAGAGTGCTGTCTCTGAATTCAATTCTTTTTTTAAAAAAATTTTTATTGATTTCAGCGAGGAAGAGAGAGACATCAGTGATGAGAGAGAATCATTGATTGGCTGCCTCTTGCACACCCCACACTGGGGATTGAGCCTGCAACTCGGGCATGTGCCCTGATGGGGAATTGAACTGTGACCTCCTGATTCATAGGTTGAAGCTCAACCACTGAGCCATGCTGGCCAGACTGAATTCAGTTCTCGATCTACCATTTAATATCTGTAATCTTAAAACTCTGTAACCTCCAGTTTCCTCATCTGTAAAATGGGGTTAATAATAGTACTGACTTCACAAGGTTATTTTGAAGAGTAAAAAGAACCTAGCACATGCTTAGCACTCAGCCTGCATTTAAAAATGTTAGCTATCGGGGAGAAACCAAGATGGCGGCATAGGTAAGCACCTAAACTGCTGCCTCACACAACAATTTCAAAACTACAACTAAAAGACAGAACGGACACCATCCAGAACCACAGGAAAGCTGGCTGAGTGAAAATTCTACAACTAGAAGGAAAGAGAAAAGCTCACAGAGAATTGGAGGTACGGCAAAGAGTCTTTGTGCGCGCAGAGGGAAGGGCGGCTGAGAGCCTGGCTGACTTTCTCTGGCGGAAGGGGGAAGGAAGCCCCCGACCGCACTGAACCCCAGTTCTGACTGCACTGAACCCCAATCCCGGGCGAAACCCCGTGGACTCGGGCTCATACAGGGGGAGTCTGGACTGTCAGGTAGAGAGAAAGGCACCCGGAGACTCAGAGACCCAGGGGAGACCCGGGGGTGCCCCGGCGCGCGCCAGTGTGCACAAAGGCTGCGGAGGTTGCCACAGGCTTTCCCTAGCAGAAGGGAGTGGGAAGCTCCTGACTGCACTGAACCCCAATTCTGACTGCACTGAACCCCAGTTCCAGGTGAGCCCCTGGGGACCCACGCTCTTGTGGGGGGAATCTGGACTCTCGGGCAGAGACTCGGGAGCCGGGGAAGGCAGAGGTCTGAAGGCGCGCGCATGCCAGTGCGCACAAAGGCTGCGGAGGTTGCCACAGGCTTTCCCTGGTGGAAGGGAGTCAGAAGTTCCTGACTGCACTGAGCCCCAGTTCTGACTGCACTGAACCCCAGTTCCAGGCGAGCCTCTGGGGACCCATGCTCTTGTGGGGGGAATCTGGACTCTCGGGCGGAGACTCGGGAGCCGGGGAAGGCAGAGGTCAGAAGGCGCGCGTGCGCAAGGGCAAGGCTGACTGGAAGCCAAGGCTGTCTGCTCCTCCCTCAGACTCCACCCCATCCAAACTGAGCACAGAGGCTATTGCAATTTGGCAAGTCTAATCCTATAAGGCTGTCTCCAGCACCGAACTTCTCCCAGCGTAAACACAGCTGATCCTTACAGCCAACTGGCCTGGAGGTCAATTCCTCCCAATGATACCAACAACAATCAAGACTTAACTACAACAAGGCTGTACACACGGTCCACAAAGGGGTGCACCAAGAGTGTCCACCTCAGGTTAACTGGGGAGGCCGACCCACTGGGCCATATAAGAAACCTAGCACACAAATCTACCCTACCAACTCAGGGAAGCAGTGAAAATGCAGCGTCAAAGAAACAGATCACAAACGAAAGAAATGGAGGAAAACAAACGACTGGATATAGAATTCAAAACCACGGTTATAAGGCTTTTCAAGAATATCCTAGAAAAGGCCGATAAATATAACAAGACCCTCGAAGATATGAAAAAGGACCAACTAGAAATTAAACATACACTGACTGAAATAAAAAAATATTATACAGAGACCCAACAACAGACTAGAGGAACACAAGAATCAAGTCAAAGAATTGAAATACAAAGAAGCAAAAAACACTCAACCGAAAAAGCAAAAAGAAAAAAAAATCCAAAAAGTTGAAGATAGTGTAAGAAGACTCTGGGACAACTTCAAGCGTACCAACATCAGAATTATGGGGGTGCCAGAAGAAGAGAGAGAGCAAGATACTGAAAACCTATTTGAAGAAATAATGACTGAAAACTTCCCCCACCTGGTGAAAGAAATAGACTTACAAGTCCAGGAAGCGCACAGAACCTCAAACAAAAGAAATCCAAAGAGGACCACACCAAGACACATCATAATTAAAATGCCAAGAGCAAAAGACAAAGAGAGAATCTTAAAAGCAAGAGAAAAACAGTTAATTACCTACAAGGGAGCACCCATACGATTGTCAGCTGATTTCTCAACAGAAACTATGCAGGCCAGATGGGAGTGGCAAGAAATTTTCAAAGTGATGAATAGCAAGAACCTACAACCAAGATTACTCTACCCAGCAAAGCTATCATTCAGAATTGAAGGGCAGATAAAGAGCTTCACAGATAAGAAAAAGCTAAAGGAGTTCATCACCACCAAACCAGTATTATATGAAATGCTGGAAGGTATTCTTAAAGAAGAGGAAGAAGAAAAAAGTGAAGATAAAAATTATGAACAACAAATACATATCTATCAACAAGTGAATCTAAAAATCAAGTGAACTAAAAACCTGAGGAACAGAATAATCTGGTGAATATAATAGAATCAGGGGCATAGAAAGGGAGTGGACTGATAATTCTCAGGGGGAAAGGGGTATGGGGGGGTTCAGGAAGAGACTGGATAAAAATCATACACCTATGGATGAGGACAGTGGGGGGGAGGTAAGGGCAGAAGGTGGGGTGGGAACCGGGTGGAGGGGAGCTATGGGGAGAAAAAGGAGAAACAATTGTAATAATCTGAATAAAGATTTATTTTAAAAAAAATAAAAAAATATGTTAACTATCATTATCATCGTCAATGTTATTATTATTATTATTTATAAATATATTTTATTGATTTTTTACAGAGAGGAAGGGAGAGGGATAGTTAGAAACATCGATGAGAGAGAAACATCGATCAGCTGCCTCCTGCACACCTCCTTCTGGGGATGTGCCCACAACCAAGGTACATGCCCTTGACCAGAATCGAATCTGGGACCTTTCAGTCTGTAGGCCAACGCTCTATCCACTGAGCCAAACCAGTTAGGGCCGTCATTATTATTGTTGTTTTTGAAATATAAAATACTGTATAATGGCCCTAGCCGGTTTGGCTCAGAGGATAGAGTATTGGCCTGCCAACTGAAGGGTCCAGTGTTCGATTCTGGTCAAGGGCACCTACCTGGGGGTGTACAGGAAACAGCCGATCAATGATTCTCTTTCATCATTGATGTTTCTAGCTCTCTCTCCCTCCTCCTTCCTCTCTGAAATCAATAAAAATATTTTTAAAAAATACTGTATAGCCCTAGTTGGTTTGGCTCAGTGGATAGAGCATCAGCCTGCGGACTGAAGGTTCCCGGTTTCAATTCCAGTCAAGGGCACGTGCCCGGGTTGCAGGCTTGATCTCCAGTAGGGGGCATGCAGGAAGCAGCAGGTCAATAATTCTCTCTCCTCATTGATATTTCTCTCTCTCCCTTCCTCTCTGAAATAAATAAAAAAATATATTAAAAATACTGTATAATGTACTTGAGGATGTCAGAAAAGGTTACATTGAGGAGATGACATGAGAGCAGAGTTTTGAAGGATTAGAGCTCTCACTGAATAAAAACTGCCTCCTTTCCTGAGATCCTGGATCCTGTTAATAGTATCATTGTTTTTTTGTAATTACCAAGGCTCCAAGCATAAGCTATTTTTAATTCCACTCTTTTCCTTTCCACATTAGGTAGTTGTCACACCATGCTAATTGTGAGTCCTGCATTTATTTCTTGCCTTTACCACCTTACTCTTTATTTTCATTGCTGATAACCTAGGACAGGTTCATTTGCCTCTCTCATAACTAAAGCAGTAGCCTATGGGAGGCAACATGGTATAGTGTAGTAGACCACAAGCTTTTGTACCATCCTGAACTAGGCTTGAATCTTAGTTCCTCCATTTAATCCATCTGATATCAAATGTAAGAGAAATAAATTTCAGCTCTAACAGTTACAAGGTGTGTGAACTTGAGCAAGTTAGTTCACTTCCTTAAGCTTCATTTTCCTCATTGGAAACCTCATGAGACTTTTTAGTTTCTCTTTTATAAAACACAGTACTTTCTCATGACTTTTTTTTTTTTTTCTATTACCAAACTATACACTCTTTTTCTCCCGTAGCATTGGGCCTACTCATTCAATGGTACCATTTCTTGGCTGGATGAGTGAATGGATAGATTATCCTGAAAGAAGTGGGGGGCCTTCTAATAGAACTCTACTATCAACAAAAGAACACAGGTATCAGACAAAAAGGAGTGTGATCACATCCTACCTCTTCTCTCTCTCCCCTTTGTGTTATGAACTCCATTATCTGAGAAGGAGAGCTCGTGACAGATGCTTGTATTCTTAACAAAGAGGACAGCTGGGGAAGGTTCAGAGCAGAAGTTGGAATCAGAAAATGTCTGTGGAGTCAGTGAAAACTGCGAGATCATCAACTTTGATAAAATGATAGTGCTGATGACTGTATTCCATTTACAGTTTTTAAAGTTATTCTATATCGAAAGATACCTATGAGGAAAATGCTCTTTAAATGCAAGGAAGAGTACTCTTATAAAAAAATCCAAAATCATCAAAAATACAACATTTCCTTCAGCAAATATCTATTATACCAGACTTAATACTAGAAACTGGAAATGCAAAGATGAACAGGAGCTCAGAGTCTATCAACTAATGGTAATATATAATATGCAATATAGCAGCGATAGGAACAGAAGTTTATGTAAACCCAGAGAAGAGTCATATTAATCCTGTCTGGACTTAGGGAAAGCTTTGAGAAGACATGACATTCAGGCTGAGCATTGAAAGATGAGTAGAAGTTTGCTCACAGGAGGAGGCAAAGGCTATTAGAACAGAAATAGTACAAATATTAGATTAAAATCAGATTTTATTTTTATCACAGTCAGGAAATATGCTAATTTAGTTCAAACTTGATTAAAATATTTTGATCCAGAATAATCAGGCATTTATGTTGATTTTATCTATGATTACCTGTATGCTTCTTTAGGAATGGAAGAAAGAAAGAAAGAAAGAAAGAAAGAAAGAAAGAAAGAAAGAAAGAAAGAAAGAAAGAAAGAAAGAATCTTCTATGCTATATCTTTCTGTCACTTGAACAAGTACAGCATATGTTCAATAAGATCAAGTATAAAATGCTGTTGACCACATAGCCCTAGAAGACAAGCAATTCCATATGAGGACTGCAGTTCTGGGTGTCTGAATGGAGCTATTTCTTAGCATCTGTAAAAATGTCTAGACAATAGTTATAAAAATTAATATTTTACTATCAAGACACAACAGAGAACAGAGGCAGTGATCTAATAGTCTCAAAAACTTATAAGATTGTCATTATAGTGGAATAATTAAATGGTTTTCCTCTATTTTTTAGTTGGACTGCACAGCAATTGTCCAAATTTCCACAAATAAAGGATCAGCTGATATTTGCTCATCCAACTTAGATTCCTAGATGGGGCCTAGAGGAGAATACGAAAGTTAAACCAAGTGTGTGTTTTTTTATTTTTATTTATTTATTTATTTCAGAGACAAAGGGAGAGGGAAAGAGAGATAGAAACATCAATGATGAGAGAGAATCATCCATTGGCTGCCTCCTGCATGCCCTCTACTGGGGATCGAGTCCACAATCTGGGCATGTGACCTGACAAGGAATGGAACCGTGACCTCCTGGTTCATGGGTTGACGATCAATCACTGAGCCACACAGGCCAGGCCAAGTGTTTTTAAATACATATTTGCTCAAGTGATCCTTTTTTCCATATGCTTCTTGTATTAGTTTCCTAGGGCTGCTGCACAAATTGCCATAAACTGGGTGAATTAAAATAACAGAAATTTATTCTCTTAAGGTCTGGAGGCTAGAAGTCTGAAATCAAGGCATCCACAGGGACATGATATTTCTAAAGAATATATAGGGAAGAATCCTTCATTCCCTTTTCCTAGCTTCTATTGGTTGCCTGCAATCCTTAGTTTTCCTTGTCTTGTAGATGTATCACTCCAATTACTGCCTCCTTCACAAAACATTCCTTCCTCTGTGTGTCTGTATCTGTGTCCAAATGTCTCTTTTTAAGGACACCAGTCATTGGATCAGGCCCACCTTAATCCAGTTTGAATTCATCTTGTTTACATCTGCAAATACACTATTTCCAAATAAACTCATATGCACGGGTTCCAGGTGGACATGAATTTTGTGGGAATACTATTCAGCCCAGTATCTCCCTTACCAATTTTGGGAAGGAAATTTTGCTCTGCATAATTTACCAACTGTTCACCTGCAAATCGTTGGGAGCGAACAGTAACCTATGGTTTAAAATTTTACTTTCTCTTGTCTGAAATATTTGAGATGACAGTAGCTCAGTGTAATGATTGTCTGTCTAGTCAAATATTTCTTTTTGTTTTTCCCTTTTATGTAAAAAGAAACTCTAATTCTTAAACTGTTCTACCAAGGATCTGATTGAATGTTGGTTGGGATAATTCTCTGGCCACATCCTGTAGGTGACCTGTAATCACTTTGGCCATCATTTGAAATGTTGATTTTGCAGTTTGCAGTTTCAGTTTGAATTCCTCAAAATAACACTCTGTTTCTACCTTCAAAGCCTGTCAATGTTTAATGGAAAGTATTTTGGTAATAAGTAAAATTCTTTTCATAATAGATTTTGAGTCTTCCTTTGGAGTTCGAGGAATGCCAGCTTCCTCTGTTAATGATTACATCCATAAGTAGATAAGAATGAGCTTAAGGCATGTGACATTTTATGCAACCCTCAAGGCTCTTGTGACCAACACATGAGGCAAAAAGCCTTTAACTCGTGGAAGTTAAGAAAGCCATGAAAGAGGCTTCTTAAAGAAATAAAATTTGGGGGTGAGGGGTGAAGGGAACCTAATATATGGTGACAGAAGATGATTTGACTTTGGATGAGCACACAGTGCAATATACAGATCTTGTATCATAGAAATCTACACCTGAAACTTGTATGATCCTATTAACCAATGTCACCCCAATAAATTTAATGAAAAGAAACAATTCTAAAAGAAATAAAATTTAGAAAACATGAGAAAAGTTGAGATGGGAATAAAGGAAGGATTGATTGACACAGGGCAGAGACCTAAAATATTTGCCCAGGAAAACAAAAAACTAGTTCAAGGAGGTTTCTGAAAGTAGAGAATCTGGCAAGTGTTTCTATATTGGGTTTCTAGTGAATTGGAGAAAGGAGGTGAGACCTGGAGTGAAGAAATACATTGGAAAATTCCAGTTGAAAGGATCTGGTTGATTCAATGGTCAAGAGATAGATCTAACTTGAACTGTTATATTTTCACTGCCTATCTTAATGACTGGCATTCAAATATACTTAACAAATATTTTTGAAGGAAAGAAAACAAAACTGAAATGTAATCACAGGGGGATAGAACCCACCCCACAACCTGGGTATGTGCCCTGACCCGAATCAAACCTGTGACCTTTCAGTTTACCAGATAACGTTCCAAGCAACTGAGCCACACTGGACAGGGCACTTGCATTGTATTTTTAATTTCAGTTTCCATATGTTTACCACAACTGTAGAGAAATACAATTGATTTTTGAGTGCTTATTGTATATCCTATAACTTCGCTGAACTCATGTATTCATTCTAGGAGTTTTTGTAAAAAAAAAAAAAAACCCAAAAAACAAAAAACACAAAACTTTTGTGAATCCCATCTCTTTAGATTTTTTTACATAGACTATCATGCCATCTGCACAAAGGCTGGGTTTTATTTCTTTTTTTGTCCAATTTGTATGCCTTTTATGTTCTTTTCTTGCCTTATTGTGCTGGCTAGTTCTTCCAGTACTGTGTTGAATAGGAGTGATACAAGCAGACATCCTTAACTTGTTTCCAATCTTAGGAAGAAAGAATTCAGTCTTTCATTATTAAATATGATGCTAGCTGTAGGGTTTTTGGTAGATCTTTTTATCAAGTTGATGAAATTCCCTTCTATTCCTAGTTTTCTGAGGGTTTTTAAAAATATATTTTTTTTATTGATTTCAGAGAAGAAGGAAGAGAGGGAGAAAGAGAAACATCAATGATGAGAGAGAATCATTGATTGGCTGTCTCCTGCATGCCCCCTAATGGGGATTGAGCCCAAAACCCGGGCATGTGCCCTTGACAGGAATCGAACCCAGGACTCTTCAGTCTGCAGGCCAATGCTCTATCCTTTGAGCCAAACTGACTAGGGCAGAGCTGGATTTTTAAAATCATGAATAGGTGTTGGATTTTTGTCAAATGCGCTTTCTGCCTCAATTGATGCGATCTATTTTTTTTCTTCTTTACCTTGTTAATGATGGATTATACTGACTGAATTTCAAATGCTGAATCAGCCCTACAACCCTAGAACAAACCTCACTTGGCCATGTATGTAATTCTTTTTTTCATGTTGTTGAATTCTATTTGCTGATGTTTTGTTAAGGATTTTTTAAAAAAATGTATTTCCATGAAGGACATTGGCCTGGGTCATTCTTTCTTCTTCCCTTTTTTTTTTTTTTTTTTTTGTACTGTCTTTCTAGGTTTTGTTGTTGTTTTTGTTTGCCTGGTTTTGATATCAGGGTAATACTGGTCTTATAAAATGGGTTGGAAAGGGATCCCAACTCTTCTATTTTCTGGAAAAGATTGTGTAGAATTGGTTTTAAATTCTTTAAATATTTGGTAGAATTCTCCACTAAAACCATCTGGACCTGGAGATTTCTTTTACTGAGACTTTTAACTTACAAATTAAATGTCCTTAACAGTTATAGAGCTACCCAAACTATTTCTTTCATCTTGGGTGAGTATGATAGTTTGTGCTGTTCAAGGAATTGGAATGTGGAATATTTGCTTAGTCTCAAAATACCGTCCTACAAAATAGTTATAGATGATAAAGGAAAAGAGTAACTTTACACTGGAAAAGTCTGATAGACACCACCTCAACCAACTGATCAAGGTTAACATCACTAACAATGGGCAAATCAAAATAATGTACCACCCGATAGAGTACAATGAGAAGAACATAGCATCCCTTTTGTGCTATTTCTGCTAAAGATAACTATCTAAATCCAATCACAAGGAAATATCAGACAAGCCCAAACTGAGTAACATTCTACATAACTATTCTTTAATCTTCAAAAATGTCAAACTTATGCCCTGACCCATGCGGCTTAGTTGTCTGAGAATCGTCTCATGCACCGAAAACTTTCCAATTCGATTCCCAGGGGTTAGGGCACATACCTGGGTTGTGGGCTTGATCCCCATTAGGAGGCATGTGGGAGGTGGCCTATTGGTGTTTCTCTCTCTAAAAATTAATTTTAAAATATATTTTTTAAAATGTCAAAGTTATAAAAATTAAGGAAACAATGATTCCCCTGATGGAAGGAGACTAAAGAGAGGTAACTGCTACATTCAAGGAGGGATCTCATATTAAATCATTAAGCTATAAGGACACTTTTGGGACAAAGGATGAAATTTGATGGGCTGAGGAGAAGATGGTGGTATGCATCAATATTAATTTTCTGATTTTGATGGTTGTACTAGGCTATATATCTGAACGTCCTTTTTTGTAGAAAATACATAATATTTGGGGGTGATGAGACATCAGATTATCAATTTACTCTCAGATTGTTCAGAAAAAAAAATCTTTTTGACCTAAAAAAACATTTTCTGTAAATTTTAAATAATTAAAATATTTTGTAAATGAAATTTCCCCCCCAGATAGCCTCTTCCCATTTTGATCACTCTATTATTCTAGTGCTCCTAAACATTGATGAATATATTTTGCATATATTTATATGAATATCATTTAATTATTTTGAAATCCTTCTACTTCTTGTGTATTTATTTCCTCAATGAGATTATTAAACACCAAAAGAACATAGATTATGCTTCTATTTCCTTTGTAGTTCCTTATGGTATAAAAAAGCTGTTCTTCATAACCACTTATAAACATTAAAAGTTTTGGAGCATGAATTATCTGAATAATTGGATTGCCTTTTTTAATTTAAGTCATGGAAAAACTTTAAATCATCTCTGAAGTCATATAATGAATTCAGGAACCAATTCTGTGCTGATTGCTCATTCACACCAATCAGTAGCCCTGATGATTCATAGAAATATGTGTTTTGGTGGAAAAGTGAGTCATTCCACCAACACACAGCTGGGCTGTCACACCCAGAGCACAATGGAAATGTGGAAATCTGAGTGGAGCACAAAGAACCTATATCTGAGCAAGAGTTCACACTCTTCCTGTTCTACTACATTGTGAAATGGAAACCGTTTCCTGGGAAAATGGCCAGATTCCACAAAGCAAATAGTTTTGTTGCAATGTGTACAGCTGCTACACACTGTTTTGATTGAGAGTGTCTTGTTTTAAAGATCTGGTCTTGGTTCCAACTGGGAAGTTGAAAGGAAAGGGGGGCGGGGAGAGGCATCCTCTTGTGAGCAACAAATGAGTTTAACAGAAAGTTTTCTCGAATACCAGTTCTTGACTGGTTCGAGTGCGAGAAAGGGAAAAGGGTTCTGCACATTTCTTGCCACCAATGGTGTGTCAACCATGCTGACTTGTCCCTTTGTAAGTATGAACATATTTCATTCTCAAAACAACTTTTATTTTTTATTATGGGAAAGTTAGGTGTAGAGAGAATATAATGAATCCCTATGAACCTATCGCTTTGCTTCAACAATGGTTAACACATGGCCAACCTCATTTTATCTCTATCTCATCCACTTTTCTTCAGATTATTTTGAATCATATCCTAGATATGATATCATTTCATCTGTAAATACTTCTGTATATATCTCTTAAATATAAGGATTATTTTTTTATTAAGGTATTATATGTGTACATATCTTACCATTGCCCCCCCACCCCACTCTGGATTATTTTTAAAAGTATAACCACAATGCCATTATCACACCTTAATAATAATTCCTTGATGTCATCTTCTCTTGCTGGGACTTTTCAGTAGCTCCTAATAGAGCCCCTCCTGCCCACCCCTGCTTCTAGTCTCAGCCCCATTCCCTCAAATCAATTTTCTTTCTAAAATTCAAATCAGTTCCTCTCCCTCTTTTGGTTACAGTCATTAAGTAGTGCCTCTAACTTTTAGGATAAAGTCCAGCATGGCTTCCAGGATGCACTGTGATTGGGCAACTTTTTCTTGCCCAGTCTCAGCTTTAGCCATTCTCCTTCCAAACATCTTAACTTTAGCCATGTGGGCTCAGACATCCTCATGCCTTTACCAAGATCTTTCCTCTGCTTAGAATCCCAACCCCCAGCTACCTTTTTCTACTTGGCAAATGCCACAGCTCAACTCTGAAATGTCCCCTGACACCTTTATGTAAACAGAAGTACTCTTTCCCCTTGATATCATTGTTTATTATATTTGGTGATTTTTATGGCTGTTATCACATTAAATTGTAGTTGTTGAGATACATGTCTAGCTCTCGTGTTAGATTTTAAGTTCCTGATAGCAAGGTATTTCCATCTTTGGGTCTCCATCTCCTGGGACTGGGACTAGTACTTTATAGGCTCGCCATAAATACTTGTTAAATGTTTGTTTTAGTGAATGATGTTCAAAATTATTTTTGTGAAGTACTACAAATTCTCGAAGGACTTTTTTTTTAAAGTATCAAAGATTAGTTTTATAGACTCACTGAATATCAGAACTGAAATGATCCTTAGAAATCATAAACCCCCACTTTTTTCATTTACAGATGAAACAACTAAGAACTAAGAGAGAGCCCTGGCCGGTTTGGCTCAGTGGATAGAGCGTCGGCCTGCGGACTCAGGGGTCTTGGGTTCGATTCCGGTCAAGGGCATGTACCTTGGTTGCGGGCACATCCCTGGTGGGGGGTGTGCAGGAGGCAGCTGATTGATGTTTCTCTCTCATCAATGTTTCTGGCTCTCTATTCTCTCCCTTCCTCTCTAAAAAAATCAATAAAATGTATTTTAAAAAACGCATTAAAAAAAAAAAAGAACTAAGAGAGAGGTGAAGACTAAGAGAAGAAAAGCCATTCCCTTGAAATTGCACACCACGAATAAACGTTCTGTTCAACAGATGCTTAATGTAAGCAATGATATTGAATTTAGTTTATGTGGGAACCCCTTTCACGTCCCGCGCGGTTCAGGGTTCCGGTTCAGGGTTCGGGTTCTGGAGAAGGCCGCACACAAATGAAAAGAGACTTGGAAAAGTATTAATTTGGAAATACTGGGGGCCAAGCGGGAGCCCACCTCTAGTGGGAGGACTACCCTTTGCTTTGGCCTTGCCATCCCTTTTATTCAGGTTTGGGATACACTCATTGCTCTTAGGCAGGCAATTCCAGTAACAGGCAGATTATTATTTTTTTTTAAAGCATTTTTATTTTATTTTTTTAAAATATATTTTATTGATTTTTTACAGAGAGGAAGGGAGAAGGACAGAGAGCCAGAAACATCGATGAGAGAGAAACATCGATCAGCTGCCTCCTGCACACCTCCCACTGGGGATGTGCCCGCAACCAAGGTACATGCCCTTGACCGGAATCGAACCGGGGACCCTTCAGTCCGCAGGCCGATGCTCTATCCACTGAGCCAAACCGGTTTCGGCCAGGCAGATTATCTTATCAGTAAGGATTTACATGATTATTTGGTGGGGAAGTTGCTTCAGCTACCATTGTCTCAATTAGATAGGGAGTGGTTGGCTCTGACCTTTCAGAGCTTCAAGGTTGACCAGCCTTCCAAGGTTCCTTGTCCACACCTTTCTAACTGGTGAGACAATGATCGGTTTCTGGCAAGTTTATATGTATTGAGTTGGGATGATGGTGGGATATTCAGCTATGCTGTAAGCAGTGGGAGATGAAATCCTGGCATTTAGGGGAGAGGCTGACATACTGGTCAACAATCACTACTCCTCCTGGCCTCATGGGATTCAGAACTACTTAGGACCCTGGGTAATGCCAGACACAGCAGGGACCACCAGAGCTCAGCTTCAGCATGATAGACAACAGCATCCCTTCTGATGAATTGATGTCTCCCTTTCCCTTCCTCTCTGAAATCAATAAAATATATTTGCCCTAGCTGGTTTGGCTCAGTGGATAGAGCGTCGGCCTGCAGACTGAAGGGCATGATAGACAACAGCATCCCTTCTGATGAGTTGACGTCTGACTGTGCCACTGGTTTTAAATATTTTTAACATTTAAAGGACCAGAGGCCTGATGTTAGAGTCACCACAAAGAGGATGCCAGAAAAGATGATGAAAAGAAAAGAGGGAAAATGACTGGAACCAGAGCAGAGAGCTGGAGACAGAACCCATGTTAAATACCTACATTAAGAAAGTAGCACAAGACTAGCCAATGTGGCTCAGTGGTTGAGTGCCGACCCATGAACTAGGAGCTCGAGGTTTGATTCCCTATCAGGACACATGCCTGTGTTGCAGGCTTGATCCCCAGTAGGAGGCGTGCAGGAAGTGATCAGTGATTCTCTCTCATCATTGATGTTTCCCTCTCTCCCTCTCCCTTCCTCTCTCTGAAATCAATTTTTTTAAAAAGTAGCAAGAAAAAAATATCATGGATATTCATAGCAGGATTATTCATAAAAGCCCCAAAATGGAAAGGACCCAAATGTCCAACTGACGAATAAACAAACACCATGTAGCATATCTATACAATAGAATTTTATTCAGCCATTAAAAGGAATGAAGTACTAATAGATGCTACAACATGAGTCAACCTTGAAAACATACCAAGTGAAAGAAGCCAGACACAAAGGCCACATATGTGTGATTCCACTTATATGAAGTGTCCAGAATAGGCAGACTGTAGACAGAAAGTAGATGAGTGATTGTCAGGGGCTGGGAAAAGGGGGAATGGAAAATGACAGCTAATGGGTGTGGGGGTAACAAAGTTGAATTTCACCTGAGCTCTGTATTCCTGCAAAACATTGAAGTTTAAAGGCATCTCCCAACCCTTTTGTGTTCTGGAAAATAGTTTACTGCAAAGAACCACCCTTCTCCTGGTGAGTCACAGATGCCACTCTTATTTACTTATGACAAGGACAAACATAGACCCTCCACATTCTCATTCTTTGCCTCATAAATGATAATTGAACTGCTTGTCTCCGCTGATCACTTCGGAACAAAATGCTTCTTTTTTTTTTTTAATATATTTTATTGATTTTTTTACAGAGAGGAAGGGAGAGGGATAGAGAGTTAGAAACATCGATGAGAGAGAAACATCGATCAGCTGCCTCCTGCACACCTCCCACCGAGGATGTGCCCGCAACCAAGGTACATGCCCTTGACCGGAATCGAACCCGGGACCTTTGAGTCCACAGGCCGACGCTCTGTCCACTGAGCCAAACCGGTTTCGGCCAAAATGCTTCTTAACCAAACTTTGTTTAAGCTTTTCTTCTTCCTCCAGGCCCCTGATCTTTGGCCCGCTCTCAGCCTCAGCCAGCACACAAGTCCTCCTGAGGATAGGCTGGCCTCAGGGAAAAGTATTCTCTTATCTACTCACATGCCACCTCTTCATTCATTCCCTGCACCTGGTCCTTTTTAGCTTTGTTTAATCCTCTCTGTAAAAGAAGCCCCCTTTTTGTCCAGCCCTTGAGACACTTGCAGATCTTATGGTCACAGTGTTCTGCCCATTACAATAGACCCCTCCCCTGGCTGTAATAGTCCAGGCAATAATCCTTTCAAATAAAGTCTCCCTTTGCTAAGTCCGGATCTGTTTTTTATTTGACAGGTGTTTATTTTGGGGATGATAACAATGTTCTAAAATTGATTGTGGTTGCCAACTCTCTGAATGTACTAAAAACCATTGAATTGAACACTTTAAATAGGTGAATTGGGTATTACATAAATTATGTCTCCATAAAGCTGGGGTTTAAAATATTTTTTAGTAGTTTTAAAAGCTGTTTTTTTTTTAAAAAAAAAAAAAAAGAAAAAAAAGTCAGCAAATGGGACTAGAAATAAATAAAAATAATACAGCCTCCCAAAAGACCACAAAGGAGAATCTCAATGACAGCAGTGCTAAATCCTGCAGAGTTCAAATAAAATTAGAAAAGGAGAGATCATTGGTAGAATATGGAGTCTATTCGTGACTTTTAAATGCTCTTTTGGTAGAGAGAAAGCCAACTTTATTTATAAACTGCTAAAGTTTAAGGACTAAATTGGGGGTAAAAGCTTGGTAGCAGCAGTTCTACAAAACAATTGAATTTGAACAGGAGAAAACAGATGGACCCCACCTTGAGGAGACAGGAAGGTAGAACCAATTAAGACTGCAGTTTTTGTTTGTTTCTGTTTTTTATTTGTAGGATAGAAGACCAGTGCATGTTGAAAGCAAAGGAGGAAGGGAGACTTTATGGCATTTTGATGAATATAGTTTCTTGATGTTTTCTGTGTTAGTCTGAATTTAACACTCTCACCCAAACTTGCTGTATGCTGTGAATGGTTTCTAGCATAAATTAGCACTTAATAAGTTGTTGTTGTTTTTTAATTGTTTTCTGGTTCAGGAAACCAGAAAATGTTTGAAGGAGAAAGGAAGGAATTTTTGAGGAAAAGAAATATACAAACATTGTAGGCACTTTCCATATATGTCAGAGGGACAAGAATAGTGCCTGTAAGTCTGGGGAGGAACACCTGTGGCAACTGTGAGCCAGCTGATGGGGAATGGTTTTCTGTGCAGGATGGTTTGTTTTTCTGATGTGAGGACACGTAATTCATCCCAAATGTTTATTATTATCATTATCATTATTATTATTTTATTGTTTAAAGTATTGCATATGTCTCCATTTTCCCCGATTGACACCACCCCCCCCCCCCCGCCACTCTCATCCCCAAGGACAAGCCCACACTATTATTTTTAAAAGATATATATTTATTGATTTCAGAGAGGAACTGAGAGGGAGATATAAACATCAATGCTAAGAATCATTGGTTGGCTGTCTCCCGCATGCCCCCTAGGAACTGAGCCCACAACCTAGGCATGTGCCCTGACCAGGAATTCAACCATGACCTTCTGGTTCCTAGGTTGACACTCAACCAATGAGCCACACCGGTCAGGCGCAAATATTTATTATTAACAAAACACACTGTCTCCCTAGAATCTCTCCCAGCATGGATCCAAAACGGAATGGAACATATTACACGTGGCACCCCTCACCCCTTGCTTAATCTTCCTAAATATAAACCAATAAGACTTAAGGCAGCCCTAGCTGGTTTGGCTCAGTGGATAGAGTGTTGGCCTGAGGACTGAAGGGTCCAGGGTTCGATCCCGGTCAAGGGCATATGCCTGGTTGCGGGCGATCCCCAGAAGGGGGTGTGCAGAAGGCAGCCAATCAATGATTCTCTCTCATCATTGATGTTTCTATCTCTCCCTCTTCCTTCCTCTCTCTCTAAAAATCAATAAAACTATTAAAAAAAAAAAGACTTAAGGCAGAACCACAGTAAGAGATGAGCAATGCCTGGCTACCCATCCCCTCAGCCCTGCACTTTCACACCTCTTCCCTCTCTCCTCCTTTATAGCTAGAGGCCCTCCCTCTGTGAACCCTTCCCACTCTTCCAGAAAGTGGCAACCTTCCCTGAGCTGCTGGAGAACCCTGCATTTGTATCTGAAGCTATGCATCTGCCTCTCCTGCTAGGCCATGAATTCCTCAATAGGAAGAACTGAGCTTTATTCATCCTCCTTCAAGTCCCCAGCCCCATAGTTGGCTCAAGGTAAGTAGTCACACTTTGTTGAACACGTGGGCGGTGGAGGAATATGATAGAGTGCTATGAGATTCCAGCTGCTGACATGGTTGCATCCTGGTGTTCTTTTTCTGGGCCAAAGGGTTGTTTGTTTCCACCTCTTTATCCCTTTTACAGTCTCTGCCTCAGCCGCTGGAAGCACGCAATGGAACAGTGTGCCTTTCAGCAAATAAGAGTGAGCAATGGAAAATGCAAAGCGTCAACCCTTAATGCAAGTAATGGCATGCTGAATGCAATTCCAAACGGAGGGAAACTGCTTATTTTCACTGAAATGAAGTACTCTGGGAAGGATTGCTTCTCTCCAGTTCTGGGAATCGGTGGTGATAAAGCTAGTTCATCAAGGCTTAGCACGCCCCCTGTTGGATTTAGCTGGCATTTAGTAAGAAGAGGACAGGAGAGAAACTTGTTCATACAGATCATTTCTTGGACATAGGTGTGTAGGGGTAGGGCCCTTTCTGCAAAATTCTCTGTTAACAAGGCATTAAATGAGTCATGTATTTACTAGACTATCCCTGGAACATAATTTGACTAATCTCAAATATGTCACTCCTTTTTGAAGAGTAGAAATATTTTCCTGATGGGAAAGTCAAAATGGCATGGACTGCCCTAACCAGTTTGGCTCAGTGGATAGAGCGTAGGCCTGCAGACTGAAGGGTCCCAGGTTCGATTCCGGTCAAGGGCATGTACCTTGGTTGCGGGCACATCCCCAGTAGGGGGTGTGCAAGAGGCAGCTGATCGATGTTTCTCTCTCCTTGATGTTTCTAACTCTCTATCCCTCTTCCTTCCTCTCTGTAAAAAATCAATAAAATATATTTTAAAAAAACCAAAAAAACAAAATGGTATGGACTTAATTCCTTTTAGCAAGCATGCAACCATAAAAATCAAGTCAACCACTAAAATCCCTCTTCAGACCCCCCCCCCCCAAAGTGAGGTTTAAATTGTAATCTCTTAATGTCCATTGATAGAGAACTTGTTGAATAAGTATAGTGTGTCCATACTTTGGAAAACAAGACAGTTCTACATATATTGATATGGAACAATCTCCAAGATATATTAGTGACTGAAAAAAAGAAAAATGCTTTTGCCAAAACCGGTTTGGCTCAGTGGATGGAGCGTCGGCCTGCGGACTGAAGGGTCCCGGGTTCGAGTCCGGTCAAGGGCATGTACCTTGGTTGCGGGCACATCCCCAGTGGGAGGTGTGCAGGAGGCAGCTGATCGATGTCTCTCTCTCATCGGTGTTTCTAGCTCTCTATCCCTCTCCCTTCCTCTCTGTAAAATATCAATAAAATATATTTAAAAAAAAAAGAAAAAAAGAAAAATGCTTTTAAAAAAAGCAAAGAAAAATGCTGAGCAATATATAAATTTGATCATATATGCAGAGATTTTCTATAGAAGATTCCACCAGAAAATAGTAACAATTGTCTCTTGGGAAAGAAATTAATTACTGAAGACAGTGATAGAAAGAAAACCTTTTTTCACTACATTTTTGGTTGCTAGTCACAATTTGTATCTTGGGTGCCATCTATGGAAACAATCTAAATTTAAAAAACCGATTAAAAAATGTAAGAACCTTATGAAGGTCCAGTAAAATTCTCTACTGTCACTCTTCTTTTTTCTAGAAATCTTATCAATCCTCAATGGAAGCAACTTAAACTGCCAAAATACATTTTCTTTTAAATTCTAAAATAAATGAGTAATCTTTCAGGTCTAATATATATATATGTGTATATATATATATATGATTTTATATATTATGGATAATTTTATATACCAGCTATGATTTTATATACCAGTTATAATTTTATATGCCAGCTCATTCTGCTTGGATCACAAACAAGAAAACCATTTGTTTCTAAGAAAACATCTACTGAAGTGTTAGGGGAAATATTCATCAGGACCATCCCAGACAGTGAGCTCTCCAGTTCCTTTCTGGGTTGGTGGGCTCTCCAACTGGGCTGATGGAGCCCTGAGTTTCCACCAAGCAGTTTTTCACTCTTCCTAACGATAATGCATGCCAGACTAGCATAGATCTTTTGCCAAAACCATCATCTATCCAGCTGGGGAAACCCAAGCTTGGTTTCCTAACTAGGGAAAAGGTTTGCAGCTTTTCTGGGGGAAAGAGGGCTGGTGTTGCTCCAGCAAACTCACAGCCCCCAGGGCTGTGCTAGAGAGCAAAATGGGGTTGCATGGCAGCCTCTCTTTCCCTGGACTTCCGAGCTAAGGGTCCTCCTTGGTACTCATTATGTTTGAAAATATGTCGGTAGTTAATCTTCAGGCCCACAGGCTCAAAACCAGCATATGTGGGTGGCCACGTGTGCCCACCCTGTACTAATGAAAGGTACAGTGCTAAGGTAGAAAGTGTGAGAGGAGGCCAGGGACCTGGTTTGAGTGCCAAGCCAATGCCAACCTGCAGGTAACCTCGGGCAGGTCACTTGCCTTTCCCAGGCCCACCTGTTCCTTCTGTCAAATGAGAAGGTGGGACGGAAGATCTCCGATTGCTAAGCACTAGTGTCTAGGATCTAGAAAGAAGGGGGCATTCCTAGATCCTGCTCTGAGATTAGTGTCAGCTAGGTCTCTGGGGCAGGGATAAACACAGGGAAAGCTGGCTTTTAGAGACAGGTTAGAAGTGGGGAAAGGCTTTACTTTTTACGTTATTGCCTGTTTTAATCCTATTCTGTTAGGATAATCCTAAAAGGAACCTGGAGAAGCTTTGCAGCCCTCACCACCACTGCGACCCTAACTTAAGTTCTCTCCCGTCCTTTCCTAAACAACCCCTCGAGCTTTTAGAACAGCAGTTGGTAGCTTGAGGCGTGGGGTAGTCAGAGGCTTCTTCGCAGAGATTGTGATAACTTTCCCTTTCAAAAACTGGGCACAGCGTTTCGCATATAACTTCAGGATCCCGTGTTCCACTTGACTCCCCGCTCTAGAACTTAAAAGGCTGCGGTGGGTTTGCAGGTGAACAGAAAGAGAGGGAAAAGTAGAGCAACATTCTAGGACCTGTTTCCTCTCCAGCTAACATTCCTCCGCCCCAGTCCCGCTCCTACAGCCTCCGCTGCCAGCGGCCGCCCTAGTCTCCGCTCCAACTATTCCAACCATCCTGGGAAGGGTGGGGCACTCGGCTCCTGGGTCCCCCTTGGTTGCCCCCCCACCCCGCCCCTCTCAACCCCATCATCGGTTTTCCCTTCTGCCCCGGTCCCTCCTTTTCTGGGACGGGGCCAGCCAATGGGCGACGAGACTCCCGGGTTTGGCGTGGGAGTGGGGGGAGCTCAGAGATCCCCCGCCCCACAGTTCTGGCCACAGTCCCGGGGCGCACGGACGTGGCTAGAGTTTCCTCCGCTCTCCGATCGCTCTCGCTCTCCTCCCCCTCTCCCGCTCTTCCTCCTCTCCGGGTCTCCTACTCCAGCTTCAGCTCCACCCGGCCGGCCCCGCACGGCTCCGGGTAGCCATGGAGGACACCCAGCTCCATATCATCGAACAGCCGCTGTCCGGGTACCCTGACGCCGAGGACCCGGCGTCCTCCCTCATGCGGGCGCAGGCGGCAGAGGAGCCGTCGGGGGCCGGCTCCGAGGAGCTGATCAAGTCGGACCAGGTGAACGGCGTGTTGGTACTGAGCCTTCTGGACAAAATCATCGGCGCCGTCGACCAGATCCAGCTGACCCAAGCCCAGCTGGAGGAGCGGCAGGCGGAGATGGAGGGCGCCGTGCAGAGCATCCAGGGCGAGCTGAGCAAGCTGGGCAAGGCGCACGCCACCACCAGCAACACCGTGAGCAAGCTGCTGGAGAAGGTGCGCAAGGTCAGCGTCAACGTGAAGACCGTGCGCGGCAGCCTGGAGCGCCAGGCCGGCCAGATCAAGAAGCTGGAGGTCAACGAGGCCGAGCTGCTGCGGCGCCGCAACTTTAAAGTTATGATCTACCAGGTGAGCTGGCGGGCGGACCTGCCCACAACTCCGTGTCTGGCCCGCAGTCTCAGGCCGGGGCTTGGGGTGGGGGACCTGCCCGCGGCGCGGCGCGGCTCTTCCCCGATAGCCTGCCCTGGCCCGGGGGACCAACCCTCCTGCGGGCGAGCGCAGCTGGGGTGGGTGGGGTGGGGTGAGCAGCGGATTCCTGGAGCACGCAGAGGGGCGCACTCTGTACCCCGCATCTCCTCACCAAGCCCTCTCCCTCCCGTGTCAAACACACAGTGGAACTGAGTTAGGGGGTTGGATTCGGGGACACGGCCTCCGGCAGACAGCTCCTAAGTGGGCTCTGTCAAAAGTCTTTCCACTCCGAGGAAGTTTGGGGGTTCCTGGCGACTTTTGGGACCCGCTGTAAACGGACACTGCGGCGCGGCCCGAGTTTGGGGCCTCAGGCGCTGCCCGCCCGATATAGCGGGTGATTCAGGGCCCAGGCACGCACCGGCGGGGGCTGCGCCAGGCGAGGGCCACCACAGCCAGCACACCCCCGCGGACCCCGCACCCCCGCCCAGCTTTGGCTACCTACCCTGTCCCCTCGGTGCTATCCGCCCCTGGCTTCCCTGCACCTTCAGGTCCCTGGGGACACCCTAGTAGCGGCGCGCCCGCACCCTTGGCCCGAAGGAAGCAGGCAGGCTGGAGCGGGGGCGAGTGGGTGAGGAGGGCAGGGCAGGAGGGGCTGGTGGAGGGGAGTGGACAGCCCCCGCGGGTCCGGCGGTCTGGGCGCAGTGAATCACCCCGCATACCTGCGGGGGCGGCGGAGGAGCGGGCGCGCTGGCTGAAGGAGGCTGGCGCGCCCCAGGCTCCGCCCAGGCCGCTGGTGGCTTCCAGTGCATCTCTCCCCATTCCTCCGGTCATGATGAAAATGTAGTTTTTGTATCTTAACCCCAAATAAACCTGCCCCTTCCACTCCCCCTCCCTAATCCCATTAAGGTGGGCCTCCGCTGAGGGCTTGGTGATCTTTGCTTGTGGGGGGGGGGGGGAATGTGCCCAGCTTCACCTCCTCTCTGCTTCCCGCAGGCCTGGTTGATGTTCCTACCCCACGGAGGTGAGATCATGGGGGATGGGGGGTATTCCTATCAAAGGGAGTGGAAAGGAAAGGAAGGCTAGATTTCCCACACTCCCTAGGTGAGGAGACCCCTGTCAGGGAGCTTTGGTTTGACTGATGACTCCCGGGCCTGGTCAAACTGGCTTCTGAGTGACCATCTGGGATGCCACGAGGTCCTTGGGTTGGTCTCGCTATAAGGAGCTAAGAAAGATGGAGATTGGGACAAACAGTTTGGAAACACTGTTTGGAGCAGCTTGGAGGTGGGTGAGCTGGCACTTATCTGAGGAGGGGGTGGTAGGACAGAGGCAGAAGTGGCACCCCTACCCCCCTGCCCAGGGATTCCTCCCCATAGGCACTTGACCTTTAAAAAGCTTTGCTTCTCCCGAAACAGCACTCACTATCTGATAGAAAATGCTTGCTCAGAGTTGTTCCCACTTGATCTAACTGCTTGGAGGGAGTAGAATGGGGGTGTGTGTGATTTTTAAAGAGATCTACCTGACACTGAGAGGCATCAAGGGAAGGAGAACAAGACAGGGGAGCCCGCCAGCTTTAGGTAGAGGTAGAGGGGTGCCATGGAGGGCTGAATAGGTGACCTTCTCACTTTAAATAGTGTGGGCTGTAGAACCTGGGGAAATTCTTGGTTGGGATAAACCTTCCTATGTTAAAGATGGAGATTCTGAGAGGATGGGTATGGAGGGAGAAAGACTTCCTTGCAGAGGCCAATAGCATCCCTCTGTTACCCCCTCTCAGCAGTTGGCAGAGATCTGTGGCTGTATATTGTGTGTCTCAGGGTGGCTTTGACTGCACCTGTACTAACCCAGGGTCAGCGGGGAACAGAGAGTTGAGGTAGAAGGAATAGCTCAAGCTGAGGACCCTGAGCCCCCTAAATGTCAGGGGAAATAACTAAGAACTAAAATGATCCCAACTCTGAGAGGAGCTCAGAGATAAGGAAAGGATTCCAGCAATAGGGTGGGGCTCAGGGAAGCAGAACTTCCCTGAGCTGTAGAGCAGATGTTCTAGGTGGAGGCGAGCGGGTGGGGTGCTCCCATGCTGGAGGAAGGCAGAGGCTACTCCTCCCAGAGGTCTGCAGGCCTGGGAAGAGAATGAGGTAAAAATAGCTCTGCGCTTTGGCAGCCCTTATAGGGAAGATTGGGGGCGGCAACATTTATGGTAAAATCAGGCTGTTGGGGTAGGATGCTTGGTTTGGAGAAAGGCCGCCCAGGATCCTGTGAGTTCTCCAGCGTGGGAACAGGAGGAGATTCAGTATTTCCCACTGCCGATGTAGGGAGGTGATGATATGGCAAGGGGGGCAGGGTGGAGGGAAGCCTGAAAGGGTGGGAAGGTCCCAGCTGTTGGATCAGGTCATCTGGCCTCTCACACCTCCTTCCTGGGGGATAAAGGAGGGAATCCCTTGCCTGGCCCCACCCCAAATTCAGGGAACTGTTAAGTTTGATGATGACATCACAGGTTAAGTTTGCATTTGTGTACACACACCCACAATTCAGCCCCTCTCTGGCATCCCCCTGTCTCCACTGAAACAAAAAGTGGCAGTTTGGCATCCCATCCTAGCTAGGCAACAGTTAGTGAACGAAAGAAGTGAATTCTACTAGTAGTTTGGGGTCAGTGGACTGAGAACTGCTGGGAGGATCAGGCAGATTGTGGGCAGCATGCAAACAGGAGGAGCTGTGATCATTCAAGAGCCATTTCTCTGAGACAATAATTTGGATATTATTAGAGTTCTTTTAGAATACAGAAAGGGAAGCTAAAATGGAAATAAATGTTTTTTGGAGCAGTGTTGATGAGGCAGTTAGTGACCTACACATGGACCCCTCAGACCTGCACCAAGTGCTTGAGGTTAGGACAAGGAAGCATTTAAAGGATCAAGCAGATCATGGGCATTAAAGGGGAGGACGCCTAGGCTGGAATGAGGGTTTGGTGACTTCTCCCCAAATCCTAACCCAACCTATAGCTTCTTCCTGGACCCAAGGCAAATCAAGGCTACTTTGTTCCAGAACCCCAAAACATCTTTAAAAATGTTTTTATTGATTTTAGAGAGAGAGGACGGGAGAGGGAAAGAGACCTAGAAACATTGATGAGAGAGAAACATCAACATTGATTGGCTGCCTCCAGCATGCCTCCCTGCTGGGATCAAGCCTGCAACCCAGGCATGTGCCCTGACCAGGAATCCAATTGGCGACCTCTTGGTGCCTCGGTCAATGCTCAACCACTGAACCACATGGGCCGGGCCAGAACCCCAACACTTTGTAAAAAAATATTCCCAACTTGGGTTTCTCTGGTCCTTCTCAGCCTAGTAGCCATGGAGAGACTGCTTATCATATTTTCCTCCAAAAAAACAAGTTTGGGTTGTTTTTCCTGGTCACTGGATCGAAAGCAGGGAGGGCACTTTTAGGGGTATTTCTAAAACTAAAGAAAATCATGCTCCTCACTCTAATTTTTTTTTTAGTAAATAAAATCTGACCATTGTGAAGGTCAGAGTAAAGAAGGGGAGGAGATGGCACAGGGTGGGCCACTGGTAGGGCAAGGAGAAGGATTGTTGTTGCTAAGCAAGCAACCTTAGAGATGAGTGGTGGTTTGTTCTGTTTTTAAAAAATCATACCATGGTGAGTGTTTCATCATCTTGTCGTGATAGATTTTTTGAGCTGGAAGATGCTTCAGAGATAATCAACTGCAGTTTCTTCCTTTTGTAGCGGAGGAAGCTGAGGCCCAGAAAGGGGAAGTCACTTGCCTATGGTCACTTGCGTGATTGGGGGCGGGAGGGGGGGGGGGGCGGTCAAAGCTGAAATCAGAACCCAGGTGGCTAACAGTGGCTAAGGTTGGTGGCCTTTAGCTGCTCAGCCTCACAGTGCTGAAGAAGAGGCAAGGAAGGTGTGATCACCTGGCCCAGTGATGGTGGGAGCGGGGACGGGGAGGAGAGCAGGTGTAAGCACTGGAGCTCTCTGGCCAGTGTGGGTGTCTCCTGGCATGGCCTCTGCATCTGGCCCGAAGGGACCACATTAGCCCCTGTCTCCTCAGTCTCCCTGCCACTCCAGCCTTCTCCCTGCACCCCACAGGGCAGGTTGGCACCTGCTGCCTTGTGTTTTGTGGCTGCAGGCCATCACTCAACACTGCTGGCACCGGAGACTGGGAGTAACCCCAACTGTCCCTTTCCCCCAAATTCTCCTGATTGTCCAAAGCAAGAGTGGTGGCTCAGCCCCTCAGGAGGGAGAGTTGGGAGCTGTCGCTGGGTACCCCAGAATGTAGGCCCACTTGTCATAAAAACAGCTTGTTTGTTGTTTTTTAAAAATATATATATTTTAGCCCTAACCGGTGTGGCTCAATGGATAGAGCGTCGGCCTACGGACTGAAGGGTTCCAGTCAAGGGCATGTACCTTGGTTGTGGGCACATCCCCAGTAGGGGGTGTGCAGGAGGCAGCTGATTGATGTTTCTCTCTCATCGATGTTTCTAACTATCCCTCGCCCTTCCTCTGTAAAAAATCAATAAAATATGTTTAAAAAAAAAATATATATATATATATATATATATATATATATATATATATATATATATATAATTGATTTTTTTACAGAGCGGAAGGGAGAAGGAGAGAGAGTTAGAAACATCGATGAGAGAGAAACATCAATCAGCTGCCTCCTGCACACCCCCTACTGGGGATGTGCCCACAACCAAGGTACATGCCCTTGACCGGAATCGAACCTGGGACCCTTGAATCCACAGGCCGACGCTCTATCCACTGAGCCAAACTGGTCAGAGCGAGCTTGTTTTTTTTTAATCCTAATTTCTCTGTGCATCTTGGTACCCCAAGCATGGGTGGTGGGAAGGGTGACAAGAGAGGCAGGAGGTAAGGACATGGCAAAAGGAAATAGTCAGGATGTCCCTCTTCCATGCCTCTCCCTCTTCTTATCCGGGGCAGCACCCTGTGCCCGCCCTGCCCAGGGGAATAATGAGAACTGGGATCAGCAGTGTCCGGCTCTGAAGACAGTGAAGTTGTTGGCCTTCTCTTTTACTCGTTGCAGCCTCCCCAGTTAGAATCCAACAAATGGCCTCTTAGAAAGCTCCTACTCCCAGCAGCCTCTTTCCCCATCACTCCAACCTGGTAGGGACAGAGGTAGGAGGCCAAGGACAAGGCTGGGGAAGATTCTAGAGGGAAGAAGGGAGGGGGTTCCGTTTAAATTGTGTTTATTAATTCATGAGTGTGGGTTTGTTCCACCCCTATCAGCCCCAGGGCCCTCTTGATGAAGCATTTAAAATGTGGTTTCTTTCCATCCTAATACATTGTGTACTCCCTTCCCCACCCTACTCACCCTTCCCCACTCTGCATGCTCACCAAGGCCTTTCTCTCAACCCTATCCACACCCGTTCCAAACTATTTAAAACCCTTTTCCTCATCTTAGCCCAAGAAGAAGCTGAATGCACCCTCTGACCTGGTCACACCCAAGATCGTGCCTTTTGACCTTCTGCCTGAGACTGAGTCCTTTGACCTGAAGCCTGATACAGTACCTGAGCTCCCACCCTTTGACCAGACGCCTAGGGCACTGCCCTATTACCCAGATCCTGAGCCTCTGCCCACCCCAAAGGAGCCGACAGCCGGTGGGGGTGCTTAGGGTCTCCTGGGCCCCATGGGGCTGTGGGCATGGGGTGTCACTATAGCCCACCATCAGCTCACCGCTTAGAAGTAGTTAGTGTGGGATGGTCGGCCTCTTCCAAGCCACTGCTCCGTGTTGGGTGGGTGATGGGTATTATGAAACACTCTTGCATTAGGCAGAGTTCAGGCAAATGTGGTGTGTGCAATGGGGTGGGAGGTGAAGGGAAGGGGCCCTCCTCTACTTCTTGGTTTCTTTCTTAATAGTGACACTCCAAACACCATACTTGAGCTGCACCCAATGTTGCCCTGCATGAAATTGCATGAAAACGAGCCATGGCTTCAGATTCTCCCTTCCCACACCGCTTCTGCCTCCTCAGGGGCAGGCCAGTTTGGCTCAAAGCCTCTTTAAAGAAAGCCCTCATGAGGCCCAGGCCTGGGGTCTGTTCTGTGCCTTCTCCACCCGCCCGCCCCCCCAACCCCCATGTAGCTGGGGAAAACATTTACACTTATTTTTTCCAGTTTAAAAAAAAATGTTTTGCAAAGAGATCCCTTATGTTTGCCAGATCCTGCCTTGGGCGGGGCACTCAAAAAGCTGCCAACTCAGAGAGGCCAGAAGGGGTACATTTTAACTGGCTCTGGCTTGGATCTTCTGGCCTCCCTATAGCACAGTGTTTCTCAACATTTTTTCTTTTTCATAATCATCCCCCTGAGGAGTCCTTTTAGACATTTCCCCCCTAATTGTCCCCTCCCCCATGACATTTTAATCTTACAGTTATACTATATATCTGTTTATGTACTGGGATTCTTTGGAGCACCTCAAACAATTACAATATCTAAAATCTCCCCTTAATCCCCAAGAATCAATTTCCATCTTCTTGGGGACAATATCACTCCTGTTGACAATATCACACTGTAGCAGAAAAGAAGGACCCTCTGACTTTGGTTTCTCTCACTCCCTTGTCTTGGCAGTCTAAAGTAAGTGCCTGAATGTTAAAGACTTTCCCTTTCTTTCACCTCTTCCCCAGTCTGCACCTTCTTCTAACACCCTCTCTGAGCAGATCCTAGGTCTCCGAATTATCTTTCCAGAGTCTTCTCTGGCCATTCCCAGACAGTAGTTGGGGACAAAGCTGGTTCACTTTAAATCAAGAAAAGCTCTTATGACGTTATCCCTTCTCCCTGACAAATGTGAAGTGCCTGGCCAAGGACCAGACACATATTAGGTGCTCAATTAAATTATAATATTTTCTTCCTAAGCCAGAGGATCTTAAGTTTATACAGCATGGTTGGGGAGTGGTGTGGGAGGGGCTGGAAGCTTCTCTGGGGCTCCTCTAAAATTCATCCTGGACTGGTGCCTTCCTGGGTTGGGGAGCTGTGTGTGCTTGGTGGGGGGCAGAGGAAGCTGTGCATGCTTTTGTTCAGACCTGGTCATTAAAGGTAACTCTGGAAACCAAGCATGTTGGGAGTGGTGGTTTTGTTTAATAAAAAACCTGAAAACAGAACAAGTGGAGCCTTCCCTCCTTGCCACCCCCGAAGGCCCCTCCTTTAGTTCAGGAGCTGTGCCAGGGAAGTAGGGGTGGGACAAGGTTGCCTGGCCTGTGTCCCCAGGGTGGGGGGAGAGGCTTTTGGATTGTGTTTATGGTTGTTGTAGCAACAGGCAGATTGGGTGGGCCCAAGATAGCACTCCAAGGCTATGAGTCATAGAGGAAACCTGGCTTGGAAAGGGGAAGAAAAGAGAAAATCCATTAATGGAGGGGAAAAGCTAAAGTCATGAGGGTATACCCTCTCCAGAACCAACCGACTGGTTGGTTAGGAATTTGGGTCAAGCTGTTTCTTCCCCTATCTCCTGCCTTCTACCAAGAAGGGCCGCTCCTCTGGTGTAAGCCATCATCCTGGGGGAAACCTACAATGAATGCCCTTATATTTCCAGGTATCTATCTGGATTTGGGAGAGATGCCCCCAAATCCAGAAATAAACCTCCCCTCCCTGGGATTGCTCCCTGATGTTGTATTTGAGCCCTTTGATAGGATTGGTTACAAGAAGTCTGCAACTCTCTCCCCAGCCTGTTCACTTCCAAGCTCAGTTGGCAAAGACCTTTATCTAGGAAGCCAGAGGCCAGGAAAACCAGCCAGCTCAGCCTTTAAGGGGTGGGGTGGGGTGGGGCGGAGGGGGGGGGGGGCGAAGATCAGGAATGCTGGGAGTGGGGCAGGGAGACAATGTGGATTTGTTTTCCAGCAGCTGGGACTATTTCCTGACTATTCCCCGCCCATCACTCTTAATCCTTCTGAGCCCATCCACATTGTCTGAGCTTAGTGAAAGGGATGGGGGTGGGGGGTTCTCATCCACCCTTTGGTGTCAAGTATGTGGGTTTTTATTCTGGGAGGCTGTAAAGGAAAGATCAGAACTGAAATTTTTTTTTGATACAGGACTGCAGGTAAATTCTGGGCGGAGATAGATGAAGAGGCAGTGGAGAGTTAGATCCTAGAGAGTCCTAAAATGGTGTGAAAGAGAGAAGACTCAGTAGTAGATAGAACTAATTGTAAAAGGAGACCCAAGGACTACAACTGGAACTAAGAGAATGCTGAGAGGTTGGGACCCTCCTACCCTCAGAACATGGAAAACACCCCTTCAATGCCTCTGTAAGTGGGAAAAGGCAGAGGGATGAACAAAATGAAGTAGGATGCCCATAACAGTACTAGGCCTGCTATGGCAAGTAGAGACTACAAGTCCCAGCATTCCCGGCGCCCAGGTCATCTTGCCTGCTGGGAGGTGTAGTCAAGTAATGAGAGCTGGAGGTAGCTTGATGCCCAGAAGAGCTGGTGCCCAGTTTGGGAGAAGAGGTGGAGCCGGCATTCCCTCTTTGTCCCTGCTAATGCTATTGACAGGGAGGGAAGGAAGTTGGGAGGGGTGTTCCTGGTTTTCAGTGTAAACCAGGAAACGGGGGATGCGGATGAGAGGGAAAAGGAAAGAGGCTGAGAGCTGGGGAAGGAGTTTCTGCAGCAGGTGGTGCAGAGATACCAAGTGGCCAATGTGTGTGTTTGTGTGTTTCTGAGAGGGCTCAGCTCATGTTGGCTCATTTTTCTCAGTTGGGATTTTCTTACAATTCTGGGAAACGATCTTCAGAAAACCCTTTAGAAAAACTGTCTCTCATTCCTTTGTCCGAAATCTCTAGAGTCTGCACCAAAGAGGAGACGCTGTTTATGTTCTGGGTTATGGCCCCTTTCCCTTTCTGTGCTCAGCCTCCCACACCTTCTGGTGTGATCCTGAGAGATTCTGAAACGTTGGCCCAGAATCAAGATCTTGGAAAATCTTTCCAGAATGGAAGACAGTGCTGATGCTAGGTCCTCTGAGAGGAAAAGGGAATAACTGGCTCTGAACTTCAGGGTCTCAGGGAATGTGGGACCACCATCCTACTTGAGCTCCAATCGGGTGTGGGGGCTGGGGGGAAGCAATAATGGAAAAGTAATCCCTCTCTTCCATTCCAAAGCAGGGAAGTCAGACCAGAAGAGATATCCGTGCTGGGGGGAAAACATGCCCTTGGCTGCCAGCCAACTTTTTCCTCTTTCTTCCCTGAATTTCTACATGGGGGAAAAATGCACTGGTAGAGCCAAACAGTATGAGGAGGTCAAAGGGGTGGTGGTGGTGGGGGGGGGTGATTAGGACATGGGCCTTCTCCCCTAAGACTTGTTCTGAAATTATTTGAAATCTGGAAAACGCACTCCCTTTACCTTGCCTTCAAGCTACCTTACTTGGGGGTCGCCTGATACTGGCTGTGTGTTCATCTCCCCTCCCTGAACCCTTAACCTGAAGAAACAGTTCTCAAACCCCTTTGCTTTTAGGCCTGGCTCGGGCAATGTGCGACTTAGTGCACCAGAGGGCGCTCTGCCCATTTCCAAAGTTCAGTTGTGTTCACATGGCAAGAAGTGGTTTATTGTAAGAAGGGTGGACATAGGTACAAGGACCGAGTTGGAGGGCCGCAGAGGATTTTTAACCGAAAAGCAATTACAATACACGCCAATCTCCGACCCGAAGCTCTTTTCCCTCCTTGCCCTATCATTCATTCGACACATTTATGGGGTGCAAACAAGGCCAGGCTCTGGGGATGCCAAACCAAACAAGTCCAGGTCGATTTCATGGGTCCCACACACTCTCCAGGATCACCGCCACCCTGCCTCGGGTTCACCCAGCGTCCCTCCCCAAGTCCCCGCTCAGCCCCACTCATCTCTTCCCCTCTGCTCTCCCTGTAGGATGAAGTGAAGCTACCGGCTAAACTGAGCATCAGTAAGTCGCTGAAGGAGTCAGAGACAATGCCGGAGAAGGAGGGCGATGAGCTGGGCGAGCAGCCCGAGGACGACGCGGCGATCGAGCTGTCCTCGGACGAGGCGGTGGAGGTGGAGGAGGTCATCGAGGAGTCGCGCGCGGAGCGCATCAAGCGCAGCGGCATGCGGCGCGTGGACGACTTCAAGAAGGCCTTCTCCAAGGAGAAGATGGAGAAGACCAAGGTGCGGACCCGGGAGAACCTGGAGAAGACCCGCATCAAGACCAAGGAGAACCTGGAGAAGACGCGACACACGCTGGAGAAGCGCATGAATAAGCTGGGCACGCGCCTGGTTCCCACGGAGCGTCGGGAGAAGCTCAAGACCTCCCGCGACAAGCTGCGCAAGTCCTTCACTCCCGACCACGTGGTCTACGCGCGCTCCAAGACGGCCGTCTACAAGGTGCCGCCCTTCACCTTCCATGTCAAGAAGATCCGCGAGGGCGAGGTGGAGGTGCTGAAGGCCACCGAGATGGTGGAGGTGGGCAACGACGACGAGGAGGGCGGCGCGGAGAGGGGCGAGGCCCTCGACCTGCTGCGCGGGAGCAGCCCCGACGTGCACACGCTGCTGGAGATCACCGAGGAGTCAGACGCTGTGCTGGTGGACAAGAGCGACAGCGACTGAGTGGGATGCCTGGGGCTCCGCCCGGAGGCCCTGCCGCCCCACCTCTTCCTGCCCCGACCCTGATTTCTTTTCCTCTCGAACTTTCTCTTTCGCTTTCTTTCTCGGCCCCAACCGGGCAGACATATTTCTAAATTGAGAACACCTTCCCCTCAAGAAGCACCCCTCCAAGTCTTACAACTGTTACTAAGATGGGAGCGGGAGGCAGCCTCCACAAAGAACAGCCCCACTTTGGGCATAGTCTGGGTGGAAATGGAAAGGGCCTTGATCCACGTTCTGGTGGCGCAAGTTGGGGATGCTACCGGGAAAATGTTATCATTTGCATAGTCGGCCCCCATTGGGGCAGGCTGCCTTCCCCTACCGCCCCCTCACACATCCAGCTGCTGTCATTCCTGCTCACTGAGCTCTTCTTTCTTATCCTGATCCCTGGAGGCTTGGAAGCCAAAATTAGCATAATAAAAAAGAGTGAATCCTGAAGGAGGCCTTTGCCCACGTGGGAGGGCCCATACTGGAAGGACTTGAAAGCAGCTTTTGGGAGAACGTGGGCTGGAGAGAGGGCAGAGTGAGCCATGAACCTGGATGAGGGTCTAGCACAGTCTGCAAAGGGTCCCAACAAGAAAGGCTGGAGCCGAGGAGAGGCCTGGGGAGCAGGGGTGGAGGTGGGCACTCTTACATGTTGATGCATCTGCACACAGGAACTCCTGGCTATGGCTTTGGGAAGGAGAATAGGAAATAGACGGTGGAAAAGGCTGAAGAGAGGAGCATTTGCCTCATTTGCAGCATGAGAAACACGGGATAAGAATCCTATCTTACTGGGGTTCTCAGAAGACTGCAGGACCATTTCAGGATAAGGAGGGATGATTAGAAAGTGATGATCCAAATAGAAAAGAGAAGTAAGCCTCACCCCATTCCTCAACTGAGGTCTGGGTGGTACCCCAGGAGCAGTCCATTTCTCAAAGCCCAGAACATTAGGGTCCCAGAAGGGGACAGCATCAGGCTGTGGAGAGCTGGGAGTTATGGGGTGGGGAGTGGGAGGGAGAGGGCAGACTAGAAAGAGCAGAGTGCTAATGGCCAGGCCACCGAACTGAGAACTGGAGGGGAAGTGAGGAGAGTATAATGACTGTGTATGGAGCAACCCAGCCTTGCCTGACTCCCGGCAGATTCTTCTCAAGATCCTTCCCTAGAACTAGTATAAGAGCTGCAGGACTCGCCAAGACCTCCTTGCCCTTTGGGGTTCCTCTCCTGAATCTTTGAGGGTGAGAGGGTGGTTGCTTCCAGGTTCTCCTCAGATACTAAAGTCCCAGTAAAGGGGGTTGTCAGAAGCAAGGACAACTTCCCTCCCCTGCAAGTCACTTGTGGCATGGCTCACAAGTTCCCTTAAGAGGCTGAAAGCTCTGGCTGGTTTGGCTCAGCGTGTAGAGCGTTGGCCTGCGGACTGAAGGGTCCCGGGTTCGATTTTGATCAAGGGCATGTACCTCGGTTGCAGGTTCCTCCCTAGCCGGGTCCCTGGTCGGGGCTTGTGCAGGAGGCAACAAATCAATGTGTTTCTCTCACATTGATGTTTCCCTCGCTCTTCCACTCTCTCTAAAAATCAGTGGAAAAATATCCTCAGGTGAGGATTTAAAAAGAAGCGGCTGAAGGATTTCTCCTCCCGGCCTTATCTTCCGTGATCAGCTTTTTAGAATTGCAGCTAATTGCTTTAAGGGGTGGAGGGAGGGAGGGAGCCTGGGGATAAACCTTTTTTACAATACAAAGCTTTGCTTCCCCCTCCCGTTTTCTTGGATTCCTTCTCTCTTGGGAATGCTTGGAGCCAGGTCAGCTGAGGGAGGATGGGGATGGGGACAAGGTCCCTAGGTGCTGATGGCCTGAAGGGGCCTGAGTTGTGGGCAGACGCAGTTTCCTGCTGGCTCTGGGGAGTCTCTCATGTTGCTGTGTCCTGGTGAGCAGCCCGACCAATAAACCTGCTTTTCTAAAAGGATCTGTGTTGGACTGTATTCTCCAAAGGCAGTTATATGGAATGAGTTACCGAGGACAGGAGGGAGCCATGAATGGAGGGAGGGAGTGAGGGAGGGAGGGAAAAAGAGAAGACTATTGGTTTAAACTTGCCTAACTTGCCTGAGGTGTGTGGGGGGGCATTATTATCACCCCCACTTTAGAGATGAAGTAACAGAGTGACTTGTCTAAAGTCACATAGTTGGTAAGTAGTGGAGCTGGAATTCAAAGCCAGGCATCCTGGTCTAACTGTTATAGTCTGTAACCCTTTGCAGCCTGGATCCACTTTCCAGCTGTCAGGGCACTAGCCCTCCAGACATGCACAGTTAGCCTGAGCTTCCCCCAAATACACACTTCAGAATCATAGGCCTAGAGGAGGCAGTTTCAGCGAGGGGAGAAATCAGAGGCCCTGAAGCAGAGGGCTGAATGTCATAAAGAAAGGATTCCAGCCGGGTCGGTGTGGCTCAGTGATTGAGCATCAACCCATGAACCAGGAGGTTCCTGGTCAGAGCATGCCTGGGTTGCAGTCTCCATCCCCAGTGGTGGTGGTGGTGGTGTGTGTGTGTGTGTGTGTGTGTGTGTGTGTATGTGCAGGAGGCAGCTGATCAATTGATTCTCTCTCATCATTGATGTTTCTATCTCTTGCCCTTTCCCTTCCTCTCTGAAATCAATAAAAATATATTAAATATTCTATATAATAAAAGGGTAATATGCAAATCGACCAAACTGCAAAACAACTGGTCTCTATTATGCACAATGACCACCAGGGGGCAGATACTCAATGCAGGAGCTGTCCCCTTGTGGTCAATGAGCTCCCCACAGGGGGAGTGCAGCTCAGCCAAAAGCCCTGAGCACCAGTGCTAAGGATGTCTGACTGATGGCTTAGGCCTGCTCCCCACTAAGTCATTAGTTGGACATCCCCCAAGGGCTCCTGGATTTCGAGATGGCGCATGCGGGTCTGAAGGACAACCCCACCCCCACCCCAAGTGCACGAATTTTGTGCACCTGGCCTCTAGTGGGTTTGTGTGTATATCTATCTATGTATCATCTATCTATCTATCTATCTATAAATTTATTTCAAAAAGGAAAAGAATGCCCTAACAGGTTTGGCTCAGTGGATAGAGCGTCGGCCTGCGGACTCAAGGGTCCCAGGTTCAATTCCGGTCAAGGGCATGTACCTTGGTTGCAGGCACATACCCAGTGGGGGGTGTGCAGGAGGCAGCTGATCTATGTTTCTCTCTCATCGATGTTTCTAGCTCTCTATCCCTCTCCCTTCCTCTCTGTAAAAAAATCAATAAAATATATTAAAAACAAAACAAACAAACAAAACACGGGGGCACCTTCCTCAGAGTGAAGGCACCTTTGTAAAATGGGAGCCGTTGATAAGGAGCTTCCCCGAGTGATCCCGCCTATAAAATGGAGACATTAAAAAAAAAAGGATTCCAGTGCATGTTATATGCCAGTCATCGCCACACAGCATAGTTAATTCTCCCCATGACCCTGGAATGAGCACCTATTTTGTTGTCTGTGCATCCTCTCTTCCCTGTGAGCAGCCTGCCCCACCTTCCCACAGGTTATGGGTTCAAATCATCACGTGGGTTCTGCAGGCATTAGAAACACTTGGGAAGGAGTATCCCTAATAAATGTCATTTCTGAGGTTCTATCTCAGCTTCCTGCCACTACTTCAAACAAGCTGAATCGTTCCTAATGAGACATTCTTTTTTTTAATTGTTTAAAGTATTACATATGTCTCCTTTTCCCCACATTGCCCCCTGCCACTCCCACCCCCGAGGGCAAGCCTCCACCCTCCCACTGTCTGTGTCCATTGGTTATGCTAATATGCATGTGTACAAGTCCTTTGGTTGATCTCTAACAGCCCCCACCGCCCCACCCCAGTCATTCTTTCTCTTTCAAATCCACAGCCCTCAACCCCTGAGTCCAGAATTCTGATTCCCTCAGAAAGGTTGGTTTCCTACCAAGAGAAATAGAAACTGATACTGCACAATCAGGGTCGGGGAGGGATGCTGGAGGTTGACCAGCCATGGAGAAAACACTGAGTGTCTGGCCCGTCTCACTCAGTCCTGATCCGCCGGACCCCAGCAGCAAGCTAACCTACCAGTTGGAGCGTCTGCCCCCCGGGGTCATTGCACATCATAATGAGCAGTTGAGTGGCTTTAGCATATCATTAGCATAGTACACTTTGATTGGTTGAACGGACAATCGGACACTTAGCATATTAGGCTTTTATTATATAGGATACTCCAGTATATAAAACATATTTTACAGTTTAAATGCCTTCCTTTGACCAAAGGGTTAACTCCTTGGCATGGCTCACAAGTTCCCTTAATAGTCTTGTCCCTGCTCCAGTTCTTACTGTTCTTAACATGCTCTTTAGGAGCCTGGTGGTCCAAAATGGGTCACATACTTTAAGGCCCATGGGTCTTTGTTCAGGCTGTTCGCTTTCTCTGGAATTGCCTCCCCCTTTCCACCTCCCCTCTTAAACCAACCTCTTTCCCACCTCCACCCTACTCATCCTAATCACTTCCTTCTCAGGGATCCCATAGAACTTTATGTCAATAAACATTTGTAAAATTAATGAATGAATGAATTATAAGACTGTTTCCATTGCAAGTGTCTTAAACTCACCTCAAACTGGCTTCAGCAGAAACAAAATACACAAAAAACACACAACCAAAACTGAAAACAAGCAGACAGGGAATTAATATAAGTGGAAAAGTTCCCAGCCCAGCCGGTGTGGCTCAGCTGGTTGAGCATCATCCCATGAACCAGGAGGTTGACAGTTTGATTCCCAATCAGGGCACATGCTCAGGTTGCAAGCTTGATCCCCAGTAGGGTGTGCAAGAGGCAGCCAGATGAGCCACTCTGGCCGGATGCCAGTTGATGTTTCTTTCTCTCTCTCCCTCTCCCAACCTCTCTCTGAAACCAATAAAAATATATGTTCCCAATAATAGGTCCAAGGGAGTCTGGATGCAAGTTCTAATGTAAAATCATTAGAAATTTTTTTTAAAAATATATATTTTATTGATTTTTTACAGAGAGGAAGGGAGAGGGACAGAGAGTTAGAAACATCGATGAGAGAGAAACATTGATCAGCTGCCTCTTGCACACTCCCCACTGGGGATGTGCCCGCAACCAAGGTACGTGCCCTTGACCAGAATCGAACCCGGGACCCTTCAGTCCACAGGCCGACGCTCTATCCACTGAGCCAAACCGGTCAGGGCAATCATTAGAAATTTATCTCTCTTCCTATCTTCTCTTTTCCACTGGGTTTGTTTCATTAATAATTATACTTTTCTTATGTGTTGGCCAAGATGACCATCAGTAGCTGCAGGCTTACGGTTTAACACCTGAACAAACCCAGTTAAGAGGTTTCTTCCCAAATCTTTCCCGCCAGAATCTCAGATATGATGCCCATTGGCCCTGATAGGTCACATATTCAAATCACCATGACTCTGACCAAATCTCGGTCATGTACTACTTCTAGAACCCATCTGAAGTGTGGGATTGAGCATGAAGAAAGGCTGATTTTCCAAAGGAACGTTGGGTTGCTGTTATCAACAGAAAGGGGAGGGGATGATGGACAGACAAAACAACAGACGTTCTTTCCAGATGATCTGTTTGTGATACTGTGCTAGGAGCCAGGAGACTAAACAGTGAACAAATCTAGGTCTTGAATTTAATGGGTTTGCAATTAGTGGAACAGACAGATGTTCAAAACAGCTCAAACAGGTGACTGTGAGAGAGTTAAAGCAAAATGCATTGGTAATACACTGGAGAGGGATTAATCCTGTGTGGGGAATATGGGAAAACTTAAAGGAGGAAGGGGGCTTTTAAGTTGTGATTCTAAATCTGGGTAGGAATTCAAATAGATTTCGCTGCAGGGCAGAGGTAATATTTTAGTTGATTTTTGTGTCAGCAGAGCCTAACTGTATCTCAAATACTGGTTGTATTGGCTAATGTCATTTGGATGAAAGTATAAGAAAAGGACATTGGCCAAAAAGGAAAAAAGGAACTTATATTGGAAGGCTGCCAAGATATCCTATGGACTCCAAGGAATTGCTGAGCAGCTAGGCTGGAAAGAGTAGGAATCAGGGGGTCTCCAGGGACTTCTGAGAGGGAGTTGATGGATGACCCTCTCTAAAATGCTGACATTAATGGAACCTGGGCTCTGTGTCTCTCAGTTTCAAATTCCAAGTTCCTGGCAGAGAGAATGTGATTAAGCCAGTTAACATCAGTATTCATCCTGGATTTAATTATCTATGGCCAAAAAGGCAGGATCATGTCATATAGACATGGCTGGAGGGACCCATTCCAGTTGGGGAGGGGAGTACTTGAAACAGGCCAGACCCAAGAGATATCTATTGAAACAGTGGATACTCAATACATGTTAATTAAATGAAAGCAGTGATATAGGATAGGGAAGGTTCTTCAGGCAAAGAAAACAGTATGAAGAAAGGCGAAGAATTGGGAAAACTGGAGGCACGACTGAGGAACAGTTAATAGAATTACAGAATGCAAGAACTAAATTAAGGGGTCCTTTTTTTGATTTTTTTTTAAAGTAAAGGAGCAAATTCTTTCTTTTTTTTAAAAAAAATATATTTTATTGATATTTTACAGAGAGGAAGGGAGAGTGATAGAGAGCAAGAAACATCGATGAGAGAGAAACATCGATCAGCTGCCTCCTGCACACCTCCCACTGGGGATGTGCCCGCAACCAAGGTACATGCCCTTGACCGGAATCGAACCCGGAACCCTTCAGTCTGCAGGCCGACGCTCTATCCACTGAGCCAAACCGGTTTTGGCTTAATATGTTTTTATTGATTTCAGAGAGGAAGGGAGAGGGAGAGGGAGAGAGAAACATCAATGATGAGAGAGAATCACTGATCGGTTGCCTCCTGCACGCCCCCTACTGGGGATCGAGCCAGCCACCTGGGCATGTGCCCTTGACCAGAATCGAACCCAGGACCCTTCAGTCCACAGGCCGACGCTCCATCCACTGAGCCAAACCAGCTAGGGCAGGGGGAGGGTCCTTTTTTTTTTTTTTTTTTAATAGATGAGGAAACAGTCATTTTACAGAGGAAGATGCTGTGGACCCAGGAGAGAAAGTAATTTACTTACATCTAATAAGACTCAGCATAAAAGTTATCATAAGATAAGATACTCCTTGCTCTGGCCAGTTTTGCTCAGTGATTAGAGCATCTGTCTGCAGACCAAAGGGTCCCAGATTCAATTCCAGTCAAGGGCATGTACCTTGATTGCAGGCTCGATCCTCAGCCCCAGTTGGGGCATGTGCAGGAGGCAATTAGTCAATGTGTTTCTGTCACATTGATGTTTCTCTCTCTCTCTGTCTCTCCCCTCCCTTCCACTCTCTTTAAAAACCAATGGAAAAATATCCTTGGGTGAGGACGAAAAAAAAAAAAAAAATAGATGCTCCTGAAGTTCTAGGAATAGATGAATGCCAAGAGAGGGAGTTAGGCAGAGGAGAGGATGGAATTTAGAATTAATGGCCAGAGTGCCCACCATTAGGGAATGATGGGAGTTGGAGGAGCGGCAAAGTAGACTGTGGGATGCTCAGGGGTACAGGGCACTTTCATAAAATGATCTTGGGTAATTCTGATCTGTGTTGGATGTTCCTCTGCTCACTAAAGTCCCTGTCCCTTCCCTCCAGGGTGTTGTCTTTGTTAGGTGACTAAGATCCCCATCCTTGTCCATAGCTGCTTTGCCCAAGATGGATATCTGGTCCATGCCTGGGCCAGCAATTTAGAATTTTGAGATGACAACTTTAGAGACTGACCATTTTTATTAGCAGCCTCAGGTCAAGTAAGTCATGACAAGGAAAGAACAGAGCTTTAGTGGGACAAACATTCCCTCTGGTGAGGTTGCTGGAGTTGTCCTTCCCTAGGTGTGGTTGTTTAACTCTTTCTTCAAATTTGGGAGAGATCTGTTTCCTTCCAATAACTCTCCCTCCCCACACACCTTGTTTTTCTGCATGAGATAATAAAAGCTAACACATATTAAGGAGGGCTCCAGGGATGCAGTATGCCAGATGCTATATTGGATGCTTTGCAGGTTATCTCATTTAATCTTTACGACAACCTTTGAGGTAGATTGTCTCATATTCTCTATTTCACAGAGATGAAAACTGAAGCTTGGAGTGGTTAAGCAATTGGCCCAAGGTTATACTGCTGTGTGGGTGGCTGAGTGGTGGACCCTGCCAGGACCTGGTTCTTATCTGCCATGCTGCACAGTTAACTTGAAAGTATTTTTCAATCAAAAACACTTAAGGCAAACTCACCAAGGGAAAAATTATAGTCTCTATTTGAAGATGAGGGTACCGAGGCTCAGAGAGGTTAAAGAACTTGTTCAGGGTTGCACAGCTTATTCTGTGTCAGAGCCTGGATTCCTTTCAGCTCCTATCAGCTTTCTAGTTAATGCAGTTCGCTTCCATTGACTGCTGTGATGGTCAAGGGAGAAAAGAATGTCTAGGAGTAAGGATGATCAACAGTACCAGATTCTACAGCAAAATTAAGTAACATGACTTAGAAGAAGACATCAGCTTTGAGGAGTAGGAGTTCCCTAATAGCTTTCAAGAGCACTGTGCTATGGAGAGGAGAGGACAGAAGCCTCTTTGGTGGAGCAATTGTGGGTGAGGACATGGGGACTATGATAGGGAACGGGATGGTGGTGGGGTAACTTGAGGGTCAAGGTAGGAAAAAAAGAATATCTTCAGAACCTGACGGGAGAGAATAAGAGGGGAAGGTCAGGAGGGAGAGGAGAATTGAAAAACTCAGAGAGGGGAGGGATGGAACCAAGAGCACTTCCATTCATTCAGTAAGTATTTATTGAGCACCTATTCCCCAGGCACTGGGGAGACAAGGGAGAACCAAACAGGCAAGATTAATTTTTTTGAAACCGATAGTTATAATGAGGACGATAGATAAGAAACTGTAAAAAGATAGATACAATGAGAATTATACGAGTTGCAAAGAAACAGCATCCTACTGAATAAAGAGGGAATATGCTAATTAATCATCACTCTGTCACAAAGATGGCTGTACCCACAGCTGAGGCCAAGTTCCCATAAGGAGCCTTAAGAGCAATCAGCAGGGACCTGAGGCTATGCCCTCCTCTGCCCCCCGTGGGGCTTGACAGGGGACCTCAGGCCACGCCCCCTCCCCGGCAGGGCTTGACAGGAGACCTCAAGGTGTGCTTCCTGTCCTGGTCTAGGGGACCTCAGGCTGCTCCCTCCACCCCAGTGCCAGGCTGGGGGACCTCAGGCCGCACTCCCCGCCCCAGCACCGGGCCAGGGGACCTGAGGCTGCGCCCTCCTGCCTGGCGGGGCTTGACAGGGGTCCTCAGGCCGTGCTCCCCACCCAGTGGGGCTTGACGGGGGACCTCAAGGTGCACCCCTAGTGCTGGGTCAGGGAAACTCAGGCAGCGCCCCCCCACCTAGTGGAGCTTGACGGGGGACCTGAGGCTGCACCCCACTGCTGGTAGGGCTTGACGGGGGACCTCAGGCCATGCCCCCCATCCAGCAGAGCTTGACAGGGGATCTCAGGCCATGTCCCACACCTGGCAGGGCTTGACGGGGGACCTCAAGGCATGCCTCCCGCCCTGGTCTGGGCTGGGGGACCTCAGGCCATGCCCCCCGTCCTGGCGCCAGGCCAGGGGATCTGAGGCTACGTCCCCTGCCCGGCAGGGCTTGACAAGGGTGGGAATGGCCGGGTCTGGATCTAGCCCAGTGGCAGGGGGGTGGCCGGGTCTGGATCTCATGCGATTTTGAGGCAAACGTGGGTGGGCATGGACTTGACTCTGGGTCCCATGGTGTGCCCCAGACTCTAACAGGAGGAAGGTTTTTATATACATTTTACTAATTTTCTTTCATCTCTGACACTTCTATTATAGAGAAAGGGCAAATAGCAGTATTAAATTATTTCCTCTAATTAATCCCCTTTTAATGTGCATGAATTTCGTGCACCGGGTCACTAGTATAGAGATGAAGATTAAGGGGCTGAGAGCAACTATAGGTGGGGGTAGTTAGACAAGGCCTCTCTGAGCAGATGAGACAAGAGGGTGAGAAGAGCCCTGACCGGTTTGGCTCAGTGGATAGAGCGTCGGACTGTGGACTGAAGGGTCCCAGGTTCGATTCCGGTCAAGGGCATGTACCTTGGTTGTGGGCACATCCCCAGTGGGGGGTGTGCAGGAGGCAGCTGGTCAATGTTTCTCTCTCATCGATGTTTCTAACTCTCTGTCCCTCTCCCTTCCTCTCTGTAAAAAATCAATAATATATATATATATATATATATATATATATATATATATATATATATATATAGAGGGTGAGAAGAAACTAACCATGCCAAAGCTGATGCAGGAAAAAGATTGGCATATGCAAAGGCCCTGAGTTGGGAAATGGATGGTTGGAATTTAGTGGGCAGGAGGGAAGTTGGTGGGAGAAGAGGCCCTTAAAGGGGATAAGAAAAAGGAGAACTCCCTTATCCTAAGCCTCATAAAGCCAAGGAAGGAACAGAATGACATAGTATGAATGATGTTTTATGCAGCAAAGGAAAAGAGCTTAGTCTTGAAAATATTGAGAGGACTGTTCTTCAGACAAGAGGAAAGGGAGATGCTTGCATGATGATGCCTGGGAAGCATTTTTGCAGAAGGAAAGTAGAGGTTCAAGGAGTTTATGTTGCAGAGATCTGCTCTTCTCTGTGACTTGAGTGAGAGGGGCGTTGGGCACACCTGTGTGAATGAACTTTTCTGTTGTTGATCCCAACGGGGGTCCCATCACCCTTACAAGTTGCCCCTTTTGGTCACTGCAGTGACTTGCTACCCATTTACCATCTCTAATGTTCTCAAATTTTCTCTTCCATGCTATTCCTTCTTTTTGATTTAGAATTTTACTACTAATTCCCCCAGGGAAGAAGAAGTAAATAAAACATTACTAAAATTTTACAAAGTCTGATAAGTTTCAGTTCCTGATCTAGCCTATACTTCCTCTGAGTCTCGATGAGGTGGTAAATGGAAACCTTTTCTGGTCACCTATTGCTGTGTAACAAACCACCCCAAATTTTAGTGGCTTAAAGCCATGACAACATTTATTTTGCTCATGAATTTGTGATATGGGTAAGGCTCAGCAAAAATAGCTCTTCTCTGCTCCACTTGGTCTCTATTGGTATGGCTTGAAAGCTGGGGGCTGGAAACTTCTGGAGCCTGGCTCACTCATAATTGATGTTTGCTGTCAGTTGGGCCTTGGCTGGACTATTGCCAAAACATCTTCACGTGGCCCCTACATGTAGCTTGGGCTTCCTCACACCATGGTGGCTGAGTTCCAAGGGTGAATGTCCCAGGAGAAAGAGTCAGGTAGAAGCTGTATTGCCTTTTATGACCTAACCTCAGAAGTCATGCAGCATCATTTCCACTATATTCTATTTATTAGGAGTGAGTCACTGAGTTTTGAAATTAGACTTTACCTTTAGGTGGGAGAAATGTCAAAGAATTTGCGGACATCTTTATAAACCACCATAAACTCACTGGCCTTCTGCATTCTACCTTTATTCACTTGATGAATGGAGAGTGGGGGCCTCACCTTTTCCCCAGCTTTAGGCTCCTCTTTGGGGATCTAAGAGGAAAGTTAGGCTTGGAGATATAGTCAAGGAAGAACAGTTATTCAGGCTCTTGAAGTAGACACACTTGGATTTGAATCTTGGCTATGCTATTTACCAGTTCTGTGTTCTTGGAGAAGTCACTTAACCTTGGATAAACCTCATTTTCTTCACCTGTATCCTTCTCATGGGGTTATTATAAGGATTGAGTTAGTAGAGGGATATATAATACATACTTAAAATACTGGCTAGTACACAGAAAACACTCCATAAGTGTTAGCTATCACCGATATGATTATTCAACACGTTTATTAATAGTTAATTAAATCAGGCTTAGGCAGTTTCTGAGCTAGATGCTAGATGCTTTCAACCATGTGGGCAGAGAGTAGGCTTTGCAGTCAGCCAGACCTGATTCTGAGTTTACCTGTAGTTCCTAGCTGTGGGACCTAAGATCAGTCTTTCACTTTCTCAGCTACAGTGTCTTCAGTTGAAAATGAGAATTATAATAGTACCCTGCCACCTCGGGTTCTGGTGAGGATCCACTGAGATAATCTATGCAAAAGCCTTAGCTCAGTTCCTGGAACATAGTAGTTACTTAATAGGTGTTAATCATTATATTTATTTATCAGGAAGTTGGCTAATAAAGGGATGCATCATAGTCTTAGGTAGAGCATGCTATACTAGATGGGCAAACAACCTGCTAAGGGAGTCCAGCAGAAGAGATTAACTTTGCCAGGAAGAATCTCAGAAAGGCCAGAGGAAGTGATATGGGAATTGGACTTTGAAGAATGAGTAATGTTTTTCAGGTAGGAAATGAGGAAAGAGAAGGGATTCCAGTTGGAGGGGAAATCTGCAACATAAAGTTACGGAGGTGTGGACATGTTTGGAAGAAGGTGAAAAACTCAGTGTGGAGCTTAAGGTGTGTGAGATGAAGGGAATGAGGCTGGAAGGCGTTGTTCAGGGCAAAGCATTGGCTCAAGTTGAAGAAACTGCCATCTTTAAGTGAAGGGCGACTGGCAGAATGCGGAGAAAGGCCAGTGGCTGGGCTGGAGAGAGGTTTTGTAGGTGGAACAGAGAAGCTGAGGGGTAGATTTTCTATGTGAGTGCAGGAGAGGGCAGTGAGGGAATCAAAAGCCAGCTGCTAAGGAGTCAGGGGAGGAGGGCAGGGTTTGAGTGGATGAAACAAAGTTATGGGATGTGGAGTTCAAAAACCTGGCCCCTGCCCAGCTGATGTGGTTCAGTGGTTGAGCATCGACCTATGAACCAGGAGGTCATGGTTTGACTCTCTGTCAGGCCACATGCCCAGGTTGCAGGCTAGATCCTTAGTGTGGAGCGCGCAGGAGGCAGCGGATCAATGACTCTCTCTAATCATTGATGTTTCTATCTCCCTCTCCCTTCCTCCCAGAAATCAATAAAAACAACAACAACACCCCCCAAAAAAAACAAAAACAAAAAAACTTGGCCCTGAACCCAGCTGGTATACTTCTGAGTATCTCCATGATCGGAGATTGTCATACTATTTTGGCCTTAGTTTCCTAGCCATAAAAAAATATGATCTTTCCTATCTGCTACACATAATTGTGGTGAGAGAGTAAAGAGGTAATGCATGTGTAAGTGCTTTGTAAGCTTTAAATAACTAAACAAATATTAGAGCCCATGTTATTAGGGAGGCAGTCAATTGCCTGGGCTAGCACAGCTAAAGAAGAGTTTTTGTGAGGTGGAAGGTGGGGAATATCTGTTCTGGGTGAAGATAAAGATAGACACAGCAATCAACACACACACACACACACACTACAGATATATACAGCAATTTCCACACTGGGCTGAGTCTATAGGAGGACAATGGGAAACTCTCAATTCTATTACCATTGAGCCTACCATTTGCCCTATCTTGTCTCACCTCTCATTTGGATATAAATAAGATGGTCCAGTGGTTCATATCTGAAGTCTTTAGCTGAGCTTCAGGTATCTGAGGAACCATGACAATCCTATGTAATAAAAGCCTAATATGCAAAGCGACCGAGCAGTAGAACGACTGGTCGCTATGACGTGCACTGACCACCAGGGGGCAGATGCTCAACGCAGGAGCTGCCCCCTGGTTGTCAGTGCACTCCCACAGGGGGAGCACTGCTCAGCCAGTAGCCGGGCTGGTGGTGGGCAAGTGCAGCGGCGGTGGCGGCAGTGGGCCTTAAGCTGGCAGTTGGACATCCTCCGATGGGTCCCGGACTGCATTGCACAGGCGGGGCTGAGGGACACACACACCTCCCTCAGTGCACGAATCTCGTGCACCAGGCCTCTAGTTTATGAATAAAAGCTTGTGCTATATATTTCTAGGGCTAGAATCCATAGTCTCCAGCAAAGTTCAGTAGGATCAGTGACCTCTCTCCCCCAAAGATTAAGAGTCATTGATTTCCTCTCCAGAAATTAATAACAGCTATCCTTGCCCTAGTTGGTGTGGCTCGGTGGATAGAGTGTAGGCCTGAGAACCGAAAGGTCTCCTGTTTGATTCCCTGTCAAGGGTAGTTCTTGCATTGCAGGTTGGATCCCCTGTATGAGGAGGCAACCAATCGATGTGTCTCTCTTATATAGATGTTTCTCTCTCTCTCTCTGCCTCCCTCACTCCCTCGAAAAAGCAGTGGAAAAAAAAATACCCTTGGTTGAAGATTAACAAAAACCCCCACAAAAACCAAACACACAAGAATAGCTATCCTTGGGGAGAAGAACTGGTGGGTGAAGGGGGGAGATTTTCATGTTTAATTTTTCTGAACTGTTTGAATTTTCTAACCACAACATATATTAGTTTCATTAAAAAAATGTCATCAGTAGTTATCTGGGTGGTTTAAGATTTCATCTTTATACCCCTTTACTAAAACACAACAAACACAAACACTAATAGCTGTTATTTAAAAACATACCCTGATAATATCAGCACGGGCATACACTCACACATATAAATCATTCCATTATGCAAAGGACATCCTCCATTATGTAAGGTAAAATGTCTACATTTCCTATGAACTACTGGCTTCATTCAATGCAATAAAATTTGCGATTTAAGTTAACCAGGAAAAAAAGACAGGCGATTTCAAGTATTTCAATTCAGAAGCATAAAAATGTGTGTATGTGTCAATCTTTATATATATACTGCCTTCTGCACTCTCGTGAATTGGCCAATGTGCGAGCAGTTGACGTTTGATGCTTCAAGCGAGGAAACAGAGAACAGGGTTAAATCCACTACTCTCTCCCCACGCACTCTAGTAATTACTCTATTTCCACGTCATATTTCCGGGTGTGTGTGTGTCTCATCTCACGCAGAAACTGGAGTTCAGAGCAGGCAGGAGTCACCCATGTTCTTTTTGCTGTCTCCAGAAACCCAATTGAGGTGTTGGGCCCCCTGGGGATCTGGCGATACTTGGGGACTAACTAGCTGACTCCCACGTGGTAAGTGGCTCCCACCCTTGCCGCCACGTGGTATTAAGAACCGGAAAAAGGGAGAGCAGGCAAAAGAGAGCCGCATCAGGGGCATTTAAAGTGTCTTGACGTCACACACTGCCAGGAACTCAGCTGAGTTTTTAGCAGGACATTCCAGCCATCTTCCCTCCCTCCCTCCGGACTTCTGGGCCCGAGACATAGGCAATTCCCCTGCTATTGTGGAGGGAGGAGGACTGAGCCTTCGGAACAGCTAGCACGGGGCGTTCCCAGCCTTGTGTTGGCCCCGCCCTTTCTCCATAAGACTCTTCTCATTGGTCAGTTGGTGTGCAGTACACGCTCCAGTGGAGGAGAAAACTGGCCGTCTCATGAATTATGCAGGACGGCGTGTGTTGGTCAGGATGGGGCTGGGCGGGGATTGGCTGGAGGGGCTGTAATTCAGAGGTTTCCGGAGCTGCGGCGGCGGCGGCGTAGACTGGGAGGGAGAGCCTGGGGATCCGTCGTCGCAGCGGAGGGAGTGAACCCGAACCGAATCCTTGACGAGTAACCCCGCTCGGCTCTCCCTCTCCGCGTCTGCTAGGAGAGACCCTGCGGCCTGAGGGAGCCCGCGGCCCATACCCCGGCGCAAGCGCACCCCGGCCTGTCGGGCCTCAGCCGGAGAAACAGGTGAAGTGTGTGAAGGGTGGGGTCGCGCCCCCCGCGCGGCTCCCGGGCCTGAGGACCCGGGCGGGGGGGCGGTCGCCGGAGGGGATGGAGGCTTTTGGTTGGTTGGGGGGAAGTTGTGGAAGGAAACTTCAGAGGGGCGTGAGGATAGAGGAGATTTTGAGGGTCGGTCTGAAGGGACACCTCCGGGTTGACAGGAGCGGGCCTCTGAAGGGACAGAGGGCGCTGGAAGGAAGTTTCGTTCTTCGGAGGAAGGGAAGGCGGCGAGGAAGAGAGAGCGGGCTCGAGAGGGAGGACCGTGGAGCGAGAGCACTCGGGTGGGGATGGCAGGAGTGAGGGACAGCCCCCCCCCCACTTCCTGCTCCCTGGGACTCGGGGGACGTTCCGGCCGTAGGAGCGACTGTCAAGCCCGCGGAGATCACAGAGAGGTGGGGTGGTGTTGAAAAGAGCCCCCCCCTCCCGCCCACCTTCCTCGGCCTTGCCCTGTTTTCGATCCCTTAGGAGCCAGCTGTGCCCCTCTGGAGGTAGAAATAGGTGTCTTCCTCCTACGGTCTCCTGGGCTCATTGGTTGTGGGTAGGATTATTGCATAAGAATCAAGTTTCCTGTAGGGAAATTGACAGCTTACATACTCTTTCTAAATTCCCTCCGGTCTTTTTCTAGGTTAAGCCAGGTTTCTCTCCAAACCCCTTCAAAACAGCAACAACAAAATACCACTCTCCCTCTCCCCCCAATCAAGCCAGCCCTAGAGAGAAATAAACCTCTTTTCTCCGTGTCATTGTTCTTTTATAAACACCTGGTAAACTCGGCCAGAAGATAATAATTGAGCCCCTACGTTTACTGGATTGTGGTGTTGCTTAATTGCATAGGGCAGAATGAACCAATCGAGAGGAGGAGTTTATTTTGTCTCAGAGCCAAGATCTTGGGTAAATGCAGAGGAGAGGGAAACAAAGCCTGGCTGGCCTTGGTGAAGCCATGTGTGCAAACTTTACCTGTGTTTGGGTGGTGTGGCTGGGCTTAAGTTAGCAAAATCCAAACGGCCACCCAAGTTGCTTTTTCCATGTTTAGTAGACATCCCTCTGTTATATTAAGTGGGTGTATAGTATTGACACCCTTTTTCTTATGCAAGAATGTATATAATGTGCATCTGCTGCTTTTATATTTATTCTGTGTATGGGTTGTAACTTTGGTTAGCTACGCTGATAAAGCATTGGTTTGAATAAATCAGAATAGTAAATCATCTCAATCTCTTATATGTGGCTTTAGACAGTTATAACCTGATTCAGCCAGTTTTCTATTTTATTGTATGTTAAATATGTCTGTGTTCCTTGAGTCAACACATTTATTTTTTTATTACATGTGCCAGACCGGGAATACTGGCAGAATTTATGCTCAGACATTTTTATAGTGGGATGGGGGAAGGAAGGCTGCAATACAAAAAAAAAAAAAAAGATAGATGTTGGAGGGTTGATCTTAGTCTCTATATTTGTTAGCGCATCCATCACAGAAAAACCACTAGCAAGTTTATGAATCTTTTATTTTTGTATGTAGTCCTGCTGGAAAGAATAACCATTTAGAAATATCCACAGTTATGACCTGACCCACAAGGCATAGATAGTTCATATCCTATTTTGTAGACAAGGAAATTGAGGCCAAAGGAACAAGACACTTATCTAAGGCAGCAGAGTGCCATAGTGGTGGAACTCACACTCCTGTATATTTTGTGTTCTTTCGACTATCTGTGCTTAAGTATTTGGTCTTATTTTAGAGCGAGTGTAAACCCTATTGGGAAAACTCTCAGTGAAATTCTAACTTGCACATGGATAGTGAAATACCACCAATAGGCTCTAAGATTCCATGGGAGATAGGTAATAAACAGGATAAAAAAGTGCAAGTGGGGTTTGCTTAGGTCATTTTTCTAACTGCTCTATCTAACTTGGGAAGTAACTGACTTTTTAGTTGGCATAATTTATCATCATAATTTAGCTATTTCCTAGTGGAAAGAGATATTTATGTAGGCAAGCTTGTAGATGAAGGACAGTTGTGACCTAAATGTCACTTCAACCTATGGTTGGATCAGTGGCCATTTGTGTTTCCAGAAAGTTGCTTTCTCCTCCTTGGCTCTGCATGTTTTGACATTTAGATGTGAGATGGGGCAGAGATAGTGACCCTCATTTCAGACACAGAATTCAGCACCTTTTTACCTTATAGTTTTCTCAGAGATGATGTACAAATATTTACTTTCTGCACCTTAGTGAAAGTTGCTGTGAAGAATGAGATGACTTGTTTATAGAACTTGCAGTTTCCTGAGGCAACTTGAAAAATGTTTTATACATACAATGCAGCATGTCTTCGAAGAGATGGGGGGACATTGTCTGATATTCAATAAATTAGCTATTTTATATAACATGCTAGAGGCCCGATGGCCAAAAATTTGTTCAAGAGTAGGCCTTCCTTCTCCCCGTTGCCGGCACTGGCTTCCCTCCGGCACCCGGGACCTGGGCTTTGCTCTGGCCCTGGCTTCATCTGGAAGGACGCCCGGAAAGATGTTTGGTCTAATTAGCATATTACCGTTTTATTTTTATAGATAGCACAGATAAAGAACATTTCCATTATTGTGGACAGTTCTACTGGACAGTGCTGTAGTAAGCACTACAGGTCTTTAGAGGAAGGAGAGGTTACGAGGCATGGAGTTGTGTAGGAATTCTTCTTGCCAAAGGAGAGATTTGATCTGGGTCCCAAATAATGGTTGGAATTTGATAGGTATAAAGAATTTTGGGTGAGGAGTTATGGTGATATAGCATAAAATCCTGGTAGATAAGGCAGGTAAGTAGGGAAGAAGGAGTGCCTACTTATATGATGTCTTGACTATAAGACCAAGTACAATCCTTTTGTAGGGGAAGCTTTTAATGATGTGTGAGGCCAAGTACTGGTGTTTAATTATGGAGTGCCTACTATGTGTTAGGCATGTGGCCGGCGTTGGTTAATTTGTACAAAGTATATCAGTACATATAGCCTCTGCCCTAGTGGAGTTGTCATTGAGGTTAACCTTATAAACTGGGCTAGCACCCATAGAAAGGTGAACTGATTTATCGGATTTGTGTGGGTTAAGTGCAGATATGTTTTTTTTAGGATTTGTAATTGGCTACAAATTGACTACTCACCTTTTATGTCTTCCATATTTTTAAAATTTTACTATAACTTTTGGGTCATTCATAAAAACCAGCCAAAGAACACTTGAAGGACATCCCCAAATCCTGAAGAACCTCTGGTGTCCTGTAGCAGCCTTGGTGAGGTCCAACAGGATGGCATTGCTGGGCTGTTTCAGTCTTTGTTGGTTATGGTGAAAAAATTAATGTTGTGGTTACATATTTGTTGCTAGGAACCTTGGCTTACTATGGTGCACTTTAATCAGGATGGCCAGATAGTACTTTGGTTGTAAATTGTTTGGAATGTCTTCAGTTTTTAAAGGGAATAGCATATGGAAGAATGAATTTCTATTATGGTCAGTTCTCATTTACCATGTTAGGATTGTCACAACTCTTAGTTCAGAAAGGCAAACATAATATACTAGAGGCCCGATGCACGAAGGGGCTCGGTCCTCGCAGCCCCAGCTGCCTCAGCCTTCGCAGCCCTGGGTTCGTCCGGAAGGTCATCCTGACACGTCATTCTGCTGTTCGGTCTAATTAGCATATTAGCTCTTTATTATATAGGATTACAGAGGATATTGAGAGCCAGTTATTGTGCTAGGCAGGATCCAAAGATAATGAAACATGGTCCCTATTTTCATGGAACTGGAGGCATTATTGAGGGTGTGCTGTGTTAGTATGGACTTCAGGCAAACTAGATGACATAAGTGGTTTAAGGTTCAAACTCTGGAGTCAAACAGATCAGGGATTGGATCCTGGATCTGCCAATTCCTATAGATTCATTGAAATAAACAGGTAAAATGTTTAGCATAGTGCCTGGCGCACAGTAAGAACTCCATAAATCTAAGTTCTTATTAAATGTCTAGTTAAAGAGATTGATAGTCTTCACGGATGAGAAAAGACTTTGTCATACAGGGACTTTATCAGGTGGGAACTCGTGAATAGGGTTTTGTAGGATGAATAGGATTTTTCCTTCAGAGCTAAGTGGTAAGCAGTTGCATTCAAGGCTGAAGGAATAGGAGTAAGAGGCTTAAAACAGCATAGTGCATTCAGGGAGCTCTAAGTGGAAGTCCTTAACTTAGGAGAACTAAACTGAGGGTAAAGGAAGCTACAGAGCTACAGCTCTTATCCTTTTCTGTTAATAATTGGGTTCAAATGTCATTAAAATAAGTTGTTTTTCCTATTTATAGAAGTAATACATGCTTGGTAATTACCAGAGGAAAAGGGGGTTGGTGGCAGGTAGAAAAGGGTAAAGGCGGGTAAATGGTGACTGAAGGAGACTTGACTTTGGGTGGTGAACACAATAATGTACAGATAATGTATTATAGAATTGTACACTTGAAACATATAATTTTATTAACTAATGTCACCCCAATAAATTCAATAAAAAAGTTAAAAAAGAAGTAATACATGGTATTGTAAAACATTTAAATTTGTAAAAACATGCATTATATATTTTTATATATAATAGGTTAATAGTTTGGTGTATATTTCTCCATACTTCTTGCAGCTTTTTCTACTTATCAGTTTATCTTGGACATATATTGCAAATTCCTTTTTCACAGTCTAATAAAAGGATAATAAGGAAGGCAAATCTGCCCCACTCCAAGATAAAATAAGGTTTGGATTATCTGGTTTTCCTTTCTGCTACCTCCAGCCATTAGAATAAATGACATTTCTAATCAGTGAACTTTTACCTGACCTTTGACTTTTTAACTACATCGGATGAGGAACTTATATTTTGAGCTTTCCGAACATAGCTGTTATTATACTGTGGAAACGCTTGGGCGGTGTGTTTGAGGGTTTCCTGGTCCACAGTTGCTATAGGTAAAGAATGGTCCGAATCCACCACCTCTTGACCTTGGGCTCAGTTGTTTTAACTTCTCTGGGTTTCAGTTTTTCTATCCAAAATGGTCCAGTTGGAGGGGAGTTGTGAAGATTAAGCAAGATACTGTATATGAACTGCTTTGCTCAGCGCCTGGCAGATAGCTAACATTTGAGTGCTAATAATTAATATTATTAAAACTGCAGATCTATCTAACTAAAGTCAGGGAAGTTATGATTCATGGTAGCCATTAATGACCCAAAATACATGAAAGAAGGAGTAATTGGGAGATTCTAACCTAATAGGGAAAAATGAAATGAAGAGGGACTTGTGGTGGAGGAGATGGAGGCCATCACGTAAAAGAAATAGGCAAGGCAAAATGAAAATTTCTGTTCACACCAATGTCCTCAAGACAGAATCTCTCTGTCTCTTCCAAAATCTATGATTGAGGCTCATTTATTTTAAGCAATATTCAATACATTTATTATCACTTCGAAATTTGAACAGTCCCCTCGAGTTCTTTATGACACAAAAAGTGCAGTTAATATTGAAAGTTTGAGGGGTAGAGGAGTCAGGCAAGGACAGTGTTCAGTTTGGGGGTAAGGTGAAGCAAGAGGCCGGGAGGTGATTTGTTCCTTCTCATTTTTTTGTGTTCTCATTTTGTGTGTTTTCATTGGAGGAGTACAGCTGTTTGCCTGTCCTGTAACTTTGATTTGCAAGTGAATTTGTGTTTAAAATTGCCTTGCGGTAAAGAAGCAGCACTCAGCTTCTCTGCAAAATAGGTTCTCACACACCAGCTCTCCGGTTTTGGTTTGGATCGGAGAAGACAAGAAGGAAAGGCCTTCCAGTTGTTTCTTGGCCGTACATGCGCAGGAGGAAGCCAGCAGAGCTTGAAAGAGAAAGTAAACCTTCTGGTAAATAAATGGCTTCCCCATTGTGGAGGAGGAGTACAAATTATTAGGGGGATGTTTGGGTAGTTTTTGTAGAAGCTATTTCTGAAAACTGATTTAGATTATCGAAGGCAAAACCAATTTAGGAAAACCCTACCTTGTCTGGTATTAACCACCTGTTTTCCCGCTCTGTTGATTGAATTTATTAGTTTGCGGTGTCCTGACCTATCATTCTTGTTATAAGAATTAGAGGATTTGAGTCTGAATTTGAGCACCTGCTTAGGTGAAAGCTTCCTAAAGTGCATGTTCTTCACATTTTTTCTAATGTTAATTTTGTTTTGCTGTTTAGCAAGCACTTTTTCTGACAGAATCTGAAAGCATTAGACTTTTACTTTGTTCTTCCCTACTCTTCCACTTCAGTCCACCCAAATGTAATCCTCAAAACCTCAAAACCCAGATGTTAGCTGTGTAATTACCTCTCCTAGAAACCCAAGTGCAATATTGCATTGAGTTAGCATTAAAATAGTCGGCCTTTGAAATTTTTTTCTACTTGTGGTTTAGACATAATAAATATTTAATCTCAGACTGACTGCCTGACAAATCCGTTTTGTATTTGGGCCTTTTAAAAAAAATCAATATGTTTAGGGAAAGCAAATTTATTGAAACATTAACCAAACTAAAACATAATTAGGATGGTAACTGTCTAATTCATAGGGGCAGGTGGAATAATTGAAGCATTCTGAAGCTAAATGTCAATATTCTTTATTCCATGTGTTATTGTCTCTTTGCATTAGAGTGCATAAACAAGAGTGGGATGTAAGTGGGAGTAAGCATGTGGGACACTTTAGGGTCCTAATTACTATGTTGAAGAATCCTGGGGCCATCCAAGTTTCCTGTTTCTCCAAAGAACCACTGTAGTTCCATATGTCTGTTGTGGGGGAGGTTGTGCCTATTGAGGAACAGAGGGTTTATGGGAACTCTCTGTACTTTCCACTTAATTTTGCTTTGAACCTAAAACTGCTTTTAAAAGTAAAGTTTATTCATTAAAAAAGAAAAAGTTCTGTTTCTGCAGAAATATCCGAGGTGTCCAGGGTCAGAAGTGCCTTGTATGCAGCTATGTGATTCCATAGACTTCTACCTCAGTTTACCCTAAGCTTTACAATGAGAGTACCATTCTTTTATACCCATTGAGAATATTTTCCAAATAATGGAGTATGAGACTGGAGGTGGGGGACAGAGAAGATCCCTACCCCTCTGGGTTAAATAGTTTCCCCTTTTCCTAGAAGAGATGAATGTGAGTCTTAACCATAGACTTGCAGCAAGAATATATTAGTTTTGTTTTTCAGTTCCAGACTCCAGTTTTCTTTATTGTAAAAGTGATATTTTTGGAAAACATGTTTCAGTTAATCAGTACAAAAAGGTATGTAGTAAGTGGAAAGTGTCTCTTCCTCAGGGACTGTTAGTTACCTATTTCTCACTTACCTTTGCAGAATGATTTATGTGTACACATGCAAACATTTTCACTTTTTTTCTTCCACCGGTAGGGGTGAATTATACACAATAACTCTTTATCTTGCTCTTGTCACTTTATCTTAGAAAACACTCAATGTGAATATGTTTATATCTGCCTCATGTTTTTAAGGTCTGTGTAGTAGTATTTTAAGCTATGGATGCTGTTATTCATTTAATTAATCTCCTAATGGTAGGCATAGATTGTTTGCAGAATCTAAAGACAGAAGTCAGTGTTGTAAATATCCTTATGTTTGTGTTCAGGTACATACAAATAAATCTATGCATATAGTATACTTTTAATGTTTTAATTATAATATGCATACTGTTTAGAAATGTAGCTTTTCAATTAACAGAGTGCACATTCCCCCCCCCCCCCTTAATTTTGGGAGAAGTCTAAAACACAGCAAACTGTTTCATTTAAGCCCCATTGCTCCTTTGGCAAGTGGGGCAGGGGTTGTTTTTGGTGTTTTGTGTTGTTCCCATGGATGGGTTGCTCACTGATGCTTTTGTTTGAGTTGTCTATAGCAGCAATTCTCAGAGTACTGTCCAGCAGACTCCTGGGGGTTCCTGAGATTCTTTAAGGGGGTTCTTTGATGTAAAAACTACTTTTATAATATTTTTTGTGTTTTTTACTTAGTGGCCTTTGCACTTATACTTACAGTCATTGTAAAAAAACAACGGATTTCACATAATGTCCATGATGAAACAGTAAAAAATATTAATTTCATTATGTCACATTTCTTAAGGATGAGTCCTTTTTTTTAATCCTCACTTGAGGATATGTTTATTGATTTGAGAGATATAAAGGGTGGGGGTGGGGGAGGGAGAGAGAGAGAGAGAGAGAGAGAGATGGAGAGAGAAACATGGATGTGAGAGAGAAACATCGATTGGTTGCCTCTTGTATGTGCCCCGACCAGGGATTAAATCTTCAACCTAGGTATGTGCCCTAACCAGGAATCCAACTTGCAGTCTTTTGGTGTATAGGATGATGCTCCAGCCAACGGAGCCACCCAGCCTGTTATCTGTTTTTTTTTTTTTTATATATATATTTTATTGATATTTTACAGAGAGGAAGGGAGAGGGATAGAGAGCTAGAAACATTGATGAGAGAGAAACATCGATCAGCTGCCTCCTGCACACCTCCCACTGGGGATGTGCCCGCAACCAAGGTACATGCCCTTGACCGGAATCGAACCTGGGACCCCTTAGTCCGCAGGCCGACGCTCTATCCACTGAGCCAAACCGGTTTTGGCTGTTGTCTGTTTTTTTTTATTTATTTTTTAATTTCTTTATTGATTAAGGTATCACATATTTGTGCTCATCCCCCCATTCCCCTCCCAAACCCTTCCCCACGCATGCCCCCACCCCCCTGTTGTCCGTGACCACTGGTTAGGCTTATATGCATGCATACAAGTCTGTTGTCTGTTTTTTTGATAGAATACTTATGAACTTGTTAAGAAAGATGGTTTCTGACTGCTTGGATTACTTTATAAAGACAATTTAACAATTGTTTTAAAATTATACAAGTAGTGTTGTTCTATTTAGACATGTCTTTATAATGTTAGCTTTCATTTATTTTTTTAAAGCATATTTTTATTGATTTCAGAGAAGAAGGTAGAGGGAGAGAGATAGAAACATCAATGATAAGAATCATTGATTGGCTGCCTCCTGCATGCCCCACACTGCCAACCACTGATCTTTTTTACTATCTCTCTAGTTTTATCTTTTCCAGAATATCATATAGTTGGAATTATATAGTATGTAGCCATTTCAGATTGCCTTCTTTCACTTAGCAACGTTCACTTAGATTCTTCCATGTCTTTTTTTGGCTTGATAGCTCATTTCTTCTTATTGCCTTATTAATATTCCATTGTCTATGTATACCACAATTTGTTTATATATTCATCTATTGAAGGACATCCTTATTGCTTCCAAGTTTTTGCTTTTATAATTAAAGCTGCTATAAATATTCACGCACAGGTTTTTGTGTAGACATAAGCTTTCAACTCATTTGGGTAAATACCAAGGAGAATGATTGCCAGATTGTATGTTAAGAATTTGCTTAGTTTTGTAAGAAACTGCCAGACTTTCTTCCAAAGTGGCTTACCATTTTGCATTCTCACCAGAAATGAATGGAATTTCTGTTGTCCCACATCCTCCCCAGCATTTGGTGTTGTCAGTATTTTGGATTTTGGACCTTCTAATTAATAGGTGTTTAGTGGTATCTCATTATTTAATTTGCAATTTCCTGGTGGTATATGATGTCAAGCATCTTTTCATATGCTTTTTTTGCCATCTCTGTATCTTCTGTTAAGATTATTTTTTAAATTGCATTGTTTGTTTTCTTATTTTTGAGAGTTTTAAGGATTCTTTGTATATTTTAGATAAATTAAAATTTTTCTTCTTTAAAACTTTAAAAAACTGTCATAAAATGATGTTCTAGAATCCAAGCTCATGCAGAAACAAACTTTGGGATGCTTGTGGTTAGTATACTAGGGACAAGGAAATGAAGTACTTACCTTTTCTCCCCCTAAATTTGATCCTCAAACTCTCCTGGGTCTAGATAGGGCTGGCCAGAGGGCTGTAGTCCATAGTGTATAGACTTAGATACTGGTTTTTATGTTTAATCTCTCTGCCCTTTCATATGATGTGTTGGATGGTATATTGATTCCTACTTAAGCCCTGAACATTGCTGAGCCTAGGTGGATTGGAAGAGTGGAGAAATACTGAAAATTTATAAATCTTTCTAGAGGTCATTCTTCTCGGGCCCTTTTAAATCACTTTTTTGGAGTCATATTAAGAGACAAAAGTGAGAAAACAATCTTCCAGGAGGTCCTGAGAGCCTTTAAGGCAATGAATCCTGGGAAGAAAAAGTAACGGGAGTGGCTTGAGTGTCTTTGTGGACTTCTTGGTGGCAGTATCTTGGGGTTCAGAAACATTAGCTTAATTGAAAGGCATGTCACCAGTGATCTCTACATTACCAAATTAAATAGTGCTACTACTCTCTCACCATTTTATTCACCCTTTTGGTGGTATTGGACAGAGTTGAACACCTCTTTTTGTCTTAAGACACTCTATTCTTTATGTGTGTGTGTGTGTGTGTGTGTGTGTGTGTGTGTGTGTGTGTGTGTAGTTTTATTGATTTCAGAGTGGAAGGGGGAGAGAGAGAAAGAGAGAGGAGGGGAGAGAGAGAGAGAGAGAGAGAGAAGCATCAGTGATGCAGTGATGAAAATCATTGATCGGCTGTCTCCTGCATGCCCCACACTGGGGATCAAGCCCACAACCTGGGCATGTGCCCTGACCAGGAATCGAACCGTGACTTCCTGGTTCATAGGGCAAGGCTCAACACTAATCTTTCAGCTTCTGTGACTCCGGGTTTTTCTTCAGTCTTATTGGTCTTTCTATGGGACCTTTCCTGGTTCATTCTCTACCTAAACACTAATGTTGAAGTGCCTTGGGCTTCTGTCTGGGGCTCTTTTTTCTTCTCTTTTTCAATTGTCCTCCCTACATTTACTTGTTACTTGGGTTTTAACCATCATCTGCATCCTGATGACTATCAAAGGTGTGCCTCCAACTCAGGTGTCTCTAGGCTCCCAATACCCGTATCCTGCTGCTTACTTGACATTTCCCCTTGGAAAGCCTGTAGTTGTCTCATGTATCTTGTCGAAAACATAACTCCTAGACTTTCTCACAACAAGCTTGTGCCGTTCCCCCCAACTTTCCTCATCTAAGCAAATGGCATCACTCCATTGTGCAAGTAAACAGTCTAGGAATATCCTTAATTTCCTTGTTCGCTCATAACCTCTGCTTCTCTTCAAGTTATCAGCAAGTCCTGTTGGTTCTGCCTCTAAAGTTTTCTTAAATTCCTTTGTCACATCCTAATTTCTGTTCCCACTCTGTGGTAGACTAGATAACCTAAAAACCCTCCTGTACAAAACACCAAAAAATGTTGGGTAAACGTAAACTGAGTTCTTAAGAAAATTAGGGAACTCTTTAGAGGCAAAAATCAAATGGAACCTCACCAAAAAAGGGGAGAAGAAGCCAGCTTATAATGGGGGTGGAGGATGCGGTTGGGGGGGCGTTGCAGATGACGGCCGGCGGGGAGGGAAGCACGGGATTTATCTAGCTCTATTACTAAGGATTTCTAGTTAACAGCCACTCAGGGAGGGTACATGGTCTTGGTCTTAGTAAGGAGTTGGAACTGCTAAGTTGAAATTCTAAGCTGAGATTTTAATATAAAAAGGTCTGTTTTCCAAGAACAAATAGTTACTTCCTCTTAGATCCCTCACATAATCATCTAAAGTATGTCAACCTGACTGACCTCAGTCACTCTCTATCCTATCATCTTTACTGCTCTTATCACCAGTGTTAATTATCTTCCTTATTTACTTGTCCGTATTCCTCCGTCTCAAGGAGGGCAGAGACCTATCTGTTCTGTTTACCACTCTGCATACCCTGCCCTTGGTTCCAATTGTTTTTTGTTTTTTTAATAAATGAATGGGCCAGTAAGCAGATTCCTTCTGAGAATATAACATGATTTTACCTAATTAAAAAAAAAAATTTGGTACTAAAAAGAAAAAGGTAACATCATGTTATATTTTCACCTTAAAATATAATTTTAATTTTTACCCAAGTAATGCATACAAATAATTTAGAAGTTGAAGAATGCTAAAAGACATATTGATATCTTTTGTGCTATCCCTCCTTACTTTTTACATATTACTTCCCAGAGACAGCCACTTTCAAAGCATTTAGCTTTTTCTTTTGGTATTTATGTGCATGCTTCTAAGTAATAAGCTTATACTACTATTCTTTTTTTTCTTTATTGATTAAGGTATTACATATGTGTCCTTATCCCCCCATTGCTCCCTAACCCCACCCCCCACTCTCATGCCCTCACCCGCCCTGGTGTCTGTGTCCATTGGTTAGGCTTATATGCATGCATACAAGTCCTTTGGTTGATCTCTTCCCCTTACCCCCGCCCTCCCCTACCTTCCCTCTGAGGTTTGACGGTCCGATCAATGCTTCTCTGTCTCTGGATCTGTTTTTGTTCATCAGTTTATGTTGTTCATTACTATTCTTGATATATCAAATTTTAGATACCTTTTAACTTCCTATCATCATTGGTGAAGATTTATTTTTTTTAACCACCACTATTCCTTCCCATATACCTCACAATATAATCATAATTTTTAAGCCACTTTTGTTAAACCACTAATCATACATTTTATTTCAACTAAACATTGTTCACTGATAAGCCCTGTAGTGTACTCTGATTGTGTTTCCGTTCACATACAAATATTTGTTTTTTCCTGGCGTTAATATTTTTATTAAAAATGTTTTTTTCTTTATACCTATTGCTAACTTCCCAAAATTTCCAGCAGGTCTCTGAAATGCCTGGCAGTTTATTTCAAAAAAACTTAAATACATTGACAATCTGTTCATTACTTTCTAGGCAACCCCCAATCCCCTTGCCCAGTCCTGCTGCAGTATGAGTCTCCTTTTGCCACTGTCCTTTGTTGGAGTTCCCTTTTTGTGGATCCCATGTCTTCCTCTTTCTGGTAAAGATGCATGAGAAGGACATTTTTTGAGATGACATGTATCTGAAATATCTTTATTCTCTTTGAATGATCATAAATCACCATTTTGAAGGCATTTTTGGCTCATTTGGCTTATAATTCATTAAAGTATGATGCTGTTCTCATTTCTGATCCTCTCCAAGAGACCTGGTTCTTTTCTCTGGAAGCTTGTATAACTTCTTTATTCCTACTCTTCTGAAATTTCATTGGATTGGGTACTAGATGGGTCCCTTTTAAGCTGGAAAGGGAAATTTTTTATTTCTTTGCTAATTCCCAGATTACTATTTTCACCTTCTCTTTCTGTGAATTCTCTTGCTCAGATATTGGATCTTCTGCACAGACCATCTGAGTTTTATTTTTTGTTTTAGCTTCACCTCCTCTTCCATTTTTCATCTGTTTTGTTGTTGTTGTGGATTACATTCTAGGAGGTTTCCTTGACTCTATCTTTCAACCCATCTATTTAATTTTTAATCTGACCATCATTTTCAACTTCAGAAGCTCTTTCTTTATTTGCTATTTTCATCTTTACCTTCATTTTTATCCTATTCCTGTAAAGTGGGTATAATTTTTCTCCCTGAGGGTATTATTTATAATTTTGTGAAATTTTTGTCACCTCCTAATACTCTGAATCCTGGTTTCATTCCTTTTTTCTTATGTTCACCTCTATCTCATGTTGGAGGTTTTCTTCAAAAGCATAGCAGTTCGCCCTGGCCTGGTAGCTTGGTTCGTTGGTTGGAGCGTTGTCTGGTACACCAAAAGGTTGCGGGTTTGATTCCCGATTGGCACATACCTAGGTTGCTGGTTGGATCCCCGGTCAGGCTCACGGGAGGCAACAGATGGATGTTTCTCTTTGTCTCTCTAAAAAAAAAAAAAAAAAGTAAGCATAGTTCTTAGTTCTTAAAGTTGAGTGGTCTTATGTGCTTGTTGCGTTTGCTATATGTTGGGCTTCTCTGTGGGTTTGGGAGGGGCCTGGCTGTCAGTGTTCTGGAGCTTATGTATGTAGCTCTTTTGGCATCTTTTGTTCACTGTTGTCTCATTTTCTATTCTTTGTCCTTGTGGGTTTGTACCCTTTGCCCCTGCTTTACTGTCACTTTAATAGATGTTGGGTCATGTTTAACCAGCAGATCTGTCATGTTTTCTTGAGCACTCTTATTTTTGCACACGCAGTTCCCTCTACTTGGCCTGGTTACCCTTTCCTCTCTTAGCATTACCATATCTCCTGTAGATTTATACATCTATGAAATTATTAAGAGATTTGCTAATGACTTTAGGTTGGGTCTTAGACCTTTCACTTTGGGAATATCTCAAAATAAACTTAGTCATCCAAGTGATTTTGTTTTATAAGATGCCTCATTTCAATGTTTACATGTCAATATTTAGTTATGGTATAACTTCTTAATTCTCAAATAACTACCCAGAGGCACATGTCATGAAATGTCCTCTTTTAGATGATAGCAGGGTGCTAAAGTCTCATTATTGCAATTTAAGGAGAAACAACTGTACTATATAACAGTGTAGCTTTATGAGCAAAGCCATATATATTTTACGATATTTTTATTGGTTTCAGAGAGGAAGGAAGAGGGAGAGAGAGAAACATTAATGATGAGAGAGAATCATTGATCGGCTGCCTTCTGCATGCGTCCTACTGGAGATCGAGCCTGCAGCCCGGGCATATGCCCTGACCAGGAATTGAACCTTGATCTGACTTATATTTTGAAAAGATGAGACATGGCCTGCAGGCCGCAAGTTTGACATGCTTGCTGCAGAGGGACAAGGGTAAGAGCATCAAAACCAGTTGGAAGTTGAAGGCAGTAATCTAAGGTAAGAGATGATGGTGACTTGGACTAAGATTGTATTAGTGGCGCCGTGGCCAATGTTGCTAAGTGGTTAGAGTGTTGGTGCAAGCACCAAAGGGTCTTGGGTTCGATTCCCAGTCAAAGGTATGTTCCTGGGTTGCACTTTTAATCCCCGGCCGGGGTAGGGGCACATTCAGGAGGCAACCAATTGATGTTTCCCTCTCTTTCTTTCTCTCTCCCCTTCTCTCTTTCTCTCCCCCCGGCCCCCGTTCCAATCTCTCTAAAAAATGGAAAAAATATTCTCAGGCGAGGATTAACAACAACAAAAAGATTATAGCAGTAAAGTGGTGAGAAGTTCTCACAACTGTAATAATAAAAGCATAATATGCTAATTAGACCGGACTTCCTTCTGACGACCTGATCGCCGGGGCTGCGAGGGAAGCCCAGGTCCCAGGTGCCAGAGGGAAGCCGGTGCCGGCGCTGGGGGAAGGAAGGCCTGCTCTTGCATGAATTTTGTGCATCAGGCCTCTAGTTCTAGTTATATTTTGAAGACAGAACCAACAGAATTTGTTAATGGATTGGCTGTTGTGGGGGGAGAAGGGAGAAGGGGCAAGAGGAGAATAGAGATTGGAATCAAGGCTTATTTTCAAGGTTTTTAGCCTGAGCACAAGTAAGAATGGAATTGTCATTTGCTAAAATGGGGAAGATTGGAGGGGAATTATTAGGCTGGGAGAAGTTTTTGATGAAGGGGTTAGTTTGGGGTACATTAAATTTGAGATGATTGTTAGACATCCAAGTGGAGGTATTGAGTACACAGTTAGATAGCTATTGGACTCTGGAGTCCATGAGAAAGGATAGGGCATTTATAAAGTGAGAGCATAGGGAAACAGAAGTTTACTATTAAAATACTTTTAACAGCAAAACCTTTTCCTTTGAAACTGCACATTCTTTTCTCATGGATATTGGAGTCTCTATAAAAGTGGTATTCTATGACTATGTTAGTAGAAATGTTGTCTGAGTCACCAAATGCAATAAACCACCTCAAATTTAGGGCATAAAACAGCAACCATTTTATGATGCTCTCGGATTCTGGGGCTGGAATTTAGAGAGGCACAGCAGGGATGTCTTGTCTTTGCTCCACAATGTCTGGGGCCTCAGCTGGGAAGACTTGGACATCTGGGGGCACTCATTGCTGCTTTACTCACATATAGTGCCTGGGCTGGAATGAGTCAAAGGCTGATCATAGCTGGGATGCAGACCAAGTGCCTCCATGTGGAAGAGCCTTTTGCCTTGGGCTTCTCACAAGATGTTGGCTGGGTTCTGGAGAATGAGCCTTTCAAGAGAATCAGGTGGAAGCGGCATAGCCTTGGCAGCTGCATTTGGATAGTTCCGCCATCCTCTGTTGCTTGGAGCAGTCATGGATTTAGCCAGGTTCAAGAGAAGAGGGCAAAGATCCCTTCTTTCAATGGGACAGGTATCCATGAATTTGAGCCATGTTTTCTAACCACCACAAATGCTCTTTGAATTTGAGGTTCTGCCCCCAATCCATAGTTACTTTAAAGGAAGAAGTTCTAACACAGGATCTATGGGTATATAGACTCTTAGCACCAGTTATAAATTGCTTCATGCTAAGCAACCAGGACTACCTTAATATCTCTTATAGGGAAAGTGACCAGAATAAATTTGAGAAAAGAGTCTTCCTTCTCTTCAAAAAGTATTGATCTATATTGTTGGTTTGTGATGTTGAGATTCAGAAATTTGTTTCCTTTCTCTGCTTCATTTCATTTGCCTGTCTTAAAAGAATATTAATAACTTACATTGCATTCTAGATCAGTGGATGCTTTTATGACTCTTATTTGGGCTTTGGCCAAAGATAACAGAACCCACAGGCTTTTCCAGCAACTTGCCCTTCTCCTCCCTTCAGTTGCCTTCCAGCTTGGAAATTATGACATGACGATTTGCTTGCCCAACCTACAGTTGTTTCTCAAAGGCTGCACTCTTTCTGTTTTAAAAAGTTGGCAGCCTGCCTCTGATCCCTGTGAGGGTGAGTCCATCAGCATTCACAGCTCACTGAAAGGATGCTTGGCTTCTCTCTGGAAAAACTTTCAAATTCTAGGTAGCCAGTCATACAGGGTAGAGTTCATCTTGTTTCCCAGATGCAGAAGTCTTATGGGTGCCATACTTTCCAGTATTGTGGCCATCGTGACTGTTCAGCAGAAACTTTTGCAGTGGAGGTGATATTTATGTGTGTGTGCAAATGTGAGTAAAGGAAACTATAAAGGAAATGTTTTTTGGTGTCTTAAATCTAATATCCCGTTGGAAGCTCTGGATAGGAATGATACATGAGGGTTGCCAGCAGAGAGCTTTGCAAATGGAGGAAATGGAATTAAAACAAGAAAAAGCCTCAGCTGCATACATCATATTACGACAGTATTAATAAGTACTGCAGGCATTCAGAGTTAAAGCAGTGATTGGACCAGAGGTGAAGTCAGGGAAAGCCTCTAACACTGTCTGGAAAGGGACATATAATGCCACCAAGGAGAAAAACAGTTTAGGTGAGACTTATCTGTGAGAATGGAACAAAGTCTGTAGGGGGTGGGGGTGGAGAAGGAGATAAGTTGACTTGATGGAAGACAGGACATTTTTGAAGTCATCTTGAGGCTGGAGAAAGGAGCTGGAGTTGGCCTAAGTTGGCTGAGGAGTTGGAGAGCCTTAGACAGGAATAAAGATTTTGTAATGGACAATGAGAAGTTAGTTATATTTTTGAGCTGGGGATGTGCTGTGATTTTACTCTTATTGAAAGGATACTGCCGGGTAATTTTTTAATTTTTCAAAAAGCAAAAGTGAAAGAGTTGGTCTGCTTCTCAGAATACTTCTTAGTGGACGCAGTGTCCTCGCCTGGGAGAATCTGGCTTATCAATGTAGTTGTAATTCATACCAGCGTTTTATTCATTCTGCTGGATACTGGGGTCAGTCCAGTATAGCGGTTACAAGTGCAGGTTATGGAGTCATAGTGCTTGGGTCTAAGTAGTGGTGATGGTGATGGAAGGAAGGCCTGTGGAGGGAGGCCTTGGTATTTTTGAGTAGCTGAAAGAAGAGCAGAGGGAGTGCCAGGAGCTCGGCCAGTAGGCTGGTGCCAGCTGACACAAGAAAGGCAGTGCTAGCCAGGCCATCAACACTTACCAACACTTCTATACTGTGTGCCAGCTGTGTCCTAAGCGCTTTGTGTACATTAATCTTTAGTTCTAACAATGACCCTGTGAGGTAAGTCCTGTTTTCTCCCCCTTTTTACAGATGGGGAAACTGAGGCACAAAGAGGCAAAATAACTGGCACTCTCTCACATACATTTAAGTGGTGGAGCCAGGACTTAGGTCTGGGCACTGTAGCTCCAGGATCCATGCTCTAAGCACAACACTTTTCTGACATAATATTACATATTTTGTTTCTCAACCTAAGAACAATGCAAAGTCATCAATGGGGTTTTAAGTAGGCGAGTAGCAAGATCAAGTCTATGTCTTGAAAATGTCTCTCTACAATGTGGAAAATGGACTGGAAGGAGGCAAGCATATGTGGGGAGACAGTTCAAAGCTCTTGTGGCCCAGCTGCATTGTGGCTCCGAGATTTCTGTCCGATTTTCTCTGATGCCTTTTCTTGGGGGAAGGGTGTGTGTGCTGGGTTCTGATATTTTTGGTTAAATATCAATTTACTACTTATACTGCAGCATTTATTCTTGGATTGCAGTAACCTTATGTCTTGAGGGGATGGAACCTGATCATAATTTATAACTGAAGAGTCTTTAGAGGCCATCTAGCCCAGTTGCTCTTCCAGTATCAGAATTACTGCTGTGACATTTCTCAGGGTGAGCATTTAACCTCCATTTGAACACCAAACGCAACAGGAATGTGGGAGTTTGTCCCTTACTCCTTTCTCTGGTCGCCTTTGCCCTTCAAACAGTCACCGAGTCCCATGCTGTCTTCCTCATTAATGTCTCTGGAAGATGTCTGCTTGAAAACATTTCTGAGGCTGCTACCCAAGTTTGGGCTGCCACCACCTCTTACCTTGATCCTTTCATCTTAAGGGATCTTTCGGAAATGTAAAGCAAATGATCATTTGTCTGCTTCAAGCTTTGCAGACCTCACCACTGCCCTATTTCTTTTTTTTTTTTTTTTTTTTTAAATATATTTTATTGATTTTTTTACAGAGAGGAAGGGAGAGGGATAGAGAGCTAGAAACATCAATGAGAGAGAAACATCGATCAGCTGCCTCCTGCACATCTCCCACTGAGGATGTGCCCGCAACCAAGGTACGTGCCCTTGACCGGAATCGAACCCGGGACCTTTCAGTCCGCAGGCTGATGCTCTATCCACTGAGCCAAACCGGTTTTGGCTGCCCTATTTCTTCATGTGGCTTACATGAGAGTCTTCTGCAACCTCATCTTCTTCTTTTTTTAATATATATTTTATTGATTTTTTACAGAGAGGAAGGAAGAGGGATAGAGAGTTAGAAACATCGATGAGAGAGAAACATCCATCAGCTGCCTCTTGCACACCCCCTACTGGGGATGTGCCCGCAACCAAGTTACATGCCCTTGACCGGAATCGAACCTGGGACCTTTCAGTCCACAGGCCGACGCTCTATCCACTGAGCCAAACCGGTTTTGGCCTCATCTTCTTATGCAGTTTCTGCAATGTTCTGCTTCATGACAACTGCCTGGACCCCACCCTGAAGATTATTATTGAGTCCAGCTAGTGTAAGGACCAACGTCTGGCTTCTCACAGTTCCTTAGGTGATTCTAATGTGCATCCAGAGTTGAGCTCTGACCTCTGCTCTGTATTCCCAGGTTCTCAGTCTGGCCACACATTAACATCATCTGATGAGCTTTTAAATGTCGAAACCTGGTTCCCACCCTCAGCAATTCTGATTTGGCACCTGGTTTGGTTGCCACGAATCTCTGTATTTATTTATTTTAAAAAGTATCTGCCCTTATAATTCTAATCTGCAGCCAGGGGTTGGAACCTCTGCATACAGAGGAAATCACTCCAAGGACAGAATTCGGAGTAGATGTTATGGGGAAAGAATTCCAGTTTTGGAGTGATTTATCCTTTTCATGTAGAGATCTCCAAGTATTTGAAGAACCACTCTTCCATAATTTAGTTTTTTCTCTGCTAACCCCACTTCCTGTTCCTCAAGCCTTTTTACTGGGCAAAACATTCAAGTTTTTGGACTCCTTACACCCTAGGACTATGTATTTGTTTTTCAGTGTGCCCTTTAAAATGTGATACAATTAGAATGTCATTCTAGATATGGGCCAGTTTCAGCAGGACTAATAGATCCTTTAGTCGTAACACTTTATATGTCTGTTAACATACTATAAGGTCACATTGACTTGGTATCATGGTTGACTCATGAGTTACCTAAAGATCAATTAAAACTCCCACTGTAAGCATAATAGCTAAGAGCAGGAACTTTGAAAACAAACTACTATATTTGAGTTAGGATTCCAACTTCATGCCTACTACCGGTATGACCTTGGGTGACTCACCTATATCCTGTGCCTCAGCTTCCTCCTCTGTAAAATGGGGATAAAAATAGCATCTATCTCACAGGATTGTGTGAGAATGAAATAAATAAATAAATAAATAAATAAATAAATAAATAAATAAATCAATAAATGTCAAGTGCTTAAAACAGTGGCTGACACATAGTAAGTACTATATAAATATTAGCCATAATCATTACTTATTTGGATTGCTCTTAAACCAAGGTGATATTTTATTTTTTTTTAATAAAAATTTTTTAAAATATATTTTATTGATTTTTTTACAGAGAGGAAGGGAGAGGGATAGAGAGTTAGAAACATCGATGAGCGAGAACATCAATCAGCTGCCTCCTGCACACCCCCCCCACTAGGGATGTGCCCGCAACCAAGGCACATGCCCTTGACTAGAATCGAACCTGGGATCTTTCAGTCCACAGGCCGACGCTCTATCCACTGAGCCAAACCAGTTAGGGCAACCAAGGTGATTTTTAAAATATATTATATTTGTATTGATTTCAGAGAGAAAGGGAGAGGGAGAGATAGAAACATTAATGATGAGAATCATTGATTGGCTGCTTCCTGCACGCCCCCTACTGGGGATCGAGCCTGCACCCTGGGTATGTGCCCTGATTGAGAATCGAACCCGCCACCTTTTCTATGTACCATGGAACGATGCTCCAACCAACTGCGCTGTACATCCGTTATGTTGTGTGTTTTTTAAACTTTTACAACAATCCTTAAAAGAGGGGTACTTCTCCATTTTACTGAAGAAGAAGCCTGTTCGGCAGTCAAGTAATGTTTTCCAAACAAACAGCTGATAAATGGCAGTCAGGGTTTGCACCCTGGCGCAGCCAGTATAAAGTCTCATTTCCTTGGCCTCATACCCCACTGCTTTGGAGCAGTGTGTCTGGGTGGAGGAGTGGAAGTGTCACAAAGCGGGGGCAACACACAAATTCTGTCTGTTTTGTGGTTTTCATATAGAGTCAGACCAGTTTTCAGGCAGCTTTAACCATAAACTGTGCACTTAGTAACTGATGAAGCATGTCCGTATTACTTTCAATTTGGAGAGATTTATGTTTCTGTAGTATTTGTGATCAAATATAGTACCTATCCCAAATGAAGTATGGAAAATACATCAGTGTGTTCTTTTAAATTTCTTACCATTATTAGCTTAGAAATAATAAGAGGTCTTGGTAATTCATAGTTCTCAGAATCTTTTTCCCCAAAGACAGCTGAGTATGCACTAGATTTGGGGTAATTCTTTTGGTTTTGTTTTTAAAACCCTGGCTGTCCTTCAAGGATTAGAGCACTAGGTTTCCTTTCCTTTCCTTTTGCTGTTCACATTCCTGGTAGTCTCTGCCTCTTAAAGTAAATCTGATAATTTTTATTCTCTCTGTTTCGGATATACACTAGATAACTATGCAAAGGTAGTGCTAGTGATCAGATTTGGAATGGAGAAAATAATGTGCTTGGCACAAGAGGCTTTAACTCTTCCTAGAAAAATTAAAGTGAGGTAAGAAGAATGAGGGAAATAGACTTTTTTGGGGTTAGAGTGCTCCAGAGTGTCATGAAAAACTGTCCTTTTCCTTATTTCTCCAAGCTCTACCCCCAGGAATTTAGTGCTTCTTTCATATATTACATTTTGCCACATTAGTGGGGAAACTCTTAATTCAATTTTTCTTATATCTCAACGTCCATTTTTGCAAGGAAGAGTTGGTTTCTGACTTTAAAACAAATCCTATTATTTGTAATTGAGTGTTGCAATAAGTATAGTTCACATTGGGCACTCAAGTGCTAACATTTGTCTTTCTGGGAAATCAAAATTAGATTTATATATAGACTTATTGTAAAGGTAAACATCTAGTCTTTAAACCTTATAAAGGTGCTATTGGGATTTGTAAGCAATGAAATTATATGTTTATTATACAAGGATACTTACTTTGAATTATCTATTTTTTAAATTTGAAATTTCAAAGTCTTACCATGTAGGGTGATTATGAATGGTTAAGTTAACAACCATTGAATAGTTAAGGCTTTAATATTTAAATGTGGACTATCATTCATTACACCTTTCATCCTACAGTGAAAGTTTCATAAAGATTGAGTGTCTTTGTCTAGCATTAATTGCCTTTTACTTTTTCTCCTCTTCTTTTAAAAAAACTTTTATTGATTGATTTGAGAGAGAAAAACGTTGATTTGTTGTTTTACTTGTTTATGCATTCATTGGTTGATTCTTGTATGTGTCCTGACTGGGGATCCAATCCGCAACCTTCGTGTATCGGGATGATGCTGTAACGATCTAGGTATTTCTAATATAGACTACGGCCAACACCCAAAGAAAAATCGGGTGATACATTGCAGGGTGAAACAAATTATCTTTAGATCACTTTCTGTTCTGAATGGTTTTCCTCCCTCTCCTCACTTTCTACCCTCCCGCCTGGGCCCCTGTTGTAAACGCACTGGTGCATGAATGTGAAATACAAGTCTTATTTTATTATTATTATTATTTTTTATTTGCAAAGTACGTATGTATTTTTACAAGTCTTATTTTAAAAGAAGTTTTATGAAATGATGTATGAAACCCTTTGGTAAGTGGTCCTGACTTGTGTTCTCAACTTGCCCTTGGTTACTTTAGATAGAAGTATATAAATGAGAACTGTGATTTTGGACAAACTTTTCTAGTGATCTTTACAGTAATAAGTTCCCCATTAGACAATAATTGTTTGCCTTATGACTTGTTGTTGGTAAAGTTATCCCCAAGGGGTTGAGAAATTCCTGTTTAGAAAAGTCCAGAAAGTCTTTGGTGACTTACTGTTTCATTTTCTTTTTCTTTACTCTTCAGTTGTAGAAAACAGTATCACACTTTTCCTTCATATGCTAACATTTGCTATCTTCTAACCTAAATTTAGCAAACACATTGAGAGAATTAAGCCCTATGTCATACCCTAAGACAGCCACTGTATAGAGTGTATTGTTTTCTCTCCTATGCACCCAGAATGGTACTTGGCACTTAAATTGTTGTGCAAATCACTTTCTATGTTCTGGGGTTCAGTGAAAGTGGTTATTGAATCTCAGGTTTAGGATTATTCCGTAGATAAGAAATACTTTAGTTAGAATGGAGGCCTTGGCCGGGTAGCTCAGTTGGTTAGACTCTAACCGTTAGAGCATCATCCCAATAAGCCAAGGATGAGGGTTTGTAACCAGGTCAGGGCACATACAGGAATCAACCAATGAATTTATAAATAAGTGGAATAACAAATTGATGTTTCTCTGTGTCTGTCTGTCTCTTCCTCCCTCCCTCTCTCTCTAAAAAAAACCCAAAAAAACAAAAAAGAATAAATTAAAAAATAATAATAATTAAGTGAGGTTCTTTAGATTGTAATTTGAAAAATCAGAATTGAGATTGTGAAATAAAGTTAGACCTTTTAAATTTTTTCCCAGTAAAACAATTACCGCAAAGCTAGTTGGCAGTGGTTTTCCTAGACAATTTGGCTAGTGCTCTCTTAGGGATATGCTCTTGTTATGAAGAGCATTTGGTCTGATTGCTCTGTGGCCCCTATTGGTTAAATATGGTTTGTAGCTAAGCATCCATTAAGGAGATCACTATCTGACTCTTTGCCCATGTCCTCCTTGAAAATGCTGCCTGCTCTTTGACTTTTAATTTACAACTATTAAAAATATTCTTTTATCTAACTATTTTATACTAGAGGCCTGGTGCACGAAATTTGTGCACTTGGGGGCGGGGTCCCTCAACCTGGCCTGTGCCCTCTCGCAGTCTGGGAGCCCTTGGGAGATGTCCGACTGATGGCTTAGGCCCGCTCCCCGCAGAGCTGGCCTAAGCCGGCAGTCAGACATCCTTAGTGCTGCTGCAGAGGCAGGAGCGGCTCCCGCCACCTGTTGCGCTCACCAGCCATGAGCCCGGCTCAGGACTTCTGGCTGAACGGCGCTCCCCCTGTGGAAGCGCATTGACCACCAGGGGACAACTCCTGCATTGAGTGTCTGCCTCCTGGTGGTCAGTGTGCATCATAGCGACCTGTCGTCCCGCCATTCGGTTGATTTGCATATTAGCCCTTTATTATATAGGATATATGATAGCTATTTTATATATATAATATTAGCATATATATATATGTGATAGCTATTATAGTATTACTTACAGTGATTAGACTAAGAAGTAGAACATAACACGAGTCACTTTTGGTGCTTTAATTTTATGGAAAAAACTATTAGCTAGTTTCTGATTTAAGAAATAGCACAATTACTGTTCTATTTACTAAAACCCCAACTCAAATTAAAATAACAGCAAAAACCCTCTGAATTATGGACTAGAAATGAATTGGACTGTTTTCAACAACTTGTAATTTGTTAATGGTACTAGTATATTAGTTTGAAAATGCAAATATTCATGCATGATTCCAATGTTAATCTATAACTGATCAGGTATTATGGGATGCTGCTTTGTGGTTTTACCTTAGAACTTCAGGGAGCAGACTGTGAGGGCTCTATGTTTATATCTAAGATAAGCAAATTTATAATAACACAAGTATATTTTGAAAAGTAGGTATCTATTTCTTTAAATCCTTTGTTAGAAGAACCACAGTTTTTTGGTTACATAAGAACAGCAGTATCCAACAAAAGTGGAATGCAAGTCACATATGTAATTCTAAAGTTGTTAATAGCTATATTAAGAGAAATAAAAATGGGTGAAATTCATTTTAATAATATGTTTTAGTTTCCCCAATATATCCAAAATATTATCAATTCAATACCAATGAGATATTTTACTTTATTTAAAGTGTATTTTACACTTAAAGCACATCTCAGTTTGAACCAGCCACATTTCACGTGTCCAATAGCCACACGTGGGAAGTGGCTACCTTATTTCATTACATTCAAATTGCAGTAGAATCTACATAAATTGGCATGTTAGACAGATTTCTATGCAAATCAGGTCTTAAGAAACATAAGGCAGATCCCTATGCTTTTAGCCTAGAAGGCATATTTTAACTTGGCTCTAATGTGAATGTTAGAAGAGCGTTCTAGTGACCTTTGATTTCTTGTTGAGGTAATACACACCATGGTTACAGTACTTCAGCATGTAACATGTGGCCTGCTCTGAGAAATAAATAAATCAAGAAGTCCAGTTAAGTGTATGTGTTTGTGTATATTCTGTCTTTCCTTAAATGTTCTTACTATCCCAGAGAACCATCTCAATATACTTTGATCTGTACATTCCTTAGTCTTTGGCTATTACTTGCTGTTACTTTCACAATTTTTCAAGACTACTTAGTCGGTGTTGCTATTCAGAAAGAGGACTAAAGGTGGTCAGCCAGATTGGTTTGCCATGACTGAACTTTTCCCTGGGGTATTCACTAACCTGACGACAACATATATGCCCGGTGTTTAGCTTCTCTTCTCTCTCATTTCAGACTGAGAAATATAAGACAAAATTACTTTTTGTTGAGTGGGAGAATCCCAGTTAGACCCTTGCTTATACTCTTAAACCTGTAGTCTTGGAATTAGCTCTCTGTTCTCCCTGAACATCCACAACCCACATTTTGGTCTTAGTTCAGGTTTACTGTATATACCTCCCAGTTCACTTAAAAGGGGTATAGGGTGGAAAGAAAGGAACTGACACCTGTTGAACATCTGTTGTAAGCTAGGACTGAGCTGGGTGCTTAGAAATATTATTTCAACAGCCCTGAGGGGTGGAAATTATGATCTCTATTTTATAGATGAGGAAATGGAATTCTGGAAGTAATTTTTCAACTTCACATTCCTCAGGTAGATGATTATTGAACTTGGCATCATGCCCATATTATCCTCTCGTTTAGAAGAAGCTGTGATGTGGTTCCTTAAGTAGAGATTGTGAATGTGAATGTGTTGGTATAAATTGGGAGAGACATGCCAGGATCCTTTCCAAAGACTCTTTTATCCCTAATCACAGATCTGATGCCTATGTTTGGTACATAGGGTATTTCTAGATTGTTTACCCTACCGGGGCTTGTGGTAACCACATGAACGCTTTGGTTTACAGTTGAGACCCCTGACTCCAGCAGGATGGCCCAATGGAATCAGCTACAGCAGCTCGACACACGGTACCTGGAGCAGCTTCATCAGCTGTACAGTGACAGCTTCCCAATGGAGCTGCGGCAGTTCCTGGCCCCTTGGATTGAGAGTCAAGATTGGTAAGTCCTGCCGCCAGTGTGGCTCAGAGGTTGAGTGACAACCTATGAACCAGGAGGACCCTGGTTCTATTCCCGGTCAGGGCATATGTCCAGGTTGTGGGCTCAATCTCCAGTAGGGGGTGTGTAGGAGGCAGCCAATCAATGATTCTCTCTCATCATAGATGTTTCTCTCTCTCTCCCTCTCCCTTCCCCTCTGAAATGAATAAAAATATATTTAAAAAAAAGATTGGTAAGTCCTTCTTGAGAAATTTCCAAATTGTTAGGTTTTGATTTGCATCAAGAAGTATGATTGTAACTCTGTTCTATTTCATTGAAAAATGTATGGGTACAGGTGATGGGGTAAAAGAGATATGGAGGTAAAGAGGTACTCTTAGTCTTGTATAAACATTTTCTGTATTAAAAACACACACCAGCAACTGACTCTTGGCACATCAGCCTGCTTGCTGGTAAAAATTTTTAGGACTGATTTGGATCTCACTGACTTGGTGAGATCCTCTATATGTTTTTACGCTACAGAGACACGCTGCAAATATTTCTTTGTCTGAATGAGAATTCTGTCATGGGTAGAAGTTTGGGTCCTTGCTTCTCATTCCTCTTTAATTAAAGGAGAGAGACACAGAATAAGAGAAATAGACTAGAGGCGATAATGGCACAGAATTCCAACAACTGTTTCACTTTAAGGTGTTCAGATTCACCTATTAATTTTGGTTTAATTCAGGCCTATGACCTAACTTTTCCAGAATTTGGCCAAGTGCCAGGGAGGTGATTCAGAGCTATTGGAGATAGGCTGTCCTACCCTACCCTGGGATTGCTTATTTGTTACTAATAATCTGACCACAGAGTTGACTGAGAATTTAAAGCAAAAAGCATATCAGTCCACGTCACTCAAATATTTTATAAGTATAGACTATGACAATAGCTAATAGTATCTAGAATAATTATTTATAATTATTAAATTGTTGATATTTATTGTTACTGAGCAAGATAAATCTAAAATGATGAGTGGGTTAAAGTATTGGTTTTGCCTTGTTTTTTTCCTCCTTTGCCTTTGTTTTTTCCTCATTGATGGTGATGTGTGTGTAGGTTTCAGAATCATTCCTTATTATTCTTTCTTTTCCTAGGGCTTATGCAGCCAGCAAAGAATCACATGCCACTTTGGTGTTTCATAATCTCCTGGGTGAGATTGACCAGCAGTACAGCCGCTTCCTACAAGAATCAAATGTTCTCTATCAGCACAACCTGCGAAGAATCAAGCAGTTCCTTCAGGTGTGATGAGAAACTGAACCAGACAAGGGTTTTAGATTTCTTTCCTGCCAGTATCTTTTCTCAGTTGGCTAAATAATGAGAACATACCTTGTACTTTAAATATAAGGAGAAGTAATTCGCCCTTTCTCAAATCTCAATATGCTAACCCGTGACCATCATTACCTGAAATTCACTTCTTTAGTTAGTTGAAGTAATAACCTGATTGTTATGTTAATATTATATTAACATGTTAATAATGATTGTAACCAGGTCCCCTCATAGGAAGATGACTCATTCATTCATTCCTTACCCCAGGACATGCTTAGAGATAGAAAGGGAGAGAGAGAGAGGTTTGCCTTCCATACCTGCCCCCTTGCCCCAACTGGGGATTGAACCCATAACCTAGGTATGTGCCCTGACTGAGAATCACACTGACAAAACCCTTCAATGCACAGAATGATACTCAACTAACTGAGCCACTCTGGCCAGCCGGACAACTCTTACTTTCAAATGTTAAAGGTTTGGCCATAATTGGATGCTCCTGGACAAAGCGCATCACCTCCCTATAAGACCAGGATAACAGACTGTCCCGACAATGAGATGTGCCTCCTCTCACAGTAGTACAGCTCATCATGACTGCCTTGCGTCTCTTCTCCCCATCATCTCTCGCTGTTGCAGCCAGGCCTTGAGGCCTTTGTGCTGTTGTTTCATGTAGTAAATGTAACGCTCCATTTATGAGGAGTTTAGCTTCAAGTCAGCAAAGTTTGGTCCACATCTCCTCAGTCTACTGCTGCTTTTCATTCTCCTTCTCTCCTACTTATAGAGCAGGTATCTTGAGAAGCCAATGGAGATTGCCCGAATTGTGGCCCGGTGCCTGTGGGAAGAGTCCCGCCTCCTCCAAACTGCAGCCACTGCAGCCCAGGTGAGACCTGGGAAGAAACACAGTGCTATTGAAGATGTGCTTCCCTTGTGTACAAAGATGTGCTTGCTCTTATATGGTCGTTAGGGTGTACACTGCCCTCTAGGGTAGAAGTGGGTGTTAACTGGGTGTTTTGGGCTTTTAAATTTTATACAATGAAAAAACTTTATTTTTTTCCTGAGTATATAATACTTTCTTACCCATTAAAAAAAATTAAAACATTACAGAAAAGTACAAGGAAGAAAGTTTTTGTAAAAATCTGAACTGTCACTCACTCCCTCTATTGTTCCTCCCCAAGAAAGCAACATTAATAGTCTGGTATATATATCTCCATACCTTTCTCCAGGCTCATATAAACTATATAAAAGTATGTTTTATATAGTTTATATGAGCTCCTCCTCCCCCCTCCTCCTCCCTCTCACAGTATATTTAAATGGGTTTACTTCCCTTCATCTTGCTTTCTTCATTTAATATTATATCATGTAAATCCTAATAAGTTAAGTAATAGAAAGCTAACTCATTTTTTTTATTCGCTGCATTTTAGTCTGTGGTGTAGAGTTGCTGCTGTAATTTATTTAGTTATTTCCCCTTCAATAGACCTTCACTTCATTCTCCCCCCACCCCATTATAAACACTACCGTAGTATCTCTCTATGTGTCTTTATATATTCATGCTTTGATTTCTCTATGATAAATTTCTAGGATGTCTTTATAAATAAAGTTTTTTTTAGAGCACAGCAACACACATTATTGTGTGCATTGTCTGTGGCTGTTTTTGTGCTGCAATGGCAGGGCTGAGTGCTTGTGACAGGGACTAGATGACCCACAATGCCAAAAATATTTACCTCCTGCCCTTAGAAAGTTTGCAGCCCTTGACATAGAGCTACCAGTTGGATATCTGAGGCCTCACTGTTATTTTCTCTGTTTACATCATCGGGCATATTTTTAAGTGTCTTTTATGGGTATAGCACAGGGAGATAGAAGGACCAGTAGACGTGATCCCTGTTACCAGAATGTTTGGTCTAGTTGGGATTATAGGTACACAAATACTCAATGTGAGAAAAACATACAGGAGGATGTGAGTCATTTTGTCTAGGGAAGTTGAATAATGTTACCCAGGAGAGCAAAAAGTGACACTGGGTTTGCGGGTGAATGAGTTCAGGTGTGTTTGGGCAGAAGCACAGGCCTGGCAGAGTGGACAGTGTGTGGGGAGGGAGAGTGTGAAAACATGCTGTATCGGGGAAGAGCAGGTGGTTTGGGGTGCATGAAGCATAGGACAGGAAGATTTAGGTTGTTAGGAGGTTGTGTGAAACATCTGTCTGGGCTGGGCTTAGATGTTTATACCTGGGAGCAGTGGGAGACCATAGTTTATGGAAGTATTAGAGGCAGGCTTCTGTGGGTGATAATGAATCATATCTATTTTCCCCCTTTTAGTGCAGTACCAATTGAAAAGTAGACCTGGGAGTCGAATACAGATGAAAATATCAGCTGTATTGTTAGTAAAACAAGACTGGAAAGTGTGGGTTGGGTGGGTAACATGGGGCTTTCTGAGGCCTGCCCCCTGAGTTAGATCTTGGGGTGGAGAGCCTGGGTTTATAGAGCAGCACTTTTTCCAACTATCTGTATGGAGCTTCAGAGACCATAGACTCACACCCACCGAACACAGAGATCAGTCTCTAGAACTGCTTCTAGAGACCAGGCCCTCACTCCTGCCCACATATGCCACAGGAGGCAAGAGTGGGAGCAGGCACCAGCTTGAGTGCTGGGTTCTTTGAAGATTTCTGTGTAGTCTTTCTCTCAATCTCACCAATCAGATGAGTCACCCCTGATGAAGGGAATAGGTAGGGTTGGAGGTAGCCTTCTCAAAACTTCTAAGGGAAGTTTGTATTCTGTAGGCTTGGGTAGGGACCATGGAAAAGGAAGAGAATGGTTTCCTCTAAAACCGGCATGTTTCTATCTATTTTGAAGACTTCTTCTTTAAAAAAAAACACCACATTATTGATTTCAGAGAGGAAGGGAGAGGGAGAAAGAGATAGAAACATCAATGATGAGAGAGAATTATTGATTGGCTGCCTCCTGCACGCCCCTTACTTGGGATCAAGTCCGAAACCGGGGCATGTGCCCTGGACTGGAATCAAACCTGGGACCCTTTGGTCCACAGGCTGACGCTCTATCCACCGAGCCAAACCAGCTAGGGCTATTTGGGAGACTTCTGTTTGGAAGTGAGAGAGATCAGAGGCAAAAAGATCAACAGTTGGGGTTGAAACTGAGCCAGTGGCACTAGAGATCAATTTGAGATTACAGAATACAGAGCCAGGAGGATTTGGTGACCCTGAAATCAAAGACAACTAGGAATTTCTAACTTGGAGCACTGGTTCTATAATGTCTTTCCTGAACTTTCAATTCTGTTCCATTAATTGATATCTCTGTCCTATAACATACTGTCTTGATCACCACAGCTTTTACATGGTCTTTTTTTTTTTTTTTTAATCAGAAGATATCCTATTATTTTGACAAAACTTGTAATTTTTAGGTTTCATGTACTATTTGACATTTTTAAGGTACCAGTTTCCCGTTATACCCCAAGATACTATCTCTTGACATGGCGTTTCACCCCTGGACATAATGGTTATTTATTGTCTCACAGAAATGTTATTGTATGCTACATACATTTAAATAGGCATTCGAAACCTGCTGTCATCAATTGTGCTGAAATTTTTTACATGCTCACCTAGAATGAGCTTTAGAAGGTAGGGACCATGTCTTAGCTCAACGTGTGGTCTCCTAGTGCAATACACAAAGTAGGTTTATAGTGTGACCTAGAGGTAAAAAGCCAAGGACAGTGGTAAAACTATGCGAGAACTTCCTGGACACCACCCGACAGCACCCGGAGAGTTCTGGCCACTGCAGAACTGCCCGTTACAACGCCCGGCATGCTGCCTCTGTTTCCCTTTCTGTCACAATGGCTGTAGCATCTTAGGCCAAACAGGAAGCGTAGTGGGGTGGGATGAAGACTGGACAGAGATATTTCTCTCCCCATATTTCCTGCATTCACATGTATGTCGACTCCCTTCTTTGGCAGCAAGGGGGCCAGGCCAACCACCCCACAGCTGCCGTGGTGACAGAGAAGCAGCAGATGCTGGAGCAGCACCTACAGGATGTTCGGAAGCGAGTACAGGTAAAGCAGGTCTGGGGAAAAGACCCCTTTCCTTAGGGATATCGCCTATGGGTTCTGCCTATATTTTTCATTGTGATACTGGCTTTGTTTTTATTCTTCTCAGAGACTTTCTTTTCCCTCTCCCCAAGGAAATATTTCCTACTGCTGTGTATTTGTTTGCTTGTTTTAACAGGATCTAGAACAGAAAATGAAAGTGGTAGAGAATCTCCAGGATGACTTTGATTTCAACTATAAAACCCTCAAGAGTCAAGGAGGCAAGTAAAAATTAGAGACGTTATAAATCTCCTGTAGAAAGTGAGTTTGTGTTACCTGAGTTTCAGGACTTACTTGTTTTGACTCTGTGTTCAGACTTTGGAGGTGGGTGTCCTTAAGGGAGCCTAGTTACTAAGGAAAGGAGTGTTCCCCAGGTCAAGAAGTTTTTCCTTCCTCTACAGACATGCAAGATCTAAATGGAAACAACCAGTCAGTGACCAGGCAGAAGATGCAGCAGCTAGAACAGATGCTAACTGCTCTGGACCAGATGCGGCGAGTAAGAGCGTGGGACAACTCCCTCTGCGTGTCTCACACCCTGTGGGATCTCCGGATCTCTGGCAGAACCTGTCTGGTTTCTAAGTTCCTTCTCTAGAATTGACCACAGCATTAGTTAGAGATGGTCTGAGGAAATGTTTTCTGACTTTTGTTTTGGTTTCCAACCAGAGCATCGTGAGTGAGCTGGCGGGGCTTTTGTCAGCTATGGAGTATGTGCAGAAAACTCTCACGGATGAGGAGCTGGCTGACTGGAAGAGGCGGCAACAGATTGCTTGCATTGGAGGCCCTCCCAACATCTGCTTAGATCGCCTAGAAAACTGGTAAAAGACGAAAGAGGTTTTTCCTTTCCTTCTGGAAAGCTGTGCTAAATTATGATCATAGCTGCAGGCCCAAAGAGTTGGTACTGTATCTCAAAGGTGGGGACTTTTTGTCTAGAAAACTAGTAAAAGATGAAAGAGAAGTTTTTCCTTTCCTTCTAGAAAGCTGTGCTAAATTATGATCATAGCTGCAGGCCCAAAGTGTTGACATCTCGAAGGTGGGGACTTTTACATAGTCAAATTTAGCTCTAAGAGTTAAAGCTTTCACTCTATTTGGACAATTTTAAAAATAAAAAATGTATTTATATTACTATTTTTTAAATCTGTTCTATTTTATAATTTAAATAAAGTTTTAGGTTTCATTGTATTTAACAGATTAAATTTTAAACAAGTTTTTTTGTTTTTTAATTATTTTTGAGAGTGGAAGAGGGGGAGAGAGAGAAAGAGAGAGGGAGAGAAACATTGATCCATTGCCTCCCCACACACCGTGACTGGGGATCAAATCCACAACGTGGCTATGTACCCTGACTGGGAATTGAACCCTCCACCTTTGATGTACAGGATGACACTCCAACCAACTGAGCCATACCGGCCAGGGCCAAGACTAAATTTTAAGTTTTAGTTAGTTAAATAATCTAAAATGTTACAAGCTCTTTATAAGGGGAAAAAGTTCAAATCCAGAAAATTAATAAAGAGAAGAAAGTATTTTAAAATTGAATTATTCAGAGCTACCTACAGTTAAGATTTTGGTGACCATCAGTCTAGACAGCTGTTAATATATATATATACACAAAAAGATAGAAATCCAAGCGTTTTCACATTAGTGGGTTTGTTCTTTATGCTCTTCTATAATCTGCTCTTTTACACATTCATCTAGCACATCTTTATGAGCACCCTTGAAATGCAAGGCCCAATAATGAATGGGTTGCACCAGCTTCAGTAAACTAGGAGAAACTTGACATGACGGGGAGCCCAGATACACAGAGCATGAAGTTGAAAATTCAGGGCAATTCTACATGAGAATACCTGTTCATATCCTCATTAACCCCGAGTTTTGTTAATTTACTGAAAGCAGTTTTAAATGCTTTCTGATCAGGAACCAAAAAGCTTAAGTTCCAGGAATGGGAGAACTTAAGTGCCAGAAGGGAGTTAGGGAGCTCAGAAGTCCCACCTCTGCCCCATCTCCCCTGCATCTTTCACCTTCTCTCTTTGAGGTCTTTTAGTCTTTATTAAACTAGTGGTAGACCATCAAGGAGAGACACTAATATTTTCTATTCTTGGGGGCAGACTTAATCAAACTCTGTCTCCCTCTCCACTTTTTCTATTGCATGTTATAAATATTTTGAAATATAAAGTCATATCCTTTGATCCATTGAAAGTCGCTGTTGAGAGGGCTCATGGGGATCCTGCAGTTCAACCCCTGCCCCACAATGGGGAGTTGGCCAAGGTTACACAGATAGTGAAAGGCAGAGCTAACTTAAATCCATCTTCTTGGGTGGTCTTACCTCTTATGTTTCCCCAGTCTTCACAAGTCTTGTACAAGGATAAGTTAGGATAAAAAAGTGAGTGCCAAATTTCATATTTCACATTATCCATATGTGGGTTCTATTGCTTGTCACTATCCAGTGATAACGCTGTTAAATACCTCCTACTAGCATAAGTTTTGACACTTCTTCCTCTGTGCCTACCTCTCTCTTTGAAATGCAAAACTTTAGGAAGGGACTATTTTAAAAAGGCAAGATAAATTTCCCCTTTCCTTATTTAATAAAAAATAAATTCCCCCTTTTCACATTTAATGCCGCTGAATTGTACAAATACAAATGGTAAATTTCTTGTTATGCATATTTTTCCACAATAAAATAAATCCCCCTTTCTAATTGTAGGGGATTGCATAGTAGTGTTTATCTATACCCTTCCCCCTCTCATTTACCCATGTACCCTCCCTTAGGTCACTGGTAACTTTCTTATTTTATTGGCAGGATAACCTCATTAGCAGAATCTCAACTTCAGACCCGCCAACAAATTAAGAAACTGGAGGAGTTGCAGCAAAAAGTTTCCTACAAAGGGGACCCCATTGTACAGCACCGGCCAATGCTGGAGGAGAGAATTGTGGAACTCTTTAGAAACTTAATGAAAAGGTAACTTAGAATCCTTGGCCCTTTCCCTCAGCACCCCCCTCCCCAATTACGTCCTTACACAAGAGATTGACTCACTTCACAGGCACAGGATGAAGGCTGGCCCATTGTGTAGGGTGTGAACTGCTGTCCTTCTCTTGCTCTTTCAGTGCCTTTGTGGTTGAGCGGCAGCCCTGCATGCCCATGCATCCTGACCGGCCATTAGTCATCAAGACCGGTGTCCAGTTTACTACTAAAGTCAGGTGGGCCAAGGCACTTCTATCCTGGGTAGCTGTTTTATTGAGAGGCATTCTTAGACAAGAGCAGCGTCGGTATTCAGAGTTGTTCTTCACAGGCAGCACAGACAGTCTGTGGAGGGTGTGGAATTTGTTGGCGTAACATTGACTTGCTCTTTGTTCCTTCTGTCAAAAGCTAAGGAATGGTCATCTTTTTTAGGTTACTGGGGCATATTTTTATGATTCTAGTCCTACACTCTGAGACAACAGTGTCTCTGTTTGCCCTGAAAAAGGGGCAAAATAATACCAGTTCTTTCTGTTCTTTGAGCCTTCTTTTCCCTGAGGATTTTAAGGGAAAGAGTAAGGCTTAGTGGTATAGAAGCTAAGGGGGACCACAGGGCAGATGGGTGGTGGGCCTGCGGGGAAGTGTTAGTTTCACACTCAAGTCAGACAGGTATGCTGGGGTTTGCCCTTCTGCAGTGAAATTCCCCCTTAGATATTTGGTTTTGTGTTGCGTTTTAGGTTTGACAGAAAGAAAACCAGCTGCAGAGTGTGTATTCCTGTAATATTTTTCATGAAATGGCTTTTATTATCCTTTGGTGAATCTCTCACAACTTTGTCCAAGTTTTTAGTTCTTAGGCTTTTTTTTTTTCAGTAACTTTGGCCTAAAGGGGTGATGCTTAATTTAAGATCAAAGATGGTTCTGGCAGGAAGAGGAATTTGGGATTGTCATTTATTCACTTCTTAAAACTTTTTAAAAACTGGATTGTTGTTTTTTGCTCAGACACTTTTTCTTTTCTTTTTTGAAATAGATTGCTGGTCAAATTCCCCGAGTTAAATTATCAGCTTAAAATTAAAGTGTGCATTGACAAGTAAGTAGTCCTCATCTTGGCTCTTTTTTCTCTTTTTCAAATGACAGAGAAAAGTGAACTTAAGAGACTTTATCTCCATTCAGAGATCTTTGTTTTTTTGAACAAATGTTTTCGTAGAACTTGTAGAGCATTGTCACTTACATGCCCGCACAAAACCACAGAGCTGGTGGTACAGATTTGAGCTGCGATTGTTATTGTGACCTTGAGTCCCTCTTTTCCTTTAAATTTTTACTTGTAAATGCAGTTAATTCACATTATACAACACTGAGAATATATAGGGGAAATGAATTTTCAAAAATTGTTCTATACTTCATTACAATGGAATAATTTTCTAAATTTGACAGTACCTTTTGAAAATTAAAATGCACATGCCCCTTTAAAAGCTTAGAAAAGAGAAAAAAAATGTATCTTTAATTTTGGGTATAATAATTATTTATTTGGAAATTTCATCCAGAATGAACTGGAAAATAATTACTTAATGAAATAAGGGGCTTGAGGAAGGTGCTAGGTTTAGTAAATAAACAAGCAAGCAAAAATTAATAACCTTAACCATATAGTAGCATTAACCAGTTAGAAATTATAATAAAAAAATAATCTCACAATAAGCAAAAAAAGTAAAATATATTGTGATCAGCTTAAACAAAATGTTTAAGATCTATTTGAAGAAAACTGGCATTTTAGTGAGGAAGGGATATTGTAAAAAGTGGTGTGACAAATCATATTCCTGGATTGTAGACTTCTAATCTTATTATGAAGATGTTGATTCTTTTTTTTAAAATATATTTTTACCAGTTTCAGAGAGGAAGGGAGAGGGAGGGAGAGAGATAGAAACATCATCGATGAGAGAGAATCATGGATTGGCTGCCCCCGCACACACCCCCCAGTGGGGATGGAGCCTGCGGCCCCGGCAGGTGCGTAATATGCTAATTAGACTGGACAACCCAACGTCCGAAGCCAGGGCTGCAAGGGCTGAGGCAAGCGCTGCGGCTGCGAGGGCTGAGCCCCTTCCATGAATTTTGTGCATCGGGTCTCTAGTAAAATAATAAAAAGGAAAAGACCAGGAAATGTGACTATATAAAAAGACTATATATTAAAAAAACATAGAGTTTAAGGACAGTGGGCACACTGGGAATAGTATACTAAATGTGGATGCTCTGACTTTCAGGTAACAGTAAACCTTTACAGAAAGTCCAGTATGACTTAAATAATAAGGAAGTTTGCAACCCAGTATAACTGGAAATGCAGAGTTAGAGCAAGTTCCTGATGAGATCAGTGACTCTGATGGTATCAAGGACCCAGAATTGTTTGTCCCTTCTTTATCATCATAAGCATCACCTGCATTGCCAGGTTCCCTTCTGGGTTGCAACATGGTTGCTTGTAGCAAAGGCTATGTGCTTCCTTTCTCATGTTCACAAGCTGTGGGATGTAAATCCAGCCTGGGTTGTAGTTCCTTCCCAGACTGATTGAAACCGTGTAGATCATGTCCTCACCCCCCTGGACCACTGCACTGTGGGCATGTTATGTTTTGATGGACTTACTGATTGGGATCCCCTGGAGGTGGGCATGGAAGGGTACTGAGAAGCAAAGTTCTGTTAGGAAGGGAGCAGATGATGTTGGGTAGGCAACCAGCTGTGTCTACTACTTAAGCATGTACAGGTTTGGTATATTTCACATAACAAATGTAATTGAATGATAGAAATTCCCAGCAACACAGCAGTTTTTCTACCAGAGTAAATTACAGGTGTTTAAAGTAGATTTTTTTTAAAGAAACACAGACCTGTTTTATTAACACTGGTTTGTGTTCTTAACAGAGACTCCGGGGACGTAGCAGCTCTTCGAGGGTGAGTTCAGCCTGGAGGCTTCCTTTTGTTCTGTTCAGTCTAACGTTGTCCTCTGGCCACTCAGCGACTTATGTGGTTGGTTTTTCTCCTGTGATTCAGATCCAGGAAATTTAACATTCTGGGCACAAACACAAAAGTCATGAACATGGAAGAATCCAACAACGGCAGCCTCTCCGCAGAATTCAAACACTTGGTACGCGGGAGAAACCTGGTCCTCCTCCATGAGGCTCTGGCAGAGGGAGAGGGTAGGGGACGGCCTCACGTGACAGGTGCTCCTTGCTTTTCTTACAGACCCTGAGAGAGCAAAGATGTGGGAATGGGGGCCGAGCCAATTGTGACGTAAGTTTTTGGGGGGACAAAAGCCAGCTGGGAGGGTTTTCTTTGAGAGGGAAAGGAAAAGGGCTCTTTCAGTTGTAGTCATTCAGAAAAGTTGCTATGGGCCAAAATGACCTGATCTGGGAAGTCTCATCTGCCATGAGTTTTCTGGCTGGAGCATTTCCTTGATTGTCCCAAGAGTTAGCACCCCATTAAGTAGGAGTGGAAAGTCCCTTGCTGCGTTACCCACACCCATTTAGTAGCAAAGAAGCCTGCCACCTGGCCTGGGGCTTTCCAAATTCCTCTTCCAGCCTCTGCCAGCTGACTTGTTTTTCTGACTGAGGAGGGATAGAAGGTTGTAACAGAACTGAGTTAGTTTTAAAAAGAAAAAGAACAAAAGAGCAAAACCTACCTGTTCTTTATCCCCCTTATTACTTCTCTGCCACCCATTGATTCAGATTATTGGATTCTTAGTGTCAAGAATAAACTTTAGAAAAAAATAGATAAATGTGACCAAAAAGTAGTTTTTAATCTTTAAAATAATTATGACACCCTGTTCTTTTTCTGATATTTGTCCCTGTTCTTTTTCTGATATTTTTCTCTTTTCTCTAAAATGTAGCAGGCCTTAAAACACACACACACACACACAACTGCAACAAAAATGAATTGAATTTATAATATTTGACAGTAAAGAGTGAAGTAGTTTATGTGCAATGTTATGGAAAAATGTATGTGGCACGTTTGTTTAGATAAAAGCCAGATGCAAAATATTCTAAGTAGAATATTAGTATATTCATTTTAAAAACACATGATGACACTGTTTTATGTGTGTTCATGTATGCATTAAAAAATTCTAGAGGAATATACACTAAGCAGTACTTATTTATTTGTGCTGCTATTAGTATCTGAGTCTACTCTATACTATTTCTGTAATAGTTGCATTTTAAACTGAACACATACTACTTTTATAATCAGAAAAATAATATTTAGAAATTCTTTTTTTTTTTAGAAGTCATTAGTAACTCTTGCTCAAAATAAGGTTGCTGGTGGGAGTATAAATTGTTAGAGTGGCTTTGGAAAACGATTTGGCATTATAAAAGGAGCATACTTTATAAACCAGCAGTGCCGCTCCTGGGACTTAACAATAGAGAACCTTTGCACACGTGTACCAGGAGGCGTGTACAAATGTCCCAACAGCCTGGTGATAAGTCCTGAATACAACTCACATTAATACCCATCACCACCAGAACAGGTAAATGATTTGTGTTGTAATCATATGATTGAATACTACACAACAGTGAAAATGAATAAATTGCTGATGCACACAACCACAAGGATGCCAGAAGTGAGTCACCAAATACATAGGGTATGATTCCATATGTATAAGATTCACAAACATCTACAACGAAACAATATATACACTGTTTAGAGATATAATTATGGTCAAACCATAAAGAAAAGCTAGGAAATAATAAACCCCAAAGACAAAGTAGCAGTTACAGAGGGACAGGGATGGGGTTGGGAAAAGACACCCAGAGAATCTCAGTGATAATGGTCTTTTCTTTAAACTGGGTGGTGAATACACAGGCGTTCATTGTTTTTATATTCTTTGTGCCTTACGCATTTTATAAATGACCTGTTTGGATCTCTGTAATATTATAAAACTCAGTAAAAGATCAGGTTGAGGGTCCTAGCATTGGAGAGTCTTAGTGTTGAAGAGAGCATGTGCATAGAGTTGTGTCCCTGACAGTTCGTGCGCGGCCACCTGGTGGATTACTCGTCTTAGTGCAGTGTGGCTGTGGCATGTTCCTCTCCTCCACTGTGGCTGTTAGTACCGAATGTCCTTCTTGATATCATAGGCCTCCCTGATTGTGACCGAGGAGCTGCACCTGATCACCTTTGAGACTGAGGTATATCACCAAGGCCTCAAGATTGACCTAGAGGTGAGTTCTGCCACAGAATGGGGATAGCGCTACATGTAGGGGTGGTTCCGGACAAGGACTCCTAGATGGGATTTTTCCTACAGAAGGTGGAGTGATGATGACTCTGTAAGGCACTGCATTCAGTTTTGCTTATTTTTCTCAAAAAAAAAAAAATCTTTAATATTCCATCTGAGAGTATAGTCTTGCTTGAATGCTTAGAAGGTACCTGTATACTCAGCTTTAAGCAAACTTGATATAAAATCTGTATGTAGAAATTGATGACAGCTAATTTCTCAAGTTTGGGCAAGAAGTCTTTAAAAAGCCAATTATTTTAGTATACAAAAAATCATGGCCTCTGCATTCTCTTTCCCGAACTTTCTTGATCTTTAAATTAAAGACACACCTGCAAAGGCAGGAATCCTAGTCTTTGATTTCCGGGACTCTCTGTTTAATGGGCAGATACAGCTTCTATTCTTGAAGAATCTGTGGACTGTGAGTTCAACTTTGAGCAAGTCAGGTTTTACAAGTTCTTAGTTTTGTTCAGACAACAAGCTGAGTCCTGTGGCCTGTGTTCGTCATTCTTCCTACCCTGGTGCAGTTTATGGGTGCGGTTTATGGCATGGCCTTTTATTCTGAACCTTGGGAGATACTGGTGAAGAGATTTTTGAAGCCATGAGGGCCTTCTACCTTCCTTCCCTCCACACCCAACCAACTCATCTCCCACTTACTCCACAGACCCACTCCCTGCCAGTGGTGGTGATTTCCAACATCTGTCAGATGCCAAATGCCTGGGCGTCCATTCTGTGGTATAACATGCTGACCAACAACCCCAAGGTTAGTGCCTTCTGACTCCTCATTGCCCATAAGTGGTGGTGGCACCTCATGCAGGTCCTCAAGCACTGTCCTCATCTAAGTGAGCAAATGTGTTCTTTTCAATAGAACGTGAACTTTTTCACGAAGCCCCCAATTGGAACCTGGGATCAGGTGGCAGAGGTGCTAAGCTGGCAGTTCTCTTCCACCACGAAGCGAGGGTTGAGCATCGAGCAGTTGACTACGCTGGCAGAGAAACTCCTAGGTCAGCATTTTACCTCTTCTTCCTCCTGCGCTCCTCAGAAAAGGAACCTGGCCTTCCCTTAGGAAAGTTTACTGAGCAGGGCTCTGTGCCAGGGCCAGAAACCTGTGCTCCTGCTGGTGGGGAAGTTAGGTGCAGAGGAAATTGGCCTCCTGGTGATCTTTCTTATGAGGCGGGAGGCAGATTTCTTTTCTTGTGGTGGCATCTCCCTCACCTCCCAGTGCATGTTAAAAGGTGGAGCTATAGGCTTCATATCCCTGTCCATTTCTTCAATAAACCGTAGACAGAAAATTTTTAGTAGAAATTTTGTGTGCTACCTGGGCTATAAGTATCTTGGTCTGTGCTGCCACTAAATGTGGCCCTGTAACCTCGAGTGTCAGCTCATCCGTGTGTCCCTGGGCCACCACTAGCTAGGGAAGAGCAGGGGGGACTTGGTACATCACCTACCACCTCTGCTGGACTAAACAACAACTCGGGGAGGAGGGGGTCAAATGATGGGGTTGGGTGTGTGCTTGCTTGCATAACCACATGCATGTCTGCACATGGTGGCAACCTTCAAATACCTGAAAATCAGTGGTTTCATGGCCCATTGTAGGACAAGTGTATATGAGTGTGTGTTCTGTTTTAAGAATTAGATCTTGTCCTGGCTGGGTGACTTGGTTGGTTGGAGCATTGTCCCAATACACTGGGGTTGCGGGTTCAATCCCTGGTCAAGGTGTGTACAGGAGTCAACCAATGAATGCATGAATGGGTGGGACGAGTGGATGTCTCTCTCTCTCTTCTCTTTCTCTCTCTCTAAAATCAATAGATAAAAATTTTAAAAAGAAAGAAAGAAAGAAGATCTTCATTTAAAGCTGGAAATTATATTACTTTACTCTTTTTTCCTTTAGGACCTGGTGTGAACTATTCAGGGTGTCAGATCACATGGGCTAAATTTTGCAAAGTAAGCAATCTTGTTAACTCCTTGCCATCACGTCTTGGGAATAGTTGTGGGAGGTGATGCTCACCTGTGAGGTCGCTATGGAGGGCATTGGGCCTGAAGGCCCTGGACTCTTAGTCCAGCAGCCAGTAGGACCTGCCTGAGGGTAGATAGGCCTGAGGATGTTGGTGGTGTTGAACCCCTAGGGAGGAAAAAGCTGTGATGGTGGTAGACTTGGCCTTCCCATTATTCTTTTCTCCAGGAAAACATGGCTGGCAAGGGCTTCTCCTTCTGGGTCTGGCTGGACAATATCATTGACCTTGTGAAAAAGTACATTCTGGCCCTTTGGAATGAAGGGTAGGTTAACATTCTTGTGTCTGGCAGAGCACACAGGTGTAACAAGTCACCTGCTGTCTCAGCAGGCCAGTGGCTGGGCCCCTTCCACCCTAACCTTGTTGTTCCTCCTTGGCTCCAGGTACATAATGGGCTTTATCAGCAAGGAAAGAGAGAGGGCCATCTTGAGCACCAAGCCCCCAGGTACCTTCCTGCTGAGATTCAGTGAAAGCAGCAAAGAAGGAGGTGTCACCTTCACTTGGGTGGAGAAGGACATCAGTGGTAAGCTTGGCTGCTCCCTCCCACTCCATTGCTGCCGCCATGGCTGCCGCTAGCTTCAAGCACCCACTGCCCCCAAGTGGGAAGAGATGGCCTTGCACCCCTGCCTGAGACTTTCAAAACACACTTGGTTGACTTCTTTTCTCTAAATTCTTGCAGCTGAAGGATTAGTTTGCCAATTTTGTTTTGCTTGCTCCAGGGGTTAATAATTGCCTAGAAATTTGCAATTTAAGTTTTATTCTTTATCTCCTTTCTTCCCTACCCTTATGCAAGTAGTTATTCAAATGTATTAGCTGTGGCCCAGCTGGGTATCCTCTCCAGAAGCCTGTTGAAAATATCCTCTGTGCCCGGAGACTGGGCAGGATTCAGGGTCCCGAGTGCTAGGTTGGCCTGTCTTTCCCTCTCAAGGAAAAATAAGCGAGGTCGTTTTCCCTGAGGTTACCTAGCCATAGGTTCCATTATCTTCCTTTCCCACATCCTATGACAGGTAAGACCCAGATCCAGTCGGTGGAACCATATACTAAGCAGCAGCTGAACAACATGTCATTCGCGGAAATCATCATGGGCTATAAGATCATGGATGCTACCAATATCCTGGTGTCTCCGCTGGTCTATCTCTACCCCGACATTCCTAAGGAGGAGGCGTTTGGAAAGTATTGTCGGCCAGAGAGCCAGGAGCATCCTGAGGCTGACCCAGGTAGTTGTTGATTTTCCATGTCAGACATTTAATTCTGGGGAAAAGTGGGGACTTGTAGGACCCTTGGAGAACAGGCAGGGGGGTGCCTAAGGAACCAGTGATCTTTATTTCTCTATATGGGAAAGGACTTTGTAGTGAATGCTATTGGGGTGGCCAATGGGTTAGCAAGAGGAGAGGACTCAGGGTCACTAGTGTCTGCCCCCAGGGAGCACCCCCACCCACCCCCACACATTCATTCCCAAAATGCTGCAAAGAGAAAGCAAGGACAGAATTCTTTAGTAACAGGATGCCCAGCAAGCTGAGTGCTTCTCACATAGTAGATGCTAGAAGGTTTGTGACCCAGACTTCAGTCTAGCGTGTTTCCTTTTCCCCGTCACTGAACAATGAAAGCAGTGTCGAGTGGGATGAAGAAAGGCTTTCTGCAGGAAATGAGTGTTAGCAGCATCGGAACATGGGTTGAAAGCAGAGTCGGGGAGAGTGGTGATTGAAAGGCAAGATGGTAACTGGTGGGAGGGGTGTGGAGTTGGTGTTTAGAATGTGTAGCTATTGGAAAGAAGATGTTTTTTAATGTGTTCATATAAGTTACATGCAACTTATTTTTCATGAAACCTGTAATCTCTAGTGCTGCCATCAGCATGGAGGGGTAGAGCCCTTCCAGTCTGTTCCCATCAATGTTTGCTGCTTCCAGCTCTCTAGGTTCTCGGTCTGATGAGGAAGCTATGATTTGCCATGGTTGTTTTTATTTCACTTTTCTTAATCATGGAAACCAGCAGTGGCTTAAAGTGATCCTTTGAGGTTAGCTGCCCTGCCCCAGTTGATTTTGCAAAGATGGTTTTTGTACAAATAGCTCAAAAACAAACCCACCAGCTTCCCTCCCACTTTTTCATAGGAATTCCCTCTGAAGAATTTCTTGGGGCTGAAATTTAAGCTACTTGACAATTGACTTTCCTTTTCCCCTTGTTCTGGTTTTGAGTTTTGTTCATATTCTAGAAGAGTTTAACTCTCACTTCCTGTCTGCTACTTATCTCTCTTTCCACGTTGTGCTTCAGTTGGGAGATCTCTTTATCAGGCCCTGTCACACTGCTCTTTGTTCCTCCTGCAGAGGACAATTAGGCCCATATGCTGGTATTTCGACTAATTATACTTTCAGGACCCAAGTTCCCACTCTGAGGCTGTGCCCTCCATAACCACCCACCCCTCCTGCGTGCCAGGGAGGCAAGGTCCTGTCCTGCTTGGAGACATTGGTGTTGCCTCAGGGGCAAGATGCCAATCACAAAAAAGGAACTAATTACTTGAGTGTTTTGCCTGCGTCCTGGTGAGGCAAGTGTAAGCAGTGTGCCAGGGAGGGGCTTGGTGTGGTTTGAGCCTGGAGATGGGGTCCAGGGGGCAGGTAGGGGTGGACAGGAGGTGTGTGCAGCCCTTGTATTAAAATGGGCGTCCCCAGGGAGATGAGTCTGTGGCCATTTCCTTTCTACTCCAGTCACGAAGGTGTTATTATCTCCCAGGGACCTGGGCGTTCCAGGGACTCGTCCCTCCTCCTTACTTCTCTGTAAGCCCACACAGTATTTCTTTATGGCTTTGGGAGAGAGGCCCCTCTTAGAAATGACAAATCCCTTACCTTACAAATTGGATAAAGTACATTTACAACCTCGTATGGAGCCACAAATTGGCTTTTAGTCTTAGCTCTCCTGCACTTCTGCTGTTCCATTTCAGGATGAAGCTATTTTGCTCAACTACCCAGATCATTGGCGAATTAAAATCCTTTTCTATCTGGGGTGTCAGCTCCCCTCACATCTGGACCAAATATGATTTCTAAGACTCTAGAACCCTGCCTCAGTAGCTTCTTTGGATTCTGCACTGTATAAATCTATTTCTTGGCCAAAAAATAACTTAGGTGGCAGGGATCTAAGGACCCCTTGGCAGTGCCTTCTGTCAGATTGTCATCATACTTTCTGATTGCTCAGTTTCTATATAAGCCCCTAGCTTTATAAATGCTTCTCTCAACCTGCCCCACTGTACTCCATGCCTCCTATGTGATCTGTTCACCTGATCCCCCCAAATGTCATACCAGTGTCTCCAAGGTTCCTTGACCTCTTGGTTGTAAGTATTTAGTACCTAAAATGCATTTTTTCCAATTCTCACATGTCTAACTCTAGAAAAAGAATTAGAAATGGCAGAGATAGGCACCTCCCTCATTTATCTTACCTAATAATAGACAAACATGTAAATTGACTGTATCTCTGCTATGCCCACAGCCAATCAGGAGTGAGTATGCAAATTAACCCTACAAAGATGGTGGGTTAATTTGCATATACAGTCGCAGAGCAGCCGGGAGGGGCGGGACACCTGCTATGAGGGGGAGGGGGGGCAGCGGAGGGAGCTGCAGGAGCGGTGCTCTGTCCGGGAGCGAGGACTTGCAGGCTCCCAGGCGGTCGTGAGCAAAGCCAGGGGAAGGAAGACCTATTCTTGCATGAATATCGTGCAATGGGCCTCTAGTTTTACACATAAGCAATTAAGGGCCTTGCCCCAGGTTTTTTGTTATTGAATACACCCGGCCTCCTGTTTTCCAGTCCAGAGTTCATTGTATTGCACCACAAACACCTTCCTTTTATAGAGAGGCTGCTTTTTTTTTTTTGTGATGTAGTTATCCAACTGGAAAGTTACTGATACCCTCACCTAAAAGTGTAATAGAGGCAGATGAGTGCCAATAGGAATGGAAGGTGTGACCCTCAGCTTTGGAACCACAAGCATTAGAGGCTTCACGTTCTCTTAGAGATTCAGGGACGGTGGTGACTGAACAGGACGCACACACTGCATACACTCTGCTTCTGCATGTAGAGAAGTCATCTGAGTGACACGTCCGACCAGCATACTATCTTCAGACCACATCCAGGCAGTTACACGTTTACACAATCCAGGGAAAGCATGATCACAAGGCTGGCATTTATCTGGGCTCAGGTGGGACAGGGTGTGCTGAAAAGTCTCTGTAGTTAAAGAAAACTTCATGGAACTTCCAAGCTGCAAGTGCCTAGAACATCAGATTGTGTACAGAGAGGGAGGGCAGCCCTGAAGGGAGTTGTTGGTTCAAAACAGTCTCTGCTCAAGGATGGAGTGAATTTCAAGTCAGCCCAGCTGAGGCAGCCACTTCCTCCTGCCCTGCACTGAGTGGGGGCACACTTAGTAAGGCCCATTTTCCTCTTCCCAGGTGCTGCCCCCTACCTGAAGACCAAGTTTATCTGTGTGACACCGTAAGTGGCCTCCTTTCCCAATTTTGCCTCCATTTCTAATGTCCTCAGTTACCCTGGAAATGGGACACTGGGTGAGAGTTACTCTGCGAGGGTTGGAAGGCCCTGGGCTGTGTTTAGTACTCACGGTGATCTTGTGCGTTTAAAAAGCTTGAGCTTTTATTTTTCTGTTGGAGACCAGAGTTTGATGGCTTGTGTGTGTGTGTTTTGTTCTTTTTTTTTTTTTTTTATCCATTGTGTCTTGTCAACCCGGCCCTTTCCCCTCCCACTGCTCCCCATTTCCTACAGAACGACCTGCAGCAATACCATTGACCTGCCGATGTCCCCCCGCACTTTAGATTCATTGATGCAGTTTGGAAATAATGGTGAAGGTGCTGAACCCTCAGCAGGAGGGCAGTTTGGTGAGTATTTGGAGGGCAGTTGGTCCCCCTTGTGTGATGGCCCGTGTACGGAGCCAAGAGCTGGTCACGGGGATTGTAGAAGGGGCTCGAGAGCGGCGCTCTCCGGCAGAAATGCACCGCGCCACGTGTAAGTGTAAATCTTCCAGTAGCCACATTAAAAACAGTGAAAGGAAACAGGTGAGGTTAATTTTAATATTTCCTATGTAGCCCAATAAATCCAATATACTGTCATTTCAATGCGTAAGAAAAAAACGAGTGAGGTTTTTGCACTGTCTTTGAAATCTGCTGGGCGTTTTGCAGCCACGGCCCCTCTCGCTTTGGGCTAGCCACTGTGACTCCAGGCGCCGCATTCAACAGGGTAGCCCTAGGTCTTCTTTAAACACATAGAGTTGGGAATGAGTTAAGGTAGGAAGGGACTGCACCCTTCCAGGGCAAGATTCTGGAGGGAGGAGAGTGAATCTGGGTTATCCAACCCTGTCTTGGCCACAAGGGGCGGGAGACTGGGTGGCAGAGGTGGCCTGAGCCTTTGTCCCCCCGAAGGGCTAGGGGTGGGTGCCTCGCCAGCTGCAGGGCTCAGGCAACTGACCAGCTCTCCCTGTCTGTCCAGAGTCCCTCACATTCGACATGGAGCTGACCTCAGAGTGCGCTACCTCCCCCATGTGAGGCGCCAAGGACCGAAGCTGCAGCGAGAGATGACGGAGGCACCTCTCTGTGTTCCACCCCTTAGACAGCCAAGCCCCAGAGCACCTGAACTCCTCACTCTGTGGTTCCAGATTTGTTTTAATCTCCTACTTCTGCTATCTTTGAGCAATCTGGGCACTGTTTTCAAATAGAGAAATGAATGAATGTGGGTGATATGCTTTTACCTAATGCAAATAAGAAAGCGCTCTCTGAGACTGTGATCAGGGGATGTGAAAGGGGTAGCAAGAGGGAGGAAAGGAAACGTGTTTTTGGCCCCCTGCCCTCCTTTCTCAGCAGCTTGTTGTTGTTGTTTGACAAGTGCCTCCTGGTGCCAGCGGCATCCCTCTGCCTGTTTCTGTAAGCTAACGCTGCAGGCTGCCTCCAGCTGCATACCCCTGGCACTGCACTTTTAACCTTGCTAACATCCAAATAAAAGATAGGACTTTCAAAGCCCCTAGGTTTCTTTTTAAATTTAAAATAATAATAATAATTAAAAGGCAAAAACACGGTATCAGCATAGCCTTTTTTCTGTATTTACGAAAACTCAGTTAATAGCCTCCTTGGTGCTTCAGGCATTCAGCTTTCTTCAGGCTGACACTTTATACAAACCCTGAAATGGGCCTCAGGTCCAGCCCGTAAAGGACCTCTGGAGCTGTGGTGTGGCCTTTGGCTTTGAAATAGGAGGTTGAAGGAGAACCTAAACATTCTAGTCTTTTTTAAATAAACAAGAGTTTTTATTTTCCTTTTATGTGTTGGTCTATTAGTAGGTAAGGCTGGCAGAGGGGTACTTATAACCTTTCCTCCCTTCCCTCTTGGACATGCGCTCCTATTCAGAGCCCGGTGGTTCTGTGGGTGCCTTATAAGGAATGGGGTGACTCTCTTTCCTCCCCCCAACCCCCACCTCTCTTATGGCATGGCCCCTTGCAGTGTCCAAAGGTCCCTTGTCCTATTTGCTTTAGGAATCTGGTCTCAGGACCTCCTGGAGTAAGAGGGATAGAGTTACAGGTTGAACATGATTCAGACAGTGGGGCCCCAACCAAGGGTCTGGTAGAGCTCAGGGAATGTGGTTCTCACCCCAGTTTCTTGGTGATTGCCCACAGCACCTGTAATTACTTCTTCACTTGGTTAACCCAGGGGCAAAGGCTTGCTGATAAACTCAGTCTGTCCCTGTGTGAGGCAGCGGGCTCCCAGCTTCCCCCCAACACTGGTGACTCTCTCCCCGCTGAGGCCCCACAGCTGAGACAGAACAGGTCGAATTTACTGTGTACTTGGGGACACTCAGGAGCGGGAGAGGTGGTCTTTGCTGTTGGGGCCCCCTCTGGCCCAGAGGCATGGTTTTAGTGGGTGGTCCCAAACCACCTGAGCCAGTTGATGAGCGTTTCTATGGAATGCTGTTTGGTATACCCCAATTAGCCCATTTCTGAATGAAGGGGACGAGGACTTTCTCTCCAAGACACACAGGGGTTGCCCTTGGCCGTCCCTGTCTTCCCGCCTAGAAACGGTTGACAGGTTGCACAGAGCTCTCCCTTCTCCAGCAACTCTCTTGTTCATAATAAGCTTGACTCATAACATGAGAGATCTAGAACCGAGGGACCTGGAGCAGGATCCGGCTTCTCAGGAGCAGATGTTGTACAGTTCAGGGCTTTGAGTAGCTTTTGTATCTGGGTTTAACTCTGGTTGTGGCAAAGTTCTGAGAGAAGCTGAGACTTGGTCAGCCGATCCCTTAAAGCACCAAGTCCTCCAGGACCTGCCCGCTCTCTCTCCTCTGTCTGCCCCCACCTGACCCCCGACCCCACCCAGCCCAGCCGAGGGGTCCCATTGATCGCTTAACCTACTTACACAGTGGTTTTAAGCTGTTGTCCTGGCCACTGCACCAAATTCCAATGTATACTTCATAGTGTAAAAATTTATATTATTGTGTGTGTGTTTTTGTATATTGCTGTATCTACTTTAACTTCTGAAAATAAAAATATATAGGACCTGTCTGGTAGAGTGGCAGCTCTGTCTCTGGCTGGTGGAGGTTCTGCGGAGGCCTGACCTGCAGGTCAGGCCTGCGTCTGGAGAGGAGGTGGCGGCCCTGCTCTCGATCACCTTTGCCTCTCATTCCTGAGTTGACTCAGGCCCACTTTTGGGGCAACTGAGCAACCCTCCCCAACTTATGTTAGTCACCAGCCTCCAGGTAAGGGTCAGTGGAAGAGCCAGGGGTCATACTCCTTCACACAAAGGTGTCAGAATGGAGGCCTCCCTTCTCTCTCCCTCCTCCCCCCTCCCTCCAGGGGCCTTTGCAAGCTGGGCCTCCTGTCTGGGGTCTGATAAGCTACCTAAGGGGGGTTGGGATGGAGATCTCCCACCCCACCCCCAAGGCCTCCCCTTCCACAGTTGTTCCATTATCACTTTCTCTTCAGTCACTCAGTGGGGATGAACTAAACTCCTAACCGGCTGCTGCTCTGGCCCAGCCGGCAGTCAGTGGTGATAATTCACAGACATGGGCACCCACTCTGCTCTCCCACCCCCTCCCCTTGTGCCGAGTCCCACGGAGCAGATCTGAGCAGGAGTGTGAGATATGAGCCACCTTCCCCTGCAGAGATGGAAGCGAGATTAGTTTGTTCAGGCGGGGCTGGCGGCTGCTTCCCTCCCCACCCACCCTCAGCACCCTGCTCTGGGCCCCTGCACCTCCTGGGGCGGCTGCCAGCCCCTTCCCTCCTTTGAGCTCTGAAGAAATCTCGTCAGCAGGCCTTTGCTCCCTCCTTCCCCCGGGGGCCCCAGTGACAGCCCCTGGACCTTGGGGAGACTCCCCTTCTGCTCTGACCAGCTTCCTCCTGGTCGCAAGCCGACCATTTGAGACACGGTGGCAGTGGAATGGTGCCATCTGCTGGTCTCTGGGAAGAGGGACGGTTGGGAGGCTCTCCTGTGACCCTGGCCTCAGAAGGGTTGAGAGTCATTGTGGCCCTGGCCCTCAGCTGCCAGCTTCAGGATTGCTCACAGCGGCAGCCACACTTCTTCCTGCTCCTCGCGTCCCTTCCCCCAGTAATTCCTGCCCCATCCTTTTCCAAGACCTCGAGGCTTAGCTCTTTAGTCTTGTGAGAAGCACTGATAGTGTTCCAAGGGGGTCGGCACCCTTAAAACACAAGCTAAGGAGCGAAACGCCACCAGCTCTCAGGACTCCCCAACCAGGAGCCACACCAGCAGTTTTATGAAAAAAAAAAATACTTTATTCCAAAACACTTTTCACAAATGTGTGGCCTATGTACAAAGTACAAAAGACTCCCTCTTCTCACCCCCCTCTGCCTTCAGAGAGGTTTCAACCTGGGGCTCCCGCTATCCCACTGTCAGCTGCCCTTGGCTGCAGGCCAGATAGCCTCGGAGGGCGGAGCCAGCGAGGTTGTGAGCCAGGCCATCTCCCACCGCAGCGGGTTATGCAACTGTGATGAGGCCTCTTCCAGGTTCCGCCTCCCAGCAGCTTGGAAGCAGGGATCGGCTTTCACCCCTCACTCCAGATCCCACAGGCGTGCAGCAGGCGGCTGATTTGCTGCTGCCATTCCATGCAGGTTATTTCCAGGATCGGAGGGGGTCAGCCCTACAAGTCCTGGGTCCCCTGTTCACACCAGGTCCTACACCTGTCTTCCCCTCTCCTACCTCTCCTATAAGCAACAGAGGCAAGGAAAGGAGGCGGGGCCAGATGGAGGGGAGGGGATGTTGGGTGAGAAGGAGCGGGAGTGTTGGCCATGGCATCACGCTCTGGATGGGAGGCCAAGAAATTACACACTCAGAGCAGCTTTGGCGGGCCTGAGTCAAATGACCCATTTCTGCTGTTAGGGACTTGGCCGCGACCTAGATAATAAGTTCTCAGTTCACAAAAAGTCTGGAGTCCATGTTCATCCGATAAAGTAGAAAATATTGAACTCCAACAGCAGAAATGGGTCAGAAGCAATAGACCAACACGCGTGCATGAGAGCAGATGCACAAATATGCGCGCACATACACACTTGGGAGGCAAAGCTTCTAAGTCAGGAGTAAAGCTTAGAGATGCTGCCTGTCTCTATTCCCCTCCTTGAACAGTTTCATACAAATAGCTGCTGAGCAGACAGAGGCCCCGGCAGGAGGAGGCTTCCTGCGCTGAGTACCTGGCGCCACGGAAGCAGCTCTGTCTCTCCCGCCGCAGAGACAGGCCCTGGGGCTCTTGGAATACCTTGGTCTGGAGGAAACGGCGGCTGCCGCAGCGGCAGCCACACACCTAGGACTGCGAAGGCGAGGTGGGCACAAATATACACACACGTATGCACGCGTACATGCGCTGCCTGAAAGGGCACCAATATGCACAGCAACACGAAAATCACAATTAGTATGAACCCTTCGCATGGGTGTTATTTCCAAGAAGTGTGGGATTCACACATTCAGGATAGCGAGCCTCTGGCAGAGCTGAAGAGCCCGGTAGGTGGGGACAGGCGGGGGTCCAGACTGTCAATCGGGCGGCGTAGGAGTTCCTCCACGTGCCGGGTTACATCCATGGTCTCGTCAAGGTCAAATTCTCCATCCTGGTCAAGGACGGGGTCAGGACTGGTGGAGAGAGGGGGATGTCAGAGGGAGCTGGCTGGTCTCACTGCCTCAAGCTCTTGGGGGCAGTCCCCAGCTTGCTCCCCACTCAGACCAGCTCTGGCTAGACTCCTGCACCCCAAGATGTAGTCACTGGCTCTTTGGGTGGCTGGCCAGTCTCATCTCTCACTGCCTCACTAAGTGGGAGCAGAGGATTCATTTTCCTCTCCCTGTCCTCGGCTGTCAAAGGAGGTGGCTGACCCAGTGAGCTCTGCCCACCTGCGACGCTATTCCATTACATCCTAGGCACCATCCACTGAGCACCTACGAGGACCTGGGCCTTGTAACCACGTTACTCCAATCCTTCCAGCCACCTGTAAGGTAGGCATTTACTCAGCTTTACAGAGGAGGAAATGAGGCTCGACCATGTCCGGGACCTTGCTCGGGGCCACCTGGCTGGCGACCCCCCAAGCCTGTGGGGGTCCCACTACGGTTTGAGCCTCCCAGTCAACCAGACATCCAGCCCAGACCATCCACAACTCAGAAGAGAATGACTTCTCCACCGTGGAACCCCAGAGAGGGGCAATGATACCCTGCTCCCACCCAGCTCCTAAGAACGACCACCCGCTTCATAGCTGTCCTGTGTGAAGTCTCACCTGTGCTAAATGCTTCACCCACACTCTCTCATTATTCCTGACCCCACTCCCCCGAGGCAGGTATTCTTGCTTCCATTTTACAGATGAGAAAACTGAGCATCAGAGAGGCTCAGTCATTTTCCCAAGGTCACACAGCTAGTCAGCACCAGAGCAAGGACCCTGCTATGTGTAGTCCCAGAATGCACTGTGCTTGTTACTGGTTGATCTCACCCTCCCTGCACCTGGGCACATGCCAGAGCTTGGCCTGGGCTGGGTGGTCTCAGACCTGGAGGAGCTCTGGATTCCTTGGCACACAGCCCTCCGGGGGTCCAGCCCAAGGCCAAGTGCCCATTCCCTGCCCCCCGTGAAGCCCTGTAAGAACACAACCTACTTCTGTGGGTATATGTTGTAATGAGCCTGGGGACACACAGCCGGGGAGGGGGCCTGGTCCATGTAGGTGGCACTGCCCCCAGCAGAGTCTGCAGATGTCACAAACCTGGAGGAGGAAGCAGAGCAGAGCCTCAGCGGCCTCAGGGCAGCCGCTGACACTGGAGGGGCTCAGGGGGCATCTTTACATCTCTCTCAGGTGTAGAAGGACAAAGTGCAGGAGGGGGGCCCTGGGCGCTGGCCCATGGTGACCAAGCCCAGTTCCCTCCCCAGGGCTGAGCCAGGTGTTAGGGGGAAGGGAACACTGGGCCCTTGGACGGATGCGGGGTGGTGGTGAGGGGTGAGGACAGCAGGGGGAGAACAGAGGCAGCAGGAGACCAGAGCTGGACCCCGGACACTTACTCAGGAACCACTTGCTTGATCTGTGGCTTCACGTATCCGTCCACTGCTTTAGCTGCCGAGGGGGGAACTGTGATGAGAACCAAAGTTTCTGGGAGCTTGCCAGAGGGCGGCAACCCACCCCATGGAGTCCGCCTCTTATCCCCGTTGCTGGGGGCCTCAGCCAGGATGAGATTTCCCACAGACCCCAAATGAACACCTGCTGACGGACCAGCCAGAGGGCTACCCAGAGTCGGCCTTTAATCTCATCCCTGCTCGGGCTTCCTTTTCTGGCCCTTTGCCTTCTCTCTCCCCACCCCTACCACTGCCAAGGAAACAGAATCAACACCAAGGAGCAAATGCAGCCAAAGGGCTGGGGACCAGCTGAAGAGGAAAAACCTGTCCACTGTGCTCCTGCCCTGCGCCTGGGAGCAGTATTAAGGGCGGGGAGCAGGGATGGTGGGTGAAGAAGTGCGTTATCTGTGGGTTTGAATCATCCTGGCTCCTCCCCAACACTGTAGCCTCCTCTTCCAAGGGCAGAAGTGAGAGTCTACCAGCTTTTCCCTTTGCAGAGAAGAGAGCAGACTCCGTGGTTTCGCCTTCCCTCTCCTCACTTGCGAGCCCTGACATCCTCTCCACATGCTTTGCACCATCCCGTGACCAAAGCCCACAGGGCTCTTCTTGGGGAGTCCCCACTGCCTCGCCTGAGCGTGTGTCCTTGGGCTGAGGAGGGCTGGGGAGGACGAGGCAGGACGCACCGAGCACAGGCGTGTAGTACTTGGAGAAGACCTCATCCTTGGGCCGGTCGGGAAACACGTAGATGAGATAGTTCAGGTCGCCCAGCCGGTCGGCCAGGGACCGGATGGAGAAATCCCGCGTGGTGAACGGCTTCAGGTTCCACAGGTTGCGGTCAGCTGTGAAAAGGACAAGCTCGTTCCCACAACCCGCTGCCACCGTCAGGAGGAGGCCCGGGGTTGTGGGGTTTAGGGTAAGCCTGCGGAGACACCCGGTCTCTTACTAGTCCCCACTGCAACCCCATCCCTGAGCTCCCTGGCACAGAGCAAGGAAACGTCCGTGGGAACATCCTACCCAGCAAACCGGGCGAGTAGATACCGACAAGGCCAGGTCAGGGCAGAGAAGGGAGGCCATGGAACTGCTGAAGGACTCACCCGGCAATCCCGGAGCCGTAGGGGCCAGGATTTTAGGCTCTCCAAAATGGGAAATGATAGAAAGGGAATGTGTTTCCTCCCAGGCTCGGAGCTCGGTTCCTATCTTTCCCACCAGGTACCTTCTGAGGATGCAGGCCCGATGGAGAAGGGGGCGCAGGGAACTTGGGGCGGGTGTGTGGCCAAAAGAGGGCACTCACGCGAGTCAAACTTCCAGGCAATGGTGATGCCCCCGATTTCTGAGTCGCTAAAGCGCAATAAGAAGGTCCCGTCGGGCTTGTTGATGAGCAGGTCGTGGGCCTGCTGCTTATTCACAAAACCTAGGATGGCCCTGGGTGCACGGAACATACAGGGTCACTGCTGGGCCAGCAGCCACTGTCCCCTGAGCCCGTGCCCTCCCAACCCCCCTGCCCGCCATTCCTCACCCGTCATTCCAATGGGGCTTGTGATGCTTCTTCAGCACCTCCATGACCCCGTCAAACCACTGCCAGAAGGTATAGTTCCAGCCCGGCAAGTTCTCCTGAGAACCCCCAGGAAACCCCAAGTCAGCGCGGGGGCCCTGTCGTCACAGGTGGCCCAGGAAACCATCTTGTCCTCATCCAGACCCTCTCCCAATCCCTCACCCTACTTGTCCCACCCTCCGGCTGTCCATAAACGGACACAGTCCCCAGCCCCTCTGCTAGGGAACTGGAGAGTCAACTCGCCTCTGGTCTGAGACCCAGAGGCCCACGACAACCCCATGGGGCGGGGGGTGGATGTACAACAGCCATTTCTGCCCAACCCCTTCATTCCCAGATGGGGAAACTGAGGCCCAGAGCAGGGAAGGGGCCTGGCAAAATAGTTCACAAGGCGAGGACTAGAACCCAAGGACCCTGACTCTCAGCTCCAGGCTCCTTTCTGTGGTCCTGCTCTGGCTGTCACAGCTGACTGCGTTCCTTGGGGTACCAGCCCCCTCCATCTCTCCTGCTTGTGGCAGAGGTTGGGGCACTGACCTCAGGCAGAACCCTGTCCCTGAGGTGGGGGAGGGGTGCAGGGCCCAGGTGGGCCCAGGCTGGCAGCCGGCGGCGGCCCTCACCCTGTTGAACTGGGACCAGGACACAGACATGCTGTTGTAGTCCTCGAGGTGGCTGCTGCTGCTGTTGAACAGCTTCTGCGCCAGGAACACGAGGTTCTCCTTGGTCAGGCCCCGGTTGCTCTGCACTTCGGCCTTGAATTTCATGTTGAGCGCTTCACACAGCTGCGGCCACAGCACTTTGTCAGGCACGGCAAAGGGCACCCTGCCCTGAGGGGGAGAGAAGGAGGGGGGCCGGATTGAGGGAGTAGGAAATATTCACACGCTAACACAGACACACAGATATATAGGTACCTAGAGACAGAGGGGACTGAGAAAGACCCAGAAAAGGAGACAAACACAAGGGAAAGCAAGGCGGGGTGGCAGGGGCAGAAGGCGGGTGTGCAAGACAGAGACCAGACCAGGGGACTGAGGACAGAGATCAGTGACCCAAACCACAAGCCTAAGGAAGATCAGGGGCCAGATCCCAAAGGCCAAGCTCACGGACCTGGGAGACCCTAATCCTAAGCCGGGAGCCTGGACACAGCCCGAGGGCATGCCAAGGGCAGGGCTCTCACACCAGCTGCCCCTCTCCCCCCTCCTCACTCGAGCTGGTCCAGGGGTGGGGGAGGACCACTCAGCAGGGCCCTGAGGGATTGAGAATGACCCTGGAAGATCCTAGGCTCAGGAGACGGGGTCCCAGGGGACTCACGGGCTCGGCAAAGGCGTTGTCCCACAGCACGGTGGCCGTGGCGTTGTGGTCCTGGCTGCCGTGAACAATGACAACCACAGGAAGGGACAGGGTCTAGGGTCAAAAGAAGGAGAGTTGAGGGCATACGACCACCCTCTCGCCCTCGGCTTGGGCAAGACTCCCCACCCTCATGGCTTCCCCACGGTCCCAACCACAAGCCCCTCCCGTCAAAACCAAAGCAAAAACAAACACACACAAAACACAACATCTTTCTCCTTGGCCCACTGCCTGAGTTCTGTGGGCTGGTGCCGGATTATAACACAACCTCGCAAAGCGGCACCAGCAGAGTGAAAGCAGGCTTTCTGATAGCATCACAGGGCAACTCGCCCGAGACCCGGTGCGAGCAGATTCGGAGCTCTCTGTCTTTCCCAAACCAGCCCGGTGGCCGCGGGCAGGTCCCTTCGCTTTCCTGGGTGACCTGCGGGCGATGGGAGTGCGTGCCCTCACCTTCACCTGGAACACAAGCTCATTGCTGCCCACACTGAACTGAGACTCAAACAGGACTGTGAACTTCTCCTCCGTCACGGACTCCGCGCCTCGCCGGTCAGCACGCTTGATCCTCTTCAGTGACTGTAGGTAGGGCCGGAGGGGGGCAGGGAGACAGGAGCTGGTTACAGGGACCGAGCTCTGGGCAAACCTTCCCTCCCAGAGCCAGGCCCTGTCCTCACCATGTTCCTGAAATGGGCACTGAGGGTGCCAGTGGCTTGGTGATACTCCATGACGCAGCAGTTGTTCAAGATCTCGCCACTGCACTCGCTGTGGAAGAGAGGGGAGCCCCGTCTCCACTCAGGCCCCAGCCAGGAACATGGCCCTGCTGCTGACCGGGGCCCACAGCCTCTGCCCCACCCCCTGAGAACGTTCTTCGGTGGGTCTCGGCCTTACTTACTCATCCACCTGACAGTGCCCAACAGTCTTTCAAGGGTGGGGTCTGGGTCTCTATCATTAGGTGCAAAATACCTTGGGCATCAAGACTGATGTGAGGCCCGTCCGCTTCTAGTGAACTTAAAATCATGACCACAGCCTACAAGTATCCCCATGGTCACCTCCTGCCCTCCTCTCTGGCCTCATTGGGGTCCTCTTCCCTTATTCAGAATAAGCAAGCCATGCTGCCTCGTCTGTGTGCTGAACATGCAAGCGTGGGCCAACCTCAGGACTCCTGCACTCACTCTTCCTGTCGCCCCAAACATTCTTGACCTTCTCATTCAGGTCTCGATTCAAATATCTTCTCAGAAAGGCCTTCCTCAACCACCCATGTGGTGTTGATACGTCTATCCAGATGCCAGGATACCACTCCGTCCTAATTTTCTTCCTATGGTGTATCACTTTAACACTGCCTTATTTTCAAAAGCACGGGACTGCCTCCCTCCCCAGCCAAAACGTAAGAGCTAAGAAAGTGAGAACCTCTTGGCCTTCTTCCTCACCCTATGCCCAGATCACATGATAGGCACTCAGTCCACATAACCAAGTCTCCCACTTCTCACATCCACTCCTCATTCACTCATGCTCTGCACCCTTTATGAGTGGCCTGCCCCGACCCCGGGACCCCGGCCCTGGGTTCCCTGTCGGCACATGCACCTTCCGGACAAGGCTCATGTCCTCTGCCCTCTCCAGGCTCCTTCACTAGCTGCCTCCCATTCATCCTGCAGCCTGAGACGAAGTGTCCCTGCTCCACCTACATCATGACCCACTTCCACACGTCTCCCTTGTCACTCAGCAGTAATCATGCCTGCTGCCTACTCTTCTAGTCAAGCACAATCAAGTTCTGTTTGGATTATACCGTGTCCCAGTCCTTAGCACAGATCCTAGAACACCCCAGCAGTGCAATCCTTGTTGACCTACTATGTGCTGGGCACAGCAGGGACTGGGGAAGGCCTCTGTTTAGGAGGAGCAAAGTGAACACCAGGACAGACAGAATGGACAGGAGAGACACTGGACGGTGTCTGCAACACCAGGACAAAATACTCCAGAGAGGGAGGCCACGCGGTCCCATCACCAGGCCTCCAAGTGTAGGACAGAGGCAGGCCCCAGACTGAGCTTGGAGTCAGGCACCAATGAGGAAGGAGGCACGTACTTGCGGGTGTTCTCGTTCTTGAGCAGCGACTTGGCCTGCTGCTCGCTGATGATGGTGGCCTTCACCTGGGGGGGGTTCATGTGCACATTCAGCTTCCCCCCCACCAGCAGGCGCACGGTGGCTGCAAACTTGGTCTGGGTCTTCAGGACCTGAGGGGGCTGCTTCTCGATGATGAACGTGCTGCGGGACCCAAGGGACGAGATGCTGCCTCAGGGGACAGGGCTCTGGTCCCCCGGGTGGGGAGGATGCCTCACACAGGGCTCAGCAGGCAGAGGAAGGGCACGTGGCCGACACCCTGTTCCCAGGGAGGCCACCGAGAGTCGAGGGGACAGCGGGAGGGGAGGCAGGGAAATGAACTTGGCAGCTGGCACGGGCTGCAGGAAGCAAGGGCAGCCCAGGTAGCGCTCACAAGAGAAACTGGGAAAGGTCAACGGCGACTGGGGACAGAAGGGAAAGGGTGTGAGCAGAGAGACAAGGATTCAAGTGAGAGCCCGCCCCCCATCTGCAAAGCACTCCCTGCCTCCCCCATGCCAACCACATGCGGGGCTGGGCGCGGCCGAGAGGCAGCAGTCACCTGGTCACCAGGGCTGAGATGATGTCTGTGATGGTGGCATTGACCTCCGCCAACATCTCCTCCACTGGGCCAGGGATGGGCAGCTGCTGGCAGAGGTGCTCAGCTCTGCGGATCTGCTGCCGGTTCTGCCAGATGATCTCAGCCAACTTCTCACACCTGCACACCAGCCGCGGGGCCAAAGGAAAGGGTAAGGGCTTCACCCCTTCCCCAGGCCACAGGTGAAGAGCCTCCCAGGCTGGGGTGAGCCCCCCAAGACCCAGCCCCACCCTCACCCAGGAAGGCTTTACACCTCAGCGCCCACTCCTGTCCACTGAGCAGAGCAGGACAGGGGCTGCCCTGACTTCCAGAAACACAGAGACACGCAGGAGGCGTGACCCTGATTTGTACCCAACCAGCGAGCATCAGGCGAGAGCACCTGGCCCTGCCCCACCCCCGCACAGTGACTCCCTTCCCAGGGAGGGGCATGACTGCGGGCACCAAAGTCTGTGTGGGGACCAGACCACGGGTGAAGTAAGACCCGTCACGGGATGGAGCGAGCGGCTGCACATGGAAACACGGAGCAGAATAAGCAGCCGGTAGACCACCCTGAGCCCCTGCCCCCCCTCCCTGCTGGCCCCGGCCCCCCGCCCCCATTACCAGGACTGCAGCACGTCCAGGCTGCCCTCAGGGGGCCCCCCATTCCCGGCCAGCTGCTGCCGCCGCTTCCACTGGATCAGCTCGTCATCCAGGATGATGGTCTGCTGCTTCCGCAGCAGCTGCAGGGTCTTCTGGTGCTTCTCGGCCAGCTCCTGAGGGAGGGGAGCAGGCCCTCTGGCTTCCAGGGAGCAACCCTGCAGGGCCTCGCTCAGGAGGCAGGGCCTCCCTCCCCCGACCTGCTCTGCCTCACAGGCCCCCACAGGCCTCCTGCCCGCCGGGATCCTGGCCGATCCCTCTCTCGGGTCCCCGACAGCTCAGGATGTGGACCCCCACGCCTGGAAGAGAGGGACGCACACCCCACTCACCACGCGGTATTGCTGTAGCATCTGGGCCTCGCGCTGCAGCCAGGCCTCCAGAGACACCTGCTTCTGCTGCAGGGCTGACTCCCGGCTCAGACGCTCCTGCGGGTTCAGCTGGGCCAGCTGGGCAAACTGAGCTGGAGGAGGGACAGGACACCCATGGCCATGATCCCCCAGCTTCAAACAGGAAACCCCGAGAAACCACACTCACTTGTCCCGCAGACAAGACCCTCCGGGTGACGTGTCTGACCAACGGCAAGTCAGGGATCTGGCAGCCAAGGGCCCCAGAGATGAGCCAGCTTCACTCCCTGGCCCCCCAACTCTGAGCTCCCCTCTAGAGACTAGGAGACAGAAGCTCGTGGGTACAGCTGAGGAGGATCCTACCACCCTAGCCCACACAGCTGGGGGCCCAGCCTTCCTCACGCCACATCGGGGTCCAGCTTGGCGCCACCCTGCCTCGTCTGACTCGGCCTGGCCATTTGCTAGCGGGGTGGACTCGGGGGAATCCCTTCTCTCTCCTGTGCCTCAGTCTCCCTGTGTGCAGACGGGGAAGCCTGCTCCCTGCCTCAGCCGGTTGCTTGGGGATTAAAAGCGCTGATATGGAAAATGCTCAGGAAGCTGCCTGGCACGGGGAAGCTCTTGGTGAGAGTTAGTCCTTGTTGCTCAATGGGCTACAGGACAGGACTGAAGGGTGACGGGGACCAGCAGCTCTCAGCCCCGCCCTCACACGCAGGGCCTGGGCCTCGCCAGGGAAGGCCCTGCTCCTCGCCTGTGCCGCCTGCCTCCCGGGGCGCAGCTGCCTCTCCTCGGGGAGAGGGGTTTCTCTGCGCAGGAAGGCGCCCAGCACGTTTGTCCAGGTTGGGTCACGGTGAGCTCAGCTGACCAACAGGAAGAGAAGAGAGAGAAGATGGAGAAGAAAGAAGAGAGGGAGGGAGGGGCCTACACAAATGCAGCAAGATTCGCGCCTCCTGCAGTGGCTCAGTTGGTTGAGCATCCTCTGGTGCACCCAACAGCCAGGGCATCCCAAGAAGGCAAATGCTCAGTGTTCTCTCTCTCTCCTCTCAGGAAAAGGAGGCAGCTCTCTTCATATTAGCGTTAGGAAGCTCAGCAATGGCAGGAATAGGGAGTCAGGGAGGCATAATTACCCTCTTTAAAATATCAGTTATGAAATACTTTCGACATAGAGAAGGTAGAAAGAATCACATAAAAACACCTGTGACTTCATAACCCAGCTTAAGAAATCAAACATTTCCCAATTAAAGCCACCTGCCCACCTCCACAGCTTGCAATCCCATCCCCCACCAAGGGAACCACTATCCTAAATTCTGGGGTGATTATGCGCAGCCAATAGCCATTTTGAACTCCCCAGTGTCCTTCCTCGGGCTGAGTCAAGGAGATGTGAGCATCAGCATGTCTTGGTCAAGCTCCTGGCAGGCCTCTGAGGGCCATGTCACATTGACCTAGGCCCTGCCCCAAGGTCACACAGGCTGGGACGGACCAAAGCAACTCTAGACAGCCAGGAAGAGCCCAGAACGGGGAGGGAATTCGGAGACATGGCTCCCATCTCACTGCAGGGGCCTGAGCAGGAAGAGCATCGTCCAGCAGGGAACACGGCAGCGTCGCCTGGGGGCCGCCTCAGGAGTCCTGCCACCACAGGGCGGTAGGTGGTGGTGTCCCCAACACCTGGTCCAGCCTCCCTATGCGAGTGGCCCAGTTAGTTTCTCCTGGCAATTTGCAGACGTTTCTGGGAAGGACGCCAGGAGATGTGGGGCAATTGTCTGCTCCACTGGAGGGAACTGAGCCTTCCCTGCACAACAGATCAATAGTCTGTGTTTCTGATGGTGAACTTGATAAGTGAGACTGAACTGACATTGCATGATGGGTACAAATCCAAACCAGAATCCAAACCCAAACCCAAACATAGGAAACAGAAAACCCAAGGAGAGGATCATCGATGTGGTAACCAGTCCACGGCCTGGGATAGAACTAATAGCGTGGCCACCCTGTTCCCTCACCTAGGAAGGGGGCTGTCTTTTCTCTGGGGTCGGTCAGGTATGGAAGCAGATGGAGGAAGATTTGCTAGACTCATCCCACCGACATTTACCCAACACCTCCTGTGATTCAGGCAATGTGCTGGCCTCGGGGTGCAGAAAACACTGACAGGGCAGGGTTAGGAGGAAAGCTTAACGAAGCAAATGAAAAGAGAATCCTAAGAAAAGTTAAATAATAATAAAAGGAAAAATAGAGAAACGAAAACTGATAAGAACAAAACTGAAAATAAATACTGAAATATAGACCTCAATATCACTGTATTAAATGTTACAGTAAATATTATTGGACTAAACACCTTGACTAAAAGCAATGGTTGTCAGAATAAATACAAATGCAAGACAGCTATATGCTGTCTACAGGTAAACATTTTTTAAAGCATGGAAAAGATGTGCTGTGCCAATATAGAACAGGAAGGCTTGAGAAGTTACGTTAATTTCTGATAAAGTAGACTTCAAGACAAAGGGTATTACCAGAGATCGAGAAAGATATTTCATAATTATTAAAGTGTCAATCAGATAGATCATTATCATAAATGTATGTGAATCTACTAACAAAGCTTCAAAATACATAAAGGAAATATTTACAGAAATAATTGGGGAAGTACACAATTCCACAATACAATAGGAGATTTTGATACCTCTCTTCCAGCATCTGATAGAACTATTAGGCAGAAAAATAAATAAAGACATAGATCCATCCCTGGCCGGTTTGGCTCGGTGGATAGAGTGTCAGCCTGGGGACTGAAGGGTCCCAGGTTCGATTCTGGTCAAGGGCACATGCCTGGGTTGCGGGCTCAATCCCCAGCGGGAGGCGTGCAGGAGGCAGCCAATCAATGATTCTCTCTTATCATTGATGTTTCTATCTCTCTCTCCCTCTTCCTTACTCTCTGAAATCAATAAAAACATATTAAAAAAAAAAAAAAAGGAAGACATAGATCCATGGTTCTCTAAGTGTGGGCCAGGGATGCCTGGAGGGTTCCCAAGCCCTTTATAGGAGTTCCACAAAGCCAAAACTGTTTTCAAAAGTCATAAGATTTTGCCTTTTTCTCTTTTAGTCTCTTATAATTATACAGCGGCATTTTCAAGAGGCTGCAAGATATGTGATATTACAACAGACTGAAAGCAAGATCCAGCTACCTCCCTAACAGTGAAGAGATGTGTAAAAACATATAGCAATGCATTAACTCTACTCACTAAATTTTGTTTTGGAAAATATAGATGTTTGTTTTTTTATTTTGCTTTTTTTGATACAATTTTATTATGTTAACATAATAAATATATACTGAATATATATTTAAATATTTATAATGTTTATATAATATATAAATATGTTACATAAATATAGCTATATTATATACAATGTGCATAATATATATTATATATTTATAACATACATTTAAATATTTTTTTAAAATAAGAATTGTTATATTTGTTAACATTATGGAACTTATTATTTGCTGCTTTTTAATGAAACACAGCAGAAAATACATTCTTTTCAAGTCCACAGGATACACTCACCAAGACTGAACATATGCTGGGCCATAAAACAACTCTCAATAAATTTAAAAGAACTGAGATCATACAGAGCATGTTCTCTGACAACAATGAAATTCAATGATGAAATGAAAATGAAATCAATAATGATATGACATCTAGAAAAAATATTTGGACATTAAACAATATACTTCTAAATGCATGTACAAAAGAATTAGAAGAGAAATTAGAAAATACTTCAAACTGAATGAAATGAATATACAGCATATTCAAAATCAGGAGAGGCAGCTGAAACACTGCTTCGCGGGAAGTTTATGACTGAATACATATACTAGGAAAGAAGAAAGGTCTAAAATCAATCACCTAAAGTTCTACCTGAAGAAGCCAGAACAAGAAGAGCAAAGGAAAAGATAGCTTGACAGCTCCTGTTCTCACTAGGATGGGGTGGGACAGCTCTGGGAGACAGGAGAATTGTCCACTGTCACCTCCTCCTTCCAGTTCCATCTCCTCTAAGGAAGACTAAAGAAGGGGCATTCCTGGAGTTCCACCTCTCCCCAGCCTCGTCCAATCTGGGAACTCTCAACCTCAATGCTCCCTCTGACTGGGGAACACTTTGCCCATATTCAGTCATTTATTCATTCATTGAGATATTCACTGAATACCTACAATTAGGGGGACAATATTGGTTAATAAAGTACAGTGATTTAATGACCCCTCCCTGCAATTTATAAGCAACTCAGGCCAAGTTACTTGTTCTCTTTGAACCTCAGTTTTACCATCTGCAAAACAGAGATAATGCAACTACCTACATCCTACAACTGTGTGTTGTACAGGTTGAATTGAGTCATGCATGCAAAAGGCTTAGCCCAGAGCCTGGCCCACAGCAAGGCTTAGCCCAGAGCCTGGCCCACATCACCTGGAGCCATTACTCCTCCCAGGCTTTGGGGAAGGTTCCCAGGAAATAGACACGACCTCATCCCATCCCTGCAGGAGCTCACAAAGTGGTCCTCACCCCCATCCTCACGACATACACCACCCACGCTGCAGCGGCCTCACCTTGGATCCTCAGGTTCTCTTGATACTGGATGATGAAGTACTCTTGAGTCTGCTGCAGCTTCTTCAGTTCGTTCTCGGTGTCCTGCGTGACCAGTCTTAGCTCTTCAAATGTCTGGTTGATCTGAAGGTGTTTCTGGGACATGGCATCAACCAGCATCCCAACAGGAGAGGCACCCTGGGGACATATCAGAAATGCAGGCCGCAGTGAGCTGGGCAGTGAGGATGGGAGAAAACCTCGGGCTTTGGGGAATGTCAATACTACAGACCCCAAACTCTGAATCTAGAGTAAAAAGGAAGGGCAATTTGAGCCAGAAGGATAGTCATTTGTCAGAACTAGGGTGGAGGGGACAAAGAAGGAGGAGAAACATGTGAACTGGCAGACTATGGAATCTTCATAAAGCATAGCAGAAACTTCTATTGCAGTTCTGGCCTCCACCAGAGTATCCCAAACATGGTCTCTTCTAAATTCTCTTTGAAGAGACTAGAACTCAACACATCCCAAGAGTTACCTGGGTTTTCCTGCTAATGATGATGACCCCTCATTCCACATTCTTTCACTGACCCGATGCCATGGGCTATGCTAGGTGCTGGGGACAGAGTGGGGAACAGGCTAGGTCTAGGAGCTAGCCGCTAGGTGAACATTGTCCTCACTCAAGACCTATTTGTGACTGAGGGGAGAGGGAATCAGGTAAACCTCTCACAGGTGGTGTCCTAACGACCCCAAAGTGAAGTTACAGGGGAGGCATCAACAAGGGCTTTGTGGATCCAGACATTTAAGTGACCTGGTCTGATCTTCTTCTCAACCAAGTCTTCAGGGCCTTTCCAATGACCTGTTCTCAGAATAAATGCCAAACTCCTTCCCACATCCTCCACTGCCCTGGCTGATAGCCCCTGCCAGCCTCGGCTCCCACAACAGCTACTTTCTGTCCCTTAAACACACAGCACGTCGCTGCCTCAGGGCCTTTGCACTTTTTGTTCCATCACTCTGGAACATTCTGGCACCAAATCTTCCCAAGGCTGGCACTTCAACTGGTACCTTTTCAGAGTGACCTTCTCTGAAGGGCCAATTCAAAACAGCACCACCCTTATCTGAGAGTGTCTAGTTCTTGGGTTTACTTCTTCCTTTCCTTTTTTTAAAAAATATTTTTATTGATTTCAGAGAGGAAGGGAGAGAGAGAGAGATGAAACCATCAACAATGAGAAAGAATCATTGATTGGCTGCCTCCTGCACACCCCCTACTGGGGATCAAGCCCACAACCCTGGGCATGTGCCCTGACCGGGAATCGAACTGTGACCTCCTGGTTCATAAGTTGACGCTCAACCATCGCTCCTTTCTGCTTCCCTGCACTAGGATGTGAGCCTTCTAAGTGCTAAGACCTGGTCTGTCTTGTGCATCACCAAATCCCCAAGGCCTAGAACATCAAAGGTGTCCAAGAACAGCTTCATGGCTAGGAGAAAGAATGATTCCCATCCCCTGAGCTCCCCTCTCCAACCACGACAATGCCTGCATCGTAGACATGTAGTTAGTTCTTAATTGGACCCTAATTCATTTGTACGCTTATAGCCAAGGGACCCAAGGGTGTCCTGGAAGACCCTCTGGCTTCTGCTTCCTCTCTGGCTTTACCCATCAGGACTCCCCACTTGGCTTCCTTCTCCCCAGTTGCAATGACTATTTGCAAGTCCTCAAATATGATAAGATGGCTCCTGCCTTCCTGCCCTCACAAATACTGTTGCTACTTTTGACTAAAATCTCTTCCCACCTCCTCCCTCCTGCTTTCTCCACTGCAGTTCAGACCTCTCCTTCCTCAGGACATGCCCCCTGTCGCCTGCCCCAGTTTGAGCTGGGTACTTTTCCCACATATGCCTCCTTAGCCCTCAGTTCACCACTAGAGAATCAATCATCACCCGGAACTCCCAGGTGACAACCAGGTCTTTATCTGTTTCTCCAGGCCTAGCCCAGGGCCAGATGACACCGCAGGACCTCAATACATGTTTACTGAATGAACTGCCAAATTCCTGAAATCAGTGTTCACAACAACAAATAGATAATAAATATGACCTGTGCTCCCGGCACTTTCCCTGTGTGATATTATTTTATGAAATTCATTTTACTTTACTGCAGATAGTATAACATTTGTACCATTGTCCAAGCAGATGTTCAATGCCTTTATGACTCCAGAACTTGGGGAATGAGTCCCTATTCTGCCTCTCTGGGCCTCACTTCTCTGAGCTTGACTGTGTTCATTTTTCTGACACAGCCCTTGGCTCCATTTCTCCTCACAAACCATCCCAGAGAATGTTTCTTATTTGGCCCTGGCCCATTTATTGAATGACAAATCTTTTCCCTGGTGATTTGTAATGCCATTTCTGACATAGACTGAGTTTCCAGCTGTGTGTGTGTGTGTGTGTGTGTGTGTGTGTGTGTATTTAGGGCTTCCTCTTCTGTTTCATTGGTCTGTTTGTCTGTCCCTGGCCCACATAGTATCACATTTAATGCTCACAATAATCCTGCAAGGTAGGTACTATCACCATCCGTACTTATAATTGAGGAAACATAGGCTCAGAGAAGTGAAGTAACTTGTTCAAGTTACACAGCTAGGAAGTGGTGGAGCCAGGGACTGAAGCCAGGGGGTCACACCTGCAAATAATATTGTTCCTCACACTTGCTCGTGTCTCTTATTTCTCTGGTGTTCTCTCATGCCCATATTTATAAGTCACAGTTGTGTCTGCAGAGAAAAGACTTCCCAACTCCTCTCTCCCCACACCCAGGGGACACTCACATTGTTGGCTTCTCGGACCAGCCTCTGCTCATTGTACAGAATGTGCCGGATACAGCGGACCAGCTCCATGGGGCAGCGGTCATACGTGTTCTGAAAGAATCCAAGAGCAGCTACCAGTGGCCATCCTCTGTGTCTACCATGCCTGTCGCAGTGCCATGCCCACACCTTCCTCTCCTCCAGTCCTTGCCTCAGCTTTCCCCCGAGAAGTCTCCGGAACTGTCACCAGACACCTCTCTCTCTCCTTGACTTGATTTCCCCTCCCAGATCTTCATTTGGTTTGCAGCGCATTAGAAACCCACAGTTTATAAAGCACTTCCAACCTGTCATCTCCTATGACTTTCATATCCATGAAACCCTATGACATAGCAGAAATGATTATCCCCATTTCAAAGATGAGAAAACTGATGCTTAGCGAGGTTAAGTACTTATACAGAGTGAAGCAAATGAGTGAGCAGATGACTCAAAACTCAGAGCACCTAATGTCAAGGTCAAGGAACTTTCCACCGTCCTCCAGCTCTGGGTTCCTATTCTGCTTCCCTCTTTACCCCAGGTTTCCCCTGCTTCCTCGTTCTTCTGGGAGGGGCGTTTTATTTCCCTGGCACCCTGCTGCTTATATTTAAAAGTGGTTCTCTAAGAAATACTAGTGAGTTCCAATAAATGCCTGCCTATGATTACTACCCACACGCCTTTCCTGCTCCCACTAAAACTTCCTCTCTCCCCTATCCTCCCCCCTCCCCCCAAGTGAAGGAGAAGCTACATGTTCCATCTCAACCCTAATTCAAGGCTCTTTTATCTGACAACTCTGCTCTTCTCCTGCCCCACTTCCAGAGCTCTCCCACCTTTAGAAGAGCCCCAAGAGGGATGTCTGGTTGGCTCACTCCCTCATTTCTAGAATCTGTCACTCCTCCTTTTTCCTATAAAGGAATCCTGACTCAGTCTACCTCCATCCCTTCTGCTTGATCTGTCCAGAAGGCCGTTTCACCCATCCTCCTCCTCTTGGGGACAAGCACGCCCCACCTCTCGCTTTGTAATATGCTAAAGGGATCCAAGAGGTCTGATTTAGAAAGAGGGGGTGGGGGAAATCGAAGCACGGAAAAGTTGCCGATAAGGTCAAGGTCACACGGTGAGTCAGTGAGTGTCCAGGCCAGGAAAAACCCAGGGGTTCTGACGCTGGAACTAGAAGGCAGACACTGCCTCCCTGCAGACGACCCAGAGCTCACACCCACCTGGAGCTGCGTGGCGTAGTGCCCCAGCTTGATCTTCAGCAAGAACCCATCTTCCCCCACTTGGTGCTCTGCCTTCTTCTGCAGCTCCTGCACCAGGCCGTTCAGGAGCTGGGTGGCCTGGGCTTGGTCCTGGGTATTTTCTGGATCAATGGCATCCCTTGGGGCACGGCAGGGTAGAGAAGCCTTCTGTGGTGCCTCCTTGGCAAGGAAGCCAGGCACCCAGCTGGACGTGGAAACCCCAGGCTCCTGACTAAGAGTGCTCCAGCGCCCACAAGCCTTGTTCCTGGCAGCGCCCGGGGCAGCAGAGTCTCTAGAAACATCCCCTCTCCCTTCCCGGGCTCCCCTTTCCCACGAACATGGAACATGGCCCCTTCCTCACAGAAAGGAACAGACAGGACCAGAATCACACCCACCCACCCACCCGCACGGTGGAGACCTAAAGGCCGAGGGGCCTGGCAGGAAGCCGGGGCACCTACCAGGGTTGGCTCTCGATCCACTGAGCTAGGTAGTGGCGGACCTCGATGGGAAAGTGCTGCCCGTACAACACCTGCATCTGGCGCAGCGCATCCCCCTGCAGCTGCTGGGCCTGGATCCAGCCCGCCATGGCCGTTCACCTGGGGCGAGCAGATGGCTGAGGAGGCGCCTGCCGGGCAGGAGCGAGGGCTGGGCCTGCCCCTGGCCCTGCCATGCCCACCCGTGCCCGGACCGCGGTCCGTCAGGCCAGGCCCCTCCCTCCCACAGACATGCTTTCCTGTGCGGGAAGAAAGATGGTGAGGAGGGGAAGGCCGCCCTGCCCTCTACGAGGAACCCGCGGAGGCTTGGGGAGGGGCCCTCGAAAGTCAGGTGCCCTCCTCCTCTTCCTCTCCCCTCGCCCCACCGGGGCTTCCCCAGATGGGGGGACCGCGAAAAACTGAAAGAGAAACTTGGCCGCGGTGGCCCACGGACCTCTGCAAGAATCCCCCTACCCTGCCTCGGACCCTGGGTACCAGTTTCTGGGAAGGAGGGGTATTCCAGCCCAGAGCTACGCTACCGAAGGCGTCCCCTGGACGGCGGGGTCCCCGCGGGCACGTGGCTAGAGCTGTTAAAAGAGGGTTGGGGAGACAGACGCTCCCTCTCTTCGGTGGCGCCCGAGCAGCTGCGCCCCTGGTCCCTCTCCCACTGCCCAGCCCGACAGCGCCCCCTGCCCACTGCGTGCGAGGACGGCGCCCACCCGCGGCGCCTCCCCTCTCTCTGCGCCCCCCGTCCGAGCCGAGCCTAAACTCCCTCTCGGGCGCGGGGACTTTTCCCTGCACCCCGCCCGGCCGTCGGGCTTCGGGTCTCTGGGCGCGGGGCCAGGACGGGAGTCAAGTGTCCCCTCTCCGCGCGCGCCGCCCGGGACGCGCTGCCCGGCCACCCACCTGGCGGCACCGAGCCGTCCGGCGGCGGGGCCGGCTCTGGGCCCGCGGCTCTCGCTCCCGGCCCGGGCTCCTGGTGGCTGCGGCGGCGGCTGTTACTACAGGAAGGAGCAGAGAGCAGCGATTTCCTCCTCAAAGGTCAGCTGCCTCCGATAGACCATACACAGCGCGCGAGCTCTCGCCAACACCCCTCCCAGCCGCTGTCGCTCCCTCCCCGCCCCCGCCCTCGGTGGCTGGCTCCCCCGCGAGTGCGCAGCGGCGGCCGCGGTCCGGGTCCCGCGCGGTGAGGCTGGGCGGCGCCGCGCGTGGGGGCTGCCCCGACGGCGGGGTCCCCTGGGAGTCCCAGTCTGCCCTCGCCTGCGGCCTCGGACCGTGGCGAGCCAGGGGCGCAGGAGTGGCGCAGGAAAGGGGGTGGGAGGGCTGGGAAATCCCGGGCTCTGGAAATCCCAAACCCGGGCCTCAGTTTCCTCATCCGTAAAAAGGGAGGAAGAAAAGGGTTGGACTGTCTGGAGAGGCCTTTCAGCTCTGGCATTTGTAATCTTTCAAGTAGATTAAAAATGTAAATGTGTGTGCGTGTGTTTATGTGGGTTGGGGACACGGCTTTTGTGACTTCAGAGGCAAAGCCCTTGGGAGGGGAAAGACTGGGGATTCCAGAGAAGCCAGCTCACGCCAGCCCCTCCTCCCCTCCTCCCACTACTCCCACTACCGCGCACTCACCCTCTGCAGTTGAAAAAGAACCTTGGCAGTCATGTTTGGAACCCCCCGCTCCCCCCCCCCCCGAGATTTTGCAGACAAGAAATGGAAGTCCAGAGAGGGGAAGGGGCTTCCCCAGCGTGACACAGTGGGCACATGGCCTAGTTGGCAAACTATGGTCCATAAATGACCCTGCCCCTTCCCTCACCCGAGCCCAGTCAGATCTGAGGCTGTTCCTACCTTCAGAAAGGTCCAGAGAGGGCTCTCTTGAATCCTCGAGGCTCAGGACTGCCTGTAGGCCTTGCCAGAGCAGGGAACACCCTTCCTAGGCCTTGCCTGGGTCACAGCCCCTCCCTGAGAGCCCCCTGAGGGGCCAGGAGAGTTGGGCAAGGCTGGACTGGAAGCCTTCCATCCCCTTTGCCCAGTTTCCCTCTCCTCTAGGCCTCCTTCTGCCTGGCAGCTGGTATTGGCAGCACCAAGGTAGGGGCCAGGCTGGCTGCCCTCAGGGCCCGCCGAGCCAAGACTTCGAGGGGGGGGGCGGGGATCATTCTCTCCCACCACCCCTCCCTCATGCCTTGGTAGGCCTGCCCTTTTCCATTCTCTCCCCCCTTCCACTTTCCCACCTTCGTGCCCCTCGCCACCTCCCCTCCCTCATTCTTGTTACTTCAGAGAAAACCTGAAGTTAAAAGCTGCAGGAGCTGGAATGTCCGGGACCCACACACACACTTCCATGTGTGGTCGCAGTCTTAGTTGGCAGGACCACGAGGAAAGGAATTGAAAACTGTTGAGGGGGTTCCCAGAGGATTGAGGGAACCTTGCTCTTTAGATGCTCCACCCGGGAGCCCTGGGGAGGAGGAAGCCCAGGCCCCCCTCCCTTCTTCCCCCACTCCATGCAGTGCATCTGGCAGAGGAGGCTCAGATGCACAGAGCTGGGGGCAGGGGGGGAGGGCACCTGCAATGAGGGTCAAGTGCCAGAGCTGGAAACAACCATAAAGATGATTTTACAAATGGGGAAACAGAGGCTGGAGAGGGGAAGTGACTTGGCCAGTGTCACGCAGCCTGTCAGTGGCAGATCCAAACCCATTGCCACCGGGAGAGGGTGGGCCCAACTTGGCACCTGTGCCCCCCAGCCTCTCACTCTGAGCAGGTGGGCAAGTCAGTCGGTGGGAGCAGATTCCTGGACTTCCGAGTCCTCTGAGTCGTATCTGGAGGGCAGAGGACCACCCTTGTGATGTACCCACATCTGGGCATCTGGAGAGGGTGATATGGAGGTGCTGGCTCCAGAGTGGGAGCCCTGCCTGCCCACTTCCAGGCAGCCACCTCTCCAGCCTCCTCCCCAGGGCCTACAGGGGCCTGCTGCGCTAGCTGGCAGCTCCACCCACCCACAGAACATCTGGCTGGATTGGGCTGGGCTTGGTTAGGGGTTGGGCAGTCCTGGGTCCTAAAGAGGAAGCATTGAGGTGCCAGTGAACAAAACTGGAGGGGCGAGCCTAAAAGGACATGCCTCCGTGCCCTCAGAGCCCCCCCTGTGCCTCTCCTCACTTTGTGTCCCGGGGTGCATTCTGGCTCTCCCAGACGGTGAGGCTCTGCTTTTTCATTCTTCTCCTTTTGATTCTCTCTCTCTGGGTCTCTCTCGTTCCCCAGTTGACTCTGTCTGGGTTTCTCTCATTTCTTTGTGCCTCTGTTCTCCCTTAGAGATACAGTGGGAAGGGGAGGAGCTTTGGAGCTTTCCCAGGATGGGCAAAGGCCACCCAAGGGAGTGGAAGAGGAAAGGGTGTCAGAGTTGGGTTGGGGGCAGAGGTGACTGTGGTCATGCCTCCGGATAACACAACTACCCAGAAATGTCAAATTTGGGGTTTCTTTTTGCTTTCAGTCCCCTGGTTTGGTCTCTGCTATTTCTTACCACAAAGCACCCTGGTGGTTTTAGAGGCCCAGACTATAGAGGAGAAAAACTGAGGCCTAGGGGATGGGGTTCAGGAAGAACAGAGACTGCCTAGGGCAGTGGTTCTCAACCTTTCTAATGTCGCGACCCACAGGTTGAGAACCGCTAGCAGGGTCGCCTAAGGCCATCAGAAAACACAAATATTTACATTACGATTCATAACAGTAGCAAAATTACAGTTATGAAGTAGCAACGAAAATAATTTTATAGTTGGGGGTCACCACAACATGAGGAACTGTATTAAAGGGTCGCGGCTTTAGGAAGGTTGAGAACCACTGGCCTAGGGTGCGGACTGAGCTGGGGTCCCAGGATGGCCTTCCCTAACTGCCCCTCATCCCCAATTCCAAGTCACACCATTACATGGGGAGTGAGGAAGGATTAAAATATATGTTACATATAAAAATAATATGATGAAAGAAACATCTTATGGAAATACAGTCCTTCAAAGAAGACTGACCATATTTTATTAGGAATAATAACGATTCCTGGCCTAGTCTGTAGTTAGCACAGTATGCACACATCCTGGAATGAATCATGGTACAGTTGTGTGCAAACATGTTTGCACACCTCAACTCAACTCATCCTTGCAATAACCTTGAGGACAGGCACAGCCAGAAGCATCCCCTTGGATTAGTTTAGGAAAGAGGCCTGTCCACAGCTGTCTGGCCAGGGAATGCAGGGCTGGCCCCAGGATCCAAGTTGTCTGGCCCTGTGGGAAGGGTCTCGACAGAAGAACCTTTCTCGCCTTCCCCCAAGCCCAGCACACACCCACAGAGAGAAGATGTCCCCTAGGACTGGGCTAGCCCATAATTGTTCCGTGGCGCTGCCTGTGGCATGCCCATCTCCAAGTCAGTCCGGGCCCTGCTTTGTGGAATGAGGCAGATGACTGTATGTTGGTATGAGTTTATGAAGGAAGGAAAGAATTTTCCCAAGTCCCCTTGCTGCCCTGTCCTTGGAGACCAGGTTAGCAGAGAAGGCCCTGCTGATGCCCCTACCCTGGGAAGAACAGATAGAGGTCACCTTGACCTAACCATCCCTGGGAGGGGGCGGAGGGCATGGTACAGAGATGCCTTTGTTTCCTCTGCTGCAAGTCCCTTCTTCAAGGAGAGTTCCTGTTGTGCAAGAGCCAGAGGGGAGGTGGGGTGGAGGTGAAGAGCCTTCCCAAGCAAGCTGGAGGTGGTCCAGGGAGGATCTCTGTGCTCAGCAGAGTGGGGAGAGCTGAAGCCCTTGGGCTCCTAAAGGTCCTGTTTCACCCCCACCTTACCTCCCCAGCACTGTCCCCCTCCACTCCACTCCCACCCCCAAGGTGACTGGAAGGCGGCCACAGGCCCATCCTCAGCGTATACTGATACCCCCAAGATCAATGTCCCTGCCTCTCCCGAGTCTCCTCACCCTGGCACCCCCCTGTAGAAATCTGCCCCCATTCTGGTTCATTAGTTCAGGAAAGAGGCCTGTCCACAGCTGTCTGGCCAGGGAATGCAGGGCTGGATCCAAGTTGCCTGGCCCTGTGGGAAGGGTCTTGACAGTAGAACCTTTCTCGCCTTCCCCCAAGCCCAGCACACACCCACAGAGAGAAGATGTCCCCTTGGACTGGGTGAGGAATTTTGTGTGAATTTGGGGCAGGGGAAGGAGCTGCTGGGTCCTGGGAGAAGCCTGTTCCCCCTTCCTGCCACTGTCCCCTTTCCTCTACCACTCTTCATGGAAGTCAATTTACAGTGAAGTCACCAAGAGAACACAAGGCCATCCCGCCCGGAGGCATAGCGACTGTCCTCTGTTTCTGGGAATAGAGTGAGAGGAGGGGTATGGGACTGACAGAGTGGGTGGGAGGGGAAATGCTGCCTTCCTTGGCCCAGCAGCCCTGACCACCTGCCTTGGGAGAGATGCTGGCAGAACCTGGGGTGGAATGGGGGACAGTGTGCCGCATCTGACCAGTCAGGAGGGCAGGGAGGAGCCCACCCTTAGCAGGGGTTGGCTCTGGAGCCTGGTGAGAGAGGAGAGGTGGGTCATGGGCACAGAGCTGGGCAGCTGAGCGGGACTGGTCATTGTCCTGAGCAGGCCTGCGTCTGAACTTACTCCCATCCTCATGCACAATGACTACCAGTCCCTTCTTCCTGCTGAGCTAGTTTCTCCTCCTTCCAGCCTAACAGGAAAGCTTTTGTGGCTCGGCCAGCCCAGTATCCGACCTCAAGCCCTCTGGGGTTTGTGTGGGAGAGGGTAGTGCCGCTCCTTCCCTGCCATCCCCCACCACTTTGCCACGTTCCTTTGTGATGCCTGGAGGGGATTCCTTTTCCCCCCACCTCTGTTTTTCATCGTTCCCTAGTTTCTTACTGCACAAACCCACCCACATCTTCCCTGCCCTCTCCAAGCCTCAAAAATGGGCTCCCCAGCCCCAGGAGCAAGTGGGGAACGTGAAGCCTGCATGAAGAACCCGGCCAGTGCCCCACCCCCTCCTCACTGGCCACTGCCCTGGTCTTCATTTGCTCCTGGGATCACCCTCAAGCATGGGCCTTCCTGTCACTCTGGGCTTCAGCCGTGCAGTTCCCCCGATGCACTGGTGTCTCTCAGCTCCAAACCTTTGCCCTTTCCATTCCACCTACCTGGAATGCCATTCCTCCCTGCACCTCCTTATCGTTCATAGGGTCAGTACGGCATAGAGGAAAACACAAAGGCTCTGGCGCCCTAACGACCTGGTGCAAATCCTGGCTCTGATGTCCGCCTCTCTGAGCTCAGCAAGCTCCTTTGTAGAAGGAGGACAAAGCAAGACCAATCCAGTCCCGGATTGCTGTGCAGACTCCCTGCAGTGCCTAGCACATCGTAGGTGCTCAGAGACCTTGGCCAGTAGAGCTAGGCATTTTCTTCCCTGCATTCCTATAGCCTCTCAGTTCTACCTGTATTGCAGGTCTCTTTGTACGGTTCTAACTAGTAGCCTAAAGGGGGGTGTCCTATTGCTTGATGCAGAATAGTGGTTGGATTAATGAAGATCCCTAAAACAGCACAGGGCCACCTCAAGCTCTGACAGTTCAGAGATTCCCTTGCACTAGTGCAGGCCTCAGTCTCCACTCATATATCCTGATCCACAGCCCCCAGAAGGTTCTCTCCTCTGCCGCCCCGGCCTCTGCCTGCTCTAGTCCTACTGACCTGCTTTTCTGTCCATGGCAGCGGCAACAGCAGCCTCATCTGTGCCTGGTGCTGAGCTGACTTTTGCGTTCTTAAACCTCCAGGCAAGCCAGCAAGATAGTGGCTGGGGGACACTCTGCTGCCTCCTCTATGTCAACCCTGCACCCTCTCTGGGAAATGCAGCATCGCCCCAGGACTCTGGGAGGAGAGGGCACAGTGACCCTGTCCCAGGAGGTGGGGGGTGGCTGGGGCTTTCCAGAGAGCCACCCCCTTAGCTCTGGCTGGAAGGGAGCCCAGAGAGGTGAAGCATACAGGGATGAGAGGGAGAGCAGCGTGTGAGAATCTCTAGGTGGCAAGGACCTGCACATCTGTCACTCACATCCCATCCCCCAACTCCACCCTCATGTCCACTCCCTCCTGGCCCTGCAAACTGGCTGGGGTTGGGCTGAGGTTAAAAAGAAAAAGAAAAAAAGTTCCTTTATCAAGTACCTTCTGCAAGCCACACATGATGCTTAGATACTTTCATAATCACTCTCTCTACTTTAAAAAAAAAAGTTCACTTTTCCTATGTTTTAATAGATAGTACCGCATATGGTACAAAATTCAAGAGTAAAAGGATATATGGTGATAAGTTAGTCTCTCTCTTTTCCTGTCCCCGAGGCCCCCTCTATAGGGGCAACCACAGGTACCAGGGACTTACATATACACCCAGAAAGATTTTAGGCATTTACAAACACATCTAGGCTTTAGTGCCTATGACTTACACATGAGGTAGACAGAGGCGCGGGATCTGTTCTCTGTAGCAGCCACTTGATGGTCCATGAAAACAAGGGAGGGAGTCAACCCCTGGTTAGGAATAAATCAGGGTGCCCTAGCTGGTTTGGCTCGGTGGATAGAGCGTCAGCCTGTGGACTGAAGGGTCTCGGGTTTGATTCCAGCCAAGGGCACATGCCCGGGTTGTGGGCTTGGTCCCTGGTGGGGGGTGTGCAGGAGACAGCCGGTCAATGATTCTCACTCATTATGGGTGTTTCTATCTCTCTCTCCCTCTCCCTTCCTCTCTGAAATAAATAAATAAATAAATAAATAAATATTTTAAAAGACAGTGTTAAAAAAAGAATACATCAGAGTTATAGACAAGGCTGCCCACCAGACTTCCAGGCTCCCTCAAGCCTCTTTCTCTCCTGGGCCAGGCTAGTGTGGGTGACGAGATGACATCAGCTCTCCCCTGTGGACATTTCTGCATGTGCAGGTATGCCTCCAGGACCTTTCTGTGTGGGCTCTCTGCTGGGTCTTTCTGGATCCTGGCTTCCTGTTCAATTTCTTTCTTTCCAGGACTCCTTATGTGTTATGTCTCAGTCTGGTGTCCCCTCATCTTAGGGGATTATATCCCTGAGGCCCAGGAGAAGAGGGTCTCACCTCATGTGAATTGGCAAGTAGTTAGAGGTTGGTATTGGACCTTCCTTCCTGTCTCAAGTTGACAACATTCTTGTTTTGCTGAGGGAGCGACCCAGAACATTCTGTTCTTGGTGTCTGTGCACACAGCCAGCCAGCTCTAGCTTGGTACCTAGTGGTCAGTGAGAGATGTGCTGGAAGATGAGCCATAGAGAACCTTCCCTGCCCCACCCTCCACGGCATTCAAACTAGCACCCGGAGGCACGGCAGCAGGCAGCTGGACGGACCAGTCCTAGCAAGAGGGATGCAAATGTTAGCTGCTACTAAAATCAATTATAATAGTTAACATCTCCGTAGTGCCTGACAGCGTTGGAAGTACTTTATATGTATTAACTCACTTCTCACCAGAATGCGACAAGGTAGGTCCTATGACTATAACCATGTTACAGTGAGGAAATTGAGGCAGGAAACTTAAGGTTACATGGCTGAAGGAGTTGACAGTGAGCCTGGTTTTCAAGTCTGGGCAATTAACTACAACACAGTCCTCCTGGTTTTCCATTTCTATTCCTAGTGCAAAGATCTTGGTCCTCAAATATTTAGTGGATGTCTGCTCTGGGCTGGGCACTGGGTGAGGGTTTTAGGGGGAATGGAATATTGTGTCTGCCGTTTGGGGGTAGGGAAACGCGTAAACAAAGTGTCCCTTAACACCAGAGGTGCCATAATAGAGGCATGAACGTGTGGTGGGGAACAGGAAGGGCGAGGTTTGTACTGCCTGGAACAAGTGTCACCAAAGGGCAGACATCGAGAGGGCAGGAGGACATTCCAGACAGAGGGAACAGAATGTGTGCAGGTATGAAAGCTTACAAGTGGTGCGCCCTGATGTGGAAACATCATGGACAGTGACTGTCAGAAGGGTTGCCAGAGAGTTCAGGGCTGGTGCTTCTGTCCAGCTTCCTGCTCAGGCCTGTCCTCCTGCTCCAGCCTCCAAGCTCCCTGTACCTACTCTGTGCAAAGCACTGTGCCAGGTGTTGGCCCAGAGTGTGGGATAGAAGCAGGAGCCTGGGTCAGGGAGAAGGACTTTGTGATCAGCTACAGACACAAGGATCTTTGTGGCTGGTGTTATTCTGGGGGTGAAGAGGAGGCTGCTGGGAAGAGCTGCCAAAGGAGGATTATGGGAGAACTTGGGGCCTTGCTGATCTTGGTCATCCCTGGACATGTAGATTTTCGGGCTGTAGGGAAGGGATCTCTGTGTGTATGTGTTGGGTCCTTCTCCTTCTGCTGCCCCTGCAGCTGGGGCTCTGGAGATCTGACATGCCTTGCTTTGGTGCTGGCCCTTGGAGGGTTGCCAGGGAAACCGTGGGCCAGCTCCGGGAGATGTACCCAGAAGAGAGGAGAGTGGGTGACTCAGGCTGCCTTCTCAGACACCGCACCCCCTCCCCATTACGTGGAAAAGGGTCTCAGAGACCTCTTTCTCCTACAGCAGTGATCCTGCTTATTATTTCTTTTTTGGATAGAGCAGTCAGCCCCTCCCGCAGCTCTGACTGCTAGCAATGTTCCCTAGGGAGCGAAATGGTCTCAGCCGCCCAAGTCCCCCATAAATACACTCTGGAGTAGTGGACGGATCCAGTTGGCCAGGGTGAATGTAAACTGCTGTGGCCATCCAGGCTCTCCACCATCTGGGTGGTAAGCAGCAGGAGCCCTGGCTGAAACGCCCTCCTGGGAGCAAACCCGGGATAATTATTGATGGGCCAGTGGAGGACTTCTGACCTTGGCTTGGGAGGGACAGGACCCAGAATGCAGGCCCTGGGGAAGGGAGGTGGGAGGGCTGCGGAGGGGGGCCAATCCGCACGACCACACAGTCCGGCCCGAGCCCCGCCAGTGGTGGTCGACACTAAGCAAAGCAGCATCTGCTCATTGCTCGTGGGACCTTGCTGGGCACGCGAGTGGGGAAGCCACACCACCTCGGCCACGAGGGGCAGTGCGCGGCGCCGGCCTCCCGGAGCGTGCAGCCACCCCGGGTGTGCGGAGGGTATCCTGTCCCTACTGGGCGGCCGCGGAGGGGGTCAGAGGGACCGCGGGCTCGCGAGCGCGCTCCAGGCGGAACCAGGAAGCGGCGCGCGCGGCGCGGGGCGCGCTCAGGGTGGCGGGCGGCGCGCGCGGCCGATCTCCGCGAGCGAGCGGCGCGCGCGCCCCCGTGGGCCCGGGCGCTAGGAGAGTCGGCGGCCGGAGCCGTCACCCAGGCGGGGGCCCTGCGCAGGCGACTCCGCGCGGCGGCCCGGAGGAGGGAGGGCGCGAGCGAGAGGCGGGCGGAAGGCAGCTGCTGGCGCCCGAGGGGCTGGGCGAGGTAGGAGCTGAGGGGCCAGCCCTGGGCGCGGGGCTCGGGGGCGAGACCAGCGAGTCGTCCCGGGCGGGGCCCCGCGCCCCTGCCGCCGAGCCGCCCGGCAGGGCCGAGCGCCGCCATCGCTCCCGGGCAGGGAGGCGGCCGCGGTGGCCGCGCGGGGCGAGGGGCGGCGGGGGCGCGGGGCGGGCATGCAGGGGGCGTCGCGCGGAGGCCTCGGCGGGCGGAAGGTGCAGAGCCGAGGCGGTGTGTGCGCCCGTTTCCGGGGAGGGGGTGTGAGGGTCCCCGGCGCCCACCCCTGAGAGCCGAGGGGGCCACTCACACTTTCACGGTGCAGTTCCGAATAGCCCCGCCGCCTCCCTGCTTTTCCTCCTCCTTCCAAAAGAGGTATCTGCGATGGGTGGGTGGGTGGGTGGGTGAGCCGGAGGTGCCCGGTGGGGTAGGGGGTATTAGCGGAGCTTCAGGGAGCAGTGCCTTATAAGGAGTCAAGGCAGCAAATACGAACGTGTCGATAAGGCTCTGGGTGCGGGATCCCACAGATGGACCCGCCAGGCCCCGGCTCATGCGTGAGGCAGGGGCATGCAGCGTGTTTGTTTGTTTGTTTTTTCTAGCCCAGGATAAAGAGTAAAAAAAAAAAAAAAAGTGCACCTGGTGTCGGGGTAGATAGAGAGTCGGAGGAAGGGGAGCCCGTGTGTCCCCAAAGCTGGTCTGAGGCTGAAGGAATCTGGCAAGATGGTCAGGAAGGAACGTGTGTGGAGCAAGAGGCGATTGCAGACACTTGTAGCCAGCAGTGATGGGAATGGCAAAGAAGGAAAGCAGGTGCCAGCTCTCAGGAAGATGAGATTCATGAAAACCACCAGAACTGTAAAGGCAGAAAGAGACAGCGACCCTCTCTTTCCCAGCGAGCCATGCCAGGTTCTTTTCCTTCTTGTCCCCGCTCAGGCTGTCCTCGCTGAAATAAGCCAACCGTGCTCAGAGCGGGCGATGCAAGGCCCGAGCTGGGAAGGGCCCTGGCGATGATGCCACGTCCGTGGATTGTGCCGATGAGGAAACTGAGGCCCAGATAGGTGGAGTACGTGGCCTGCCCAGGTCACACAGCTGTGAGGTAGTTGGGGGACTGAACTGTCGGCCAGAGAGCTCTCAGTTCCGGGCTCGTCCCAATGCACAGTGAAGTAGTGGATCTTTGCCTCCAGAGAATTTCATAAGTTGTCTCCGGAGTGCTTTGGGGGAATGAGTGCCCTTTGAAAGGACTAGTGTGTCATCAAATTATTAAACTGATCTTATGTCATTTTTTTTTCAGTCTTCCAGTGGTGTTTATCATCTGCTTGTATCTTAGGTTTCCAAAGCGGTTGGATAGCCGCCTGGGCCATAATAAGCTTTCAGCTGTTGAGTATATTACCTCAAGTAATTTCGTTGTGGTTCCATGAAGATAATAGAACTTTGCCTCTTTCTACACAGTTCTGCTGTTCTTGCGCCTTTGTTTATAGTCATTGGAAAAGGACTTGTTTTATTTAGTGTGCCTTTCATCGTTTGTAGAAGACGATATGTTGTAGTTAGTGTGCCGTTCGTGGTTTTCTAACTTTATTTTGTAACACTCTGAACATTGGATCGGTTCTGAGCATTTCCAAATGGATTCCACATTTGAAGGTTTCTTTTCAGGCATTGGTGTTTTGGTTTGTTTCGGTACCAGTTTCCATCTCATGGCAGATTACAGCTGTTAGAATTGATAGCATAAATGGGAAAGGGGCTGCCGATTTGCCAAAAAAAAAAAAAAAAAAAATTTACTGTGTGACCACTTGTGATGTCTGTCGTGTTGAATGAAAAGAGTATCACACCTTTGGTCAGGTAAGTGTTCGCTAGCAGATGACTTGTTTTCTGTGGCCTTTGGAAGATGAACATTTTGAGCACCTGGTTGAGACATAAAGGAAGGAATGAAGAGATCTTTCTTTAAAAACACAAAACATCAGAAAGAAAGAAAAAAAAAGTTGATTTCTATCACCAGCAGTTTGGTTATTGCATAACTTGGCGCTCATTGCTGCACTCATTGCTGTATACCCAGCTACATCAGTCATTCCACTCATTGCTGTATACCCAGCTACATCAGTCCTTCCACCTTCTCACCAGAGCTTGCCTTTTCAGGATTCATCTTTTTGTCAACAGGATATTAATAGGGATTTTGTGTTAAGAAATTGAAGGTGGATGTGTTTCTTAGATGGGTACTTCATGACAGATGTGATGGGAGGGGAAAACAGTGCTATCATTGTTTGGAGTGTTACAACATAAATATTTTGGTCAGCACTTCCTATTGTGCCCCAACTTCTCATTTCATCTTCATTTCCTTGCTCTCAATTGATTTTTAAAAATGTTTATGTATATATAAAAAAACAAACACACCAAGACTAGTTAAAGGTGTCATTTATTGCTCTTTTGCTATTTATGTCAATTTTTGAAGTTATATTAAAATTTTTCAAGTTACATTCAAGTTATTTGTGACTTGTGTTAGGTTTATATTTATGAGTGTCCTTGTGGCGGTTCCTTTGACTTATTTTTGTGTAGGTAGGGAATATAGGTAGTCTTATAAAAGGAAGATGTTATAAGTAGGTAAATGATATGCTCAAGATTCAATTGCATGTTGAAGGTAGAATGAAAAAAAGCTTCACTATTCTAGTGCCCTGCAAACATGTACGTATTCATAAAGTACTCACGGATTTCTGAATGTTCTTATGACCAGCGACACATTTTCCCTTTCTATTAGAGTGCAGATTACCACATTCTTACAAAAGGAAGCAAAAACCTCCTATTTTTATTGGTGTGTTTTGAGCATTTGAAACGTATTCTTTTAAAAAGTTATCTGATAATTCATAGTTACTCTTCAGAAAAACATCCTTTTACTACATAATAAAGCATCAAAATAGTTTGACTCAGGAACTTCTTAATAAAAAATAATGTTTAGACGTTAGTTCGAAACTATCACTGTCCCCAATTTTGTGTGGTGTTTAAAGGAAAAACACTTTTCTTTAAATCTGAGCTTTGTTAATAGAACTGTTCTAAAATAAGAAGTGTTTTTTTCCCCCCTGCAGTGTTAGAAACACAAGTTTTATGCTTCTTTCTGGGAATAGAAAGTCAAATTTAACCATCTACTTTCCATTGGTTAGACAGGTTTTTTTTTTTTTTGGTTTTTTTTTTTGGTACATTTAAATTGTGAGCATCACAGTGATAAAACGTTTTTTAAAATTGTATTCACTCTTAATTAGCATGTCCTTATTTTAAGTAGAGTATTGACATTAGATTTTTAAAAATTATTATTGATGATTCTTTACCATTGAAAAACCTAAGCCAGTTTGGAGAAGATTTTACATATCTAAGTCTGTGCTGTTTTCTCTCATCAAAGAGAGGAGTCATTTCAAGAGTTAGATTTTTAGTTGGTTGAATGAGACCCTCACTTTTGGTAGTTTCAGGGTTTTAGATGACGTTTTATTACTTTTGTTAGTTTTGGTCACACCCATGACTTCCTTGGAAGGTAACTTTGAGGTTTGGTTTCCTTTTTTTTTTTTTAATGGTAATATTGGGGTGGGGGTGCTTCCTGTTTGTATTTTCAAAATTAGGTCCACATAGAACCTCCTCTAGTGTCACAATTCAATTTTAAACAAAGACAAGCATCAGAGGCCATGGGGTTTGTCTTTGACCTGTTGCGCTGCTTCATGACAGTCTTACTGAGCTCAGCCTGAAGACCCAGCTGGGAAGGCAAGACATTCCTGAATCTTTCCCCAACTCTTTTCAAGATTTAGCAGCCTGGGAAGAAATCTTAAAACAACAACAACAAATGCGCAATTTAAAAAAAGGGGGGGGCGGCTACTGCCATCTGTTTCCTCCCCAGGTACCTAGAAACTGCGCAGCACTAGATGGAGCTGAATGGTGTTCTGTGGAGCCTTGGATGTCAGCCTTTAAAGAAGGGTTGCCCCAGCCGGCCGCTATGGCTCAGTGGTTGGGCATCCACCCATGAACCAGGAGGTCACGGTTCAATACGCGGTCAGGGCACATGCCCCGGTTTCGGGCTCGATCCCCAGTGTGGGGCATGCAGGAGGCAGCCAATCAATGATTCTCTCCCATCCTTGATGTTTCTCTCTCTCTCTCTCCCTATCTCTCCCCCTCCTTCAATCCCCCCCCCCGCCCCGTGAAGAAAGAAAGGTTGCCCTTGCTTTATACAATATAGAACCCCATGTATTAAACAGTGAATATGGCAGTTCTTTCTGACTTCACCTGAAAGCCATACAGAATGTCATGGAGGAGTTAAATAAGAACAAGGAAAAATTTAGGGGATGGTGGTAGAACTTTGGAAGAACGACCCTGAGCCATAAACTCTCCCTTGACCCTCACCAGTAATTTTCATGTGGTAGGTTACTGTTTATATATATGCTGGAGTGTGAGGTACATGGAGCCTTGAGAAGAAGTACGTTCTTGAAAGGAGCATGTGATAATATTGTTTCAGACATTGAAGCAAGTGGTCTTTTCTGGGCCTTCAACTGACTTGATTCTAAGAAGTGTAATGACTAGACTCTTAATTTAATTGGCATTCAAATATGTTTGCCATTGAGGGATGCTTATGTGTCCTACATTTTCTTTTGGATCACATTGCTAAAGGCAGTACTGCATTAGCATGTTGTGCAGGTATGCATCATGCGATTTGCAAATGCATAATGGTTAATACCTATAGAGTATCATAACCTCCCTTACCCCCTTCCAATACTCAAGAAAGGAGAAGTTATAACTTGTCATATACTGGATATTTCTTCTTTGGGTTTATTCATAATAGTTACATCCATTCTCATGTGTTATAATACTATTAAGATGAAAAATACATATATTGATTGATAAAGAACATTTATTTATCTTCTGGAAGCTCGCTTGCAAAATCTGGTCCAACGCTCACTGTCCATTTAGTCTTCCCTTGCCTCTGACACTCTGACTAACTCTTTTTATTTTCCCAGATTTCTATTATGAAGAGAAATATCTCCATATTCTATGCACTGCTAGGTGTTTGAAGTGCTTGTGCTGACTCATTTTTTTAATTATACTAAGATACAGAGGATGGTTTGAGAGCCATAATAAGATTCTCAGAAAATATGAAAACTTTCCTTTCTGACTCGTTAGAGAAAGGTTGGGGAAGACAAGGGGAAATACATCAGTGAGCCAATCAGTTATTGTTATTTGTTGGGATTAATTTGGTGACTAAGATTGCCAGTGCCCATCAGGCTCGTGAAAGTGAATTTGGCTTTACTCTGTAATGCTCACAGGACAAACCCAAGGGTTTTCTAATCCTGCTTGTTTTCCCCCCATAGGGGATTTTTTGGCATATGGGAAATCAAGCTGAAGTTACCAGGAACAGCCACATCCATGATTTGTACTAAAAATGATGATTTATGACTCTAGGCTATGGCTCTGCTTACTCTGGGCTCCTCTGGGAAGATACACTCATTATCTATATACTCATGATTATGCCATCTTTCAAAAAGCGATCAGAAAATTTATTAAAAAGTAACTCAGATGATGTCCAAAGCCTAAAAGTACAAAGATAATGAAAATATACCTAACACTGTCCATTTCCAGTGCCAAGCAGACACTGTTACAGCTCTTGCCATGTTTTAACTCATGATCCTCGGGGGGTGCGGGGGGGGGGGTTGTATTATCTTCAGTCAAAGATGAAGAAATGACCACAGAGAAGTTAAGTAACTTGTCCAAGGTCACATTGCTAGCAATGACGGCGCTGGATCCAGATCCAGGCCACGCTGATTTCAGAGACTGCATTCCTAACCCTTGTACCGCAAAGGAGTGTGGGCAGCTGCAACCTTGCAGTAAGACAGCGGCTTCTTTAAGGCTCCTATATTTTTATTTGTGTTCCAAAATGGACTTTATTTTTTAATAGAAAAAAATGTCATATATTTGGAATTTTTTAAAGTTATGAACATGATAAGCATTTTTCCAACTAATGTATATATCCCTGGTGGGAATTACATGAAAACAGAGTCTTCATTTTAACTATAAGTTGTCCTGTGTTGTTCTTACACTAGCATTATCCTATATACCATAGGAGACGTGCTGTAAGCTGTCTTCTTGGCCTTTATTGACAAACAAAAGGAACATCTGTGCCAGTGTGGCAAGTGACACAAGTGTTTGTTGGCTGAGGACTCCAGTATCCAGCTCATTTTCTTTACAGCTTTATTTTGAAGGGATTTATGGTCCTATTCTTGTTTTATTAAAGCCACTAATTGTGATTTCTGAGATAGAAGGACTTAAGGATTTTAATTTGGGGGTGGGGGTAAAGGCAGCCGAACAAATTACTGTGTGTTTAGGGCTATGCAAATGGTCATTAGAAACTAGTCGAAGAAACATATTCCTTTTCGTATCTGATGCTTATTTTCTCTGAGCACTTTTCCTTGGAGGTGGATTGTGAAGTTGAATCTTGAAGATATAATTCACAAGCCCTAAAGTGTAGTGATTTGAATTTGAAAGATCAAGTCAGGGATGAGAAAAACTTGAATTCCCTGAGCAGAGAGTATAAACTAGTTCAAATAAACAGAGGATGTTAGCTTCCAGGATTGTCAAACTGTCACCTTTGACCAGGGTTGAATTTTCTTTGAATGTTGACAAAAGTTACAGTGTCAGTGGAAAAAGCTTCATGTGAAGTATCTATAACTCAGAATTTCCTTATGTTTGTGTCAGTGAGGTCCTACAATTAACGCTTTTTAAAATGTCTGTTGAGTTTAAGAAGACTTCAGTGGGGTTTTCCAGCCTTTAGGTGAGAGTAAATTAGAAAGTTTATGAAAAACTATTTTATGTTGTCTAACATTCACAGCTTGTAGCTGGTGGCAAATCACTACTGTTTTTGTAAAGAATGGGATTTGAAAACCCAACCTGGGGGAAATGTCTTAACTAAGCTACATTCACAAATGTCATTGTAGTATTTATAAAAAAGAAACTGCTCAGCACTTAATCTGTTGAGATACTAAAAATTGGGATTTTTCAGCTTTATCATAGAGCATTCTTCAAGATATAGTCATCCATAGTTTAGGTAAAATTATCTCTCAGAAATAATGCTAATTCTATCTTTTGTTTCCTCTTTCTAAAAATCTCTTGGTCATCTTTGAGGCTTGAGGAAAGTAGCAAACGAGATTTACAGAAATATGCAGCTCTTTACAAAATGTAAGTCAGTTTACCCTGTGGGTTTATGTTTTTAGGATTTGTGATCTGTTTCTGGTAGAAAATGAGGAAGAATTATAGTGAGAATTGGACATTGTAGAGCCTCATTCCAAAAGGTATGGGAGGTCTGATATATAGAGATGCAATGCAAATATTCCTTCTTTTTATGTTGTTATTGTTTCAATTATGTAGTGATAAATGGAAACCCTGAAGCTTATCCTAAGATAAGTTTATCCTGTAACGAGTTTAAATAGCACGTGAAAATACTAAATTCATTGTGATGTGAATAGAGATTGGCCTTCCTCTTTAGCTGTTGAAGGTATTAAAACAAAATGGAAAACATTTGGCTTCCTGAGTGACATGGCTACAGTCAACATGCTGAGCTGGGGATGAAGCATGAGCCCTTGATTTTGCAACACCAGAGCAAAGCACGTAAGTTTAAAGGGATGAGTCCTTAAGTAAGATAGCTTATTACCTTAAACACACATTTTAAATTTTGTCCTAGAAATGTGACCTCGTCCAGATTTATGGGTTTGAATTTTTATTACCCAAATGTGAAGTCTAGTTTGGACAAAACTTAGCATTATATTCCAGTTAATTGGTACATTTGAACAGGACAAACTTAAAACAGTGGCTTTTATGGAACAACTCATAAAAGGATATGTTGAAATATAGATATACATGTGCATATACAATATGCATACATATTAAAAACTTCTTTATGCTCATAATGCCAGAAACCAAAGGTAAATGACAAAATAAGGAAAAAAAAATTTTTTTTACTCTTACCTGAGGATATTTTTCCATTGATTTTTAGAGAGAGTAGGAAGAGAGAGTTAAAGACAGAGAGACATATCAATGTGAGAGAAACACATCAATTGGTTGCCTCCTGCACGTGCCCCGACCAGGGAGGAGCCTGCAACCGAAGTACCTGCCCTTGACCGGGTGCTCTATCCACTGAGCCAAACCAGCTAGGGCAGAAAAATATTTTTTAAAATATATATTTTATTGCTTTCAGAGAGGAAGGGAGAGGGAGAGAGAGAGAGAAACATCAATGATGAGAAAGAATCACTGATCAACTGCCTCCTGCACACCTCCAGTTGGGGATCAAGCCTGCAACCCGGGCATGTGCCCTGACAAGGAATTGAACCGTGACCTCCTAGTTCATAGGTTGATGCTTAACCACTGAACTGCCGGCCAGGCAGACTAACAGCATTGAAAAAATAAAAACAGTGTTGCTTAGGAATATGAGGGAAACTGACACCTTCATGACTCATGGGTTGAAATGTAATTTGGTGCTTTTTTGAAGTTTGATATGTGTATTGAGAGCCTTAAAAATGTCCCTATACTTTTATCTAACAGTTCCATTTGGATGACAGAATCTCGAATGTGTTCAAAGATTTGTGTACAAGGCTATTCCTCGTAGTGTTATTTAAAATAGCAATAAATTGGAAACAATTTCACGTTCAGCATTATAGGATTAATGAATTAAATTTAGGAATTTCTATACAATGGAATACTATTCAGCCATTTCAAATCATGTTATGAAAAATATTTAATTACTTAGGTAAGGTTTATAATATATTACTAAATGAAAAAGCAAATTATAGCCCTGTGGCTCAGTGGTTGAACATAGACCTATGAACCAGGAGGTCACGGTTTGATTCCCAGTCAGGGCATATTCCCAGGTTTTGGGCTCAATCCCTAGGGTGGGGCGTGCAGGAGGCAGCCGATCAATGATTCTCTCTCATCATTGATGTTTCTATCTCCCTCTCCCTCTCCCTTCCTCTGTGAAATCAATAAAAAAATATTTTTTTAAAAAGCAAATTATTTTTAAAGAACCACATACAATTGTGCTTGGAAAAAAGAATAAGCATTAAAAAAAGATTTCTTCTGGATTGTGAGATTCCTGATGTGTGTGTGCGTACTTCCTAGCATTTCCTGTTCATTATTACTTGTTTAATGAACAGGAAATACTTTTATAATCAAGAAAAAAGTTATTTTAATGAATTGATAAAGAAAATGTGATATTTATGTCCTCTCTTTATATTTATACTAGAGGCCTGTTGCACGAAGATTCGTGCAATAGGCTTCCTTCCCCTGGCTGCTGGCACCGGTTTTCCTCCGGCATCCAGGACCCAGGCCTTCACTCCGGCCACAGCGGAGAAGCCAAGCATCGAGGATAGGCTTCTCCGCTGAGGCCAGAGTGAAGAAGCCAAGCCTCTTCAGTCTTCAGTCTTCAGTCTTCCTTGGGCCAGAGCCTTCAGTCTTCGCTCCGTGCCTGCATATGCAAATTAACCCACCATATTGGTTGGGTTAATTTGCATACTCCCTCCTGGTTGACTGGTGGGTGTCATGGAGGTACAGCCAATTTGCATATTTCTCTTTTATTAGTGTAGATGTAATGGAGTGTTATTCAGCCATAAAAATAAGGAAATTCTGCCATTTATGACAACATTGATGAACCTTGAGGTCATTATGCTAAATGAAATAGCAGACAGGGAAAGACAAATATTGTATGATCTCACTTAAATATAGATCTAATAATAATAAAAAACAACAACTCATAGAAACAGTAGATTGGTGGCTGCCAGGGGCTAGTGGTGGGAGAATGGGTGAAGGTGGTCAAAGAGTACAAACTTCTGTTGTAAACTCTGGGGATGTAATATACAGCATAGTGACTATAGTTAACAATGTATTGTATATTTTAAAGTTGCTAAGAGAGATATTGAAAGTCCTCACCCCCCCCCACACACACACACACAAACACACACACATTGTAACTATGTGGTGGATGTGTTTACTAACCTTATTGTGGTAACCATTTTGCAATATATACACACATCAAATGATTGTACACGTATACTTTAAACTTCCACAATGTTATATGTCAATTATATCTTAATAAAGCTGGGGGGAAAGTAATTTTTTAAATGACATTTGTGTATTGATTTATCTTAGAATAACAGTTAATGTTTCCTTTTTAGGAACAGAAAAATGAATAATTTGTGTTTGTGTTAACTATTTCGCATGGTATACTTATTTAGTATGATTAGATGACATATTTTGTTGAAGAACTATATTAAAATCATTACCATTGTATTCAACATTTTTAGTTAAAATAATTTGAACTTGAGCACTGAGTTATTTCCTATACTTGGTGGAATGCTTCATAAGCTGATAAAAATTATATTGTTTTCTAAATATGATAAAGAAATTATAATGTTGCCCTAACCGGTTTGGCTCAGTGGATAGAGCTTCAGCCTGCAGACTCAAGGGTCCCAGGTTCGATTCCGGTCAAGGGCATGTACCTTGGTTGTGGGTACATCCCCAGTGCGGGGTGTGCAGGAGGCAGCTGATCGATGTTTCTCTCTCATTGATGTTTCTAACTCTCTATCCCTCTCCCTTCCTCTCTATAAAAAATCAATAAAATATATTTTAAAAAAATAAATTATAATGTTTTACATACTTGCATATGTGCTCTGCTAAGCTACTATTCTTTTCATGTTGAAGGTGTGTATTTATTGTTGTTTTGACTTTTGGAAAAAAAAACAGGCTTAATTTATTTTAACTTCTTACAACCCTGATCATTGTATTATTTCAATATATTTTCTGCACTTGCTGTTGTACTGCTTTCTCTTTCATGATGATACCTACAAAGGTTGCTAGGTTTCTTTTCCTTGTAATTCCATTAGTCATGCTTAATGACTTCTCTAAATGTTTATTATGGTATTCATTTGGGAATATCTGGTAAAGGAAATGTCTAGCGAAAGATACTTTCTCTTGGGTATATGTCATTAGTAATACAAAAGACGTGTTCTGCCTTAATTAAATTTACATTAAGTAGTTTATTTGTAACTAGATTTAGTGTTTAAAAGTATTTTAACATTTTAAGGAGTTTAAAGAAGTAAAATGAAAATAAGCTGTAAGTTGATGTTTTAGGAGAATTCTGGAGCCACCACTATTTAGGTCTTAATTACTTTGCAGCAAATAAAATTACAATCTTTAAAAAAAAAAAAAAAAAGGAACATGTATTTTTGAGCCCACCAGAAGACCTACTTATTTTATGTAAAAGTCACCTCAGTAAAAATCTACCTTAACTTAGATTATGCCTTGTAACTTACTGTAATGAAATTTGCTGTAAAAGAATTTTATTTTAAGTCAGTTTTGAGACTACTAAACTATAAAAGAAACCAGGTAGTATCTTTTAATGCTTTTTAAACCTAAATCCATGAGTAGTTAACTCAAATTCATGAAGATAAATATTTTTACATATTGAAAATAAAATTATAGCCCTAGCCGGTTTTGCTCAGTGGATAGAGCATCAGCCTGTAAACCGAAGGGTTGTGGGTTCGATTCTGGTCAAGAACATGTACCTCGGTTGCAGGCTCAACCTCCAGCCCTGGTCTGGAGTGTGTGTGAGACAACACATCTATGTGTCTCTCTCACATTCATGTTTCTCTGTCTCTCTCCCTCCCTTCCGCTCTCTCTGAAAAATCAATGGAAAAATGTCCTTGGGTGAGGATTAAAAACAACAACAAAAATGGCCAACAGTTGGATTCCATAAAAAAAAGAAAAGAAAAGAAAAGAAAACTATAAACATATTGCCTAGTATGCCTTCATTAATAAACCTGTTAATTTTATGGTTCTTTTTGCTTCTAACTTCTTACCTCCGCTGTCTCCTGAAAATTTGATGATCTCATTTAATCCAAAATTATGTTTTCCTTTGGTTTCAGTTTATTTGTAGTTGCTGATTTTCCCTATAATCTGTTTTATCACTGTGATATTACTGTGACCAGTTAAACAAGTTTCTTTTATGTATCTTAGACATTTTCACCAAACCATGAGATATTTTATAAATCATTTAAATTTGGGGACCTTGATTTTAGCATCATATGTATTATAATATAGCATCATTTAATTATACAACATATTTTAAAAGTTATATATAAAATGATTTATTGCTGTCTTCATGGAAACTAGTTACTTGTTTGTGTTACTTGTCTTTATTCGATTTTGAGAACTTGTCTATCCTCACAAAGATAAGTCTTTTCCAATCTGTAAATCTGAAGGTTCTCTTCTTAAAGGAGTTCAATGTAGGTAAGATTCAAAAGACTGCAAAAAAACCAAACACCTTCTTTTAGAAGTAACATAATTTTGTTGGAAAATTCTTTAATTTGCTTTTTGTCTCTTAGTTGCAAGAGGGCTTTTTGAAGTTTTATGTGTGGGAGGGTGGTGTTTAAAATACCTACAAGGTGCCCAGCCCGTGTGGTTCAGTGGTCCAGCCAGGAACCAGGAAATTGCGGTTGGATTCATGGTCAGGGCACATGCCTGGTTTGCAGGCTGGATCCCCAGTAGGGGGCGTGCAGGAGGCAGCTGATGGATGATTCTCTCTCATCACTGATGTGTCTATTTCTCTCTCCCTCTCCCTTCCTCTCTCTGAAATAAATTAAATAAATAAATAAATAAAATACCTCCAAAGTAAGTAAAGAAATGTATTCCAAAGTTTTATAGTAATTTGGCTATTAAGGTAAGACTTAGTAAGTACTAAGTAAATATTTGATGACTAGTGAATGAATGGGCTGTACAATCACATCTGCTTTTTAAGGCACAGTTAGAGAACACCTTGACCCATTAAACTAGATATGCCAGTGGTTCTTAACCATTTGGGGATTAGAGGATGTTTTGAGACTCCAATAAAACCATTGACTCTCTTCCCAGTAAAATACACATACACATGAAATTTTGCTTACACTTCAAGAGGTCCATAGACTCTAGTTGCAAGCCCCTCATATAAACAACCAGCTCCCTATTAACACAGGTAGTGGGGTTAGAAAATGTGGAGGAGAAAAATAATCCAAATATATGGTTAAAGCAGACCTCTAGTCTGATCTTGTTATTTGGGGGCTCAGGAGGGACTTATTTTCTCAGAAACTTAATATCAATCTACTTGACCATTTAAGGTATCCTATCTAATAAAAGAGTAATATGCAGATTGACCATCACTCCAACACACAAGATGGCTGTCCCATGTGGTCAAAGATCCTGCCCCCATGTGGACACAAGATGGCCAGCAGGGGAGGGCAGTTGGGAGGAACCAGGCCTGCAAGGGAGAGCAGTTGTGGGTGATCAGGCCAGCAGGGGAGGGCAGTTGGGAGGGACCAGGCCTGCAGGGGAAGGCAGTTAGGGGCAAACAGGCTGGCAGGGGAGCAGTTAGGCATCAATCAGGCTAGCAGGGGAGTGGTTAGGGGGTGATCAGGCTGACAGGCAGAAGCGGTTAGGGGCAATCAGGAAGGCAAGCAGGCGAGCAGTTGGGAGCCAGCAGTCCCAGATTGGAGAGGGTGCAGGCTGGGCTGAGGGACACCCCCCCCCCATGCATGAATTTCGTGCACCAGGCCTCTAGTTTCATTATATAGCCCTACCATCATTTAGTTAATCTATTAATGGATATTTAGGTTGTTTCTAGTTTTGCACTTTTTTTTGAAATTAATTTCAGAGAGGAAGGGAGAAGGAAAGAGAGACAGAAACATCAGTGATGAGAGAGAATCACTGATTGGCTGCCTCCTGCACTCCCCACACCGGGGATCGAGCCTGCAACCCCCAGCAGTGCCAACTGCCCTCCAAAAAGACTATCCCAGCTGATGTGCCCACCAGTAACCAGTGCTTGAAGGGGATGGCCATTTCCCCACATCCTTGATAGCTCAGTGTTGACAACCTTTATATCTTTGCTAGCCTCTCATACTGGTTTGTATTTCTTTGCTTTCTAGCAAAGTTGGACAGTGTTTCACATGTTTATTGCCAATTTTATTTCTTCTTTCTGATTTACCTTTTTATATATTAGCCTGTTTTTCTATCATAGGTATTTCCATTTTCCCAAAGGTCTTTCTGTCTTACATATGACCTCCTAGTTTCTTCTTCTTTTTTTCTTTTTTCTTTTTTGGCTTTCAACTTTGTGTAGTATTTTTTGCAGTACGTAAATGTAGTCTAATTTAGTAGTTTTTTGTTCTCTGATCATGCTATTAAGACATGCCTAGAAAACCCATCCATACACAAAGATTATTAAATTTTCATTTGCATTTTCTTTTAGAATATTTTATACTTCTATTATTTTTTATTTTTTGCATTTGTCTCTCGAGTCATTGGGAATCTATTTCTGTGTAAGAAGTGAGGTGGGCTCTAGCTGGTTTGGCTCAGTGGGGTTGTGGGCTCGATCCCCAGTGGGGGGCATGCAGGAGGCAGCCGATCAATGATTCTCTTTCATCATTGATGTTTCTATCTCTCTCTCCCTCTCCCTTCCTCTCTGAAATCAATAAAAATATATTTTAATAAAAGAAGTGAGGTGGGAATGTAGCTTTGTTTTTCTAAAAATGACAATAATCCATATTTATTGACCACTCACTGTGTGCCAAGCATTGAGTTAAATATTTCATATGTATTAATAATTTTAACCTAAATCAATTACAAATGGCTAGCCAGTTATTTTTTTAAAAATCCACCATTTTCCATCAGCTCCCTCTTTTTTTCCATATGAAAATCCATCTTTATCATATACTAAGTCCTCAAATATGTTCAGATCTCCTGCTTTTATTTTTTAAATATATTTTAATTTATTTCAGAGAGGAAGAGAGAGAGGGAGAGATAGAAACATCAATGATGAGAGAGAATCATGGATTGGCTGCCTCCTGCATGCCCCACTGGGGATCAAGCCCACAATCCGGGCATGTGCTATTGACTGCAATCGAACCTGGGACCCTTCAGTCCACAAGTTGATGCTCTATCCACTGAGCCAAACCAGCTAAGGCAGATCTGCTTCTTTTCTATATTGTTCCATAGATCAGTGTTTCTGAATATACCATATTATCTTATTAGGCATTTTATTTGGATCATTAAATTTTTTCAGAGACTAAATCAAAGAGATAAGTAAGAATTTGCATGAACTTCCTTTGAAATATGCAGTAGGGTAGATTTTTAATATGATTCAAAATGAATTTCACATTTTTTTTAACAGATGGCAGATAATCACCAGTGGTACCCTTTAAAGAATCACTAGACCTAGTCTTCTTAAACATGTTTTTCTATGGAGATTCTGTAATAGAATAGGAATTTTTAAAAACAATACTCTGTACACTTACACTCAAAATAGTGTAATTTCATACTAACATTTCAGTAAGTACAGTGACTACATAATTTATATATATTTATTTAAAAAATATATATATATTTAATCCTTACCTGAGGATATTTTTTTTCCATGTGCAACACAGGTATGTGCTCTTGACCTGGAATCAAACCCATGACCCTTTGGTGCGTGGGTGGATGCTCTAACCACTGAGATACCGGCCAGGGCCTTAAAATGTTTTTAATTGATTTTTTTATTGATTATTAGAGAGAGGGGAGGGAAGAGGGAGAGAGAGAAACATCGATGTGAGAGTGGAACATCGATATGCTGCCTCCCGCACACCATCCACCAGGAATGGAACCCACAACCCAGGCAGGTGCCCTAAATGGGAATCAAACTGGCAACCTTTCAGTGCACAGGAGGGTGTCCATCCAACGGAGTCACACCAGCTAGGGCAAAACTACATGTATTTCTAACTTTTAATTTAAAAGCTTAGGATTGCTTTCAGAAATTTTTCCTTCTAAGCAAAATGTAGAAGGAAAGTTATAAATGTTACAAATAAGACATATATGAACTAGAAAATTGTAAACAAGAGTTTTAGAGGAAATTTGTAAAATATTATAGATGAGCATTGTCCAGTACAAATATAAATGTAATTTTATAATAGCCACCTTTTAAAAAAGAAGTAAAAAGAAATAGGAGGAATAAATTTTAATAATTTTCTTTAATCCAGTGCATCGAAAATATTTCAACATGCAATCAATATAAAAACTATTAATGAGATATTTTACATTTCTTTTTTATGCTAATTCTTCAAAATCTAGTGTGTACTTCACATTTACAGCATATCTCAATTTGGATGCAAAATGTTCACCAGAAATACATGAATTGTGTTCAGATTTCATAAAAATCTCTTTCAGTAGATTCACATATCCAACTTGTTCCAAGCATACATGAAAGTTTTCCTGTAACTAAATTGAGCATCAGTTTTTCAGTTTACATTTAAGTTCATTAAAATGAAACAGAATTTTAAAATTCAGTTTCTCAGTGACACTAGCTGCAATTCAAGTGCCCAATAGCCCAGGTAGCTAGTGGCTGTCATAGTGGACAGTGCAGTTACAGGCTTTCTAAAGAAATAAAAATAAAATACGGGCTGTCTCCTACTTTTAACATCTGGCTTACAAATAACTCAGATTCAAATAGGGTGTCTTGCCCTCTGGGAACTCTCTAAGGGAACAGAAGCTACTCTTACCTGAAGAAGATGACACCCCTAAATTCCCACCAAACACCCACCTCCAAACACACAGGCACACAGGGACACACTCCGTTTTGGAAACTGCTGCACCAAGGCATGGTTGAAGCATCATCCACATCCTTGGAGGCCCTTCTTTTCCCTGGGGGGTAGGAGTTCTCCAGTCTGTGCTGTGTGGGAGCTGGGGTGGGTAGCAGACAGGGTGGAGGAATTATCTTGTTACTCATGTTACCCCTGACTAGAAATTCTAACACCGTTTCTTCAGAAACAAAATTATAAAGGGTAATTGGGTTTTATAAGATTGTGGCTCAACTGAGGTTTTGGGGTTTACCTAGGGATTTTTTTTTAAAAAATTTTTTTATAACTCTGAGAAAATAGTTTATGTTCCAAACAACAAGCATACAGGTAGGTTTTGGAATATGAGTTCATTTGTAAGGTGACCAGAAAGAGGGTACGGGGGAGAGGTTGGGAGTTGCCTGTTGTTTTATTACAGAAGGGTGCAAGGGCCTGAGTATTGAATTTGGATGCAACAGCCTAAATTGTCTCTTATCTCCTATATGAGCTTGCTTACAACTCTAAGACTAAACCTGTTCTGTTTTAGGTATCATTCAACTATCAAATCACTTTTAGACAGAGTTTTTGCTATTTTGTTTTGCTTTGGGGTGGTGTGTGTGTGTGTGTGTGTGTGTGTGTGTGTGTGTGTGTAACAGTTTGCCTAGAAAATAATCGTTTTCTTTTCGTCTTAGCTACTATTCACTTTTATGGTAGATTTAAAGTTGATTTAAAGTTTGAAATTTGGGATCTTCTAGTTACAGATGAAATTTTCCCTTTCAAAAGAGACTCTTCCCCCCGCACACACACTGTTAGTTTAGTCCTAGGAGGCACCTGAGGGAGGGGAGTGATGCTTAGTTCTGTATAGTTGAGGTGATGATCACTCCAACTGTGTGTGGAAGACTGAACAGTTTCAGAAGTCCATCTTGGTAGAGAGATTCTGGAACCTCCAGGAACACCTAAGCCCTTGGTTCTTCAGGCCTTCCTACTTAGTTGATCTTGATGTTCTTCCTAGATCTCTGATTCTAGGAGGAACCCTTGAGGAGATGTATAGAGCTCCTTTGTTGTTTTGCATATTGGCTGACATCTAAGCCAAATTAGTTGGCTTTTTAATGTTAAATAAAACATCCAGTAGCTTTTAATAAGGTGTGCTTTATTTTAGTATAGTGCCAAAAGTAGCTTAATTATAACACTTAAAACATTCTGATATACTTTATTGAATGTCATTGATTCCTCAATAAAATTGAGGATTATTTCCATAAAGGAAAATTATTTACCCAACATAATATCACAAGCTATTTTAGAATATTTAAAATATTTTCTTAGGTGAAAATTTAAGAGCATATACAAAAGTTGTTATGCTCCAAGGAGTCTGATTCTTTTGTTTTAACATTCATTATATTCATTATATTGAATAAAAGATTGTTGTGTTGACTTCAGAAATAGGTGGTGCATTTTCAAGTTCTTAAAAATATTTTTATTACACCTAAAGTTTTCGCTGTGATGTTATTTGTTGCTTTAGTAGAATTTGACCTATATTTTATTCTGTGGGGAAAAGATAAACTAAATGTTTGCTAGCCACCTACCACCTTGTGCTGTTATGCATTGGGGGAGTGGGGGTAGAAACTCGAGTCCCATTGTGAATTTTTAACTCCATGCTCTGTATTTTTAGAGCCTTGTAGAGATCAAATCTGCAAACCAACTTTGAAAGATAAATGATTTGATTGTGGCAAGCATGAAAACTATCCTCTACATGAAACTGTGTCTGCTGGGAAAAAGCTGCACTAATACCACAATGACGTGATCTTAACTGTGGGATCCTTGATTAGACGCGATTTGTTTTGCACATACTACAGCCCCATAAAGATGATCGACTTTCAGCAGGGATGAACAGATGCCCCGGTTTCATAAGAAATTGCTTTCACATTGTCAAGCCTCTCACAAAAGCCAGTCATCACCATTGTTATTCTGATTTTGCTGACACCCTTTGAAAACTTTTCCCCAAATATTGGTTTGAATGCACAGACCTCGCTGTTTACCTGTAAGATTCTATAATAGTCAAGTGGTATCCTTCCCCCACCCCCAACAGAAATAAAAAGAAAACTAAAAACAAAAATGAGAAAATATAGTATAGGTTGTATTCATTTAAACTTTCAAGTTTAATAGTAGATATAGAGCCCTCGCTGGTTTGGCTCAGTGGATAGAGCATCAGCTTATGGACTGAAGGGTCCTGGGTTCGATTCAGTCAAGGGCACATACCTTGGGGGTAGGCTTGATTCCCGGCCCTAGTCATGGCGCATGCGGGAGGCAACCAATCGATGTGTCTCTCTCACATCAATGTTTCTCTATATATATCTCTCCCCCTCCTTTCCACTCTCTAAAAATCAATGGAAAAATATCCTTGAGTCAGGATTAATCCTCCCCCCCCCCAAAAAAAATATATTAGCGGCTAAGTTTAATAAAATACATATCTGTTTTGTTCCCTGCTGTATCTTCAGTACCTGGAATGGAGCCTGGCATGTAACAGGTGCTCAGTTAAGTATTTGTTAGACAAATATTTATTTTTTCTATGAGATAGTCAGTCACATACGTTTGCTTATGGTAGGCAGATACTCATCTATATATATAAAAGGCTAATATGCAAAGTGTCCCCTCGGGAGTTTGACCAGGAGACTCGGAGTTTGATTGCTCGCTATGACGTGCGTTGACCACCAGGGGGCGGTGTGGAATGAAGGAAGGTCCTGGCCAGCAGAGGGAAGGCCTCAATCGGCCCTGATCATCAGCCAGGCCTAGGGACCCTACCTGTGCACGAATTTTGTGCACCAGGCCTCTAGTCTCTTATAATAAGCATTGGTTGGTGTTGAAGTTACCTTAATTCTACTTATTTCCCTTTAATCTCAATAGAGAGGGTATATTCAGAGGCTGCTTCACCCTCAGAAGGGCTGAAAGTGTGCTTTTTACTGTGAAAGAAAGAAAAAAGAAGGGAAAGCCAATTCTCTGTTTCCTTTGAATTTCAGAGTTAAGGGTGGAAGAAATGTTAGTTCACTAGGCATGAACTGGCTTTTCCCCCCATTAGAAAAAACTTTTTTTAGCCATTTGAATCATTTTTAAATGGCATTAAGTATATTGACGTTGTCATGCAACCATCACCACCATCCATCATCATTCCCAAACTGAAACTGTACTTACTAAATGATAACTCCCACCCCTGCCCCCCAGCCCCTGGCAACCACTGTTCTACTTTCTTTCTATATAAAGTTGACTATTCTAGGTACCTCATATAAGTGGAATCATATAATATTTGTCCCTTTGTGTCCGGATTTTTTTTTTTTTTTAGTATGACTCTTTGGTTGGAGACTTGACAATTATTTTTCTTTTTTAAAAAAAATATATTTTTATTGATTTCAGAGAGGAAGGGAGAGGGAGAGAAAGGTAGAAACATCAAGGATGAGAGAGAATCATTGATCTGCTGCCTTCTACACCCCCCCTACTGGGGATTGAGCTGCCAACCTGGGCATGTGCTCTTGATCGGAATCGAACCCGGGACCCTTTAGTCCGCAGGCCGACGGTCTATCCACTTAGCCAAACCAGCTAGGGCTTGACAATTTTTCTTACCCCTGAATTTCTAGTTTTTGCTTTGTACCTAGACCTAGCCAGTGATGCATACACAATAAGTATCCAAAGACAAGTGAATTCAACAGCTTGTTGGATACCGCTAGGGGGTTATTAAAGCTTTGAAAATGTGATTCCTAATCTGCGTGTCGGTAGGCTTATGTCCTCCAAGCCTTGCTGATAAACCTGCACTAATAGTAATATCGAAGATTAGGCTTTCTCCATGTTTCATAAAGCAAATTGTTCTCATTGTGATCGACGGATTATGAACTGGAAAATTACCGATACATTGTTGTAATTGTTTATACAGACATTAAGACAAACTCTATATAAAGGACAGCAGCTACAAAAAGAGGTTTTGATTGCAGCTTGATTAAGAAATTGTATGCTCATACTCATTCCCCCCCTTCCATTTTTCTGTTTTATTTGTATTTTCCCTTCTCCCTCCCTCTCTCCTTTCCCTTGCCTTCCCTTCCATTCTGTCCCTTCCTCTCTGCGTTCCTTCCTTTTTTCCTTCCGCCTTTCCGCCCTTCCTACCTTTTCTCTTTCTTTATCATTTTCATTTTTCTGAGTAGTTGCTACAGAGACAACCTGACCCTATTATCCAAATATAAAATAGTAATGGCTTCCTATCAGCCTGCCTGGAGGGAGAGGGGAAAAGAAAGTAAGAAAACTAAAACTAAAGAGGAAATATCCTTAATTTGTTTTTAAAGGATAGAAACTAACTTGTTGAGGAAAAAAAGAAATATAATGGGAGATCTGATTGGTAAAGAAACAAAAGAGAAAGAGAGAGGGAGAGCCTTGGAGGACAATTTGAAAAGTATCCCGTGCAATTCAGATTTCAAACAGGATCTCCATCTGGGGGCGCCTTTAGAGCCTCCGACACTGCTTTCCTTAACCCCATTTTCTCAACCTGTGGAGTGGGGGGTCAACAACTAGACTCCGCCTTAAGAGTTTGGGCCAACGCCATGAGGATAGGAGAGGTAATTTTTTAAATTCAACTTTTATGATGTCTACAACTGCAGGTGTTAGCACGCCAGAGACAGAATTGACAACGAAAAAAAAAAAAAAAAATCACCCCGTGCCAAGTCTGACTCCTCTTGGAGAGGCGGTGGAAATGGCTGTGGTGGCATTCCCTAACGTCAGTACCCTGGGCTTTCTGTGGCTCTTCATGGTGCTGGGAGTCTCCCCTGGTCCTTCCTGTTTAAATGCGAATGGACATCGATTGCCCTGCTTGCCCTGCCCCCAGGGCTCCTGCATTTAGATTGCCAGCATTTGGGAAGTTTGCTGGTCACAAAGAGATGCTTGCTTTTTCCATCCCTTGTCACAGGCCCGTTCAGTATGCTTTCATTGGCACTTAGTTTGGTTTTCTTCACAGCAGCAGCTGCTAATGAGGGACAGCTTTTGAGCGAGCAGCTTGTCATTTTTGGCAGGGGTAGGGGACATCCATAACCATTCAAGACTCTGTTTTCCTTTGCTAAATTTACTTTACTACATGGAAGTACGTCTTCAGTAAAAAATAGTCTGCAGTCACACACGGTATTTACTGAAATACCTTCCCGCGTTGGCATTCGATCCTGCAGTCGGAGAACTCTCAGGAGATGAGGGACAGGTCCCGCGTCTATCAGACCGAGTCACCCTCCCAACGGGAATCTGCATTCTGGACGTAGGACTTCATCCTCTTGTTTTGGCGCAGTAATCAGTCTTTCGGATTGCATTTGGTAGTACGCCTGGTAACCGTAGGAGTGGGTTGTTGATAAACACTGCGCCTTAGGTTTATGCTCAGCTGCTTTTTTGAGGCATAATTAAAAGACGCAGTTTCGTTTGCATAAAGAAGAAGCTGTCTTTGGAATTTCTGCTCGTATTGGCATCATCCCATTTCATGTAATTCTCCTCTTTGAAATCGCCACAACGAGGCGTTAGCTCTGCTCTAGAAACCTGTCACGATATTTATGGAATGGTACAGCTTGCAATTATGCTTGCCGTGATTAGCACCGATGATGAGTCAAAACCTCCGTCACATTTTCTATAAAGTGTGATTCAGTCCCATTATTCCTGCAATAAGGACTCAAGTTAATGACCTCCATGGTGTTAAAAATAACATCTTGAAGGAAATAACTGACCTACCAGCCATTTCAGCTATTTCCCCCAATTTGGGTTCTTTTTGTAACTCGGAGGTCTACCAACGTCGTATTTAACACGCAATTTTTGAACACCTACCATGCACTAAGTATTGTGCTGCAGGAATCAAAATAAATGAGAAATGGTTCCTGCCCTGGGATAAGTTACAATGTAGTTAAGCAACAGGTAACTCAAAATTGCTTTAGTTTTTATGCCCGGAGTGTAGCACATTCTCACTCTAGAACAGTAAAGCATTCCATCTTTCAGTTATTTATTTAAAAATATATTTTTATTGATTTCAGAGAGGAAAGGAGAGGGAAAGAGGTAGAAACATCAATGATGAGGGAGAATCATTGATCGGCTGCCTCCTCCACACCCCACACTGGGGATCCAGCCCACAACCCAGGCATGAGCCCTGACCGGCAATCAAACCGTGACCTCCAGGTCCACACGCAACCACTGAGCCACGCCAGCCAGGCAAGCATTCCGTCTTTTAAAACTGGGATGATCAACCTTGGCTGGTGTTGCTCAGCTGGCGGGGCGCTGTCCCATGCACTGAAAGGTTGCCCGTTTGATTCCCAGTCAGGGTACATGCCCAGGTTGCAGGCTCCTTCCCAGTAGGGGATGTGCAGGAGGCAGCCAATCAGTGTTTCACTCTCACATCGATGTTTCTGTCTCTAAAAATCAATTAAATATAATAAAAATTAAAACTGGGGTGATCAAAATGATAAAAGGCATAGGATCCGAGCACTGGTTGATTCCTTTTTTAGCTAACGGTGTTAAAGATTGTATGAGGCACCTTTCATAGAAGTATAAAATTCCTAGGTTCCTTGTTCCCAATGTCCCCTGTTAAATTCAGAAGAGTAAGTACTTCTTAGTGGCATGGTTTGGTGAACCCAGATGCTCTAACATTCAGCCAGTTATATAACGTACACTGTAAACAGTAATGTGATCATGTATACGCTTGTCATATTAATATTCGTTATCATAGGAATTTATCATTGACACCTGGTGTGTAACTTCGCCTGCATATCAGCATTAAGTAAGTTGACGTTTAATTATTGGTATAAGGTGAACAGTTACCAGATGACAGCTGACTTCAGTATCCTTTACTGTCCTATCTTACCTGCCAGGATATTCCACAAGCTGTTACCCCTTTTTGTAAGTGATTATTGTCGCTATAATGAGAAAACTGGAGATTAAGATGTTCCCTCCTAAATCTTGGGGGCCGATTATAACATATCTAATGGAAAACTAATAAGGGATTTGGGAACAAATGTAACAAGTATAACCAGCCACCCTGCTTCTTATAGGAAGTGTCACAATGTTCATTCTGACCACAAGTGGTCAGGGCCTAGGTTTGGCCTCATTGGAAAGTTACCCACCCCCAGAACTGTTCTCATTGTTCTCCTCTCACTCCCTTTAACAATCTAACACTTTAGCTGACTCCTGATTGACTTAGGGGACTGAAGGTGAGCCACCACCCCCTAACATGGCTCCCTTTGGTTGTCTGAAGGTTTGTCATCTAGATGTTCTCACCATCCCATACAAAGCATTTTTGGAATGTCACATAATTTTTTGTATCTATCTGTGAGTTGTACTTTGTGTTAACTCACTTTGTAGCTGTTATCTTAAAGCAGTCTTAAACCACAGGTATCCGTGTGAGGAAAAACTCATGTGGATGGGTGAGAGGTTTTAAGAAGTGCGGGGTTTGAAAGGAGGCGCCCTGCAGGTGGACAGCCTAGGTACTGATCCCAGCTCCTGCGCTTCCTTGCTGCAGGACTAGGGGCAAATTTCCTCCTTCTTCAGCCTGTTTCCTCGTCTGTAGAATGAGAGGAATAACTGTGCTGCCGTATAGGTTTCTCATGAGGGTGCATATAAAGGGCATGTAGCAGTGCGTGAGTTCTTGGCACAGTCAGAGCTCCTTGGATGTTATTACCACTGTTACTAAGTATTACAATTTCTACTCATCCTCTTTTTCTCCTCTCCGAGCTGGTTCCTTTGCTGTTATTGAAGGTTTGGTGATTAAGTACAGGAAAGGCTTGGAAATGTAATAGTTTATTTTGTTTCCAACACGAAACCCGTTTCTAGTGTTGGTAGCAATCGTTCATTTAGCAAGTATAACAAACTAACAAGTTTCTCCTTGAACCCCAGACTGTGTTCCTTTTGCACGTCTCAGGGGGGGTTACATACCCTCCATCATCAAAGCCTAGAGTCTTTAGAACACAAGCGTATCTCACAAAAAGCCTGGTGTCTCTGTTGCCACCACAACCTGAAACTAGCGGGTTGGAAACCACAGAGAGCCTACCACATGCTGGAGGAGCCTGGAAGGCCCATCACAGTTTCTTGTAAGTTGCATGTAGACAGCTAAGCCAGGAACCAGTCTGGCTGAGAAAACTTAAAAAGTCTTCTTTTTTTCCTTCCTCTTCATCTTTCTATTCAAAAGGATCTAATTTGTTGCCTCTGGGAAGATTGAATGCATAGATGAGCTCTTAATTAAAAGAAGTCTACACAGGAATGTGCTGTTTTCTGTGCGGGTGAGCGGGTGTTCAATATTATTTTCTTAATATTTTTTTTAATTGACTTCAGAGAGGGAGAGAGAGAGAGAAACATCAGTGATGAGAGAGAATCATCAGAGAGAATCATCAGTCGCCTGCCTCCTGCACACTCGCTACTGGGGACCGAGCCCACACCCGGGCCTGTGCCCTGACCAGGAACCAAATCGTGACCTCCTGGTTTATAGGTGGATGCTCAACCGCTGAGCCACACCGGCCAGGTTCTATATTACTTCATAACTATTTGGGGTTACTATCTAAAGAGGATTTAAAATCATATTTTCTGTCCTCTTCCTCCTTTTGCTCATAGTTGTACAGTCTTTTCTCCATGTCTAATCTAGGAAACTATATAGTCATTGTATATGTGCTTGTCAGCCTTGAACCCGGCCAGTGCCTTATTGTGTTGGACAATGATTGGGCTTTAGTTTGAGAAGAGGGAAAGCTAAAGATTTATTTTCAGATCAAGCCACTAGGGGCCTTACATGTTGTCATTATTACAGCCCAAAAATCGTTTTATTTTTAGGTAGCGACTTCTGGAACATTAGTGTCAATCCAGTCCCGTCCTTTTCCTCGTGTTTAAGTCCACATTACATCTGGTGGTTTTTGACAGTCCCACTGCTGTTCAAAAAGCATAGTTCCATGTGATCGAGTTGTCTTTAACTTAGTCATGTGAGACACTTTACTATGGTTCTGGGTCTCACATTGGGTTTGTTTTTCTTTGGCGCTTTACTGGAAACCAAACACTATTGCGTACCAGCTGCAGAAGGGGAAGTTGGCAAGAATTAACTGCTTTCTGTTTGGTCTGTCTGAGGCAGCTGACCTTTTGGAAGGAAATCGCTGCTCTTTGCTTCTTCCTGTAACAGTGCAGCCCGTGAAAGAGCATAGACACAGAGCCGTTATCCTGGCTGATGTCTCGGGGCGAAAGTGCTGTTTGTGTGCCGATGGGAGTTTTTCAGTGCACCTGTTGTCTGTTGTAGGGACAGTCACTCGAGTTCGTGGTGCTTAGCTGTGTGTACATATCCCAGTAGATACAGAGCCAGAGAGAATCTGTCTCTAGAAAAAGTAGTTTGCTTTAGCAAAAGTAATTGTATTTTCTTGCAAAGTGCCCGTGTTAATGCTGTGGTAAAAGTTACTTTGTGCACAGGTTTAATTCTTCTTTATGTTGAAGGTCCTGATATCATTATTATTTCTGATACTGGGTAACCTTTTTGTCACCAAGAGGCCGAACATGTTGACTTTCTAAGACATGGTGAGCCCTGATTTAAATGTCATTTCATCTCAGAATTAGAATTAGCTGCTTGCCACCTGCTACCCCATTGCTGGACCCACGTTTCTGCAGGACTTGTTCGATTTAAACACAGTGAGCATCGTTCTCCACACATGGGCATTATCCTCAGAAAGCTGCCGTCAGTCGGACTTCACAAATGGAACATCATCCAGTGAGCAAACAAAGGAACTAGCTGATGAGGCATTTCTCTCTCAACAGACACGGTTTTAGTTTTCCATTTGTTTTAACCAAAACATGGTTAGGTTCACTTTCTATTTTGGGGCGTGTGTGCGTGTGTGTGTGTGTGTGTGTGTGTGTGTGTGTGTGTGTGTGTGTGTTTAAAGGATTTACATTCAAATAATGGTCTGTTGGCAAGAATGAAGTAGATTCTGATCATGGTAAATACAGAGAATGAAGCTACCTGAAGCGGGGGAGGGACACAGGAAATGCTACCTTCTTCTGCGCTCATTTTGGGCTCGGTGGGTCCGTGTTCTGTTTCCGGGTCCTTTGGTGTCTCTCCCAGGTTTGCTGCTGATGGTTCGGTGAGCTGGTGTGGATGCACATAAAGTGTCAAGCATAACCCAGGGGGAATGACCTCAGGGCTCCCTTAGCCAGGTTGCCCCACCGCGCTGCCTTTCTGTTCTTGGAAACCGGCCTGAGCTGTCCAACCTGACTGAGACGGTGGAGGGTCCAAGAGGGAATGCAAACCTTGCTGTGGCTGTAAGTGCACGTTCTGGGCACAAACGAAGTTGATGTCAGCAAAACAGGATGGAGCCCCCCAGTTCTGTTGGCCTTGGAGTAGGAGCCAATTTAGGAACCACTGGCTAAGGCCTTCTGGGATCTGGTCTTGTAACTCTAGCCTTCTGGAGGCCTTGAATTGTTACCCTTCAACTTTCAAGGGCCTTCTCGTATGCCAGTTGTGTTCAGGTGTGTCATTACGGGTAAGGGGAATGTCGTTTTGAAAAAGGAGTTTTTAGAGAGAGTGGAAGGGAGGGGAAGAGACAGAGAGAGAAACATTGATGTGAGAGAGTCACATCTATTGGTTGGCTCCCCCATGTGCCCCGATGGGGGAGGGGGCGGGGGGGGATCAAGCCTGCAACCGAGGTAGGTGCCCTTGATCGGAATCAAATCCAAGACCCTTCAGTCGACGCTCTAAACACTGAGCAAACCCAGCCAGGGCACAGCAAATGTTTTTAGTTACGTGGAAAGTGGTAGTGATGTAGTCTCTTCCCAAATGGGTTTTCAGGTTGCTAAATGGATTTCAACACAGAGAGAATGAAAATGCCTCGAGCTGCGGGCCACTGTGGCAGGAGGGAGCCCGCTTGCAGGACAGCATCCTCCCGCCTGCAGCACAGTCCCGAGAAGTCCTGATGTTTATGTGCCGCCAGGGATCATTTCCAGACGAGAGCAAGCCTCTAATTGCTTTTATTTTTTTTCCCTTTGATTGTGAAAAAATTTAAAATTACTGAAAAATTGAAAGAATAGAACAATGAACACTCATATACACTTTGCCTGGATTAACCAGTTGTTAACAGTTGTTACATTTAGGTAGCACCTCTCTCTCCCTCTCCCCTTTGAAAGTAAGTCGCAGACATCATGACTTTACCCTTAAATACTTGAGTATGTATCTACCAAGAACAAGGTCATTCTATATAAACTCAATGCCATTATCACTCTTAAGAACTGTAACATAGCCCTAACCGGTTTGGCTCGGTGGATAGAGTATCAGCCTGTGGACTGAAAGGTCCCAGGTTTGATTCTGGTCAAGGGCATGTACCTTGGTTGCAGGCACATCCCCAGTAGGAGGTGTGCAGGAGGCAGCTGATCAATAATTCTCTCTCATCATTGATGTTTCTATCTTACTCTCCCTCTCCCTTCCTCTCTGAAGTCAATAAAAATGTATTTTTTTAAATGTAATTAAAAATTTTAATTGTCCCAGTATTGTCCTTTAGAACTGTGGTGTGGGTTTTTTTAAAACTATGTTCTAGGTAGTTATGTTTTTTTAGTCTCCTTTAATCTAGAACAGTTCCACATTTTTCTGTCTTTCATATGAGTCTCACAATTTGTATTTGTCTGTTGTTTATTCACGAGTAGAGGTGAAACATTTCATTTGTGTGTTCTTTTCAGTGCATCACAGCTGGAGGCATAAAATGTCTGTTTGTCCCATGATCGGGGATGTTTGATTACTTGGTTAAGGTGTTGTCCACCAGCTTTTTCCACTGAATACATACCTTTTCCCCTCTGTGAATAATAAGTAATATGTGAGGCAATACTTTGACACTGTGTGACTATCCTGTTCTCCAACAAGTATCACCTAATCGTTTTAGCAGCTATGATGATCCTTGTCCGAGTCCACTCTCTTTATTTATGGGATTGTGTGTGCTGGGCCAAGTTATATTTAGGTGACAGTTTTAAATATATGCTAACCCACTGATTAAGACTTGATCTTTATATTTAGCAAATAGCTGCCCTCCCTCCTCCTTTAGACCTCCCTCCCCCATTCTACTTCCTCCCCTTTTTCTCTTCTTCCCATAATAATATGTAATCATTTGGCTGTGACATAAAGATTTATGACTGATTGTCTTCCCAGAATATTATCATCTCTATGTTGCCTGGGCAAATTTTTCCTTGTTTATATTTTTACGAGCCAAATACTTTTATTCTTTCTGTCCTCATCCCATCTGTTTAATAATCTGATTTTGTTAGAGAACTGCCTTCCTGATTGCTTATAAAGTAGTGTTTAGAAAAAAAAATTTAAAGAGCAGATGGCTCTGGTATTGACCTACTTCTGCATGGGAAAGTTTTACTATAACCTTCTTACTTGATGTTAGGCCAATTTTAATATGAACAAGGCCTTAATCCTTTATTACTACTATTCAATATTTTTCTGTCCCTCCAAGTTCCTACTACTGGGTAACCATCACCACTGAATGCATGTAATCATTGATATTGACACAACCAGGGAACTTGCTGTTTATAATCTTTCCAAAGTCCTTCAGTCTTTAAATGGATCTGATCTGATTAACAGTTTTGAATCCTGGTTCCTTGCCTTATGCTTTGCAGATTAGAAGCAAAGTTTATACACCTTCTGTTTCATCTGCCAAGTAGCCCAAGCCTTTGCCCAAATCTGAGCTTCGCAATGTTAGGTATCTTATTCTAATCCCTTACTCTTTTTCTTTCTTTAAATTATGAAATGTAGCAACATAAGAAAAGTACATGAAATAACAGGACCAGCCACCACAAGTCCTCAGGACAGAGGGGGCATGGTAGAGGGGGAGAAGGTCAGCCTCGCGGGCCAGACTGCCCACATGTCAGTGCCCCTCAGAAGTATGGAACCTGGAGCAAATACTTCACCCCCAAAAGAAACCTGTCCCCATTACAAGTCACTCCCTGTTACCCCAGCCCTTGGCAACCACCGATTTACTGTGTCCCTGTGGGTTTTCCTATTCTGGTCATTCCATATAAATGGAATTTATAATATGTGGCCTTTTATGTCTGGCTTCTTTCGCTTAGCGTCATGTTTTCAAAGTTCATCCATGTTGTAGTACGTGTCAGTACTTTATTCCTTCTTATGTCTGAATAAGATTCCATTTTATGTTTCCAGTCATATTCATATTACTCCTTCTTCTGCCGATGGACCTTTGGGTTATTTCTGCTTTTTGGCTACTAGTATTGTGAATGATGCTGCTCTGAACATTTGTGCACAAGTTTTTGCAGACATGTTTTCAGTTCTCTTAGGCACATAACCGGGAGTGGAACTGCTGGGTCCTATGGAAATTCCATGTTTAACCTTTTGGAGAATTTCCAGCTTGCTTTCCAAAGTTGCACCATTTTACAATCCTGTTTAACTTGCTGACTCGGTTCTCTCATCTATAAAGTGGGGATTATAATAGTGCTGACCTCCCAGGGTTTTGTGAGGATTAAATGAGTAGGTTCAGAGAAGCACTTACAGTAATAAATCATATAATAGGTGTTCTGTAAGTGATAAATCCGATGGGGGATAATAACACTAATAAATGTTATTTTAATTCATTTTTCCATCTTATTTCTAAAATTATGTTTATTTATTGGATAAATCAAAAATTTTGTTGCTAATAATTCATACTTTAATTAGTAGGAGTCAGATTGTCCTTGGAAAGAACAGGATTTTTAAATTATTTTTCTGGAGTCTAGTAACAGCAGGTCATTTCATTCAACACTGTTCCATTCTAACGTTGAGATGAGATCCCATAGGAACGGAACTCTTGTTTACATCATTAGCCGGTGGTGAAATTGGTTTCATTATACATCGTTTTGCTTAAAGTCGCAGAACCTATCGGTGAGGTTAAGTGAGGACTCGCTGTACTTAGGGCAGTCTTGCTCTGGGGACAGCACCCGTCACAACTCACTCTCTCATTCAGAGGCGAGCTGGGAACAGTCCTCCCAGTGCCTTTCCCTACTGAGGTGACTTAGCCATTATGTCTAGAACTTGAACCCTATGTTAGAGACTGGGATGGGATGGATGGGATGGGATGGGATGGGGTGGGGTGGGATGGGATGGGGTGGGATGGGATGGGATGGGATGGGATGGGATGGATGGGATGGGATGGATGGGATGGATGGGATGGGGTGGGATGGGATGGGATGGAGGATAGGAATTATAAAATGCTTTATTTATTAATTATTTTATCCTCACCTGAGGCTATTTTTTTCCATTGCTTTCAGAAAGAGTGGAAGGAAGGGAGACAGATAGAGAGAAAAACATTGATGTGAGAGAGATAAATCAACCCTTCACCTGCTGGCGCCAACACGGGGGGGGGGGGGGGGTAGTGGTAGGGAGTGAACCTGTGCTCACCCTGACACTGTAACCACTGAGAAACACTGGCCAGGGATAAAAATGCTTTAAATTATACCCATAGCCCTGGCCGGTGTGACTCAGTTCCTTGAGCGTTGTCCTGTGCATCAAAAGGTCGCCGGTTTGATTTCCTGTCAAGGCACATGCCCAAGTTTATGGATTCGATCCTTGGTTGGGGTGTGTGGGGAAGGCAGCCAATCAATCTCTCTCTCTAATTAATTTTTAAAAACACGTTAAGAGCATAAATTAAACACATAAACCCAGCAGACCATTAAATCCCTGCACACATTTTATGCCTCCCACTCCCATCCCACGCTGGAATTCAGTCACTCAGTTGGCCCATTTGCATCGGGACCCTTCTGTTGTCACGCGCTCCACATATCTCTTAGCCCAGAGCTTAGCTATGGCATGACTTTGGCCACAGTGTTCCAGAAGAATTCAGAGACCGTGATATTTTTCTTTACAAAAGCTTTATATTTTATTTTTAAAAGGGAAAGCGTCTAATAAAAAGGTATTTATTATTGAGACAAAATTATCCCTAAATCCCAGCCACTCATATAATTTATTTGTTAGTGGGCATTTATTTTTATGGTTTTCAATAAGCCTGTATCATTATGAGCTATTAAACTTTGAAACCTGTTTTAACAACTAACTGCCTGAGGGTCCGCGTTATTTGGCGCTCCTGAGATGCACCCAGAAATGTCACGTGGATGTAGATAGCTTACACTTTCAGAAAGCACAGCATTCTGCATCCAGACTGGGTTGGGTTGTTGGGAGCGCTTACGAACACTAAGTGCCACTAAGTAACGCTCACATAGTTCTCATCTTCGGCTAAAAATAAGACTGTGGATCCATTTCCCAGTCTTCAGAGAAGCCCCTGTGATGATTTACCAAAGACACAAACCACTTCCCTTGTCAGAACATCACGCACTGAAGAGGGAGCTGCCCGTAAATAAGCAGAAGAGAGAGTGTATTGAGGCCAGGGGGGTGCAGTCACCGCCCGCGTGGAGCAGCCAGACCGGCGAGAAAGGGCAGAGAATCAGCTTACGCAGGTGTAGGTGTCACCTGGTAACGGGCGTGGCGAGTGTCGACATGCATGCAGAAAAGCACTAATGCTTAGGGTCTCGGTTTTGTTGATACGATTGGGGAAAGTGGTGGTATTTTTTTCTCCCTCAACCACGTATTTTAAATTGTTACATAATAATCTCCGTTAAGTCACCCCACATCCCATGCGTATATAATTTTTAGTTAAAAAGTAAAAATGATTCTCTATTTTTTGTGTATTTTTATTTTACATTTTTTACTACTCATAGGCAAAACCTACTTTCTCTGTCAAAGAATTTTCATGTAGTGGAATTAAAGTACACTGTATTTATCAAAATAAGTTGGTTGCCACCTTATATTTTCCAGCTATTATTCTTCAAGTGGCATTTTAGAAAATAACTATTATATTTAAAATATATATTTTATTGATTTTTTACAGAGAGGAAGGGAGAGGAATAGAGAGTTAGAAACATCGATGAGAGAGAAACATCGATCAGCTGCCTCCTGCACATCTCCCACTGGGGATGTGCCCACAACCAAGGTACATGCCCTTGACTGGAATCGAACCTGGGACCCTTGAGTCTGCAGGCTGACGCTCTATCCACTGAGCCACACCGGTCAGGGCATAGAAAATAACTATTATATTTAGAGCCATAAAAATATTCTGACACATACCAACAGCTCAGCATCCCACTATTTGATAAAAACTGAGAACTAATATAAAACACAAGACAAGCCCTCGTTGGGGTGCTCAGTGGTTAGAGCATCGGACTGAAGGGTGGCCGGTTTGATTCCATCAAGGGCATGTACCTCGGTTGCAGGCTCAATTCCCAGCCCTGGGTCACAGTGCGTATAGGGGGCAACCAATCGATGTGTCTCTCTCACACTATTTCACTCTCTCTGTCTCTCACTCTCCCTTCCATTCTCTCTAAAAATCAATGGAAAAAATATCCTTGGGTGAGGATTAACAACAACAACAAAACCCACAAACAAACAAAAAAACACCCACGAGACAAAATGAATGTATGACGTCTATATAGTACCCCTACATGTGCGGCATATCACCATGGTCTTTCTTAAAACAATAATAGGCCCTGGCCAGTGCGCTAAGTGGTTAGAGCATTAACCTATGCACCGAAGGGCACCTATCTCAGCTGCAGGCTGGATCCCCTGCCCCGGTTGGGCATGTGCGGGAGGCAACCAATCGATGTATCTCTCTTACATCGATATTTATCTGATATTTCTCTCTCTCTCCCTCCCTTCCACTCTCTCTAAAGAAAAAAATATCCTCAGGTAAGGATTAACAAAAACAATAATAGACTCCTGGAATATGCTCCGACAGCAGGACATGTGAAATATTTGCAACATATTTGGTGTGTATTTAACCACTCAGCAAGTGTTTATTGACTACTTGCCATGTCAAGCCACTGTGCTAGGCACTGCACTGGGGACACAGAAGCCAATAACTGTGTTCTTTTCACTTACCGTCCTTCAGAGTTCAGTGGGGAAGATAGACAAAAACAAATTAATGGAAACTAAAAGGAAAAGTGACAAATTGTGGCAAATGTTATTAAGGAACAAATAGACCATTGTAAATATAGACTCGTCCAAATTACAAAATCATCCCAGTTATAAAATTTGTTTCAGTTTCTTGCCTGGGTATTTCATACTGATATCTTGTTCCATAATAACTCTGAAAAAAGCTTATAGATTTGACCAAATTGCGTGTATACATTTATTTATGCAACAAAAAAATTTACTGATTGCTAATGTGCCAGGCACTGTTCTAGGCCCAAGAGAAGAAGCAGTGAACAAAACCAAGTCATCATGTTTGTGGTGACTTCTCCCTGGTAGGGAGACAGTAGACAAATATGGGATAAATGTCAGGAAGTGATCAATGACATGAAGAAAATAGACGGAGGATAGTGACCAGACTGTTATGTTACTTGGGTGGATTGAGAAGGAGTCTCTGAGGAGAGAAACGTTTTCCTTCTTTTGTCTCTTGGGTCAATTCAGTTAATGAATGCAGGATGCACGATTGCTTTTCTATCCATTGGTATCCTTCACATAGTCACTACAAGAGCCATGGTGAGGTCTTCTCTCCAGTTCCCTTCACTAAAGGAGACTAAAACCTGCATTCTTTGCTTCATTCTTCTTTCATTCTATTCGTGTAAATGCCTAAGCGCCTTCGTCCATCCACCCATCCATCTCTTTACCTTTTATCCAAAAAACATGCTTTGGTGTCTATTCCAAGTTTCCAAAATCTTGGGACATGATTTATTTGATTAAAAATTACATTGTACAATTAAATGTCTTCCAGATGTTTGATTATAACATGGAGGGAGCTCTTCTATCCAAGAGTCTTTCTCCTAGTAAACTCTCAGCCATTGAAATGTCATGTCTTGGGTCATCGTAGTGATCTCAGCCTTCATCCCTCAAAGCTCTAAATAAAATTGCACACCGCTCAAGTGTTCTATAGCATTGCACAATTCTAAAATAGGTAACTGGCACCCTCCCCACACCTCACTGTTGGCTAACTGACTAGTCCCATAAATAGCTCAGTGTTACACTATTGGATAACGATAACTAACAGAGATGGGATTTTTGTTTCCTAACACACTCATGTAGTCTCTGGTATTCAACAAAAGCAAGCTCTAATTCACTGGATCCTAACTATAACAGCTCTTGGGAGAATTGTGCCAATCAATAGCCAAATTGTTTTGGATGGGATTAAAGATAGCCCTGCCTTCTACCAGAGTCTACATTACGGATCAGTGTTAGAGCAAGATTCCGTGTTAGTCCCTTCTGTGTACATGAAAGTAATGTCACCACTGCAATCAGGTTAAGCCCAGAGAGTTTGTGCCAAATGGATTTAAAATTCTCAGGTGTGTCTGAGAAGGCATCTTCGTAGTTTTATAAGACCGTTTTTCTGAAATCAAGAGCATATTTTAAAAACCTATCCACTATTGGAATATAATGGTTCTTGTTTCTGACTCTTAGCTGGAATGTATTGTTTTTATGTCGGAAAGATTTTTAAAGGCTATAATTTAACAGAACATTGCTTCATAAATTCCTTACCAATAGCTCAGAAGGTGAACCTTGGGATGTTTTTCCAATAAAGTTGTGCCCTTTGTGTGCAAAGCATTGTTGCTTAGGTAACTAGTCATAATACATAGGGTTCAATCCATGCTTTAGATATTTTCACTTTCCTTTTACTGGGTCTTTTTCAAAATGGAAGTATGTTTATTGTAATTCTTAAAAGTCAAAATAAGAATCTAAAACAAGTGATTTTTTAAAAATCCCCACGCTAATTATGTATCATTACTATTCAGATGTTGCTTACTGTTGCTTCAAGTTCGGAACAAAAGTAAAGAAAATGTCTATGATATCAAAGCTATAGGCAGTTCTTCCCCTAATGCTACCTTTGCACTTTTGCTTCTAGGACTTCAGTGTATTGTACAGTCAGAGCTTTATGGACCCACTTAGATACCTTCCCATGGCCACACGGAACACCTACATCTTGAAAACATTGTAACGCTAAAATTCAGTTCAAGAACCCTGATCTTCAGTCTACCAGAAAGGGTTTAAGAAGCAATTATCTTTAGCTTTTATGACTATATTAATATTTACTCTAGTGGACTTAAAAGGGGAAGAAAAAAAAACACCCAAACCACTGATTGTTTGTTTAGCAGATTGTAAACATGGCTGTGTGGATCCAGGCCCAGCAGCTCCAAGGAGATGCCCTTCATCAGATGCAAGCCTTGTACGGCCAGCATTTCCCCATCGAGGTGCGCCATTACTTATCCCAGTGGATCGAGAGCCAACCATGGTAAGTGAACCGACTTTTCTCCATCATATTTCGTGAAGCACAAGCATATTCAAATTTGGAAAGATAACACAATGGGGACTCCAAAACTTACACCTTAAAAAAAAAATCCTGACCCATGAAGAGGTATTTAGTGCCATCTGAAATTTTAGAAAGATAGAATGACTCTTAGGATTTTAAAAATAGGATATCTTCCACCCGACTGGCATGACTCAGTGGTGGTTGAACATTGACCTATGAGGTCACAGGTTGTGGGCTCGATCCCCAGTGTGGGGCATGCAGGAGGAAGCCGATCAATGACTCTCTCTCATCATTGATGTTTCTGTCTCTCTCTCTCCCTCTCCCTTCCTCTCTGAAATCAATTAAAAATATTTTTTAAAAATAGGATATCTTCTCTTTAATAGTATATTCTGGCTAAAAACATTTGAGCATTGCAGCTAGTAAAAACCAATTAACAAATGTTTTGAGTGCCTATAAGGTGCCTAGCAGAGTCGTAGGTAGTAGAGTTCATATGAAAGAATTAAAACCTTTGTCCACATTTAGTGCTGAATGGGACAGATAAGGTATGTCCATTCACGTAATTTTTTAAAAAGTGTATTGTTAACAAATTTAACAATGGAGAGACATTGGTGTTTTTAAATTTATATGTAAATTATATATACACATAAAGACTAAAAGACAATACACCAAAATATTAACAATAATTATATCTTGATGGCAGATTTAACAAGCATGTTTATTTTTCTTGTTTTCCAAATTACTCTTTATTACATATTCAGGGAGGGAATTGTTTTTAAACTCTTTAAGCGTTAGTACAATGCAGCCACCTGTGATAAGGAGTATTTTTCATTGACACTGTTGCACGCCAGGCAGCAGGATGCCTGCTGCTCTGCTCAGGGCCTGGAGCAGGTTGGTTTGTCACCAGCCTGTCAATCTGATCTGACAGACTCATCCTCTGCTTCAGGCCTGCATCATTGCGGGTGGCGGGTGGCGTGGCCTCTCTGACAGAGCCCGGGGGTGGGGGGCGGGGGGTGGGGGAAACAGCCTTTACGCTACTACTGTTCGAGGAGGGCTGTATCCCTGGCAGTAACACTGCCTTGGTATAGTTGCAATTGTGTATTAGTAGCATATTTCTCTCCAGAAACTAGAGAGCATCAGGAAGGCAATTTTCTAGGCAATTAAAAAAATCTCAGCCTTGTGTAATTAAGTGAGAAAAAAGAGAGCTAAATGTGAGCCTGTCAACTGCACCTTGCTTAGTGCTTTTCCATTTCCTTTTCTTTCTTAATGATTTTGAGGAGTTCAGAAAAACATTAATAGGAAGTTTCTGTTTATTTAAAATTTCATTTGATAGAGTTTCCACGTCGTCTTCTTACTGAGCAAATGTTAAAAGACTTGTGTTGATATTAAAGGAAATTTTATTTAGTTAAAAAAATTTTTTCCCAATGACAGTGACATACAATATTATATTCGTTTCAGGTATACAACATAGTTATTAGACATTTATTTAACTTATAAAGTTATCGCCCTGATAACTCTAGAATTTTCCTTAGTTTGAGTTTTCTTAAGAATATAAAGATTTGCCGAAACCGGTTTGGCTCAGTGGATAGAGCGTTGGCCTGCGGATTGAAGGGTCCTAGGTTCAATTCCGGTCAAGGGCATGTGCCTTGGTTGCGGGCACATCCCCAGTGGGGGGTGTGCAGGAGGCAGCTGATCGATGTTTCTCTCTCATCGATGTTTCTAACTCTCTATCCTTCTCCCTTCCTCTCTGTAAAATATCAATAAAATATATTAAAAAAAAAAAAAGAATATAAAGATTTTAGCCTGGCCGGCATGGCTCAGTGGTTGAGCGTTGACCGATGAACCAGGAGATCACAATTCGATTAGGGCACATGCCCAGGTTGTGGGCTCAGTCCCCAGTGGGGGGCGTGCAGGAGGCAGCCAATCAATGATTCTCTCTCATCATTGATGTTTCTATTTCTCTCTCCCTCTCCCTTCCCCTCTGAAATCAATAAAAATATATTTTTAAAAAGAGTATAAAGATTTTAATAAAAATGTCCAGTTCTTCATGTTTACGGTAAGAAAATATTTGGGGCGGGGGGAGAAGGGGGAAGGACAGAGAATTAAGTATAAGAACCAGAGTTCTTGTTTTCCATGAGTTTTGCTCTGAGACTGGATCTTCTCAAGAATGGCTTCCTGGGACGAGGAGCGTTATTGCCAGTTGACACGGGTGCATGCTGGGCCGCCATTCCTTCCTCCCAGGCTTTTATTTAATATCTGTTTCATTTAGTCCATGGAACATGCACGTTGAACATTTGACTTTCTCCACTGTCTTCTCCAAGTGCATATTTCAGCATATCGTTTGATGAAGTCCGTTATCAGTGTGTGGTACTCCTGCTTGTGCCTCTGTTTGAAATTAGCTGCTAACTGACATTATGGGGTTCGAGATGACAGCACTTTTCAGCCAGCACCAAATCTCTTGTTTGGCTTTAGACCTGTGCAACAGTAATTGAATATTATTTCAGTCTGATAGCTGTTTGGTTTCTCCAGTGAGCTGAGTAATTAAGTTCTGCCAAATAGCAACTGTTACCTTAAATTGTTTAAAACATGAGAGTGTCCTGGAGGAGGGTTGAGAATGGGGGACGGAGAGAGAGAGGAAGGGAGGCCATCCAAATACTGTCACCAGTTACCTGGCTCTGCGTGAATACAGCATCTCTGGTTCCCTGGGGGAGTTAGTGTTGCCTGCAGGACCCAAGCCTGCGACTTGTGTAAATACTCATAGGAAGAGTCTGTCTGAAGAAATCATTTCCGAGGCTTCTTAGAAACAGCAATAAATGTTGTTTCACCTGTCTTAAGAAAATACTTTATGTGAAATTAGCAACATATAGAACCAGTCGGGGGTGGAAAAAAAAAGTAGAACATTCTCGACATTGTGTCCCTTACACCCGTGAAGGGGTGACTATAAATAGGAAATTATCAGAGCCCTATTTCCTTCAGTGTACACAAAGCACTTTCCTCTCCCTTCATTCCCAGCAGAGAGCATAAGCACCGGAGCAAGTGTAGGAGGAAGGAGAAAGGGCAGTACATTGTAAAAAAAAAAAAAAAAGAAAAAGGAAGGAAGGAAGGAAGGAAGGAAGGAAGGAAGGAAGGAAGGAAGGAAGGAAGGAAGGGAAAGAAAGAAAGAGAGAAAGAAAGAAAGAAAGAAAGAAAGAAAGAAAGAAAGAAAGAAAGAAAGAAAGAAAGAAAGAAAATAGACTCCTATACAGTCCACTCAGGTAGTTAGTGGGTTAGGATTAGATTCATGTAGGCATCTAATCAGTTTGAATGGAACTCCCCTAAAGTTTGCAGTGAGCTTTATGCCGAAATCTCTTTAGCCAAAGACAAGGTGTGATGTGTTGAGGCTGCATTTATATAGGCTCCTGTGCATGTATGTATACATATATATGTAATTTTTTTCCCCTAGGGACTCAATAGATCTTGATAATCCACAGGAGAACATTAAGGCCACCCAGCTCCTGGACGGCCTGGTGCAGGAGCTGCAGAAGAAGGCGGAGCACCAAGTGGGGGAAGATGGGTTCTTGCTGAAGATCAAGCTGGGGCACTACGCCACGCAGCTCCAGGTGGGTGTGAGCTCTGGGTCACCGCTGTCTTCCCTAGACGGGACTCCTCCTTCGTTTAGTACTTCCTCTACAGAGTTTCTTTCTCTTCAACTCAGGGTTGTGGAGTTGCCTGCATAAAGCTCTTGTTGTTTATTGTCATGGTTGTAGCTCTTTTTAAACTTTGAATCTGAAAATAATTTCAAGTTTACAAAAAGTTGCAAGGTTGATACAAAGACCCCCATTGTTAACATTTGCTTTATCATATGCTCTCCACATACACATCTTTTTTGGTCACTTGAGAGTGAGTTGTACACACCATGTCCCTTTGCCCTAAGTACTTCAGCGTCCATTTCCTAAGAATAGGCACCTTCTCTTACATCGTTGTCGTCCGGTTATCACCGTCAGTAAACGGTGCATGGATAGAACAACACCTTTAGGTAACTTTATGTCTACCTTCCCATCTTGTCAAATGACTTGATTCCCTTTAGGGCACTTTTTCTTCCCCCTCCAGTTCAGGATCCAGTCCAAGGTCACATCTTGCATCTAGTCATCATGTCTCTTTAATTGCCTTTAGTCTGGAACTGTTTCTCAGCCTTCTTTGTCTTTTGTTACACTGACACTCTGAAGTAATTTAGTGCCTCTACTTTTTAAAGATAAAACGTGTCTCACTTTGGGTTTGTGTGGCGTTTCCTCATGATGAGATTCAGGTTACACAACCCTGATCAGCACTCTAAGGGTCGTGTCCTTCTCACGGTATCACATCTGGAGACGTACAATGTCCATCTCCCCGTCGTTGGTGGAGTAATTTTCATTGCCCAGCAAAGTGGTGTCCAGGTTCTCCTCTGATGTGGCCTTTTTGGAGTTTAATTATCCTGTGTCCAAGAAGGATGCCGTAGTACTTTGGGCAAATTAGGGTACTCTGACCTTCTTACTTAGGTTTTTTACAATGTGCTTTCCTTGTCCCCAATTGATATTGGAGGAGCAACATATCTCATGATTACACCATCGTGTCTCTAGGAGTCTCCTCCAAGGTGGGGTTAGGCCCAGAGCATGGAGTGGGACCAAGTGATTGTCTGCTCTTGGATTCTTTCAGAACACGTATGACCGCTGCCCCATGGAGCTGGTCCGCTGCATCCGGCACATTCTGTACAACGAGCAGAGGCTGGTCCGAGAAGCCAACAATGTGAGTGTCCCCTGGGTGTGGGGAGAGGAGTTGGGAAACCCCATCTTGCCCACTTCCCTCTGGACCCCGTTTGTCATGATGACTCGGGGCACACCTATCAGTGTCTCTATAAACAGAGCCTTGTCCTAAAGGAAATAGAAGACTGTACTCTGGTCTTAACGGATTTATAGCCTTGATGAGCTTGCAGCCACAAAACAATGTGCACAGGTGTGAAGTAATTCAACCCCAAATGAATAGTTTTTCAGTAAAGTCATGTCTATATTCAGGTGAGACTTCTGCCCGCCTTCTCTCAGCCAGCGGGTGAAGGAATGGATCAGACCAGGCCACGTAAATGCCTGGATCCACAAAGCCCTTGTTGATGCCTCCCCTGTAACTTCACTTTGGGGTCTCCAGGATGACACCTGGGAGAGGTTCCCCTGATTCCCTCTTCCCTCAGTCACAAGTAGGTCTCGCATGAGAACAAAGACAATGTGTGTTCACCTGCCTGTTCCCCACTTTGTCCCCAGGGGTCATCATCCTTAGTAGGAAAACCCAGGTAACTTAGAAGGGAATTAGATGGGCCGCGATTGGGATACTCTGGTGGAGGCCAGAGCTGCACTAGGAATTCCTACTATGTTTTAGGACAGTGGTCAGCAAACTGCGGCTTGCGAGCCACATGCAGCTCGCGAGCCGCAGTTTGCCGCTCTGTTGACTAATGAGTTTGCCAACCACTGACCTAGACTCTCAATTCCGATAATTACAGGCTGTTGTTGTTCCTTGTGATTAAGCCCCTATCCCAGTGGTCGGCAAACTCATTAGTCAATGGAGCGGCAAACCGCGGCCCACGAGCCGCATGTGGCTCGTGAGCCGCAGTTTGCCGACCACTGTTTTAGGAAGATGCCATGGTCCGCCAGCTCCCCCTTTTCTCCTCTTTTCCCACTCTACACCAGTTCTCACAAATGACTTTTGCAATTCCTAGGACTCAAAATTAAGCTTTTGGGGTTTCATCCCCGTGATAGGTGCTGGCTGATCCCTTGCGTTAAGGCCTGAGGTGGTCTCCCGTGCTCACTGCCCAGCTCACGGCTGCCTGCACTCTGCCCCGATCTGTGTCCAGGGTGCCTCTCCAGTGGGAAGTCTTGCCGACATCATGTCCCAGAAACACCTTCAGATCAACCAGACCTTTGAGGAGCTGCGGCTGGTCACGCAGGACACCGAGAACGAACTGAAGAAGCTGCAGCAGACTCAAGAGTACTTCATCATCCAGTATCAAGAGAGCCTGAGGATCCAGGGTGAGGCGGGCGTGGGGGCTGGGAAGAAGCTCAGGTCCTGGGGGAGAGAACCAGCTACCTTTCTCTGGAGTATCAGGGACTCGTTAGCATTGGGAAGGTGAGGCCTGGGGAGGGGAGAAAGCAAAGTCTTGCCTTCGGAGAGGATGGATCTCACTCAGGCTTCCCATACCCAGCCAGCTCCTGGTCTTGTAGGAAGGCGCTCCCAGTCCAGGTGGTTTGTATGTTATCAGTGTTGCTTTACTCTCTGAGCAGGGCCAGTATAAGGGCTGAGGACCGTATTTCTGGTGACAAACTTCTCATGTTCTGCACAGCTATTCAGAGAGGCCATCCTAGGGCACATCAGTTGCCCGTAGACAAAGGCCTCCCTTCCTGGTGGGACTCCAGCCTGGTACTCTGGGTACAGAGAACTTCAGGGTCAGTCCGGAGGCTGTGGAGTCTCAACAGCACCCTCTGTTGTCCTTGTGGGAGCCTGGCAACGTGGCAGTGATTTCCTCTCCCCGCTTGCGTGCCCTGCTCGGTCTCAGAGTAGCTTTGCTCCACCAACCAGCCATTCAAAAACACACACGTGCACATGCAGTGTGCTCGTCAAACACCATGCGTGTGGGCGCCATCCTATAACTATATCGATATTATTTATTAACTGTGTCTTCTCCACTAGCATGTAAATTCTTTGAGAAGGGACTGCGTCTTGCATCTCTATACCCTCAGGCCAGCACATTGCCTGAGTCACAGTAGGTGTGGAATAGATGTCGGTGGGATGATTCCAGCATGTCTTCTTCCATCTGCTTCCATACCTGACTGGCCCCAGCGGGGGAAAAGCCCACTTCCAAGATGAGGGAACAGGGTGGCCACGCTATAGTTCTATCCCAGGCCCTGGACTGGTTACCACATCGATGATCCTATCCTTGGGTTTTCTGTTTCCTGTGTTTGGGTTTGGGTTTGGATTCTGGTTTGGATTTGTACCCATCATGCAATGTCAGTTCAGTCTCACTTATCAAGTTCACCATCAGAAACACAGACTATTGATCAGTTGTGCAGGGAAGGCTCAGTTCCCTCCAGTGGAGCAGACAATTGCCCCACATCTCCTGGCGTCCTTCCCAGAAACATCTGCAAATTGCCAGGAGAAACCTAACTGGGTCACTCGCATAGGGAGGCTGGACCAGGTGTTGGGGACACCACCACCTACCGCCCTGTGGTGGCAGGACTCCTGAGGCGGCCCCCAGGCGACGCTGCCGTGTTCCCTGCTGGACGATGCTCTTCCTGCTCAGGCCCCTGCAGTGAGATGGGAGCCATGTCTCCGAATTCCCTCCCCGTTCTGGGCTCTTCCTGGCTGTCTAGAGTTGCTTTGGTCCGTCCCCGCCTGTGTGACCTTGGGACAGGGCCTAGGTCAATGTGACATGGCCCTCAGAGGCCTGCCACGAGCTTGACCAAGACATGCTGATGCTCACATCTCCTTGACTCAGCCCGAGGAAGGACACTGGGGAGTTCAAAATGGCTATTGGCTGCGCATAATCACCCCAGAATTTAGGATAGTGGTTCCCTTGGTGGGGGATGGGATTGCAAGCTGTGGAGGTGGGCAGGTGGCTTTAATTGGGAAATGTTTGATTTCTTAAGCTGGGTTATGAAGTCACAGGTGTTTTTATGTGATTCTTTCTACTTTCCCTATGTCTTAAGTATTTCATAACTGATATTTTTAAGAGGGTAATTATGCCTCCCTGACTCCCTATTCCTGCCATTGCTGAGCTTCCTAACGCTAATATGAAGAGAGCTGCCTCCTTTTCCTGAGAGAATATTGCTACTTTTTTTTTTCTTAACTTAATTTATTTTAAATCCCCACCGGAGGACAGAGAGAGAGAGATCATTGAGCATTTGCCTTCTTGGGGTGCCCTGACTATTGGGTGCACCAGAGGATGCTCAACCAACGGAGCCACTGCCGGAGGCGCGAATCTTGCTGCTTTTGTGTAGGCCCCTCCCTCCCTCTCTTCTTTCTTCTCCATCTTCTCTCTCTTCTCTTCCTGTTGGTCAGCTGAGCTCACCGTGACCCAACCTGGACAAACGTGCTGGGCGCCTTCCTGCGCAGAGAAACCCCTCTCCCCGAGGAGAGGCAGCTGCGCCCCGGGAGGCAGGCGGCACAGGCGAGGAGCAGGGCCTTCCCTGGCGAGGCCCGGGCCCTGCGTGTGAGGGCGGGGCTGAGAGCTGCTGGCCCCCGTCACCCTTCAGTCCTGTCCTGTAGCCCATTGAGCAACAAGGACTAACTCTCACCAAGAGCTCCCCCGTGCCAGGCAGCTTCCTGAGCATTTTCCATATCAGCGCTTTTAATCCCCAAGCAACCGGCTGAGGCAGGGAGCAGGCTTCCCCGTCTGCACACAGGGAGACTGAGGCACAGGAGAGAGAAGGGATTCCCCCGAGTCCACCCCGCTAGCAAATGGCCGGGCCGAGTCAGACGAGGCAGTGTGGCGCCAAGCTGGACCCCGATGTGGCGTGAGGAAGGCTGGGCCCCCAGCTGTGTGGGCTAGGGTGGTAGGATCCTCCTCAGCTGTACCCACGAGCTTCTGTCTCCTAGTCTCTAGAGGGGAGCTCAGAGTTGGGGGGCCAGGGAGTGAAGCTGGCTCATCTCTGGGGCCCTTGGCTGCCAGATCCCTGACTTGCCGTTGGTCAGACACGTCAGCCGGAGGGTCTTGTCTGCGGGACAAGTGAGTGTGGTTTCTCGGGGTTTCCTGCTGGAAGCTGGGGGATCATGGCCATGGGTGTCCTGTCCCTCCTCCAGCTCAGTTTGCCCAGCTGGCCCAGCTGAACCCGCAGGAGCGTCTGAGCCGGGAGTCAGCCCTGCAGCAGAAGCAGGTGTCCCTGGAGGCCTGGCTGCAGCGCGAGGCTCAGACGCTGCAGCAATACCGCGTGGTGAGTGGGGTGTGCGTCCCTCTCTTCCAGGCGTGGGGGTCCACATTCTGAGCTGTCGGGGACCCGAGAGAGGGATGGGCCAGGACCCCGGGCTGGGGGGCAGGAGGCCTGTGGGGGCCTGTGAGGCAGAGCAGGACGGGGGAGGGAGGCCCTGCCTCCTGAGCGAGGCCCTGCAGGGTTGCTCCCTGGAAGCCAGAGGGCCTGCTCCCCTCCCTCAGGAGCTGGCCGAGAAGCACCAGAAGACCCTGCAGCTGCTGCGGAAGCAGCAGACCATCATCCTGGATGACGAGCTGATCCAGTGGAAGCGGCGGCAGCAGCTGGCCGGGAATGGGGGGCCCCCTGAGGGCAGCCTGGACGTGCTGCAGTCCTGGTAATGGGGGCGGGGCCGGGGCCAGCAGGGAGGGGGGGCAGGGGCTCAGGGTAGTCTACCAGCTGCTTATTCTGCTCCGTGTTTCCATGTGCAGCCGCTCGCTCCGTCCCGTGACGGGTCTTACTTCACCCGTGGTCTGGTCCCCACACAGACTTTGGTGCCCGCAGTCATGCCCCTCCCTGGGAAGGGAGTCACTGTGCGGGGGTGGGGCAGGGCCAGGTGCTCTCGCCTGATGCTCGCTGGTTGGGTACAAATCAGGGTCACGCCTCCTGCGTGTCTCTGTATTTCTGGAAGTCAGGGCAGCCCCTGTCCTGCTCTGCTCAGTGGACAGGAGTGGGCGCTGAGGTGTAAAGCCTTCCTGGGTGAGGGTGGGGCTGGGTCTTGGGGGGCTCACCCCAGCCTGGGAGGCTCTTCACCTGTGGCCTGGGGGAGGGGTGAAGCCCTTGTCCTTTCCTTTGGCCCCGCGGCTGGTGTGCAGGTGTGAGAAGTTGGCTGAGATCATCTGGCAGAACCGGCAGCAGATCCGCAGAGCTGAGCACCTCTGCCAGCAGCTGCCCATCCCCGGCCCAGTGGAGGAGATGCTGGCGGAGGTCAATGCCACCATCACAGACATCATCTCAGCCCTGGTGACCAGGTGACTGCTGCCTCTCGGCCGCGCCCAGCCCCGCATGTGGTTGGCATGGGGGAGGCAGGGGGTGCTTTGCAGATGGGGGGCGGGCTCTCACTTGAATCCTTGTCTCTCTGCTCACACCCTTTCCCTTCTGTCCCCAGTCGCCGTTGACCTTTCCCAGTTTCTCTTGTGAGCGCTACCTGGGCTGCCCTTGCTTCCTGCAGCCCGTGCCAGCTGCCAAGTTCATTTCCCTGCCTCCCCTCCCGCCGTCCCCTCGACTCTCGGTGGCCTCCCTGGGAACAGGGTGTCGGCCACGTGCCCTTCCTCTGCCTGCTGAGCCCTGTGTGAGGCATCCTCCCCACCCGGGGGACCAGAGCCCTGTCCCCTGAGGCAGCATCTCGTCCCTTGGGTCCCGCAGCACGTTCATCATCGAGAAGCAGCCCCCTCAGGTCCTGAAGACCCAGACCAAGTTTGCAGCCACCGTGCGCCTGCTGGTGGGGGGGAAGCTGAATGTGCACATGAACCCCCCCCAGGTGAAGGCCACCATCATCAGCGAGCAGCAGGCCAAGTCGCTGCTCAAGAACGAGAACACCCGCAAGTACGTGCCTCCTTCCTTGTGTTTCGGCCCCTTTCCTCGAGGCCTGGCTGTGGCAAGGAGGGAGCCTCCTCGGAAGCTTTCTGCGGCGAGCCGGCACAGCCGTGGCATACTCAGCCCCCAGGTGCCTTAGGTGCCGCGCCAGCTCAGCCAGGTTCAGTGAGCCTGAGAGGGGGCGGTGAAGGATTGAGAAAAGACAGACAAGCGAATGAAAGCTGGGTCTCGGTGGGACGCTGTCCTCTCTGATGGAGAGCTAGCAACAGTGCCACGGACTACAAGCCGTGTCTTTATTTTATAGCCAGATGCGACGAGGCAAAGTAAGGGCGTGATCAGGATGTTTACAACATTCTCGTGGGTTTCGATCCTACTCAGTTACATGCACCTGAACTCTATCAAGCCCACATCACTCAGGCACGTGGGGCCACGTGTTCGGACCATAGGTTCGAGCTTACCACTATAGCTGTTGGCTGTAATTGTGCGGGGAGGGCTCTGCCCTCCACGCTGGGACTTGCACGTGGCCGTGAGCGGACTGTGCCCTCTCATCAGTCCGAGGCTTGGACCTGTCCAAACGCTGTGGCCGCGCCCCACAGCGTTCTGGGCTCAGCCGGTCCTATGTAGGAGCCCCAGCAGCCCTTCTGGCCTCTGACTCTCAGAGAAAGAACAGAAGGCGTTCTTCTGTGAGGATAGTGTGATATGGTTTCACTTAGTAGGAATTCACTTAAAACTTGTGTATATTTTATGTATATTTATTTCTTGTATGTTTTATGGAGCTAACCTTTCTTCTAAATGACAGATTTTTATTTTTTTATTTTTTATGTTTTAAATGTATTTTTATTGATTTCAGAGAGGAAGGGAGTGGGAGAGAGAGACAGAAACATCAATGATGAGAGAGAATCATTGATCAGCTGCCTCCTGCATGCCCCCGACTGGGGATCGAGCCTGCAACCCAGGCATGTGCCCCTGACTGGAATCGAACCTGGGACCCTTCAGTCCTCAGTCTGACTATCTATCCACTGAGCCAAACCAGCCATGGCATGACATAAGTTTTTAAATACCTTCTGTGGTTCCTCCTACCCCGAGCATATCTCTACGCGCTGTGAGCGGAGACCCTGCGTGGGTTTAGAGTTGTGTCTCTCTCTGATTTGCAGTGACTACAGTGGCGAGATCTTGAACAACTGCTGTGTGATGGAGTATCACCAGGCCACAGGCACGCTCAGCGCCCACTTCAGGAACATGGTGAGGGTGGAGGGAGGGGAAGAACAGATTCTCCCTGCTTATCTGAGGACTTGGTCACCTTAATTTTCTCCTTTGCAGTCCCTGAAACGCATCAAGAGGTCTGACCGTCGTGGGGCAGAGTCAGTGACCGAAGAAAAATTTACAATCCTGTTTGAATCACAGTTCAGTGTTGGTGGAAACGAGCTGGTTTTTCAAGTCAAGGTAAAGCCCTCCCTCAGCCGTGTGTCTGTGAGCACTTTATATCACACAAGAATTGTTTGGGTCGCATAGTCCCTTTTTAAAAATTTTTTTATCAATGAAAGTGAGGATAGATATTTGTTACTTGCTTCCCCCACCTTCTCCCCCCGCACCCGGCACACACACCCCAAAATGTCTCCATACTCTCTCTCTCTTTTTTAAAAAAAAATGTTTTTATTGATTTCAGAGAGAGGAAGGGAGAGATGGAAGCATCAATGATGGAATAAAACCATTGATCAGTTGCCTCCTGTACGCCCCCTACTGGGGATCAAGCCCACAACCCAAGCATGTGCCCTGACCTGGAATGGAACTGTGATCTCCTGGTTTGTGGGTCAATGCTCAACCACGGAGCCACACCGGCCGGGCCATCCTCCCTCTTCTCTCTCTTGTTCTCTGTGTAACTTAGAGAACTTAGTCCATCCTTCAGAAATTCTAAGAAAATCTATTTTACCAGATCGGAAATGTCTAAGATTTTGCCAATGTGGATGGAAAAGTCATGTTATTCCCAGAGCCGTTCACATTCTGTGTCCCAGGTGACATTTACTGAAACTTGCAGAAGAATGAACATACTGTGATTGAAAAAAAGAAGAGAAGGGGAAGAAGGTGTGGCTGTGGGCGCTCAGCCCTTCTGTGTCTTTGCAGACCCTGTCCCTCCCGGTGGTGGTGATTGTCCACGGCAGCCAGGACAACAATGCGACGGCCACTGTTCTCTGGGACAATGCTTTTGCAGAATCTGTGAGTTGATCCCTTGGGCCTGCGGGTCTCCAGATCTTGATGCTGGTGTCGTGAATCTCTTTCATGTGTTATCCCCAAAAGAGCATAGAAGAAGAAAAATGCTGTTTTTGTTGGTGGGAGACAGAAGGGAGTGTGTGTAGAAAATGGAAAGAGGGTGGGCTTGAAGCCAGGCCAAGGTTTCAGGGCAAGCCGCACCATGTCCTCACTCTGTGGCTGTGGGAAATTTGCTTTCCCTCTCTGAGCTTCAGACCCCTAAGTGTCTACCACCCGGAATCATAATGGTCCATAGTGTTGTTAGGAAGATTAACTACATAACATACAAAATGCTTGTCTCAGACTCCATGCTCAGCAAGTTTTGTTTTGAATCTTTGGGTGAAACCATACGTGGAAGTTGGGACGCCCAGCTTCCTTCTAGAGAGACCTCTCAGGAGGTCCCTTTAGCTTAGAAGTTACTTCCTGTCATCCTCCTTCCAGTAAATGAGGGTGACATTTAGTTTCAAAATTTTAGGTTCTGTGATTCATCCCAGGTCTCTCATGAAGAAAGAGATGCTTTGACTAAGGGTAAAAACACGATGTTATGGGTTTATGCACCCAAATGCTCTCTGCATACCACTGGTGTGCTGCCTGCCGAGCATTTTCACACCATTTCAGTAGGCCCAGTTCTACGTGTATTTCCAGTAGAGGTTAGTCTGTAAAGGCATGATTAAGGGGTTCTAATTGTTATTTGGGACATAAAAGTATGTTCTTCTCTAATGGGAACAGTCTTACATTCTCAACAGTTTTCTTTACAGAACAATATATTTGCTTCAGAGGTGAGATTCTAATCAGAAATTGTGCTGTGCTGTGCTACAGGCCCTGAGTTTGAGGCTCTTTTTGAAAACGGTCTGCCTGTGTCTTGTCCTGATAAGCCTGCTGGATAGGATTGCCACATCTCTCATCCCCTTCTCTGTCCATCCACAGACCTCACTCCCCCGGCCACTTTGGCATCCCCTGCAACATGTCATTGCTAAAGTATCTTGTCTCAATAAATAAGCATTTTTTAAAACGTTTTCAGAATGTTAGGGTGCATTTATTTTACGCTGTTTTAAAATAAATACATACTTACGGGAATTTATAGATACATTTGTATATATGTCATGATGTAAGTATATATGTCATGATATAAGTGTATTGCAGCATTGCTTAGCTGCAGGTTGAAGGCTGACACATAGATGTCCATCTTTGGGGGTCTGGTTGAATATATTACTATTCTTCCATTAACGTTAACTGCTTTTGTTGCAAGATTACTTTAACATACAATTTAGTGAGTACTTACTATTTGCTGAGGCCAGTACTACTTATGGGAAGCACAACTGTATACCCATGACAAAGCCACAGATGATACCAGAGCCTGTGTAAAATCTTATGGGAAACACAAGTACTAATTTTGAGAAACACAGATGTATAACCCTGATGTAGCTACTTGTAATACAGTATCCTGTCCATATCTATCTATATAAAAGCCTAATATGCAAAGTGTCCCCTCGGGAGTTCGACCAATCGGGAGTTCGATCGCTCGCTATGACGTACGCTGTCCACCAGGGGGCGGCGTGGACCGAAGGGAGGCCCCGGCCGGTGGCCGGCAGCCACTAGGGACCCTATCCAAGCAGATTTCATGCTGGGCCTCTAGTTGTAGAATATTTAGCAGCCACAAACGAAAATGAGGAATTTCTTTACATGCTGATGTGAGGTCTCCCAGGTATAGTATTCAGTGAAAAAAGGGAGATGTCGGACATGTGGCTTTTATGCTTCCATTTGTATTTTTTAAAAGGAAAAATTGTATGTATTTGCAGGCCAGCATAGAATATCTTCGGAGGTGTAAACAAGAAACTACATCACATGCCTTTGGGAAGAGGAGCTGGGTTGCTAGGGGACAGGATAGGAAAGAGACTTCACTGTCTAACTTGCTGTACTTAAAAATTTTATTTCGTGTGAAGGAATTGCCTACTCAAAAATATTTTTATGATAATTAAAATGAAGTGCTATGGCTGAATGAAATGAAAAGCTGTTTGTTACAAATTCATATTCTCACCTGTTTGTTTGTTTTTAAATATATTTTATTGATATTTTACAGAGAGGAAGGGAGAGGGATAGAGAGCTAGAAACATCGATGAGAGAGAAACATCGATCAGCTGCCTCCTGCACACCTCCCACTGGGGATGTGCCCACAACCAAGGTACATGCCCTTGACCGGAATCGAACCCGGGACCCTTCAGTCCGCAGGCCGACGCTCTATCCACTGAGCCAAACCGGTTTCGGCTCACCTGTTTTTAATAAAGCTAACTCATAGTTACTATTCTTAAGTTGTTTCACTTTGAGCCAGAGTTCTTTCTTGGCAGAAGTTGTCAAAGGCAAGGATTACACTTGTGCACACACATGTATGAGCGTACACACACACACACACACACACACACACACACACACACACACACACACAGTCTCTCTCTGTCTCTCTGTACATAGAGAATCAGTGTTTTAGATTTCTGGTCTCATTGAGTTTACAGCCAGAACTCAGTCATGTTTTGCTTTAGTGGCTGTGAGAATGTAAGGTTGGACCACTGTCAGCAGCACAAGGTTGCCCTCTATATTGTGAGCAAAGAAGGTGAAATGAACCCGAGTTTCCAGAACTGCACACCCCATGAAAGTTTGAATTTATCCTCAGACTCAGTCAGACAAACGTCTGTCACGCCATCCCACCACCAGTGTTTTTCTTTTGTGGGTTGAGGAAATAAATCATGCAACTGTTCTCTCAGAAGGTTCTGGCTTCTCTCCCCCTCAGGGCAGGGTGCCCTTTGCCGTGCCTGACAAAGTGCTGTGGCCGCAGCTGTGTGAAGCGCTCAACATGAAATTCAAGGCCGAAGTGCAGAGCAACCGGGGCCTGACCAAGGAGAACCTCGTGTTCCTGGCGCAGAAGCTGTTCAACAGCAGCAGCAGCCACCTCGAGGACTACAACAGCATGTCCGTGTCCTGGTCCCAGTTCAACAGGGTGAGGGCCGCCGGCCGCCCTGAGATCAGTCCCTTCAAACCACCGGCCCTCGGGCTTCCCGTCTAATAAAATGCGCCTGAAGTGATAGGAAGCTCCTGAATAGACAGACAACGACATACTTTTTATGTAGAAAATTACATCTTTGAATTTTAAGTAAACTGGGCTTTGTGTGTAGCTTGTGCATTTTACAAAGGGAGCAGAGCCGAGGAAACGTTCGCGTAACTCAGAAGTGCAGCTTTGGCGACGATCAGAACGTCATGGCTCTGTCCCGTTGACTCGGATGTTCCCTGATGTGAGATGCAAAGTCAGGCTCCCGTGGACCCTCAGCCCACCCAAGCGGATGCTGATGGAGGACACTTTTCCTCTAGCATCTGCTCATTCAGATGTCATCCCTGTCATATCTTTGGTTTGAAATTTAACTTTTGTTTTCCTTTTTACACCATCACCCCCAGCTCCACCCCGGTGTTTTAAGCACCCTCATTCTGAGATCTCATAGTCTCTGAGTCTAAATGTTTTAAGTAGTTGTGTGTTAACCAGTTGGCCAACGTGCTGGCTGGCAGTCAGAGGTGTTTTGATAGGGGAAGCAGGAATTTCACTAGAATCCAATAACTGCATTTTGCTGGTAATTATTGGTGACTGATGTGTGATGGAGCAATCTCTGTGGCCTTGTGATCAAATCCAGTTCAAATTCACAAGCCCCCTGGGCATCTTGCTAAGATGCCGACTGGTGCAGTAGGTCTGGGATGAGGCCTGAAATTTTGCATTTCTCAGAAGCTCTTGGGTGGCACTGCTGCTGGTCCCAGAGTCCACATCAAAAACAGCAAAGGACCGAGCAGCCCGGGTGGGGAGGTGGGCGCAGCAGGGGCTGGGAATCGCTGTGTGCTGTTTTGTCCCATTTGCTGCTTTTCCCCTCTATCCTGTTTTGTTGTTGTTGGAGGACCATTTATTTGGGAAAACTCGGGCAGATCTGTTTGTATGATTCTGACAGTGTAGGTGTTTGCTTTCCATTTGGTTTTTCCAGTGAAAGTAGATACAGGTACTATTCCGAGTGTTACCTCTGCCTTCTTGTGTTCATTGTTGTGTCTCCAATCAGGAGAATTTACCAGGACGGAATTACACTTTCTGGCAGTGGTTTGATGGTGTGATGGAAGTGTTAAAAAAACATCTCAAGCCTCATTGGAATGATGGGTGAGAATCGTCATTTCTTACGTCTGCCATAAAGTAAGAAGGTTGTCTTTCTATGGTTTATTAAAAAAAAAAAAATCAAATTCTGCTTCCGCTTCTTTGACCTCTGTGATCCAGGGCTATTTTGGGTTTCGTGAATAAGCAACAGGCCCATGATCTACTCATTAACAAGCCCGATGGGACCTTCCTGCTGAGATTCAGCGACTCTGAAATTGGTGGGATCACCATTGCTTGGAAGTTTGATTCTCGTGAGTGCCCCTCCCTTTTTAAGAGTAGAGGCCAGAGGGCTCCAGTTAACTGCTTATTGCAAGGTCACTTTCACATGCACCTCAGTGAGTCCGTATGCTTTGCTGAGGCCTGGACTAGTTATGGGAAGCACCCATGTACACCCAGCACAAAGCTGCAGGTGATACCAGAGCCTGTGTACAATCTTATCATGGGAAACACAAGTACTAATTTTGAGAAACACAGATGGATAACCCTGATGTAGCTGCTTGCCACAGTGTCCTGTCCACGTTCTCCGCTGCTTCCCTTTTGAAGTGTCCACCTTCTCATGACTCAGCCTTGAGCTTGTTTCAGTGAAAATTTACTGGAATAAGTTGGAGTCGTTCACATGGAAATAATGTTACTTTAATGATTCCTTTATTCTAACCGACACAAGGACATTGTCACTGGTCATTTTCATCCAAGAACGTTAGTTCTTCCCTCTGACCCTCACACATAAGGTCACAGCCGCTTCCGAGTTCGCTTTGTGTGGCTTGAAGACTTCAACAGCGTTTAGTAGCGCTCACGTGTCCTCCGGCCGTGGGCCGGCTTCCTGTCTGTCCTACACGCTTTCGTACAGGGAATCAGGGAGTCAATAAGTGCCTTCTAGAAAGGGACAGAATGGCGTTTAACTTGAAGCCACCTGAGGGAGATCACTGGGTCTCTAGGAAAGTGATGAATGCATCACCAGCTATCTCCCCGTGGCTTTAAAAAACAGCCACTCGAACCCTGGCTGTTGGTCGAGTGTCATCTTTGGGTAAGGGAGGCAACCGATCAAATGTTTCTCTCTCACACTGATGTTTCTCCCTCCCTCCCCCTCCCCCTCCCCTTCCCTTCCCTTTCCTTCTCTCTCTCCCTCTCCCTCCCTCTCTCCCTTTCCCTTCCTCTGTCTCAAATTTAAAAAAAAAAAATCTATGAAACATTTAAAATTTAATTCATTTAAAAAACAGTTATTTGATCTGTAACCTGTAGTTATTTTTAAATGGAGATTTGGGGGGGGGTGTACAATTTTAATGGAGAGCTTTAATTTGTAGATTATTTGGGTATTAAGATTTCTTGTTCAGAAACTATGTTTAGAACATCATTATTCTGTTTATTGATCTAGAGGAAAGAATGTTTTGGAATCTGATGCCTTTTACCACCAGAGACTTCTCCATTCGGTCCCTAGCCGACCGCCTGGGGGACCTGGATTACCTTATCTACGTGTTCCCCGATCGGCCGAAAGATGAAGTATACTCCAAATATTACACACCAGTTCCATGCGAGCCTGCCACTGGTAACAATGTTCGCATTCTGGTTTGGTTTGGTTGTGTTTTGGTTGTGTTTTAGTTATTTGTGTGTGTCTGTCTGACTGTCTGTCTTGCATGAAAATCTACGCAGTTAGCCTACAGTTACTTGAGCATTATCCAGGGCAGATGAAAATCCTGGGCTATATTCTGCAGTCATGCAGAAAACATACCTGCCACTAACCCCAAATGCCAAATTGAAGGGAACAAATTGCTTTTAACACAAGCTTATATCAAACAAAATTAGGAAGGCAAAATTTTGTTTTTCAAATCAGAAATGGTTTTGTTTCCTGAGCATAAAAATTTTATGTATTTATTGTAAAATGTCCAGAAAAGTATAGAAAAAGAAAAAGAAAAAAGAATCTGTTCATCCTCCTGCCAGTCATAAAATCTGTTCATCGATTTCAGGTTTGGCTCTGATTGGCATAAAAACGATATCTCAGGTTTTATTTTCATTTATTTGATTCCAGGTAAGGTCAAAACACCTTTTCATATAATGATAATGACAATAATAAATACAATACTAGTATGTTGAATGCTTATTGAGTACCAGGTCCTCTTTGGGGCACATTTTTATGTAGTATCTCATTTAATCCTCAAAAGGGGTCTGTGAAGTAGTTACTATTACTGTCCCCCCTTTACCTGTGAGGAACTGAGGCCCTGAGACGTAAATGGTTTGCCCAAGGCCACACAGCTAGGAAGAGGCCAAGCCGGGATTTGCGCTCAGAGAGTCTAGCATCAGAGCCTGTATTTCTTTTTTTTTTTTTTTTTTTTTTTTTAATATATTTTATTGATTTTTTACAGAGAGGAAGGGAGAAGGAGAGAATTAGAAACATCGATGAGAGAGAAAGATCAATCAGTTGCCTCCTGCACACCCCCCACTGGGGATGTGACCACAACCAAGGTACATGCCCTTGACCGGAATCGAACCTGGGACCCTTGAGTCCTACAGGCTGATGCTCTATCCACTGAGCCAAACCGGTTAGGGCCAGAGCCTGTATTTCTTAACGTCTACATTATTGGCCACTTGTATTTTTTCCCGTGAAGTGCGTTCATGTTCCTTGCGTACCTTCCTTTTGGAGTCCCTTTTTTCCTTAATGATGTGTCAGTAGTTTTCTATAGTAAATAAACCCTTGGTTATACAGAGCTGTTTTTTTTCTCAGCGGGTCATTGTTCTTTCAGCATTTAAGTTTTATTTTGCTGAAGTTTTATTTTACAAAGACTTGTAATTAGGCTACATAGCCCAATCAGTCAACCTTTTTCCTGTATGTCATGCCTTCCCACCCTAATGTGAAGGCTATATTTTAAAAACATTTTAGGTTTATATGATATTTTGAATTAAAATATAACTCACGGCTTCTTTTTGTTAGCACAGCTAATCTAGATTATTACATTCTATTTTTTTACAGCATGTCTTTGTTTTTTATCTTTCCTGCCAATCTATAAAATTCTCTGTAGACTGTAAAAAGCACAAAAAGCATGAGATGTTATGAAAACACAGCCCCCTGACATTTGAAGCCTAGAAGAAGCAAGTTCGGGTACCAAGCAGGCTGTGAACCATGTAGCATTTCACTGAGTGTTACCTTCATTGTCTAATATAGTCAGGATTATGCTTATTCCCATACTTACATTCCCAGGAAACAGGACTTGATTTGCCGACTCCAGACTCTCACATCCCTACTTCACTGGATTTCCATAATCAGCCTTTTTAAAAGTCGTAACTGTGGCTGGCCAGGTCACTTTCAGGTTTCTCCCCTAGCCGGCCACATCCCAGTGGGATTCTGTGGTGAGTGGAAGAGAGACACACACCAGCATCCTTTTCAACAACCACCAGGCACAAACCACTCACCAGACTGAGTGACCGTCAGGTTACCTGCAGATACTGAGTGACATTCCCTTCCCCAAAGAGGAGAAACTCAGAGTAAGCTCTGAGGTCACCAGGTCAAAGCAATTCCTCTCTAAGGCGTGGAGTGTTCTGTGTGATCCTGACGATTGCATACCTTCCTAGTGAGAACCTCCAGTGACAAGGAAAGCAGCTCTTCCCAAGACATTCCCATTTCTTTGGGGGCCATTCTATTTATGACAACATTCTTCCGTATCTGACAGAGACTTTGCGCTCTTCTGACCTCCTCCTGTTGGTCCTAAAGATATTTTTCTTTTCACAGTTAGTTTGCAGTTAATGCTGGGTTTCGATTTGTATTGAAGTATATGCTTTCTGTGGTCTGAAGAATGTATAAGCACATGCAAGCTAACTTGGAATATCTCTTCACTGGCAGTATTAGGGTTGAGGCTTCCCTATGCCAGGCCGTCCTACCAGATTGAAGTGTTAGGTGCTGGTGTCAGATCCTAAGATAAATCAGGTGGTTGTGTCCTATCCTAAGAAAAGATGTGATTCATAAGGGAGATTTCATTTGAGAACTTTGGTTCTCATCACCATTCCCCCCTCGGCAGCTAAAGCAGTGGACGGATACGTGAAGCCACAGATCAAGCAAGTAGTCCCTGAGTAAGTGTCGGGGTCCAGCTCTGGTCTCCTGCTGCCTGTCCCCCACCCCGCCCCCCATCCCCGCTGTCCTCACCCCTCACCACCACCCCCTCCCGTCCGAGGGCCCAGTGTTCCCTTCCCCCTAAAATCTGGCTCAGCCCTGGGGAGGGAACTGGGCTTGGTCACCATGGGCCAGTGCCCAGGGCCCCCCTCCTGCAGCCGGAGCCCCAGACCCAGTGGGCACCTTGTCCTTCTACACCTGAGAGAGACATAAAGACGCCCCTGAGCCCCTCCCGTGTCAGCGGCTGCCCTGAGGCCGCTGAGGCTCTGCTCTGCTTCCTCCTCCAGGTTTGTGACATCTGCAGACTCTGCTGGGGGCAGTGCCACCTACATGGACCAGGCCCCCTCCCCGGCTGTGTGTCCCCAGGCTCATTACAACATATACCCACAGAAGTAGGTTGTGTTCTTACAGGGCTTCACGGGGGGCTGGGCCTGGGCACTTGGCCTCGGGCTGCTCACCGGGCGGGGTGCAGGGCCTGGGGTGGTCTCTGCTCCTCATCATTGGTCTCTGACAAGCGCTCCTTCCCCCTTCATCTCTTCTCTTTCCCTCCCAAGCCCCGACCCCGTCCTTGACACCGACGGGGACTTCGATCTGGACGACACGATGGACGTGGCGCGCCGCGTGGAGGAGCTCTTGGGCCGACCTATGGACACTCAGTGGATCCCTCATGCGCAGTCGTGACCTCCTCCATCGCCATCGTCAGCTTCTTCGTCCTCGCCAGAGGAGTTACTCTTGTGGATGTTTTAATTCCATGAATCGCTTCTCCTTGGAAACAATACTCATAATGTGAAGTGTTAATACCAGTTGTGACTTTAGTGTTTCTGTGCATGTTGGCACCAGTGAAGGGGGTGTGCGTGTGCGTGTGCGTGTGCGTTTGTCCGTTGTGGTGTTTCTCCCCCTTGCTGTCCAGAGTTCAGCTGCAGCATTGGGGCCACAGACAGAGGCTGTGGTTGTTTGAACCTTGTGCACAAAGGCAGGCAGTTCCACGAGCCCTGGCACGTGGCCATGTGTCTTGAGGGTGGCTGGACTTTGACATGTGGCTGTTCAAGTAAGAGAAGGACGCAGCGGGGAGAAAGCACCTCCTCTCTGGTGAGTCTTTGTCCCTGTGTCTGCCAAGCAATTGTGCTATAACCATGATTGTCGCTGCTTTTCTTCTGCAATGTGGAAACCGCCTCTTGACAAAGAAACCGCCCCCCTCCCCTGCCCCCTTCCCTCATTTTCCTGAGTAGGGATGGGAAAAGGGGCAACTGAGGAGGATTGTTGAAGCAAGGGGAGCCAGAGGTCTTCGGATGGGTAGCGGCTTTTATAAACAACACATCACCCATCTTCATGTTTTCTCCGTCCCTCCTCCCCTCCCTGGCTGTGTCCCTCTCTCCTCCTCTCACTCAGTTCCTCTGTGTGTACACACGAGCAGATGAACTAGAGGGAAGAAGAGAGGGTCACGTCACCGAAGCTTACAGTGTTGGTGTCCTTTGTGTCGCAGCCAGAGTGGAATGCCCAGCCCCAACCCGCAGGCGCCGAGAACGTCGTCGCCCAGGGAAGCTGCCGTCCCACCTGCCCATCCTTCCTCCACGCTGGAAGGCTGATTGATACCAGCTTTTTGCAAATGTCGGATGGTGTTTTTGTTTCTAACTTGGGACTTCTTGTTTTCTCCTCCGCCCCCTCATCTGACATCAAAATTCTTTCTTCTCGTGTCAGGTCCTGTGCCATTCCTACCCAGGCCACCTCATTTCCCTTCACTGTTCACGCGCGATGTCTCGGGGAGTGTGGGTGGCAGGAGTGCGGTCTGAACCCAGGGCCAGCATGTCCAGCAGGTGTTGTTGCCCACCTGGTGCAGGGTGCTGGGTGTCAGGCATTGGGAATTTGGGGACATGCAGTCAGCAGGTTTGCTGGAAGTTTGGTAAGCTGCAAAAAAAAAAAAAAAAAAAAGCCTCAAGCATAATTTCGTCCATAGTTTCTTCTGCGGCTCCATGCCAGAAGGAAGGAATGGGCTATGGCAGGCAGGTGGGAAGAGTGGGGAGCAGGTATAGTTTTCAGGTTAGGCCTACAAGGTCACTCCTAGCCCCCCTCTCCAAAAGGCCATGACTAGGCTTAGGAGAGAATGGCCCTAAAAACCTTATTTTTATATGTGTGAGTAAATAAACATATTTTTTTTACAAAAAATAACTTCTGAACTTATCAGTGTTTTGATGTTAAAGGAAAATATTTCTCTGTAGTAAATTATTTATTGGAAAATGACTTTTTAAAAGCTGCTGTTTGCCCTGGCTTGGTTTCATACACTGATTTATTTTTCTATGCCAGGCAGTAGAATCTCTCTGCCTCTGAGGAGCAGGCCAACCCCTCCATGGATACCAGCGTTGATGCAGGATGCTGCTAAACCCCTTATGTACCCCTCAGGATTCATTCAAATTCCCCCTGTGAGGACGGGAGTGTTGGAGAAAGGTGGAAGGAAGCCCTCACCTGCCTGTCACTCAGGCTTCACCAACACCTGCCTCAGAGTGGTGCCCTCATCGTCCCAGCTGGGGGACAAGGGCGGGGGGGCGGGCGGGGGCAGGGATTGACCCACTGGGAAGTGGACCCAGCCCTGGGGCATGCTGAGGTCTAGCTCTCACTTTACAGCTGGCAGTAGGGTTGGGGGGACGGGTGCCGAGTGTGGGGTTCCTTCCCATGCTTGTACAGTTGCTGAACTGTCCTCAATTTTCCTGAGAACTGTGCCTGTCGGTGGGAGAGATTTTTGACTGAAAGGTGCGCTCGCTATCTGCATTATACTTTCTCTCTTCTCCCTGTTCCTGCAAACCAGCGGAGGCCGCGGGAAGCCTGGACCGCCTCCGCCTCCGCCTCCGCCTCTCACTCGCTCCCAGGCACACACACAGTCATCAGTGTCCCAGCTCCACGTGTGCGGCGTGCAGGGTTTTGTGGGGGTGGTGGGGAGACAAAGTGAATATAACTTAAAATGGAAGTATACTTTTTATAACTTTTCTTTTTAAAACTTTGTGAAATAATTTGAGATACATATTTTAGTGTTGAGGCCAATTAGCATATAGCCAGCAAAAAAAGTATTGTGTACAATTCTACTTTGGCCGATCACAAAATAGTGTATTTTATGTTACAATAAAGCCTTGCTCTGAAGGGGCAGTATTGAGTCCTGTTTTATTTTTCCAATCAGAGGGCGAGGGAGGGTGGTCTGAAAGGGGAACGTTGGAGATCATCAGTGTGATTGAAAGAACTGTTTGGGCGTTGGCTCCTCTGAGAACAGGCCACCAGGTTTGATGGCGGATGGGGGCATTTATTTTTATTTCATTTTTCTCTTTAATCCTCACCCAAGGATATTTCCCCATTGATTTTAGAGAGAGTGGAAGAGAGAGGGAAAGACAGAAACACTGATGTGAGATAAACACATCGATTGGTTGCCACCTGCACGCACTCTGACCAGGGGCCCGGGCTGGGGAGGAGCCTGCAACAGAGGTACATGCCCTTGACAGGAATCGAACCTGGGACCCTTCGGTCTGCAGGCCGACGCTCTATCCCCTGAGCCAAACTGGCCAGAGCAGATGGGGGCATTTCTTACCTTCCTGCTCACATGATGTTTTGAAAATTACACCTGTGTCACCTGAAAGGAATGTTCTTGCATGGAGAAGTAGGCCCGTTTCGTTGTTTAGTGCTTTGGAATATTCAGCTCTTACCAAGCCTGTGCCACTTGGCTAAGAGCCACCAGTGTTCCCAAAGGCTGTGTACTTCCAGCTCTCGTCCCTCTTGTGGTGTGGAGATCCATCGTCCGGATGCTGCCCGAGACAGCTGCTGTCCGTCAGCTCTCTTAATAAATGCTTCGTTTAATTCCTTGTCTTTCTCTTTTCTCGGTCTCAGCCCCGTCCTCCTTGGGAAGTCTGTTTTGGTACACCCCAGGAAATTTTCCCACACAAAGGACACTATCAAGAAAATAAAAAGACAACCCACAGGAGAAAATACTTACAGATCATAGGGTACTAGTTGGTGAAATATATAAAGAACTCTTATAACTTAATAGTGAAAAACTGACCCAATTAAAATGGGCAAGGGATCTGAAAAGACATGTCTGCAAAGAAGACATACACATGGCCACTAAGCACATAAAAATATGCTCAACATCATTAGTCATCAGGAAAATTAAAATTAAAATAGATTCAAGTCACTTCATACCCCACTAGAATGGCTAGATCAAAAGGCCAGGTAATAAGTTAGCAAAGATGTAGAGCAGGGGTCCTCAAACTTTTTAAACAGGGGGCCAGTTCACTGTCCCTCAGACCGTTGGAGGGCCGGACTACAGTTTAAAAAAACAACAACTATGAACAAATTCCTATGCGCACTGCAGGCGCGGGATGAGTCGGCTGCTAAGCAGGACAGGCAGTGGCACCCGGCGGGCCGGATAAATGTCCTCGGCGGGCCGCATGTGGCCCGCAGGCCGTAGTTTGAGGACCCCTGATGTAGAGAAATCGGAACCCTCATGGACTGCTGGTGGGGATGTAAAATGATGCGGGCACTTTGGAAGCCAGTTTAGCCGTTCCTTAAACAGTTAAAAAAGAGTTATTATACAACCCAGCTATTCTTGACACAAGAAAAACTATATATCCACAGAAAAACATGTACATAAATGTTCATTCTACATAATAGTCAAAGAGCGGAAATGAACCAAATGTCCATCAATTGGTGAATGGGTAAACAAACGTGATGGTGTTTACACAGCACATTTGGATGGTATTACCTCCAATGAAATAAGATTTGGCAATAAAAAGAAATGAACTGGTGGTCCACAGTAACGCAGAGAAGCACCTTGTAAACATTATGCTAACTGAAGGAAGCCAGATGCAAAAGACCATGTGTTGTGTGATTCCACTTATGTGAAATGTCCAGAATAGGCGAATCCATACAGAAAGTAGGTTTGTGTTTGCTTAGGGCCGTGGTGGAGGAAGCTAGGAAGGGATTGAGGGGTATAGAGCCTTCGCTTCCCATGTCTGCCAGCATGGGCCAGCACCCAGCATGCCCCCCTTAGGCAACTGCTCCTTTAAGAGCACCCCCCATCCCAGCTCCTCCCTCAGGCCCAGTGACCGGATTTCCCTGTTGTGAGGCCGAGCGCTTTAAAGCCATGGCCCTTTCTGGGTCAGCTGTATGCTGAGCTGGGGGTACTGAGGGGGCCCTGGGTGCTGGGAGTAGGCACAAGTGGGCTGTGACAGGTACATGTGGGACACGAACCACTGCCCAGAGCTCAGGAAGGACAGGGAGCTGGGACAGGGTGGGTCCTGGGAGGGAAGCAGAGCCACTCCTTCATCAAGCAGCCGCTGGGCGCTGGGCACCGTGCCAAGCCCTCTCTGCACCTTCTGAGGCGGGGATTGTGTTCCCATTTGACAGACAGGGGGACGGAGCTCAGAGCAGCCACCTGAACTACGTGGGGCCATACAGGTAGCCAGTGGCAGAGCCAGGATCCGAACTCAGGTCAGTGTGACGCTAAAGCCTGATGCTCTCCTTCTCACTGCCTGATGGGGGTCCTGGCTTCTTCCTACACTTGCTCTGTCCTTGGTTCTCCTGCGTGAGGTAGAATGGGGGTAAGAAATGGGTGATCCCCTGCAGCCGCAGTACCAGCACTCCCGGGCCCTTCCTCCTCCCAGGAGCTGCCTGGAGATGCTGCTGCTCCTGCTGCTGCTGTTCCTGCTGCTGCTGCTGCCGCCACTGGCCGTGCTCTGGTGGCAGCAGGCCCAGGGGCCCAGGCCGTCCTGGCTTGCCAGCCTGCAGCACCGTGTGGCATGTGGGGCCCTGTGCTGGGCAGCCGCCTGGCAGCAGTGGAGGCTGGAGCAGAGCACCCTGCACGCGGGCCAGCACCAGCAGCAGGCCCTCAGCTGGTGTCTGAAGGGAGCCCAGAGTCCCCACTCTCCTCTCAGGGGGAGCACAGGTGTGTTTTCCAGGGTCTGGGGAGGTGGCCCAAAGAGGAAGAAACCCCACAGAACCGACAGATTCCAGAACCTGAAGACCCCCCTCCACCCCCTCCTGCTCCCAACACAGAGAGGCTGACCCAGAGACCCTCCCCAGGCTCAGGATTGTCCGAGAGGACTTTTCCCACCCTGGACCCAGACAGCCCCTTCCCCCACCCAGGCCTGGTCCAAGTCCCTTCCTCAAGGGTCTCACCAGCCTTGTCTGAAACTCTTGGGAAACTGTGTGTGGCTTCATGAGGAATTTATGATGTCTTTGGGGCTACAGATATGACCACCTTCCGGAATCATCTCCCTTTGACCAAGGCCAGCCAGGCCCCAGAAGAAGAAAGTGGGGAGCAGCTCCTGCCCCCTACCTCAAAACAGCACCATGGAGAGGCCTCTCGGCAGGTAAACCCAGAAGGCTGGAGCAGACCCTGACTTGCAGCCACACCCTTCCATCAGGGTGGGCAAAGAATCCCCAAACTGGGGGCTCAGGGTCTGGCTCAGGCAACACCCTCTCTTGTCTCCCTCCAGGCCACCTTGCTGGGTCTGGCAGCCCTAAACCAGGCCTACCCAGCAGCGCTGGCCCCCGGGAGCACAGCCTGTTTGACCCCTACATCCCCCTGGCCCCACCCTCTCCCCTGGCCTTGGCACGCCCTCAGCCAGGCTAGCCCCCCTGGAGCCAAGGACCCCAGGGCCCTGCTGCTGGAGGCACTGAGGTCCCCAGGGCTGCGGGCACTGGAAGCCGGGACGGCAGTCGAACTCCTGGACATTTTCTCGGGCCTGGAGGCCGATGGCGAAGAGCTGGCGGAGGCAATAGCTGCTGGGAATCCAGGAGTGCCTCTCCCCAGACGGGCAGCTGAGCTGCGGGAAGCCCTCGAGCAGGGACCCCGAGGACTGGCCCTGAGGCTCTGGCCAAAGCTGCAGGTGGTGGTGACTCTGGATGCAGGAGGCCAGGGCGAGGCTGTGGCTGCCCTGGAGACCTTGTGGTGCCAAGGGCTAGCCTTCTTCTCACCTGCTTATGCTGCCTCTGGAGGTCAGCAAGACTCAAGGGTGGGGAGCTGGGGCCAGGGGCAGAGGGCACACTGCTGGCTGCCATATAGTGAGCCCTACGTCATCATCTCATGTAATCCTCCCAACACTCGTATATCCCCCCAACACCAGCAGCTCCATTTTACAGATGGAGAAACTGAGGCTCATAGAGGTTGCACAAATTCACACAGCCCCAGCCTTTACCCCCAGGTCTGCCACACCCAGAACCACTGCCTCTTCCCAATTAGGGCCCCAGAAGCAGGGTGCTGAGACTGGGGAAGCCACAAAGGAGGGGGTGGGAGGGCAGCAGGAGAATCAGATGCTCAGAGGGTTGAGGCCCAGGGGTGAGGGCCAGGCAGAAAGCAATGGCACCACCAGAAGAGGCTGCTTGCTTCCCGCAGGGGTGGTGGGCCTGAACCTATGGCCAGAGCAGCCCGCTGGGCTCTACCTCCTCCCCCCTGGTGCTCCCTTGATTGAGCTGCTCCCAGTCCAGGAGGGAGGCCAGGAAGAGGCTGCCACCACTATCCTGTTGGCCGAGGCCCAGAAGGGCCAGGAATACGAGCTGGTGTTGACTGACCAGGCCAGCCTTACCAGGTGATCATCTGCCCACCCCCTGGTGCCTCAGGCCCTCTGGGACCTGTTGAGGACCAGGGGCATGAGCCGATGGGTCCTTGGGCCTGACCTCCCCTCACTCCACCCTGCCAGATGCCGCCTGGGTGACGTGGTTCGGGTAGTTGGTGCCTACAATCAGTGCCCAGTCGTCAGGTTCATCTGCAGGTGGGTGACGTCCCGGGGAGCTGAGGGGCCGTCCTTAAACCCTGGGCTCCTCTGCCTCCTGCTCCTTCCTTCCCAGGCTGGGCCAGACCCTGAGTGTGCGAGGAGAAGACATTGGCGAGGACATGTTCTCTGAGGCCCTGAGCCGGGCGGTGGGGCAGTGGCCAGGGGCCAAGCTGTTGGACCATGTCTGTGTGGAGAGCAGCATTCTGGGTAAGCTTCTCCATTGGCTCCTGTCCCCCATTCTTGGGTTAACTCCCCCACAATCCACGCCCCTCCTGCTGAGAGCGCTCTAGGAAGGAGGTAAGACCCAGCCTCCTTCGTTGCTCCTAATAAGAGTCCTTCCCCAGGTCTCACTCCCATCCCTCCTGCTGCAGCCTCTCCCTACTTTCCTGACTTGTTTCATACCTCGGACGAGGCTGTGGGTTCCTCTTCCTTTACCCCCCCCCCCCTCCACACCAAGAAACCCCTGTTTTCCCACGAACCTCAGAGCAGGGAAGAACGAGGTGGGGCAGTGGGCGTTGGTTTTGGAAGCGGCCCCATTCACAGGAGTGCGTGTGTGTGGGGTTTGCCTGCAGATTCCTCCGGGGGCTCTGCTCCCCACTATGAGGTGTTTGTGGCACTGAGGGGGCTGAGGAACCTGTCGGAGGAAAATCGAGACAAGGTAAATGAGACAGGGACAGGGTCTGACTGCATGTCCCCTTCACTCTGCACCCCGCCCCCCAGGTGCAGTGGAGTGATGGGGAGGTGGGGGCAGGGAGGAGGACTTCCCCGAGGCTCTATAAAGGGAGGGGTGAGTCCCAGACACACATGTACACGTGAAACTCCTACCCACACACACAATGGGCACAGTCAAGCGCACCTCATCCACACGCCACATGGCCACGCACCAGCCTCACTCAGCCTTTCTGTCCTCAGCTTGACCGCTGCCTCCAGGAAGCCTCTCCCTGCTACAAGTCCCTGCGCTTCCGCGGCAGCGTGGGCCCTGCCAGAGTCCACCTGGTGGGGCCGGGGGCCTTCAGAGCACTCCGGGAGGCCCTCGCTGCCTCCCCCTCAGCCCCCTTCCCTCCGGAGATGCCCCGGGTCCTTAGGCACAGGCACCTGGCCCAGCTCCTGCAGAGGCGAGTGGTGTCCTGAGCGGAGGCTGCCCGCTGGCCCCCCACCACCCCACAAGCTGCCTCTCTCTTTCCTCCGGGGCCTCTCTGCATGGGGAACCCTGGGCCAGGGTCTTTGACTCTGTGTCACCTCTCAGTTGCTCATCTGAGCTGCTGGGCCTTAGGGAGGTCCAACCTCATCAGCCAGCTCTGAGGAGGTGACCTCAGGGTGTAGCAGACCCCGCAGGGCGCTGTGCGGAGCCCCGTTGGCCCCCTCTGGAGGACACTGCTAGAGAGTTCCCATACACGCGGGTGGCCCGTGTGTCTCCCAGCCCAGTGCGCTGCGCAGGCTGCAAGTGTTGGGAGCTGGTGTTCCCAGGAGCACCCCTCAGTCAGCAAGGAACAGGAGTTGTGAATACGGACCTCAGCTTCGTCGTCCGTCAGGGCGACAATTCTGAAGTGTGTCTGCACCGGCTGCCCACAGCGGTAACCCTCTCATTAACACGGTTCTTAAGGCAACCCTCCCGCCTCCACTCCCTGACGTGTTTTCTAGGATCACCTCCCAAATAAACCTCTTGCACCCAGATTCTTGGCTCAGGGTCTACGTTTGGGGAGACTGTAGTGGTCCCTTTGGCTCTGATCCCGCCGCCGCCTGTCCCCTCCCTTCAGCTCTGATCACAGGGCTTCCCCCTCTCTCCACTGGGGAGCCCCCAAGTGTGTGCATCCAGGAGAACTCGGGGACTCCTGCCATGGCCTAGGTCAACCCAAAAGACTCAGAGCCCCCTCCTCCTACCTCTCCCCATCCCAAGCTTAACCTAAATGTGAAGGGGCTACTCCCCAACTTCCCTGGCCCTGGCTCAGCAGGGGTCCCTTTCCTGGCTGGACACCCAGAAATCACTTCCATAGGCAGTGGCTCTACTGCAAATCATCACAGCAGGAAGCAACCACAGAGATTACTGGGTTAACTGCCCATCTTACCGCCGGACACGGAGGCTCCCTGAGCTTGCGAGACTCGCTCTGGGCCCAGCAGCTCCTCCTAAGTAATGCAGCGCCTGTGTGTAAGTCTCTGATTCTGTCCCCGAATGACTTCTGAATTCCATGCCTTATATCCAGGCCCCAGTGCCCACCCTCCCAGTCCCTGAATCAGCCCATGACTCCTTCCCACTAAAACATCCATGGCTCCCCAGGGCCCACAGGGTCAAGACTAATCAGCTCAGCCTCAAAGGCCCTTTGACCCATCCCCGGCCTTGCTCGCCTGTCCAGCCACCTCTCTCCTCTGAGGAAAGCCACGACCGCGAGGACCACACCCCACTATCCCACAGGCATTAGGCACGTCCCCGCCAGGTCTTTGCTTAAGTTGTCCCTTCAGGAGAATGCCTTCTCCCCTGACCTTCCCTGGTAGAAATCTCCTTTTCGTGAAAGGCCTTTTCAGAGTCCTTTCTCCCACTGAGCTACCATTCTATGCCGGGTCACACTCCCACCTGGACTTCCGAGCGCCTTGAAAACTGGGCATGTCCTATGCATATGTCACTCCAGAGCCCCATGCAGCGCCTGACACAGGGCAGCTGCTCAATAGACAGTGCCCTGAGCAAGAGGGACTCCAGCATGGGGGCTCACTCCCTGCTGATGGTGGGATGGGACCCCGTCTCTGCCCTCCAGGAAGGAAGCTGGGGAGGTCGAAGGGTAACACCAGGCACTTTTTTCCCACTGCCCAGGTTTGGTTTTCAAGATTTTCCATCTTGGAGGTTAGTGGAAGGGGCGGAGGGAACGGACCTGGGGGAGGGAGAGCCAGCTCAAAGCCTTTGTTCCATGGAGAAAGAAGGCCCTGGAGCCTGACAGACCCCTGGGCAGAGGGGAGGCGCGCAGGCACCCACACATATACCCCGTGGAGAATGGGTTTCCTGTCTGCCTCCTCTCCTGCCCTAATTAGCAGCTGCCCCTCCCCACATTGTCCCAGACCAGCGCCCTGGCCAAGGCCTCTTTTGTGCTCCCAGATTCCTGGGTGCAAGGTGGCCTCATTAGTGCCGGGAGACAGCCCCATCTCCAAGGAGCAGGCAGACAGAGAAGGGGGGGAACCAGGGGCGCAGTGATCCAAGCCCAGCCTCTGCGTGTCCTGGCGGCCATTCCTTGGGCCCAGCCTGGAGACGCGCCCCCTGTACGAGGCTAATCTTAGATTTGCCTTTGTCTAGCCCCAGAGTGGGCGCAAGTGCCCTACCACCCCACCCCACCTCAGAGCATTATAAACCCCAGGCCCCTGGTAGCAGGTCACAGTCCACGGCCTTCCAGTTCCTAGCTGTCTGGACCACTGGAGACGGCGCCTCTCCCTGCTGCTCCACTCTGAGCTCCGGACACCATGAGCCCTCCCTCTACAAAGGTACACACCCAGGGATGGAGGGGACGCACATTCCAGGGGGCAGTGAGAGCGCTTGCTCAGGGGCTGCAAGAAAGGCTGAAAGAGTCTCCCCTCTTGTTCTCCTGTGCAGGCTCTGAGGCAGGCAGGGGGCTGGGTGGACGCTTGGCTGAGAACCTGCCTTGGTTAACGTTCGGTAGTGCCCTGCTCGCCTAAGAGCTCATGTTTATTGAGCACGTACTATTCACCAGGTGCTGCTTGTACCTGTCATCTAGCTTCCTCCTCCCAGCAGCCCTGCCCGGTAGGAATGATTTAATACCCAGTTCACAAGTGAGGAGGCTGTGGCCCCTAAGAGGGTAGGAAACTGGGCCGAAGCCCAGTTCAGTGTCCCCTGCAAAGGAGCAGGCAAACAAGACAACGATTTGGATCCTGCTAGTCCTGGATTTGCACGGGTTTGCCGCTGTGGATAGGGGGAGTGGGACTAAATAGGGCCTGTTTCGCGGAGTGCACAAACTTCTGGTGCAGACAGACTCTCACACACCTGTTTTCAGGTGGAGTGGTAAGCACTCTAATGGGGTAACGACGAATTAAGGATACTCAGAGGAGACAGGAATTCATTCTGCCCAGGGGGTCTCCAATGACCCCGTCTCCAACCCTTCCCACAGCATTGCGAAGAGGCAGGAAAACGAAGGGGCAGCGAGGAAGGGGCGCCGGCCAGGAGGGGGCGCGAAGCCAATTGGGCAGGGCCTAGGTGTAGGGGCTGGAGGCGGGCGCGGCGTTAAGAACCCCAGCGCCCGGTCTCCTTCTCCCTAGGTCCCCTGGACCGCCGTGACGCTGCTGCTGCTGCTGCTGCTGCCGCCCGCGCTGCTGTCGCCCGGCGCGGCCGCGCAGCCCCTGCCCGACTGCTGCCGCCAGAAGACGTGCTCCTGCCGCCTCTACGAGCTGCTGCACGGCGCGGGCAATCACGCGGCCGGCATCCTCACGCTGGGAAAGCGGCGGCCGGGCCCCGCAGGCCTGCAGGGCCGACTGCAGCGCCTCCTGCAGGCCAACGGCAACCACGCGGCCGGCATCCTGACCATGGGCCGCCGCGCAGGCGCAGAGCCAACGCCACGCCCTTGCCCGGGACGCCGTTGTCCAGCTGCGGCCGCCTCCTCTGTCGCTCCTGGGGGACGGTCCGTGGTCTGAGCCCGTGCTCAGACTATGTCTTGGCACTACCCTCTCCCCTCTGCCCGCCCGCTATCAGCCCCCAGAAGAATGCGCAATAAAGAGGCTTCTCCGTTAACGTGGCCGGTCTCGGTTCCTGTGTGGTAGAGTCCTGCCCTCCAGGGGGCGTAAGAGTCTTGCGAACTGTAAAAAGCCCGAGGGCCTGGAAGCCCGGCTCAGGGACACCTCAGCTTGGGCGTCCTTGGACCTGAAACACTTTTGGATGGGGAGCTCCCCAGAACAAGGCACGTTGCAAGGCCGTGGGGTGCGGAAAGAGTCGCAGATGTGCGTCCTTGGAGGGGAGGGTGCCGGGAACATGAGGTTCAACGTAAATCATGCAGCGCGGGGTGGAGGGTGTGGGGAGAGGTGAGGCACTGGAGGGGAGGCGGTCAGGTGGTGCAGCCCAGATTGTGAAGGCCCTCACGAGTCACTTTATTCTGTAGGTAGCTGGGAGTCGCAAGTTCTGATGCGGGGGTGGGGCAAGATTTTCCTGCAACTTTATTGGAACACACCTATTATAGATTGAATTGTGCCCGCTCCCCAAATTCATATGTTGAAATTATAACGGGGCCTCAGCGCTTCAGAATGTGAATCTTATTTGGAGGGTCATTGCAGATATTAGTTAAGATGAGGTTCTGTTGGAGTGGAATGGGTCTCCACTCCAATATGACTGGGGTCCTTAAAAAGGGGGGGATTTGGACACAGAAATGTACACAGAAAGAAGCCATGTGCACAGGAAGGCAGAGTTGGGTGGTTGCCAAAGATTGCCAGCAACACATCAGAAGCTCACAGCTTTCAAAAGAAACCAATCCTGCCATCATCTTGAGCTTGGACTTCTAGCCTCCAAAATGGTGAGAAAATAAATTTCTATTGTTTAAGTACTCCGTTTGTGGTACAGGAGTCCTAGGGAACTAATATAACACCCAAAAGTAGAGACACAAAAAGATGTGGCGCTTTTAAGCAATCTAATACTGGGTTCAGGCTCTGGGAGGAAGGGGTTGAGGATGCAACTGGCTTGCCCTCTCCGGAGACCATCTTTCCATCTTCACTGGCTTTAGCTGGGAAGCAGTCACCCTAAGCCTCCACGCTCAGCTGCCCCAGTAATTTTCTGCTTCCGTGGTGAAAAACTCCCGTGTCTGGTCTCACCTTGGTCCTTCTTGCTGCTGTACTGGTTAAGTTTTGGAAAAGATGGAGTTCAAAGTCCACCAGCTCACCTTTGGAGATTTGCAAATTGACTCTGTCCACCCAGAAACTACCTTTCTCTGCCCCAAACTTGCTTCCAGCCTCTCCTGCACTTGAATGGCAGCAGAGAGGAGGGTTATGTCAGGACGATAGGAAAAGGGAGAATAGGGAGAAAATTGCTCTCCAACACACTTATTTTGTGCCAACATATGCATTATGCTATTACAGTCTCACAACCGCATGAGGTAAAAATTATTAGCTCCATTTTACAGATAAGAAAAGTGAGGCTCAGAGAGCCCAAGTCACACATTTAGTAAATGGCGGAGCCAGGACTCTACCGATGGACTCCAAAGCTCTTTTCATTCCTCATCCACCCTGCTGGGCTGAGAGGCAGAATTTGCCAGCGTGCCCTACGCACACTGAGGCGCAGCCTCTTTAACCCCAGCTGTCTCCTGTTGGAGCGCCGGGACCTGGGAGTGCTGCAAAACAGCCCCACTCCAGCAGGCAGCACTGCGAACCAGTGACCATGCCCAGCTTGGGCGGTGCTTGGGGAAACCCGTGGGCGGAGCCACAAGGCGCGCCAGGGAACCACGCGTGGGGGCGTGGCCACCCGGGAAGAGGCGTGTCTGACACTCAAGCTCCGAACCACCTCTTCGAGCCTCTGCTCCCTGGAGGCGTGTCTCGAATTCTCTCCGAGAGAGACTCGCGTGGGCCGCTCCCCTCCCGAAGGAGGACCGCGGAGAGAGGTGCGGGTGTCACTGGGAGCCCCTCCCCGTGCGGGACCACGTGGCGGACGCGGCCGAGCCCTGGGGAAAGAACCTGGCCCGTGGGGAAAAGAACCACCGAGGCGGCGCCCAGCCGAGCCGAAAGCCGAGGGGTTTGGAGCAGAGGCGGCGGCGGTTAGAGGGAGGGTAGGAGGCAGGCCCGCGCATGGGGCGCCCCGGCCCCGCCGGCAGCGCGCCCCCTTGGGCCCGGCCGAGCTGACCGCCCTCGGCGCCGCGCCTCGAACTCGCGCCTCGAGCCATGCCGGTCATGAAGGGGTTGCTGGCCCCGCAAAACACCTTCCTGGACACTATCGCCACCCGCTTCGACGGCACGCGTGAGTGGGGCCGAGGCTGGGGCTGGGGGCTTCTGCTGGGGGCCAAGACTCCGTCGGGGCCGGCTTGGGCTTCTAGACCCGAGGCGAGAAGGGAGAGTGGAGTTGAGGGTCTAGACGCCGCGGTAAAGGAACGGGACTGAGAGTGCTCTGCGAGGAGAAGCGGGGAGAGGGCCAAGAGTGCGGGGGGCCAAGGTAAGGGGTGTGACTGGAGGCACGAAAGGCTCTTTGTGTGGCAACACGGAGGAGAGGCCTTGAGAGCGGCCCATTCCAGGGCAGAGCTTTGCTGGCTGGGGGCGCGTGTGACGGTATCCGAGGCGCGGAGGTTGGAGAAGCGGTCAGGCGCTCGGGAGTCGCTCCCAGACAGTTCCAGCACCCCCTTCCCCCAGGAAAAAGAGAGGGAGGGAGAGAAAGAGAGAAGATCAGACTTCGGCAGGACCTAGTTTAGATTAAGGTCACGCACCCCAAAATCGTGGCGCGTCTGTGTTTGAGGGAGGTGAGGCAGGAGGAGGGGGGTGGTCCGTGTGAGGAAGGGAACTCCCTGCTCGCCCACCCCAGCTTGGTTTCCAGGTTCAGGACCTTGGACAGCCACACTCCTCCTTCCCCGCTCCTTCTCCCGCCTTTCCCTTTTCCTACTTTGCAGCCTAGAGATCTCTGCCTGCCCCTCTGGGCACCTTTGCTACATCTGGAAGATATGGGGAGCGGTACCCAAGAGCGGAAATTGATCTGCGGGGGACGGAGGGGGGGAGACTCCCCGCCTCCCCACCCTTCCTCCACACACGCCTCCCTTGTTTCCATAGCGCCCATCACCGGAGCAACGAGCTCTGGGATGGAAGAAGGAGGCTGCTGCCCAGGGCCCCGCACCCTCAGTGTCCCCATCAGCCACCCCATGCCCAGGCACACACCCTTCCTAGCGCCCCGGGACTGGTTGTGTCTCAGGCCCCTTCCCTAGCTGAGACTCTGTCCCCTCTGTGGCCTCCTATCCATTGGAACTGGAGGGAGCCAGCTCAGGTCCTGCGGCTGGGGTTGCTGGAGCCCCAACTTCATTGCCCAATCCTGTCAGACTTTGAGCACTGGGGACAGGCCCGAAATTAGATAAGGGATGCTAAAAAGAGGACCTTTCTTGGAAGGCAGGGGATGAGGACGCTAGTCGTGACTCTCCCTCCTCCCACGAAGGAGATTTGTGAGTGTAGGTAATCGCTGCCTTTTAGTTTCCTATCAATAAAACGGGTGTCACATCACCAGAATCGCTGTCCTCTCCGCTCTCCAATAGGGTGACAGGGTAGTGGCTATGGGTGTGCTTTGAAAGCTGTGCCCATGTGGAGGAGTGGACACTGTAGCACAGACTGTTGCCGAAGGTTTTCCCCAGGTAACTCACGTAACTCTCACAACAACCATGTGAGGAAGATATATTATCCCCCACTTTGCAGATGGGGAAGCTGAGACACAGAGGAGTTCATTAACGTGCCCAAGGTCACGCAATCAGCCATCAGCAGAGGTGGAGCGGTGGAGCCCATTCCCTAGCTCACCATGCTATATGCCTCCCTACAGTGAGAGCGTACTCCCTTGAAGGCAGGGGGATGAACTCTTGGGGTTCCTTCTCCAATCCCCTAGTAGTTCCTGTCCAAGTTCCTGGTCACCCTTAAGTCCTTGTCCTTTGTCTCTCTCTCTCCTTACTCTTATTTCAGAGTATCCCAAAGCAGGATCCAGGAATCCCATGGAAGCCTGGGGCGCTTCTGGCCCTGGGACCCCTGACAACAGCTCGGGGGAGGTACTGCCCACCTGGAAGCTGAGCTCCCCTCCTGCCCTTGGCCTGATCTTGACCTCTTCTTCCCACAGACAGTAACTTCCTTCTGGCCAACGCACAGGGCCCAAGGGGCTTTCCCATTGTCTACTGCTCTGACGGCTTTTGCGAGCTCACAGGTTACGGCCGCACCGAGGTCATGCAGAAAACCTGCAGCTGCCGCTTCCTCTACGGTCCCGAGACCAGTGAGCCAGCCCTGCAGAGGCTCCACAAGGCCCTGGAGGGCCATCAGGAGCACCGGACAGAAATTTGCTTCTACCGGAAGGATGGTGAGGGGCCTGGCCTGCCCTGCAACCCTGCCCAGACCCCAGGCTTTACCCAGAGTCCACTTGGCACAGTGAAAGCTTGGGTGCTGGTCCCCCCACACTGCCACAAGCTGTGTAACACTGAGTGCATCCCTGACCCTTTCTGGGCCTTGGTCCCCCCATCTCGAAGGTGAAGGAGTCAGCTTTGGACTTTTCCACTTCCAAACGTTTACCAACCCTTTGACTATGCCCAGGAATCCTGGGGGTTAGGGATGCCACGGGCTGCTCACCTTCTCCCTCCATCTTTCCACACCTACAGGCTCAGCCTTTTGGTGCCTCCTGGACATGATGCCCATCAAGAACGGGATGGGGGAGGTGGTGCTTTTCCTCTTTTCCTTCAAGGACATCACTCAGAGTGGAGGCCCAGGACCTGGCCCCTCAGGAAGCCATGGGGACAGCAATCATGGTAACTGCAAGTCTAGGGAGAAGGCGTGAATGGTCAGAGGTCTATGCCCAAGGTCACACAGACCTCTCCCTACCCAGCCTCATGGGATGTGCCCCATTTATCCCCATACCCTTCTTTCCAATAGAAAACTCCCTTGGCAGGAGGGGAGCCAGCTCAAGACTTCGATTCGCCAGGAAACAGAACCGCACTGTCCTGCGCAGACTGACTGGCCACTTTGGCCGCCGGGGCCAGGGAGGCATGAAAACCAATCATGTGAGTCCTGTCTCCACCCCAACACCTCCCAGTCCTGATGCCGAGGCCCTGTTACTGCCTCCCTGCTTCCCTGTCTGTCTGGTCTTCCTCCAGTGACTTGTTCCTCTGTCTGCCCATTTCTTATGTCCAACTCTGCTCTAACTCATGCCCCGCCTCATCTCCTTCCATCCCCACCTCCCATCCCCACCTTCCTTGTTTCCTTGTGACTGAAATTACTCCGCTCAGAAGTTGTCACAAGGCTGGGCTCTAGCAGCAATTATATCACCCAACGCTGGCTGATGAAGTTACCTATTGTGGCGGGGGGATCACAAGCTGTGGTCCTAGGGAGAAAGCCCCCATTGAGAGCCTCACATGTAGCCTTCATCTAGGACCCTGATGAAGCCACGGATCGGGTCTCCAACGCTCTGTGTAGTCTCTTAGATCTATAAGGAATGGGGTGTTGTGCTAGTCTCCCCTCAGTCCTGGATACACTGATCTCCCACTGGGCCCCAAGAACCCACGAGGAACCTGAGGGAGAAGTTAGTGAACCCTCAAGGTAGGGCTTGTGTCTGATTTGTCATCATATCCTTAAGCAGGGGGAAGGCCACACCTTAAACTCCCCACAAAATATGATCGATTCACAAGGGGCCCTGGGCAGTAGCTTGGCCAAGGAAGGGTCAGATGCCACCCCTGAGCTTCTCCTGCACCCTCTGTCTCTTCCTGGTTGTGTTTGCAGTGTCCACTCCCTCTTTTCCCCATCCCCTGCCTCTCCCTCCCCCAGCCTGGGCTCCTTTTTCCCCCAAGTGTCCCCAACCACCACCCCTCTCCCCTTAGAACGTGTTTGAGCCAAAGCCATCAGTGCCCGAGTACAAGGTGGCCTCCGTGGGGGGGTCCCGCTGCCTCCTCCTCCACTACAGCGTCCCCAAGGCTGTATGGGATGGCCTCATCCTCCTCGCCACCTTCTACGTCGCGATCACCGTCCCCTACAATGTCTGCTTCTTGGGCGACGATGACACCCCCATCACTTCCCGACACACCCTTGTCAGTGACGTCGCCGTGGAGATGCTCTTCATCCTGGGTTAGACCCTCTGCCCCACACACCCCAGCGGGTGGGCTGGAGGGACCCATTCATCCTGGCCTCACTCTGTCCTGGGCTGCAGAACCCAGTCATTCAGAGCCCATCCATTTCTGGGTCTTGAAGTCCTAATGGTCCATGTGCCCTGACTCCTGATCCCTGCAGCCTTCTGCCTCTAGACCTTTCTTCCCTAAAGATCAGCCAAAAGCCCAATCTATCTCCCCATTTCTACCTCTAACTCCATCCTGGGTCTCTAAGGCTTGTTCCCAGCCTAGCCAGTTTCTTGGCCCTTTGGCCTGAGTTTCTAGACCAAGACACCTTTGTAACAGCCTCTTGCACCCCTAGATATCATTCTGAACTTCCGCACCACCTATGTGTCCCAGTCCGGCCAGGTGGTCTCTGCTCCTCGTTCCATTGGTCTCCACTACCTGGCCACCTGGTTCTTTATCGACCTTATTGCTGCTCTGCCTTTTGACCTGCTTTACATCTTCAACATCACCGTGGTGAGTGACCCCCGTCCCACCATGCAGCTAACCTCCCAGCTTCAGCATAGCACCTCCCACTAAGGGATTAACTCCGAACTCAGACGCAGCCCTTCCCATCAACCTATCTGTGACTCCTGGCCAGGCATCCGCTAGGGGCAGAGCCCTGTGCTAGGAGCTGAGAAGGACCTGAGAGGGTCGGTGCACTTGGGGAGCTCAGCTGACAATCTCTGAGGGAAGCGGAGACAAATGAAAAGCTAAGTCGAGCTACTAAGGCAGCGTTGGCCTGATACCAAATGAGTGGTACTTTTCTCATTTTTATTGAACAAACAACTGATGAGCATTTAGCTGTCTGTAAAGCACTGTGTGGGGCACGGTCACTGTGGGGAAAAGGGACAAGGATTCAGCCTCCAGGCAGCCAGGCTGGTGAGAGGGCAGGACTGGGGCCAGCAGGAACAGAAGTGGATGAAGTGGAACATGGGGCCCTGGTACTGTGCATGGAGGCTGGCACAGAGCTAGATGACCTTGGAGCTCCAGACTGGGACATGGGCACGGGTGAAAAGGATCTAAAATCTAGCCAGTGCTGGGGAGGTCAAAGCACCCCATTTGGGCAGAGGCGAGGGTGGCCTGGGAAGGGTTCCTGAGGGAGTTGAGAGTAGAGGTAGACCCTAGATAAAGGGTAGGGCTTGGCTGGCAGGAGATGAAGAGAGAGAGCATTTGGGGGGAGCATAGCAAGCCCAGACAAGGAGGGAGAGGTTGTGGGGTGAGTTTGGAGGCAGAGAGCTAAGACCTGTGTCCTCCCAGCTCCCTAGGGCTGCATGGAATGCCCTTGAGTGGTCAGCTCTGCACCCAGCCAGTAGATAGCAGGTCCGGGGGAGGGAGTCCCACCCTCTGTCCCCAGGCCCCTTGGTTTTGGGTGGGGAAGTGGAAAGCGGTTTCCCTGTGTGCTCCTCTCTCTGCCACACTTCGCTATAGTGGGAAACCACCTACATGCAGCCGGATTTAACTAGCTGCCAACAAGCTGTGGGCCTCTTCTCCTGGCTGTGTGCACGTGTATGCACGCTCCCACACACGTGCATGTGTGTGTCTGCCCTGAGGGTCCGGCCATTCCAGGAAGAGCTCCCAACCCCTCCCCATCCCCTATACCCACTAGACTGTGCCAGCTGGGCAGACAGCTGTCTCTGGGGAAAGAGAGAGCTACAGAGAGCCCCTTGTCCCTCCTCCCAGGCAGTTCCCCCTCCTCTGGTAGCTTCAGGAGCACTTTACAGTTTACTAAGTTCTTTCACACATCATCATCACATAGCAACCTCACAATAATCCTTCAGGGCAGGTTCTCTTACCCCTCTTTTTCAGAGATGGATACAGAGGCTCAGAGAGGGTAAGTGTCTTGCTGAAGGTCACACAGCTAGCAGTAACAGGCAGGAGATTGGAGCCAGGTCTCCAGACTCCTAGTCTAGTATTCTTTCCAACATAGCACCCTGCTTCCCAGGAAACCAGGGTACCCGAGTGGATGGTCTGGTATACAGGCGGGTGAGGAGCAGTGCTGGGACTGGAGGGAGGCACAGCAAAGAGAGAGATGAGGAGGCACCGGCAGAGTGGTGGAATTGAAGGAGCCAGGTCCTAGGAGAGGGAGAGGAGGGTCCCAAGGGAGTGGGGCCCAGGGACAGTGACTGGGGGAAGTCCTGAAGGATTAAAGTCAGGAGCTCTGGGAGGTGAGGGCAGGCATAAAGCCCTGGAGAGGGCTCATATGGGGGGCTCAGGGCCACCTCCGTCAGCTAAGATGAGAGAGAATGGATGAGGTTGTTCAGGAGCCATGTAGGGCCAGGGCTACAGGGATGCTGCTGGAGGCCCCTGAGAGGACAGTGAGGGCCTTCAGACCAGGTTACCCACTCTCTGTCCCAGAGCCCAGCCCTAGTGGTGAGAAGATAAGCCTCCACCTGCTCCTCATCTCCAAGGTTGGGAGAGCAACGGCGGCATTAATAACCAAATGGAAACAGTAGTGGTGGTAATATTAGCCAACATTTACAGGAGCCTTACTAGGGGCCACTGGCTCCTCAAACCCCCACCAAGCCCCACGAGGGTGGAAATCTCAAAGCCCAGGCTCCCTCAGTCCCTGATCTCCTTCCCTCAACATTTCCTTGGCAGCCGACCCACAAGAGGAAAGGGCCCTAACCCTAAACCTTTCCCAGTCCTACCGAGCCCGTTCCCACCCTACCATGCATCCCTCTGTCTCGAGGGTGACACCCACCACAACTGCTGTCGTCACTAGCAACCACTCTTGTCCACAGCTAATTGTGCTCGGACGCTAGGGGCTTTGTGCAGCCCCAGAGGTCATTCTGTCTATCCCCCTGCCTTTGGCCAGGACTTACTCTTTGCCAGCCCACAGTGCTAAGAGGCGGCATGACCCAAAATGGACTTTGGTGTGAGCCCAGAGCTGAGTCCCAGCTCTCTCATTTCCTTGGTCTGTGACCTTGAGCAAGTCACTCACCTCTCTGGGCCTTCGTTTATTTATCTGCAAATTGGGAACCATGATGATAACTGGACTGAAAGCTTAACTTTTTAAATGAGGATTACAAAACGTAGCCCAGTCCTGACACATAGTAAGTACTTACGAAGTGTTGGCCATTATTCGTGTTAGTACCATTCTCCCATCCCCTGCATGTCCTGGTCACCCTTCCCACAGAGCAGAGGTGTTCTTCCTGCTGCAGATTCCCATGGCCCCAGGGCCTCTGATGGGGGCGGGTCACAGGGGGCCCTGAGGAGTTGTGCCTCTGACAGCCTCCCCCACACCCTCCCGCAGACATCGCTGGTGCACCTGCTGAAGACAGTGCGGCTGCTGCGGCTGCTGCGGCTGCTGCAGAAGGTGGAGCGGTACTCGCAGTGCAGCGCTGTGGTGCTCACGCTACTCATGTCCGCCTTTGCGCTCCTTGCCCACTGGATGGCCTGTGTCTGGTATGTCATCGGGCGCCGGGAGATGGAGGCCAACGACCCACTGCTCTGGGACATCGGTGAGCCACTGACCCCGGGCTTTCACTGACCACCCAGCCACTGCCCTGTGCACTCAGGCACTCGCTCAGGCACCCACGCGGATGCCTTCACCTGTACCGCCAACCCACCACCTACCACCCACATTTCTCTACTCACCCAACTAACACGCATTGAGCTCCTTCTGGATCAAGCGTGGGAATACTGGTTTGTAGACAAGGGCTTTGCCTTGGGGGGACCTCACAGCCTAGCAGGGGAGCAAGACGGGTGACAGGCAATCAAAATACGGTATGTATTGAACGACGTAGCGTGCCGAGGCTCCTGGTCTTTGCCGCATGACACTCTGCAGTCGGAGGAGGGTGTTTGGGGCAGAGGGAGCAGTGCTCCTCCCTGGCTCCTCCTGGTGGCTCCCTGCTGCCATCAAGTCCGCACTCAGTGCGTGCCCTCTCTGCCCCCACCTGGCTCCTCCTTACCCCACCCCCCTGTGCCGCAGCCACGCTGGCCTCCTCCAGCACCCCTGTTGGACTGCTCTCTCACTCGGGGCCTTGACCCTGTCTTCCTCTCTGGAATCCTTTTCCTTCTGCCTTCCCTCCCTTCACCTAGGCGACCTGTCTGTTCCTTGGAATCTCAGCTAAAATGCTCCGTCCTAAGGGAGCTTTTCAGGGACCATACTCTCCCCCACCCATTGTATTGGCTTTCCCTAACCCAGTATGACGCCTAAGATACCCTATTGTTCCCTTTTATTTATTTATTTATTTATTTATTTATTTATTTATTTAAAATACATTTTTATTGTTGATAGTATTACAGATTATCTCCCATTCTCCCCCCCACCCACACCCCCATTTCTTCTTATAGTTCCTTTTTAGTAGCTCACCTCCCACCTGTAATGATTTATTTCGTGTCTCTTTCCCCTCCAGACCGTCATTCCCACCAGGGCAGGGAGAGTGTCTGGCTGGGTCAAGTCCCAGCACCCTGTGCACAGAAGGCATCAATAAACTATTAGAGTGTGGCAGAGGCCCCCCAACAGTCAGCAGTGTAGAGACATGGTAGTCTTGAGCTGCAACTGTAACCAATTCACCTTGGGAAGGCTCAGGTCAAGGCTGTCCATGCAAACCTCCCCTCCCCGCTGTAAATACTTGACTAAAGTGGAGTGCAGGCAGCTCAGGGAAACCCAGTTCTCCACCACCTGCATCCTTCCACCCTCCAGGCTGGTTGCATGAGCTGGGCAAGCGGCTGGAGGCGCCCTATGTCAACAGCTCGGCGGGCGGCCCGTCTCGGCGGAGCGCCTACATTGCTGCGCTTTACTTCACGCTCAGCAGCCTCACCAGCGTGGGCTTTGGCAACGTGTGCGCCAACACTGACGTTGAGAAGATCTTCTCCATCTGCACCATGCTCATAGGGGGTGAGGCCGGGCCTGCCAAGCCAAGCATGCAGATAGGGAGATCGGGGCCCACAGGCCATCCGGGCAGTCCTGCATTCATTCATAGACGTTTCCTCTGGCCTACTACATACTGGCCCTGGGGGACTCCACAAACAGGCATGGTGTCTTGTTTAGGGAATGGGAAACTCAAGTTCATGACCTAATTGGGGGGAGGGGGTGCGGGTGAGAGGAGCATCAGGTCTGACCCCTCTCAGGACCACTCTCTATTCCCCTCCCAAGCCAGCCCCTGCCACCAGGTAGGCACTTAGGAGCCCACTGGCTCTCCTGCCATTCCCAGGAACCCAGAGACCTGTCCAGGGCAGGGTGGGTTTGGGAACGGATGGCCACCCTAACCTGCTGCCCACCGCCAATGCTGCAGCGCTGATGCACGCCGTGGTGTTCGGGAACGTGACGGCCATCATCCAGCGCATGTACTCGCGCCGCTCGCTCTACCACAGCCGCATGAAGGACCTCAAGGACTTCATCCGCTTGCACCGCCTGCCGCGGCCGCTCAAGCAGCGCATGCTTGAGTACTTCCAGACCACGTGGGCTGTCAACAGCGGCATCGACGCCAACCAGGTAGCGTGCTGGGGCTCCTGGTCTTTGCCACATGGCCGTGCAATGGGGAAGAGGGCACAGCCTCTCCGGGTTTGGAATGGAGGCAAATGGGCTCTAGGGAGATGAGGTGTTATTCACAAGGGCATGTACCCACTGAAATCCACATCCCTTTTCCTGTGCACTAGAATTTGGGACATAAAAGGGAGCTCAGGCCTTAGCTAAAACCATGTTCCCTTCGGCCAACAATTCCCTAGCACCCGCTGTGGGCCAGCCTCTGTGCTGAACACAGGGGCCTCCGAGGTGATCACAGCTTTTTCCCTCAGGGAGACACCAGCCTGGTAAGGGAGGCAAACAGGTAAATACACAGTGAATGGGACTCTGCTGGAGGGATGTACCTGCCACTTGGGAACCCCACTATGTTGCATCTGGGTCTAGAGGAGTAAGGGAAGGTGGCACCGTGAAGGACAAGAAGGAAATCGGCCTGCTACCAGAAGGCCATTCCAGACAGGAAGAGCCATAGGAGCTCAGGTCCAGAAATGTTGACACAAAAGAGCGGGGTGAGTTCAGGAAACTGAAGGTAGTTCACTGAGCCTTCAGGAACCGGAGTGTGGGCACCGTGACGGGTGGAGAGGGAGAGGAGTGCAAGAGACTGGGTGGGCAGGCCCAGGTCACGGATGGCCTTGACTTTAGATGTTATCCTGCAAAATGTTGAGGTTGGGGAGTGGCCTGAGGATCTAGGAGAGATTTCTAAGCACAGGCACCATGGGACTTGGTGGTCCTGGTTGCAGAAGAGGAGCTCAGAGTGAGTCCCAGGTTTCTGGCTGGGTCAAGGGGTGTGATGGGGGTGTTACAGGAAGAAGATTGTACTTGGGGGTAAAAATGAGAGCCCAGTGTGGGGCCATGATGAGGGTGGAGTCTGCCCCGTAGGTAGTTGAAAATATAGGTTTGGACCCAGACGTAGGGCTCTGGGCTTCCAGGGAGTGGGGAAGTCATGGAGCTGGTTGCTGTGATGCAGGGTGAGTGTGGAAAGTTAGGAGAGAGCCAAAGAGGTACGCTGCAGAAGAGGAACCTGGGGAGACAATGGGGACAAGAAAGAGGTCAACAAGCCACAGGGATTAAAGGCCTCCATAGTATGCGGATGGAACTGTGAATATTAAGTTTAGCTCTAGGAGGTCATTGATAATATTCAAGATCTAGTGTAACCCAGCAATTTATAGATGGCCCAGAGAGAGGAAATGGATTGCTCAAGGTCCACAGCGATTTAAAAGCAGAGCTGACTTCTAGTCTGGCTTCCAGTTTCAGGCTGACCCACCAGGGATGGTCTTTGCATTTGTGGTGTTGAGGAACCAGGGCATGTGTGAGTGACTTAGTGTGTAACCAAGGTCAGTGGGCAGACAGGAAAAGACCTAGTCTCCGCCCCAGCAGTTGGGTTGGGAGGTCCACACACAAGTAAAATTGAGGTCAGAAATGGGTCACTTCGAAGCAAAGGGCAAGTTGGAGCGATCTCCTTGGAGACAGCTCAGCACGTTTGTAGAAATCAAGTAGCAGCTGCAGGGGGGGATGGCCCGAATGACCTGCGCCCCTTATGCAGTTACTGCGTGACTTCCCGGATGAGCTGAGAGCTGACATTGCTCTGCACCTGAATCGCGAGATCCTGCAGCTGCCGCTGTTTGGAGCAGCCAGCAGGGGCTGCCTGCGGGCCCTCTCCCTGCACATCAAGACCTCATTCTGTGCTCCGGGCGAGTACCTGTTGCGCCAAGGGGATGCTCTACAGGCACACTACTATGTCTGCTCAGGCTCGCTTGAGGTGCTCCGTGACAACATGGTGCTGGCCATCCTGGGTGAGGATACCACCACCACCTACTACCTACCCTGGAACCTTCCCCAGAGGCCTTGTGAGTGGCCAAGAATCTAGGGACTGGGATGCTTTTATTGGATATCTGGAATTCCTGCTGAGGAGTACTCTTTCTTGGTCCCTCCACCCTACTACCATCCCCTCTTGACCGTTCCCCTCAGACTCTCCCCTAATCCCATTGGCCAGCCCTCAACCCATCAACCCTTCCTCAGTGACTGTCCCCCAAATAAATTGATTCTTCACCATTGACCTTCAACTCCATTGACCTTTACCCTTTAACTGACCCCTCTGGCCATTCTTTATTGATCATTGATCAATTCCATTGGTCATTCCTCCAATGTTACTGACATCCCTCATTAACTGTCTCCCAACTTCACCAGTCATTCTCCACTAACCTTTTCCCAATTCCATTGATCATTTCCCACCTTCAACCATCCTTCAAACACACTGGCCACCCCTCAAATCCATTGACTAGGTATATCCTCTTGGTCCCTCTCCCCATCTGACTGGCCCCAGCTCACTGTCCCCATCCCTTACCCACAGGAAAGGGGGACCTGATTGGGGCAGATACCATTGAGCCAGGACAGGAGCCTGGGTCAGGAGCAGGCCCGAGCTGTGTGCTGAAGACCAGCGCTGACGTGAAGGCACTGACCTACTGTGGCCTGCAGCAGCTGAGCAGCCGAGGGCTGGCTGAGGTCCTGAAGCTCTATCCTGAATATGGTGCTGCCTTCCGGGCTGGTCTGCCCCGGGACCTCACCTTCAACCTGCGCCAGGGCTCTGACACGAATGTATGTAGGCCCCTACAACTTCCATCTCCCCTGAGGTTCCTTCCTTCAAAGCAGACCTCCCTCAGCCCTAGAGAGAGCCTCATGCATTGCCTTCCACCCTGAAAAACATCCTCAACCCCAGGCACCCCTGTCCATTGCCCCTTCCATATTTAACATCTTCCAGTCCCACTGACCCTACCCCATTGGCCATCACCCAACCCCATGGACCATCTCTCACCACATTTACTTCCAAATGTACTAACCCATCTCCTGATGGCCCACCCTCAGCTTCGCTCCAGAATCCCCAAAGGGAACAATCTCCCTCATGTGTTCCTCATCCATAAAGTTCCTCTCTGGACTGGGCACCATCCCCTGGGGCTTCCTCACTCACCAAATGTTTCCTGAGCCCATTTTGGTTTAGGTCTGTAGGGTATACCCTGGGCCTTTGTCTTTTACTGCTTTTCACATTGACTTTCCACTCAGGATTTCTCTGAGTCAGAGTTGGAGGTATCTCTGACTCAAATCCACAAAACGGTTCCATGTTCTCAAACCCCACAACACTGATGGGTGAGACGAGGAGGTATTGCACTAATGGAGGGGGAAGGCGTGAGTAAGATGATCCCCTCTGTCCCCACAGGGCCTCAGGCGTTTCTCCCGATCCCCTCGGCCCTCCCAGGTAACACGACCTTCCTGAGTGGAGTTGAGGTTGAATGGGGGAGAGGTGGGGAGTGGGGACACTTTCCTTGGTTCCTCTGCTGCAGGGAGAAGGGAGAGGGGATGGGGAGCATCATCTGCCAGTGAAGACTGTTGCTTAATGAAGGGGCCTGTTGTTCACTGTCCTGCAACATCAGCTGCTCCCTCTGCCCACAGCCCCACTCCGAAAGCCTTGGCTCCTCCTCAGACAAGACCCTGCCATCCATCACCGAGGCCGAGGCTGAGTCGGAGCGTGTTCCCAGGCCCCGCCGGCCCCTCCTGCTGCCCAACCTTAGCCCAGCAAGGCCCCGCGGCTCCCTGGTCAGCCTTTTGGGCGAGGAGCTGCCTCCATTCTCAGCCCTTGTCTCTTCCCCTTCCCTGTCCCCATCCCTATCCCCTGCCCTGGCTGGCCGAGGCCACAGCCCCTCCTCTCATGGCCCCCCCAGGGGCTTTGCTGCCAGGAAGCCCCCTCAGCTTCTTATTCCCCCACTGGGAACCTTTGGAACTTCAGACCTCAGTCCTCGGTGAGACACCAGCCTCTCCTGCCATTTCCATACCACTGCTGGCTTCCAGAACCTTCTCTGGGCTCTGTCCCCAAAGCTCCCACCTGTCTCTGCCCCATGTTCCCCCTGTGCCCTTCCTGACCCACCACAGCTTGCAACCCCACCCCACCCTTTTGACCATTGCTCCTCCCCAGCTCCCTGGCACTGCTACCCCCATTCACCCTCTGCCTGCGCTGCTCTGGCCCTTACCCTCGCCCCATGGGATTGATGGTCACTGCCTCTGTCCCAGCATAGTGGACGGCATTGAGGACTCCGGCAGCACAGCAGAGGCCCCTACATTCCAGTTCAGCAGGAGGCCTGAGCACCCTAGGCGCCGCTCTCAGGCCTCCCCTCCAGGTAAGGGCCAGCAGTGGACTTCCACTCATAGTCACCCATTCACCTGCAATGCATTCATTCATCCATCTCTCTATCCATCCCACATGTAGTAAGGGCCTTACCATGTGCTGGGTGCTGTGCTGGGAATACACAGATAAACCAGGCCTGGCCCACACTCCTAGTGAACTCCCAGTCTAGTGGGGGAGACACACCTGTATACTCCGGTAAATGATTCCAGAACAGCGTGCTGAGCACCACAACTGAGACAGGAGCAGGGCTCTGAGGTAGGAAAGGAGAGCTCCCTTCACTCTCCCTCCTAGAGGAGGGGGCTCTTGAGTTGGGTCTTAAAGGGTGGGTAGGAGTTTGAGGGGTGGGGTAAGGCAGTTGTTGGAAGGCATAAAGGTTATGTTTAGATATCAAAAGGAAGATCCGTGCCTAGATCTGGGAGGACCAAGGTGGTGGGGGATACTGGGGAAGTCATAGGGCCTCAAAACCAGCCTAAGAGTTTGGTTTCCCCATCATCCTGCCCCAGAGCTTCCTTTCCCCTTGCTCCCTGCCTTCCCAGCGACAGGAGGGGGCCCAGCCCAAGCTGTAGACTCATGCTCCCTGCACTCACTGCCTCCCTTTACCCCGTTCTGCTGCAGGGACCAGGCCCAGCCAGGAACTGGCCGCTGAAGCGGAAGAGATGAAGGAAAAGGTCTGCAGGCTGAACCAGGAGGTTGGTTGGGGCCGGTTCCTCGCCTCCACCTTTGGAGAATATCAGTTTGGGAATATCATATAAACCATGTCAGGATTTGGAGTCAGAGTCCTGAATTTAAATATTCACACTAGCCCTAGCCGGTGTTGCTCAGTGGATGGAGCATTGGGCTGTGGACTGAAGGGTCCCTCCCCAGCCCTTTGATTCCAGTCAAGGGCATGGGCCAGGGTTTCGGGCTCAATCCCCAGTAGGGGGTGTGCAGGAGGCAACCGATCAATGATTCTCTCTCATCATTGATGTTTCTATCTTTCTCTCTCCCTCTCCCGTCCTCTCTGAAATAAATAATAAAATAAAATAAATATATGTACACTAGCTGGGTGACCTTGGACAAGTCCCACAACCACTCCGAACTTTGATTTCCTCACCTAAAAATGGGGGAAATAATGCGTTCTTCCCCCTGTGGTTGTGAGGATGCAATGAGAGCACACACATGCCTGGCCCAGTTCCCAGCACAGTCTAAGTCCTCATTGATCGGTGCTTCCCCTCTTTCTTGGCTAGCTCAGGTTGACCAGCCAGGAAAGAGGGCCTCTCCTCCCTGCACCACCTCGGGATCCTCTCCTGCACAGAATGGCCACCAACCAAGTCATAATGCTCCAGGCCTTTCCCTCAGCCCAGGCCTTGGAAATGAGAGCTAAGCAAACATGGGAGCAAAGGACAGGGAGGCTAAGGGGCCTTCAGCCTTGGGGGACCTGGAGCCCAATATCTGAATCCTGGTCAGGAAGAGCACAGATGCTGTATGCGGAGGCTCTGCCTCTGCCTCCTCTCCAGGGATCTCAGAATTGTCACCACAGAGAAGCTGCTCAGCCCTTGGGAGCTGGCCTTCCCTCCTTCAGATAAACATCAAGCTTCCCAGGAGAGCACCTGTGCTGGGGCGGAGCCTGGGGCCGGGGGCGGGGCCAGCCCTTGTTGCGCAAGATTGAGGGCCAGCCCTGCTTCTGCTCACAATTCTAGGCCAGGGGCTCTACACTTGAGTGTCTATGGGCACCTGGAAAACCTGGTAAAATGCATACTCCTGGGTCTCACCCAAATTGGAATGTCTGGGGTAGGGCCCAGAAATCATTTTTATAAGTTTCTCAGTTGATTCTGTACTCCCTGAAATTTGAAAAACACTTGAGCTCTTGTGATGGGATCACCTGACAGTAAGGCTACATCTGCCGCTTCAAATCCCTGTAACCTCTTTGAGCACATTTTTCTGCATCTTGTAAAAGTGGGGTGTTGGGAGGATGGCAATAGCTGCTGTCCCAATCCTTTTTGGAAAAGGGCTGGGATATTTACATCTAGACAAAATGACCCCTGCCCTGCCTTCTTCTCCCAGTGGCCATGAGCAGAGAGTGGTTATGAAAGAACTTTGTAAACTGTAGAGGGGGGTGCACCTAGGAGGGAGTGATTGTTGTGACACCTGGGAAACAATTTGATGTGTTTTCAACAGATCTTCTGCCTCAACCAAGAAGTGTCTCAGCTCAGCCAGGAGCTCCGGCATATGATGGGCCTGCTGCAGGCCAGGCTGGGTCCCCCAGGCCACCCAACAGTCTCAGCTTGGCCCTCAGACCCTCCGTGCCTCCAGCGGAGGCCTCCATGCATCTCTCCCTGTCAGTCGGGACCGCCATCTAGCATCCAGGATACTACTCTCGCTGAGGTCCACTGCCCAGCCACTGTGGGGACAGCAGAGCTGGGGGCTGCCCACCCCAACCTCAGACCCTACATGTTGTCCCCGTACCCCTCAGAGCCTGACCCTCTGGGACCCTCCCCAGTGCCAGAGGCCTCACTTCCAACTCCCAGCTTCCGATCCAGATCAGACACATTCCACTGACCCTGGCCCTGGGCCCAGGCCTGTCTGGGGTGGGCATTGCCACCTGCCATCAGGGAGGGGCTGAGCCCAGGGCTTCCCGCCTCGGGTCAGCAGCCACCAGCTGGTCTGGTTGGCTCTGGATTCTCAGGACCTTTTTCATAAAGTCTGGTCACTTCTGACCCTCTTTCCTTTTCCAAACCTTCTCCTATGCTCCTCCTTTGGGAGGGGAGTCACCTCAGGCCGTGGAGCCCAACAGGCATGAGACAGAGCACGATGCCCATCAGGCTGGGCAGATGAGATGTCCTGCCTTCTCCCCAGGACCTGGAGGCAGGTAGAGATGGGGGAGCAGACGGGGATGGGGAAGGGCCCCAGATCCAGCCTGGGAAATGAAGAGTGAGGCCAGAGCAGGCAGGATCATGGTGTCTACAGCCAGAGTGATAGATTGCAGATCCCACTGCGGAGACAGTGTAGTGATATTGTGAGGTGTTCTGTCCTGGCTCCTGGTCTCTGGTGGAAACCTTGAAAGCAATGCTGCCTCAAGAGGGCTAAGTTTCAGATCCTGGCTGGCATTTTGAGCAAACCAAGACTTCTTAGGCCTCCTACTATCAACCCGAGCTGGAGGGGCTCACAGCCCACACAGGAAACACACTGATGACCCCAGATATTCTTTGGCTCTCAGCAGTTTTTCAAAATATTAATGAGTTGCCAACATTAAAAATCAGGAGAGTATACATAAGAACCGAACTATTCCAGCCTCTCTATGAAATGTTGGGAGATCTGGAAATCCATATGCCATCTGGCAATCATCAGCTGGTGTTGGGTGGCCACTGTCCTCTTTAGATGGGGACTGTACTCTCCACTTCTTCACAGCATCCATATTTCTTCATCATCTCCTGATACTCAGCTAACTTCCCTCATTTGAATTATTTGTCTGGTCTTTGTGGGGTTTGAGTTTTCAGTCCTTGCCTTAGAGTGTGTTTCCAGGATCGTGTGTCCCAAAAGGTACTTTTTGGGCTCAGCAATGTCTGTTCCTGGTTGTGGGCCTGTCAACATCTCTGTTTCTCTCTGCAGGCTGTCACTGAAGGTGGTCTCTTCTGTTGCCAACAACTTGAAACAGTTCCAGCAGCACTCCTGCCCATCCTCTGCCTCCAGACTTCAGCCAAGCCTGCTTTCCCCTTTACCAACGTGGTCTCCCTCGGAGCCCTGACTTCTCACAACCTCATCCTGGTCTCCAGTTCTCCTTTACCACTCAACACTTTGGGATAGGAAATAAATTCTTTATTTTTGTAGTTGTTGTCTCTGGCTGTTTCTAGAAGTTGGTCAGAGAGCCCCAGAGCTTTGGAGGAACTACACTGCAGTCACTCCCCCACCATACCCCAGGGCCCTGTTGCTGTGTCTAGAAAGGGCAAAGGCGCCAACCAATTCACTTGGTACCATGTTCACGCTACAGGGGCCCCAGGGATGAGGCAGAAATCTTAATGAGTCGCTATGGGCCATTATACCCCTCCTCTTCCTTCCCCAGTTACAACCATAGATTCAGACACAGTATGTGGGGGGACAGAGTCCAGGCTCAGGCTCACCTCCAAGCCTGGAAAGGTGGCCATGGAACTCCCCATTGATCCTGTGCCCATTGCAGGCCAGGTACGGCAGGAACTGGGGGGAGATCTTGTCACCAGCCAAGAACTGCTAGGAACCCTACTCTGCTCCATCCTCTTTGCTCTCCTACGCCCTTTCTTCCCTCTTAGCTTTCATTTATCTGATGACCATTGCAGGGGTGGATGGGATGAGTGTTAGGAATGTTGTTAGAAAGAGGCATCCTGGACACCAGATGGAAATAGGTGTGAGCAGTTTGTGGCCAGTTATCCCAAAGTTTGATTCAGGCGTCAGCATATGATTGGTATTGGCTGGTGTCATGGGAACAATGCCCACAGCTGTCTCTGGGGTGAGCTTTGATTCCATACAGGTTTTGAATCGTGTCCCAAGGGATGAGATGCAGAAGCAGAGGAGGTATGGTCTTTGTTGGGGAGTAAAGGGTGGGCAGAAGCATAAGTGGTCCTAATCCATATTGAAGGGAGCAGAAAAAACAGCCCTGATGCCTATGGAGAGGGCAAGGTGGGGGCAAAGAGAAGTGGTTCTAATCTGTATTTATGGATGAGGAGAGACAAAGCAGAAGTGGTCCGGCTCTGCATTTGGCATCAGAGACAAGAGCCGGTTCTGGTTGGGTGTGGGGGCAGGCAAACGCAGAGGTAGTCCGGGTGTGTTTTGGAGTCTAGCCAAAGGAGGAGGGTCCTAGTTCACCGCTGGACAGTGGCAGGAGCTCTCCCTTTGATCTCACCCAGTAGCCTCCAGAGAACCCTTCCTACAGCGCTTCCATCACCTTCCCCATCACAGAATGTTCCCAATAGTCGAGCTCCCAGAGCTGACTTGGCCCGAAAGTGCAGACGGGCTTCTCCGGGTTAGCGAGAGCTCAGGATCAGACCAAGCGGCCCCATTCACACCATGTTTTTCCTCTCCCAATTCTGCAACAGCCTTCAGCCCTCTTCCAACTATCCGCCACCCGCTTCTCCTTGTAACGCCCGGAACCCGCGGTGAGGCGGTCGGCAGGCCTGGCCTTAAAAAGTTCCCGGCCGGGCTCCGCCTAGCCCGGAGCGGGCTCCACCCTACGCCCAAGACCCTGGCGGCCACCGGCTCCTCCCAGCGCTGCGAACTACAAGTCCCGGCGTCCCTAGCGCGTGCGCTCCCGCCTCTCCCGCGCCCTCCAAGGGCGCCGCCTGCGAGTCCGCCAAGAATGCCTCTCATTGGTCTCTCCGCCCTGTCAGTCACCTGAAGTATTGAGGGGCGGTTCGGAGATGGAGATCCGGATCCGGAGCCGCTGAAAGGCGGAAGTGGAGGCCGGAGACACCGCCGGGGGGAGAGGAGCGGAGCCTGTCCGAGCCCTGGCCCCAAGTAACGCCGCCGCCCCAGAGCCGCCGTGAGTGTCCCCGTCCCGGGACCCAATGTCCCGCTCGCGTTGAGGTGTCTTCGGGGTAGCCCTTCCTCCCGCCCATTCCGGCTTAGAGGGAGACTGACCCCTCCCCCGACCCGTAGCCCCCTCTTAAGGAGTTCCCCAGGCATCAGGCCAAGAAGGGAGCTCTTCTTTCCTTCCCTTACCTGCCTTTCGTGCGCCTTGGGAAACTCTCCTGGCTCCCCTCTGGCCTGTCCAGCCCAGTTGTGGGAGGGAGAGACCCTAAGTTCCGCTCCAGAATTGGAGGAATCTTTGCCAGGTGTGAAGGAGCCTGTCTCCCTTCTTTTAGAGGTGGTGAGGAGTGCTGTCTGTCGCCGTTTTCTCTCCCCCTTCCCACAAAAACAGTTGTCTCTCCAACCCTGGAGGAATTTTATGTCAATTTCCTGGAAGGGCGGGGGGTTGGGGGGTCCTGGGTGAGACCGTCACATCGCACAGGGTCGCACAACTCCTTACTTCCTCTCTTTCCACAAGCCAGGCGCCGACCAGGATCTCAGCAGAGTTCAAGTAGGAATGAGCTGTCTTCTAGTCTTGCCCCCTTGACCCCAGCCCTGCCCCCTAGTTATGTTGTTCTCTAGTTGTGTTATCCAATGAGTGTATCTCCCTTCCTGCCTCTGAAAATTTTAGCTGAGGTTTGCTCAATTCTGGCTACAGCTCAGGGTGGATCTGCCCATTCATTATCTTCTCACTCCTCTCCTCCTCCCTCCTTGCTCCAGGCTCAGGACTGTCCTTCCAGAGCACGTGAGTGGTTTTCAAGCTGCTTCAGAGGGACTGCTCCTCCTGGGACTGCTGTCTGCTGGTCTTTAGGGAGGAGAAAAAAAGAGACAAAAAAGGAAGAGCCTGGAATTCAAGGGTCCTGGGCTATCTCTTTCAACCCCCCCCAATACCCCCCCCCAAAAAACACACACACACACACACATACCTTCTTATCAACAGGTAGATGCCACTTCTAGTTCCACATATCTCCAGTCCCTCCTGGCCTTGAACAAATTGTAGATTACAGAAGAATAAATTGACATCACAGTGGCACCTTTGGGTTCTTAATGTGCTAATTTTTGTAGCCCAAAGAACGTCCATACATGCCAGAAAGTGCTGATTCCCCCAGCCTTTCCAAGAGACAGCCCATGCTGACATCTGATCCTTGTCTATTGCTTGGGACTTAGGTGTGTGAAATGGCTGCTGTCTCAGATCAAGCTGGGAGGTTCTTTGTTATGTGACCAAAGTACAGTCCAGAGACTGTACCTGAATGAGAGCAGCCTGACTCTTTGAGGCCATGGCTGACCCTAGCTATCTACAGCGAAGGAAGGGAGGGAAGGCCATGCAATCTTTGGGAATTTCTTCAGAGTTCTGGGCTATCTTTACTGCCCTTGGATGCTGCTTACAAGTGCTAGTTGTTTGTGTTTTCTGCCTTGAGATCTTTTTGACTGCTTCTGGACTGTCACCAGTGTCTGCTTCCTACAAACTTTTGAGCTAGACCTTGGATGCACTTATTTCATTTTTCACTGGACAGTAACAACACCTTATTAGGATCGACAGTCGGATCACAAGCTCTCTATCCGTCTGGGCTTCTTTGGAGGGTCACTGGAGACTTGTGCAGGCAACCTAGTTTCTCTTACTCTGGTTAGCCTGTGCCTCTGAGAGGCAGAGCCTGGGAGGCCTGACCGCTCACCAGGCCTGCTGACCAAACTTACCTCCTTCGTAGTAGGCTGTGGTTTCTGGAACTCTGGGAGTCTCAGGATGAAGCTGACCAGTCTTCCGAGGGGACCTTCGTTGTCTGGGCATGTTCTCCCAGCTCCAATTTTGAAGGATAAGCTGCCCCTTTCAGAGAGACAAGGAAAGCACCAGTGCTCCGGGTGGTTAGGCAGCCACTCTGGCATCCAGAAATCTCAGGAGATCTGACACTGCTTGGCAGAAAGAGAGGGCTCTGTGTGGGATAGAAGCCCCTCTTCTGTGATGCCCTTCTTCTCCCCTCTTGTCTCTTACAACTAGTAAGCCTTTTTCTGCCTTTATACTATAGAAAGGTGGTGGCAACTAATTTTCAGAAGTTATTTTCAAGTTGCAAAGTTCTTTTCGCACATGTTCCTCATTAAGCGTCCTGGGAGATAGTGGGATTTGTACCTCCACTTCAGAGATGCCACTGAAGGAATTTAAGTAGTTTGCCTTGGAACATAGGATTAGAAAGTGGTAGAGCTAGGACTTGGGATTTGGGATTAAATGCCTCGTCTTCCCTAATAGTGGGCCCTCCTTTGGTCTGTGTTAAAGGAATGAACATGCAAAGTGAGCAGCCAGTGGCCCAAATACAGACCCTTTAGCATTCTGCATCATTGGGATCCTCTGCTTCTGGTTTTCGTCCTCTCTCCTCCCCCACCCTCCTAGCCTCTTTCTTGACCACCTTTTCTTCTGCCTGTGGAGACCATGGCAGTTATGAGTCCTGTGTCACTACTCTGTATGGGCCAAGAGTTTGCTGACATCTGCATGCCATTAATTTTATAGGAACCTGAAAGTCAAGATGGCTAGAAAATGAAAGTAAAAGTGAGTGGACCCAGGGGTCCCTATAAACCAGTGGTTCCCAATGTAGGGCACACGTCCCGCACGGGGGCAATTTGAGTTTTTAAGAGGGGCAATTTGAGAATGAATTATTAACAGTGAATTTTTTGCATTTCTTTTGGCTCTAGGGGCCTCATATACAGTATATAAAAATATATATTGTGACATTTATGCATTTCAGTTCTCATATATTTTGAAACTTTATTTGCTATTTTTTCATATCACTTCATATTTTTTTTTAACAATTTCTTAGTGATTTTTTCCTCAGTACTTCAACTGTCCTTTCGTTCTTTTATTTTTCTCTTTCATGGATGCCATGTTCTTTGGAAGCTTGTTTAGAGCACATTAATGGCCTTTTAAGCTTCTGCCATGTGACTAGGAGTTCACTTTTTGAATAATAAGAATTATATGTCATGGGGGGGCGGCATTCAGGATTTTAGAGATGCTTAGGTGGGGCATGGCCAAAAAAAGGTTGGGAACCACTGCTCTAGATAGAGTTAAGGGCACGGGGAACCAGCAGAGCTGGCTTTTGCTTAGCCCCCTGATTCCCCTTTGGTGTTGCCTACTGCTTGTAAGTGCGAAGAATGTAGCTCTCCACCAAGAGCTCTTTTCACTAGAATTTACATGGAAAGAGAACAAGGTTTACATAAACTTAATTCAGCTTCAACAAGCAAGTACTTGTTAGAAAGAACTTTCTTCTTCTAACCCTTGCCCTGTAAACAGAGGTAGTGTGATGGGGTGGAAGGCACGAGAGCTTTAGAGTAGTCAGACCCGAGTTGTCATCTGGACTCCCCCGTTTACCAGTTGCATGGCCTTGGGCTTATTACTTGACTTTGCTGAGCCTCTGTTTCTTCTAGTGTAACGGGGATACAAAATATCTTGCAGAATCAGAAACAAGAGGTAAAGCAGCTAGTCCAGTTCCTGGCACAGAATAGATACTCAACAAAATAACAAATTTGTGGATCCCCATATGGGGTGGTTGTTTTTTTAATCCTCACCCCGGGATATGTTTTTTCATAGATTCCAGTGAGAGGAAAGGAGAGGGAGAGAAACATTGATGTGAGAGAGAAACATTTATTGGTTGCCTCTGGAAGGAGCCCTGACTGAGACCAAACCTGCAACCTGGGTATGTGCCCTGACCCGGAATCAGACCTGTGACCCTTCAGTGCATGGGACAATGCTCTAACCAACTGAGCCATACCAGCCAGGACAGGTCCATGGGATTTTGAAGGTACATGATAATTCATCCCTATGATTCTGATTCAGCATTTGTAACAAGTATCACTGTGATGCTAATCCTTTGCTGGACGGTTTCACATATTTTCTTGTTTCATAGATATTAAACAGAACTGCTGTGGGTTGTATTCCCGTTTTACAGAATACATTGTTAACTAAGACCATGCTTATTTTTCTCCCACTGGAGTTCTTGGATCTACTGGGGTCATGTGCTGTGGATACTCAGAGTCATAGACCAGATGAGATCTTGCATCTTGTAGGCACTTCAGTCTTACTCAGTTTTTTGTTTTGTTTATTTATTAATTTGGAAGAGAGGGAGAGAGAGAAACATCAGTTTGTTGTTTCACTTATTTATGCATTCATTGGTTGATTCTTGTATGTGCCCTGACCAGGGATCGAACCCCAACCTTGGCATAGCGGGATGCTGCTCTAACTAAGTGAGCTACCCAGCCAGGACCAATCTTACTCAGTTTTAAACATTTTCATATTAAAATAGTCCTGGCTCTATTATAAATTGGAATGCAAAGTTTGCATGAATATAGCTAAAACAGGAAACTTGAGGACAATATTTTGGTTACAGCAGACTTCTTTGGGTTCGATTCCCAGATTCCTAGAGTTTGGCATTTTTCCCCCCTAACTTGAGTCTGGGTTACATTTGTTGAGGCCATTTGAGAAGGACTGTTTCCAATAGGATTTGTAAATTAGGATGTCCCCAAATCCAGGTAAGAGTGCCTTGAAGAGCCTTGGCAGAGGAGAATTAGAATATTTCTTAGGGTGTCCTCTGCATTAATAGCCTGCTATAGTAAGAGATTCGTTTTCAGAGTAAATGTCCTTATCTCCTGTATATGGAAACAACAATTCAAGTAAAAGCTAAACTGTTTGAGCTTTATTTCATACTAGAGGCCCAGTGCACAAAATTTGTGCATGGGTAGGGTCCCTAGTGGCTGCCAGCTGCCAGCGGGGCCTCCCTTCCCCCGGCTGCCTGCTGCTGCTGCCACCGCTACCCTGCCCGAACTCCTGGTCGAGGGGACAATTTGCATATTAGGCTTTTATTATATAAGATGTGCCAGGCACTCCAGAGCCATTCCCATGTATTGACTCCTTTGGTCTTCACAATAGCTCCAGGAGGAAGGTACTGCGTTTAATCCCGTTATCGTGGGGAACTCCGCAGTAAGTGGCAGAGCAGGGACAGAACCAAAAGTCTGTGCTGGAATTCTGTGCAGCACAGCCCCTCCTTGCCTCACCCCTGTGTGTTCTTCCCTTTGCCTGGAAGGCTCTTCTCCACTTCACCTGCCTGGGAGCCCCACCTCCCTCCTTTCTCTCAAAGTTCAGTTAGCATGTCACTGCCTCCATGAAGCCTTCCCTCCCTGAGGTAGCCTAAGGGCTTTCTTCCTCCCTTTACTTTCCTCGAATTGTACCTTGTCTACCTCCTGTCCTGTGTGGAGCCCTGTAGGGGCACCGATTGTGTCATGTTCAGTGTGTTCAGTCCTACCATGGTGCTCAGCATTGTCACTCCCAGTGTGGCTGTTTGAGGGCAGACATTCCCATCTGCCCTTGAGGCAAATGCCTACCCATTTCATTGAACACACTTCCTGAGTTCACACATCTTGGATGTGGTGACCTGGAATTCACACTCACATCCATCTGATCCCAAAGCCCGTGCCATTTCTTCAGTCCATCCACCAGAAAGTTGCTTACAGATAGAAGAGCAAACAGGTAAATAGGATGAATGTTAGGTATAGATGACAGAGGAGATGGGGAGGAAGCGGGGCAGGTCACAGACTAAATTCCAGAAGGTGGGGTTTTCCAGACCTCCATCGCCAGTGAACGGCTTCACAGGAGAAGGCTGGTGTGGCTTTGGCTCTCCACAGTCCTGTTGACTGACTTCTACAGCATGTGGATCTGCTCGCTGTGCTTCTGCAGCTGCGTGTGGTGAGGCAGCAGCGACCCCGGGCCAGGACTCAGCAAGGGTCAGTGGAAGTGAATTTAACTCTGGTCTGTGGGTGCTACTTTACACATCTGCATAAGGCTCATTCTTGAGAGGGTGGACTTAAGAAAGTGGCACCAGCCGAAACCGGTTTGGCTCAGTGGATAGAGCGTCGGCCTGCGGACTCAAGGGTCCCGGGTTCGATTCCGGTCAAGGGCATGTACATTGGTTGCGGGCACATCCCTGGTGGGAGGTGTGTAGGAGGCAGCTGATCGATGTTTCTCTCTCATCGATGTTTCTAGCTCTCTATCCCTCTCCCTTCCTCTCTGTAAAAAATCAATAAAATATATATTAAAAAAAAAGAAAAAAAGAAAGTGGCACCAGCAGCTGTAACCCACCGATGTGGCCTTTAAACTCCCCTGCCATGTACCTGCAGGATTTGGGTATTATCCTCTGCTCACCTCGACTTTGTATATCTATATGTATATATATCTATGTATATGTATGTCTATATATGTGTATATCTATATCTATAGATAGATAGATAGATAGATAGATAGATAGATAGATACAGGTATATATATAGATTGATTTCAGAGCGGAAGGGAGAAGGAGAGATAGAAACTTGAATGATGAGAGAGAATCACTGATCAGCTGCCACCTGCACGCCCCCTACTGGGGATTGATCCTGTAACTTGGGCATGTTCTATTCCTGGTCAGGAATAGAACCATGACCTCCTCGTTCATAGGTAGATGCTCAACCACTGAGCCATGCTGGCTGGGCTGCTCACCTTGACTATTGCTAGTGCTTCCCACCAAGCCCTATCTACTTACCCCTCGGCCCAGCTCCCTGTAAAATTGACTCATCTTTATGAACATGAGTTTATGGTAACTAGAGTCTTTGCATCTCTTTTTGTCACAAGATGAGCTGCTGCCTCTTTTTTTTTTTTTTCTTAATCCTCACCTGAGGATATGGTTTTATTGATTTTAGAGAGAGGGGAAGGGAGAGAAAAACATCACTGTGAAAGAGAAACATCGATCGGTTGCCTCCTGTATATGCCCCAACCAAGGATTGAACCCACAACCTAGGAATGTGCCCTGACTGGGAATCAAATCTGCAAACTTTTGGTATACAGGACGACACTCCAACTCAAACCAGCTGAGCCACCTGGCCAGGGCTGCTTTCTTTGTTTTGGGTTTTTTTTTTGTTTGTTTGTTTTTTTAATGATTAATAATTTAATTTCAGAATAGTTTTAGAAAAAGTATGAAGGTAATGCAGTTTTCTCACAAACCCCTGTGCCCAGTTTCCACTATTATTAACGTCTTACATTAGTATTGTACATTTGTCACAATTGATGAACCAATGTTGATACATTACTAATTAAAGTCCATACTTTATTCAGATTTCCTTAGTTTTTATCTAATGTCCTTTTCCTGTTCCAGGACTCATGACATTTAACTGTCATATCTCCTTAGGTTCCTCTTGGCTGTGACAGTTTCTTAGACTTACTGTTTTGTTTTGTTTTACTATTTGTATAGATTTTTAGAGACAGGGAGAGAGAGAGACATCAGTGTAAGAGCACAACTTCATCAATCAGCTGCCTCTTGCATGCCCTCCACCAAGGATCGAGCCCACAACCTGGGCTTGAGCCCTGACCTGGAATTGAACCAGCAGCCTTTTGGTGCACGGGAGGTCCAACCAGCTGAGCCACACCGGCCAGGGTGATTTTCCTTGTTTTTTATGACCTTGACAGTTTTGAGGAGTACTAGTCCGGTATTTTGTAGTGTCTTTCAATTGGGATTTGCCTGATATTTTTCTCACGATTACATTGGGTTATGACTATGAGTTTCTTGGGAGGAAGACCACAGGTGAAGTGCCTTTCTAATCATGTCCTGTCAAGGGTAAATACAATCAACATGCTTTATCACCTGACTGAAGTGGTGCTTGACAGGTTGCTTCACTGTAAAGTTGCTGTCTCTCCTCCCCCTTTCTGACATCCTCTTTGGATGGAAGTCACTACATGTAGCCCACAGTTGACGAGTGGCAAGTTATGCTCCTCTCCTTAAGGGCAGAGTATTTATGTGGGTTATTTGGAATTCTTGTACACAAGAGGTTTGTCTGTTCTCCCTGTTTGTATGCCCAGTTATTTACATCAGTATGGACTCATGGGTATTTATTTTATACTTGGGTTTATAATTCAATACTACTTTACTTGATTGCTTAAGTTGTCCCAGCTTTGATCATTGGGACGTCTTTCAGGTCTCTTTGACTAACCCTCTTCATAGTGAGGGCTTTTGGTTTTCATTTTTTGAGCACTTCCTTACTTTTTGGCACTATGAGATGCTCCAGGCTCACCTTGTATATTTCCTGCCCCAGTCCTAGAATTAGCTGTCTCTCCAAGGCCACTGCCTTTTAAGCAAACATTTCCTCTAGGTATGTTAACATAGAGTTACGTGGATGGATTCAAGTTGTTTCTCCTCTTGATGGTTAGTCACAGTCACTGAAGACTCCAGTGTGGGGTAAGGTGGGAGATGCACCTGGGAAATCCACTATGTGCACCCTGGCCGGGTGGCTCGGTTAGTTGGAGCATTCTCCCGTACACCGAAAGGTTGCAGGTTGGGGTGCATACAGAGGCAACTGACCAATATTTCTCTCTTACAGCACTGTTTCTCCCTCTCTCTCTCTCTCTCTCTCTCTCTCTCTCTCTCTCTCGCTCTCTCCTCCCCCAACCCCTTCCCCTCTCTCTAAAGTCAATAAAAAAACATATCTTCTGGTGAGGATTAAAAAAAAGAAATCCACTGTGTGAGAATCCTGGGAGTTGATCCCAATAGCAGTCTATTGCTTCTCTGCTCACCCATTCATACTTCTCATACCCCTGCCTAACGCTTTGATCCAGAAATGGTCAGATTTGGTGTTTACTCTGGAGTCTGCTATCCAGTTGGGATGATGAGGTAATAATCGTTCTCTATTTCAGGCACTAAGTTCTCCAGCCAAACCTTCCAGGACTCTGGGTCTCATAAGAGAGTCCATGTAAGTCTGGGCCAGCATTCTTTCCCTGCCATTCAAAAATGGACTACCCCTTTGGGAGGGTTTGTGCAGGGCTTATGGCTCTAGGCAGGCTCGAGGCAGGCTGTCACTGTGAGCTGTAATCCTGAATCATTGACTAGCTTAAATCCTTCTATTGTACTGTCATCCCTCTGAAGGTGTGTAACTTGAGCCCTACTGGAAACACTAACTTGGAATCTTGACTGGAGTTGCTTTACAAGTCTCTTGCCTTCTATTCATAGCTCCGTGGGTGTCCCCTTCAGGTGGCTCTGTCAGAAGCATCCCAGGCACAGGGGAGGGCGTGGGTGGCCTCTCTAACCCAGGCTTCTTTCCTAGTCATCAAACCGCTCTTGGAGCTTACTCAGAAGACTGTGGTGATTAATGACGCCAATTTCCAAACCTCTAGTATTTTCAGCTGGTTTTTAAAAGGAACTCTGGTTTCTTTGTCAGCTGTCCTAGTGCTGTCCCCTCCCCCTCTCCACAACTGAACTACTTTTCCCCTTTCCTGAATGAGGCTTTGAGATGAAAGGGCGGGCATTTGGGCTTTAATCCCAAGGATCGCTTTGTTTTGAGGGGCAGTTGTTTTAAGGGGCTATAGTTTGCCTGGTTTGGGGTTTCAACTCAGTGCTGATTTTTTTGGATGGTGGTGGTCTCTCCCTGCATTTTTGTGGCTTTGGAAGCCCGACTTCAGAGAATACAAGGTTAGGGTTGTTGACAGGATACAGGACATTAGGTGTGACTAGCCCTTTTTCTAGGACACTGGTGTTTTAGACTGTTAGGGCTGCTATACCAAAATCCACAGACTAGGTGGCTTATAAACAAGGAAATGTATTTCTCCCAGTTCTGGAAACTGGAAGTCCAAGATCAGGGTGCCGGCATGGTCAGGTTCTGATGAAGGCCCTCTTCCGGTTGCAGACTGCCGACTTCTCACTGTGTCCTCACTTGATGCAAGGGTCAAGGAAGCTCCCTGGAGCCTCCTTTAAAAGGGCACTAATCCCAATCATGAGAGTCTCTACCCTCATGGCCTTATCTCCCAAAGGAACTACCTCTCAATACCATCACTTGGGGATTAGGATTTCAACATGCATTTTAGGTTGACACAAACATTCAGACCATAGCAATTGTCCAATTCAGAATTCTCTCCAAATGAGGGACACTGAAGAATGGAAACAAAAGGAATTCCTGAATAGTACCTAAAGGTTTCGATTGAAGAATCCACTTCTTTCATAGGGACTTGGAGGGGCAGGGGCTTCCCTGCCCTTTGAATATTCATTGAGTGCTTGCTCTGAGCCAGGCCCTTTGCTAAGAGTCTTACATGCGTCCTCCTCCCAACAGCCCTGGGAGATGGATAGTATTCTCTCCATTGCGCGTGTGAGGAAATGGGTTCAGTGACACAACACTAGGTCACAAGGTGGCTCCAGGACTTGCAGTTTGTCTGACTCGAGCACTTGTGCTCTTCACCCGTGTGCAGGAGGAACTTATCTGGGATAGTGAGGTGTCTCGTCTGCTGGGCTGTGGTTCTCTTCGGGGATCTGCACCATCTGGCAGATGGGTGTATATTTAAGCTTTCAACTGCCCCATTTACTTGCCAAACCTAACCAGGCCTATATTTCAGGCTCACTTCATCACATTTTATTTTTTAAGGAGGGGTATTATTTTTTTAATTGATTTTAGAGAGAGGAAGGTAGAGAGAGAGAAGGAAACATCGATGACCCAGGCCTGTGTGGCTCCATTTGGAGTATCATCCGGTACACCAGAGGGTAGCAGGTTTGATTCTCATGATTCCCAGGCAAGGCACATGCCGGGTTGCGGGCTTGATCCCCAATAGGGAGCGTGCTTGAGGCAGCCTATGATATTCCACTCCAGGGAAACTGAAACCTGGGCATGTGCCCTAACTGGGAATCAAACCTGCCACCTTCTGGTGTTCAGGATGATGCTCCAACCAACTGAGTCACACTGGCCAGGACGTTTCATCACATTTATGAGCACCTACTGTGTGTCAGGCTTGATGTTATGTGTGCTGTTAAAACAAAAGAAACCCACAAAGTCCATCCTTCAAGAATTTTGTTTTGTGACCCTTTTCATCTGCAACAATGTCCTTAATTTCTCTCACTTTCTTACTCCCAAACCTCGCAGGTTCTCCAACCCCTACACTCACAATAGTCTTTCGAAAATTTGGGGCCATGGAAGTAGAATGTGATTCATTCATTGAAACTTGTTCAGACCCATTCATTGCCTAATTTCTTCACCTGGCACCATTCTACATTTTGTTCAGCAAAAGTTAAGAAAGAAAAAGTTGGCCTAAAGTATTGTTCGTTGGCGCCCTGGCCCCTGAGAGCAGCCATTGTCCCTCAGATTTCACAGTGGGAACTTTGGCCTCATTTGATGTTTGGGCAGCCTCTGACTACAGTGTGTGTGGTAACTGAGCAAGAGGAATTTGGTTTGCTGGTACCTGATACGCAATTCTCTTCCTCTGCTCTCCTCTCAAACACAACCTGTGTCTACGCAATTCTCTTCCTCTGCTCTCCTCTCAAACACAACCTGTGTCTTCTGCTGCCTGTGTAGGAGCGGAGGGCAAAACAAAGAGGGCAGTGAAGTAAATTGGTTTTCTTGTAATTTTTGTTTTTTGTAAAGACAAAGGTTTATGAGAGGCGTCTGTTGCAGTTATTGGTATGAGTGGCTGGATGAGCAGGTGCTGTGATGACACTGATCCTCAGCAGAGGTTCTTGGAGTCTTTCAGAGCCTGGGGCAGCAGCAGAAGTAATAGCTGTCCTGGCTGGTACTCCTGGCCCCTTCAGAGATCCTCCTGAGACAGAGGGGAAGGTGGGCCCTGCATTGATGGGAGTCCAGTCAGAACTGTCCTAATTAAATGGTAACTTTATGAGTAAAATAAATACAGGATAGTTGTGAGGCTTGCGAATCAGCAGAGATCCTATGTCTGTCTGACTGGCTTTCGCATAACTCGTGCTCCATCCTGGGAGCAGGTATAGGCTGGGGCCAGGGAAGAACCTCTGCCTTTGCTGGGTCTCTTCTTAGCATTTCACTTGGCACTGGCAGGTGAAGAGTCGGGGTGGCGGGGGGGGGGGGCAGCGGGGGGGGGGTGTGTGTGAGACATCGCACAGCCTCAGTTCCATCCTCTCCATGCCCTGTAGCTGGACGTGTGTGTTGATTTGTGCTGAAGAAAATGCCACATTTCAAATTGAGCTTTTGCTTGAGGTGTCATAGAGCTGCCCTAGTTGGAACCAGAAAATTTGCCACAACCTTGCTGACTGAGCTGTGCTGAGTCAGACCAGGACCTCTTAGGGAGAATAATCTCTTGGGAATATCATTATTAGGGCGTAGGGCCGTGGTGCCCCTTACACTCAGTAGGCAGGAAAGCCCTGCTGGTACAACTGCAGGCTGTCCCCTGTCTGACTGGCCTTCCTCCCTAATCTGTTACCCAAATGCATGGCTCCTCTGTTGTCCACCAGGACCAGTGAGTGAGAGTCCTAGAGCTGCCCATGAACCCTGGGGACCTTCTGTGGACAGTACGGGTAGATCACACTGACCAAGCTGTGTCAGCAGCTACGTGGAGATGTCCCTCCCAGCAGCCTTCCTCCCTGTGGGTGCAGGAGGAGAGGGAACAGGGATTGGAGGTTTCCATCCTTGGCTTGAAGTTAGTGCTGACTCTGCTTCTCTCAGCCTCCCTGGGGAACCCATCTGTTGTCGAGAGCTGAGAAAGCAGCTTGGAGCTCAGGGAACGATTTTGTGGTATTCTTGCTGGGGCAGGGCATCCGGAAGCTGGGGACCAGTCGCTCAAGGGGTCTTCACCTAACCCAGCTTAACATCTATCCTGAGTGGCCCATCAGGCCTTCCCACACCAAGGAAAGGGCTGCAGAAGCAGCTGTGCTCTGTCCTGGCTGACTCCTGGCAGAGCTCTAGGTTCAGCCTGGACATTGTGGTGAAGGACCACTTGGTCATGGGTATGCAGGATTTAAGCTTCCTGGTGTTCCTGCATACTGGTCCCTTTTGCAGGTATTGGTGGAATTGGTGGCCTCAGCTGGAGCTCTGTGGACTCCACCGGGGCCTTTGATGTGTTATCTAGTGCACGTTCAGGCACTCAGTCTCTGAAGAGTCTTATCATTGAAAGGGGCATGAGAGGAAACTGATCCCAGCTAAGAGAATTGGGTGGCTGGGAGAAGATTCAAGGGCCTGTCCCTGTGGTGTGGGACCCAGCTCACTCATAGTCCCCCTCTGGAGTGATTTACTTCCCTTCCCCCTGGAAAGGGAGTCGTCTTGCTGTGGCTGCGTAAGGACAGCACCCCTTCCTCTCCTGCTGCCATTTCCCCTAAGCCCCGTACTTCCAGGTAGGATGAGGAGCCCCAGCCCTGGCTTGATACATCCCATCAGAGTGCCTCTTAAATCTCAACCTGACTTTTCAGGGCCAAGCTTCCTCTGTTATACTCTCCAGGGGGGACCTAGGTCCTATGAAAAAACCATTTTTTTTTCATATTTAAAGGACACATTTTATTAAAGCATGCATAGAAGGTGGCAGCCCTCATTACTCTTAGTGGATGGAATGGTATTAGTAATATTCTTGGGTTTTCTATGTCTGATGGGGGAGTTAAGAGTCCTGAGCTTGGGCTCTGCCACCATCTATCTGGCTGTGACCCTAAGCAGCTCACCTGGCCTCATCTTATCTCCTCCTCTGTAGTGGGAAGAGGAGGATTAGGTCTTCAAGGACCTTTTTTAGTGAGTAAAACTAGTTAGCTTCTTAGTATAATAAACCTGCCCCTTGTTGGAACCTTACCTTCAGCCCAATACTCTGCTGTGTATGCTATGCGTTGTTTCATTTAACCTTTCCAACAACCCTATGTGATTGGTATTACCATTTTATAGATAAGGGACTGAAGCTGACAGCAGTTGCTTGTCTGATTTGGCTAAGGTCACTTGGCTAATAAACGGTAGAGCCAGGCTTTAACCAAACCCGGTTCAGTCTCCCAAGTCCTAACCTGCTAGTTGTGCTGAGGAATAGCGAGTGGATACCTCATGTGACTCATGGCCTGTGTGGCTTCAGATTCTTCTTTCCTCTGGGTCTGCAACCAGCTAGAGGCCCGGGTAGTCCTGCTGTGGGTCTGCCCCCTGGTCCTGTGTGCAGTGTGGTGATTTTCTGCTTGGAGGAAGAGCTGTGGGTAAATCATCCCCCAGCTGATCTGAGCTTTTAAATGTCTTCCACCTCAGCCTTTGAAGCGAATCACCTCTCCTGTGTTCCGTGTTTCCTTCTCTTTAGCTAACAAGTTGCTTCTGCTTATCAGCTTCTCTAGCCAATTCTTGTGTTGTTAAGTATGCAGGAATGCGTTTTTCCAGAGTAAAGTGTAGCTGAAGAGTCACTGGCCAGAGCCACCTCCAGGGCAGGCTGGGCAAGGTCACTTGGCTCTCATTGCCCGCCCCCACGCCCCTTTCCAGCTAACCTTGAGTGAGTGAGTCTCCAACCCAGCCTCTGGTCAACAGAGTCTGATTGGTTTCCCTAATCAGCTCACTATCCAAGCTGTGCTGGGACTGTCAGCTAGAGGAAGTCGATGAAGCAAACAGGAAGCGTGAGAGACACCCATCAGCTGGAATTGCTCACCCTTTCACCAGGAAGGACACAAAGTATGAAGTGGGGGACTTCATGGGCTAGAGAAGAGATTCCACCTCTAGAGATTCTGATTCCGTTGGTCAGGCTTACTTTCTTAATGTCCAGGGTGATTCTGATGAAAAAAGTTTGAGACCCACTAACCTGTAGTATCCAGAACAGAGGAACCCAAAGCAAGGAAGAGTAGTGTTCTGCTTTTTCTTTCTCTTTCTCTTCCACCCGTGGCCCCAGAACTGGCTGGGCATATGCCCATTATGCCTGTTCACGGGGCCAGAGTGTTTAGGAAATTGGATCCCTTCTGCCCTTTCATATGTATTGTGGTAAAAGGTATAGCAGACCCCTTAGTCCTTGCATTAATCCTCATTTCCTGTGAAGATGTGAGATTAGGTTAAGTGTTCATTATCTGTGGCCTCTAAACAAACCATGGTTCTGATTGGGAGGGTGGGGGAAGCAGGTCACGGCAAAGAGCATCTTTTGTCATGGTTCCAAAGCTGTACCCATTTCACCAGCTTCATGAAAATATCCATGAGTGCCCTAGCCAGTTTGTCTCAGTGGATAGAGCATGGCCCATAGACTGAAGGGTCCCGGGTTCGATTCCAGTCAAGGGCATGAACCTCGGTTGCAGGCTCAACCGTGTGCGGGAGACAATCAATCTATGTTTCTCACATAGATATTTCTGTGTCTCTCCCCTTCCCTTCCACTTAAAAAAAAAATCAATGGGAAAATATCCTCAGGTGAGGATTAACAAAAAAGAAAGAACATATTCAGGAGGAAATTCATCCTATTCATGTATTTTTCTTGGTGTTGAATAAACTGTTTTTTTGTGTGTGTTTTTTTTAATATCTTTGGCCCATTATGTATCTTATAAGAAACTTTAGCCACAGCTTGATCTCTTAAAGAGAATGTGATTTTTCTGAAGGAAGACATTTACTGTGCCATTTTTGGTTATAATTCCATCAGCTGACTGCGCCCGTGGATGATTCTCGCCACTGGTTCAGGAGGAAGGATTCCCACAGTGAGATTCCCTCCCCTAGGCGGCAGTCCAGATCCATGCATGAGTTCACCTGCTCCGGAGGGGAGGGCATCAAGCTTCCTGGGGCTCTGGGTGTGGCCTTCTCCTGTCTTAGACACCCCCTGTCTGGGTGTGCTCTTCATGGCAAAATCAGCCGCCTCCATGCTTTATCGTCTGGTAAGGTTCTCCGACTGTTCATGTGATCACCAAGTAGCGCCAGGAAAACCACGAGGCAGCAGGCCATAAAAAGTGCTGGGTGTGCCTGCTGAGGTGTCTCTGGTTGGACGGCAGGACCAGCATCCAGGCAGAACATATCACCAGCCAGTTTGTGCCAGGCGGAGCACCTGCAGCACTTTAAAAAATACAGATACCGGGCACGCCTCCAAGCCGTCACCGGAACCTCCAGGGGCTGGCTGCACATGTGATTTTGATGTGCAGACAGAGTTGAGAACCACTGCATAAGAGTTACTTTCCTGTCCTTCTGACTTGTTAAAAAATCAGATTCTGCCCTCACTGGTTTGGCTCAGTGGATAGAGCGTCAGCCTGCAGACTGAAGGGTCCCAGGTTCAATTCCAGTCAAGGGCACATGCCAGAGTTGCGGGCTCGGTCTCTAGTGTGGAGTGTACAGGAGGCAGCCGATCAATGATTTTCTCTCATCATTGATGTTTCTATCTCTCTTTCCCTCTCCCTTCCTCTCTGAAATAATAAAAATTAAAAAAAAATACTGCAAGCATTAAAAAAAAAAAAATCAGATTCTGTGTGGGCAGATTTGGTCTGTGTGGGCAGATTTGGAAACCCACTGGTTTGACAGGAACAAAACTTAGATATTACCTTTATTTTTCTTCTCTTGTAGGTGCTGGTAGCCAGGGTCCCAACTGCTTTGGGGTTTTGTTTTATTGATTTTTGGAATCGGAGACTTCATTATCTGTTTCCCTCCCCCACTCATTCGTACCTTCTCCTCTAGTGCCCCCGCCACACTGTTGGTTGGCCAAGATTCTGTCACGTGAATTTGTGGTAATAACCAACTTGTAATTCCATCGTGGTTTCCCTCTGTTGCTGTGGCCTTGAGTGGCTCCTCCCTCTGTTGGGAGTACTTAGAGAAGGGAGAATTACCGTGATTGCTGGAGCCAGACCCTGCTGGGCCAGCAAAGCTGCTGCCACAAAAAGAATGTCTCATTTACCCAGCCACCCAAAACCAAACACGAGGTGGGCATTGTCTCCATCTTTCTTCCACAGCAGGGAGAATGGCAGGGAGACAAATGAGCATGCAGGCAACCCGAGTTTGCGGACGAGGCTCTATCAACTGTATGCTGGGTGCCTAGAGCAGGGCATTTAATACCTGAACATCAGGCTATTCGTCTGAAAAGCCTTTGTTTTAAAGGTTAGAGTAGATAATGGTTGTGCAAGTGCTCAGTAAATGTTACCTGTCTCTGAGAATTATTTCATTTGGTAAGCACTCTTTGAATTCCCAGTATGTACATAGGCATTGTGAGGGAGGCATCTCAGAGGAGCCAGAAGCACAACTCTGTCTCAAGGGCCATAGAGTCTTGCAAAACCATTGATGGGAGCGAAAAGAGAAGGCACCTTAAACTAAAATATTTCAAAACTGGCACTTCTTGTCCCTAATTGAGATTCTCCTCCCTCCACCCTTCATTCTTCCTTCCTTGTACTCTTGGGAAAGAGGTGGCCCCATTTCAAGCCTCTTTTCCTTTGGTGCTGCCCAGAAGGGAAACTCTTGTTCCTGGTTAGTGAATCATTCTTCCTGAAGCTCACTTTTTAAACACGTTGCTGGGAGAACTTGGACGTGAAAAACGATTTGAGGTTGCACAAAGCAAGCCCTTTGCTGTCAGCTTCTCATACCGTGCAGACCACTGCTTCCTACAAACACCTGCCTCTTCATGTACACCCTTGTCCTATCCTGACTGCACGGGAATGTACTCCCCTTGCTCAGGGGGCAGGCCAGGGCTTCCTTGGGATCCTGTTCCAGAGACCCCTCCTGCATACACTCCATTCATCAAAATCTTTTCTTTCCAACTTGAGTTTAAATTCTGTGTGCAGTGTTCAGGTCATGATATCTACTCACAGTACTTATTTGTAAAGCACTGTGTACGTTCTGATAGCTTTTAATATACCTCTTCTAGAGGCTTCTGAAGATAGGTTCCTCATCCTTTGCAGTTCCAAAACTTAAAAAAAGAAAGCTTACACCTCCAAAGCTATCACAGACCGAGTGACTAAGATGTCCTTGCTGGAACACCAGCTGCTGGGGTGCGGATCTCAGTGTCCCATGTTTGTCTCCGCCCTCCCATAACTCCCCTTGTTCTTCCTCTGCGTCACCCTTTTTCTCTGCCAGTAGAGAATGGAACTGAGGTCTCTATTTAAAAGAGAAGTTTGGCAGCCGTTCTGACCGCCAGCAGAGCTCTGGCTTTGGTGTGTGTTTGGTTTTGTGTGTGTTTGGTTTTTTAATGTGTGTGAGACCTCTGGCCCATAAAAATGAGAGAACTGTGGGGAAGAGGCTCAGGGTGAGACTTGGATTCCAGTGCACAGTCCAGCCTCAGACTGAGAAAGTTGGTCAGTCCTTCTGAGGATGGCAGGACAAAATGACTATTTTAATAACAACTTGCACTTGGCCAGGCCCTCGTCCCTGAGCACCCACAAGGTTGAGGAGCTTTCTCCTGGGACTCCCCGTGCCCTGCTTGGCTTCCCTCTGGCTTTGCACAGAGGTGGGCTGTGATTTTAGCTACCAGACTATAAGTTCCTTGTTTGTTGACCTAGATCAGTGGTCAGCAAACTCATTAGTCAACAGAGCCAAATATCAACAGTACCACAATTGAAATTTCTTTTGAGAGCCAAATTTTTTAAACTTAAACTTCTTCTAACGCCACTTCTTCAAAATAGACTTGCCCAGGCCGTGGTATTTTGTGGAAGAGCCACACTCAAGGGGCCAAAGAGCCGCATGTGGCTCGCGAGCCGCAGTTTGCCGACCACGGGTCTAGAGCCTAATGTCTTCCTGGGCGATTTTTTTGGTACCCAAAAAGTCTGCTGATTCCACTGTCACCAGGCTGCCACGTGCCCATGCCTCTCCTGTATGTGTTTATCTGTATGTGAATGTACACATTTGGGATAGGCAAGTCAGTGTGTTTGCTCAGAAGCATGAGCCTAAAGTTGGAAGACCGCTTTTCTCTTTACCACTCAGATGTTGTAGAGCAAATACATGTGTGGTACAGCCTAGTCGGGCTCTTCTCCTAACTTCTGGGGGTGGAAGCCAGGTCATCAGGGAGGGCAGAGGGGGAGACCTGTGATTTAAGAAGGGCTCACTGCACAACAGTCTCTGGACTAACCCAGTATTTCTGGTTTCTCCCTTGCAGTTGGAGGCCCCCCTTCCCACTAAGTGCCTCTTTGCATAGCACCGGCCCCTGCCCTCACGCTCACTGGTACCGCTACAGCAGGACGGGCCATGGCGGGTCGGGGAGGTGCAGCACGACCCAATGGACCAGCTGCTGGGAACAAGATCTGTCAATTTAAGCTAGTCCTGCTGGGGGAGTCTGCAGTAGGCAAATCCAGCCTTGTCCTCCGCTTTGTCAAGGGACAATTTCACGAGTACCAGGAGAGCACAATTGGAGGTGAGTGGACACAAGGGAGCAGGGGTGGCCGCAGGAAGGCCAAAGAAATGCCTTGGCATTGAGGAGAAGGAAGCTGCCTGCCTGGAGAGACTAAACACACCTGGGGAGGGGGCAGCCCCTTCCTCATCTGGGCCCTGAAACAAATTCCAACAGCTGGTCTCCATGCCTAAGTCCCAAGAAGCTTCTAGCGAGAATTAGCTGGGAGCCAAAACTGACTTCCTCTCCTGGTTCTGCCTCTTTATTATTGTGTGGCTTTGGCGAAGACCCTTCCACAGACCCAGCCTCTGGGAAGGGAGAGGCTGAGTCTGGATTCTTGTGGGTTCTTCTTACTTTGCCAGGCCATGCATCTGCCCTGGCCTCTCCCACTTTCCAAAATGGGGAAATGGCTTGGTGAGTGGCTGGCATTTCTGAAGCTGACCTTTACTCTTTCTTGAGTAAAGAGCCTCTTTGATTTCCCAGTGGTCAGCATTCAGGTTGTAAAGGTCTGAACTCAGCCTCCTGCCTTAGTAGCCAGTACAAACCTTGAGGGGCCAGGGCCAACCTTGGGCCTGAGTCATCTTTTCTCTACCCTCCTGGTTGGTAGGAGGTTTCCAGGCAGCTGGAAACAAAACGGGCCGTGTCAGCAGTCTTCTGCTGCCTCCTCAGCACTCGAGTCAGGAGCCGGAGAGGGGAAGTGGAGTGATGCCCCGTGTTCTCAGAGAGGAGGGGGGAGGCAGATAGGAGAGCAAGCTTTCAAAAACAGAGCTCTCTGGGATCCTCTGATGGGTCCCGGGGCCAAGGGGACTCCCACCTGCCTGTCCCAGCTCCTTGAAGCATATACTCAAGTGCCTCATGTTCCCCTGCCTCCTCAGGACAAAGAAAGGGTCAGGTGTTACCTGAAGGTCAAGCCACAGGGTGGTCAATCAAGAATGGGTCAGGTCAGAGCTGGGGGTTGTGGCTAGCCCAGTGTACCTGGAGGTGGCAGGGCCGTTAGGAAGCTGGCCACCCAGCCTCCTCTGGCAGGGGAACAGCGTGTTCTTTCAGGCGTCCCTAGCACAGCTAAGTGTGTAAGTGTCCTCAGGAAACAAGGCCAGTGACACCCCTGGGCTGGAGCAAACGGGGGCTGGCGAGGTTTCCAGCTGGACTGTTCTCTGAGGGGAGGGAGAAGGAGGAAGGAGGCGGGGGGGGGGGGGGGGGGCGGGATCCGGCCCACCCTGCTGAGCTTAGAGTCAGGTTTCCCCTGGGCTTCTCCTCTCCTGCCCCCTGCATTCCTCTTCAGAGAGTGCTCCTGAAATGGCTAGGTGCAAGCAGGCTGCCCTTGCCCAGTGTGGTCTCTAAAGCCTGTACATTCTGCAGCCCCCTCAACACATGTACGAAAAGACAAACTCCGCCCATCCTTGCAGGCTGCTTCTCTGTGCCCAGCTCCGCAGAAGGCTTCTGAGTGCCAGAGCCCTGGATGCAACAGTGGAGATAAGTGGGGATGGCTTCCCCAGCTCTTTCTTGCCTGGTAACACCACCTTCCCTCTTACAGCGGCCTTCCTCACACAGACTGTCTGCTTGGACGACACAACAGTCAAGTTTGAGATCTGGGACACAGCTGGACAGGAGCGGTATCACAGCCTCGCCCCCATGTACTATCGGGGGGCCCAGGCTGCCATCGTGGTCTATGACATCACCAACACAGTAAAGATTTTTCCTTAACTTCTTGATCCTTGTTTCTGGATGGGGTCTGGGCTGATTTCCTCGGCTGTTTGGGGTGTCTCGCCAGAGTCTTCAGGCTGGTGACCTTGTAGACACCTGGCTCTGCCATGTGGAGCTTCTCTAGTGTGTGGCCTGGGCAGAATGCCTCCTCTGTCCCTTTGACATTCCGGCCCTGTTTTCCCAGGATACGTTCGCACGGGCCAAGAACTGGGTGAAGGAGTTACAGAGGCAGGCCAGTCCCAACATCGTCATTGCGCTGGCGGGTAACAAGGCAGACCTGGCCAACAAGAGAGCCGTGGAATTCCAGGTGTGGGGGATGGACAGGACCTGGGGGAGGAGTAAGCCAGCTGCATGGCTTTCCCCAGGCTACTCAGGGGTTGCAGGAAGGGTGACATTGGGAGGCAGCAGGGGCGCTTTTATGTGCTGTCCTCTTGTGACTCAAGCCTGGGCTGAAAGGAATTGCCTCGCCTTGTTTCTTGGCAGTAGGGTATGTGTGCATATGGATAGCTAAAGTTTCTGCTTATTTTTCTGTACATTTTTAAATGAAACACTGTAAAAGAAATATTTTTTTCACGTAATACATGCACATAGTAAAATTTAAACAGTACAAGAAGGTATATAGAACTAAATTTAAGTCTCTAACCTAGAAACTCAGTCTTCCTTTCCCCAAGTTCCTCAGTTTCTGGTCTTTCCAGAAATATGCACAATGTATGTAAATCCCTTTTTACGTAGATGGAGATGTGTTTTACATACTTATGTATTTAATTAATTTTTTTTACCAGTCCCAAACTTTAAGATTGTTTGTAATAGCAAAAGACTGGAAACAGTGCTGCAGTCAGTATGTACATACTTCTGTGCTTTGTGTTTTTTTTTTTTTTAATGTATTTTTATTGATTTCAGAGAGGAAGGGAAAGGGAGACATAGAAACATCAATGATGAGAGAGAATCACTGGCTGCCTCCTGCACTGGGTATTGAGCCCACAACCCAGGCATGTACCCTGACTGGGAATTGAACCGTGACCTCCTGATTCATGGGTGAATGTTCAACCACTGAGCCACACTGGCTTTTGTTCAAATGTGCAACTGTATTTGTAGGATAACTTTCTAGAAGTATTTCCTAGCCTAGTGATTTTAAAGAGCAAGAAGGTAGAACGGGCATAGGGACACCTGGTAAAACCTCTGCCAATGTTTGTGAGGTGAGAGGTGCTGTATCTGAAATGGGGAACAGGGTGTATGGTACACACGTCTCAGAGGAACCCCGAGTGGAAGGCTATAGGCCTGAAAACCCCTGCATTGTCTCTATTGTGTATAAGGCACTGTAATCAGGGAAGATTTTTTTATTCTGGGCCCCAGCCCTTGCCAACTCAACATTTTCCTCCCACCCACTTTCTCAACTCCATCAAATCAGGAAGCACAAGCCTATGCAGACGACAACAGTTTGCTGTTCATGGAGACATCAGCAAAGACAGCAATGAATGTGAATGAAATTTTCATGGCAATAGGTAAGGTGCCTCTCCTCTCCTGCTCTCATTGAGTTTTAGCACATGCCTGCTGTTCTGTAGTAAGTCTGTGGAGTCCCTTCACCGACAGACCTTCCGCTATTTTCAGTATTCTGATAAAGTCATTTTCTTTTTCATCTAACTCTCAGATGTAGATAGTTCATCCCAGAAGTTTCTAAAACTTGGACTAAAGTCTCAACATTTCACTTCCTTACTGTTAAGCTTACCACCCACCTAAAGCCCGATATCACCATCCTACCCACCACTTAGGATTTTTTAACCCATTTAGCTCTGAAGTCAACCTGCTTGGTTCAAGTTCTATAACTCTGGTCTTAAGCAAGTCACTTAACCTCTCTTTGCCTCAGTTTCCTGAAACACTCAGAATGTACCTGACACATAAAAGTAAAACCCTCAATATGCCGGATTCTACTCAAGTGGACTTGGGAGACAGTATTAGGGTACCCCCACAAACACAGTTTTCCTTCTCTCCCAAACAGCTAAGAAGCTCCCCAAGAATGAGCCCCAGAATGCAGCTGGTGCTCCGGGCCGGAACCGAGGTGTGGACCTCCAGGAGAACAACCCAGCCAGCCGGAGCCAGTGCTGCAGCAACTGAGCCCCCCTTGCCTGCCCACTGCCCCCACCTCCTCCGCCTGAACAACCTGACTGGAATCCACTCTAACCAATCGCACTTAACTACTCGGGCCACCATGGGGGGAGGGGGCAGAGGGAGGGGGTCCACCATGATTTCTCCATATAATTTTGTTCATAGGCCGGAGTGAGTTATTCCACCTGCACCTTTCTGTAAAAATACTAATTCAATTTTAAGTCTTAAGTCACTTTTTTAATATATATGATCTCTTCCCACTACCTGCCCTTTCTACTGTTCTCCCACTCTCCCTTCGTAGCCACATGCTCCCGTTTCCTCCACCCTTATATGTGAGGAGGCAGGGGTTGGAGCAGTAACCCTCCTTTCCTCTTGCTGATTAATCGGGCTCAGCAAGAGCATCCATATCCTCACTGTTTGGCGTGTGCTTGGTTCTGGGCCATGGGGCAGGCCCTAGGGACTAGGGAAGGGAGAGACAGCTCTTCCCTTAGCTGGCTGGCTAGCATCAGGCTGCAGTCCCCCCTCACCCCTGACATACAGTTGGGAGAGAAACCACAGCATTATTGTGACAGCCACGAACCCATTGCCCACAGCCCACCCCATCCCCCTCATCCTTGGTCACCCTGACCTCTGGCTCTGAGCCCTGTTCTGACCAAATCACGATGATGAGTATTTGGGGGGTGGGTGGGTAAGGGGGGAGTGGGTGGGAATGGAACCAACTTTTTCTGTATTTTGTATTGTATGTTTTCTTCAACATGTAACCAATCAGTATCTTGTCAATATAGTCAGCCAATGGATTGACCTCCTGCTTGTCTTGTCTTTCTCTGGCAGAATTTATCAGACTACATCCTCTCTAGCTTACTTGAAGTTAATTTAAAATGGACCACTGAATCTTGTTAAACAGAAGCTTCCCCCTCACTCCAAGTGAGGGGGTACTGGTGTCTTGGTAACCAAGAAAAAGAGTCCCTTACTGTTACCAGTACTAATGGCATGGGAGTTAAGAGTGACCTGGAACTGAATCTCACCAAGTTTGAAGTTGGGGGTCCTGCATTTTCCTCTCCCTGACCACCTGTAGAATATATTGGGGTGATTGTGCAGTCCAGATTTGAAAATATTTGGTCTCAAAATCAAAACAACACACACACAAACACACACAACGGAAAACAAAAACAGTTGGTCTCTGAAACACCAGAAACAAGCTCTTCGGGGTTTGGGGTGCATCAGTATCAGGACTGAGGGAATGCCCTCTTCCCTGTAGAGGAACACCAATGACCTGGAACTTTGGACTGATCATAAGGCCAAGACAATAGCCTCACACCAGGTCCAAGCCATCTGGTCCCTGGTCTCTAGCAGGCCCTCTGCTGGTTCTGGAACTAGGGGACTCTTGGACCCTCCTGGCTCTCTGCTGCTCCCTGCTGGCGCTGCTGCTCTCAGCCCCCAAGGGCTATCTGTCCAAGCAGAGCCGTGCTGAGTAGGACCACACCGCACCCCCCCCCCCCCCCCCCATCTCCCAGCCTCTCCCGGGACCAGCACTTTGAGGTGCCTTTCTGGCCTTCCCCTACCTTCATCATACCTCCACCTCTGACCCCAACCCCAAGAAGAGACCGCGGACACGAAGGCTGCTGCTCACTATGGCGGTTTATTGGGTCAGGCTAAGCCGGAACCCTTAGAGCCGTGACTCCTGAGTTTCGAGGAGTGTCCTGTTTGAGCTTCAGCGGAAGGCAGCGCCCCGCACTGGCCTCGGATCCACAGCTGGCCCGAAGGTGTTAAGCAGCAGGTCATGGCGGCGGGATCCAGGTTCGGTGGTAGTAGCATTTGGCGGTGCAACTTCTGCGCCATGCGGTAGCCGCTCCCATCTGGGCCGTAGCTCTCCTTTTGCCGCTGGCCCGTCACCGTCAGGCACTGGCCGTCCACTTGCACCAACAGTTCCTCTGGGCCGAAGCCCTGGGCATCCATCTTCATCTGGAAACTGTTCTCCACGTGGACATTGCTCCGCACAGCTGACACATCATCCTGGAGCCGCTGCACCGGCAGCGTGGCCACCTGGTTCTGTTCAGTGAGGGCTGTGCTGGGAGACCTGGACGCCACCTGGCTCCCTTTGGGGAGACCGCTACCGACCCGCTGCATCCGAGTGAGCAACTGCTGTCCGAGGGCACGAGGCTCTGAGTCTAGTGCTCGGCGCGTGCAGGGGCGGGATCCAAGAGCGGAGGGTCCTCCCGCGCCCCACCCAGCTCCGCTCCTGCTCAGCAGCTCTGCTCCGTGCAGTAGGACTCCCTACCCTTCTGCAGAGTCAGAGTTCAGGGTCAGCTGTGCACTTCCTACCTCCACGGTCAGGTGGTCATTCGCCCTGGCACGCCCGCTGCTGCTTTTATCCTGGATCCTTTCTTGGGCCCCTCCCCACCTCCGTCAGAGGGTCCGACTGGATATGATAAAGGAGGCCGGAGCCATGACTAATGGAACCATTATCAGCGCAGAGAGGAGATGACATTGAGCCATCGGGACACCTCCTTCCAAGAACGGGCCTGGGGGCAAGAAGAATTGTCCCCTGGACAGAGCGGAGTGTGAACACAGGGTAATCAATCCATTTTCCATTTTCGGAACGTCCTGCCTTTCTCTGACAAGGCACAATCCTGGAGATTGGGAGGTGGACACATTTTTCTGTCTTCCTTCATCCATCCTGGGCCTACTGCGCTGCAGGTTTGGGCTGGGCTCAGGGACCACAGCGATTAAGATGTGGCCCTCAAGGTTCCCAGGATGTTGAAAGAGAGCCATTCCCAAACACAGGAAAAACTCCCGCCCTCCTATGCCTCTACTTCATCCCCACCGTGGCAGCCTTGTTCGTGACCCCGACCATGTCTCTGGTACTCATCACTTTTATAATAAACCCTTTTTATGGAAGCACAAAAGGGTACAGCTGAATTATCCCAACAGGTCAAGAAATAGAACCGTGCTGCTTAATCTCCGTAGCTGAAGTTTGTCTCCGGAGACATATGGGTCAGGGACAAGGATAGGGGTGGGAGGGGGGTGTGCGGAGAAGCCGACCCGACCCCAGTCCCCAGGCCTGCACTTCACCTGCGGGGCTTGGGAGGAGGGCAGAGCCCACGAGTCCCCCCACCAGATCCCCAAGAGGACAGCAATCTTGACAACCCTGGAAGCCTTCAAGAGAGATTAACACTGAGGAGGAATCAATGTGGGGTGCTGGTTCGGGCCTCATTTGGCTGTCTGGGACCAAGAGACAGGATAGAAAAGTCTGGAAGGTGGAGGCAAAGGGAGCAGCGGTGGAAGACTACAACTCCCATCAAGCTCTGGGTCGGGGACGCCTGCGTACTGCGCGCCCGTTGCCCATGCGGCCCTAGGGCAGGGAGCGCCGCGCCGCTCCGCTGCGGGGGAGGCCATGGCGGAACCTTCCCAGGCCTCGACCCCGGCCCCGGCCGCGCAGTCCCGGCCCCTTCAGTCCCCAGCCCCCGCCCCAACCCCGACTCCTACTCCCAGCCCGGCTTCGGCGCCGACTCCGGCTCCCACTCCGGCACCTGCCCCCGCTCCAGCTGCAGCCCCAGCCGGGAGCGCTGGGACGGGGGGGCCCGGGGTAGGAAGTGGGGGTACCGGGAGCGGGGGGGATCCGGCTCGACCTGGCCTGAGCCAGCAGCAGCGCGCCAGCCAGAGGAAGGCGCAAGTCCGGGGACTGCCGCGCGCCAAGAAGCTTGAGAAGCTAGGGGTCTTCTCGGCTTGCAAGGTGGGGGCGGGGCCTGGGCCTGGGGGCGGGGTTTGGGACATCCTAGGGCTCGGGTGGCAATGGAAGCAAAGCTCTGGCTGGGGAGAGGCTCCTCGTCCCTGGGATACATACAGGCTTTTTGACTGATCCTTCTGCCTCCAGGCCAATGAAACCTGCAAGTGTAATGGCTGGAAAAACCCCAAGCCCCCCACTGCACCCCGCATGGACCTGCAGCAGCCAGCTGCCAACCTGAGTGAGCTGTGCCGCAGCTGTGAGCACCCCTTGGGTAAGGCAGGTAGTGCCCTGGGAGCTGGGGCGGGGGCGAAGCAGGTGCTGGCTCCTGCTTGGACAGGATGACTTAAGTGCCACAGAGCTTCATCTTTTAAAAACCAAAGGTGCCTTCTAAGGAGGGATTGGGTTGGGGTGAGAGGAGAAAGGAAATCTGCCAATACAGAAATACAGGGGGTCCCCCAGGGGCTGACACAGGAATAGTCAGTCTCATTTCCGGTCATAGAGGAACGGGGTGTATCTTGGCTGGTGATGAAGAGGGGCAGGACGTCCTGTTGATCTCTTCTGTCCATTTTACCACCTGTTCTTGCAGCTGACCATGTGTCCCACCTGGAGAATGTGTCAGAGGATGAGATTAACCGGCTGCTGGGGATGGTGGTGGATGTGGAGAATCTGTTCATGTCTGTTCACAAGGAGGAAGACACAGACACTAAGCAGGTCTATTTCTACCTCTTCAAGGTGAGCTTTCTCCACGTGCAAGTGAGTGAGCAAAGGGGTTGAGGCTGGTAGGTCTGCAGCTCTTGATCTTTGCTGACCTCTGCCCCTCCCTCTTCCTCTTCCTCCAGCTCCTTCGGAAATGCATCCTGCAGATGACCCGGCCTGTGGTGGAGGGGTCTCTGGGAAGCCCCCCATTTGAGAAGCCTAATATTGAGCAGGTGGGATGAAGAAGGGGGCAAGAGAATTGGGGGCATCTTGGAGGAGTGAGGAGACTGGATTCTCCATCCTCCTCAAGCTGGGAACAGGGGAGAGGTTCCAAGAACGGAGGATGTTTTGTGCTAACCTCAGTGTGTGCATAGGGGTCGTGAGGGGGCATAGTTTCTCTTCACAGAGAGCCTCGGAATGAGAGGAGAGCCTTGCCCCTGCCCTCAGGAAGCCCCTAGTTTTGGATAAGAAGCCCATGCTGGCTGCTCACATCTCTTTCCTGGTTCTGTCCCCCCGCCCACCCCTTCTCAGGGTGTGCTAAACTTCGTGCAGTACAAGTTCAGTCATCTGGCTCCCCGGGAGCGGCAGACAATGTTCGAGCTCTCGAAGATGTTCTTGCTCTGCCTTAACTACTGGAAGCTTGAGACACCTGCCCAGTTTCGGCAGAGGTCTCAGGCTGAGGACGTGGCTACCTACAAGGTCAATTACACCAGGTAGGCCCAGCCAGGAACAGCACGGGGAGACGCTTACAGGCTCAGCGGTTTCCACTCTCCTCACCTCCCCACTTTCCGCAGATGGCTCTGTTACTGCCATGTGCCCCAGAGCTGCGATAGCCTCCCCCGCTACGAGACCACTCATGTCTTTGGGCGAAGCCTGCTTCGCTCCATCTTCACCGTCACCCGGCGGCAGCTGCTAGAGAAGTTTCGGGTGGAGAAGGACAAGCTGGTGCCCGAGAAAAGGACCCTCATCCTCACCCACTTCCCCAAGTAAGGCTCCTTCTGGCCTATCAGGATTTTGCCCCACGTTCACATCCTCCCTGTTGTCCCTTTTTTTCCAGGAAGGCTTCCTGGATTGATCCCTCCTCTCCCTCTATAAGCCTTCTGGGATCTGGGCGTCTACCTGGTCGACTTGCCCATGGCCCAGACGCAACTTGCTAGCATTTGCCTTTTGTACTAGTCAGGGGATGGCAGATACATGGCCCGAGTGCTAACACTACCCCTACCCGCACCCCTGGTGTCTACAGTTGGTATATGTCTTATACCAATTATTTCCCACAGAGGCCGGACACAGCCTCAGAATCCTTCCCACCACAGCACTCCAAAAAAGCCCAGAGCTTATACTTGAGGCAAAACCAATTTCCACTCCTCTTCTAGTTCTTTCTGAAGGATTTTCCTCTTTTCTGCCACACCTCCCTCTCATTTTACTTTTTTTAAATATATTTTATTGATTTTTTACAGAGAGGAAGGGAGAGGGATAGAGAGCCAGAAACATCGATGAGAGAGAAACATCGATCAGCTGCCTCCTGCACACCCCCTACTGGGGACGTGCCCGCAACCAAGGTACATGCCCTTGACCGGAATCGAACCTGGGACCCCCTGAGTCCGCAGGCTGATGCTCTGTCCACTGAGCCAAACTGGTTAGGGCCCTTCCTCTCATTTTAAACCTGCTCATAGCTATCCAGTTCAGGAAGCCTTTACTGAGGAGTCCAGAACCTCCAGTGTCCCTTCTGCCACCAGGTGGAGTAAGGTGGCAGGAGGGGGTGGATTCTGACCCCCATTTTGATACTGAGACCCAGGGTGATTTGGTGCCCTGCCTGGTCACAGTACAGAGTGGCATCCGTTCAGACCCTGCCTCCCTCTTCTGTACACAATGGCAAACTGGGCCTCTGGTCTCTCCTGGATTTGTCCTGTCCTCCTACCTTCAACTAGGGTCTCCCAGGAGGCAGGGGCTGTACCTCCTCCTGGTCTAAGGCAGAGGTTGTCTCTGTTCTTAGGCTCCCAGTTCCTGAGAAGAGGGTCGGTCTCGTTGACCTACCTCCAGCCCCCCTGGTGTCTGGCCCAGGCTGCTCCCTTGGTTAGACAGAATTGTGGGACAGACTGTACCCTCCCACAGATTCCTGTCCATGCTGGAGGAGGAGATCTACGGGGCAAACTCTCCGATCTGGGAGTCAGGCTTCACCATGCCACCCTCAGAGGGGACCCAGCTGGTGCCCCGGCCAGGTATGTGCCACAGCAGGTTTTACAAGATCTCTGCTTGGCCTTCCTGGCTGAGCTCAGGTGCCCCCCCCCGCCCCCGCTGTGAAAGAGGGGCTTCGAATAGCAGCCGTGGAGAAATGCAGGAGGGCTCAGCTGGGGGTTGGAGGGTCCAGATCCCTTTTGGGGACCCACCAACATCTTTGGAACCACCACTCCTCTCCCCCCCCGCCCCGATTCTTCTGTCTTTCTCAGCTACAGTCAGTGCAGCAGTTGTTCCCAGCGCCCCCATCTTCAGCCCCACCATGGGTGGGGGCAGCAATAGCTCCTTGAGTCTGGATTCTGGAGGTGCTGAGCCCATGCCAGGTGGGTACTTGACCCTTGACACCCACTCAGCCCTCCCCCAGTCTCTCTGCCTATCCCTGGAAGACCTTGCCGACCTCCCCAGCAGGTGAGAAGAGGAAGCTCCCAGAGAACCTGACCCTGGAGGATGCCAAGCGGCTCCGTGTGATGGGCGACATCCCCATGGAGCTGGTCAACGAGGTCATGCTCACCATCACTGACCCTGCTGCCATGCTGGGGCCCGAGGTAGGCGGCTGGCTTGCTGGCCAGCAGGGGTAGGGAGAGGCCCTCGTGGCCCTGAGACCCTTGCTCACTACCCCTTTTCTGGTGCCCAGACGAGCCTACTGTCGGCCAATGCAGCCCGGGACGAGACAGCCCGCCTGGAGGAGCGCCGCGGCATCATCGAATTCCATGTCATCGGCAACTCGCTGACACCCAAGGCCAACCGGCGGGTGTTGCTCTGGCTCGTGGGGCTGCAGAATGTCTTCTCCCATCAGCTGCCGCGCATGCCCAAGGAATACATCGCCCGCCTCGTCTTTGACCCGTGCGTCCCCAGGAGAGCCCCAACCCCAGGGCACCACATCCGGGCACCTGTCCTTGGCCTCCACACCCCTCCCTAGGCCTCTTCCTCCAGCCTCTGGTTCTTCCTCCTCGGTTCCCAGCCCTGAATACAGCTCAGGCCTCCACGGCTATGGGGACCCGAGGAGCATTTGGGGGACAGGTAGGGACCGTGACCTGTCCCCTCTCCCCTCAGGAAGCACAAGACTCTGGCCTTGATCAAGGACGGGCGCGTCATTGGTGGGATCTGCTTCCGCATGTTTCCCACCCAGGGCTTCACGGAGATTGTCTTCTGTGCTGTCACCTCAAATGAGCAGGTCAAGGTGGGTGCATGCCCCCAGCCACTGCCCCTGCCCCAGCCCACCACCTGCTTCTGATTTAGACCATATCAGAGTAAAGGTGCGGTGATGCAGCAGCCCCAGCACTTCTTGTAGTGGCCAGACAGTTCCTCAGTTCCCCACAAGGTGGCACTTGTTCTCTGATAACGGTGGAGTGAGAAAATAACCTGTTGCCCTAGCTCGCTCCCTCAGTGGGAGTGTCAGCCCATGCACTGGAGGGTCTCGGATTAGATTCCTGGTCAAGGGCACATACCTGGGTTGCGGGCTCGTTCCTGCCCCTATTCTAGGTGTGTGCGAGGGAGGCAACCAATCAGTGTGTCTCTCACATCCATGTTTCTCTCCCCTGTCTCTCTCCCCCCCTCCCTTCTCCCTTCCACTCTCTAAAAAAAATCAATGGGAAAAAATCCTCAGTGAGGATAAAAAAGAAAGAAAGAAAACACCTGTTGACAAATGGATCCTGAGAATCAGTCACACTTTTTTTTTTCACCCGAGGATATGTTTTTCGTTAATTTGAGAGAGGGGATCGAACCTGCAACCTAGGTATGTGCCCTGACTGGGAATCGAACCCCCAACCTTTTGGTGTATGGGACGATGCTCCACCAACTGAGCCACCTGACCAGGGCGGAATCAGTAACACTTTTAAATGGACCTGAGATTTTGTCATCACAAGAATGTTTACATACTTTGGGGAGTTACCTTTGTGGTAGCCCTGTGCTGGGTGACAGTCCTGGCTTCTAGCCTCTCATGATCACAACAGACCCACTAGCAGGACCCCTGGTTCTCCTTCACAGACCCCAGCTCTGCGTGGTGCCTCCTTGGTCCTGACACGTGTGGGAGTCCGTGTCTCTTCAGGGTTCACGTGCTGTAGCAAGCAGGGCCCTTGGTATTCCCCTTCTCGACTCTGAGGCCGGGGACCAGGAACTAGGAGCCTGTGGACAGCAGCTTCCTGGTTGGGTTTGGCTCCTAGCCCTGCCGTGCCTGGCAGCCTGACCTTGTACAGATTTTCTCATGTAGCTGAGTTTCAGTTTTCCTTCTGTAAGTTGGCCACGGTACCTACCTCATGACTTAACTTGAGACTTGGTCACCTGACTCAGAGCAAGTGCCTAGAAATCCAGTGTCCTTCAGTTTTCTCGTTATAACCTCCCTCCCTCTACTGGTTGCCTTTCCTACTACCTGCCTTGGATCCCCTGGTATCCCCTCCTCCTGTTGAATCTGCTCCCTCCTCCCTGGGCCCTTCTGAGTTCTGTCCAGCACCAGACCTGCCCCCTCCCCCGGTAAGCCCTGCTCCCTTCCCTGCAGGGCTATGGGACTCACCTGATGAACCACCTGAAGGAGTATCACATCAAACATAACATCCTCTACTTCCTCACGTATGCTGACGAGTATGCCATCGGCTACTTCAAAAAGCAGGTGACCCTCGCCTCACCCCACCCCACACTTGCCGGCCACCTGGGGCAGGAGTCATTCTGTCTCGCTCCCTGGTGTGGATGGACTGGGAGTCCCTTCAGGCCCCTGTTCCATCTAGTATCTGCAGGGACCCCCTTCCTGCCTTCTTTCTCCTTCCTGCTGCCGCCCCTGTGAATAGGACTTGGAGGGCAGTAGGGTAGCAGGCAGAATTGGGAGGCTCTTGGGGGTTTGTTGGAAGGGGGCTGACCTAGAAGCTTTCCAGGGACAGATTGAGCTTTCAAAGTGCAGAGCACTGTGCTGGGCAGTGTCGGAGGGCATTAGGAACTGGAGAGAGGGGACATGGCATGCAGCTGCCCTTGGGTGCTCCTGGAGAGGGGCTGTTAAAACTGGAAAAGTGTTGCGATGGGTGGGGTCGTGTCTTGCACTCCCTAGGGCTTCTCCAAAGATATCAAAGTGCCCAAGAGCCGCTACCTGGGTTACATCAAGGACTACGAGGGGGCGACACTGATGGAGTGTGAGCTGAACCCCCGCATCCCCTATACAGAGCTCTCCCACATCATCAAGAAGCAGAAGGAGGTTGTGTGCTTTTTGTGGAATGTGCATGTGGGGGTGAGCTCGTGTGTGGGATGAGCATGTGTACCCCATGTCCATGCATGTGCATGCATGAGGTAGGGCCAGGATCTTGGTTCTTGCTCTGCCTCTTGGGAAAGTTAGGAGGAGAGGCACCTGGATTCAGGGACGGGGCCTCTGACTGGCCTGGGAGGGTAGTGGCTGGCGCTGGGGTTGGCCCCTCAGACCCCTCCTTCCTCAGATCATCAAGAAGCTGATTGAGCGCAAACAGGCCCAGATCCGGAAGGTCTACCCCGGGCTCAGCTGCTTCAAGGAAGGTGTGAGGCAGATTCCTGTGGAGAGTGTCCCTGGCATTCGTAAGCAGGGCTCTTGGTGCGGGAGGGGCGCGCTGCTTGGCGTGTGGACAGGCATTCTTAGGGATGTTCTCCGCACTCCCCGCTTTGCAGGAGAGACGGGCTGGAAACCACTGGGGAAGGAGAAGGGGTGAGTGTTGTGTGGAGGGACAGGGTGTTGGGGGAGGCAGAGGGACCAGGAGCCTCAGACTTGACATCTATCGCCCCAGGAAGGAGCTGAAGGACCCTGACCAGCTCTACACAACCCTCAAAAACCTGCTGGCCCAGATCAAGGTGGGGAGACCAGGCTCCCTTCTGGGGGTCCCTGTGCCAGTGGCTGTGGCTTTATGACCCAGTGTGGGGGGGCGACAGTCCTGAGCTGGGTATGGGCCACAGTGATCCTGGTCCCAGCTCAACTCTCCTCTCTAGTCACACCCCAGTGCCTGGCCCTTCATGGAGCCTGTGAAGAAGTCGGAGGCCCCTGACTACTACGAGGTCATCCGCTTCCCCATTGGTGAGGATGCTCCATCCCGACCCCTTCCTTCCACTTCCGCCCGCAAATCCTGCTCCTGCCTTCACTAGGCCACACAGCCCCCTGTGACCTGCCCTCTGTCTGCTGCCCAGACCTGAAGACCATGACGGAGCGGCTGCGCAGCCGCTACTACGTGACCCGAAAGCTCTTTGTGGCTGACCTGCAGCGGGTCATCGCCAACTGCCGCGAGTACAACCCCCCCGACAGCGAGTACTGCCGCTGCGCCAGTGCCCTGGAGAAGTTCTTCTACTTTAAGCTCAAGGAGGGAGGGCTCATCGACAAGTAGTCCCAGCCTTGGACCACAGCCTCAACCGTGAATGTCTCCACCTCAGGTTCTGATCTGATCGCTAGGAAGGCCCTGGCGCCCAGGTCCCTCTCAGCTTGAGACACTCCAGACCCTGATCCTGCAGTCCTTTCTGGGCCCTTGGGCACTCCGAAGCCTGCAGCCCTGTCCCACCTTCCTTGTGTTGGACTTTGGGAGGGCTCTCCTGGGTGTGGGCTCGGAGCCTCTCCAGTAGCTGGTGGCCAGAGCATAAACCCTGCCAGCTCTGGTGGCTCTCAGCCCTGGTCCCCACAGAGCTGTGGTGTTGTCTCCTCAAGGGCAGGACTGACAATTTTATCTTGATTGAGGGCTCCAGGGTTTGGAAATTCAACCCGGACTGGAGGGGCCATGCCTTGCCCTGCACTGTTGTGTTCTGTCTGTCCCCAGGGGTGGGGGACATGGGGACCATTTGTTTCCTGGCATTAATCCCTTGGAGGGATCAATAAAGCTCTTTTTGTTTTTGTCTCTGTGTGTTTGATTGTTTCTTCAGTAGCATCCCAGGCCTTAACAGGCTGACCTGTTCCTGCCAGTACCTCCTGCAAGCTGGAGCCCATTGAGCTCAGGTTGTGCTGAGGACCGCTCCCCAGCAGGACTCAGCCTAGTCCCGTGCCCCAGGGCCTGCCTGGCTGCAGCCTCCACTTCTCCCTGCTCCTGGCTGTTCCTGGTCCAGGTGCCTGGAAGGTCCAAATCTCCCCGGGGCTGCCTTTGCCTGGGTGACATGGTTACAGCTGACTCGAAAAGGAGTGGGGTGGGGTGGCCGGCAGGACCCATGTTGTAAACGGTGCTTTCCTGTCAGCAGCATTTCTTCCTCAGTCTGAGGCCTGTGAGGGGCAGGGAGGAGATTCTAAAGCTGAGCTCCCGTCAGCTGGGCTGGCTCCACCCCTCAGTTTCAGTTTCATTTCTATCGCAGAGCTCAGCAGCAGGCATCCGGTTCAGAGCAGGGCTGCGGTGCGGTTGGGAAGGTGAGGCTGGGCAGGGCTCTGTCTTACTCCTGCCTCCCCTCGGCCAGATCAGGTTCCTGGCAGGTTCCCTGTCCCACCTCCTTCAAGCAGGATGGAGTCTTGGGCAAAGGGAGGTCTCTGCACCAGACTGGGTTGGCTGGGAGCAGGTAGGGGGCAGATCTGATGGGGGTTGAGCTGAGTAGGGGGCCAGGAGGTCCAGGGGTCTGAGTCCCCTGCCATTCCCAGAATGGAACTGCGGTCCTACCAGTGGGAGGTGATCATGCCTGCCCTGGAGGGCAAGAATATCATCATATGGCTGCCCACGGGCGCTGGGAAGACCCGGGCGGCTGCCTATGTGGCCAAAAGGCATCTTGAGACCGTGGACGGAGCCAAGGTGGTTGTATTGGTCAATAGGGTAAGTGGCCTGCCCGCCCCTCCGTGGGCTCTCAGCTCCTCGATGCCTCTCAAGACCCTTCAGAACTCCAGAGCTTCTGTGGCCATCGCTCAGCTCACCTTTTCACTCATCCCAGCCATGGCCTCCGCCCACCCCCTACACCCAGATCCCGCTTCCTCTCCCCATCTCATCCACACCCCAGGTACACCTGGTGACCCAGCATTATGAGGAGTTCAATCGAATGCTGGAGGGGCGCTGGGCCATTGCAACCCTGAGTGGGGACATGGGGCTACGACCCGGCTTTGGACACTTGGCCCGGAGGAATGACCTGCTCATCTGCACAGCTGAGCTGCTGCAGATGGCACTGAGCAGCCCCGAGGAGGAGGAGCACGTGGAGCTCAATGGTGAGAGCTGGGTGCGCCTGAGGCACCCCTGCCTGACACCCCCAGGGCCCCTCTTTTAGTAAAGATGGGAGATTTTGTGGGAGTCAGAGCTTCCCTATTCACCAAACCCCAGCATACACCCTAGTAGAAAAAGACCTGGCTACAGTGCAGGATCTTGGGCAAATCCCTTTCTTCAGCTTGAGCCTCAGTTTATTAATCTGTAAAATGGAGGAAAATCATCCCTGACTGGCCGTTTGCTGGGGTCTGGCTGCAAATTGTGAAGGGAGGAAGGAATTCTCGGATGGATTCTGGGAACTACATGAAACAAAGCTTATGGGAGGGCTTGGCAAGCATAGATTCTTTCACAGCCTTTCCCACGTGCCCGCCCCCCCCCCCCCCAGCCTTCTCTCTTCTCGTGGTGGATGAGTGTCACCACACGCACAAAGACACTGTCTACAATGTCATCCTGAGCCGGTATCTACAGCACAAACTCCAAGGGACAAGGCCCCTGCCCCAGGTGCTGGGTCTCACAGCCTCCCCAGGCACTGGCAGGGCCACCAAGCTTGATGGAGCCATTGACCACATCCTGCAGGTCAGCTTGGTCCCTGTGACCCTCCCCTCACCTGACTCACCAAGGACCTCCCTGGCCTGCCCCACCCCCTGCCCACCAGTCCTAGGCCGGCTCACCCAGGCAGGGTCCGGATCCCTTCCTCACCTAAATTCCAGCTTCCAAAGGCTTCTTAATGCAGTTAGAATAAACACTCTACTCTGGCTTAGAGAGTTCCCTGGGACCTAGCCCCTGCTTACGTCTCCAACCTCATCTCCGCTCCTGCGCCCCCCCTCCCCTCCTGCTCTACTGGCCTTCTCTCTGTAGCTTGAGCATGTCAGGCTTGTTCCCATCTCAGGACTCTTGCACTTGCCATTCCTTCTGCCCGAATACCCTTCCCCATACTTACCTGTCTGCCTCCTCCTTGTCATTCAGGGAACAACTTAAATGTCACACCTTCAAAGCCTTCCCTGATCACCCCCACTGCACTCGCCATATCATTCAATTTTATTCTCTTCAGAGCTTAACACTATCTGCAATCCTCTCATTCTGTTGTTCTTTACTAGTTTATCGTCTGTCTCCCCAACTGCAATTTAAGGTGCTCTGTATCCCCAGTACCTAGAACAGCACTGGGCAAGCAATAACTATTTATCGAATAAAGGAATCCCCACCCACAATGGCCCTGCCTCAGCTGGGACCCATCCTGCCCCAAAGATCTGCCCATTGTCCCCACAGAACAACCCCCCCATTCCAGTGAACCCCTCTCTGTTGCCCAGCTTTGTGCCAACCTGGACACGTGGCGCATCATGTCACCCCAGACCCACCTCCCTGAGCTGCAGGAGCACAACCGCCTGCCCTGCAAACAATACGACCTCTGCCACAAGCGCAGCGAGGTGTGTGGAGGGAGGGGCGGGGGCAGGGGCGGGGCGGGAGTGAAATTAGGCCACCTGGGGCTGAGCCTTGACTCCACTCTCAGGAGAGCTCTGTGACTTCACTTCGCTTGCTTATGTACCTGAGCCTCCATTTCTTCTTTCTGTGAAATGGGGCCGATCCTCCTGTTTGGTTTCACTCAGATGTCACCGTGGACATCTGTCAAAACCCTGGTCACGCACGCAGCAGAGTGCTTTGCAAACCATAAAGCTGGGGCACTTTGTGCTGAGGCTGTTCCAAGCTCTCTCCTGTGGTGTGGATACTGCCTGGTGTCTGCTGTGACAGGCTGGACAGGGACTAGCCATCACTGTGCTCAGGCCAGAGGTCAAGGCCACATATGGGGTGGAGACAGAACAGGAGTCAGGTGCGGGAACCTGACCCCTGCCTCCAGCCAGGACTCTGTCACACCATAGCTGTATAGGAATTCCTTCACGCCCTCCCTCTTCTTGTAGGACCCGTTTGGGGACATGCTGAAGAAGCTCATGGCACAAGTACAGGACCACCTGGAGATGCCTGAACTGAGCCGGGACTTTGGGACACAGACCTATGAGCAGCAGGTGGTGGAGCTGAGCAAGACGGGTGAGAAGGCCTGGGAAGTCCATGCCTTTAGGGGCGGGGCCCAGCCATTGGGGGCGGAGTCTAGGCGGGAATGGACCCTAGCGGCGGGGCCGCTCAGACACCGAGTCCCCTGTGGGTCCAGCGGCTGAGGCCGGGCTCCTGGAGCGGCGAGCGTATGCGCTTCACCTGCGACGCTACAACGATGCGCTGCTCATCCATGACACGGTCCGCGCTGTGGACGCCCTGGCCACGCTGCGTGATTTCTACCACCGGGAGCAAGCCACCAAGACCCAGATCCTGCGAGCTGAGCGCTGGCTGCTGGCTCTGTTCGATGGTGAGGCTCCTGGGGGAGGGGGGTTGGAACGGGGCTAGAGGTCAGTGGCCAGCCAGGCCGGGGCTCGGCTCCAACAAGTTGGGAAGGTGCCAACAAGAGTTCTGGGCCCCTATGTTTCTAACTAAAAGTCAAGGCCGTGGATATGACAAAAGAGGTATGTGCTCATTTGTGAAGGTTTCCGTAGATGTAAAAACTAGTTTACGTTATTGACAAATGTTTTTTGAAAATCATTTCATTGGGACTCTTCCCTGAAAGTAGAGCGTGTATGGGACCTTTAAACAGGGGAAATGGCCCTAACTGGTTTGGCTCTATCTGCGGACTGAAAGGTCCCGGGTTCGATTCCAGTCAAAGGCATGTACCTTGGTTGTGGGCACATCCCCTGTGGGAGGTGTGCAGGAGGCAGCTGATCGATGTTTCTAACTCTCTATCCCTCTCCCTTTCTCTCTGTAAAAAAATCAATAAAATATATTTAAAAATAAATAAATAAAATAAACTGGGGAAATGAGGTGGACAGAGGGAGAAATGGGAGAAATTTAAGACTAGAGGCCTCAGCACAGGCCAAGGGGCAAGGATCTTTCTGAACAGACCTGAGGTTGAGTCAGTCCTGGGTTACATGAAAAGGTCAAGGGTCATCCTAGTAGCAGGGTTGAAGAGGGGTGCTGGATAAGGTGTGTGAGCACCTGTACCCCAGGTATACGGCTGGCTGGCCTTGAGGCTGGGCAGGCAGAGGGTGTCCTTACATGTGTTCTTGGTGCTGCTCAGGGGAAATCAGGCAGGAGCAGGTAACGCCAGGCCCCCTCTGGATTCCTGCAATCTTATCCCTGTGAGCCACTCACCCTCATGTCCGGCCCACCTCCAGGCCTGAGTCCTGTGCCTCTGATTTTTGGGCTTTTCTGGCAGACCACAAGAATGAGCTGGCCCTCCTGGCAACTCGTGGCCCGGAGAACCCCAAACTGGAGATGCTGGAACAGATCCTGCAGAATCAGTTTGGGAGTCCCAGCAGGCCCCGGGGCATCATCTTCACCCGCACCCGCCAGAGCGCTCACTCCCTCCTGCTCTGGCTCCAGCAGCAGCCGGGTCTGCAGACGGTGGACATCAGGGCCGAGCTGCTGATCGGGGCTGGGAACAGCAGCCAGAGCACCCATATGACCCAGGTGTGGGCTTTGGGGAAAGGAGCTGAGGCTGGGGAGTTCCCTAGGGGAGAACAGAAGGGGAGTCTTCAGCACAGAGAGATGGGGGTAGGGGGCGGGGCTGAGGAGGGAGATGGACACTGAGATCCCCAGGGCTGAAGGTTTTCCCATTCTGTGGGTCTCTGGGGGCAGAAAGGCAGAAACAAGGGGTCTGCAGGGGTAGAAGTGAGTGATGTCCCCAGGACAGAGGATTGGGGGTCTGGGGTCCCTTGAAGAAGAATAGGTCCTGAGAGCTCCTAGAGTACAGGGGCAGGGACCCGTAGGAGTCCCCAGGGGAGAGAGGGGTTATGCTCACCTGGAAAAATGGGCAAGATCCTGGGGGGTACTTGGAGGTAGAGATGGAGACTCGGGGTCCCCCAGAAAAGGGACCAAGATTTTGAATAAAAGGGCTGAACCAGGAGAGACTGGGCTTGCAAGAGGGTAGGCCTGAAGCCACCTCATATACCATCCTTCCCCCCCCACCCCCACCCCGCCGCAGAAGGAACAGCAAGAAGTGATCCGTAAGTTCCGGGATGGGACCCTGAACCTCCTGGTGGCCACAAGTGTGGCAGAAGAGGGACTGGACATCCCCCAGTGCAATGTGATTGTGCGCTATGGGCTTCTGACCAACGAGATCTCCATGGTCCAGGTGCCCAAACCACCCCCCTCAACAGTCCTCAAAGGATCCTGTGTGGGAACCCAGCCCCACTCAGGCCCCTCTCTTACCTCCCTCCCCAGGCAAGGGGTCGTGCCCGGGCCGATCAGAGTGTGTACTCATTCGTGGCCACCCAGGGCAGCCGGGAGTTGCGGCGGGAGCGGACCAACGAGGTACTCGAGGTTCTGATGGAGCGGGCAGTGGCTGCCGTGCAGGAGATGGACCAGGCTGAGTACCAGGCCAAGGTCTGTGGGCAGTCTGTGCACCCCTGTGGGGAGGGGGGCTGTGGGCATTCTGCCTGGAAGGTCTCTGAGGCAAACACATTCACACCCTTGTCCCCCCTTCCTGTGGGGGCTAAGCTGGCCCACCTGGTGAAGGTCTGAATCCAGGGAAGGGTAGAGGCCAAGGATGGGGTTGCCAGGAAGACAATGGTTATTCCTCCAAAATGCCTTGGGAATAGGCCTGGTCCAGGGCTCTTAATTTGTCTTCACCACCCAGTGCTTTGTGTATCTGTGAGAGCCGCCTTACAGCCCTCCCGGAACCAAGCAGAGGGGGAACAAACAAAGACACGCACAAAATAAGCCCAGAACCAGGACTGAAAGCAGTCCCCTGAGGGGGGTCACCGTTGTCCAGCCCCGCACAGCACAGTCCCTGTTCATGCCTGTTGTCCCAGCAGAATTACTGATGGTGCCTCCTGTTAGATTCAAAGAAGCAACTTTGCACGAACACCTCCAAAGTGGGGTGAAGAGCCAGTGAGAAAGCTTGCCTCGCTCCCTGTGTTGCCCTCCAACCCAGTATTATGTTCTCCTCCGAGCTGCTTCCGAAAGCTCCCGGGAGGGCTGAGGAAAGTCCCCCTGTACCAACCATCGCTCTGAGGTCCTTAGAAGCCCTTTGTCCCTCTGGGAGCATTTCTGAGATCAGGTCTCTTGGGCCCCAGCCATGCCCGGTGTCCCCTCCCACCCCAGATCCGGGATCTGCAGCGGGAAGCCCTGATCAGGCGGGCGGCCCAGGCGGCCCAGAAGAAGACTCAGCAGCAGCAGTTCCTGGCCGAGCAGGTGCAGCTCCTCTGTGTCAACTGCATGGTGGCCGTGGGCCACGGGAGCGACCTGCGGAAGGTGGAGGGCACCCACCACGTCAACGTGAACCCCAACTTCTCGTGAGACCTGTGGAAGGGGCTGTCTGGATGAGAGGAAGAGTGGGGTGCATTAAGAGTTTGGGAGGTTAAAGAGCATTTGAACAAGGACCAAGTTTGCAGGTTTTATCACCACCCCATTTCGCAGGTGGGAAAATAGAGGCTCCGAGAGCCTCAGCGACTTGCCCAAGCTCCCGCAGCCACTATGTGGTTGAGCAAGAGCTGGCATTCAGGATGCCAAATGCTGAGGGGCCACACAATGGCCTCCTGGTCCTACATACTCTGAAGACATCAAGAGGGGCTGGTTGTCCCTGAGCCATCCCCTCATCCTCCGCCCCCTAGCGTATAGCCTTCCACATCCTCCATTTGTTCATTCGTTAAGGAAGTATTCATTAGGCGCCTACTGTGTGCCAGGCCACTGTGCCCATGGTCTTCACACATGGGTGGTGCTGAGGCCTGAACTTGGGCAGGGGGAGTGGGATGGAGGCAGCACAGGCCAAGCTTATTGAACTCTGTACCTCTTGACAGGCAGGAAGGCCCAAGGCCCAGCAGAGGCTCAGCAGGAAGGATGGTGAGCCCTCTGGGCTGGGGGTCCATGAGGTCTGTGGCCACTCCCATTTCTTTCTAGGATCTACTACAACGTCTCAGAGAAGCCTGTGGCTATAGACAGAGTCTTCAAGGACTGGGTGCCTGGGGGTGTCATTAGCTGCAAGAACTGTGGGGAAGTAAGTGCTGGGCCATGGCCCTCAGCTCCAGTCTTTAAAAGTCCTAATTCTGAAGGCCCAGCCTCTGCCACCAGGTGCCCTCCCTGGGATGGGGGAGACAGCCCTGCCCAAGGAGCCCCCAGTCTGAAGAGAGTGGTCCAACCCCTATCTTAGATGGCGAGCCATCTGGGCTGGGGGTCCATGAGGACCCCTCCCACAATGGGACTACCTCCCACAATGTGATGAGGCAGGTAGCTCTGTCTGAGGTAGGAGACATAAGCCCCGCATCCAGGACTCTAACTTGAGGAGAGAAGCCCAGTCAGAGGATGGACACCCAAACCCTACCGTCTCTGTCCCACCCCCAGCTCTGGGGTCTGCAGATGATCTACAAGTCAGTGAAGCTGCCAGCGCTCAAAGTCCGCACCATGCTGCTGCACACACCGCGGGGACGGATCCAGGCCAAGAAGTGGTCCTCAGTGCCCTTCCAGGTACCTGACTTCGACTACGTGCAGCACTGCGCCCAGACCCTGTCAGACCTCTCCCTGGACTGAGCACCTTGTTGCTGCAGTACCCAGATCAGGCTGTAGGGGGCGGGAGAATCCGCAGCAGCCAGCATCTTCCCTGAACAAAGTCCGTGCAGGTCCCTCCTTGCCCGAGTCACCAGCTCAGGGGCTTGCTGACCAGCCACAGAGGAACCCCAGGGGCCCAGACTGACTTCAACTCCCACATTAAGGAAGCAGCTGAAGGGCCACAGCTCACGCCCTGGCCCCCCTGACACCCACACAGACACTTCTACACACTGGATGGCGTGGGAGCGGAGTGGGGGTAGAACTGAGGCAGAATGGCCACACTGTAAGTGGTGCCCCCCTTATCCATGCTTTCGCTTTTGTAGCTTGTTACTCCCAATCAACTGCGGTCCAAAAATATTAAATGGAAAATTCCTGAAATAAACAATTTTTATGTTTTAAGTTGTGCACCATTCTGAGTAGCGTGATAAAATTTCGCACCATCGCCAACACCGGTTTGGCTCAGTGGATAGAGCGTCAGCCTGCGGACTGAGGGGTCCCAGGTTCGATTCCGGTCAAGGGCATGTAACTTGGTTGCGGGCACATCCCCAGTAGGAGGTGTGCAAGAGGCAGCTGATCGATGTTTCTCTCTCATCGATGTTTCTGACTATCTATCCCTCTTCCTTCCTCTCTGTAAAAATTCAATAAAATATATTAAAAAAAAAAATTCGCACCATCCTGCTTGGTCCCACCTGGGACATGAATCATCCCTTTGTCCAGTGTACCCATGCGGTATATGCTGTCGGCCTGGCGGTCACTTAGCCGTCTGGGTCGTCAGATCGTCTGTCCAGGTTTCACAGTGCTTGTGTTTGAATAACCCTTCGAGTAGCCTAACACTACGTCACAATGCCGACGTCATTACCCTCCCTTGATCTCCTCACACAGACCTTGAATCGTCTCACATCACAAGAGGGTGAATACTATACAGTAAGATATTTTGAGAGAGACTACATTTACATAGCTTATTATAGCATATGTTATCATTGTTCTGTTATTAGTTGTTAATCTCTTACTGTGCCTAATTTGTAAATTAAACTTTATCACAGGTATGTATGTATAGGACAAAACATAGTATATGTAGGGTTTGGTACTACCTATGGTTTCAGGCATCCACTGGGAATCTTGGAACATATCCTCCGTGAATAAGGGGATTACTATACTAGGAATCACCAGTTTCCCTTGGCCCTTTGACAGTTTTTTTTTTTTTTGAGGCTCCCCATAAATTAAAAATAAAGAAGTAGAAAAATGGTGTAGAAAATGTGTAGTATTTTTTAAAATATATTTTTATTAATTTCAGAGAGGAAGGGAGAGGGGGAGAAAGAGTGAGAGAGAGACATCAATGATGAGAAAGAATCATTGATTGGCTACCTCCTGCACACCACACTGGGGATCGAGCCTGCAATCCAGGCATGTGCCCTGACCAGGAATCAAACCATGACCTCCTGGTTCATAGGTCAATGCTCAACCACTGAGCCATGCTGGCTGGGTGAAAATGTGTAGTATTTTAAAATCAGACTTGTTGAGGCATAACTGACAAAATAAACTACATATCTGTAGTGTTTAATTTGATAAATTTTAATGTATGTATGCTCTTCCACAATCGAGATAATGAACACAGCCATCACCCTGAAAACTTTCCTCGTGCCCATTCTAATCCCTCCCTCTTTCACTCCATCCACAATCTGCCTTGTGGTATATTTTGAAGGTTAAAAGTTTTGTGTGTTTTTTTTAACACCCCTCTTTCTGGTTATCATGTAACCTTATTTGGAGAGTGCATCAGAAGTCTAAATTTGAGAGCCATCAAAAATGTGAGGCCTTCCTGCCCCCTCCCCCTCATGAACGCTTCTAACCCCAATGCCCCATCTTCTCTGAACCCCCAGATCATCTTCCCTGGGCTTGGCAGAGGCCCAAAGGATTGGAGGGGTAGGCATGGGGGTGGGGAAAGTCATAAAGGCCTAAATTTCCTGTTCTCATTTTAACAAGAAGTAAAGAAAGGCAAGATCTAGGTTGATTCTTCAGGGAAAGGGCTATTTCTGTAGTAAGAGGCCCAGCAGGCAGGAGTCACCTTCAAGAGGAAGGGAGGGGGCTAGGGCAGAGATTTGAGATTTGAGAGCAGCATGGCAGTCCTTCCTGCCATCTGACCTCTCCTACTACATCCTTGGTCCTGCCTCAGGGTAGATTTAAAAAAAAAAAAAGTGCTCTCCCTTCCCCAGGATCTTCCTTCCTCAGTCCCCCTCTTCTCTATTGAGAGCTAAAAGCCCAGATCTAGGCTTTGTGGTTTCCATGCCCCTAAGAGAGTGTGCCCTTCCTGCCCAGGGCCCTTCTTCCTCTAGGCTCTGGCTCCCAGAGTCACCCTTCTCCCTCCTGTCCCATCTCCACCTCCCTGGGTCCCTTCTGCCCATCCGCTCCCACTTCACCTTCAGTTGTCATCGCCCCTGCCAGCAACGTGCCTTTTACAGGTCAATAAAATTAGCGACAGGGGAGCAGAGGGAGGGGGCGGGGCCCAGGGGTGCTAAGCTCAATGGCCTTGAATGCAGCTGGACGCACGGAGTCTGGACGCCTGTCATTCCAGGGCTAAACAGTGACAGCTGAGGGACCCGAGCGGGCACTGGAGTGGGGGGGGGTGCTGTTGCAGGGAAAGATGGACTGAGGATACAGATGCCCAGGGCACCTAATGGTCCCCTCAGTGGCCTGGATGGGGGACCCTGACTTGGAGGGAGCGTCAATATCGCGCCCACCTTACCACTGGGAGAGCTTTCTTGAGCTCAGTTGGAAGGGGGAACTCGGGCAAGGAGGGGTTCCCGGGCTTTCTTCTTCGTGTGAGGGGTCTTCCTAGGAAGCCACCGCCTCCAGGGGGAGGCTGCCTGAGGGAGGGGATTTCCTGAGGTCCCCAAGACCCAGGCATCCTAACTTCTCAGCCCTCAGAGCAGCCAGAGCTCCAGGCCTCCCTCGTGGCTCCCCCTTCCTCCCCACCTGAATAAGCCGGTCCACCCACCAGTAGGAGACTCAGGGAGGGGCTGGGCCGGGCTCCCCCTCCCAGGCCCCGCCCCCGCCCCGCCCCGCCCCTCGCCGGCCGGCCCAGAGCGCTGCGCTCCCGAGCGCAAGGAGAGCAGGTGGCCGCGGCGGGCTCCTCTCTGCCCCGCAGGTAAGTCAGCGACGCGGGTTGGAGACCTCAGGGCCAGCACGGGAGAACAAGGCAGCCCCTGACACCTGTTCGGGGCCCTTGTCTCAAAACTGGGGAACCCCAAGGGACAGTGAGGACATCCCGACAGCTCTCCGACGCGCTGCATCTAGCGGGTGGGGCTAAACTCTGGGGAAGTTTGAGGCTCCTGGCTGCTTACCCCTGATGCCAGGGGCGCCTCCGATGGATGCGAAAAGGCAGAGCTGGGCATTGGGCACACAGTTTTCTGGAGCAAAGCAGGTTGGTGTTCGTGACTGCGGGGCTCCGGGTAAGGAACCTCTGACTAGCGTGCCCCATGCCTCACCCCAGTGCAGCGTCCTATTGCCCCCACTTAGAGAGCGATGGGGTGACCCAAATGGCTTCTGTTCTATGTGCGAATGAGGTGAGAGCCGATGCACATAGAACGCAGCACCGCTGAGCTGGGTTTTCTGATGAGCTCCAGGGCACCTGTGCCACTTCTTTACACCTGGGCACAGATATGCGAGGGTGAGGGGGTGGAGGGTGAAGGGGTGAAGGGGTGAAGGGATAAGGGGGTGAGGGGGTGAGGGGGTGAGGGAGCAGGGGTCATCCAGATTGCCTGGGGGACCTAGGGGCCTGGGGACTGATTAGATTTTTTCTGTGTCCATGTCTCAGAGCCAGGGTGGGGAGGTGATCACAGAACTGGCCCTTACTGCAGACATGGGGTGCATTTGCACCCTCCGTGGGATTTGGGCTGTAGGAGAGGGATCCTGCCTCTCAGAACCTCATGGAAGGCTTCCTGGAAGAGGAGGTCCTGAGCTGACAGCTCAGATGTGATGCTGGGAGACACAAAGGGGAGTTGGACTTTGGGCCTTGGTGCTGGGTTGGGGTACCGCAGAGGACGCCGAGTTGTAGAACAGAGGCAGGTCAGGATCCCGGTGACTGTCACAAACATACAGGCAGACCAACATCCAAGCTTAAGTGGGCGGGCTTCCTGTGTCTAATCTCCCTATTCCATTGTCTCCTCCCACCCACCACACACGATCACTGTCAGAAAGTTCTCCCTCATATCTGACCTTCATCCCTTCGGCTTCTGGCCAGCTTCTTGCTTCTGGGAGGCAATGTGCTACAGTGGAAACAGTGGGGGCCTGGGGGTCAGTTAGACTTGATGGAGTTCTACCACCTCTACCTGCTGTGTGACCTCGTGTAGGTTACTTAGCCTCTTCGAGTTTGCTTCCCCACCTGTAAAATGGGGATAATAATAGAACCCGCCTCACAGGGTGGCTGCAAGGATTAAGTGAGAATATGCCCGTCGAGCGCTTAGCACAGTGCCTGGCGCCGGTGAGGGCTCAGCCAGTGTAAGTGTCCCCTCCTGTGTAGGACAGCAAAGCCGATCTGCAGGGGGTGGGGGTTGAAAGTTTTTTTTTAAACTTGGCCAGTGAGAGCCGTGCCCTTCATCACCACCATTCCACCAGCCCGCACCCCTGCTGGCTCCTGGGTCTCTTCTGGACCCATCTGGGCTGCCCAGGACCCCTCACCTCCTCATCTCTTAGTTGCCCTGTTTTTGTCTCCAGAGTAAGGAGAGGGACCCAGCAGGGCAGGGCCAGTGGCAGCAGGAGCCCACTTAGGAACACACTGGCTGACACCCAACTGAAAAAATGCCCCCTTGTCATCACCTCCCTGCCCTCCCCACCTCCAGAAATCCACAAGTTGGGATCAAGCTGCACTTTTTCCAGGAAAATAAATAATATAACTTACTGAAAGTTCTGCTTGGGGACCATCCAAGCAGCCCTCCGATGGAATGACAGCTTCAGTCCCTGGCCAGAGGTCTGGAGGCTGCTGGGGAAGGGTGGATCTAGTAAGCACTGTTAACCCCAGGCAAGGGAGGGGTGCCTGTGCCCTAACTGGGCACTTCCCTGGCCACTGCCCTCCCTGTGGGGTGAGGAATCAGCAGGGCCAAGGGGAAGAACCTGTTCACCCCCTTCAAGACCACAGTCTCCATACCTGTGACTCTGGAGGCCCCTGCCCAGATGGTCAGCTTGCTCCCAGCCCACCTGGCCTCTGCCCTGGGCCTGTTCTCAGGGCGGGCTATGCCGCTAGGTGTGCACCGCAGACCTGAGGGACCCCTGGGTCAGCCAAGGGATAGCTGTTTGCAGGGCATGAAGATGGAACTAGCTGTGAAGCTGGGTGTCCACGTACATGCATGTGAGTCCCTGTGGGGCAGAAAGGAGCCGGCAGTAGGAAGGGAGTGATGGCTGGGGCCAGCGTGGGAGTGCAGCTGTCTCTCCCTCCACAGCATTGTCCTCCTGCAAAACTCCCGGAGTCAGCAAGTCCGAAATGGAACCTGGTTTTCCATGTCGTTAGGAAAATGTATTTAAATTAACAGGTTGTTTGCTTGATTTATAACTTTTAAACATTTAGACATGTGTATGTGGGCCCCCGTCTGTCCTCTTGGGGTGGGCCTGCAGCACCTGTGACTGACGGCATTGCTCTTTGGTGAATCCCTTCCTGCTGGCTGTCCCCGATATAGTTGTGCTCCTGTAAAGCGGGGCTTAGGATACACCTTCCCTAGACCAGGAAGGAGTTTTAAGGTGAAATGAAGACTGTCAGCTGTCACCAACAAGCGGTCCCCCCCCCGCCCCGGGCCTCCTGACCTCATTCTCCACCCGAAATTGGGACAATTTTTTTTTCCTAATGTCCTGTGATGCTTCAGAGGGAAAGGATGAGCAGGAGAGAGGTTGCTTATCTCCTGAGTGTGGGGAGGGTGTGGGCACTCGCTGGACCCAAGGAGCAAGGAGGGAGTTAAATGAGGTCACAGCAACAGGAGGAATGGAAGCTGGACTTGGGGGAGATCAGGGCCGGACCCACCATCCCTCCAGCTGCCCTCTCAGAGGGAGCTGGGCCTGTGGCCAGGAAGGCGGCCATGTGTCTGTAATGTGGGTCCTCCTGTAACTTTGCATCTTGGGCTTCAATGGGAAAGAATGCGGGGGAAAGCTGGCCAGGCGGTGGGAGTCATTCCTGGAGGAAATGAATGGCATGTTGGTCTTGGACTGTAGTTGAGTGCCCTGTGGCACCTGGACACCCCGTCTGTTCAGAAGAGAGAGACGTGTGGCCTTTTTATGGCCATCTCTGACTCACTCCTTTCCAATTGGGCTATTTGAGGATCATACCTGCCACCTTGGCCTCATTAGGGCTGTGAAGTGCTTGATGGAACCGGACACACACACATCTAAACGTGCACACACACAGCACTCACACTCAGACACACACGCAGGTTTGCACGCCACCTACACTCACAGATCTGGCTGTACACGGTTGCCCATCCCTAAACACCGCTTCAAGTGCAATCTTGGGGATGGAACCCCCGCAGACCCACCCTGCACATGCGCTTTGCAGACTCCTGAGCCTTCGCCACAGTCACAGTCTCAGGTTCCCCCATTGGTGACTTTTCATTCACCTTGGGTGACCCGCCATCTCCAGTGGTCAGGAGCCAGGTGCCCGCAGTGGTTCGGTGTTGGGAACCGAGGGACTCCCTGCAAACCCCAATCAGGCTCCGTGTTTGGCACTGCTGCTCCCCCAAGTCCCGCAGAGGGTGTATGAGGGGCTGAGCCGCTCCCAGCCCCTCTGTCCCTGTGAACCGCTCTGCCTTAGCCTGCGCCTCCGCTGTGCTCCAGGCTCGGTCCTTCCCCTGCTCCTGCGCCTGTCATTCTGTTTGTCTCTCCTCTCTCCCTGTCTCGGAGTCTCTGTTTTTCTGTGTGTCTTTCTCTTCCTTTCTCTCTGTATGTATGTCTCTGCCTGCCTGTCTGCCTCTCTCTGATTTTCTGTGTGTGTTTCTGCACTTCTGTCTCGTGCACACACACACACACACACACACACACACACACACACACACTTACTCCCTCACGCTCTCCTGTCTCTCAGCTCTGTCTCTGATGGTGTGGCGCCTCTCCAGTCTGTCTTTCCGTGTCCATATTTTTGTCTTTACCTCTCTCCACCTCTGCCTCTGAGTCTGGGTGTCTCTCTCCCTGTCTGACTCTCAGGAGTCTTCCTCTGATGCCAGCCGCTGCACAAGCAGGGGAATAGGACAGCCAAGTGTCTGAGGGCAGAAGAAGGTGGCAAAGCACCCAAGGGAGGGGCCGCATCACTCTGGGCCCCTCCAGCGCCCGGCACAGAGTCGGGGAGGACAGCAGGCTTGGAGAGGGCTGGTGTTGGTCCATCTCCCCCATCTCCTCTGCTGAGAACTTGAGGGTTTTCGCTCCAGACTCTGAAATGTTCTTCTTCAGTGACAAGGCCCAGGGACTTGTGGCCCGAGCAGGACTGGGGCTTCAGGGTGACAGGGGAGAGAACCCCTGTGTGGCTGGTTGATCGGATTGACTTGGAGCGGGGGGAAGGGTGTTGGGAACTTGGAATCCCAACAGAAGAGGTGTTGACCTGAGTGGGGCTGAATTGACACTTTTCTTTTTCCTCGAAGCAGCCAAGCTCAACGCACCCACCCCAGGCCCCAGTTTCCTGCTCCAAACCACCGGGCTCCCCACCCTGTTCCAAACATTTCCACCAACTGCCCCTGGGCCTTGGGGCCTGTTCAAACAGCCCCCCTGCCCTCCCCTGGGCCTCCCCACTGCCATGGGCCTGCCTCACTGCCATGGCTTCACACAGGAGCGGCTGTGTTGGCTGTTTGTTTGATTAAGGTTTCCTTGGGTGGGGTGGAGATCGACCCCCGTGATACTTCACCCCACTTCAGCTGCCTAGGCTGGAGGCCAGGCCGGACCCCGCCATGCTCCCACTGCCCTCACTGCCCTCCCAGCCCTCCCCCGCCCCTCCTGCATCCCCAGACCCCAGACTCCTCTGCCCTCCTGATCGCAGGTTTGACAATCGCTACCTGTGATGCCAGCCACTGCACAAGCAGGACAGGGGGGTCCGAGACACACCCCTGCACACACAGCCTCGTCCCTGGCCGAGGGGAGGAAAAAGGTCCAGGGAAGGTGCTGAGAACTGGGACCCTTAGGTTCTCTGGGGGATCCCAAAGAGGAACACATGGGGTGTGGCCTCCAGAATGTGGGAGAAGTCTGCCCGCCTCTCCCTGGCTGAGGCTTGAACCAGTGATAGACTTCAGCACAGGAATGATCCCCTCAGGAGTTGGGGGCCCTTCCCAGAATCCATCCCACAATTATCTCCCTGGGACCCCCATGGTCTTTCCAGCCCTGGATTTTGCATGGTGCTGTCCTGTATACAGACTGTCTCATCCTACCCTGTGAGCACCGGGAAAGGTAACAAAATCCCCATTCGGGCCCAGCTGGTGTGGCTCAGAGGTTGCATGTCATCGACCTATGAACCAGAAGGTCACGGTTTGATTCCTGGTCAGGGTATCAATTCCCAGTGGGGGGCATGCAGGAAGCAGCCAATCAATGATTCTCTCTCATCATTGATGTTTCTCTCTCTCTCTCTCTCTCTCTCTCTCTCTCTGTCTCCCTCTCTCTCCCTCCCTCCCTCTCTAAAAATCAATAAAATATATATATATTTTTTTAAATCCCCATTCGGGCTGAGCCTGGACTCGAACCCAGGTCTCCTCACTCCCCACAGCCGGACCTCCTCCCCGGACAGAGCTAGCTGCTCCTTGGCCATACGGAACTCCAGGCTGCAACCATTTCTGGGTTCTCCCTGCATCTCCCCCTCACCCATGTCTCCTCCATCTTCATGGGCCTGCAATGGAGAGTCCCGGCCCCCCTTGTGTTTCTGGCTGGGAAGGGAGTGTAGGAGCAGGTACGTCCTATGACCTCGTTCCGGGAGCTGCTGTCCTAGTTAGCAGCTTCCTGAGGGGAGAGGGACATGAGCAGCTTTTAGAGATGGTGCAACCATTTGGGTGCTAATTGGGAAGGAGACTGTCCCTAGGTTGAGGCTGGGACAGCTATGCCCCGGCTACAGGATGAGATGTGGGGGTGGAGAGGCCAAAGAGGGGATCAGGAAGCTTCCCCAAATAGCCTGGCCAGCAGCCAAATGTGGGAGCCAGGCCCCGGTGGGGGCAGGGGGGAAGCCGGCCAGTTGGCACGTGGGCCTGGACCTTGGGAAGCTGGGCAAGGGGCAGAAATGAAGCAGGACTAGTACTGTCTCCTCCCTTCTCTCCTGCTGACATGAGCTCCCCTGGAACTTGCTGTCAGGAGTAAGGGGGAGATAAAGGTAGAAGACTGTGTCTGCACCTGTCCCTTTTCTCTCTCAGGGGCCTTGTAAGCCCCACCCCAGTCTCCTGTGCCTCACCCTCATTTATTTATTCATTCAACAGATATTTATTGAGCACCTACTATGTGTTATACTTGGTAGGCCTTGCCCTGGGAATTCAAGGAGGAATAAGGGTGAATAAGAAATAATACAAGGAGCCTGGCTGGCGTGGCTCAGTGGTTGAGTGCCAACCTATGAACCAGGAGGTCACAGTTTGATTCCTGGGCAGGGCACATGCCTGGGTTGTGGGTTCGATCCCCAGGTGGGGCATGCGGGAGGCAGCCCATCAATGATTCTCTCTCATCATTCATGTTTCTAGCTCTCACGCCCTCTCTGAAATCAATTATTTATATTTATATATTCATTTTTTTTAAGAAAGAATACAAGGAGACAGGGGGAAATCTACCTCAAGGAGGGCAATGAGGGAAGGCCTCTCCTGTGGGCAGTATTTCAGCATCAGCCTTGAGAAGGAGAGAAGAGCCAGGAGGGAAAGGGCGCTCTGGGCAGAGAGCACGGTTTCTGAGAACGCCCTGGGTGAGGGAGCGCTTGCTGTGGTCCGGGGAGAGAAAGAGCCCAGTGTGGCTGAGGATCAGAAGCAAGGGAGGGAGTGGCGCAAAAACAGAGCGGGGCGCGCAGGGTATTCTGACCTGGACATTTTGACCCCAAGGATGTTTTGAATGCAAACATTTGAAACCAAAACATGCCAACACTGGGGACTTTTTTAGAAAGTGTTTTCCTGAGGTGGAGGAGGGGATAGGGGGGACACATGGTGGTGAAAGGAGACTTGACTTGGGGTGGTGAACACACAATACAGTTGTGCAGATGTGTGTTGTAGAATTGTGCACCTGAACCCTGTGTAATTTTGTTAACCAGTGTCACCCCAATAAGTTCAACAAAGAAGGGGTGGGGAGAAAGTGTTTCCCAGTTTGAGCGCTATTCATCCAACTTAATTTCTTGATCAGATTTCCCCATTTTTTTCCTATGGTACAGTTAAACAGATTTCCTCTCCCCACCCCATTCCATTTTAATTTTACGGAAATTATTTCCACCAGCATCAATTCTGTATAAATTTTGCTGCCAAGAGTTGATTCATCAATCAATTTGGCATCATTTGAAGGTTCCTGAGCCTGGTCTCTGTCGTGTGCAACTGACAGACGCTCCAGTTTTGTTAATCCTCACCCAAGGATATTTTTCCCATCGATTTTTAGAGAGAGTGGAAGTGAGAGACAGAGAGAGACAGAGAGAGAGAGAAACATCAATGTGAGAGAGACACATCGATTGGCTGCCTCCCGTACATATCCCGATGGGGGCCAGGGATCGATCCTGCAACCAAGGTACATTCCCTTGACCGAAATTGAACCCGAAACCCTTCAGTTCACAGGCCGACACTCTAACCGCTGAGCCAAACCGGCTAGTGCTAAAGTTTGCATTTTAAAAAAGATTTGTGGGCAAGATTGGATTCTTCTGTCCATGTTAGTCTATAACAAATTTTCTTGTATCCAGTTCTAACCATTGTCAATGTACTTTCTACCAATAATGTCCTTAGGTGGAGAGTTGTATTTATATCTCAGTGAATCTGGGGAAGGATCTGATAGAAGGGGTGGATTGGGAGAGAAAGAAGGTTGGGATAGGATTCTCTTAAAGCACAGGAGAAGCCTTTCCAGGGTTTAGGCAGGAGAGTGACAATCAGATTTGCCTTTTTTAAATGTAGGCTCCTCTGGCCCATGAAGAGCAGACTGGGAGGGCAGGAAGTGGAGCAGTGGAGGCAGGGAGGCCAGAGAAGAGGCTGTTATGCCTCCTCTCTGATGGTAAAGAGAAGTGAGTGGATTGAAGAAGTATTAGGGAGGTGGAAAGGCCAAGGCGATTCTTGTCCCACTCCCCAGGGCCCCAGCACAGCCCTCCTCACATGCCCAGAGTGGCCCACTGTCATGCCCCACCCCCTCAGCTCCTGCCCCTGCCTTCCTCCAAGGCCCCAGACACCTCAGTCTCTGGCCTCTGGAGTTTGCCCAGGGTGGAGACTCAGAACGGGGGTGTTTTCCTTGGGGCTCCCTCCCAGCCTGTCTCCTGACTGAATGCGGCTGTGGGTCAGGGATGCCCTGCTGAGGGTGGGTTGGGGGTGGCCCTTGGATCTGCCCACCTGGAGCACGTGGCCGGAGTAGCCAGGGCAGCCACAGGACTGGCAGTGAAACACACCCAGACACAGGGCGCTTGTTCGGGCCCTGGCTCCAAGCTCAGGGTGTGGCCCTGGGCAGGGGGACAAAGAGGCCTCTGTCGATGCGTGCAGGGCACGGAGCCCACCTGGGCCAGGCGAGGTCTGCCTGAGGAATGAGGGAGATGGGCCTGGGGGTACTTGAGAGAAGGCTTGAGGTGACACAGATCTGAGATTGGGTGTCAGCTGGGCCAAGTCACTTCCTCTCCTTGACCTTCAGTCTCCACACCTGTAAATGGAATCTTAATCCCAGCCTCCAGACCCTGGTGGATCATCAGGACGCCCTGGGTTCACTGACTATAAAGCATCGCCTTCCTAGGATCATATATTTGTTAACATTATTTAACAAACACATAGTGATTACCTTGTGCCTGTTTGCTAAACACTTTATAATGATTGACTCATTTAATCCCCATAACGACCCTCTAAGAGAGGTACCATTTATCCTTATTTTACAGATGGGGAAACTGAGGCACAGAGGTGGCCAAGGTCCCACAGGAAGTGGCAGAGGTAGGATGTGAGCCTGGGGAAGTATGGGTACACGCTGGTCCTTCCAGAAAGGAAGGGGCGGGTGAACCTTGGGCCAGGCACCTGAAGGGGGGACTGATGCTTTCGCGGGGCTGGGGGGTATGCTGCAGGCATCTGCCTTGGGGAGCATAACTGTGATGTCTCTCACCCCAGGGCCTGGCCTCTAGGGTAGGGCTAGGAGCCAGTGGGAGGGAGAGAAGTCAGACTCAGGGAGAGGAGTCCGGGGACCAGAGACCCAGGGCAGGAGAAGGGGGGTGGAGCAGGGATCTCAAGGAGCAGGTCACAAGCCTGGCGTCTTTGGCCCACGAGCAGCTGTGCCCAGGGGAGGCTGGGGCAGATCTGGTATTCCTTCAACAATGATGAGTCATACCCTGTGGGGTGCCAGGCTTTGTGCCGCGTACTTGGAGGAGCCAGCCTGATCCCTGGGAGCCCAGGGTCTGGTCAGACTGGAAACAGGGACATGGGACAGATGGGCAGGAGGCTCAGCTAAGGGGCTGAGGGTGGTGGGAAAAGAGTCCAAGCCCACACGTGGGGGACCTTCGGAATTCATGATAAGCCTAGGCGCATGCGCAGGACTTGACTGGCGGAGAAAGGAGGCGGGGCTTCCCAGCCTGAGGGCTCTGGGATGGGACAGCCTGCACTGAAGCAGCAGGAGGTCCTGGTGGGCGTGGCCTGGACCAGCGCTGGGGAGGTGTGTGAGCTGGAATGTGCTCTCCTACCCACTTCCCTAGACCTGTCCATCTTCAGAATCTCCTGGGAGCTTGTTAAAAAAGTAGACGCTGGGCCTCACCCACCACTGAATCCAAACTCCTGGGGTGGGGCCCATCCCAGGTGATGCTTACCTGGCCCGCTCTTGGGAGTCCTGCGGGCGTGGGGGTTCTCACTCTTTGCACATCACCTGGGTAGAATTTAAAAGGCCCAGACTAATCCTGCCAGAATCCCCGAGGAGGGGCCCAGGCAGCAGAGGTTTTCCAAGTTGCCCAGGCGATTCCGGAGAGCAGCCATGGTTGAGGAACCTCAGGCAGGCCTGTCCTTCATGTCAGCCAGGTCTGTGCTGAACTGTCCCCTCCTCAGAGAGGTCTTCCGTGGCCACGCGTCCTCCATGACCTCGTGTGTTTATCTGCTTATCAGTGTGCCCACCCACCCCCCCCACCCCCACCCCCACCCCCGCCCTGGATCGCAGGCTCCATGAGGGTCCCTCGTGACCTCAGTTCACTGCTGGATCCCCTGGCATAGAATGGAGGGCCTGGCATATGGTAGATATCCAACAAATGTTTATTCAGTGAGTTTACCGAGCCCCTACTCTGTGCCAGCCACAAAGGGAGACGCTCTCCCTCTATTGTCTCTTAATTCTTCTAAGGACCCTATGAAACAGCTACTACTGGGCCCGTTTTACAGATCAGAGAGGTGAAGCAAAGGTCTGATGGCTCCAGAGCCCAGGCTCCCTCCTGAGCCTGAGCTGCCTCCCAGCCAAGGCCTTGGAGCAGCCCTGCTATGGGAAGCAGCAGAGGGGTCTGGAGGCTGGACAGCGGGCCTGCGGGGCCTGGGCCATGTTGAAACAGCCCGTCCTTGGGGTGTTTCTTGGAACCTCGCAGTTAGTTTTGAAAGGCCTCCTTCATGGCCTGCAAGGGCTGTGTGCTTTCACCCGCTGGACCTGTTTGAGAGGAGGACACCTTGATGTGGTCGCAGTTGCTCCCTGGCCAGCAAGGGGGACTGTGGCCACCCCACCATCTCCCACAGCCAATGCGCTTGGAGGCTCTCCCCTCCCTCCTGCCCCAGGTGACCCTGGATTCTCAAGGTCATCCTCAGCCTCCTCCTGCCTCCATCCTTCTGAGGTCAGGATGGGTTAGGTTCAGTTTCTCATACTGAGGAAGGGGATAAAGGACGCCAAAGTCCAGTGGGGTGGGCAGGGGTGGGAGGATTCTGCTGGACAAACTAACTCAATAAAAGCATCAGGAAATTAAGGGTGGGTCAGAGAGACTCAAAGATCTTAACTTCCACAGGGTTGATCCTGGCTGGTAGTCAGGGCCTCTCCCAGCCTCTTCTGAATGCAGCTCTTTAAGTAAGAAGGAAGGTAGCCAAGGTCACAGTGAGGACCCCCTGGCCCTCAGTCCTTCCCATCCCTTCCATGGGGCAGTATGGGGAAGTCCCCTCGGTAATCCGACTACCTTCTAGACTGCTGCTATTGCATCTAATATTGTGGGGAGGGGGCCACCCCTGCTGTGGACACCCCGGTTGGCAGCCTCGTGTTTTCTAGCTCTCCTACACTACCCAGGCGGCTCTGCCAAGCTGGGTGAGGAGGTTGAAATAATTTCCGTTGCATTGGCAACAAACACAAATTGGATACAGCTCTGGGCTGGAAAAGATTGGGGACGTGCTGGCAGTGTTGGGGGCAAGATGATGGCAGGAGAGGGGGTTTAGTCTGGGCATGGATGGACACCCTGGTTGGGAAAGGGATCATTGGTAAGGTTTTGGGGGTTCAACCCAGGCCCATTTGTCTTCCTTTTCTTTTTGTCCCATTAGTTTCAAAGCACAGCTGAGAGGAAGTTATTCCTGCAGTCTGCTCACAGTCCCTCCTGCTGGAGCTGACGATGCCATCCTCACATCACAGTGGCTCCTTACAGCTTGCAGGGTATTTTCTATAGGTGTTATCTTATTTTTTTTTTAAATATATTTTTATTGAATTCAGAGAGGAAGGGAGGGGAGATAGAAACATCAATGATGAGAGAGAATCATTGATCGGCCGCCTCTGCACACCCCGCACTAGGGAGTGAGTCCACAACCCAGACATGTGCCCCACCGGGAATTGAACCATGACCTCCTGGTTCATAGGTCGATGCCCAACCACTGAGCCACACTGGCTGGGCTACATGTTATCTTGTTTAATCTTCTCAGCTGTCAGCCTGGGGTCAGGGGAGTTGTTACTGTTATCATTATCCCCAGTTCACAGACAGGGAACAATTGTGGAGAAAAGGGGTGTGTTCCCAGTCACGGTTAGTGAGCGGCACAGTTGTAATGTAAGTGCATGTTTGATGATTCCATATTACTCATGAAGCCCCCAAATTCCTCTCACAGACAGACACGCACTCATCCTCTTCCTGGCTCCTCCCCCTCCCATCTCGCTGCAACTCAGAAGCAGCCTGGACCTGCGGAGGATGGGGGGGCGGGGGAAGGGGAGTTATCCCCTCCAGCCCCCTGCCTCTACCCTGGGGAGGTGGAGCCTCCTCGTGGCGGTGTCTGGAGCTCATCTGGCTGTGGTCCAGGAGAGGGTGGCGGCCGCAAAGTCAGGGGACTCAAGGGTGTCAGCTGCTGCTCTTTCTTTTTGGGCAAAGACTTTTAAAGTTTAATGTGATAATCTCGTCCTGGTTACTGCAAACTGAGGGCCTCTGGTCCATCCAAGAATTCATTACCAGCCTCACAGGAGAAGCGGGAGACTGTGCTGGGCCCTCCAGCCTCCTCGCTCCCATCCTCATGCACACTAGGAAGGACTGCACCTTGGTTTGTTTTAGTGGAAAGAAGGTGTTTTTAGATCAGGGCAGAGATGATAAAGTAGGGCCTCCCTACTTCAAGACCTGGACCAGGAGACCCCAACCTTCCCTTTTGCATCTGAGCTGTGACTGTTCTAGAAAGGGGCTGCTGAGGAGCCGGGGTGTGAGGCCAGTCAGAGGGCATCCACGTCAGCCAGGCAGGGCCACGGGAGGTCATGTCCCCTCCCCATTTCACGAGTGGGAAACGGAGGCCTGTTGCTATTGTCTCCCCACCCTGCCAGCCCCGAGAAAACCAATTAGCACTGTGTCTGGTTCTGGGTCCCGAGTGCCTGTCTCATTATTTGGGGATTTATGTCTCGGTCACCATGAAGGACAACTGTCACAGTTTTTCCACTGGGAGGAGCCTGGCCAGCCCGAGAGCTCAGGCGGCAGGAGGTGGTGCCGTGCAGCTTGGGGCAGGATGGGGATTTAATTTCAGGGGGATTTGCAATGGGTGGGGAGCCACCCTGGGCACATGGTGGCTCTGGGCTATTTTAGGAGGCAAACGGCTGGCCCAAGGGGGAGGGAGCGTGGTGGACTTGTTCAAACCATCAGTGATTCTGCCCTTTCGGTGGGAACAGGAAGAACCCACGATGGACAGGGTAAGCCAACCCAAGTTTGGGCCTTCTCCCACCTGCCGGGAACCCAGGGGTTCAGAATTACGATGCCACTGCACCCCAGTCCAGGCAATGAGAAGAATAGAAGCTGCTGGCCGGTCAGGGGTCTATGGCTTCTTGCCTGAGTCCTTGGCCACCAGGCTTTGCCTCAGCGCAGCCCTTGGTATTAGTATGAACGATGGATCGAACCATCTCATCTTTGTAGTAGAAATTACACTCAGGAAAAGCACCATGAGGCAGGGAAGAGGGCCGGGCTCAGCCAGGTGCTTCTTCTGTACGGGCCACTTCCAAACTGGTAAAGTGGGTTGCGAAGTCCCTTCATCTCTCTGAGCTTCAGTGTCCGTGCCCAAAGCAGAGACACAAACACCCCATTAATGATGCCTATGTTATCAAGTGGGCACATATTGTGTCAGGGATGGGCTCACATCACCCTCAGTGATGTTGTTATGTATTAATTGACCCATTTTACAGATGAGGACGCTGAAGCTCAGAGAGGGAAAGCCACTTGCCTAAGTTCACACAGCCCATCCCATTTCTCATGCTCACATTCCATGTCTCAAACCCAGCAGTATGAACTGGTTGCCAGGCTGGGAATTCACCACAGATAAAACAGAGGAAGGGAGATAACAGGATGAGATTGGGCAGCAGTGAGAACTGAGTGGTCTAACTAGAGACTCTGTGACTTTATTTAGACTAAAGGTTATTTCCTGGTCAGGGGGAGGGCAATCACCAGGGGCTGAATCCTCCCTTGAACAAGTGATAGGTGTGCAAGGGGGCGCCAGCACTACCTGGCTCATCCAGCTCTCATTACTAGGAAGAGGTTTTCTGTTTTCTTCCTCCTCACCTCCCCCTTTATAGCAAAATCATCATCATCCCCATCACCATCATCACAGGTCAGGTTGGGATAAGGCCTTTAGAGGTACCATGACATAGAGGAAAGAGAGCCTACAGTTCGGAGTCAAACAAATGAGGTTCAATTCTTCCCCTTTCTAGCTGTGTGTCCTAGGGTAAATAAACTAACCTCTCTGAGCCTCCCTTTTCTTATCTTCAAAGTGAGGAGAGAAATACCACCTTTTTATGGCTATTAAGAGGATAAAAGGGATCAATAAAGGTATGGAAAGGATGGGAAGGGCCTGGAATACAGACGCCTAACAAGTAAGGGCCGTGTTTTGACTGTGTGCAGGGTTGGAGTTTAGGAGTGTGTTATTCCTAGGTATCTAGGTGAAGCCACGTCTTTGTGGTGGCACTAAGCTGGCACCTGTGGTCCTGCTGACTGATTTTGACAGACTGGGCAGAACAGGAGAGCCAGCAAGCCTCACTTAAGGTCTGGTGCTCACAGTTCAAGAAATCACTCTCTTGGCAACTAGATGGGGGCGCTTAACTTGCCAGCATATCACATGAAAATAGATGTGGGGTGTTTCATGGACCCCAGCTCTATATAGAGCTGACTCAATAGTGCAGAAAAGTTAAGGAGTGGGCAACATTAATAGAGGACAGTGTTGAGGATGGGGGGAGGTGATTCTTTCCCTTTTTCTGTTCTAAGGAGAATATTGAAAGCTTAAATACGTTTAGAAGGATGTGACTGGAATAATGAAACACCTAGAAACCATTTAGTCAACACATTTTTAAAAAATGTATTTTTATTGATTTCAGAGAGAGGAAAGGAGAGAGAGAGAGAAACATCAATGATGAGAGAGAATCACTGATCAGCTGCCTCCTGGGCATGTGCCCTTGACTGGAATCAAATCTGCAGGCCGATGCTCTATCCACTGAGTTAAACCAGCTAGGGCTCAACACATTTTTATTAAGTTGCTTAGTTTAGATCAGTTGGTCACCATGCAAGGTACTGGGCAGAATGGAGTGAATGGACCCCAGACTTAACCCTCTCAGTGCAGTGGGGTGTCCAGGGCAGGGTTTGGGAGAGAGTTCAATACAGTGTGATAAGCGCAGTGTTAGGGACCCATACGGGGTGCCCTGGGAGCACATAGGAGGGGCTTTCTCCTGAAGATGGGGAAGAATGAATAGTTGAGGGAAATGGGTCTCTTTAGCTGGGAGAAGAGACCTCTTAGAAAGAAGCTGCCAGTGGTTTTCAGCTGGCTGTGGAAAGTGGGGTGTACTTTTTCCAAATGACCAGGGAGCAGATCTGGAGCCAGTGCAAGGCATTATAGGAAAGCAGCTCTCGGCCCCCCTTAGTAACGGCGTTTCGTAACGGTGTTTCTGTCATTGAGAATATCCAACAATGGAGTGGACTGTCTCGGGAGGCAGTGAGCTCCCTGTCATGGTCATATTTAAGCAAAGGCCAGAGGGTAGCTTGTGAGGGACAAATTACCAAAAGGACAGTATGACCTCTAAGATCCCTTCCAAGTCTGAGCAACTGCAATTCTCCCTGGACAGACAGGATGTGGACTGTGAGGGAGAGAAGTGTGACTGGATCAGGTTAGGCGGTGGGTGTGCTGTGGATGGCAGGTTACACCCGGTGTACCATGACTGTCATCCTCCCCCTGGATTTATTATTTTTTTTTAGTAACTGCTTTATTGAGATATAAATCACATACCATATCATTCACCCATTTATAGGGTACAATTTCTCATATATTTTTTTATTGATTTCAGAGAGGAAGGGAGAGGGAGAGATAGAAACATCAATGATGGAGAGAGAATCGTTGATGGGCTGCCTCCTGCATTAGGGATCGAGCCCACAACCCAGGCATGTGCCCTGACCAAGAATCAAACCCATGACCTCCTGGTTCATAGGTCAGTGCTCAACCACTGAGCAACACTGGCTGGGCTATAAGTACAATTTAATGTGGATTTACTGTTAGAGTGGAAATGAGTTCCTGCATTCATTCAACAACTATTTAGCAAGCATCTGTTAGGTATACATCAAGCTTTATGCCAGTGCTTCAGATGCCTGGGAAATAAAAGCTCTGCCCTCATGAGGGAGACAGGTACGTATCCAAGCACAAGAATGATGTCTTGCCCTGGCCGGTTTGGCTCAGTGGATAGAGCATTGGCCTGCGGACTGAAGGGTCCCAGGTTCGATTCCAGTCATGGGCACATGCCCAGGTTGCATGCTCGATCCCCTCCTGGAGCATGCAGGAGGCAGCCGACCAATGATTCTCTCTTATCATTGATGTTTCTAGCTCTTGCTTCCTTTCCCTTCCTTGCTGAAATCAATAAAAATACTAATATATTAAAAAAAAAAAAAAAAAAAAGAATGATGTCTTGGGAGACGTGCTAAGAGGGAAATTAACCAGGGGCTGGGACAGAGGATAAGAAGGCTGGGGAACCAGGCCTGGGAGGTGACTGTGGGGCTGAGGCTTAAGGAACCAGGGAACAGCCCTGTGAAGGTCAGGGGGGTGCTCCAGGCCGAGGGAACAGCAGGGGCAGAGGCCTCCAGGCAGGAGGGAGTTGGTGGGTGTGAGGAGCAGGAAGAGGTGCTGGGAGATGGTAGCAGCGGTGGAGGCACACCAGAGCTCCCCACCAAGGACCTGCTCTCTAGCCGGCGTGGCCGTGTGAGGCGTGCTGGAGCGTGAGGTGGGCGAGCAGCACTGACACATCTCCTTTGCATACAGGAGCCACTTCTGCCCCTTTCTTGGGGACTCACTTTTTTTTTTTTTTTTTTTAATCCTCACCTGAGGATATTTTTCCATTGCTTTTTAGAGAGAGTGGAAGGGAGCAGGAGGGAGAGAGAGAGAAAGAGAGAGAGACAGAGAGAGAGAGAGAGAGAGAGAGAGAAACATTGATGTGAGAGAGGCACATCGATCGATTGGTTGCCTCCTGCAACTGCCAGACCAGGGCCAGGGATCAAGCCTGCAACTGAGGTACATGCCCTTGACTGGAATCAAACCCGGGACCCTTCAGTCTGCAGGCCGATGTTCTACCCACTGAGCCAAACCAGCTAGGGTGGGGACTCCCTTTCTTTCTTTTTAAAAACATATATTTTATTGATTTTTTACAGAGAGGAAGGGAGAGGAATAGGGAGTTAGAAACATCCATGAGAGAGAAACATCAATCAGCTGCCTCCTGCACGCCCCCTACTGGGGATCGAGCCCGCAACCAAGGTACATGCCCTTGACCGGAATCAAACCCAGCACCCTTCAGTCGCAGGCCCATGCTCTATCCACAGAGCCAAACCGGCTAGGGCAGGACTCCCTTTCTTACTGCCTCCCCAGTCACAGAAAGATGGCAGAGCTCTCTCAGGAGGTCAAGCCACCAGCCCCTTCCTCTTCCCTCCCCTGCTTGGCTCTGTGCTCCTGCATTGTGCCCCAGACCGACTGTCCACTGATTCCTCTGGAGGAATCAGAAATGAACTCTAGCCCTGACTAGTGTGGCTGGTGGGTCTCAAGGTTCGATTTCTGGTCAAGGGCACATAGCTGGGTTGCAGGTGTGTCTCTCACAAGGATCTCTCTCTCTCTCTCTCTCTCTCTCTCTCTCTCTTCCTCCCTCCCTCCCTCCCTCCCTCCCTCCCTCCTTCCCTCCCTTCCACTCGCTTGAAAACAAAACAATGTAAAAAAAATATCCTCAGGTGAGGAATAACAAAAATAATAAAATAAAATGAAATAAAATGAAATAAATGAACCCCAGCCACACAGGGCAGGGGCAGGGCTGTTCCCCACCCAGCAGGCCCTCTGGCCGTCTCCCCTGCCCTCCAGCAATGGTTCCTAGGACCAGTCTGGTCTCCCATTGGGCGCTCATTTCCTGTGCAACTTGGATCAGTTACCTCATGTCCCCAATCTTTCATTTCCTGGTCCGTAAAATGGGGATCAAACCAGTCCCAGCAGAGTAGTTTGTGGGGATTGAATGTGATCCCTCTTGGCACCCAGTAGGTGCTCCATGAATGTCAGCTTCCTCCTCTCCGAGCTTTCCCCCAAAGACGGGCCATTTGCAGGGGGTGCGGGAGGTCGCAGGAGGCCAGTGGTAGGTGGCCACTTTGGGGTCCCCTTCCCTGAGTCTGGGACCCCTGGGAAGCTGAAGGGCACTCCGGCCTGACGGGCCAGCCGTAGCAGCAGTCTTCAGTGTGCCCAGCCATTTCCGCAGGGAGAGCCCCAGCTGTCCCCTCGCCTTCCTCCCCGGGGATCCCCACCCTGTCCCCCTCCGCAGCTCGCTTGCCCACTCGCCGGGCTCCGTTCCGGGCAGCGGCTCCTGGCACCGGCTCTGCGTGGCCGCCCAGGGGCGGGCTTGGGAGGCGCGGCGGCCGCTCTGGGACGCACGGGCCGGACTCACCCGCGCGCACCTCTGGGAGCCGCGGATACGGGTCTCCCTGGGTGGCCGCGGGCGGCTGGATGCGGCCCCGCTCGGGCCGGGAGCGCCCTTCAGGTAGGCGGCCGGCGCGCCCCATCCCGGACCCACGCGCGCTGGGGCTGAGCGCCCGCCGGGGCCGCGCGCCGGGTGCGGTGTCGGTGACTCTGAGAGCTGCGGCCAGCGGCCAGGACCTTACCCCACCTGGAGTCCGGAGAGGTGGGAGACTAGGACCCCAACTTAGCCAGAAACTGAGGTTGGGGTCGGGGAACAATGAGAGTGATGGTGAAAAGGAAGGGAGGCTGGGACCACCGGGCAGAGAGGACGAGACCCCACCTAAGGAGGGCACCATTCTCTGGAGACAGACCTAAGACCTAAGGCCTTCTTTTCCTACGGAGTTTAGAGAACCCCAGAATCAACCCACCCTTATCAGCCCCTGGGGTAGAACTGAATGGAAGGGGGGAGGGAGGGGACGTCCATTGTTTCTTTGGGGTGTAAAGAGCACTCTGCGCTCTGCACCTTCCTCCATCACAGCCATTGGAGCGGCCTGCCCCGCCCCTCCCCCTTCAGCAGAATGCCTCCTCTTCAGCAGCAGGGCATAGGCCGGGCCCTCCTGGCCTGCCTCCTGCCCACAGCTCTCAGACAGCGGGACCTCCCAGCCCTCCTCCCTCTGGCTCCTGGGACTCATTCCCGGAGTCTGGGCCATCCTGGGCAGGGAGTGAGGTTTGAGGGAGCTACTGCTCAGTCCTATGGGGAGCTGGGCGGACAGAGCAGGTGGTGGATGAGGCTGAGCTGTGCCAGGATCCTGGGCCTGGGGTCTGGGGCGTGTCCTGTACACGTCGGGTTTCCTAGGCCTTGCCTGGCTGCACAGGCGAGAAAAGGTGGCGCTGAGGCCAATACTCCCTTCCTAACGCCCCACCTCTCACCACCCCCTTAGAGGCAGCTACTCTGTGTTGCTCTGTGGACCCTGCAAGGAGAAATGCAAGTTGGTAGCAAGAAGGATTTCCTTCCTGGGGGTGGCTTGAGGGTCCTTGGGAGGAGCCTCGCTGTCCAGGAGGGTCTGGGGGACACCCAGCCCATAGGGGGTAAGGACAGAGTAGATTGGAGGAGGGAACATGGGGGGACAGTGACCTCATCCCTGAACCATTATTCTCCTTCACCTCCCGTGCCCTCCCCTCTCCCTTCCTTGGAGCTGAGTGTTGACTTTCAGCACCTCTTAGCCAGCTCACTCCTGCGATCCCCTGCACCCAGCAGTCTCGGGGGAAAGGTGACAGGCTTCCTCTGTCACCACTTTGGATGGGAAAACAGGCACGGCTGCCTTGGTTTGCCTAATGCAATCCCCACCTGGCCCCTGACATCTGGACCAGCAGTTGCCCGGTCCCCAGGACCTTCTGCCTCAGGGATGTGTGGGCTGGGGGTTGACACAGCTGGCCCCACTCAAGCCATTCTACCCCTGAGGCGGGGGTCTCTGGCTCCTGTGGAGAGTTTTGGGTATGACTCTGGGTGACCCCAGCTCTCTGGGCGCACAGAATGGCTGGGTGGTGCCACTCTGTGGTGGCCACACACTGAAGTGGGTTGTCCCCCCCTTCCTCACCCTAGGAAGGTGTCAGCCTTGGGAAGGGGGAGGTGGAGGGAAGAGACCAAAATGCTCAGTGGTGGCTCCTCGGGGGCACTGAGGGGGCAGCCAGGCCCAGGAGGGCTCATACTTTACTAGGACAAGAACAGACAAAGCCTCCCTTCTCCTGGACACTTCTCTCTGCAGCTGGAGCAGTGGGCACGGAAGATGCCACACTCCTGCTCATGATCCGGTGAGTCATAGGATAGGATACAACTGGCACCCGCCCCCCCCCCCCCCCGCCCCTGCATCATAGGATGGGAGAGAGCTGGCCCTACTCACCTGCCCCTCTTTTAGACTCTGAGCTTCCGCGTCCTCATTTGTAAAGCCTCACAGGGTTGTTATGAGGGTAAATGGAAGTGATGTTTCTACAGCGCCCGGAAGGCAGTGAGCACTCACCACTGGGCAGTTCTTTCTCCATACCCTCCCCACTGGCCGGCCCCCACTTCCTCTGAGGCAGCTGCTCTGTGTTGCCACTGCCACACGGCCTGGCCTGCGCCTGCGAAGGACCTAAGAGATTAGCTCAGCCCAACCCCCTCTCTTTAAAGACGGAAACCAAAGCTCCGAGGGGCAGGGACTGGCCCAAGGTTGGCCAGCCAGCCAGGCTCCCTTCTCAAAGGCAGGTCCTGGGACCTGGCTGGAGGAGGCGGGAGGGTAAATGCTGGCAGCCGTGGGGGAAAATGCCAGAATGTAATTGGGCTCATTAAAAGTTTGGTGAGGGAGCCCTTCAGGCCCGGCCAAGGGCTGGGGACAAGCCGAGAACCTTCCTCTCCCATTAACCCTTCGGCAAAAGTAGTTCTTTCTTGAGGAACCCCTTCCCCAGGCTGCAGCTGGAAAAACCTCTGCCCTGCATTTTATGACCTCCGCATTTCTTTCTGTCCAACCCTCTTTGGAGAGGCAGACAGAGAATTCCACCTTACCGCCGTGCCAGCGGGCCCCACTGAAACCCAGCCTGAAGTCCATTGTCACTTTGCAAGAAGTGCTCACTTTGCAAGATGGGGCCCCGGGTAGTGCTCCCACCCCCCACCCCCCAATCCCTGCAGCTCCATACAGATGGACACACAGACAGACAGGCAGACAGCAACCCTGGCCTCCATCAGCTCTCCAGCTCTGGAGTAAGCAGGCCTTCAAGTGGGTGGCTCCCTCCCATTATCCAACCTCCCCTCCCTGCTTCAGCCTCAGCCCCATCCCTCAGGGAAGGTGAGAACACAGAGGGATTTGCCCCCCAGGTGTCTGTTTAGATCACAGATAAACAGACACCTGGACACACCCATGCTCTTTTGCTCGGCTCTCACCTGTTCTTTTCGTGAGTTACGTTCAGTTCTCCCCCTTTCTTCCCACCCCTTCCTCCCAGCCTCTCTGGCTCTGGCTCCAACTCCTCCTGACCAGGATGTGGCATCTCCCTGCCTGGCACCCTGACCTGATAGGGGCTGGGCAACCACAAGCCTCCCCAGGAGCCCTGAGTCAGACAAGTTCAAGTTCAGGTCCGGCCATAAAACCTCTCAGAGCCTGTTCTCTCATCTATGACGTGGGGTAATAGGTTAATAATAGTGCCCACCTCATGGGGTTGTTGTGAAGTTTAAGAGAGATCCTGTGTGTAAAGCACCTGGCACACAGGAAGCTCTCAGTAAAGTGGTTGTCATCGTGAAGAAGAGGTGGCCTGGCAGCGAGGTGGTAGAGAGGGGGTGGGGACGTCTCTAGAAGCAGCTCTTGCCCTGCCATGTACTTAAGAAAGTCCTCTCTCCTGCTCTGGGACTCAATTTCCTCTTTTGTTAAAGAGAGCATGTGGGCCAGGTCCTGTCCAAGTGTGGGTCCTGGTAGGGTGAGTCATGCTGGCTCTGAACAGGGGCCAGGGCATGGAGTGCTGACCTGCTGGTGCTGGTGACAGGGGTTAGATAGATGTTTGTGTGCCCTAAAAATTGCCCACCCCTTCACATTTTCTGGGTGGGAGCCCTAGCTTGGCTGGAGTGGTGTAACTCCTGAGGGGACAGCTGGGAAGGCCTGGGAAGGCAGGGCAGGCTGTGGCAGGCCCAGCAGCCTGGCCGAGGGGGTCACAATTAGCCCCAGCATCCAGGAGGGCCCTGTGAGCCCAGAGGCTGTATATCACGAAGGTTTAATCAGCTCATGGCAGATATTTGTCTGCTCTCTTGAGCCATGTCCTCGGCCTGCCTGTCATAAATTGCACTGAGATTTCAAACCCTCCCTGTCCCCTTTCTGGCAGGGGGCAGGCAGCTCCCTTGGCATGGCCGGAAAAATCTCATTACCCTGACACCTCTTACCCCTGGCCAGTTGGACCCCTCCCCCCTCCTTCCAACATTTGCACCTGGTACTTTCTGCCTGCCCTTTCTTCCTGCTGGGAGGGTGGGGAAACACTTGTAAAGGAAGGAGATAACTGTGGTGACCTCCAGCTAGAGGTGAGAGCGTACAGAATGTTGGCAGAGGTTCAGTGCAGCCTTGGAGATGGGGGTGGGATTTTCACAAGGTGATGGGAGTAACTTTCCAGTGTGGCAGGGCTGTGCCCTGGACTCCAGACATATTGCTCCGGCACTTGGCATGCCTCGGAGGGGCAACCTAGTTGCCCCAGGAGTGTGGAGGAGTGGGATCCTCCCTGCATGCAGGGGTACTGAGTTCCACCTCTAATCTTGCCACCTGGTGCTCACTGCGCCACCTGGAGGCTCTCTCTGGAACTGCACCCCAGCCACACCACCATGCAGAGGGAAGGGGGCCTTCAAATCACATACGATCACGCAAGAGTCAAATCCATGGTGTGTTTTCTAGGGCTGCTGTAACAAAGTACTACAAGCCAGGTGGTCTAAACAACAGACGTTTGTTGTCTCATAGTTCTGGCGTCTAGAAGGTCAAGATCAAAGCGTCATTGAGGTTAGTTCCTTCTGAGGGCAGGGAGGAAGTCTGTTCCATGCCTCTCCCCTAGCTTCTGAGGTTTGCTGGCAAAGTTTGGCATTCCTTGGTCTGTAGAAGCATCACTCTGATCTCCGCCTTCATCTTCACGTGGCATTCTCTCTGTGTAAATGATTGTGTCCAAATCCCCCCTTTATAAGAACACTAGTCTTATTGGATTAGGGGGCCACCCTGCTCCAGTATTGCCTCATCTTAACCTAATAATATCTGCAATGACCCCATTTCCAAACAAGGTTGTATTTCATATTCTGAAGTGCTGGGATTTCAACATACGAATGTGAGGGGGCACCATTTAACCCATAACACGTGGCGAGTCTCAGAGGTTCAGTGACAGTCTCATTCCATGATATGGGCACAGTGACACCCACATTGTGACACAGCTACACCGTGGCATACACACAGATTGAGCAACACAGATTCACCTGAACAAACAATGGGTAACAGGGGTAACAGAGGCATTTGCAGTGACCCAGGTAGGCCATGACAGACACACACAGTAACAGATCCAGTGACTCCACTGACAAGCTGCAAAGCATAGCCACGCTGCGGATTAATAATAGCTGACTTTTATAGGACACTGAGAAATGTTTTTACATCGTTCAGTTCAGCTAATGATCACATTATGCTTGTGACTTAAGAACTGTTAGTCATCATCCCATTTTACAGATATACAGATGAGGGGAATGAGGCTCAGGTCACACAGCAGGTAAGTGGCAGAGCTGAGGTTTGAACCCAGGTGCGAGTCAGTATAGAGCTCATACTGTTTTTTGTTGTTGTTGTTGTTAATCCTCACCTGAGGGTATTTTTTCCATTGATTTTTTAAAAATATATTTTATTGATTTTTTACAGAGAGGAAGGGAGAGAGAGAGAGAGTTAGAAACATCGATGAGAGAGAAACATCAATCAGTGCTCGCTTCGGCAGCACATATACTAAAATGGAACGATACAGAGAAGATTAGCATGGCCCCTGCGCAAGGATGACACCCAAATTCGTGAAGTGTTTCATATTTAAAAAAAAAAAAAAAAGAAAAGAAACATCAATCAGCTGCCTCCTGCACACCCCCTACTGGGGATGTGCCTGCAACCAAGGTACATGCCCTTGACCGTAATTGAACCTGGGACCCTTCAGTCCGCAGGCCGACGCTCTATTCACTAAGCCAAACCAGTTAGGGCTCCATTGATTTTTAGAGAGAGTAAAAGCGGGGAATAGAGGGGAGGAGAGAGAGAGATAGAGATAGAGATCTATGTGGGAGAAACACATCAATTGGTTGCCTCCCACACACACCCTGACCAGGGCTGGGGACTGAACCTGCAACCCAGATACATGCCCTTGACCGGGAATCAAAACTGCGACCCTTGGGTGCGTGGACTGACGCTCTAACCACTGAGCACAGCGGCCAGAGCTAGAACTCATACTCTTAATCGCTGTGCCCCTCTGTTCCATTCACACATGGTCCCCACACATGTAATGACAGATATGTTATGTGGGAGCACTGCCCACAAAATTGATGAGCAGGTTTCTGAGAGCAGGGGGTGAGTCCAGGGACTCCCAGTTCTTAGCTGTGGACTTGAGAAATCCATTTTCTTTGTTTAGTTGTGGGCTCCACCATTGGCTGTGTGGCCTTAGGAGAGTATTAGGGCATCAGCTGGCTTCACTTGGTCTAATTTTCAAAATGCGCATGAGCCTCAGGAAAAGGAAATGCTCTTTAGGGGATGTATTCATTTGCTTGGGCTGCTATAAGAAGTTACCACTGACTGGGTGGCTTAAACACCAGAAATGTATTTGGTCCCAGCTCTGGAGGCTAGAAATGTGAGACCCAGGTGTCCGCAGGCTTGGTTTCCTCTGAGGCCTCTCTCCCTGGCTTGCAGATGGCTGTCTTCTCCCTGTGTCTTCACATGGCCTCCCCTCTGCAACTGTCGGTGCTTCCTCTTCTGACAAGGACACGTCATATTGAATCAGGGCCCACCCTAGTGGCCTCATCTTAACTTCATTACCTATTTAAAGACCCTCTCTCTAAACACAATCACATTCTGAGGTACTGGGAGTTAGGACTCCAACATATGAATTTTTGGTGGACACAATTCAGCCCATAAGAGAGGCTCCGTTATGCCTCACTTAGGTCCGAGCCTTGGGGATCCCCCAATCAGAGAGAGTTACACAGTCCCTTACCTCAGGAATTCTCTGTCTTGGTGAGGGGGACATAGGCCCTGCCCTCAGGAAGTCCCCAGTCTAAAGCAGAGGCAGGAAGCATGCACACTGATTCAGGAGGGAAGTGAACGTTGACACAGTTCAGCCTGAGAAAGGTCATTGAGCAGCCCCAGAAGAGAGGCCCTTAGAGGCAGAGGAGTCAGGTGGGAAAGCTTCAGAGAAGTGACTTGGAAAGGGAAGACTGTCTGGAGATGAGGGGCCTGAAGGGATGATGTGCCAGTTCTGTGGGAACCAGGGTGTGTGTGTGCGTGCGTGTATGTGTGTGTGTGTGTGTGTGTGTGTGTAGGGCCGAGGTCTCTACTACCAACACCAACTGTTGCCACAGGCTGGATGGCCAAGACAGCAGGGACCATCTGGAGCCACGTGGGTCAGGGGTGCCGATGGCTTCACACACTGCCACCATTTGTGAATGTCAGCGGGTCGGGCCCTGGACACAGGGAGGTTGGGTTTCTGCAATCACCACCCTGGCCAGCGACTGCTGCGACTCCAGCAAGCGCCACATGCCTGCCTGTCACAGGATTGTCAGCGCCTGCCCCGGCGCTGAGAACGGAGTGCTGGCTTCCCAAAACGGGACTCCACCAAGCTCACTGCTGCCTGGCCCTACGTACCCACCTGCTCGCCGAGACCCGAGCTTCACACTCAGTCCTGCTCTGTGTACACTTTTCTGACTCTCTTCCAGATAGGCCTGCCTTTTAATGAATGCTGCTTTGTTTGAAATAGGCCCCATTATGCTCCCCTTGCCATCCTCAGGTTGGGGCTCTCCAAAAGCAGGGGACTTTCAGCTGGGATAAAAGGCTCAGCTATCTCTGGATCTTGAAGCCGTCTTGCTCCTTCTATGTACTCACAACACTCAGCCTTTGTTTTATTTGTCTCCCTCTCTATCTGTTCAGGAATGAAGCGGCCACTGAGCCCATCTCCCCCTGCTGAGAAGGAGCCCCCCATATCTGGAGCTGCGGAGTGCCCCCCTCAGCCCCCAGAACTGCCTAAGCCCAAGCGTGAGAGGAAACGGCCATCGTACACACTCTGTGACGTCTGCAACATCCAGCTGAACTCGGCGGCCCAGGCCCAGGTGCACTGTGAGGGGCGGGCCCACCAGAGGCGGCTGCGGCAGCTCAGCCTGGGAAAGGCCCCCGCAGGGCCAGGTCAGTGCAGGGGGGCACTGTGCCTACAAATTTGGCTCTCGGCCCCTCTGAGGGCTGGGTCTGTGGCTTCTCTCTGTGGGGTCTTGGAGTCTAGGGTGCCTTCAATGGGTTTTAGCGTCTGAAGTCCCCCAGATGCTGTCAATTTTTTTTTTTTTTTTGCATCTGGACAACCCTCTTGGATCTGAGGGTTTTTAGGGCTGAAGCCTCCTCTGAGGTCTTTCTGGGCTGGAGGGCCTCCCTGTGGGGTCTTTTGGGATCAGGACCCCAGTCTGGAGTCCCCTGGCAGGGACAGACTTTCGGACAAAGGCCTTGCCTGCACGGTATCCCGGGATGCTCCTGTGGTCTCTGAAGGCCAGGGTTAGCAAGGCGCATGACACCCCCGCTGAGGGATGGACTGGGGAAGCCCCTCTTCCTTTGGCCACTGGACTCCCGGCCAGGATTTCTGCTTTTCCCTGGCTGGGATGACTTTGCAGAGGTTTGGCTGCAAGCACGAAGGGGCAGCTGGCTGATTTCTGGGGAAAATGGGTGAATGAATTTGTGAGGGTGATCCCGGCTGACAGGCACATAGGGGCCAGGGGAAAATAAGGAGGGGCAGGCCCAGTGTGGGGAGGTGGGAAGGGTGAGAACGTCTGCCTGGTTCTTGGGGGCGGCCGCTGGGAACTTAGCTTGCAGCCCAGGTCGGTAGCTTTGCCAGAGGGCTACACTCTGAACTCTCAGCGGCTGCCTGTTCTTTTGGTGAATACGTGCGCACCTACAGTGTTCTCTGTACGGAGCGCCTGGGGCCTGGAGACAAATAAGTTCCAGTCTCCCTCCTCACACCCCCTCCCCCTACCAGCCAAGACTTAATCTGTCTTTTGGGCTGAGACAGACATAGAAAGAGCAGATAAATATTGTGGGTGCTTCGTGGGACATATCCCCAGGGATATCACAGGGAAAGGTCAGTTATCCCCGGGGGCACCAGGAAAGGCCTCCTGAAGGAAGTGGACATGCTGAGCTTGGAACAGGGAGAAGGGGAGAAGGGACATTGGAGGCAGAAGTCACTGCATTAGCAAAGCAGGGGATGCTCTGATGGCTGCTGCCAGCTGCTCTACCTGAGCCCTTGGGGACATCAAGGTTGTGAATCTGAGTAAAAGCATATCTGATTATATGATGTTTCTAGGGTGTGTGTGTGTTTGTGTGTGTGTGTGTGTGTGTGTGTGTGTGTGTGTGTGTGAGTCATTCACTAATTCATCAAATACTTACAGACAACCCCCTAAGTCCGAGCCATTGTTTGGAGGACTCATATTTTCCCCCACTTTATTGAGATATTATTGACACACTAGAGGCCCGATGCACGAAGATTCGTGCAAGAATAGGCCTTCCTTCCCCTTGCTGCCAGCACCACCTTTGCTCTGGCCGGAGCCGCCTTCCGCCTCTTGCCTTGTCGCATCAATTTGCATATTCCCTCCTTATTGGCTGTGGGCACCGCCTTCTTTGTCGTGGAGTTACGGTCAATTTGCATATTCCATCTTTATTAGATAAGATAATGTGTAAGTTTAAGGTGTACAATGTGATGATTAGAAACACATATATATATTATAAAATGTCTACCACAATAAGTTAGTTAGTATCTCCGTCCCCTCAGATGACTATGATTTTGCATGTGTGTGCTGATAACAGTTAAGATCTGCTCTCTTCATGCTTTCAGTTATGTAATACAGTATGGTTAATGTGGTTGCCATGCTGGGCATTACATCGCAGACTGCAGACCTTATTTATCTTATAGCTGGAAGTTTGTTCCCTCTGACCAGCATCTCCCCATGTCCCCAACTCCCCAGCCCCTGGTAACTGCCTTTCTACTCTATTTCTATGAGTTTGACTTTTTTAGGTTCTGCATATAAGTGAGAACATACAGTATTTATTTAGGGATCCATATTTTTAAAAGGCAGCATACCCTCCTGTTAGGCAAGTGCTGTCTAGACAACCACAGGTGCGGACGAGTTTGTCCAAGGTAACAACAGGCTTCGAGGGGTGGGTACCAGAGTCAGGGGAAGCTTTAGACGAGTGACCTTGATGTTGTATCTTGGAGACAGAAAGGGAACTCAAGGCAGGGAGGCACACAGAGCAAATGCACCAAGGCCTGAGGCCCTGGCTTTCCAGGAGCAGCAGGCCATGCTGGGCACGTGGCGGGCATGGCCGTGGCGGGCATGGCTGGAGGTGAGCAGGAGCTGCCTGTGATGTCCTCCCAGGCAGGCTGGACATTTGGCCTTTGAACTAAAGGTGATGGGTGTCACTGAAGGGTTTTGAGCAGGAGTGATTAGTATTTTTAGAGATCTCTGGCGAAGAGTAAGGGTAAGACTTGGAGGTACCGGAGAAAGAAGGGTGTGGGGTGGAGGAAACAGATTTTGGGGCCTTTTCTGTAGCAGAACCATTAGGACTTGGTGACTGATGAGATGTGGGGTTCCTGGGGGAGGGAGGTCCAAGGATGACTCTAGCTTAGGTGATGCTGTGATAGATAATTCCATGATCAGAAAGGGGGGTGCTGAGAGGGAAGCAGGTCTGGGGGCCAGTGTTGGATGGGGAGGGCTCAAGAACACTATTCTAAATCCACATAAGAATTTTATTCACAGAGGCTATCCTAATAGAGTAATCCTTCACTTTACTCTATTCAACTGCCTTAAAACTTCCTGTTTTAAATTGCTACATTACTTGATTAAAACAATGTTAAAATTAAAAAAAAGAAAAAAAGAATTCGGTCCTGCCCTGCTCCCCTCTAACACAGCCTCTTGGGGCCCTTCTTCTGGGCCATGGTCCCTAAGCTACAAGCCTTCCCTTTTCCCTGCCCCAAACCAGGGTGCCAGTTTGGAGTGAGCAGGTGGGGTGTGAGGATAAAAAACCACAGCGCCAGCCCAGCTGGTGGAGCTCAATCGTTGAGCGTCGACCTATGAACCAGGAGGTCATGGTTGGATTCCTGGTCAGGGCACATGCCTGGGTTGCGGGCTCGATCCCCAGTGTGGGACGTGCAGGAGGCAGCCAATCAATGATTCTCTCTCATCACTGATGTTTCTCTCTCTCTCTCTCCCCTCTCCCCTCCTCTCTGAAATCAATAAAAGTATATTTAAAAAAAAAAAAAAAAGACCACAGCACCAGATACCCATGGCCAGAATCAGGCTGCCCAGAAGGACAGGGACCCCCTTCACTTGGCTTCCCTTTTCCCATTGTCCTTATTGCTTGAGTACTGGGTAGGTTTGTGTATGGGGGCGTGGCGGGGCGGCGGGGGGGGGGGCAGGAGACATGATGCCTGGTATTCTTCTCTAGATTATTAAATGGGATCTGGTACGTCATTGTCCCCCCAGCCATCCATCCATCATCACCTAGCCCTCCAGCCCTGGGTGGCCCTGTGCTGGCCCCCATCATTCCCACTGAGTAGTGCTAAGTGCCTGAGCTCTGGGCATTCACAGTCTGGAGGGGCGGTCAGCCATGGGGCCAGACTTTCACGCCTGCCAGGCTAAGAGAGTGAGCGGCATTGTGGGAGCACGGGGGAGTGACATAGGACAGGAATGAAGGGTCCTCAGATTTCTGGGAACGCTGGAAGTCTGGGGCTCCAGCTGGAGAAGCTGTTCCCCATTGGCCTGGTTATCTCGGAGCCTGCTCTGAGTTATGACCCCCCAATATCCACTCCCATCCCCATCCCGTGGATTTCTCCTATCTCCTTGACTCTCTGAGGATGCTAGCTACTGCCCCTGAGGTTGGGGGTGAGGGGAAGTGCATAGGGACCTCAAGACTGGGCCAGAGCCGAGAGCCCTTTGGGTGCAGCCTATAGGGCAGCCTGGAAGTGGAGAGAGCCACACCTACTTTCCCTTGAGGCTTGAGGGGCCTTAATGCACTGCTCTGTTCCTAGACAGTCCTTGTTCCCTGGGAGGGTGATAAAGGTGTGGGAGAGGGACCTCCAGGCATGCTCCCTAGAGGCTCCCTGGAGCTGTCACTCTGATTAGGGGTCTGTGGGGCTGGCGGCTTGCAGAGTGGCAGGCCGTCACAGGCAGTGAGGTGGGGACCCTCTCCTGCTCATGTCCCTGAGGCTGTCTTTGGGAGGGAGATATTGGGGTAGGGGGGGCACTCTTCCCTCTCTGAGCTTCCTCAATGCCTGTGTCAGAGGCCTCCTTACTCAGCCACACCCAGAGTGAGCCTGACACCTGGGAGAGGGCACAGGGTAAGGAAACAGCAAGTACCCCATTTCTCCATCCGCCTGCTCCAGGCACTTCCCTAACTTTCCCAGCCCACCCTCCACCCTATCTGTCTCCCACACAGCAGGCCCTTTGATTCTTCAGGAAAGTGTCTGTAGCCATCTTTCAACACGGCAGGTGTGGGTACGAGGACCCCTGCCCCAATAAGGCTGATTTCAATGACCCTATTGACTCTCTCTCTCTCTCTCTCTCTCTCTCTCTCTCTCTCTCTCTCTCTCTCTCTCACACACACACACACACACACACACACACCTGCAGGGAAAAGGTTTGCTGGCTCAACCCTCCTAGTTCCAACCTCTCGTACGGATGTTGGGCCAGCACAGGGCATGGGAGACACCTGGGCAAGCAGCTGTGACCTACCTCCTGCGCCAAGTGAAGCATCTACTTTGGAGCTGAACTGTTTACAAAGCACTTCCACACCCAACATGGCATGCCCCCCTCGCCCAGCCACCCCAGGCAAAGGTGACGACACTCAGTCGTCACGTTAGAAATTGGGACACTGGAGCTCAGAGAGTTTAAGCAACACACCCGGGTCACACAGCTGCGTTCCCATCCCAGGGTTTCTGACTCTGAATCCGATCTCACACACCCACTGCACTTGCTGCAGGGGCTGAGCCTTAATGTTTCAGGAAAGGGGAGGAGCGATGGCCCAGAGAAGGCAGATCAGCTCCCAGGAGACGATTCCTCAAGTGCTCAGGCCCCATGGCCTCTCCTCTTGCTAAGTGTGTTCGTGTCCTCGCCTGAAAAGTGGGGAGATGCCAGCCATTTCCCACTCTGTCTAGGCTGGCTAGGGAGAGAGGGGGACCCTTCCAAAGCAAATTGGTTCCTCCCCCATCTCTTGGCAGGACTGACCCAGCCACCCAATTCAGGGCCCACCCTGGTCCCCCATCACCCATTGCAACCGGACACCGGAGGGGAGAGAGGGGGTTTTGGAAATGCTTTAAGCTCTAGCTTACCGAAATGGCCAGGCGCGAGTGCAGGGTGGGAGTGCAGGGTAGACACGAAGGGGACAGGACAGCAGAGATGGAGTCAAACTGTAGTGGATTTTAGGGCAGAGTTGGCTGCACCAGACATCCCGTGGCTTTGGGGGCGGGAAGGGGTCAGAGTGGCAGGTGGAAGCCGCCCCTTGCCCTGGGCTCAGATGGCCCCAAGCTCCTGTTCTCATCAGTCCTTCCAGCTCCTTTCTGAGTCTTCCACTGCAGAAGCCTCTGGCTGCATTCTGAGCCCCAGAGATCAAAGACCTTGAGCTGGGTCATGCCTGAGTCGCTGGCTTGATGAGCGCCTCACCCCCCACTCCCTGCAGATTGATTAATTTCAGTCCCATCAGGAGGCCCCGGAAGCCCTCCAGCCTGTCCCTCCACCTCTTCAGTACCTCCCTGGCTCGTGGGTTCCTCCTCAGTCCCTCCCCGCCTCCCACCCTGAGTCCTTTAGGTGCGTGATTCAGAGACACTGCGCTCCCCCAAGGCCACTGAGTTCTTGCCGTCTAACCATCGCCTCCTGCTACTGTCCTTATGTGGCAGGTGATGGGAGTGCCCGCTCTCCCTGGATGGCCATCACATCCCCCTCTGCCAAGTGTGAACCTGACCATCAGCACCTCCCCCGGGACCTCCAGGAAAGGCAAAGCCATCTGGGTGGAGAACCTGGGGGCTTAGCTCAGATCCCGGCCCGGCAGGAGACAAAGGTCCCGTCTGTGTCTCTAGGTGGGTTAATTAGCTCTGGGCTTGAGTTTCGTTTTTTTCTACCCACACCAGCAGGTCCTTCCCCCAGAGCCTCTTCCTAACAAACCTGTTTTCAGGAGCTGCTGCTGCCAACCCCTCCCCAGACCTTCCTTGCAGCTCAGGTACTGGCTGCTCCAGAGATTACAGGGTATTGTCTGGTGGAGACAGGATGCTGAGGGGGTGGGGGGCTAGCCCTGGGACCCAGGCTTGGAATGCAAGACTGGATCCAGCTGTGGGTTGGCTGTCTCCTCTCCCCCACCCACTCCCCTCCCAGCCAGCCACCAGGTGCTCAGGTGAAGAGAGACACAGCCTGTTTTCCGGAAGAGGAGGGAAGAAAGGGGCAAATGGAGGAGAGAAAAGACTGGGGGTGGGCGCGTGGAGAGGGAAGAGTGAGGGCAGGAGAGAGGTGTCAGAAGTTCTAGCTGACCCGATGACCACCGCCACCCCTTCGGCATTGCCCAGGTAGCAGGTCCAACAGTCCAGATCCTGGGCTGAGAGGAACAAGCTCCCTTCCCCCACTGCCACGACCAACACTGGGGCGAAGTGGTAATACCTCTCTCTTAGCCTCAGTTTCCCCTTCAGCAAAAGGAGTAAATTTAAGGGGATGGTGGGCTCACTGGACATGAGAAGTGGGCTCCGGAAGCAGCAAGCCCCGAGGCAGGGCTTCAAAGATTAGCAGCAAGAACTCTGTGGCAGGCAGAGAGGGGCCGCAGCACGCCCTTGCCTGGAGGTGTCTGCGGGCAGGGTCAGCTATTTGCTTCAGTGTAAGAGGCATTAGGTCGGGGCTGTTGGGATGCGGGGAGTGGATGCTCCCTGACACTCTCCCCCTCCACCACCCTGGTCTCCGCATTTGGCCCCTCCCCTACCCTAAGGGAAGGAAGTGCCCAGTTCTTTCCACCCCTGTTTGGGATGGAGGAAACCTGGGACTAGGCAGCGTGTTCCCGGCAAGGGGAGCAGGCCTGGTAACCGCCGCTTTCCAGGCAGGAGCAGGAGTCCCTCCCTCGTGCCCTCCCCTCCTGTCCCTCGCATCCCCCACCCCCTTCCCTCTGTCACTCTCTGGCTGGGTTTCATTTGCTCCTCACCCTGCGCTCAGCGGTGCCTCCGAAGCAGAGAATGCTCTTGGGTGAGTACTGAGGGCACCGAGCCGGTGCGGAGGGGCCTGGAGACCAGGAGGCCTCTTCCCTCCCCCAGCCCTATCCTTTTCCTGCGTCTGTTGGCTTCCAAAAGTTGTCTGTTAAGAGACTCCCAGGGGCAGTTGACTCTTGGTACATTTTCCCAGGTCCAGGGCTGGGCAAGGGAGCCCCCACGCTGGCTGGGAACAAAGGTGGGGGCAGGAGTGGCGGGAAGCATTGGGGAGCTACAGGCCACCCTGCAGGAGTGAAGAGTGCCACACTTGGGGCAGACATGCACCCAGGAGCCTGCATCAAACCTTCCTTGTATCAAATCACACCCTTCCACTGCCTCTGAGAGCTGCCTGGGGGCTCCAAGGCGTGTTAGGGGAGGGCGTTGTTACTGCAACGGAGAAAGACAGACAGAAGGACACAGAGGGAGGCCAGCAGAAATCTAGGGTGCTCCTAGCTGAGGTCCAGCCACTGCGCTGGGGTCAATGCCGATGACCCCCTTTCTCCCTGGTCTTCTGGCTCACCTCTCCACACTGGGGTTATCTGGCCCTCTTTGAGGGAGACAGCCATTACCTTTTAAGGGGGGCTTTTGGGAACCCCTTCCCTGGGCCGGAGGCTGGGACAGATTCCCTCTTGTGACTGGGCTTGGAGGTCTTCCTCCAGCATGGGAAGGAGGGAGCCTGGAACATCACCCCCTCCCGAGTGCTGGCTCACCCAGAAGTGGACTGGGGGCCCTGGAGAATGTAGAGAGGACCCCCCCCCCTGGACTTGGTGGGAGTAGGCAAGCAGGGGGTCTTGGTTCAACCTTCCATTCCCTGCCTTTGGCTCTCTCTCCCTCCTGGACTCCCTCTTTTTTTGCAGAGTATTGGCTTTATCTGTGATAGAAACAGCAACTTGACTATTTGAGGTGTGTGTGTGTGTGTGTGTGTGTGTGTGTGTGCCTGGGGTGGGGAGCCCTACCATCTGCCCCTATGGCCTGTGGGAGAAAGAGACTCTGGGTTTGGCTTCAGGAGCTTGTGTGTATGTCAGATGCATCTAATTTTGTAAGCGGGGGGTGTGCACACACCCACCTCTGGGTGAACGTGTCTGTATATGGGCCTCTGTGCCTATGCATCTCTGCCTGTGTGTGCTGCTGCGTGCCTGTGTTTTGAATTGTCTGTATATGCCTTTCTAGGGTCTGTGCGTCCTCGCGTGTCTATCCCTGTGGGTATATGTGATCTGAGTGCATCTTTGTTGATCTTGCCTGTCTGTGTGTACGTGCACACTCACGCGTGGCCTCTGGCCAGCATGGGCATCTGTCTCTGCGTGGGTACCACCTCCGCATGTGAACACATCAGTGTGCGTAGACAGTGTCATCCTGGGGAGATGTGTGTGCCTGTAGCCATCTGCGTGTGGGCCTTTGGACCTCATGCTGTATGTCCCTGTGCTTTGCTGTGTGTCTTTCCCAGTGATGGCAAAACAGCAGAATGTGGTTTCCCCGGAGCCTCTCCCTTGGGTGGCAGCCAGGGTGATGTTAGTTCATGAGCCCTCCGCTCTTCTTTCCCGCCCCAGCCTCCGTTAGACCCCTGGGCGTGAGCTGTTATCTGCCACACAGTCTGATTTGTTCATGTTTGACCAGAGAAAAAACCTACCCTCGTGAGGAGCCATCCAGTGAGCTGTGGGTCCCAGATATGACCCCTGGAGGGATGCTCTGAGTCACTTAGCCAAGGCGGCTGTTCTGCTGCCAAATGCCATCAGAGAAGACCCTCCACACCTGACCCTTTTGTGGGTGCAGAATTTTAGACCCGTCAGGCTGGGTGGTGCCATCCTGGGGCAGGTGTGGGGGCTGTGGTGTCTCCCTTCATGAGTGTACCCACAAGCCAAGCAGTCACACGTGTGTGCATGTGCCATGACTCAGGCATCACCGCAGCGGCCCTGGAGGCCAGGGTTCACAGCGAATGTCAGAGGCAGACAGTGGGAGGCACAGAGCAGCGCTGTGTGAGGGGTGCGGGGGGAAGTTCCCAACAGCCCCCAGAGAGGCCCTGACCTCAAATCTACGTGTGCCCTAGGCCTTGTGTGGGAGAGTAGTGGACCCAACTGTGAGGGGCTGAAAGGCATTTCGGGGTGACTTTGTACTGACTGAGGGGAGACTGAGTCACCAAGTGCCCTGGCACCCCCTCTTCAAATGACCTCCACACCCAGCAACTCATTTGGTCCTCAGACCCGTCCTGCCTGCCCTTTCCTCCTCACCTGGCTGCAATTCCCACTTCATGGATGAGCAAACTGAGGCTCTTAGCTAAGTGTCCAGCCCAAGACCACTTCACTGTCAGCAGAGCTCCACTGCAGGCCTCTAGACTCCAAGTCTGGGAGGGCTGGGGTGCCACACACCCACATTCCTCCTGCAGGGAACCCACACAGGGGTGGGCCTCTGTGCATCTGAGAGTTCTATGAAGAGATCACTCCTTCCTCTCCTGACACACCAGGTCTGTCACCCCCATTACAAATAACTACAAATAACTCACTAGTGAAGACATGCAGCGCCCAGCTCAAGCGCCTCCTGAGTTCCCACCTGGCCCAAAGATCAAAATCCCCAGGGTTCCCTGCAGGGCCTTCCAGCAGCAGGCACTGCCCCCCCCCCCCCCCCCCCCGCCCGGTGCCACCCATCCCATCCCCCATACCTCCTCTCTACCTTGACCTTAGTGAACTGCTCTGCACTTTTAACTTCCGGTGCTCTGCCAGTCCCACTGCCTGGAATGCCCTTCCCCTGCCACATTTCCCTGACCCTGCTGTGAAAACTAACCGACTCTCGGGAAAATCTTGGGCTTCCGGCCTGCTCCTCCGTGATCCCGAAGCATCTGGGTCATAACTCTCAGAGCACTTGCCAGACTGCAGCCTCCACCGGAGCGCTCTACCTGGTTTGGCTCTCCATCCGCGAGCTCTCACCTGGGAGCGCCTCTGGGAATCTACAGGTGACTGTGATGAGTGAAGGACTCCTGTGCCTCCCGCCCCCGGGAGCATCCTTCCTGTGGTCTAACCTCAGTAGCTTCGGCTGCAGCAGCTGCAGCTGGGATGGATGAGGGTGACCCTGGGCCACGTGCGTCAAAGGGACCGAGCGCGCGGCAGGTGGGCGCGGCCAGGTGAGCCCGGGGTTAGGGTGTGTGGGGGGTCGCCACCACCCAGCCTGCGCCCCCGGCCCTGCGCTGGCTGCTGGCGCCTCTTCGCCGTGGTTACCGCTAGTGGCTGCTGTCGCTTGGTGCAGCCCAAGGAGACCACGGCCAGAGCGTCCACCGGCAAGATGGTGGCTCCCGAAGCTCCGTGAGTGTGTGCGGGCGGGGTGGGTGCGGGGGCCGGCGGGGGCGGGGCGGGGCGGGGGCCAGCGGGCAGGGCGTCTCCTCCGGAGCTGCCTGGCAGGGGGCGGGCAGCAAGGTTCCCGGGCCAGTGGGGGATCGGTGCCTCGGATGACCCATCCGAGGGCTCCTCCCCCATGTACCCCCCAGAAGTTCCCCAGCCGTCAGGGTCCCCACCCCAGGGAGACAGGCCGGGCATGCAGGGAGCCCTAGCCTCACTCGGGCTGCCAGGGGAGGGGTCGCCCACCTCTCCTCTGCCTGGACCTTGGACTCTCAGTGGGTCCTAAAAGGAGCCTGAGGAGGAGGTTTGGGTCCACCATCCTGGGGCTAAATAAACCCTATGTTTGAGGCCTATGTGCCCGGTGGAGTGGGGGTGGCAGACCTACACACCAAGGCCCCAGGGCCCACAGGTTGTGCCTGCTCCCATCCTGCTGTCCAGGGTAGCAGAGGGACCAGGGACCTGGGTCTGAGACAGGGCAGCCTTGCTTCCCTCCGGTTGAGGTGGGGGAACGGCAAAGGCTTTTTTTTTGTTCTGTTTTTTGAGTGGCGCTGTCCCATAGAACTTTCTGGGATGTTGTAAATGTTCTCTGTCTGGGCCGTCTAACACAATAGCCACTGGCCACATGTTGCTATTGAGAATTTGGACTGTGGCTAGTGCGACTGTGGAACTGAATTTAATTTTTTGTTCATTTAATTCCGATTGGTTTTTTAACAGCCCCTTTGGCTAGCGGCTAGCACATCAGACAGTGCAGTTTCGGAATCTCCATCTTTCCGTGCATCCTTCCTACCTACTCTTTTGATCTTTTATCAGAAACAGCCTAGGGCTGATAGTCATTCTGTCCCCTCTGCAGGATGGGGCAGGAGAGCCCGTTCCTAGGTGCCTGGAAAGGATGTGACACACGTCCAGAAGGGTACCACCGTGGCCTTGCACCTCCTCCCCTTTCAAAGACCCTTTGGCGATGGGCTGGACAAGGTCACTGAATCATAGGATTCTGGGAGGAAAGGATGTCAAAGGCAGCTTTTTTACCCCCCCAACGGGTACCCAAGGGCCCACTCCTCTGCTCATTCGGCCTGAGAGCTCATGCTTCCTTATTCATTCACTCCCCACATTTGCCAAGCACTGTTCCCTTCTCTGGGGTTCAGACACAAGAGAGAGAGAATATACCAAGCAATAGATCTGCACAGAAATACACATATCTGTAAACTGTGGGGAGTGCAATAGAGGGAATAAACAGGGGATGGTGACAACAAGGAGGGGACTTCCTAGGATCCGACAATTCAGAAGCCTCCTCTGAAGAGGGGACAGTTAAGCTAAGACCAGAGTGGAAGTGGAGGGTGGGAATATTCTGGAAGAAAGTACAGCCCTGAGGATGGAATCTGGCACTCTGGAGGAACCAAGAAAAGGCAGGTATAGCTGGAAAGGGAGGGAAGGACAAGTGGCTGCCAGCATTTATTTGGCAGACCTGGAAAAGGATTCTGGCACTGACCCAGAGCAACAGGCCGTAGAGGGGGGTTTAAAAGCAGTGTTTTTAAGAGCCCCATCTGGCTGCTAGGGTTTGGGTGGCTCAGACATGGGTAAGAGCAGCAACCCAAAGGGCCACCAGGAAGCAACTGGCATAGTCCAGGCAAGAGATGAAGGGGGCCTAGATGAGGAAGGTGGTAGAGGCATGGAGAGAAGCAATGAGTTTAGAGGTAGTTTGTAGAGATGGAATCAACAGGCCCTGTGGATAGACCAGGTCCCGGATGAAGAAGAGAGTGGGGTTTAGGGGGCATGTTCTGGCCAGAGCACCTGGGTGGGAGGATGGGCCATTTCCTGGACTGGGACAACGGGGAGAGGAGCATATTTTGTAGGGACAGAGTGAAAGTTCCATTTGACAAACCAGGAGGGTGGGTGGATGGAGAGGTGTGGTGTCCAGAGGAGTGGCCCAGACCGGAGTTGTATGTTTCAGAATGGCCAGCAGAGGTGGTTCTGAACTCTCTGGACAGGTTGAGGTTGGGAAGAGGAGGTGGGGAAGACAACACAGGCCAAGGAGAGGCTGATGGGGGGAAGTATGTGTGGTGTGGTGTGTGTGTGTGTGTGTGTGTGTGTGTGTGTGTGTGTGTGTGTGAAAGGGGTCTCCAGAGAAAACCCGGTGGCCCCGGGAGCTCAGCTTTGTGCTAACTTCCTTCTAATGAAATAAATGACTGGGTCTGGTGGGATCAGTCATCCTTTGGGCAACGAATCAGGAGGCCTAAGTTTTTGCTCTGGCTCAGCCACAAATTATTCATGAGTCCTGAGAACCACTCTGTCCAGGACTCAGTCCCTCCACCCATAAAATGTGGTTGTATAGGTGGTGCCGGTCTTTCCAGCTCCGAGTTCTGGCATGCTTCAGCTGTCAACACTAAATAATGCCTTGTCCTGAAGGTGGGGCTGGGGCTCCCATACCTCCCCACTTTGGATAATATCCTATGGCCCTTTGCATGACCCCACCCACTCCCAATAGCCCTTCCCCATTGGGTTCAGGCCACCCCTCAGCTGGGGAATGCTCTGTGGGCAGTGTGAATCCTTGGTGGACTCCCTAACACACCTCCCTTGTCTCTTTCATCTCCAGTCTCCCACCAGCAGAGCAGTAATAAACTTTCCTGGCTAAGTTAGATGGATGGTCCCCAATAGCCAGGCGGGCGCCCTTCTCCTGCCTCCCCACCAACTCCCCTTATCAAGGGACGTGACTCTGTGTGTGTGGGAGGCTGGGAGTTAGAGCATTTGGGTGGGAGTTGGGGTGCCCTGCCCCTCAAGCAGGAATGGTGCCCCCGGGGAAGAAACCAGCTGGAGAGGCCTCCAACTCCAATAAGAAGTGCAAGCGTTACTTCAACGAGCACTGGAAAGAGGAGTTTACCTGGCTAGACTTTGACTATGAGCGGAAGCTGATGTTCTGCCTTGAGTGCCGCCAGGCCCTGGTCCGGAACAAGCACGGCAAAGCTGAAAACGCCTTCACCGTGGGCACCGACAACTTCCAGCGCCATGCCTTGCTGCGCCATGTGACCTCAGGGGCTCACCGCCAGGCTCTGGCCATGAACCGGGGCCAGCCCACTTTTGAGGGCCAGTCTGAGGGAGGAGGGGCCTCCCCAGGCCTGGCGACCACCCCTACCTCCAGGGACATCAAGGTGGAGGTGGACCCTGCCAAAGTGGCTGTGCTGACCACGGTGTACTGCATGGCCAAGGAGGATGTGCCTGACGACCGCTGCTCTGCCCTACTCGAGCTACAAAGGTTCAACTTGTGCCAGGCGCTGCTGGGCACGGAGCGTGGTGATTACTACAGTCCCAGGAGGGTGAGGGACATGCAGGTGGGTGGCAGCCAGAGGTATGAGGGAGGGCTTGGGGAGGGAGGACATTGAGCCATCTGGCACAGTGACAGCATGCCAGGCCCCTGGGCATCAGCCAGAGCACTTCATTCATACCTTCACCCATCAGAACCTTCACTGAGAGAGTACTGTGTGTCTGGGCTTGGGCCAGCCGCTGAGAAGCAGCCAGATGAGGCCCTGTCCTCAGGGGCCCAGGGGCATTCCCCTCACTACTAGGCCAGAGATAGCAAACCGGTGGCCCTGAGGGCTTCTTTGGTCCACAGAAGTGTTTTTGTTATTTTTTATTTTTTTTAATCCCGAAACTATTTTTTCCATTGATTTTAGAGAGAATGGAAGGGAGGGGTGAGTGGGAGAGAGAGAAAGAAAGAGAGAAACACCTAAGTGAAAGAGACACATTGATTGGTTGCCTCCTGCTCATGCCTCTACTCAACCGAGGTATGTGCCCTTGACTGGGAATCAAACCAGAGACCCTTCAGTCCAAGGGCCAATGCTTTAACCACTGAGCAACCGGCCAGGGCTGTTTTTATTGATTTTAGATAGAGAGGAAGGGAGAGGGCAAGAGAGAAATATCGATCAGCTGCCTCCTGAACGCCCCCTACAGAGGATTAAGCCCGCAATCCAGGCATGTGTCCTGACCAGGAATCGAACCAATGACCCTTTGATGCATGGGGTGACGCTCAACCAACTGAGCCACACTGGCCAGGGCCACAGTGTTTTTAAAATTTTTTAATTAGCTTCCAAGTTTAACAAAACGAGACATTACATATGAAAATCTGGATTTGTTACTTGTACTGTAAAACGAGGTCCCCATGCTCTCAGGGCATGAAGTGATGGAGTTGGGGAGCAAGTATGGACTTCCCCATTCCCTCTGTTTTATCCCTGGCCCACTTTGAGCTCAGTATTACCCACGTGGCCCCTGGGGGCATGCAAGTTGCAACTCTGTCCTAGGTACTAACTAGCTGTGTGAGCCCTAGGGGCTGGTGTGGGGGTGGGGGAGTTGATCTCATCTTACAGAGAGATGGCAAACAGACAAACAGAACACACAGCTGGGGCCTTATGTCACTGGCCAGGAGTTAGGAGTGAACATGTCTATCAGTTAATCCCTGGACAGCAGAGAGGAGGGAGAGCCCCAGGAATAAGGCAGACTGGGTGATGCTGTGGAAATACACACACACACACACCAAACTCTGTAGAACTTTTACAGTCCATAAAGCATTTTTTCACTTATAAGCACAAAAACAGAAAGTTCTATTTATAATTCACAACAACCTTTGGAGGAGATGATGGGCACCTACTAGCCTGATTTTAGAGCTAAAGATATTGAGGCTCAGAGAGGTGGAATGACTTGCCCAAGATCACACAGCCAATAAGTGGCAAAGCTAGGATTAGTCCCTAAGTCTGTCTGACCCCAAGGCCTGTGCTCACCCTGTACTGTCTGCCTCCCCTTCTCAGGACAAGCCTAACTCTGCCCTCCCTCCCTTTCTCTCTCTGGCTGTCCCAGGTGGCCATTGCTAGTGTCTTGCACACAGAGGCTTGCCAGTGCCTGAAGGCATCCCCGTATGTGGGGCTGGTGTTGGACAAGACCAGAGACTGGCCTGAGTCCCACAGTCTGGCCTTGTTTGCCACGTCGGTGTCCCCCTGTGATGGCCAGCCTGCCACCACCTTCCTGGGCAGTGTGGAGCTACAGGAGGGCGAGGACACTGCTGGCCAACTCCTGGACATCCTGCAGACCTTCGGTGTGTCTGCACCCAAGCTAGCCTGGCTCAGCTCAAGCCTCCCCAGTGACTGCCTGGGGAGTGTGGGCCTGCAGCTCCGGGCCACCTGCCCGCTGCTCATGGAGCTGCACTGCCTCCCTGGCCGGCCAGATCCTGAGCCCCCTGCCTACCTAGGTGAATATGAAAGTGTCCTGGATGCCCTATTCCGCCTCCACGGTGGTCCCAGTTCCCACATGGTCCCTGAGCTCCGGGCAGCCCTGGACCTTGCAGCCATCGACTTGGCAGGACCACGGCCAGTGCCCTGGGCCTCCTTGCTGCCAGTCGTGGAAGCAGTGGCTGAGGCTTGGCCTTGCCTGGTGCCCACACTGGAGGCCTCTGCCCCAGCCTCACCAACAGCTAGGGCACTGGCCCTCGCCCTGCGCCAGTTCACCTTCGTGGCCTTCACCCACCTGCTGCTGGACACTCTGCCCTGCGTGCAGAAGCTCGCCCTTGTCCTGCAGCCGGAAGACCCACACCTGGCCTTGCTGCAGCCCCTGGTGATGGCAGCTGCGGCCTCCCTCCAAGCGCAGCGAAGCTCTGGGGGCGCGCGCCTCCAGGGCTTCCTGCAGGAGCTGGCATCCTCCAGTCCCGACTTGGGCGGTGAGCGCTGTACCTACCGCGGCCTGGAGTTGGTTGGCTACTCCGAGGCTGCGGTCCAGGACTTGGAGCGGCTGCGGGGGGCCTTCTTGGACTCCATGCAGAAAGGGCTGCGGGACTCCTACCCCGGGCCCTCGCTGGATGCCGTGGCCGCCTTCTCCGCGATCTTCGATCCCCGCCGCTACCCGGAGACACCCGAGGAGCTGGGCGCACACGGCGAGGGGGCGCTGCGGCTGCTGCTGTGCACCTACGCCCCGGCGGTGGTGCGGCCGCGCGCGCTCGGCGACTTTGCGCTCTTCAAGCGCGTGGTCTGCAGCCTCGGACGGCTGGGCCCGCGGGCTCTGTGCGCCAGGCTGGCGTGCGCGCACTCGGAGCTGCATGAGCTCTTCCCCGACTTCGCCGCCCTCGCCACCCTGGCTTTGGTGTTGCCGGCGGGCGCCAGCCTCCTGGACAAGGTCGGCCGCAGCCGGGAGCTGCGGTGGTGGGGGCAAAACGGGGCCGGGGAAAGCCGGGCCGACCCTATGGTCAAGATCGCTGTGGATGGTCCCCCGCTACACGAGTTTGACTTTGCGCTGGCCGTGGAGGTTTTAGAGAGTGGGTGGGGAGAGGGGTTGCTGGGGTCGCAGCTCATGTGAGGGTGGCCGCCTTCCCTCTACCCAGCCAGCCTGGGACCCTGGGTACAAGGGCCAAGCCGGACTTGCCCATGCTGCATCCGAGCTGACTTCCTAACTGTGGCCTTCCGTTCACCTTCCCCATGCTTCCTCTGCTCCACGCTGAGGACTAACCCAGCTCTGTGGGCTGTGGGCTGTCGAGGAGGGCCTGGGTCAAGGGGGGCCTGGGCAGTGGACAGAGATGCTAGGGTCCGGGGCACCCTAACTATTGCTCCTGACAATTCTAGAGTTTGGTGAGGAGTAGCTCACCCTTTCCCCTTTGGATTCATCCCAAGTTTTGGCCCTAAAATTGTTGGGGGTGGGGGTTCTTGTTTGGAGGGAGGAAGACGGGGGCTCCAGAATTAAGGGATTGAGGGAAAGAAGAATGTGGTCCTTGCCTTTCTCAGCCCCACCCCTTCTCTTCAGATACGACCGGAGAGCAGACACTGTCTTTGTCTGACACAGCACAGCACTCTGCGCACAGCTAAGTTCAAGAGGGGCAGTGGTGCCCTCCCAACCCCTCCCACCAAGGCTGCCCGAGGCTTTTATGTATATGACCATGTATATAGACATATCAACCTATAAATATGAAATAAATCTATCCTATTTTTCATAATGTTAACACATAAATCTAAAAGGACTTCTTTTCCTTTTGCAGCGATAGGGTCTAAACACGTCCCAAATGAACTGGGCTTGTTACTAATTTTTTTCTTTTTTGAAGTCTGGTTGTTCTCCCAAGTTCCTTGCCTCAGACCTTTAAGACCAAAGACTATAAAACCACAGTCCCCGCCCCCCCGAACTCCCCCCCCCCCACACCGGCCCTGACCCAAGGATGCCAATGGAGGGCTTTGTGCCTCCTGGGGGAAGCAGTTGGGGCCTCACCAGAGCTGGGGGACACATCCCTTCAGATTCCAAGGGTTTCCCATCCTCTCTGACAGCCCTCCTGGGCATGATGTGGGGATCTGGAGAGGGGAAGTGAGAAGGGAGGGGGATGGCCTTTCCCGAGGCCTCCTGGGTTTGGGTTTAATTTGCAATAAAGAGGAAACCCAGCTCATGTGCAGTCTCCATGGTGGTGTGTGTGTGTCAGGGGCCTGCCCTGACGCCTCTGTCCCCTCCCTTGGCCTGGCTCCCCTTAAGCATTCATCTGGGCCTCTGTAAGCGCAGGAGGGTCATCCTTCTGGGCTGGGAGCCTTACACTGTGGATTCCCTGCTTCTGCTGCCCCCGTGGTGGAGAGGAGAGGCACAGAGATGGGCTGTAATTGCCCTGGGCTTGGCCAGGGCTACTTTGTGAAGAGGGAGACAGGAACTCTGTCCTGGCTTCACACCCAAGAAGCCCATCAGCTTCTTCTGGCTGTGGGGGTAGGATTGCCCTGTGGCTCCCCATTTCAGACCCTGCCCTTCTTCCTCCTGCAGCAGGCCCGACATCCAGCACCCCCAGCCCCCTGCTGGCCTCCCTGCCCCTGGCTGCCAGGCCTCTGCAGCCCCCGCTGGACTTCAAGCACTTGCTCGCCTTCCACTTCAATGGCGCTGCCCCGCTCAGTCTCTTCCCCAACTTCAGCACGGTACGGGCTGGGCTGGCGGGCGGGGGCATGCAGCCAAGCTGGGGGTGGGCATGGAAGGTGGGCTCAGATGGGCCGGTTCTCAGAAGGTGGGTCTAACCAGGAGCTCATTTTCCTTCAACATCCCCAAGAGACTAGGTGCTCCCAAAATAGAGACCCACCCCCAGGCCCAGCTCTCTGGGCAAGGGGAGGAGAATGGTGTCCCCCCAGTAACAACTGCTGGGCCTGTAGGGTCTGTACTGTAGATTTCACTTGAGTTTTGGTATAGGGACTTCTATGGATGATTTGAGTATGAGTGTGTGCAACTGAGTGTGCCTTTCTGTGTTAGTTTGTAAATCCATAGGTCTTTGTGTGTTATTTGCGGATGTGGATGTGTGTTGGTGTCCTGTGTGTGTGTGTGTTTGCAAACAACTCTTTGTTTCTCGGTATGTAATATGTGTGCCTGGGTACCTGAGAGGTGTTTTGTGTCTTTGTGTTGACAATGTGTGTTTTGGTGAGTGTCTGACCTCTGCGTGTGTTTTTTGTTTGTTTTTGTTTTTTTAATATATTTTATTGATTTTTTACAGAGAGGAAGGGAGAGGGGTAGAGAATTAGAAACATCGATGAGAGAGAAACATGGATCAGCTGCCTCTTGCACACTCCCTACTGGGGATGTGCCCGCAACCAAGGTACATGCCCCTGACCGGAATCGAACCTGGGACCCTTGAGTCCGCAGGCCGACGCTCTATCCACTGAGCCAAACCGGTTAGGGCTCTGTGTGTGTTTTGTATGGGTTGGGTGATTGTGCCTTTGTCTGTGCTTGCCTGCCATGTGTGTGTGTATTATTCTGCATGTCTGTAACCTGTAACTGTAAGCTCATGTGCTATCTGTCTGTATACTAGTCTGTGTATTTCCATGTGTGTATGTGTGTGAAGAACAAGGGTAGTGAGCATGAATTCGACTTCACTACATGAGCCGTAAGGAATGCTCCCCCCTTTTTAATTTTGAAAAATCAAATGCAGTCATCAATGAGCCCCACCCACCCTGACAAGATGGTGGGGAATTCGGCTTCCGTCACCCTGAGGCGTCCCTTCCCTCCTGACTGCCCTCCTGCGTTGCGCAGAGGTCCCCAGGAACCTGACACATTTGGGGAGGGTCCTCTGGTCTTAGGTTTCTGCTGTCACTTGCTGATTGCTCAGTGTTCAGGCACATGGACCCTCAGGTATGGGTGAAGCACTGTTGTCCTGATCGCCGGGGGCCCTGCAGGCCATTCTCTGTGGCCCTGTCCCCTGCTGCCTCGGCCCTGGTTGCTGTGGGAATTAGAACCTCTTTCTGTTCTCAGGGAAGTTCCTGAAACGATGCTTTTCTCTCCCTGTCTTCCTGAGAGAAGAGAACAGAAAGTTCTGGACAAGCAAGCCCAGATGGCTTCCGCTTTTGGCCCAACTATCTAGGCCCCTGAAGAAAAGAGAAGAAAAGTTTATTTAAAATAAGAAAAAGAAAAAGACACACACATTAACATTCCAAAGAAATGATTGTACTACTCAGGGAACCCTTTGGCCTCTACCTGCTGTCACCTGCTCCATCCTGGCCCCCGCCGCCCCTGGCCGGGGCTTCCTCTCCCTCTCAGGCCCTGCGGCAGTGGCAGAGCGCATAAGATAAGCCTGATCTCCCCAGCCATTAGGTCCAGCACAAGGCTGGGTTATGGGAGAGGAAATTCCAACAGAGGGATTCTGTCCCTGCCCTGCCTCTCCCTCCCCTCAACAATCTGTCCCCAAATAGGATTCTTGTGAATGAGAAAAAAATAAAAACAGAGACCAGAGGCAGCAAGAAATGCCAAGGTGATCACCAGGATATGGTTCTATCTCTCAAGATCATGGAGGTCGGTCACCTTGGCCATCCCCCTGCCTCCAAGCAGAAGCCCAGGCTGACAGATAAAGCCTGCCAGGGACGAGGCTGTTTCCTTTGTTGGGTCTGGCATCACAAGGATGGTAAAGTTCTTCCTAAGGGTGACCACTGCCCTCCTTGATAGCCTTTAGTTTGGGGTGTTTTGTACTGCCCCCTTCCGGGGCCAACCCCAGAGTTACTGTGCCCTCCCACCCCTTCACAGATGGACCCGGTCCAGAAAGCTGTCATCAGCCACACCTTTGGGGTCCCCTCCCCTCTGAAGAAGAAGCTCTTCATTTCCTGTAACATCTGTCACCTGAGGTTCAACTCAGCGGTGAGAGGGAGTAGTGGAAACATGCTGGGGAAGGGCTGGGCAGGGAGAGGGCTGGAGGCTGGGCTTCTGGGATCTTTCCTGGAGGAAGAGGCATAGCAAAGGGGCCGTGGTCTTTGATTTCCATCCGTGGTTGCAAAAGAGGCCTTTAGCCATCCATCCTCTTCTCTATCCAGAGTCCTCTGCCCCTTTCCTCTTCAGTCCCACTGGGACTCCATTTCCCTCCTGTGCTCCTCTCCTGTGTTCTGGACCCTTCTGCAAGAGAGAAGACTGGCCCGGCTGGCGTGGCTCAGTGCTTCAGCGATGACCCATGAACCAGGAGGCCACGGTTTGTTCCCGGTCAGGGCACATGCCCGGGCTGCCTGCTCAATCCCCAGTAGGGGACGTGCAGGAAGCAGCCAATCAGTGATGTTTATCATCCATGTTTCTCTCTCTCTCTCCCTCGCCTTTCCTCTCTCTAAAAATCAATAAAAACTGAGAGAGAGTGTGGGAGAGAGACATTGCCCTTCCCCACTCTGGTCCCAGGAGCCACCTGTCAGCTCCTGGTTTGGAGCTGAGTTCTTTTTTTTTTTCTTTTAATATTTTTTTGACAATTTTTATTTATTTATTTGAGAGAGAGAGATGTGTTTCCACTTACTTATGCATTCATTGGTTGATTCTTTTATATTTTATATATATATATATTTTATTGATATTTTACAGAGAGGAAGGGAGAGGGATAGAGAGCTAGAAACATCGATGAGAGAGAAACATCGATCAGCTGCCTCCTGCACACCTCCCACTGGGGATGTGCCCGCAACCAAGGTACATGCCCTTGACCGGAATCGAACCCGGGACCCTTGAGTCCGCAGGCCGACGCTCTATCCACTGAGCTAAACCGGTTTCGGCTATTGGTTGATTCTTATTGTGCCCTGACCAGGAATTGAACCTGCAACCTTGGATGACACTCAAACCAACTGAGCTACGCAGCCAGGGCAGGAGCTGAGTTTTTGGGGTTTTGTTTTTTTTGTTGTTGTTTTGTTAATCCTCACCTGAGGATTTTTTCCCCCCTATTGATTTTTAGAGAGAGTGAAAGGAAGGGAGAGAGGTGGGGAGAGAGACAGACAGAGAAAAAAACATGAATGTAAGAGAGACACATCGATTGGTTGCCTCTGCACACGCCCTGACTGGGGCTGGGGACCCAACCCGCAACCCAGGTATGTGCCCTTGACTGGGAATCAAACCTGCGACACTGTGGTGTTTCTAACCACTGAGAAACACCGGCCAGGGCTGGAGCTGAGTGGGTCTTTTTGTTTTTAATTTGTTTCAGAGAGGCAGGGAGAGGGAGAGAGAGATAGAAACATCAATGGTGAGAGAGAACCACTGATCGGCTGCCTCCTGCATGCCCCACACTGGGGATTGAGACCACAACCTGGAAATCAAACCATGACTTCCCGGTTCATAGGTTGACACTCAACCACTGAGCCATGCCAGCCTGGCAGGAGCTGAGTTCTTAAAGTACCTGAGAGTTTATAGAATATGTTTGTTCATGCCTATTGTCTTAATTAGTTCTCATGATAACAACTGTGAGGTGGATAGAGGTGCAATTATCATCCCCTTTTCAGATGAGGAAACTGACCTCAGAGAGGTTAAGTAACCTGCCTGAGGCTACAACAGCTGGTAAGTAGCAAGGCTGGGATCTGAACCCAGGCCTGGCTGACCCCAAGGCCTGCGTACTGTCTACCATAGCCTGCCCCTGGAGAGTGAAGGGGCCTCTTTCTGGCTTCTCAGGGAAGGTTTACCTTCTGTCTGGGCAACTCTGGGATTTGGGGAGATGCTCTCAGCTGAGCTGTTCTAGTGAAAGTGTCCAGGGAGGGGCCTGTCTTTGCTGCATTTGGGAGCAATAAGTAGGGACCCCTGGTTGAAGGAAGGAGGACACTGCTAGGCCAGATATGGGGGTTTCTCCAGGCTTTCAGGTTACAAGTTGTGAACCAGCTGGACAGAGAGACTTCACTCGGAGAGAAGATCTATGTCCTCATGCTGGGCCCCTTCGCAGTGCCCGGCAAATAGCCAATGCTCATTAATGCTCAATAACTATTGGTTGAAAATATGAAAATCGAACCTGGGACCCTTCAGTCTGCAGGCTGATGCTCTATCCACTGAAAGGTTTGGCTCAGTGGATAGAGCATCAGCCTGCAGACTGAAGGGTCCCAGGTTCGATTCCAGTCAAGGGCATGTACCTTGGTTGCAGGCACATCCCCAGTAAGGGGTGTGCAGGAGGCAGCTGAATCGATGTTTCTCTCTTTCTCTCATCGATGTTTCTAACTCTCTCCCTTCCTCTCTGTAAAAAAAATCAATAAAATATATTTTAAAAAAAGTAAAAGAAAAAGAAAAAGGGATGAATGTTCTGAGGTGCACATATCCCAAAGGATGAGGATTGCTCAGTTTTCTCCATCTGTGCATTTATAAACTTGGTAACTAACAGTCATTGAGCACCTACTATACGAGCGAGGCACTGATCATTCAGGTTCTCATTCAATCCTGTGAGGTCAGTGTTAACACAGAGTTTGAGTGAGGAAACGGAGGCTCAGAGAGGCGAGGTGACTCGCCCAAAGATGCATAGCTCCTCAGTGGCTGAGTCAGAATTTAAAGCCAGGGGCTGCTTGCCTGGGAGCTCGCGGATGAGTATGTGTTCTGTAAACCTCAGGGCCATGCACATACTGTGATGGTGATGGCGGTGACAAGGATTCACTCTGTGTGGCCCGAGCCCTGCCTCCCTCTGACCTGCCCCTTGTCCAATGCCAGCTTGTGGAGAGGACATGTAGACTCAGAGAATGAATGATGACCTTATACCCTCCCCACCCCAGAACCAGGCCGAAGCACATTATAAAGGCCACAAACATGCCAGAAAACTCAAGGCAATTGAAGCCTCCAAGAGCAAGCAGAGGCCCCAAACCCTGGCCCAGGATGGGACACTGGTGTCTCTGACCCCGACCGTGGCCAGTGGAGCCCCCGAAGAGCCACAGCACAAAGGTCAGTCTTGAACTCTTCTCCCCGACCCCCACTCCAAATCTGGTTTCTGACAAGGGGTTGAGAGATGTCTTACTGTCTGCTCGTGATGGAGTATTCCTACAGACACAAGGCACACATCACAAGGGGACAGCTCAGTGAATTTTCCCGTCTGAATATACTGAGATTAAGAAACTTCTCTCAAGCACCCAGAAGCCCACCTTGGGCCCCTTCCAGTCACTGCCTTGCATTAGTTTTGTAGGAACTATAATGACCACTAACTGGGTAGAAATTTCTGGAGGTCAGAAGTTTGAAATCAGGGTGTCCACAAGGTTACTTCCGTCATGGAACCGAGAGGGAGAATTGGTTTCATGCCCCTCTTTTAGCTTCTGGTGGTTGCTTGGCATTCCTTGGCTTGTGGATGCGTCGCTCCAATCTCTGCCTCCATCTTCATGTCTCATTCTCCCGCGTGTCCATGGTCTTCTTATAAGGACACCAGTCGTTGGATTAGAGCCCACCCTAAGTCAGTATGACTTTAACTAATTACGTCTGCAAAGACCCTTTTTCCAAAATAAGGCCCATTCTGAGGTTCTAGACTAGAGGGACATGAATTTGGAGGTGACACTATTCAACCACCTACACCCCCCCACCCCCCGCAGGGTACCTATGATCCTAACTCCTCAGCATTTAAAGTCAGACCAGTTTCACTCGGTTTTGATAAATTGTATAGAATGTAGGCTTTTGTTCGTCTTTCATGAACATTCGTGGTAAGATTCTCCCGTGGTGTTGTGGTGGTAGCTGTAATTTGTCCTTTTCCGTTGCCATGTAGTATTCCATTGTAGGACCATAGGGTTTTTTTAAAACCTGTTCTCCTGTTGATGGGCATCTGAATAGTTTCCAGTTTTATGCTAGTATGAATAGTGCTCTGTGCACATTCTAGTACCTTTTAAAATTTCCATTTATTTAACAGCTAGTAACTAACTAGACTATCAGGGCCGTGAGGAGGGCTGAGATTACTCTGCCCAACTTTTGTAAGTTCAGATGGGGAAACCGAGGCCCAACGAGGCCCAGGTCTGCCCAGTGAGTGGATGGTAAAGTGGGTCTGAAATTCAGGGCTGGTCACCCCTGCACTAGTGACCCGTCCACTCTGCCATGCCACCCCTCTGTCAGTGCTTAAAATCATGGTCTCGAGAATCAGCTCAGGCCTCACCCTCTTACCCAATGCCTTCCACCTCCCCAGCAGTTCCTGCAGACCCTCCTCCTGGCCCCCCACTCCAGCCACCACGGACTCCCGACGCGATGCCCAGGGAGCCCGCCCACTCAGACCTCTTGGATGCTGCCTCCTCTTCCTCTTCTTCCTCCTGCCCACCCTGCTCCCCAGAGCCCGGGACAGAGGCACCAGGGCCCGAGCCAGTGGCGGCTGCTGTGGGAAGCGGTGTGAGCGGGGAAGGCAGGAGTGAGAAGGGGCGCCTCTACTGCCCCACGTGTAAGGTGACGGTGAACTCTGCCTCCCAGCTTCAGGCTCACAACACAGGTGAGTGTGCCCGCCAGCTGGAGTCCGGGGGAAGGAGAAGGGCGGGGAGGCTGCCCCTCACCAGATGGGGGCAGGCTGGAATTTCTGGGCGCTTTGCTCAAGGCCTTGGTAACCCAGACGTTGTGCTCAGTTGTTACTGGGCGTGCATTTCGGTTCCTCCCACTAAGGCTTGAGGGAGGATTATTAAAGAAGCAAGGACTGAAGGGTCACTGCAGAGACAGGAGACACCCCGCCATCTCTCCTTAGGTCGGGCCCTGAGGGAGGGGCTGAGGTTAGAGAAGGAAGCTGGCCAGTTCCATTGCAAGAAGGCCTTCCCTAGGGGGAGGGGGACTTGAAATGAGAGGACCTTGTGGGGATGGAAAGAGGAATCTCAAGTGGCTGGGGGTGAGTGTATGCGCTGAGCAGCCCCAAAGCTAAAGGGACAACCAAACTGACCCAGTTTGGAGGGGTCCCCGTGGCCTTGCAGCCCCTCCTCGGTGCTGACAGACTTTCTTCTCCCCTTCCCCCAGGAGCCAAGCACCGGTGGATGGTGGAAGGTCAGCGAGGGGCTCCCCGAAGGGGCCGGGGCCGCCCAGCGCCCCGGGGAGGAGCTGGACACAAGACCAAAAGAGTGACCGGGGGCCGGAGGGGCCGGCAGGGGCCCAGCCCCCCTTTTCACTGTGCTGTCTGTCAGCTCCAGGTCAATTCAGAGACCCAACTCAAGCAGGTGGGAGAAGGGAGGCCGGGACTAGGGTTGGAGCAGGGGTGAGGGAGTGGGCCCAGGGCCAGGGGAGGAGGAAGGAGGGAGCTGAGGAGAGGTGGGCAGAGCAGGGTCAGGTGGAGTAACAGGAGCAAGGCTAGTGGGACAGGGAGCTCGTGGAGACAGAGGCCAAGTCTTACCTCCCCTTCCCAGGGCCACTCCAGGCAGGTAGAGAAGGGTGAGCTAGTTGAGGACAATGGGGTAGTTGGGGGTCCTTGGGCTTCCTCATCTTGTTCCCAGTCTATCTGTCTGTCTGTCTGTCTGTTCATTAGCACCTGAGCAGCAGGAGGCACAAAGACCGCCTGGCCGGGAAGCCCCCCAAGCCCTCCAGCCAGCACAGCAAGCTGCAGAAGCAGGCAGCGCTGGCTGTGAGTATCCTCAAGGTATCTGTCTCCAGGCAACGGGGCTGGGACCCTGGTCAAGGGAAGGTGGGGAGTGGGGGCCTCATGGGGAGCTGAGGCAGGAATCAAGCCACCCCTTTCCGAGGCTGCCTGGGGTTGGGTTTTGGCTCCCTTGGGACCTGCCCAGAGGAATTTCCCGGAGGTGGGCCTGGGTAGGAATCTCGGGCAAGAGCGAGGGGTGGGCGTGCCATCTCCTAGAAACCATCTCTTCTTCCACCCAGCACAGCCTCCTCCCTTGGCCCATCCTGATGGATTCTCTTCCTTGGGGGCAGGAAGACAGGTGGTGGAGAAAGCCCTTTGGAATGAATGCTTGGGGGCGGGAATGGAGGAGGATTTAGGTTTGGAACCCTAAAAGGCACGTGTATCCTGCAGCAAAAAGCCCAAGGACGGAGCCCAGGGCAGGGGGATTTTCTGGGGTCAGATGTGTCCAGTCCTCTCTTTCTTCTTTGCAGTCTAAACTGGCCTTGCAGAAGCAACTCACCAAGACGCTGGCAGCCCGCTTCCTGCCTAGCCCGATCCCCACCGCAGCTGCGGCCATCTGTGCCCTGCCAGGGCCCCTGGCCCTCCGGCCTGCCCCCACCGCAGCCACCACCCTCTTCCCAGCTCCCATCCTGGGCCCAGCGCTGTTCCGCACCGCAGCGGGAGCTGTCCGCCCTGCCACGGGACCCATCCTCTTTGCCCCCTACTAGCCCTTCTAGGGAGGCCAGGGCTGCCTTCCCAGCGGTCACTTTCCCCACCCTCCTCTCCCCAGGACGCCTCCGTTCCTACATCCCACAGGGGATTCTTTTCACAGCCGAGGGGTTCTCAACCTAGGAAGAGCTGGGCTAGTTTGAAGGGCAGGTGCCCTTCACTCCATCCAACTGGGGATTCAACTATTACCCCCTGGCCCCAGGGCCATGCCCACCCTCAGTTCCCCAGCCTTCTAGTCCTGGGCTCCCCACACTTCCAGCCCCATTTACAGGGAGCAAACTGAGAAATCCCCAAGATCTATGCAAAATCCTAGCCCCAGCCCCACGGTGCTCTCATTTCCCTCTCAAGACCTACACCCACGTGGCCAAAGGCCCTAGAAATCTTAACTGCCAGCCTAGGGGCTAGTCTGGGACTGGCCCCTACTCCCGTGCTCTGGGACGCCCTCCCCATTCGCTGGCTTCTCTGGAGAAGGACACGGTGAGGGCCGGGCTCTCAAGCTGGAGTCGGTTCTAGGCTATCTGGACACGGTGACCAGGGGGGCATGGTGGAAGGCTGGAGGAGGAAGGCAGCCGTGCTGAGGTGGGGCACAGCCATGGTGCTGGAAGCTTTGAGGGGTCATCTCCAAAGGGATGGGTCTGGGACAGGGGTGGTGGTGATGTTCTGGCTGGGCCGTTTTAACAGAGGAAGTGATCAGTCCCGTTAGCCTTTTACCGATTTCTCCTGAACTCCAGCTCTGGGGTGGGGGACACTGGGTCTCCCTCAGACTATGGACCCAGCTAACACTGAATCCCCCCAGGGCTCCCAAATGAAGAGCTTTCTTCTCTAGCTATTCAACCCCCACTGGTCCCTCGCACAATTCAGCTTTCCCTCCTCCCAACCGACCAGCACCCCAAGCCTTCCTCACTGTGAAGCTGAGTGTTGGGATCCAGTCTGATAACCACAGACCCATTTTCATGCTAACGTCACAACCTCCATCCTATCCCAGTACTGTCCCCCCCTCACCCCACAATATGGGACTTTGCCAGTATCCACCTGTATCTTTTTTAAAAAAAGATATTTCCAACGGGACAATAAGGGGCGAATGGGAGGGAAACTTTTTGATAACAGTTGTGGTTTTATTGTGTCCAATGCATCAATAAATGAACTTTAAGCCCGAGCCTGTATATGCCCTAACCTGACTTGCTCAGCCTGGGACCGTCGGCCCCTGCTCACCTCTCCTGTTTTGGGAAGGGGCGTGCACTGGAAGTGGCCCCGCTCCATAGGGGCTCACCTATGGTCGCGGTGCCCATCAGAAGCACAAAGCGGGCCCAGGAAGTTGTGGGTCATGAGCTCACCGTACAGCATGTTGAGAGTGTAACCACCCTTCTGAGCCCCAACAGATCTGTCCGCTCCTGAGAAGTTCCTACTTGTTTGCCTTGTTCTGTTGAGGCATCTGAGGTAAGAAGGGCTAGAGGAGCACCTTGTCCAGCCTTCACCATGGCAGCATACTAACTTATAACAGGTAATTTATAAATAAAGTCCAGCTAAGAGCTGAAAACAACCACAGGAAGGAGTGAAGACCAGCCCCTGGGGCGGTGAGGTTCCCCACTGGGCACTAAGCAGCCATTCTGGCAACTAGAGTAGATAGTGCACTCCTGCCCCCTGGCGGTTGTCGGAGAGCAGTGTCCCAGCCTCCAGGGCCGGTAGGCATAGCACCTTGAAGAGGGAGAAGAAACAAAGGGGACAAGTCCGCTGACCCGAAGCCAGGGCCATTATAAAACCAGAGGGCTGGAGAGGATCTAGAAGGCCATCTAAGCAACCCCTGCCACTGTACAGATAAGAAAACTAAAGCCCGAGAGAAAAACCCTTGCTGGGTAACAAAGCCCCTAGGTGACTCAGCCCAGTCATCATTCCATTCCACCCCAACCAATGAAGCAGGAAGAGGAAGTGAAGACAATTGGGGCGGGAGGTCAAGTAGAAAATCACACTTCCAGGAGGCTGGCTTCTTCCAGCCAAGGTACAGACAGGGAAAAAGGTCAGGGTGCTGGGTGAGGAGGCACCCCTAACACCAGTATGCACACGCATACACGATACCTGGACGCCCTTTCCCTAGAGTCCAGGCTGGTGCCGTGTGTGTGTGTGTGTGTGTGTGTGTGTGTGTGTGTGTGTGTGTGTGTGTGGCAGAAGCCCAGAGGTGTGGGACCCGTGATCAGAACCAGACCCTAGACGCGCCATTTCTGTGGGGTAGCTCTGCTTCCCAACCAGGGCAGGTGGAAGGGACCCTGACCCACATCTGCCCCAGGTCACAGAGGGGCAGATATGATGGAAGCTGGGGTGGAGGAAGAGGTTGGGGGCACTAACCTAGATTATCTGCACTTCCCGGAGTTAGGAGGGAGACCAGCTGCCTGCCCTAGTGGGGAGTTCCCCTTTCCCCTCAACCCCTCTTCCAGAGCCCCCGAAGCTGGACTGGGGGTGGGAAGGTGAAGAAGGGATGGCAGCTCTTCAGCCATCCAAGGAGCCGCTGCCCTTGTTCTTACGGCTGAGGGGGAAGGCAGACTTGCTCTGGGGCTGGGTCATCTTGCTGGCCAGGTAGACGAAGGGCTCCAGGAGGGAGCGGCGGTCAGCCACAGACACCTCCCACAGCTTCACCTTCTCCGACTTGGCCCAATGCTGGGCCACATCTGGGTCCACACGCCGCTGCTCCTGCAGGTCGCATTTATTGCCAAGGACCACGATGGTGACCTGGGGGAGAGGGGCAGAGTAGAGACTTGTGGATGTACCATGGGCCTTAGGAATGGGTGTGAAGGCTGGCCACCAGCTAGGAGTCCTAAGAGAAGGGAAGTTTTAATGGCTGATATCTCATCTCTTCCTGTATTAGGAACTATGAAGTGAGGGGAGGGAGACTGTTGCTTTTTCCTCTCCTTTCTCTATTCAAATTCTGGCCTCCGTCTGGCCCCCCCTCCAGGAGTTCCATTACAAGCCCTGAATCGCCCATGCCTGCTCACGACCAGCAGTCAGTTCAATTCTGGCTAAATAACATGAGGAAGCACTCCCAGAATGCCCACAGCTTACAGGGGGACTTAAGAAAAGAAGGGCTTTCCTAAGTAAGAGTATGGGACCAGCAAGAAGGACTAGTGGGGGCTTCACGTGTTAGGCCGGGGAGCTCTTAAACTGAAGCCTTTTCGGTTGAGCTGCCTCAGCATGGGGCCACCTCTATGGGTGAAGACACCTTCTAGAGGCCTTGATCCCTCCTCCAGCTCCTAACCCACCTCCTAGAAAATGAGTAAAAAACAGAGCCATGCCAAGCCTCACAGAGCCAGCCCAGGGCCCGCTCTCGCTCACCACCGGGGCTCCCTTACACACCTCCTTCTTGTCCTTGGATTTGTCGATTTCCTTCTTGAGCAGCTCCACGCGCTGAAAGGACTCTCGGCTGTCTGTGCTGTAGACCAGGACGTAGCCATCGGTGCAGGAGAAGCAGTGCCGGGGCAGCTCCGCCCCATCACGGAGCCCCCGGGTGTCATAGAAACGCACCTGCTCCCGCACCCCCCGGTCAGTTTCAATGGAGCCCACGTAGATGTCCTCCTGGGTCTCGATCATCTCAGAACCTGAGATAAAATGAGGACACTTGTTTGTAGGGAGAAAGGAGATGGGATAACCTGAGTGACTGAGGATATCCTGACAGGCTGACCAGACAGGGAGGGAAAGGAATGTGGGGGCTGAGAAGAGGGGGCCCGACCGAATCCAGCAGGACTGGAATGATTTGGGGGAACAGACATTAACCTCATGTTCACACCATGCTAAGCAAAAGTGAGACTTGGGAGTTTTTCCTCTTTATCTCAGATACTGGGTTTCCTTCCTCCAGATCTCAATGTTGTAGAGCTGGAGGGCATGATGTAGACTTTACTCCAGGAGCAGATTTTGGCTTCTCTGTTATTAAATCCTACTCCTTATTCTTCAACTTCTTCCACTGTCCCCTCCCCACGTCCCCCCCTCCCCCAAACAGAACACTCACCCACTACATGGTTCCCGTACAGAAGCTGCTCCAGGATTGACGTCTTGCCCACAGATGCCTGGCCACACACGACCACCTTGCAACTCTTCCCCATGCTTAGCCTTCAGCCTTAAAGAACAGCAGCACACTGGGTGAGGGGGATCAAAACAGAGCCCAAGTTGTGAGCTGCATGGGCAGCCTCGGGGTCCAGCACTGCCCTCTCCTCTAGTCAGAGTGTATGTCAGAAATGATGTGTCTAACCCGCCCTAGCTGGTCTGGCTCAGTGGATAGAGCATTGGCCTGCAGACGGAAGGGTCCCGGGTTTGATTCCGGTCAAGGGCACATGCCCGGGTTGCTGGCTCGATCCCCATTAGGGGGTGTGCAGGAGGCAGCCGATCAATGATTCTCTCTCATCATTGATGTTTCTATCTCTCCCTCCCTATCTGAAATCAATGAAAATATATTAAAAAAAAAAAAAGAAAGAAATGATGTGTCTATGACCCCTACTGGGTAGGGAGCTGTGTCTTTTTTAAAATATATATATATATATATATATATATATATATATATATATATATATATATATATTATTGATTTCAGAGAGGAAGGGAGGGAGAGAGAGAGATATAGAGAGATAGAAATATCAATAATGAGAGAGAATCATTGATCGGCTGCCTCCTGCACGCCCGCTAATGGGGATCGAGCCAGCAACCCGGGCACGTGCCCTAGACTGGAATCGAACCTGGGACCCGTCAGTCCCCAGGCCGACGCTCTATCCACTGAGCCAAACCAGCCAGGGTGGAGCTGTGTCTTTCTCATCTTCCCGATTCCCCGTCCCTGGCCAGTGCCTGTTGGTGCTCACTATGTGCTGTCGTAAGAGGGAAAGAGATGCTGGTTCAAAGGAAGCTGCGGTGAGGGCCCTCTCCATGCACAGGTCTTGGGAGGACCAGTTGCTGAAGGGAGCCCACGCTCAGCGCCCTCTCTTTAACCCTGGCCCGACGGAGAAATAAGCAGGAATGCTATTTTGTGTGGATCTGTCTTAAGCTACTCTTCCTGGTGAACTAATCAGAACATTTTACTTTCCTGTATGACTTCTCTAGACAACGAATTCCCTCTGATTCCTAGTCAAGTCCCTGGCTGAGAATAAGACCACCAGACAAAAAAGAAGCGAAGGAATCTAAGGAAAGAAAGGCTCCGAAAGGAGACGGGTTTTGCCGCCCTTGGGCTGGCAGACCCAGATGAGAAGGCTCAGACACAGACACCCCTTCTCCCCAGAGATCTCGAAGGCATCCCCAAATTCAGGCTTCCCACAAGCAGCCCCAGGTTCCTCCAGAGAACAGAGATCATTCCCCAAAGGGCTTCCAAACAGAACCCTCTCCGGAGGAAACTCCAGGTACAGACCCTCCTACCCCGCCTAAAGGGCCTCATATACTGAGCTCCACGACTAACAGGTACCCCAAGAGAGAGCCCGCGGGGCCTCCGCCACAGATTTCCCCACGAGGGGACGCCCCCACCCCAGGAGGAATTTACGGCGGCAAAGATCTGCCACCTAAAGTGGCCCCGACGCGTGGCCGATCCCCGCCTTCCAGCTCCGTACCTGCCGGGGCCCTCGCAGCACCCCAGCCCGGCCCCTGAGGAGCACCGGGATCAGGGGAGGGGCAGCTCGGCCGCCAGGACTCCGTCCTTCCGGGTGCATCCGGGCTCTGTCCGGTCCCACCCCCCGCCCCCAGCTTCTGTCCCCCAAGACGAATTCCGGCGGCAGAGAGCCGGCGCCGTCCGCCCAGCGCCCCCAGAGGCCGGCGGGGGACCTGACGGCCGGGACCGGGACTGGCGATGCGTAGCGGGCGCGCACGGTACTAGGCTCCCTGGACGCGGGGCGCCGTTCTTGTTGTCTGATGCCCAGGTGTTCTTTCTCTTAAGGCTGCGGTAGTACAGTGACACTTCATTTATTCAATCGTTTATTCATCACGTGTATTGTGAGCACCGATTCTGTGCCAGGTACAGGACCGCGTACCTGGAAAAGGAGACGAATTATTCACCCTAGCTGACCATTGGAAGGTCACTGTCTAGAGGAGCTAGACATCTAATCCAGAAATGACAGCGCGGTGAGAGCTGTTACAGAGGTGCTACAGGAGCACAGCAGACGGGCATTTAATGTGGGGGCAGTGGGCGCCACGGAGAACTTCTGGAGTCGGTTATGTCTGTGTTGAGGTTTGAAGGACTTGGGAGAAAAGGATGGAGAAAACATGGCAAAGCCCTAACCGGTTTGGCTCAGTGAATAGAGCGTCGGCCTGCGGACTGAAGGGTCCCAGGTTCGATCCCGGTCAAGGGCATGTACCTTGGTTGCAGGCACATCCCCAGGAGGGGGCGTGCAGGAGGCAGCTGATGGATGTTTCTCTCTCATCGATGTTTCTAGCTCTCTATCCCTATTCCTTCCTCTCTGTAAAAAAAAAAAAAAAAAAAAAAAAAATCAATAAAATATATTTTTTAAAAAGAAAACATGGCAAAGAATCATGGCATTTTTCTGGAACTACAAGTACATGGGTTCAATATTGATGGTAGAAAGGAACCAAATAATCGAAGTCCTCGTGTAGTAGATCAAAGGCTTCAAACTGTATCCTAACAGCCATGGAGAGCCATTGGTAGGTTTTAGTGCAGTAACATGGTCAATTTTTGCTTTTAAGGTCAAGTCTAGTAGAAGACTGAAGATTGGAAAGAGATGAGACCAGGGTGCCAGTTGGGAAACTTTGATACTGTTCCAAGTTAAAAAATAAAAAAAGGTAACAAGAGCCAGAATTGGGATGGAAAGATGATAGATTTGGGAGACCTTTGATAAGAGAATCAAGATTTGATGCTAAATTGGGAGTCAGGAGTGGGAACGAGAGAGGAATTCATGATGTCTTCCATCTGTCTCATTTGATGAGCAGGTGAATGATGAATCCATTCAACAAGATAAGGAACTCAGCAGAAGAGAATCAAGTACATCATTTGTTTTTTGTTTGTTTGTTTGTTTGTTTTTCTGTTGTGGAGGGGTGGGGAGAGAATGACAAGTTCCATTTAAATATGTTAAGCTTTAGGGATTTGTGAAACATCCAAAAGATACCAGTAGATAGTTGGATATACAGATCTGAACTCAGAAGAGAGATGTAGGTTGGAGATATCGACAGAGAACACAAAGTGGGAAGATGGTGAAAGACTATCTCTTGTATTAGACTGTAGACTGTGAGCCATTGGCAGGCAGGGCAGGTGGTGAGTCTGTGTCCTCCCAAGCTAGAATAGGGACTTTGAAGAGGGCTGGATAAATGACCTCTCTCTTCCAACCCACTGAGCCTCTCCCATTCTCCCCTACCTAATGGTGAGTTTGGTTTCACCTTCCTTGGCACTCTGATAGTCAGGGATCATGCAGCAGCCTATGGACAATGGCACATAGTTTTACTGGAGGAAGAGGATAAGATCCCTTTAGAATTCCCTTGCCCCTTTATTAATTCCCCATACATCTCAAAAAATTGTTTTTAATATATCTTTATTGATTTCAGAGAGGAAGGGAGAGGAAAAGAGAGATAGAAACATCAATGATGAGAGAGAATCAGTCATTCATTGGCTGCCTCCTGCACGTCCCCTACTGAGGATCAAGCCTGCAACCCAGGCATGTGCCCTTGACCGGAATTGAACCTGGGACCCTTTAGTCCGCAGACTGATGCTCTGTCCACTGAGCCAAACCAGCTAGGGCTATATCTCAAATTTTAACCTCAGGCTCCCCCAATTTAACCTCAGAAAACCCCAATTTAATTCAAGTCCACAAATATTATTGGTTTGGGTGAGGTTAAGTACTACAAAGATGGCTAGGCTGTGTCCCTGCCCTCGAAGAGTTCCCAGTCCAGACTGCATTCAGCAAGACAAACGTGCTGAGCAGAGAGTTTTTACAAGGGGTGGGAATACTGGGGACACTAGGAAGGGACCTCACCCTGTGGCTGCCTTATAAACTCAAGGGCAGGGTCTGCGGCGCTGTGCCACTCTTCCTAGGCCTGATGCTGAGATGGCACTCCCAAGCGGCTGACATGAAAGCAGCATCATAAACGGGTCAGCGTCATTAGGGTGATGAACCAGCTGGTGCGTGGAGAGCCAGAGGGGATGAAAGGCGCGGGGTGAAGACGCCCTGCGTACCCCTGGCTTGACTGGGCAGGGCTTCCAAGGGCCGATGAAAGCTGGAGGAACCGGGCTCAAAGTGTCTCTTCTTGCCTTTCGCGGGAGGAAGCTGTGGACACGCTCCAAGGTCGGGAAGGCAGCAGTGGGGGCTCTTTCTCTCCAGAGTCCTGGGTGACCGGGTCCCCACCCAACTCAGACCCCCTTCAACCTTACAGAAGACGCTCAAGAGTTGGAAGTTGCTATGGCAACGAGGCTCCGGGAAAACTGAGGAAAGCCAAGGTCTACAGAGGCGATATCCACCTGTACCCCCTTTCGATCTACGGTTAAAGTGGCGCCCCCCACGCACAGGAACCGTCCCTGGGGCCCCGCCCCGGCGCGGAGACCGCCGTGGACCTCCGGGGGCGGGAGGCCGCTCTGGCCCCAAGCGGAGCCTCTCGCTGGTAGACGGGCCCGAGGGAGCCTCTCTGGGCACAGCGCCGCTGCGCGGCTCGATGCTCCGACCGGAAGTGCTCTTCACCGCCGGCCTCCCACCCGGCTCTCTGGTCTAGGCGGTAAGATGGCGGCTACCGCGGAGTGCGATGTGGTAATGGCGGCGACCGAGCCAGAGCTGCCCGACGAAGAAGGAGCGAAGAGGTAACCGGATAATGGTATAGTGGAGGGGGCGATCTTCATCTCTGTGGCTGTGGGTAACCCGTCCCTGCCATGATGTAGCTCCTAGCTGTTGAGGCGATGCCCCGCCCTCCGTGGACCCCCCCCCCCACGCTCGCGATCCAGTCCGGATGGACCCCCTGAAGGGGCGCTCTCGGAGGTCGGACCTCCCCTCCGGCTTCCGCCTGGCTGGGGAGTTGAGGCATCGGTCGTTTTCTAGCAGAGGGGAAGGTCGTCCCTACGGTGGAGACTTGGCCTCTGAGGGAATTTGAGGTCTGTTGCGAGGTGGGGGAGGCGGCGCGGCGGCAATGACCCCCGCCTTAACTTCTGTGCATTGTTGTCAATCAGCACTTTGCATCTCCAAAGCCCGTGCTCTCCTCATCCTCTTCTTCCTTAATTACACCCCAGCGAGTACTAGTCTGGGTCCGAGGTGATTGTGTGTCTTCACTATTGACCTGATCGCCCGCCCCCTCCCCACAGTTACCCCAGAAATAGAAAATGGTAAAGAGGAAGAGTGAGGGGCTTGTTTCATGCTCTTCACGTCAGACATCCCTTCCTCCATCCCTCCGTCCCCCCTCCCGAGTAATACCCTCATTCTTCTCAGGACTATTATTCCTTCTTAAATTAAGCAGCAATGGAGAGGGCAGCTGCTTGGGCGCTATTGACACTGCTGGGCAGCTGCAGTGGCTCGAGACGGTCAGGCCGGACTAGCCAAGGGAGCTGCTGAGTGAGTGTTTTTCGAGAACACTCTGGATCCTGGCTACAGCGAAGGCAGGTGGTTGGAAGTGGGGTTGGAACACAGTTGTGGGTGCTCACGCTCCTAATCCTGAAGCAAAAAGAACGAAAAGGTTCTGGAGCCCCTTTTCTTACCAGCTGCAGATTAATTGATTACAATCCCCTCAGTCTCCTTCCCACATATTTCATACCTTTATACCAAGCCTGTTCATGTCTTCAGTCTGGGTAATTTGAGGTGGTGAGGTAGGATTTGTGCATGAGATCTGAAATCAGGATTCTGAGATATTTTTACTGTTTTAAGAACATAAGAGAGGTTGAGTGAGGCGGACTGAGTAGATATCAAAAAATAAGGTGAGTTACTGCAGCCAGTGACCCAAGTGCCTGACCTGTTGGGAGCTGAGGCTTGACCAAGTATAGTATGTCCCTGGGCTGTCAGAGAACTCGGGATACCAGCGGCTGGTGTCCTCAGGTTGGCAGCAAAATGGCACCCAGAATGTTATTGGCGATTGGACCTTGGCTCAGCCCCCTTGGTACTTGAGTTCTGGCCAAGAAAGAATTCAGAGCCAAGACTCCGATACAAGCAGAAGTTTATTTAGAAAGTCAGAGAGGTAGAACGAGTGAGCCAGCTGAGCTGCCTGGGCTCAGGGAACAAATTACAGAGGTTGAAGAAGGGCCCTTGGAGCTTAGAAAGAGAGAAGCAAGGAAAACACACCTGGGGAAGGAGGTAGGTACAGGGGAAGCCTCGCCATAGAGGCTGCTGCTCTGGGTCCTCCTCCGCAGGGTATTTAGTTGGAGGATCCCAATAGAATATTCATCAGCTTTCCAGGTGTGTCTGTTCAGGGCTGTAGTCTTTACTGATTGGTTGGCACCAGGGATCATTAGTCAATGCAGCTGGTCTTAACGTCAGCGCAAAAACAGAACGTTATTGGCGACTGGACCTAGGTTCAGCAACCTCCTTACTTGAGTCTCTGGTTACATGGCTTTGTCTGGTTTTGCTGCTCTCCTGGGCCTGGAGCTGAAACACAAGTGAGGCCTGTATGTATTTGATGTGGATCAGAACCTCATTGTACTGGAGGTTTAATGTGTAAGGGCTATCCTCCGGCCCTCTTACTCATCCCCCCTCTAAGGGGGTCTAACCCACACGGCTAGCAACATGCTAGGGGAGGAAAGGTCAGGGGAGGGTCTGAACCACCTGACCTGCGAAATGCTAGGTGAGACGTTACCCTGGGAGCAAGGTCCTTGTTTTCCCAGTTTTGCCCATTGCTGGGGCTTTCCACCCTCACAGTGGCCCATCATCCCTGTGCTGCTCATGTCTAACTGCCTACCACACTAGGAGTTTTCACATCGGTCCTAGTTCTTTCCAGATATTTAGAATTAAACATCATTTGCATCATTAAGGGACTGCAAAATGAGAAATACAACTACCCCAACACAGAACTTAAATTAATTGTAAGGATTAACTTCATGTGAAAAGAGTTTTTTGGTTCGTTGTGCTATAAATAGGGTCTTGGGCTGTATGTAATTTAAATCATTCTGTTCAGTGTAAATATCTGATGTAGGGATTATCCCTAATTTGGGTTCCTTTTCAAAGCTCCCCTATCTAAATCAAATTCTTTTCCTTAAAAAAAAAAATTACAGCCTTAGAGGATGTTCTATCATAAAATTATAATAAATAAACTTAAGATACTTAAGAAGATATATTAAGAAACATAAAACTGGTGATGCTGTAATGTGACTACATTACCCCAAAACATGGTATTTGGTAGCAGCATAACAAAATAATGTTAACTGCCTTATTTCATGAAATTTAAGATGTCATTGGTTATAAACACACAAAACAATATACAGATGATGTATTACAGAATTGTACACCTGAAACCTATATATTTTATTAACCAATGTCGCCCCAATAAGTTCAATACAAATTAAAATGTTTTTTAAAAGATGCCATTGGTTATAAAATGCACAATTATTTCATCTACCACTAAAAAAAAAACAAACTAAATTTAACTATAAAAACTGAATTCTTACCAAATAGACTTCTATGCTAGACATATTTATATAGATTTATTTTAAGTATAATAAAGCTTAGATGTTTATTATGTACCACCAAGGTCAACAAATCAAAAGAAAATATAGTGAAATAAAAATATCACAGGTTTTCTGCCTTCCTTAGAAAGTTTATGTAAACATTGGGATCTGTTAGTAAGAAAAAGTCTTGTTTATGTATGGTTTTCCAATACTTGGTTATGTATGCTGAAAATGGAGTGGGAATTTAGAAGTTTTGGAGAAAGGTTATTTACATTTTTTATGTATCTTGGAATCCTCCTGTGAGGTCATAGCAGAGAGCACGGATGGGAACATCCCTTATAGTGTCCTTTACTATCTGGCTTGGTTTGTCATTTGGCCAAGTTCACGTCTCTGGTTACAGTCTTACTACCGGTTCACTTGGGGACACGTGAGTTGATGGGTCTCTTGGGTTGTTTTTGTGAAGTCCAGCAAGGAGTCCTTCCTTGCATCTTATCTTGGCTTAGAGGCATCCTGCTGCTGCTGCTAAATTGTTACAGTCCCACAGGAGGCAAAATGAGCAGAGCTTTCAAGACACTGGGCTTCATGGTAACAGCATTTTAAATGGCTATGTGTTTTATTTCCTTAGCTTTAAGTGTATCAGAGAAAAGAAATGGACTTTATTTTTTTGCCTGTCACTCTAATGAAGTTCTTTGAGCCCATAGCAGCTGAGAGGCTAAAATAAAAGATGCATTAGTTGGCACTCCAAAATAGATCAGCTTCAGTATGTGAAGATTATTTATTTTTCTTTGCCTACCAGAACAGATAAAGCAACTTGGAAGACAAAGGCCTAAATTTCATAGGTTTTACATTATAGCTGTCCTGGGAAGTTGCTGATGGCTTTATCTAATTTATGAATACCTATCTTGATTGAAGGCTCTGAGCAGCTTGGGCTCCAAAAGTCTTTATTATGGTAAAATCAAAGGAGTTCACATTGTTCATTAATAGAAGAGACAATGAGGTTTAAAATAACCAATGGAAGCCATAGAGTCTATGGCATAGACTGAAGAGCAGTGACATTACCTGATTCCTCTGAGCTGATGATCTTAACTCTTCTGTATGTGTTTTCCTCATGGATGCAAACAAGAACAGTTATTTTTAGACCCTTTCTTAGTACCTAGGTATTGTAAACTCTTTGTGGATTTTGCTTTTTATTTTTTCATCTATATGTCCATACTAGAGGCCCCGTACATGAAATCTGTGCACTGGGGGCTGGGGGGGTTCCCTCAGCCCAGCCTGCACCCTCTCGCAGTCTGGGACCCCTCGCTCCTTACCGCCCACCTGCAGCAGAGGCCGGAGAGGCTCCCACCACCGCCACTGCGGGGTGAGCCCAGCTTCTGGCTGTGAGCCTGGCTTCTGGCCCAGCGTCACTCTCCCAGTGGGAGTGCACTGACCACCAGGAGGCAGCTCCTGCATTGAGCATCTGCCCCCTGGTGATCAGTGCACATCATAGCGACTGTCGTTTTGCTTGTCATTCCGCCGTTTGGTCGATTTGCATATTAGGGTTTACTATATAGGATAGGGTAGGGTAGGGTAGGGTAGGGTAAGGTAGGATTATTGGTGGGAAGCACTAAACCCTGAGTCCATATCCCAGGATTCGCTGCTGTTGCTGTTTACTGTGGCTCCTTGGGACATTTTGGAATTCATAGCCTTCACTGAAGTTTTCCCCCTTGTTCCTCACCCTGCTTTCAATTCTTAGTCAACTGTCCCCCTAAACTTTCTCTTGAAGTTCTAGGGCAGACAGCTAGACATTTCAGTAAGCCTGCAAGTTAAATGAGAATTTATTCCTTGACCTTGAACCCAAATCAGTAAGAAACATTGCTCTCAGCTTTCATTTTTGTTTTGGGGTCAAAGGTGAAAAAGTGGGAGATGGGACAAATTGTAACTGGACAATCCATAGGTCCGTGCTGCCTGTCACTACTTGAACCAATTAAGCAGAGACAGGGTTGGATCATGAGCGTTTATTCCAATACTGCTGGCAGTATGGGAGAGCAGCAGGTCATCCACAAAAAATCTGTTCTGCCTCTCCCCATAAACCAGCTGCTTATATTGAGTAGGACAAAGATTGCATAGGGAAGTAGGCAAAAGGGTATGCCGAATGGTCAGTTTTAACAGGTAATGCAGGCTGGAGATTTGCAAAGGCCTGCAGGTATGCAAAGACTGGAGTCTTCAAAGGGCTGGCGGCTCTGGTTTCTGCCAAAAGGTTGTTAATCTTTCCATGATAATGGGTAGCTCCCTGCTGGGAAGGATGGGCTACATTTCCGGGTGAGCTCCCAGGTCCGCATGCAACTCCCAGCCAGGTTAGAATGTGCCTTCTTTAACCAGAATAAAGCAATCACGGTTAACAGAGCATGATTAATATTTCTTAAAATTATAGCTGGTCCCCAATATTTCATTTCTGCCCCTATGAAAATGAGCCATGGTTAAAGAAGGGTTAAACCTAGGAATACAGAATCCTGAATACCAATAAATTAATTGAACCCTAATATTTAACAAGTGGCAAAATTTTTAATCATAACTGGAACAAAGGTAGAGTACAGAGGAAGGAAAGGTTTCTCTGTTCCTTGCTGCTCTGATTCGGAACCACATATTAACCAGAGCCAGGTACATTGAGCTACAAACTTCAAATGTCTCCCATCTCGAACAATTAATTCCGTTCTTGACCAAGTTGTTCACTTAAAGTTTTTCTGAAAATCTTTGCACAAAATTTCAGTTCGGTACCTGACAACCCTTTTCTGCTGATGTACCAGTTTGATGAAAAGCGGCTCTCAGGCCACAAAGGAGAGAATGTAGTCAATTTACCTCTAAATCATGGCATTGTTAACATCTCCGGAAATTGCTGTGAATATGTGTGGGTTGTTTTTTTTTTTTTTTGCTTTTGTTGCTGGAGAAATGGATGATTAGCACAATTTTAAAACATAAAGAGGCCATCAAGAGTGCTAATGTTGCTAAGAATGTGAAAGAAACAATGATCACAGGCAATTGAAGAGGTAGAAAAACTGTTGTTTATGTGGATAAAGGAAAAGCATTAGCCAGTGACCACATTTTGGAGGTAGTGATCTGTGAAAAAGGGAAGATGCTGCACCCCTGTGATTCATTTAAGAGGCTGGTTGGTTAAATTTAAGAAAAGAATTGTTTGTTTATAGATTAAACAGTACACTAAGCATGTACTGTATATAAGAAAGGTTAAAACAATCATTTGGGGGTCTGGAACGAATTAATTCAATTTACATTATTTTTAATGGGAAAAATTATTCAGTTTTTGAACAAATCATTTCTCGAACAGCCTTCTGGAACAAATTAAGTTCGAGAACTGAGATTTTAATAAAATGTTGGGCCAGTAAGTGACAGTTGCTCTTGTGTCTAGTCCATTCCCAACGACCAGCACTCTGATTGGCTTAAAGCCCAGCCGTATGTACATTCCAGCCAATCAGGAATTAGTTGAGCCATTGAAGCTAGTATTCTAAGTTTTAAAAAGCTGACTGAGTACTGGGCACTTGCCTTTGCTTTCTTTTTCTAGGATTTTAGAAGATTGGAGAACAGTGGTCAGCGGCTGCCTAGGTGCCTTGTGGTCTGATGCAGAGTCCCTCTGAGAGCCCATTTCTCCCTTACTCCACTAATGTTTGGTCCCCTTTCTCCAGTGCTGAGTGATGTGGAAGTTACTTAGAGGTCGTTCCAGGTATTCTTTTAAACTGAATTTCAGCAGTGAGGGCAGGAATCGGAGTGTACGTTATCCCAGTAGTCTATTCATTTTATTGGATTAACAATTTTTTTCTCCCCCACCAGATCAAAATGGCAGTTCCTGAGTTTTATTCCACCATTGGTCGGGGTATGAGTGATTTGAAAATGGTAATATGAGGAGGAATATTTGACTTTTAAAGTCTGATTCTGAGACCTAATATTCTTTTGGCATATAACTTCACGTTTATGTAGGGAGTCCAGACTAATTAGCAAAGTGGTAACTTCTGATTCTCATATTAAACTTTGGGCGGGGCGGGGGGGGGTTGGAGAGAGTGAGGCAAACAGAACCCTTTCTTATTTTTGGAATATCTGTCTTAAGACAGTTTGCTCTTAGTCAGTCAGCTACCTGTTGAACTAAGGAACCTAGAGAACTTTGGAAGTAAAATACTAGTTGACAATCCAGATTCCCCACATTGGTTCCCATACCACCCCCCCGCAAAAAAAACAAACAAAAAACAAACCTTCAGAAAGCACCGTTTCCTTAGTACCTCAGTTCTAGATTTTTTTAAATGTAAAATGTGTTTTTATTGATTTCAGAGAGAAGGGAGAGAGATAGAAACATCAGTGATGAGAGAGAATCACTAATTGGTTGCTTCCTGCACACCCCCTTCTGGTGATCAAGCCCACAACCTGGGCATGTGCCCTGACCTCCTGGTTCATAGGTCAGAGTTCAGCCTCTGAGCCATGCTGGCCAGGCAGTTCTAGATTTTTGCTGTCCTCATGAGTTGGGAAATGTCACAGAATTGTGAACCAAGCAATAGAAGATGGTGGGTTTGGGATATGTTATGAAAACAAGCCTCTGGCTAATTCTTAAAAGCCAGTGACTTGTGTCCTAAGAATGGCTTCAGGGAAGCTTGTTCCTCAGAAGCAGCTTTATGGTTCCATGTCCTTTCCCCAGTGGGAATTGAAGGTTAGGTAGGTTCCACAGGTCGTGATTCCTCCCCCTTAAGGAACTAGCATAATTCACAGTTCAGCTGTTTTCTATGAGACTATCCTTCGGCCTGCACTAATGGGATTTTTGTCCAGATTGATTGATTGGTTGCTCGATCCCCCTCCCCCCCCCCATTGAAAGAGACAGAGCCAACTCCATCCAACATGTTGCCTGGTGTCTTTCCCTACTTGAACAGTAGAGAGTGCTACTGCCTTGTCTAGACTGTATTTGCGACTCTTGGTCTCTGCCTCTCTTGAAGCTTCCCCCTGAATATCTAGAGACAGACATTTGAACTGGTATGTTTATAGATTTTGTTCATCATCATCTTCTTCCCTCTTTTGATTGGGGGGTAGGGCAGGTGTTTTAATTGTGTTTTAAAGTAAAAGCAGATCTGTCTTTTATAGGAAATTGAGTAAAGGAAGCTGGGTAGCCCACCTTTACCAACTGGTAGCGGTTGGATAAAGCCCAACTGCTGTTTTCTCTGAACTGTAATGAAGCCTTTATTTGCACTCAGTGTGCAGTACCTTGCATTAAGTCATGTATGGCTCCCACCTATCAGTGTGAAACTCAGATTGTCAAATCACCCCTAGATTAGATGATAAGAAAGAAAATAATATGTATTTGATAAGACAAAATCAACCCTAGCTGGTTTGGCTTAGTGGCTAGAGTGTCGACCTGCGGACTGAAGGGTCCCGGGTTCATTTCCGGTCAGGGGCATATGCCAGAGTTGTGGGGCCTATCCCCAGTAGGGGACATGCAGGAGGCAGCCAATCAGTGATTCTCATCATTGATGTTTCTATCTCTCCCTCTCCCTTCCTCTCTAAAATCAATCCTCCTATATAATAAAAGCCTAATATGCAAATCGACCAAATGGCGGAACGACTGGTCACTATGACACGCACTGATGACGCAGAAGCTATCCCCTGGTGGTCAGTGTGCTCCCACAGGAGGAGCACCGCTCAGCCAGAAGCCCTGAGCCGGGGAGTGGGCCTAAGCCGTCAGTCAGACATCCCCCGAGGGCTCCTGGACTGCGAGAGGGCACAGGCCAGGCTGAGGGACACATACCCGCACCCCTCCCCCCCCCAAGTGCATGAGTTTCGTGCACTGGGCCTCTAGTAAAAATATATTTTAAAAATAAAAGACAAAACCGAAGTTAGGCTCCTGGGCTCCTTTTACTTTACTCTCTCATGAAGGTCAGAGAGATTACAACATGAAACAGGCCCTGTGACCAGCCTTTGGGGACAAGAGATTTCAAGCTGTGGGAAGGAGGAAGGAATTTCTACTCTGACACTGGCCACGATCCCATGAATTCTGAAGGGTGGAGGACATTTCTAGATCAGCAGGCAACTAGTAAATCTGACTGAATAAAAGAAATGGGTGCAACAATCATAGAATAAGGGTGACATTTTAGAAGTAGTAAATATAGTAGGAATGCACAATAATAGAATAAGGGTGACATTTTGGAAGTAGTAAATATAGTAGGAATGCATAAATGTTGTCTCACTGGTAGTATAAAGTATTATTCTTAATAGCCTGAGGGTAAGAAAAGGGAAGATATCTTTTTCTAAGGTTCTTCCTGCCAATAAAATAGTCTTCAAAATCAAAGGTCCTGTGCTAACAAAATAAATCATTTTGTCCTGAGTTGTAATTTTAGCAAAGCTAGATTTTTTTTCTAAGAAAATGAAAAGGAAAAAAAAAATCTTATTCTAGCTGCTGCATCTGTTTTGAATTAAACAATTATTAATGCCATCATTGAAAGAGCTGAACTTTATTAAAAATACATTATTCTACCCAACTACTTTAAATAAAAGTAGTGTGGTATGTTTTTGTCATAGAAAAATGTATTCAGCATTTCCCAAGTTAAGAATGTTGCAGAATCATGAAACCATGCTGGTCTTTATTTTTTGTGCACAGAGGTAGAATAAATACATCTTAAAATGATACTGTACGAATGGTGAAGCATCTCATCCCTATGTTAATAATCTACAAATGTATGTGAAGCAATTCCAGAGTGAACCCAGCCCTAACCAGTTTGGCTCAGTGGATAGAGCCTTGGCCTGTGGACTGACGGGTCCCGGGTTCGATTCCAGTCAAGGGCATGTACCTTGGTTGCAGGCACATCCCCAGTGGGAGGTGTGCAGGAGGCAGCTGATTGATGTTTCTCTCTCATTGATGTTTCTCTCTATCCCTCTCCCTTCCTCTCTGTAAAAAATCAATAAAATATATTAAAAAAAAAACAAACTACCACCCAATGAATCGCACATTAGTGAAAGCTGATTACATTTTCTAAATGCCCCTTTAATTGCTAAAAGATAGACTAGTTAGCCTAAGGCAAAGATCTTGCTTAAGTGCATAACTTGGAAGTATTTAGAGAGAAATGGAAATTTGTTAAGGACATCTAATTTGGGGCAATGTCAACTATGGTGCTTTAATGTGTTTTTAATTTAGCTGAGCTGCAAATGTGCAAAGTTGGCTGGTAATCATAAGCCCAAATTGTCTGTTTTGATCATATGATGCTGAGCCCTGCTAAGACCTGTGTGAAATGATTCCCTTGGCAGTGTTTGTTGGATTGGTTAGCATCTGTGATGAATGAGTGCTCCGTTGGGAGAGAGAGAATGTACCTGCATGATCAGAGGATATACAGATTTTTAATGCACATGTGGTATAGAAGAGCAGGTTTTCAGGCCTGCACTTTTCCGGTTGATAAGGTTATTTCTGAAAAGAAATACATTTTAGAGTAGCAAAGCAAACCAAGAATGGAATGTATTCTCCTTATCTATATCCGTCTGAGGGAAGGCTGACCCCAGCCCTTCAGCAATGAACCTGTAATGGGAGACCATCCCATCATACGTCCAAAGAGGACAGAGTTTTTTAAAACCTTTTTTCAGTAGCTGTTTTCATAAGAATTTGTTGACGGCTATTTAAGTGAAAGAATTGATTTGGTGGAGGGGAGGTAAAGTCATTTCCAGCATCTCTTGGAAAATCAGAGAGATGAAGCTTATTCTGCTTAGAGTTGACCCAAGGATTGGGTAGGGCAACTGGATAAATTTGTTTTAATCTAAAAATCTCAAAACCAGCAAGATCTGGAAGAAAAATATATAGGACTCTAGGAATTAGGAAACCTTTTCAGTCACCTTGGGTGCCTCAGTTGCTCTTCCTGTGTTGGGAGACACATGATATTATCATCATAACCACTTCAGAAGGCCATTTCAAAGATCTTCATTAGAACTCCTTTGAAAATCTGAAAAAGTACTAGAGATAGAGCACAGCTGTTATGGCCAAGTCTATATTTTGCTGGTGTATTATATTTTAGAGTTTAGTCTGAGTTTTATTTTGTGGACATAAAAGATAATCTGTAGTTTAATGTAGTCCCTTTTGGAGTCCTTTTCCTTTTTTTAGATTGTCCTGGTAAATGCAGTTAATCCTAATTCTTCCTTTCTCGGTACTGATGTGTTTTAGTAGGTATGTGTTGTATCTCACTTGCTTATCAAATGAATTGACCTTGGCAGTGAGTGGAGTGACAGATGCCACCTCCAGATTGCCCTCAATCCCAGTGTTAACCAGCTCTTCTCCTTTTCCAGTCCCACGCCTTTGACATCTCATCCTTCAGTCCCTTTGCTATAAGGGCAACTTGAACAAGTTCAACCCCTTCTCAGACTCCCAGGGCAGGATTTGAATGGATTTGACCCTGGAATTGTTCCTGATGCAGCCTTGTTCAGTTCTTGTTGCTGCCATGCTGGATTCCAAAGATCCATTCTTTCCTCAACTGATCTCGCAGGGTCAGGCCCATTGGTTAAAGCTTGTCATGTATTTGGTGGGGAGGATCAAAATGGAGAGGTACTCCACTTTGGGCATTGGACCTGGAGACAAAAAAATAAGCATTTGGTCTAAAAGCAGCACCAAGTGCCCATTGTTTAGGCAGCTGTTAATCAACCATGTTTCTATGAAAATAAGTCCTTTTCATGAGGCAGTTGTGTGGGAATAGCTAATTCTGGCCTGATGCTGTGCCGTGTGAGGTTAAAAACATGGTAACTTGTCACAACACAATTCTTCTTGTTCTTTCTGCTGTGGGCTGACTCTACATTACTCGCTTTGTTTGCTCTAGAATGGAATCTACTCACCATTTACTAAAATGAAATGCATTTCTTGGGGGAGGCAAAGTCCAGTTCACTAGGTCTTGCATCTTAAAGGAGCCCTGCTCTCTCTATGACTAATTGTTAGAATGTCATTTTGCTTATTTAAATGCAGGTTGCAGTTCTGGAGTAGGGTTTTATATGTTGGGCTGTTTTTTGTCTTAGTTTAAAGAAATTCATGTTCATTGCCCATGTCTTGTTCCTGGAAGTACAGATTAACTTTTAAGTCTTAGGCAATAGGTAGAGGTGAACATTAGAGAGAAAGCATAGCATGGTACAGAGTGGAATCTGACATGTATGGGTTGGCAGCCTGACTTTGGGCCAATTTTCCCCCTCTAAATCTTATTTTCTCCTTTGAAAAATGGGAATAATGTATGGAAAGTACTAATCTTCCACAGAAATCACCCTTTGCATTTTTACTAGAAGCCCTCACTAAACTCATTAGCCTCCGTGGGATCAGTGTTTCATGAGAGGCCACCTTGCAGGAGCTCTACAGATTGTTTCACCTTTGACTGGCAAGCTTTATACTGCTGACACGTCTATCCAAGTGCTTAGATGCCTTTGGTTTTCCTCAAGAATTTGTGTATTCTTAGCCACTAGCCAGCTGAAGAAATGGCTAGATCTTTTGGGGCATGATTTTGGACCTGATATTTCCTTTGAATTTACTACTCCATTTCTTCACAGGAATTTGACTCAACTTCTGAAATCCAGTGTAGGAGAAGCTCTTTCTTCAACTCTATTGGCATGTCTGCTCTGAAAGGATAGGCTCCTCATAGTTTATTTATATAGTGCCTTGGTTCACTTAGAGTTATAGGATGGTGCACACCATGTCGAAATACTGCCATTGGTCCCACAGTCTTGTAGTTGGGGGATCCTTGTTGAGGACTTTCAACAGCACATGGCTTCTTTATACATTGTGACAGTTGATACAAAAAAAAAATTATTCAACACAGATTTATATCCACAATTCAATTATTTTTAGCATTTTAGGTCATTCCCATTATCCTTTCTTCTAGCACCCTTTTCATATTTGTAGGGCTTGCCAGGACAGTCATGGAGAAGAATGGAAAGGGAGATCACCTCAGTAAGAGGAGGGCAGCTTTGCCAGTTTGTAGTTTAAAATACATAAGTAAATCACAAATCTCCCCAATGCCAAAATTCATCGCATCAAGCTGTAAACTCCCATACCATCACAAGGTTAAGAACTACGTACTTTAGTCCTCACTTCAGGCAACCCTTAAACTCAGTTTGTTTTTACATATGTGGAGGATAAGAAAAGAAACAAAGACTCTTTCTTATAACAAAAATGATCAGATTTTTAGTAATGTTGTGGTAATCATTTTGGCAAAGATTTATCTTTGTCATTCAAGTTGGTCAGTGGAAAGATTTTGGGTATCTTTGATAGAGGTTACTAGTTTGTTCCTTTAAAATGGGTGGGGAACATAAGGCCCTCGAAATCATTTGGTCTGGCCCTGCCAAGGCATTAGGGGTGAGTTAATTAAATGTTTGACCAAATATAGCAGGCTAATTTTTTTTCAGACTTTTAATATGTTTTTATTGATTTCGGAGAGGAAGGGAAAGGGTGAGAGAGATAGAAACATCAGTGATGAGAGAGAATCATTGATTGGCTGCTTCCTGCATGCCCCCAGTGGGGGGACTGAGCCTGCAACCCAGGCATGTACCCTTGACCGGAGGCCAGTCCGCAGACCAGTGCTCTACCCACTGAGCCAAACCGGCTAGGGCTATAGCAGGCTATTTTTTTTTTTTAAATATATTTTATTGATTTTTTACAGAGAGGAAGAGAGAGGGATAGAGAGTTAGAAACATCGATGAGAGAGAGACATCGATCAGCTGCCTCCTGCACGCCCCCTACTGGGGATGTGCTCGCAACCCAGGTACATGCCCTTGACCGGAATCGAACCTGGGACCCTTCAGTCCGCAGGCCGACGCTCTATCCACTGAGCCAAACCGGTTTTGGCAGCAGGCTAATTTTTAAAAAATATATCTTTATTGATTTCAGAGAGGAGGGGAAAGAGAGATAGAAACATCAATGATGAATGAGAATCATTGATTGGCTGCCTTCTGCATACCTTCTGCTAGGGATCGAGTCCACAACTTGGGCATGTACCCTGACTGGGAATCCAACCATGACTTCCTGATTCATAGGTCTGATGCTCAACCACTGGGCCACCTGTGGGCAGGCTAATTTTTATATTGATACATTTCTATGGCCTGAGAATGAAGTTATAAAGTATATCTAATGGCACAGCTTCAAAAAAAAATGTATGTTGGGGTTAGGGCAGAAATTCTGATATTACCCAATTGGTGGTTATACAAGGTACTACAGGGATAGTAGAGGGGGCACAAAGTACCCACATATGTGTGATGGGCAGAGGGAACACTGGTGGATGGGTTTTTAGAGCATGGCATTGCAGCCTATACCTCATATGTCCCTGTCATCCAAGTTCTTGGTCTTTGCTGTCACTCTGTTTTCTGTCTTAAACACCAATATGCTGTGCTTTGAACTCCTTTGCCTTCTGCTTTTGCCCTGCTTGTCCTTCCAGTGACAAACGCAAGAGAGTAAATCGTTAAAACTTGAAGGATATGACCCACTTTACATTGAGAAATGAGTTGCCCTGAATGAAATTATCTGTAACTCATTTTTTGTAAGTTCGCTAAAGTGGCAGCAGTTGTGACACAGTGGAAAGGAGGTAAATATATAAAGATTCAGTTTCTGTGTCTAAATTTGCCTGGCATAAGGACAGTGACTTCGGGTGGGAGTAGTGAGGCAAGGCAGGTGACATGAGAGAGGTTTTCTTAGTTTCAGTGTATCTAAGTGACAAAAAATAACACCTGGAGACCATGGATTCCTTCATTAGCACCTCTTTTTGATCCATCAGCCAATCGAACAAATCTGTAAATTCCTTCAAGTGTCACACTAACTTTCAGCTCAATGTGCCAGGCAGGGGCTCTAAATCAAAGATTGCTCTATGAGATTAAAGAGGTGATTTACCTAGGTATAGAGAGTAACATGATTCTCTGTCTCTCTCCTTTTCAGGGAAGCAGAGTCTTTCAAGGAACAAGGAAATGCATACTATGCCAAGAAAGATTACAATGAAGCTTATAACTATTATACAAAAGCCATAGGTGAGATGGACCTAGTGCTTACGCCGGAAAATAATTTGCTAAATACTGTTATAAATAGTTCCTCTCTAAGAAGTAGCATATCTTCAAGCTTAATGGCCACACGGGGGAATTACTTTTTTTTTTTTAATATGTTTTTATTGATTTTTTTTAGAGAGAGGGGAAGGGAGAGGGATAGAGAAATAGAAACATCAATGAGAGAGAAACATCAATTGGCTGCCTCCTGCACGCCCTCTATTGGAGATCAAGCCCGCAACCTGGGCATGTGCCCTGACCAGGAATTGAACTGGGGACCTCTTGGTTCTTGGGTTGATGCTCAACCACTGACCCACACTGGCCAGGCAGAAATTGCTTTTTCTATTTTTTTTTTTAAATATATTTTTATTGATATTTTACAGAGAGGAAGGGAGAGGGATAGAGAGCTAGAAACATCGATGAGAGAGAAACATCGATCAGCTGCCTCCTGCACACCTCCCACTGGGGATGTGCCCGCAACCAAGGTACATGCCCTTGACCGGAATCGAACCCGGGACCCTTGAGTCCGCAGGCCGATGCTCTATCCACTGAGCCAAACCGGTTTCGGCAAATTGCTTTTTCTAACTTAAGTGGGTGGTAATTCTTCTGGCAAATTAAAAGCAACTCCAGAAATTCTAAATGTTACAGCAAAAAGATGCCCACCTAAATGCATTTCAGTCATTGCCTTTTTGAACATTGTCAGGTCTTAGTTATCTCAATCCTCAATTTGTCAACATATTTTAATCCCATGCTAGCATTTTTCTCACCCCCAGCTAAACAAATGCAAATTCATTTTCATATCTAATTATATAAAACACAGTCCAGTAAGAAGGTAAATATACTGACCCCTATTCAAAAAATCATTAATGTACTTTAAAGCTATTTAATGCCGTGTTTTATTTTTCAATTGCACCATTGCTGTCCATTTGCACGGGTAGTCAAAAATTTGATGCCAAAACCGGTTTGGCTTAGTGGATAGAGCGTCGGCCTGCGGACTCAAGGGTCCCGGGTTCGATTCCGGTCAAGGGCATGTACATTGGTTGCGGGCACATCCCCAGTAGGGAGTGTGCAGGAGGCAGCTGATCAATGTTTCTCTCTCATCGATGTTTCTAGCTCTCTGTCCCTCTCCCTTCCTCTCTGTAAAATATCAATAAAATATATTTTAAAAAAAAAATTTGATGGTGGCCTTTTAAAGAGTGTCATCATTCCTACTATAGTTTGATATAGTCCTGAGGGAGATGGCCCTTGAGTTTTTGGAGCAATGACCCATTCTAAACCTTGTTTTACCTCCTTCCTTTCCTGTAGACATGTGTCCTAAAAATGCTAGCTATTACGGGAATCGAGCAGCCACCTTGATGATGCTTGGAAGGTTCCGGGAAGCTCTTGGAGATGCACAGCAGTCAGTGAGGTTGGATGACAGTTTTGTCCGGGTATGTAACGGGCTCTTTGGGGAGGACTGAGTTGCTGCAGTTGACTTCTAGCCCAGGGGTTTTCAGTGTTAACACTATTGATATTTTGGGCCAGATAATTCTTTGTTGTGGGGTTCTCTCCTGTGCGTTGTAGGATGTTTAGCAGCATCCCTGGCCTTTAAGGTATCAGTAGCACCCCTTCCCTGCCCAGCTGTAACAATCAAACATGTCTCTGACATTGCTGAATCTCCCATGGAATGCAGAATCAGCCCTGATTGAGAACCACTTCTCCAGCCATTTTCATCCCATGTTTTGTTTTGTTTAATATATTGATTTTTTACAGAGAGGAAGGGAGAGGGATAGAGAATTAGAAACATCAATGAGAGAGAAACATCGATCAGCTGCCTCCTGTACACCCCCTACTGGGGATATGCCCGCAACCAAGGTACATGCCCTTGACTGGAATTGAACCTAGGACCCTTCAGTCCACAGGCCGATGCTCTATCCACTGAGCCAAACCGGTTAGGGCCCATGTTGGTTTTGTGTTTGTTGCTGCTGTTGATTTCTGTCTGCTTGGCACTCATGCTCCTTGTTGTCCTTCTTTGTGTTTCTTCTAGGGACATCTACGAGAAGGCAAATGCCACCTATCTTTAGGGAATGCCATGGCAGCCTGTCGCAGCTTCCAGAGAGCCCTAGAATTGGATCACAAAAATGCTCAGGCACAACAGGAGGTACGGGTCTGATCCTATCTGTATCAAAGAGGCAAGGAATAGAGACTTGAGAGTCAGAACTGACATCTGGTCTCACTTCTGCCATCAGCCACACCTGGGTGACTGTAGGCAAGTCTCATAGTCTCTCTGAGCCTCGGCTTAATCTGTCAAAGGAGTGCTTTGTTTGTTCGTTTTTTAATTTTATTGAGTTTAGAGAGGAAGGGAGAGGGAGAGATAGAAACATCAGTGATGAGAGAGAATCATTGGTCAACTGCCTCCTGCATGCCCCCTACTGGGATTGAACCTGCAATCTGGGCATGTGCCCTGACTCGGAATCGAACCAGGGATTTCTTGAGCCATACAGGCCTGGTTCAAAGGAGTTTTGAATATGATTTACAGCTTTAGAAATCTGTGCAAATAGGAGGGTTTCTGAGATTGCTACGGGAATAGACAGATTCACCAAGGAACTGATTTGAGCGAGGCTAAAGAATTTAGTAAATTCAGCCCAGGCAGTGTGACTTAGTGGTTGAGAGTTGACCCATAAACCAAGAGGTCACTGGTTCGATTCCCGGTCAGGGCACAGACCTGGGTTTCAGGCTTAATCCACAGTAGAGGGTGTGCAGGAGGCAGCCAATCTATGTTTCTCTATCTCACTCCCTTCCTCTCTCTCTAAAATTAATTAAGAAAACATATTTTAAAAAAAGAATTTAGTAAATTCAAATGTTGATTAAATTGGTAGCAGCTGAAACGTTTTATTTCCATCTCCATATATGCTCAGTTTACCCGTGGATGTATTTTAGTGAGAATCTGCAGGTTTTTTGCTCAGTCCCTGACAATGCCTTGCCTTTATTTTGTATATATCAAGGCATGATTCTTGTATTCCTGAGTTTCTAAGTTCAAATTGAGGGTAAGATTTGGGCGTTGGCCTTTCTGTTAAGGTGTTTGGCTGTATCTTCACCAACATGATTTGTGAAAAGTCTGTGGTCCTGATTTTCTTGAAATAACACATTCATCAGCCTTACTGATTTTTGTGATGGTTGAATCTATAACTTCATTAAAACTTTCCCTTATCTGATTTTCTGGTGTAGTTCAAGAATGCTAATGCAGTCATAGAATATGAGAAAATAGCAGAAACGGATTTTGAGAAACGGGATTTTCGGAAGGTAAAGTACAACTATGAGGAAATCTTATCTATCCTTTCTCACAAAGTTGTGTGTGGGTGTGGGTGTGTGTGTGAGAGAGAGAGAGAGAGAGGGAGAGGAGTAGCATAGTACAGAAGATCTAGAATAGTACATTTAATTTGACCTTTTCTTCCTTTTTTTAAGACATCATTTCTTTTAGAACAGTTGTAGGTTCACAGAATAATCAGGAAGAAGGTAGGTACAGAGATTTTTCATATGCTCCCTGCCCCCACACAAGCATAGTCTCCCTCCTTGTCGGCATCCCCCACTGGAGGTACATTTGTTACAACCAGGTTTTTGGCAATTATGGATAAAGTTTCTATAAACATCCATATGCAGAGTTTTGTGTGGACATTTTTTAACTCCTTTGGGTAAATGTTAAGAAGTGTAATTGCTGGATTATATAAAAATATATTTAGTTTTACAAGAAACTGGCAAAATGTCTTCCAAAGTGGCTATACCATTTTGCATTTCCACCAGCAATGAATGAGAGTTCCTATTGCTCCACATCATCACTAACTTTTTTTTTTTAAAATATATTTTATTGATATTTTACAGAGAGGAAGGGAGAGGAATAGAGAGTTAGAAACATCGATGAGAGAGAAACATCGATCAGCTGCCTCCTGCACACCTCCTACTGGGGATGTGCCCGCAACCAAGGTACGTGCCCTTGACCGGAATCGAACCTGGGACCCCTCAGTCCACAGGCCGACGCTCTATCCACTGAGCCAAACCAGTTTTGGCCATCACTAACTTTTAAAATTATTTTTCACTAAGGTACTTTTTTGTTAATTATATTTGGCTTTATGATGATAAAAAGCAAAATAAATTTATATAAGACTAGAGGCCCGGTGCACGAAATTTCTGTAAGGGGTGGGGGGAGTCCCTTAGCTCAGCCTGCACCCTCTCACAGTCCGGGACCCCTCGGGGAATGTCCGACTGCCAGTTTAAGCTTGATCTCACAGGGTTCCCTGCAGGATTGGGGCCTAAACTGGCAGTCGGACAATCTCGCATTCTGGGACCACTGGCTCCTAACTGCTTGCCTGCCTGCCTGATCGCCCCTAATCACCTCTGCCTCAGCCCCCACTGCTGCAGCTTCATCCAGAAGGACGTCCAGAATGACGTCTGGAAGGTTGTTCAGCTGTCTGGTATAATTAGCATATTACGATTTTATTATTATAGATAATGGTCTAAAAATGTGCTTTTAGGAAAAAAAGAGGAAAAGCCAATTGGAATTAAATACTGGGTTTGGATAATCTATTTTTTAATACATTTTTATTGATTTCAGAGAGGAAGGGAGAGGGACAGAGAGATAGAAACGTCATGATGAGAGAGAATCATTTAATTAATCTGCCGCCTCCTGCACATCCCACACTGGGGATCGAGCCTACAACCTGGGCCTGTGCCATAACTGGGAATCGAACTGTGACCTCCAGGTTCATAAGTTGATGCTCAACTACTGAGCCCCGCCAGCCGGCGTCTATTTTTATTTTAATAATAAGAGCTAGTTTTAACTCCTGCTTTATGGGAGCTTGATGGAGCTAGAAATAAAAACTAGGAGAGGCCCCTTTTACATTTTGAATAGTGTATGTAACCTGACATCACTACCTTTTTGATATTAGGCCTTTCTACAAAAGCACACGACTGCCCTTTATGGAGCTGTGTGATAGTTCATGGAAATTTAAATCCAAAGGGGTTGGCAAATCTGAAATACGGGAAAAGTATAAAAGCTCTAGGTATATTTCTAGGTGTTGTAATAGTTACGCCTCATCTGTATAATAATTCCTAACTCCCTTCTTTAGATGGTACTCAGAAGTAGCTTTCACTAGAGTTTCAAAAGAGGAGATAAAGGGCTCCCAAAAAGGTTAAAAAACACTGATCAGGATTGATTTTCAGGGGCAGTTTATGAGTACCATCCAAGGAACGGCGTTGTCGCTTTATATGTCAGAATTCGCTTGGTGCTTTCTGCAGCAGGTACTCAATAAATGTTTGACAAAAATGTACAGTTAAGAATTATTCTTTTGGTTGTTTTTTTTATTATTATTACTTTAATTAAATTTATTGGGGTGACATTGGTCAACATGAACATACAGGTTTCAATTGAAGAATTATTCTTAAGTCACACACTGTTAAGGTCTTTTATTTGGTAATGCATATATCTGATTAGCTTATGGAGAGTCCCAGCATTAACTTATTTAGCATCCCTCTTCTATCCATTGGTTTTAATAACCACGGTGTCTTCGTAGTGTGATTTATACGTGCATTCTTTTTTTTTGTTTTTGTGTGTGTATGTTTGGAAAGCAATTCTGCATCTTTTCATGTTTTCTGAGGTTTACAAGGGTAAAAACTTTGTCTCAAAAGGCGGCCTTTGGGTTTCATTTCTCCCTTGCCCACTCTGGAACCAGAATCCCCATTTTGTGACAGAATCCTCTGTTTGTGACATCCCAGCCCCCCGCCACTGTAGCTCATGGTGATGTCACAAATGAAGAATTATGATCTTGGCAGGGGGAACAGATGAAGTTAGAAGAAACAAAGATCTTCTTTGCTTGCAGCTGTCCCTAGTCATGGGGAGATGGGGGTGGGAAGTGAAGCACTGAGCCTCTGACACTCCCCATGATGACAGAACCATCTCCATACAGAACGTTGTGAAAGCAGCAGGGTGTGGCTGCTGAAATTTTGACTGACTGCTCTCCACCCCTACCCCCACTACCATTCTTTTCCCATTTAAAGAGGAAAAATTAATGCCATGACTCTGCCATGCATAATACCTGAATTTTCATATTGTCCTTAGAACTTCCAGGACAGTAACCTGTGCCATTGAAGGAGAGGCATCTCTACCACTGCTCTTTTAATACTGCAGAAAGTCTTCCCAGTGGAACAGCTCATGCATGGTGTTTATCTACTTCCCCAGATTTTAAAATTTCATTTTCAAGTGGGTGGTTTTGTGGTTTAAAAGCTAGAAAGTATAAATATATTCAGTGTTAAGTGTTGCCCAACTTACCCTCCATCTGCCTCGATCTCACACCACAGTAGCCACTATTCTTGTTTGTTCTATTTCCTTCCATAATTTTGTTTTACATACATAAGCAAATACAAAAACACTCTTAATTTTCTTTCTTTTTTTTGTATAAAAGATAATAAGCTCTACATGGTTCTGTACCATTGACTAGACCTTGGAAGTCTTTCCATATTAATACATGGAGAACTTCGTTCTATTTTAGAGCCATATTGTATTCCATTATATGAAGGTCTGCATTATCTTAACTAGTCTCCTGTTCGTGGAATTTGAGTTTTTTCTGCTTCCGAGTTTTCAAACTTCATCTCTTCCTGATCCCTATGGCCAGATTATTAGAGGGAATGAGTAACCCTTAACTCCAGACTTCGCCTTTGGAGGAGGCGAAGTTATTCTTGGAGGAGACTATGATTCAGCAAGGATTTCCCAGGAGTAGCAGCTAAACCAAAAAATGAAAGCTCGGAGAACAAACTTCTAAAAAGAAAAAAATAGAAATATATGGAGAGCCTTTATGAAACTTAAAGAGGGAACTAATCCCAGCTGTATGCGAGTGTATGTGCTTGTGGTGGGGAGATACTTGGCTTCTGGTTTGTATAGCACCATGTTGAACATAGTAATCTGATACGGTTTATTTCTGACCATTTTAAATGAATTGTTTTATTGGCATATTTCTCTACTAAAATAAAAGTGGAAGAGTGGTCACCAGGGTACTTGAGATTTGAGGTTCCTGACACAGGAAGGAAAGAACTGTGAGCAATTTCAATAACATAGAGAGCAATGATTCCATACCAAGTTATTTTTGGTACTTCTTGACTTAACGAGGCTAAGCATGATGAACTATACAAAGTAGCAAGTAACAGTTTCTACATTAGAAGAATAGGAGTTTTTGATCATAGTCATTGTGGATATGATTCACTGTGGAGGCAGCTTAGCATGGTGATTAAGGTTATAGGCTCTGAAGTCTTAGTGTTTAAGATCAAATCCTGTTTCTATTGGTCACTTGAACAAGTTATTTAATCCCTGTGCTTTAGTATTTTCATCAGTAAAGTAAGGGTAATAATATTACCTATTTTATAAAATTGTGTGAGCATCAAATGAGTTAATATACAAAGTACTGTTAAATATTTGCTATCATCATTATCATGTGGATCAACTGCTTTCCTCATTTCAGTGGTTTAATCAAATGAATTAGGTATGTTCTTAAACTGATATTACACTCCTTTGAATCTATTACCTGTGACAAAACTAAGATGAAGATGTTTCTGGAGTCCAGGATGAAGAACCTTATTTGCTTTCTTCCTCCCTGTAGGTGGTTTTCTGCATGGATCGTGCACTAGAATTTGCTCCTGCTTGCCATCGCTTCAAAATCCTCAAAGCTGAATGTTTAGCAATGCTGGGTCGTTATCCAGAAGCACAGTCTGTGGCTAGGTATGAATTCATGCCAGTTCTGCATTGAAAAGTCAGATTCTACTGGATGGGTGCTGTCCACAGCTGTAGCTACCATGTGTCCCGTAGGTAGGCCAGGGAGCTGACCAGACCTTCCTGGGACTTAAAACCAAATATTAGACTAAATTTGAAAACCCATAAGGAATATAGGAGTATAGTACTTAAGCTGTATGTGAAAGAACAGGTGTGTGAATTTGTTGTTTTTATTTGTATTTATTTCTTTAATGTTTGAATTGGTTTTAGAGATAGAACGGGAGAGAGAAAGAAAGAAACATTGATTGGCTGCCTCCTGCACACCCCCTACTGGGGATTCGGCCCACAACCTGGGCATGTTCCCTGACCAGGAATCGAAACCATGACCTCTTGGTGCATGGAACAATCCTCAACCAACTGAGCCACACTAGGCAGGGCATGGTTTTTATTTTTTAAATGTCCTTTTCTGGCCCTGACCAGTGTGGCTCAGTGGCTGGAGCGTCGGCCTGGGGACTGAGGGGTCCCGGGTTCGATTCCGGTCAAGGGCATGTGTCTTGGTTGCGGGCACATCCCCAGTGGGGGGTGTGCAGGAGGCAGTTGATCGATGTCACTCTCTCATCGATGTTTCTGGCTCTCTATCCCTCTCCCTTCCTCTCTGTGAAAAATCAATAAAATATATATTTTTTAAAAAATGTCCTTTTCTGTCCCAGGGGGTTGCAAATTCTCTAAATATAATAAATATTTCAAGCTTTGCAAGCTATGTGGTCTCTGTTGCAATTGTTCAACTCTGCCTGTGTAGTGCAAAAGCAGCCATAGAGAGTAGATTAATGAATGATGTGGCTTGGTGTCAATCAAATTTTATATACAAAAACAGGTGACAGGCAGGATTTGGTCCTGTGGGCTGTAGTTTGCTAACCCCTGTTTTAGTAAAGATTGTGAGACATGTATGTGGTTTGGGGAAAATTCTTGGGAATCTGTCTACCTTTGGATACTTCCATGTTAGACACATGGTCAAGGGGGAAAAACCCACAAATAAAATAGTAATGGCGGGGAAATCCAAACCACAGCTAAATGTGCCCTCTTTCTTGCTACTGCAGTGACATTTTACGAATGGATTCCACCAATGCGGATGCTCTGTATGTCCGAGGTCTTTGCCTTTATTATGAAGATTGTATTGAGAAGGCAGTTCAGTTTTTTGTACAGGCTCTCAGGATGGCTCCTGACCATGAGAAGGCCTGTGTTGCTTGCAGAGTAAGTTCTAAGCACCAGATCTATGTGGTAAAGAAAGCTTCCTTTTTGAGCCTTTAAGAGTTTGGAATGGAAGGTTTTAGAATCACAGGAATGCTTGTCAGAATGCTTGGTTATTTTATTAGCAAGATTTCAGGGGAGCATTTGAGATCTTGCTCCCTGGCATATGTCATCAGGTTGACTCAGATATACTCTTATGAAAATTCTCTAAATTAAAAAAAAAAAAAAAAAAGGATTTCAGAAATACTTTAGTTTGCCTAAAGATACATGTGATCAGATAGGTTAATATTTAAGTGGTTTGTTTTTTTTTCTTCCCTTAGTGAAGAAAGGGTAGTGATGCTTAGCCTGGGGAGTAGAGGTAAACCCTGGGAAACACAGTCCTCCTTGGTATTCTTTTATAAATCTAGATTTCTTCTGTCCACTCTGTAGGAAGCACAGTGAAGAACAAATAGCCCAGGAGGTGGGGTGGGGTGGGATGGGATGGGATGGGATGGGATGGGATGGGATGGGATGGGATGGGATGGGGGGGCTGTGTGTTGCTGAACTACTAGGATCAAGAAATTGAAAATAGGGTAGTTTCTGTGCAGGGTTCTGAGGGTTTTTGGAAGTGAACTGACCTCCCCTTGCTTTTCTCTATAGAATGCCAAAGCACTGAAAGCAAAGAAAGAAGATGGAAATAAAGCCTTTAAAGAAGGAAATTACAAGCTAGCATATGAACTGTACACAGAAGCCCTGGGGATAGACCCCAACAATATAAAAACAAATGCTAAACTCTACTGTAATCGGGGTACGGTTAATTCCAAGGTAAGCACTTGGTCTGGGTCTGGGGGCCTATGGAGATATTTTTAAGGGACATGGAAGAGGTCTTGGGAAATCTCCCCACTGAGGGTAACCCAGGAGACAGGAGGAAAAGTTGTTTAATTGGTATCTCAGCTTATTAAGAACTTCCTTCTGAGAAGCAAGCTCTTATCTTTTCTGTGGAACTTAGGGGCACTTGAGGAACGGTGTAAGGTCCTTTTCTTCCAGAGAATGACAGGAGCTCTGGGACAGTTGTTGAAGCAAGTATTGTTGCTTCTTTTTGCCTAAGCAAGTGACTCTTTAGGAGTGATTTGGAGGAAATGAGAGTATGAGGCAGGCTTGGGTTTTTTTTCGTCAGCATAACTGATGGCCACCATGCTCAGTTGAAAATAGAGTGCCCCTGTGGTCCTACACATCGTAGAAAACAAGAGTAGACTCCTTGCAGAGTTCCAGCAGTTAAAAATCCCAGTAATCCTGATCCCTCTAGTTGGTCTCTAGAAAAATGGGGGGCAGGAACCACCCTTACTATTTCCACTATTGAGCACTAACCTGGAATAGTAGAGGTGGTTTTATCCTTGCAGATAAGTGTGCCTGGCTTCCGTTACTTAGAGAAGAAACCAATTTCAAATTTAGTGGCCTTAGCCCACTGAGATAGAGACTTTCCCAGTGACCAATAACAAGTGTGACAGTTGGGGAGCCAGCATGACTGATCCTCTTAGAATTTTGAAGCCATGCTCACAGCTTCTGGGCTCCCTCGATCACCACCATGTGAAGTATGACTGCTCTCTCTCTCCTGAAGCTTAGGAAACTAGATGATGCAATAGAAGACTGCACAAGTGCAGTGAAGCTCGATGACACTTACATAAAAGCCTACTTGAGAAGAGCTCAGTGGTGAGTGCCTCTGCTGGGTGGGGGGAAGAGGGAGTTGCTGCTGGCCTGCCAGGGGAATTGCATTATGGATGATGAAGCAGACCCGGGGATGTTGTGAGGTCATTTGGTCCTTCCCCCTGCCTCTAGGTGGGATTGTTCCAGCCCTAAACTATGTTTATAGACCTCCAGCGGAGGAGATTGCACAAGCTCCCTCAGTCTCCCATGCCTGTGTCTTACGCCCCTCACGGTCAGTAAGTTTCCTCTGATGCCTGACCCAAATACCTTTTGTTAAAGTTTAAATCCATTTTCTTTGGAGATTTTGTTTTGTGTTGTACACTTTTGCTCTAACTTGGCACAGTGCTTGGAACATAGTAAGTGCTCACTCAATAAATGTTGAATGAATGTATGGTGTTTGGAAGAAGAATAATCTTGGAGACAGTTGAGAGTCTTGCTTAGCCTATTTGTTTGGGTTAGGAAAGACAGTCTTAAAGTTAGAAGAGATTTAATCTAGCTCAACCTCCCAGCAGTATAAGGAACCCCCTTTGAAAATACCCATCTGACTAGCTGATTTCCAAGCCAGGATCATGCCTGCCTCTATTGCCCAGAGCATACTTGTTCATCTTAACTCTTGGACCCATCAGAGTCTTCTCCATGCAGGAATATTAGCAAGAGCTAGTGGAGACCCTTTTCAAAAATTAATCTTATTTCTTTCTTTCTTTTTTTTTTTTTTAATCTTCACCTGAAGATATGTTTAGAGATGGGGGAGAAATGTAACATTAATCAGTTACATCCCGTACATGCCCCAACTGGGGATCGAACCCGCAGCCTAGTTATGTGTCCTGACGGGAAATGGAATCCACAACCTTTTGGTGTACAGGATGATGCCCCAACCAACTGAGCCACTCAGCCAAGGCAAATCTATCTTTTTTCAGATTCTCTCCCAGGCAAAGAACCTCCCATTTTTTACATTTCTAATGGAAGACCTAGTTGTTGTATACTGATCTTCCATTGCCCCTTCAGTCCTCATTATGAAATGTCATTTCTAAAGAGTAGGTGCTGTACTGATGCCTGATGAGCCTATCATTCTTTAAGTCCCAAGTCTCATCAGTGGTGTAGAAGGTGGCCTACCTCCCATTTAGTTTTCCCAAAATTATCCACATTTTTAAAAAATAGGAAAACTGCTACTGTGCGTGGGGGGCAGGGGTGTTGTTTGTTTTGTGAATTTTGAAGTAGAGGAATAAGTCTATGAAACAGAAACAATGCAAAATTATAGATTCTGTGAGACCAACTGTCAGTTATCTCATCTTTACAAACCACTGACAGACAAATATGGAACCTCGGAAAGATAAAAGAGTACCCTTTGACCCAACTAAAGACTTACTTTAACAGATGCATAATACTGTATACATGTTTACTACAGTTTTAACTAATAGCAAAAATGGAGAATCATCTTTATGTCTAGATACATGATACTGTAATAGCAAGAGAATAGACAGTCTTGATTTGTTAGGAGGAGGATGAATGGAGGTTACTTTTTTCATATGGGTACAATAAACAAAAATCAGGAGTTGCTTTGATCAGAGATATATCATCTTTGTGGTAGAAATAAAACTGTCCTCTGAGTGGCTTCGCTTTTGAGATCCCACCACAGGGGGCAGCAGAACTGTTTGGCACAGTTGGCTGAGAATTTGGCCTCAGTCCCCACAAGAAGAATTGGAGATTAGCTCAGACCAGGGGCCTGATTATTGTCGCAGTCTGCCTCACTTTGTCCCTGAGGTTGGGGAGATGTCAGATCTTTGCTGTATCTCCCATCATGAGCTGGCATTTCCCATTTTTCCCAAGGCTTTGCTTACTTTTCTTCAACTTTAGAAAAACTTTTAAATGTAAGAATGTCCTAGAATTTTTTTTTAAGTGTGAGGTAAAATGCAAATCACTGTAAAACCAGCTTGTTGAGCATATCACATATGGATCTGGAAAGTTCATCAAGGTTGCTTGTCAGATCATTCTACACCCAGGGCTATCAGTTACCAATTTTTTTTCACTTCAGTTTATATTATACTTCATCTTGTAAATGGGTTCTCTGAGCTCCTAATAGCATTTGTGTTCATAGGGCATGGTTTAGTTACCATTTTTTTAAAGGCATAAATCAAGATGTTGACAGAAAGTCAGAGATGCCTCAGCTGTTGGGCTTCTCTTTGGCCAGCCACATAAGCAGCACTCCCTCTGCCTGGCCTGCAAGCCTGGTGGGCTCTGTGATGTTTGGGAAGATGGGCCTGTGTGGGAGCATTGGAGTAAATTGAATCTCTCTTGTGCAGCGGCCAGCTGCACCGCATAGTCACTTCCCACTCCTCAACTGACAGTGTCTGTCTCTACTACTCCTAGCACATTCTGTATAATTGGTATCCAGTCTTGGTGCCAGAGATCTTATCAGGACACAGAAGAATGCCCCCTTTGCTTCTGTGGAAGAAACCCTTAAAAGGTCTGGCAGTCGGCCTATCAAAAGCTAGATTCTTCCTATCTTGGGCCAGGGCCCCTCCTTTCTTCTGCACTATCCAAATGGAAGGAAGCAAACCTAAGTTTAGTGTGTCCTTTTCTGTCTCACCTACATCTCTCAGATTGATTGGTCTTAATGGAAGCATTTGCCAGTGGCCACCACCTTGACCTTGATCCTTCTAGTGGCTCACTAATCCCACTTTCACTCTGGATTGAAGCTGGCCCTGCATGTTTATGGCACTCTAGGTTTCAAAGTTCTTCCATATCCATTTATCTCACTTGATAATTTTTCTCATGTGTTTTAATCTCAAGTAATCAAATGGGTGCTTTCACATTGCCTTTCCTAAGGCAGGCCAGATGCCTCTTGGTGGCTCTGTGAAATCAAAGGGAAGTTTCTCTTGGTTGCTTTCTGCTCAGAGCAGACTATCACTTTGCGGGTTGGGTGCAAGTGGCATGAGACTTCTCTATTTTTCTCAAGGAAGTATGGTAGTTAATTTTTTCTTGCTAGGTTAAGGACTACTGTTTCATGAAGCATCTCAACCAAAAGTCTGTGTCTCATGCTTGAGCCATGCCTCTTCCTCTAGAGTGATACTGAAGGCCATTGCCATTTATGTCACTCTACTGCCCTGTATTTCCTTCTCAGTTACATGGACACAGAACAGTATGAAGAAGCAGTGCGGGACTATGAAAAAGTGTATCAGACGGAGAAAACAAAAGGTAAAGGTATTTGGGAGCATGCTTCTCAGGAAACGGTGTGGCCTTACTTGTAGGCCCTAAAAACTGGACACGGGTAATTTGATTCAGGGATCATGGTTGTAGCTGGAGCTTATTCTATCACCAGCCAAGAAGAAGTGAACAGAAATCCTGAGTGCAGAACGAGGCATCTATTTTTCTGGTCCCAAATCTTGCCTGTTAATTTCACAACCTTTTCTATGTGATGAGACTGATGTGAGAAACTCTTAAGTATGAGTAGATTTTTTTTAAATCTCTAGGCGGGAAACACACCATAAAAGCCCCTGGTATAGTTAACAAGGCTACTGACTCCAAGACATCGGGGCTGGGACCTGGTAAGGGAAGCCAGATCAGATTTGTCCTTGATGCTAGATGTCTCCCTTTAGAACACAAACAACTCCTTAAAAATGCACAGATGGAACTAAAGAAGAGTAAGAGGAAAGATTACTACAAGATTCTGGGAGTGGACAAGAATGCCTCTGAGGATGAGATCAAGAAAGCTTATCGGAAACGGGCCTTGATGCACCATCCAGGTAGAGCGGTGGGGAGTGGACTCCATGGGAAGAGCAAGCCAGGCTGGCCCACTACCAAACTCAGTCCAGAATGAAAGCCTCAGAGAGGCTCTTCACTGGGAAGAAGGTGTTGCTAAGTTTGGTACCCTCCAAATTTTGAGAAGTACAGAATTCTTAGGTCAGACATCAACTGGTCTTTCTCTTAAACTTCTTTCTTGAGACTCTGAGACAAGTTCCCTGAACTCCCCCCTTTAGATCGGCACAGTGGAGCCAGTGCCGAAGTTCAGAAGGAGGAGGAGAAAAAGTTCAAGGAAGTTGGAGAAGCTTTTACCATCCTCTCTGATCCCAAGAAAAAGACTCGCTATGACAGTGGACAGGACCTGGATGAGGAGGGCATGAATATGGGTGGTGAGTGGTTTGGGCAACCTGGGATGCATCTGATAGCTGTAGAATTTTAGAATTTTTTTGAAGACACTCCAGAGGGAGAGTCTGTGTAATCAGCCAGTGGCGCGCAGTGATTCGTAAAGCATACCCTTGATCTAGACCTGTGGCATGTGAGGCACCGTCGGGGTGCTGGAAATAATCAAACAGGTTCCCTGACCTCCAGGAACCCAGTCTAGAGGTTTGCAAACTTCTGCCTGCAGACCAAATCTGACCCCTGATCTAATAGACATGGAATCGAGTGAGTGCAATTAAGTGTAGCAGGTGCCCAGGGGGCACTAGGGAGTAAGTTTAGCAAGGGAAGGAAGGCGTGAAAGTCAGAAAAGTAAACCACCCTTGGGAGTTCCAAGGGGCTCTGTAGGATAGAGGTTGCTCAAGGCGGGCAATGTGGAGAGACGAGACCAGAAAGGAGCTAAAGCAGACCTCAGAAGGCCTAAGGGGCTGGAGTAAGGATTATGGGCTTTTCCTATTGGCTGGAATTTCTTTTGTCCCCTACTGCAAAGTGTATTCTGATATTTATTTGCATCATACATTCCTGTAAGCACTCACAGATTTTAATTTCCCCCAAAAGACTTAGAATGAAGTAAAGCATAGCTATCAACATCATTGCTCACTTTGAGCTCAGTCAGAGATAAGAGAGGCCTTGAACTATGCCCACTTCTCAGACCACTGTCTCTAATGCCAACCCCTTTTCCTTCACTAAGAAAAACTGTTGGAATTTAAAATAAGATTGATACTGATATATAGATAACCCTGACCTCTCCAGTTCAGTGAGAGAGAAAAACCTAGGTTTACCGGTAATGGAGCTACAATCCGTCAAGAACTATTTAAAAATAATTTTAAGTAGGGGAGTTATGAACCAGATTTAGGCTCTGGAAATACATTTGTGATGGCAGCAAAGAGAGGTGGTTTGGAGGAAGAGAATAGCAAGGGAGGGAAGACAGTAGATGGGAAGGACTGGCAGGCACAGTTGGGAGATGGTGGGCTCAGCAGGAGTTGGTTGCTGAATGTTGGGAGAGGGAAGGGACGAAGTTGAGAGTGGCTCTGGCATGGCAGACTTAATGGGGCCATTCACTGAGCGAGGGGACCCAGGAAGATGAACAGGTGTGCTGACAAAGAATTCACTTTTGGACACTGTGCCTGTGGAATTCAGTGGTGGAGATAAATCTTTCTGTGCAACTTAGGCAGCGGTTGGGGACATCAGACCTGCTGTGGCCTCATGACAAGGACACAGTGCTGGAGTTGGAATTATCCGTTATTTTGCTTTTACTGTCCACATGATCTTGGGCAAATTACTTGAGCTCCCTACTTATGTTTCATTGAATATAAATTGGTAATGGTACTTAATCCTGACAAACTGTTATTAGGATTAAATGATATATATGCAAAGTACCCGGCGCCATGATTGGCGCCTAATTGGTGTTTTAATAAACCACAAGTTTTCTGGAATACAGTTTATACAGCATAGAATCAAACAGATACAATAAATTATAGGTCTTATATTTATTCTTGGTAGTATGTGATAAATTTTAGCCTTTTCAATAGCAGCCCCAAGCATTATAGGGAGATAGTGTGGGGAAAGTCATTGGCATTCCCAGTTGTGGAGAAGAGAGGGTTGAGGCAAAGAACGCTCTCCTTTGGGGCTGCACTTGGGAACAGAAGGGAACATGGCCCAGGAGTGGGGTCAAGTGGTAAGATTTGCATGGGGTGGGGCAGATTTCCTCACCTCTAGTCTGAAGTTTGGGGAACTGAGGGAAGTGATACTATCTGGGAAAGCTTTGGAGACCCATTCTCAGTGTCATGATAAATTCCCCTTCAAACACTTCTATTTTTTTCACCTTTTTGTTCCTTCCCTGTTTCTCACCTTGCCCACAGATTTTGATGCAAACAATATCTTCAAGGCATTCTTCGGAGGGCCTGGGGGCTTCAGCTTTGAAGGTGGGTATGCCTGCTGTTCTTGGGAGTCCCCAGTTAGGCAGCTCTTTGATAAGGGGGGGCTCATGCGTATTCTCATCTAGTAGTGCCTCGTATTCTCATCTAGTAGGGCCTCTGTCCCCTCCAGTGTGGCTGAGGATAGCAGAAGGGAGCTTTCTGGGCACACCTTGCCTTATTGCCACACCTCCACAGGGTCAGGGAAGCCTTGCTAAGCTACCTAGTACCAGGGCTTTTCTGCAAGAGGGGACGTGTTAGAAGCTACACATACACTCACAACATGCTCATGTGCTCCCTTACACCCCAGGGCCCAGGCTTTTTCTCTGACTTTGAAGCAGCCCTTGGAGACTTCTCCATCAGCAGAGCAAAGTGTTATTTCCTAGAAAATCCAGAGTCAGCTAACGAGCCCTTCTTTCCTTACAGCATCTGGTCCCGGGAATTTCTTTTTTCAATTTGGCTAATGAAAGGAAACCATCCAGAACCCAGAAAATGCCGACTTGCTCAGTTTAACCTTGAATGTGGACACAATTCACCTCCTCCCTTCATCATGTCTCCATGTACTTAGAGCAGTTTCATTTTCTCAGTTGGATGCCCTGTGTCTGTGAGTGGGATGAAGGAAAGGGAGCCAGCGCCGAAGACTGCGGGGAGGGGAGGGAGGTGGGGGGTGGACAGGGAGGCAGCTTGTGAATTTTTGTTTTACTGTTTAACTTTATTAAAAAAAAAGAGAGAGAATAAAACGTTTTGATCCTTTCTGGCACTTTGCTCTGCCAGCTGCTTTGTCAGTGGACCAGAGCTGAGCCCCCAGCACAGACCCAATGCTGACCTGGTCTTCAGGCTCGCAAGCTGCCCCACAGGGGTGTGGGCATCCAGAGCCTGGTGGCAGGCGGGGTGCTGGCTGCCTCTCCCAAACCTGTTTAGCATGGAAGTGCTGCGCAGGTGCTGGGTATGCTGCTGGGCCCAGTCTGTTGTTGTCAGTCATGGGAACTGAGCTCAGAAAACATGCTTATTGTATGTGGAGGCCACCAGAAATCACTAGAAGCTGTGTATGTCCAAAGCTCACATAGAGCATGGGTGGATGTGTGTCAGGCCAGGCTAACCTAGACAGAGGTTTACATAGACTCTCACAGTTCCTCTTGCAGGTTTGAGGGAGATGGAGACGTGGTAAAACCCTGCCTCCTGGGCCCAGGGGTCTGGTTGCTGACATTCACCCACACAGTTGGAAACATTGTTCTTAGCAGATGCCCTCACTTCTCCACTGGTTCCCTTTCTGCATGGGCAGCAAGTGGAGAAGGAAGCTGTGGTGCATGTCATGCTGGTCGGGTCAGGCTTAGTGTTTGTGGTGAGGAATCTTGTTGGGATTTCCAGGCAGGCACTAGGGACTTCGTCTGAAACGGGTTTTTGGTGCTTTGGTCGAGATGGTGGAGCAGACCTTGGACCAAACAGATAACATTTCTCTTTTCGGAGCCCCTGCCTTGTTCTTTTCCAGTCCTCCCCATTTGGTGCCAAGGCCATGGTGAAGAGATGACTGATTTAGGCCTAGGAAGTTCCCTGTGTAGCTGTCCAGGCCGTTGTTGGCTGCAAGAGATTGAAAGTCAGGCCCTGCCTTGTGTTTGAAGCACCACTGACCTGGGGAAATCCATACTAGGAGTTTGGGTCTTGCTTCTCTGAGAAGTCTTTCATGTGTTTTTTTGTTTGTTTGGGTTTTTTTGTTTTTGTTTTTTTCTGAGAAGTCTTTCTAATTGGACTGGGCTGGGCACACCTGTGGGCCTGTTTTAGTAGTTAATAGGGGACGAGGCTCTGTGCTCTGCATCCCTCATACCCAGCCAACCCCCACTTTCTGTGTGTGTCTAAGACCAGCCTCTCTCCTTTCTGTCTCCTCATGAAAGCCAACACTGTTCAGCTGCCCAGCCTCGTCACAGCTGTGGCCAGCCAGCAGTGGGGAGACAGGACCGATGGCCCCAAGCTGTGGAACAAAGACACACCCAGCCCTCGCCCCAGAGAAGAGAAGCTGGGCACAGAAGGGTGAGAGAGACTGCACACAGCTAGGATTAACACGATTTATTTCATAATCAGTATTACAAGTTACTGAGATTGGGCAAAGCCAGGATGGTAACTCAAATCCCAAGCACTTCTGTCAAGTGACAACCTAATTAGCAAGGCTTGTTACTGAGCAGAGGGTAGTGGAGGGCACCCCAGGAACCATAGCCCATGTAGCAGTGTTAAAACAACCTTCCCAAAAGCACTGGGTGGGGTTTTGCCCTTAACAGCCAGGAGTCCACTCCATTGGCTCTTACTACCCACCAGCCCCCTTTAGAGGAGGCACAGAGGCCTCTCCAGAGGCACCAAGAAGGCAAGATGGGCTGGGCAGACTGCAAGACTGGAGCTTCCCCACCACGCACTGTCTCTGGCCTCGGTCTCCCATCATATAGCAGGGCCACACCACTAGGAAGGATGGCTACCCCATCCCCTTCCTGGGGTGAGGCCAGCAGCCAGCCTGGGGTGTGGTTGCTGCTTACTGATCTGTTTTCTTTCCTAGCTATCAAACTGTTACCTAGTTACAGTGTGAAGAAGGAAGGGACAGGCACTTAAAAGGTTAACCCCTTTTCTACCCTGATAGGCAGCCTCAGTCTTCCTGAGGCTACACTGATTAAGAAATAGGATCAAAGCACAGGGATCCTCCCCTCTCACTCCCACCACCAGTGTCCCATGGCTGAAGGGACGTCGTGGAGCCCTGAGGTCTCTCCCACTAGTCAGCTCTGGACAGGGCTCATGGTTGTGGATGTAGCTCCAGGCCCAGCTCGGCCCAGCCTTATAACTCTGGTCCAGATTCCTGAATGGTACCTGCCCCCTCCCCTTTCTGTTGAGAGCCTGAATTAGACAGGAAGAGGGTAGGCAGAAAAAGAGGGGCAGTTATTTTACAAGTTTTGAAAAGTTACAAGGTTAACTGAATAAAAAAAATCTTAAAGATCAAGCAGAGGACATGCTTCCTTCTGCACCCCCTTCCCTTCTAAAGAGGGGCACCCGAGGGGTGGTGAGAACACTCAGTTGATGGTGCAGGACTGAAAGGCACCCCCCTTGCGACTGCCCTGTGTGGGCACAGGTTTGCCCTTCCCATAGTAGCCCGTGAAGATGGCCCTGACCTTCAGATTCTTAGTCAGGTTCAGCATCCAGCGCCCATTGCCCAAGGAGAAGAGCTTGCCCCGGGGTGTCTCACCCACCTCCTCTCCTCGGCTGCCCCCCTTCTCCTGCCGTATAATCTCCAGGAGGTCAATGCCAGTCTGCACGGCCTCCACGTCATCCGCGCAGCCTAGGGTGATGTGAGCACGGCTCCCCAGGGGCAGGCTGTCGGAGGGAGACAGCTTGTCCACGTCATTTGGCCACAGTGGCAGCTCCTGCTCGCTCAGCTCCACCCGGGCTCCCGTTGTCTTGGGCGTCACAAAGAGGGCAGAGATGGTCAGCGTGAAGGCCTTGGAGTAAGACTTCTTCACCACCTGCAGAGAGTGAGAATGAGGACCAAGCTACAGGTGGTGGCCTCCAGATAGGACAGCTGTGAAGCGTGGGTCTCTGACAGGTGAGCACAACTGAGTAGAGCCCTTTGGTAAAAGGCACGTCACCCATAAATATCACTAACAGCCTGTGTGGTGTTGGGGTGTTTTTCCACTGACTTTAGGCTAATGTGAAAAAAACAAGGTCACTCTGGCCGGTTTGGCTCTGTGGATAGAGCGTCGGCCTGAGGACTGAAAGGTCCCAGGTTTGATTCCAGTCAAGGGCACATGCCCAGGTTGCCGGCTTGATCCCCAGTAGGGGGTGCGCAGGAGGCAGTCAATCAATGATCCTCTATCATCATTGTGTTTCTATCTCTCTCCCCATCTCCCTTCCTCTCTGAAATCAATAAAAATATATTTAAAAACAAACAAGAAAAACACACCAAGGTGCCAGAGAGGCAGGGGTTAAAAGCCAGACTTCCTGTGTTCAGAATCTAGTCCCTCCCTCCCCCCTTACTAGCTGCAGGGCTTTGAGCAAGCTGTTGAACCTCTCCCCATTGGCTTATTCATCTGTAAAATGGAATAGAACCCATCTCCATGTGAGGATTAAAGGAGTGATTGGGTAAAGAGCTTAGAACAGTATCGGGCCTGGTCAGTGTGGCTCAGTGGTTGAGCATTGACCTGTGAACCAGGAAGTTGTGGTTTGAATCACGGTCAGGTCACATGCCCAAGTTGCAGGCTTTATTTCCAATGTGGGGTGTGCAGGAGGCAGCCAACCAATGATTCTCTCATCATTGATGTTTCTATCCCTCTCCCTCTCTGAAATCAATAAAAATATATTTTAAAAAAGAACCATGTCAGGCACATAGTGCTACTGTCATGAGTACTGGGCTTCCCCTGGTCATAGCTACCCTGATAACCAGGCCATAACCTGGAGGGCAGGACGAGGTGAGAAATAAATGCCTTGAGCAAAATCTTGCTTTACATCTGATTGCACATCTGGTTATATCTGTTTCTCTGAGAAAGCCCATCTGACCATAAAAACTGCTCTATTTTTGCTCCCAGTCCTTTGTCCCAATGGTGTCTAGCACATAAAAGATGCTTAACACATATTGCTAAATGAATGGTTAGAGATGGTAGTAAAAATGTTATATGCTTATTCTTTTTTTTTAAATACATTTTTATTGATTTCAGAGAAGAAGGGAGAGGGAAAGATAGAAATATCAATGATGAGAGAGAATCACTGATCAGCTGCCTCCTGCCGGCCCCCTACTGGAGATCGAGCCCGCAACCCAGGCATGTGCCCTGGACTGGAATCGAACTGGGGACCCTTCCTTCAGCAAGCCAATGCTCTATCCACTGAACCAAACCAGCTAGGGCAATATACACTTATTCTTGAAGCTAGGCTAGGTGCTGGGAAGAGAGGTGAACCCAACTAAAAAATGTTGGCCCTCAGGAAGCTTCCATTTCAGTGGGAGGAGACCAATGACCACACAAGTAAACTGGCTACATTAACCTAGGCGAGAAGTGGGGGGGAGATGGTGGAGGGTCAGGGAAGGCCTTACTGAGGTGACCTGAAGGAGGCTAGAGACAGTCATGTATATCCCGGCAACAGATCACCATGTCGATGTGGGCGAGGATACCAGTTGTGAGGTGAGGAAGGAACGGGTACCCCCAAGCCAATAAATCTCACTATTCCAGGACACTTGTTACTTGGGGGCAAGGCCAGGCCTCAGACCTGAGGACAGAAACCTCAGAGCACCAGGATCCCTCAGGACAAGGGACTCCTAGTCTTTGAGACTGAATGGAGGCTTACAGAGGCCAGAGCAGGAGTCTGCTCCCAACCAGCATTCTCCATTAATCTACAGGAGAACCAGCACTGGTGGGCGGGCCTAGGACAAATGCGCAGCTGGCAGCACTGCCAGGCGGGCCCCAGAAAGGGTGCCTGAGGTCTGTGCAATAAGCCATTCAGAGGGGGTGAGCTGGGCATTCATTTTTCTTGAGCTGCCATCTTGTTTTTCTGCCTTAAGCCAGTACCACCTCCAGAACGCTGCCCCCTCCCCACTTCCACGCGTGTCCCTTTGGAGCACTCACATCCTGCTGGGCGTACTCCTCAGCCCCGGCAGCCTTCCCGTAGTCACAGAACTTGGTTGTGCAGTGCAGCACGCCTGGGGGTCTCTTCCCAAAGTAGGTGACCAGGTCAACCTTCTCCCTGTGCTCATCCCCAGAGGCAACTGCAGGGAGAGAGTAGAGTGAGTCAGGGCAGGAGAGCAAGAGCATTCCAACATCTATCACCAAGACCATCGAGGCCCAGAGTTAAACAAACCTTACGCATAAATTCTTGAGCCCTGGCCAGGTAGCTTAATTGGTTAGAGTGTCATCCCAATATGCCAAGGTTGCAGGTTTGATCCCCAATCAACCAATGAATGCATAAATAAGTGGAACACCAAACCTCTCTTTTTCCCCCTTCCCCTCTCTAAAATCAAATAAATTTTTAAAACGCATAAATTCTTGAGCACTCCACTGTAAATCATTTATTCATTAGTTGGTCAAATTAATAGCAACACCAGAGCTTAAAAAGTGTGCATAAGCCGTGGCCAGTATGTTAAATGGTTAGAGCATTAGCCCACACATCGAAGGGTCACAGGTTTGATTCCTGGTCAAGGGCAAGTACCTGGGTTGCAGGTTCAATCCCCGACCAAGGGCGTATGCAGGAGGCAACCAATCGATGTGTCTCTCTCACATCGATGTTTCTCTCCCCATACCTTCCTCCCTTGCACTCTAAAAAAATTAATGGGAAAAATATCCTCAGGTGAGGATTAACACACACAAAAAAGGTGCTAAATTCCCTATGTTATGTAGATTTTTACATCTCATCCCCAGACTTGAACACTAAGGCACTTGTAACCCAGACATAGGCAACATAAACCATTAACCAGCATCAACAATGGGAATCCACAAGTCATGAAAAGTGGGGTAAAAGGAGAGAAAGATGGTTGGGAACTATGTGATACAATGGAAGGTGCAGGAAAGAGCATAATTAACATCCTAGCCCACTTATAAGCCATTTGGCCCTTATCTGTCATTGAAGTACAACAATTAGGGTGACCATACACCCCAGTTTTCCCACAACCACCCAGATGTCTTAACAGCGCCCTAGTTCACTCAGTGGGATAGTTACCTGGTCACCACACTATGCTATGTACCTTGCAGGCTTGTCAGATGTAATGGGCCTTGGGATGTAATGGGATGGTATCATAGACAAGACAAGGTTTGGAGGTACCTGTGATTTCAATGTCCAGACTCCAAGCCTTGTGGCTAGCTTCAAAGTCACTAGGGTTTTCCCTGTTTATTCCCAGAATCAAGTACCCACAAGGACATCAATCACTCTCCCTGGGGGAGGCCTCTACTCGGAGAGCAGGCTTATTCTTGACCCAGTACATTTCTCCTGCGGTATCCCGGGCAGAAAAGGATTCCAGTTTAAAAAGCAGCTTCAAGAGGCAGTGACTCTAGGGCAGAGCCACCAGCTCTAACCATAAGCCCTGCCTCTGGGGTGCTTTTCTCTCAAGCTATTCACAGGTGCAGGACTCACACCTGGCCAGCCACTGCATTCCCTGGTTTCCCAGCATTCAAGCTTTAGGAGGCGAGCAAAGAGTTCTCCAAGAACATAAACAGGCACAAATTACCTGCCTCTGAGCAACATAAGTGTGAGGGGTGGGAGGGGACATTAACCTAAAATTTGGGGGAACTAGAAATGGGTTAAATGAACAGATTAATGTGTGACATATACCCATAGGCCACTGCAGGAGAATAAAGGTCACCAGGGCCCTTCCTTATCCAAATGTACTCCATCACTGGAGCAAACGGCCCTTACCAGTAGAGAACCTTGGGGAGGCCCCTGCTGGAGTGGACAAAGTCCAGGCTCTCACTATGGCTTTGGGCAAGCCCCACATCCCTTCGGGGCCTCTTTCCATCTGCAAAACAAGGGCATTTGGACTAGGTGGGAGACTATTTGAAAGGAGGGATGCCACAAAAGGTGCACTGTGTAACCCAAGGCCTGAGAACCGTCATCCCCAGTGAAGTCACCGTAGTCCTAGTTATGTTTTTGCAGCATAGGATTTGTGGAACATTTCAGAAAAATGGTTCTGCTGCTAAAAATTGAGTTTGAAAACGTTGGGCCAGATTCTCCTCCTAATGGCATATGAAATACTGACATATTTTCTGTTAGGACAGTAATTTGTTCTTCCCACCTCTAAGGGTCAGGGGTCTACATTCCCCTGGGAGAAGGGAACTGGGGAGAAGAAAGGGTGAAATGGAAGGGACACACCTCTCCATATCCCGCTATGCTCCCACTACCCAAGGCTACCCCTGCCTGGTACTAGGCAACCCTCCACCCGCTTCCCCACTGGCTCCCAGGCTTTGAGGACACCATGGTCCTGTGCATGCAGCACAGCAAGGGGACTTGGGAATGAGGCTAGCTGCCCCACCCTGCCCACCCCACCACCTACAGTGTTGCCGCTCCTTCTTGAAGGCCTTGTTGTTCCCCAGCTCATCCAGGAAGGCCTGGCCAGCTTTTCGGAGGGTCTCAGAACTCTTCTTGGTCAGGAACCAGCCGAAGTAGAGTGGCAGGAAGTCCTTCTCCAGCACGGGCTTCAACTTCTTCAGCTCGTCAACCGACAGCCCCCACTGGTTCTTCTCCTTGAGCTGGGCACAGTCCAGCCTCCACGCCGTCTTGGGCTCTACCAGTAGCACCTGGTACTGGTACTGGTCGGCCATTTCAAAGAGCTGCTCCAGCCGCTCGCGCTCATGGTTGGTGTCGTCCAGCACAAGGACCCGGATGTCCCGGCGGCAGCAATCAGCCAGGTCCTTGTCCAGCCGCTTGTACTCCTCTGAGAAGCCTCCTCGAGCGGGGGTGATCTTGTAAGCGTCGGCAGACACCGTCTTGGTGCTGTCACGGTACCTGTCCGTGATGACCTGGGCCAGAGTGGACTTGCCACTCCCTGGCAGGCCACGCAGGATGAAGAGCGTCTTGCACTCTTGCAGAGTGCCCACCGTCTCCTCATCCTGCAGGAAGGGAAACTGCAGCTCAGGCTTGTCCTTGGCCCCTAAGGATGACATCTTGCGGAAGAAGATCTTGGGCAGGAATGTATGGCTCTTTCGAGAGAAGCCTCTATTCTGTGTGCGGAGGGAAGAGCAGAGGTCAGCCAGGTCACTCGTAGCTCCCTTATTCCCTGGTCTCTGGCCGCCTCCTAACTGGAAACCCCTCCCTGCCTGGAGCTCTCGAGGTGGAATTACAGGTACCCTGGGTGTTGTGGGTGCCTCCCAAGCTGGGAAGCAGTGGGCTTTCTCTTCTCTCTTCTGTACGACTGCTTCTGGTTGTGGAGGATGAAGGGCAGGCTTGTCTGAGCTTTCCCAAACTCTTTCCTCTATCGGAGCAACGCACTGCGGTCACCTCTAAAGAAAAATGTGCGCCCTAGCTGGTTTGGCTCAGTGGATAGAGCGTCGGCTTGCAAACTGAAAGGTCCCGAGTTCGATTCCAGTTAAGGGCACATGCCTGGGTTGCCAGCTCGGTCCCTAATAGGGGGTCTGCAGGAAGCAGCCGATCAATGATTCTCTCTCATCATTGATGTTTCTCTCTCTCTCTCCCACTCTCCCTTCCTCTCTGAAATCAATAAAAATATATAAAAAAAAGAAAAATGTGCTGCAAGTGCCTGCAGGGAGGGCCTGAGGCTGTGCTTCTAGGGACCCCTAACTTTGATATTCTCCGCACCTGCCTCTTTGGAGGTAGACGTCTTATGTCTGGGGACAGCCACAGCTGCCCTGGCTCTGAGTGTGCTGAGGAGAGTGGGTGGAGAAGGGTTACCCAAAGACTGCCTCCCTTCCCCCAACAATGGCAGCAACAGATAATACTCTCTTGTCTGGGATGGGGGGGGACAATGGTCCCACAGAAGGGCTGGTGGGGGGCAGGGCAGGAGAGCACTGGACAAAGGGCCTCATTCACCACGCGTGCCACCTCCTCCTCTGCGCTCGGCCCCCCTGAAAGTCCTGGTCTTTGTGCCTGCACCAGGACTGGGCAGCACCGGCACCTGCGTTCGGGGTCTAGCTCCTCCCCCACTTCGCTGTGTGTCACAGCACCTCTCTGAGCCACTTGTTTTCCTGCCAGCTAAAAGCCACAAGTGACAACAGCGCTTACTGTAAACTGTCTTCTCTACACCAGCTCCACCTCCCGTCAGCACCCAGAGAAGTGAGCTGGCACCCTGGGTTCCGAGACAAGGCGCAGGGCAGGGGAAGGCGAGGAACACCCGCCCCACGCGGGAGCCACGCGCCATCTGGTCCGCAGCTCCCGAGTCCCTTCCTCTTCCAGCGGACGCCACCCCACCCCCAGCCCCGTCCCACTCTCCTCGCCTCTCCCCTACCTCAGGGTTGCACTGGACCGCCCAGAAAGCCTCAACTCAAGTCCGGGACCTCAGGACCTTATTTGCATATGGTACTTCCTCCCGAAAATCCCCCACTGCTCCCGTTTTCCGTTAAGGCGCGACTCGTGCCCGGTGCCCGCCTTCCGCCTCCCAGCTTTCCCGCGCCTGCTCACCATGATGGGGAGGGGACGCCGCCGTCGCCGTCTTCGCAGGCACTAGCTCTCCGGGGCCGCCCGCCTGCGCGGAGGGACACGGAGTCTAGCGAGCGCGCGACCCCGCGCCGGACCGCCTTACATAGCCGGGGGGCGGGGCGCTTTCGGGCGGACCCGGGAAAGGGGGCCGGGACGCGCCTTCGATTCTGCGCAGGCGCAGCAAATCGAAACTCGAAACTGACCAGCCCGTGGGTGGGGGTGGAGAGCAGGAGGAAGCACCCCCATGTGGGGCAGCCTACGGGAGCGCACACCTGCGGCGCACCTGTGACCCGCAGACTGAGCAGCAGCAAGAAGTGTTGGGCAGAAGTTTGTCCAGCCTTTATTTTTCCTTCATTCTTTTTTCTTGTAGGTGTTAATAATGAAGTCTTTTCTTTTTTAAATATATTTTATTGATTTTCTTACAGAGAGGAAGGAAGAGGGATAGAGTTAGAAACATCGATCAGCTGCCTCTTGCACATCCCCTCCTGAGGATGTGCCTGCAACCAAGGTACATGCCCCCGCCTGGAATCGAACCTGGGACCCTTGAGTCCGCAGGCCGACGCTCTATCCACTGAGCCAAACCGGTCAGGGCATGAAGTCTTTAAAGAGGAAAGCATCCACCCTTTCCCAGTCCCGTGCCAAGATAAGGATGAGGGGAGGGAAGCAGGGTCTTGCAAGTGCCAGGTGGGATCCTGTCTTTATATAAAAGGTTGATATTTTATTCATCATGGTTGTTGCATCATTTTTTTACAATATTGCATTAAAATACTGTATATCTTGCTTACTGAGTTTTTGGCACCCCGTGAAATGTTGCAGCTGAAATGCCTCCCTTGCTTCACCCTAGGCCAGGCCCTGTCCCAGTCTAAATTCAGCCCAATCCTGCAGGGAGTTGTTGGAGACAGAACCAGGATGGTAATAGCCAAAGGGACAGATGGATAACCTTCGTGAAATTGTAACTCATCCTCTGAGGCAGCTGCTCAGCCCCCACTTCCTCTGTGAAGATACTGAAAGCTTGGGTAGATTTTGGAGAGCTTTCTGTGTACCAGGTGCTGTGGGAAGCACTCATATAATCCCACAGCAACCCCTGAGGCAGGTACCCATTCCACAGAGGAGGAAACAAAGGTACTTCTTAGCACCTCTCTCTTTTTTCCTGTAGGGTCTTTGGACAGGGCCTGGTGGAGAGGACCACGCTTCACACCTTGATCGCACTCTGGCTCAGGTCTTGTTTGAGAGCCTGACTTACTTGACTGCCCCTAGAGGTAGCACAGGGGGACCAGCCCTTGCTCCTGCTCCTAGGACAGGTTACTTCCTGTTCTTGGGTAGGAACTGTTTTTCTTCCTCTGGGCTCCTAGAGCACAGTGCCCCTGTCAGTACCAGCATTCATTTCATTCTGCTTTCAGGGCTTAGGGGTTTACACGTAGGTCTCCCTCACTGAGTGATGGTTGAGGCTGTCCCATCATTATTTCTTCCAGAGAGCCTCCCACTGTGTGCTGCACAAAGTAGGTACTCAGCAAAATGAGCCAATGGACAGCAGCCGGGCAGACATGCCTCTACTCCCAGGCCTTTCTCTTTCCTCCCCCCCTTTAAGCTGTCCTGATTCATGGAACTCACCTGTTTCTTCACCCTGCTGACGCTCTTTCTTCGCACCTTTCTCTTTCTCCCATAAGCCCTTTGGACAGGGTCTGGGGGAGAGGAACACACTTCACACCTTGCTCACACTCTGGGTCAGGCCTTGTTTGGAGGCCTCTTACCTCAAGGTAAGGTCAGAGCTCTGCTTGGGAAGTAGTACCCCATGCCTGGTCATTCATTCTCTAAGTCTGTTCTGAGAATGGGTGGGGGTATGGAGGCAATGAAAGACTCAGGGTTTGTACCAGTGAAAGATATTTAAAGGGAAAACCGTATCAGAAAAAGGCAGAGGTGACCTATTCCAAAATCTCAACTCGAAAGTCTAGTTTAATAAGATCCCCATGTCCCCTGTGAATCCCAGCCTCCTGATCCTAAAGCCTACTAACAAGGGCTTCATTCATCTTCCTTTTCATCCTTTTCCATTTTTTCAGCACTTTCTGTTTCCGTCTCTCCCAGTTCTATTTCCCCCAGTTCTTCTGACTCTCTTCTTTCGGCTTCTGAAAGACTCTCCTTTTCGTCTTCGGATCCGTTTTTTATTAATTCTTCTGAGAGTTTCTGGTCCAGATCTGAAGGCCTCCTGTAGATTTCTCTCGATTCCCGTTTGCTCACTTCCTCACCTGCTCCTCCTGAACTTTTGCCTGGTCCTCCGGACCATTTCTTCATAACATCTCTCGAATCTTTCCCCATGGCTCCCAGTTCTCTTCTGGAGGAGATGTTTCTTTCTACTCCTCTCTTCCTGTTTTCTTCCTGTCCGCTCGCTGTGACGGTTGGACCTTCTCCGTTAGACAGCTCATCGTCCGTGTCCTTCTCCATGTCATCGTGCTCTCTTTCCCACTGCTTCATCACCTTCTCGGGTTCCTCTCTCACTCTTCTCACTCTTTCCTTCCCCTTTGCCGCTACTTTTGCTTTATCCAGTGCAGCAGCCTCTTCTGGAAAGGAAGAGAGAAAGGTAAAAGTGTGTCCCTCTCTGGGCCTGGGTGAACCCCAGCCTGTGGTGGCCTGTGCTTTTAAGAGAAGCACTCCTTTCCAAACAGAGAGAAAGGGACTCGTCCACTCCTGAGGACCAGCTCTGTTCCAGGCATTGTGTGAGCTGCACAGATTATACCATTCAATTGTAAGTGCATAGTGTCATGAAAGTGCATAATGTGTCATTGATTCGAGTTTGCAGTCAAGAGACCTGAGATCGATAAAGAGGAATCAATCACACACCATGATCACACTGCAAATGAATGGAGAGCCAGAATTTGAACCCAGGACAGTCTGCCCCCACAGCACATTCTCTTTCAAGAAACAGCACAGGCCCTGGGAAAGAACAGAAGGGGTCTTTTCTCCAGCACTCTCGTTCGTTCGTTCTGCATTTCTCTTTGTCCCTGGGAGGCACATTTCATCATTTGTTGGGAGGTTCCCTGTAACATAGGCGCAGACTGCTGGCAGCAAGTTCAGCTGGAGAGCTATTTTACAACCAGAGGGATCCCAGCTCCTTGTTTTTAACCAGTTACAGAGAAAAGTCACCAATTTCCTCCTGAGTCGCCCCCACATTCTCTTCCTGGGAGCCCCTCTTAGGTGCCTAGGGGCTCTCTGGTCACAGCTGGGAAAAGGCTGCCACCTGCTGTTTGGCGGTGAAGACATATGCAATGCTGCCATCTGCTGTTCTGGGAGGGAAATGCCCTACCCGGCTGCGGCCACTGGCCTCAGGGCCTTCCCCTTGAGTTCCGGAGGACACCTTCCCCGGCACGTGCCTGCCAAGATTGGCAAGGGCAGTGAGAGGGAGGCTGCTTGGAGCCTCTGCTGTTTCCCAGGTGTGTCCCTTCCCATCTACTGCTCCTGTGGCTTCTGAGAGCAGCTCCAGGGTCATGTAGGGAGGTTGAGCCTCTCTCTGAGGGGATCCAGCCACTACATGGCAGATGCTGAATGATAAAGGGCTGCTCAGGTGCCCGAAAACTCCACACCCAGATTCCCATCACCATGCCTGGGTCAGAGAGGGCTTCCGCCTTGGTGCTTGGAGGCGGCTCAGTCTTCTTGGCTGCACAGAGTAACTGCGATAAGGCTAGGGCACCGCAGAAGGGCAGACAGGCTGTCCTGGCACCAGGGACAGCGCAGAACCGTGGCAAAAGCCTAGGTCTAGAGCAGCCGTGGGCAAACTACGGCCCGCGGGCCTGATCCGGCTCTATCCTGTTCTCTTGCTCTCCCCTCCGCTCCTTTACTTTGAATTTATATTAGTTCACACAAACACTCCATCCATGCTTTTGTTCCGGCCTTCCGGTCCAGTTTAAGAACCCATTGTGGCCCTCGAGTCAAAAAGTTTGCCCACCCTCTAGAGCCAGGCTTCCTGAGACAGAAACCACTGTGAACCTCAACCCCTCTGCCTCCGTGTCATCCATCAAGTCAAGCAAATAGTAATGCTTATTGGATAGTCTTCCTGCAGGACCAGAGAGTCAGGACATAGTGTATAAAGTCCTGAGAACAATGTCTGGCACATCGGAAGCACTAAATGGAGATCAATTTCTGTCACCCATCCCCTCTGGGGCCCATCCCTAATGACTCCGGTGGGCCCGGAGCCTGGAGTCCAAGCCACCTCCTCTTCCCTCACTTCCTTCCGAGAGCCTCTTAGAGCCAGGAAAGGCCTCTTCACTCCCCGAGGCCTTGGGAGAACGAATGTGATAAAGCAGGTCTGTCTGCGCCTCTGCACCTCAGCCTAACCTCTGACCCTATGCTCCTTGCCCCCTTCTCCCCCCCGCCCCCTCCATCACCTCCTCTACCCGTGTTGGTCCCAAAGAGCAGCTCCTCGAAGCAGGGGACAGTGTGGCTCTGAGTCAGACTGCTGTGTGACCCAGGCAGGTCACTCAACTTCACTCAGCCTCCACTGCCCCCCAAACAGTACCTACCTCCTAGGGTGGTGAGGACGGAATGCGATGCTTACCCCAGTGCCTGGCACACAGGAAGAGCCCCAAAAGTGTAAGTAGCTGTCGTTCTGCCTCTGTTTTTGCTCCTGCTGTTCCCGCCAGAAATGCCCTCCCTCTCCCAGCACGCACCTGGAAAAGCCTCGGGCATCGTTTGGAGCCTGAAACAGACAATTCTTCCCCTTTGGAGACGTCAGTCAGAGCGCCTGGCCTGTGCTCAGGGCAGAGCGTTCCTCCCGGTCAGCGCGGGCCTGCAGGAGCCCGTTCAGGGACAACTCTAATTGTCTGGCTTTCCCACTGGGCTCCGGGCTCCTCCGGGGCAGGGGCTGAGCCTCTGTCTCCCCCACATCTCACACCTAACTGGCATGTGACCAGTGCTCATCAAATTCTTGATCAATCAATTGAAGAAATACAGAAGTGGGCTCTCTGGGCAGACAGCGGGCTCAGACCCCAGCCCACAGTGGGCTGAATCGCCTCCCTCTCCAGCCCCAGCAAAAGGCTGGGGCGCTGGTGACACGGAAGTCAGAATGCTCGTAGACAGTGCTCAGCCCGGCACCAGCTACTGAGAGTGCCCGGGGGCTGACAGAAGAGAATGCAGAGGGAAAATTCTGAAGCTGCTGCCTCAGGGGCTCCAGGAACTCACCTTTCTCTTTCTTTTCTTTGAATATATCCCTGTAGTTCGTTTTCTTCAGCTCATCAATGATGCCCTTGTTGGCATCATCCAAAGCCTGTGGGTGGTAGAGGAGCCAGTGAACTCTCATAACCCCTATTTGGCACCTACACTTCCCCTTTTACCCAAGTCCCAACCCAGGAAGCAGGGCTCTGCACTAACCCCGCCCCCTCCTTTGCTCCTGGCTCCTCTGAAGGCTCCTGCCTGGAGGTTAATGGATACACAGGGACTTGGAAATACCCAGGCTCAGTGAGCGGTATGAGAGACATGACTGCAGGGCTTAGGCATGTATTGGGGCAGTGTGTGTATCTACCAGTTTCCACCTTTTTACAAAGATTCCTTTGGCTTCAGCCAATGCAAAGACACAGTGCAAGTGCCTACGCCTGCAGCAGGTCAGCAAGCCATGGAGGGAACTCAGACACACTGCAGCGTGGGCCTGGGGGCCTGCAACTCAGCCTGTGCACATCGGGAGGGCAGACTCTGCCTTCTTCCTCGTGACTTGCACGGGGGAAGGGGAAGCACCAGCAGGCACTCGGGACCATCTACTGAACGACCACCAGGCCTAGACACTCGTTGGCACCCCGTGTGCCTTCCTGTCTGGAGATGCCAGTCCAGGCGGGTAAAAGGTCAGGGGCCTGGTCCTATATCACTTAGGGCGGTGGGGCTGTTTGGCCCCACAGACACCTCTCTCTGCCTCTCAACCTTTCCAAACCCTGCTCAGTCCTCAAGGTGTCCTCAAACCCTCCTTGATGGGAAAGCCCCAGCCCCGCCTCCCCGCCGGGCTCTCTCACTCTGAATCCCCTGGTCCCTACTGCACTGTCACAAACAAGAGGGTCCTGTTTTAACTTTCCCGCTGATGCCAAGCTTCCTGAGGGCCAGGACCGTGGCTGTCACCTTTGGACTGAACATCCCAGGCTTGCCCAGTGGTTGAAAGAGGCCATCTGCATAACTTGATCAACAAGCAGTTCCTGAATTTAATTGCCGTGTCATCCGTCTCCCACAATTTGCAGGGTGATCGTACGGAAGAGGATTCATTGGGGGAGACCACGTGTGCGAACTGAGCATATGGCTAAGCCTCAGTGAAGGGGAGCGCTCCACCTCTGAGGGCCAGATTCGAAGGCGAGGTGCACATTCAGGGAGCCAACCCCTGTCGACAGAGAAAGGTGACAGGCCACAGTTGCCCTGGGCCAGGAAGCAGGGCACCGACTGCCATATGGTGGGGTCTGTTTGGGAGCGACTTCTCCACCGTGACAGGGAAAATATGGTTTCACCCCGGTTCTCACAAATTATGATCTCACCCCCTAAAAATCCAAGTGGGTCAGTGGCTCCTTTGTGGTTCCTAGACCTTCAAGTCCAGGCTGGTCCACCAACTGCCCGGGGTTCTCTGCCCCGAATCCTTCTGCTATCGTGGCCCAACTCCTGGATCCCGGCCCGGGTCTCCTTCTCTGCCTCCCACAGATCGCTCAGCACCCACAGCCTCCCGTGCCTGCAGCCTGGCCACACCCTGCCATCCTTGTCCTTCAAAACCACCAGGAGGTCTAGCTCCAACTGCAGCATTTCAGGATGTCCCTTCCCAGGGCCCCTGCTCCCTTTCCTGAATGCCGGCCACACCTCCAAGGTGGTTCCCACTGCCCCCGAGTTATGCAGATGGCCTCTTTCAACCACTGGGCAAGCTCCCCAGAAGAGGGCCTGTTTAATTCTCTCCAGCCGACGCCTACTGGGTCCAACTACCTGCTGGTGGTGGCTCTGGAATTCGGACATGGGACAGCTGAGGGGCAGCAGTCTGCTCGGCAGCGGGAGGGAGGTGGCCAGCCGACTCACGCTACGCTGCCTGTGCGTCTGCGAGGTTAGCGTGCTGACCCTTCTGAGGTTGTCCACCCGCCTGCAGCGGCCTCAGCTGTGTGTCTGCCTCCTGAAGCTGACGGCCAGGCCAGCACCGCCCAGCAGGCATTGCTGCGAGGATGGGAATGCTCGAGGTCTGCACTCTGTGGCTCCATAGCCACGGGTGGCTGTGGAGCATTGAGATGTGGCTAGTGTGACTGAGAAGCTGAATTTTAAATGTAACTTTCCGGTCATGTTCACTTAAATACCCGCACGTGGCCGGCGGCAGCCTTGGTGAGCAGCGCAGGTGGAGGCAAGTGAGTGAGGCAGTCACACTGTATTTCTTGTGGTCTCCTGGAGGAGGTAGGGGTTTTGTTCTAAAATCAATTTAGGTCTCCACTAGCATTAAATAAAAGAAAATGAAAAATAAGCCCTGGCCGGTTTGGCTCAGTGGATAGAGCGTCGGCCCTCGGACTGAAGGGCCCCAGGTTCGATTCTGGTCAAAGGCACGCACTGCGGTGCGGGCTCCATGCTCGGCCCTGGTCAGGGCCCATGCGGGAGGCAGCTGATCAGTGTGTGTCTCACATCGATGTTTCTCTCTCTGTCTCTCCCCCTCCCTTCCACTCGCTCTAAAATTCCATGAAAAAATATCCTCCGGTGAGGATCAACAGCAACAAAAAGAAAATGAAAAATAAAATAGAATAAGGAATGTCAGCATCCAGAGTAAAGGTAAATATGTTTTGTAAAACCTGCCTTTCCATTTTTTGTTTATTTCAAAAGAACTATGTGTGTGGGTTGCTGCAGAAACGGATGGCAGCGGCAGACGTTGGAAGGCAGTGCCCTACCTAGCCTGTGCCCTGCAGTTGTAACCAGTCTTTGCGGACTGGCCGCCGGGAAGGCTGAGGGGCTGCGGGCCGCCCACCCCTGCCCAGGGGGCCCAGCTGGGGAGAGGCTCACGCTGATGATGGCGCGCTGCGCCTCGTTGTTGTGGACCAGCTTCGCTCTCTCCAGGGCCTTCTCGAAGTTGTTCACGGCCGACTCGAAGTTTCTCAGCTTCACTGGAGCACAGGGGAGGCACAGCACAGGTGGGTGGTGACACTGGTGCTGCAGGGTGCGGCTGCCCTGCAGGGCCAGGCTCCCTCAGGAGCCCCTGGCCAGGCGGGCCCCTCCCGGCGCAGTTGGAAGCTTGTGTGAGCCGGAGGCAGCCCAGAGCTGCCCAGGGCCACCCTTCCCCTGGCTTTCCAGGGCCCTCCCCCCTCTCAGGACAGGACCTGGGAACCTGAGCCATGGGTCTCAGGCCATTCGGAGGGGTCAGTGAGGGAAGGGGGCCTGTGCCCACATCATGTGTCTCCAGTTCAGGGGCCAACAACTCCATCCTGTCCCATCTGTAGATGGTTCCAAAAAGGAAATCTATATTTTTAAAATATTCACTCAATTTTTTAAAGAACTTTGCAGACCCAGGCCAGTGTGGCTCAGTGGTTGGGCCCCCACCTATGAACCAAGAGGTCATAGTTCGATCCCAGTCAGGGCACATGGCTGGGTTGCGGGCTCGATCCCCAGTGGAGGGCGTGCAGGAGGCAGCCAATCAATGTTTTCTCTCATCATTGATGTTTCTATCTCTCCCTCTCCCTTTCTCTCCAAAATCAATAAAAAAATTTTTTTTAAGAGGATAGAGATCTATATCTACATTTTTTTTGAGCCATAAACAGGTTTTTCCAAAGCCTGCAACTTTCTCTCACTGTGAGAGACACATGAGAGGTTAATGAGAGCGCAGGAAGGGAGAGATTAGTACTTCCTGAGTGTTCTCAGTGCTTGCACACCTACGTATTACTTTATTCTTACACCAACCACATAGGTGGGTATCACAGTTATCCCTATTACAGAGGACACAGACAGGCACCGGCCCGAGCCCTGCCCCCTAGGCTGTGCTGCGTTTGGCTTTTTAACTCCGGAGTGGGGAACGGAGACCAGGGGTGAGTGGCCTGGTTCCGCAGAGACCCTCGGGGCCAACGAGTCCTCAGGAGTGGACTCAGAATAACGTCCAACCTGAGGGGTATGTCCCGCCGCCCCTTCAGCTTACACAGTGCCCTCCTGAGAACGGGAAATAGTTCTAGAAAAGCCACCGTAATCGTGTCTGCGATTTGGGTTTAAAGCTTTCCGTGCCTCTTCTATGCTTTTAGGGAAGAATCTATGGTTTGTAACAAGGCCCATGAGGCCCTGTGGATCTGGCCGCTCATCAGCCTCTGTCCTCCAAGCCTCCCTGGCCCCGGGAGTTAACGTGGGTCTCCTTCGGCTTATACAACCAGTGCAGTTCCTGCCCACGTCCTACACGCTGCTCCTTTGGCCGGACAGCTCTGTCCTCGGCTCTTAAAACAGCTGGTGCCTTCTCATCCTTCAAATGTCTGCTTAAAAGTTAACCTCTTCAGCCCTAACCGGTGTGGCTCAGTGGATAGAGCGTCGGCCTGTGGACTGAAAGGTCCCAGGTTCGATTCCAGTCAAGGGCATGTACCTTGGTTGAGGGCACATCCCCAGTAGGGGGTGTGCAGGAGGCAGCTGATTGATGTTTCTCTCTCATTGATGTTTCTAACTCTCTATCCCTCTCCCTTCCTCTCTGTAAAAAATCAATAAAATGTATTTTTTTTAAATCAATAAAATTAAAAAAAATAAAAAATAAAGAAGTTAACCTCTTCAGACAGGAGGGCAGGGCATTGTTAATGGTTTTGCTCCCTACTGTACACGGAGAAGGCACCAAGTCCATATTTGCAGCATGAATAAGTGAATGATTATGCCTCTGATCATAGAACTGGCCACATGTCCTCCCTCGCCGAGGTCAGCTGTGTACCTGGGGCAGGCGCAGCTTAGCACAGCTTCGCAAAACCCAAGCTGTGGAGGCAGACAGAACTGGGTTCTAGTCCCAGCTCCATCGCCTGTTAGCTTGTGACCTGGAGCCATTTCTTTTTTAATATTATATTATGAAATACTAGAGGTCCAGTGGCTCAGGGCTTCGGGCTGAGCGCTGCCCCCCCTGTGGGAGCGCCCTGATCACCAAGGGGCAGCTCCTGCATGGAGCATCTGCCCCCTGGTGGTCAGTGTGTGTCACAGCGACCGGTCGTTCCGCTGTTCAGGCGATTTGCATATTAGCCTTTCATTATATAGGATTTCAAATGTACACCAGGGTAAAAGGAGTAGTATAATGAACCCCCGTCACGCATCACTCAGCTTCAACAATTATCAAAATATTGCCTGTCTTGTTTCATCTGTTTCTCCATGCCCCTTCCCCTTGCTGTTTTTTTAAAAACAATTTCACTGAGATGTAATTCACATATTATAAATGCACCCATGTCTAAGTATGCACTTCAATGATTTATAGTACAGGTATAGAGTTGTGCAATGATCACCACAACCCAGTTTTAAAACATTCCCATTGCTCCAGAAAGTTCCCTCGTGTGACCTGGGGCAATCTGCTGAAACAGTGCCTCAGTTTCCCCACGTGTAAAATGAGGACAATGACGCCCACAACGCCGGCTTGCATAGTGATTACATGCAAGAATGCTGATGTAAAGAGCACCGAGGCGACACCAGGTGGCGCTGTTTTGACGAGGACACGGTGCTGTGCTGGTCTGCAGCTGAGCTGGAGAGCAGGGGCAGCTCTCAGGGCGCCCTGCCCTAACTGAGCTTAGCCCAAAGCAGGCACTGACCCTGGTCAAAGGGCGGGGTCGGTCCCCACTCTCAGAATCAGAATTCATCTGGGCAGGGGCACACTGGGATGTGAGGTTTGGCCCACAGGGTTCCCAGCCCAGGCGTGCAGCGGGGCCTGAGTGCTGGGGGAGGTAGGGTGTCCTGTCCGAGCCCGTACCTTGTGCCTGTGCCACCAGAACACTGGCGTTCAGCTGCCACTCGACGTCCCCTTCTTCCTCGGCACACTGCTGGGACTTCTCGCCGTAGTTCTGGGCCTGCAAGGCCTGGTCCAGCTCCAAGTAGCAGCGGCCAATCTCATGGAACAACCAGGTCTTCTCCAGAGTGGTTTTCGCCAGAGGGATCTTCTCCTCCCACCTGGGGATGAAGAACCAGGTCAGCGCCTTCCACTCTAACCCCGCACGTGGCCACAGGAGGTCGAGGCCTCCTGCTGGGGGCAGAATAAGAACTGCCCGCCAGCCACCCGTTCTTTTGATAAGGAGCGGTGCTCATAAGCAGTAACGTTTTTTTTTTTGTTTTTTTAATATATTTTATTGATTTTTTACAGAGAGGAAGGGAGAGGGATAGAGAGTTAGAAACATCGACGAGAGAGAAACATCGATCAGCTGCCTCCTGCACACCTCCTACTGGGGATGTGCCCGCAACCAAGGTACATGCCCTTGACCGGAATCGAACCCGGGACCCTTGAGTCCGCAGGCCGACGCTCTATCCACTGAGCCAAACCGGTTTTGGCAGCAGTAACGTTTTTTAAAGCTTCCAACACTAGCCCTAGCCGGTTTGGCTCAGTGGGTGGAGCGTCAGCCTGGGGACTCAAGGGTCCCAGGTTTGATTCCGGTCAAGGGCATGTACCTTGGTTGCGGGCACATCCCCAGTAGGGGGTGTGCAGGAGGCAGCTGATCGATGTTTCTCTCTCGTCGATGTTTCTAACTCTCTATCTCTCCCCCTTCCTCTCTGTAAAAAAATCAATAAAAATATATTTAAAAAAAAAATAAAGCTTCCAACACTATTTTGGAACATCTATGGGATCAAATTTGATACAACAGTTGCAAATAATGATTACAAAATATCATTCGAAATAACATAAAAATAACGTTTAAGAATATTCTTGCCCGGCTGGGTTGGCTCAGTGGTTGAGTGTGGACCTATGAATCAAGAGGTCACGGTTCAATTCCCAGTCACGGCACATGCCAAGGTTGCAGGCTCGATCCCCAGTGTGAGGTGTGTAGGAGGCAGCTGACCAATGATTCTCTCTCATCACTGATGTTTCTGTCTCTCTCTCCCTCTTCCTTCCTCCGAAATCAATAAAAATACTTTAAAAAAAAAGAAAAAGAAAAAAGAATAGCCCTAACCAGTTTGGCTCAGTGGATAGAGCGTCGGCCTGGGCCTGCGGACTGAGGGGTCCCAGGTTTGATTCCCATCAAGGGCACATGCCTGGGTTGTGGGCTTGATCCCCAGTAGGTGGCGTGCAGGAGGCAGCCGGTCAATGATTCTCTCTCATCATTGATGTTTCGCTCCCTCTCCCTTCCTCGCTGAAACATATATATATATATATATATATATATATATATATATATATATATATATCAAAGTTTGAATAAAAAATAAACAGATCCCTGAGCTCCAAACCGAACCTATAATTCACACCCCTCACAAATGCTCGAGGTGATTCTTGTCACTGGGACATTCTGAGAAAATGATGATTCTAGTCTATTTATTTAACGGATGAGCCCCTGAGTTTACAAAGTGGCTTTCCTGAGGCCGCCTAGCAGAGCCAGGGGCCAAACCCAGGTCTTCTGATGCCCCGTTTCCTGGCACCCTGGTCCCAGGCTGGGAGTCTGGTGTGAGGGGGGAGGTCCTGGCCCTGAGGTGGGGAGGGGGCAGTCCTCGGTCACTCACGTGTCGATGGCTTGCTGGAATTTCCCAACTCTGGCAAAAACCCTGCCAATGTTGTCAAGGGCTCTCGACTTGGCATCAGGAAGGTCACTGAGGGGAAGAATCATGATAAGTCGTTCACTAGCAACCGGGCATTCTCGGCAGCACGGAAGCAGAAAAGAAGTCGGAGACGGGGGCCCTGGCCTCCGGGACTCAGGGTCCAGTGTAAGGGACACACCCAGGCTGGCAGGGCTGGCACGCACAGGGCCTCTCACGCTCTGTAGCTAAGAATGAACATTATCGGGACCTTTCTGGGGGACCACCAGTCAACAGCTAGCAAAGGTGTCCCTTTGATCTAGCAATTCCTCTTTTGGAACTTACCTCAAGAAGATCATGTAGCAAGAACACTCATTAAGGCACTGTTTGTAATAATAAACATGGGAAACAGTCTGAACATTATAAGTGGCTTAGCACTGGCAATTTTTGTGTATGAAAAGTCATCCCTGATACAGTAGGTTAAAAAGTCAGATTATAGGAGTATTTCTATGTCTATCGCCCCATTCCTGTTAAAAATAAATATGCAGCCCTAGCCAGTTTGGCTCACTGGATAGAGCGTCGGCCTGTGGACTCAAGGGTCCCGGGTTCGATTCCGGTCAAGGGCATGTACCTTGGCTGCGGGCACATCCCCAGTGGGAGGTGTGCAGGAGGCAGCTGATCGATGTTTTTCTCTCATCGATGTTTCTAGCTCTCTATCCCTCTCCCTTCCTCTCTGTAAAAATATCAATAAAATATATTTAAAAATATATATATAGTTAAAAAAAATAAATAAAAAATAAAAATAAAAAAAATAAATATGCAGAACTGAAGCGTGATGCTGTGCTCCTGGCTTTGGCACTGGAGGAAGGGGCCACAAGCCAAGGAGTACAATGAACGCCGCTCTAGACACTGGAAGAGCAAGGAACCGGGTTCTCCCCTATAGCCTCTGGAGGGAGGGAGGCCCTACCAGCACCTTGATTTTCACCCCAAACTGCCATCAGACTTACTAGTACAACCTCCAGAACTGTAAGAGAAGAAAACTGTTGTTTTAAACCACCAAAAAACAACTAACTAAATAAAAAGTGGGCTTTATTTTTTTTTTTAAGTAGAGAGAATATAAGTCTATTAGCAATGATTACCCAAGGGACATGAGAGTATGAGGGAAACTTTTAATGGATCCGTATAATTTAAATTTTTACAGTATTCATGTGTCATCAGGAAAGAGTAAGACATTTCCATAAAGAAAAAGACAACTGCACCCCCTACATCGATTGTTTACCATTACCATAGCAACATTCCCATCTCTGTTCAAAACTGCCTCCTTCCTAACAAGTGAAACAGGAAAACCCTCCCGGGTCCCAGATCCCCTCCACCAGTGGGATCCCCTCTTGCTGTCTCCCTTCCCACTTCCTCTTCCCCCTCAAGCCCCTGAGACCCACTTGGCTTCCATGTCTACCATGAAGCTCTCCTCCGCGGATCCGGTCTCCCCACTGTGGCCAGCCTGCCTTTCTCAAATGCAAACCTGGTCCTGGTCAGTTGATTCAAGCACCCTCCCGATACGCCAGGTTGCGGGTTCGATCCCGGGTCAGGGCACATACCAGAATCAACCCATGAATGCATAAATAAGTGGAACAACAAAACAATGTTTCTCTCTCTCTCTCACGTCCTCTCTGTCTAAAGTCAATAAATGAAGACATTGCTCTACCCCCAGAGGGACTCACACGTATCGGAGGAGTTCCACGGCAGCCCTTTAGTGATGGCCTAAGTGCCCACAGAGATGTAGTTCCACAAATGACTGTGCGAGCTGGAATGCCATTCAAAGAATTACACCCTTCCCAAGACACATTCTTTTTAAAAAAAAAAAAAATACAGACATGAGTTGCTTTTGTTAAAAAAAATCCTATGTAATGCACAGACGTACATAAATATGTAGGTAAACACATTAAAAAGAGGCCAGAGGGACACATCTCAATTTGTTCCCAGTGAAGTGAGGACTGTGGTGTTGGGGGAGGGGAGGGGGGGAGAAGGCGGTCAGGGTCTGCTCTCAGCACCACGCGGTTGTGCTTCAAGAGCAACACTGCAGTCTTGTGTAAAATCAAACTCATGGTCCCTCCGTACCTTCAGGCTGGGGTCCTTCCTCCTCAGTGCGGCGTCCGGACCTCCCACTCCCCACAGGTCCTGGCCCCCAGCCCTGCACACTACCCGCAGTTCCCCAAATCCTCCAACCCTGCCAGGACCCTCTGTCTGGGGTGCCCTTCTCCCTCCTTCTCCTCTCCTCTTGCTGACACCCCTGTCCTCCCTGAGGCCTCCTTGGCTTCCAGCAGGGCTGCCACCTGCCTCTCTCCTTGGGATCTTGGCCACACTTTGCACCCGCTGCTCTCACAGCACCTCTGAGGTCAGCCTCCCCTTCTAAAGTGGGTGCTCTGTTGTGTGATGAATGAATGAAGGAGTTGTAATAAGTCAATGTATTCATAACAATACTATGTAATACGCTAACAATAACAGTAATGAGAAAGCATGCATTCAAATCATCTATAGAGTATTGGAAGAAAGAAATGAGGGCTGGGGTCACTAAGAAGCTACTGAGGCAAGTTGGGGTTTGAGCTGCACCTGGAAGAATGATGGACTTTGGGGCAAAGAGGGAGGGGCATGGCTGATTAGAGTGAGGGAGCACCTGGGATATACTGAGCTCACAAGTTAAGACCGAAGGCCTTTGCGGATGTTAAAAAGGAACTAACTTGGTTTAAGGAACACTCCGTTCATTCAGCCACTTAGCATACATTTCCTGCCTGGCCATTTGTGGCAGGTGCTGGGAAGAGACAGGGAATGTAAGACAGTCCCAGCCCAGAGTCTCCTAGTGCAGGCAGGGGACAGCGGAGTGTGGAGAGAGCGCACAGAGGAGGGGTTTCTAAGTCACCCCTGGGGCACAGGAAGGCTTTCCGGAGGAAGAATCCTGTTTACTTTGTGAAGAATGGGTAGGAGGGAGTTGATGAAGAAAGGGCTGGCAAAGGAGGAGGTCCTGCTTAGGCACCCCTCCCGCCCTCTCAGGTGGGCCTATTGCTGTGTCCACCTGAGGCGCTCAGCTTGGTGCAGGAGGTGAGAATGAAGCGGGAATGGATGGCATGCAGGGCTCCAGCCAGGGAGAGGGAGAGGGCAGGAGGCAGGAATGAATGTCCAGGAAGGCCAGTTTGACCCAAATGGAGGACTGACATCAGAGGCCTTGAGTACCAAGCAAAGGTGTTTGGTTTCAATCTGAGGGCAATGAGGGACCAAGGCCTGTTTGTCAGCAAGGGGAGGAGGGTTGAGAGATGAAGAGCAGAGGCGCTGGAGTTGATATGTGGGAGCAGCTGGAGGCAGGGAGAGCCGAGAAACGGGATGATGGGAGGCTGAAAGGGACTCAGAACTGTGGGAGGAGAAAGTCACAGGTGACTCCAAAGGTTCAGACCAGGTGCCCCGAAAGCCATGGCACCGCTGAGCGGCCATCAGGTTTGAAGAGCTGGTTCCGGGGGGAGTTGATGTTACTTTTACGGTGGCTACACAGCAATGTCCTAAGGTCTCCGTGCGCACTCCGCACCCGGTCCTCCCTCCCACCCTCTCAGGCGGGGCTATTGCTGTGTCCACCTGAGGCTGAGAGAGGTTAAGTGCCCTGTCCAAGGTCCCACAGCTTGCAGACACAATTCCGGAGCTCCGGTCGGCCGGACTCCAGAGCCCAGGCACTTGGTCAGCACCATGGTCTGCAAGGCCCTGGTTGGATCTGATCCCTGCCCCCTTGGTCCAGCCTCCTCTGGCCAACTCTTCCCCTGGCAATACCCTGTGCTCTCCAGCCTCAAGCATCCTCCCACCTGCCTCAGTGCCTCCCCACAGGCCCCGGCAAGGGCTCCTGAAACATACTGCTCCTAGCACGGGGTCCTGGGCTTTTCCTTCAGCACACTTATCACCATGGTGATCTGTGAGCTATGCCCCTCCCCTTTCACACCTGCAGGGAAATGGCCCTTCTGTCTGGGCTTTGCTGTGTTCCCAGTGCTAGCGGCCTCTGCATGCCTGCGGTTGAGGAAGGCTTGCTGACATGGTGTCAGAATGAAAATTCCCCTAAGAACCAGACCACTGGGAGCTTTTTCGAGTTGTGGGCCAGTGCCCTCCCCTTTGTGGCAAAAAGGCCAACAGTCTCCTTCAGCCCCTTACCCTCAGTCCTGGGCAGGTGGCTCCTCCCTCCGCGGCCCCCCCCCCCAGCACCCCCCCCCGCCCCCCGCCCGGGCACTCACTATTCCTTGGCGATCTCCAGGTCTCTCCTGTGGCTCTGCAGGGCTGCGACCATCTGCCCCAGCTCGATCTGGGCATTCCCTATGCAGCTGTACAAGTTCCCAACCAGCTCATCCTTGTTGGGCACCTCTTCTTTGTTCCATTCCAGCACCTTCTTCAGCACTTTCTCGGCTTTCTGAAGGCTCCCTTCAGCACTGCCGCTGGTCAGCACTGGGAAGCGAAAGAGGGATGTGGACTGAGGGGAGAACCCCCCCCTCCCAGACGCCATCCACAGCCCGCGGAGGCCTGGGGCTCAGTCCCCGTCCCTCTGAGAACATCACCCACGCATGTCAATGTCCTCCAGGCTCTTGAGGATGTATCGGGCGGTCTGTGAGGGGCGGCGTTTGCGGTTCCGCAGCCACTGCTCTTGCATCAGCTTCCGGTCACGCTCCCTGGCGTAGATGGGCTTTTGTTGCCTCCAGAAGTTACTGCGGGAGTCCAGGTAGTTGATGCCGTTCATGATGAGGTCCTCCACGGTCAGGCCGTGCTTGATGGTGCCTTTGATCAGGTCTGTGGGGAAGGGTGTGAGGAGAACCAACCAGAACAGGCATCTAAGGAGTCGCCTCCTCCTGGCTCTGGGTCCCTACTTCAGGGCCCTGTGGGGGGCTCTGCCTGGAGCTGCAGAAACAGTGAGCAAAGCCAGAGCACATGGGTGGCAGAGTGGGTCCATCTGGGCCCAGATGAGGCCAGAGCCCTTCCCTTTCCGGCTTCCCCACGGTATAGAGCTTCGTGCCTAGGCCCCTTACGGCAAGATACATGAGGAACTAACAGAAGGGGCAGCTGATGGATAGCCCCCAGCCTTCCGGGCTCCCCCATTTCAAGCAGAGACCGTCTAAATGCACAACCTGGCCCAGGTTGCCAGTGCCAAGTGATTCCCCGGGTGCAAAGTGGGCCAGTGCAAGCTAGGAGCTGGAGGGGTGTGCCCAGGTCCTGCCCGCCGCCTGAGCAGAGGTTAGAGCTGGTAGCAAAGCTGCAAGGCCCATTGGAGTGATCAGGCCACCCTTCCCTCCACAGGAGCTCCTCTGGGGAGGGAAGCATTGGAGATGAGCCAACCGTGAAGCTGCCCCTGGGACAGACGTGCAAGGAATCCTGCAGACGGCCTTGGCAATCAGCTCTGGAGAAAAGCCATTTGATTCAAGGGTGATCCCTGCACAGGCTTATCAGCTAATGGCAAGACTCCCATCCCGCATGTTTATGTGAGGCATTCATTTCAAGGCTCCGTCCTATGTCCTGTCGCTGCCAGCACAGCGTGTTCGAAAGATCGGTGGACCAGAGGTTAGGAGGCTGGGCTCTGGCATCAACTCATCATTAACTGGCTTGTCAACCTGAACAAGTTACTCCCCATTCAGGGTCTCTCTTTCCTTATCTCTAAAAGGAAGGGTTGGCCGAAACCGGTTTGGCTCAGTGGATAGAGCGTCGGCCTGCGGACTGAAGGGTCCCGGGTTCGATTCCGGTCAAGGGCATGTGACTTGGTTGTGGGCATGTCCCCGGTGGGGGGTGTGCAGGAGGCAGCTGATCGATGTTTCTCTCTCATCGATGTTTCTAACTCTCTGTCCCTCTTCCTTCCTCTCTGTAAAAAATCAATAAAATATATTAAAAAAAAAATAAAAAAAAAAAAATAAAAGGAAGGGTTGGCCCAGCCAGCATGGCTCAGTGGCTGAGTGTCAACCTATGAACCAGGAGGTCATGGTTCGATTCCCAGCCAGGGCACATGCCTGGGTTGTGGGCTTGATCCCCAGTGGCGGGTGTGCAGGAGGCAGCTGATCAATGATTCTTTCTCATCATTGATGTTTCTATCTCTCTCTCCCTCTCCCTTCCTCTCTGAAATCAATAAAAAAAAATTTTTTAATAAATAAAAGGAAGGGTTGTACCGGATGAGGTGTGGGGCATTCTAGTATTAGTTCCTCAGATTCCCCTTGTAGCACCTCCCAGCTGGAATTCTTTGTCCTTTGTCCTTACTGAAGGCCAAGGGGACACCCCCTTCAGGGACACGGTGGTAGAGGAACCCAAATCTTCGGAGTTCCCTCCCAGGGTACCACAGTGCTCAAGAGCGCTGGTTCTGAAATGGAACTTCCTGGATTCCAATCTGAAAGCTCTGTAACTGCTTACCTAGGCATGACCTTAGGTGACTTAACCTTTCTGCGCCTCAGTTTCCTCATCTGTAAAATGAGAGTAAAGCCTGTCCATAGGAACAAGTTGGCTAATATGGTAGGTTCTGCCTCTGCCTCGTGCATTAAGCATCCTCTCCAGATCCCCTTTGCCCCGTTCAAACAAAGCGCCTGAGACCTTCATCCAGTAGGAGCTTCTCCAGATACTCCTTATCCACATAGAGCTCGCCTAGGAGCTGGCGGGCGGTCTTCTCACTCTTGACCGAGCCCCTCCGCTTGGACTCCGTCTTGGGGTAGTATGAGGTCTGTCTCATGGGATGCGGCTTCTGCAGGGCTTTCATACTCTGGGAAGATAGAGCAACACCTGACAGAGCCTCAGCAAGGCGCACAGAGAATCCAGGGGCCCAGGATCTGTGATCCCAAACTCTTCCTCTGGGACCTCCCGGTGGGCCGAAACCCATGGTGTGTGTCTGCCCCAGGAATAGCTAGACTGTCAGGACCCCTGTAGAGCTGGGGCAGACCCCCATGGCTGCCTGTGATGGGTAGGAGCTAGTTTCCAGTCAACGGGGCCACGAAGACTTGGGTGCCTCAGGTACACGTGGCCTCTTCCCTTGAAGGTTTGTAGCATCAGAACCAGGGCCCTTACCTCAGCCTGCTTGCTTAAGAAGGACAGGTCTCCTTTGTTCTCCAGCTTAATCGAAGAAGGAGCTGCAAGGACAGAAGCTGGGGCTCAGGTCGACCAGACCCCCAGCATGACCTATCCCATATATTTAAGTGGAAATGGCTGCCTTTGGCAGGCGGATGGGTGGTATTGTTGCAAAGCTGGCTCTGAGCCAGCCTGGCAGGCAAATGGTACATGTTGTTTTGTGTAATACTCTTGTAGGAGGCTAGGCAGCCCCTGCTAGCCCAGGGCCATGGCATCCAGATTTCCAAACAAAGGGAGCTCTCCATGCCATCCATTTCCACACCCAGCCATCCACACTGGCAAGCTCTCACTCTCCTTCCTTCTCCCCCAACACAAGGCCAGCTCTTGGTGCACAGGTGGTAAGGGAAGAAGCCAGAGACTAGGGAAGACTAGACTCGGGACTCCATGCAACCCTACGATACCAGGCCAAAAATAGGCATATTCATTTGACTTGAGGGAAACAGCTCTTCTTATCTGGCATTGAGGATAACCAGACACTGCAGTGCTCAGTATGGTGGATCGGGGATTGGTCCTCCCAGTGAACGGTTCCTAATCTTCAACAAAATCAGCAGCAGCCAAATCCAAGCATGGGACTCCCTGTAGGCCTCCTGGTGGTCACCACCTAAGGCTCTCAGGCCTTCCTCCAAACCTAAGAACTCTAAGAGACTTCCTGGAGAAGGGCACAGGTTCCACAGCCACTCACTTCCCACTGAGTTGTTGATGGCTTCTTGGGCTTTCTGAATTCCGACTTTGAATTCCCGATCAGGCCGTAGCTTATAGCCTCGATGATAGAACACCAAGGCAAACTCAAAGTCTCCCATGGTGTACAGGGTCTCCGCCTTTTGTAAAATGCCCTGAAATGAGAGGAAGTCAAATCAAGGTGGACAGACAAGGCATTACAGAATTCGGGTGTGGTGGAACAGAAGGGGCTTGGGTTGGGGTCAAGGTTGGGATACCAAGGCAGGGAGCTAGGCAAGTGACCTATCTAGAAAGAGAAAATGGCATCAAACTCTAGGCAGTCTGGCTGGTTCTTCTACCACTTCTAACCAGAGGGTGCTGCAGACAATGGCAGTGGTGAAAGCAAGTTGGAGTTCTCCACCCCTACAGTCACCTTGCAGAAAGTCGGGTCACCCTGGAGTGAATCCTCAGCATCCTTCAGGGATTTCTCTAACTCTCCCATCTTCAGGAAGCACTTGGAGCGGGCAACCAGGCAGTTCTTGTCTCCATTCTGAAGCTGAAGAGCCTGAGAAAGGAACCACACAGGTTGACAGGTACCAGGCAGGGCAAGGTAGAAGCCAGATTGGCAATAGCAGCCCAAACCTTCTTGCCGGAGTTTCAAGGGGACTCCTTGGGGTACCAAACAGGTCTTTGGATCTTATCAGACAAAAAGCAGCATATGATCAATATTTGCTTAGTCAACTCCATTATCTGCAAATGGCTCATCTTAAACAAGGTCAAATCACAAGCTATTGTGGAAGCCACAGGTTGAGATGTAAGAATATACTACTCTGTGGATGTATTGAATTTCCCTGAGTGTCTGGGATGCCTCCAGTTCACTCAGACAATGGAATCTTAGGATGTTTGGTGCATACCAAATTCAACCACAAATCTGCAAAGGCTGCGCAAGACTCAAAATACATTCCAAAGGCTGAGCACTCTGAAGGCTAACAAAATGGATTTTAGGACAATCTGCAAATTGAGTTATCCCTTCCACTAGTCCTCTTTTTTTGCATAGCTTATTGTGAATGAATCTCTATTTCGGGTGATTAAGATGAAAATGCCAGCAAAACTGAAACTGTGATTTTTGGCCCTAAAGTGGGAGCAGAACTCTTCCCCTACTCCCTATGTCCTCACTTCTTCTGTTTGAGCTCATTACCATAGTCTGTGGCATATTGTCATTCCTGGGATATCAGACTATATCCATACCTTTCTAAGACTTTCCCACTTTCCAGGAAGAGGAAGTAGCTACTTTATTTCTTGTGGGGGGGGGGGGAGCCACTTCTTAATCAAAGCTATCTTCCCTCAGGGTGTTCTTTTCTCTCTGCCTGAGCTTCCCCAGGATTAAACAGGATCCAAAAATAGAAGGGATGGAGGCAGGGCTCCTGAAATCAACTGTTGGCTCAACTGGTCAATCATTTCAAGTCTTCAGTGATGGGAGGGATAAAAGATTCTGGGTAGCAGTTGAGAAGCTTGACTTTAGGAGGAGTCTCAGGACTGGTTAAAGAGAGCTATTCTGCCACTCCATTTCAAATAAGAAGTGGGCTGCTAGCCGGTTTGGCTCAGTGGATAGAGCGTCAGCCTGCGGACTGAAGGGTCCCAGGTTCGATTCCGGTCAAGGGCATGTACCTTGGTTGCGGGCACATCCCCAGTGGGGAGTGTGCAGGAGGCAGCTGATCGATGTTTCTCTCTCATCGATGTTTCTAAGTCTCTATCCCTCTCCCTTCCTCTCTGTGAAAAATCAATAAAATGTATTTAAAAAAAAAAAAAAGAAGAAGTGGGCTGTATGTTGTAAAAGAAATTGTCATAAAAACACATAATAGCTTACTTGCGAGGCAGTATCACCTGGTGGTTAGCACCTCAGAACTGGAGTCTGAGTGCCTGGGGTTGAATCCTTCCTCTGACACTTGCTAGTTCAGTAATCTTGGACATGTTACCCAACTTCTTTATCAGTTTCCTTATCTTTAAAATCATATAATAACAGTACATCCCCATAGGCTTATACTGCACTTAGCAGGATGCCTGGTATCCTAAAACAGCATCAATCCCCTAAGGGTGGGGTGGAGCAATTTATACTAAGGTTATGTATGATACTGTTAGTTATTTACTGACCACCTTCCATAAGCAACTGAGACTTCACTTCTGCAAGAAGTCTCCCAGCCAATGATGGGGAATTGGGCCTGCTCTGTAGAAGGAGGCCAATCAATCACGAAACATTTGATTTAAAAAGTAGAAGCCCGGCTGGCATGGCTCAGTGGTTGAGCATCGACCTATGAACCAGAAGGTCACGGTTTGATTCCTGGTCAGGGTACATGCCTGGGGTTATGGGCTCGATCCGTAATAGGGGATGTGCTGGAGGCAGCCTATCAATGATTCTCTCTCATCATTGATGTTTCTCTTTTTTTTCTCTCTCTCTCCTTCCCCTCTGAAATCAATAAAAATATTATTTTAAAAGAAAATAGAAGAGGTCAGAATAGTTATTAAGAATCAGGTAGAACGCAGGTGGGAATTGGTAGAAAGTGGCTTAGCAGGGCCTTATCTGTCACTGTGGTGCATCCATCAGGAACAAGTGACTAGAAACGATAGTGCTATCCAGGCATCATCAGGAATCCAAAGCGGTGATGGGTGATGGAGAGGTTCAGAGCGCGACTCACGTTGCTGAAGCTAAGGACAGCTTTAGAGAACTCCCCGCAGAGATAGAGCCGCTCGCCCTCAGCCATGTAGGAGGGAAAGGTGCTTCGCAAGATGTCAATTTCTTGGTCCGACATGATGACGGGATTCGGAATTCGGAAAAGCTGAAGCGGAGAAAGGGAGAAAAGAAGGCGTAGAACCTCTGTTTGGCTTGTGGAAATCCCGTCTCTTAGCAACCGGGAGACAGAGACCTACTTCCGGTCCCTCCCCCTGCCCCTGTGGGGCCTCAGTCCCGGGGACCGCCACGGCCGAGAGCGCCGCGCCGGGGCAGCTGCGCGCCTGGTGGAGGTGTGGCTGCCGCATGTCCGGTGCGTGCAAGGCGGCCCGGCTCGCGTGATCCCTGTGGTGGCACGCTCCACCGGTTCTCTCCGCGGTTGAATCGTGTCCAGAATTTGTAGCCAGAAAACTAGGGAGCGGATTGCGGCAGGATTCTAAATGGGGATCGGCACTCGCGGCAAGGCTGTGTGCACCGGGAGTGCGCCGCCGGGGACAGAGCTTGGAGTCGCGGCAGTCCTCGGGCAGGCAGTCTTCATTCCCTAACTGCGTAACCTGCGGCTGCCAGGTAAGGGCTCTGCACCTTCACTTTCCTGCTGCCTAATGAGCGGGAAGATAGAAAACCTTCCAGATGTGAGGGTCTGCACGAGCCAGCGTGGAAAATAACGTTGGGTTCAACCTTCGATTTAACACATTTATTGAACCCCTGCTAGTGGTAGGCTTGGATCAGTGCCTTTCCTGAGATTCTCCCTCCACTACCCCCCCCACCCCCCAAAGTGAACGGGGTTCCAACAAACACCCTTGTCTTGACTACATTATTTTGAAAGGTCAACTCCCAATGCCAAGGAGATTGTGACCTATCATCTATCCTAAGGCTGCTTGCAGAAGTGAAGTCTCTGGCATACAGTTGCTTGTGGAAGGTGGTCAGTAAATAACAATATCATTCATAACCTTAGTATAAATTGCTCCTCCCACCCTAAGGGGATTGAGTGTTGTTTTAGGACACCAGACATCCTGCTAAGCACAGTATAAGCTATGGGGGAGGTACTGTTATTATTTGAGATAAGGAAACTGATAAAGAAGTTTGGAAGGGAGAGGGAGAGATAGAAACATCAATGATGAGAAAGAACCATTGATTGGCTGCCTCCTGCACGCCCCCTACTGGGGGTGGAGCCCACAACCTGGGCATGTGCTCTTGACCTGAATCGAACCTCCGGACCTTTCAGTCCACAGGTCATAGCTCTATCCCCTGAGCCAAACCAGCTAGGGCTGATAATGAAGTTGATAACATGTCCAAGATAAATGAACTAGCAAGTGTCAGAGGAAGGATTCAACAACGCCAGGCACTCAGACTCCAGTTCTGAGGTGCTAACTGCAGATTGTACAAAGGCAGGGATCTTGTGTTAACCTTGTATTTCCAGAAGGCAACTGTCTGGCACATAGTAGAACCTAAGTAAATAATTGTGAAAGTGCAAATAGTAAAAAAAAAAAAAATTCTTAACTACACACACATATACACACAATGAGAACGTGTAAAACTTGGGAAATCTGAATAAGCTCAGTGGGTTGGGTCAGTGTCAACTTTCTGGTTGTTATTGTACTAAAGTTTTTCAAGGTGTTAACTTTGGGCGAACCAGGTAAAGGGTGGATGGGATCTCTTTGCATTATTTCTTTCAACTGCATATGAATTTACAGTTATCTCGAAATAAAAGATTCAATTCAATGACTTTAATACCAAGATAATAAAAAATAACTTGGTTCCTCCTCTCTCCCTAATTAGACAGAACTCTTCTGTCTAATTAGGGAGAGAGATGCATAGACAATAATGACTTCCCAAAGTGGTATTAAATTATTCAAAGTTCTGTGCGCCTGTGAGAGAGATGAGGACAGTGTGGTGTGAAGCCCAGGTGAGTGAATGATTCATTTAGGGTTTGGTATGGGTCAGAGACAGCTTCATAGGGGATTTAAATGAAAATGCCAGCATAACTGAGTTGGAGGTGAGTAGGATGGCGCCAGGGACACCTAAGTACAGAAGGAGGTGAGAAAAGCCCAGATTTAAGTTCACAAGGTGTGTAAGGAGCGGCAACCCCATGCACTGGAGTGAAAATCATCCTGTTTGCCCAATTTGGCTCAGTGGATAGAGTGTTGGCCTGTGGACTGAAGGGTCCTGGGTTCAATTCCAGTCAAGGGCACGTTTCTCTGTTGCAGGCTCAATCCAACCCCTGGCCCTAGTCGGGGTCCTGTGGGAGGCAACCAATCGATGTGTCTCTCTCACATAGATGCTTCTCTCTCTCTGTCTCTACCCCTCCCTTCCACTCCATTAAAAAAAAAAAAATTAAAAAAAAAAACACCTCCTGTCCTAGATTGTTAAGATGGGCACATGTATGAGTTAAACACACTGCTGAAGTCATCAGCAGCTATTTGGAGAAAACTCCTGCAAAAAAGAAATCTATAGATTCAACACAATCCCAATCAAAATGCCAGCAGACATTTTTTTTAGTAATTGACAAGCTGACTCTAAAATTTATGTGGAAATGCAAAGGACCTAGAATAGCCAAAGCAATTTTGAAAAAGGACCAAGAGAGCTTACACTCTCTGTTTTCAAGATTTATTCTAGTCTGGTCTGTGAGCTCAGTGGTTGAGTGTCTACCTATGAACCATGGAGATCGCGGTTTGATTCCCGGTCAGGGCACATGCTTGGGTTGCGGGCTCAATCCCCAGTAGGGGGCGTGCAGGAGGCGGCTGATCAACGATTCTCTCTTATCATTGATGTTTCTATCTCTCGCTCCCACTCCCTTGCCCCTCCCAAATCACAACCCCATCCCCTGCACCGCTGGCTCCCCAGGTAACCACCACCCTTTGGATTACCACCCTGGTCTGAACCCCCATCATCTCTCTTGAATTACTATGATATCCTTCTAACCATATTTCTTCGCTCTACCCTCACCCGCTTCCTTCCCAACAGAGCAGTCAGAATATTCCTTTTGAAATGCCAGTCAGATCTGTTCAAAAACTTGCAGTGGTCCATTTCACTCAGAATGAAAACCGCTCTCTCCATCATCGGCACCCCAGCCACCTGGCCTCCTTATTGTTCCTTGAAGAGAAAAACAGCAGTCTTGCTCCTTTTCTAGGGCCTTTGTTCTGGGTGTTCTCTTAGCCCAAGGTGGCCCGTAATGGGCCTGGAATGCTCCCTCTCCGCCACTTACCTGACCCTCTACCTTCCTTCTTGAATTGCTCAGATCTCGCCTTTGCAATGAGGCTTACCCTGCCGACCACTCTCTAATACACTACATAACTTCTTTCCTTATTTTTTGGATTGTTTATTACTGTTTCCCATGATAAAATGTAAGCTATACATTGCTTTTCTTGTAGTTTTAAAAAAAACAATGTAGGTTTGCTTGTTTTAATTATGTAAATGGAATCATACTATACTTTTATGGTCTACTTTCTTTTAGTCAACGTCATGTTTTTGAGATTAATTTATGTTTTGTGTGTAGCTGCAAGCCATTCATTTTCCTACGTTTGTCACGTTTTTCATTTTGTCAGTATACCTCAACCCATCTATTCAACTGTTGAAGGACATCTGGGCTCCATCCAGTTTTTGGGTAATTGCACATGTGTCTCCAGGCACATGCGTATATGAGATGCTCCGGGGTAGATACCTAAGAGTGGAGCTGCAGGGTCTTAGTGTATGTGACTCTTCAATTTTACTAGATAATTCCCATTGGTTTCCAAAGAGGTTGTATCAATTGGCCCTCCCATCTACATTAAGGTCATCTGTTTGGGCCTCAATTTCCCCTACTTTTTTCTTTTTTTTTTTTTGTAAGAGAACTGGACTAGGGGATTTCTGCATTCTCTTTTGGGTCTGACATTCTATAAATCTGCGATCCTGGGGCCCTGAATAAGCAGCACTTGGGGCTGTGCATGCTTGAGGCAGCACCTAAATTATAAGGGCGAGCGGTGAGCGCAACCCATGCTTGGGATGAGGCCTCCAGACATCCTAGGTGAGGCACAGTCCTAAAACCTTAGGCTTGGTGTTGGGGTAGAGACTTTGGTCCTGATGGAGGCTGGCAATGCTTTTCTGTACACCATGACCTCTGCTTCTGCCTGACCTTGAGAGACTTCCCAGACATGGAACATGGCTAAGAGAGACGAGAGGCAAAAATAATAAACTCACTCAGAGATAAGGTTAAACCTGCCTAGTAAAAGTTCAGGGTAAATGATCCTATTGTGAGAGGTTTTGTGCAAGTTCAGTCTCACAACAGGAAGTGGTAAATGGCCTTCCTAGGAAAAGAGGGGGAATGTCCTAGGAATACACCTGGTGGGGAGGAGACAGCAGCCATTTTTAAGACGGGGTGAGCGCAGAGTTCGGATGACTATGGGACGAGGCTGGCCAGGAGCTGGCTGGTCTGGCTGGGAAATATTTCCTGCTCACAGTTGCTGGCTCTGGCTGAACCACCTGGGGAGCCTCCCCAGGACACCTGGGCCCTTGGCTCCAGTGTTGGGCAAAAAGTGAGTGGGAGCCCAGTGGCTTTTCACAGGGTGGATCATGATGAGTCTCTGATGTAAGCCCCTCTCTCTGGTTGTCACAAGGAGAGAGGTGGGTTTAGAACTGTCCACTCACGTAGGCCCTGCTCCCCCTACTCTTCCCCCACATATTATTTCCTTCATTTGCATGTTCATTTCAGTGTTTATTCAGTCAGACATACAGTGAGTGCCTAACATGTGCCAAATCCCATGCTATGCACTGGCGATGCCAAAATGAACAAGGCATACATTCCTGGCTCATAAGGTGTTCCTAGTCCAGTGGAGAGACCCATTGGATATGATTTTCTTTCCCTCCTCACCTGCAGCAGTTTTAGTGGACGGGGCAAGGGACCTGGCGGCAAAATGATGTTCTTGTGAGGAGTATGTGCTAGCATCCATGCCTTTCACATAGTAGGTGTTCAATGAATATCAGCTAAAATGGATTAAAATCTGAGAGGGAATCATTAGGCAGGCTAAGGCTTCCGAAACTGAGGTAGAATGCCCACAGCTTGGGCACAGAGATTGTACCTGTATTCTGTGTCCAGTGACATGAAACTGTCCTCCAGCCTGTTTTAGAAGATTCAAATAGGAAAAGCAAAAGAGTTTAGAGGTGGTTAAAAAAATTTTTTTTTAAAATAAATCTTTATTGTTCAGATTATTACAGGTGTTCCTCTTTTTTTCCCCCTAGCTCCCCTCCACCTGATTCCCCACACCACCCCATGCCCTTACCCCCCACCACTGTCTTCATCCATAGGTATAAGTTTTTTGTCCAGTCTCTTCCCTCACCCCTCACAACCCCTCCCCCCTGAGAATTGTCAGTCCACTCCCTTTCTATGTCCCTGATTCTATTATATTCACCAGTCCATTCTGTTCTTCAGATTTTTTATTCACTTGATTTTTAGATTCACTTGTTGGTAGGTATGTATTTGATGTCATTTTGTTGTTCATAATTTTTATCTTTACCTTTTTCTTCTTCTTCTTCCTCTTCTTAAAGAACACCCTTCAGCATTTCATGTAATCCTGGTTTGGTGGTGATGAACTCCTTTAGCTTTTTCTTGTCTGTGAAGCTCTTTATCTGACCCTCAACTCTGAATAATAGCTTTGCTGGGTAGAGTAATCTTGGTTGTAGGTTCTTGCTGTTCATCACTTTGAATATTTCTTGCCACTCCCTTCTGGCCTGCATAGTTTCTGTTGAGAAATCAGCTGACAGTCGTATGGGTGCTCCCTTGTAGGTAACTAACCGTTTTTCTCTTGCTGCTTTCAAGATTCTCTCTTTGTCTTTTGCCCTTGGCATTTTAATTATGATGTGTCTTGGTGTGGTCCTCTTTGGATTCCTCTTGTACGGGGTTCTGTGTGCTTCCTGAACTTGTAAGTCTATTTCTTTCACCAGGTAGGGAAAGTTTTCTGTCATTATTTCTTCTAATAGGTTTTCAATATTTTGCTCTTTCTCTTCTTCTGGCACCCCAAAAATTCGGATGTTGGTACGCTTAAAGTTGTCCCAGAGGCTCCTTACACTATCTTCATATTTTTGGATTTTTTCTTTTTGTTTTTCTGGTTGGGTGTTTTTTGTTTCCTCATATTTCAGATCTTTGGTTTGATTCTTGGGGTACGTTGATCTACAGTTGAGTTTCTGTATATTCTTTATTTCAGACAGTGTATGCTTAATTTCTGACTGGTCCTTTTCCATTTTTTTGGCATTCTCATTAAGGTCCTTGAAGGTCTCACTAAGCTCCTCGGAGGTCTCATCAAGTTTCTCGGCGGTTTTTAGAAGATTCTTGAGTAACCTTATAAATGTGGTTCTGAACTCTATGTCGTCCATTAGTTTGCTTTCCTCTATTTCTCTCATTTGTGACATGTTTCTTTGTCTCCGCATTTTGTTGCTTCCTTGTATTGATGGAGTGGCTTTGTGTGGTAGGTGTCCTATAAGGGGCCAGTAGCTCAGCCTCCCCAATCACCTCAGGTGGACGCCTTTGGTACACCCCTTTGTGGGCTGAGTGCAAAGTCTTGGTGTAGTTAAGCCTTGATTGCTGTTGGTACACTGGGAGGAATTGACCTCCAGGCCAATTGGCTGTGAGGACCCGCTGTGTCTATAATGGAAGAACTGCTGCGCTGGAGACACGCTTATGGTGCAGGACTTGTTTCAGTGGGGCTTTGGTGCTCACTGAGTCTGCCTCTTGAATGTGTCACTTATGGATGTGAGGAGTTGAAATCTGGTGTCTCACACTGATCACTAGGTACACTGGCTTCTGGATCTCCAATGGGGTGCAGGTCAGCTACTGTCTGAGGCCACCCAGCAGGAGCTACAGCAAGAACTACAGTTTTCTCCTCTTTGCTTGGGGTTTGGAGGTTTTGGAGCTGTCTGACCCGGGCTGCAAGTTTGCTAGGTTAAGCTGCGATAGGGCAGGCCATTCATATGCTAAAGCCGCTGCTTGGAGCTTGGGTGGGTTTGTAGATTGTGCAGGGCGGGGTCTCAGGGCGTGACTAGGCTAGGGCGTGGCAAACAGCGATGGCTGCCAGTTACCCGACTCTGTGGCTCTGGGTCTCCGACTGTGTCCCCGTGTCCCGCGCCCCAGCACAATAAACAATTGTTCCTGCGCGCAGCCCTGCAAGCAAGCCTCCCTCACTTTCCGACCCCACGGCAGACAGTCCAGCTTCTCCCCGTAGGAGTTTGGGTCCCCCGCGTCTCCCCAGAAACTGGAGTTCGGAGTAATCGGGAGCTTATCTCCCTTCGGGTTGAAAAAAGCAGCGCTCCCAGTCACCCTTCGCCAGCCCTATTCCTGCGTCTCCGTACCTCAGCTTTTCAGCACTTGTGCACCCCTCAATGCTGTTTGCTCTTTCCTTTTAGTTGTAGAACTTCCACTCAGCCAGCTTTCCCGTGGTTCTGGGTGATAGACGTTTTGTCTTTTAGTTGTAGTTTTGAAATTGTTGTGCGAGGCAGCAGTTTAGGTGTTTACCTATGCCGCCATCTTGGCTCCACTCTAAAAAATGTTTTTAAATAATATTTTTATTGATTTTTTTTTTTTTTAGAGAGAGGTAGGGAGAGAAACATCGATGAGAGAGAAACATTGATCAGCTGCCTCCTGCATGCCCCCTGCTGGGGATTGAGCCCACAACTAGGGTATGTCCTTTGACTGGAAATCGAACCAGCAACCTCTTGGTACATGGGTCAACACTCAGCCACTGAGCTACACTGGCCAGGCGAATTTAGAGCTTTTGAGAAGATGAGGCCATATTGATTAATTTGGGGTACAGGAGTCTCTGTGGGGACTTGGTAGAGTAATGAGAGAGTCTTTTCTGGGGAGGTCAGGGGTTGGGAGTGAGGGGCAGAAGCCTTGAATGGGACCACTGAGAAAACTGAAAAACTTCAGTGATTGATTCATGGACTCTGGCCAACACTGCTCCTCCCTCACTCTCTGGACAGTTACTTTCTCCTTACCCCTGTGCAGGACTAGTCAAATTTGGACCCAGCAACACCTAGAGGGAGAACTTAATCACTTAGCCAACATTTATTGAGCGTTTTCTAAGTACCAGGCCCTATTCAAAGTGCTGAAGACACAGCAGTGAAGAAAACAAAAATCCCTATCTTCATGGCCATATGCAAGTATAGCTGAAGGAATAAGTTGTTAGAAATGAAACAGTTGGGGCAAAGGGCACGCACATTTAAAATTTTATCAATATTGCCAAGTTGGTATACAAAGAGTTTATTACAGTTTATTTTCCACCTGGATGCCTGTTTCTGGACCAGTCTGTCTTTCTAACCAGAGGGATAACTCCTGCACAGGTGATCCGTCCTGACTGCAATCTTTCCATTAGCTCACCAAGACCCTGAGTTGCTGTCTCCCAAGGCCAGAAATGGGACACTTTCATAGATGTTTTCTTTACCTACAGAGAGGTGATCCTTCTCTGAGATTTGTGCTGTTTGGGAAGATTCCTGGTAGGGGTGGAGCTCAACCCATGCAGGGGTGAGAGAGACTGTGGGGCCAAGAAAGAGAGGAGGTGAGGAGTTATTTCAAAAGGAAGGGACCAGAAAGTGATGTCATCAGGGGTCACTTATTTCAGGCATGGGCAGCAAATTTAGCTTCCCCGCTCCTGGCTACCACTGGATTGGGGGGGAGGAGGGCATAGCACAGTTTTTTGTCATAAGAATGTCACAACATTGCTACAGTGTGAGTGTTACCCAGGTGCTTGGCAGGGGCACAGGCATGCTGACTCTCTGTACATTGGCCTGACCAGCTGCTCAGTCCATGATTCTCCACCCTGAAGTTAAACAGCTGTTAGGGTCAGGGAGCAGCTGGAAAGACCTACAAGACTGGGGTAATGTTGACTGCTCCAGAATGTTGGAGCAGTAAATATTATGTCCTGGGTTCTAAGACTGATTTCAAATATTCTCCCCAACAATCTCACCAGTACCTATCATATCGGGTGTCCCGGTTTTTTGGTTCGGAAAATATAGTCTGTTTCATAGATAATGGAGAATAGTGAGGGAGCAGTTCATTCATTCCAGTGTCTATGCGTGGGCTGGGGGGTGGAAGGAGGAGCAGGAGAGTGGCAGGGATGGCCCCAGCTCTGCACTAGAAACTTCCATGAAACCGCGGTGGGTTGAGCAGGCGAGTGCGATGCATGGCACCCTTCTAGCCTCACTTGCTCACCCTGTCCCCCGCCCAATCCCATACTGGGAAGTCTGGGAAATTAGCTTCGTCTCTCAGCCTCGCCCCAACGACTCAACCTAGAGGGTCCGCGTGCATGTGGGAAAGCAGTTTGCCACTGCTTTTTAAAAAGCGGGGTTAAGCAACTGGGTTCGGTGTGGCCCATTTCAGGCAGCTGGGATGCGGACGTCAGTTTTTCCCATGGGGAAACAGGAAGGAGACTTCAGGTCCTCAAAGCAGCGCTACAGCCAGTTGGGCCAACAAACAACACCTTTTCCCTCCCCACTCCACACCCCCGTCGGAGTGGCGGCCGGCCCAGCCCCTCTAGGCGATCAGGCCACGGCCCCCAGCCCGGTACGTTCTCCTCCCGGCATAGCTCGGCCCATCTCCCCACCCGAGACTCCGCCCCCGATCCCTCCCCGGCCCAGCAGGCTCCGGAGAGGCGGCGCCCGCGGTTGTATGGGAAGGATACGCTGGCGGGACTACAAGTCCCAGCAGCCCCTGGGACCCGCCCACTGGGCGGAGCTATACAGGGCAGCGAATTAGGAAGAGCCCTGGCGCTCAGGCTAGGGAACGCATGTAACCAATCGCCGGGCGGCTCAAGACGTGTGCTGATAGGGGCGGGGAGAAGCCCTCTGGGGCCAGGACAAAAGCCGGATCCCTAGCGGCTGCGAGAGGCTGGCGCGCTCCGGAGAGTGGGCGTTGGGTCCCGGCCTGTGGAGGTAGCGCCCCGCACGGACTTTCGCAGAGGTGAGTGTCGGGCGGCTGCTTTCCCGGTAGGGCCCTCACCTGGCCCAGGAGCTTCCTGCCTCCCTCCCACAACCCGGAACCGCCTCCACAGAGGCCGGCTTGGTGTTAACGCACCCTCCCTGCACCTCCTTGGAAGTTTTTTGGGGGGTTACCCTTTAGGTTAGACTTCGTCTGAGACCCCGGCCAGCATCCACGTGCGACTAACCCCCAACCCTCCCACCTTCCAGTTTCTGGGAGTTTGCACAGGCTTCCGCCGTCCTTGCTTCTCTTCCCCCTGAAATCGCACTTCTCCATGCTGGCGCCCCTCACCCCCTCCCGGGGCCAGTTATTGAGCTTCCTCAGGCTTTATCGGGCCACCCCTTGCCCCCATCCGGTCCCCCCACCGGATGCGGGGAACGGGAAGTAGAGAGAACGGTGACCTCTTGTCTCACTCCGGCCCCTCACAAGCCGGGCTCAGGCCCTTCCTCTTAGTTCCGTAGAGTCCACTGAGCCCCGCGCCGAAGTGGAGGGAGCCACCTGGGCGTGCCGCCGCGACGGGCCACGCGGGGTTGGGCTGCCCCAGGCCTGGCCTCGCCGCGAGGACCTGGCCATAGAGTGGCGATGCAGGAAGGACCCTCCTCGCTTCGGAGGTGCCGTCGGGCCAAGCCTCTAAGCGACAGATGGCCGGGGTGCCCGTCTCCCTCCCCACCCTTGGCGCCGACGCCAAGGTTGGCCGAAGCCAGGTCCTCAAGGGGCCGGAGGATGCCGCCGCCGCCGCCCTCCCGTCGGGCCTGGACGAGGGCCAGTCCCCCGCGCCTGCTGCCCTCCCCAACCTTGGCAGATACCGTGTGCAGTTCCAAGGAATTGTGCATGCCGTTAGGTGGTCCTCCGCAGTCTGCCCCGAAGAGGGTTTTGGAAAGGATGGTGGGGAGCAGTGCTTAGCACAGTAACTTTGCTCTCTGTTTCAGCCAGGTCAGTTCCTTGGATTTCTGAAATGTTGGGTGAGGGACAGCTAGCTGGTAGACCCCAGCTGCCCAGACGAGTAATTTTCACCTCTTACAGAGCTTCTTAACTTAGGAGACTTGGATAGGAAGATCCCTCAGACACCTGGCAGCTGGTATCTCCACCCCCATTATGACACTATGTAGGGGCACTCACAGAACTGCCCTCAAAAAACCCCAACCTTAGGGCTGCTAACCTTAAAATGAGTACTTTTTATCTTTCCCGGAGAGAGACACTAAGTAGCATCCCCAGTGCTTCTGCTCCACTGGCTGTGTCCCAGCTGTACATTCCTGGGGAACAGGCTCCTTTCATTCAACCTTCCCTGTGGGCTGCTTCTGCCTTTGGTAGCTGCTGTAGATGAACTCAATCCTGGGTCACATACCCCTTCTGCAGAAAAGACCCCATTCAGCTCATTAGGTCCCTCCCGTGGGGGGGTGGGGGAGAGAGAGAGAGAATATGAATAATGTGTATAATGTGTTTTAGGTTCTCACATGGTTTACCCACTTAACTGTTACTAGGTAACAGTTTCTTGGGCCTCACAGTAGACCCCTGAGGTCTTAGCTCTGCCCTGAAACCATCTATCACCAGTCTGACAGCACATTCAGACTAAGATTTTGTAGGGGTGCTCCTCAAACCCAGATTGGTATCCACTTTAAGTCTCATCGTCACTAGAGCAAATGTTGACTGAAGGTCTGGGGCCATCAGATGGTAGTCACAGGAGATAATCACAGGGAGTACCTGGAAATGATATGCATAATTGGGTATGTGCACATTTTTTTTTTTTTTTTGGACTTTCTGATGCTCAAATGAGTTTGAGATTTCAAATAGGTTAAGAGCCGCTGCCCTAGAGAGACTTCAAGACCCGTTGAATGATTAAACTTGTGACTTATCTCCACCCAGTTCACTCCCTGGGTTTGTGAGCCTTGGTGAATATGCAGAGGCCATTCTTTTCCTGCTCTTATTCTCTTTATTGTCCTTGAGAGGGCTTGCCCCATCTAAGCCAGACTGCTCTGGTAGCATATCTTTTCTATTTTCTATCCTGCATCATCCCCCTCTTGTGTCTTCTCCCATCTTCTTTTGAGGACTTTATGGGGATGAGCTCTTGGATCTGAGATTTGATCTGGTGCTCAAGAAAATAGTGATTTTTTTTTTTTTTTTTTTTTAAATTCAGCTACAGAAGTCCCTTTTCTCACCCTGTCCTTTCCAAAGTTGGGTCTCTGTCTGTTTTGGCAGGTGCCAAGTTTGGGGGAGTGTTGTTCTGGGAGTGTCTGTCAGACTTCTCTCTGTTGGAGGGGCTTAGCTGGGGGCTTCCTCCTCCTGGATTTTCTGATCGCTTGTGCCTAATGTGTCTGAACTGCTGAGGGTGGTAGAAGCTGCCCTCTCCTTTCTCTGCTTGACCTGCCCTGGGCTGCACTCTGGGAGGAGAGTGGGGGCCGGTGTACCCATCTGATTTCAGGACCAGTTTTTCTGGTCTGAGTCAAGAAGGTTGGGAAATGGAGCTGGAGTGGGTGGGGGTGGAGGACTGTGGGGCAGTGGGGCTGACTGAGGCATCTCCTTCTGAAACTCATGTTTCTATGGAGCTGGAAGTCATTTCAGGGGGAGGCCAGAAAAGGGAATGTCTTGTTTGAGCCCCTTCCCTGCTATCCCACTTTGGGCCAGACACCACACTGAATGCGCCTATTGTGCCCAGCCCTGGACCAGCTGGGAGGCTGGGGGAACCAGCCAAGCCAGGATTAGAACCTGAAGCTCCAGCCTGGCCATTTGGGAGGGAGGTGCAGAGTGGCCCATGGTACACTGGCCTTCCTGAGCTGGGAATGTGTGTTTAAACCAGCCAACTCCCTAACTCTGCCCTCCTTTATTTGCTCTTGCCTTTTCTCCTCTAGCAAATTCAGCAACTTCAGTTCTGGATCTTTGTGGGCGAGACAGGAGTGTCTTTTCATGATCTGGCAAGCTCTTAGCATGATGGCTTATGTTCCTTTCTCTCCACTGTCCCTCTCCTCAACTCGCTCTTGTCACTACCCATGGGAGAGAATGGGTGTATCAGAGCAAAATGGTGGAGAGGGGAATGAAATTGTCACACAGACCCTTTTTTGAGGTGAAGAGGGGACATGGCCTGTTCCTTTCAGAAATGGTCTTTTTCCTTGAGCTCAAGTGTGGGGTTTTCAAGGGACCAGGAGTAAAAGGGTTTGGGTCCCCTACTAAGAGTTAGGCTTCTTGGACAAGTTATCTTAACTCCTCTGAGCTTCTGTTCCTCATCTAAGAAACGGGGTAATGAATCCCAATGCAACTCACAGGGCTCACATAAGGTGAGTTTCTATGTACATGTGACTAAGGATGATTTCTGCCTCCTCCCCCAGCCCTGGCTCAGTTAGAAGTGACCAGTTCAGGATGGTCCCCGGGGAGGCTCTGTTTTGCTCTAAGTTAGCAGCTGGGTGACTCAGTGGACCGGGTGGGTTGCACTGAAGGTCATAGTCCCCCGCCCTGTGTCTGCTCTGAACTCAGGAGTGGGAGTGTGGTGCCCTGGGAGAAATGAGCTTTGAGATTACTCTTCTTTTTTTTTTTTTTTTTTAATATTTTATTGATTTCTTACAGAGAGGAAAGGGAGAGGATAGATAGTTAGAAACATCGATGAGAGAGAAACATTGATCAGCCGCCTCCTGCACACCTCCCACTGGGGATGTGCCCGCAACCCAGGTACATGCCCTTAACCGGAATCGAACCCGGGACCCCTCAGTCCGCAGGCCGACGCTCTATCCACTGAGCCAAACCGGTCAGAGCGAGATTACTCTTCTTCTTTGTTTCTCAGGGGGCTTGTTCTTGCCCAAGGCGGAGTAAACTTGTTCACCTGACCTTTTCAGCTTGCAGGTGTGTGTGTGTGTGTGTGTGTGTGTGTGTGTGTGTGTGTGAAGTGGGTGAATCTGGGTGTGGGGGAGACAAAACCTGTAGGGGGAGTCAGACTAGCATTGCACAAGTTGGCTGCTCTCCCCACAGGTCACAGAACCAAAGGGTGTGTTTCAGTGTCTGTGTGCCCACCTTGGGTGGGACCAGCACTGAGGTTTGGGTCATACCACTGATAATGCTGTTCTCCCCATCCATCTGCCTTGGTTGTAGGATGAATGTTGGCATGAGTGAGCTGGTTTGCCTAGAGGGAGTAGAGATAGGATTGAGGCCAAGGGTCAGAGAGGAAAGGCCAGCCTTATATTTCTTACCATCTTCCCTCCCCCACCATTTCCTGACCCTCCTCTGCTGTTTGGGAACCCAGCCCTATTGCTGGGTAGCCCTTTTCTCCCTCTGGAGAAGTCCTGAGATCTGGTTGTATTGTCTGGGGGCAGCTGGGTGCGACTGCCCTGCTGGAGAAGATAGTGCTTCCATTTCCTGCCCCTTCTGATCAACAGGTAGAGCAGGTCCCTCTGCAGCCATGTCGGCCAAGGCGATTTCAGAGCAGACGGGCAAAGAACTCCTTTACAAGTACATCTGCACCACCTCGGCTATCCAGAACAGGTTCAAGTATGCCCGGGTCACCCCTGACACAGATTGGGCCCGCCTGCTGCAAGACCACCCCTGGCTGCTCAGCCAGGTGAGTTTGTCCCCGTCGGACCCTTCATCCACGCCGAGTTCAAGAGAAAGCAGCCAGTCTGTTGGAGATGTTCAAGTGGGTCATGAGATGGCAGACTGCCTGCATCAGTGGACAGCATGCAGTGGGCTGAGCAGGGTTTTTGTTCAAAAAGTAATGGAAAAAATATCACCTGTGAATAGTTTTTCCATTAGTTTTTAGAGAGAGTGGAAGGGAGGAAGGGAGAGAGAGAAACAAAGACAGACATTGATGTGAGAGAGATACATCAGTTGATTGCCTCCCGCACACACCCCAACCGGGGCCAGGGATTGAACCTGCAACCCAGGTACATGCCCTTGACCGAGAATCCAACCCATGACCCTTTGGTACTCGGCTTGACGCTCTAATGGCTGAGCACATCTTCCAGGGCTGAGCATTTTGTGTTCAGCTCCCTGCATGTTAAGGTACCCTGGCATGGCATACAGAGCATGGGCTTGGAGCTGGACAAATAAGTCCAAATGTCAGCCCTCTGTTTATTGACCATGTGGCCTGGAGCAAACCATTTTACCTCTCTGAGTTTCATGGGCATAACCCTCACCCAGTGCACTAAAAGGATTAGCAGTAAGGTCCGGAAAGCCTTTGGTGTGCTGCCTGTCACTTGGTAGATGCTCAGTGAAAAGCAGGTATGCCTGTCGTCGTCCCTGCCCCCCACCCCCTCCACCACCACACACACACTCCCCAGTGGAGCATATCATGAATGGCAGGGCCATGAGGAAATGTGACATTGTACTTTGTGTAGAATGGCTAATGGCCTTGGGTGGGGGGCAGCTTGGCATAGAGGCTATTCTTTAGATCCCTGTAGGGCACTGTTGGCAAGTGTTGGGAAGCTCAGACTTTGGCAGGGCCCAGAGAGCAGCCCTAGGACCAGTGGTGGGGGTTTCAGGAATGCACATGTCTTCCCACCGCAAAGGGAGCTGCCTCTGGAGGTAGTGAATTTCCTGGCACTGGAGTGTATGAGCAGTGTCTGGGGGCTCCTTATTGGGCTTGTAGACAGGGATGGAGTTGACCAGATGACCTCTCAGGTCCTTTGTCACCCCAGAGTTCTATCTCTCTGTTCTTCCTTTTGGAACACTGGCTGGTCCATGCTCTGAGTGTGGGGGAGATAAAAGCCGGAGGTTAAACCTAAAGCTTATGGTTTATTGAAGCTAAGATACCACATAGAGGGAGGGGAGGGAATCATTTATTTAGCAGGTATTTGGTGAGCACCTACTCTATGCCAGGCCCTATCCTGGGCAGGGGTAGTTCTAGATTCCTGGTTGTCAAGAAAGATGTAGGCTGTGGGACAGGTGAGGGAAGCGTCCAGGAGTTGACCCTAAAAGAGGGGAGGGATTGGTTTGGGGAGCAGGGTGGATTGTGCTTTGTGTCCCCAAACTGTCACCTCTTTTTTTTTTTTTAATGCATTTTTATTGATTTCAGAGAGGGAGAGAAACATCAATGATGAGAGAGAATCATTGATTAGCTGCCTCCTGCACGCCCCCTACTGGGGATCGAGTCCACAATCCCGGCATGTGTCCTTGACCAGAATTGAACTCAGGACCCTTCACTCCGCAGACTGACGCTTTATCCACTGAGCTGAACCGACTAGGGCTGTCACTCTACCTTCTCTTTCCTTGCTCTAAATACAAACTCTTCTCATTCCAGAGCTTGGTGGTCAAGCCAGACCAACTGATCAAACGGCGTGGCAAGCTGGGCCTAGTTGGGGTCAACCTCACTCTGGATGGGGTCAAGTCCTGGCTGAAGCCACGACTGGGACAGGAAGCCGCAGTGAGTCTGGGTATGGGGTTGGGGTGGCCGTGCTGTGGTTGCAGAAGCAAACATGGTCACTAGATTAGTAACTGTATAGATCACCCCCACACGGGTAAGACTGCAGCCAGGGGAAGGCAGAGTCCTGTGGAGCTGACTTAGTCAGCAGGGCCAGTCTTGGTGCTCGTTCCCAGCTCCCCCTATCAGGGAATGGCCAGATGTGCTGCAAAAGTGACCCCAGTACAATTTGAGAGCCACGTGGAAGTTGTCTTCTTTTTCATTGGCAATCTGAGATGGGACTCTGAGGCCCATTCTGGGAATCCCTTCTTTTCAATTTCCAGAAAGGTCATGGTAGCTTGTCATGACATGGAAATCCTAAGAGGGTGGGTAAAAAAAGTTGAAAAAGAGAGATGCAGAATCATTTAGCAGAGGTATGACTTGGCCAAGAATCTAGAACACGACAGTTAATAGTACTGATGAGTAAATTAAATTATTGGCTTCTCCTGGCTTGGTGTTTAATCTCAACTCTGTAGATGAGAGAGCTAAAATGAAATATGATTTGGGAAGGTTAAAAGATGCTCAGAAATAAAATTGCATTTCTTCTCACTCCCAAAGGGGAGCTGGAGAATTGAGGGGAGGATGTGCTGAGGCTTGGCTTAGACTGGGGAGATTGTGCCATCCACACCTGGCTTTGTCCCCTCTGGGGTGACTGTGGACTGGGGATGACCTTTCTTCCGTGGCTCCTCGGAAATAGGATGAAGGTGATGATGGAGTCATCCTCCTCTCTGATTGGGCTTCCTTAAATCAGCTCTTCGCCCTAATTTTGTTCTTGGCCCTATAGGTAAAGAGGGATCCTTGAAGTTGTACATGAGCCGGGGGTGAAGGATCTTGACCTTTGTGCTTCCAGGGAAAGGACAGCAGGATTGGGGGATGAGCAGTGTCCTCAGGGAAGTCCTCATGCTCCCTTCTCCTCAGCTGGCTGTGGAGGGCATGACAGAACGTCTGAGCTGGCAGTGGCTTTGGCCCAGGAGCGGCTCATTACCCTGATGGATCACTGTCTGGTCTCTGACTCAGCGTGATGCATGGGCAGGCGGGGCTTCAGGATACTCTGGGATGAGGGATGTCTGCCTTGGCTGCCACCAGGGATCCACTCAAACTGATTAGCTCTGCAGGCCTGTTGTCATCAGTGATGAAAGTCTGCGTGGAAAAGTTTTCCCCGTCAAGCTCTTGCTCTCCTCTGCTCCCACCCTTCCGCCCCCACCATGGTTCCCCATGCCTGACTGGTCCTTGGGCTGGCACTCCTGCCTGAGTTCTGAGATAGCCTTGGTTTGTCTGAGCTCTAATTTGTGTGATGGCAGGGAGGGAGGTGACTCCCCATCTCTGTGCTTTTGGGGGTGAGACAATGTTGCAGCTCATTTATCACCTCCAGATGAGGCAGAAAAAGAATGCGCTAGGTCAGTACGCGTCTAAGTGTGGCTGGCACCAGGGCAAGCCGAGGGAAGAGGGGATCTCAGGAGGACTTCTTTAGCTAGGGCCGTGATTTTCAACCTTTTTCATCTCGGGACACAAAGTAATTACTAAAATTCTGCATCACACCAATATATATATATTTTTTGCCGATCCCACACAAAAAAAGGTATAATTTTGATTAATTCCCACTGGACGGCTATTGTGTTGGCTGTTGTCATTTTACTATTTGACAATCTAAGGGAAAAGAGGTCAGTGCCCCTGACTAAATAGCTAGTTATTGCATGTCTTAAAATTTTTTTTGCAGCACAGTTGTTGAAAATCGCTAGGTTAGGGGTCTGTGGCCCGATTGCCCTGGTTTCTGGAAAAATCCTTGTTGAGTGTTGTGGTGGTAGTGCTTGGGCTCCACCTCTGAAGGGAAGTTGGGGTGGAGGGAGCAGAGGGTCCTTCCTCCTTCTGCCCTCAGGAGGAAGACATGCCGTCCATCTAAGCTTTATCTCCCTTCATCTCTGTAGGTGGGCAAGGCCAGAGGCTTTCTCAAGAACTTCCTGATCGAACCCTTTGTCCCGCACAGTCAGGTATGTGTGAGGTGGCTCCAAGCTGGGTCTTCTCCCTCCTGGAGCCTTGAGTTTGTTGACCCTAAGATGATGAAAGGGGAAATTAAGCTGCTGGAGAAAAGTCAAAGGAACCAGAGTCTCGGAAGCTGCACTGAGGGCCTGCGGTGCCTGCGGAGCAGGGAGTCCAGAGATGAAGGAAAGGGCTTAGTTTGCAGCCAGGAGGAATCAGGGCTGGTGACTTCCAGTGCTGAGATGAGAAAGACTTGAAGGCAGGACCCCCTTCCCCAGATCAGGTCCTGCTGGCTCAGGATGGACTGTCGGCGAGCCAGGCAACAGCCTCTTCTCTCCTCTTGTCCCCTGGGGAGGGGGAGGGTGGTAAACAGGTCTCCCTTGGTGAGTGTTTTTAGAAATGACACCACAGGGGCTGGGCTCCTTGTCCTCGGTTCAGTGCCCCCACCCACCTGGTGCTCTTGTCCCCTGCAAGGCGGAGGAGTTCTACGTCTGCATCTATGCTACCCGACAAGGGGACTACGTCCTGTTCCACCACGAAGGGGGGGTGGACGTGGGCGATGTGGACACCAAAGCCCAGAAACTGCTTGTCGGGGTGGACGAGAAGCTGAATCCTGAGGACATCAAGAAACACCTGTTGGTCCATGCCCCTGAAGACAAGAAAGAGTTGAGTGAGAGGGTCTGCAGGGACGTGGCAGGGGGAAATAGGGAAGGCTGACAGGCTCTGGGCACGGAGCAGGGAAAGCAGAGTGGTCTTCTCTATCTGGGTGGGAGGCACACACACAGCCCCGTATCCCCACCCTCCACCCCAGGTCCCAAAGAGGATAGCTGGCTGGCTCAGACTGAAATATGCCATCAGCGTCCCTCACCTTGCCCCTGTCTGTCTGGTGCCTCCTCCTCTGGCTCCCTGCCTGACAGCTCCTTTCCGCCTCAGTGGCTGAAGAGTGATGTCCAAGGAGTGGGCTTGGCAGAGGACAGCAAGGGGGTTGGCGGGGTGTCAGGATGGCAGGAAGTGGAGCTGTCAGTGGCAGTGGGTGACATTGCTGCTGAGCCTGCTCATTGACGGATTGATTGTCTCTCTCCCCCTTTAGAATTCTGGCCAGTTTTATCTCTGGCCTCTTCAATTTCTATGAGGATCTGTACTTCACCTACCTCGAGATCAACCCCCTTGGTAACTGGCTCTGTGGGGGTGGGATGGGGCATGGGTCAGTGATAGCAGGGCTCCAGTGCCCACAGTAAGCCTGGCCTTTACATGTGGAGGCAATGCAGACAGGTGTGTGTGGGCAGAGGGATCTCCCAGCTCACCGAGTGCAGGCTCCTGTGTCTGAGCTCTCAGAGGACCGTGGTTATTCCTCCTTAACCAGCTCTAGCGTCTTTCTTGGGCCTTAACTTGTTCTGGTTTTGGTCTAAGTGCTCTGTGGCTACTTCTGCCAGTAGTTTAGGTTAGGCTGTGTTTGCCTAGGACCAGGGCTGCCTCTGCACTGGTCCGACCTTTTAGGCCGTTCTTTCCTCTCTGTGCCCTCAGAGCACCCCTCGCCCCCTCTCTCAGGAGCTGGTCAATCATTGATCCCTAAGACCAGGAAGCCTTGGCCCAAGCCTCTCAGGCAGGGAAGGAGGCAGGTGGTGTGATCTGGCTCTGGCCAGGGCTTCTGAGGGCAAAGTCCTGATTCCAGATGCAGCTGGGGATGCAGTCCCTCTAATGGACCAGATGGCTCTGTGCTAACTTAATTAGCTAAATGGCTCTGGGGGAGAGGGAAGATAGATGTCCAGTGAGGTGGCAATAAATGAACCCTGCTGGCTTGGGGCCCACTGCACCCTCACGCCTTCCCACCCCCCACCCCCACCGAACAGTGAGGCTTCCTGGCCAGACTGCAAAAGCCCAAATGTGCATACCTAGGGGGTCCTCTGACAGCAACCTATACCTTTAAACGTTTTTTAAATAGCAAGGCCATGGATGGGTGAATATTTAAGGCACATTGTGTAGCATTTTATGAAAAACGTTTAAAAATTGCCATAGCAACTTTCCTGTTATATTACCTATAGGACTTCTAGGGTTTGTTTTTTCTTTGATGGGGGGAAGCTGTGTCACCATAAGAGTTATTCTGGTTTCTTGCCGAGTGAGGAAGTCAGCCTGTGTGGGACCTGGACCCTCCGTGGGAGTGGTGTATGGGGAAGTCTGGGGAGGGGTTTGGAGGTTAGTGGTCATCTCTGCTTGGGGCCGGTGTCTGATTGCTTCTGCTTTTCTCGCAGTTGTGACCAAAGATGGCGTTTACGTGCTTGACTTGGCAGCCAAGGTGGATGCCACCGCTGACTACATCTGCAAAGTGAAATGGGGTGATATAGAGTTCCCTCCCCCCTTTGGGCGTGAGGCTTATCCAGAGGTAAGCTGCTTTGGGGAGGAGATGGAGCGTGATGGGGGCGGGGGGAGGGTGACTAATCTCAGATGAGCAGTTGGCCCCATAGTGGGCTGTATATTTGGCAGGGAAAGGAAGGTCGAGAGCCATTTAATTTTTTTAAAACTCCAAAGGGGATGGGAGGTGGGAGTCAGCCAAGCCTCTGAATCCCGGCCAGAAATCCTTTTAGACTTCTCTCGCAATCAGCCTCCCTGGGCTCTTAGCTTGATTTGTTACTTCTTGATCATTCCGAGTAGCTCCCCCTAATCCCGTCAGAAAGGTAGCTCTCTCTGCCACTTGCTGAGAATTTTAATTGCTCCTTTCCACCCCATCCTCTCTGAGATCCTCACAGCAGAATCGGGCTTGCAGGGCATGACGTAACCCAGGCCAATGGAGGAGGCTGGGCTGGCAGAAGGGATGGGGTCTACGGAGGGGAGAGGGTGGTGTGATGTAGGCTGCAGATGCTGGGAGTGGGTGCTATTGTAGAAGCAGTGACATAGCAAGGCTTGGGACTTGCGTAGAGGGTCCAGGACTTGAAGTCGGAGATAAAGGAATTGGGAAATTTGCCCTCAGTGGTGACAGTGGCGATGGGTGGTTTTTGTACTTGAAGATGCCATCATGTTTTGTCCCAGGCATGTAGGGCCCCACACAACCCCTTTTTCCTGGCTCTATTAAGGCAAATGAGGACCTCTTCATGTGTCTCCAGGGAAAGGGGAGGGGAGGAGTCCTGAGATCTGGGACCTTGGTGAAGGGGATGCCCACAGGGCCCACCTGTTGTTGTCTGATCCCTAGGAAGCTTACATTGCAGACCTGGATGCCAAAAGTGGGGCAAGCCTGAAGCTGACCTTGCTGAACCCCAAAGGAAGGATCTGGACCATGGTGGCTGGAGGTGGTGCCTCCGTCGTGTACAGGTGACTGAGGGGCTACTGAAGGTGCCAGTTGGGTCACATGTTCACAGCCTGGATCGAGGTGCTTCACCTGGGGGTCTCTAGTTCCTTACTGTGGTGCAGAGCAGGAATCGCGGGCCTGCCAGAGGGGCCCATGCACCTTCCTGTTTGCTTCAAAATGAAGTTATTTTGATTAGTTTTAGTTCTTGGAATTAGTAATATGGATTCCACATGAGGGTACAAATACAGAAAATGGACCAGAAAGTGAATGTTGCTGTGTCCCCACAGGTCACCAGGTGAACATACTTTTACACTTGGTAGAAACGTTGGGCTCCTAGTCCTCACCCTTTGTGATGATGGCTGGTTTTCCACTTGAAGCCCAGTAGGCATCTGCTCCTTTCTGGGCCTGTGATCAGCCACACCCCTTCCTGCTTGGCTGGGCTTCCCTCTGGCTACAGCAGTTTTCCTTCTCATTGGGCAGCCTGGCAGGGACGTGTGGAATGTGCACTTTTTCTTTGTGTTGGGAGGTGCTCTTTGTTCACTTTATTTCCCATCGTCAATCAGTCCAGGGCCCCAAGGTGGCCCAGCGCTGGCAGAGTGCATTGCCTGGGAGAGCCTTGAAGTGTCACTCACTCGTGGGGCTTGGGGGTCCGAGGTCTTGAGAGGTCAGTTCCATAGTCTCACTTTAGGGACTTGGGGGCGTCTGCATGCCCTCCCAGTCACCAGGCTGCCACCCTCTGCTGCTAGAGTTGGAGCCAGCACTGACTCTCGTATCTCCCTGGCAGTGATACCATCTGCGATCTAGGGGGTGTCAATGAGCTGGCAAACTACGGGGAGTACTCGGGCGCCCCCAGCGAGCAGCAGACCTATGACTATGCCAAGACGATCCTCTCCCTCATGACCCGGGAGAAGCACCCCGATGGTGAGACTCACACGTTCCTTCCTCAGGATGGCCCAGCGTGCTACAGGGGGAACAGTTTTGGGCTTAGGAGGCATGGAGATTGTGGTCCTGGTCCTTTGCAACCGGGGCTACTCATTTAACTTAAGGACCTCAGTTTCCCTGACTGTGCAGTGGGCAGTGATAGCATCTATCCGATGAGCGTCTGTGAGAGGATAAGGAGGTGATGTGTACTTAAAGCCCCATGAGCAGGTGCAAGGGAGGAGGTGAGGCGTGCTCTCACTCTGACTAATATAAACTGTGCTTAGTGGCCCATTTAGACATTTGTTACCCGACTCTGTCATTTCAGCTTCCCATTACCACCTGTCCCGTGTTGGGGACTACACATACAAATTAGTCTACCCAGAAGCCAGAGGGAGTGAGATTTCCACCAGGTGTATCCAGAAACCAAGTTGGGTGTCTGGATGGCCATCTAGGAATGACGTAGAGATTCTGTGGGTTTGGGTTAACCACCTACTCGGTGATGGAGAGGGAGCTGATAAGGCTGATAGTCATCAGGAGACCGGCCTGTTTCCACCACCTCTGCACTGATACCTCCTAACAGTTGGGAGACCCTCGCTCAGTGGAGAGAACTCTCAGTTGGCTTTCTGATAAGATGATCAAGTCTATCTTTCTAACCCTTTTTGACTTCTCTCTTACTCCAAACCCAGGCAAGATCCTCATCATTGGAGGCAGCATCGCGAACTTCACCAATGTGGCTGCCACATTCAAGGTAATCGGCCACAGTGACCAGTTTCTGGGGAGCATGGGTTTGGAGGAACCAGGAAAGGGAGGTTCTCACAAGCAATTTTAAGACAGAAACAAGTTCCCATGACTTACCCAGTCCAGAGAGAGGCTCTTGGTCCAGGATTTCTTGTGGCGGATGCAGAAGCTGTGTCCGGATCTGAAGCTGTGTCTCTGGGCAAGCAGCTGGCACTCGCTGGGCCATAATTCTCCCATCTGAGGTGTGGGGAGAAGGCGAAATTCTGCCATCCCCCCTTTAGGACTACTTCTTAAAGAAGTATCTTAATGGACCCTCATTTTCAACACTCCATTGTGAGACTGGGTTCTCTGCAACTCCTAGTCTTTCGTCTCTCAGTCATCAGTCTCCTCTCCAAAAAGTCAGAATGAGGAAAGTGTTTTTATGACCTGGGCTCCTGGTTATCTAGCCGGGGGCCCATCAGCCTGATCCCTGTGCACAGGTCAGGGCTATGGGCACAGTTTTAAAAGTGACTGGGGGTCAACAAGGATGACAGAGGTAACATGTCTCAAGAATCATTCCCTTCAAGGTAGCCATCCGAGGAGGCCATTATTCCACACTGTCAGATGCTCACTGAAGCTGTTCAAAAGAATGTGCCCCATCTGGTACTTTCACATAGGTTTTGAGAATAATGAATAAATAAATGTCAACCTTGAAACTCTAAGCTCTCAAGATGTGGAGGACCAGGCCTCATCAGTTTGCCTAAAACGGGTCCCTAATTGGACCTGATTCAGCAGACAAATTGTTTTAACTTCTGAGCAATCCCATAATAAAGCCAGCCCTGGTGATAAGGGTGGTTAGGTCTGGAACAGGAATTGTGTGCAAGGCCCTCGGTGACAGAAATTAGACTCCTGACTCAGTATACTACCTCCATCCGGAAAGACAAAATTGGTACACACCTGTACATTCTCTCTTATTTCCAAAGTCAATACCCATTGCAAGGGCTGTTCCCCTAAATTTCTTGAAGAAGCTTTTGTAGGACATTGACTGTTTTTGTGTTTTTTTTAAATTTGTTATTCCTCACCCAAGGATATGTTTAGAGAGAGGAAGGGAGAAAGAGAGAGAGAGAAACATCAAGGATGAGAGAGAATCATTGATTGGCTGCCTCCTGCACACTCCCTACTGGGGATCGAGCCTGCAAACCCAGCATGTACCCTGACCAGAAATTGAACCGAGATCTCCTAAGTCATGGGTTGACGCCCAACCACTGAGCTACTACACTAGTCGGGCATTATGGCTGTCTTACTTGTAATCACATGTCTGTTTGTCCCTTTGTACTTCCAGGGCATCGTGAGAGCGATTCGAGATTACCAGGGCCCCCTGAAGGAGCATGAGGTCACAATCTTTGTCCGAAGAGGTGGCCCCAACTATCAGGAGGGCTTACGGGTGATGGGAGAAGTTGGTAAGATGGGACCTTTTCTTTCCCTCCCTCCCTGAGTGTCAGTGGCCTACTTCCTTGGGATTCCTGAAGGAGTCAGTCTGTGAACATTCCGTGCTCGCCTGCTCCCCCTCTGGTTATGCAGCTCGCTTCTACTTCCTCTTTCGGCCCTCTGGCATAGACCTGTCCTAAACTTCAGAATGGACAGTAATGCATTTTCATTCAGCTATTTGTTTAACAAATATTTAGGGGGAACATCTGCTCTGTGCTAAGCCCTGCGGTTACAGCCACTGCAGGACGCATGGCAGACAGCCAGGCCCTTGTGCATTTGAGGACGTTGACTGTGATGTCAGGCTGCGCTAAGTGCATGAAGGAAGACAAGCAGGGAGAAGGGGTAGTGTGTGTGGGAGGGAACGGGCAGTTTTATATGGGGTGATCAGAGAATGCTTGACTGGATAGGTGACCTGGAAAAGAGGAGGGAGCAGGCCAGTGGTGACTGTCAGCAAAGGAAAAGGCAGGTTCCAAGGCCCTGAAGTGGGAGTGTGTCCACGTGTGCAGGCCCCGTGGGGATGGCCGTGGGATGGGGCTGGGTGTTGGAGCTGGAGGGGCAGCAGGAGTAGGCATGTGAGGCTAGTACAGGTCCCAGGAGACCCTTGGCTTTGACCCTGGGTTGGCAGCTGTGGGGAGACTTTGGCCTGAGGAGTGACACAGTTTGACTTAGGTAACCAGCAGCCAGGATAGAAGCAGGGAGAGCTCTTAGGAGGCTGCAGCAGAGCCCAGGACAGTGGTGGCCTGGATGTGAGGGGTGAGAGGGCAAGGCTCTGGTAACTGGTGGAAAAGGAGAGCTTTGCCCCTCACTGAGCTTAGGGAGGAGGGGGTAAAGGCCTACCCCTCAGTGTTTTCAAAAAGTCTGGGACCACATCTTGTCAGTCAGGACTAAAATCAGGTCTCCCTAAGTTGACCTGATTAAACTTGGAACACGTGAGCATTGGGACCAGCAGCTTTGGTCTTGAGTAAAATGCAGCCCTCATTGCCAAGAGCAGTGGTGTGTGGAGCAGGGGTTCATGTGAAGTGCCAGAGGGGTGCCAGACATGAGGCTTTTGCCAGTGAGTGATTGGAGAGACGAGATCTTTTCATCTTCCCATTTTCCCAAATCTGGTGTCCATGGCAAACACCAAACCTACCTCAGTCAGTTGAAGCAGTGCCAAATCCTCATTGCCCCCCAAAATGGAGTGCCTGCTGTGGGCCCAGCCTTCGGGCCAGCACAGTGAATGTCACTCAGTCACAGCTGGGACATTAAACAAGTAAACAGTTACTGGAACAAGATGCTGTCAGGGCTCTTCGTGGTGAAGCAAGCAGGGTGGTGTGGAGGAAAGCAACTTTCAAGGTCGTTGGGAGGAGGCACTTGAGCTGAATGACGAGAACAGCTGGGTGAAGGTCTGGGATGAGAGCTCCTTGCGGAGGAAGGAGCAGAGGCCAGGCCAGGGAGGCTGGAGAGTGAGGTTGGGTGGGTTGGGGTGGGGTGGGAGAGCCAGGGTCTAGGCTGTGAACGGGAGGAGTGTAGACTCATGCTGCTTGTGCTCACAGGTTTGTTTGCTGATGAACATCTGACAGCTGACTTGTGCTGCAGACTTGGTCTTGCACAGGAAGTGCCAGGCATCAGGCAGGACCTTACAGGACCTTTGCAGAGTCGTGTGGACTTGGGCCCTTATTTGAAGACTTGAATGATGGACTCTCTTCCCTCCTTCACAGGGAAGACCACTGGGATCCCCATCCACGTGTTTGGCACCGAGACTCACATGACGGCCATTGTGGGCATGGCCTTGGGCCACCGTCCAATCCCCAATCAGCCGCCCACAGCCGCCCACACTGCGAACTTCCTCCTCAACGCCAGTGGGAGCACATCGGTAGGTGCCTGCTGGCCTCTACCATAAAGCCTGCCATGCTATTTTTGTCAGCCCCTCACACCCCCATCCCATCCAGGCATGGTTCCCCTCCTCTGTCCCTAGCCATTTGGGGACATTGGGGAAATAGGGGGGAAGGGGTGGCTATAGTACATGGTTGGTTTCTGGATTTCGGCCAGTTTTTTTTCTATGCCAGTCAAAGTAGTATAATGGAAAGACCAGGTTTTTTTTAATCAGACCTGAGTTCAAATCCTGCTGTGGGTGGGACTTTGGCAGTTATACCTGCTCAGAGCCTCGGTTTGCTCACCTGAAGCCTGGAGACAATTCTGATTCCTGTCTCCGAAGGTTGTTAGAATAGTGCTTTGGAAGCAGCTTATAAAGAACTGCTGTGCTTAGTTCTTGTTCCCTGATTTCTCTGGAGCCTCAAGGACCAATGGCTTTTTCCCCAGCTGCTGCCTGTGACTCTTCCTCCCTTTCCTTGTCTCACCCCAGACTCAAGCCCTCAGCAGGACTGCATCTTTTTCTGAGTGCAGGACTGATGAGGTGGCACCTGCAAAGAAGGCCAAGCCCGCTGTGCCACAAGGTAACTCCCAGCGGTTTCGGATCCCCCCTGTCTCCTTCCTTTTCTGGGCCTCACTGGACCAGCAGAGGTGATGGAAGGTGTTTGGGCTTTGCTGTGAGAGTGGGCATGGTGTGTGGGATGGGAACAGATGGGAGGACGCGCTGAGCCTTCCCAGTGGTCTCCCCTGGTGTTGAGGACTCATGCTGTACCTGGGTCACTTCACTCCCCACTGTTTTCTCTTCTACCCCCTACTTCCTGTGGGCAGGTGTGAGCTGGGCAGGGAGGTTGTGGAGGAGACAGGGTTACAAAAATTCCAGGAGGTGGGTAGGTCTCCCAGACTCTCCTCCCAAGTGGAGGGCACAGCAGGCTCCTGTATAACGGTAGCTCCTGCCCACCCCATCATCCTGGGGCTCCTACAGAGACACTCCTTTCCATCATAGGGACTCCGCTGTCTACCAGCCCATCTGTACTTTGCCTCTTTTGTCTCCATCCTCTGACTTAACAGAGATGTGATCCTGGCCAGCCAGCCCGTACAACTAGCGTTCAGTAACTAGCTTTTGGGCTGGTGCGGCCTGTGCACCCTATCCTAGTACACACCGACAGAGAGTGCCTAAGGCATTTTGTGAAATAGTGACACTGGCTCCAGGCACTAGTTTTGGAAGCCACTGTCCTGCAGTTCCCAAACCCACAGCACAGAATGACAGGTCCAACCCAGTCGGCCTCATCATCGTGTGCTTTGCAGGGATGAGGGATTGGTGTTAAGAGGCTGGGACCGGGCCAGATGTCCCTTCAGAGGGCCTGGGGGTGTGGGGGGCAGAGATTCAGTGTTCAGCATACCCTCCAAGCCTTCATGTCCCTCCTGTCCCTCTCTCTGCCCCCTTTGGCCCTTGGCTCTTTCTTGCTTTCGCTCTGCTGATCAGTGCTGTCTTCTCTTTTGCTGCTTTCCTCCTGTCTCTTGTGGAATAGATGAGAGATGGTGAGGGCGGCAACCCTGCCAGGCTTGTCCATGGGACCCTTCCCTATTCCCACCCTCTCCTTCCAAAGCCTCCAGCCATCAGCAGGTCACTCAGTTGCCTTGGTCATTTTCTTTGACAGATTCAGTCCCAAGTCCAAGATCCCTGCAAGGTAGGACGCCCCTGCCCTGCCCAAATCTGCGTGTGGCTTGTTAGTGGATCTCACTAACCGTTTGCTTTGTTTCCCCTCCCCGTTGGGTTGCAGTGTTGTGTGGTATATTTTGTTCCTGCCTCGGTGTGGTCTGCCCCCAAGTCCTAGTCTTTGCTCTCTCGCCCTTCCCACTCCTGCTCAGTTCAGGCCCCCACTCAGTGCTCTCCTGGCCATGTGGCTGTCTCTGGCTCAAAACTTGGGGGTGAGGGGGTGGAGAGCCAGGCCCACAGGCTTGGAGAGTGGAGTGGTGCTGAGGAGAGAGAGTCCTCCTGGGAAGGAGGGAGCCATCAAACCGAAGGGGAAGGGGCAGAGCCCAGAGGGTGAGGACAGGAGCCATGGTCCTCCCCGAGTCTCATCAACAACTCCTGATGGTTTCATTTCGTACCTTCCTCTCCTCAGCCTCACCACTGCTGACTTTATCCCAGGGCTCCCAATATCAGGGACAAGCTCAGGTTTCCCTGGGGTTTGGGTGGGAGATGGGATAGAGCAGGAGAGGTCACTATTTAGGATAGGCATTCTCTGCATGTCCTCACCCAGAACACACCTGCTCACCTGTTGACAGCATCAGGACTGCCTTTAACTTCTTGACTTGCACAGCCTGGGAGATTTTACCCTGGGGAAGGGGAGTCTTGGTGATATTTGACCCCTTTCTTGCTCAGGGGAGGGGAAGGAATAACTAGGCAGGGTTGCTTTATGTCTCTTCAGAAAGGCCAGCAGTCCCTACACCGTCTGGCAAGACCTGTTGTTCCCTAACAGGCACGATCTGAGGCTGAGCCTGTGCAGAGAGAACAGGGGCCACTCTAGTTCTAAGAGCTCGTCTACCCTAGGGGAGGAGTTGATGCTCACTGTCAGTCCCAGCTGTGCTGAGAATTGGTCGGGGAAGGACAGATTGTACCAGTGAGGGCCCTCCCCTCAGCGGTCTGGAGGAGGAGCCTAGTGGGGGCTCTTAGCCCCGGAGCAGTTTTCCCTCTGGGGTGTCCTTGCTGCTGGTGGGCTAAGGATTGTCCCCATCGGCTTTGGCTCCTCTGTACTCAAGGAAGTGAGCACTCTGGTCCTCCCCGTTTCGTGCTGGAGGTGTAGAGACCCCAGGCTTTGTTCTGATTCCTGTCGCCTCTTGGACAGACAGATGTGTGAATGTGCGCACGCTGACTCGGTGTGGGCTCCCTCGAGGACGGGAGTGGCAGGGCTTCTAACGGGAGTGGCAGGGCTTCTATTCCTCCTCGCTTGCACAATTGAGCTGTAATCCTGGCTCTGATGCTAGATGACCTAGGCTCTGAGTCATTTGGCATCTCTGGGCTTCAATTTCCTGGGATTGAGAAGTGACGGTACTGGATTAGGTGGCTTCCCTTGTTCTGTGATCTCATGTCTTGTCAGAACCCAGTTGGGTCCAGTGACAGTAAATCCTGGGTATTTGCAACAACAGGAGCCTGTGTCATGAGAAGCTTATGGCTGTGATGGAAGAGGCGGGCCTGCAGGGATGAGAATTCTGTATGGCTTGGGAAATTGAGCTTTTTAAAAAAAATTTTATTTTTTTTAATTGATTTTAGAGAGGAAGCCAGAGGGAGAGAGAGATAGAAACCGCAGTGATGAGAGAATTATTGATTGGCTGTCTCCTGCACTCCCCTACTAGGGATCGAGCCCACAACCCAGGCATGTGCCCTTGACCGGAGTTGAACCTGGGGCCCTTCAGTCCGCAGGCCGACGCTCTATCCACAGAGCCAAACCAGCTAGGGCTTAAATTAATTTAACCAGATCTTGAACTTGGTTAGCCAAGTCTGCATTAGTACAGTAGGTTAATTAATGCCAGATGCCACTGAGCTTGGTGCACTGTTTTCCCCTGAGGGCTACTTTCTTAGGACTTCAGGGAAGGGAGGGTGAGGTCACCTGCCTGTAGGGTGGTGAAGGGGCCTTTTTCTCCAAAGCTGAGGAATCCACTTTTGCCAGATGTTTTTGTCCTTTCTTTTGCCCCTCATCCCTTTCCTGCTAGCCGGAGAGCTCATCCAAGAGCATTGCTCTGGGCAGGAAAGAGCCACCTAGTCGAGGGAGGAGGGCAGGAGGAATAGGCAGAGTATTGCTCCCGCCTCGCCTGTGCCAGAGCCTGGCCGGAACCTCAGAGATAAGGCTGAGCAAACCTCTTCATTGGACCTGCACTGACCTAGAATTGTGAGGATTCAAATCCTGACCTAAGGTGGTTTATGTCCCGATTTCGAGGTGATAAGGCTTGTGGAGGGTTGTGGAACACCCTGCGTTCACCAAAATTTTCCAGTGACTTTAAAAATAATTTATCAAGTGCTCATTTGCATATGACCAGGAGGCTGATTATATATATGCCTTTCCTGTGAAATTGAGCAGGCCCTGTAGGAATTCTCTGGGGCCCCTTCTTTGCATTGGGAGTCCTTTCTCTGTTTGTTGCTGAGCTGTTTACTAGCCAGGCAGATCTCCTGAGCGCTTTACTTTCTGCCACCTCTTTCCAGAAGAAATTGAGGCACCTCTTCCCCCAGTTCTCAGAATTCCATCCTCTTAACCTTCCTTTGTGGTTTTGATCAGCCACCCTCCCCGGACTTGGCATGGAGGGGTCTGGCAGGTAGCCCTGCCCCTGTGGGTCTCACAGGGGTGTGTGCTCTGGGTGCACTCGCTGTGTTTTTGCCCAGCAGGAAAGAGCGCCACCCTCTTCAGCAACCATACCAAGGCCATTGTGTGGGGCATGCAGACCAGGGCTGTGCAAGGCATGCTGGACTTTGACTACGTCTGCTCCCGAGATGAGCCCTCGGTGGCCGCCATGGTCTACCCTTTCACGTGAGTCATGCCACGGCAGGAAGGCTGCAGATGGCTGCCAAGTGGAATTTTCTCATCTAATCTCCCTGACTGAGACTGAGCTGGGGGAGCAGCTCAATTATCCCCTTTGCTGGGGAAGCGACTGCCCATCCCAGACTGGGGCGAGCCGTATTCCTGGAGGGTCTTTTCCAGTAGATGGAAACTCTTTGAGGGCAGAACCCTGCCCTTCCACCTTCTAGATGAAGCTCCTCCCCGGTGGACCCCCTCCCCAACCTTGACAGGTTGTCCTGACCCCTCCTCTGCCTTTCTCACAGTGGGGACCACAAGCAGAAGTTTTACTGGGGTCACAAGGAGATCCTGATTCCTGTCTTCAAGAACATGGCTGACGCCATGAAGAAACACCCAGAGGTTGACGTGCTGATCAACTTCGCCTCTCTTCGCTCTGCCTATGACAGTAGCATTGAGACCATGAGTTATGCACAGGTAGTCACGGCCCTAGGGGTAGGCGGGGGTAGTAGGGAGAGCTCCTGAGTGGTGTTCATGCTCACCGTCACCTGGGACAAAGGGCGTAGACTCAGGACTGGCCAATGTTCTGGGTGAAAGTGGTTGAGACACTTGATCTTCAGACGGGAGGGTAGTAACCAAAGGCAGGCACGCTGCTCACTGGGCCAACAAGAAGTTCTGGGCATGGAGCAAATAAATACTTCAAGTCCCATTTCCCAGAAACACAGCTGCTTTGTTTGAGTACACCCTTATCCACACCTTTTCCTGGATTTGACCAAATGGAATAATATTTTACAGACTTATTTTATAATCCATTTTCTTCAGTTACTCTTTCCACAGCATAAATATTCATTGGTAGTATCAGTTTTGCTTATCAAGTCTGGTGATGAGCATTTTGGAGTAACGTTTGTACATATCCTTAATTATTTCCCCAGAATAAATGTCTAGAGGTCAAACTGCTGCATCAGAATGAGCAGACTTTAAGGCTCTTGGACCATCCTGCTCACGTGCCCTCCAGAAAAGTTGTACTGATGTAAACTCCCATCAGGAAGATGAGAATTCCTGTTTTTCTGTACCCTTGCCAACCCTGAATGTTCGGGTTTTAAAAATATATTTGACAAATTGATAGGCATTCTATTTAATTTGCAGACCTTTGATTAAGATGAGCTTTAAAGAACATTTATTGGCCACTTTTAATCTATGACTTGGCCTCCCTTCCCCCGCCCCCCATTGAGGTGTTTGTCTTCTTTGTTACTGATTTGTAAGACCCCCTTGATAGAAAAAAATATTGATTCATCTGCTCATAATTATTGTCTGATTCTGGACTGGTTTGGTTCAGTGTATAACTGGAGAAGATAAACTTGTGTGGATATCTAGACGAAGCAAAAACAAAAGCATACTTGCTAAAAATGAGTTGGGTTTTTAGTCTAGATTAGAGGTTGACAAACTGCAGCTCAAGGGCCAAACCCAGCCCTCTGCCTGTTAGTTTTATTGGAACATAGCTATGCTAATTCATTTCTATATTATCCATGGCTGTTTTCAGGCTACAAAGGCAAAGTTTAGTTACCACAGAGTCCACATGATCAACAAAGCCTAAAACACTACTTGGCCCTTTATAGAACAGTTTGCCAGCCCCTGGATGAGAGTCAGAGATGGTTCTCAATCTCTTCTGCCCGCCCCCACTTTCTCTAGCTTTCTCCTCCGACTGTGGAAGCAGCTCCTTTCTGGCACATTCTAGCCCTGACCTGTGGAGACATAGAATCAGAGACTCAAGGGCACAGCAGAGAAAGCCAGAGATAGCTGCTGTATGTGCAGGTGGGGAACAGGTGTCTGAGTCTTGTGAATTTTTGGATGGGAGAGAAAAATCTGACTGCAGCAGATTTTTTGGAAACATTTGCTCCTGCTTGGTTACTGAATCACTGTGATGTTAACAATGGAAATCAGTTTGGGATGTCCATGCCTCTGTTTTTGGGGGAGGCTTGGTGTGATCAGGTTAGGAACAGAGACTTGTGGAAAGAAGCAGTGCGTGTTTTAATATTACTTTGTCCTTAGAGCCTGGAAGGGGACATGGGAGGTGAGTTCTTGAATGGTTGCTGCCTCTTGGTCCCACCTGAGGCGACAAGTTAATGAGGCAGGACTGTTCTCATCCTCTAGATCCGGACCATTGCCATCATAGCTGAAGGTATCCCTGAGGCCCTCACAAGGAAGCTGATCAAGAAGGCAGACCAGAAGGGCGTGACCATCATTGGACCTGCCACAGTGAGCTTCCTCTCCAGAAAGCCTTTTTTTATCCTCACCCGAGGATATTTGTGCCTTTTATTTCTAGAGAGTGGAGGGAGGGAGGAGGGAGTGAAAGAGACAGAGAAACATCAGAAACATTGATGTGAGAGAGACACATCAATTGGTTGCCTCCTGCATGCACCCTGCAATCAAAGTATGAGGTACATGTCCTTGACTAAGAATTAAACTCATGACCCTTCAGTCCGAGGGCCAACACTAACCATTGAGCAAATTGGCCAGGGCTAAAAAGCCTTTTAAGTTCAAGGCTCTTTTTAAGAAGTTCTGGAAACTCGCTTGTTGACTCTTTGTTTCTCTTCTAAGTTGAAAAGATTTAGAGGTACCTCTTGAAAGTCAGTCTGTCCATTTCCAGTTAATTTTTTATAGGCCCACTCTCCAGTCCATATCACCGTTATAGTTTCAAGGGACTAATGAGAAGATTCTTGTTTTAAGTGTTTGCCCACTCTCATACAAACATTGCCTAGTCTTTGATTATTCCTTTAACTATAAACCAAAGAAAAATCTATCTGGAGGCTTTATTTTGATCAAAAGGTCTTTATTGAAGGAGAAATTGCTTTGTGAATATTTTTGTTTTTGTTTTTACCTGGTTGTTACGTTAAAATTTATGTGAAGGGAAGACAAAGGGACCTTTCATCTCAGAGGCAGTGTGTGATTTTGAGCAGAGGTACACACCTGTGTTATACACCTTTTTACTGGGCATTGTCGCTCTTGTGGAGCAAAGGAGACGACTTAACCCTGAATGTTACCTATCGGTAGTAAGCCATGTTTTACAAATAAGGCTTTCTGTTTTGCATAATGTCTCGAGATTCTTCTTAAGCAGGAAACCCAATGTGCAGGTGTTAGCTGTCTTGATGATTCCTCCCCAGCCTGGCCAGACTGGCATGGGCTGGTAGTACTGGGCTTGGTGATTCTTCTGAGCCCTGTGGTCGATCTAGAGCTCACCCTTCCTCCCTGACTGCTATTTCTGCCCCTGCAGGTTGGAGGCATCAAGCCTGGGTGCTTTAAGATTGGGAATACTGGCGGGATGCTGGACAACATCCTGGCCTCCAAGCTGTACCGCCCTGGCAGCGTGGCCTATGTCTCGCGTTCTGGGGGCATGTCCAACGAGCTCAACAATATCATCTCTCGGACCACAGATGGCGTCTATGAGGGCGTGGCCATTGGCGGGGACAGGTGATCAGCTGGGGGACAAGCCCATACTGCTTGCTACTGTTGAGTTCCTAGCACATAGCTGTGTGTTGTTGTTTTTTTTTTGTTGTTTTTTTTGGGGGGGGGGGCTTATTTGTTTTCCCAATTACAGTTGACATTCAATATTATCTTAGTTTCTGGTGGGAATGATATAAGTCCACTCTTGCCTTAGAACCAGCATGAACATAAGAATCAAAATACACGGAAAGATGTTTTAAAAGGCGGCAGGGCCTGCAGGGTAGTTCTGTTTATTGTTTGAGGTGGCCATGGGGAGGCAGCAGAGTGCTGTGATTAGCAGGTCCCATTTTGAAATCAGACCATAGGGGTTCAAATCCCAGTTTTTCTGTTTACTAAGGGGGCATCCTTGACAGGCTTCTTACCCCACCCCCAGACCTCTGTCAGCCTTACATATCAATGGGTGAAATAATAGGGTCTATCTCATGGAGTTGGTGGGAGGATTAAATGAGGTCACGTATTATAAAGTGGCTAACGGGCTGGCACTTAGTAAGTACTCAGTATGTGTTCATTGTAGCTAATAATAGTGAAAGGGAAAACTATTCCTTTATTCTCTACTATTACCACACTCACATTTCTGGCTCCCAACCGAGAAGCTCCCATCCCCATATTTAGGGATTTTTGTGGCGGCTTCATCATGATTGATTATTTTTAATTCAGCCTCCAGCCCCTCTCCCCTCTCTGGAGGATGGGGAGTGGGACCGAAAGTTCCAAGCTTCTGATCATGGCCTGGTCTTTCTGGTGACTAGCTCCCATCCAGGAGCTATGCAGGAGCCCACCAAGAGTTTCTATCACCCAGGACTTCCAAGGGATTTAGGAGCTTCTATCACCCCCATTACTCAGGAAATTAAAAGGTTTTTAGGAGCTCATTGTCAGGAACGTGGCTCAAGGATCGACCACTAGAACAAAAGATGCTCCTGTCACTCATGAGGTCACAAGGGTTGTAGGAGCTGTGTGTCAGGAACTAGGGGCAGAGAACAATGTATGTATTTGTTCTTATTTCACAAATAGTGTCATTACTTTTGTTGGTGGGAACAATAATCAGTAGTACTTAATATCCTCATAAACCTTAGCCATTGCCGATTACCATTATTACTACTACCATTACTACTGCTACTCTTTAGCTCGGAACCAAAAGCTGTTGGGAGACTGGGTCACCTTGTCAGTCTCCCTGGCCCCCCCACATCATTTCAGATGGGACTCCTGGGTGAGGAAGCACTCCTGCCAGTCCTCAGGGTTTGGGTACACATTTATCCTCAGGGTTGCAATCAGCTGAAGGCAGGCCTGAGGCTGGAGGGGGCTCATCCGCGGGGCTGGCAAGGTAGCTCCTCTCTGAGCCTCCAGGCTGCTTAGTGTCCTGAGGACTTTGCATTGGGCTTCCCAAGAGGGAGCAATTCAAGAGAGAGTGCCAGAAAAAGCTATTTTTTTTATAACCCAGCCTTGGGAGTCGATATCATAGAATCACTTTTGCCACATTTTGTTCATTAGAAGCTAATCATTAAATCCAACTCATTTTCAAGAGGAGAGGCATGAGGTTCTTCCACCTTTTAAAAATAATTGGTGGGCATATTTTAAACCACCACACTTGCTTTCTCGGTATCTCACCACCAAGGGAACCTCTCTGGGCTTATTACCTCCTCTTCCTCCCCTCCCCTTTTCTCCTCGTGCTCCATTTACTCCGTCCCCCAACCAACCCCCATGGCATCTCTGGACCCTCTGGGCATCCACACCCACGAAAAACCCACAACATTCTTAGTACATGTGTGCTTCCCAAACCTGAACACACACCTCCCCAGACTGCCTCCTGATCCCATGTGCCCTCCTTGCTCTCACCAGGTACCCCGGCTCCACATTTATGGATCATGTATTACGTTACCAGGACACTCCAGGAGTCAAAATGATTGTGGTTCTTGGAGAGGTGAGTTAAAGGAAAATCTTTTTAATTTTTTTGACTGTTAAAGTTATGTATGACATCAGTTTTTTAAAAGTGCATGCATTTGGTTATATATAACTTAAGGTGACAGTCCCTGGTAGTCTCACCCCTTAGACTTTGGGATGTGGGGATTGTCACTGTTATCACTTCTGTGCGGCACAAAATGTTTTATGGCAATAGAGGAGAAGCTTTGCACTGCTGACCATGTCTCTACCTGGTGGGCAGTAGATAGCTGGAGTGAAGAGTAAAAGTGATTTTTTTTTTTAAGTTTGGGAGAGCCCTATAACCCCATCCTATTTTCTGGTTGTGCCTCCTGTAGGTCTGGTCCTAAATCATCTTACCCACAGGTTAGGAAGGAGGAGTCCCAGGGACTCGCCTAGGATACCCACTGTCCCTTTATAGTTCTTCCCTACCACTCTCAGTCTTCCAGGCTGTTTGGACCAAGCCCATGTCCCCTCATTTTTTAGACTCTGGCCTCTGCCTGATTTGGGACTGATTCTCCTGCTGCAGTCCTCTTGGAGCAACTCAGAATGGGTGCCTCCAACTCATGGGCTTTTTCTTGTTCCCTGTTCCTTGGCAGATAGGGGGCACTGAGGAGTATAAGATCTGCCGGGGCATCAAGGAGGGCCGCCTCACCAAGCCCGTGGTCTGCTGGTGCATCGGGACCTGTGCCACCATGTTCTCCTCTGAGGTACGGCCGGTACAGATCACTCCTGGTGGGGAAGATGGGGCATTTGAGGTGGACTGTGGTCATCTTAGGGGCAGTTAGCTCTTTCAGTCCACCTCAGTCACTACTTGGAGTGGGAGCAGCCTGTGTCTGGAGGAGGTGAGAAGGCTTCATTGAGAAGTCAGCTGAGCAGAAGGGAGGACGGAGAGATAGGACACATTCCTGGTGCAGAGCTGGGAAGGAGACGAGAAGTTCTGTGTGGGGAGAGGTCACAGAAGAAAAAGGCTTGTTTGGCACGTGTGCATGATGTAATGTATGTGAACATGCCTGGCGGCATATAGTAAGTTCAGCATCTAACAGGCTCTGAGTTGTGTATATAAGATAAAACCTGGCCTTTGAGGTTTCCTGCAATAGTGATAATCCCTGTGCTTAAACGCTCAGTTCTTCCTACCAGTAAGCCTGCTTCACACTAATTTTTTCTCCCTAGAATGCTTGCCTTTCCTCTTCAGATTCCTGCCCACCTCAAAGTGGCAATACTTGTCCAGTTGTAAAGTGCACTTTTCATTTGAACCACTAGTTCCATTTCTGCAACTTTCCCTTATGGGTTTGCATGTAAAAATATTTCAAAGTATGTGTACAAGGATTCATTGCAACCTTGTCATAGCAGAAAATGGAAACAACCTAAATGCTGGTCAGGAGGGTACTGGGTCATCATGGCACAATCATATAATGGAAAGCTGGGCAGACTGGAGAAGAATGAGGTGGATTTTGATATGTTGATGGAGAAAAAGTTTAAGATTTGTTAAATCAAAAATGGCAGAGTGTAGTAAATATTGATAATACCCATTTTTTAACTGTGTGTGTGTGTGTGTCTGTGTGTGTGTGTTTTAAGGAGCTAAAACGGGAGTGGGTGGGTGATGGGATCCTTCAGGGATGAGCTCTACTTCCACAGGCTTTAGAATCAGATCTCGATAGGTGTTATGGCATGGGCAAGTCATTTAGCCTCTCTGTACCTTAGTTTGCTGAGCTGTAAAATGGAAATGGTACAGGATTGTTGCATGGCTTAAATCTATAATAATAAAAGCATAATATGCAAATCAACCTAACAGCCGAACAGCAGAACGACCGGCCGGACTACCACGTTATGACACCCACTGGCGCCAGGCCAGCCAAGGTGATGCAATGAGATTGGTTGGGGGCCCAGCCATCACCCCATGATCACCCCGCAGAGGGAGGCCCAGGCCACCGGCCAGCGGAGCAATCCATCGGGGGCCTCCACAATCACCCCAAAGAGGGAGGCCCAGGCTACCTAGCGACGATGCTGCAGCGGGTAGCCTGGGCCTCCCTCTGTGGGGGCAAGCCATTGCGGATCCCCGGCCAGGTGGGCAGGGCCTACCTCTTTGGGGTGATAGATAGCGGAGCCCCATGATCAATCACTACGCAGAGGGAAGCCCAGGCTACCTGGCCGGTGGCGCTGTGGCAGGTGGGTGGGGTTTCCCTCTGCAGGGCGATCAATCACGGGGCTCCTGGACTGTGAGAGGACACAGGCTGGACTGAGGGACCCCCTTCCCCCTGAGTGCACGAATTACATGCACTGGGACTCTAGTAAGAAAATAATTGTGAAGGTCTGGCACATATAGGTCTTAGCAACTATTCCTTCCCATTCTTCTTCACTTATTCCATGAAGCAGTTTCTGACTTACTTTCTTCGTGACCACTTTCTCCTCCACGCCCCAATAGCCAAAAATAACCTCTTCCTTCTCCTCCATTGTTTCTCTTAACCAGCTTTGCATTACTCCACCCCACTCTGTTGAGGACACCTCCAGAGGGCAAGCACTTTGTTTGCTCTTCTGTTTCTGGCTGGGCACTTATCATCACCCCATAGGTTGGGCAGGTCCTCAGGAGGTGTTTTGGTTTTGATTTTTAATTAATTTTTAAAACTGTGTGAAACTAGAGGCCTGGTGCACGAATTTGGTGGGGTCGGTGTTGGGGGAGGGGCTGTGGGAGAGCACCAGGGCATGTCCGGCCAGTCTTGTTCAGTCCCAATTGGCTGGACCTCAGCAGTAAGCTAACCTACCATTCAAAACGTCTGCCCCTGGTGGTCAGTGCACCTGATAGTGAGTGGTTGAGTGGCCTTAGCATATCATTAGCATATTATGCTTCGATTGGTTGAACAGACAACCAGACACTTAGCATATTGGGCTTTTATTATATAGGATAGTACAGTGACTACCTAGCTAATCAGTGATGTTTAGATTCACATGACCTTGCAGAACTTTCCACCCTGTAGAGGAAATCAGATAAATCTCTACCTGTTGGCACACTGAGACAGCTCCTTGGGAAAAAGTGGATTAAGGATTGGGGGTATAGGTAATGTGGCATTTTTCAGAAGTATGTTCCACAAAACACTGGTCCTGTAGCGATGGTCCTCAAAACAAATCCAATAAACAGAAAAGCAAAGGAGCTTTTATAAACTATGAACATGCAGTATAACCTGTCTCCCTTTTAACATTATTTTAGTGTTAAGAAATCTCTGAGTAAAAGAAACTTGTTTAACTTCCTTGAACCCAGCCAGCATTTTCTAAGTTTATTTGAGTGAAGACTATCTTCTCCTTCCCACTCCATTCAGTCATGCAAATTATGTCCTACAAAGAATGTATTGGGAACCCGTGTTTTAAGGCATGTGTTGCTAATTGGAGCAGCAGCTGCTAACCTTTCTAACACTTAAGGCACCTTTTATTATATTTAGGGATTAAGAGCACAGTCAGAAGCCATATTGCTTGTGTGACCTTGGGCAAGTTATTTTACCCCTCTGCTTCCATTTCCTTTATTTATAGGAAATAGTCATAGCTACTGAAAGATTAAATGAGAAAAGCTCTTAGAGAAGTGCTGGGATATATAATAAGTGTTATTCAATCAGGTTAGGTGTGATTACAATCAACCCCCAACCCTGTTCCTAAATCAGGGTTTTGTACCAGAGGTTTCACTGAGTTAATTCATTTTCCCCATCACTTCATCAAAGACATTGGTTTTCTCTTCCTTCTCGCTCACTTCCCACAGTCAGTCAACTCCTATATTTCATTGGATTTATATTTTACCTCGATACATACTTAGGTGGAAGGCAGCAATTGCTCATTGGCTTCAGGTAATTGTTGCTATGTGGGAATATAAGCCTATGGCACAAAATCTGACTTTCAAAAAAGCTGGGAATTTGTATTTTGACATGAAACCATTTTTTTTTTTTTTTTTTTTAACATTGGTACCTATTTTGCAAAAAGTATGTGCGGGATAATCATATCATGTCTATGAGCTCACTTCAACCTCAGGTTGCATTCCTCACCTGTTGCTCAGAACTAATTTCTATCTTCCATCCCCCGGACCTCTGCCCCAGGGGAAGCCAAGTGAAGGGTCTGGGGAGTTGGGCTGCCAGACTTTGTATCCTAGCTCCGTTACATACCAGCTGTGTGATCTTGAGTGTTAGCTCCCGAATGTGTTGATGTTCCAGCGTCCTCATCTGTAAAATAAGTCCTCCATCATACCTGTTCAGTGGGCCTGCTTGGGGCTGAAGGAAGTGATTTCTGAAGAGTGTTTGGCAGGTCCGGCCTGTAATGAGTGCTGTCATTTCCCAGGAGCCTTTGTTCCCCCTCGGGGATTAACAAGCCCAGTCACACCACTCTCCTTTGCCTTCCAGGTACAATTTGGCCACGCTGGCGCTTGTGCCAACCAGGCTTCTGAAACTGCAGTGGCCAAGAACCAGGCTTTGAAGGAGGCAGGAGTGTTTGTGCCCCGGAGCTTCGATGAACTTGGAGAACTCATCCAGTAAGTGAACCTGGGGTAGGAGCCTCCTGGGTCAGCAGCCTCTCTAGCATGGAGGTGTCTGATATGCCTGGTCCGTCTCAGCAGCTGTGTGGATAGTCCAAAACCCTTTTTCTCTTTGGCTTTTGTTTGTAGAAGCAGCAGTTACAGGCCATTCATACCGGTATTAAACAAAACATGTTCACTTTCTTAACCTTCCTACTTGGGTGGCCATAAATGAGAGATGAGCATAGAAACATTTAGAAAGTGTCACCTCTAATTGATGGATAAAGAGATATTGATATACTGTTGTCTCTTCCCATTCATCCTTTGACCTTACCTGGCCTCCAGATTCAACTTTCTATAATGCCCCATTCAGAGGTGATAGGGGAGTCTTGGCCAGAACCTGTTTTCACTTGGGAATCTATCTGGTAAGACTAAATCACAGACAGGAAGGGGGTACAGAGAAGGAAAACCTAAAGAGTTTGGGTCAGATGAAGGAGCATTCTTGGGATGGTTTAGAAAAGCCCAGAAGAAAATCCACATGGGTGTCTTTTCTCCTGCCCTTTCCCTGCCTCCCAGGTCTGTGTATGATGATCTTGTGGCCAAAGGGGTCATTGTCCCTGCGCAGGAGGTACCTCCCCCAACGGTGCCGATGGACTACTCCTGGGCCAGGGTAGGTGCCATGTATGTCCCTCACTGTGTGGGCCAGGGAGATTTGGGGGCTGAGGTGTGGGCTGTGAGGTGATTTGCCTTGAATCCTTGGAAGGCAGGCCTGCCCTAGTAGAGCACCATGTGACCACTGCTCTGGGCTCCAAACCACACCCCTAGGGAAGGCTTCTCCAAGGGCTCAGGAGAAACCAGTTAGACTCCTGGGTTCTGAACACCTCCTCCCTGTGTGCTGGAGCTTGTGGGTAAAGAAATGCAGGGCCTCAGAAGGGCAGAGGGCAGTGGGTATCTCCACAGCTGGTTGCCTGACCTGGAAACGGGGGCTGGGGCAGACAGTGTCCCCTAGAGTTGTTTGTGCTTCCTAAGAGATTTCAGGGTGAAGTAAGGGACATGGATGAAAAACTAATCTTGATATTTAGAAATCAATTTTTAAAAGACCCAATTAGAAAAAGTAGAAAAGGGCCTTTCAACAGTAAGAAGTACTCAACTCACTTGTTATATAAGGAACCAAAGTAAAAACTGGGATACTACCCTGACCAAGTGGCTCAGTTGGAGCTTTGTCCCGTACACCAAAAGGTTTCAGATTTGATCCTCAATCGTGGCACGTACAAGAGGCACCTGATCGATGTTTCTCACATTGATGTTTCTCTCTCTCCCTTCTTCTCTCTCTGAAATCGGTAAAAAAAATATTCTAAGGTGAGGATTAAAACAAAACCGTGATACTAGTTTTTCCCTATCAGCCCAGCAAAGATAAAAATTCTTTGGTAATATGATGTGTTTGTATGGGTGTGAAGAAACTGGTGCATTCATTCATTGTTGGTAGGAATGGAAATTGACACAACCTTTCTGAAAGACAGTTGGGTAATATGAATCAAATTTAAAAGTGCTCATACCTTATGGCCCAGCAATTCCATGTCTAGAAAACTACTTAAGATAAATGTTTACATATACAAAGAAACATGTTCAAGGATGTTTTTCTAGTTGATAGTAATCAGTGAAGGAATAGCTAAATGGTGGTATGGTCATATGATGGGCTACTATACTGCAGGTAAGGGAGTGAACTGGATCTATGTGTGCTGACACTTAGAGAGCTCAAGTTCATTGAGCAAACACATTACAGGACAGTATATCTAATGTGATTATAAAACCTGCACACAAAACGGTGTTGCATAGTCTCCATGTGTTTATGTGTGCATGTAAATAAAAGTGGAGAAAGAAAGGCCCAGAAAGATGTCCGTTAAACTGGCAGACACTAAGGCAGAAAGCCGAGATGGGGTAGAGGTCAAAGGCGATATAACTTGATCTGTTCTGTTTTAAATTTTTAAAAAGAAGATACTCATGTAATTAGAATGTAAGTTAAGAGCATTTTTTAATTAAAATTCATGGGGGATAACTGAAGAAACGGACTTGGGCAATGTTGGCTGATGATACCCCTGGGTGCCCAACTCAGGAATTGGGAAATTCAGGAGCTCAGTCCCCGCCCCTGGGTAAAAGGCATCCATTTCTTTTTTCTTTTTTTAAAGATTGTAACTTTTTAAAAAATGTTACTGGTTTTTAGAGGGAGAGGAAGGGGGAGGGATAGAAAGATAGAAACATCAATGATAGAGAAATGTCATTGATCAGCTGCCTTCTATACGCCCCCAACTGGGGATCGAGCAGCAACCCAGGCATGTGCCCTGACCGGGAATCAAACCACTGACCTCTTGGTTCCTGGGTCATAGCTCAACCACTGAGCCACACCAGCCAGGCCATTCTTCCATTTCTTAGCCAGGCGACTGTTATTGAGCCACTCTAAGGTTCATTTCCTCCGTTAAACATGAAGAATGCTTTTCTTTGTGATGTTAGAGTGAGCCCATGGATGTCAACGGCTTAGTGCAATGCCTGGCCCCACAAATGCTCAGTTAAGAACAGAACAGAGCTGAGGCTAAGCAGGTGCTATGGGTGTGGCACTCCTGTTTTCTGTTCTTTTTACACATATATATTATTGGTTTCAGAGAGGAAAGGAGAGAGAGATAGAAACATCAATGATGAGAGAGAATCATTGATCGGCTGCCTCCTGCACGCCCCCTACTGGGGATGAAGGCTGCAACCTGGGCATGTGCCCTGACTGGGAATTGAACCCTGTCCTCCTGGTTCATAGTTCGATGTTCAACCACTTGAAACGAATCAGTAAAAGAGCTTTTGCATTTCTTGGGAGGAGCTTGTCTGTCAGGCTGGGTGGAGATGTGCAAGTGGAGCCCCCAGCCCAGGCCCAAACCTGACCTGGTGGGAGCTGTTATCGAATACACGGTCACCAGAATTTTAAGATATTCCTGGGACACTGGTTCTGAGAGTTGAGCCGGTGGGGCGGTCCAGGAAAAATTTCTGTGGTTACCATAGTGCTGCTTGCTTCTGCCCGTCTCTGCTCAGGAACTGGGCTTGATCCGGAAACCTGCCTCATTCATGACCAGTATCTGCGATGAACGGGGACAGGAGCTCATCTACGCAGGCATGCCCATCACTGAGGTCTTCAAGGAAGAGATGGGCATCGGCGGGGTTCTTGGCCTGCTTTGGTTCCAGAGAAGGTGAGGCATGGAAGGCAGAAGTTGGTAGGGCCCTACAAACTGGAGTTAATGATTTTCCCCTGACGGGAGTGGGGGTGGGCAGCCTTGAGGAATAGTCCAGGGCCAGTCAGGCAATCTTTATGGCCACAAATCAATGATAAGGCTAAATGACAAAAATACAGACTCCTCTATCTTCCAAGAACAGAAAGGCCAGTCTAAACCATGACTTAATCAGGAATCTTGCATCAGCCCCTTTCCCTTGGGAACTTACATAGACACGGGACAGAGTAAATGCAGGCCTCTTGAGAGAAACATGAGGATTAGCAGGGGAGGCCTGGACGGATCTGGTAGCTCAAAGAGTGCAGGGCTGGTAGAGTTGCTGAACACGCGTGAAGTACCTTGTATCATTAGCCTGAATGTGAGAAAAAAATGGTTTTCTCTGGAACTCCCAAGCTTAGCCCTCCCCTGGGACTGACAGCTGGGCAAGGGGGCCTGTGAGTCCATGATTCACAGAGCCGTGGCTTGGTGTGGGCCTGGGCAGAAGGCCAGGTCAAAGTCTTGGATTGTGTCATGCCCTTACCTGCAAAGAGGTGGATCTTGGTCCTGCTTTGGGCCCTTCCTGGGAAATGTTCATGCGCTGTCACACCTGAGTTACCAGGGCAGGTTTCACTCTGCTCTTGCATCCCCATGTCTCCAGGCTGCATTCTTAATCACAGTTGGTAGGACGAACACTGGAGGTCTAGGGCCTCCTACATTGTAAAAGGGACAGGGACCTCACCTCTTCTCTGGTCCATAGAGGATAACCACAAATACAGGCCAAATCCTGTCATAGCAACTCATGCTGAAAACTGACTAAAGAAGAGATTTCAAACCCTGGTTGCTAACTATTTAAAACCAGTATTTGTTCTCAGCAGAGTCCGGAGCCTCTCAGTCTGGAGGTTTTGCCCTGGAGTTGGTATGATAGTATCAGACCTAGATTGGCAAGTTGCTGCCCTTCTTGAGTTTGAGTGACTTGTTCAAGGAGGTGGGAGAAAGTAGGAGCATGGCCTTGTCAATATATCTCCCGTTCAGCAGCTCACCATTGTTTCTGTTCTCCTTTCCCTGTCCCTTTACTCACCCACCTCTAGGTTGCCCAAGTACTCCTGCCAATTCATTGAGATGTGCCTGATGGTGACAGCTGACCATGGCCCAGCCGTGTCTGGGGCTCATAACACCATCATCTGTGCTCGAGCTGGGAAGGACCTGGTCTCCAGCCTCACCTCGGGGCTGCTCACCATTGTGAGTATTGTCTTCCCGGGAGGTGCACAGCAGGGACACTGGGCTTTGGCACCGTGCTGCTTGGCTATAGCAGGGTCGTAGAAGAAGCCCTGGAAGGTAAAATCCTGTGCAGGGGTTGTTCAGGGCATGGCAGATTGTCTGTCTGCAAACCTGAAGGAGAATCATAACTCAGGGCAACATGGGATTGCTTCTCCTACAGGGTGACCGGTTTGGGGGTGCCCTGGATGCAGCAGCCAAGATGTTCAGCAAAGCCTTTGACAGTGGCATTATCCCCATGGAGTTTGTGAACAAGATGAAGAAGGAAGGAAAACTGATCATGGGCATCGGTCACCGAGTGAAGTCGGTAAGTTGTTCTCCTTAAGGGACCGGATGAATGGGGACAAGAGAGCATCAATTTAGTTGAGAACACCCAGGCTCTTGACTCCAACATGCAAAGCTTTGGATGTGTTGACAGAAGAGAACGTTGTAATACAGGTTGCCTTTAAACAATTTTTATCGTGTTTAGTTGTGGTGTGAAAATATGATGAGCTGGAACACATCCTATGAACCTTATAAGAGAAAGGACAGGTCAGGGGTAAGGGGACATATCAGCACCTGAGGGTAGCTGCATGCTGCAGTAACACAACTCCAAGAATCTCAGTGGCTTACAACAGCAAGGGTTTCTTATTCACTCTTCACCCCCTGTGAGATTCACCCGACCCCCACTGCGGGGTGCCTGCTACTCTGTTCTCTGTCATCTGCACTGAAGAAGCAGCCCCTATTTAGGAAAAGTCATGGCAGAAGTTCTTAAAGCTCCTGCTTGGTACAGCTCACTTACACTAGAATTTCATTGGCCAATAAAAGTCAAATGGTTAAGTCTGACTCTCTAGGGCAGAAAAAGCAAGAATATCAGGGCAAGCCTGATTGGTAGAGGCCAGGGAATAAATATGTTATTTATTTATTTTTAAAATAAATTTTTCATTGATTTCAGAGAGGAAGCAAGAGGGAAAGAGGAATCAAAACATCAATGATGAGAGAGAATCATTGATCGGTTGCCTCCTGCATACTCCACAGTGGGGATCTAGCCCTTGACCGATTCAAACCCAGGACCCTTCAGTCCACAGGCCAATGCTCTATCCACTCAGCCAAACCGGCCAGGGCGGGACTCTGTTAAATAGTTAACAGAGTCTCCCACAGGCAAGTAGTCTTCTGTGTGTCCTGGTAGTGAGTTGTGTTTAGAAATCAAAGGGAGCCTTGGCCAGTGTGGCTCAGTTGGTTGGGGTGTCATCCCATATGCCAGAAGGTTGCTGGATCGATTGCTGGTCAGGGCACATATCTAGCTTGTGGGTTCAATCCCCAGTTGGGGTGTGTACAGGAAGGCAACCAATCGATGTGCGCCTCTCTCTCGCTCTCGCTCTCGCCCTCTCCTTCTCTCCCTCTCTCTCCCTGTCTCTCTCCCCCTCTCTAAAATCAATAAGCACGTCCTTAGGTGAGGATTGAAAAAATAATAATAAATAAATAAATAAATAAAAAGAAATCACAGGGAAAGAGAAGAGGTAGTGACCGCTGTTCGGGGTCTTGCAGAGACAGATCCTTATAGGACCCTTTGCTTTGGGGTCCTTGGCTCTGTAGCTCTAGAAACCTCATTTAGTCAGTCACTCTGCTGCTCTAGGCGGGCCTTAGACTCACATCCAAACTGGGGTCCTTTACTCGGTGAGCTTTGCAGCCCTTTTCTTCTTACTGATTTTTGTTCCCTCCCAACTTTAAAAGCAACACATGCTTAGTATAGAGGACTTAGAAAATACAGGGAAGTAAAAAGAAAACAAGAGGGTCATGCATGTGATCCAGAACACCCCCTTCCAGTCATCCACATGCTTGGCCAGCTCTGGGTAGCTTTCCAGAGGTTGCTTGATCAGCAATGACTGCACTGGAATCAGGAGATGTGGTTAGTTCTGAGGGACATTCCACCCAGGTTTTGCAGAACTTTGCTCAGCGACCCCCAGCTCACAAGCAGATAGTACCTCTGCTATCCATGGTGCAAGACCTATTTCTGAGATAACGTCAGACCTGCACTGCCACACTCAGTCTTTCAGGCTCCTTCCTTTCTGGAGTCTGCACTGACTCGGCAGCACGTCTCTGCTGAGGGACGTCACAGTGGTTTTGGGATTTGGTGTGTGCCTAGTCCCTCTCACTCCCGCTAACAGATTAGTGCTCAGTGTGGGTTTCTTAGCAGCTGGTTCATCTCTATTCATTGCAGGTCCAGAATTTTTCCTAAAATTTCAGGGGTACTTGCTTAGTGTGGAACTTTGTTACAGCTTAACCAGGCTGCTGAGCTGGTGGGCAGCATGGTTAAGACTTCTGGTGCAGGGGTGGGCAAACTTTTTGACTTGAGGGCCACAATGGGTTCTTAAACTGGACCAGAGGGCCGGAACAAAAGCATGGATGGAGTGTTTGTGTGAACTAATATAAATTCAAAGTAAAGGAGCGGAGGGGAGAGCAAGAGAACCGGATAGAACAGCCGGATCCGGCCCGCGGGCCATAGTTTGCCCAAGGCTGGGTTAGAGAGTGGGTAAGCCCCCTGGTGCTTTACATGGTAGGACCCACGGCTAACTCAACATCTTCAAGTCTCAGTTCCTTATTTATAGCTTAAAGGAGAGAATCTAAAAGGTTGTTTTGAGGCCCAAATGAAATATGAGAGGACTTTAAGCCCCAGTGTCATAATCTGTGCTACCTGGATATGAAATGTAGCGTGTCTACTTGTGACATGAGCACAAACATACTCCTTAGTAGCAGTGTTCGAGTGAGTTCCTCTGTAACTTTAAATCACTTTCTAGATAAATAACCCAGACATGCGAGTGCAGATCCTGAAAGATTACGTCAAACAGCACTTCCCTGCCACCCCCCTGCTCGACTATGCGCTGGAAGTGGAAAAGATTACCACCTCGAAGGTAAAAAAGAAAATGCCCCTAATTCTTGAATTACTTGGCAGAATTTCTTGGCAGAAATGAGACAGCCAAGTTATCTTTTGATTGTGTAGCTAAAATTAAACATGGTTTTCTGGAAAATTTTATTTCTGTTGCATAACTAAGTTCAACAGACATGTACTAAGTGCTAACTAGGTGTCAGATCCTTTGCTAGACAATGGGGAATGAACTCAGTAAGACAGTCTCTTCTAACCAACTGGGATATTTTGGTAGGACTTTTTTAAAATGGTGATCAGAATACATAGTGTAGTAGTAGTAGTAATAGTGAAAAATTACAAGGGAAATATGAGAAATAATGACAAATGCTTTGAATATTTTGCCTTCCCAGAAACCAAACCTTATCCTGAATGTAGATGGCTTCATCGGAGTTGCATTTGTAGACATGCTTAGAAACTGTGGGTCCTTTACTCGGTGAGCTTCGTAGCCCTTTCCTTCTTCATAGTGTTTATTGATTTTTGTTGTTCCCTCCCAACTCTGAAAATAATGCATGTTCATTATAGAGAACTTAGAAAATATATAGTGGTATAAAAAAGAACAAAAATTGCCTCTACTCCCACCACCCAGAGCACCCCTCTTTTCCACTTAGAAATCAGAGAGAACTAGCTTCTCACTCCTGAGCAGAAGTTGTGTGTCTACTTGTGACATGAGCACAAACATACTCCTTAGTAGCAGTGTTAGTGGATAGTACCTCCTCCATGGGGAGCAGGGCCGTCATGTGAGCCATTTTAAAGCCACATGTTGAGCCCTGGCCGATGTTGCTCAGTGGGTTGGAGTGTTGTCCCGTACACTGAAAGGTTGCAGGTCCGATCCCTGGTCTCGGTGAATATAGCAAGCAACCAGTTGATGCTTCCTTCTCACTTCAATGTTTCTGTCTCTCTCCCTCTCTTTACTCTCTAAAATGGGTGGAAACATATCCTCACGTGAGGATTAAAAACAAAACAAAAAAACTACATGTTGATTGTGTGTTGCAGGGAAGAAGCTGATGAATATATTGACATTGGAGCCCTCAATGGCATCTTTGTTCTGGGAAGGAGCATGGGCTTCATTGGTGAGTGAGTTGTTACTGTTTGAAGAGTGTTTTAGGTGGGATTGTTTTCTTCCCTGTGGTCCAGCTATACCGCTTAACCCATGTGGTGAGTTTCTGCAAAAGAGATGTCACATGGACTTAATCGTTGTTTCTAATCCTTCCTTTCTTACCTTCATTTCCCCCTTATCTTTACCTTTGTTCCCTTGTCTTGGAAGTTACTTTGATTGCAAACCAAGCCCGGCATATACCTATGGAATGGGTCTCAATTTACTTCCCCATTTCTTTGTATCTGCCTTTTTGTATTAGATGCATTTCCCTTCCTTATCCTTTCTCCTTCACCAAACTTTAATAAATTCACCAACTCAAAAAAATGCACTTGTTCCATTTTAGGACACTATCTTGATCAGAAGAGGCTGAAGCAGGGGCTGTATCGTCACCCATGGGATGATATTTCCTATGTTCTTCCGGAACACATGAGCATGTAACTGAGCCAGGAACCCTGTTACAGTGAAGGGAAGACAACTCCTCCCTTGGGAAGTAGCGTGCAGACAGCTGGCACTGGAGCTTGCTGTAGGATGGGCCTGCGATGTAAACCCACTGGTGTACGGGACGGAAGACCAACCCCCACAGGCTAACACTGTTCAGTCCACACAAAGAAGCTTAATTTTTTTTTAAGCATAGAAATAAAAACAAAGCCAATATTTGTGACATTTGCTCTGCTACCTGCTGTAATTATTACATAAAAGCATCTAAGCACTGTCAAGATAGTGTTTTTCCTCATTGTAGGGCTTTCTGATGCTTTCTTTTTTCCATTAGTTAAAAAAAAAATTTTCCCCTTGAAGGAAGGGAATGAAACTTTTAAGACCTCAAGATACTATACATTTAAGGCACCCCTAATGTCTTGTGTTTCCATTTCCCCCTTTTCCTGCTTATATAACATAAGAAAACATTGTATTAATCTGATCTTTTTAGGGTCTTTTTGTGTGTTCTGTGTTAAGGGTTTGTTTGGTATCTCACTGAAACGTTCCATATCGCAGACCAAAGTCTGCTTATGTCGGGTTGAGACCATTGCATCCTTAGCCATTGTTACAGAATATGTGGAGGAGTAAGTTAAAATGTAAAGATGTAACATACATATGTTTTAAATGGAAACGCAAAGCAAAAAGCTGTGAAATGTCTGTGTCTTATGTTCTCTATATTTATGCAACTGACTTGTCTGTCTGTCACTGAAGTGTGGGTCCAAGGACTCCTCTCCAGCCAGTTTGCATCTGTAATCCACAAGATTCTGGGCAGCTGCCACCTCAGTCTCTTCTCCGTATTATAGTTTGGTTTGAATAAACTCTATAGTAACAATGAATACCTTACTGCTGTCTCATGTCATCCATACCCTTTCATCTGTATTCCTTTGAACTTTACTTTCTAATAATTTTACTACATGTATTTTTAAAAATGTTAATCTACCTCTTTTTGTTTGTTTTTAAAAAAGAATCAATCAAAACATTACCCCGGCCTGGCGCTGGGGCAGGGGGATCAGCCTGAGGTCCTCTAGCCCAGCACCAGGACGGGAAGCGCACCTTGAGGTCCCCCGTTGAGCTCTGTTGGGTGGTGGGGGGGGGGGGTGTTGCCTCGGGTCCCCTGGCCTGGCACTGGGGCGGGCGTCATGGCCTGAGGTCCCCCAGCCTGGCACCAGGACAGGGGGCAAGGCCTGAGGTCCCCTGTCAAGCCCTGCTGGGTGGGGGGTGCAGCCTAAGGTCCCCTGTCAAGCCCTGTCAGGTGGGGGGGCGTGGCCTGAGGTCCCCTGTAAAGCCCTATGGGGGTGGGGGAGGGTGTAGCCTCAGGTCCCTGCTGATTGCTCGTTAAGACTCCTTAAGGGAACTTGGCCTCAGCTATGGGTACAACCATATTTGTGACTGAGTGATGGTCAATTAGCATATTCCCTCTTTATTAGATTGATACTAGTGACCTGGTGCACGAAATTCGTGCACATTAAAAGGGGATTAATTAGAGGAAATAATTTAATATTGCTATTTGCCCTTTATAATAGAAGTGTCAGAGATGAAAGAAAATTAGTAAAATGATATGAAAACCTTCCTCTTGTCAGAATCTGGGGCTCACCACAAGACCCAGAGTTAAGTCCCCGCCCACCCACATGCACCTCAAAATTGCATGAGACCCAGACCCAGCCGCCGCCCTCCCCCCCCCCCCCATTGGGCTAGATCCAGACCCGGCCAGTTCCACCCTTGTCAAGCCCTGCCGGGCAGGGGGCGAAGCCTCAGGTCCCCTGTCAAGTCCCAGGGCGGCAGGGGAGGGCGTAGCCTCAGGTCCCTGCTGATTGCTTGTTAAGGCTCCTTATGGGAACTTGGCCTCAGCTATGGGTGCAGCCATCTTTGTGATGGAGTGATGGTCAATTAGCATATTCCCTCTTTATTAGATAGGATTTATTAGATGGGATTATAGATAGGATGGGTTCCCAGACAGGAACTTGCTCACCCTCATTCATGAGTTGCATGCCCAACTCATCCATAAGTTGGAGCTCAGTCTCAGGTTTGTTGTTTAATTTACTCCAAAGCCATTTTAAATCTTTAACATAAAAATCCTGCCCTGGTGAGTGTGGCTCAGTTGGTTGGTACATCTTCCCGCATACCAAAAGGTAGAGAGGGTTGGATTCAGGGTCAGGGCACATAGTTGCAGGTTCCTTCCCCGGTGGGAGGTGCCTTCGGGAGGCAACCAATTGATGTTCTCTCACATCGATGTTTTTTTCTCAATTTCTGTCTCTCCCTCCCTCTCTAAATCAATAATAATATCCCCCGTGAGGATTTAAAAAAAAAATAAAAACCCTGTATGGCCACCCAAGACACTAGCAATGGGTGATGGTCTCATGTGGCTTTTGTTTTACAAAATGCCCACGAGGAAGAACACGCTGCTCAATAAGGGGAAGGACACCAGCCGCCCCCACCGCCTAGTGGGCAGCAGGCCTCCCAACCGGAGGGCAGTCCAGCCGAGCCTTCCCCGAGGGGGCCGGCGTGGGCGGCGGCGGCGCGTGCGCAGACCCCGCGGCCCGTGGCGCAGTCTGCGCCCACTATTTATTCCCAGAATTCCTCTGTGTCGCACCAGAACGGCCGGCCCGTTCGGAGACTGCGGCGGCCCGGCGCTGCGGCGTCAAGATGGCGGCTGCGGCAGTGGCGGCGGCGGCCGCAGCAGCCGCAGCTGCATCTCTGCAGGTGCTGGAGATGGAGAGCATGGAAACGGCCGCCGCCGGCTCGGCCGGGCTGGCCGCCGAAGTCAGGGGCAGCGGCACGGTGGAGTTCGGGTCCGGGCCCTGTTTATCCGCCATGGAGGCGAGCGGGGGCGATCCGGGCCCAGAGGCCGAGGATTTCGAGTGCAGCTCTCACTGCTCGGAGCTGTCGTGGAGGCAGAACGAGCAGCGACGCCAGGGCCTCTTCTGCGACATTACCCTGTGCTTCGGCGGGGCCGGCGGCCGCGAGTTCCGGGCCCACCGCTCGGTGCTGGCCGCCGCCACCGAGTACTTCACGCCCCTGCTTTCGGGCCAGTTCTCCGAGTCCCGCTCGGGCCGGGTGGAGATGCGCAAGTGGAGCTCCGAGCCCGGGCCCGAACCCGACACGGTGGAAGCCGTTATCGAATACATGTACACCGGGCGCATCCGTGTCAGCACCGGCAGTGTGCACGAAGTACTGGAGTTGGCCGACAGGTAGGCAGGGGAGGCGGGAGGGGAGATGCTGGCCTCCGAGGGCCGCCTCCAGGGACGCGCCGGCGGCGGGGAGGGCAGTGCCTGCGGCTGAGCTCCAGTGAACCCAGAGGAAATGCACTCGTTAGGTTCTTACCGAGGGCCTGCTGTGTGATGCGGGCAGCTTCGGCGCTGGCCACTGAGGATGCAGCCGGCCAGTCCCGCGAGGGCCACTTGCCCTTAGGGAGTTAAGATCCCAGGTGGAGGAACAAAGGCAATCAAAAGGAAAATCCGCTTGTTGTAAGTGCTGTATTGATATTAAAAAGGGATGAAAGGGAAAGGGGTTGGTGGTGGAAGGATTGTGATTGGGTAGAGGCAAGACCTTTCTCAGGAGATGACATTTAAACCGACCTCTAAACAGCAAAGATGGGGAATTCCTGGCAGATAGCGCAGAGGCCCTCAGGCAAGATCCAGTTTGGCTTAGAGAAGAACGAAAAAAGAAAAATCCAGTGGGGCTGGATATAGTGGGTGAAGGGGAGACGGGTGTGTGAAATGCGTTGGAATAAGGAGTTTGAATTTTACTGGGTGATGGGAAGCTGAGTAAAGAAATTATCTGATTTAAATATTTTAAAAGATGATTCTGCAGCCGTGGAAAATCGATTGTAAAGGGCAGGAATGGATGCTCCAGAGACTGGTTAGGGGGGCAGGTGAACGAATGCCATTTGTAGAGATGGGAGGAGCCTGTTTGGGCCGTATTATGTTACAGATACATTATTTTAACAACTACCTATTGAGTACCTATTATGCACCAGTTCAGACACTGGTTTCTAAAGGTGCTGGGAATTCAGCGGTGAACAAAACAGACTAAAGTCCCTTCGTCATTGCACTCACATTGGTAGATGGACAACAAATACGTGAAATAGATAGCGTGTTGGGTGATTGTTACAGCTATGATGAAAAATAAAACGTGATGGGGACATACAGAAAGTGCTGATGGAGAGAAACTATTTTTTAAATTGAATAGAGAATCCCTCACAAAGAAGACATTTTGCAAAGAACTGAAGGAGGTGAGATGAATCAGCGTTGGTGTAAAGGCCCTGAATTGGAGCTTATCTGGATGGTAAAGAATAGCAGGAGGCCATTGTGGCTGGATCAAAGAGATGCTGAATGAGAGGAGTAGGAAAGGCCTCTGGGTGGTAATGGGAATGGATCCAGATCCCATAGGGCCTTGTTGGCCTATGGAAGGACTTGAACTCTTACTCGAATGAGATGTGAAGGTTTGAGGCCGAGGAATGACGCATTCTGATTTGAAGAATTCTGCTATGTTAAAGGATGGGGCAGCAAGGGCAGAAGCAGAGAGACTAGTTAAGGAGGTTGTTGGAATGGTGGTGTCGAGACTTGGATTGAGGAGGGAGAAGTAAAGGTAATAAGTGCTTCAATTCTAGATATATTTTGAAGATAAGAGGAGATGAATTTGCTCATAGATTTGATGTGGGGTATGAGAGAAAGAGTGCTGCTTTTGGACCCAAGCAATTGGAAAGATGGAGTTGTTATTTATTAACGTGGAAGACCGCAGGAAAGCAAGTTTGGGAGGAAGATCAGGAGTTTGATTTGGGTCCAGGAGAAGTCTGAGTAGGCAGGTGGATATCAGAGCATTGGGAGCTAGAGATTGGGAGGAAATAAGCATATAGATGGTAACATAATGGAAGCCATAAGACTGGATGAAATTACTTAGGAAGAGAGTGTAGATAGAAAAGAGAAGGGGCAGGACTGAGTCCTAGGATTCTTCAGAATGTTAAAGAGGAACCAGCAGAGAAGACCAGAAAGAAGGGTGCCAATCATGTCAGCTGTCAACCGTAAGTGATCATTGAATTTGGCAATAATAGAGGGCCTTAATGACATAGAGCCATTTAAGATTTAAAAAAATATATATTTTTGAGCGAGAGAGAGGAAAAGGGAGAGAGATTTGAGATTTGTTGTTCCACTTATGCATTCATTGATTGAGTCCTGACTCAATTGCTTGATATGTGTCCTGACTGGGATTGAACCTACAACCTTGGCATTTTGGAACAACACTCTAACCAACTGAGCCACCCGGCCAGGGACAAGAGCCATTGAAGTTAAATCTTGCTATACAAAGAAGATCAGAAAAATGTTATTCATGGAAATGTTTGGGGAGTGGTCCAGGGAGATCTATCCTCCCCCCTCTAATATAGGAGATACTAGAGCATGTTTGTGTGCTGATGAAAAATGAATCAGTAGAAAAGGAGAGATTGATGTTACCGGACAGGGGAATAATTGCAGGAGCAGAGTGTTTGAAACCAAGAAGCGGATAGAATTCATATTAAAAATGGAAAAGTTGGCCCGGCTGGCGTGGCTCAGTGGTTGAGCACCGATCAATGAACCAGGAGTTCGAGTTTCAATTTCCCAGTCAGGGCATATGCCGGGGTTGTGGGCTCAGTGGACCGTGCAGGAGGCAGCTGATCAATGATTCTCCCTCATCATTGATATTTCTTATCTCTCTCTCCCTCTCCCTTCCTTTCTGAAAGCAATAAAAAAAATTTTTTAATGGAAAAGTTGGACTGGGAAGGCATAGTATAGGGCAGTGGTCAGCAAACTCATTAGTCAACAGAGCCAAATATCAACAGTACAACTATTGAAATTTCTTTTGAGAGCCAAATTTTTTAAACTTCTAACGCCACTTCTTCAAAATAGACTCGCCCAGGCTGTGGTATTTTGTGGAAGAGCCACACTCAAGGGGCCAAAGGGCCGCATGTGGCTCGAGAGCTTTGGTTTGCCGACCACTGGATAGGGTACAGCTGTAGGCAGTGTGGGTGGTGGGAAGATGAAGTTTCTGCCTGATGGCTTCTCTTAAAGTGTGATGCTGGGTCATCCAATAGAGAAGGGAGTGGAACAGGGTGGGGCAGTTACAGATCCGAGATGGGGGAAGGGTGATTGCACTTAATCATGCTGTGTTTGCTTTTGTCAGGTGAGCTTGTGTTTTTCAGATTTGTCCCAGCTTTATTGGGGAGTTGGGGATGAGGAGGAGGAGAGAGAGAACACCCCAGGCAGTTTACTTAAAGCACTAACTTCTCTCCATCTGTCAGCTGCTGAGCAGCTAGCTGCCTGTGTTAGGCACTCTTCTGAGTATCCTGCAGCCATCTCATCTAATGTGCTCATCAGCTCTGAGAGGATCACTCTCCTAACCCCACTCCCCCATATATTCTCTGGATCATGCCTACCTTGTAGGGCACTAATAGCGTAAATAACAGGAAGTGCAGCTTGCAATGCCCATCACATGGCAAATGCCTGGTATATGCTAGCTGTTGTTTTCACAGAGCAATCAATGTTCCTAAACACCGCCCAAGGGAATATGTGTGAGAATTACCTGGAGTGCCTGCCAAAAATAGGAGCTGGGGGAGAGCGGTGAGCCTGGGAATCTAGGCACCCAGACATGTTTGAGAGCCACTGGAACTCACTACTACACCTTGTCTTTGTTTTATGTGTAAGATGTATTTTCACTGAAGAGGGTGAAGGGAGCCTGTGTTACTCATCTTTATATCATTGTTAGTGTTGTCCGATTGTTATTGGCACCAATTCAGTGGCAACAGGAATCCCCAGTTTGGGGTGTGGTGAAGAAGGAAACTTTATTCAGTGCAAAACAGCTCAATTGTGATATAGCACAGCTGTGAAAACAGCATGGGCTGTAGAACAGCTCAATTGTGAGATAGCAGGGCTGTGAAGCAGCCCTGGGGCCAGGCCCCTCCAGCTAGATGCTCTGCTCGCCTCTGCTCTGCTCTGCTCCTCCATGGTCTGCTTTGTGCTGCGCTGGTCTGCTGCGTTCTGTGCCAGTCTGCTCTGGCCTGCACTGGTCTGCTCCACACTGCTCCTTTGAGACATCTTTGGTGTTTCAGCTCAGCCAGGGTTACCCACTTTTTGGTGGGAAAGGAAAGTGCGCTGTCAGATCCAGAAGGGAGCTGGCTTATTTGGGTCCTTGCCCCTGGTCCCTGATTGGTCTGTCATCATGCAAATGAGGACTCTAAGCCCTCACAGTTTGATTGGTCCAAAATGCACTGTCCTGAGTGGTCAGAATAGAGCCACTCTGGTTTGTCGGAGCTGCACACCTCCAATTGGATGGGGAAAGCTTCAGTCCTTTTGGTTGAAATTGAATTTCAGGAAAACCTCTATAAGGGCTAGGTCAGATGGCAGAAACACAGTTGGTTCTGAGGCAAGTACTTCAGTGCAGGCCTCTCCCTGCAGTGAGAGGCCCTTATGTAGACATGGCTGCTAGGCTCTGTTTTTTAAAAATTGGAACCCAGTTAGCTACCAAGAGCCCTCTCTCTTTCTCAGGTTTCACAATAGTTGTAATAACCATAATAATAAGTGGTTACTGAATTAAGTAGGTCTGGACTGATGTAGTCGTCTGTATATTGTTAAGGTTCTCAGTTCTGGGGACTTTCTTTTTAAAGCTGAGGTCTCTAACTGTAACCTTGGGGCTGAATTCTGCCAGATTTATGGATTTGTCTGAAATGTGGTTTTGTGTGTTTGGTTTTTTTTTAATTTAACTTTAAACAAATTTAGGTAGGTAGGTAATTTCTAGCCAACTACTTGCCAAACCACTTTTCTTTTTTCTTTTGTTAATCCTCACCCGAGGATATTTTTTCCATTGGAAAGGGAGAGAGGAGACAGAGACAGAGACAGAGAGTTGGGGATAAGGGAGAGGGGAGAGACAGAGAGAGAGAGAGGGTAGGGGGAGGGAGAAACAGGGATGTGAAACAGGTTCATTGATTGGTTGCCTCCCTCACATGCCCTGACTGGGGCCAGGGATTGATCCTGCAACCCAGTTATGTGCCCTTGACTGGGAATCCAACCCAAGACCCTTCAGTGTGCAGGCCAACGCTCTAACCACTGTGCAACATCTGCCAGTGCTCTTCTTTTTTTAACCTGGACTGCCCTGTACATGTTTTTTATTGTTTTATTTCCTGGCTTCTTCAGATGTTTGTTTGCTTTGCCACCCCTGCTTTAATGAGACTGCAGCTCCCCCACTCTGCAGCACCTCCCCCCCTTCATTTGTTGACCTGGGAGAATGGTCTGGTGAAGAGGAGATTTAAACCTCTGACACACAAACTCCACTTCTGATGCTTGAGTAAACAACCTCCTAGGAGCCAGAGTTCCTATACCATGCAGTCAATTCTTAATGAAGTCTCTTCACTGAGACCCTGCCTCATTTGAAGAGAAGCTGGTAACTGGCAAGGGATTGGGGTAGGATGGCATAGACAAGTTTGAATTGAGATTTGCCTTTGCAAGGGCAAATTAGAGTGAAAATAGTCCTAGCCGTTTGGCTCAGTGGATAGAGTGTCAGCCTGCGGACTGAAGTGTCCCAGGTTTGATTCTGGTCAAGAGCACGTACCTAGGTTGCAGGCTCCATCCCCAGCCCTGGTTAGGGCACATGCAGGAGGCAACCACTCAATGTGCTTATCTCACATGGATGTTTCTCTCTGTCTCTCCCTCTCCCTTCCACTCTCTGTAAAAATCAATGGAAAAATATTCTCGGGTGAGGATTAACAACAACAACAAAAAAGTGAAAATAAAGTATAGGACTATTATACTTTAGTAAAGGATATGTCTGGAAAATCTTACACAATTTAAAAACTCCATTGTGTGCATATGTGTATTAGATATATTATGCATAACATAATTAAATACAAACTATATAAGTAATTTAAAACAGATCATAGATAAAGATGATTTTATATATGCTTTTAAACATACTTTTCAGCATAATCCATTTTAATTTGGGAGGGTTTGCTTTTTTTCAGATATTGTGCATAAAGTGAGTTGAAGCTTACCATTTCAATTTGTATTATTCAGATGTTCTCAAAACGCAGCTACATAACATGCACATTTGAAAATTAATCCTTCTTTTTCTTGATTTTAGGTTCCTATTAATTCGATTAAAAGAATTTTGTGGAGAATTTCTCAAGAAAAAACTTCATCTCTCTAATTGTGTGGCCATTCATAGCTTAGCTCACATGTATACCCTGAGCCAACTTGCTCTGAAAGCTGCCGATATGATACGGAGAAATTTCCACAAAGTAATTCAGGATGAGGAATTTTATACTTTACCTTTCCATCTTATTCGAGACTGGCTGTCAGACTTGGAAATTACGGTGGATTCCGAAGAGGTTCTTTTTGAAACAGTTTTGAAGTGGGTTCAGAGAAATGCTGAAGAGAGGGAGAGATACTTTGAAGAACTTTTTAAATTGCTCAGATTGTCCCAGATGAAACCTACTTATCTTACTCGGCATGTCAAACCAGAGAGGCTGGTGGCCAATAATGAAGTTTGCGTCAAGTTGGTGGCTGATGCAGTGGAGAGGCATGCTCTGAGAGCGGAGAACATACAGTCTGGTACATTCCAGCATCCTGCTTCCCATGTCTCATTATTACCTCGCTATGGACAAAACATGGACGTGATCATGGTTATTGGAGGCGTGTCGGAAGGAGGGGACTATTTAAGTGAATGTGTGGGATATTTTGTTGATGAGGACAGATGGGTAAACCTGCCCCATATTCATAATCACCTGGATGGCCATGCAGTTGCAGTAACTGAATCCCACGTGTATGTTGCTGGATCAATGGAACCAGGTTTTGCTAAAACTGTGGAAAGATATAACCCAAATTTTAATATATGGGAACATGTTTGTAGTCTGATGACAAGGAAGCATTCTTTTGGGCTAACACAAGTCAAAGGGAAGCTCTATAGCATTGGAGGACATGGCAACTTTAGTCCTGGCTTTAAAGATGTTACTGTTTATAATCCTGAGATTGATAAGTGGCACAACCTGGAATCAGCACCAAAGATTCTTCGAGATGTCAAAGCACTAGCTGTTGAAGACCGTTTTGTGTATATCGCCGCCCGCACTCCTGTGGATCGGGACACTGAAGATGGATTAAAGGCTGTAATCACCTGCTATGATACAGAGACTCGACAGTGGCAAGATGTGAAATCTTTGCCACTTATTGACAATTACTGCTTTTTCCAAATGTCTGTGGTCAATTCCAACTTTTATCAGACAGCATCATGTTGTCCCAAGAGTTATTCTTTAGAAAATGAAGAGGCAGTCAGAAAAATTGCCAGCCAAGTTTCCGATGAGATCCTTGAAAGCTTACCTCCAGAAGTCCTAAGCATTGAAGGAGCAGCCATTTGCTACTACAAAGATGACGTTTTCATTATTGGAGGCTGGAAAAACAGCGATGATATTGACAAGCAGTATCGGAAAGAAGCCTACCGATACTGCGCTGAGAGGAAGAGGTGGATGCTGCTTCCTCCCATGCCGCAGCCTCGCTGTCGAGCCACTGCTTGCCACGTGAGAATCCCATACCGGTACCTGCACGGCACGCAGCGCTATCCTATGCCTCAAAACTTAATGTGGCAGAAGGACCGGATCAGACAGATGCAAGAAATACATCGGCATGCCTTAAACATGCGGCGAGTGCCAAGCTCTCAGATCGAATGCTAGGTTCTCTAATACATGAAGCTTAAAACAGTTACACACCTGTTTTGTGAAGCTGAAGATACCAGACTGTTACTTGAAAAAGTGTGTCAATAACTTATTTTCTACCTGAATTGATGATTGCCCCCTATAAAGGAAATATAGTTAAAATCGGAAGACTGGGAGACTCAGTTCGATACGTGGTAATTTTTGTTAGCTTGCCGTCTTTCCCTGCCTTTGGTCTCTGTCTTTGGTTTGTGTGTATGTGCTAGCTAAATGAGATCTTATTAAAGACAGACGGGAAAACCAGGCGTAGTTACTTGGCTGGTTTTCTGCTAAGAAGGTGTAACTCCTTTGTCTTAGGACTTAGGTTTTGAATATGCTTTAAGCACCAATTTTATTTGCACATTTCTTGATATTCCTTTTCACTTTTTTCCGCAACGGTTGGTTTTGACAAGATCAGAATTTATGCATTGAGCCCTCATTTGCAAGAGGTATGTGCAATAGTAGGACTGAAATTTGAAGGAAAAAGCACAATATTTTAGCAAGATGATTTTAGAATTCTTGCTTTGACATTTTGTTTATCTAGAAATGCTGTTTTGTTTCCTTCTAGAAGAGAGGACTGATGAGAAATTTGTAATTGGCTCATGCATTTTTTTGGAATATTTTTCATTTCTTTAGCCAACTGAGTTATTGACTTTAAGCTGTCACTCTGAAATGATGGTAGTTGGCACAAGTATTGATCTTTAGCTGATTGATTGAATTCAGAGGACATTATATATGTGAAATTTGTTTCTCTGAGAAGTATTATTGGTGTAGTCTGAGAAATCAAAGGCATTAAAAATTTTTAAATACTTTTTTCAGGAATTGCAGGCTTACATGAGGATAAGTTCATGAGTGTAAATAATGCCTATGACAATCGACACTCAATGCCTTCAATTTTAAATTTTGCTCTAATGCATATTTAATAGAATCTTCATTCCTTTCTAAAATGTTTTTTTGAAATGGAAAGGGAATAACAATTTAGAGAAATGTTGCTAAAGAGAAGACTTATTTCTCAGCCCCAATTGTTATAATGTCATATCCAGTTGCCCTAGACTATTTTTTTTTTTTTTTTAGACTTTATTTGAGCCAAACTGACCGCATTTGCTGGGAGAGGACCTCAGGTGCTCCCCAGTTGCCATAACTTTAATTGGAACTTTGCCTGAGCCTGGAATACCAAATTTAAGGGCATAATTGTGGCTCTTCAAAATTTACCACTGTAGTTATTTTTAATTTATTCTTATTCATTCTTCTGTTTCTCTTAACACACTCAAATGCTTTATACAAATTAGCACTTGGGTTGACTATTTTAGCACTCAGTAATTCCTACTCTTACTGTTTGCAATGTGGGTCCAGTATATTTTTCTTGTTTTCTACTATCTTGGGCATTCCCAAACACTGCCCTAGAAGTAGAATTCTAAGTGCATTGATTTTTTTTCCCTACTGCATTATAGTTAACCTCCTTATTAGTTATATCAAACACTAAAAAAAATAAAAATAAAAATACAACCAGAAATTTTAGCTCTCAGCTGCAAGACTAATGTTTAGCCCTTGGACTCTCTACTAAGAATTTTCCTGAAATTTCTAAATTGATATCACTACCTAGGACGGTTCTTCAGTAAACGTGTTGGAAATCTGCTTTAAAACCATTTAATTTAGACGGGGGTGGGAATCGGAAACTGCAAGTCATATTTCTCTATGAGGATATATTATCCCATCCCAACCATTTTCTCAATTTCTATGTATTTGTAGTTAGTTTAATAAAAGCCATTGGATTCTGAGAAATGCTAATTCTTAGTTGTGAGAGATCTATGCAAGTAAGACAGAAAAGCTCAATGAACAAAGTTCTCATTTCTCTCTAAACTATGCTAGACTTCTTTTCTTGGCTGTTTAAATCTTAGCTCACTAGGATGCCAGTTTCTCTCTAGAATGGTGTGATGCAGGGATTTGGGGCTAGTGGGTTTTGTGGGGTTTTTTGTCTCAAACTTTTCTGAGAGTCACCAATTTGTTTGGAAGGTTGTCTCTTTTTCACATAATATGGCAGACATCATAACTCATAAGATTTAGGTATAATCTGGTTTTGAAAACTTGATTGAAATTGTTGTTTTTTAACTTAGCAGGCAGCCTAGGCCACGGGTGGAAAGAAGGGGTAAGTCCTTCCTTGCATGATGATGTGTGCAGGTTTTCCTGACTACTGAATTTCTAATTTCCATATTTGAATTCACATGTGTGATTTCACATCAATAACTGTGTTTCTGAAATAGCCTAACTAACTTGTTAATCAGGAAAGAAACCAGATTTGCTTAAATCTGTTCAAGGCTGACATTCTGAGGTTCCAAACTGGAAATAAGTTCCCAGCGTTTTTGGAAAGGTTCTGATTACGAAGAACCTAAAATGGCTTTTTTGGGGGGAAATGTCCTTTTTGATGAAAACTTAAAGATTGTGTTTGGTAATTTAAGCAGTTAAAAATACAGCTTTAAAAAGGCAATTAATGTGTATTTAAGCAAATCTTGTTTTGTTGCTTTTGGTATTTTGTGGAAGTAAAAGAGGAATTGATTATACAAAAAGTAACAACTATACATAACTTTGAGTGAATCTACTTCTATCTCAGAATGGATATCTTAACTATACCTACCCCGCCATGGTTTAAAAAAAAAATCAGTGGTATACATTAAGAATGTCAGTCATGAGCTTAGTGTTTAAGTATCTCACTTGCAGTTATTTGCATGATTAGTCTTGTGTATCTTGGTATCTTGGCTTTTGCTGTGCCAATTCAAAAATATTGTGCTAAAAAAAATCTAAACATTCATTGACATCAGTTTTGTTTTGATCAACTGGTTTTGTGTAGTATTTCTGGGACCAAAAAATTTTAAATACTAACTTTTAAAATATAGAACAGACTCTTGGAACTAGAAAGACAGTGTTTATGGAAGATTTGTGTGCTGTTGTATTTTAAATTCTTCAGGCTGCTGATAAGTTTCTAGTGCACATGTGTTTTCTTCATGTTTCTTGACTAGTGTAGCATGTGGTGTATTTAAATATTCTCTGCTTCATAATTCTAATATGAATACTATATATTGGTAGACAAGTAAGCTAAATTGTGTATTTTAGTTACTTGGCCTAATCAAGCATAACCAAAGGGATTTTTTTTTTATACTTTCCTCAAATTAAGCTTAAATAAAAAGGGTATATTGATCACATTTCATGTCTTTTGAAAACAGAGAATTGTGAAGCATGTTCATCTGCCTACACTAGAAAAATAGGGTGCCTATAGGTTGCTCTTTAACTGTAGAATATTTGAGAAACAATTCAGTCTCCTTTTTAACTGTCAAACATTTTGGCACAGTTCATCACTCCAGTTTGTTAATCTCTTGAGAGTAGTCCATTTTTGTTTTTGTTAATGTTCTGGTCATTGGAAACAAAAGAGCTCATAGTTGAGTGATGTAATACAATAACAACATAATATGGTAGTCATTTTGCTTCAAAGAATTTAGATAGCCAAATAACTGCTATTTATTGCTTACCTTTGTGGAGCTTTTGTCTTGCTCTATATGAACATTTCTGCAACAGTGAAGCACATACAATAGAGCACTTAGTAACTTAATCCTCCTGCCTTATGCACTCATGAAAAGTAGTGCTTGCTAGACGTGTGAAGATCTTAGGATCCCTGTGCTTAGGGCTCATTGAGTTATTTGTAACATCAATACTTAGTTCAAGCGATGTACAGTGAGTTTTGGGGGCTAGCAGTATCCAAGCCCCTACTCAACTGAAAGTATAATTTTGACTATCTCCTGCAAGTCAGAGGAGATGTGGAACGTAAGACACTTTGAGACATTACGTTGTATAATAGCTTGTTTTATGTTCCTGAAGCTATCTTGTTCTGTGTTAAAGCTACTAATGGTCTCAATATAAGCTTTAAATAAACGTATTTCATTAGAGCTGGTTTGCATTGCGTAATTTTTCCTTTTAAGTATGTACTGTTGAATATAATTGCTTTCTTCCTTGAACCCTTTTACTCCCTCATTCGTCCAACCCTTGGCTCCCTTATGTTGAACATTTTCCAGTACTCTTACAAGTTTAAACACTGCATTTATTTTAAAAAAGAATTAATTCTTATTGCTTAGACTTTTTATTAGCTAAATGAAGAGGCTCATACAGGTAAGGTACTTGTTGAAGCGGAGTACTTTACTTCATCTCGCAGTGCTAATCCTGTGAAGTTGTCCCTTCTAGCTGCATATTCCCCAACATTGGCCAGCCCTGGTACCACACAGCAGCTCAGAGCACTGCGATATATACTCATGTCATGGGCATCATACCACTCGTCAGTCTTTTCATCATAGCACTCAACATTAAAGGTGGTGGTAAAGCCATTAAAGCCACCCACCACAAACAAGAGGTCGTCTACCACCTCGATGCCGAAATTGCTACGAGGATTAAACATAGTGGGGATCGTGCGCCAGGTGTTAGCCACTGGGCTGTAGGCTTCCGCACTCCTAAGTCGATTGGCTCCATCAAAGCCGCCTACCTGTGGACAGCAACGGGAACATGCTTTACTGTTAGCCTTGATTCTCTTCACCCAGGAGGCCCTCTCAGGGGAGGACTAGTGATTTCATACCTCCCTCTTCCACTGTCTTCCATGGAACAAAACCTTTCAAATGCTTACCAATGGTTGTATAATAGAAAATCGAGGGGAATCATTCTTGTTGTGGTACATGATAAACTCACCGCATATACGTGTTCTCCATAAGCAATTACGCCTATTCCACTCCTCCTGCTTCTCATGGGTGCTATGACTGTCCACTGATTGCTCTCAGTGTTGTACACTTCTGCTGTAAACAGGCATTCATTTCCATTGAACCCACCACATATGTAGACCTGTGTGAAGACAGTTTAAGATGATTAAAATTGTTACCTCTGGAGTATGAACGGGTATGTATATGGTGTGTGTGGGGGGGTGCTTTTATACCAGTCTGTGTACTCTGAGTTTCTTTTATTATCGATTTTAGAGCGAGAGGAAGGGAGGGGGAGAGAGAGAAACATCAACCCGCTGCTCCACACATTCATGCACTCATTGGTTGACCCTTGTATGTGCCCTGACCAGGAATCAAAGCCAGAACCCTGGCACATCAGGGCAATGCTACAGGCAACTGAGCCACCAGCCAGGGGCACTCTGAGTTTCTTTTTCCCACATGTACATGTATTGCTTTTTGTTTTTTACTTTTTTTGTGGTTATACGCTCAGAGTTTATTACAGTGAAAGGATACAAATAAAAACTCAGCCGGGGGAAGAGATTCATGAGTCAGAATAAGTAAACTAAGAAAAGACAGTTACAAAGGGTCACTTAGTCATTTGATGAAAGAGTTTGAACTGCCAAGAATACTGCCATTTCTGTTTTCCATCCACCCCCCAAAAAGAAGAGCATTATTTCTGGGCTTGTTTGCTTTCACATCCCACCCCCACCCCCCGCAATTTTTTACCTTTCCGTAGAGTGTCGTGGCACTCGCATCACTCCTCTGTTCATGCATGGGGGCAATGAGTGTCCATTGATTGGTCTCTGGCTCGTAACGTTCAGCAGTGTTGAGACGCACGTAGCCGTCAAATCCTCCCATGGCATAAATAAAATTGCTCAGGACTGTCACGCTGACATAGCAACGTCTGGAGTGCATCGGGGCTACCTGGTGCCAAGTTTTCTTGACTGGGTCAAAGCGTTTAACACTATTGAAATAGTCTACACTATCGAACCCCCCAATGATATAAACGTAGCCTTTCAAGTAGGCTGCCCCGTGGTAGGCACGGGGACTTTCTTCTTCACAAGTGACATTCACCCATCTGTCTGCCCGAGCATCATATGCCTCAATGGCATTGGTGGGGCTCCCACCACTCCAGCCACCAATTGCAAATAGGATGGCATAGGGTAGGCGGGGCCTGGTGAGTGGGTTGGTGAAGTCAGAATTAGAGGGTCCATTCATGTTTAGGTCATACATGGCCTTTAGGGCATTGATGATGACTGGCTTGCATTCCTCACTGTCTTTGACATAGTCATTCATCTTAACATTGTTCATGAAGTACTCAGCATGCATTAGGGCCAGGCGAACCTAAGGAGGAAATGCAGCAAGTCATTTAAAGTGAGGTGAGGATGCCTGAAAAACCCCTTAGCCCCTTGGTTTACAGCCACCTGCCTTTGAATTGCAGTAGGGCCATATTTTGTTTTGTTTTGAAATTTACAACTTACAGTTTAAGTATCTGTTTTTAAGAGGTGGTATACATTTGGATCCTGAGAATGAGCTAGAAAATGATCAGCAAGCTAGCTCATTCCTTGACCACCAGACTATACTACTAGACCAGAAAAAGGTTGAAGTAATTTTTCTGTAAATGAATATCTGTCTCTGTATGTAAAATAACACGAATTAGCATCAAATGGCTACTACTCCAGTTTCTCTCTTGGGTTTGGGGAAACTCAGAATGGACAAAGTTAAAAAGAAGACTCTAGAATTCTTTTGAAGGCCTTGCCCTCTCCTTCCCCCACAGCCAGGGAGAATTTTGGTCAAAGACTAAAACTGGGGGGTGGGTGGGGTGGCGAAATGCCCTGGCTGGTGTGGCTCTGTTGGTTGGAGCATCGTCCCGTACACCAAAAGGTGGCTGGTTCGATTCCCAGTCAGGGCATACACCCAGGTTGCAGATTCTACCCTGGTCGTCGTGTGAGCAGGAGGCAACCGACTCACATTGATGTTTCTCTCCCTTCCTCTCTCCAAAAAAGAAAAATAAATATAAACAAAAGAACTGGGATAAAAGGAACTAGCAATGCCAAGGGCAAAGAAAATTGCAAAATTCCAGAAACTAGTAGGAGATGCCTTCCATACAAATATAAGTAAATACAGCCCTGGAGTCGGTCAAACATCTGAATATAGCTCTTAGGACAACCCGACTGGGATAAATGAGTCAAAAGTGATCAATTAAGCATCCTACAACAAATAATTAAACTTGACCTTGGGGAGCAAAACTGAAATATGCTGCTTCCTATTTTGGGGGTCATGAGCAATCCATTTTAAAATGGCCTCAAATACAGCATCTTCTTGTTTGACGTTTAGCTCATCTTTCTCAATGATATCCTTCAGTTCAATGACAGAGAGCTCCAAAAACTCTGCTGAGACTTTCACCATCTCCTCGAAGTTGTGCAGTATGAACATGTAGGCCTTCTGCCTTAGTTCCGGGCAGTAGTAGTAGTCTGTGAACTTGCAGATGCCGATACAATTATCCAAACACAGCTCTGACTTGAGGAACTCACAGCAACCCCTTACAATACCCATGATGTTAAATTGGTCCGCAGCAGCCAGCAGCTTCTCCACGTTGTCAGGTGTGATAGGGACGGTCCTGGTATACGCGTATTCAATAATTAGTTTCATCATGTCGGGGGAAATGCCAGGAATGTTGTATACCTTCTTTTCAGTGTTGTTCCAGCCACTTGTAAACAAAGCTCTGGAAAAAGGGGAGAAACTAGCAATCACTGAAATATTTCTCTCCAGTTTGCCGTGTTCTCCCCACTTTTTCTTGTTGAGAGTTTGGACATTTTCCAAAGAGTGCATTGAAAATAAATCGGCGTGAGGAAGGAGAGGGGAAGGGCAGACTGCTTTATACGGTGGGTGAGAGAACCTTCCCAAGAACTTTGATTTTGGTCAATCTTATCCTCATGGTAACTATATCCTTTTCCCATTTGTGAGTGGAAAAATTGGGATCTAGAGCTAGGTGTAAGACCCAGGTCTTGCCGAAACCGGTTTGGCTCAGTGGTAGAGCGTTAGCCTGCGGACTGAAAGGTCCCAGGTTCGATTCTGGTCAAGGGCATGTACCTTGGTTGCGAGCATGTCCCCAGTAGGGGGTGTGCAGGAGGCAGCTGATCGATGTTTCTCTCTCATCAATGTTTCTAACTCTCTATCCCTCTCCCTTCCTCTCTGTAAAAAATCAATAAAATATAAAAAAAACAAAACAAAATAAATACACAATTAAAAAAAAAAAAAAAAGACCCAGGTCTCTTCTGTCTCAACCACATTGCCCACCAAATTCAAGTAATCTTCAACACATATCCATAATCAAATCAATTCTATTGCTACCTCCTTGGTCCAAGCCACCACTGTCTCTTGCCTAGATTGGGAGTAACCTCCTAACTGATTTGCTCTTGACACCTCCAGAATTTAGTCTTATCTAAACCACTAGTGTTCCTCTTAAAACCTTCCATTGGCCCTGACTGGTTTGGCTCAGCAGATAGAGCGTCGGCCTGTGGACTGAAGGGTCCCAGGTTCGATTCAATCAAGGGCATGTACCTTGGTTGCGGGCACATCCCCAGTAGGGAGTGTGCAGGAGGCAGCTGAATCCATGTTTCTCATCAATGTTTCTAGCTCTCTATCCCTCTCCCTTCCTCTCTATAAAAAAATCATATATATATATATATATATATATATATATATATATATGTATGTATATCCTATCTAATAAAAGAGTAATATGCAAATTGACCATCACTCCAAGACACAAGATGGCCGCCCCCATGTGGACACAAGATGGCCTGCAGGGGAGGGCAGTTGGGGGAGACCAGGCCAGCAAGGGAGGGCAGTTGGGGGAGGGGCCAGGCCTGCAGGGGAGATCAGTTGGGGGGACCAGGCCTGCAGTGGGGGACAGTTGGGGGGATCCAGGCCTGCAGGGGAGGGCAGTTGGGGTGGACCCAGGCCTGCAGGGAAGGGCAGTTGGCGGGGACCAGGCCTACAGGGGACAACAGTTGGGGGGGACCCAGGCCTGCAGGGGAGGGCAGTTGGGGGGGCCATGCCTACAGGGGAGGGAAGTTAGGGGTGACCAGGCCAGCAGGGGAGGGCAGTTGGGGGCAACCAGGCCTGCAGTGGAGGACAATTAGGGGTGACCAGACTGGTAGGGGAGGGCAGTTAGGGGTGACCAGGCCAGCAGGGGAGGGCAGTTAGGGGCAATCGGGCCAGCCGGGGAGCAGTTAGGCGTCGATCAGGCTGGCAGGGGAGTGGTTAGGGGGTGATCAGGCTGGCAGGCAGAAGCGATTAGGGGCAATCAGGCAGAGGCAGGTGAGCAGTTGGGAGCCAGCAGTCCTGGATTGTGAGAGGGATGTCCAACTGCCTGTTTAGGCCCGATCCCACTAAACGGGCGGTTGGACATCCCTCAAGGGGTCCCAGATTGGAGAGGGTGCAGGCTGGGCTGAGGGACACCACCCCCGTGCACGAATTTCATGCACTGGGCCTTTAGTGTGTGTGTGTGTGTATTATTTTTATATATATATATAAAACACCTTCCATTGACTTTCCTTCTTAGAGTAAAATACAAAGCCCTTCCGGGTGGCTGAAGTGGCATTATTATCTACAAAAGTCCCGTGAGATCTGGGCCAACCACACCTCTCTGACGGTATTGCCTCCCACCTTCCCCCTCACTCTGTTTCAACCCTGTTGGCCTTGCATTCCTTGAACACATCAGAGATGCTTCCATCTTTGGGCTTTACCTGCTCTTTCTTCTGCCTAGAATTCTGCCCAGATCTCTCTATTTCTCACTCCTTCATTTCCTTGCAGTCTTTGCTCAAATTTAACTTTGTCAGCAAAGTCATAATCCTATTTAAAATTGCCGTCCACCGCTACCTATCTTTTTTTTTCTTATCACTTACAATCTGATATGTATTTTATTTATTTAATGCCTCTTCTCCCTACCAGAAGGTAAGCTTCATGAGAACAGGAATGTTTACCTCTTTATTCATTGTTTTATTTCCAGTACCCACTATAGTGCTGGTCACAAAATAGGCACTTAATAAATAATTATTGAATAAAGAAGTGACTAGTATTCCACTCTGTAGCTAGGTACTGAATAAGACAGGATTCCCTTCCATAATATATTTTGCTTCCTTTTTCTAGGTCTCAGGGACTATGGGCTTAGAGATAAAATTATTCTCTAGAGCAGGGGTCTGTAAATACAGCCTCTGGGCCAAATTCCACCCACGTCTTCTTTTTGTACTGCCCACTAAGTAAGAATGTTTTTTTACATTTTTAAATGGGGTAAAAATGAAATTATAATAAATTCAAATTTCAGTGTCCTTTCATTTAGTATTATCTATGGCGGCTTTCCCACTATAAAGGCAGAGTGGAGTAGTTGCATGCAACAGAGACTATATGGCCTGCAAAGCTTAAAGTATGTGCTATCTGGTCTTTTTATAGACCCTGCTATAGATCAAGATGGGAATTTTTAGCAACAGGTGGGACACATTTATCATATCTTGATTGGAATTGATTACTCAAACATTTTCAGCTCATGAACAAAATAGCCCTTCCATTTCCTGGGTTACAATGGTTTGGACACAAATTCCCCCCCCCCCGCCTTTTCTCCTAATAAATATTTATGTGGTTCTTCTCCTGCATCCCCCTCCCCATCCCCTCAATCCTTGATAATTTATCACCCTGTTCAAGCTTGTCTCTATGGGGATAGGGGGATCGGGGTGGCTGAAGTGGCATTACTAGTATTATCTAGGTTTAAGTAGGAAACCCAGTATGGATGCTCAACTTTCCCAAAGGTTGGTTTGAGTGAGAATCAAAGGGAAAAAGCAGCTGGCCCACCAAGAGTTGGTTGACATCCAATTGAAAATCAGAGAGAAGGGGATCTGGCCTAGCTGTGCCCCTTCAGATGACGAAGGAGCAGGCTGCCAGAGCCCCGTGCTTTGACAGTGTCCCCAAGCTTAAGAAGGTGGGGTGGGAAACATGAAATGAACCACGTCTAAGATGCACCCAATTCCCCCTCAGGCTTAGTCCGGCAACCCTGTTATACCTAAAGTAGGAACTGCAGCTACAGAGGATGTTCTTGTGGGCATTGAACTCAAAGCCATTGACCTTGATGACCACGTCGCAGAGCTTGCCCTCTAGCCTAAGCTCGTTGAAGATCTCACAGGTCATCGCACTCATCTTCCTCTCCATGTGAGGTTGGTGGAAACGTGTGGAGGCCGCCTTGTTCTCCATCTCCATGGCACCCTGGGACCAGCCGAGGGAGGCTGTTCTCCGAGGGTGTCGGGGAGGGTTGTGGGGGGCCCCTTTAGCCAGCTGTCGCTCCTTTTCCCTACTACATCTTTCATGTAGGGTCCATCAGGCAGCCCAAGTTCCAGAATCCTGGGCCTGAGTGAGATCACTCTCAGGATTGTGCTCTCAGGTTCTGGAATTCTCTCCCATTGAAAACCAGAGAGAAGAAGGTCTGGCCCTAGCTGTGCCTCTTCAGATGACGAAGGAGCCAGGCAACCGGAGCCCAGCGCTTTGACAGTGTCCCCAAACTTAAGATGGTGGGGTGGGAAACATGAAATGAACCAAGATGTCTCAAATGCGCCCGGATCCCCTGTAGGCTTAGTCGGGCAACCCTATTATGTCTAAAGTCCCTGACCTCCTTCCTTCTCCCCTCCCCACCGCGCTACCAGCTGAAGATCACCCCACACCTGCGTCCATGTCCTTGTACCCAGAGCAGGACCGTGACCACCAACACCATGTAAGAGTTTTGTTTGTTTTTTTTAAAATATATTTTACTGATTTTTTACAGAGAGGAAGTGAGAGGGATAGAGAGTTAGAAACATCGATGAGAGAGAAACATTGATCAGCCGCCTCCTGCACACCCCCCACTGGGGATGTGCCCGCAACCAAGGTACATGCCCTTGAGTGGAATCGAACCCGGGACCCTTCAGTCCGCAGGCCGACGCTCTACCCCCTGAGCCACACCGGTTTCGGTTATGTAAGGGTTTTTATTAGTTCTGGTTCCTGTTGCCCACTTCGTATCCCTGTGGCAGCCATCTACCTTCCTCCACAGCTCCACACTGGCTCCCCAGACACCACGTTCATGGAAACCAGGCCAGAGGAGGCAGAAGGGAGAAGGAAAGTTGATGAGCCTTTCATCCTGGCCCAGCTGTCCAGGCCCCTCCTGCCCTCTGGACACGAGGTAGACACTGTCTTCAGATGAGGCGCGGGCCCAGACACTCCTTCTGGATGTTTAACAACCCGCTGCAGGGCTCCTTCCCACCCCCTCCCATCCTGCGGCCTTTTCGTCATGCAAACTGTAAGCCTGAAGCGACCATGCTCGCTAGGGTTTTTGCTCTAGAGAGAGTGGCACCCAGTAACCCCAATTCCTTGGGACCGTCACCTTCCTCAACACAGAACCACCTACCAGGGTCTTCCCCAGTGTGGGGCGCAGCGCCCCCAGGCCCGCCGGCCTCCCAGGCCCCGCCCGGTGCGTTCCCCGGGGTCCCGGGGCGGGGACGAGCCTGCGCAGTGCGGCAGCGGGGCGGGCACCGGCGCAGGACCGGTGCGGCTGCGGCTGCGAGCACCATGGCGGAGGAGGTGAGGCGGGAGGAACCGTCCCGCGAGGCGCGGGCCCCGACCCCCCGGGCGCGCCGAGGCCTCCAGCGGGGCGCCTGGGTCCACCCCGGCCAGTAGGCGCCCCCAGCCCGGCCGGAGCCCCCGCTCCACCACCCGCGACCCGGCCCCAGCTCCCCTCGGGCCCAGCGCGGTGCCGGGGTCAGCCGTTCTCTCGGGTCTCGGGACAGGTGAGCCCCCTGATGAAGGCCACGGTCCTGATGCGGCAGCCCGGGCGGGTGCAGGAGATCGTGGGCGCCCTCCGCAGGGGCGGGCGAGACCGCTTACAGGTACCGCCGGGCGAGGTCGGGCTGGAGCGGGGGGTTGGGGGGCTGTGGGGCGTCCTGCCCGTGTGCCCGTGGTTGCGGCACCTGCAAGCCTTTAGCCCCTAGAAATGATCCGGGGCCTGGGGGCAAGCAGGTTGGTTCGCCTGTTTGGGGAAGAGCCCACCTGCCCTAAAATTCTCTGTAAGGACATGCTGCTTCCTCTGATTAGACAGAAAGCACCCACACCAGGCCCTGGGGCCTCATTCTCCACACTAGCCCAGCTCAGCGGGCTCCCAGGAAATTGCAAATGTGGAGATGGGTCATAAAGGAAGGGCCTGGGGCACTGAGATGGGTGCTATTGAAAGAGCCAAAGGGATCGTGATTCTTCAGCACCCCACCCCCCCCACCCCCAGGGTGGGCCTCCTCAGGGTTAGAGCTGTACTGACTGGGATTAAGTCCTTCGCTCCCTCCATAGCCCTCCCTGACTCCCCCAGTCTGGACGCTGAGCCCTCGGACTTTCATAATCATCCTCCAGGCCTGACGCAGGGCCACACCAGAAGGAGCCGATCTAGGCATCATCTCTCTTTTGCATTTTAGGTCATTTCTGATTTTGACAGGACCTTGAGCAGGTTTGCCTATAATGGAAAGGCATGCCCTTCTTCCTACAGTAAGTCCCGTACTAGCTTGCTTTGTTGGGCCTGACACGATGATGGCTTCTAAGGGGGGAGTGAAGGGAGTTTTGTGTTTTTGCAGATATTCTGGATAACAGCAAGATCATCAGTGAGGAGTGCCGGGAAAAGGTGAGTGGCTCCCCTTCTTCGCTCAGAATTGCTATCCTATATTATTTCCTATGGCTCTTGCTTAGGACCAAAGAGTTCAGAATACAGACCTTAGAAGATGAAGTAAAAATTTTTTGTTGTTCTTTCGCTCAGGGGGACCTGGTTTTAGTACACTGGGATAGCTTTTCCTTGTTGGCCAAGACGTATTGTTCCTGGCAGGGGGACCTGACCCTGGGCAGGTCTGCCTAGGGCCAACCGTGAGTGTGTGGGTTCTTGACTTAGTGCAGGAAGAATTTCACACCACGAGTCCAGGTGGATTTTGAGGACGTTTCTTAAAGCTGGGGACAGTGAAACAAGGGGGGGCTGGGGAAATGAGCCTGGGCTGGGCTGCTTGGCTCACAAGTCAGAGAAAAGGGGGCCTTGTGGAGGGTCAGGGGGTTTGCCCAGGACGAACTGCTGCTGCCCATCGCTGCCCTGGTTGCAAGAAGGGAGAGGGAGGGCTCCTGGCACTGGGTCCTTTTATCTCTCTCTTGTAGGCGGGAATCTTAGGGAGGGTTTCTGCAGAATATTCACCACTTTTCTTGGTGTGCTCCTTCAGGGTCGTGGTCTCCACTGACTGGCCAGTGTCAGGCAGGCGTCTGTTAATCATTACAGCTGGTCCTGGTGTCCCCCACCTGCTTTTGATGCTTTTCTGGGTCTGGAGCTGAAATGTAACTGAGGCCTAGACATTATCTCTAGGGAGGTGACCTTCTGTATCGGCTGTAAATTGCTCTTCAGTTTGTTCAGCTGTTCCAGTTACAGGCCTGTCTCAGCATGATAATTGATAGTTGGAGTATGGACGTTATGCTCACTGTTAGCTGTAGAGTTTACAAGAGACGTCAATGTTTGTTATTTAACCCCACAACTCCAAGAGCGGACTAGGACCATTATTGTCTCCACCTCACAGATGAGAAAGCGGGTTTGGAGACGTAGAGCAACTTACCCAAGGACACATGGCAGCACACAGAGCTTGGCTTTCCCGTAGATCAGATTCTGCCCCAAACTCTTTCCCCTACATTTTGCTCTTTCCTTGATGATGATTTTCTTGGTAAGGCAACCGGTGTTGAGAAAGACATCTGAATTAATGTCAGTATGCAGCCACTCCCATTTCCGTAAGATATTATAAAGCGATCCCTCTGTAGCTTTGGAGTCCATTTTATTTCGTCCCATGTTCTTCCTCTCAGGGTCCTCTTTGCCAGAGCAGAGCCGTGCTAACCGCACGTTTCTCTGTAGGTTGCTGAGCCCTTTCTGCTGAATGAGCTACATCATTCAGTTCCCCTGCTGTGTGAGATTCACTAAACCGCATGCGAAGTAGTCTGCTGGTCTGTGGTATTGATTAGCTCGTCCAACACTCTGTCAGGATTTCTCAGAATTAAGATGGGCAGTGGAGCCCAGCCGGTGTGACTCCGTTGGTTGAGCACCATCCCATGTACCAAGAGGTCACTGGTTTGATTCCGGTCAGGGCACACGCCCAGGCTGTTGGGCTCGCTCCCAGGAGGGGTCGTGCAGGAGGCAGCTGATCAATGTTTCTCTCTCATTGATGTTTCCCTCTCTCTTTAGCTAAAAAAACAAACAAAAAAAACAATCAAAACATTTTTTAAAAGTTTATTAACAATTATTGGTCGTTTACTTGAAATTCATGGGGAAAAAAAAAACAAAAACAAAAGCTGGGCAGTGGATTATATGTTAGATTGTTCTTATATTTCTAAAACCTGTCTCTTGGGGTGCCACTTTTAGCTTACGGTAGGTTTTGGCTCCATCACTGATCGCTCTTAGCAAGTCACTTTTTTTCTTAATCTTCACCTTAGGACATACTTAGAGAGAGGAAGGGGTGAGAGAGATACAGTACATTAATGTGAGAGAGAAATATTTATTGGGCCCTAACCAGTTTGGCTCAGTGGATGGAGCGTTGGCCTGTGGACTGAAGGGTCCCAGGTTCTATTCTAGCCCAGGGCACATGCCTGGGTTGCGGGCTCGGTCCCCAGTAGGGGGCGTGCAGGAGGCAGCCAATCGGTGTTTCTCTCTCATCATTGATGTTTCTATCTCTCTCTCCCTCTCCCTTCCTCTCTGAAATCAATAAAGAAATACATTTAAAAAAAAAGAAAAAAAGAAATATTTATTGGTTGCCTTACACACATGCCCTGACAGAGAAACAGATTCTGCAGAGAATCTGACCAGGGGTTGGTACGTGCCCTGATTGGTAATCAAACCAGCAACCTTTCGGTGCACAGGATTACACCCAACCAGCTGAGCCACTCGGGCTGGGCTAGCAAGTCACTTGTTTTGGTTCCTTGAATACCTGATTTATCAACTTCCAGGAAGCTGTGTCCACTAGGTTTGATTGCCCTCTCTCAGATAAAGAAGCTAGAGAAAGCTAAATTTTTTGGTGTTGATGGGCTCCTGGAAAAAATTAATAAAGCAAAGTTTATATATGAAATCTTTTTTCTTTCTTTCTTTCTTTTTTTTTTTTTTTTGGTTAATCCTCACCCAAGGATATTATTTTCCCATTGATTTTCAGAGAGAATGGAAGGGAGGAGGAGAGACAGAGAGAGAGAAGTATTGATGTGAGAAAGACACATTGATTGGTTGCCTCCAGTACGTGCCCTGACCAGGGTCAGGGATCCAGCCTGCAACTGAGGCACCTGCTCTTGACCAGAATCGAACCCATGACCCTTCAATCTATGGGCCGACACTCCAACACTGAGCAAAACCAGCTAGGGCAGTGGTCCGCGGACCTCTGGTGGTCCGCGAGGTCCAAAGGGTTGGCGACGGCTGTGCTAGGGCATTTATTTAGTTATTATTTTTTAAATATATTTTTATTGATTTCAGAGAGAAAGGGAGAGGGAGAGAGATAGAAACATCAATGATGAGAGAGAATCATGGATCAGCTGCCTCCTACATGCCCCCTACTGGGGATTGAGCCCACAACCTGGGCATGTGCCTCGTCCAGGAATCAAACTGACCTCCTGGTTCATAGATCACAGATCAACCACTGAGCCACGCCCACCGGGCTGATTTTTTTTTTTTTTTTTTTTTTTCTTGTGCTGAACAGTAGGACTTTGCTGGGGAAAACCCAAGGGACTAATGGCTTTTCTCTTCCTTTGGATGTCCCAGCTGAAAGCGCTCCTTCACCAGTATTACCCAATTGAGATTGACCCACACCGGACCGCCAAAGAGAAGTCACCTCATATGGTGGAATGGTGAGTGATGGTGAAAGCCCCTGGCCCTTGAGGCGGTCTGGTCCAGGAGGGGGCCTGGTTTTCCTGAGCTTTGATGAGATGACAGACTTCCTTAACTTACTGGATGCTTAACTGAATGCCACAGGCCCAACTAGTAGAACAAATTGTCCAGACACACCTGGAGCTACCTGTGACTGCTGCTAGCGTGGCGGCCCGCCAAGCATCCTCGAATGAGTTAGAAGCCCCTGGGTGTGGGAGAGTACGTGCTTTGGGGAGATAACCTTCCTATAGAAACCAGTACCACTGGACAGAGCCCCAGTTCTCCAAGTGGGCTCACGGAAGAAGGGGTTCAGAAGAGCTTTGACTTCAGCAGTTAACTCACCTATCTCTTGTGTCTAAGTTGTGTTGCTTTCTCACCTGCTTTTGTTTTTTGTTTTATTAATCCTCACCCAAGGATATGCTTATTGATTCTAGAGCGAGGGGAGGGGGAGAGAGTGAGAGAGAACATGGATTGGTTATCTTTATTTTTTAAATGTTTTTATTGATTTTTAGATAGGGAAGAAGGGAGAGGGAGAGAGAGATAGAAACATCAATGAGAGAGACACATCTATCGGCTGCCTCCTACACACCTCCTACTGGGGATGGTGCCTACAATCCAGGCATGTGCCCTGACTGGGAATCGAACCCAGAACCTCTTGGTCCATGGGACGATGCTCCATCTACTGAGCCACGCCAGCCAGGCTCCATTCGTTATTTTCTGTACATACCCTGACCGGGGATCGAACCTGCAACCTAGGTACGTGCCCTGACCGGGAAACGAAAGTGCAGCCTTTAGGTGTATAGGATGAAGCTCCAACCAACGGAGCCACGCGGGCCGGGCTCACCCTCCTTTTTAAGGACAGCCAGGTTCTCCAGGAACTAGTTCTGTGGAAACGGATGAGGCCACCTCCGTTGTCAATACTTCCAGAGGGGACTTGGCCCTGAGAAGGGAAAAGTCATTTTACCGATCTGAATTGGGGTTTTGTGGGGTGTTTGTGTGTAGGTGGACCAAAGCACACGATCTCCTGTGTCAGCAGAAGATTCAGAAGTCTCAGATAGCCCAGGTGGTCAGAGAGTCCAATGCCATGCTTAGGTAAGCTGCGTGCGCTGGGAAACATTTGAAACTGGTTTGCTCACAAAAAGAGGGTGGAGAGGAGTTAGTTGCCGGGAGAGTTAGAGGAGACCTGGCGCCATGAGGGGGGGAAGGTTTTGCTTTCCCTCTCTGGCTGTGGCTAAAGAATGTTCTACCCTTGGGTACTTCCTAGGAAGCGGTCTGCTGGTAGTGTATGTATTGTTCTACACCATTTTTAAAATTTTATTTTTACTTATTTACAAATATTATTTTTATTATTTCATAGAGGAAGGGAGAGGGAGAGAGAGATAGAAACATCAATGATGACAGAGAATCATTGATCGGCTGCCTCCTGCATGCCCCACACTGGGAACTGAGTCCACAACCTGGGCATGTGCCCTGACCGGAATCTAACCGGCAACCTTTCCAAGCGTGGGACGATGCCCAATCAGCTGAGCCACAGCCACCAGGGCCATGCCATTTTCTGTAAGGGACTTGAGCAGCCTTGGATGTTGGTATCCGTGGGGGTCTTAGAACCAATCCCCCCTCAGATACTGAGGGACAACTGTATTCAAGTTTTTGGAACATCTCAAGTTGTACATGGATTTTCTATTGCACGGGGAGTCAGCACCTCTTACCCCTGTGTTATTCAGGGTTCAATTGTAATACAGAAACAAACAACAACAACAAAAATATGAGCCTGTTCATACGAAGTTCAGGGACAGGCCAAGGTAATCAGCGGTGACATGAAGTCAAAATAGGGAAGGATGGCATTGGCTGGGAGGGACACGAGGGAACGTGGGTCTGGTTGGTAATCACATGGGTGCAGACATAGGTCAGTATTAATGGAGCTGAACACGTAAGATAAGTGCACTTTAACCACTTACTTTATGTGTTTTATACCTCAATTAAAAATTTTTTTTTAATCTAAAAATATATAACCCAAATAGAAAATACGGAGCAGTAATAGAGGCAGTACCATTTCAGAATCCATTCATCTCTTTCCAGGGAGGGATACAAGGCGTTCTTCAACACCCTCTACCAAAATAACATCCCCCTCTTCATCTTCTCCGCGGGCATTGGTGATATCCTGGAAGAAATTATCCGACAGATGAAAGTGTTTCACCCCAACATCCACATTGTGTCTAACTACATGGATTTTGACGAAGATGTGAGCCAAGTCAAATCTCTTTTGGGCTGGGGATGGACATGGGGTGGGAACCACCAGCCAGGGTACTTCACCCTAAACATTAACCCTAACCCGGGGAGGAGAGGGAGCGGAAGGCGTGCTGGCTTCTGTGTCCTCGGGCAGGACTTACCTATTTATTTATGCCCCTGAAGACAGTTACTTTTGAAGGACCTGCTCGTTGGTGTTTGGCCAACAGCTCTCTGCCATGGGGTCAACCAGGCCCCATGTCACTGTCATGGGTCATGCGCCATCCTGGGTTCTCAAGGGCTTGGACTTCAGCTTGTTTTTCTAGGGCCGGAGGTGGGCTGCTCCGATTCACCCATGTTCTAACTTTTTCCCCTTAAAACCAGTGGCCGGAATTTCCATGCCTTTGAACTGTGGTCAGGACGTGGCCCGCAGGGGAAGGCTTAGTACACGCGTAGCCTGCACAGTGCTTGTGTCACAGGCTTCATGCTTCCACCAGAGCAGGTGACCAACAATATTTGATGGCTCCTGATCGCGAAAAGTTTAGACCAGGGATTATAAACGTTATAATCCGTGGCCTGATGGGCTACACGACCCCTCTGGCAGCTACCCCGCTCCGCTGTGCAGAAAAGCAGCCACAGGAAGATGTGAGCCAACGGCATGGCCGTGTGCCAGCAAAACTCAATTTACAACAATGGGCCAAGCTTGACCCACAGGCCCTACATTGCCGACTCCTAGTTTAGACTACAACGAGATTTTGGTGTTGCCGATGGCTTGTAGCATTTCCTTGTCTCTGTGACAGAGGCAGTGGTGACCTGGTGCTGGACGGGTCCCTGTAGCCCTTCGGTGGGTCTCTTTTCTTGGTCATTTAGGGTTTCCTACAGGGATTCAAGGGCCAGCTCATTCACACATACAACAAGAACAGCTCCGTGTGCAACAACTCCAGCTACTTCCAGCAGCTTCAGGGCAAAACCAACGTCCTCCTGCTGGGGGACACCATGGGGGACCTCACCATGGCCGATGGGGTTCAGGGTGTGGAGAACATTCTCAAGATCGGCTTCCTAAATGACAAGGTAGGTAGGGGGCCAGGCTTCCTCCTCCGGGGCTTGCTCCCCCTGCAGTTTCTGTTAACGAGCTTATCGAGCACCTCCGGTGTGCTGCACACGGCATTCAGTGTCGGAGGCACAGCGGTGAGACACAAGGCGTGTTCTTCAGGAGAACATTCCAAATCTCGTGGAAAACGAGACTGCCCGCGGTGAACGAGTTCAGAGGCAGGGTAATGCCAGGCACTTCATTGGAGCCCCCACTGAGTGCTCACCACGTGCAGCGACATTAACCCGTTCAGTCCTTACAACCGCCGTTGAGGTAGGGACTGTTACACCGTTTTACAGGCGAGGAGGTTAAGTAACTTGCCCAGGTGACGTAGTTGAGGAAGTGGCGGGCTGATTGCCAGTCCTCCTAAATCAGACCTGTCAGGCGTAATTGAGATGGGAGACGTCCGGGTTTTAGGATGTGGGTTCCCAGTTTAGAGAAGGAAAGCGCTAGAACAGAGGCCGACGGGTGAGAACAGGGTGGTCATCGAGGGCCACAGCGTGCTATCGGATGGAGGGCTCCCCGCATGCTGGAGCCTGTGGAAATCCAGTCCGCGTAGATTAGAGGTAACATCTGGCTTTTAAGTTTTAATCCTCGTTACTGACCTTTTGACCCCAGAGTTTATTGTGGTAGCCTGTGCCCGTTGCCATCTGCGTCTCCTAAAGGCAGGCCCTGTGACCTTGAACTCCTCTAGGGCAGGGGTCGGCAAACTGCGGCTCGCGAGCCACATGTGGCTCTCGAGCCTCGGTTTGCCGCTCTGTTGACTAATGAGTTTGCCGACCACTGCTCTAGGGGATCTGTGGCTTGAATGCACGCCTCCCCCCGACTCCAGGTGCTTGAGAGGTGGAGGCGGAGGCAGTGGGCAGAGGGCGGGGCATTTCAGGGACTCCCCGTCTCCCCTCCCCGGGCAGGTGGAGGAGCAGCGGGAGCGCTACATGGCCTCCTATGACATTGTGCTGGAGAAGGACGAGACGCTGGACGTGGTCAACGGGCTGCTGCAGCACATCCTGCACCAGGCGGACTGGGTGGAGATGCAGGGCTCCTGAGTGCGCAGGCGCAGGGCCTGTCTGCGGGCCGAGATGTGGAGGAGAGCCTCCGTGGGGGCTGCTCTGCTGTGAGCCTGGTGTGTACAGAGGGCAGCTCAGGACATCCCCGAGCTGCTGGGTCCTCGCCCTTCCCTCCCCCTTTCCCTGGCACATTCTTGTGAGTTCTCCAAGGCCTGAGGGAGGCCCTGGCAGGTGGAAGGCAGCAAAAGCCACTCCAGATGAATCGGACCTGCAGGCTGTTTGCATTCTGGGGGTCATTTGGTCCAGGATTCTGTTTTTCGAAAATGTTTAACATGGGACGCTGTTCTTCAAACAAATCGAATGTGTAAAGTAGATCGAAATAAAAGGAGAAACCAGAGCTGTTCTGACTTCGGGGTTGCGGGGGGGGGGGTGGGCGGGGTAGAGCATGTACCCTTTGGTCCTGGAGGTGCAGGAACCTTCAAGAAGCCGCTAGGGTTCCACAGAACATGATTTGGAAACCACTGAATTAGCCCAGAAGACGCTCTGAGCGCAGCCTGAATGTGTCTGTGGGGGACAGGGTGGCAGGCAGGCAGGGTGTGTTTCTGACCTGGAGTGGTTTGACTATTCTGATGCAGCTGTTAAACGAAATTCGGTTGTGATCAGTTGGGTCTGGCCAACCCTGTGTACAGAGCCCCTTTAGAAGTCCCCAAAGGGATCCATTTGGGTGTCGATTTTCCCTGATTCCTGTCCTTCTTCCTCTTGTGGGTCCAGGGCCACTAAAATGGGTGACGTAAGTGGGGGTGGGGCTGGGACCCGGGACCTGGAGGGAGAAGTTGCTCTGTGGCAAAGTAAACTAGAAGTTGTTTACTCCTCTGTTGTCTTGTATTGTTGGGTGTTCTTCAAAGTCTTTTCCCTTCGCCCCTCCCTGTTGACTTGGTGAAGAACTAGCTGAGCCCGGCCAGCATGGCTCAGTGATTGAGCATCAACCTCTGAACCAGGAGGTCGAGGTTCAGTTCTGGTCAGAGCACATGCCTGGCTTGCAGCTCGATCCCCAGTAGGGGGCGTGTGGGAGGCAGCCAGTCAGATTCTCTCTCCTCATTGATGTTTCTTTTTCTCCCTCTTCCTTCCTCTCTGAAATCAATAAAAACATTTTTTTAAAAAAGAACTAATTGAATTCTCTCTAGGGTACCTTTTGAAGAAAATGTAGACCAACCACAGTACCTGGTGTTTTCTTAGTCTGTCCTCAGAGAAATTCGGTCCCTCACCCTTCCCACTGATGCCTGGCTGTTGGAAACATGTTTATCTGAAGGGGAAAGCCTTGGGACTGTGGGTTGAATCCTGCTGTGGTACCTCTTCTGTGTGTCATTAAACCTTAGTGACCCAGCAGTAGGTCTGGTTTGCAGGTGGCCAAGAAAGGACCAGTAACGGCCACACCCCATAGCAAGGAGCTAGAGCTAGGGTAGGGTGTTTCTGGCCAAAGGTGGGCCTGCATCACGTCCCCTGCACATGGGCCCTGGTAGGTTTTGGGGGAGGAGAGGTTTTCACCTAAGGCTGAGGGTAGCCAGTGTCAGACTCTGAGGTGCCTCCCGGATGCTTTGGGACAGGGAGTGGCCATGCGGAGGTCATGTCTCAGGGGATCCCGGGCAAGAAATCTGCTTGAGGGGCAGATCAGTGACCAGTTCCATCATTTTCTCTCCCAAGCACCGCCTCCAACCCGGTCCTGGGATGCTTTGGGTCATCTCTATTGCAGGGCAGGTGAGGGCTGGTGGCCGCCGCCAGCTCCTCCCCCAAGATCCCGGAGATTTGAACTCAGTCACTTTCCTGTGATGAGGGGGGACGGGGCAGGTGGTCATGGCCTGCAGCCAGGAGCAGGGAGAGGAGGGAATATCATAGTTTTGGAAATGATCTATGTGAGAGCGGAATCCGGCCTATGTGATTTGATCTCTGAGCTTTGTGTGTTGTGTTTGAGGTCATAGACCTCGTCTTTTCCATTCACTTGGGACAGTTAAGAGACAGGGATCATGTGTCCGCACCTCCCCTGCAGGCCCCTCTCTGTGGTCACCACTCCCTGCCCTCCCTCTGGCAGACTGGAGCTCCCTTTCCAGGATTAGGTCCAAAGGATTGGATCTCAAGGACAGGAAGCTCTGGAAGGGGGAGACCGAGACCCGGGGACAGCCTTGAGCTCACAGGCACGGAGGCGGCCTGCTTAGTTCCCCTCTCTTCTCGATCCTTGGGTCTAAGCCTCCCCCAGTGAAAGACCACTTCCTGAGGCCTCTGGTTTGGTCTTTTATTTGTCACAAAGGAGAAGGAGATCCGACACCAGTTTAGCTTTGAGTGCAGAGCTCTGCCTCTCCCCTCACCCCTCACCCCTCGGTCCCCAGTGAGCCCTTCCAAGTTTATCTCCGCTCTGAATCATTTCGTAGTTCTAAGACCCATCTGAGTGGGTGTCCTCAGCCTGCCCTTTTATTTCCTTCCTCCTCCTCAGCCCCTCAGCCTTCTTTAGGGATGAAAGGTGACACATAGCCCAGCCCTGACCTGCAGCTCCCTGAGGGTACCCCAGCAGCACTGGGAGGGGGTGGGGGGCACAGGTGCTGGGGACCTGGGTGTGGTAGGACTGCTCTCCTGAGCCTCCCCTTCCTTTGGGGTCAGCTGTGGCTGTGGGAGGAAGATGGGGTTCTGCCAGCCCCGGTCCATGCCCCTGAGGAGCTGCCATGACAGGGGAAGGGGGGCAGGCCTGGGGATGGTGAGGAAAAGGACAAACGGGAGTGTGGGGAAATAGAAATGATTAGCTTGGCCATGCTCAGTGGTGACATGGAGGGGTGGGTGGGGGGCCAACAATGGCCCCATCCAGCCCCAGCCTCCACCAGCCCCCAGACTGGCTTTGTAATGCCAAAGGAACTGGTGTGGGGCTGGAGGAGAAACACCGAGGAGAGATCTGTGCTGTGGATTTTGCTCGGGCTGGTGGGAAGACCAGACTGTCTCCTCCGACCACTTCCGAGATGCTCTCAGACCTCTTCCCAGCAGGGGGGGTGGTGACTGTTGGAAGTCAACCCTTCTGCCCACTGTCCCCAGAAGTGGGCGTTGGTGTGGGGCCCGGGCCCAGGCCCAGGCCCAGGCTCTGCGCTCAGAGCTCCTCGTGAACTCGCTCCTGGTCCTCGTCGGACTTGAGTTTGAGCTCGTCGATGGTGATCTTGCCGTCCTGGTTGCGGTCCTGGTTCTGGAACATGTCCCCTATGGTTTTCTCCGCGTCCTGCCCCGGCATGAGGCGTCCTTTGCCCTCACTGACCTGAGCCCTGATGAAGGTGGAGAACTGTGGAAAGGAGAGCCAGGGGAGGGGGAGCGTGAGCCTCGTGCCTGAGCAGCTTTGGGGGGCCTTGGCAAGGGCCCCGGGGAGGCCAGCCAGTGAGGACTGAGGAGAGGAGCTGGTGCCGGGGTCCTGAGCGGGGCCAGGGCCGCCCGTGTGCAGGAGAGACGGCAGGGACAGGAACCCACAGCACAGGGACCCAGCAGAGGGGCGGGAACATGGCTCAGGCAGGAGGGTGGACAGGTACCATGTTCTTGCTAGAGGCCGCCATGCCAGGGGAGAGTGGGAGTGGTTACTGTGAGGGTTGCATCCTCACCCACCTCCTCTGGGGGGACCTCGCCGTCTTTGTTGAGGTCCAGGTCTTCAAACAGGTTGGCAGGAGGGTCCTGGTGCCACACAAACAGGTAGCCTTCGGGCAGCCCCTCCTCCCGGGATATCAGCTCCACCTCGAACAGCAGCACGGCACTGCCAGGGACCCCCCGGGCTGGCGGGAGGGAGAATGGAAGGAGTCCCGGTCAGGCCAGGGCCTGGGCCTGGCTTTGCAGCCTGCCCAGTGTGTTGCCAGCTCGCAGGCCTGTTACCCCTCTTGGAGGCTGGAGAGTGGGACATGGGGTGTTTACAGAACCAGCCGAAAGGGGCAAACGGGTGGGTCAGACCTGACTCTGCTCCTCACCTCCACTCTCCCCGTGTGCCAGGTGCGGGGGCACCACGAGCTGCCGCCTCTCTCCCACACACATGCCCTGCAGGCCTGTGTCCAGTCCTTCGATCACCTTGTTGGCCCCCAGAGTTGCCTCCTGGGGGGCCCCGTAGTCATGCCTGGGGGAAGAGCAGATTCCCAGGTCAGTGCCCTTCCTCGTCCCACAGTTCACAGCTCACTGGTGCCCACCCCACGCAGCTGAGTGCAGGGCCCCAGGCTCAGAGGGGACACCCTTCTCATCTTGCCATTGCCCCGAAAACGTGGCCTTGAGGGCTCAGCTCCCCTACTGCTAGCTTCACCCTCCCTTCCCTTTCTGCCCCTTACGCTCCCCATAGATGGGAGCTTATGGAGAAGGGGGTGCTATATGGAGGTCTCCCCTCCCCTAGTCCCACCCACCTGCCCGGCCCTGGCCCTGCCCCAGACCCACGAGGAGAAGAGCTTGGTGCCGTCCAGCAGAGAGCAGTTGTAGTGGTAGCGAACGAAGTCCCCAGACTTGGTGGTCTCGTTGCAGGCCTCGGAGGGCCGGGACAGGGTCTTGATTTCCACGGGATCCTCGGGGTTATGGAAGTCGATGACGTGGACGTCGAATATCAGCACAGCTGAGCCAGGGATCTTGTCTCCTGGGACCAGAATGGGGAGTGGGTCAGCTTGGCATCTAGGAGGGGGCCCTCAGGGTCTCCGTGAAACTGCCCTGGGGTTTCACGCGAGAATGGGGTGGAGTGTTTGTCCACATAATCAGTTCTCCTGGGGGGCAGGGGAGGGAGGGGCCTGCCAGTTAGAAAGCCCTTTATACCGTGCAACCCCCGAGTCACTCACCTGGCTGGTCAAGGTGATGAATTTCATCCAGCAAAGCTGGGCCTCAACTCCAGGGCTCTGCTTCCTAGGGCTATGCTGTTTCTGTTTTTCCATAACCACCCCCACCCCAAACTCAGGAGCACTTCCCCCGGAGGGGAGAGAAGTGGGGGGACCGCCCCGGAGGAAAGGATGGAGTCCGTGTGGCAGGAACTGTGTGGGTGGCTGGTTTTGTGATGAGAGGGGCAGAGCAGGGGAAGGTCACTGAGGGGTTCAGGAGAGGAGCTGAGGGACAACAGGCCTACCAGTCCCGTTCTCTCCGTAGGCGAGGTGCGGGGGGATGGTGATCCTCCGGCGCTCGCCCATGCAGGTGCCCTGCAGCCCCTGGTCCATCCCCGGGATGATGTAGCCCTGCCCCACATAGGTGTTGTACGTGTGGTTGCGGGAGTAGCTGCAGGACAAGGTGGGGAGGCCAGCAAGGGAGTCAGAGGGGCCCCTGCCCTTGCTGACAGCTCAGAGCCACCCCAGCTTCTTGCCTCTGCCCAGCCCCTCCCTCCTCGGGCCGCCCCTCACCTGGAATCGAAGAGGGTGCCGTCCATCAGCGAGCCGTTGTAGTGGTAGCGCATGAAGTCCCCGGCCGCGGCTCTCCGGACACAGCCGGGCGGGAGCTCCAGCGTCTCCAGCTGCACCGTGTCCTTCGGGTTGTGGACGTCGATAAGTAGGACGTGGAAGACCAGGGAGGCCTGCGGGGGGATCACAGTCCCTGGGGACGGGATAGGCTTCAACCATACAGGTGGGGAGCAAGCCCGGCTCCTCCTTGACCCAGGAAGGCCTCTGGGAGAACCCTGCAACGCGGCGCTAACCCTGCCCTCCAGGGCCCTTCCCTGGCCCTCAGCAGCCCTGTTCCTTGCTCCCTCTGTGAGGCCTGAGCTGGGTGAGCCCCCAGGGCCACCCACCAGCCCACACTGGACCTTTGTGTGAATCAGAATACAGCCCCCCTTCTTAATGAGAGGGTCACCAAGGGCTAGATTTCATTCCCACTCGCCTCCTCGGCTGGGTGCCCCGTGCAGTACACACCCTGAACAAGTGTGTGGCAGCCACTTCCGGAGAATCCCCGAGTCCTCGCCTGCCCTTACCATAGCCCTTCTCGCCATAGGCCAGGAATGGAGGGATGATGATCTTCCTTCTCTCTCCAGGACACATGCTCAGCAGCCCCTGGTCCATGCCCTTGATCAGCCAGCCAGAGCCGATGTAGGTGTCATAAGTGCCGCCCCTGCTGTAGCTGCGGAGAGTGAGGTAGGGTGATGGCGCTAGAGGAGGGAGAAAATAGACCCTGGACTCCCCCCACCGGAGCCAGGGTCCCCAGCACCCGGGGCTCCCGCCAGCCCTTACCTGCTGTCGAAGGCGGTGCCGTCTAGCAGCGTGCCGTTGTAGTGGTAGCGGACAAAGTCGCTGTCCTGGACCATGCGGGGGCAGTGGGGCGGGCGCAGCAAGGTGCTCACCTGCACAGTGTCCTCCTTGTTCCACACATCCAGCAGGACCACGTCGAAGTAGAGGGTGGCATCCGGGGGAATGAGCCCCGCTGTGAGGGCCAGGCAGCAGGCGCTCATGTTTGATGCGGCCCCAGGGTGGGGGTTGCAGTGGGGGGCTGAGCATCCTGCTTGGCCTCCCCCTCCACGCCTCTAGTTTCCCTTCTTCCTAGTCAAGCTACGATCCTTACCAGCCGTTATTTCCCTTCCTCCCAGACCTGCCCTATTCACACTGTGTAGGCAGTTGACCTTGGACAGGTCCCTCTCCCTCGCTAAGCTTCAGTTTTTGGTCCCGGGGTCCTTGATTCTACCTCCAGGTCTCCTCCATCCCCACGCCTGTGCCCAGCCCTTCTCACCCACACCGATGCTGCCATAGCCCAGGTGGGGAGGCACGATGAGGCGTCTCCGCTCGTTGACGCACATGCCCATGAGGCCTCGGTCCATGCCGGTGATGAGACGCCCCACACCCACCACGATGGCCACCAGAGTGCTGCGGTCATAGCTGGGGGACGGGGCAGAGGAGATACAGCGGATTCAGGTGTGCACAGGTGAGGGTGCGCACAGCCAGATGCTCCCCTCTGCCCACGGTCACATACGTGCCGAGGCGCATACACACACGCACAATGCCCCTCTATACACAGGTGTAGATCAACATGCTCCTCACCTCCCTCCGGGGTCGGCCACGGCCCCCAATGTAAGAGGCTGGGCAGTTACAAAAAGCAAGTCCCCCCCCCCCCGCCCCCCGAGCCCAGGGGCTCTTATACCCCTGGGAGAGGGTTGGGCGCAAGCCGTCTGCTGCTCTCTGTTGGCAGCAAAGGAGTGCTCAGCGCTTCATGGAGGCGAAGAGGAACGTTTATTGGGCAGTTAGCATGTGCTGGTGACATGCTTGGCAGTGATCTTATTTAATTCTTTCCCCGTGAGGTAGGCATTATTGCTTTCATTTTTCTTCTGAGACTGTCACTTGCTCAAGGTCACGGCTAATATGTGGTATGCGCCACGCCAAAGCCCCCGTTTGTGCCTCTGCACCAGGGACTCGCTAAGGAGGAAAGGAAGGGGAAGCAGAGCTGGTGGGGGGTAGGGATTGGTTTTCAGTTCTGAAAGAGCCTACTCTAAAACCGCCATGGCTTTTATTTATTTTAGTTACCGTTTTTTATTTTATGTTTTCAGAAGTTAAGGGCGGCTGGGGGATTGACCAAAGGGGGTCACGGGTTGTGAAAGTTTTCCAGAATCAGCCTGGTTCCCAGAGTCCCCACCAGGGAAGTCATCCCCCAAAGCGCCCCCACCCCCGCCCCTCCACCCCGCTCCTGGCGGTCAGGGGCTGTACTCCCGGCTTCTGCCTACCCCTCCCTTTGCCTACTGAGCTGGTTTTATGACTGGCCTGCTTCCCTCCAGGATTGTTGTGAGGGCCCAAGCACCAGTGAAGCACTATCAGGGCATCTGGTCCTCCCAGAGTCGGGGCTAAAGAGTATTGAACCCTTTCGGACTTCCAGGCACTGTGTCAAGTCCACTTTCATTCATCGCCTTGTTTGAGTCCTCTCATCAGTCTTAGGAAGTAGGGACTCGATTTTTTCAGATTGTTTGTAATCTCTATTTTTCAGATAAAGACAGTAAAGCTTTAAGAGGCAACATTTCTTGTCCATGGCCACAGCCTGGCTTTGAAACCTGGAGTTTGTGTTCTTACCCAATATCCTGCCTGCCCCCAAAGCCATGGCCACCGATTTCCCGTGGGATGAGTTGTGCATTTGGGGGAAGGGTCTAAGAAGAACTGACTTCTTGGGGTGTGGTGGGGGGTTGTGTGTGTGTCACTGAGACCTACGGTTTAACCAAGGCTGACAAGGTTTAACCAACCCTGTCCCCACCAACAAAAGTGGATTAGCGGCCTAGCCGGTTTGGCTCAGTGGATAGAGCATAGGCCTGCAGACTAAAGGGCCCCGGGTTCAATTCCGGTCAAGAGCATGCACCTCTGTTCAGGCTGTTGGGGCCACACCCTGGTTGGGAGGCAACCAGTTGGTGTGTGTCTCTCTCTCATGTCATGTTTCTCTCTCTCTGTCTCTCCCCCTCTCTTCTATTCTCTCTAGAAATCAATGGAAAAAAATATTCTTGGGTAAGGGGGGAAACGCGGACTTGCCAGAGCAGACCAAAAGCCTGCCTCTCTTCTTGCCAGAGCAGAAGCCGGCCTCTCAAACTCCAAGGCTGGCAAGATGGGCGGCAGCCCTGGCCTGGTGGCACTAACTAAGATGGAGGGAGGTGGGGGTGCAGGTAGACCTGGAGAGGGAGGTATAAAAATCCTCCCAGGAGCCCAGGACAGCAGGTCTGACACGTGGACAGCCGTGGTCCCTACACGCCCAGATTCATCCAACCTTATTATAATGCAGGCTGCTTCGCCGCTGGCTGCTGCTAACAGCCACCCCCTCCAAAAGAAAGTTCTGCTCCCGCTTCTCTAACCACAAAGGCATTGAAACGCGGGGATGGAAGCCGAAAGGAGTCAGGGTGGGTGGGAATGTAGGGGTCCCAGGCTGCTCACATGCATCAGGGACCATGCTCTTCCCCCCAACACTGTGGACTAGAACAGTGGTCGGCAAACTGCTGCTCTGTTGACTAATGAATTTGCCGACCACTGGACTAAAACAACCCCCTCCTCGTGTCCCTAAATAAAGGGCTGGTAAATAGAGCAGTTCACCTTGATTATCAAGCACTTTGGGGGAGTTTGGGGAGCTTGTGTGAACGAAATCGGGGTCCTTGGAGAGGCAAAGGTTTGAAATTGAGAGAAGATACATCATTGGAGAGATGGATGTCTGGGAGACCACCCCCACCCCCACCCAAGGCGCTGTGTGTGGGGTTAGGGGATCAGGGAATGAGTACCAGAATGCAGACACAGCTTAAAAGGGCACCAGGGGAACCCAGGAACTAAAGGCGCCTGGCCCCGGCTCAGGGAAGAGGAGTGGTGAGTCTGGGGCCACCCAACCCATTACCTGGAGTCAAACTTCTTGCCATCCTCAAAAGTGCCGTTGTAGTGGTAGCGCACAAAATCCCCCATCTGCACTTCCCTGGGACAGGCCCTGGGGATGTGGTACCTCTCGATGACCACGTCTTCCAGGGGGCCCCCGGCCGGGCTGGCGCGGCCCAGCCCCCTCCCCACGGCGTGCACCAGCAGCAACATTTGCAGCAGGGGGGGTCGCAGGAGGGTGTGGCTGCGGGACCCTGCACCACGGAACATGGTGCCTGGAGCTGGGATGGCCGGCAGTGAGAGCGAACAAGAGAGGAGCCGCCACCAACCTCCGCTCCCTGAGTTGGCTCCCCCTCTTCCTGTCTTCATTCCCCACCCCCCGCCCTGGCGGGTCCACGTGGAATGGGGGCTGGGGAGGCTGAGCTGGCAGGCGGGGTTGGGGGTGGAATAGGAGGAGGGGGCCCAGCTGAGAGCGGTGGAGACCGAGAATGCACCACAAAGAGCTCCAGGCTCTCCCCTCTTCCCCCACCCGAGGCTGAGAGGCCTAGCCGGGGAGGGAGGCTCCAGAAAGATGAGAAGTGGGAGCTGACTCCAAACCCAAAAAAGAAAATAAAAAGTTCAGTGTTTTTCCCCCGTGGAGCCCCCGGGGTCCTAAAGCCGGACCGAGGCATCTCTTGCTTCTTTCGCTGGCACCCCCAAATCAAAAGCCTCTTCAGGAGGCTGGGGAGGCTAAAGAATCTGAGGGTGTCTCAGTGCTCCCCCATCCCTACTGTCCCAGGACGAGGAGATACTTTGTTCTGCAAAACCTGGGCTGCCGGGGCTTTCTGACGTGGGATGGAGGTCCGGCAGGAGGAGGTGGTGGAGTGGAGGGTGAGCAGGGTAAAATCAGGTGTGGCCTGCCCGCCGTGGGCTGGGGGGACACTGGGAGCTACCCCTTCAGGACTGAGGGTGGGGCGAGTGCAAAAGGGGCGCTGTGATGTACGGGAAACAAGGTCCTAGGGCTTGGGCAGCATAGAGGGAGGTGGCACTTCCCTCAATTTCACGATCTTAAGGTGGGAGGACAGTGTGGAGAGGAGCTTTCTGGGCTCCCCATCCTTAAGGGAAGCGTCCCGCCATCTGTCGAGGAAAAGCCTTAGGACAGGGGACCGGGCTACGTAGGGGACTCAGGACACCATTGCGCCAACCGAAAAGAGGGGAGACGCAGCCCTCTGACCCTCCGGGGACCTGACCTAGGCCATTGCCCTCCTGGCAGCCACGAAGCCCGGCGCTAAGACCCAGCGGGCACGCCGGCCCGGCCCCTACCCCGCCCGCTCGCCTGCGGGCCCGGCCCGGACACTAGCTCCGCTCTGAGAGCCGCCGGCCGGCGCGGTGCGGGGATGGGGCGGGCGGCCTGGGTGCTGCTGTGGCTGCTGCTGGGCCGCTCCGAGGCGCAGTACGAGAAGTACAGTTTCCGGGGCTTCCCGCCCGAGGACCTGATGCCGCTGGCCACGGCCTACGGGCACGCGCTGGAGCAGTACGAGGGCGAGAGCTGGCGCGAGAGCGCGCGCTACCTGGAGGCGGCGCTGCGGCTGCACCGGCTGCTGCGGGACAGCGAGGCCTTCTGCCACGCCAACTGCAGCGGGCCCGCGCCGCCCGCCGCCTCGGCCCTCGGGCCCACGCCCGGCCCCGCCGGGGGTCCTGGCGACGAGTGGGCCCGCGAGCTGCGGCTCTTCGGCCACGTCCTGGAGCGCGCCGCCTGCCTGCGGCGCTGCAAGCGGACGCTGCCCGCCTTCCAGGTGCCCTACCCGCCGCGCCAGCTGCTGCGCGACTTCCAGAGCCGGCTGCCCTACCAGTACCTGCACTACGCGCAGTTCAAGGTGGGCTCCCGCCCCTGGGCCCTGCTCGGCCCCATCGCTGGCAGCCGGGGTCGGGTTTCCCGTCGGTTGGGGCGGAACAGTTGCTGACATCGATCCCTAAGCCTCTTGTGCGCTTGGGGCAGCGGGCTCTGGCCCTGCTGACCCACCCTGACCCCACCCCACAGGCTAACCGGCTGGAGAAGGCGTTGGCGGCGGCCTACACCTTCCTCCAGAAGAACCCCAAGCATGAGCTGACCACCAAGTATCTCAGCTACTACCGGGGGATGCTGGATGCGGCGGAGGAGCCCCTCACCGACTTGGAGGCGCAGCCCTATGAGGTGGGTGGAGGGGGAGGGCTGGCCCTGAAGCTCCACCCCAAACCCCCGCATAGGACTTGGGGAGGAGAGAAGTGTGTGGGTGGGTGTGGGGGTGCCTGACCCTCACCTTGCTTCCCTCCAGGCCGTGTTCCTCCGGGCGGTGAAGCTCTACAACAGCGGGGACTTCCGCAGCAGCACAGAGGACATGGAGCGGGCCCTGGCCGAGTACCTGGCTACCTTTGCGCGGTGTCTGGCTGGCTGCGAGGGGGCCCACGAGCAGGTGGACTTCAAGGACTTCTACCCTGCCATAGCAGGTACCCCCACCCAAACCCGTGGGCATCCTTCCCAGCCACCACTGGGCCCAGAACAACTCAGACCCCTTAACACATTTATGGAGCACCTACTCAGTGCTTGGGAGGTAGTCAGTGTTGTCCTGTCCCTGGGAGTGTGGAGTGTGCAGCCAGCTGAGAGAGGCGGACAGGGTAACGAATCCCTGCCACTGGGTGCAGAAGGGCTGCAGTCTGGAGGCCCAAGGTGCTGGGTCCCAGTGGAGAGAGGCTGTGACATCCCAGAAGGGTCTGGGGAGGTGGGGTTCACAGGCTTTCCAGGCAGAGGTCAGTGCAGGTGCAAAGGTGCCCTGCCGCGATGGGAAACAGCCCAGCACATATGCACCAAAAGCAGTTTGTGGCCAGAAAGCACACCTAGTCCCTAACTGCAGGGGTCCCTCAGGGCTGTCCTGAGCTGTTTAATCTGGGCATCAGTACCGCTTCCACACCTCGCCTGCCGCTCTCCCAGAGAGCCAAGCTGTGGGTGTAAGTCAGCGCAGTCCGCTGTAGTCTCCCTCAGCATTGCTTATCCCAGCCGCCACATCTCCTGGGATTGCAACAGGCTCTGCAGGCAGAGCTGGGGCGGGACATCTTCTCCATCACCAGCTTCTCACCCCTGCTTACCCCCCACCCCCGCCCAGATATTTTCGCAGAATCCCTGCAGTGCAAGGTGGACTGTGAGGCCAACTTGACCCCCAACGTGGGTGGCTACTTTGTGGAGAAGTTCGTGGCCACCATGTATCACTACCTGCAGTTTGCCTACTACAAGTGTGAGCCTCCTGGGGGTTTGGGGGTGGGGTGGGGAGCGGAGAGCATCACAGAGTCAGGGGGAGCTGTTCCTCAGAATTCAGGCCCCTGGGCTATTGGGAGGGCGAGGGGGGTGGGGAGGGCAGGTGAGAGGCTGAGGGAGAGAACAGAGAGCAGCCTCAGGGTAAATGACTAGCTAGCCCACGGCTGCACTGCACTTGACAGTTTACAAAGCCCTGCCACATCTGTTTATCTCACTTTATCCTCTCACCCACCCCCTGCAGATGACATTGCTGGACCCATTTTTCAGATGAGGACACTGAGGCTTACATAGAGGGCAAGGGGTCGTTAGTCACATAGCTAATAAAAAGTAGCACCAGAGCCCTGGCCAGTGTGGCTCAGATGGTTGGGCGTCAACCCATGTGCCAAAAGGTTGCTGGTTCAATTCCAGGTCAGGGCACATGCCCAGGTTTCAGGCTTGTATGGGGTGTGTGATTGATGTTTTGGTCTCACATAGTTATTTCTCTCTCTCACTCTCCCTCTGTCGCTAAAAATAATATAAAATACCTTTTTAAATCTTTTAAAAAATGAAGTAGCCCCAGGACTTAAGGCTTTCCTCATTTGAGGGAGATCCTGGCCCCAGGTGGGGGCTGCGATGGACAATCGCTAGAGTTCCTGCAATGCAGAGATGCTAAGATTCAGACAGAAGCTGGAGGTGGAGTGGAGGGGCTGCGGACCAAGGGGCCAGGAGAGCGCTAGCCGGTTTGGCTCAGTGGGTAGAGCGTCGGCCTGTGGATTGAAGGGTCCCAGGTTTGATTCCCGTCAGGAGCACATGCCCAGGTTGCTGGCTCAATCCCCACTGAGGGGCGTGCAGGAGGCAGCCATTCAGTGGTTCTCTCTCATCATTAATGTTTCTATCTCTCTCTTCCTCTCCCTTCCTTTTTGAAATCAATAAAAATATATTTCACACACACACACACAGAAGGCAGGAGACCCTTCATGGGTCCAGTTGGCTAAGAGGTTGAGGGCCACCACTGGCCTCTAATTCCCCACTGACATCATTCTCCAGCTGTGTGAGCTTGATCAGTTTACGTGACCTCTCTGTGCCTTGAATTTCTTTTCTGTAAAATGGGAATGACAAAAACGTTGAGTCTTAAATGAGGGCCTGGCACACATCAAGTGCCCTATACATCCTAGCTTGCATTATTGTTGGGTGGGGTGAGATGCCCAAAGGTATTCTGGAAGACAGCTGAGGAGGCAGAGGCGCTGGACTGAAGAGGGAGATAGGAGTGGGTGAGGGGGGCGGTCATCCCTAAAGGTGCGTGGGTGAGGGGGGGTCATCCCTAAAGGTGGGGCAGTGCCAGGGCTACCCCTCACCCCTCTTCTGTCTGCAGTGAACGACGTACGCCAGGCTGCCCGCAGCGCCGCCAGCTACATGCTCTTCGACCCTGAGGACAGTGTCATGCAGCAGAACCTGGTGTATTACCGCTTCCACCGGGCTCGCTGGGGCCTGGAGGAGGAGGACTTCCAGCCCCGCGAGGTGGGCCTTGCCTTCCGAGGCACTCTTGGGACCGTGGGATTGGATAAAAAATTCTGGCTTCCTCAGAAGGCAGGATGGAAAGTGAAAAGAATATGAGTTGTGGTTGGGGTCCTGGGTTCAAACCCAGCCCCACCGGCTTTGTGGTCCTGGGAACACCGCTGACCCTTTCTCCATCTGCTGCCTCACCTGCGAAATGGGGCTGGTACTCCCTACCTTACCAGCACCGCCTGGGAGGTGGGAGGTATAAAAATACCTGTTGGCTCCTGCCTGCTCCCTTCCCCACCCTCATCACCCTCACTGCTGGCCTTTGCCCTTCTTCCCCAGGGACCTCCCAACCTGGACCAACTGAGAAACTCCTTAGGAGTCTGGGGCAACCCTGGCACACATGGGGCACATGGTGCTGTTGTCCATTTCCTTGTCAGTGGCAGACACTGCGAATCAGTGGAGGCTCTCTTTCCCACGGAACCCCTTGGGCTGGAAAAGGGCCAGAGGGCCCAAATCCTAGGGGCTCTGGCTCCTCATCTGGCAGCGGGTCCAGCTCACCTCACTTTCCCTCCTTCCTCCCAGGAGGCCATGCTCTACCACAACCAGACGGCGGAGCTGCGGGAGCTGCTAGAGTTCTCGCACATGTACCTGCAGTCAGATGACGAGGTAAGCGGCCCCCTGCCCTCCAGGGCTGGGTGATGATGGAGACCCCTTGGGCCACTTTGCCAAAGCTCAGCCCCAGCTCCCAGCAGTCAGCTGTTGTGAAGCAGGATGCTCCTGTCCCTTAAATACACCTGCCCTTCTCTCCCCACTCCATCTTCTCCTGCCCCCTTCTCTATATGTCTGAGTCGTGCTTCTCCTGGGCCCAGCTCAGGTGGTGCCTCCTCCAGGAAGCCAGGCGGCATGCCCTGGCTCTGTCTCCTCCAGGAAGGCAGGCGGCATGCCCTGGCTCTGTCTTCCAGGCTTGCAATGCCGACTCTGACCCTCCCTGCCTCCCTGGACCTGGACTTACTTGCAGCCCTGGTCCATCTCCCCCCCAACCCCCCTCCAGCCAGTCTCCTAGGGGGCTGTGATCCAGGATTGGGGACCAGGTTACTCCCAGCTCCCCCACAGTGCCTGGGACAACAGAGCTGGCGCCCAGAAACTGAGTTTGAATGAACCAGTGAGTGAAGGAAGGAATGCAGGACACCAGGAAGGAAGGACCACAGTGTGTTACATTGATTCTGAATGAGGGTTTGAGGGTGAATGCTCTCAGGTGTCCCTGCTCAGGGCTTTTTTTTTTTTAATTTTAATATTTTATTGGTTTTTTTACAGAGAGGAAGGGAGAGGGATAGAGAGTTAGAAACATCGATGAGAGAGAAACATCAATCAGCTGCCTCCTGCACACCCCCTACTGGGGATGTGCCCGCAACCAAGGTACATGCCCTTGACCGGAATCGAACCTGGGACCCTTCAGTCCGCAGGCCGACGCTCTCTCCACTGAGCCAAACCGGTTAGGGTGCTCAGGGCTTCTTTATCCACTCCCTCCTTTTTTCAAGCACCATGCTCCCACATGGAACACGGGGGCTGGGTCTACACTCTTAGTAGCCAGGTTGGCGCTGGTCAGACTTGGTCCACCCCTTCCCAAGTGGGCCCCCTCCAGGCAAGTCTTAGGTAACCCTGAAACGTTCATTTCTTCATCCACTGAGTGGGGAGGATAATGGCCACCTCACCCCATGGGGTGAGAATGACCCGAGATCAAGTCTGTAAATCACTTAGTACAGAGCTGGCACGTATGTGGTTAAGTGCTCAGCAGGTAGCAGCCGTGTTGATTGCTGCCATGTGTGGTGTGCTGTTCGCCAGACACTGGGTTTGGGCCTGGGCTAAATGGATGAGAGGCCCGGCCCCTTTCCCCAGCAACAGGGGGAGGCACAAATCCCTCTCCCTGGGGAGAGGTCAGCAGGGGGCACCGGGGGACTCCTGACCCAGCCAGGCTCATATCAAGGGCTGCATCCTGGAGCTGATGCCTGGCGCTGGAGGGATAAACAAGGCCAATGCAGGCACAGGGGAGGAAAGACGCTCCTGGCTGGGAATAGCATGAGCAGACGGTGTGCACGGGCTAGCAGCATTCTAGGCGTATTTATACTTAACAGGTGGCTGCAGAGAGGGTGAAGCTTCTGCTAACACTGACTCTCTGCTGATGGAACCCCAGGTACCAGTTTAGGGAGGGGGCAGCTGGGGAATAGGACGGTAGGAGAAACCCTCTTACCATTCCTGTGTGAGATCCTGAGACAGAGATGGGGTGGGAGGGCCCCTTGGCCAGGATTGGAACTGATCCCGGTTTGTGCCTTCTGTCATCTGGTCTCTCCCCGCCCTGGGGCTTCTCTAGATGGAGCTGGAGGAGACAGGACCGCCCTTGGAGCCCGAGGACCATCCATCCGATGCTGAGTTTGAGGGGGAGGGTGACTACGAGGAGGGCATCTATGCTGACTCGTGGCAGGAGCTGGACGCCAAGGGTGATGAGGCTGAGGCTGGTCAGTGACTTGAGCCATGATGGGGGGTGGGGATGCAGCCTGGGGTGGAGGTTGGGGACAGAGGGATCCAGGCACTGGGATACAGAGGTGGGGAATGATATGTATGTTGGATGCTGGGACCCCCCCTTCTCTGGGGGGCTTCCTGTCTGTTGGCAACCTCTGTAGGGGGTGGCATCCTTCCTGGGATCAGGGGTCAGCTGAGACCTGTTCCTGGGGAGTCTCACTCCTGCCTGCCCCACCTCCCCGTAGAATAGCACCCAGACACCTGTTGGGAGGGGTGGGGGGCTCACCCCAGTGCTCTCTCCTTTTCTTTGCAGAGCCGGAGCCTGAACTAGCATGAGAAGAGGGCCACCCCTGCACCTCACAAGAACATGGGAAGCCTGGGCCCAATGGGACCACCCTCACCAGCCTGGGCAGCAGCAGCAAGACTATTTATTAAAATGTAAAATGGACATAGCTGACCAGGCCCCATCCTGTCCCACCTGAGAGCGTTGCTCCCGGGCCCCCCTGCCTCCTCGCTGGTCTCTGGACCACAGGATGGCGGTGCTGCAGCTGCTCCTCCCTTGGAGGAGGAGATTCCAGCTTCTCCTAGTCGGGGCCTCAGCCTGAATTTCAGAGATAGCAGAGGGGCGGCTGGCATCACGGAGAGTGCTGGACCAGGAGTCCAGCGGTGCCTGGCACACTGGCCACGGTGCTCAATAAATGTTTCTTGTTGAATGAATTACAAGGCCTGGCCCTAGCTGGTTTGGCTCAGTGGATAGAGCGTCGGCCTGCCGACCAATGGGTCCTGGGTTCGAGTCCGATCAAGGGCATGTACCTTGCTTGCAGGGTCCTCCCTGGCCCAGGCCCTGGTCGGGCCCATGCAGGAGGCAACCAATCGATGTGTCTCACATCGATGTTTCTCTCTGTCTTTCTCCTTCTCTCCCTAAAAAAAAAAAAGTCAATGGAAAAATATCCTCAGGTGAGGATGAACAACATCAACAACGAAAGAGTTACAAGACCTGGGGTCCATTCTCCCAAGAGCTGAGTGGTGAGGGTGCAGGTCCTTCTCTCCCGGCCTCTGTGCTCATCTCCCCTCATCTGTAAATGCGGAGGGAGGCGGGTGAGGAGGCACAGTCTGGCCTCCGGACCCTGGGTGTTTGTGACCATGAAGAGCAGCTGCTGTCATTGCAATCCACCGCCAGGGGGCGTGAGGACGCAGTACCTGCCCCAAATCCTGGGAAGATGGTGGTTTCAGATTTCTAAGATGGGATGTCCTGTATTTTCCTAGTTCAGCATGGCTTCCCTGGGGATATGTGGTGAGTGAGGGGAAGGGGCCAAGGACATTTATATCCAGTTTTCACTTTTCAGGCATTGACCCAGGTTCCTTGGAATCAGAGTGAGCATGCCCTGCCCGCTCTGCCCATTCTCCATGAGATTGGGGCCCCATCTCAGTGGCCAGAGGAGCGCCCTCACGGTCTGCAGTGTGAGACTGTGGTGGCAGTGGTGTCTTGCCCCATCTTACATTGGCTTTGGGGGGCAGAGGACCCGGAGATGTGGGGGTGAGAGCCGTGTCTGGTGGCTGTCGCCCAGCCCTGTGACTCACCAGTGTTCGCTCCAGGTTTCACAACGGGAAAGTGGGGGCACAGGGGGTCTCTGGGAAGGACCATGGGCCAGGGCCTGCCAGGTGACAGTTCTGCCCACTCCCCATGTTTCTGGCCTCTGAGGGGCAGGGTGGTGGAGGAGTGTTCTCTCTCACTGTAGGGTGGAGCTGAGGCTGGGAACCTAGTTCTCACCTTCCACACCCCTACTCCCCACCTGTGCCAGGTGGCTGGGCCTGGGCCCCGCCCATCTCTGTGCCCAGGAGAACCCCATATCCCACCCCACACCCCTTTCCTGGCCCTTTATCAATGACGAAGGTGGGAAGGCCAGTCTGAGTCTGGAGCGCAGATGGGTGGGGTCAAGGGCGAAGGTGACCTCACTCCTCCCATAGGTGAGTCTGCTGTGGTAGCGGTAGCGTCGCCTGAGAACTCCCAGGTGCCAGGGTGGCCCAGCCCAACCCCACCCCTTTCAAGCTGCTTCCACCAGGGCTCTGCCCCCTGTTGCTGGGAGGGGCTGCCCTCCGGGGGCTGGCACTTCAGAGGGTGGGGAGCAGGGATGTGCTGGAGCCTGCCAGTGTGATTAGGAGCCTTGGAATCCGAAAGGGTGGGTGTGAGTCTGAAAGTGCTGGTGTGCGGGAGTGCGAAGGTCTGTATGCTTGTGTGTAGTGTGGATGTGCGAGGCTGGGTGTGAGCGGGTGCCTGTGTGCGTGTGTCAGAATGTCCATCCAGGGCAATGTCATGGGGGTGTCTCCACATGCGTCCCTGTGCATTTGTGAATAAGATTCTAGGGGCGGGGGTCACTCACTCACTCAGACAGATGTATTTATTTATTTATTTTTAAATATATTTTTTCTTGATTTCAGAGAGGAAAGGAGAGGTAGAGAGAGACAGAAACATCAATGATGACAGAGAACCACCGACTGGATTGACTGCCTCCTGCACTCACTCTACTGGGGATCGAGCCCTCGACCCAGGCATGTACCCTTGACCGGAATTGAACCCGGGACCCTTAAGTCCACAGGTCGACGCTCTATCCACTGAGCCAAACCGGCCAGGGCAGAACATATTTATTGAGCACCCACTGGTGCTGGGCATTCACTAGTGGGCACAGCAGGCCAAGCACCCTGCCTTGGTGGGGCCTGCATTCCAGTGGGAGATAGGCAGGAAGCACTACTATGTGTTATAAAAATTTTAGATAAATAAGATGGGAAAATAGAGCTGGGTCAGAGGATGGGGAGAATGGAGCGGTTGCAGTTCAAGAAGTGTGCTGATGTGTGTGTCTAAGTGTGCATCTGAGAGCGGCGTCTCTGAGCGTGTGGTGATGAGGCAGAGGGAGAGAGAGAGAGAGAGAGAGAGAGAGAGTGTGTGTGTGTGTGTGTGTGTGTGTGTGTGTGTGTGTGGAGGGTATCCAATGGGAGCAGAAGCCTGGCCCCTCTCTAGGCACCAGACAGGCTGTCAGCCCAGGCCTTTCCAGCCAGTGTGCCATCTCAGCTCCTTGTTCCCAGGCAGCACCGGCCCCTCCTGTCTTTCTCTAATGCCAGCCTCTCCCCAGTGCCGGGCCAGCTCCCCAAACCGGTGAGACAGAGTCCCAGCAAGTCCCAGCATGGCCCTCTGGAGCCCTCCAGCCCATTCTCCCAACCCCACCCAGCCCAGACGCCCTTGCCTCCTCCACATCTATCTCCTTCCCCCACACCCAGCACCACACCCAGCATCTCGTCAGTCATAGCATCTGTAGTAAAATGGGTAGAAGGTTAGTGATGGCCAATAGGGCACTGGGGATGGAGACCTCACACTGTGGGGCCAGACTCCGATGCCACAGAGGTGTCCTGGGCCCAGAAGACCCCATGCTAAGGAGAGCATCACTACTATAATGTATTGAATACCTACTATGTGCCAGGCCCTTGGCAGGTTTGTGATTTTTTTAAAATATATTTTATTTTTTACAGAGAGGAAGGGAGAGGGATAGAGAGTTAGAAACATCGATGGGAGAGAAACATTGATCAGCTGCCTCCTGCACACCTCCTACTGGGGATGTGCCTGCAACCAAGGTACATGCCCTTGACCAGAATCGAACCTGGGACCCTTCAGTCCGCAGGCCGACGCTCTATCCACTGAGCCAAACTGGTCAGGGTGGCAGGTTCTTTATAACACGCCAAACAGCCTTGCCATGTAGATATCAATTCCCCTCCGCCACAGGTGAGGCTGTGGGGTAAGCAGCTTGTCCCAGGCTCCCCGAGGATGGTGGTGGCGGAGCTGAGTTTGGACCTTTCTCCCCAAATCGGAGAAGGGAGAGAAAGATGAGAATGCCACCCTGGTCTCTGGGGTGGGCTTTGTCCCTTTCCAGGTGGGGAACCTTTCTTCTGCCAAGAGCCATTTGCGTATTTATAACATCACTCCCCGGCCATACAAAATTATCAACCTAAAAATTAGCCTGCTATGTTTGGTCAAACATTTAATTAACTCACCCCTAATGCCTTGGCAGGGCCAGGCCAGATGATTTCGAGGGCCTTATGTTCCCCACCCCAGCTTTAGGCTGTCAGCTGGGGCCAAAGAGAGGAAGGTGAGGGCCAGATGTGGAGACAAAAGGTGGCCCACATTGCCACCACTCACTTCAGGAGGCAAGGAGTTCCAGAAAGGAGGGCAGGGGGAGGAAGTGCAGGAGGGAGAGAGGGAGGGGAGATCATACTGTCAAGAGTCCTCTCTCAGGCCTGATCCCAGAGCCAGTCCTGCCCTGCCTTCAGCTCCCTGAGATTGGGCCGGATATTAGGGGGCCTGGGGACAGACTTGCTGGAGTCACGCAGACTAGCCTCTTCTTGAATCCTAAGTGATGGTCAAGTGAGGTAGGAGGAGTCCCATGGCCTTCCCCCAAATTCCAGTAAATTACAATGGAAGAAATCCCCCCCTTGGATTTGAGAAAGAGTTCTTGAAGTCTTACCCTCTTGTTCCCCTTGGACCCTTTCCCAGGGTCCCCTGGGGACCAAGAATGACACTTTCCCGTGTCAGAAGGCTGTGTCTGCCTAACCTGACTGGGGAGTCCTGGCAGCCACAGGGCCAAGCCCCCCACAGCTTCCCCACTCTGGGGCCCTCATCCAGGCTTTCTCTTGCAACTTCTCTCCAAGGCTCTGGCAGATGCCCCTAACTTCATAGATGGGGAAACTGAGGCCCAGAGAGGCTAGACGGCCCCCAGGGCCGGGGCTCACTCTAGGCTACGCTGGTGCCGTCCTGCCCAGCTCCCTTCCCAGGATTCAGCTCCAAGATGACTGGGGATTCCATGGGAGTGTGCTGAGGACGAGGGGCACCCACCCCAGTCAACCTCAGGCCAAACCCAGGGCCAACCTATGGACACATCACCTCATAATTACCACCTGCCGGGGACCCACCTGGTGCCAGGGTGCCTGGATAGCATCTCTTTGTCCCCCAAGCAGCCCTTGGTGTGGGAGCATCTCTCATGCCCATGACTCAGTGGGGAAACTGAGGTAAGGGGGCGGACATACTTGCTGGTTTACCACACACACCCTACGCACGTGCACACACACATACTTGATCCTCGGAATCTGTGAAGGGACTCGCTACGGCCAGCCACTCTGAAAGAAGTCAAGAGAATTTGATGTCTTCCATTTTGGGTCACGTTTTCCATCTTTCCTTTTAGAAGAAGAGTGTGATGTTATGCTCCTGGAGCAAAGTCAGAGGTGGCCACTGGAGATTCCTTCCTTTTCCCTGGACCACTTGGCTAATCCTCATGGCCTTCCTGGAGGAGGAGCCTGGGAAGGATCGAGGTTCAGCCGATCTAAGTGGGGAGTATGGCCTCTCGCTCTGGCTGGGGTGGGTGTGGGAGCCTCACAGCCATAGAGGACTTCCCGTTCATATTTTTTGTTATCTCCAAATGAGGTTATGCACCCAGTTACAAAGACACAGGGACAGGAATGAAGTTCAAAAATGCTTGTCATATGACTTTAACCTTTAGCACAATTATTTTGATAGCCCTGGTTGGTTTTCTGTCTGTTTGTTTGAAAATACATTGGTATTCTCAAAAATGGAAATGCCCCTGGCCTCCCCCAGCTCCCCTCACACACACTTTGGATGGAGCTGGCATCTCTCCAGCACCCTCCTCACAGTTGGGTCCAGCCTTCACCGACCACCCCTCCGCCCCTCCCCCCCCCCCCCACGACTTCCAGGTTCTCTGCTGGGGCCATAAATCATCCATGAACTGTAAGTTGGCTGCTTCTTGAACTGGAGGCTGAAGTGCTGATGAAATATTCAAGGATCTCAACTCTCAAATTCCCTGGTGGCCCAGGGATGGGACTGGGGAAGATGGGATTGATGTTCAGGGCCAGGGGCCTCCAAGTCCTGACTCCAGTTTCCACTGAGGGAGGTGGAGAGGGCGGCGAGCTGGGGGGAGGGTCTTTGCATAATCCGTGGCTGTGGCTCTGGGAGTGCCGGGGAAGTGGAGGGAGGTTACTGACTTAGACCTCTGAGGAGAGCTGGAGCGGGAGAGCAGGCGGGCAGGAGACAAAGCTTCAAGTCCCAGCCCTGCCAGGAATTTGCTTGTGTGTTTTTAGGGAAGTTCATTCATCTCCTGACTCCAGTCTCAGTTCCCCATATAGACAAGGAAGGAGGTTCTGATTGGCCTCTTCTTTTTCTTCCCAAGGACTCTCCACAGGTGAGGGAGAAAAGACATTCCTGGTGTGTGTGTGTGTGTGTGTGTGTGTGTGTGTGTGTGCTGGGAAGGGAGGGTGGCCTCTCTGTGGGAAGGGCACCTGTCAGGGCAGGCATCTCTCCTGGCTGGTGGGGGAGGGAGGGGCAGGCAGGCTGGCAGGGTGGGTGGGGCCCTAGCTGTGTCAGCCTGTAAGTGGAGTTGCCAGGAGCAGGAAGGGGGGTGACTCAGGTGGCAAGACCTACCCCCTCGCTCCCCACCCATTCACTCAGGAGGGGGAGGGGGTGCTCAGAGAGGTGGGGAGACCCAGGACCAGAATACAATCCTGACATGTGCAGCCCACCCTGTTGGGCTCCTGAGGTCCTGGAATTGCACTTGGGGAGGGGATTGGGGGGGGGTGCAAGGGAGGGCAAACCCAGGATAGACCTTCTCTGGAGAGGGCTTGACCTTCCTCTACCGCTCCCTCCACCACCACCAGCCCCTGGTATCTCACCCAGGCCTGTGCTATTTCTGGCCTCTCCTATCTCTGTATTCTTGTCTCCCTGTTTTCCCTTTGACATTCCATCCCTGCCCACACATCTCGCAGTGAAGTGTTACTGGAGCCACCTCTACAATTAAGAGCCCACCCCCCTACTGTGGCTGGGCACACACCCAAAGGCCCAGACCCAGGCCTGGGCAGCCTCTAGCCTCTAGGCTCCTCCCCTAGACAAAGGGCAGCAAAAAAGGCAGGAGCACTCCTACCCCAGGGTCTGGTACCATCCTACATCTTACCTTGCTCCTACCCTGCTCCTGCTCCTGCTCCTGCTCCTACTTCTGCTCCTGCTCTGGGGGATGCATATGTCCTTCTTGCCAGAAGAGTTTGGGAGTCCAGAGGCCCTTCTGCAGCAGCTAATGTCCTCTCCAGGCTCAGGGGTCACTCTGAGCAAGTCCCCCACCCCCCAACACCCTACTGGAGGGCAGGGGCAGGAGTGTAAATGGAGGCTCACATACATAGATCTAAATAATGTACAGGTCAAGCTACCAAACTGTTAGATAAGATACACCTTGACAAATACACCTTCACAATGAACTGAAGGGCTAGGATGGAACTGAGAATTCTGAATCCTTCTCAGAACATGGCAGCCTGGGGGTAACTGTCCCCTGGCCTCAGCCCCTGGGCCATCTCCCCTTTCCTTCGGACCATGAATCCCGTCCGCCCCCCCCCCCCCACACACACACTGCAGAGGACCTCCAGTACATGCGTGTAGACACCCCAGCTTGCATATCTGTGACATGTCCATCCCTCCCCCATAAATGCCCTTGTCAGCCTTTGCCTAAGTGTGCGCATACAATGCATGGTGCTGCTGGCCTTTCTCAGGAGGAAGGGCCAGCGGAAGGGACCCGCAGGTCCTATCAGCACGAGTCAGTGATGGGTGAGGGGTTCCAGAGGGTCTGGTACCAGGATGTGGTCTCCAAGGGGAGAGGTATGAACTCTGTGTAGGCCTGTCCCCCTGGCCCTGTGTGGAGGGTGCAAGCCCAGGAGGGCCACGGGGCTTTCCCAAGGGCAGGAGGCCCGTCCCAGCCTGTGGATGGCTCTGCCTGCCTGGCTGAGAGAAAGGCCATGCTCACGGCGCCTCTGGGTTTTTGCAAAGCCTTGGATTCCAGCGCCTGCAGGGACAATCAGTCCAGTGCCTGCTCTCCTTCCTGCTGCTGCACCCTGAGCGAGAGCTGCTGTGTGATGAAGAAGGACCCTCATCAGCCCAAAGTTTAGCAACCCATCGGCTCACCCAGTCTTTCTTGTTAGAGGTGGCCATTCCTGAGGCCGGCTTAGGCCCAGCAGGGGGGAAGCGTGTGTGTGCGTGTGTGCGTGTGAGTGTGTGTGCGCTGGGGAGAGAGCTGACAGCTGACACGGCTGGCATTTGTGTATCTGAATCTGTGCCCAGGAGTGTATATCCCTGAGGCGTGGGCACGGAGGCTGTGTGTGTGTGACTGGTGCAGACCTACATTTCCGCCTGCCTCTGCCTGGGGAAGGGGCCCCCACAGAAAAAGGCCAAGTTTGAACAGAGAACAGAATCTCCTCCACATCCTTATATGGCCCAGAGGCCCGTGGTGGAGGGCCAGGGGAGCAGACACAGAACGCGGAGGAGGCCCCTGGCTGTTGTTCACCTCCCCCACCCTAGTGTCTCCCCACCCCTCACCAACTCCCCTCCCCCCCACCAGCCCCTCACCTGACCCCTCTTTGCCAGCAAACTCTGTCTCTGGGGCAGCTTGGGACGGGCCACTTGGTGCTCTTTCCTTCTTTGCTCTGAGGCCCCAGAAAGCTGCAAGGCTGAATGAACCAGATGTGTTCTTGGAGGCCCAAGCGCTCTGCTTCCACCACGTTCTGGGCAAGAGAGATGAGTTTAAACTGCAGAAATATGAATTGAGGCTAAACATCAGAAGGAACTTACCAGATTTAGAATAAGGAGACAAGGGTATTCATACGAGGGAGGCTGGGCAATCTCCCTTTCTAGAGATCTGGCAAACAAATCCCAGCCTTTAAAGACTTGGCTGGCGGCAGGGGACTGGGTAAGATGGTCTTGTGGCCTTTCCTTCAAGTTCAAGCTACAGAGGAGGCTGTGGTCACAGAGACTCTCATTCTGACCCCTTATCCTTAGGCACCTCTTCACCCCGAGACCACATCCCCCACACAGACAGCTGACTATAATAAACATCCTTTTCTGATTCTTTCCTATACCCTCAATGCCTGGCGCACGCACACAGTAGGTGCTTAAGAAATGTCCAGAACATTCCTTGATACAGCTCTTATCTCAGTCTTTCCTGATGCTGGGGTGGTGCCTCCACCCATTCCTAGCCCAAGCACTTAGCTCTGAGGCCATCATGTTCCAGCATGTTCCAGGCTGACAGGCAGGGAGCATTTCAGGGAGACACACACACACACACACACACACACACACACACACACACACACGCTTTATTCTGAAGCCTTATTTCTGCCCCTCCACCCCACTCAGGCTCCTCCACCCTTCTGCAGTCAACCAGCCCTACCCGGCCTGTATGCTGAATCTGGGAGAAAGGAAGGACTTAAGCCAGTCTTGGGTCTGGGAAGTGTGTATGTCAGTGTGCAGGGCGGGGGTGGGGAGGTGGGCAGGGGAAGGTGGGAGGTGGGAGAGGGAGGAAGTGAAACCTTGGTGGTGGCAGCAGCCTAGGATTGTGAGCTCTTTTCCTCCCAGGCAGGGGACTGGCCACTACACCCCGTGGCAGTGTGGCAAGCAGGTGGGTGGGGCAAGGGTGGGGAGGAAGAAAGATACTGAGATAAACTGGAGGAGGGGGAGTAAGGGAAACAAAGCAAAGGGCAGTGGTCCTGGCATGTGGGATGGTAACTGGTTGGGAATGTTGATGTCTCCCTGGTTTCCCCTCCCCCCCCCTGCCCCCGCCCCTGCCTCGAAAAACGTCGTGGATGGCATAAGCGTCAGAAGCGAGACTGTTTAGCCACTATTCCTTTCTCTGGTGGGGAGATGGGCCAGGGATGCTGCTGGGGTACCACTGCACAGCCCATCCTGTGTGCTAGCTTTGGGACTCTAAAGCTTTGCAGAGGAAGGACCCTTTCCTGGACAGCCACTTCCCCCACATTCCCACACGCAGAGTGGCTAAGCTGGCCCGGTTACACTTAGCCCTTTGGGAGTCCTTTGAGGGCTGGGACCATGTTGATTTGCCGTGTCATCAGGGTCTAACCCAGTGCCTAGCATACAGCTGATGCTCAATACTTAAGTGTTGGTGAATGAATGCCTCTAGGACCCTTGGCATGTTTTACAGCCACGAGCAGGCATTCAGTCCATCAACCACACAAAGGAAAGGCCCTCGTCTTCGTGATCTGCCTGTTGGGAAGTTCTTTCTGATAACTAATCCAGACTCTCCCTCTAACGAGGGGCCCACTGCCTCACTTTCTTTTATGCCAGGGTCGATTTCCTTTTAGATCTGCTGCCTGATGTTTTACCAATGATTTTTACAAATGATTTTCTCCAAATCATTGCTCTTCTGTCTCTACCCCAAAATATTTGTGTTTTTTTTTTTGCCTTTTCCCGGCCCCACCCCACTGCTTTGACATTATATATATATGATATTATTCCACCAGGAGAACACGTGGTTTAGTGGGGCTTGACATGAGAAGGGGGTCTAGTTCTCATTTAGGATGTGCCATTTTCTAGGCGTGTGACCTCCCTGAACCTCAGTTTCCTCATCTTTGAAATGAGGATCATTTTGTTGTCCGCATGCTTTTTCAGCATTGTCATGAGAATAAAAAAACACACATACCATTCATTTAAATCCTAGCATTTAGCGGTCGTCCCAGTGATTTCACAAACCTTACTTCATTTCATCCCCACACACAGCCGTGCGAGAGATAGAGCTAATGTACCCATTTTACAGGTGAGGAGAAACAGGGTGAAAAAATGAAGTAACTTGTCTAAAATGAAGCAACTACTAAGAGGCAAAACCCAAACTTTGGTGTTTTTATTCTAAATCTCATGGGCGCTCCATCTTTGGGGAAACAAATCCCAACCCAGCAAAAAGCCTATGAAATCCTATGCAAAAATGTTATTATGACTTTGTGGCAAGAGTGAATAAGCCCAGAGAAGCATCATAGCTGACGCTGAGTCGGCTGGCCTGGGAAGGCATTTGTGCTTCCCCATGGCGCCCCCTGACTCACCTGTTGGACAGGTAGGGGGAAGGGGAGAGTAATGAGTCCTACCTGCTCAGAGGTAGGGTGGGGCAAGACACACCCCATCCCTCCCATTGGTTCTTTCCTTAGGCTTACTGACAGTGCCTTGTCCAATCAGGAGGAAGTAACCTTATATTTGCCAATAGGTGCGGAGTCAGGATGGAACCTCAAGTTGGAGGCCGTCCCCAGAGCCGACTGGCAGTCCCTGGGGCCAATGGCTAGTGGATAAACAGAGGCGGCGGTGGAAGAGGACTGGGGGCGAGGCTCCGCCCCTCGATGGGACAGTCAGGCGAGGCAGCCAGTGAGCCCGCATCAGCGGGTGGGCGTTTCCCTCGGGGGCGGAGCTTCGAGGGGGCGAGAGGCGTGGCTTGGCTGTCAGGTCCCTTCGCCTTTTGTTCAGTTACTGAGTTGCTGCCTTGGCCAGAGTCCGGAGCAGCCGCCGCCCGAGCTTGCAGAGCGCAGTTCGCTGCCCGCGCCGGCTCCCAGCCCGGCCGACCCCAGCCCAGCCCGGCCAGGTTCCACACGCAGGTGCGGACGATCGCAGCAGGTATCACTTGGGCGAGGAAGGGCGGCGAGTGGGGGAGAGGCCGAATCCTCCGTCTCAGGGCAGGTGAGGGCGGGAGCCAGGGAGCGTCACCCTGCACCGGCGGCAGGGGGCGCGCCGGGGTCCGGGGCGCGGCGACCTTAGGGGACGCGAGGCTAGGGCCCAGTGCGCTTTCGGGCTCCGTGAGCCAGGGATCCAAGAAGGGCGGGAAGTGGTCAGGCAGGTGCCTTCCCCGGGACCCGCGAACTCGCCCGACGCCGCGTCCCTGACTCTCGCCTGCCTCTTGCTGGGGAGACTTTGACCTGCTCCTCCTCCGTCCAGGGCTCACTCTGGTTAGGAATTCAGTTTGGGAAACTTGCTGCCGCTGGTCTCTTTGGGCCACCCACACCCCACCTCACGCGTCATCCTGGCTTTCCCTCCTTCTCTACTCCCTCAGGCCTGGGTGGGGCCCTATTGTCTGCGCCCTGCTTGCCCAACTGTGGGGGCCGGGCGCACATTTTCCCAGCGACGCGGGCCCCACCTGCCGAGCAGGTGAGCACACGGAGTCCAGAGGCCCAGTCCTCCAGCTCCCGGAGCCTCATAGGCACTGTACCTGCGGCGCCTCCCTCCGCCCGGGGGCGCCGGGCTAGGGGCTCTCCGGCGGAGGTGGGGGGATGACAGTGGGACTTGTGCAGGGCCAGCTCTGAGCCCAGCCGGTGTCTGGCACCCGTGGCCCGGACTGGGGGTCTGGGCAGAGGGGTCGTTCATGGGTGGAGACCCGCTGGCCCAGTTTCCATTAGCTGCGGCTTCCAGAGTGTTAATAAGGGAGCAGGAGGACTACCCTCCTCTCTAATCTTTTATTGTCGGGAAAAATCACCCAAAACAAACTTTACGGAGAAGTATCCACGGCAGCTTTTCCTGCCTACCCCACGTTTACGGGGTCCTTCTTGGAGCAAAGCCTTGCCCTCCAGCTGGCCAGGCAGATCCAGGGCCAGTGCTTGCGCTCTGACCCTATCCTCCCTGCCTCCACCTCCATCCTGTTTGCTGGGCCCCTGGGGCCTGAGGTGGGGGTGGGGTGGGCCGAAGGGGAAGCAGCTTCTTCCTTCTCTTCCTGTCTCCGGGGACCACCACACCCCCTCACTGGAGGCCTGAGCTAGTGGCTCTCGCCCAAGCTCTGCCCCCTCCCCAGGAATGGGGGTGGGGCAGGGCCGGGCCAAATGACGTGCGTGGGGGAAGCGACTGCTCTGGCCTTTTTTCCCCCTCTACCCCGTCTCCCACGTTATTTAACTGGCTGGTAATTGAGGCCGAAAAACGCGGAGCTTGATGGGGCTTGATCTCCATTCGATTTCTGGATTTTGAAGGTGCATTCCTTCTGGAGGCCTTTGCTGTCCTTTCCCCCACCTACCCTCTCTCCTGGGAGAATTTGATGGGGAAAGTGGAAGAGGAAGGCTTCTAGAAGGGGGAAAGGATTTTCAGGTAGAGCTGCATAAGCGCCTCTCCCACCCCCAATTTTCTGAGAGCCCTTCCCCTGGCTAGAGTGGGGATCCCCACCAAGCTTCCAGCACTGGTTTTCAAAAATCTGAAGTGTGGTCTTTTTGCGGGGACTTGGAGCCCAGCCTCCTTGGGGAACAGGGGCAATGTAAGAGCTGGGTTCTCCCTCAGTCCTGGGGTGAAGGGAAGAATGGGGAGGAATCAGGGCTGCTTGTCCTGACTCAGTAGGCAAGACCTACCACCTCCTTCCTGTTTGTAGATGGAAAAGTGGGGGCCGGGGTCACACCCGCATGGAGTGCCCTCCACCCCCAGGGATCAGGCTTCCTCCCCATCCCACTTCTGCTCTAGTGGATGGTGTACCTGTGGGGAGCCATAAGGGCATGGAATTTGGGCAAAATAACCTGTTTTCCCTCTTCTGGATGCCAGTGTGGGGGAGGGGAAGGCGTTGTAATTACATTGGTGAAATGATTAGTTTAGCTAATCTGGTTTGTGGCTGTGATGAAAAGATAATTCTGAGGAAGGATTGCTAGGAGGTGGCTGGTGAAAACTGGCTCCTTACTGGATGGGAGTGGAGGAAGCGGGGAGGTAGGAACCCAATTAGTCATTTCTTGCTAGATCAAGCCCTAGCTTGGATGACAGGAGTCTTTCCTGCCCTCCCTCCCGGCGTCCCCCCTCTCCCCGCTTCCACCCCATTCCGTCTGGAGCTTCTGTTGGGCTGAGGCTCAGAGAATGCACCTGTAGGGATGAAGGAGGTCAGGGCTGGGGCTGCTGCCTGCTTCCCTCCTGGGCCTGGCCTGGGAGGGATAAGGAGAGGAGTCACCTTGGAATAAGATGGGACAATAGACTCATCAGAAGGGCTGTTAATTTGGAGAGGTGTTATAGTGGGACTGTTCTGAGCACAGGGATTTGGACTTGGCCCGAGCAGGGTTTGAATCCTAGCTTTATCACTCCTTGGTTGAGTCACTTTACCACTTTACCTCTCTGAGCCGCAGTGACCTCCTTGGTAAAATGGGAATAAACCTACCTACCCAGCAAGTACTTGATAAATGGTAACTTAAGCAAGGGAGGACTCTACTGATACCAAGCACTTTCATTAACTATTCTCACTTAATCCTTATGCCTGTCCCTAGAGGCAGGTATCATTACCCCATTCTACAGATGTGGAAATTGAAACTCAGGGAAGTTAAGTCACTTGCCCAAGGTTGCACAGGGAGACTCCAGCAGAACCAAGATTGGCATTTGGGACCTCCTGCTTCAAACCCAGAGCCCATCCTGGTGTATTGCCTCACTGTGGCTCTGGGAAGTTTTTCCTGCCACTTTTTTTTGAGAGCCTTTGCTCAGGGGTTTGGGGAAAAGAGACATCAGAAGGACCCCTAGAAGGCACGTGTGGGTGGTGAAGGTGGGGGCAGGTTTATCAGGTGGGGGTGACTCATGTCCTAGCCTGCAACCCTCTGAAACCTCCCCTGTGGCTTGTTTTTTAGTTTCTAGGGAGCGGGCGGCGGGGGGGGGGGGGGGGGGGTGAAGGAGGGGGCGGTCTCTCTCCCCAAGGCTGGGGTCTGTGGTGGATGTGTGGAGGAGGTTGAGGGTGGGGAGAGGAGGGCAGGGGTCAAAGCTGCTGCTGCTGCCTCCTGGCTTGAGCTGGGCAGAACCATGGGCTGTGCTGGGCTTGTCCCTGTATAGGAAGTGGGAGTTGCCTGCTTTGCTGGGGGCGGGGCCTCTGCCGAGATAAAGGGGTCCTGCTTCCTGGAGAGTGGAGAGAAATGAGAGTCAGATTTAGACTGGGCCTACATCCAATCGTCCTGCTGGATTGGAGCGGGCTGTACTGCCAGGCTGCTTTGGGGCATGGAGATGGCTGTCCTTTGAGGGGCTGCAGAAGGGGTTTTTTTTGCTGCTGGGAGCGTCTTTCTGGTGATGGGGCTGTGGTCCTTGAAGGAGGGGCTGGTGTCACTGTCCTCTCAATGTCCACCTGGCACCTGACACCAGATCGGGCCTGGGAAATCGGGTCCTCTATCTGAGCCTTTCGGCACTGGGCTTCCGGATCCCTTGAGGGCAGGAGGGGGACCCCACATAGGATTATTGGTGCTGGAGAAGAGGAGGCTGAGGAGACTTGAACTCAGTCCTGCCTGTTAGCTATAAAGAGGGTGAGGGGCTTGCAGTTGTTCGTCACCCCTGCGGGCACAGGAGTGACAGGGGACGGATGCTTAGTGAAGGGATGAGGTTGGACAGGAGGAAGGACTTTCTGTGTGCTACAGATGAGAAGAAGCGGGAGAGGTGGAGGCTCAGCGTTGAGTCTTCTCTAGAGGATGTAGCAGGGCCCCATCCGAGTGAGCTGGGAGGACCATCTTGCCCCAGGAGGGAGGCCAGGCAGCAGTCACCCTTTGGGGTGAATCCGGTCTGTTGGGGTTCCTGGGGAAACTCTCAGCCTCCTGTCTTTTGAGAGAAAAGAGACCTGGCCTGAGAGGGGCAGTACCCATGAGTGCCAGCTGGCCCAGCCACCCCTGTGAAGAGCAAGAGGAGTGTGGCTGGGGCTGGTCATCGGGTGTGTGTCCCGGAGGCTCTCTCCTGGGACAGGACTGAATCTGGTGGAGGTCTGGCGAGCAGCACTGCCCCAATTTCCAGCAGCCTCTTAGGCCCGGCCTGAGAGAAAGTTCGCTGACACTCCCCTTTGCGCAGCCCCAGGGCACCTCAGCCATTGGGGCAGGAGCTCAGCTCTCTGTGACCTGCCAAGTGTGGGTTCACGGGTCTGTTTTCTCTCCTCACTATGGAGACAGAGGGAGACTTGTGGATTCTTATCTCCCAGGAGTGGTGGCCTGGGGGTAGAGTTGGGACAGGGGCTGGGCAATGAGTAAAAAACAATTGGGACGTTAGAAAAAGTTGCTAGGGAAGAAAAAAAATCCTGCTCCATGGAGGCAACGACTGGGAATATTCCTTCCCCTTCTCTTTTCTTAGCATCCTCTGTTTCATAGCCTCAATCTTGATCCTCTCACGCTCTGTGTACAGTCCCAAATGTTAGCCAAACCTCTGTTTGAGCCTCATTTTCCCCAGCAAATACTGAACAGGGAATGGACAGTGGGATCTTCCCTGCTGTCCCAGGAGAGGGCCAGGCAGCCATCCTTGCAGCATGAAACCCAGTGACACCTGCGGAGTGACGCCAGCTGTGGTCATCGGGCCACCCAAGCCCCTGGCGTGGCGCAGGGTGAACAGAGCACTTGTGTGTTGAGATGCATCACTGACATGTTGTTCCCTGAGGCAGCGTGAAGTGTTTTTCCATTCCCAGGAGTCCCGGTTTGGGGTCTTCTGCCAGTTTGGGGTTTTGCCCCCTCAGGGTCACCAGCAGGGAATGGAGCTCCAGTAGAGCCCTTTCCGGGGAGCCTGGAGGTTCCTGGGCCGAGCCACCGGGCCTGGCATTTCCCTCTCCCCCAAGTCCGCTTCGTTTTCCCACCCTGGTTTGTTTGCTTTGGGAAGGAGCCCAGAGGGAAGAAAACAAACGGCAGCTGGGTCGGCCTGACCCCTAGCCCGTCCCCTGGCCACTGCTTGGGTGTCCTCCAGACAGGAAAGGAGGGTTTTGCTCCAGAAGCTCCAGAAGGGCTTCTGTCTTCTCCTGTCCCCAGGGCCCTGGCCATACCTAGCTCCCGCTTCAGGCTCTGCCCACTTGCAATGCCCAGTCTCAGGGGGGAGTCTATAGCCTCCTGCCAAGGAGCATCTAGTCTGCGGGGGGCGGGGGGATGCGGGGGGAGGTGTGTGTGTGTGTGTCCGCGGGTCAGAGGGGAGAGGCCTCCTTGGGAAGCCCCAGCCTGATGGGGAGACAGGGCTCTCAAGGGAAGCCGTCGTCTGTCCCTGTACTTTTCTAGAGTCTGTTTCCATCGGCATTGCTGGCCAAATCTCAGTTGGAGCCAGACACAGTGGGGAAGGGTGGGGGCGGGTGACCTGCTGAGCCCAGCCTCTCCCCTGGGGCTGCTATGTGGGGAATGTCCATGCCTGACTGGCCTCACCACCCTGCCTGCATAAGGCAGCACATGTGACTGCCGAGTGGGGCAGCCTTCCCTCCCAGGACCTGGGCAGCACACTTCTTTCCCAGCCGTGCCCCACCCCATCCCACCCCACCCCAGGGACTCTGGCCTAGGCCTGGGAGGCAGCACCCCTCCGAGCCCTCATCAGAGGGCTCAGGGTCCTGGGTCCCCAAGAGCAGGCTGGCTGCCGGCCGCCTTGCCAGGCCCCTCTCTGCTGGCCGCCTCCTCTAACATCTCTTTGCTTCCCTAATGGAAGGATGCTTGCCTGGGTCTTTTCTGTCCATAGCGGGCTCCAAGGCAGTTGTGTCTGGTTCACACATCGGTCTGAAGAAGGGAGTGAGTGAGTAGCACGATCATCTCCACTTAATAGATGAGGACAATGAGGTTTAAGGACACGGAGTGACCTGCCCAAGGGCGCATGGTCCGTGAGTCGTGGGGTTGAAGCCCCTCGCCTCACTCCCATGCTCTCCTGCCTGCCCACAGCTCCTTTCCTTCACAGTCTGAGTGGGGGCCCTGCCCAGCCTGCTCCTCTAGTCCTCCAATGCCGTGTTTCTGAGCCCGGTTCCAGCCTCTTGGCCCCTTCCTGTCCTTGCTTCCACCCTGATGCTTGGTATCCTGCAGCCCAGCCCAGCTGTGCCCGTCACTGACAGGGAGCGCTGGTGGGGGGAAGCAGGGGGCAGGAGCCTGCTGGGGCTCTGGTGGGAGTCATATTTAATGTCAGGGCTGGGCCACACGCTGCCAGGACAGTCTTGGACTTAGGGTGCCCAGGGCCTGCCTGCTGGGTTGGCCGTGCCAAGGAGGAAGCAAGAATGAAGGGCAGAGTATGCCCAAGGCGGCCTCCTTGCTTCCTCCCAGATTCTTCCCCGGTGTGGACCCGTGCGGGGGGCTCCTTCACACAGCCTCTCCAGGGCCCTGTCTTCTCTCTTCCTGCCCCGTGCTGTCCCCCACCCCACCCTATGGCCTCCGAGCTGCCTTCTTCCTCCTGTGATGCCAAGAATAGAGTGCGCTGCTAAAAACAAAGGCGCCCCATTCAACTCAGAAAACCCGCCCTGTGTCTGGCTCTGCCCATCTGTGTCCAGGGCGCATGGGCAGGGCCCGCGTCTGTCTCGCCCACTCCCCGCCCCCCCCCACCCCCCCACCCCGGCTCTGTCCAGAGGCATTGTGGCAGGTCTCCCTTCAGGTCCTGGGTGGAGAGGGAGGGATGAGACCAAACTGGGTGCGGCCCCTTCGCCCTGGGAACTGCAGCAATGGCACTTTCGTTCCTTGTGGGAGAATTTCCCTGGTTCTCCTGGGGAGTAGGTGGGGAGAAAGGTGCGGCTGGTTGACGCTCCACTCCCGTCTGAGGTCTGACGTCTGTCTGGCCTTCCTGTTGCAGGAATAGCTCTCCCGCCCTAGGATCCTCCCTCGAGGAGAGTTCTGGAGTGTGTCCTCTCGGAAATGCTTCCAGTTCTGCCCACCCTCAGCCTTCTGTCTGTCATGGGAATTCTGGTTCCTTATTCCTAGAATCTTAAATATCACATTCCTCTGAGGTCACCTGGGCCCTCTTCTGGGCATGCAGCACGCAGAGGAAAAATAATTGCCCAAGGACACTCTGCAAGTTTGTGCTGGAGCTGGGACTGGAACCGGGGCCTCCTGATTTCCCAGCCGCTGCTCTGCCTCCAACTGTGAGCACCCTTAGCCTTACCCACTGCCTCTCCCCTTGGTGAGGGGCTCAGCCCCGCCCCGCCCCCCATCTGCAGCTGTGTGTCTGGCCCTCTCTCCTTGACCCCAGGGGTCCCTCTTTCCCTGGATCCCCTGTTTGGTGGCTGGAGGCTGGTCTGCAGTGAGGCAGACCTGGAGTTGAGTGGAGCACCCCATTTCCTCAACGTGGAGCCTCCATTTCCTCACCCAGAAATGGGGAATAATAAACACCTGCCAGGGTTGCTGGGCGGGAAGGCTGAGATTCATTTGATGGGAAAGGCAAGCAGATGCCCTCTCTGCCAGGGATCCTCTGACCTCCTGAGACCTCTGTGTCCCCTGGGCTGATGGGGGATGGGGGTGAGGGGCCTGCTGAGGAAACCCTCCTCCTCTGGCCAGCCTTGACCTTGGTGCTTGCTCCCTTTGGACACTGGGCAGGTGAGGGGATGCCCTGCAGTTCTGGATGAGGCCTGTGAGCCCCAGAGGTAGGCGGCTGTTTCTGCTGGGGGTGGAGGGGGGCTTTTTCCAACTCCAGTAGTGGGGTGTTTTTACTGATCAGGGTTCGGGATGCCCAGCCCGTCCTGAGTGGACTTGACGGAGGCTCGGCGTCCAGGTGTCGGCTCAGCCCCCCTCCTGGCCAAGTGGCATTTAGAGGGTTAATGCAGCTCATTTCCTGGTGCACTTTCACCCTTTCTCCCAGTTCTGTGACAGGCTTGCTTCTCCGGACTCTCCTCTCTTCTCTCTCCGGAGAAGGCTGAGTGCTGGGCATGGGTTGGGGGTGGGGGGTTCCTTCTGATATAGCCACACTTGGTCAGTGCCTGGGAAGCAGCTGGCACAGCTGGGGGCACCGAGCCGCCTGTCTGGTACTCTGGGCCTGCTTCTGTTTATCAGCACGAAACTCTGAGTCACTGGGGCTGACTTAATGGGAGGAGGGGAAGAAGGGAGGAGGGGACGGAGGTGCTGGGAGCTGGTCTGGCTCCTGCCTCTGCCTGTCCAGGTGTGCTCAGGGCCAGGGTAGGAGTCAGGTGTCACCATAAAAGGAAGTGAGGCCTGAAGGACATTTGTCATCCCTTCCTCCTTGAGGGTGGCACCCGCCAGGCCTCACTGGGAAGACACATCCCTGGTGATCTTTGTTCCTGGGTGGGGCCAGGTGCACCAGCCACCCCACCCTCATGCTCACCGGTCCCCCAACACAACAGGTTTGAGGTGCTGGGTGCTGCCCAGTCTCACGGGTGGACCAGCCCGGGCTCTGCTTGCTGTCTGAGGGCACACTGGGTATGCAAAGCCCGCACACGCACACTTGGGAGTCACGCATGCCTGTGCCTGGTCCCGGCTCTGCCATTTCTCTGCTGTGCCACCTCGCCTGGTGGAGCCCCAGTTTCCACATCTGTGAATGGGGACACAGAGCATGTGCTTCGAAACCTGCTTGTGAGGGTGGCGCATCAGTGAAAGGTCTGGCACGAGGTCGGCCCGCATTGGAGCACAGCTTCCCTTGCCTCTCCTCCCGGGCGCTGACTCCCATGGTCAGTTCCCAAGACGGGAGCCAGGCAGCACGTGGGAATGCACCTCCCTGGTACACAGTAGGGCCGACTCTTCACTAATCCAAGTGCCCCAGGTCTCTGCAGAGAGAGGGAGGGGCTCTTGAATGGCGGTGACCACCCCGAGGCATGCCTCGCTGCTTACCCCTGGCCTGGGTTCCAGGAGGCCAAGAGGTGGGCAGACAGTGTAGGGGAGAGTAGAGTGGTGCTGACACACGGCCACTGCCACCAACCCCTGTGCCCACTGTGAGCAGGCACCATGCTGGGTCCCTTACAGATACAGTCCTCACAACAACTGCTAGGGAGGTGGCATGACCCCGTTTTACAGATGGGGACACTGAGGCTCGGCAGACAGGCAAACTGCCCCGGTAGTATGTGGCTGTCATTTGAAACGGTGGGTGGGACTCAGAACTCTGGGAAAAGTTTCCAGGAACTGGGGTGTCGGAGAGATGGGGGTATCTTAGGCCCTGCACCTCTGAGGCCACCTGTGATCCTGCCGCATCTGCAGGAAAGTGAGATCCCGAGGGATCCTGGGGCGCCTCTGACTTCCCAGCAGCCTCCCTGGCTTCCCAGAGAAACCTGTCTGACTGCTTCCCTGTCTGACCAACCGGTTTCTGGTGCAGCCACCTCACATCCAGCGGCCTTCCCAGGGGCCCCAGGGGATGGGGGTGGGCCTGTGGGGACCCCAGAAGCTGCTGGAGGCCCTGAGTGCTTTCTGCTCTCGGAGAGTTGAAAGGTACCCCTCCCTGGGCCTGGGGCCCTCCTGCCCCCACCTCCCTCCACCACAGCCCCCTGGGGCCCTTCTGCCCCCCACTCCCTCCACCACAGCCCCCTGGGGCCCTTGGGGTTGTGGCAGGGCCTGGGGAAGCCAGGGGCTGGGCCAGCCAATGGGATGCCTCCATGGGGCCACCTGACTTCCTGCCCTTTCTTTGTGTCCCCAGCAGCCACCATGGAGGTGATGAACCTGATTGAACAGCCCATCAAGGTGACTGAGTGGCAACAGACGTATACCTACGACTCAGGCATCCACTCGGGCGCCAACACAGGCGTGCCCTCGGTCAGCAGCAAGGGCATCATGGAGGACGAGGAGGCCTGCGGGCGCCAGTACACGGTCAAGAAGACCACGACCTACACCCAGGGGGCGCCTCAGAGCCAAGGTTGGGGACTATCCCATGGGAATCCATCCTCCAGCGGAAAACTAGGCTGGGCCCTGGAGGGAGGTCAGCGTAAATCTGAGGGAGGAGGCTCAGCTGCTTCAGGAGGCCCCCATCTGGGAAGGAGGCAGATTCTTCTTCATGAACCTCTAGAATGGAGGGGAGGCATAGACCCTGCCCATCAGTCTGAAGGGAGAGGCACAGTCCTTGCCTTCTATGAAGTTACGGCATGACAAAGAGGCGTCACTATTGCCCTCGGGGACCCGTGGACTGTGGAAATCAGAGTCCGTTTGTTCTAGGACCTTCAAGTTTGATGGGGAGGCAGAGCTCCAGCCCTCAGAGAGCCCCAGTCTGATAGAGGAGGTGCAGTTCTCAGCCTGAGGCTCCTGGTGGGGGGCGGGGAGGAGTCAAGGCTGGCATGTGGAACGCGCTGACGTGGAGGTGGGCCAAGGTCAGGTGGTGAAGTAACCAGCCCTGTTCTGGGGCTTAGGGATGGGGATGCCCCACCAGCATTCAGGTGGGAAAGCCATGTCCACGTCTCCTCCCTGATTAATTGGAGGGTGGAACTCTGCCTCCCTCTCCCCAGGGCATCGGGACACTGGCCAGGACAGTGGCCTCCCAGGTCCACCCAGGAGGTGGAACCTGGAGTCTGAGCTCAGAACCCACCTCCTGCTCTCCGAAACCCACATTTCTGACTTTCTCTCTGGTCTGCTGTATGATATTGGGTGTCTATGGCCTCTGTGCCTCGATTGCCTGTCTGCATAATGGGAGAGTGGCCTCCTTTGGAGATGATGAGGGTATAATTAGAATCATGAGATTTCAGGGTTGAGGAGAACCAGGCTGTCTCATCCGACCTTTACCTGGTTGTTAAGGGAGGGATGCAGAGTCGAGGTTGGGGCTCTGGAGTCAGATTGTCTGAGTTCAGATCCCTGCTTGGGTCTCATAATCTCTGTGCCTCAGTATTTCCATCTGTAAAGTGGAAATAATAATAGTATTTATCTTGGCCCTGGTTGGTTAGAGCATTGTCCTGATACACTGAGGTTGTGGGTTCCCTATCCGGTCAGGGCACATACAAGGATCAACCAATGAATGCATAAATAAGTGGAATAAGAAATTGACCTCTCTCTCTCTTTCTCTCTCTCTCTCCCCCTCTCCCCCCCCCTCTCTCTCTGAAATCATTAAATAAAAATTTAAAAAATATATCAGTATCAAATCTTATTAACTATATTAAAATATTTTTGTACGATTAAGTGAGAAAATACAAGAAAAATGCTTAATTCACTGCCAGGTACCTAATAAATACTCAAAAAATGTTAGCTATTCCTATTAATAATAATAATCACTAACATTTCTGTAGTGAGATGTTCCTTTCTTTTCAGAGAAATTCACAGCTATGATCTCATTTAATTCTCATAAGAATTCCCTGTGGTGGACAGGACAGGTGGTGCCCCATTTTATAGATGACGTGACTGAGGCGGTGGTGACCTCCTCCAGGTCACTGGTTAGAGGCGGAACTGTAGGTGGCAGGCTGGGCCTTTGGTCGGGTTGGGAGGCAGCCCAGAGAATGCAGTCACATGGGCTGCCGGGCACCGCCGGCCCTGCTCCCTGCTCCCCCGGCCTGCCGTCTGCGGCTCAGCCCCTGCCCTTTGGTCTCTAGGTGACCTGGAGTACCAGATGTCCACAACGGCCCGAGCCAAGCGGGTGCGGGAGGCCATGTGTCCTGGCATGACAGGAGAGGACAGCGCGCTGCTGCTGGCCACCCAGGTGGAGGGGCAGACCACCAACCTGCAGCGGCTGGCCGAGCCGTCCCAGCTGCTCAAGTCGGCCATTGTACATCTCATCAACTACCAGGATGATGCTGAGCTGGCCACCCGGGCCCTGCCTGAGCTCACCAAGCTTCTCAACGATGAGGATCCGGTCCGTGAGGGGCCAAGCTGGGGTGGGAGAGGTCGGGTGTCCACAGGGGAGGGCCTGGGATAGAGGGAGGTCTTTGACCCAGAGCCCCATCCGTAGGAAGAGCCTGACCTGGGTCCCACTGAGCTTTGTGAATGGGTCTCCTGGTCACCACCTTTTCACAGTGGCAGCTGGACCTGGCCGATCTGCTCACTTCCATCCTCCCCTCCACCCTCCCCAGGTGGTGGTGACTAAGGCAGCCATGATCGTGAATCAGCTGTCGAAGAAGGAGGCATCGCGGCGGGCGCTGATGGGCTCGCCCCAGCTGGTGGCGGCTGTTGTGCGCACCATGCAGAACACCAGCGACCTGGACACGGCCCGCTGCACCACCAGCATCCTTCACAACCTCTCCCACCACCGCGAGGGGCTGCTTGCCATCTTTAAGTCTGGTGGGATCCCCGCCCTGGTTCGCATGCTCAGGTAGCCACCCCTGCTCACTGGAGGGCCTGGGGTCTCCCTCCCTTGGCCTTGTCCCTCCCTTCCCCGGGCTTCCATACACCATTTACTGAGCACCTACTATGTGCCAGGTGCAGACCCATCTGTGGATTTTAAAAAAGATTTTTTAGCCCTAACCAGAACCACGCCCAGTCTTGGTGCTTAGCTGCTTCTATAATGAGCAGGTTAGACATGAGGCTACAGTATAGACCAGGGCAGAGGCGTGTCTGAGACGGTTCAGACCTCTCGAAGCTGCTGTAGGTGAAGGGAAGAGCATTCCAAGGGAGGGAACAGCAAGCTCCCTGTATCTTTTGGGCCTTGCAGTGTTGATCGGCCTCTCTCCTCAGCTCAGGACCAGGCTGTGAGTTCCTTGAGGGTAGATGTTGATCCTACTCCCTTCTGAGCCCCTTCCAGAAGGCATGTGGCCTTCTATGTGGTAGTTACTCTACATGGTAGGGGCAGGTAACAGGGGAATACTCTCTGCTTGGCCTGGGCTGGGGGCCTAGGAGCCTGTGGGGAGAGGAGAGGTGCTGTGTGCATAAAAGTGGGCTGGGCTCGAGGGACGATGAGATTTTAGCAAAGGGCTGTTTCCATGGGGGTGTGGGTACTGGAGAGGGCTTCCTGGGGGAGGTGGCCTACATTTATGCCAGGCCCATGGGACCCGACCCACCCTAACCTACCCTGCCCGCCATCCCAGCTCGCCCGTGGAGTCGGTCCTGTTCTATGCCATCACCACACTGCACAACCTGCTACTCTACCAGGAGGGCGCCAAGATGGCGGTGCGCCTGGCCGACGGGCTGCAGAAGATGGTGCCCCTGCTCAACAAGAACAACCCCAAGTTCCTGGCCATCACCACCGACTGCCTGCAGCTCCTGGCCTACGGCAACCAGGAGAGCAAGGTGGGCCCTCCCCGCCCCAGCCAAGACCCACGGCCCCCTTTCCGTCACCTTCTGTCCAGCTGCAGCCTCAGACCGATGCCTCCTGACCGTTTGTAGGTTAAATATACATGTATGTGCAGCTATGCAAGTTTCATCAGATATCTATTTTGAGTATAAGGAAAAGAAAAAAAATTCATTATCCTCACACAGCCAGTGTTATCTTTTTTTAAAAAAAATATATTTTATTGAATTTTACAGAGAGGAAGGGAGAAGATTAGAGAGTTAGAAACATCGATGAGAGAGAAACATCAATCAGCTGCCTCCTGCACACCCCCTACTGGGGATGTGCCCGCAACCAAGATACATGCCCTTGACCAGAATCGAACCCGGGACCCTTCAGTCCGCAGGCCGACGCTCTATCCACTGAGCCAAACCGGTTGGGCAGCCAGTGTTATCTTGATGTGCATCCTCCAGTGCTATCCTGTGGGCATATTTGTATGTAGCTATAGTCATAGCAGATGTCTAACTGTGCATCTGTTTTTATGTTATATTGTCCTCAAAATTACCCTCTATAATGGCAAACAGCATTTCATTAAGTGGAGGCCCCAGACTTGATTCTGAGGAAGGGCATCTGAATTGTTCCTGATTTCCCACCTTTTTTTTTTTTTTTAATATATTGTTTATTGATTTCACACAGGAAGGGAGAGGGAGAGAGAGATAGAAGCATCAGTGGTGAGAGAGTGTCACCGATTGGCTGCCCGCCACGTCCCCCCACACTAGAGGTCGAACCTGTAACCTGGGCACGTGCCGTGGTTGGGAATCGAACCATGACCTCTTGGTTCATAGGTCAACGCTCAACCACTGAGCTACACCAACGGGGCTGATTTTTCACCTTTGTAAACAATGCTGTAATGAACGTCTTCAGGCACACAGCTTTTCCCAAAGAACGGAACATTGTTCATCATCAGGGCCAAGGGTTTTTAATATTTCTAGGCTTTTACCCTGATTGCCAGATTGCTTTCCAAAATGATTGTATCTTACCATGCCGTCCGCGGTGATGTTTGTTAGCACAGTTTCACCTCATCCTTGTCAGCATTGTGGATTACCCTTTTTTCAAGATTTTGGCTTATTGAATAGTCACACAATCTATTCAGGTTTTATCTGAAGCTCAGTAATGGCAGCTCCGTGAGCCCCCTTCCCTTCCTTGTTCATTGTCATAGTCCCTGTCTGTCTCACACTCCTTCTCCCCCTCTCCCCACAGCTCATCATCTTGGCCAACGGAGGACCTCAGGCCCTGGTGCAGATCATGCGCAACTACAGCTACGAGAAGCTGCTCTGGACCACCAGCCGCGTGCTCAAGGTGCTGTCGGTGTGTCCCAACAACAAGCCTGCCATCGTGGAGGCTGGTGAGTGCGGAGGCCTGGAAGGAGGGCCGTGTGGCTGGGAGGGCCAAGGTGGAGCCCTGTCTAGCGTCCAGGCTCAGTCAGCTGTGCTCCCCTGTGGCTGACGTCACCCCTGTCCCCCCGCCCCAGGTGGGATGCAGGCTCTGGGCAAACACCTGACCAGCAACAGCCCCCGCCTCGTGCAGAACTGCCTCTGGACCCTGCGCAACCTCTCAGACGTGGCCACCAAGCAGGTGAGGAAAATATCCGGGCCTGGGTTCGCCTCATCGGCCCCCTTGTCCTCCTGTCTTACCACGTCCAGCCTCCTGTCTAGGAGTCTGACCTCAGGAGCCTGGGAGAGGCCTGAGGCTTCCACATCTTGCCGTGCTGTGGCCGAGGCTGGAAGGACCCTGACCCTCATCCCTTTAGCTTAAGGACCTAGTCCCCATTAGGAATTCGGGAAGGGGAATCGATAGCGGGGGCTGATTTTTCTAAGCTGGGTTTCCGGGGGACCAGAGGGACAGTTTGACCTAGGCCCCGAGGTGGGGAGCAGCAGGTGTCAAGAAACAGCTTGAGGGCCCAGTGGCTAAAAACACAGCTTAAGAAAAACTGTAGTTTCAGGACATCTCCCGGCCCCTCCTTCCAGCCTGACTCATTCCTCAGAGCCCCGTCAGCAGGCTGTTCAGTGAGCACCGCCATGTGCTGGACTGTGGGACATTCATTGTCTTGCTCACCCCTTTCACACTTGAGGTGGAGTGCGGGACGGGGCTGGTTAGATGAAGAAACAGAGGCTCAGGAAGTCAAGTAGGGCCCTTGGTCCCAGCTCAGACGTGGCAGTGCTGGCAGGTGAACCCGGGCTGTCTGTGCCCAGAGCCTGGGTCTTCCTGTGCCACCACAGGCCCACAGGGCACCCCCTGGGAGACGTGAGGCTGCTGGGTGAGGGGTGTTTCCTGAGAGCGGATTTGGCCTGGCGATCGCTGAGGGGGCAACGTAAAGGCCGAGAAAGGTAGAAGCATGTAAAAATGGGTCAGCTGGGCCACTGAGGCAGGGACCCCAATTTCCTCCTTCAGCCTGAGTGGGGCTCTGCCTGGGTCACAGGATGCAGAGGAGGAGCAGGGCGGCTGGAGGAAAGAGCGTGGAGCTGAGACACAGGCCGGGGCTCAGATCCGGCCCACTAGCCGTGGGTCCGTGAGCAAGCCACATACCCTCCCTGAGCCTCAGTGCCCCGCAGGAGAGCTCTGCCCTCTCACAGGCGTGCGCAGGGTCACGGGGTGAAGGCTCCCTGGCACACTGGAAGGGCCCATTGCGGTCAGCCATCAGGCCATCGCGCTCCCCTGGGGCATGCCCGGGAGTGGTTGGGAGTCTCTCTCTCATCACTGCCTCCCCGGCCCCCGACCCAGGAGGGACTGGAGAGCGTGCTGAAGGTTCTGGTGAACCAGCTGAGTGTGGACGACGTCAACGTCCTCACCTGCGCCACGGGCACGCTGTCCAACCTGACGTGCAACAACAGCAAGAACAAGACGCTGGTGACGCAGAACAGCGGCGTGGAGGCGCTCATCCACGCCATCCTGCGTGCTGGCGACAAGGATGACATCACGGAGCCTGCTGTCTGCGCCCTGCGCCACCTCACCAGCCGCCACCCTGAGGCTGAGATGGCCCAGAACTCTGTGCGCCTCAACTATGGCATCCCGGCCATTGTCAAGCTGCTCAACCAGCCCAACCAGTGGCCCCTGGTCAAGGTACAGCCACCACAGCCATGGTGGGGGTTAGGCCGGGGAAGGGGCTCTGCAGTCAGCATTAGGCACTGTATCAGTATAGGCGAAGCTGCTGTAACAGAGAGGCCCTCCATAAGTCAGAGATTCTTTCCTCAGGGCATGGTTTAGACAGCAGCTCGGCTCTTGAGACCCAGAATCTTCTCTCTTGTAGCTCAGCCATCCCCAAAGGCAGCGCGTCAAATTTTTACTAGTCACACGGCCATCTTGGGCTGTCTCATTAAACTGCAGGTTCTGACTCGGTAGGCCTCGAGGGGAGGGGAGCTTCTGTATTTTCTAACAAGCTCCTAGGTGTTGCTGCTAGTCCATGGAGCTCCCTTCTTACGCTAGAGGGTCTCACACCAATGGTTGAGTGGTATCATCCCCACAGGTGCGTTCAAGCCCCAGAAAAGTGGGAGGCGAGCAGTGACCAAGCTGTGGGACGTGCTGGTTTAGCCCACACCCTGGAACTTGATCAGTTGGCTGCATCCAAGTGCAAGGAGGCTAGCGATGTGTCATGTGTCAGAGGGCCGTGTGTCTGCTAAAACTCAGGAGCGATGCTAAAAGGGATAGAGTGGATCCTGGGGGACGCCTTGTATCAGCCATAGGGAGTCCAGGGTGTGAAGGGGTGGGGCCTTCTCAGGAGGCCAGCTGGCATTGGCTAAATTTTAGATAGTTTAACAGTACAGATAAGAATGACTCTAAGTGATTATGTACATTTTTTAAAAGTTCATAGTTCCCGGCTGGTGTGGCTCAGTGGTTGAGTCTTGACCCATGAACCAAGAGGGTCGCTGGTTCGATTCCCAGTTAGGGCACAAGCATGGGTTGTGAGCTCGATCCCAGTGTGGAGCGTGCAGGAGGCAGCTGGTCAATGATTCTCTCTCATCATTGGTGTTTCTCTCTCTCTCTCCTTCTCCCTTCTTTTCTGAAATCAATTAAAAAAAAAGATATACACACACACATATATAATATATATATATATATATATATATATATATATATATATTATATATATCTATCAAACAAACAAACAAACAAAAACAGGGCAGCTCGTGCCCCTCCCTGGGCTTGGTGCCTGCTGCACGGCCAAGGGGGAAAGGATTTGCCTCCTGACCCAGCAGCTAATGGACAAGCGACCTTGGCAGTTCATCCTCCCTGTGCTCACGTCCTCATCTCTCACATGATTTTCATCCCTGCCCTCGTGGCTTCTTGTTTTGAGGATCAAATGAGATAATCAATTGCTCTGTAAAACCCTGAGGGACCCTGGGAGACCGGAGTGGCTCCTGGGAGTCAGGGGACCCTGGGAGTCGGGGGACCCTGGGAGTCGGGGGACCCTGGGGAGGAGACCTCTGCCCTGCTGGGGATTGATTGCTACATGAGCATCACCAAAGGAGGGGGCTTTAGGGTTGACCATCGCAAGGACTCCCTGATAACCAGGGTTTGGGAACGATCAGAAAAACAAGTATGACTCTGTTGTCTCGGCGGGGGCGGGGGGGGGGGCGAGTGGAGGCGTGTTAAGAGAAGGGCTAAGGGTGAGGGTCAGGGCATGGGGGCTGATGGAATGTTCTGAAATGGGGTATCATTTTGTTTTTATTTTTTTTATATATTTTTATTGATTTCAGAGAGGAAGGGAGAGGGAGAGAGAGAGAGATAGGAACATCAATAATGAGAGAGAATCATTGATTGGCTGCCTCCTGCACACCCCACACTGGGGATCGAGCCCACAACCCGGGCATGTGCCCTGACTGGGAATCGAACCGTGACCTCCTGGTTCATAAGTCGACATTCAACCCCTGAGCCACACGGGCCAGGGTGGGGTATTATTTTAGCAGGGGCTGTTAGAGTTTGATGTTAGGCAGATGAGAACCCACAGATCCTATGGAATAAGGGACATGCGCTGGGGTGGTCTCATTCTTGGGAGACCATCCAGCACATCCATGTCCGGCCAGGGGTCAGAGAGATGATAGGGGAGGAGGAGATGATGCTGGGAAATTGGGATCCTCCAGACACACAAGAAATGACCCTGATTGTTGACCCTTTTCTTGCCAGGCAACCATTGGCCTGATCAGGAATCTGGCCCTGTGCCCAGCCAACCACGCCCCACTGCAGGAGGCAGCAGTCATTCCCCGCCTCGTCCAGCTGCTGGTCAAGGCCCATCAGGATGCCCAGCGCCACGTGGCTGCAGGCACACAGCAGCCCTACACGGTGAGTGAGCTGGTGGTGCCCGTGACTCCCCTCCCTGGGGGTCAGGCAGTCAGTCCTCTGTGAGCATGTGTGTGCACGTGAGCGTGTGCTTGGGGAGGCGAGTTGCAGCTGGTGCCACTCCAAGGACCAGTGAGGTCTGTCAGTGTCGGGGGATGTGGGGCCCCGTCCAAGGGCCACCTGTTGCCACGCCCCAATGTCTCCTCTCGTGCAGGATGGCGTGAGGATGGAGGAGATTGTGGAGGGCTGCACTGGAGCCCTGCACATCCTCGCCCGGGATCCCATGAACCGCATGGAGATCTTCCGACTCAACACCATCCCCCTGTTTGTGCAGGTGAGTCTGGGGCAGGTGGGCAGGAGAGGCCCCCAGCCCCTGCTTATCCCCACTGCTGAACTGGGAAGGTGGGCAGCCCTGGCTGGTGGTCGGTGGGGTGTGGTTGCTGTTTCGCTTTGCAGGATTCTCTTTCCTTCTTGAGTTTCCATGTGAACTCAGACATTTTTAGGAAAAGCCTTTTAATAATGCAGGAAACACTTTATGCTACGTCAGATGAAGAAAATAGGATATATTGGCAACTATAATAAAAACCCAGTGGCAATATGCCAGGGTGCTCACAGAGGCTGTGTCTGTCTGGGTGGGGAATTGCGGCTGGCTTTCTTTTCTGTTTCTTCATACCTTTCTTAGAATTTCCACACTTTCTTTATGAGCTTGGGGTTAATCCACAAAGGGAGGCGGAGAAGGGCAGGGCTCTGCCGAGTGCTGCCACCTGCCTCACCCCCACCCTGCGCCCCCGTCCCAGCTCCTGTACTCGTCGGTGGAGAACATCCAGCGTGTGGCCGCTGGCGTCCTGTGTGAGCTGGCCCAGGACAAGGAGGCAGCTGACGCCATCGATGCCGAGGGCGCCTCGGCCCCACTCATGGAGCTGCTGCACTCCCGCAATGAGGGCACCGGTGAGAGGCTGTGCTGGGGGCGAGGGCGAGGGCGGGGGCGAGGGCGAGGGCGGGGGCGAGGGCGAGGGCGAGGAGGGGGCTGGGCCTTGTCCCCCCAGCCAGGGTGGAGGAGGTGCCTGACCTGGCCTTTCCTCTCTGCTCAGCCACCTACGCCGCGGCCGTCCTGTTCCGCATCTCCGAGGACAAGAACCCAGATTACCGCAAGCGCGTGTCCGTGGAGCTCACCAACTCCCTCTTCAAGCATGACCCCGCTGCCTGGGAGGCTGTGAGTACCGGTGGGCGGCAGCGTAAGGCTGCGCAAGGCGCCCACTGCACAGGGACAGCACTTTCTGGGGGCCCCTGCCGTCCTGGCTACTTCATAGGTTTTTATTTTATGGTTGAATCATGGATGACGCTTCTCAGGAGATGGAAAGAGTAGGGTGAACCATCTGTGGATTTTTAAAAAGATTTTTTAGCCCTAACCAGTTTGGCTCAGTGGATAGAGCATCGGCCTGCGGACTGAAGGGTCCCAGGTTCGATTCCGGTCAGGGGCGTGTGCCTTGGTTGCAGGCACATCTCCAGTGGGGGGTGTGCAGGAGGCAGCTGATCGATGTTTCTAACTCTCTATCCCTCTCCCTTCCTCTCTGTAAAAAATCAATAAAATATATTTAAAAAAAAGATTTTTTAATTGATTTTGAGAGAGAGAGAGGAAGGCAGAGGTGGGGGAGAATGAGAGAGAGAGAGAGAGAGAGAGAGAGAGAGAGAGAAGCACCGATGTGAGAGTAGCACATCATCAGCTGCCTCCTGCGTGTGCCCCGACTGGAAATCATACTGGCAACCCCTGGGTGCCCAGGACCATGCCCAACCTGAGCCACACCGGCCAGGCCTATCTGTTTTTGACCTACCAAAATGGCGATTTAATTTTGTCCAAGCTGATATAAAATGTGGAGGCAGAAGTGCCTTTTTCTAACTTGCACAAAGGCTATCTGTAGGCTAGCGGGCTGCCCTGATCCTGGGTGGGGCAGCTCCCGGCACCCATTCTCAAGTCCTCTCCCCTCCATTCCCCTCCGCAGGGCTGTTCTTGATCTGTGGGTGCCCCCAAGTATGAATGGTGGGACCTCCCGCCCCTGGGGAGGTGCCTGAGGAGAGGAGTTTATCAGGGTACGGGTTACCCCATTTCCTCTTCGGTTCCCTCAAGTGATCTCGCTTTTCCTCTGGCCCCCTTTATGGAGCATCTCTAGCTGCCCACTCACAACCCCTGCGTTTCCTGCCCTTCCCCCTCCCTCACTGCTTCTCTGTCTCCTTCCTCAGGCCCAGAGCATGATCCCCATCAATGAGCCCTACGCGGACGGTAAGCGTGTGCAGAGTGCTCAGCAGCCTAGAGGGCGGGGAGGGACGTGGGGTGTGAGGGAGGGAGAGGCACTGTGTCTGCAGGGCCGTGGCAGCTACTGTGTGGCAACCACACGCACTCCTGTCCAGGTGTCTGACGTGGGAGTTTAGGGAGGCAGGTCAGGCCCTCTGGGGTTAGGCAGGGGGCGAGGAGGTGGCTGAGGGCTCTCCAGACCCCTCCACAGGGTGGCCTGCAGACCCTGGACAGAGTCCCCTTCTCCTTCCCAGACATGGATGCCCCCTACCGCCCCATGTACTCGAGTGACATGCCCCTGGACCCCCTGGAGATGCACATGGACATGGAGGGGGACTACCCCATCGACACCTACAGCGAAGGCCTCCGGCCCCCCTACCCCACCGCCGACCACATGCTGGCCTAGCTGGCCTGACCCGGTATGGCGCCTCCCGCTGAGACACGCTTTCCCTTCCCTCTAGATCCTCCCTCTCTCGGGGGCCTGCCCATGTTTCTGTTGAAACTCTGGCTCCTTTTGGGGGGAACGAGTGTGGGGCCTTTTGCTATTGAGCTCCCCCAAGGAAGCCTGCCTTAGTCTCTATCTTTGCTGGGTGGGGAGTCCTGCCCCTTCTGTGGGTGGTGGTCGGGGGTGATGCGAGCTTCTAGGGGACACCGTCCTGCCCTGACCTCTGTGCCTGCCCATCCCCAGGTGCGGCTCCTCATCGGAGAGGCCCTCTGTGCAGACGATGGGGCGAGACAGAAAAGTGCCTGAGCCCGGGGGACCAGGGCCGTGACTTCCTGCCGAACCCCGCGCCTCCATAGGGTCTTTCTGGGATGATGATCTGCTCCTGCTTTTCTGTTCTGGGCTGTGGGTCAACGGCCCACGCCCCCTCCCCCACCCTGTGGCCCTGGCACTAAAGCTTTAGACTCTGTTTCCCCAGCGGTTCCCCTCCCCGCGCTGGCTGCCTGTCTCCAGCCGCCTGGGCCCCACCGGGCTTTGGTTCCTTCTCGGCCTGATTTTCTCATTGTACTCTACCGACCAACTGTCCTGAGCCCCTGGGGTCTCCAGGACCCAGGTTCGAGGCCCAAAGCCCCAGAATCCAAAGCTTCTCCTGAAAAGTTCAGGGACCGTCCAGGAAGGTGTGGAGCGTGAGTCCCCACTCCAGACCCCTGCCTGCTCCTCTCCCCAGGACACTCACTGGGCCTTGGCCCCCTCCCGGGGAGCTCTGGGGACAGCTTCCTCACCCCCCGTCCCACCCACACAACTGCCCTAGCTGACCCCAGAAGTGCTCTTGGCTGACCCCTCTGGTATGCGGTGAGGGGCTTTCTCTTCCCCTTCCTGTTTCACTTCCCCCCATCTCCTGTCCGTGGGTGTGGAGGCTGGGGGAGGTCCCTGGGAGAGTTTTATTATTATCGCTTTATGTTTTTGGTTATTGGTTTTTTGTATAGACCAAAGCAATGAAAATAAAACTAACACACAGATCCAACGGACGCTGTTTTGGGGGCATGGGATGGGGAGACGGGGACTCTCTTAGCAGCCTCATGGCCATCCTGTTTGTGGGCAAGACACGGAGAGAGGACGGTCAGGGAGAAAGGAACGTTTAAAGAGGCAGAGTCCATTTAATACGATACAAACTCCTACCTTTCCAACCCGGAACCTTGGGAGCCTAAGAGGGGCTAAGTGATGGCCTCGGGGACACCAGGCCTTACTCCTCTCTCCAATGGCCTCCTCCTTGCTGGCCTCTCAGCCTCAGACCTGCCCCACCTGCCCCATCTGGCCTGAGTGTACATTTCATGGATTTCTCGTGGGTGCAACACTCCCTATGTGGAGTCCAGGCCCCTCTGTGGTCTGCGGTGGGCCCACCCAGCCCCTGCCCTCCTCCCCCTGTCCCCTCAGCCAGCATCCTGCACACTGTTTCTTGCCTCCTGATCTTGGTCCATGCTGTTCCCTCTGCCTGGAATGCCTGCCCTGCTCACCCATTGGGATCCAACCCAGCCCACTCCAGGAACACCTACCTCCAAGCCTCCCTGCTCCCAGCCAGGCCGAGTTGTTGCCCCTCCTCTGCTCCAGGAGGCCCCATGCGTGGCTGTCATTTCACTCATCACATTGGTATAGCTGTCAGCTTATGTGACAGTCCCCCTCCACATCCCAAATCCTCCTTCCTGCGGATGGGGTGGGCCTGTCCTAGAGAAGGCTGATGGGGGTGTTGGGCCCAGGTTTCCAAGCTGCCAGGGTACGGTGTGTGTGTGTGTGTGTGTGTGTGTGTGTGTGTGTTTCCGTCCTATCAGCACCTCTTCCCCATCCTGAGTGGCAGGGCTCAACAGAGTGGCTGTCACTGCAATTGTTTGGGGTTCTGGCTTTCTGAGAGGTGGATGACTCTGCTGCTAAAAAAGGGGAGGGGCCCGGCCAGGTGGCTCAGTGGTTTAGTGTTGACCTATGAACCAGGAGGTCACAGTTCAATTCCTGGTCAGGTCACATGCCTGGATTGAGGGCTCAATCCCCAGTGTGGGGCATGCAGGAGGCAGCCACTCAATGATGTTTTCTTATCATTGATGTTTCTATCTCTCTCTCTCCCTTCCTCTCTAAAATCAATAAAAAATACTTTTTTAAAAAAGAGGGGAGAAAAATTGGACAAGTGAACCTCCAGACAAGAATCCAGTGCAACTGGAGGGAAGTCTCTGAGACCCAGCCCCTTCTGGTGGGGTCTCTTAAGTCAAGATCAGCAAAGGCACTGTTTGTTTATTATTTGCCTACTAACTGGTAGGCATTGAACTGAGAATAGAGATCCACTCATCAGCATGAAAAGATCAACACCCAAAACAAACAAAAACAAACCAACTCAAAGTATATGTTTGCAAACTCAATAGTGGTTACTCTGGGTAGCCACAGAAGCACAGGTGTGGTTTATAATCTTTTTGTTTATCTACATTTAAGGACTATTATCTTGTCACATGCAAATGTTTGAAAATAGCTGCAAGAACTTTTTATTGGAAAATGTGGAAACATACATAAAAGTAAAGAGAACGAAGAATTTCTGTGGGCCCGTCACCCAGCTTCAATAGTTTTTAACCTCCTCTTCCTGTTTAGTCTGCTATTCTCATTTTGCTAAGTCTGTTGAAGCAAAGTCAGACATTGTGCCATGTCATCCATAAATGCTTCCGTGCACTTCTCTACCCCAGGGGTCTTGAACCATTTTTGTGCCGCAAGCACCTTTGGCAGTGTGAGGAAGTCTGTGAGCCCCTTCTTGGAATAATGTTTTTAAATGCCTAAGGTAAAACATAAGATAGTAAAGGAAATCTAGCGTATATATAGTATAAACTGAAATATAGTGAAGGTTGTTTTTTTTTTTTTTGCCTTTTAAAAATTTATTTTAGAGAAAGAGAGGTAGAGAGAGAGAGAAACATTGATGTGAGAGAGAAACATTGATCAGCTGCCTTTCTGCACCCCTCCCCGCCTACTGGGGATGGAGCCCACAACAGGGCATGTGCCCCTATGGCAGTGGTTCTCAACCTTTCTAATGCCGTGACCCTTTAATACAGTTCCTCATGTTGTGGTGACCCCAACCATAAAATTATTTTCGTTGCTACTTCATAACTGTGATTTTGCTACTGTTAATGAATCGTAATGTAAATATCTGTGTTTTCTGATGATCTTAGGCTCTACAGCAGCGGTTCTCAACCTGTGAGTCGCGACCCAAAGGGTGGGGAACCGCTAGCAGGGTCGCCTAAGAGACCACTGCCCTATGGGAATCAAACCAGCGACCCTCTGGTGCATGGGATGGTGCTCAACCAACTGAGCCACACCAGCCAGAGCTGGTTGAAATATTTTAAAATGTGTTATATAGTAATATATGAGTGTCCTTAATACAATCTATAATAATAAAAGCGTAATATGCTAATTAGACCGGACGTCCTTCCAGACGACCTTCCAGATGAAAGCTGGGGCTGTGAGGGAAGCCGGGGTCCCAGGTGCCTGCTGGTGGCCGGAGGGAAGCCCGGGTGCCAGAGGGAAGCCAAAGCTGGCAGCTGGGGGAGGGAAGGCCTACCCTTGCACGGATTTCGTGCATCGGGCCTCTAGTGAACTATAAGCTCTAACAGCAGGCCTGTAACTACTGTTATATGGAACGAAATGAGTATAGCCAGCCCCAGGGTGGGAGAGGGTGCAGATTCCCGAGCCCCCTCCCTGATCTAGAAGGCAGTGTGGGATAGTGGACAGCTCATGGGCTCTTGGTCAGACAAACTGGCCTTATCTCCCGCTACTTGGTGGTTGTGTGGCCTTGGGTAAGTTACTTGACCTCTCTGAGCCGTTACTCATCGATACAATCCTTCCAGCGATGATACAATGCAATAACAGGTACAAAGCGTGGACTTAGTCTGGGCTCCGTGAATGTGTGTTTCTCCTTCCCTCCCTGCCCTCCAACCCCATGAATCGCCCTGGGAAAGGCTCAGAGTGGACATGAACCCAAGGATCAGAGGAAGCTGCTGACTGGAGACAGAAGTCAGAGACTGAGGGGCTCTTCAGTCTTCTCCCTGAGCCTCGAGGTAGCTCAGAGGGCCCGAGGGCCAAAGAACATCATCCCGGGCCACCCCCCTTGACTGCCCACAGGTGGCCGGTGGCTGACGGCCCTGTCCTCCCTCGCCGATCTAATCAACTCAGTCCAATCAGAGGATTTAATCAGTCCTCGTTCTCTCAATTTTCTCTCATCTCTTGCTTCTCTCCTCCTAGTTCTCTTAATTTTGCCTAAGAGTGGAGCCTAGTGCCAAAGTGCCCAGTCCAGTGCCCAAAGAGCCCACCCTAGTCCAGAACAGCTGAGCCCAGACCAGAGGGCGGAGCCAAGTCCGGGAGGGCGGAGCCAAGTCCGGGAGGGCGGAGCCCAGCCCAGAACAGCTGAGTCCAGCCCAGAGGGCGGAGCCAAGTCCTGGAGGGCGGAGCCCAGAACAGCCGAGTCCAGTCCAGAGGGCGGAGCCAAGTCCGGGAGGGCGGAGCCAAGTCCGGGAGGGCGGAGCCCAGCCCAGAACAGCTGAGCCCAGCCCAGAGGGCGGAGCCAAGTCCTGGAGGGCGGAGCCAAGTCCGGGAGGGCGGAGCCCAGCCTAGAACAGCTGAGCCCAGCCCAGAGGGCGGAGCCTCGCACCTAAGAGCTTAGAGTAGCTCCAAGGAGTCGAGTTGAGGCCTGAAGAGGTAGAGCTAGTCCCCAGAGAATGACCCTGGCCCCAAAGAGCCCAACCTACCCCAGAAGAGTTGAGCCCAGACCCCAAGGGCGGAGCCAAGACCGGCAGAGGCGAACCATGACCCTGAGGGCCGAGCCCAGTCCCCAGGGGCGGAGCCTAAGCCGCAGAGCTGTGTGCTGGGTGAGGACGGCTTTGGTTCATTTCATGGAGAGAAAGAGCCCACACGCTCTCCTCTGGACAGAAAGCATGCAGAGCAAGGCAAGCCCTGATCACAGCCACGTTCTCTCGCCGGGTCCCGCCTTTCTGGGCGCGATGTTTGAAGAGGGACATTGACAGATGGGGAGCGGAGGACAGTGAGGTCGCAAGCCATGCCTTTTAGGGGGCAGGTGGAAACTGGGTCTCTTTAGCCTAAGAAAATGAAACAGAATGGGTGTCCGGCCATGTTCTTGGCATTCAACTAATTGAAGGGTTATCATGTGGAAGAAGCAGCTTTACATGTTTTTATTGTTGTTTATTTATTTTTGGTTATTCCTCACCTGAGGATATTTTTTTCCCATTGCTTTTCAGAAAGAGTGAAAGGTAGGGAGGAGAGAGGGGGGGGGGAGACACCAGCTGGTTTCCTCCCCCACGTGTCCAGACGGGGGGCGGGGAGCAAACCTGCAACCCAGGTACCATGCCCTTGACCAGGAATCCAAGCCAAGCCCCTTCAGTGGGCAGGCCAACGCTCTAACCACTGAGGACACCAGCCAGGGCAGGAGCAGCTTCGAGACAGGAGTGAAGAACGCAAGACCCATCCAGGTGACCTGTGAGGCGGGCATGTCTGTCAGGGTTCAAAGGAGAACGCTCCGGTGGCAGCGTGAGAAGACGGGGTCCCCAAGGGGCTGTCCATGCACACGTGGGAAGACCCGAGACGGTTACAGTTCAGGGTACGACCTCGGAGTCAGGCCCCTGCCACGACCACCATCACTTATGAGCTGTGGTTCCTTGGATACTAGTACGTGACTTACTCTTTCTGAGCGTCCGCTTCCTTACCTGCAAGGGCAGAGGATGGCAGTACCTGTGTCAGGGATTGGCTGCAGGGTTTAGTAGGGTAAGGCGCAGGACCCCTTTCATTCATTGAAGCCAGCCAGTTAAATAACTGAATATCCGCATAACGAGTGAGTGGTGAATGAATAAAGGACTCGGTAAGCAGTGTGAGGGGGTAGCAGTCAGGGCAGTAACCCACCTAGACCAGTGGTCAGCAAACCGCGGCTCGCAAGCCACATGCGGGTCTTTGGCCCCTTGAGTGTGGCTCTTCCACAAAATACCACGGCCTGGGCGAGTCTATTTTGAAGAAGTGGCGTTAGAAGAAGTTTAAGTTTAAAAAATTTGTCTCTCAAAAGAAATGTCAATCGTTGTACTGTTGATATTTGGCTCTGTTGACTAATGAGTTTGCCGACCACTGACCTAGACCAACCACCGCACCTGTAGGTCTGAGAAGGAGCCGACAGCTGAGTGAATGAATGAACTGTTGACCTTATTGAGGTTTTCAAAACAGATGGCGTCTTTACTAATGAGATCAATTCCTGCGCTGGGGAGAGCCTGAACCAAATGTCCTCAACAATCCTTTCCAATTCTTAAATCCTGTGAGAACAAGCATGGTCAGACGGTCCAATTGTAGGAGTCAGGAAGTTTCTCTTCCTCCAGGGCAGCGAGAAAGGTCAAGGAACTGGAATCATGAAGCCGTGGCTAGAAAAGGGATGAAAAGGCCTTCTTACAATCCTCCCAAGTGCTCCCAAAGTAACACACCCAAGAACTGTATGCATCTTCCGGTTTTGAATTATGGTCTTGGACAATACTGGGTCTTCTTCTAGTCCTGCTCTGGACCTTTGACCTCGGTGTGAAAAGCAGAAAGGCCTGGTGTGCTCCGAGATGCGGACATAGGTCTTCAGATTGCGCCATCTCCTGGTCACAGGCGGAAACGGACGCGGCAGTTTCGGGTTCCTTGTTTGTTTATAGTGAGGCACCAGCCCCCGCCACCAGGGAAGCAGGGCAGGAAACAGGCTTGCTCCCCAGAATTTAATCCTGGCCTCCTGGGCGCGGACAGCTTGAAAAGCATCCAAATGCAACGATGGGACAGTTTGCAAAGTTCAGAGCTGGTTTATTTGGAAGCACATATTTCTACCACGGAGCAGTTGCTCATGCATCTCTAATGTCCCCTTTGGAAAGGGGACAGGAATTAGGGCCTTTCCTAAAAGTTCTGAGCTGCCAACGTCATCGGATGGGCAAGGCATTTGTTTTTGTTTGGGGGGGGGGATTTATTTATTTTTTTGATGTCTGAACACACTCAGAACTATTTCTGTGATTCTGATAAAGAGAGGTTGAGAGAGAGGAAGAGGGAGAGCCAGGATCTGAAACCCCCAATCTATTTACTGTGACCGAAGGTTGACCAAGGACACAGGCAAAGGAGCCATTCCAGGCCAACCTTGATGTGTGGATCCTTGGACGGAGTCTATGAACTGCTTCACAAAATTGTATCTGAAAACCCCAGTTGACGGGGTTTTTTTCTGGAATAGAGAGCTACCAGGAAGACTTGGTCGTAAGGTACAGGTTGCAGTGATGCAGCATGCCCCCAAGAATGGTTCTTGGGACATCAGCCCCTCCAGATGCTTGGCCAAAAAGAAAAAAAAAAAAAAGATGTTTTTACTCAAAAAAAGTGAGTGAAATGCTCTGGGCTTTTTCTGCCTTCTAGGAGATTCACGAGGTACATGAACTTAGGAAGGATCTGAGACATGTGACTGAAGTAAAGGAACATTTTTGTGACAAATGAATGTTGCTTCAATCAACATTTTAAAACTTCATTGGCTGAGGAATACTCGTGCAGACGACCATCTAACTGGACCCCCGGGAGCCAGGGCCCTGAGGAACAGGTCGCGGGAAACTGCTCAACAACAAGCAGGTGGCGAGTCTTCTGTTGGTCTCCCAGCACCAGGAGAGCCGAGCCTTCAATACGAGGACCGTGTGCCGTTGCCATGGGACCATGAAAACAGCTCGGTGGCTTGAGAACAGGGAGGAGAGACAGAACCAATAGGTCCTTCAGTCGCTGAGGACCCAGCTACATCACCTCAGGCAGCTCTGCCCATAATAACGATCTGACTTCCGGGAAATGGCAGCGCAGTGTGTAGTTAAGACAACAGCAACAACAAGATCATCTTCCCCATGAACCACGTGGTAGTGAACCGGCCAAGTGTTATCTGAGGAGCTGGCTTCCAACGTGAGTATTGGAATACTCTGTCTCCACTAAACCTCGTGGAATTTTATTATTATTTTTTCCTGCAAAAAGCTTTATTGTTTCATTTGGTCCGATGCCTGGGTGAGGGCTTCAGGATGGTTAAAAGAATGGCTAGTAGTTTCGGGGAGAGGCTCAGGTAAGAGCCACACACCAGGGGGATGCAGAGGGGCCCCCCCAAGGCCTCTGGGCTCCGAAGGCTCCTGGTTGTGCTTGAGGGGGAGCCTTTGGAGGAGATACTCGCCCAGCCCAGCCTGGGGGCCGGCAGCCTGCGGAGGTGTCAGGTGTCGCCCATTTCTTGATGAGTTCCACCTCCTCACCCCGGAAGTGGTTCTGCAGGAAGTCACGGAGCTGAGGGTCTGCGCCGGTAGAACCCAGGGCAGGCAGCTCCAGAAGGGCCTGGGTCAGGCTCCTCTCCAAGGCCAGGGCGGCTTCCATGGCGTCCTGAGCTTTGCCCAGGAGGCTTCATCTTGGGAGGCTTCAGCACGTCCTGGAAGAGAATGTGGCCATCGTGCTGGGTTTGCAACCTTAAGATGCTCAGTGCCCTCGCGCTTCTTCTCTGCCAACTTGCAGAAGAAGTGGCCCACGCCCTTGAGAGCCACATCCATCGTCCAGGTTGAAATAGAAGCCGAGAGAGGTAGGTGTGGGAGGCCCCAGAGGCAGGTTGGCCAGGCGGTTGGCCGCAGCCTCCACCTTGGTGGGTGGAATAATTCTGGTGCATTTGGGAGCTCACGGTTGTTCGGCAATAAGGAGTTAAGGTAGAAAACAACAACAACAGTGTGTTGGCTGGCCGGGAGGTGGTTCTGAAGGTGGTGACTGGATAAGACGTAGGAGAGTGGCCGGAGGCTGGTAGAAGGGGCCTTCCTGGGTCTGTTCCGTCCAAACACCGTTGAAGCACGAGACAGATCCGTGCCCGCTGAGGGCACTGCCCCTCGTGGAATTCTTGCTCTATGTATCACTCTTCCAAAAAACGATCGGACACTATTTCTCCTTTGTAAAATGAGAAGGTGTGGACTGGGGGCTTGGAAAGGCCTTAAGAGGTATTAACACTTGCCTTAACCGGTTTGGCTCAGTGGATAGAGCGTCGGCCTGTGGACTCAAGGGTCCCAGGTTTGATTCCAGTCAAGGGCATGTACCTTGGTTGCGGGCACATACCCAGTGGGGAGTGTGCAGGAGGCAGCTGATCGACGTTTCTAATTTTCTATCCCTCTCCCTTCCTCTCTGTAAAAAATCAATAAAATATATTTAAAAACAAAACAAAACAAAAACTTTAAAAAAAGAGGCATTAACACTCACACACAGCAAAAAAGAAAACCATCACGCCCTCTTTTTTGATGCCGCTCTAAAAATGTTAAATTCGTAAGGTACCTCTTTGTATGCTGCTTGTACTAAACGTAACTACTTTTTATTTCTGGGTCGTTGTCATGGGACATTGTGTTTCCTGGTTTGGGGAGGAGGAGCAGGGAGAAGTGTGTACCATGAATTTTAAAAAAATATTTTTATTGATTTCAGAGAGGAAGGGAGAGGGAGAGAGAGACATCAATGATGAGAGGGAATCATTGATGGGCTGCCCCCTACTGGGGATCGAGCTCGCAACTCAGGCATGTTGACAATTGCTGGGAAGCAGAATCTCAATGGATTGGGGTAATGCTCCAGAGAATGGCCGTTTTTCACCTTGTTTTATACCTTACAATCAAAGGAGGAGACGTAGTGGGTTACAGAAAATCCATTGGTGATAGATTAGGGAGGCGGGAGAAAGCAAGGCGGGGAGGACCTCTGGGATTGGGTAAAAAGTAAAATGATAGACACATACTTCTTTTTTTTTAAATTTCTTTATTGATTAAGGTATCACATATTTGTCCTCATCCCCCATTCCCATCCCAAACGCCTCCCCACGCATGCCCCCACCGCCCTGTTGTCCGTGACCACTGGGACACACACTTCTCATACTGAGGTGGGTACAGGATAGTTAGTCAACAATAACATACCAATAACAGTGAAGGAATTTGTGGTCTCCCTCCTGGTGCCCAGGGCTTTTGGTTGTGCCCTGAGGGGTCCAGAAAAAGGGAAGTTACATGTTACCCTGACATTTCTTTTTTTAATTGTTTAAAGTATTACATACGTCTCCCTCCCCATTGACCCCCCCCCCCCGCCATTCCTACCCCCCGACGACAAGCCCCCACCTCCCCAGTGTCTGCGTCCATTGGTTATGCTAATACACCTGACATTGCAATGATATACAATAGGCTCAGTTAAGGTAAAGATTGACCTTTGTCAGGGAAGATACCGGCCTAGGACGTGACTGTCCACCATGACTGCTTTTATTTTTATTTTAAAATATATTTTATTGATTTTTTTACAGAGAGGAAGGGAGAGGGACAGAGAGTTAGAAACATCGATGAGAGAGAAACATCCATCAGCTGCCTCCTGCACACCCCCACTGGGGTTGTGCCCGCAACCAAGGTACATGCCCTTGACCGGAATCGAACCTGGGACCTTTCAGTCCGCAGGCCGACGCTCTATCCACTGAGCCAAACCGGCCAGGGCCACCATAACTGCTTTCAGTTACAGTTTAATTTCAGACCATCCTTTGTGGTGACTTTAGGTCCTTGACTTTGCAGGACCGCCATGCAGGCCTCCCCTGAGCTTGTCAGGTCAGCATGTGGCTCCTTCTCCGTCCACACAATAATCAAGCGTATCACCAACCATTTCTCCTTTCCAGTGGACGTCTGTGAGCATTGCTGAGCCCAGAGGCTTCCTTCATTTCTGCCCTCCTGGGGAGTGGCCGTGCTGCCGTATTTTTGTGTCTTTGAAATATTAAAAACTTTTAGGCAACGAGAAATATTGCCCTCTACAGGGCATATCCATCTCAGGTGATCATTGACAAGCACAGCACTTTTAGAATGGATTATTCACCCTTCTTTTACTTTGAGGTTTATACAGCCAGTGACAAGCTTGGTGACTAGAGTCACTTCTGCACATATTTATTGCTCAAGTGTAAAAGGAGAGAGGATGTCAAGGAAATTTTTAAACAAAATCTGACAAAGAGAGAAAAGTCAGAACTAGAGCTGGTAAAGGGATTTGAGGGCAAAGGTGTGTGGAATGCTCAGTTTCAAAAGAAGAGAAAGACACATATGTCGTTCCCTGAGCCTCTGATGGTCTGTCTGGGCCCTTGGCTAATCACTGCAGCCCACAAAGGCACCATTGCTTTACTTTTTATTTTATTTTTTAAATTTTTACTGATTTCAGAGAGGAAGAGAGAGGGAGACAGAAACATCCATGATGAGAGAGAATCATGGATGGGCTGCCTCCTGCACACCCCCCTACTGGGGATCGAGCCCACAGCCTGGGCATGTGCCCTTGACCAGAATCAAACCTGAGACCCTTCAGTCCGCAGGCCAATGCTCTATCCACTGAGCCAAGCCGGCTAGGGCACCATTGCTTTTTTAAGTTTTATTCTTTCTTTAAAACATTTCAAGTAAATGTTAATGATGACATTCATCATATCTATCCCTTCTATTTTATTAAAGTCAGATGGTTTATTCTGTACTTGCTATAGAATGAATGTTTGTGATCCTCCCCCCCATTCATTTGTTAAATCCTAATGCCTGACATGTTGGTATTGGTAGGCGGGTCTTCCAGGGGTGGTTAGGTGATGAAGGTGGAGCCCTCATGAATGGGATCTGTGCCCTTAGGAGAGGGATCCCAGGGAGCCCCTTCACCCCTTCTGCTCTGTGAGGACACACAGCAAGATGACCATCAATGAGCCTTCCCAGCAGGGACGACCCCCCAGGACAATAGGCCTCTCGCTAAGGAGCTCCTCCATCCCTCTCCAGAAGAGGGGAAGAGGGGACACGGGAGACACGAGGAGAGGAGCAGCGCCTGGCGCAGAGCCCGGTTCCTACTTCCTGGATGTAAGATGCCGAGGATGCTGTAAACCACCGCCGGCTCCAGCCAGGCACAAACGGTAGTTTTACGTGTTGGTGGGTCCACTGTTCTTGGTCAGCCAACAGGAGGGAAAGCAAGGCCTCCAGGAGGTTGCTCCTTCCGCAGGAAGCAGCACTAAACGCGCCTCACATCAAGGTGAGTGGGAAACCACCCCAATACTGCATTTTGGATTTAAAAAATAAAAAATAAAAAAGAGGACCATCTATGAACTCGGAGGAGGGCCCTCACCGGATGCTGATGCCTGAGCCTTGGATTTCCCAGCCTCTAGCACTGTGCGAAACACATTCCCGTTGTTCATAAGCCACCCATCGGCGGTATTCTGTTATAGCCGCCTGAACGGCCTAAGACGGACGTTGTGTCTTAGTAACGGGCACAGAAGGGAAGCCCCGGGAGCCATACAGCCCTGAACCAAGTACTGTTTCCACGGTGGGTCCGCTCAAATCACAGGCCGGTAACCAGAAGCACACACTTGCCCATGGCCGCCCCCGGCAGCCCTTAGCACGAGAAAGCATTGCTTCAGGAAACGTTCATTTCCATTACATCGGGGTGTGGGGTGTGTGTGGGGTAATATAATAACTTAAATGTATTTGTGACTCCTGGGAGTGCAAAAAGCTGGAAGGCCGCGGCTTGCATGAGAACGAGCCTTTGTCTGCTACACATGCGAACTCAGACCCATTAAGTGACATTAAATGGCATCCGCATGGAAACCTAAGAGAATTTTAAACCTCAGATCATTGAAATTCTCATCAACTATACAACAGTTCTACACACATGAAAGTTAAGGTGGGGGAAATACTGAAACACCCTGGTTTATGGGGTTGCTGGGCTGCCATAGCAAAGTGCCACTGGCTGGGAGGCTGTTATAGGCACCGCTCGCCAACATCAGAGAGGTGTTCCCGACAGCCGCCCCCACCCTCCAATCAGTGGGAGAGGGCTGTTCCCAGCCTCAATCCTTGTCTTCTCATAGAAATGAATTTATACGAGAGACCTTGACTGCGCTGTGAAAAGCCAGTTTATCAAAGCAATGAAAGCATGCCCCTTTATTGAAAAAGCAGAGCCAGCAAACCCACACATCCGGCTTAGGAAGCACAGACAGCTCTCAGCTAATCTGAAGAGCAGGGTGGGTGACGGCCTAAGGCGTTATGGACGCTCCTGCCTATAGGGCTCACATTTCCTCTGCTGAATATTTTGGTGCAGATTCATTCTCAAGGTCCCTTTTTACTTGGTTGTGGCCTTCCCAGAATTCAGGAGAAGCACCTGCAACTTGATCTTGCCAAGCCTTGAGACTGCTGGCTTCTCTGCTTAGGGAGTAAAATTGCCCTTTTCCTCTTTCCTCCTTCCCGCCCCCACCCTTTCTGCAGTCTCTCCTTAGGGAGGTTTTAGCCATGTGCTCTGTGTCCGGGGCTGGGAAGACAATGGCTTGCTCGTTACAAGCTGGCTGCAAACTGCCCACACTGTTGAGCCTTGTTTTAACTTTCCTGCCTCAGTTTCCCTCTTCCTCCTGCCCTGGAATCCCATAACAGCTCCACATAAATTTATTTGCTCACAATTCTGGAGGCTAGAAACCTGAGATCAAGGTACGGGTGGACTGAGTTTATCCTGAGGCCTGTTTCCTTGACCTGCAGGCCCCTTCACGTGGTCCGCTCTCTCCGTGTGCCCCTATTTTTATAAGGACACCAGTTGCTGACCTCATTTTAACTTACTCACCTTTATAAAGGTCTTAGCTCCAAATACAGTCAACGCTGTGATGTTTGGACTTCAACATAGGAATTTGACGGGGGCACAATCGGGTGATTGGATGGTGCGCCTCATTCAGTCAGTTAAAGGCCTTATGAACAAACGCTGAGGTTTCCTGGAGATGGGGAAATTTGGCCTCAAGATGGTAACATCAACTTCTGCCAGAAGGTGCAGCCTATAGATTCTGAACTTGTCAGACCCCACAACCACATGAGGCAATGCCTTAAAATAAGTCTCTTAATGGTGTGCCTATATACACCGTTGGTTCCGTTTCTCTGGAGAACCCTAACTGATACTCTACCGTAGGAAATAATGAAATACCTGTGTGTTTTTTTGTGATTTGCTGGGCTGCCATAGCAAATGCAGGGCTGGCTGGGAGGTTTTGTTGTTGCAAAAGGGAACCAGCCCCGTTCACGCCACCTCAGAACTGTGAATCAGCCAAGCGCGGGCTGCAGTACTCACACAGAACTCCAGGTGGCGCCCCTGCACTACTCAAAAGAGGCTTCCTTACTGCAGGCCTCACCTCACAGGCTTTTAAACTCAGATTTCAAGACAACCCAATGACTCAGCAATGCCAAAGGGGAAGCATAACATTTGGACAAAGGATACTGCCTACATGTCCAATGTTCACAAGCTTGCCACCACAAAAATCACTTTTTCCATGTGTCCTTTCTTGGAAGTCCCGTCTCTTTGGTAGGCATTAGCATGATCTGAGCCAATAGCTCCTTGGGCAATCTCATCCCCCTCTCCCCCAATGAATAGGACACCCCGGGGTTAACAGAAAAGGAGGATAGCATTGTGGTTGAAGGTTGACGGGCCAATTTGTCTTGTTTTCTGTCTGCAACAGAAAAGAGGTCACCTGCTCATTGTTCTAGGTTTTCTTTCTTTTCAAGTCCCCGGGGATGTGAGCCACTATGGCCCAAGGACACAGCATGCCTGGGTGTTTATGCCCACAGGGCATGACTCACCCTGACCCCAGGATGTCAGCTACCCACAGTGCTGGCTGGACAGACTCTGTGCCTGCTGGGCAAACCCCTCCGTTAATCCTGCTGGTGGTCAAGACCCTACCCTGTCATTAGGCTGTGTCCTTGACCACAAGCTCAAAACATTTGGCGGCATGGGCTTGTTGAAGCCTTGTAATATTTTGTAAGAAAATTTGAGATGCCTTTACTTTTTAAATTTCTACGTTGGGTATGGGAAGCAGAACCAGCTTTGTGGAGTGACCCTGGGAAGGTCACCCAGGGATTCAGAATCAGAATCATGGGCCTAGACCTGCCATCGGGGTGCTGACTTTCCTAAATCTCTGCCACAGGGCTCTCCCTCCCCAGCCCGCCGCCCCCACCATCACTCATCCTTTGCTGGTACATAAGGCATTTATTTGGCTCTTTTCTAAAGGATGTGCATTCGCACACGTACACAAATCCATGTCTGTGTTTCTGCAGTTTTAAGCAATGTGTCACTGATGTGCTCCTGGTCTAACCCAAAAGTAAGTGGAAGCATAACCTACCGTTTACATTAGAACCTGACTTTTTAAAAAAATATATTTTTATTGATTTCAGAGAGGAAGGAAGGGAGAGAGAGAGAGAGAGAGAGAGAGAGAGAGAGAGAGAGAGAGAGAGAGAGAGAACATCAATGAGAGAGAATTTTGATTGGCTGCCTCCTGCACAACCCCTACTGGGGATCGAGCCCGCAACCCAGGCATGTGCCCTGACCAGGAATCGAACCGTGACCTCCTGGTTCATAGGTCGACACTCAACCATTAAGCCACACCATATTTTTCAAACCTCATATTTTTCAAACTTACTTGAATATACACGACCTTTTCCAAGAGGAGGTACCCGTGAATGTTGCTGGAACAATATTCCCGGAATACCATTTGGCAGTGCTGAACACAATTCTCATCTCTTTGTGGCGCAGGGCTGGGTGTGTAGGCAGTGACCCCCGCCTCCTGCTGTGCTGAGCCATCTGGGAGTTTACAGAGTTAGTGTTAGAGTTTGTTGGTTTTTGTGGTCTCCAGGGCATTCTAATGGTTGACAAAAGCCAAGTCTCGTGGCAGTTTCCCAAGCCTGAGATGACGGCGCAGACAGTAGAGTAAATAGTGCCCTCGCCTACCTCTGGTGGGCCCGTCCCATCCCTTCCAAAGCACACAGGCATCTCCACCCAGGGCCACCCTGGGACCCCTCCAGCTGTTCCATCTCTGGCATCAGGGGAACCTCCCATTCCCAGTCCCTGGAAAGTGACCTTCAGTCCCTTGAAAGACAATCTGAAAGGCAACTGGGATAGTCCTAAAAACTGCTCAGTTCTTCATCCCTCTCTAAACCAAAGCCGTAACCCGGAGGCAGTAATTCTTTTATGGATAATGAGAAAAATCCCTGTCTCTCTCCCAGGAATACTCCCTTCAATCCTTTCATCGGCCTCAAAGAGTGGGCAGCTTTGCACCAGAGCTGAAGTTTCTCTACCACCCCTGGTAGTGTTTCATAATCATAGGGATTAGGAAGAGGCACATACTTAGTTTGAAGTCTTTTGGGGGCCAATGACCTTGTAGCAATGACCCTATGTGATGGCGATAAGTGGTTGAATGTTACTGCATGTGTTAGATTTAAAACTCTGTAGAAGTTCCCTGATTCATCTCAGGAAAACATAATGACTTATCTATATATATAAAAGCCTAAGCGACTGGCCGACTGGCCGACTGTTTGACCGGTAGCTATGATGTGCACTGACCACCAGGGGGCAGATGCTCAACACAGGAGCTGCTGAGCTGCGGTGACTTGGCAGCTGCTGAGCTGTGGTGACTTGGCAGCTGCGGTTCTTGGGTGACGCACCCAGAACCAGAGAGGAGGGAGCCCAATTCCGGGGTGCATCACCCGAGAACCGCCCTCTCGCAATCCGGGACCCCTCAGGGGATGTCAGAGAGCTGGTTTCGGTTCGATCCCCACAGGCCAGGCCGAGGGACCCCACCAGTGCACAGATCTGGGCCTCTAGTAAGGAATAAAATTGCTGGGCAGTGGTGATGGTGCCATGTTGGGTGATTCTCTCTAGGCTTCTTCTTTTTTTGTTAATCCTCATCCGAGGACATTTTTCCATTGATTTTTTAGAGAGAGTGAAAAGGAGGGGGAGAGACAAAGAGAGAGAAACATCGATGTGAGAGAGACACATTGACTGGTTGCTCCCCCCGACCCCCTGCACGCACCTAGACCGGGGCCAGGGATCAAGCCTGCAACCAAGGTACATGCCCTTGACCGGAATTGAACCTGGGACTCTTCAGTCCGAGGGCTGATGCTGTATCTTCTGAACCAAACTGGCTAGGCCTCTCTCTGGCTTCTTCATGAGCTTTGGGACCATCAATAAGACTTGTCTTCACTTTGTGGCTCTTGTAGAGAGGTCAGATGGCAACATCTCTTAATTGGTAAGTCTGGCTTTCAGAATCTGTCATACACAACTCATCAGTCAGGTCACCTGACAAACATTGATTGGTTATCAGCTGGACCAATTCTCAGGGGCAGGGGCACTTAATTCAATGAGATGCAAACCCTTTCTAGCAGAAGATGAGGCAGAGTCAACGACATTCATCAAAGATGTAGGTGCTGCTCTTGAAGAAATGTGCTTGCTCCAATATTTCTCTAAGTCACGTTGTAAGTCACAACTTTTTTAGCCTAGTGGTTCAGAGTACAGCCTCCAGCATCAGAGGGTCTTGTTGAAGACTCAGTTCTGTGAACTAGCTGTGTGCCCATGAGCAAGTGATGTCACCTCTTCAAGTTTTGGTTTCCACGTCCACAAAACAGAAACAATCATAGCCCCTGTCTCTAACTTGTGAGGATTAAAAGAGATCCTGCATTCAAAGCTCGTGGTGCACCACCTAACAGATAGTAAGCTCTCAATAAAAAGTAGCATTTGCTATTCATCTTCTTCTTCCCCATCCCAGCCACGTTCCAACCTATCTCACTACACCTCCAGTCTCTATGTGGAGTCCTTTCCCAATCCAGCACATTTCGGAGAACCAGATCATTCCATTCTCCATCAGCCTTCCAACACTCGCAGGAATCACAGACGTTGGAAAACTTGGCTAAAAGAGAAAAACTACAAAAGGAGTGATAAAAGGAGGAGTTTGAGATCTACCTGAAATTCCTTTAAAATTCCTTCTAGCCCGTGGTGTTCACCCACACAGCCTTGTGTTATTGTTATCTGCTCTCCCAGGGGTCACATGCTTCGACTATTGCAAACCCCTGAGCTTCCCTGGGAAGCTGTGGAGTCCCCACGTCATGGATCTCCCAGCAGCCATTCTCCAAGGACCTTGCCCAGACATTCGTGGGCTCGCCTGCCATCCATGAAGCTCCAGGGCAGGTTCTCCAGTGATTTCCAAGGATGCAGCACGTGGGCTTTGCTTTCGTTGGCCCTTGCTATCCGTGGAGCTTGCCTGGTGCTCTTCCCACAGGGAGACAGAGTAGGGTGTTTTCTTCTGGCTGCTCTTCCTTAGCAGAGAAAACACTGCACCTCCCTCCTTTAGGGTGTGGTGCCTTAGAATCACCTGGAGGATCACAGGTGCAGTCACCGGGGGACAGACTTCATGCCGAGACTCCCAGGCTCGTTGCTCGCCATCCTGACTCACCCTCATGGCACCAGGGCAGCTTGGTCAGTCTACAGTGGTCGGCAAACTGCGGCTCGCGAGCCACATGTGGCTTGTGAGCCGCGGTTTGCCACTCTGTTGACTAATGAGTTTGCCGACCACTGGGATAGGGGCTTAATCACAAGGAACAACAACAGCCAGTAATTATTGGAATCGAGAGTCTAGGTCAGTGGTCGGCAAACTCATTAGTCAACAGAGCGGCAAACGGCGGCTCTCGAGCCGCATGTGGCTCGCGAGCCGCAGTTTGCCGACCACTGGTCTATTTTAACATGGCACTTGTACAGAAGAAATCCTAGTTGTTTCTAACCATGTTTTACACTCAAACGCCCTTAAAGAGAGAGAAAAAGGTCTGAAAATGAAATCAAGCCAATACAGCCGTGGGCAAACTACGGCCCGTGGGCCGGATCCGGCCCGTTCGGCTGTTCTATCCGGCCCGCGGAGCCAAAAGAGCAGAGGGTTCTCTTGCTCTCCCCTCCGCTCCTTTACTTTGAATTTATATTAGTTCACACAAACACTCCATCCATGCTTTTGTTCTGGCCCTCTGGTCCAGTTTAAGAACCCATTGTGGCCCTCGAGTCAAAAAGTTTGCCCACCCCTGCAATAGGATGTTTTAAAGAGGGTGAAGGATACAGGTCAAAGAATCACAACTAATCGATGAAGATTTTTAAAAAGAGACCTCCATAATAGTTCATCACTGATCACGTTCTTGCTGTGTTCTAGGCCCTATCCTAAGGCCTTATGTAGATTTTCTCATCAGATCCTCTCAAAAACTTTTTAAGAGGATGCAGTTATTATCCCCAACTAAAAACCGAGAAAACACAGAAGCTTGGTGGGGTTAAGCAACATGGTAAATTTTGGGCTCATCTTCATTTCTTTAAAATCTGTATCTGGGTAAAGTCACGTTTTAAAAACCCTGAAGAGGAAAAAAGAAAACATAATTTCAACATGTCTTAGATTGCATTTATAATAGAAGGGTGTCCGGGGCTGGCTGGATGAGTGGGATCGCATGCCTTCAGGTGTTGGCTTGGTGAGCCTTCTTCTTTCGCAACCAACTGTACCTGAAGCCTGGGCTGACATCATCAACCGACTCTGAAAGTAAATATGTGGTCCGAGTGGTTTCACAGTGGGTCCTGGTCTCACCTCTCAGGCTGGGCCATCTCTGCTGGAACCGAGGAGGGAGAGGAGGTCTAAACAGAAGCAGAATCGAAAAGCTCAAAGCTGCAGGGGACCATCGTGAAGCGCCTGAGCGTCTAACCACTGTACTGTACACCCAAAACTCATACAAAATCATCTCGAGTGTCAACTGTATTTAAAAATAAAATTGTTAATGAAGAATTATGCTGCTTTTAAGAAAAAGAAAAGCTCATAACGTTCTACTCCTCCTCAGTTGACTTAGGCCACCCTCATGGTGTGGCCTGGTTTTCTTATTCGAGGCATAGACACAGTTACCTCCTGGCAGTCAAAACCCTCAGAGTCGTGCTGACTCCACAAAAGAGAGTCAGCTCATCATGTTATGTCCACATATGCCCCCCACTCGTGCCAAGCACTCTCCACTCACATTCATCTGCTGACCACCGCTCCCTAGGTTCAGAGTTAAGTATCCTTGAGTGTATTATTGCTCGGGGAATCAAGTTGAGGATGGAAGACAAGCAAGAGTCCCAGAAAGGCATCTGCCTTCTCTCGGAAAACAGAAATGCACGGTGGAAAGAGATTCCTCAGTTAACCAACTTGGTCATTAAACACATTTACAAATGCGGCACTTAAACTCACTGGCCTGGGCTCCAGGTCTGGACGGGCCACCCGTGGGGAGGGTAACACGGAGAAGTTACTCAACAGCCCTAACCTTCACCTCCCCAGGTTGCAGAGAAGAATTAATGTACGTGGAGAAGGTTCGATGAAGGTCATATTTCACTTTCATTATTGCAATTATTAATTATAGTCATGAAATATCCTTGCTGCCAGGTGTACTCATAGCTCTCTCCTTGTTGACGGCCTCACTTTGTTTTGTGTGTTTTTAATTTGCATATTTTTTAATTAAAAAATTTTTCAGTTACAGTTGGCATGCGATATTACATTAGTTTCTGGTGTATAGCATCATGGTTAGACATTTATAGAACATATGAAGCGATCCACCTGATAAGTCTAGTATCCACCTGGCACCAGACATAGTTATGACAGTATTATTGACTATATTCCCGATGCTGTACCTCACATCCCCATGACTGTTTTGTAACTGCCAATCTGTACTTCTTAATCCCTACAGAAAGAGTTCTTGTAGGTACTCAGTAACTATTTCTTGAAATGGATGGATAGATGGATGATTCTAAAGCCTCATTGTGTGTGTGTTTTCATATTTTACTATTCTGGAAGAGTGACACTTTCGATCTACAACATTAGGTGGTGAATGGAGCAGTGAGGCCATGAGTTTCTCAACACAGGGACTTCTAACAGGGTCTATTGACTGTCCATCTGCTGAGAGAAGCGTTTCTTCCCTTGCAGAGTTAAGTATCAGAAACAATCAGAAGTCGGGGAGTATCTGTCATAGAGGCAAGTAAAGCCAGACATAGAAAGATGTCATTTCTGAATGGAACAGACTAGAACTAATGCAGGTGGGACAAAGGAGTCCGAGAAGCAGCCCTCAGCCTAGATAAGAAGGCCACAGTCTCCACAGAGAAGGGATTTCATCTTCCACCAGGTCCGACCTATGAATTCCCTATCTTGCACCTCGGTCCACACTAGTCCTGCTTCTCCTTGTCTATTTCCCAGCTTCATTAATATTCTCATCATATACCGCTCACCCATGCATATCCTTCCAGCTCCTATATCTGTCCCCCTGTCTCACTCCTGCCACCCTGAACCCCATGGGACATCTCTCCTCTTTCTCACTCTCTCAAACTTTCTTCTTGCCTGGCCTTAGCTAATTCCTGGAGTTCCCTAAACACATGTTGGTCTTTCTTTTTTTTAAAATCCTCACCTGAGGTTATGTTTTTATTGATTTTGAGAGAGAGAGAGAGAGAGAGAGAGAGAGAGAGAGAGAGAGAGAGAGAAACATTGATCATTTGCCTCCCATACACACTCCAATCAGGGATCGAACCCACAACCTTTTGGTGTACAGGACAATGCTTCAACCACCTAAGCCACCTGGCCTGGGTGACACATCTTGGTCTTTCTAATCATTCCTTTGCACATCCTCTTCCCTCCACTCATCTTACAAGGCTCAGTTCAAACATCTCCACGTTCAGAGAAACAATGTAGACTCCCCTGATCTCAAGCAGAATTCACAGTTCCCGCCTGCATTTCTCTCATACACCCTCTCACAGGACATTTTAACTATTTGTTTACATGTCTGTCTTCCTAGCTACATTGAGTGTTTTTCGAGGGGAGGGCTCTTGTTTTGTTTATGTTAATATTCCCCCGAACCTAGTCATAATCTACCTAGTACTTGATAAATATTCATTAAGTGATATGGACAAAGATAAGAAATTAAAAACCCATTCTTGATTCCTGCCTCCTACCACTGCTGGAGACGGGCCACTGTCTTCCTTCCTGCATAGATAACATCAGCATCTGGCTGTTTCCGAAACCATTATCCCCATTCCGCCCCCACATCTTGGCCGTCAAATTAAAAGGCTTGTCATTGCAATGACTCACAGTCCACCCACTGCTGTATATTTAATGTTCAGGGTGTTGTGGTTCCATAGCCTCATAGAAGTGAGTTAGGCTCTTCAGCTAAAGGAACCTGAGTTCTGGATCACAGTCCAGAACCCCGTGGAAATGACGGCTTTTCTCCTTTCTTAGGTGATGAAGGTTAGGACATTCCCTCCCACACATGCCTGGAGACGATGATGCTGAAGGAGTCATATCTCCCTGGGTCTCCCTCCGGAGAAGGGGAACCCCCACTTCTACGTGTCTGGCAGTCTGTCCTCCTCCTCTGGTGCCCTGTACTGTGTTGGTCTGCTCAGGTTCCTCAAAGAGCCACCCTACACCAAGACCCCACTGTGTGAGTCTTGGACAGCCACGGTTCCGACCAGGTTAGGTACTGGGACTGCTCCGTCCTAGGGTTTTAGGGCCACACTGATGTGACATGCGGACGATATGGCGAGGGGTAGGTTTGGTCTCTAGCCTGCTCTGCTGTTACAGTGGCCAGTCCTGGCCTAAGCAGCGAACTAAGGAAGCGTGAGGTGAAGGAGAAGGAAATACAGCCCTCGATGGGTCCGGAAATGCCCAGATGCAGGTCATGTGCAGTAGACCTACCTGTTCTGCAAAACACGTCAGGTGCTGTATCTCTGAGACCTCACCAACAGACCCTGGAAGCCCCAGGGGCCCGTTCTTCCATTGTGATTCCCAAGTAGAAAGCATTATCCAGGGCAGGAGTGTGTGCGATAGGAATGGAGAAGAGGAAATCCAGGTGCAACCAACGTCTCCAAGAGTCTATTCCAGAAAAGAAGGAAAAAAGAAGCTCTTAGGCACACAATTATGTCTTCTGATGCAATTGCTTCTGAAGTGTTGAAAACTCCCCTTTAGTCTCTGGACATGAATTACTTTCATGCTGAAAGGGGCAAAGCGCAGCCTCGGGACTGGGTAGGTTATCCATCCTCAACTTCCCCCTCTCCACCTCTCAGCACACTTCTAGCTGGGCCTCTAATCTTTTTTTATTTAAAAATATTTTTATTGATTTCAGAGAGGAAGGGAGAGGGAGAGAGAGAGAGAAACATCAATGATGAGAGAGAATCATTGATCAGCTGTCTCCTGCACTCCCTTTACTGGGGATCGAGCCTGCAACCCGGGTACATGCCCTTGACTGCAACTGAACCCTGGACCTTCCAATCGGATGCTCAATCCACTGAGCCAAACCGGCGATGGCCTCTTTATGTGTTTTTTAAGTGCTTTATTGCACTGACCTTGAATAGAGTATCGAGTAGAAGTGGTAATTGTAAGGAAACTTGTCTCATTCCTGATCTGGGGGGGTGGGGGGGAGAGGGACTTTCAATCATTCACCATTAAGTGGCTGCTTCCTGTAAAGTTCTTTATTGATAACCTGTGTCAGATTAGTTTCCCAGTTTGTAAGGGGCTCTCATGAATGAGGCATTGAATTTTATCAAATTCACTCTGCGCCAGTTCAGAGGACCATATGGTTTTACTCTTGATTCCGTTACCACGGTGAATTCTGCGCTGCGATGACCAAATGTTGCCACAGAGCTGCAGCCCTGGATGCAAATGCATAAGACGTGTTAGTCTGCATCACTGACCTGGATCTGCTAATATGTTCTTTAAACTTTTTACATCTGTTTGCAAGTGAGATGGCCTAGAATTTTCCTCTCTTGTGATGTCTTCATCAAGTTTTAGTATCGTGGCTTCATAAAATGAAAGCTGATGAATCATCTCAGCCTTTTTTTTTTTTTTTTTAAATCTGAAAGTGTTTCCTCTTATATTTTTCCAGAAAGAGACTGCATAGAATTGGTTTTCATTCTTCTTTAGACAGTTGGTACTCATCGCCAGCAAAATCATCTAGAATTAAGGATTTCTCTCTACAGAGTTTTAAAAGTACAAATTAAATTTTCTTAATAGTCACAGGGCTATTCAAATGATCTATTTTAGATTTCGTGGTAGCTTGAGCCTCTTGAGGAATTGGTCCATTTCACGTAAGTTGTCCAGTTTATACGTGTGAAGTTGTTTGTGATCTTCTCTTACCATCCTTTTGATGTCTGCCGTCCGCAGTGATACCCCCTGTTTAATTTCTGGTATTGCTAATTGGTAGTTTAAATTTAAGTCACTCTTTTTCCCCCCTATCTGTAAGTCTTGATAGGATGTGTTCATTTTCTCAATCTTTCCAAAGAACCCACCCGTTTGTTGTTTATTTTTACTTATTTTTGGATTTTTAAAAATCCGTCTCTTTAGGGAAGGTGGGCTGGTGACAAGTTCTCTCACGTCTCCTTCCCTGGAATGCTTTTCCTTTAATTCCCGGATGGTATTGCCCCTGGATGTAGAACGGTGCGTGGGTTTCTTTCGCTCATGAAAACGATCACGCCTTTTCCTTTGGCCTCTGTGGCCTCCAGAGAGACATGACAGTGATGGTGTCACATCTTTCTTCCCGCCTTCAAGATTTCCCCTCTGTCTTTACTTTTCTGGGGTTTGATTGTTCTGTGTCTTGGCATAGATTTTGTGGGTGTGGATTCCTCCGGGGGAAGGGCTGCATTTGGCCAACGGGACCTGCTTAGATGATCGATGCTACAGAAAACTTCAGGCCCTTTTCCGATTTTACAAGAGAACCTGGAAATATGGAGTTTTTAAAATTTGAAACCACCTGATTTTTAAGTCTTGCAGTAAATTCTTTCCTCCCCCCCCCCCCCATTAAAGTACTGGATAAAAAAAATGAAAACAGAAAGAAAAATGATCTTCCAGGCCCCAAGGACTATGGGACATATTTGTTAGCCCTTACAGGTGGTTCTCGGGGTAGTTGTTTCATTTGATGCTCTTGGCCTTGGCTTTAACTTTGTCTGACACTGTGATGAGGGGTCGTGCTTCCTTTTAATCACATTTGCCCATTCCTTAGGTTCAACCGCCACAAGTTACTTTGTTGTATTTCTTTCTTTTTTTTCAAATTGTAGTGCCTTATAAGAACAGAGTTTTATTGTTTTAAATATATTTTTATTGATTTCAGAGAAGAAGGGAGAGGGAAGGAGAGATAGAAACATCAATGATGAGAGAGAATCATTGCTAGGCAGCCTCCTGCACACCCCACACTGGGGATCAAGCCCGCAACCTGGGCATGTGCCCTGACCGGGAATCCGACCGTGATCTCCTGGTTCGTAGGTTGATGTGCAACCACTGAGCCACACCAGCTGGGCTATTTCTTCTTCTTCTTTTTTTAATCCTCACCTGAGGATATGTTGAGAGAGAGAGAGAGAGAGAGAGAGAGAGAGAGAGAGAGAGAGATGTGTCAGAGACACATTGATCAGCTGCCTCCCCTACGTGCTCCAACATACAGGCCCCAACTGGCTATTGAAACCACAGCCTAGGTATGTTCCCTGACCGGGAATTGAACCCGTAGCCTTGTGGTGTGTGGGACGATGCTCCAACCCACTGAACCACACTGGCCAAGGCTAGTCACTTTGTTTTAACTATGTCTCTAGATTCAGTTTATCACTGGGCTTTCGCTTGGTAATTATTTTTAAAATTAGGATATCTAGCTCACTTACAGTCATTGACATGCTAGATACGATTAATCTTCATTTGCTTCCTCTGTGATGAATGTCTGGGCTTTTACACGTGGCTTCTGAAGACAAGGAACCGGCTACAGAAGAGACACAGCAGAGATTTAAAACAGGTGTGTGGTCAGGACGGCCACATTGGCTGAGTTAGTATGCTCAGTACTCGTTCCCACACATACGTAACGTTCGGTATTCTGAATCGTTAAAAGACCATTCTCATTTATTTATAGTTACATCATAGATTCCTTTGAACTAAAACCATTAAAAACAATGATTCTTTCCTTACTCCCCCCCTCCCTCAATGTGTCTAAAAGAGCACAAAGCCAGTTAGTTCAGGGGGGAGGGTTTGGATGCTTCCCATGCGCCAGCTGGCACCCCACATTCCTCAGCGGTGGGCTGCTCAGCAGCTGGCCCTCGTTGAAATGAGAGCCCGAGCCTGTGACTTCGGGCACCTCGTCAGCCCCGGCTGCTGGAAACACCTGCTCTGCTCTTGCAGTCCTGCCACGCAGGCCGCCAACACGCAGAGAGGAGTCGTGAGGAGATTACTTCCTTCTCTCATGCCTCCTGCTTCTTGATCCTAAATGGGGAAGGTTACCAGGGAGAGCTGTGTCATCCGTCCTTGTCCTCTATTTCATGGACCCCGAATTCACTTCCTCCCTCCCCCTGCTTTCTGAGTCCCGCATTCAGACGGACAGGGGCCAGGGGCGGGAGTGAAGGGGGAGCCGCTGCCAGGAAAGACTGAGGAGGAATGGAAAAGCAGAGCATCTCTTTGGACGGCTGTGGATGGGATAATGGACTCCCCAGCTGAGCATCCAGGCACCTGGGGTGGAAAGAAACATCATCTCTCCTCCCACTGAGACGGAACGGCTCAGAAGGACCAGGTCACGCTGCTTCCAGCCAACCTGAGCTGGCAGGAGCCCGAGGCTGTGCTTTCTCCGCCTCGCAGGCCACAGGCCGGCTGGGTGGTGAGGCAGGGAGCCCAGTGACTTGACTCTCCATTCGGTCCCCTATTAGGTTCCATTAGAATCTTCACACCAACAGGAAGTCCGTGATTCCAGTTTCAGTTTTTCAAAAGCCCTCCCCTGAGCCCCACGATGTGTGATTTGATGAGCAGAATATGGGGTTTGAAGTCAGGCAGGCTTGGACTGAAGAGCTGTCTCGGCCTCTGAGTAGCTATGTGACCTTGAATAGTGCTCTTAAGAATGAAGTGAGCCCTGCGTGTGCTCAGTGGTTAGAGTGTCGGTCTGAGCACTGAAGGGTTGCAGGTTTGATCCTTGATCCCCGGCCCCTGTCAGAGTGTGTGTGGGAGGCTACCAATCAATGTGTCTCTCTCACATCGATGTTCCTCTCTCTCTCTCCCTCTCTCTCTCTCTTCCTCCCTCACTCCCTCCCTTCCACTCTCTAAAAATCAATGGGAAAAAATATCTCATTGGGTGAGGATTAACAACAACAAAAAAGACTGCAGTGAGATATTAGACAGGGTTCTGCAGGGAAACAGAAACAATAGGATGTACGTGCACGCGCGCGCACACACACACACACACACACAGAGAGAGAGAGAGAGAGAGAGAGAGAGAGAGAGAGAGAGAGAGAGAGAGACTCTGATTGATTTGAAGGAACTGGCTCGTGCACTGGGGACGCTTGACAACTGCACAATCGGATGGGGGAGGAGGGCAGGCTGGAGACTCAGGAAGGAGTTGCATTCAAGTGCAAAGGCAGGCAGCCAGCTGAAAGGAAGCAACCACTCCTCACCTATACACAGCCATGCGGGGGGCGGGGGGGGGGGGATGGGGCGATGTGCATCACAAGGCAAGAAGGGTGGAAACGACCAAGTTTCACACTCATAAGTAATGCTACATAAATTATGAAGGGTTATTATAAAAATAACTGAATCCACACACATTTATTTTTAAAGAAGTCATCCATTCGGTGCTGTATTATTAGTAACAAATTGCTGATGACACATTTCACAGCTAATTGGACTCACCAGAGTGTGTGAGCAGCGAGGCTGGGAACGACTGTGGTCATGCCTCCTTGGGCTGGGAAGGCTCCAGAGGCGCAGACTACGTCTTACTTATTGAAGGAGCCTAGCTCTGTGCTTCAGTCACGGGAGGAATGTATTACCTACACGTGGCCTTGACCTGGACTGCCCGGACCAGGCTTGATGGAAGGTTTGGTCAGAGGAGCTCGCAGAGGCGCAGAGAGGGCATGAGGAGAAATCGGGGCCGTTGGTAAACAGGCATTTACTGCACCCCCTGGGGGCATGAGGCCCTGTAAGTAGACACTCCAGATAATGGATAGTGAACAGGCCCATCCCCACCTTTCAAAGAGGGTGCATGGGAGACAAGACCGACCAATATGTAATCAGCATAAACACTAGGAGAAAAAGACAGTAATTCCAAGAGTATGTTGAGGGGAAGAATGAATGGGTAAGGTGGGAGAAACGAACCACAAGATCACTGGTGAGAGAACAGACTGCTTGTTGTGTCTCTGGTTGACCCCATCATTAGTACCCAGAGAAGAAAACCCCAGAAAGCAGTCTGGAGAGGGCCTCCAAGTGCATGTTCTCCACTGTGAGGGGATCAGCAGGGCCCTGCTCGGGACTCCCGGGAGCCCCATTTGGAGTGCGGGCTGTCGGTACCCACCCAGCCCACTAGGCAAGGGGACATGACCTCTCTGGGCACGGGATTGGTCTCTTCCTCTACAGCTCTTTCCAGAATACCTTTGTGGTTACCTACTCTTCTTGGGAGGAAAGACAGCTCTCCATGGGATATATCTTAGCCTTGGATGGCTGTTCACTTCTTTTTTTTTTTTTTAAATATATTTTATTGATTTTTTACAGAGAGGAAGGAAGAGGGATAGATAGTCAGAAACATCGATGAGAGAGAAACATCGATCAGCTGCCTCCTGCACACCTCCCACTGGGGATGTGCCCGCAACCAAGTTACATGCCCTTGACCGGAATCGAACCCGGGACCCCCCAGTCCGCAGGCTGACGCTCTATCCACTGAGCCAAACCGGCTTTGGCTGGCTGTTCACTTCTTGACCTCCTCGCTCCCGCCAATGTGGATGGAGAAATCATCGGGTGGAACATGGAGACTGTCGCTGCTTCAGCAAGTCACTGCGTGTCCCTCTCAGAGAGAGATGTGCAATGATAAAGGAAGCTCAGGAGAGACTGCTGGCTTCCCTCCAAGTGACATTAATTGGCGATTAGGTGAAAAAGGAACCTTTGTGCTAATAGGCTGTCCTTCCCATAACCATTTATATTCACTATTTTTACATAAATTTCAGGAGCTATCATTTCGTAGGAAAGATTCTTATTACCTCCTTCCTGCAATGCCATTTTAATGGACTGCGTAAATCTGCAGGCTTCTCCTCCTGTATTTGACTATCCTGAGACTTGTCAGATGATACAGCTTGGTAGTTTTGGAGTGGCCCCCCCAAAACTGGAAAATCTGTTCTTGACCTATCAAACCATTCCATTGAACAACTTTGCGAAGCTGCCTACCTGCCTGGGGAAAAAAATTAACAGGCTGGTAGAAAATGATGACCTGCATATTATCCCCTAAGGATCTAGAGTTGCTGTTTTTTAAAAAAATTTAATGAGTTAATTATCTTTTTGGCATTTACTTGTAGACTCCTATTTTCTATCATGTGCTAGATCTGTTTTTATGAACATCCATACCGTAGACTGAATGGTCATGTTCTCCCCCAAATTCATATGTTAAGTCCTAACACCCAATGTGATGGTATTTGGAGGTGGGGCCTTTGGGAGATGATTAGGCTGTGAGGGTGGAGCCCTCATGAAGGGGATTAGTGCCCTTATGAAAGAGGCCCCTGAGAGCTCCCTTGCCCCCATTGCCAGTCGAGGACACAGCAAAAAAAGATGGCAGTCTCTGATCTGAGAAACTGGTCGTCACCAGACACCGAATCTGCCAGCACCTTGATCTTGGATTTCCCAGCCTCCGAGAACTGTGAGAAATAGTGTATATAAGCCATCCAGTCTAGGGTATTGTGTTAGGGCAGTCCAAAGGACTAAGACATCCATCTTTCCTATCGTACATTGGTTACTTTTGGGTCAGAAGCAATGGAACAGAATGAAAGTATCTTCAGTGTTTAGGGAAGTACCTGGGCTCATATCCCGGACCTAACCAGTACGCCATGGTACATGGGTCTTATAATCTCTTTGGACTTCAGTTTCTCCCACTTCTAGGATGGAGGTAACTGTAGTTTCCCAGACAGAATTGTGGGAGAGGTCACATGGGAAAATGCCCATGAATCTCCTTTGTGAAGGAGGTATACTGATGTTAATTACAGTACTGCTCACGGAGATCACAGGGGACTGGCCACCAGATCCCAGAGGGTCATTAAAACCCAACTCGAGGCATCAGCAGAATCCCGCTGCTTACATCAAAACGTCACAGTGTGGCATTTAACTGTTTAGTGTTGAACCTCAGAAATGCACTTCAGTCAAACCGAGAAGGACTGAAAGATTTTTGCGTAATCTATATGCGTCAAAGTAGCTAAGCTTTCCTTAATTCTTCCTTAAGGAATAGGGCGAGTGTTAAGCCACCCCCGTGATCATTTTTCCTCCTGACATCATGTGGAATCAACACTTCTTACATGCAGAACTCCTCAAATCCACCTGATTCATAAAGAACAAGAACATTACCCCAGAGGAGATGACAGTAAACCTCTAACATCCTCCCCCTATGTATGCCCGAGGCAGGCTACATGATCTGCCTACTTCTTTTTTTTAAGTTTATTTCACTCTGGAACTCTGACTCCCTTCAGAGCCCTTCCAGAGAAGTCTGGGGTCCCCAGAGGGTGTCTCCTGCTGGCCTCTATGAAGAACTTGTTTCTGGGCTTCCTACAAATTGACCCACCTCAGTAACCCTTCTGGTCTCCAAGGTACCCTTAAGTCCCCGGGTAAGTATAGTATCTATCATTCACCAAGTTAGGACCTACCTACAGCAGGGTCCCCATGGGAGACAGCACAGCTCATAGAGTCAAGCTTTTGGACTCAGACCCAGAACCGAACCCAGGCACCGCCACGTACTAACTCTGTGACACTGAGTAAGTCGCTTGACCTTTCTGAGCCTCATATTCCATGTAAATAATAGTATCTATTCAGAACCCAAAAGATTTTTATATTATTTTTGAAATACTTATGCATAATTTACTAAGTGATTATCAACATATTTAATTCTAACAAGCCTTTCATGTAGGTACTATGATTATCCTCATTTTATAGATGAGGCCATCAAGCGTAGAGAGGTTAAGTACAGTAACTTGCTCAAGGTCACACAGCTAATCAGTGACAGAGGTAAGATTTGAATGCAGGCATCTGGCTACTGAATTCTTGTTCTTAACTACCATCCCAGCCCATTTTTCAGAGTCAAACAAGGAAGTATTTTTTTATACTTTTGTTATGATGGAAATTTTCAAACACAAAGGTAGTGAGAATCCCTTGTACCCAGCGCTCGGTTTCAACAAGTATCCACATCCCCCTGTTGTAAACAAAGAGGTTTTTTAATTTGTATTTTCCTTAAGTTGCAACAAAAAATATTTTTGTTGTTCTTTTTGATCTTGCTTAAGTCACTGGCTAAGTTTAGGCAATTTCCTTTGGTTTCCTTGCACAATCATAAAAACAAGACAGCGGGTTCTTATTTTTGTTCAGTGCTTTTACAATGACATTTGGGTTGTTACTTTGTACAGTTTAATCGGTACATTGACTTCATTATTCCACTGGATTTTCCAGGGAACGTTTTAGACAAGCAGTAAGACTGCTGTGATCCCCGTTTTGCAAAAGGGTCAAATGAAGCCCAGAGAGCTTAAGAAATTTAGCCATGTCACATTCCTAGTAAGTGGAGGAGTGTATCGAAAAACAAGTTGATGATTTTTAATGTTTTCAATTGACGTAATCTCTGGACATTAATATGGAGCAGAAAAATAGCAGTCTCTGGAATTTGATAGACGTCAGCACAAATCGCTATTCTTCTCATGTACGATCTTACACAGACAACTCTCTGAGTCTTCCACTCCTCATCATTAAAATGGACACGTAATACATCACAGGTTTATTGCAATGATTATATTTTTAATTATTAGAATATATTAAACTAGATGCCCTGTGCACGGATTCGTGCACTGGTAGGGGGCGTGGCCTGCAGGGATCAGCCCGCTGTGGGGGCAGCCACTCATCCTGGTCAGCTGAGCGGCTGTGGACCCACCCTCTGAGCCGCTGCTCCTGCTGTGGGAGCGCCACTCATATGGGTCAGCCGAGCGATGCTCCCATTGTGGGAGCACACTGACCACCAGGGGGCAGCTCCTGCATTGAGCGTCTGCCCCCTTGTGGTCAGTGCGCATGATAATGACTGGCCGACCGGTCATTCTGGTCATTCCGCCGTTCCGTCACTGGGCTTTTATATATATAGATATTAATTATAAATATATAATGTGTGTAATCTAATATGTATGCATATAATCAGCATGTATGCATGTGTAAGAGTGTGTGCATGTGTGTATCACCCATACCATGATAATACCACCACACATGCTCATTAAACATCACTTCCTTTTCTCCCTTCTAGATGAGATCAATTTGAAGAAAATCTTTCCAAACCTTTTCAGCATTAAGATATTGACCACAGTCCATGTATGCTTTTATTCTTCCCCAAATTTTTTACTTCTTTGGGGTTCAGTTGCCCCATTGCACTGAGGATGTCCCAGTAGTTTTATCAATGACATTCTTTACCTCTTTGGAAAATCTGACCCAGATCTCCATTATTTCATGTGAATTTTGTTTCCTCTTGAAAGCCACTTAGAGATTATATATGCTTTCATAAAAAGAATCATTTGTCTCTGATCACTAAATAAAAGAATGCACCACAAAATTTGCCCCCCCCCCACCCAGTAGGCCTTTTCTAAGTCAAATAAATACATTCATGGCTTTGCATTTTCCTTCCATGTTTATCAATAGAGTTTATTAAGATCATCATAGATGATTCATTTCTAGTTCAAGTCTGTTAGACTTTAACAGTGAAGGAACATTTTGTCTTTGGTGACTAGAAACGTCATCTCCTCTGTTTCTGTCCTCATGTTTGCACTTAAACTACTCTCCTAAATCAGTAAAATCATCAAGTGACTTAAAAAAGAAATTCAAGGAAAACAGTTCCTTTTACTTGCTCCATTCCATGATGAAACTTCCCTGCTTTGGAATGGATGGCACAATGCCCAGTGCAGGTTGGCACTCAATATATTGTTGAATGAATGACATCATCTGAGCATTAAGGAAGTCTATGAATTATTACTTTTTCAAGAAATCTGTTATGATTCTTTTCCATACATATGTGAGCTCATAGTTGTTTTCAAGTAGTAATCACTTGGAAACTTGTTTAATGAATAGGGCGTAATAATGTTTAATGGACATATTGATCATCTTATGCAAATAGATACTTTTAAGTAGAAGAAAAAATGTATTGTTTTAGTGTAAGTCTCTCTCTGTGTCCCTCACACACATTTTAGAACACACCTGGAGCTCAGGTGAGTTTACCTGGGAGAAAAATGAAGTCATCAGAGTTGAGACTCTTGGTAGGACGATTATAGAAATAGAATATATAATTCCCAAAAGTGTAGATGGAGGGAGTAAGTAGATCAAAGAAGACATAGTTCACTGAAAAAGTCAGGAATAAGGTGGGGGGAGGGCAAAGAAAACATATAATAATTAGAAAAAATAATATGCCAGACATTGGTACAAGTAGATCTTAGTCAGAATAAAGATACATAGTTTATACTAGAAAAATACTGATCAAAATAAAGATGTTCTAATCATGTAAGCGTCAAATAGAATAGACTTTAAGAGAAAAAATTATTATTTAGGAACAAGGAAGGTTATCATATACTACTAGTATATCAGAAAAGCATAAGAAACTAAAGACAACAAATATCAGCAATATAGCCTTCAAATATTGGGTTGAGCCATATAAAATCGTCAATATTTGACCGACCTCCAAAGGCAGTAATTTCATATAAAGTAAAAGTCAATAAAATTATGAAAAATTAAATTTTGTAAAGTGTTATTTTAACATGCATCTGTTACAAACTGGTTGATCAAATGACCAAATAATTAATAGTGATGTTTGATATTTGAGCAACATGATTAAGACACTTTGTAAAATCCACATATTTAGAATTTTATCTCAACTCTTAAACAATCTGCATTCTTTTCAAGTTTTCAGGAAACATTTCAAAAATTGAGCACATACTAGGTCATAAAGGATATCTCAATAGATATCAAAGAATTGACAAACCATATGGACTATATTCTTTGACCCTCAATACAATAAAATGAGAACTAAATACCCCCCCTCCCCCAAAATAGCCAAAAATACTTTTGTATATTTGGAAACTAAAAATGTTTCTAAATCATTCATAAGTCATGATGGAAATTAGAAATAATGCTAACCTGGTTTATCATGATGTGATTTTCCCCATATTATTCAGTTTGTGTAATTTAACATCTGTTCCTGCGGACTTCAGGATTTATTTGCCCATAAATTTTGTGTCTGGGTTTTATTTAGTATCCTCTCCATTTTCTTCCCCAGGGCTCATCTAAGAAGTGCCCCCTCTTTCTTCACCATTGAAAAGCCCACAGGCGCATTACCACCCGTGTTGAGTGCTTCTCATGTGGCCCCCAGGCCCTCACCATCCAAGGCTCTTCTGGAAACACCTGCACACTGTGGACTACTGAGGGAACCGCCCTGGGAATATGTGGGGAGACGACAGAATGGCCCCTCAAAATACCAGCTTCTTTCATTTCCCACGGTAGGTTTTACAATCCATAATATCACAGTTAACCCTGGTAGGTGGTTTTGTTGAACTAGGCATCTCGCTACTCATGGATGTGGATGAGTATGACCATGTCCCTTTAGAGTTCCAGGTAAATGGATCAAGCACTTGCTGAGAACAGAATCTACGTCCCAATCAAGAGCAACACACATTTGAGCAGGGGAATGTATTTTCCTTCACGGCTCACTTCCCAGTCCAAGTAAAACACTTTCTTACAATGCCACGGGCATTAGAACACAGGGGGCGGCGGGAGGGATATGCAGAGGTAAGCAAAGCTAAAATCCCTTCTTTAGGACTTCAGTTAGAAAGACCTAGGGATTCCATCTGCAACATTCTTCCAAGAATATCACAATGTCAATGTTCCAAAGAAGTCTAGAGCCCCAGAATCAGGGTCTAGGATACCAGAGAAAGGATGGAGAGGCAAGCCCATGAGTCCTGGGATTTTGTATAAGGGCAAAGGCTAAGAAGTAGGAAACAAAGTGAAATCCTATCAACACTGTTGAATCTGAACAGCATCCAAGAATGTCCCATTTCACGCATTGGAAGGTCTCCCAAGTAAGCAAAACCTTGAAGCCATATGACAATGTCAGGTAATCAGCTCATCTCTCTTTTCCTCTCTGCGACCTGGGACACACTCTGAATGTAGCAGCACAGTCTTTCTGAGTCAGAGGCGTGGGCCAATCTATCAGCCAGTATTTTAATAACGTAGATAAGGAAACCATAAAAAAAAAATAGGTGCACGCCCTTGCCGTAGGGGAGAGTATTAATTTCCGTATTAATTTCCTTCCATGTTATTATATTAAAAATAATGTAATGGGTAAAAGTAATCATTGTATTAGATGAAATTCATTCACCACCCCAAATTTGACCCTGTGGTTCAAAGGTAAAAGTCCAGCGTAAAGAGTCAACCTCGTAAGGAAGTCAAGGAGAGGGCATCCACCTTTACATAGATCACTCAGAGATGTTGGAAAAAGTGAAACTCCCTTCTCAGCATTCTCTTGTTCTGGAGCCCCCTAGTCCCTCTACTGTCAGAGAAAAAGAAAAATCACCAGTTAAGGGTAACTTCCTCTGTTCTTGTTGGAAACATTTCACTTTGAGATGAACTCAGCCTCATTCCGGGAAAGACCCAGTCAACGCAAAGGCTGTTTCTTCCCTCTCTCCAGGGGTCACTGGTCCCCTCCTCCTTCCCAACATGGTATCTGGGTGTGGAGGAAGTTGAAATACCCTTGTGGCAGGGGTCCTTAGCTACAGACTGGTCTTATGCTGAAAGGTCCTAGGCTGTTGTTTACTTAGGTGTGGCTAATCTTGCTGTCCTTCTTGAACATCCTGCTGGCATCTCCTGCCAAAACCTAAAGTTCCTGTGACCCCTCAAATCATCAGGTCCCCGTGCTTTGGGGCCCTTGGCTTCGTTGCCTTGGCCACAGGTCTATGCCGGACACTGCTGCCTTCAGCACCTTGGGGGCCTCTAACCAGAGCAGACAGGGGACTCTGGGCCACGAGAGACCCTCTGCTCTGGCTGATCCGCCACCTCCAAACCTTGGGACACACAGTGGAAGCAGAGAATGAGCCAAGATGCGCTGACTCTCCCCCAGCCTTCTGGGCTTCCTGGGAGGACGTCTCACGCCTCATCCACCTCCTGCCCCAGTTTTGCTTAAGCCTGCTGGGGCGGCGGGAGGGGAGCCTGAGGAGAGAGGCAGTCACTTCTCAGTGACCAAGCTGAGATGCTCAACGCTGGCTCTACCCTGGCAGAGGTGCCCTCCCATCTCCCATGGCAACGCTTTCTACTTCCTCTTCCGGTCTGGTAGAAATCTCTCCAAGTCATTTCCTCTGCCTGCTCGGCACCAGGGTTTTGATCCTGCTTGATCTAGCCTGGCTCTCTATATGTTCAAGGAAACCTCTAGAAATTTAGAAAACCCCCTCTCTCTTCACAAAGCCTGATTTGCACCTCGCTGTGGCTTCAACATGCCACCTTGAGACTGGGACCTGCATCCGAGTCACTGCTAATGGGGACCGCCCGGAGTGGTGGGGGCCCTGTGCCACCTGGCAGGCTTGTAATCCACACTGCATAGGGAAGGTCTCCAGTTTTTAATTTAATTGTTCAATTTAACATTTTCATTCACTTTTAATAATGGGTGAGTTGAAGTTAGCACACCAGGAGTTTCCAGTTTGCAACCTTTGCTAAATCCTATCCCAGTGCCCCAGCGCCCCAGCGCCCCGGCACCCAGCACCCCAGCGACCTCTACCCTTGGCTGTGAAGTTTGTCCCCAGCCTTTGTAGGGTTACTGACCCAGAATGTGTTTCCTGTCAAACAGACAACCCTAATGTTTGTAAGGTTAGGAAGAGTGACATGATGGACTGTGTGTAGACATCAGCAAGAATGAGGTAGGTAGCAAGCGAAGACCTTCACCTGTGTCCCATGGCTTCGTCTCCACAACAGCCTGCAATTTACATTTAGACCATTATCCACACTCTCAGATGAAGTTACCTGGTACAGGGACGGCAAGTCCCGAGCCTGAAGCCACAAAATAGAAAACAGCAGCGCTGAGTCAGCTCAGGCATCTCTGACCGCAGCACTTCAGCTCTTTCTATCAAAAGTAGACAGCTTCCCCCTGTACAACCCTGAGACTCTATGCGAGCAAACCAGAAACCCACGGGACAATCTGTGCTTCCAAGTCAGTTACTGGTGACAACCTCGAGATAATGCACTTTGCGTTGCAGGCAAAATTCACCCACCACCCAAATATTATGCTTCCTAAAAGCACCCTGGGCACCGTTAGAACACCAAACAGAAAGCGATAAGCAAAGTAAAGAGGGATGGCGTGTGCTCGGAAGAGGCAGGCTGGTAGAAAAGTCAACAGAATCTGCTGAGAATGAATGGGGAGGCAGAGACTCGGCTGAGGAAATGCTAAGAGGTGTTCCCTTTCATTTCTTTTTTTTTTTTTTTTTCAAATCTGATTTACAGAGAAATGTCCTTTTTAGAGTGGCTTTTTAAAAAGTGGGTTCCACTTGCTGAAATTCACAGGACAATATTAAATCAGCAGATGGTATCACCTCCTAGACACGTCTTGCGAGTCCCATGTACTTCCTCCTCTCCTTGCATCATAATTCTCGTCCTCCTTTCCAAAAGTTTCTGACATGCCTCTCGGCACACGCCGTTCTCAGACTCCCCGCACCCATATCGCATCGAGCGGTTTTGTTCCGATGCAGGAATGAAGTCTGGTCGGACAGGATGCTGCACAGGAGAGAACCCATGCTTCCGTGTTCCCATAGGCTCTGTCGTCCACTAGATTTATTGCCAGCCCTTAGGTCATCTCTGATTCCCAGCTTGTGTCTAGCTCCATCTCATGTTCTTCCAAATGTTTCTATCATGACTTCTAAACTGAAAACAATAAATCAAAAGGGAGTCTTTTCTGAACAACATGAACGGATGAACAAAAACAGAACCAGAGACATAGAAGCATAGAACAGGACTGTCCAACCTATGAGGGAAGGCAGGGGAGGGGGTGGTGGGAAGAGATCAACCAGAGGACTTGTATGCATGCATATGAGCATAACCAATGGACACAGACAGTAGTGGGGTGAGGGCATGTGTTGGGGGGTGGGAGTGGCCGGGGAGAGGTCAATGGGGGGAAAAAGGAGACTCATGTAATACTTTAAACAATAAAGAATTTAAATTAAAAATAATAAATAAATAAAAGTGAGCCTTTTCAATAGGCTTATTGCCAAGGGACTTATTTGTTTCTACATGGAAGCAGGAGGCGTCCCCAGTTAACAAGTTCAAAATGGACTCTCATTCCCCACCTTCCCACACCCCAGCTGTTCCTCTCCCAAAGCCCCCATCACTGAGTAGCGCCATCATCCACCCTCTTGTTCAGGTCAGAACATGAGCAGGTCTCTTGAGTCTTCCCTTCCCTTATCCCCTCTAGCCAACACAGCAGCAAGTCTTGTCCAGCCTACCTCCAGAACCCCTCGATCCCACCCTCTTCTCCCCATCTCCAGTGATGCTATCCCAGGGCAGGCCACCATCACTCCTCACCTGGATGAATGCAACCACCACTACCACCCCCACCCCCGGCCTCCCTGCTCCCCCATCCTCACTCTCTAGTCTGTTTTTCATAGATTAACCAGCCTAATTCTCAGAAAATGCAAATCCAATCATGGCATTTCCCCGGGGCTTCCCATTGCTTTGAGAATAAAAATCTGAAATACTGAACATTTCTTATGAGGCTGTGCCTGACCTGACTCTGGCCTCTCTCCAGCCTCCTCCCATGGCTCTCTCTCTCTCCTCTCCCCTTCTCACCACTCTGGCTTGTTTTCTCCTTCATTATTACAAGCCCTCGACTGTCTCAAAGCCTTTACACTTGCCTTTCCTCTGCCTGGAATACTCATCTTCCAGATTCTATTTGAATGGTTTCTTCTTCTCCTTCAGGTCTTAGCTCCTAATTCTTTTGCCCAAGAACCTTTCTGACTACTCCATCCTTATAGATACTCACTCTGTCTCCCTTGTTTATTTCCCAAGAACCTTTTCTGACTACTCCATCCTTGATAGATACTCACTCTGTCTCCCTTGTTTATTTCCCTTCATTAACTGTTTGAGTGTTACAATTGCTTCACATATATTTACCAACTACGTTGTTCCCACTCTAGCACCCAACATAGAGCCTGAGGCATAACAGAAGAGAAAATGAGTGCTGAATGAGTAGAGCCCACAAACACCATCCTACCGCTCCAATAAAGCACACAGTGGAGTCAAAGCGAGGGAAATGCCACTGCCCGATTGTGAAAGCAAACAGCTAGTTAAACTTACAAAAACATGCTTTCCGTTAAAATCACAGAAGATATTTTCTAACTCATTATGCTGAGCTGGGGAGCGACATGCAAAGATAATAAACACATTTAATTTGAAACAGGTGGCAATCTGGTCAGTTCCCCACTGGCTGCTTGACTTGGGGCCCTTTGAAACGCATTCTTGTCTCTGACATTTTCTGAGTATGATTTTTATGGGCCAGAATGGGCTCTGGTGGTGGTCACCCCGGCTCCCCAGCAGTCACTTGAAGCCCCTATTCATCTTGACAAGACAAAGCTTACCTGAGCAAATGAGTCCTTGGGCCCACCCTCATTTGCATATCTGCCTGAGTCTGGCACATGGTTATTCTTAGCTACAACTTTATACTCAAGCAACCCAAACCTAATTCAATCAGTTGATCGATCAGCTTAGATCAGTCAGGTGACCCGATCAGGTGACCCGATCACCTGATCTAATCAAACCTGGTCATCCCTGTGGGACTAGCTTCAGCTCTTAGGGTTATTCTCAGCCCTTTGGGGCTAGCTTGGCTGTCGGGGGCTATGCTGAGCTCTCCCGGGCTGGGCTCAGCTATCTTCAGAGCCTATCTCTCTACTCCTGTAATTAACCAAATAAAGGAAAACTTTCCTAACAGCACAAGTCTCTGCAGACCTAGGCTCCGCCCTTTGACTGTGTTTGGCTGTTTGGGACTAGGTTTTGGCTCTTTGAGGCTCGGCTCTGCTTTCAGGGCTGGGATCATCTGTTCAGCTCTGGGTTCGGGTCTTTGGGGCAAGGCCTCGGCCTTCAGGACAGGGCTAATCCAGTCAGCTGAACCAACCAACTTGATCTAATAAGATGATCTGATCAAGCCTCCTTCTCTCCATTTTCTCTCATCTCTAGCTTCTCTCCTCATTCTCTCAATTTTCTCAGATCTCTCAGTTCTCTCCTCATTCTCCCACTTAAAGATCCTTGAACGGGGCACTCAGGCTTGTCAGTTTGAGTGTTACAACTTGTGACAAAAGTTGGCGGTATCAGTGATCACACACAGAGCAGATGTTCTAAGCTGAAGAGTTTTGTTTTTCTTTTCTTTTTTTTTTTAAATATATTTTATTGATTTTTTACAGAGAGGAAGGAAGAGGGAGAGAGAGTTAGAAACATCAATGAGAGAGAAACATCGATCAGCTGCATCCTACACACTTCCCACTGGGGATATGCCTGCAACGATGGTACATGCCCTTGACTGGAATCGAACCTGGGACCCTTGAGTCTGCAGGCTGATGCTCTATCCACTGAGCCAAACCGGTTAGGGCGAGTTTTGTTTTTCTAAAAAACTGCCCAGCACACAGAGTGCTTAAGATGTATCTTTTGAGAAGAGCAAGTAGGGACACTGTTATTTCTAAATAATTGTTCTTTTCGAATTCTCACCTTTAGGATGCTGGTTTTCAGATTAAGTTTCTTTGGCTTTCAGGGGGGAAAACCCACACGAGATGTTATAACGTGGTATTTCTGCAGATGGGCTGACTGAATGATGCCAAAACTAAATCATATCATACTCTCTGAGCCCTTACTATAGCAGAATATTCTTAATGAACCCCAGATGCAGCCTTCATGGGTACAGAAACACCCCCTTGGCTGTCTGCTCCTGAGTCTGCTCATTGCTGTAGATCTGGGGCTGATTAAACATGTTCCCTAACTCCGACTCTCTCTTCCACGTGGTTAATATTTGGAATCTACTGTCTTTTGTTCCCCTCTACCTTTACCTAATATGTTGTCATCCATCCATTCATCCATCCACCCATCCATCCAATATGAATTGAACCAGACACAGTCCTACATACTAGGGATACACTGGTGAACAAGATCGAGTCTATGACCTCATGGAACGTAAAATCTAATAGTGGATATAGGCATGAAGATGGACTGTTTATTGCACAATTGTTCATTACTAGATGGAGATGCTGTATGTTAAAGGTGATGGAGACTGGTGGGAGGGCAAGTCTACATCTAAGAGTGAGAGTTGAGGGGTATCGTGGACAGCACCATAAAGTATCACATAGGAGTTCGCCAGGAGGAGAGGGGTGCAGAGGAAAGGGGTACATTCCATGTGGAAGGACAAGCACAAGCCCAGTCATGGAAGCCTGAGAGCCTGTAGCATGTCCCGAGCACTGGGGTGGTTCTGCTGGTGAAACGGCACTAGGGGAGGCGTGGAAGAGAGAACAGAGGAGTGAGCGGGGTCGGATCAGGAAGGACCTTCTGGGTCTCACCAAGTGGGGTGACTTGGATTTTTGAGAGCAGAGAATTGTTTAATACTTCCCCAAAATGTAAACACATAATGGATACGATGGGAAATGGGAAAAAAGGAGCAGAAAACATAATTTGACCTGCAGTACATTAATCTTATGCCAGAAAGACGACATACTAGTTCTTAGATATTTCCTGACATGCAGTGTTTCATCCCTATAAGAACTGTCTTCTTTCTAATATATATGTGTATGTCTGTTTTTGTGTGTGTGTGCATCTGTGTGTGTCTGTGTGTGCATGCACACATGTGTTTAATTCTTTGGTGTTATCACTGGAAGCATTATATGTAGAACACTTGTCTTGTTGCTTGGGAGACATTCCCACCCTTTGTCATTATGACTATCTATATATACACTGAGTGGCCAGATTATTATGATCTCTGAACGCATAATAATCTGGCCACTCAGTGTATATCCTATATAATAAAAGGCTAATATGCAAATTGTTCCCTCAATCAGGAGTTTGAACAGCAGGCAGGCCAGCCAACCGCCCAAGTCCCCTCCCCCTGGCCAGGCTGGCCGGACCCCATCCATGCATGAATTCATGCACTGGGCCTCTAATACACACACACACACACACACACCCCGAGTGGCCAGATTATTATGCATTCAGAGATCATCATAATCTGGCCACTCAGTGTATAAAAGCCTAAGCGACTGTCTGACCACCTGACCATCCACTGTCCAACTGTCGGGTAGCTATAATGCACAATGACCCCCAGGGGGCAGATGCTCAATGCACAGGCATGGAAACATGGAATAGACTGATGAATCTCAGAGGGAAGTGGGGAGGGGAGGGGGTGGGAAGAGATTAACCAAAGATCTTATTTGCATACCAGAGGCTCAGTGCATGTATTCATGCACTGGTGGGGTCCCCTGGCCTGGCCTGCGGGGATCAGGCCAAAACCAGCTCTCCGACATCCCCCGAGGGGTCCCGGATTGCAAGAGGGTGCAGCCAGGCTGAGGGACCCCACTGGTGCACGAATCTATGCACCAGCCTCTAGTATGCAAATAAGCAAAAATAAGCTGAAAGCATCCATTTCGTTTCCTTCCAGATTAAATACATGTTTGTTAAGTTGGGGGTCCCACTTCAACTCCTTCCTCTTCTGACTACTTGCAGGGCCACTCCCATGGGGGCTGTGGCATCACTCAACACATCACAGCTGATGGTGTGGTTTTTTATTTTATCGTTTTATGTCTAGAGTTCCCCACGAGAGGAAGAAGGAGAACAAGAAGCATGAGGAGCTGCCTGAAGGCCCGGCCCCGCCTCGTGGTCAGCTGCTGCAGAAGGGCGAGGGTGTCCACATCCCTGAGGACAAAACAGAGGACACAGGAGGTGACCAGTCTACTGAGGAAGGCCCGCCTCTCAGCAAAACAGAAGCACGAAAAGATGCCAAAGGTAGGGCCAGCCCAGGGCTAGGGACCCAGTCGTGGTGCACCTGCCAGCATCCTTCGGTTTGATGAAACGGGGTCCTGGAGTAGGAGCCTCCTGGGCTGGGGGCAGAGCGGATGTGAGAGGAAACTAAGTTGTAAACAGCAGCTCTGCAGAGCTACTGCTATTTATGACACCTCCTGCCTCCAAAGCTCTCATTTCCAGATGTAAGGAGTATCTGGTATTGGGCCAAAGAGAACTGCTCCCAATGAAGCCAAAGGCTGTGCATGTCAGTGAGCTGAATAGCCACATACTGGGTCCTGGGTGCCTGAGGGTCAGCCTCATCTTTCCCATGAATCTGGCTCTTGGAAGGAACAGCGGAGAGCTCCATCTCCAAGGGGATGGCTTGCTTCTGGCCAAGGGCCCACAAAGCCTTACCCCGCTCGTTGCCTTTATTTGTGTAGAGTCGGGCCCTTCCACGTTGGGCTCAGTCTCTAAGCCCAGCAAAGCACACACCTGAGCCCCGGGCACATCCCTTTAAGGCAGGGACCAGCCACCAGCCAATGAGGCATCTCAAGTAGGAGGAACAAATCGCACCCTTGCCCGCGGCTCCCCAAGCTCTCATTTACCAACCTTGAGTTAGACGTAGGGAGTAGCCTGTACTGTTCATGCCCAGAGAGCTGGGGAAGGGGCAGAGGCAACACATCCTTGCATTTCCATCCGTGCCGCTAGCTAAAGAAATCAAACCTTTTGCAAATACATCAACGTATCTGCTAAGTGTGCCGTGCTGATTGAGGAGGGAAAAGCCAGAAGGTGTTTCTTAGGTGAAAAGTTATCTTTAAGCCTCATTGATTCACCGGCAGATGCAATTCTGGTCATTAGCATAGACCTATCACTCCAAGTGTTAAACGCAGTGACAAATTGCAGTTGCCAAAGGGGATACATCAATTCTCCTAATTACCTCTGGAGCCCCATTCACAGAATCAGAAAGGGTGTCTAGTTACATCGATGCCACTCACTTTTTTGAAAATCAGTTTCAATTCTCTCATAGTCTTCTTGGTTTTAGTCACATTCAGACCAACGAAAGCTGTGACGATGTAAACCAGGTAAGACTGAGGTTGGAAAATGGGCCTTTTGCAAAGCCCGGTCTTACTCCCCGGGACGGAAACCGGTAATTAAGGAGAATTGCAGGGTAAGAAAAGATGCGGCAAAAGTAGGAGAGAGAGAGACCCTTTATCTTAGTGAAGCCGGTGCACAGTCTTCGTTGCACAGAGTTCAGAATGAGCATAAACTTGGGAGAAACTGCCTCCCCGCTCAGACACTTTCTGCAGCTCTGCCCATGGCCGACAGCTTTCGCAGACACCCCCACCCAGCTACCTGGATTCCCCCTCACTCTCCCAGCCTTCCCAATGTATAGTCCTCTCCACTTCTGCTTAGAGGTCAAAGCCTCCTTGGCTTAGTTACCTTCGTTTCCTGAAGCAACCATTTATACAAAGTCAGCGAAGCGACAAGAACTGCAGAGAGTGCCGAGGACACAGAAATGGAATCATCGTTTATTCAGCGACTTTGTTGAGCACCCACTCTGTGTCAGGCACTGTTCCAGGTGCTGAAAATACCTCGGTGGATGACATCGATGAAGAAGATCAAAGAGACTCACGCAGGGAATGCATTCAGGGGCTCATTCCATTCCCCAACTGGTCTCCAGCCTCAGAGAGCCATCGGTGAACTGGAACACCGCCCCCTCCCACTTATGGTCCAGTCTGGGCCAAATAAATACCTCGGAATGTCCGTGCTGGCTTCCCGAGAGGGCAGGGCTGTGGCCATTCGGGGAACATTTGTCCTGGGAGCCTGCAGCTCCAAATCCACAGTCTGCACCCATGTGAACTCATCTGTTTCTTATTTTCCTCCCACTTGAAAGTGATTAGCACTTTCTTCCAGTTGGGGGGTTCCTACCCACTTCTGACCCCGAAAGGCTCAGGAAATTACAAAGCAAGTTTTCCAACATATGCTTTGACCAGCGTCAGATGGTCCTGCCCAGCTGCCAAGTTGCTCTCGCTACATCTTGTAGGCCTGGCACGTTACGACATCAAAGGTGGCCTGGGTGGGTGGGCCTGCTTGCTTGTGGAATGCCCAGCTGCACTAGGCAGTTGGCCCTCCGTGCCCAAGGAGACCCCTGAACCCACGGAGCTTGTGCCAGGCAAGAGATCCTGGCAGGAAAGATCCATGCACATCAGATGTAAAGATGGGCAGTGGAGTGGGGTGTGTGTGTGTGTGTGTGTGTGTGTGTGTGTGTGTGTGTGTGTGAGAGAGAGAGAGAAACAGAGACAGAGAGACAGAGAGACAGAGAGACAGAGAGAGAGAGAGAGAGACAGAGAGAGAGAGACAGAGATGTTCAGAAATACTTAAAAAATAATGGGCTTCCACAGCAATTTTTGGAATCTCTGTGCAGGGAATAGGGAGGGTGACTGTATTTGAAGAACCCGCAGCCACTCCCCAATCAGAAAGCCACGTGTTGCACGAAATGTGAACCACAGCCCTTGCCTATAACCCGCTTCTGCTCCGGGGTAGCTGGGGAGACTTGGGAAATTGCAGATCAAAGGGAGGTTTTGCTCCAATTTGCTGGAGGCAGGAAAACACATCATTGAGACCAATATTGAGTAACTGAGCATCCTGCCTACGCATGCTCACTACGACTACATGGGTGAGCCCAGCCCAACTTCGTGTTTGTTTTTTTTTCTTCTGAAAAGAACAAATGACTGAAAAAGGACGGAGAGGCCCTGGAGCAAAGGCTCAGGAAGAATGCTGTGTGGCTCTGGGCATCTCGTCCCAGATCGTAGTGCCTTGGTTTGGTTTGTTTGTTTTCCTTTTGCAACATGGAGCTCAGCCGGCTCAGAGCATCAGAGAATCACAATGTTAGGAGAGATCTTAAAGGCTGTAGTCTGACCACGAAGAGCCTGACACATAGTAGGTGCTAAATAATTCTTGAATTCACCAGTGGTGAAGTCATTGAGAGAAGGAAGCAACCTGGGGATGTATGCTGGCAGCCCTGGGCAACATTCCTGCAAACGGTAGTTCAATCCACGCGTAAATATCACCCGCGATGGGACCATCTACTGGTGGTCCAAACCTCCCCGCCCCCTACTGTGATCCCCGGACAAGTCCTTCAGCTTCCCTGTACCAGGACTCCCTCACGAGTGTGTTGTTGTGCTATTGCCATGTGTCCGGTTATCACAAACTTAGCAGCTTAAAACACCTGCTTTTAGCTCACTTTCTGTAGCTTAGGGGTCTGGGCACAACTTAGCTGGTTCCTCTGCTCAGGGTCTTATCCGAGGCTCCGGGTCATTGACAGGATCCATTTACTTGCAGCATTAGAACTGACAGTGGCTTTCTCTGCCTGGGTGGCCTAGTGGGTTGGAGCATCAGCCCGTACACTGAAAGGTTGTGGGTTTGTTTCCCGGTCAGGGCACATACCTAGGTTGTGTGTTCAATCCCCAGTAAGGTACATGGAGGCGGGGAAGGGGAGGGACCACCGATTGATGTTTCTCTCTCACATTGATGTTTCTGTCTCTCTTTCTCTCTCCTTCTCTCTCCCTTCCTCTCTCTAAAATTAACAAAAACATATTCTCAGATGAGGATTAAAAAAAAAAAAAAAAAAAAGGCAAGGCCAGCAAGACTTGAATATAACTTCTCAACCTTCTTCTTTTAAAGGGCTCACCTAATGAGGTCAGGCCCACCCAGGTTAAGGTCCCTTTTTATTAATCTAAAGTCATTTGGTTAGAGACCTTAACTACACCTGCAGAATTCCTTCATCTTTGCCATAATGTAACATAATCAGGAGTGACATCCCATCATATTCATAGGTCCTACCCACACTCAAGCGGAGAAGATAATACGGGCAACACATCATTGGGGAGGAGTCTCGGGGCACCTTAGAATGCTGCCTACCACATCCTGTCCTGGAAATGCTGAAGGCACCCGTCTCACATGGCTGCTTTGAAGACTAATGAGGTAGTGACTATAACAGTGTGTGACCAGCCGGCAGCAGCTGCTGTAATTATTTTAGCATTTTTGAGCATCTGCTACATGGCAGGCCCCATAGCAGGAGCTGGGGATTCGGAACGTAATAATGCCGACATCGCTCTGAAAGAAATCGTGGCATTTCCCTAACACTAAAATTCCCTCTCCCCCACCCCATGCGAAAGTTGGCAAACAGCCAGAAAGCTTTACTCCAACTAAATGACTTTTGGATGCAAAGACTCAGGGTTTTCTCGGCCTGTGAAAACCACTGTCAGAAAGAAAAAGTGCTGACTTCAATCGAATACTGTAATCCACAGGATTATCATTTCCGCCCTTAAGAGCCACTGGCCCTGACCGCTGATCGCACAGAGGGACTCGAACGTGCGCCCCGCGGTTTTAGCCGTGGCTGCACGCCCGGTGGGCTTGGGCAGCTCCCATCTGCCCGAACTCGGAGACCTTTGGCCTGGGGGTGTCCTCGCACTGGAACTGTTTTTAAGCCCCTGGCCCAGGAGTCTCCAGCACTCCACCAGGGATGAGAGCTGCTGCTGGGGCTGAAGCATGAATGGTCTGGAAGCTAAACCCCCCTTAAAGAGGAACTGCTGAGAATATTACATGCCAAAGAGACATGAGCGGCAGTAGAGCATTTTTTTCATTGGCTTCCAGCAAAGACATTGAAATTCACCACACATCACACCTTTTCAAGCCACTCTGGGTTAGCGGGTTGGAGCATCATCCCGTACACTGAAAGGTTGTGGGTTTGTTTCCCGGTCAGGGCACATACCTCGGTTGTGCCTAGCGGGTTGGAGCAAAAATATATATTTTTTAAAATTATATTAAAAATATATTTTTTTATTGATTTCAGAGAGGGAGGGGGAGAGAGAGATAGAAACATCAATGATGAGAGAGAATCATTGATCGGCTGCCTCTTGCACACCCCACACTGGGGATCGAGCCTGCAACTCGGGCCTGTGCCCTTGACCGGAATCGAACCCAGGACCCCTCACAGGCCGACGCTCTATCCACTGAGCCAAACGGCGAGGGCCCCTCTGGCAGACAGCTCACCTCCTGGCTGGGAGAGCGTTGAGAAAAGATTAAAATGCCCACATTGCCCAGAAAGCTGCTGGTGCCGGCTTGCTTTCGGCTTGCTCATCCAATGCTTACCCTACCACCTACATGCATGAAGCACCCGCTGTGTGCCAAGCTTCACGCCGGGTGCGGGCCTCCAAAGATCTGTAGGACCCAAACTCTGCCTCCCAGGCCTCGGCATCCAAGGCCGAAGACGCGCCCTAAGGATGGAGAGCGTGGAGCTCGTTTTTCGGTTATGAACACTCGTTTTTGAAACTTCCTCAGTCTTTCTGACCCTGTGTATTTCCCTTCAGGGTTTAATCACTTCCAGAGAGCAGCCTCTTTTCAACATCCCTTCCTGCCTCCCCGCCAGCATCCCTTCCAAAGGAAAATGACTACCAAAGATAAGAACTGAAAAATCGCCCAAGTGCTATCATTGTGTCACAAGGAAAAAGAGCAACAGGAAGCGGCAGCCTCGTCCTCCCCGCCCCCCTCTAACCTCCAGATCCTCTTCGGGTACCAAGGGGCACACACGCTCCCCACCCAGGACTGCATCCTGAGCTGGGTGGACGCCGGCCCCTCCTCCTGCCGGCTGGTCCCCGGGGAGTGATGGCCAGTGCAGCATTAAGCAGACGCGATGGACGGGGAGGCTTGGGCAAAGCCCGCGGACACTGCATTCCCCTTGTAAGGTAACGCTGAGCCGGCGGCAGCTGTTGAGACAGAGCCATGTGTGGTCTGTGTTGTAACATGAAGACTGGGTCTGGTTCCCCTCCGGGCTAAAGGGGGGCTTTGCCTCCAGAACCTCACAGGCTCCTCCAAAGCCCCGAGACACAACCCGAGACAGTTCAGCTGGAAGGAGACCAAAGTTCCTGTTCAGACAGAATCTTCTCCAACACCCTCCCCCCCGCCGCCCCCTCGCCTCTGTTTTGTACACATTTACTGAGCGTCTACTATGGTCAAGACATCGTGTGAGGCTGTGCTAGCCACCAACCCCCCCGCCCCCCGCCCCCTGCTCCCACCGAGGGAGGTTTTTAAAATGTCAGCCTTCCACGACAATCCCAAAGAGTCAGTGTTTGGGCTGACCCCACAAAGTCATTTTTAAAAACATGTTTTTATTGATTTCAGAGAGGCAAGGAGAGGGGGAAAGAGTGAAACTTTAATGATGAGGGAGAATCATTGATTGGCTGCCTCCTTCATGCCTCCCACTGGGGTGGAGCCCACCACCCTGGCCTGTGCCCTGACTGGGAATCGAACCCGACCTCCTTGTTCTTAGGCTGACGCTCAGCCACTGAGCCACAGCAGCTGGGAGCACGCAGTCATTCTGAGTGTTTTTTACACCTCCTCTGACATCCCGGGAAACGGCGAAGCCAAGCTTACTGCGCTCTTTTTAAATTCCCCGAGTAGAGCCTTCGCTACAGGCCTTGGAGCTTCCCGAGACGTCACCCAGGTTCCCACCCTGGCTCCTAAAACGTGGGGAAGGAAGTGAGCAGCACCCAAGGTCGTGGCTGGAGGAGGAAAACGTCAAAGGAAACCAGAGATGCAGAATTGCCATTATGTAGCTCTTCACTGCATGCATGTGGGAGATGACTGTCTGACGGCAACAGGAAGTTAGGTGGCACTGAGCTGAGGCGGAACTGCATCGCACCCCTGGATGTTGGCCAGCACGAAAATGAATGACTAAGGGACAGCGGAGACTTCACTTACACTAGGAGTTGGGTTCCCTTCTTTCTTTCCTTCCTTCCTTCCTTTATCCCTTCCTTCCTTCCTCCCTTCCCTCCCTCCCTCTCTCTCCCTTCCTTCCTTTCTCCCTTCCTTCCCTCCTTCCTTCCTTCCTTCCTTTCTCCCTTCCTTCCTTCCTTCCTTCCTTCCCTCCTTCCTTCCTTCCTTCCTTCCTTCCTTTCTCCCTTCCTTCCTTCCTTCCTTCCTTTCCTTCCTTCCTTCCTTCCTTTCTCCCTTCCTTCTTTCCTTCCTTCCTTCCTTCCTTCCTTCCTTCCTTCCTTCCTTCCTTCCTTTCTCCCTTCCTTCCTTTCTCCCTCCCTCCCTTCCTTCCTTCCTTCCTTCCTTTCCTTTCTCCCTTCCTTCCTTCCTTCCTTCCTTCCTTCCTTCCTTCCTTCCTTCCTCCCTTCCTCTTTCTGGTTTAATAGAAAGGAGCCTTGTATCCTAAGTTGGTATTAAGTGTGGTCACACATCAAGTCTAGAATGTGAACTGGTTGACTTCAAGGTCCCGTGCAGCCCTAGATTTTGTCATTGCGTTAGGTCAGCCAGCCTGGGCTTGGTTTGTTTAAGGCTTGATCATGGGCCAGATGTCCAGCTTGCATACGGATCTTGACATTGCTGAGAAACTTAAGAATGCGCGTTTCTACTTTGGAAGCCAGCACTTGTCTCCTGGCCACAGGAAGTGTATTGAGGCATCACTAACACAGGGGTCAGCACACTAACACAGGGGTCAGCACACTAACACAGGGGTCAACACACTAACACAGGGGTCAGCACACTAACGCAGGGGTCAGCACACTAACGCAGGGGTCAGCACACTCCACGGGCCAAATGCGTCCTGCGACCTGTTCTTGGATGGCTTGCAAAGTAGGAATGGACTTACCATTTTTAAATGATTGAAAAGGAAACCAAAACTATATGACATTTTACAGTGCCCATAAATAAAGCTTTATTGAAACATAGCCACACCCACTCATTTACATGTTCTTGATGGCTACTTTTGTGCTGCAACAGCCATGTTGCATAGTTGCCATGTTGTATAGTTGCAACAGAGTCCGCATGGCCCACGAAGCTAAACTATTTACTGTCTGGCCCTTGACAGAGTTTGCTGACCTCTGCGCAAAAGTAAAAGAATAATTCTGCACAAATGCGGAAAAATGAGAGGGTCGTAGGATTCATTCTTTAGTTAACCTACTTAAATGGCCATGTGGAGCCCTTGGTTATCTTCTTTATCAGTTAACCCCTCAGAGTCCGACTCAACTCAACTCCTGTGGCCTTGGCAAAGCAGCTTCCCCACCCTTCACCTGTGACGAGGAAGGCCCCGCCTGCCTATCACGTTCTCAGCTTCCAGAGAGAGCAAATCGGAGAATCCTCCGGCCTCCATTTGGGTCCCAACAAGAGCTTCCATGCTTGGCCCTGGGCTGAGGGGCTGCTTCCTCCTGCATGAGGCTCTTGCTTGTTATGTTTTGGGGTCAAACCCAGAGACATGAACCCTGGTCTAGGCGGGGAAGAAGCAAGGACTGGGTGTGGGCTTCTACAATGTGGCCTTTCTCCTCGTCTCCTTGGAGCAGACTGGAAGCTGCCGACCCCCCTGGGACCTGTGTATCCACCATTAATCTCGAGTCCGAGCTCCAAAGCTGCGGGACGAAGCTGGCAACTGTCTCCTCCCGTGGCAAAGAACTTCCAAATACACGACGTAAGTCTTCCAAGGGTCCTTTTCTTCCCTCAGCCAGGCAGACTGAGAGGTGAGACGGTGCCCCACATAGGGGTGAGCTGAGCAAACGAGATGCCGATGGCTTCTCTTTACCATTGAGCCCATCCCACCCCCATCACCTCCTGCCTCCACGTGAGACTGGTGCAGAGAGAGAGATGAAGCCCTGAACACGGGTCATGATGCGTTGTGAATCTCATCAGGGTTCCCCGAAAGAAGAAAAGAAGTCCTCAAAATCAGACAGTTTTCTGAGGTCCCGGATGGCCTCTTCCACACCAGGTGCCTCTGTTCTCCCCCAATGGCTGCTCCATTTCCACTGAGTGAGATGAGATCTCACCCCCTGCCTCACCCTCTGGTTCACAGGCTCATTTGTTTTGTGTGAAAGAGACGTTTTTGGAAAGTTGGGTGGCAACCTAATCCTCTCTCCCTCCTGTGTTACAACCCAGAAATGGCCTTCAATTGCTCCTCACGTGACAAACCTCTGTTAAGCACTTAGCACATGACATGTCATCCATCCAAGATGGTAAAACGCAGGCTCTGTTTTTGAGGACCCTGGGGTGTAGTTGGGACATAATTGGGTAGAGAGACCTCGCAGTAAGTCAGGGACACAGACTCTCGGGGGAGATGGTTTGGAAGCCCAGAGGAGGAGCTAGCTCTGACTGGGGGTCACGCACTTCCTTGGAAGCCAACATCAGAATTCTGAAAGATGAGTAGGGGAGGCAGGAGAGGAATAGAGGGGGGCTGCTCTGGCAGGAAAGGAGGTGCATGCGGATTTTGGCTCCTCTATGGGAAATGTCCTGGTGGTGACGATGGTGATGACGACCTTCCTGAAGAGAGGCACCATGACAAGGCGGGGAAGGAGCAGACAGAAGGGTCCAGGGTGGAGGACTCTCTCATCTTTCACGGGATACGGCTCTGCTCTCCGTCGGCTCCAGCCCGATCCAGAGTGATGGGGCTGGTCTGGCCCGTTAAGGTCCACTGGCACCCGTCTGTCTGTCCTCAAGGTGGAACTGGGGCTGCCTTCCTTGGAACAGAGTCACCCCCTGAAGCACCATGTGAATTTAAACTGGATGCAAGAGAAGGTGACAGAGACCGCGGGGAGTCCTCTCACCTTACAGGGTCTCACTGTTTCCGTTTGGGATGTGGGATGTTGACCTGTAATGTCTCTAGGGGCCTCCGATGTCGGTCAGCTCCTCTGTCCCCGCTGCCTCCAGAGCTGCCATCGCAATGCCCGCCTGTCATCCTTACGGGCGGTGCTGGAAGAAATAAACCAACACACATTTGTTTCCTGCTGTGTGGGAGGCAGGAAATGGTCCAGCCCCCTAATTGGGATGAGGTTCCTGCGGTGTGTCCAGCCGCCCACTCCTCAGCACACCCCCACTCCCCAGGTGTCTCAGCGAGAAAGGCGGGTACACTCGGCCATCAGAGGCCAGACTCCATCTACCACCACCACCTTGCCAACCATTTCCCTGCCTGGAAGGTCTGCTCAGTGGTTAGACCATTGGCCCGAGGACCGAAGGGTCGAGGGTCCGATTCCTAGTCAAGGGCACATATCTTGTTTGTTCATTCGTCCCTGGTGTCAGTCAGGGCATGTGCAGGAGGAACCAGTCCATGTGTCTCTCACATAGATGTTTCTCTCCCTATGTCTCACCCTCCTCTGTCCCACTCGCTCTCTAATGATCAATGGAAAAAATATCCTTGCGGAGGATTGAAAAAAAAAAAAAAAGAATCAATATGTAGAGAGAGGCAGCATTTGCTGCACCTCCTCTGCACCCACGGGGAAGCCGAGCATGTCCGGGGTGGGCCCTGTGGCTAAGAATTAGGCTGGACCTCACTCTCCCTCTGGCCACACACGGCAGAGCAAGAAGAGGCACCAGCTCTTCTGGAGAAACCGATGGACCGTTTGCAGGACTCGGTTGTTAGTCCAGAGAGGCGAGGCCAGAGGAGAGAAGGCAGGTGAGGGTGAGGTGGCTGGGCACTGGGAAAACCAGTTGGGAGCAAGCATCAGAGCAGCCGTGGGCACCCAGCAAGAGGTGCCTTCGGTAGAGAGCAGGGACGGCGCTGTGCAAGGAAGCTCTCTGGCTTGGGCGCTCCACGGGGCACCCTGTGTCAGTGTCTCTACAAGTGGAATGCAAACGGGGCTCCTTTGCGCCTCAATTTCTAATAGAAGTGAGATTAGAATCACAAGAGAGGGCCCTGCCTCACAATCACATATGCCAGAGCCTGCCTCCGGCCTTCAGCAAGGATGGCCTCGGCCAATGGCATTCTTGGCATGCCAGTGTCCCACGAACCATGCCATGTCAAGGCCGGAAAGGACCTCAGCCACTGAACCACCATAGAGGTGGGTGGTGAGTCGAGGTCCTACAGTGAGTGGCGCAGTCAGAATGGAACTCGGTGCCCTGACCCCCAATCTGCTGTGCAGACCCAGCACTCATGGAGCGGATGGCCCTTTTCTCTCCCTCCCAAGCCGTAGACCATTGAGAAAGGCAAATGGCGGTCCGCCTAAAGCAGGAGAGGCGTGGAGTCGAGGTGCCTGTTTTAAGCCGCACACCCTGACTGTGTGGCTGGTAGGAAGCGCACTCTGGGCTCCTCACCGCAGGTGCCTGTGGCCCGTCCCCCCCAGCAGGGCCCTTTCCGGCACCTCCTGGACATGAAGACGGAGAAGAGACTGGCTGGCTGGAAGGAGCGTCGCAGTCGCTATGGGGACATCAACATGCACAAATGCTATCAGCTCGGGCAGGTCTTCACCCCTTTCCGGGCCCTCGCCACCATGGTAAGCTCGCTTTTCTTCTGGGAAGGGTTTTGAAGTCCTTTAGGGAGACCGGTGACAAACGCCGACTCTTTCCCCTTTTGGGGGAGGGATGAGTCCGTTCCAGCGACGCAAATGCTGCACAACCAACCTCCCCCAAACTCAGCGGCTTACCCTCGCAAGCATCTGTGCTTCTCACTCGCTAGTCTGCAGAGAAATAGCCTCATTCCGCTTCTGTTGACTCTGAGCTCCCAGGGGAGGAGGGAGCAGGGAATTGAGAACAATAACCTCATTGGCCACAAGAGGCTAACTCTAGCCTACCTGAAGGTCGGTGGCCCGAGGTGGAGGAAGATCTGAAGGCAGCTGTGATGTTCAGAAATACCCATTTCAAGGGGAGAAAAAAGTTTGGGGAAAGGAGGGGATTCTGTGATGATGAAAGATGGTTCCGTTCCATCCCTTTATCTCACCTGCTACCTTCTGGGCCCAAATCAGTTCAAGTGGGACCATTCCCAAATGCATTTCCTTGGAAGTATTGTTCTAGCTGTGCATATGTTCTAACTGTGCATATGTTCTAGCTGTACATATGTTGTAGCTGTACATATGTTCTAGCTGTGCATATGTTCTAACTGTGCATATGTTCTAGCTGTACATATGTTCTAGTTGTGCATATGTTCTAGCTGTACATATGTTCTAGCTGTGCATATGTTCTAGCTGTGCATATGTTCTAGCTGTACATATGTTCTAGCTGTACATATGTGCTAGCAGTACATATGTTCTAGCTGTGCATATGTTCTAGCTGTGCATATGTTCTAGCTGTGCATATGTTCTAGCTGTACATATGTTCTAGTTGTACATATACTCTAGCTGTACATATGTTCTAGCTGTACATATGTTCTAGCTGTGCATATGTTCTAGCTGTACATATGTTCTAGCTGTACATATGTTGTAGCTGTACATATGTTGTAGCTGTATATATGTTCTAGCTGTGCATATGTTCTAGCTGTACATATGTTCTAGTGGTACATGTACTCTAGCTGTGCATATGTTCTAACTGTGCATATGTTCTAGCGGTACATGTACTCTAGCTGTACATATGTTCTAGCTGTGCATATGTTCTAGCGGTACATGTACTCTAGCTGTACATATGTTCTAACTGTGCATATGTTCTAGCGGTACATGTACTCTAGCTGTACATATGTTCTAGCTGTGCATTCTTGGGATTCTAAAATCTGGGTGTGCAAATGAATCACTGGGGAAGCTTGGTCCCAATGTAGGGTCCCAGTTTGGAGGGTCTTGGGTGATGCCTTGGAATTTTCTTTTTTAACATATTCTCTCTCCACCACCTTTATGGAGCATGACTCAGTCAGTGCTTCCCACCCCTGTTCACGCCATCAGCACCCTGAAGTCTGAAGGGGGCCATTGTTCAGGCTGCCTGTAACCCACTCACAGCTCCAGTGCACACAGGAACCCAGGGAGTTAATCTTCACCCCCAAGCCAATGAGATCAGAAAATTTGGGGGCGGGTCCCAGGCATCAGCATGTTTTAAAGCCTCTTGATTCAATGACCAACCCGCCCCGTTTTCCCAAGACTGACTCACACTTTTCCCGGAATTTCCCATCTTTTGACACTAAAAGTCCTGAGTCCAGGAAACCCCTCAGTTTTTGTTTTAAAACTGAAAGTCTCGAGTCCTTGGAATTTGTACAAACCAGATGGTAGGGTCACTCTATCCAGGCATGATTTTAATGCATAGCCAAGTTTAGAAGGACTGCTCTCTGAACATTCTAGAAATTAGCCCCAATTCCTCATGTCACAGCTGCTGCCCATCTATCCATTCACTAGCCAACATTCCTTAGGCATGTACACAGCCTGGAGCTGAGAACTCCGGAGGACCCAGCAATGAAAATCTCCATCGTACCCCCCAGGAGCTTCTAGTCTGCTAGGGATACCGAGTCATGAGCCAAAATCATGCTTCAGACACAAGTATGATGACACATTAATAAGAACAGCTCCATAAATTGATAGACGCAGAAGGAGACAAGGGCTCTCCAAATATGAGCTGCTTTCTGCTAAATCCAACCCCCAAGGTCATGATGAAGAGCAAAGCCTGCACGAAGGGACACCCTCTCGACTCACAGTGCCACCTGGGAAGAGCAGATCGGCCATGTATTGGGAGCAGTGGCTCCCGTGTATTAAGTTCTTACTATGTGCCAGGTATAGTGCCAAAGACTTCCCAGATCCTGAGCCTTGGGACCGCTACCCCATTAACATCATTTTATCAACGAGGAAGCAAAAGATGAGGCGTGTTAAGTAACTTGCCAGCCAGTGGCGGAGCCAGGATGAGCCTGCTGTGCTGGAACAGGTGCTCCCGACCTCCATGCGTTATTTCATTGCCGTTATTCTCTGCCTCACAGGAGATGCGAAGGCTGGTATTTCCCCAACACCTGCCCATGAGTCTGCACATGCGCAAAATGGGCATTTCGTGCACCGACGAAAGGACTCTCCGAGACTTACCTTTGTCTTCCACAGAGCTGGGCTTGGGAACGGATGACAACACCCACGAGAAAGAGAAACCAGCAAGCCATGTTAGAACACCTTTATTCCCCCCAATAGTTAAAGCAACAAAATTTAATAACATGAAAAAATAAAAATTACATAACTCCTTTCCGGCCCTTTGCTGCAAGGCTTTGCATTAAAACACTTAAATCCCGGGGATTTGGGAATGCTAAAACATTCTCAAACCTAACATGGAGATAAGTTGAAGAGTTCCACCAGCATGCCTCTATGTGGGCATCTGGAGGAGGGTAGAACAATTAGGAGCTGTAATACCCAATTAGAATGGAATCTGCAATAAGTACACTTTTCTCAAAAGTCTACAGGTAGGGGGAGGGAATGGTTACAGTTCAATAAGTCAAGGACTCCACTTTTGCCATCTTTCTGGTCTACCATCCCCAGAGTGTTGGATGATAACCTCAGGATGAGTTCCTCATGGTCACAAAATGGTTGCCACTGTGCCAAACACCACATCCTCACATGAGCACATCGAACACTAGAAGGCTGAAGTTTCTCCCCCTATGCCAGAAACTTCAGCCTTATAGTGTTCGATGTGCTACACACACACACACACACACACACACACACACACACACACACACTCGGAGAACCTCTTCCAAGAACCACTCAACAGATTTTCTTGGCAATTCTCCTTGGCCAGGATGGTAAGGCTTGCCCAGGCCATAACTCCAAAGGAATCTGGGAAGGTAAATATTGGGTATTTACAGGGAGGCAAGTTCTACTCTCAGGAAAGTAGGACAATGGCTGATGGGAAAGTCATTCCTATCTGCCACAGTGGGGCACTGGGTGGATGGTCGTGTGGTTTGCTAGAACAGGGCTGTTCTTCTGGGCTGGGCTGGAGATGTATATATCGCCATCTCTATGCAAACCTGAACTCCAAGTTGCAAGACACAGACCTAGCAACGAACTACCGGAACCGGGCTCATGGAGAGCATGCCAACAGTCTGCACTTTTATCACTTGATTAACATCAGGTATTTTCAAATGAGGCTTGTTCTTGCTAAAAGTACACCTGGGTCTTAGACCTCCCATATCCTTAAGAAGCAAAACCAAACAGAACACCCCCCCCCCCCATTTTGTTGTGCTTTGTTCCTGTTTCTTGCTGACTAGAACTAAATGTTGCCATACGCTCCGAAAATGCCCAGCGTTGGCATGCTGTTTTTTTTTTTTTAATTTAGTTTTATCTGGTCAGGGCACAGAGCCTTCAGCTAAGGAACCCTGTAATCTGTCCTTCATGAAGAACCATATAATTGAGCAATTGCCGTAATCGCTGAGGGCTGCTGTGTGGACAGTAAGCTTTGAGGTATTTTCCTTTTTATTTTTCTGGAAATGCCAGGAAAGGGAAGGCTTGCATGGAGTCTTGGGCCCCAGTCTCCTTCCTCCAGGAGTAATGAAGGTGAGGACAGAGGCCTCGGTAAGCCGAGTGGATCCTGCACCCAGCTTGGTAGCATTTCCCAGGCTGATCTGGTGTTTTCTTTTCTTTAAATATTTTTTTATTGATTTCAGAGAGGAAGGGAGAGGGAGAGAGAGATAGAAACATCAAGGATGACAGAATCATTGATAGGTTACCTCCTGCACACCCCACACTGGGGATCGAGCCCGAAACCCGGGCACGTGCCCTGACTGGAATTGAACCGAGACCTCCTGGTTCATAGGTCAATGCTCAACCACCAAACCACGCTGGCTGGGCTGGAACTGGACATCTTGGGATCTATCTTCACATCCCTCTCTCTCCTTCCTTCTCTGTGTGTGTCCCACTTACTGCCCCTACCTTCTAAGCATCTTTCCTGTGAATTATGTCTGTCCTCTCCATCCACCCTCCACGATTAGCCTTAGCCTTCACTATCCCTTCTCTACATTTACAATAGCCTCAGAACCATTCTCCCGGTCAGAAAGATTTTTCTGAAGCACACACATGATTGTCTCTCCACACCTTGAATGGCTCCCCGTTGCCGCTGTAAGAGCCCAAGTCCTCAGCCTGTCACACAGGGCCCTGCCTCACCTGTAGCAGCCTCATCCCCTGCTTCTCCCATGCACCCTCTTCCGACTCCCCAGCCTCACATCCATGCTCTTCCCCTCACACCAACTTCTCTTCGCCATTGGCTGTCCTGGATTCTTACACTCTTACCTCTGCATCCAGTATTCCCTCTGCTGTGGCTGTCCTTCCTCTCCTCACCTCCGGGGGGACTCCTACGTACCCTCAGGAGTCAACTGGAAAGGCACCTTCTCTGTGAAGCCAACCCCCAACTCCCAGGCAGGACCAGTGCCCTCTATCTGGCTCCACTGTGACAATGTTCATCGCAATGAGTCGTGGTTGTCTGTTGTGTTTTGAGGGCTCTGCTCCCCTGAAGAACAGTAATTATATGTATTATTCACCACTGTATTCCCCCATGCCCAGTCCAATGCCTGGCACTTAATGGCTACTCATTAAATGTCTGGCAAAGAAGTGGATGCACGGAAAAAACGACATGGCAGCCAGGCCTTGGAAGATGGAGTGTGGTTTTGCACTAATGTGACAGCTGTTACTAAAGATGCTAACGAGAGAGCACAAGGTGACTCAGAGGTGAGTGGGCCTGTGACCCAGGGCAAGTGGGATGCTTGAAAGCTCCAAGAACCAAAAAGGAATGCCGACAGACTCCCTGCAGTCAGCAGGACTTTGCTGAGGCAGCGCTGTGTGCTTTGTGTCATTGGGGCCATTCTGCCCACCTTGTAAATCACCGTCTGAGAACGGCCATGTTGCAGCAGGCTTGCCGGGGAACGCACGGGGGAGGGCTCTGCTTGGGGACCTTCCCCTGCCAGGCTGGTCTCATTCTAACATTATAACAGGAATATAGTGCACACCTACTGTGTGCTTGGTTTTTTGCTCTACACTCTCATGAAATTTTATTTTAAGTGTTTGATGTTCTCTCTCCACTCAGGAGATGGCAGTCTCACTGGAAAAGCTGGTGTATACACATGGAATTATTAGAAGTCACAAGGCCATATGAGATCCATGTTAGATTGTAAGAAATGAGCTGGGAGCCCTGGCTGGGTAGCTCAGTTGTCCTGATACACCAAGGTTGTGGGTTTGATGCCAGGTCAGGGCACATACAAGAATCAACCAATGAATGCATAAATAAGTGGAATAAGAAATTGATGTCTCTCTCTCTCTCTCTCTCTCTCTCTCTCTCACCAATAAATACATTAAAAAAATTAGCTGGGAGTAAACAGGCACCTAGGGAATGGATGGATAGATGGATGGATGGATGGGTAGATGGTTATGGATAGATGGGTAGATGAATATGGATGGATGGATAGATAGATGAATTGGATGGATGAACAGACAGAAAACGAAATATTCTCTCAACTTGTAATTGCTTTCATCTAATAAGATACATGAAAAAATTATAATGCATCAAGGTGCCAATCTTTCAACACTCCAAGTAGCACAATGATTTAGCCCAGTGGTTGTCAAACTCATTAGTCAACCGAGCAGCAAACCGCTGCTCACGAGCCGCATGTGGCTCGCGAGCCGCAGTTTGCTGACCACTGATTTAGCCCAACTTAAAACACTATTACTTTAAGGTGTGATACCGATGAATGAGAGGTGAGAGTTTTTGGAAGGTTGCAGGTATCGGTATTTTTTGGCCCCTAAATGACACCTTCTTCGCCTGCATAAAGTGCTAGTCCTGGCAGGAAGTCCCAGCAACTCCTCACCACTTAGGACTGAAAATAAGAGGCAAACAGGAAACCGTGTTTATTTTTTGCCACGAGTCAGCCAAACTCCCACACCTGTGCTGTGCATTTCCTGTTGGGCGGTGTTGTTGAGTCCAGTGAGAGAAGGACGCTCCCCTTCTCCCTTTGTCCCAGGGAGCTATCTTACTGTCACCCTGCTGGGTACAGAGTGTGTGAAAGGTTGCAGGGGCACAGTGAGGGACAGGTGCAGGAAAAAGTGTCCCACCCTCCTCCCAGGGTTCCTCAGGAGGGTGATGTTGAAACTCTCCCTAACTCGAAGCCATGTAGCTCTTTGGCAATGGCCATGCTGTTAGGGACGAGGCAGCATGTGATGGAAAGCCCTAACAGAACATGACTGAGTCACCGGGTAGACCAAGCACCTTCTGAAAATTGTTCTGTAGTGAAATGACTTGGAAGAAAACAATAGAACCCTTAAGACCTGGGATGCTCTCCTTGTTTCTAAGCCTTGCTCACCAGGCTCGTCACGTCCACCTTCCAAAGTTTATTTTGCCCATGAGTCCTCCAGTGAGTTTTCTTTATCCCACAGAGACTCCTCCAGAGAAGTGGAAGCGTGAGTACCTGTTCTAATTTAGACTGTTCTTTTAACTTCCTTTAAATTACTGTTATCATGGCCAGTCTTCCATGATGATGCACCTTGGGAGGCCAAGATGTCTCTGAGGTGCAGGCCCTTAATGAGGATCTTAGTCCAAGAGATGTAATTTGACGAGTCTGGCATTCACCAGCTCAGCCGGGCCTTGTCCCCACTTGCCCTGCGCTCCCCTCACCCGTAGGAAGCACTCGGCTTGGTTCTTTTCCGTTTTCTCATGGCCAGGGCACCTGACCATGTCTGTCTGCTTGGATCTGCCTGTCTATTCTTCACCGAACAATAACATCACCATTGGACACTAACAGGCAGACTGGAAAAATGCCTGAGAGGAAGTCCCAGCAGAAGTATGTCACAGATCAGTATGCTGTACAGCTTGAATAAGAAGTAGAGGAGTTTGCCTTTGAGTAAAGGGAAGTCGAGGTGAGATCGGTTAGTAACATTTGAAAACACAAAAGTAGGGAAGGATGAGTGGAGGGCATAGTCTTCCCTCATTTATCCCCCTCCTATTCTTACCACTGTCCTGTTCAGGGATTTAATTACACATAAATATTTGGGCCCTAGCTGGTTTGGCTCTAGTGGATAGAGCATTGGCCTGTCGGTTGTGGGTTCAATTCTGTTCAAGGGCACATGCCCAGGTTGCGGGCTCGATCCCCAGTAGGGGGCATGCAGGAGGCAGCTGATCAGTGATTCTCTCTCATCATTGATGTTTCTATCTCTCTTTCCCTCTCCCTTCCTCTCTGAAATCGATAAAAATATATTTTAAAAATACACATAAATATTTGGTTAGTCGAGGTGATGTTCACCCCCAAACAAAATCTCCTCTTGGGAGTGCCTTGCTGCTTGCCCTTTGGCCCCCTAGATGCTGACCTCGTATCTCCAACCAAAGGAAGTGCTAAAGGGAAGACAATGACAGGCAGGCCTTGAACTGTAACTACTGTTTCCTTAGGCCGGATGGGTCTGTCCTTAATTCCACGTCCTACTAATTGGTAGGTCACTGCTGTTATGAACTCGCTGGCATTTGGGCCTGGTCTGGTCTTAATTTAAGCGAAGGAAGTAAGACACAAATCCTTATGGGCAAAGATAATTGCAATGGGACAAGTTATTCCTAACCAAAGTCCTTTCCTCATGGCCACTGGATTCAAGGGGACTATATCTTGCCAGGCTCTGCCCCAGTGCCTCCCCAGATTAGGCATCCAGGTCCTTGCCCTCTCAGAACCTAATCTTTGAGTTTCTTTTCTTCCACTTTCCCTTCCACTAGGTATTTCCTGAGGGTTAAAAGAAGTTTTCCTTTAGGATAACAAATTGAAATTGTCAAGTCCTAGCTCAGGGGTGGGCAAACTTTTTGACTCGAGGGCCACAATGGGTTCTTAAACTGGACCGGAGGGCCGGAACAAAAGCATGGATGGAGTGTTTGTGTGAACTAATATAAATTCAAAGTAAAGGAGCAGAGGGGAGAGCAAGAGAACCCTCTGCTCTTTCGGCTCCGCGGGCCGGATAGAACAGCCGAACGGGCTGGATCCAGCCCGCGGGCCGTAGTTTGCCCACGGCTGCCCTAGCTGGTTTGGCTCCATGGATAGAGCGTTGGCCTGACGACTGAAGGATCCCGGGTTTGGGTTTTGAGCTCGATCCCCAGTAGGGGGCGTGCAGGAGACAGCCAATCAATGATTCCCTCTCATCATTGATGTTTCTATCTCTCCCTCTCCCTTCCTCTCTGAAATCAATTAAAATATATCCTAATATATAAAAAGCCAGGGGCCATCATGATCGAAACAACCGGATAGATGACCGAACACAGGCTGCATGGGACGACCAGGACAGCAGAGGGGTTAGTGACGGATGACCAAATGAATGAACAGCAGGCTGCATGGGGCTACCAGGCTGGCAGGGAGGGCAGTTGGGGGTGACCTGGCTGGTGGGGGGCGGGCAGTTGGGGGCAACCAGGCTGGTGAAGGGGGCTAGTTAGGGGCAATCAGGCAGGTAGGCAGGTGAGCAATTAGGAGCCAGCAATCCCGGATTGTGAGATCCCTGGGATTGGGCCTAAACCAGCAGTTGGACATCCCCTGAGTGGTCCTGGATTGGAGAGGGTGCAGGCTGGGCTGAGGGGACCCCCCCCCCCATGTACAAATTTCATGCACCTAGCCTCTTGTGTGTGTGTGTGTGTGTGTGTGTGTGTGTGTGTGTGTATACATATATATATATGAAATTGTCCAGATAAAGGACTTTGTGCTTGTGCATCCGAAGTCTAATTGTTCAATGTATAAATTGATGAATGAATGGGGCTATTATTTCTACACTAGAAGCCCGATGCACAAAATTCATGCAAGAGTAGGTCTTCCTTCCCCCGGCTGCCAGCACTAGCATCCCTCTGGCACCTGGGACCCGGGCTTCGCTCTGGCCACTGGCAGGCACCCAGGACTCAGGTTTCCCTCCGGCTCCGGCTTTGTCTGGAAGGATATCCGAAATGACGTCCGGTCTAATTAGCATATTGCCCTTTTATTATCATAGATAGTTATGTTGTGAACCAGCCTGAGGGTCATGCACACCATGTACATTCTTTTTGACAATAATAGTAGCTGCTAAGACAGTTTAGAGCGGGGAAAGTTCAGCTATTCTCTCCTAACCTTCCTGGCAGGTTATCAGGAAAGACCGAACGCTTCCTCTTGCACACACATTTATTCAACAAACCTTTATTGGCAAGCAGACACAAACAGTGCATGGGACTGCTCCTGTAGATTCAAACCAAGTCCCAGTTCTCTGCCTTTTGGGAGCTCTGAACACCATCTTCATGGGAAAGACTTCATCAAGACAAACTCAGCGACGTTCCAGACGCAGGATTCAGTTACTCGCAGTTGGATCCAGGCTACCACATATTCCCAAGTCAGAGGCTGAACACAGGATTAGTCACCAGCCCAGCCTCAGGGGCCCGCTGAAAGAGCCGCGGCTACACCTCGCAAGCTTTCATACCCTGGTCATGAAATGGAGGAGGTGTCTCCAAAATGTTTTAGCCAAACACAAAACCTGAATACCTTCCTTTCTCCAATGAAAGCTCATTTCTAACAGTCGTCACGCTAGATGGAAAGCTATTATCTGCACCAATAAAAGTCATTCTAACATCCCCATGTGACCTAGCAATGGCTGCTGTTTCATCCAACCAGCATGCAGGAATTCATTACTGAAGCCCTAAGGCACTAACGCATCGTGGAAGAGGAGACATCAGTGGCTGGCTCCAGGAATCTGGAGCTCCGAAGACGGATCTGGACTGACATATGGACTACAACTTAATGAGAAATAGATGGTAACCAAAGGGGAAGGATGGGGTCACCTGGTAAAGAGTTTTAGGGTAAGAAAAGGGGATGTAGGACAGAGCGATGAAGAAGACCAGTATTTCTGGTTAGAGGTGGAAGTGAGAAATTTGATGAGGATGGATGCAGGAAACTGATGAAATCAGGGTAGGGTTGAGATGGGAAGCTCAAGAAAATAAACAAATAGTGTAAGATCAGGGCCTGGGTGCGAGGTGGGAAGATCTATAGAAATACCCGCGAATTCAGGATGCGGAGGTGCGCTGTGGCAAGTACAATGGAAGGGACACAGACGTGGAGGACAGGGCTGACAATCAAATGTCACGGTGTCGTTCTATTAAGATTTATGGAATCCTACCAAGCTTATAGTCACAGTACATGCTCGTGAAGAGCAAATCAGAGCAGGCCAGGGCATCCATAATAGTCCTTTTTTCCCTAATGCAGACCTTAAACTTAAGGGGGTGAATAGCTCTGGAATTATAACTATTTATGGACTTGCCTGGAGAGTCCCCTAACTCTGATATGTCCTCACTTCCTTTCAAAATGAGAGTCCTTTGAACTGACGACATTTAATTCACTGGAGTCATCTGTGTTAACAAGCCCACACAGATTTGTGAGTTTCGCTTTATTCTATTACACCCTATAAAATGCTAATAAACACAGACCTTACGGTCTCCTGGCTGCTTTAGAAAGAGACAGAAACATTCCCCCGCAGACAATCCTCATTGGATTTTGATGATGACCCTAAAACTTTCCCTCTGGTACACAAAAGTAAGCATGCTCCATTGGGGCAAAGAAGTCTTTGTTTTTTAATTGTAGAACAGATGTTTACAGAAGCAATTATCCCTATGCCACCCAGAAAAAATAATCTAAAAATGTGGTCTTGGATTTAGGAAACAGCTGTGTGGTTCTGCCAGCAACAAACCCTTATTGCGGCGGGGGGGGGGGGGGGGGGGGGAGGAAAGAGTCATCATTTATATGGACCAAATGTATTTCAGAGCAGCTTTTCCTGCTTTCCCAGAATTCTGAGATTCCAGGAATCAAGAGCAAGTACCTGTCACTGCTGGTTCTGTGGGAGCAGGTATGAGGGCTGGGGGACCACACACCTTCTCTTGGCAGAAGAGGAAATCATGAGCACGCCTCTGCTGGGTCTCAGGACCTGGGTGCACCTGCCTGGAGAGGGAGTGGTGAGTCCCTACAGGATGGATGATCGGTCATTCACTTAACACTGAACTTTGACGAACCTACAGTCTCAGGGACAGTGTCACCGCCCTGCTCAAAAAGCGTTCAGTGGTTCCCCAACTGCCCCCTAAACTAAGCATCGGTGCTCGGCCTGGGAATCGGAGACCCTCCATGGATGCTCCCCTAATCCCTTCCTAGCCTCTGTCCTCTGTGCTCCCTCCACGCTAGACCCACACTGTCTCACCAGCACGCTCAGCTTCCCTGCCTCTAGTCCTCCCGCCTCAGGTGAACCTTCCCAGCCACACGTGGTCCCACGTTTATGCAAGGAAAGTACTTCTTCAATTCCTGTATCGTAGGACTGTTATCCTGTAGCAACATGTGGAAAGTTTGGCAGATATGTTCTCCAAACACAGAAAGCTACGGGCAATTTTGTTCTTCCAGATGTGTAGCCACCCGTTTTTTTCATTGCCCCCATTATTGTGTGCAGGAACAGAACTTTTTGTGTGAACCGAAGCTCGGGAACCCACTGCAAAGCGCTATGCGCTGTGTTGCTTTTTCCTCAACGTGAGCTGCAGTGCTTTGCAGAGAGCAGTCTTCTAAACCACAATCACTGGGTATCACAACCTTCAGAGCTTTTCTCCACATCTAACTTCATTGCAAAGTGATTGATCTTTAAGGCACATTTGTCTTTGTATCGGGCTTAGCACCAGCAACTTTTTAAAAATGTAGGTAATATTGTCTCATAACATATAAACATTTAAAATTACTAATAATTGGCCCTAACCGGTTTGGCTCAGTGGATAGAGCGTTGGCCTGCAGACTGAAAGGTCCCAGGTTCGATTCCGGTCAAGAGCATGTACCTTGGTTGTGGGCACATCCTCAGAAGGAGGTGTGCAGGAGGCAGCTGATCAATGTCTCTCTCTCATCGATGTTACTAACTATCCCTCTCCCTTCCTCTCTGTAAAAAAATAAATAAAATATATTTAAAAAAGAATGTTATAAAAAAATTAAAATAAAATTACTAATAATTGTAAAAGTTAAAACTATATATATATGGCTAATATGCAAATTATCCACTCGGGAGTTCAACCGGGAAAGCAGGAGTTCAATCACTCGCTATGACATGTGCTGACCACCACTGGGTGGTGCAAAACATGGTGGGTGACCAGCAGCAGTGGGGCGCTGAGGAAGGGAGGGAAGGAGGAGGCAGAGGCAGGGAGGCAGGGAGGCCAGGCCTAGGGACCCTACCCTGCACAAATTTTGTGCACCAGGCCTCTAGGAGCATAATAATGGCCAAGATCATCCACAGAATTTTCAATACCCACAACAGACAGATTGGTTTTTGGAATAATAACAATACGACATGGAATAGTGAGTATTTTGTTTTACCAACGAAAGAGGCATCGATGTTTACTAATAATTTTTTAAAAATATGTTTTTATTGATTTCAAAGAGAGGAAGGAAGAGAGAAATAGAAACATCAATGATGAGAATTATTGATTGGCTGCCTCCTGCACGCCCCCTACTGGGTATTGAGCCTGCAACCTGGGCATCGCCCTGACCGGGAATTGAACCGTGACCTCCTGGTTCATGGGTCGATGCTCAACCACTAAGTCACGCCAGCCGGGCTACTAATAATTTTTAAATGCAGTTTACTAGCCACTTGGCCCATCAGCTTACAAATTAATTAAACAGGAACTGTGTTTTTAATTTGGGGAATAAGAATCATTCCAAAGATGGGGCAGTTAATGAGACTTTAGTAATATCTCTATATGTCCCATTTTCAAATTTTAGATAGGACTCGGTGCTTTCGGGGAAATCAGTGGGGTTGGTTATAAAGAGCAGCAGGCAGGTGGGGAGGGGTATATGAGTCAGAGTCACCTGGAGGAGCAGGACAGTAGCAGATCCACCTTAGGAAGGTCAATGCAGGGAATGGGCTTCCACCATGGCGGGGCCTGGCTAGGAGCCGGTCAGGAAGGGCAGGCTGGCATGCTGGGCATGGGCTGAGGCCACTGCCCACAGTCAGGGTTTCTTTTCATGGAAGCCTTAGCTCTGCTCTGAAGCCCTTCCCGCTGATGAATTATCTATTGGATTATTTAGGAGAATCTCCCTATCTTTCAATCAACTGGTTATGATCTTTCATCACATTTACAAAATACTTTCACAGCAACAGCCCAGGTTAAAAGTGTTTGTTTGCAGAAGTAGAGACGGAAGCCCAGCTAATTGGACACATCAAAGTGCTCTGGGTGGGATGGTAAAAACAGAGTGAACAGCAAGTTGAGAGGAGAGAGAGAGAGAGAGAGAGAGAGAGAGAGAGAGAGAGAGAGTGGGGGTGGCAAGCAGAAGGGAAAACAAGTATATAGTGTTGCTTGAGTTACTACAGGGAGGCCAATGGGCCTGGACTGTTATAAGCCAGGAGGGAGAAAAGGCAAAATTCAATGGGGGATACCTAACTGTGTGGGACTTTCAGGTCATAGGAAAATGCGTGGATTGTATTCTAACTCTAATAGGTAATATTATAAGTTTTAAGCAGCAGAGCAACATAAAGCTACATCCTTTTAAAGAGATACCCACTCACTGTGCAGAGAGACCAGTAGAAGGAGAGCCAGGTGAGAGTGGATTGTGGTATGCCACGGATGCTGGGGCTGGAATGGAGGAAAGTGGGTAGCTTTGGGAAGTATTCTGGAGGTGCACCAAGACAGGCATTGCTGTCTAATTACAGGCATACCTCGGAGATATTGCGGGTTCCAGATCGCCGCAATAAAGTGAACATCTCCATAAAGCGAGTCACACCAATTTTTGGTTTTCAGGGCATAGGAAAGTTATGTTTCCTCTCTAGTGTAGTCTATTAAGTGTGCAATTGCATTCAACCTAAAAAAAAAAAAAAAAAAAAAAAAGCAATGTACATACCTTAACTTAAAAACACTTTATTACTAAAATATACTAACTATCATCAGAGCCTTCAGGGAGTTGTCTTGTTTTTGGGCAACAACAGACTTGCTCAACGCAGGGTTGCCACAAACCTTCAACTTGTAAAAAAAAAAAAAAAAAAAAAAAAAATTGAAATATTTGCAAAGAGCAGCAATGCCAAGTGTGGGAAAATGAGCCATGCCACGAAAGGGGCGTCTTCATTCTCCCCTTTCAGCTACTGACAATCTTGGTTTTGTTGCAGGCAGGCACATGCTGGATTGCAAGGTTCATTGTCCCCAGCTCTCCTGTCACTGGAGCTGAGCACAGATGGGGAAGGGACCCCAGGGGCTCTTTTGAAGGACAGACTCCACTGGCTTGACTGTCTACCTGTTGCCCTTCCACCCTCTTCCTGCCTAAACCTGGGATGCGGTTTTAAATACAACGGCCAGCTCTCAACCAGGAGGACAATAGCCACACACTTATGAGTGTGCATCTGGGGGTCTATCTGTACCAAGGCAGGGCGCCTTTATGCATATACGTTTGGCACTGAGAAGTCAAATCCTTTATATGTGAATTTGTTGAGTCTGGACTTGAGTTATAAGAAGTAAAGGTTCTAGAAATCTCTTGACAAACAGAGCACCCATTTGTCTCCCCCCCCCCTTTTTTTTTCGAGATTTCGAGACCCAAGTAGGCTTGAGGTAGAGATGGCAGGTTCAGATAGTACGAAGCCATCCATCATGCTCGTCATTCCTTTATGCACTCGCATCTCTGAGGAACTAGATCGGAATAAATAAACTGGCATCCTCTCAGATTTTGCTTTCTGCCACCTATCTCTCAATAATTTCCAGACGAGATGGTGAAAAGAAGAGACGGTTCATTCTGGGTCAGCTTCCATGGCAACTGACTGACGTTTGCATTGAAGTCTTTCTTCTGGAAATGCCTTTAGAAGAGAGAAGGGGGGCGGGGGGCGTGCGTAATGAGCAACCCCCATTTATTCTGAAGGAACGCAAGACAGAGTTGTTTACAATCTGGTGCTTTTTCCTTTTTTTTTTTTTTTTTCTTTGCTGGTTAGTTTGTTAGGAAGATACCTCCAGCTTGTTGCTCAGCAAGGCATGGGAGTTAACGTCAAAGCGGCTCTTGGAGTAAGAGGACGCGGGAGTTTACTCGTGGCGTCTCATTATGAAATGAGAACAGCAGCCCCAGAACCATTGGCTGCCCCGAGGTTTTGTTCTCACGGCTCTGCTGGCCCAATTGTCATCTCATTTAGAAACCAGGGACTAGCCTTACAGGATGAGCAAAGGCCTCGTTTTTAAAAAGTGCAGATTCTAAGGCTAAACCTCAAACCAGCAAGTCAGAACCGTTAGGGGTGGGTCTTGGGACCCGGTGTGAGATTCTGATGACCTATGACTTCTTCCCACCCCTAAGAGCCCAGGAGATGGTCTTGTGTCTTAGAAGCAAACAAGTACAGGGCCTAGGGCAGCCTTGGGCAAACTACGGCCCGCGGGCCGATCCGGCTGTTCTATCCGGTTCTTTAGCTTTCCCCTCCGCTCCTTTACTTTGAATTTATATTAGTTCACACAAACACTCCATCCATGCTTTTGTTCCGGCCCTCCGGTCCAGTTTAAGAACCCATTGTGGCCCTCGAGTCAAAAAGTTTGCCCACCCCTGGCCTAGGGAATAACCCAAACGCAGCGCCTATTGACATCGGCTAAGTTCAGTGCTCCGTGTACAACCTAACTGTGTTGGGGAATATGCAAGAGAAAAGCCAGACTTGCCACCATTTTTAAAAATATATTTTTATTGCTTCAGTTCCCTTTCCCTCTGGCCTGTTTCAAAACCCTCTGTGCATTTCCTACACAGGACTTAGGATCAAAGTGATTAAACAGCCCTGTAATTATTCGCTCAATAATATTAGAGCTGTGTTGCTCTGGGAGCGATCTGGGTGCAGAGCCCAGCCTATGCCTGACAGTGATTATGGGATGCACCAGCCTTTCCAAGCCTCGATCAAACACCGAGGTCGGCTCTGCAGGAGAGTGTGAGACTCCTAGAAGGACCCTGCCTTGTCTCATGAACATGACCTTAGACTAGGGATCAGAGGACTTAAGTTAAACTGCACCCATAACTCCCATCACCGTGAACAAGTCGTTTGACCTCCCTGACCTGCAGTTAACACGTTTGCAAAGGGAGAATACTACTGCCTGCCCTTCTGAAGGACTGCCGGGGGGAGAGTGAAATGACCTTGGAGGAAGCTTTAGCTTCTATGCACCTGGAGTGTTTCAAGACTGAGTATTTCGTGCAACGAAATGAAAATGGAAAGATATTCATGACAGCTAATTGCTTCCTCCAGGAAACGGTGTCTTCAAGTTCTTAAAGACACTTACCATCTGACCCTATCCCTGGCACAGACGCATCAGCAGAGCCAAGAGCGACCGCACGGGAACTCATTCTGAGCTGTCAGGAAACAGGGTTCCGTCTCAGGAAAGAAAACAAATGCTCCTTTTGTTTCCGTCTGAGACATGGTGCTGGGGTTTGATCACAAATCTGACCTTCACTTCACCTCCTAAGAAGGTGTGGTGGATACTTATCAGAGTGTGGGTCCAGCATCCCATGACCTGGCCCTGGTGTCCCTTAGCCAGAGCCGGGGACCTCTGGAAGCCACCTGTGCGCTGTGACGTCACCCCTGGCCACAGACGACTGCTCTAGGAATGGGCAGCGTGCCTGAGCCGGTCTAATCAGACTGCCTCTTCCAGGCACCTGATAAAGGCCCGCCTCTCTGTGGACTGACGCTGTAAAGCTTAACCCTGAAATGGCTTAACAATCTTCCTCTTTGTGGCTATTAGAAGTGGGATTCTGGCCTGGCTGGTGTGGCTCAGTGGGTGAGCGTCGACCTATGAACCAGGAGGTCACAGTTTGATTCCCAGTCAGGGCACGTGTCCGTGTTGCAGGCTCGATCCCCAGTGTGGGGCGTGCAGGAGGCAGCCGATCAATGATTCTCTCTCATCATTGCTGTTTCTCTCTCTCTCCCTCTCCCTTCCCTCTGTTAAGTGGGATTTTGCCTTCCATTGACTCCCACCCCAACTCACAGGAGAGAATTTATCAATAGAGGTGAAACGCAAATCAAAACGCGTTATCTATTTCTGGCTTTGGTCTCTCCCTCTCTTCCTCCCTTCCTGCCTCTGGTCATTCTCTTTGTAATCATGCACATAAACAAAGAGGAAGATAAATTCACAAAGCATCCGTAAGTGTCGTGAACAAAATTTCCCCACTGCTGTGCAAATTAAACCCCGCACCCTCCCCCCCCACAATAATAGGCCTTGTTATCACACCCTCCACTCTCCACCAGCTGTTGAAAGTTTGTAAGCCAACAAAACAAGGCTGTGACCAGGCAGAACAGCATGCAGAAGAAGTGGCCGAATTGCCTCCCGGGCCAACAGTGCACTTGGATACAGTGGAGAACATGGCGTGGCTTTTTCTGGACACTTGAGGCTGCCTTTTTGTAGCCACCAATTTTGTTAAAAATCCCTGAGGCACCAATATGGAAAGTCCCCAAACAAGCATTTTCAGATAATGAGTTTCACGGCCAAGTTTATGTGATAGCCTCCCTACCCGACCCAACCTCCCCCGTAGGGAGCTGCAGCCTGGAGGGTGGGGTGGGAGGAGAATGGAGAAGTTGGCCAGAGAAAAGCAGAAAAGAAAGGACAATCATTGTTCCTGGGCTTCCGAAGGCCTTCCTGCTCCTGGTTCCTTTTCTTCTTAAGTTACAGGACACGCTCCAGCCCTTAAAATAAATTCCCCCGTGTTTTGCCGATGTTGGCTTGAGTGAGGTTCGGATATTTGTAGCAGAAGCCTAAGTAATACCGAGAGATGATACGTCTCCCCACCCCTTTCCAATGAGGAAACTGAAGGTCAGCGAAGGCCAGGCATTCATTGTGCTAAGCTCTTAGCATGCATTATAGTATCTCATTCAAACATAGCAATCCTACCACATACTCCCGTTATTTCACTGGAAAAATGGGTGAGGTTGAGTAGCTTGCCCAAGGTCAAGAGTATAGGAAGTGCCAGAGTCGGGGATCTCACACAGGCTTTCTCATTCCAAAGCGGATGTTTTCACCACACCCTATGGGACACAGTAAAATGAACTTGCCGGCAGTATTATCTCAATAATTGAATTCCTTACCATTAGTTTATCTCACCTCGCTACAAACTCACATGGGCGGGCCATCAGTATGAGCGCCATTTGCAAAACCAGGACCCAGCAAAGTTCCCAGGTGTGCTGTGTTACTCTCTTCCTTTCTCCAGCTCTGAATCTCCCACCTCCCCCGACTCCACACTTCTTTGGCAGAGAATGGGTGAAGCTGAATAGAGAACGAATTTGAGGAATCATTTTTTAGGAGAATGATAGTATCATTAAGCCGTTTACAGGGTGGTCCAGCCGGTGTGGCTCAGTTGGTTGAGCGTCGTCCCATGCACCAAGAGGTTGCCTGTTTGATTCCTAGTTGGGGCACAACCTGGGTTGTGGGTTCAATCCCCAGTAGGGGGTGTGCAGGAGGCAGCCAATGGACGATTCTCTCATTCTCTGTCATGGATATTTCTATTTCTCTCTCCCTCTCCTTTCCTCTCTCTATAAAACAATGATAAAAAACATATAAAAAATGTTTACATAGTCTAAACACACTCAGATCTACCACGAATTACATCTGGGAATTAATCTGGGTCTTAGATTGTGTAGCAAGGTAATATATTTCAAATATTAACTTATGTCCTCTCTTTTTTGACCTTTCTATTTTTTTTAACAGCAAAGCTGTTTTATGATTATTGATTCAGGGAATGATGCAAAGAAGGAAGCAAACAGGGAAAAATATTTTTTCCTGTTTCTGAAGTTTTCAAAGCCTAGGATGTTAGGTCTCTCAGCTTAGATAAATGTTTCTTGGAAAACATCTCGAATAAGAGGAAAGCCATGTAGGAACCATACAAACCAGAACAAGGAAGTCTTTATGATGACTTGCTTGGACCAGGGAGGAGGACAAATTGGGTGGCACGTGGCCCATGCAATGCCCTTATAACCAGGCTCTGTTAAAGGGCTAATAAGCCCATGGGACATCTAGTTGCCCTACAATTTTTTAAAATATATTTTTATTGATTTCAGAGAGGAAGGGAGAGGGAGAGAAAGAGAGAAACATCAATGATGAGAGAGAATCATCTATCGGCTGCCTCCTGCAGGGGATCAAGCCTACAACATGGGCATGTGCCCTGATGGGGAATCAAACCTTGACCTCTTGGTTCATAGGTTGATGCTCAACCTCTGAGCCACCCTGGCCAGGCATAGTTTATGTGATACATAATACGAAATACAATCCTAGAGCAGGAAGAAACCACACATGAACTGAAATTAAGTTTTTACCATCCTGGGGAAGTGGGGCTTGAAATAGAAATTAGACTGAATTTCAAAAATCCAAGTTGTTTCTCTTGTGCCCTCAAGCGTCTGGGCTGAGATTCACACCCAGGACAATTTATACCATTGACTGCAACCCAGGAGAGCATCCCGGGCAGAATCCTGTCTCCAAGGGGATCTGGAGAAGGGACGGAAAGGAAGAGGCTCCGGGCCACAAGTGTGGGAGCCTTCTGAGCAGCAAAAGGGCCAGGCCACGCTTCGCTGCCAGGTCAGCTCACATAAAAGGACAAGTTGTCTCTTGATCGTCATCCCAGGGCAGGGACGTCAAACAATTTCGAAACACTTTCTCTCAGGGAAAGGGCCAAATGTTACATAATCTGAAAGACCGGCTGGCAGCCGGAGGCCCGAGACGAAGACTGAACCTGCTCCAAGGGTATCAGGAACCCTGTTTCCCTGGAAACGATGGGCTATGCCTTCGGACTCTGTGACCTTGAAGCCATTGTTTGCATTTCTCTTTGAGAGGAGCTGCAGATGCTCCCTCTTTAGCCACAAATGAGGGGAGGGAGAACTCCACAGTCACACGTGTGCTGAATCGGCTTCCCTTTGATTGATGGCGGAACATCCTGTTTCACTGCCACGAGCTGGGATCCAGCTTCCTGCACACGCTGAACTCAATGGATGCCTTGGAGACAGCGCATGCGACCGAGGGCAAGAGAGGTGCCTCCTACAGTAACAGTAGGTTCTTGGTCTTTCTACGGAAAGCGCGGCCCAAGGACCTGTAGGATCAGTACCATCACCTGGGCACTTGTTAGAAATGCCGGACCTTGGGCCTCACTCCAAGGTGGGCCCAGAGGACGTTTTAGGGCAGTGAAAATCTGTATGATTTTATAATAGTGGGTATCTGTCAGGATGCATTTGTCCGAACCCAGGGAATGTACAACACCGAGAGTGAACCCTAAGGTAAACTGGATTTGGGTGATTCTGATGTGTCCACGTAGGTTCATCAATTGTTAACAAATCTACTCTAGTGAATGAGGTTGACGATGGGGGAGGTTGTGTACGTGTGGGGGCGGGGGTGTATGGGAAATCTCTGTATCTTCCCCTCAGTTTTGTTTTAACCTTAAACTTCTCTAAAAAAATATAAAGTCTTCAAAAAAAAAAAAGGAGGTCCCCACCTGCTCCAGCAGGACTCCTTGTGCGGGCAGCTGTGTGCAATCAGAGCAGGAGCGTGGAGCAGACGGCAGGCCCTGGAGCTAAACCGCCCGAGTTCAAACCCAGCCCTCGTTGCTTATTAGCTCTGGGGCCTTCAGCAACATGCTCTCTGGGCCTCAGTTTCCTAACCTGTAAAATGGGACAATGATAATAATGGATTTAGTCCCCAGGGTCATTGTAAGGATTTAAAGAAACAACATAAATAAAACATTTAGCATAGTGCCTGGTACACTGAGTCCACAATAAATATTAGTATTTTCTCCTTAGCTGGTTTGGCTCAGTGAAGAGCATCGGCCTGCGGACTGAAGGGTTCCAGGTTCAAGTCCGGTCAAGGGCATGTACCTCGGTTGCAGGTTTCCGGTTTTGTCGGGGTGTGTGCAGGAGGCAACCAATCGATGTGTCTCTCTCACATCGATGTTTCTCTCTGTCTCTCCCTCTCTCTTCCACTCTCTCTAAAAATCAGTGGAAAATATCCTCAGCTGAGGATTAACAACACCAACAACAATTAGTATTTTAAGAGGAAGTGTTTTGGATACCTGACAAAGGTGCCGAAACAGTCTTGGAGATTCCATCCACGTTCTTTCTTTTCAGCTGCAGAGGACACAGTGAGAGATTTTAACTGACTCCAACGGGTCCATGCTAAGTGGAGGGCAGTGTTGCCAGTTCTTGGAGGGAATGGCGTACATCACTGTTTCTCCAACTCAGAGGTTGGCAAACTGCAGCTCGCGAGCCACATGCGGCTCTTTGGCCCCTTGAGTGTGGCTCTTCCACAAAATACTACGGCCTGGGCGAGTCTATTTTGAAGAAGTGGCGTTAGAAGAAGTTTAAGTTTAAAAAATTTGGCTCTCAAAAGAAATTTCAATTGTTGTCCTGTTGATATTTGGTTCTGTTGACTAATGAGTTTGCCGACCACTGCTCCAACTGTATTCACCCCACTCTTCACTCCTTTTAAAAAATCATTTCCACACACAACCCATCTGTATTATTTTTATTTAAATCAATTTACAATGAATTTGTTCTTTTTAAAGCCACATCCTAAGCAATAGACAGCGTCTATGAAGTCAGTAGCTGTGTTTCTTTAATCCACATTAAAGTGGAACCGTAACCATGGAAATAAAAACATCCACACACATCAAATGTTACTGAGAGCTCCAGGAAGCCCCTCCATTCTTTTTTTTTTTTTTTTAAATCCTCACCCGAGGATATTTTCCCAGTGATATTCAGAGAGAGTGGAAGAGAGAGGGAAAGACAGAAACATCGGTGTGAGAGAGAGACATCGATTGGTTGCCTCCTGCACAAGCCCTGACCAGGGCCCAGGCCAGGGAGGAGCTCGCAACCAAGGTACGTGCCCTTGACTGGAATCAAACCCGGGACCCTTTGGTCTGCAGGCCAAGGCTCTATCCACTGAACCAAACCAGCTAGGGCCCCTCCATTCTTACATGAGCATTTTATTAACTCCCAGCTGCCGCTCTGAAGGTTTTGACTTCACGTCTTTCCACCGAAGTGATTTGAGCAAAACCTTTTGGCTTCCCTGTCATCTAGCTCAGCGGGGGACCGGAGTCACCGAGTGGCTTGCCCAAGATAACCGAGCTCGCAGGCAGGAAGGGGGGGCCACAGCTTTTCTAAAATACAAGCGGGGAGGCATCCTTACTGTCCGCAGCCGCCGGGAGGCCGCTGGGAGGCCGCCTCCCCGCTCGGGGACTTTGGTCTTGTCCCTGTGATTGTTTGGCTGGCTCAGACCACAGAGCAAGACGTCATCATTTCTAAACGCCACGGCTTTCACTTCACCGATGGCCAACGTCAGAAGGGCCGATATCTGTGGGTGTTACCAGGGTTTTTCTCACATTACCAAACAAACACCGGCTGGGCTTGCTCTTTTCCTGCCCTCCCGCTTGTCACAAAGCGTATTTCAAAGGATGAGTCTCGCGGGCCAGATTCCATTCCCCTTAAATATGTGAGGCTGCTGCGAAAGGAATGCACCAGGGCCGGCCTGCGGCCCAGTTGTTGCTCCTCCGTGTTTTCTCCCTGCGAATTACCCAGCAGTATGCTGGCCATCCTCCACCACGCTCACTGATGTCTGAGGAAGGAGGACACATGAGCAGCATCGCTCTGCTCCGCTCTACGACCAGCGTGACCATGTGCTTGGCCATCATGTTATCCACAGTCAGGTTGGTTCAGGAAATATTTTCTGAGGGCTCCAGGCAAACTACGAGTGCCAGATGCTGCGAGGGTCACAGGACAGATCCGGCATCTTGCAGCCCTCACCAAAGAGGGAGGTGTCTTTGCAATAGGGTCAGCCAATGAAAAAGTGTTCAACTTGTGTTTGTCTAGATCAGTGGTCGGCAAACTCATTAGTCAACAGAGCCAAATATCAACAGTACAACGATTGAAATTGCTTTTGAGAGCCGACTTCTGCACATGGGCCACGAAGTTTCAATCGCACTGTATGTGCGTGCCCACATGTGGTGTTTTGTGGAAGAGCCACACTCAAGGGGCCAAAGAGCCACATGTGGCTCGCGAGCCACAGTTTGCCGACCACTGGTCTAGATCATGCCTTCTGGAGGGGGTGCGTATAAAACCCCCAAGGGGGAGAAGAAATGGTTGTTGGAGGTGAAAATATTGTGGGTACTACATTGCTCAATTCTACCCAACAGAATCGTATTCTTTAGGGAGAAATTGAATCTAGTTAATTGAAGCAATTAATTTCATTTAAGTTTAATTTTTTTTCTTAGTGTGGGGTGATAATGGGGAAAAATGGTAGAGAAACACTCAGTGAATGATCTATGTTTCCGAGGTGCTTCTCTTTGGACCTGGCCATTCTGCTTCTATTCTCTCTCCTGGAGGAAGAGTCTCCGCAAGAGGCACGTGTGCAAAGTTGCTGACTGCATCGTCTTTTAAAACAGTGGAGCAACCTCCCTGGCCAGTTTGCTCAATTGGTTAGAGCAGTGGTCGGCAAACTCATCAGTCAACGGAGCCAAATATCCACAGCACAACGATGGACATTTCTTTTGAGAGCCAAATTTTTTAAACTTAAACTTCTTCTAACGCCACTTCTTCAAAATAGACTCGCCCAGGCCGTGGTGTTTTGTGGAAGAGCCACACTCAAGGGGCCAAAGAGCCACATGTGGCTCACGAGCCGCAGTTTGCCGACCACTGGTTTAGAGCATCGGCCCTCAGACCGAAGGGTCAAGAGTTCGATTCCTGGTTAAGGGCGCGTATCTGGGTTGTGGGTTTGTGCGTGCAGGAGGCAACCAATCAATGTGTCTCTCTTCCATGGATGTCTGTTTCCCTCTCTCCCTCTCTTCTGCTCTCTCTAAAAATAAATGGAAAAAAATATCCTTGGGGTGAGGATTAAAAAATAAGTAAGTAAATAAGTAAATAAATAAAATAGTGGAACAAGCTAAATGCCCATCAATTGGAAATGGTTGAAAACCTGCGGTGCATCTGTAGTATGAGATACCATATGTCAGTTAAAAGGAATGAGGTAAATCTAGAAACAGAGAAATTGACATGGAGAGGACTTAAGGTCATATTATTGGGTAGAAAAAGCAATCTGCAGAATATATATGCGTTGTCACATTTATATCAAAACAAATGCCCAACAAAGCTGTGTTTCCATATGCAAATGTTATATATGTAAATGCCTGTCAAAGTGATAAATCCAGCCAGGTTACCTCTGGGGAAAGGGATGCATTTGATGGTAAAAGAGGTACATCCAGGCTTTTTTTACATGAAAATGATTGTGATTTGGGTTGTAGATGTTATGTCCCCAAATGGAATCTTAACTGATACATCACATTATTATCAACGTATAGGTAAGCCCTTTCAGAGAAGATAATAAAAGGCCACATGAGAGCCATGGAAGCGGAAGAAACTTCCCAGAAAGAGTCCATAGAACGGGGGAGAAGAATAAAAAGAGATTTCCGGGGAACCTCAATATGAGACACAATTCAGCTAATGAGTCTTGAAGAGTCAGAAAATTGAAAGATGGTGTCAAACCTAGGGCTATGCCACTCAATCCCCTTCAAGAAAATACTCCCTGCCCTGGCCAGATGGCTCAGTTGGCTAGAGTGTTATCCAGTACACCAGCAAGGTTGTGGGTTCAATCCCCGGTCAGGGAACATATGGGAGGAAACTGATCTCTCTCTCTTTCTCTCTCTCTCTCTCTCTCTCTCCTCTCTCTCTCTCTCTCTCTCTCTAAAAAAAAAACAAAACAAAACAATAAACATATCCTCAGGTGAGGATAAAAAGAAATAAAAATCTATAATAATAAAAGTGTAATATGCTAATTAGATTGGACATCCTTCTGGATGAAGTTGGGGCTGCGGGGAAAGCCTGGGTACCAGGTGCCAGAGGGAAGCTGGTGCCGGCACCAGGGGAAGGAAGACCTACTCTTGCATGAATTTCGTGCATCAGGCCTCTAGTAACTAAATAAAGGACTCACTGTGAGGAATGTAGTTGATCGACGGCCTCCAGCTGTTACCTTCATGATGGGCCACCTCAGCTTCTAAGGCTGTGCGTTGAGTAAGGCAATGGTAGCTAAGATCACTTCTGGTTAGGACAGCCTTGCCAGTGACCGAGCAAAGTTCCCCCACACAGGCCTCCCCTAACAGGCCCTCTTTGCTCCAGACAGTCCATTGGGCTGGTAGAGATGGTCACATCTGCTGGCACTGAGCTAGCCCCTCGGCCTGGTACGTCTTCTGCACGGCTCACTCACTCCAGCATCTGCTTCCCAGACAACCCAACTGGCGCAGAGGATGCTAAGAGGCTCCACGAGTTAACACGTATTATCTGACTTGGTTAAATAAGCATTTAATAAGCACTAAAGTGAAGAGGTAGGAGGTTAGTGTTTCTTCAATAAAACTTACCAAATACAAACCCAAGCTACCAAGTACAGGTATTCCTACTCAAAGCAATTCACTTCCCAACTCATGTGCTCAGCCCTTCCCGGTTTTTTTATTCCCGCTAACCCAGAACATAACAATGTCTCATCCATAGTCCCTCCAAATGTTATCCACTTTTATTGTCTTGCTTGCCTCTTAAATTTTACCTTGCAGCCCTGGCGGGTTTGGCTCAGTGGATAGAGCATCAGCCTGCGAACTGAGGGGTCCTGGGTTTGATTCTGGTCAAGGGCACATGCCCGAGTTGTGGGCTCGATTCCCGATGGCGGGTGTGCAGGAGGCTGCCGATCAATGATTCTCAACATTGGTGTTTCTATCTCTCTCTCCCTCTCATTTCCTCTCTGAAATCAATAAAAATATATATTTTAAAAAAAATTTCTCTTGCAATCAAATATTATGCAGAGAAAATAAACAAGGATGAACTAACAAATCACGGCTAAAGGATTTCATTTAAGCCCTTTGTGGGTGTCACTACTGATGATTTTCCAGATTCTGCTATATTACCGCATAAACCACAATCTTCCAACACATAACTCCATGTGTCAAAAGCTCTGGACAATCAGATGAACTTATAAGGCAAGTACTAAGCCTGTTCCCAGAACACAATGGCCAATAGAATTAATTGAAAAGATTCTTGTTTCTCAGAATCTAACCATTTATTTCACAAAGACAGAGGTACATTTTCTCTTACTTCCTTTTATGTCATTTAACCCACATTACTCTTCCAAGAAAAGCATGCATATCTGTTGTCATTTCCTTCTTATAAGAAAAACAACAAAGCAGATAAAAATCTCTCCCCGATGCTAGAGAGCTGGTAGCACTGGTATACTAATGCAGCTTTCTACTGTTTTCGTTTGAGGGTCAGCAAACTGCCACCCATGGGCTTAATCTGGCCCACCACCTGTTTTTATAAATAAAGTTTTATTGGAACACAGCCATGCTCTTAGTTTATGTATTATCCATGGCTGCTTTCCTACTACAACAGCAAAGTTGAGTCATTGTGACAGAGACCATCTGGCCTAGAAAGTCTAAAATACTATCAGAAAAAAATTGCCAACTTCTGTCCTAGTTTAAAAAGTATGGCATGTTTTTGCATTTCTATTTATCCATTCTTTATTATTCATTCACTAGAGGCCCGATGCACGAAATTCATGCAAGAGTAGGCCTTCCTTCCCCTGGCTGCCAGCACCAGCTTCCCTCTGGCACCCAGGACCTGTGCTTCCCTCACAGCCCCGGCTTCATCCAGAAGGACACCTGGAAGGACGTCTGGTCTAATTAGCATATTATGCTTTTATTATTATAGATAATATTCTAACTGACATCTTAACATGTTAACATCATCCATATATATATAAAAGCCTAAGCAACCATTACGACTGGTTGACCGCTCTACTGGTCGACCAGTTGCTATGACATGCACTGACCACCAGGGGGCAGACGCTCAATGCAGGAGCTGACCCCTGGTGGTCAGTGAGCTCCCACAGCCAACCTTCCGCTGCCAGCCAACCTCCCGTGGTTCCTCCCCCAGGCTGGCTGGCCCCGATGGCCCCGATCGGGACTGGGTGAGACAGCCCTGATTGGCCCCGATCACCAGCCAGGCCGAGGGACCCCACCTGTGCACAAATTCGTGCACTGGGCCTCTAGTTGTTAAGTGTCGATCTGAAATCAGCAATGATTTTTAAAGATAATGAATGCTCTCATTTTCCTTTAAGAGGTGGTTATTATTTTTAGTAAACCAGATTTTAAAAAAATTATCTCCTACCCAGAACACAGAATCCTGAGTAGAGCACTTGATAGTCACCCACGTTTCAGGATAACCTTAAACGTCAAGAACAACAACCACAAGTTAGTCCTCACAGGAGACTGGAAATAAAACATCTATGGCTTTAAGAGAAATAAAAAGGTAATTATGCCCTGATCCCATGTGTCCCTTTCTTTCCTTTTGGAAAGATTGCCTCTCTACATGAAAACGATGATAGCCTTTTCAAGTGCTTTTGATCCTTGGATCTTTGACGTCACAGACCCTCCTCAGTGGAGCAACAGCTTCCTAGGAATTCATCAAAGATATCGTGAGAACAGGAGACGGGGAGGAGGAGGTCTGCAGTGATAGGCAATAGGGAGATTCCAGGCTTGCTCAGCTGCTCCAGAGGTGGGGCTACCCAGGCCACAAGTTTGCTCGACTCGGATGCCCAGGAGGCTAAGAGTGGGTTTCTGGTTACCAGCTTCCCTCTGTCCAGCGCTCAGCAGGGAACTCTTCAGGTTCCCCCTTGAGCATAAATGAACATAGGTCTCCAGTGGTGAATGGGCCCCTCTTCCTGAGCTTCATTTTCTCTACTGTCTCCTTCTCAAGGCAGGCACAGTTGTTTGCGCTGACGCGAACTGTGGGCTCAACCATAACCTCAAGACAAAGAAATCAGCACATCTCAAGGTAGGCCCTCATTTTTCATATGGCAAGTACTTTTTTGTTTTGTTTTGGTTAATCCTCACCAGAGGATACTTTTTTCCACTGATTTTTTTTTTTTTTAGAGAGAGTGAAAGGGAGGGAGGAGAGAGGGGGAAAAAGAGAGAGAGAAACATCAGTGTGAGAGAGACACATCGATTGGTTGCCTCCCTCCCACAACCCAGGCACATGCCCTTGACTGGAATAGAACCCGAGACCCCTTGGTCCCTGGGGCCAGCGCTTTAACCACTGACCAACAACAGTCAGCACAACCAAGTACTTTTTACTTCAAAAAGATGTTTACATGAAATCATAAAAACACTGGTAAGCAAACAAGACAAAAAGAGAGAGAGAGAAAAAAAAAAAAAGACAAAATCCTTATTACCTATCCATCCTACCACACAAGGAAGCCACTGTAAAATATTGCTGTGGCCCTAACCGGTTTGGCTCAGTGGATAGAACGTCGGCCTGGGGACCCAAGGGTCCCAGGTTCAATTCTGGTCAAGGGCATGTACCATGGTTGTGGGCACATACCCAGTAGGGAGTGTGCAGGAGGCAGCTGACAGATGTTTCTTTCTCATCGATGTTTCTAACTCTCTATCCCTCTCCCTTCCTCTCTGTAAAAAATCAATAAAATATATTTAAAAAATAAAAAATAAAAAAATAAAAAAATAAAATATTGCTGTGTATTTATTCACACAGTAGTGGCTTGAATGGGGCTCACCCACCCCCTCAAAAAATATGTCGATGCAATTACATTAAGGATCCCAAAATGAGGTCATCCTGGATGATCTGGCAGGCCCTAAATCCAATGATGAGAGTTCTTATAAGAAGACCCACAGAGGAAAAGGCCGGGCAGTGAGGGAGGCAGCGTTTCCATGGATGAGGCCACAAGCCAAGGAAAGCCTGGAACCTCAAGAATCGAGAGCCTCCGGAGGGAGCCCTGGCGTTCGGACTTCAGGTGTTCCGAATTAGGAGAGAATAAATGTCAGTAGTTGTAAGCTGCCAAGTGTGTGGCGTTTTGTTACAGCAGCCCCGGGCAGCAGAAACAATACATTTGTTCAGTAAATATTTACAGAATAACTATGAGCCATGATCCAAGGAGTTGATGAATAAGACACCAAACTTTTCAAAGTTTTCTCTGCATACATAGAAATATATGTATATTTTAATGAGTCATAAAAGTTATTAACACACATTTTTCACCTCATAAAATAACAACAAATCAACCTGGCTTCGCCTTGGAAATGACCACATTTTGCTCAAGCAGTCCTTAATTTTTGAATTGAGCTTGTTTCCATTTTTTATTACCGCAAGAACCATTCTTTATCTAAATCGGATGCACACCTTTAAGTATGTCCTTAATTTTTAAAAAATGGAATTCTGAAGTCAAAGTCTCTGCCAGTTGTGAATGTATTGTGTCTCAGCTCCAAACTGACCCTCCCTTCCGCAGCTTTGAGAACCCGGAGCTGGGTGGACCCTGCAAACATTTCTCCTCCACCAGTTGGCACAGTGACAGGCTTTGTCCACAGAGGGCGCCATAGGAACACGGCAACCCAGCGGTGGCAGGAAGGCATCCTGGGTCCCAGTCCTCCATTTTTCATGCAGCATGGAAGCCCAGCAGCCCCCACAGGCCTGTCCCAACCACTGTCTGGGGCCACACTCCCCCACACAGGGTAGCAGCTACCCCAGTAGCTCTGGCCATGGCCTCAGGCATCTGTCTCCCCTTCCCATGGGCACATGGCCTCCTACGTGGAAAGTTGCCTCACCACCTCTGGCTGGGTTCCCAGTGGCGGACACGTGGTCCTCAAAGAAGCCTAAATCTCGACCTTGGGCTGGGGTGTTGGATCCCTCTTAGTCCTTGAGTCCTCACTGTCCACTTTTCCCAGCCTACAAGTAACAGCTTCGTTTTGCACATGCTAACTTCTGGATCTTTTAGAGGTGTTACTTTCACTCGTTAACAATTTATTTTGATTAAAATGTTCTTATTCAAATAACTGGCACGTGTTCAATCCCCTGACTGACTCTGACTGACATCAAATCTAAATGTGTTTACGTTTCCAAATTAACTTTCAGAGCCGTGGCTCCAGTGTAAAATTCCTTCCCAAGCCCTAGCCAGTTCTGAATATTTTCATTCATTTGTAGCGATGAAAATATGATAAGAAAGAAGTTATCCCTTCCCATTGTTTCCATTTGCATTCCTTCAATTACTAATAAGGTAGAGGGAAAATTATTTGAGTAGACAATATATTGAAAGGAGTTGTAACCAGCCAATAGTGGCTACCTCTGGGGAAGGAAATGAGAGAGGGAGAAGGGGAGTGGGGGGGGGGTCCCACTTTTTACTCTAAAATGTTGCACAGTGTCCAAATATTATACAAAGATAACATATTTGTGTATTGTTCATATAACTAAATATACATACATCGTGAAAGGGGCAGCCGAGCCCTCTGACGGCACACCCGTGCCGCGGCTCAGAGTTGCCTTCTTCAGCAGAGCTGAGCAATCAAAAGGAAATGAGACCCTGGCTGGTTTGGCTCTGTGGCTAGAGCATCGGCCTGTGGACTGAAGGGTCCCAGTCAAGGGCACATGCCTGGGTTGTGCCCTTGATCTCCAGTAGGGGGCGTGCAGGAGGCAGCCAATCAGTGATTCTCTTTCATCACTGAGGTTCTCTCTCTCTCCCTCTCCCTTCCTCTCTGAAATCAAATACACACACACACACACACACACACACTCACTCTAGAGGCCTGGTGCATGAAATTTGTGCACTGGGGGGGTTTGCCTCAGCCTGGCCTGCACCCTCTCACAGACTGGGAGCCCTGGCTCCTTACTGCCCGCCTGCTCGCTGCTCCTTAATGCTCAGCTTGATGCTTCTTAGCGCTGCTGTGGAGGCGGAAGAGGCTCCTGCCACCACGGCTGCACTCGTCAGCTGTGAGCCTGGCTTCTGGCTGAGCGGTGCTCCCCCTGTGGGAGTGCACTGACCACCAGGGGGCAGCTCTTGCATTGAGTGCCTGCCCCCTGGTGGTCAGTGCGCATCATAGTGACTGGTTGTTCTAGTCGTTCCACCGTAAAGGTCGCTTAGGCTTTTATTATATAGACTAGAGGCCTAGTGCATGAATTCGTGCATGGGTGGGGTCCCTCGGCCTGGCCAGCGATCAGGGCCATCAGGGCTGTCTTGCCTAGTCCCCATTGGGACTGATCAGGGCCAGCCGGCCAGGGGAGGGACCGCGGGAGATTGGCCGGCCACGGAAGGCTGTGGGAGAGCACTGACCACCAGGGGGCAGATTCTGCATTAAGCATCTGCCCCCTGGTGGTCAGTGCACATCATAGCGACCGGTCAACCGATCATAAACAGTCACTTAGGCGCATATATATATATATATATATATATATATATATATTTTTTTTTTTTTTTTTTTTTTTTTTTTTAAGAAATGAAGAGGGGAATGGCAGCCAGCAGGAACAGAGCAGACTGCCCTACATATGAAAGGATTGGGGAGTGATGGAATAAAGAGAAGAGGTACAAGCATGTGGGGTGGAGTTGTGGAGGCGGGACATGGAGGGGAAGAAAGGGAGAAGGTGAGACCATAAAGCATGGACTTTGTGAAGAGAGAGGTCTGTATTAAGGATGTTTGGAAAAGTAGAGGGTCATCACATACCTCATTCGTGGAATTCTCACTTCTCCACCCCCTCCAAAGTGACTGAGTCAAGACCTATTCTAATTTTCAGTCTTTCAGAGTAATTTCTATTTCTTTTCGCTGTGTCGATGTTCTGACACTGACCTTTGAGCCCGTCCAAGGTATTGATTTGTGTAACATTTGTTTAATGTTTGTCTCTCCCATGAGTTGTGGACGCCCATACGGGATGATGAGTTGCTAGACAACAGTTAAAATACTTCAAGACACGGCTTTCTAAAGACCCCCCAAATCCCAGCTTCCCTCCTTCTGGAAATAGAGGTGCTGTCCAGGGAGTAAAAACCGAAGCAGGGAAAACACATCTGTTGTTATTCTGGTAAAAAACTCACATAAGGTACAGGGTGCTGCATAGAAGAATTGCCTGATCTGAAACCAGCTACACATGAGTGTGTGGATTTCTTCCGATTCAAAATATAAACTCGGCTAATTTAAGTCAAGGTTGTTCTTACACGTATATTTTGCCCTCTATCCTGTATCTCCTTTCAAAAAAAAATTGATGCAACTTCCTTGACTGCTGACCTTTAGTAACCTGCTTATTCTTAATATCAAAGCTCAACATGTTGGTTCAACCATCTCTTTAAGAAGATAGCAAAAGCCAGGATATGAGGCCACAAAGTAAATCAAGTTTTTATTTTATTTTTGGATTTAGTCAATTTTACTTACAGCTTGTTTTTTTTACATTTCAGAGCATTACACAATTACAATTTTCTGACCTGCAAACAGATACCTTAAACAGAAATATTTTTTTAAAATTATCAAATTAGGTACAATACTGCAACAATTACACATATGACATTTTAAATGAAATATTGTAAGTATACATAAAAGTATAGAGAATAATATAACCAACCTCCATATATTTACACTCAACTTTTCCAGCCTCATTTCCCACCTCTCCTTTATATGCACCCCCCCACCCAGTCATATAAAACTGGGTCGTTTTGATTTGCATCGATCGGATGATTAGTGACTTTGAGCCAAAAAAACAAAAAAAAACCTAGTCAAATTTTAACAGTTTGTAACATATCCTTCAGACCATTTTTCTTTCTTTTTTATTTTATTTTATTGATTTCAGAGAGGAAGGGAAAGGGAGAGAGAGATAGAAACATCAGTGATGAGAGAGCATCATTGGGTGAACACTGCGGGGAGGGGCGTGTCATATAAAGGAGGTGGGAGACGAGGCTGGCAAAGGAGACAGAAGCCAAACCATGAAAAGTGACCTCAGGAGTGAGCTAGTCCAGAGGCAAGGTGACGTTGTGAAGGCTCCTCAGCCATGAGGGCATCAGGGTTGTATCCGAATGCCACAGAGATCACTCTGGCAAGGTGACATCAAATGTGTCTGATGACGTCAAAACACAGCGGGGGGGGGTGCGAAATGGGCCATATTGGAAACAGAGACCAGTTAGGAGCCTGTTTGCAAGAGTCTAAGAAACGACGAGGCCCTGGGAACATTCGAGGGTCGGAGGAATGGAAAGGGGCGGGGCGATGGGGAGGCTTGAAACCAAAGGATGAAACAGCAGCCGGGAATAAGCTGGTGTGAACTGAGGGGACGTACAAGAGGCTGGTGGGGAAGCCAGGAGCCAAGTTGTGGAGAGTCAGAGCAGGAGCAGAAGGGAGAGGCTCTATTCTGGGAGGGAAAAGGAGAGATTTAGACAAACCTGAGGAGCACGGCATCAGACTGGCCAATCCTGCCTGTAGCATGGCCACTCTCCCGCTCCAACCCCATTCCCACTTCCTGTCTGACTTCCACATAGTTTTGCCCTTGACCTTTCTAGGGCAGGAAAATGTGCTTAGTTAATCTCCAGCCCAGGTAGGCATATTGCTCCCTAATTGAGGCCAGACAAAAGAGTCCACTCAGGGAGCATGACCCCAGGGATGGAGGAGGATGGGAGGCACAAGACTTGTGATGCCTTCATGCCGTGTCCTTTGCGAGGCCAGAAAAATGCAAATCAGCTCGCCACCCTAACTGTGCAGGTAACACGGTTCAGTGTCTGACTCCTTCATCCACTGGCCATGATGTCAGGAGCTGAAACGTTTCTCTGACACTGGAGACCAGTTAAAGTTTAATTCCAGATAAGAAGAAGGATATGGGTCAAGAAACCCTATAAAATGTCCCTCCCCATATCCAGCTGGCAATCCTATCATCCCGAAAAAGGTCCTTTTCTGGTACCTTCCTTTCCCATACTTTGCTATTTTTGTCTTACTCATGAACAGTCTCGAACCTACCCCAGGGTACTCCAGAAACCGAGAAGTCAGCATATTTCTAGCAAACACATTTCACTCTGTCCTGGGGCTGGCTGTTCTAAGCAGGTTCTATACTTTAATTCATTGAAAGCCGCACAATGACCCACCCCATGGGGAAGGCTCAGTGCTGTCTTCATTTACAGATGAGGGGCTGGCAAAGGCTGCAAGAATCACCCACGAAACCACACACAGATGCGAAGAACTCTGATCTGAACCCACCAAAGTGTGTCTGAGGGTCTTGACTCCAGCAATGGAAGGAGGATTAACGTGCATGGGAAGCTTTGCTGCCTGGACAAGCAGCTCAAGGCAAAGATGTATTTTTCTGAACATTCAAGAGGGTGGGGCCGCCTCTTCAGTCAAACAGCCTTCCTTCTCCCATCAGGTCATTAAGGGGAGGAGCCAGGAGTTCAGGCCTGGGTGCCCGCTCCGCCTCCCTCTTTCTCAAAAGGAAAATGGGGTGGGGAGTATCAGTTCCCTCGCAGGATCTCGGGAGAGAGCCTACCTTGTGTCCTCCAGTGATTCATTTGGGTGGACTATTTTCACACCAAGCTAAAGGCAAAAGTTCAGAGTGGGGGCAGCAGGAGGCCGCTCCCTCCTGGAGTGCAAGAAAAATTTCCTCTTTGTAAAGCTCAGGCCCCGTTGGAATCAAACTCCATCCAAACAGGAAATCACCAAGATTCTAGGTTAAACTTGGTGCCTTCTTTTTAAAAGCCAAACTTTTTCATTCACGAAGCGGGGGGGTTTCCTGAGCGCGCCTATTTCGTGCCGCGCACGCGACGCGTAGTTGTTCTGGATGGAGTGTGTGTTCTGTGGGAAGAAACAGAGAGAGAAACGACAAAACACACACATCTGGCCAATTTTATAGGAGAAAGGCTTTCAGGGAGCTGTCGTTTTTCTTAAAAAAAAAAATAAAAAAGAAAGGAAAGCAAAGGTTTTACCCACACACCGCTTGAGCCCCCCCCCCCGCCCCCCCGCGCGGACTGGGCAGACCCTGGGCTGGGAAAGCGGAAGGCCTGGGGCGAGGGGGGATGGGCGCGAGAAGAGGGTTGGGTGACCAGGTGGAAGGGCAGAGCCGGCGGAGGAATCGGAGTCGGCTGGCGAGCTGCGCCAGAGGCAGGTGCCAGCGCAGAGTGGGCGGAGGTGCAGGCGCCCGGCCAGGCGGGGGAGGCCGGCGCTACCTCCGCCTCTAGGAGTCGGGCGCGCAGACCAGCTCGCGGGTTGGAGCGGGGGGGCACGGGCGTCCCCGCCGCCCGCAGAAGGAGCCGTGGGAGCAGTCGCAGCAGCCACTGGCGACAGCATCCTCTGGAGAGACGCCCCAGGCTCCGCGGTCGCCTTGCTCCTCCTAGAGGCGAGCGCGCCGCCCGCGCCCTGCGCTGCTGCCCGCCTGGCCCCGCCATCCGCCCGTCCGCGGGGACAGCCACGCCATCGCCCCCGGCCCTTCACCTGCCGCGGGTTCCGGGGCGGGCGGGTGCGGGGAGAGAAGGGGCGAGACACAGTGGCCCCGGAGACACCATCCCCTGGTCTCTACTCCGCGCAGAGAAGGAACGCCCGCCAACGCCGCGAGACCACGCAGTCCCTGCACCCAGCTCCTAAGTTCAAGGGCGACGCCCCTCAAAAGCGAAGTTATCCCGCGCGGTGAGCTCTCCGGCCCTATCGACCCCGACCGACCTTCTGCGCCCAGCGCCCCTCCGGGTCCCCGGAGCCGCCCGCGCGCCCGGCGGGGCCATGCCCGGGCTGCGCCGGGACCGCCTGCTGACCCTGCTGCTGCTGGGCGCGCTGCTCTCCGCCGACCTCTACTTTCACCTGTGGCCCCAGGTGCAGCGCCAGCTGCGGCCCCGCGAGCGCCCGCGGAGCTGCCCGTGCGCGCGCCGCGCCTCCTCCCCGGCCCCGGACAACGCCGCAGCCGCCTCGGACCCCCGCACGGCCGCGCACAACTTTTCCCGAGCCCGGTCGGGGACAGAGCAGGACCGCGGTGGCCTCAGTAGCCCCGGCTCCAAGCTGCAGGCCCTCTTCGCCCACCCGCTGTACAACGTCCCGGAGGAGCCGCCGGTCCTCGGGCCGGAAGACCTGCTCCTGGCCGGCCAGGAGGCGCTGCGGTATTACCGGAGGAAGGTGGCCCGCTGGAACAGGTGAGTACCCCTCCGGCCCGGCGGGAGAGCGCGCGCCGGCCCTGCCTCCCCGCGTCCCCTGCCCCCGGCACCCGCCCAGGCGGCGTCGCCCAGCCCACGAGCCCTGGCCCTGGGCTCCGAGTGTGTTCCCCACCCAGACCCCACCAGCTGTTGCAGACCTCAGAGTTCAGCCTCAAGTTGATCTCAGGGCAAGAAAAAGTTTCTGTGCAGCAGCACAGCCAAGAAATGTTCCCAGCCCCTCCCCCTTGAGCTTCTCTGGCTCACTCCTTCGCCCAATTTCTGTCCCCCGGGCCATTTCCGCCCTCTTTCTTCTTGTGGAAAGTCGCCGTTGGACTTCGGTTTTCCAGAATGAGGTTTCCAAGCAGAGCAATTCCAGGGCTGGTTGGAATTCGGCGCTCTGCTCTCAGGGCGGACCTGGGCGCCTTCCAGAAAGCTAGGCTACTCCCTGAAAACCAGCTCTTCCCCTCTCCCTGCGCCGCTGCCCCGCTGCCCCGCCAGAGGTCAGCCGGGCCAGAGAGTAAACCCGCAGGTTCCTGATAAGGTCGCCGCTCCGTTTTATTTAAAAGCTGGTTTGTCCCTTTTTGGTGAGAGTTACAACCCCAAGGCAGCTTTCGTGTCCTGGGGATTTGGGTTGACTTGGGTCTGAGGCTTGATGCTTTCACAGGGGCAACAAAAATCTACCTGGGAGTTTTTAAAACCCGAAGCAAAAGATAAAGGAATAAGATCCCAAACATATTTAGGATACAATTAGGAAGGATGTTTTTGTAAAAGCGCGGGTTGGGGCGGTTTTGGAGAAGATGAAGTGGTCAGTGCTGAGATCCCTGGCTCATGGCGAAAGCGTACAGACTTGTCTGAATATCACTCACATCCTCGGTTCACTTTCGTACCACACCCATCAATTCTCTTAATACAAGAGATTGCAAGATGAGATGTCATGGGGTAAGCAGTCCCTCCGGAGCGTGTGGGGGTGGGGAGGGACCATGGGGAGACCATAAATCGCAGTGGCAGCCCCGTTTACTGTTTGCTCATTATTCTGGAGTGCTGAGACTGCCTGGGGGAGGGAACTCTCCAGAAATTAAAAAGAGCGTTATTGGCCGAAATCACTGTGGTGAATTTCAATGGCAACTCTGTGGCTGCTGATTTCTATTAGGAAGAAAGTGGTTCTCAATTCCGTCGCTAATTGTGGGCCAAAAAAAAAAAAAAAAAAAAAAAAAGCAATTTGTGATTGCTTCTCAGACAGTCACTTTGGACATTATCTTTATTGCGTCAATAACATGGGAGTCTGGCTCAGTGAACTAGGAAATGTTGCCCTTAGGAAATTATCTACATGTCTGCTGCCCAGTTAAGAATGAGGGACCGCGGGCAGTCACTTGCTTTTGTAAATGCAGATCAGCATTCACTTAGTCACAGCACTGTGGCCTTAAACTTCCCCATGTTACTTTGGTCCTGAATATTTTGGCAGGAAAGCAAAACTCTTTCTCACCAATCTGTCCTACAGTCGATATTGAGCTTGGGTTCTACGTCGCCGACGTCACAGAAGTGCATTTTCTGATCAGAAATGATCTTGGTCATTTCACTGAATAAAATGGTCGGGGAGCGGGAGGGCTGGTGGCCATGCTGCATTAACAGGAATGGAGCAGTTTTGTGTGGCTGGTTGAACGTGACAGTTGTGGTATTTAGTCATCACTTCCTTCGCCTGCTGGAGGTCTCAAGTCAGATTTGTGGGCTGTAGCAGGCTGGTCAGCTGCAGAGAACACACTACCTGCTCCCAAACCGTACTGTAAACACCAGTGGGGGGATTCGTAAGCACGTGAATTGTCGCGTGTATCAGGATTACAAGTGGAACGAGGAAGACTCATTAGCGTTCACTGGAATCAGCTCAGAGCTCGATTGTGTGAGAGTCCCTTATTACCTTAAGGGAGAGAGTGCTCTGACCACTAGGCTAGGAGGGCGGGCGGGCGCCCTGGCCCGTGGAGGCTCCAGATCCCAGTGCAGACAAATAAATAGGACAGGCAGCAAAGGAAGACACAGTGAATGGCCTCGCTCATGGCTTACCCCGTGCACAGATGAACCTTCCTTATGTGGAGCCACAACCCAGCCACTGTTTGAACACCAGGGGTTGATAGACGTGTGCGAAGGCTTCGCTGCCAATAATTACCTGCATCGACTGCCACCCAAAAGGATTGTATCAGCAAACCGTCTGCCAACCCAGGAGAGGCGCAGGTAGTGAAAGAAGCCACGTCATCATTCTTCTCCACTTGCGGGAGAGGCCATTAGTCTGAGTGATTTTTTTTTTTTAAACCATCACGCTAATAAGTAATGGTATGAAGCCGGAAATTATCTTTCTATAACTTGAGCTCATTACCAACGGGAGAGAGGTACCCGCTCTTCTTTTCCCCCAGGACATTCCTTTGGGATTTCAGAGCGTGGAAGATGGAGCTTATACAGTGTTTTGGAGGGCATAGGCTCTCAATCAATATTTGCTCATGTGGATGGCAGTGATTAGCGGCGTTGAAGTTACCCGGCAAAAGACACGCTGTGCGGGGTGGCCTATGCACGTGCTATCCGACAGGCTTTCTGCAAACCTCCTGGGCCCGCTGTTCTTCCCTCCCTTCCTCTCTTTCCTCCTCAAAATGTAACTAAGCGCGGCACCATCCAGGTTAAAATGCAATCAGGGGAAGTGTTTCTGCCACTGATCACAGCGGGCGGGCGGGCGGGCGGGCGGGCGAGCCGGTGCCGGGCTCCAGCAGGCATGGTGACACCTGTCTTGAATAGTGAAGAGGAGAGAGCAGCACAGGAAGCAAGGGAAAGGCAGTCCTCAGGGTTTCAGGCCACGGACCCAGCAGCCAGACGAAGCCTTTCCCTTTCTAAGTGGTGATGGGACGCAGGGTCCACCTGGAGCCCAGGTAACTACTGTTCAGGGTGTTACTATCCTGGCCTCCCAGCGGCTGAGCTTCCGGTTTCTCCCCTGCCCACAAGCCGCCCGGCCAGAAGACATCTGTCCTTTGACATGTCGGAACACGGGTGCTAGGCCTGGTCTTTCTGCCCACATGTCTTTGGTTGGCTCCTCTGGATCCCGCTCGTCTTGACAGGCAAGGTCAGACCGGGTCATGCCTCACTGGTGAAAAAACTCCAGCAGCCACAACACAGACATGCGTTTTCTACTCTCTGCTGTTCTTTCTTGGCATCTTCCTGGGGTTTCAGGAACGTTACAGGCTCCTGCAGGGGTGGATCCAGCGTTTCTCAGGAGGGTGTGCAGACGCCTGTGTTCTTCCCACCGTCGGAAGCTCCTGACTTTGCCTCCCCTCCTGTCTCCTTGCTGTCACTGAGAGCGAGCAATCTGAGTCTCTCTTTGAAAACCACAGCAGAGATACTGGGCAGCTTTTCAGAAATGACAGTTGTTCAAGGGGAGTACATTGACCCAAGTTTCCCGGGGTCGGGGGGAGGGGAGAGCTTTGAGGAGATCCAGAAGCTGAGGCAGATCTGGGAGGGAGGGGAGAGAGAGAGCCAAGATAGAGGGCAGAGCACCAGCTGGAAATGAGAATTGTCTAATCTAGGCAGTTTTGAAAGGAAAGCTTCTTCCCACCATGGCATCTGCGGAATGAAAAACGCAAGCTTTTGATTCTCGCCGCCACTTTTTTTTTTAATCTCTTTCCTGCTTACCTCATGCTGGCCCCAGACCACTGGGAACATAGATTTTTTGGGAGCAAGCAGTTCAGCCCACAGAGCGGATAAAGGTCCGGGTTCTTTCTCATGGGTGATGGCCGGTGGCCTTCCCCCGGGGTCAGCAGGGCCTGGGACCATTGTCCGACTCTCCGCCGGGGATGCCAGGCTAAGAAAGGAAACGCCTCTTCCACTGGAGATGGGCCTCTTCCGCGTCCTGTGTGTGGTTAGCAGCGCGAGTGGGGATCCGACTTCTGTTTCCCGCTTCCCTCAATTAGGTCTTCGCTCGGCTGGTTTTGGGAAAGCTGTGATGTGAGGGGTTTCTGGATCCCTGGACCTATAGCCGGAGGAAACGTCTTCACTCTTCCGAAAATCGAAATCTCTGAGCAGATGGTTTCTGAGAGAGCCAGTCCAGATGCCCCTTCCCCATTCCGAAGCCCGGCTCGTGGCCATTATTAGCGCAGCAACGTCAGGGAGGGTGTCAGCGTTGTTCATCCAAGGAGGAGAGGCACTTCCTGTTTCCAAATATATCGAAATGGAGCCCCACAGCCAAGAACTGGAGGATGTTCTTCAGCTGTCCCATTGCTGCCACCCCTTACACCCGCCTTTCACCCCAACCAGGTTCTCCCCAATCCTGGGAACTCAGCTGGCTAATTCTTTGCTTGCAAATCTCTGAAACTTGCTGGGTATGTGCTAAGTACTTACCTACACTTGCTAACTTAGGCCTCACAACTTCCCTAGAAGTAGGTGGGTGTGGCAGACAGAATTCCAAGGTGGCCCCTGGATTCTCGGCCCTGACGTACACACACCTTCTCCTGAGGATTCAATCAAATGCCCATCCAGGTACTACCATAAGGGCAGCTGATCTTGGCATAGGGAGATTATCCAGGTGTGCTTGACCTCGTCACACGAGCCCTTCAAAAGCAGAGAGTTTTCTCCACCTGGTTGAAGCTGAGGAAGTCAAAGATACAAAGCAGGATAAGGATTTGCTGACTTGAAGTTGGTGGGGGCCGCATGGCACGGGGGGTAAGGGATCTTTAGGAGCTAAGATTGGCCCCCAGCTGACAGCCAGCAAGGAAGCAGGGACTTCATTCAGTCCTGCAACCACAAGGAACTGAATTCTGCCAACAACAGGAATGAGCTTGGGAACAGATCTCTCCCCTCCCCCAGCCTCCTGTGGAGAACTCCACCTAGCTGACAACTTTGCTTCAGCCTTCAGCCCTGCAGAGAACAGAGCCACACTAGTGGACTTCTGACCTCCAACTCCGCAAGTTCCTATGTGGGTCTTGTTTTGAGCCACTAGGTTTGTGGTCATTTGTTACACAGCAATCGAAAACAAACAGTACTGCTGTTTACTTCGTTTTATAGAGGGAACCAGGGGCCAGGAGGTTATATAACCTGCCTTCTAAAGTCAGGCAGTAAGCAAACCACAGGCAGGCTTTGGACCTGAGGGTCTGGCCCCAGAATCCATATTCCAACCAGTGACTCCACCCCAGGCATCCTTTGATGTCTATAGGTCCTCACTTTTCCTCTTGGGGAAAGGTTCTTCTGACTACCTCCGCCCACCCCGCCCCTCCCTGGCAGGATGTATCCTCTCCATATAATACCATATTGCTTTTTATGACTGTGCCCTGTCTGGCTTCATGGCGGCTGTCTGGAGCCTCAGGTGACAATAAATAGCCACTTGCTCCCGGCAGGAAAAGCTCCCAGCTTGCATGTGGTCACATGGATACATCTGTTTCGTGGTTTCCCACAGGGGAGAGCCAGGGTAAATATCTGTGGAACAGATAATTGGGAACAGAGGACATCGGGATTTTGGGGGGCTGTTAGCCAATGGCCTGATATCTCCCATGACAAAAGCCTTGAACAAAAACAATCCCAAGCATAAGATCACCCCACCTATCACTTGTCTACTCCTCCTTATAAACGTCTAAGGCAAATCACCTTCCTGAGACAGTCTAAAATTTGGATCTGGGGTTCTCTCCAGATTTGGCAGTAGTCTAAATAAAATCAATTGCAGTTGTCTAGATAAAATCAATTTTTTAAAAATGCCCCGAACTGGGAAAGAGACAGTCAAAAAGAGTCTTTCTGCCCTGGCCGGGTTGCTCAGTGGTTAGGGTGTTGGCCCTCAGACTGAACAGTCTCAGGTTCGATTTCAGTCAAGGGCACGTACCTCAGTTACAGGCTCAATCACCAGCTCCAGTTGGGGCACATGTGGGAGGCATGTCTCTCTCACATCAGTGTTTCTATCTCTCCCCCCTCTTCTACTCTCTCTAAAAATCAATGGGAAAAATATATTCAGGTGAGGAGTAACCAAAAAATACCAAACAAAAAAATCATAAGAAACACCCCAAAGGAAAGTTGAGAAGGTGCCATTTGCCAACAAGAGGGAATTTCCGGTGCTTTCGGAGAAAGCAGCCAAGGCCAAGACGTCTTGCGTTGAAGTGGGAAACACAGAGACCCTGACTGAGCCAGAGAAATCCATGCCCTGCCCGTGGGCAGGTGCTGACCTGTGCTTCGCCTGTGATTATCCATTAAGCTGGAGGCTGGGAGCGCCTGCGGATCCTGCTGAAGCAGGCTTGCAGCTGGCTGCACGCCACCCGGGAGAGAGCCGCAGTGGTGGTGAAGCAGAAGGGCATCTGTGTACCTGTCCTTACAGGCAGGCACACACTCAGGAGCCTAATGAGAACCAGAGTACGGAAAGGGGAAAAAAAGGCTTAGCTCTTTACGCGGCCTGTCGCTTGGCAGGGTGTCCTGCGTGGAAATGTGAAGTCAGGACAGAACTGAGTTGGAGCGCCTTGCAGATGCTGGCCTCCAGGACTTCCACTCCCTCCAGCGGACCTTGGAGGCCAAGCGCTGGAGACAGCCAACATCATTTGGCTTGAGCAAGAGGCAGAGTTAAGCAGCAGCAAAGGGCCTCTTTTATTGGGTTCGCTAGCAATAAACCGCATAAATTTGGGAAGCCACAGGAAATAGAAAATAGTAGAGGACTACGGTTCCTAAGAAACCAAGAACCTGTCATAAAATTCAGCAAAATATGGCGAGTGGAAGGGAAACCTCAGGAGTGTTGGCCCAGGGGCACAGGGACTGAGAAGCGGGCCGTGAAATAGAAGGTGGCCCCGGGGAGGGAGGGGATTGGAGAAAACGTGGGCCAGGTCGATGGGTTAGAAAAGAGCTCTGCCGGCCTACAATCAGAGCTGCTCATCCTGGGCAGCCAAGCGCAACTCTCCCAGAGGAAGCCAGCCTTCAGCTGCGATGCCTGGGCCAGCTCCGTAGGGCGTGAGTCAGTACTGTTGATGACGGTAACCAAAGCGGAGTCCACGGGGAGGGACAGACCGTCTCTCCTGGCCAATTCGAATGTGCTACGGGGTCTCAGTTTCATGCAAGTGGGATTTTTGTATCTCTGACTCATTTTCTTCCCTGGCTGAATGGTTACAAATCCTGTAGGGAAGGTGTATTTGCTTCACACCCAGCTCAGCTCATGCTTTTTCACTCTAAGGGAAGAATTATGCACAGCCAGCAGCTGCTTATTCATCCATTCTGTGCTCCTCTGAGCATTCAGGGATATGAGAGAAAGTCAGATTGACCAAGCACAACTTCATAAGCAAATCAAGCCCCATTGTTTCATTGTAGGGTTTTTTTGTTTTGTTTTAATATGTGTTTTTTTTTTAATTGATTTCAGAGATAGAGAAGAGGGGAGAGGGAGAGAGAGATAGAAACATCGATGAGAAGGAAACAGCAACACTGATGGGCTGCCTTCTGCCGGGGACCAAGTCAGCAACTCTGGGCATATGCCCTGACCAGGAATCAAACCAGCGACCTCCTGGTGCATGGGTCCATGCTCAACCATGGAGCCACACTGGCCGGGCTGTAGGGTTGTTTTTTTTAATAGGATCATTGGAGGCCCCTTAGTCCAAGTGATGAAGCCTATATTTCCCTTAAATTTTATGCAAAATTTGCATTCTGTGCGTAGTTCATTATATTTGCAGAGTGTCGCCTGCATTGATTAGGATACTTTGGTTTCAAGTGATAGAAACCCAACTCAAACTAACACAAGCAGGAAAAGGGAAGGTGGAGACTCAAGAAACCAAAACTCAGGGCAGCTGCCTCCAATCCCCTTCGCCTTAGTCCATCTGTACGTCTTAATCCCCTCCTGCTCTTGCAAATCCCAACAGCCCACGGGCTTCTCCAATTTCCAAAATGAAAGACCCTTTACAAAGACGTTGATTGGTCAGGACTGGGAAGCTATGATTGGCCCAGCTTTGAGGCGGATGCCAACCCCTCAACCAATCACTGACACTGGGGAGGCGGGATCATTGGAAACTCACCATTCAGTTCTCTATTCAGTCCACGGGGCTCAGTGTGGGGAACAGCAGGTCCCCCAAAACCTGGCTGGGTGCCCAGAACTGCTGTGACCAGAGTGATGCTGGAAAGAGTCGCAGCTTAATGCCTCCCACAGTGTCTGACTCCGATAGCTACTGTTCTGGAGTTTTAATAAGACTTTTCAAAAACACCTTCATTCGTAACAAATTCCTAACATGTGCATATTTTTTACACCAGCCATTAAAATCCTCCCAAGAAGATAAGAATCTTTGTTTATTTGGGCTTTCTCTTAAGCCCACCTTACTCTCTTCGTGGGGCCTGAAGAAAAAAATGATGTAAACCCAGCTCATTCATGGGCTCATGTCTCTTTCTCCTGAAAAGAGATTCCACTTGGAGCCAGTAGACCTGTATTTGAATCCTGAGGAAAGCACGTCCCTTGTTTAGGACCGTGTTTCTTCTTTTGAAATTCAGAGGGCGAGTCTGTGGTCCCTGAAGCCTTCTGGAGCCTCTGTTTTTCAAGCTTTGCCCATCTTCAATCAGAATTTCTTCTTCAAAGGCTGTCGGAGGGAGAAGATGGGACATTTTCCAAGTGTGCTTTGTGGATTTACAGGGTTCTGGGAGGTCCTTCGTGGGCTGTGCAAATGGCTATTTTCATCATGAAAAAGTGTGCCTTAAAGTAATTTTGACGCGAGAACTCGCACTGGGTTATGTTATGCACAGGGTAGCACATTGAGCCTTCCATGTGGAACTCATGTGGACAGATGGCTCTGCCAGCCCCCCGCCGTGCGTCTCTGTTTAATTGAGTAGTATCTTGAGATTGCAAGGGGAGCTGTTGAAAACCGTTTCAAATCCCAGCCACTTCTGCGTGCTTATCAGGATTTTTTAGACTCTGCTGCCAAACAATGTGCAGAAATTAAGTGCAGAAATAAGACTATTCCTGTCTTCCCTGCCCCCTGGTTTTGAATGCTTGAGTTCATAATCCTATTATCCCTCTTGTTCTTACAGATTAGCTTTTAAAAATAATTTTACATATTTAACCACCTAAATGAGATTTATAGCAATAAATTACAATTTTTACCTGTTTTATACATTGGGGATTTGGTATAAGATTTTTTTTGAAAAGAAGGTTCCACTTGTAGAAAAAAAACCCAAGCACACCAATTTGGAATATGGAAACAGAGTAAAATTCTTTTCTTCCATTCTTTAAAATGGATGTGCCTAAAACTCAAGCCTCCTTCTCCCATTGCTCCCCCCGTCCCAGCTGTTATCACCAATGAGAGCATGGTATTTGCTCTCTACCACCTGCTCCCCACCCCCATGGCTTAACCAATGTTTCTGGTCCCTTGAACACAAGAGATCATCCTTTAGGCCCAGAGAACTAAAATTTATTACGTTTTCCATTTAACAAATCACTTCAAAACTTAGTGACTTAAAGCAAGAACCATTTACTTAGCTCCTGATTCTGCAGCTCAGCAACTGGGGCTGGGCTCAGCTGAGTGGTTCGTCTGGGCTGTGATGGGCTCACTCAGGCGTCCGTGATCAGCTGCTGCCTGAGCTCTGCTGTTCTGGGTCCCAGTGTATGGATTTAAGACCTTGACTGAGATGATGACCTCAGCTCCACATGGCCTCTCTTCCCCCAGTTGGCTAATCGGGCGTGTTCACCTGGCCTCAGCAGGTTACCAAGAGCGAGTGGAAGTGTGCATGGCCCCTTGAGGTCCTGGCCAGAACCTGCTAAATGTCACTTCTGCCACATTATTGACCAAAATAGATCAAAGGCCATCTGGGGAGATTATCAGGTATCGTGGCCATCAAAGAGGAGGTGGTCTACGTAGCTTCGTACTATTCTACCAAGCAAAGAAAGGCTCAGGGAAGTCCCTTATGCTGATGAGTTGTTGGGCAACAGACAGGCAGCTATTAGTGGTAAGAGTTCTTCTCATGTGTCAATGAGAAAGAAATCTAATAGAACCCTAATGAAGCTGGTGTGGATTGAACTGTGTTCCCACAGAATTCATACATTGACATTCTAACCCACAGGACACCTCAGATTGTGACTGTATTCAGAGATAGGGCCTTTAGAGAGGTGATTAAGGTTAAATGAGAATGGGGCCCTAATCCAACATGACTGGTTTCTCTAAAATAACAAGGAGAGGCACCAGGGATGTGTGTGCTGGGCGAGGACAGAGTGAGGAGGCCGCCACCTGCAGGCCAAGGAGAGGGGCTTCCAACCTGCCAACACGTTGATCTTGGACGTTCAGCCTCCAGAGCTGAGAGAAACCAACTTCCGTTGTCACTCAGTCTGTGGTTTTGTTAGGCAGCCTGAGCTGACTGCTATAGAGGCAAAACCGTTTCTAAAACTGTCTCTCTCCTCCCAGTGTGGTCCTTCCAGCTTCAAGAAGCACCCCTCTCACCCCCCCCCCTTGTCAAGCCTCCTTAGCCTCCCTAAATCCCAAACAGGACAGCCTCAACCCCCTCATAGGACCAAGTGATTAGCTCTTCATTTATTCTCTTTTTAATCTGTTTCTGAGTAGATATCAAGCTCCCCTTCTTCTGAAGACAATTTTTGAGGTCAAAAGGTGAAAATTGGCTCTTTGTCTCTCTTTGCATTCCTCCTGTAATAGCCCGAATTCGGATCCACGTGTCACTCTTGGGATAGGTCTTACTCAACCACTGAGCCAGAGCAGTGGCTGTGAGGTCAGGATGGGGTTTGACTCAGCCCAGAGCGAGCACAAGTGGTCTGTTGCAACACAGCATGAAAGCAGTTCTGAGAGGAGGAAGTGATTGTATTTCAACTAGAAGGGAAATGAGTTTGTGTCGGGAAATTAGCCCATTTGGCAAAATCTCACTAACATCTTGGTACAGTCATTGCTTTCTCAAGAGCAGCCGGATCCATGGGTTTCATGCTCCCACCACACCACCACCCTGGTCTTCAGGGCGGTTCCATCAACAGTCCAGATAAATCTTGACAAGGCATCACTTTCTTCGCAGCCTCCTCCTCCTCACTTACTATGTTGTCACCTCCACCTTGTGCACCTTCCTTTCTTCCTTTGTGGGTTCGAGGAGTGATCTAGTCACAGGCCCCAAGGGGACCCCAGTAAGATAATACGTGGAAAGAATCCCCAACATACATTTGTGACGAGCTCTACACAAATGCAAGTTATTGATAGCATTAAATGAAAAGACATCCTAGCCCGGCTGGTGTGGCTCAGTGGTTGAGCATCGACCCATGAACCAAGAGGTCACCAGGTCGATTCCCGGTCAGGGCACGTGCCCAGGTTGTGGGCTGGATTCCCAGTAGGAGGTGTGCAGGAGGCAGCCAATCAGTGATTCTCTCTCATCATTGATGTTTCTATCTCTCTCTCCCTCTCCCTTTCCTCTCTGAAATCAATCAATCAATCAATCAATCAATAAAAAAAGACGCAGCCTGTATTAAGCCAGTAGTTAACCAGTTTCTCCCTTTTCTTGCCCCAGTGACTATGAAGGCCACGCGGTGGGATCTTGGTGTGTCCATCAAGCTGGGTCCCGGAGTCACTCAGTGGAATCCCTGCCGATCTTCACCAGACCGGTGGCATGAATGAGAGAGGAAAAGGCTGGGTTGTGTTAAGCCACTGAGATTTCAGGATTCAGTTGTGACTGTAGCAGAACCTTACTTCATTCCACAAGTGTGAAAGAAATAGAACATTGATTTTTCCCCCCTAAAATTAAACCAAAAGGAACTTACGCCCCTTTTCTGTGAGGTGGGTTGGCAACTCAATCCCGGTCATCGCTGGGACCCCTCTCTCCATACCCACTAGTGTTGGGGGCCGGGCCGTCCTTAGGGTCTTAGGTAGCAGGACATTTGAGGAGGGCCCTCTCGCCACGTTCCAACACCTGGTCTCATGCAGGTGGGTGGCACTGTTGTTTCTATGCCAACCTCAAGCTCAGGATTGGGATTATTTGCTGAAGTGCACCTTCCCAGGCACAGCGCACAGCCATTTCCTGACACCCTGGCTCACCTCCAGGCCAGCACACAACCCCACACCAACTCTCCTCTCCTAGTCTTGGGGTATCTACGTGCTTCCCCCAAAGTTTGTGCTTCTGTAGGCACTTCCTACTGTCTGTCAACCCCCCTGTCTAGCATTTTCCTTGACTTTCCAGAAATGAAAAATACAGCAAAGCCAGAGAAGGAGCAGGGTGGCCTGTGTAACCATCTGCTGGGTCTGGGATTATAAACGCTCTCAGACAGCGAGACACCTGGTACCTTCCTAGAACAGGGGTGCGTGGAATTCTGTAAGCACAGAAAACATTCATATCTCCATAAATTATCCTACCCCATGGGTGACTGCTTATGCTGAGGAGGAGAGCGGGCCAAGATGTGCAATCATTCCGTTTGTAAATCAGATGGAAAAATCATACCATGCAAATGAGCACTAACTCACAGGCCAAGGCCTTGAACGAATGTCACCTGTGGGTGGGCCACCGGGAAATGGGCCTACGAACCATGAAAATATGTGGCCCAGCCTAACCCCCTGTTCTACCCCCGGCATTCAGCTCCCACTGCACTCAGATCTCCTTTAGATGCCCATGCCTGCATGACAGGCAGTAAGGCAAAGTTGAAACACATTTTAAAAAGAAATATATTCTGGTAAACGCTTGAATATTAGAGGCCCCAGGGTGTGGATTTTTAAAGCTCCCCCTTTTTCTTGGTCCACACTGAGTACTGCTGTTTTCTGCGCTCAGGAAAACGGTGCAAGAGAAAGAGGACCCACACTCGTTGGTGTCACTTGCTAACTGTGTGTGTGTGTGTGTGTGTGTGTGTGTGTGTGTGTGAAACATTTGTTTATTTCAGGGCTGCACAATTTGAGTTTGAAACGAACTGAAATTATGACGTTTAAGTGGATCAGTATCGCCTCCTTTGCAAGTAACACGTGTGTTTGTACTTTATCAATATGTTTGTTAGGTTGGTCTGACCACTAACGGAGTGTGACTCACGTTTGTTTTTTAAAATATATTTTATTGATTTTTTACAGAGAGGAAGGGAGAGGGATAGAGAGCTAGAAACATCGATGAGAGAGAAACATGGATCAGCTGCCTCCTGCACACTCCCCACCAGGTATGTGCCCGCAACCAAGGTACATGCCCTTGACCGGAATCGAACCTGGGACCCCTCAGTCCGCAGGCCGACGGTCTATCCACTGAGCCAAACCGATCAGGGCCACATTTGTTTTTTAAACAATGAAACAGCATTTGCCGTTCTTGCTGAACAGAAGGTGCAGCAGGAGCTCAGGAGGGCCCGAGGCAGGCTTTTCGCTCTCTGTGGACAATGTTAACGTGCGCAGCGTCCCGAATCCACCAGAGCCACTTTCGGGTCCATCATCAGGGGATTAAGTGCTTTATTTGCTCCTGATTCTCTGGCTCCAGCTCAAGGTTTCTCACCCTCCGCTCTACTGACCTTCAGGGCCAGATAATTTTCTGACGTGCGGGCTCTCCGGTGCATTGGGGTGTTGAGCAGCACCTCTTAACACCGACTATGATGCACACACGACTCTAAATATTGTGACCCTTGAGGTGTGAAGTTGCCCTGAGTGGAGGACCTCTGGCCTACACCAGGGAGGCAGTTGCCCTGTGGGAAAAAATAATCTGCAGCTGTGGGCCCGTGCTCCGTGAATCATCACATCACAATTAGGTTGAGGGGCTTCTCGGTCCAGTGTTATTTACTGTTTCTAAAAATGAATTGTGTGCGACACAGGATCCAGGGCATGTGGACTGGGGCTGTGTCAAGGAAGGGTTTACAAACGCTCTCTGAGCAGAAGGCCTGACTTCAGAGCCTTTACTGCCATTATGTGACTGTGACTCTCCAAGAGGGTCTACAGCTCACAGCTCTTTGCAGTGTTTTTTTGCGTGCAGCCAGTGATGTTTGCTAGTCCTTTTTGGTGCTTAGTTCTATAGAATAGAATCTTGGAAACTTGGCCCAGCTCAAAGCTTTCTGCTAGTTCCCTGCCTTGACTCTGGGGACCCCTTAGAGCAGGGATCATTTTTACCTTTTTCTCCAGGGTGTCCACTCTATCCTATCCTCAGAGATTGATCTGGAAGTTGTTTGGTCTGCAGGCCGACGCTCTGTCCACTGAGCCAAACCGGCTAGGGCTGGAAGTTGTTTTGAAGATAGAGAAGCAGGTGTCTCACTGAGGTCATAGTCCCAGCTCTTGGGGTGTCCCTCCTAGCTCGCAATAGGCATATAGCGTGTTCTGTTAGGTCATCCAAACTCAGATGTCTACGGAGATGCTCTCCCTACCTGGATTGAGCCTCCTGGTTGCATTTATGGGCTTACAGGTCCCTCCCTGGGGTGGGGGTGGGGGAGTGGAGCCTCGGCTTGGAGCTGCAGGGTGAGGAGCCAGAGCATGGCACATGGACCAGGTTTGAAGAGCTTGGCCTCGGAAGCCAATTGGCTAGATTCAAATCACTGCTCTCTGGCTGCCACTCACCAGCCAGGGGACCTTGAGCCAGCTCAGGACAGTTTCCCAACGGTGTCAGTCTGCCCATCTGTAAAATGGGGCTGGCAGGCGTGACTACATTCAGGGCCCACCCAGATCATCCAGGACCATGGCGCCATCTCTGATCCTTAACGTAATCGCTTCTGCAATTCCTTTGCTCATATAAGGAAACAGTCACCAGTTCCAGGATTAGGATGTGGATATCTTAGGCCATTACTCAGCCTCCCACGGGGCTGTCCCAAGGAATACGGGAGCGAGCTCTTGCTGTTACCCTCCTAAGCAGACTCAGGTAACTAGGAAATAAACAGTAGTTGCAAATAATTCTTCACAGTCCTCCTTCCCCACCCACAGGAGGCATAGCTTTATCAGTTTCATGGTTAATATGCCTGTGACCAACCGGTCTGGCTAAGAAGGGCCATATATAAATGGAATCCCAGAAATCATAGTGATAACAACTCATATAAACACCTATGAAATTTGCTTAATCCTCACCCAAATCCCACAAGGCAGACACATTTATTATACCTACCTTGCAGTAGGGGTGGACAGAGTGGTTGGATAACTGCCCTGGGTCACACAGCTGTAAGTGGCAGAGCCAGAACTCAGGGCAAGGGACCCGTCCCTCCCACCCTCCTCTCTCTCTGGTTTTGCAGACGCATCATTAGGAGTGACTCTGATTTACAATACAGCAGCCTTGCCACCCACCACCTACCCCTAAAAACCGAGCTTTGGTCCATGAGCGAACGAGCAGATACTCCTTTAGGGCTGAAGGACAGACTCCAGAGTGTGCATTCACTTCTGCCTGGGAAGGGAAATGGGGAGCAATTAGGGAACGCACTTTGGGGCCTGCCAGATCGCTGCAGCTCAGGCTCGCTCACGCTGCCTCACAGCTGCCGTGGACTTCCCTCGGCCTCCAGGCCTCAGAGGTCGAGATGGGCGAGGAGGCAGATGGGCAGAAAGGGATGACATGGGAGATATGCCTTTGGGGCCCCTGGGATGAATTGGCGGGGGGAGGCGGGGCAGGGCATTGTCAGCATCCTGTGGCCTGTTGGATGAGCCGCAGGGTTTTGGTGGTGAGCCAGCCAGTCTGCTGAAGGGGCGTTGGGGGAAGAGTTGGTCGCCCCACATATTTCTGTAGTGAGCACATGCTGTTGTTCTGACATTCTCCATACATAGGCGCTGGCTGAGACGGTCCATCAGAGAAAGCTAAACTAATGGGCTTGAAAGTGACAATACTGGGTGTCCAGTCGACATTTCTGGGTTGTGAATTGCACAAATCACAGGCATATTGACCATGAAACTGACAAAGCCTCAGCCCAGGGTCTGTCCTTCCCCTGTGGGGCAGAGAGCTGTAGGGAGGGGAGGGAAGCTAGCTGGGGAGGGGAGGATGGGAGGTGAGAGGGGGTGGGCAGGTCACAGTCAGGACATGGTGCATGTAAGTATGAAATCTCAGAACAAGGGACCAAAGTCTTCCAGGCGCTAGTGATTTATTGACATCTTTTCTCATTCTGCATCAATAGTCACGCTCCTGCCTAATTTTGTATTCATAGTTTTGTTCTCTTTTTTCTTAAAAATGGTCCCCCAAACTGTCTAAGCACAGGAGAAGTAAAACATTGTGAAGGAGGGTTTTCCAAACTCATCACCGTCATGACAGAAACAGCTCTGAGGAATAGTCTTTCTGAGACGAATGTCAAGAGAAAGAAGATTGAAACGGACAGATGCACAGATTTCATTCGAAAGCCCAGCCCCAGGGAAATTCACTCGGATGCTTCTTACATTTCTCTGTGAGTGCTTTGGACCAACCTTAGGAGTTCCCGTGACCTGGAGCGTGGGGCCCAATCCTCCCTGAGCCCTCTGAGTCGCCGTGTCCCCCCTCCTTGCCAGGCTTCCTTGTAGACCCCAGAAGGGACTGGGGCACGGGTTGGCCCCCTCCAGGTGCTCTCAGCTCCCCACATCCCAGGAAGAGGATCTAGGCCCCCACTTAGCCCACCAGGAGCAGCTGAGGTGCCCAGCTCCAGGCTTCCCGGCCCCACCCCCACCCCCATGCCGGGAGCCACCCCCTCCTGTGTCTCAAGGCCAGACCTGCCTGAACATTCAAAGGATGGAGAACAGTGCTTCCCTCTAAAGCCCCCATCACTCGGTTCCTGCTTGGTTTGCGCACAGAGAGACCGCAGACAAGCTACAGCAGCAGCCAGGTTGCCTGGGTGATCCTGCACTCTGCAGATGTGACAAGGCATGACAGTGGCGGTGTCTAATGCAGCCGCATGACGCAGACGTCGTGCCCTTGCTTAGGGGGATGTTCTGGGGGTTTGCTCCGGCTTGCAAACCCGGCTGTTTCTGGTTGCCCACGACAACGGTGTTTTTGAAAACCTGTCCTCCAGTCTTCACAAACACTAACAATAATTTAAGAGAGCCACCGTGCCTGGGGGCCTACTCTGTGGTTGGATGTCACCACACTTAATTCCTACGACGCAGCGAGACAGCTGTCAGCATCCCCATTTTCCACAACAGGTAAACTGAGGCCACCCTTTTGAAAGCCATGCCCTGTCCTCAGTCTTCTCATCTGCAAATTGGGAATAAGAATAGGTATCTTGTAGGGTAGCGGAGGCTCGCATGAGATACCGTGTGTATGGCAGTGGCACCTGGCCCGATCTTCAAGGTCATGATGCTGGTGAGGCAAGACCAGGCCTTTGTGACACTAAGTCTGTGTCCTTTTCTACTGTCCCCCTGCTGGTGAGCTCTGGCTGAACTGCACGGTGCTTAGTCATGTCTGCGTTCTGCTCACCTCATTTCAGCAGGGGCGGGACTTTGTCACTGTCATCACTGTCCCCCGTAACAGGCCTCGTGTTTTGCTTTTGTGCTGTTTATTCTTTATGTGGGAGAGGCGATAAGATGTTCATGCTGGAGGTGGGGCATTTGAGATGGCCCTTGTAGGAGTTCTGTAGGTGGAGACGGCTGTCATGTCACGTGGACTGAAGACTTAGAAGCATCCCAGGGAAAATAGCAGGGTTACCTAGAGAATGAACATACTCACTCAGGAGTCTCATTTAGTCTGGAACTGAAGCAAGGGTTTAAGCAGGCACTGAGTGACAATGACGACTATTGGGAAAGGCGTCTATCGTGTCGACTCACGTGGGTCTAGGAAGTGGTTTTGTTGATGAAACAATTCCCTAATAATTGCGGACATGGGGAACGAATTCCAGGGTCTTGATTGGGACCCAGGGGACAGATGAGATGGCCGGGCTCCGTCCTCCCCCACCGCCCCTGTGTGTGGGCCGTGTAGAAGTGGGAGGTGACACCATCTCCCCAAACCAGTGCAGGTGTGAGACACAGCCGGCGTGGGAAGGGTGCCATGATGCCCTTCCACCCTCTCCCGGGTCGCTCTGGGGAGGGCAGAGGAGCCACGTGCGCCCAGCCAACAGCAAACGGAATGTTTGCAGAGCAGCTTGTCCCCATCTGCAAATGGCCCCCAATTCACCGCTTTTGGTTTTGGACGTGGTAACCCCAGCGGCTGTCGTAGCTGGAACCCCTCGGCCGTCCGTCCACTTAAGGACGCTCCAGCCCTCCCCGCCCGCCTCCCCATTGACTGTTGCCCTTTCTCCTGCCTTTCTCTGCGGCTTTGGTCCAGGGTGACTAACATAGCTCAGGACTTCAGTCTTCCCATCAGACTCCCCAGAGAGCTGAGCAGTCGCAGAGTCCTAGCCTCCAAGTAGCCTTGGGAACTGGCCTGGCCCGATTATTTTTTCAAATAAAAATAAATGTGAATATAGTGTGTTTTTTAAATCTGGCAGGAGGCCTACTGACCTAGTCAGCCACTTGCCCTTTCCCTTGACTTTCATAAAGCCCTGGGTCTGAAGCAGTTTAAGATGTGTCTGTCACTTTAAACAAGTGTATCAGTTACCCCAGCCTCCCCCCACCCCGAGCTGGAAGGCTGCAGAGGAACTCGCTCTCTCGGGAGAGAAATCTCAGCTTTTAAAATGCTCCGAGACCTGAACAAAGAAAAGGTGTTGGCTCACAAATGAAAACTCCAAAATCAAAATGAATTAATACAGAACCAAATGTTTACAAAACCACAACTCAATGTTGAGTCACTTTTATGTTACTAGAATACTTTATTCGGCACAGAATTCACGATAATAAAAGGAAACATGCAAAAATTTTAGCAAAAAAACATTGATACATTGATTGTGGGGTGGACTTTACTATGTTAGTAGAAATGCCAAGAGGCTGCGGGGACCTGGAGCAGGCACTGAGAGAAAGCCAGGATCCATTCCCCCACTGATGCGAATGCCTTACAAACCGGTGCGCCTTCCTCAAGAAGCTGCCTTTCACCCAGGACAGGAAACACCCACAAAGGACAGTCATGCTGTTACTTTATTCACATGGGGGTGGGGGGTGGGAAGTGGGGTGATGGACAGTTGCATATTGGACCCGAACTCAGTGACCCAAGTTGTACTCAGCACTTCCCCAACATTTCCACTAGGGGGCAGTGCAGAATCAAAACGCCCTCTGCTCCCGAGGTCTGGATCAGGGGTCCCCAAACTACGGCCCGGCCCGCCGGGTGCCGCTGCCTTCCTGCTTAGCAGCCGACTCGTCCCGGGCCCGCAGTGCGCACAGGAATTTGTTCATAGTTGGTTTTTTTTGGCTCAGTGGATAGAGCATCGGCCTGCGGACTGAAGGGTCCCAGGTTCGATTCCGGTCAGGGGCATGTACCTTGGTTGCGGGCACATCCCCAGTGGGAGGTGTGCAGGAGGCAGCTGATCGATGTCTCTCTCTCATCGATGTTTCTAGCTCTCTATTCCCTCTCCCTTCCTCTCTGTAAAATATCAATAAAATATATTCTTTTAAAAAAATAATAAAATAAAATACCCAGAACATACATAGTTGTTTTTTTAAACTATATTCCGGCTCTCCAATGGTCTGAGGGACAGTGAACTGGCCCCCCGTTTAAAAAGTTTGAGGACCCCTGGTCTGGATTCTCGGAGATACAGTCGGGGGTGACCAAGTGAAATTTTCTTTGAGAATTGGGGTTTTATCTTAAAAATGATTGTGGATATTGCTTTCTTCTGCAGAACACGTCTACATTTAATATAGAGGTAATTTGAAAAACTTTTGACCAATAAGACAATGTAACACTCTAAGAATATCGGCCATGTTTGATTTGCCATTCGCTCCATCACAGACCTGGGTGTGTGGCATCACAGTTGGAGAAAACGCCTGTGTAGGAACACCCAAACCCTGACCCGTAATCAGCTAGACCCAGCCAGGTGACAGCGTGCTAATTTGCCTTCTCTCCAACCAGAAGGCTTCCATCTTTTACTCAACCATTGACTGACTCAGCTTCCTCTCTAACCCCGATACGCCTGTCCCTGCCCGCCCCCCTAGTGCTCAGATGGCCCCTAATCCAAGAGCACCCTCCACAGCTCCTCTTCCTTCCAAACCCCACCCACTGAATCCCGCCGAAGTCCGCCTCCTTCCACTGTACTCTTCCCCTGCTTGTCACGCCGTCATCTTTCCTTCCTCAAACCTGAAGGCGTGCTCGTCCACACCACTGCCTTGTGTGTTGCTCTGATCATGTCCTAGACATAACACTTGTCCCCCAAACCACACTCTGCGCCTCTCCGTGGCGTGGCCTGGCTTTTCACTCGGTTCTCCTTATCCTGGCAGGACAAACAGTAAGTGGACCACTGATTCTTCTTTTCCTTTACGATGCAGTAGTTAATCTACCCCAGCTTCCGGCTCTGCGTCAGGCCCCTCACCCTCTAGTCTTTTCATTCCCACCAGTTACCTTCTCTCCCGTCTCCTGACTCCTTGGGTCAGAAAATACTGGGAAACAGGATACAGACTTGGTAATGGGAACGTGCACGGAGAGGCTCAGGACCGCTTCCTGAGAGCCCAGATTCTATGAGGTCCCTAATTTCACTTTTAACCATCTGCCCATTTCCTTCACAGTTTGTATTAGATGTTTGTATATCGTGTATGGTATTGTGTTACTTGCTTGCCTGCTTCGCTCACTAGATTGTAAGCTCTCTGAGGGCAAAGGACTGTGTGGCTATTTTGCTGCCCACCCCCCGCCCCCCGTGGTAGGTGCTTAATGTTCCTGTTGATAATTTCAGCGGGTCTTTGCATTGTTGTGTCTCCTATTTAAGCAAAACCAACTCTCCTGCTCTTTCAGACGACACAAGATATACAAAGAGCAGCTGAACCTCACTTCCCTGGACCCCCCAGTACAGCTCCGACTCGAGGCCAGCTGGGTCCAGTTCCACCTGGGAATCAACCGCCACGGGCTGTACTCCGGGTCGAGTCCTGTCGTCAGCAAACTGCTCCACGACATGAGGCACTTTCCCACCATCAGTGCTGGTGAGGCCCCAGGACCAGGCAGGGACTGGGTGTCCCCCAGAGAGGCTGGTAAACCACCCAGGTGTGGGGTGGAATAGCAAAGGGTTGTCTCTGACTCCTGATGGGCAGAAAACCACACACACACACACTCTCTCTCTCTCTCTCTCTCCCTCTCCTCACAACCCCACAGGGGAGGCATGAGGAGGTATTCCGTCCACTTAAAGAAACGTGATGGCTACCCTTTAGCGAGCACTCCCTTTCCACCCGGCGACCCTCTCTTGTCAGTGACCTTATGGCGTGGACCCCTCACTGCCATCTTACTGATGGGAGAACTGAGACTCAGACAGGATGCACATCTCTGCCAGGGACCAGGGCTGGAGCCGGGTTCCGACAGGCCTGCTGTCTCCAGGTCTGTGCGGTCAGGCACCACAGTCTATATGACAGAGCAGGTTGTTAGCAGAGACAAAACCAGCATCAGCTTCCCAGACAGGCGCTGAGGCCTGCCCACGGAAGGGCCAGTGAGCACGGGGCTGGGTGAAGCAGGGCGAGAGACTACACTGGGGCTCCGGGAGATGCCCCTGGCTGCCTCAGTGTCCCCTTTAGTGAGTCCAGGGCCCCGTGCTGTTGGCGCCCCTACCGACAGCTGAACATTCTTCCTGCCCTTCTCCTCCACAGATTACAGTCAGGACGAGAAAGCCTTGCTTGGGGCGTGTGACTGCACCCAGAGTAAGTGAGCTGGCCCTGCCTGCCTCCAGCCCTCCATGTCACAGCTGTGTGAACCCTGGGACCTGGCGGCCCCTCTGTGGGGTCCTGGTTGGGACTTGAAGGGGCGGGACTCTGCCTAGTCCCTGGGAAACCAGCATTTCTCCCCACCCCCACATGACGGAAAATCCCTTTAAGAGGGGCTGGTGTGTAGGTCCCTGCTGGTCAGTGCGTGATCCGGGGACCAGTTTCATCGGGATTGGAGTGCCTTTCAGATTTAACAGGCCATTGTGCAGGACAGTGGTCCTCAACCCTGGCAACTTATTAGCGTCCCCTGGGAGCTCCAAACAGGCAGAGGCCCGGCCTTGACCTGTTTCCATTGGGTTGTATAGGACGAGGCGCGGGCATCGGCATTTTAAAACCGTTCCTAGTGATTCTAATGCAGCCGAGGTTGAGACCCCCTCACTGATTAATAGGACCAGAGAGACAGGCGCGAGATGCCCCACAGGCCCCTCCCAGGGGGTCATCAATTGGGTATAGATGTACCTGGACCCTCCCCAGCCCTCAGAGTGGCCAGGCCAGGCCTGGACGCCGAAGCCCCAGACCAGTCACCGGCCGCGAGCAGCCCCATCCATTTACCTCAATATACCGAACACACATCAGACATTTCCATGTGTGTCATGACGTGTTGAGGGTTTAAAAGGTTTGTGGGGCCCAGGACTTCCCTTTTCTTTAACACCTGCCATTTGCCATATTATAGAGCATAGACATTGTCTGGACCCTACCAGGGCTCACAGCAGGTGGGGTGAGGGCCGTGCCCAGGACTGGACACGTGAGGAGGGAGCGCTCACTGGCAGGGTCATGCAAGCGCATCTTAGGTGCCTTGCTCACCCAGCCGTCCCAGCCCCGTTTGGTCTTAACATGGAAGATAGTAAACTAGTCCACTAATGCAGGTTAGCAGAGGGCATCATCAGAATCTACAAGGTGCCAATGGACAGAGTCAGCGGCAGTTCTTAGGGAAACATTCTTTGGGGTCTGCTGTGTCTGTTGGGGAAACCTATAGTTTGCCCTTTTCACATGACAGCAGAAAAGGTATTGTCTTGAGCTGCTGGCACCCTCTCCATGGCCTGATGCGATGGAATGTACCCTGCAGGCTTTGCAAAGCAAATTCTAGTCCTTAGAGAAGAAATCGGTTGCGTTTATTGAATGAACAAAGGTCCCAGCCCTGAGCTTCGTCCCAGAAGCATGGTTAACTCCCCTTGTCCCCTCACAGTTGTGAAGCCCAGTGGGGTCCACCTCAAGCTGGTGCTGAGGTTCTCGGACTTCGGGAAGGCCATGTTCAAACCCATGAGGTAAGTGACTGCCTTCCTCACCTTCAATCACAGCCTTGGCAGCTCTGCGGGGTGTTGACCCAAAATTAGTAAAAGTGGCCCAAGGTCTTCAAGCCAGTCATCTGTAGACTGTCCTTTGGGCAGTCTGCCCACGCACTGAACTGTTCATGGTGATAATTTAAAAAAAGTAAGAGTAGACCTTATCAGGTCATTGGTAGCATCTGTGCTACACACGTTACATAATTGTCTGTGGGTCAATAACCTTATGAGCCAGGAACTGTTCAAGTGCCCACTTTACATATGACAACACGGAGGCTTGGAGAAGCCAGCTCACCCCAACCTCCCAGCTGCAGACAGTGGAGCCAGGATTCAAACCCGGGCAGCTGGACTGTTAACACTCTACCACTGTCATTCATACCCACTTGTTTCCAGCGCTAGGACTCTCAAAATGGTTCTGGAACTCCACAGTATTTGACTGAAAAACTAGGCAATGAAAAAGGCTCCTGTGAAGTCAGTTATATTCTTAAACCAATTTCATTTCGTTTATAAGGCAAATATATGCCTTTAAGACTTTGTAGCACGTGGGTGAAATAATACGTGTCCAGTCTACAGAGCTTAGTGTACCTATAGATTCCTGGCCCCCAAGAGTCTGCAGCCCGCAGGCTGGGGACTCCTGAAGTTTATGTCTCCCCTGGAGGTGACATGCACAGGAGACAATGGCCCCAGGAGGGAACCCAAGTCGTGCGGTCTTCCAGAACACCGTCCTTCACTGGAACCCAAGTGGAGGGATTTAGGTTCCAAATGTCCAGTCAATTGAAAGGCCCATGGAGTGAATGGCTCAGTAGATGAGCCTGGGGCAGGGCCTCGTGGAATGAGCATTGAATACAGAATCTTAGTTCTAGTCCCTGCACTGCTTTGACAAAAGCACCCTTTAAGGAGGGGTTTGCAATAGACCAGCTCCTGGGAATCACTTGGGGAGCCTTGAAAGATCCTGGTCCCCAAGTCCCACCCTCAGAGTCCAATGGGATGGTTCCGGGGACCCCAAGGCCCAGAGAACCTGAGAATCGCGCAGTCTAACGCAATCCCTATGTGTACACAAAAAGCAAAAGGCCTTTTTCCTTTCCCTGTGGTCATGCTCATCAGCTGTCTTCTCCGGCTCCCCGCTGCAGTCTGCGTCCAGGGCATGATTCCTCCCTTCTTTTCAGACAGCAGCGAGAGGAAGAGACGCCTGCGGACTTCTTCTACTTCATTGACTTCCAGAGACACAATGCCGAGATTGCAGCTTTCCACCTGGACAGGTAGGGTCTGGCCCTGCTGAGTGGGCATTGATGGCACAGGCCAAGCTCAAGAGGGGGCGCTGGGCAGACGCTCAGGGGGGACTTCCCTGGAATGTCTTCATTCAGTGATGCCTTTGGACCCAGCAGGTCCCACCCAGCCCCCCGAGTTGAAAAACAAAAAGACGTTGCAGGTAACAGAAAGAACAACTTAGAAAACTAACCCTGCCAGGAGGGTCACACTGCCATCTTGGGCATGACGTTGCCCTTTGCTCTAGTTTCCAGATCTGAAAAGGAGAATACACCACTCCCATTTATCCGGGCAGCCTGAAGGTCATGGTTTTTAAGAGGTGAAAGCACATTCCTTAACTTCCCGGCTCCTATTGGCCCAGTCCTTGTGACTCACAGTGCAGTCTGCGCACTGGCAAGCCAGACACCACCCGGGAGCTTTTCAGAAATCCAGCATCTCAGCCTGGCCCACCGAATCAGAGCCTGCACTGGAACAAGGTCCCAGGCAACTCACACACACACGGAAACATGAGCTCTGACCTAGAACAAGTGGGTTGGGGATGGTTAGCCGAGGAGGCTTGATGGAATGAGGGTCCCTCCTCCGCCCCTTCTGAAGTAGGGCTGCGGAGACCCCAGCGGCTGGGTGTGGTCGGGAATGCCAGTCCACTTCTAACGGGCGGCCATCTGACTCCCCAACCATTGCTCCGATCTGAACAGGGCTCCCTCCCCTCTCTTTCAGGATCCTGGACTTCCGACGGGTGCCACCAACAGTGGGGAGGCTAGTCAATGTCACCAAGGAAATCCTAGAGGTCACCAAGAATGAAATCCTGCAGAGCGTTTTCTTCGTCTCTCCAGGTAGAGTTCTGGCCAAAGCCATCTTCTAAGGACACGGTAGGCCACTGTGGCCACCGGTACGTTCAGCAGTGGCCTGTCCAGCCAGTAGCCACGGCCATTACTCGGATGGGTGTATGCCGCCATCCCACACTGCACCTTGGTCTGCTCGAGCTTCACAGGAGGAACTGGGGGCGGGAAAAGGTCATACCTGAGATGCTAACTAGCCTGGGTGGGCACCCAACTACAGTGCAGCCTCCCTGGAATCGGGAGTTATCCAGACAAAGACCACTCTACTCCTATGGACAGGATGCACCGTTTAATAGCTTCCACCACCGGGAAAAGGCAGTACTTCCTCCTCCCGCCTTTCCCCCAGCTATGAGTTCAGGGGTTCCCTTTCCTCCCGTGGATCTCTGGGGACAGGAAGATGGTCTGCCTCCCTAACCCTTCTCTCACTCCTCCTCTCTCCCCATCCTCCAGCCAGCAACATGTGCTTCTTCGCCAAGTGTCCATACATGTGCAAGACCGAGTACGCCGTCTGTGGCAACCCCCACCTGCTAGAGGCCTCTCTCTCCGCGTTCCTGCCGTCCCTCAACCTGGCCCCCAGGCTGTCTGTGCCCAACCCCTGGATCCGCTCCTACTCTCTGGCCGGAAAAGAGGAGTGAGTTGGCCCCCTGGTCGTGCACGTTAGCCCCTGAGTGTGACCACAGTCCTACAGGAAGGACTTACGGCTAGCCTGGCTTTTGGACCCCAAAAGCTACCTCAGCCTTTGTCTCATCTCATGTAGATCATAGATCCTGGGACCAGCTGGCCCGAGTCCATTCTCTCCCCTTAGTTCATTTATTCAGTTATAGACTACTTACTGTCTACCCAACTTTAGGTGCTAGGGGATACGGAAATGAAAGACACAGGCTCCCCCTCAAGAAGCTCCGCTGTCTAGCTGGGTGGTCACAGAAATAGCCAGATTCTGAAAACACAGCGCAACACCCGCTGTGATAGAGAAGCACACGAGGAGCCCGCAGGTCTGAGACGCCTGGTCCACCTGCGTAAGCCCGTGAAGCCAAGGACCCACTGTGTATCCCTGGGGCTCAGCACACTCCCTAGCACATAGCAGGCACTCCGTTCATATTAGCTGACTGAATGAACAGGGGCTGAGGAATGTCAGAGGAGCTGCAGAAGCAGCAGGGAGGGACACGGAGCCAGGCGTTCCCCTGCTGCCCGCCATCTCCCCGCTGGCACACGGTGCCCCAGCCATCAGTATGGTGCCCAGCACAGCAGATGCTCAGGAGACATGTCCTAAAGGACCCAGAACCTTCTCACCACATGAATCTGTGCCTCCCATGTCTTTGCTTAGTGCCCCACCCGAATGTACCCAATTACCAAGTGTCCATACAGGATTAGGGAGGCAGGGATTTGAGGGGTGGGGAGAGGTGTGAGGAGGGCCCCCAACACCTTGCCATCTTGGCTTTTCCAGCCCCAGGACTGGTTCTCCCCCTCAGGTGGGAGGTCAATCCTCTGTACTGTGACACGGTGAAGCAGATCTACCCGTACAACAGCAGCGACCGGCTGCTCAACGTTATCGACATGGCCATCTTCGACTTCCTGATCGGTAGGTCCCTCCCCCCTCTCCCAGGGCTCTGCTGCTGGTCCGGGATTGTCCCCAACCTTGGGCACCAGTTACAGCCTGGACCACTAGGCTTGATTAACCCCACATCGCTCAGGGCCTCAGAAGTTAGCATGTTCCCCTCCTGAAAGGGGGTGCCACTCCAAAGGCAGGGTTATCAGCTTACAAGCACAAGCCAGGCCCAAGCGGGCCTCAGGTTTGAAGTCATTGACCCCTTTGACCAAGGAAGACAAAACCAGGGAGGAAAGGAGGAGGGTGTACACTGAACAGTAGCAGTGGGAAGGCCTTGGTGTCCCACCTGGAATGGTTAGGAAGAGGTGTTATGAATGCGGCCAGTACACACACACACAGACCTGAAGGCCTACAGCACCTGCCCCAGCTCACTAACACCCTTGGGGAAGTCAGCCTGTGTCTGCTTTCCCAATGGGCCTCCGTTGAGGAGCCAACGTGGGTGCAGAGTATTCGAGTCCCAGGCCCAAGGGTTTGTGGAAAAACAGTGAAAGCCTTAGATTTGCAAAGTTCACACTAGGGTGTGTTGGCTTGTTTAGTTTCCTTCTCCCTCAGCAACATCCCTAATCACCGTGGGGAAATGACTGCTTGTGGCCCTGGGTTCAGACTCTTGTCTGAACTGCTAACAGGCCTCTATGTGCTGCCCCCACCCCTCAGCCCATGGGCCCTCGCTCCAATGCCTCCCTCCCTTTACAGGAAATATGGACCGTCACCATTATGAGATGTTCACCAAATTTGGGGACGATGGGTTCTTTATTCATCTTGACAACGCCAGAGGGTAAGTATCACCCACTCCTCCCGCGTAGCCGCAGCCCTTGCAGCTGCCAAGGGGCTCTGCGGTCCCGTTCCCGTCTCCTTGCCTGCTTCTCCTCTACCCTGAGAGCACTAGTGAAACATGGGAGCTTTGCATAGGTTTTCCTCGAGGGCTCACTCCCGGAGGTAGAGCATGTGGCTCGTGCTCGGAGTCTGGCCCTCAGTAGTTGGTGAGTAGATGAAGGATTGCTTGGGTTTTTAACCTTTGGACATTTGGACAAAGGCTTCTGTGACCTGATTGAGGACAGGGGCTGGAGGGGCAGCTGCCATGAGCCCTAAGCTGTGTTTTCAAGAGAAAGGCTGAGGCAGAGAAGAGAGAAAAAACAGTGAGGAGGGAGGTCTGCTGGCCACTCACGAGATCCTGGTCCTCCTCCTAGGTTTGGGCGACACTCCCATGATGAACTCTCCATCCTCTCGCCACTCTCCCAGTGCTGCAGGTGAGCTTTCAGTCAAAGGGCACCATTGCGACACCTGATCCTGCTCGCAACCACGTTCTGAGGCTCTTCCTCAGTTTCCATTGGTCTGGCCGGGTGGGTGGAATGACAGGAATTACTGACATCTCAGAAGCTTTCATCTTTCAGCATGGGATGAATTAGGACTTTTTTTTTAAACCTTTCACTCACCAACTTTAATATTCAGCCCACTTTGGCACAGCCTGTCTCTGATATGAGTAATCAGACCTCTGCTTCACCCAGCACTCATAGAGGCTCATAAATATGACTACTTGACCACCATCTGAGTAAAATGCTGTGTCCGATGGAAAGGAAGCATGACACCTTCGCCTGGCCGCTGTTTCTCTGCAGAATCTTCAGCCTACTTGTGGGTCCTCTCTGATCTCAGGCTTGTGAAGTTGTCCAGCTGCTTAGCTGCAGTTAGAGCTAATTAGAACTATGGGCTCACACCTAGAAAAGCCATCTCATTCAATTCCAGCTGACAAACTCGGAACAAAGCCGGAATTTTCTTTATAGGTTAGTTTAGATGTGCTTCCCTCCCTGCCTCCCTTCCGAATAGGGCAAGCAGTTTGTGACAAAAGTTGGACAATTAGGCTGCATCTGAGTCCAAGTCAGATTTCCACATGAAAATAAATCAGAACCCTGAAGTCAACGGCAGTTCCACCTACCCCGTTTTCATCCCTTGGATTCAAGAACCTCACACCGAGAAATAAAGCTGCCAAGAAACTTGGAGGCCAGCAGTACCTAGAGCTCCTGAGATGCCCAACTTCATCATCTCACGACTAGAAACGTCTTGCAGCTTTAAATCACGTCTGATTCTCTTAGCAATGTCAGATGTGTGCGGTCCAGCATTTCATTACAATTATTGTAGTATGAACAGTTCAGCAGGCCTCTGACCAAAAGGCAATTGGGGAAGGGCTGTGAAATATTGGGTCCTCTTTCATTCCCTCCCTTTCACCTGGTTTTCATTAAAATGTGCTTGAGGAGATATCGGGGGAGAGGCTCAGAACATCAACAACTACAACAGTTTTTGTGTGGGGAAAGTCAGTTCAGGATGTTATTTTCTTTACACTTACGTTTCCTATGACTGTCCTTCCAGGATAAAAAAGAAAACGCTCTTGCACCTGCAGCTGCTGGCCCAAGCTGACTACAGGCTCAGTGATGTGATGCGGGAGTCACTGCTGGAAGACCAGCTCAGCCCCATCCTCACAGAGCCCCACCTCCTCGCTCTGGACCGGAGGCTCCAGGTCATCCTAAGGACCGTGGAGGGGTGCATAGCGGCCCACGGAGAGCAGAGTGTCGTAGCCAGTGGCCCGGCAGAACAGGCAGCCCCAGACTCTGGCCAGGCGAACCTGACAAGGTAGGGGCTGGACGAGCCCAACTGCAGAAACAACCCTGGAGCCACGGTGGACGCGAGTGCGGACCTTTGCGCCCTCATGTGCTCCGGCCCAAGCTGGAGGCCCTGGGTCGTGAGCTCAGGGAGCAGGTAGGGCAATGGGACGGTCCTCAAAGAGCCAAAGTGGGACCCTGGCCTGCCTTCCTGGCGCACCGCTCCTCGAGTGGACTGACTGCCCTGGCTCCGCAGACCACCTCCTGAGCCCACTGGGAAATCTGGATGAATCCGAGGTCAAGCTTGAAGGGTATAAAAGCCTTATTCCCAGAAGAGAGTATTAATTGTTACAGATAAAATAAAAGGACATCAAGTGGACACCTAACTGACCTCCAGATCCTTATTGTATCTGAGGGTAACGCCTAATCCAGACAAAACTGCTGACTTATCACAAGCAAACAAATCTAAAACTAACTCAAATAGGTTCCAAGTAGACCTCACACTTTCCACTTACATTCCAGTCACTGTGGCCCAACCTGAGGACAAGAGTCACTACTGACCGGTCCTCTAAAGTAATTTCTGTGAAATGGTATTACAAGAGGTAAAAATAACAGGGATTTGCTCAGAATATCAGGAAAGGGATGCTTCAATCTAAAGACCATTTAAATATCAACTGAAATAACACCAAGTATGACAAAAGAGCATCCAACACAGGAGGGATTTTAGTGAAGGGACGTCGGGGGGGGGGGGGTCTTGAAGGCGGGACAGCATAGGAGGGGGCCCAGCAGGTCCATGAGCCTGGACTGAGGCTGGAGAAAGCCAGGGCCTAGCACAGCTCACCAACCAGTGTTTCCCAAGATCCAGGAACTGTCCCCTGCCTGCCCCCAGGAGCAGCAGGTGCCACCCTGTGAGCTCTGGCACGCTAGATACCCTTTCCCAGCTACTTTCTCAAAAAGGAATCAATCTAAAGTTTACTTCCCAAACCTCCCTCAAAAGTGGGTATTTTGAGGATTCCCCGTCTCTTTTATCTTCTCCCTCCTGACTTGCTGACGCCTGAAACACCTGTATTAGGAGGCTGTTTCTTAGTCCGTAATTCATGACTGAAAACACAAATGAAAGTGTTCATACTATAGAGTAACCCGTTAGTCAACAAGTAAAAACTCATTCTATCAGGTCAACTCACAGATAAACATCAGAAGAGCTCAAATACAGTACAAGTGTAAGGGGGGGGGGAGGGGTAGAAAAAAGTTGTCACTAAAAGTCCAAGGTCAAGACTAAAAAAGTCATCAAAGACTTCTGTAATGTGTCCAGACAGCCCCAAAAGGCAAATGGCAAGGAATTGCTGCCCCACCCTGCTGCCCCACAGCACACTGCCCCTGAACCTGGTCTCCATCACTCCCATTCGCTGAGTTTTTTTTTTTTTTTAAATATTTTATTGATTTTTTAGAGAGGAAGGGAGAGGAATAGAGAGTTAGAAACATGGATCAGCTGCCTCCTGCACACCCCCTACTGGGGATGTGCCCGCAACCAAGGTACATGCCCTTGACCGGAATCGAACCTGGGACCCTTCAGTCCGCAGGCCAACGCTCTATCCACTGAGCCAAACCTGTCAGGGCTCACTGAGCTCTTACCGTGTGAGAATGAACACACAAGATTTCCAATCCTCCCAAACATAGTTAAGATCCCCTACTTCCAATGCACAGCAAAGAAAAATTATGCTGAGATTAACGAAAATCACACAACTCAATGATTTAAATCTCAATTTCCAAAGTGCTCTTTCTACTGGAATACAGAAGCTCAAGAATCTTGCCCAACCTACGAAGCTGCGTTTCTTTAAAGAAAACTCTTAGAGGAACCTTAATTTAATGCAGAGACTTCTGCAGCCCAGGGCTTCCCACTTCATGAACCGCTTGCCTACTTCGCGCCGATAATTCCCTTTGGAGGAGGGACTGGGTAATTAACGCAGGAGAGAGAGAAATATTCAGGCAAAGACCTTGCAAGAGCAGCACGGCGGCCTGGGACTTGCAAAGGGCAGAGCGTCAGAAGGTAAGCTGCAGCTCCACTCAGCCTTTCCAGGACGATGCGCTGGCTTCCAGTGGCCTGTACCACAAACCTGGTGTACTTTACAAACAGAGAGAACTGAATTTGACCGCAATGTGTAGAAGACCCAGGTACCTAACTATCCCCTTATCCTAAACATTCCATTATGTTTGCACTAATAACAAAATTAAGACACTGTCATTTGTCAAAAACAGCAGGAAACAAGACTCTTCTTAGAACTTCCAAGTTCTTGTAACATGTTCATTTTGGACCGTCGTTCAGCTTCCCGTGACACAACCCCCGCCCCTGCCGCCCGTCTCTAGGTAAAAAGTTGTTTTCATTACTGCTGACAGCAAACTAAAAAGTGAAAGGGAATTCTACAGCACGTGACTTGTCAGAGAGAAGGCGTTTGGAGGAATTAATCCACTGTATCCTTCCTGAAAGTCAGGAGGACATTTGAGTTTGAAGATTGTAACAAGTACAGTTGATTCTCTTATTCGGGCTAGATTCATGGTCTACAGAGTCACCACAGGCACTAAATTAATGGACACCGAACCGTTTGCTCCTAGAGGAAATGAGGGTTTAGGTTCCTGTGAGCCTCTGGTTATTTTGTCAACCAATCAATACATAACCTTGCTTTACGTGTTAAGTGTGTTAAAGAAACCTTAATAGTATTGTTGATTCATTAACACTAAACTTGTGGCCAACAGCATTGTACGTAACTCATGCCTGAAAGAAGCTTACTTAATACACTTATTTTATCCAAAAAGGCACCACACACATCCTTCTTGCACTTAGGAACGCTGGCCAACACTACATTCGGGGGCCATTTTAAATAGCGAAATCACCAATAGAAAGCACAAAAATGCAAAAAAGGGGCACTAAATACTGGAGAGCACAAAAAAGACACCTGATAATAGTATGACGGCAAACCAAAAGCAGTGCGTCGCCTTGTTCAACCTGAGCTGGGCGCATGCAGGGAGACTTGCTCTTCGCCGTGTGTGCCTGGAAATAACTGTGAAGGGCTGCAAGTACTGATTCTGGGGTTACAAATAAATCTTAGCAAGTCGGCAAATACACAAAATTCACAAACAGTATCTGTGAATGAGAATCAACTGTAACTCGGAGATTAACCAAGATGACAAAAAAGCTCTCCATCTAGTGGTGACTTTTAAAATCACAAAGCTAACAAGTTAAATTGGCAGGACTTTCACAAAATGAAAACATATTCAGCAGCGGTTGTGGTACAGTGGCAACAGAATAGAGTTGAGTCAATGCTCTGAACTTATGTCGGTAAGCACATTCTAACTCTATAAGTACACAACAATACTGATTTCTGTGTAAAAGTTCCATAGAGTAAGAAGAGAGATTATGATTTCCCCTTTTAAATTCTTTTTACAGCCTTTACTGATAACTATTATGATAGCTACCTTGGGGGACATATTAAATGGTGATCTAGCCATTGCTTCTCAAGGTTGTTTTACAAAAAGGGATCAGCTATTAATTTGTGGTTGGAGATACAGTAGTATTAAGAAAAACGACATCATGCTACTTCAATTTTAAAATGTTGGTATTTGAGTCATTAAAAAGAGAAACCAATTCTGTATCAGCCATGTTTTAGAGGAGAATTAAACTATAACCAGTACAGTCCACCTAGAAACATTAAAAAATATACATATATATCTATACCTCTTTCTCTCTATATATATATGTTTTAAGTCCATCCGGTGGGTTAAGTGGCTGAGCACTGACCTATGAACCAGGAGGTTGAGGTTCGATTCCCAGTGAAGGCACATGCCCCGATTGTGGGCTTGATCCCCAGTGTGGGGTCTGCAGGAGGCAGCAGATCAATGATTCACTCTCATTATTGATGTTTCTGTCTCTCATTCCCTCTCTTCCTGTATGAAATCAATAAAAATATATTTAAATGTTTGCTTTTACTGATTTTAGAGAGGGAGAGGGAGAGAAACATTGATCAGCTGCCTCCTGCACACCCTCGGATAGAACCCCAGCATGTGCCCAGATAGGGAATCAAACCAGACCTTTTGGCATATGGGAGGACACTCAACTGAGCCACACTGGCCAGGGCAACCTAAGGAACATTTTTAGTTGTATTCGGTTGTAACTCTAAAGGTTCCACTCCAGTAAGCTGATGGAAGGGATTACTGAATCTGGATGAGATACAAAGCAGTGCAAACTAAAGGGTAATCTAGAATACAACACATCTCCAACTCACTGGGCATAAAGAAATACTGATATATTAATGAGTACAACTTAATTACGTGACTCATAAATAAAACTTTATATATGGCAAAATATATAAACAGACCTCAATACCTAAGTGGCTATTAAGTTTAACCAAGGCGAGTATGCTGACCAGAAATAATATTTCCCTGTTAAGTCTGGGAAAGTTCCAAAGCCAGAGAACCAGTCTTCAATAAAAAGGAAATGTTGAGCTTCTGTTTTAATCCTTCCTTTCACTACCCTGTGAACAGACCTGCTATATCTCAATTACCGTTTAAGCAAGGTTTTCAGATTCGTTCTTTGACAAGCTGACTTGGAAACCACTGAAAACAAACACATGACTCTTTCCAAACACTAATTCCATAATTCACTTGTGATTTTCATCTTGCCCACCAGATTCGGAGATTCCAGAGGGAGAAGGGGAGGGAGAAGGAAAGGACAAAGGGAAGAAAAACGGATTCATTTAAGAATTTAAATTATTTAATCTTTTTTATTACTTGACCTACCATTAAGACAATCTATAACAAAAAGAATAGAGTATATTAGCACACACAGTATAATCAGACTAGTAACCAGGAAACAATACAAAATGTTCCTTTGGCCATCTATACTTTCTAGAGCAATAGATCTGAGAAATTCACTTACCAAGTCCAGAAATGATGACTTCAAAAGTCCTGATTATCAACTAAGACAAATTACACCATCGTGATATCTCACATATACTCAGATTGCACGAAGATAAAGCTTTAAATGTGTTAATTTTTAAATTTAGACTTAAATTTTCTTAGATTAAAAACTACAAAAGGGAGTAAACAGCAAGCCAAATTATTTAAGAGCAAAATTCATTTAGGAAGCATTATATGTGAACATGATTATTATATACAGATATGAACTGCAATTTATGGCATTCTAAATAATTCACTGAAGTACAGTTTTGGCATTTAAACAAAGATCAAATCAAGCTTTACAAAGCTAGTAACATAATTTTTACTTGTAATTTCTTAAATATAAAAGGTAGGTAAACACAACATATAGATCAGAAACCCTCACTTAATATAGATTCGAAACATAAAAAATTTGTAATAAGGTGGCTTTCTATCCCACACTAAAATGTAAATAAAACTTCTTTCCCAGATTTATACTTCAAACTTAGTAACAACCTAAAAACTGCTCAAATCTATGAAAAAAAACTCTACCATGACCAATTTATCTTTTAAATGGCCTGGGAAAGGGTAGGAGAAAGGATTAGTAATCAAAGCCAGTTGCATACAAATGGAAAAATGCTTGCAGTCACTCCCAAGTATAACCCTATATTACATATAAATCACGACGAAAATAAAAGTGCCCACATTACAGAACTGTGAGATTTTGTTTAAAAAAAATAACATAATAAAAATAAACTGTTGGGTATTATTGGTGCACATGGAATAATGTAACACATAAGGTTGATAAGGCTGGAAAATACGAAAATACAGTTAAGACGCAAAACACAAGCTTACTTTAAAAGAACAAAACATTTGCCAGAGAATAAATGCTAAATAAGAAAGCAGAACTTTTCAGCAGGATGGCCTTTGAGACCAATTTGAAACAACACAGGCACACCCCACCCCACCCCCACCCGCCATAAACTCTAGTTGATGTAAAAAGGAGGGGAAAACATCAAACCAAAGTAAAAAACTTCTCCCCAAAATCTCCTGCCCCAGTGAATTTAGTAGGGCAAAGTTCCCAACAATGAACTCTCCACCTGGTATTTCTTCCTTTAGCAACATCACCTCCATTTTTCTGTTATGACTTGTGCTCCATATATTCTATCTATTCCCAGCAAACTAAATCTCCTGGAATCTGTGTTAATGAGCACAGATTACCCTGGAGTCCACTAACCAAAAGCTCTAAGTCAATAACCAAGAGTGGAGACCTGGAATTCTAATTCTCAATGATCAACATTTGGCACTAGCTGGATCAATAAAGAATTTCTGAGCTGAGGCAGATGTAGTTAAATCATAATCAGTATTTGCAGCCTATGATTTAGTTTCAAACTCAAAAGGCAGGTATGAATAGCTACACCTAAATGTATTTCAGAACTGGAGAGGAAACAATAACAAGATACAGTCAATACCAGGCAAATTTGCTTTGACAAACACAAATTCTGGTTAAAAGGAAGAAGAAAACATAACAGATCATATCCATCTGATAACTAGAATAAAATGGGTATTTTCCCACCCTTAATCTAGTTTAAACACAGGCAGATATCTTCCTAAGATTTTTTCTGTATCAGTTTTCCTAATCCTTAGAGCTTAATGAGAAATCATTTATTCTATAAAGAAATACAGCATAAATGGCCACAGTCTAAAATATGCTTATGATAATTAGAAAATTATGTCACTTAAAAAAACATCTTGCACTGTTACAACATTACTCTATGGTAATTATTTGGTGCAGGGATCTGCCCTCACCAAAAAGCATGGCACGTATTGCCAGATGGAATACTAACACTGCACAAAGAGAAGCAGTAACAGCAAAGTCTCCATAGAACTCTCTCTTTATTTAACTGTGTAGGAGCATCCAGTTAATGCTCCAAATTAAAAACAGTGCAATAAAAGCAACTTTAATATAAACAGACAAGAAGCTGCAATGCCAGTGGCCACGTGGTGCTGCAAATAGGGAAAATAAAGCAGTGTGCAAGAGTGAGGCATGGACTGGGGAGGTGAAAAGGGAGGCACAGGAGGCAGATTTCAGACAGACAGTGACACAAAACTATTGTACTGCTGGATGTTTCGTTTGAGGATGTCTGAGCACGGGCCAAGAACACGTTCAAATCTAGGTCGGTCCAGCTTAACGCACTTCAAAGGGCCACGAGCCACCACCGTGGCAGCTCGGGGACGATTCATCAGTAGTGCTATTTCACCTGGAGAAGGGAGAGAGAGGAATGAGAGGAGGCTAACTTCTGTGAGGAACATTTTCTGAGATGTGCACTTCTGAGAAAGAAAACAAATATGTATTTCTCTTAATAACTTAGTACAGGCCACATCAAATCTGTACTTAAAAAACAACTGATCAGCCCAGCTGGCATGGCTCAGTGGTTGAGCATCAACCTATGAACCAGGACGTCATGGTGCAATTCCTGGTCAGGGCACATGGGTTGTGGAGGCAGCCAAACAATGATTCTCTCTCATCACTGATGTTTCTTTCTCCCTCTCCCTTCCTCTTTGAAATTAATAAATATATATTTTTAAAAAGTATTTTTTAAAAAAACTAACTGATCAATGAGATAATCAATAACTTATTTATTAACTGTATTAACTGAGTAAAGGTCAAAATCTCATACTGGTTCTCTGAGAGGCAAAAAGGATTGCAATCTATATATAAAAGCCTAAGCGACCATTCGACCGGTAGCTATGATGTGCACTGACCACCAGAGGGCAGACGCTCAATGCACAGGCATGGAAACATGGAACAGACTGATGAATCTCAGAAGGAAGACGAGAGGGGGGGGCAGGAAGAGATTAACCAAAGATCTTATATGCATACTAAAGGTACAGTGGGGTCCCTTGGCCTGGCCTGTGGGGACCAGGCCAAAACCAGCAGTCTGACATCCCCCGAGGGTTCCCGGATTGTGCGAGGGTGCAGGCCAGGCCGAGGGACTCCACCGGTGCACGAATTTGTGCACCGGGCCTCTAGTTAAAGAATAAAGTTCCCGGGTATTGGCACCAAATCTCCACCCCCACCCAAAGAATAAAAATATTAAATTCAGGAGAAGAAAAGACAAATTATGAGACTACAATATTGCACTTAAAGGTGACTTAAAGAAACAATGCCTGTGTATTATATTGTGAGGAAATCTACATACCAAAATAATCAGAAGGCCCCAATCTTCCCACTTCAACGAACTCTTCATTTTCTGATCTACGCTGTAGCACAGCAGCTGACCCCTATAAGAAAATCACCAAGAAGCAAATATTTTCAAATTTAGGGTAGCATTTTTACTAGTATATACTATGCAATTTTAGCTACTCTGAAAGAAAAAAAAAAAAAAGAATTTCACGGTTATTTAAAATCCTGTGTGCTCATATGACAAAAGCTGACTGAAGAGAATAACTGCATGAGCTTAATTCCTATTTACCCAGCAGTCCCTGATAGGGAGCCCTTCTCATCAAGCTAAGGTGCTTGGGTAACTTGAAGGGTTCACACAGATTAGTAAACTAGGGGAGGCGGGAAGCGGGTGATCTAAGCTTGCTACCTGTTTTTATAGGTAAATTTCATAGGAACAGTACACCAATTTATTTATAGTGTCTGCGGCTGCTCCTGCACTATGAAGACAGAAACTCTAGGGCTCACAGAGCCTAAATTACTTATCATCTGGCTCTTTACAGAAAGAGTTCTTGATCCCCCTCACCACTCTCCCAGGTTAAATAAAACCAATTAGCATCTACAGAGCCACATTCATAGAAAATACACTTTTTGGATCTACTTTTCAGTCGAGAGTATCTGCTATACATTCCCATGGGTTGTGAAGCTATAAAACATAGTAACTTTTAGAATTTAAACCCTTGCCTTTGATCTTTGGTTGCCAAATAGTCCAAATACATAATTTTAACAAGATGGTGCGGAATCATTATAGTCTGCTATACTGAGAGTTTGTTTGGCTTGCATAAGGGGGATTAATTTCAGCAGGCCAGAATGGGGCTATTACTTCATGAATAGCCCTTTCAGAATTCTGACTCAAACACACTTAAAATGTGGTGGTCTGACAGAAAACCAAACAACTGCATTCCAAGATGAAAGGCAACTTTTAAATAAAACTGTCAGATGTTCTTTAAACCTAAGGGTGTAAATAAGAATTAACCCTTTTTTCTCTCTACAACTTCTAAAAGTATCAAATACAAAGTCCTTTACCTCTAAGATAATGAAGAACTCATCCCCTGGTTCTCCCTGCACCACAATCTTCTGCCCATCTTCAAACTGGACTGGTTCCAATGCATCAGCTACTGTGAGACGTTCCCACTTGTCCAAGGATTCTGAAAAGTAAGAATGACAAGAATTTCTCATAATTCGGTACTGTTAAAAACTTTAAAACAAAAAGTATAAAGAGAATCAACCATATAGCCATGCCCATTCAATACTCGGTGAGTGTCTCAGATTAGACATGGTGCCTCTCTTCAATTACCTCTAGTCTCAGCAAGATCCTCCAATTACTCACAGATAACCCTTAGGTCCTTACTTAGCAGCCCCAGTGGCCAGGTTAATTTAGACCAAAGGCACCCAATGGTAAAGGAATTAAAAATGTAATCATTACGTATTCCTAAAGACTGCCATCGATGCAAATCAAACCTGCAATTACAGAACCCAAAATAGTGTCACCATCCATATTATTCCAGAGGTTTATAGAAGTCATTTATCTATTTAAATCCTCATTTGAATTAATTTATCAAACTAACAAGAACTAGAAAATAGTTTGGCCTTTGGAACAAAAGTTAAGACACTAAGCAAATGGAACCTTTTCAGAGAAAGGACAAATAAGGGGGTGAGAGGGTGGAGTCAATTCACTGTAACAAAACAATGGCAGAAGGCATCCTACCTTGTAAAAACTGCCATTTACCCTATCAGTGGTTGTAACAACACATAGACATAGCTCCAAAACTTCAACAAAACTTGTAGCTTTTTTTGAGAAAGCATACACCTCATCCTTCTACAGAGGAAATACGTTCTTAGAAAACTTTCCTTAACCAATAAACTCACTGATGGAGCAACAGAGACAGATGTCACAGGAGGAACAACTGTAAATGTGCAGAGTCAGGGAGAGGACACTCAGCCTTTCTGTCTCTCCAAGAGAAGTGAGTAGCACATAATTCCAGAAAGCTGCTCCCAGCTCCAATCTTTCCTAAGATTGTCGTATACTAGCAAATTAAGCACACTTTAAAATTACTTCTCGGTCACACTTTAACTCTGTATTCCATGTGTTGTATGTTACTATTAGTAAAAACAGAATTGTTAATGAGTAGTTTTTATGAAATACAATAGATTCTGTTTAACTACAGCTAACACTTCAACTTAATAATTCTCTATGCCATCTTCCAAAACTCACCTAAAATAGACACTTTACTAAGAAACTCCTCATACATCTTCCGCTTTCTCAGAGTGCTTCCCTATAAAAAACACACAAAAAAAAACAAAAAAGTCATGTCAAAAAATGTGTAATTGTCAAATAATGCTGTGGAAGAATAAATACTAAGTTTCAAGTAAACTGAGAGAGAAGTCACAGCTTGCTGCTGCTGCTTCTTGATACATGATTACTTTTCTCCATGTGACTACAGCTGAATATAGTTCCAGCTCAGTGTTGTTCCCCATAACTCCAATCCTCCATGGAAGGAAAAAAATAAAACTGCTACCACTTACAGCCCTCCCCATCCCCCAAAAGTGCCAAACTGTCTTATCTGCAAAGTTTGTTAAATATATGTAGGGAGGAAAAAGGGAACAAACAGTACCCTATAATAAACATTCCTTACACAATAAATTGCCTTGGAAATTATAAATATTGATATATATACACACACATCTATCCCCCAAATACAGAAAATTTTCAAAGTACATCTAACTGCATATTGTCAAATAGCCAGATAGGCTCTGCACAAATTTAGAAAACCATTCAAGGTGACTAATGCCGTCATCTGGGACTTAAATATCCAAAGCTACTCTTATTAATTTGCCACAAAGTTCTCAAAAAGTCTGACTATGTCATCAGAATGTTCCAAAGGCTTTATTATTTTGTTTATTCCTTTAGTGAGAGGGAACATAACATTTTCATTACCAATTACCCACTTTCAGTTTAGGGAACTGATTACTTCTGAATGGCCTTAAAGAACTTTAGGCACTTAGAAGCAGCAGCTATCAGACTATCTGTGATGTGTAAAGAGTAGACAAGTGAAGATGTGCCTATGAGCAACTGGAGAGAATTCCAAAGGTAAGCTGACAATTTCATATACACTACATTTGCTTCCCATGTAATTCCTGGTCAAACTTTTGTTCTAAAAGATCACTGTCTCAAATGGTACAATGAATAATGCTAACCTGGGCTCAATGCAAAGCACTCAATCATCGAAAGTAATATTCTCATTTTAATTTGGTGATATTATTCAATTTAAACATTAGTTACATGGACAGGTAGTCTAAATCACATTTCAAAAACCATGGTCTTACCATAAGGATTCTTCTATAGCTGTCTCTGTCAATACCCCACAATTTCACATTTGTCTTCGCTTTGACAGTGGCTGCTCGAGGTGTTCCATAAATCAAAGCAAGTTCTCCAAAGCTTCCTCCTTCCCCAACACTGGTTGCCCATTCATTGTTGACATAGACCTAAAATGCAAATGACAATTGCTTTTTTCCTAAACACACAAATATCTAAGTACTAAAAACAGGCAAACCTTTTTTAGGGGTCAGAATCCTGAACTTGTTTGAAAACAGAATATACTATGTTTTCAATACACAACAGAGCAAAATACTTGACTTCTGACAATGAGTTCAGTTCCGAGTGCCTGTGATTTACCTAGTTTAATCATCTGATAAGAAAAAAGTACTCACTCAACTGATGATCAGGGCAGAAAGGTGAAGCAAGCATTAATAAAAGCCATACACATTTACAGAGTACTGTGCTGAGCACTGTGCTAATAATAAGCATTTCACTTGCATAAGGCACTGAATTTCCTATTAATCCTGAGAACAATGCCATTAGTATCTCATATCATTTATTATCAAAACTTACAGAATCAAAAAGTTATAACAAGTCTCATTAACTAATGACAGGGAGTCTTCCTTACACCTGTCTTACCCCACAGCACACACACACGACTTAACCATTACTCCAGCAAAAGTTCTGAACTGCACGTCTACCTAAAGAAAATTACCTTTAAAAAGTTTCTCTGTGTCATTAAAATATTTGGCAAAAATATTGATGGAATTAATATACAAAGGCTGTAACAGCCCTTCAGAAAACTCTTAGAAGCAATATATATATCAATACACTGACTTTTAAGATTATCAACATATTTTTGTTATTAAATCTTACATCCATCTCTCCTTGATCAATCACATAGAAGTTATCCCCTTCATCACCTAAAGGAGAGAGAGTAAAAAAGTTAGAAGCATTTTACAAATTAAAGAAACACAAAGGAAACCATGAAATTACTGTGAAATAAACTTATTTCCAGTTCTGCTATGAAAGAAGAGTGTGTTATAAATTAACACAATCTTTCAAGGGGAAAAAGTTCAGTAATATATTTTAAAAATCATAAAACTGATCAAATTTTCAGTCATCTCATGATGAAAAATACCTCTGAAAAATAACTTAAAAAACAGCCATTATGTGTGTGCAAAATATTAACTGCCTATCATCTGTAACAACATAAAAACCCAAATAAGTAACAAAGTATCAGGCTGTCAAAGAAAGGCAAAGGTGGGGAGGGACCCAAAAGAATAGATCCATGTTAGTATATGTGGGCAAAAAGGTAACAATCATTAGAAGGTATAAAACCTCATAAATAGAGAACTACATGATGGAGAAAATAGTTATGCTTATTTCCTACTTTATTTTTATATGTGATTAAAAATATAAAGGATATATGATTCTGAAATTCCATACATCCAACATAAAAAATGCAGGAATTTCCTTTAACAGTTACTATAAACAAAATTGTATCAGATGGTAGGGAAATATTAATCCCTTAGGGTAAGTGTGCCTTTTAGCTGAGTCAATTTTAATTTTCAAAAGAAATAAAAAAGTTCAGTAGTTTAACAAAAGGAAACTGGTAGGTTGAAAGAGAAAAACAAACTTCAATATTAAAAATCTTACAATCTGGTCTCCTCTCCCAGAATAATATTGCATGCCACAAAAGCAGCAGCCCTTACCTTGCTGAATAACAGTCTCTCCAGCAATAAAGGAAAGCGGAAACATGGCATCAAAAATATCACTGCAAGGGATAGAAGGCTTCGTGTTACATTTCATGTGCCTCTTCTGTGGATTTCAAGCATTAACCTTAAAATTCAAGCTCCTAAAATATTCAGCAGGGATTGTCATCAGGTGAGTAATGAACATTAAAATGTGCAACGATGATGAGACTAGTTTGGGACTACAGCTATACAGGAAAAGAGCACATAACAAAGAACCTCTACCTACCTTCTCTCATTATCATCAAGATGTGAAAACAGCACATTCTTTTCAATGGCCTTGGCTAACGCAGCCATTGTCTTATAATCTTTTGGTATAACCTAGAATAGAAGGTCAAATGATGATTGCATAAACCAAAAACATTGCATGCTTGCAACCTGCATATCAAGTAAATGACAAGCTACATGATGGTACTGAAACAAGACTGCTTTAAGTATTTTCAACATAACCCTCATGTACTACCTTTGATCCACAAAGTACTCAACAAATACTGACTAATTAATCCCCTTGCTTATAGCCAGACCTGTATTTAAAAGCTGGTATTTGGTTCCCAGTCAGCAACTAAAGAAACAAACCAAAAAACACCTTGACCAAGGTCATTATTCTAAGGCAAAGTGAACATTTTATGATAGTCATTTTTTAAATTGTGATCATGTGCCATTAGTTCCACAAGCCTCTTGGCAGAACGATTCTCTTCCCCCTTCAAGCTAATAACATCACCTGAAATGGTGGGTGGGTTCTAAGGAAGAAACAATCAGGATGATGCTTACACGATATAAGGTTAACAGCCACAACATAAATTATAGGATGCCAAAAAAATTGATACCATGATTCAAGAGAAAAAGGAGTACTGCCTCCTCCTACTGCAAAACATCATGGAAAAGAAAACTCCCCAAAATGAAATTATTCACTGTTTAATAACCACTTAGTTATTTTCTCTGATGGCACTGTCATCACAGAAATTTGTCCCTCAGTACCCAAGAACACCACAGGGTGGAGTATAATCTAGCCTGTTTGTGTTTTACACTATTCAAAATCATGAATGCATTCATCAAAGAAACTAGAAGATTACCATGTGGGTCCTGAAAACATTGCCCCAAATGTTTAGACATCAAAGCTACCTTTCTAACATATGATGCAGCGTCTTCCTCTGTGTAGACTTCAGCACTGATAGCACCTCGTCGCCTCCGGCCTTTAACCACTGGGTTGGGTGGAGGAGGAGAGATTTCATCCTCCCTTGAATCTCCACGAGTGCTTGCTTTCTGCAGATTCTGAATCTGTTTGGCCTCCTCCTAAAAAAAAAAAAAAAAAAAAAAAAAAAAAAAAAAAAAAGATTATACATTTATACAGGAGATCTTTCAGCATGTAAAGTTGATGTTCTCATATTTCAATGATAAGTCACCTCAAATCTCTTCCTCAACACCAATGTAAAAGGGGAAAAGCCAATTCCAAATGGGGAAAAATGGAGTTGAGTTTGAAAAGAAATATTCTGAAATAAGGACTGTTTCTCAGATGATAATAGATGCCATACTTATTTTTTTTTTTTTTTTTTTTTTTTTTTCAAATTTTTATTAAGGTATTATATGTGTACATATCTTATCATTGCCCCCCACCCCCACCCCACTCCCATATATGCCCTCATCCCCCAATGTTTTGCATCCATTGGTTACTCTTATATACATGCATATAAGTCCTTCAGTTGATCTCTTATTTCCCCCACCTCTCCCTAACCTTACCACTGTAATTTGACAGTCTGTTTGATGCTTTACTGCCTCTGTAACTATCTTTTTGTTCATCAGTTTATAATGTTTTTCATTATCCCCAAATGAGTGGGATCATGTGGTATTTTTCTTTCATTGACTGGCTTATTTCACTTAGCATAATGTTCTCTAATTCCATCCAAGTGCCTACAAATGGTAGTAATTCCTTCTTTTTTACGGCAGCATAGTATTCCATTGTGTAGATGTACCATAGTTTTCTGATCCAGTCATCTGCTGATGGGCATTTAGGCTGTTTCCAAATCTTAGCTATTGTAAATTGTGCTGCTATGAACATAGGGGTGCATATATCCTTTCTGATTGGTGTTTCTGGTTTCTTAGGATATATTCCTAGGAGTGGGATTACTGGGTCAAATGGGAGTTCCATTTTCAGTTTTTTGAGGAAACTCCATACTGTTCTCCACAGTGGCTGCACCAGTCTGCATTCCCACCAGCAGTGCACGAGGGTTCCTTTTTCTCCGCATCCTCGCCAACACTTGTCGTTTGTTGATTTGTTGATGATAGCCATTCTGACAGGTGTGAGATGGTATCGCATTGTTGTTTTGATTTGCATCTCTCGGATAATTAGTGACTTTGAGCATGTTTTCATGTGTCTCTTGGCCTTCCTTCTGTCTTCTTTCGAAAAGCTTCTATTTAGGTCCGTTGCCCATTTTTTTATTGGATCATTTATCTTCCTTTTATTAAGTTGTATAAGCTGCCTGTAGATGTTGGAAATTAAACCTTTATCAGTGATACCATTTGCAAATATGTTCTCCCATACAGTGGGGTTTCTTGTTGTTTTGTTGATGGTTTCTTTTGCTGTGCAAAAGCTTTTTATTTTGATGTAGTCCCATTTGTTTATTTTCTGTTTGGCTTCCATTACCCTAGGGGCAGTATCACTGAAAAAGTTCTTTTGGCATATGTCTGAGATTTTGCTGCCTGTGGATTCCTCTAGTATTTTTATGGTTTCCCGTCTTATATTTAAGTCCTGTACCCATTTTGAGTTTATTTTTGTGTATGGTGTAAGTTGGTGATCTAGTTTCATTTTTTTGCATGTATCTGTCCAATTTTCCCAACACCATTTATTAAAGAGACTGTCTTGACTCCATTGTATGCTCATGCCTCCTTTGTCAAATATTAAATGCGCATATTGGTTTGGGTCGATATCTGGATTCTCTATTCTGTTCCATTGATCTATATGTCTGTTCTTGTGCCAGTACCAGGCTGTTTTGAGGACAGTGGCTTTGTAATACAGCTTGAAATCTGGTATTGAGATCCCTCCTACTTTATTCTTCTTTCTCAGGATTGCTGTGGCTATTCGGGGTCTTTTTTTATTCCAGATGAATTTTTGGAGAGTTCTTTCTAGGTCTGTGAAATACGCCGTTGGTATTTTAATGGGGAGTGCATTGAATCTATAGATTGCTTTGGGTAGTATGGACATTTTAATGATGTTGATTCTACCAATCCATGAACATGGTATGTTCTTCCATCTGTTTACATCTTCCTCTATCTCTTTTTTCAGTGTCCTGTAGTTTTCCGCATATAGGTCTTTTACCTCCTTGGTTAGGTTTATTCCTAAGTATCTTAATTTTTTTGGTGCGATGGAAAATGGGATTGCTTTTTTAGTCTCTCTTTCTGTAAGTTCATTGTTGGTGTATAGAAATGCCATAGATTTCTTGGTGTTAATTTTGTATCCTGCTACATTGCCGAATTCATTTATTAAGTCTGTTAGTTTTTTGATGGAGTCTTTCGGGTTTTTTATGTACAATATCATGTCATCTGCAAATAAGGACAGCTTTACTTCTTCTTTTCCAATTTGGATGCCTTTTATTTCTTCTTCTTGTCTAATTGCAGTGGCTAATACTTCCATTACTATGTCAAACAGGAGTGGTGAGAGTGGGCATCCCTGTCTTGTTCCTGTTCTTAGGGGAAATGGTTTTAGTTTTTGCCCATTGAGTATGATGTTAGCTGTGGGTTTATCATATATAGCTTTTATGATGTTGAGGTATGATCCTTCTATTCCCACCTTGTTGAGAGTTTTTATCAAGAAAGGGTGTTGGATTTTGTCAAATGCTTTTTCTGCATCAATTGATATGACTATGTGATTTTTATCTCTCAATTTGTTTATGTGATGTATCACATTTATTGATTTGCGGATATTGAACCATCCTTGCATTCCTGGGATAAATCCTACTTGGTCATGGTGTATGATCTTTCTGATGTACTGCTGGATCCTATTTGCTAGAATTTTATTGAGGATTTTGGCATCTACATTCATGAGGGATATTGGCCTGTAATTCTCCTTCATTGTGTTGTCTTTATCTGGTTTTTGTATTAGGGTGATGCTGGCTTCATAGAAGGAGCTGGGAAGTGTTCCTTCCTCTTGAATTTTTTGGAATAGTCTGAGGAGGATAGGTTTTAGTTCTTCCTTGAATGTTTGGTAGAACTCTCCTGTGAAGCCGTCTGGCCCCGGGCTTTTGTTTGCCGGAAGCTCTTTGATGACTGCTTCAATTTCTTCCATAGTTACTGGCATGTTGAGCTGTTTAGATTCTTCCTGATTGAGTTTTGGAAGGTTATATTTTTCTAGGAATATGTCCATTTCCTCCAGGTTGTCCAGTTTGTTGGAATAGAGTTGTCCGTAGTATTTTTTAACAATCCTTTGTATTTCGGCGGGATCTGTTGTTATTTCACCTCTTTCATTTCTGATCTTGTTTATTTGGGTCCTCTCCCTTTGCTTCTTGGTGAGCCTGGCTAGAGGTTCATCAATCTTGTTTATCCTTTCAAAGAACCAGCTCTTGGTTTTGTTGATCTTTTGTATTGTTTCTTTGGTCTCTATGTCGTTTATCTGTGCTCTGATCTTTATTATTTCCTTCCTTCTGCTTACACTGGGCTTTTCTTGTTGCTCTTTTTCTAACTCTTTGAGTTGTTGGGTTAGGTAATTTATTACCCCTGTTTCTTGTTTTTTGCAGTAGGCTTGTAGAGCTATGAACTTCCCTCTCAAGACTGCTTTCGCTGTGTCCCATAGATTTTGGATTGTAGTGTTTTCATTGTCATTTGTTGTCATGATGTTTTTTATTTCTTCTTTGATCTCTCTGGTAACCCAGTCATGGTTTAATAGCATGCTGTTTAGTCTCCATGTGTTTGATTTCTTTGGGTTGTTTTTATTGTAGTTGATTTCCAGTTTTATGCCACTGTGGTCTGAGAAGATGCTTGATATGATTTCTATCTTCTTGAATTTGAAGAGACTTTGCCTATGTCCCAACATATGGTCTATCTTTGAAAATGACCCATGTGCGCTTGAGAAGAATGTATATTCTGTGGCTTTGGGGTGAAATGTTCTGAAGATGTCAATTAATTCCATCTGGTCTAGTGAGTCATTTAGGATTGATGTTTCTTTGCTGATGTTTTGTTTAGAGGATTTGTCCAATGGTGATAGTGGGGTATTAAAGTCTCCTACTATGATTGTATTGCTGTCAATGTCTCCCTTAATATCCTCCAGGAGTTTTTTTATGTATTTGGGTGCTCCTGTATTGGGTGCATATATGTTTACCAGAGTTATTTCTTCTTGTTGGATTGCTCCCTTTAGTATTATGAAATGGCCTTCCTTATCTCTTGTTATGTCCTTCAGTTTGAGATCTAATTTGTCAGAAATAAGTATTGCTACCCCAGCTTTTTTTTCAGTTCCATTTGCCTGGAAAACCTTTTTCCATCCCTTCACCCTCAGTCTGTGTGCGTCTTTTTTTCTGAGGTGGGTTTCTTGTAGACAGCAGATATATGGGTCGTGTTTTCTTATCCAATCTGTTACCCTATGTCTTTTGATTGGGGCATTTAATCCATTTACATTTAAAGTTATTATTGATAGGTACTTATTTGTCGCCATTCCTATTCTTTACCCCTGTGTTACTTCTTCGCTTCCTGTTTCTTTCTTTCTTTTTTTTTTTTTTTTACAGTAGACCCTTTAGCATTTCTTGCATTGCTGGTTTGGTGGTAATAAATTCCCTTAGTCCTTTTTTGTCTGTGAAGCTCCTGATTTCACCTTCAATTTTGATTGACAGCCTTGCTGGGTACAGTATTCTTGGATTCAGCCCCTTCCTTTGCATGACTTTGTATATTTCATTCCATTCCCTTCTGGCCTGATGAGTTTCTGTTGAGAAATCAGTTGCTAGTCTGATGGGGGTTCCTTTGTATGTAACTTTCTGTCTCTCTCTTGCTGCTTTTAAGATTCTTACTTTGTCGTTGGTGTTTGCCAATTTAATTATAATGTGCCTTGGCGTCGGTCTTTTGGGGTTCATTTTGCCTGGGACTCTGTGAGCTTCTTGGATTTGTGTGGGTTTTTTCTTCCCTATATCTGGGAAATTTTCTGTCATTATTTCTTCAAAGAGGTTTTCTATTCCTTGCTCAGCTTCCTTTCCTTCTGGAACCCCTATTATGCGGATGTTGTTTTGTTTCGTGTTGTCCCAAAGTTCCCTTAGACTCTCCTCCTGCCTTTTAATTTTTTTTTCTAGAAGTTGCTTTTCTTGGGTATTTTTTTCCATCTTGTCTTCTAGCTCACTGATGCGGTCCTCTGCTTCTTCTAGTCTACTCTTGATGCTTTCTATTGAGTTCTTTACAGCAGCGATGTCATTTTTCATTTCTTCTTGGTTCTTCTTCATTTCCTCTTGGTTCTTGCTCATATTGTCGAATTTGTCTTCCATTCTTTTCAGCCACCTTATGACCATTTCTCTGAATTCTTTTTCTGGAAGGTTGCTTGCCTCCATTTCGTTTACTTCCTTTTCTGGTGATGCCTGCTTTTCTTTCATATGCGGGCTGCTTCTTTGTCTCCCCATGGTCTCTCTTCTCTGGGTGTCTGGTTATGTAGTTCTCTCTCTCCTGGGTTGATTTAAAGGCACAAAATACAGCACTACCAGGTACAACTCACAAGGCACTGAACAGGAATGTATTCACGATATTAATAACCTCCAATAAAGGTGACCACCAGAGAAAGGCAAATTAGGTGATAGGAGAGAAAGAAGAAGAGGAAAAAAGAAAGAAAGAAAGAAAAAAAGAAAAAAGGAGTGTGAAAATGAAATTGGGAAAAGGGAAAGTAAAGAGAAAAAAAAAAAAGTAAGAGAGACAAGAAAGTGACTAAGAGAGAAAGGGGAACAGACTATATATATTGGGGATAAAACTCCAATAGAACAATCACTAATCCCAGCAAATGCCAGCAACAAGTGCCTGGGGATTAATACAAACTACAACACCAACTAATATGGATTGAGGCAAGGGAAAGCTGAAGCACAAAACAAACAAAAAAATAAACAAAAGAAGAATAAGCAAAACAATCTCACAAAAACAGCATATAAATTGGATATAATCTACATTCAAGCAAACAACAACAAAAGGACAGAGAGAAGGACAAGTTTATGGATAGCTCAGACAGCGAAGGGAGAGGTGTATGTGGACTTGGGAGCAGGGGATTAGAGATTAGATATGTAAGTAGGGTGAAATTTTAACAAGGGGTAAACAGAAAGAATAGGGAAAATCTAAAGCAGTAAAAGGGTAAGACAAACAGGACACTGAAAAGGGGGAGGTTAGGAAGAGAGTGATGGCCTAAAGGTAGAGTTGAGATAGAGTAAAACGATGATGCCATACTTATTAATGAACAAAAGTCATTAGTATAAGGACACATAACATGCAAGTAAAAAATTAGATACTCATTATAGTAACACTAGAGGCCTGGTGCACGGATTCGTGCACCAGTGGGGTCCCTCGGCCTGGCCTGCAGGGATCAGGCTGAAACCGGCTCTTCAACATCCCCTGAGGGGTCCCGGATTGCGAGAGGGCGGTTCTTGGGTGACACACTCTGGAATCGGGCTCCCTCCTCTCTGGTTCCGGGTGTGTCACCTGATAACCTCCGCTGCCAAGTGACCACAACTCTGCAATTCCTGCGTTGAGCGTCTGCCTCCTGGTGGTCAGTGCATGTCATAGCTACTGGCCAGTCGCTTAAGCTTTTATATATACAGACAAGGATTGTAACACACACAACAGCAATAAACTGCAAAACAAAATCCTGAGGAATTAGGTTTTTAGTATGCTGTTGAAGATAGCATGAGACCCCTCCTTCCCCCCAAAATAGAATGTATTCAGGCATAGCAAAGTGATTCGAGAATGTCTAGATTACTGTGTTACTTCATTCATTCAATAAGCATTTGCTAAATCTGCATGCCAAGTCTACGATAGGCAAGTGAAATATAAAAACCAATGGAGGAGGGTCCTGAGCCCATGGAATTCATTTCTAACTGGAGTCTCAGGAAAAAAACAAATAATGAAATTATGTGCTGATGGTAACCAAGAATTTAAATTAGATCAATATTTCTCCTAGCAGAGCTACAAGCATTCTTTATTATCATCAGTATTTACACTTGTAGTTAAATTTTAAAAACGTTACCTGCTTTTAAGAACATCTTGCTAAATTAATTCACATTAAAAACTGAAATGAAATATTTAACATTCTTATTTATCAAATCTAGAGCCTTAAAAAGAAATTCCTCATGTCTGCAGCAAAGAATGAGTTTATTATGCCTAATATAAACTAAGAATGAAAACACAAGAATGTGTTACCCACTACTTTCTCATTTGACTCATTCTCCATTACTTTTCTAAACCATCTTTCAAATTCAAAATGAAGTTATTAGCATTTATGATTTCAGAAAAGTTTTTGATAAAAATGAAATTAAGGAGATGCCTACTTTTTCCCCCTTGCATGGTACTCAGCCCTGACTTTGGCCTCAAGTCAATACACATGCAGCAAAACATCCAGAACAGTAACCATCAAGATATTAATAGTGTTAATTTCTATTAACAGAATCATGCCTGATTTTTACTTTTTTTTTTTTTTTTGAGGAACAGGGTTTGCTTTATTTTTCTCATTTGTTTGGATTTCCTAATTTTCAATTAAGAAAACACACAATAAAAAAAACGTATCACAAAAATAGATTTAATATATTTGTATATTTGATTACAAATGCATTTACTTGACTAATCCATTCTATTTCTAAAAATTTATTCTAAGATATGCATATATGTGAAATGACATATATACAAAGTTACTCCTTGTATTGTTTTTAGTAGTAAAACACTGGAAACAACCAAGTGGTCATTAATGGAATGATTTTAAATAAATTATGCTGTATCTATGCAGGGAATTGCCACACAAGCATTTGAAAATAAGAAACTCTTTTACATATGAATTTGTCTATAAATGCCCATAGGCCTATGAAACAGTGGTTGCATTCAAGGAAGACAACAGAGAAGACTTTATTGTTATACCCTTTTGTACCTGCAGAATTTGGAACCATGTATAAATATGCAACTAATTAAAAAAAAAAAACATTTTTAGAAAACTCACTTCCATTTTCATTCTGGTAACTGCAATAATCAGTAAGGTTTTCTGATTCCTTATTAACATAAAACTATAAAACTCAAGTCTCCCCAAAGTTTAAAGAGTATAAAAGAAAACACAAATTCCAACCCCTAAATTTGTCATTGGAATGTCACAAAAATTTCACAAATGACATCTCATTTGGAACTGTATTCTATCTAACTGTATTTTTAAGAGTCTTTTGAAGGTAACTTTTTCTTAAATCCTCACCGAAGGAAATTTTTCCATTGATTTTGAGTGAATAGAGGGAAAGACAGAGAGAAATACTCAATTTAGAGAAACACACATTGATTGGTTGCTTCCTGCATGAGCCCAGGGCCCAGGTCAAGGAGGAGCCTGCAACCTAGGTACATGCCCTTGACAGGAATCGAACCCGGGACCCTTCAGTCCACAGGCCAATGCTCTATCCAAACCTAAGTGGCTAGGGCAGCATTTTGATTTTAACAATTTGCATAGATTCTCTTTACAGCAATCAGATATAACCTAATCTTGATGACTCAGAGCCATTATCAATTTCAATTTCTAATTATCCTCGTTCTTGCTGTTGTCATTCTGTCAGTCTCTTCCCACTTCATTTCTTTCATATATTAAAACAATCCACCCCCTACCCCTCAAACCCTCCCAGACTATCCTTTTTCATGTTCAGACTAGAGGCCCAGTGCATGAAATTCAAGTACTGGGGGGGAGGGGGTGTCCTCTCAGCCGGGACTGCGAGCCCTCGGGGGATGTCTGAGGGCAGCAGAGGCGGGGAGAGGGTCCCACCATCACTGTTGCGCTGGCCAGCGGTGAGCCCGGCTCAGGGCTTTTGGCTGAGCGGCGCTCCCCCTGTGGGAGCACACTGACCACCAGGGGGCAGCTCCTGTGTTGAGCATCTTCCCCCTGGTGGTCAGTGTGCGTCATAGTGGCCAGTCATTCCACAGTTTGGTCAATTTACATATTAGCCTTTTATTATATTAGGATTATATAGGATTCTGTCCTGACCACTTAGTGTTTTTAACAATTATTTGTTCACTCCCTTTCCTACCAGTCTATTCTTCCCTGTAGGTAAAGTTACCACCCCACTGACTTGGGGCTTTGACCCTGGACTGTAAGTGGACATGCCATATCATGCCCACTTGTGCGGTCTGACTCTGCCCCCTTGAACTCTGTCCCCTTTCTGCCTTGAGAAGGGCATGCTCTAACAGTGGCTGCTCCTTCCACTCAGCCCCAGAGTTAAGACATGTGGAGACAAGACAAGATATGCTGAGCTCAGACGATTTGCCTAGGATTGAGAAATAAGAAAGGTCTTTTGTATAAACCACTGAAATTTGAGGGTTATATGCTGCTGCAACAATAACTATTACACTGTACAATCATAACCAAGTTACTTAATCACTCTTAGTTTTATCTGCGACCTCTGTAAAATGGTGATAATCACCTAACTCACAAGTTTGAAATGAGTATGTATGTAAAGTGCTTCACACAGTATTTGGCACATACACTCAATGGTCGCAGCTATTGAAATTCTTCTATCAGACAGGCAAAGTTCTAATATATGCATAAAAGGGGACTTGAATTCCAGATGACAGTCTGAAGTAAAACACAGCAGCTTTCAATAAACGCTGTGAGAGCCTGGCCGGTGTGGCTCAGTGGTTGAGCATCGGACCTATGAACCAGGAGGTCACGGTTCAATTCCTGGTCAGGGCACATGTGCCCTAGCTGCAGGCTCAATCCACAGTGTGCACGTGCAGGAGGCAGCCAATCAATGAATCTCTCTCATTAAAGATGTTTCTATATCTCTCTCTCCCCCTTCCTCTCTGAAATCAATTAAAAAATATATACAAATTAAAATAAAAAATAAAAAACACTGTGAAAGTTTTTGGTGCACTCAGTAGTTGAGGATACCAGAAACATGACCCTTGGTTAACACAAGGAAGGAGGTGAGAAGAATGTGACTGATTTTCAGACATCTAAACCTAACACCTAATATGCAGAACAACTGACCTGTTAAAAAATTGAAAATCTACTTATTTAAAAGCCCTGGCTAAAGAAATGTATGCAAGTGAACAAAGACCCTTGCATTATAGGAAAAGCTTGTTAAGCTGTGACCTGCATTAAGAGGTAAAGAAGCCAACACACATTAAATCTAACAAATCCCACCTGCAAAGAAGCTAATAATGATTTCTTGCCTTCCCCTTTGATAGTGCTTAATCAGTGCTATTGTAAGTACAGGCTTTGAAACTAGCACCATACATTTAACATTCCCTGTAAAAAGACACATCATGTCTCACCAACTTCATCCCCTCCTTGGATGGTTTCTATGATATACGAAGAGAAGAATCACGTTACAGTGACCCATTTCAGAAACAAATCTCTAGGAACACACTTTATCACAAAATAGAAATGCCCATAGCAGCGTGGATCTAGAGTATCTCACTATTTGGACACAGCTTACAGAGAAAATCTGCCCTGGCTAAGTGGCTTATTTGGTTGAAGCATCATCCTATACACCAAAAGGTTGGTTGGGTAAGTACAGAAGGCAATTGATTGAGGTTTCTCTCTCACATTGATCTCTCTCTCTCAAAAAATAAAATGTAAATAAAATAAACATATCCTCAGGTGAAGATTTAAAAAACACACACACACAAAAAAAAACACAGACTTTCTACTATAATTCCAAGACAGCAAGGCTACATTCACAAGGACCGGTTATTTGTTGTTATTGTTAATTATTCTAATTATGGTACTAAACACCAATTTTAACAGCTTTTCAAGAAAACAGTAGAAAATGTCCGATCATTGAGCCACTGAAACAATTTTTAAAACCTTAGTACAGAGTATTTTACAAATAAGTAAATCTGATTAACTGCCCAAATCAATGGGATTTGTCATACATATTTCCATTAGACAGATAATGATCATATACCTAAGATATCCCTCTTAACTGGTTCATAATCATTATGAACCATATCAAAACTTCAATATGCATAATAAAACCTGTAAATTTATCTCACAAATTTACAGAAGCAGTTCAAACTACGTACTCAAAACATTTAGGGATCCCGACTTTCTCATTCATCATTTCTTGAGGGAATAATTAAAGTATGGTCTTTGATGCAAAATTATCATTTTGCTTAGAAAAACATATACATATGCTTTGGGCACACTGATATACACACAGTGAGGATTAAAAAAAAAAACACAACAAAGGAAAACTGGTTTAACTTTTTTTTAAGAGGAAATGAGTCCTGACCAGAACTGTAAATAAAGGACAATTTTGACAATCATCAACCTTGATCTCTGCTCTACAGTCAATTCATCTGGGATATAGTCTATAAAAAAATGAACTGCACTATTTCAAAAGTTCTGATATACTGGTCACAAGCTAGACCAGCCGTGGGCAAACTACGGCCCGCAGGCCGGATCCAGCCCGTTCGGCTGTTCTATCTGGCCTGCGGAGCCGAAAGACCGTACCCTTTTATGTAATGATGTTTACTTTGAATTTATATTAGTTCACACAAACACTCCATCCATGCTTTTGTTCCGGCCCTCCAGTCCAGTTTAAGAACCCATTGTGGCCCTCGAGTCAAAAAGTTTGCCCACCCCTGAGCTAGACTCAAATGCTTCATTCACTTGGTTTTAAAAGGTGGGATAAGGCTTACTAAGTTTACTTGCTTTGCTGAGGAAGAGAAAAACATTAACTTCTTTCAAATACTTTAGAATTTCTCATTCCATACACTGCTATACTACTTCTGATCAATTGTATGTAGTCAGTTATTTTATTTAACCAGTTTTATGTATTAATTAAAACAGTTACAAGTTTGGAAACCCTTTGTTTGCCATGTAAACATAGCATACAGATTTGTTTTCTGGTAAAGCCTACTGATTGCAAAGTTAAAAATTACAAATGCCTTAACTGCCCCCTTGTTTTGAAATTCTATTTTAGACTTCCTATTTGGTCAGAATTTTGTTTCTTCCAAAAGATACAAATTAGCAACATTCTACAGCATTACATTTAACAATTGTCAGGGTCATCTCATCTCCCCACATTTATTTTTACCTTCTCCAACCTCTCGAAGTATTCCCTGAGGAATGCCATAGGTCTCTCGGGTCGAGCAGTGCACAACTGCACAATGGAATCCTTCAGCAGGGCCTGAATGTTGTGCTTCTGCACGTAGAGCTCACATTCCCGGAGGCTGCGCTCCTCCTCAGTGGCTGCAGAGGTGCCAGACGCCATGGTTCTCGTTCTCTACAAGGAAAGAGACACACACATGCTTTTGTCAACTATAAAGAGCAAATGCCAATTTGGCCTTTAACTTAAGAAATTCATTAGGACTGATTCACGAAGGTGTTTTCTTCCCCTCCCTAAGTAGGTTTTTATTTTAAGGGAGGCGAGAGCTAAGGAATGCTATGATATGCAGAGAAATAGCATTCTTCCCAAGAAGTGTTTCATTCAGTTTCTGCTGCAGGATCTAGACTTTGCAGGCAGCAACAGTAAGAGGCAATAACCTCAGCTCCAGGGAGGAAGTCTGAGCCACAATCCCCTGCAGAGGCGGGGTGCTGAGGAGTCAGGCCCTATGGGAATTTCATTCAGTTCTCCCCCTGCAAAAAAAATCACGATGACGTGGGAAGTGTGTAAATGGTAAACAGGACAGAGAATTAAAGGGCACACAAGTAGGTTCTAAATGAAAGCAAATAAGCACAATGAAGAACATCTGACATTCCCTATACGACACTCCTATCTCAAGGGAGTGTCCTAATGTCAGCCAGCAAACCACTGGGGCAAAGGATCTGATGCGCCAACTACTAGTGTAATCAAACAATTTTAAAGCACAAAAAGAACCCCAGATGAGACTTTTTTACCAGATTCTAACCCTAATTGATAACACACTTAACCCATTGGTAAGAGGGAAAATCCTTAATAGAAAAAACAAAAACAAAAAAAAAAAACAACCTTACCAAATAAACTATAAAAGATTTAGACAGGAAAATGTCAAAACATTTTCTTCTATCTTGAACTATCTCGACGTGAAGTAAAATAGAGATATAGTAACAGGTAGCTAACCTTACCTTGGAACTAAAAGCTTAATGTAACCAACAGATTCATAAACTGTTTTCCTTCTAACTCCTAATTACTAAATAATTGGTTAGAAAATAAAAGCCAGGTCTGCTCTGCAATTAAAATCAATACTAATCTGACTTTTCAAAATATAACGCACACAAAACTACTGAAATGAAACGGTACATGTAAAAGCAAAAAGAAATACTAGAATAAAGTGCTACGCTATTACTCATGTTATTTTGGTGACTTTCATAAGGGTCAATACAGAGCAGATTAATTAACAGACCACAGAAAGTGTGCAGCTTCCTGACAACATACATTAAAGGATGCAGATAAGGAATCATGCTGCTATTTCAGAAATAAACAGTTAAAAAAAAAAAAAAAACACACCCAAAACCCAAAACATCCACTTGAGGATGAGTTTATGCCAGACACTTTTTCAGGTCAATCATATGAACTGAGAATAACCTTCACCAGAATTTTATGCATTTCTGATAATACTGAAGGCCACCAAGAACAATAATAAATCAGATCTCTTATGCTTTAAAACAGACATTTTTTCCAGGAATATCAATACATATATTCAATTGACCAGAGAAATCATTCAAAAATTAATGAGAACAACCTTATCTCTAAAGGGATAAAACTGTTTTGTTGGAAACAAAGTAATGTATTAAAAAGACCAAAAAGTCGCCAGTAATACAGTCGCACATGAACAAAAATGCCCCGATCTAATAGAGTCACCATGTGAATCCCTGAATATCCAAATTTCACGGTCTTAATATTTTTAACTGAATATACTTTGACTCTGTACTTGTACTCCCTAGTCGGAAGAGCCCGACAATTTAGCTTCTCCCTCCAAAAATTATTGAATACTTTCAGATGTCAATTGCAATGTCTCTACACTCACATTCTCTTGTTTGGAAGTTTCAGTTGGGATAAAATGCAGTTCCAAAAGAATTACATGCTAGGAAATATTAAAAACGCTTGGCGAAACACTTGCTGATTCCGGCTGCACCCTCTCGGAGCAGCCAGGAATACTTCCCTGGAGAACACGTTAGCTTTCTTTCCTCGGCTGAACAGACCCACCCTTCGGGAAGCTCTCAGGTCGTTACACCTGCCCTGAGCTGCAGGGGTTAACAGATACCGCGTATTTTTGAGAGGAAGGACGGGAGAGTGCCCTTCATCCTACTCTAGTCGGAAGGCCACCGTGGTGGCGACGAGGCCTCGGGAGAGGAAGAAAAAAAAATCGGGAGAAGGAGGTGAAAGGGGACAAGATGAAATTTAGGAGCCAGGCTAGAACCGTGGGGGGGGGAGGGGGGATCACCCCGGCAAGGAGGAAAAGCGATCGCTAAAGGAAGAGGACAGTCGAGAGGAAAACAAGAACTGACGGGTCTCAAAGATCCGCCAGAAACGCCGAGGGAAACGATGGCCGAAGCCGGTAAAAACCGAGCTGTTGTCCTTCAAGAAACGAGGGAAGGCGAGCGGGGCGGCCGCGGCGCGCGGGGGCGCAGGCGGCGGGGCGCGTGGGCAGCGGAGGGCCAGGGAAGGCCGCGGAGGGCCGGGGGCCGGAACCATGAGAAATAGGGGGAGCGCACGGCCGGAGGGTGGGGGGCGGTGCGGTCGGGGAGCCCTGCACCGGAGCGGACGTCCCGGGGGCTGGAGGCCTCGGAGGTACAGAATCGGGGTCGGAGGCGCGGCCCGGAGCGTGAGGCCTGCGGGGAGGCGCCCGCCGGGGAGGGGCAGGGGGTGCGGCCATCCCCTGCAGGTCGCTCCCCGTGACGCCATCTTGGATCGGTCCAGCGCCCCCCAAACCGGCGACGGGGCGGCGAAGCTCGCCGCAGCGGGGCCCCTCGTCGAGCGCACTTGCCTGGGGACGCGAGGAGGCGAGCGCGGGACTGCGGCTGCGAGTCTGCGGCTGGCTGAGCTCTCTCGGCGCTTCCCTCCCAACCCCGGACCCACTCTGCGATAGCGGCTCCGCGGCGGCTCCACCGGAAACGACCCGGCCGCAGCCAATCACCACTCGGCTGCTGACGTCAATGCGCCTCGGTCTGGCCAGAGCCGTCGCCTTGACAACCTTAAAGGCGCAGCGAGCGGCCCCATTTACTCTGCCGCTCCTTCTTGAAGGACCCCCCTCCCGCCCCTCCTCACCCTCGAATCGTATCCCTTCTGCTCTTCTTTCCTTCTTAACTCCTCCGTTAACCGCAGCCCTTTTCTCACTCCCGCCTCTTCGCCTTTTTCCCCACTCTTTCTAGCCCGGCGCTTCCCTCCTATTCACCTGTCCCTCCTTACCTGCTCCGCTCCGGATGCCTCAGGGTCCCCTTTATTCTTCCCGCTGCTCTTTACTCCCTCTCCGCGCGGCGTTCAGGAGCTCCCTTCTCTCCTCCACTCCTTTCCTTTCCTTTCCTCTCCTCTCCTCTCCCTCCCAACTCTCACTCCTGCCGCCTCCGCTTTTTCTCTCTCCTTTCAACCCCACGCCCCCAATCCCACCCCCAGCCCACGTGGGGCGTCTCGGATGTCAGGTGGTCGACTCCGCCCCTGCAGGGGAGGACGCGGGGCCCCCGCGGGGAGATTCGTGCAGTTTCCAGGCCCTGAGGAGGCAGCGGCCCCCGCGGATCTGCAGCAGCTGCGCCGCGGGCCGAGCGCGGGCGGATGCCCGGGATGCGCACGCCCGACCGCGCATCCTGTGCCCTACCAGCGCCGCGCGAGCCTCCGGCCCCGGTCCGCCATCCGGTCCAGGAAACCTGAGCCTTGCCAAGTGTCTGCTTGGCAGATCGGGCTGCTCTCCCCTCCGGGGGTGCTGTCGTCAGTGGAGGCCACACCGTCCCCGTGGGCACAAGACACTGGAAAGGATGTTGTCAGGGTCCAAGATTGGCCTGAGTCCTTGAACCTGAAATACCACCACCACCCCATCACGCCCAGCCCCGTGTGGTGAGAAGTACAAAGCGTGCAGATGGGCACGAACACTCTGTAACCACAGAAAAAATCTCAACTGCCCACAAAAGCTGCACCAATCGAGGATGACTGGGGGAGGGGGAGCGACTTGACTCCTTCAGCCATTTATTTTCCCATCAGAGTATCTGCCCCTGGAGGAAGGAAGGGGGAGTAGGGGACAGGTTTCTACAAATAAAGTCGCTAAATGAATACAGAAGGCCCTTGTAGTACACGGATCCTTGGGTCTGACTGGTACCTCTGGTACTCGCCTGGTATATGCATCCAGGGCTGTAGGTGTAAATACAATGAATATAATACTGAATTCATAGCCCTGCCTGCCCAGGTGGCTCAGTGGTTGAGCATGGACTTAGGAACCAGGAGGTCCTGGTTGGATTCCCCATCAAGGCACATGCCCAGGTTTTGGGCTGAATCCCCAAGGAGGCAGCAGGTCAATGATTCTCATCATTGATGTTTCTATTTCTCTCCCACTCTCTGAAGTCAATAAAAAAAAATATGTTAAAAATAAAATAAGATTGAATACATAAACTATCTCACTAATAATTTTTTTATTGATTCCAGGTTGAAATGGCAATGTTTGGATATATTACATTAAATGTGACTAAATTAATTTCATCGTTTTTTGCCTTTTTAATGTAGCTATTAGACAATTTTTAATTATGTAGATTGCTGGTGTTATATTTCGGTTGGGCAGCACTGATGTAGGAGGCCAACTGCTCCCCTCACTCCACCGTGCTGTAATAAGAATCCTGCTTATTAGAATATTCTAGTTAGGTATGGTTATCTCCCTGCTTTCTGAGAGGAAGCACAGGCAACATCAGAAAAACTGATTATTCCTCCAGGAGGGACATGTAAGAGGAAAGTTTCTCCTCCCCCAACTCGGTACCCCTACATGTTGACCATTGGCCTTTTGCCAGGGATGGGCGGCATGGGGGATTAAAGACAGAACCTGAGTCATATAGGATTTCACCCTTGTCAGTACAAAGAAGCGCTAATAAACTGAACCCTGAGCTGGCAAGCAGGACAGGGAATTCGATAGCACTGAGCAGGCCCGGTCCTGTTCCGAGAAGAAAACAGTTCAGTCAGATAAATCTGAGTTGGGTTTCAGGCTCTGCCATCTCCGGCAATCGACTTAATCTCCGTGAGCCTCAGTTTCCTCAATTATAAAAGGATCAGCAGGGCTGTGTTAAAGTGACCTAGGAAAGAAAATAATGGCAAACACGTACATAGCACTTACCATGTTCCTGGCACTGTTCTAAGTGCTTTACACATAACAATTAATTTAATCCTCGTAATAACTCTGTGACGTAGGTATTATTATTACTGTTATTGTTACAGAAGGAAAAGGGGCGTGGAAGAGTTAAGTGATGTGCATGCGCAAGGCTGCACAGGCAGTGGTCTTAATCACTCTCCTTCGCAGTGTGCATCTATAATAAAAGTGCAATATGCTAATTAGACTGGACAGCCAAATGACCTTCCGGACGAACTTCCAGACGAAGCCAGGACTGCGAGGGCTGAGCCCCTTGCACGAATTTCGTGCACCGGGCCTCTAGTATATAAATAAAGTGCCCAGCACAGGGTGGGGCACATAAATAAATGTTAGTTTGCCTCCTCCATTTCCTCCCCTTGCTAAAGAGCTACCCAAACTATAAGAGTTGTACTGTGTCCCCACTATTCGTGTTACCTTCCTGAGACCATCCAGACACTTAGAATAAGGAAACACCGTGACGCCATGGAACTGAGTGCTTTGAGTGGCAGCTGCTTCCTTGCTAAGGCCCTGCTGTCCGTGTCCCTTCATTCAGTCCAGCCACAGGCCACTTCCTGTGTCAGTCGTGCTCAACCTTGTTCTAGCTGCCAAATCCTCCGATGCTGGGGCTTTAAAAGACAAAGCAGGAACTGGGCAGCGGCTCGTGGAGTCTGGGGAAGAGTTCAGGGAGACAGCTGTTCTGGAAAACCATACAGCCTCTGTGGCTCCCCGTGATGCGAATGCTCCTTCGGTGCCCCTGTGAGGTCGTGAGAATGACAACTTGTAAGTTTCATTTCAGAAATGATCATGGCTCCACTGTCGTGTCTGGGGGGTCTCCCCTTCTCCAGAGGCCCTCTGCCCTGGATTCCGAGGTCTGTCAGCCTGTCCTTTGGCCTGTGTCCTTAAGAAAGCTCAACAAAGTAAGTGTCTAGGGTGAGGTTGCAAGTAAAATGTTCTCTTTAAAGCAAAATTCCTTAGTTACAATGTTTGTGAAGCAATAACAAACCATTTGAAAACCAAATATTAGCAGTGCGTTCAGTAGGAAGAAGTGGAACTAAGAGCCAAGTCCTAAAAAGAGAGAACACTTTGGTGGTCCATTTCTTAGCGTTTCTTATGCTTGAGGCTTCCATTGGCTGAGGACAGGCCCACAGGTTTGAGATGTCCGAGGGGAACTTTCCAGACTCAACACCTATGTTAGTGAGGTGTGCAGTGGCGCTGAGGATGTACACTTCCCGTGGAACCCAAGGTTTGTTTCCAAACTTAACTCAATTCCAGCGAGCACGCAAATGCCCAAAGTCTTCCTACTTTTCTCCCTGGCAAATGCTTATCTAAACAGAGAATGGGTACTTATCTTGAGCATAACTGAAAACATCAACCACAAAACAGAAGAGTGGCAATCTTGGGTCTAATAGTCAAGAGATTTCCAAGTAAAAATATCTTCAGCCAAAACATGTCTTCACCCAAAATAGCATATGTAAATCCACAGTGTTCAACAAGAGAGACAGAGAGTACTCTCTTAGGTTTTCCAGAGAAACATCACCAATGGAATGTATATATAGAGAGAAAGGAATGTGTTTTAAGGAATGTCTCATGTGACTGGGAACCCTGGCGAGGCTGAAGTCTGAAGGGCACACCAGCAAGCTAGAAACCCAGGGAAGAGTTGATGTTGCCACCTTGAGTTCGAATGAAGCCGGGTGATAGAACTTCTTCCTCAGGAACCTCAATCTTTTTTTTCTTAAGGCCTTCAACTGATTGGGTGAGGCCCACCCACAAGATGGAAGGTAATCTGCTTTACCCAAAGTCTACTGATTAAAGGCCAATCACATCTAAAAAATACCTTCTCAACAACATCTAGACCCAAAGGGGACCATGGCCTAGCCACGTTGACATGTAAAATTACTCATCACAAGCATGATTCAAGTTCAGCCCAGATATTTGTATGAATCTCTTCTAAAGGTTCTCTCTCTGAATAGCCATTTTCTATACCTATACTATTTCCAACTAATGCTAAGGCTTTAAAAAATAGGGATTGGGCCCAGCCGGCATGGCTCAGTGGTTGAGCATCGATTTATGAACCAGGAGGTCACGGTTCGATTCCTGGTTGGAGCATTAAAAAATAAAATAGTGATTCGTCTGTCACCCACAGAGACCTTTTGAGAGTGTTGACTAGGGTCAAATTGATAAAGTCAACAAATCTTATTCATGTACCTCTGTTAGCATAGCATTTAACTGACCACGTATCTACCTATTCCAGGAACTAACTCTCTCTCTCTCTCTCCCTCTCTCTCTCTCTCTCTTTTGCTCTCTCCATATATATGTCATTTGTCATGCTCTTTCAGGGAGCTCACAGATCTCGAAGCCCATTCACCCATAGACACCAGGTTCAGAAGCCTTTAAAAACATTTCCTGAGCCTCTACACAGCAGGCACTAGGTGTCGAGGATGCAGAACCACGGTCCACCCTCCAAAGCTCACAGTCTCAGGGGACCAGCAAGAATGTGGTGCAAAAGGGTCAGGGCAATTCACAGCACAGGTGGGACACTGGCCACCAAGATGGCACCTTTGATCTGCCATCAGGAGGGACCTATGCTCAGAGCTGTTTCTCCAGGTTTGCATGGACCAGACTAGAGTAAGCAATCAGGAAGCTGTGACGCTGCTTAATGTTCATTTGAAACTTGGATCAAAAGGCGCCGGGAAAATACAGGGACCATCAAGACTGCATTGTCACTAACTGCTTGTCCACTCACGTCCCACGGGGCAGATCCTGAATCGTGTCCTTACCCAGTCACACCACAGTGTGATTTAAATATATATATTTAAAGATTTCAGAGAGGAAGGGAGAGAGAGATAGAAACATCAGTGATGAGAGAGAATCATTGATCAGCTGCCTCCTGCACACCCCCTACTGTGATCAAGCCCACAACCCAGGTCCCAGGAATCAAACCTGGGACGTTTCAGTCCACAGGCTGACGCTCTATCCACTGAGCAAAACCAGCTGGGCCACAGTGTGATTTTGAGTGTTGTCCCCAATTGACACATTTCCCCAAGCTTCTTCTCATGCCTTCCCAGAAGTTCTGTGCGTCACCCAATATGCATTCAATAGGGGCCTTTTCTACTTATGTCACCTAGTGTCTGTGTCCTTGCTTACCTACACAACTCTGACAGAAGTCCCACGTCCTGACCTGGAAAATAACAGTGTAAAAGTCTCCAGGCTCCTAATTGGATAATTAGGAAACGGCCTATTTGTTCATGTGCGGTCTTCACGTCATCCAAAAAGGGAAGACCCTGAGAATGACCATGGTCAACCAGTCAATAGTCACAACTGCATGGATCGCCGAGGCTGGCCACGCTCTGGCCAACTCAGACCCATGCTCACCTGAAGGTGTCAGCCCAGAGCAGGTGAGTCCATTTTATAGCTCACTGACCACTCATCACTCCACAGCTCAGTGGCCATCTATTTTGTGTAGAGGACCAACACAAAAAATTCTCTGGGGGGCAGGGGCAGGGGCGGGCTAGAAGGGGTCAGTGGGCAAAAAAAATGGGGGCATAACGTAATATTTTCAACAATAAACATTAAAAATTTCTCTGGCCCTAGCTGGTTTGGCTCAGTGGATAGAGCATCAGCCTATGGATCAAAGGGTCCTGGGTTCGATTCTGGTCAAGGGCACATACCTTGGTTGCAGGCTCCTCCCCAGCCCGGTTCCTGGTTGGGACACGTGCAGGAGGCAACCAATCGATGTTTCTCTTATATCAATATTTCTCTTTGTTTTTCCCTCTTTCATCCATTCTCTCTAAAAAATCAATGGAAAAATATCCTCGGATGAGGATTAAAAAAGAAGTTCTCTGTAACTTGAAGAAAAGCATTAAAAAAAAAGGTCCCAACACCTGCACTGAGAAACCCTAATACCTTTTCCACTTCGAAATAAACATTCTATATGTGGCGGTCTTCACGCTGGTTATTGGTGAGCCTTAATAAGCAGCAGTAGCTGGCCCTTCTGCACTGAATCCCGGCTTGCTGCCCAGCCCTGCCTGCTCCTAGATTCCATCCCAGGATGGAATTCGGTGCCCCATTTCTGAATGTCTTCTCATCCGTGGCTGCTGAACTGGTCTTATCTACTTAGTTCCCTCTTCTTCCTCCCTCTTCTGCCTCCATGACGCCCCTGCCCTCTGAACTGAGTTTGGCATTCTGGATTTTCAGCTAACCTCCTGGCCATGATCCCAGGTCCTCACAGACCCTTCTTATCCTCGAATCTCCTTGATACAGTGCAATTTCCCTGCTCCTCCCTATTTTCCTGCTGTCCACCAATTCTTCAGCCCCAGTCAGGGATATAAGGTGTTCGCACTTTAGGCAGAGCATACATTCCTGAGACTGATCCTGAGACGGGCTGGTGGGTACCAGCTGGAGTGGTGCCACCAAGTGGAATATCATAGAAACAGCTTAAGAGTCTCTCCGGCTTCAAAATTATGTGGTTGGAACTTGATGATGACACCTTATGTCAGATCTGCATCATTCTAACGCACGCACTTTCTTCTTTCGTGCGCTTTGAGTTGTCCAGGGCAATCATCCTTTCATTCAGCAACAGTTCCATGTGTACCTTCTCCACCAGGAACTGTTATAGTTCCGACAAGAGCGAGCCACACCCAGTCTCTGTCTCTAGGGGGACACAGACAAATAGACATGGGGGAGGGATAGTGGAGAGTAGTCGGGATGGCTTCCCAGAGGAGGTGGCATCTCGGCTGAGATAAGAATGAGGAAGAGCTGGGGGTGGGAGGGGAAGATGGACACTTTTCAGAGAAAGGAAACTTACGCAAAACACCCAGAGGTAAGAGGCAACAGGCTGCTGGCAGGGCATTTGGGAGACTGCAAGTAATTCAGGACGCGTGGAACCAGAATCTGTGAGGGGAAATGGCAACAGATGAGTCCGAAGAGCTCGTAACAATAAGGCTAACACACATGTAGAGTGCTTGCTGTGCGTCGGGGACTGTTCTTAGGTGTCCATGTTACCTCACTTTACAGTGTTCCCTCACCAGAGCCTTCTGAGGTAGGTACTGTTGTCATTCCCATTTTACAGACGAGGAGCCCGAGGCACAGAGAAGTTCAATAACTCGCCCAAAGGTAGATCTGGGGTGTACACCAGGACCTTGAGCCAGGCCAATGAACTTGGGCTTTCATCCGAGACCAAGCAGAACTCTCCCAGGAGGCAGCGACCCGATCGGGGTGTGCTTTAGAAAGATTACAGGATGCCAGTGTGTTCTCCGATGTCAACGACAAGATTGAAACCAAGGACGTTTGGGGTTCACGCTCGGAGCTGACACCAACAGACATCAGAGCCAGGCCCGGAAGCAAGCAGGGGATGGAACTGGGGTCACTGCCAGGTTTCCAAGAACTGAGTGGGGAGCTGCCAGGATCCCAGCCAAGGCTTCCGGAGAAAGGGGCACAGGGAGGGCACCCGGCTGGCTCAGGCTGCACCTTCAGGGCAGACATGGCACCAGCCTGCTTGAGCCTCCCTGCCCAGCGCCAGACAGCGACTTATCTCTTCAGACTGGCCTCTTATCTTTCCAGGCTTATCTTCTTGCCTTCACCCTAGATCCTCACCCAACTCCAACCGATTCTGTTATTACACCCAGACACCAAAGGACCGAAGGAGCATTACAACACATAGGCCTGCAATAAAACTGTATTCACTCGTGAATAAGGATAATCATTAAGCCCTAACCGGTTTGGCTCAGTGGATAGAGCGTCGGCCTACGGACTGAAAGGTCCCAGGTTCGATTCTGGTCAAGAGCATGTACCTGGGTTGCGGGCACATCCCCAGTAGGGCGTGTGCAGGAGGCAGCTGATCGATGTCTCTCTCTCATCGATGTTTCTAACTCTCTATCCCTCTCCCTTCCTCTCTGTAAAAAATCAATAAAATATATTTTTAAAAAAAGAATAATCATTAAGATCAGAATAAACGTAAGTAAGAACAGAAATCAGGCTTGGGTGGCTGGGGGAGAGGGGAGAATACTGAAACACAAACGTTCAACTGTCAAGTTCTCCTACTGTTGCCATAGTTAAGCTCCCGTTTGACGCTAAGCTTCCAGTCCCGGCGAGAAGGGAGGCCCGGACATTTCCTGTCGTTGTTGATGAAAAAGAGGAAGGGCACCCGTTGGACAAGAGAACGTTGGTGGCCCTTGGCTAGTGAAGCTCACCTGGGTTTTCAAACTGGGCAGCTCTCCAATCCCTTAACACCCACCCCCCACCTTCCCAACACCACACCTTTGTCCAGCGCTAGGACATGGGTCCCCCTCGCTTATAAGCATAAAGCTATCCGTCCAAAGCCCGCCCAAATGTCAAAGTCCGGCACCCATGATGATGTCTGTCTCCTCCCTGATCGGACGTCCTTCCCCCATTCGTTTCCCTGCCTCCCTTTCACTCCTTTCATAGCACCCAGCGCATTCACACACATGTCATCATTCAGTGTGTCGATGTGTCATCTTACTGCGGTGGGATAGGCTTGCGGTTGCTGTGACAGCTCTGGGGTCAGTCTCCCTGGCTTCCACCTTTGCCACGCACTGGCTGCGTGGCCTTTGGTGAGTCACTTAACCTCTCTAAGCTTCAGTTTTCTCGTCTGAAAAATGGGAATTGTAAGAGCGTCATCTTTGCCTGGCTGGTGTAGTTCAGTGGTTGGGCGTCGACCTATGAACCAGGAGGTCACGGTTTGATTCCCGATCAGGGCACATGCCCAGGTTTCGGGCTCCATCCCCAGTAGGGGGTGTGCAGGAGGCAGCTGATTGATGATTCTCTCTCATCATTGAAATTTCTCTCTCAGTGGAAATTTCTCTCTCTCTCCCTCCCTCTCTGAAATCAATGAAAATATAATTTTAAAAAAACAACAATAAAATAAAACAAAGTGAAGCAGCAAAGTTGGGGATATAAAAGCGCCCAATTGCAACAACCTTGTGCCAATCAGTAGAAGACTACATCCATGTAACAAAAATACATTTTTTAAAAGAAGAACATGATCCTTGGTCTCAGCACCATTCCTGGCACGCGGTGAAATGATCATCTCACCATCATTTCACATCAGCATCTTCATAATCCTCAGGTCCTCTCCCAGCGCTGAGCTGCCCCATGCAGGAACCCACCAGTCACAGGTGGCCCTTTAAATGGAAATCCATGCTAATTTCATAAAACGTAAGTCAGTTTCCCGGGGCACTGGCTTCACGTCGAGCGCCACGTGTGGCTCGTGCCTACAACATCAGACAGCTCAGGTAGCGTTTCCATCATCACAAAAGCTCTCTGGCCTTGGCGAGTCTAGAGCAAGGGTCAGAACGTTCCCCCTGTAAAGTAATTCTTTTAGGTTTTGGGACCATCTAGTCTTTGTCACAACTACCGCCGCCGCCACGGGAGCATGAATGCCGCATAAATGAGTAAGCGTGACTGTGATCCAATACGACTGTGTATGGACCCGAAATGGAACCACCTCTGATTTTCCTGTGTTACAGAATATGATTCCTTGGAGTTTTTCAACCACTTAAAAAATGTGAAAGTCATTCTTACCTTGCGAGCTGTACAAAAATAGTTGGTGGACCGTCCTTTGCTGACCCCTGTAGTCTGAGCTCCTTCTCTAGCCAGTGGTTCTCAACCTTTCTAATGCCGCGACCCTCTAATACAGTTCCTCACGTTGTGGTGACCCCCAACCATAAAATTATTTTTGTTGCTGCTTCAGAACTGTAATTTTGCTACTGTTATGAATCGTAATGTAAATATCTGTGTTTTCCGATGGTCTTAGGCGACCCTGCTAGCGGTTCCCCACCCTTTGGGTTGTGACCCACAGGTTGAGAACTGCTGCTGTAGAGCCTAAGACCATCGGAAAACACAGATATTTACATTACGATTCATTAACAGTAGCAAAAGTACAGTTCTGAAGCAGCAACAAAAATAATTTTATGGTTGGGGGTCACCACAACATGAGGAACTGTATTAGAGGGTCACGACATCAGGAAGGTTGAGAACCACTGCTCTAGACCAGCCGTGGGCAAACTACGGCCCGCGGGCCGGATCCGGCCAGTTCGGCTGTTCTATCCGGCCCGCGGAGCTGAAAGAGTGGAGGGTTCTCTTGCTCTCCCCTCCGCTCCTTCACCAGCAGCAATGTTAACATGGCAACGTCGGGAAACAGGGCCACAGCTCCTTCTTCTGAGTGGGCGGATTTATATCCGCCCATTCAGTAGAAGGAACAACCTCTCAATCTTCCAGAGGCTCCTTGTAATGCCCTCGGACGCGTCCCCCGACATCACCCTGGGAATGCGTAGACACGTTATCGTGGTGATGTAGGGAGACACGCCCCTGGAGAGCACAGTATCAGAGCATTAGCTAAAAAGGAGACCAACAACACTGTTCCCACTGAAGTTGATGTTTTAAAGACCAAAAACCTTTCAACCCAGTCTACATTGCCATCTACATCTACGTCCCGGGCATAATTTGAAAGTTGCACTAAAGAAAATGTTTAGTTTACTGTTTACACATTTTGTTCTTTTCTATTTGTTTTAGTTTTAAATTATTTTATTATATTTAAGTTTAATTTGAAAGGCTTTTGTACCTTTCCTTTGTTAGGCAATTTTATTTTGCCTTTGCCATCTCCAATATAAGGTATGTTATTGTGCTATTATTCCTCCATTTTTTGAAGTTTCAAATTATAATAATTAGTGTTTACGTTCTTCTTGTTAAAATGTTTGAAATGAATAAAACTATTGAAATAAAAAAAAAGACCGTATCCTTTTATGTAATGATGTTTACTTTGATTTTATATTAGTTCACACAAACACTCCATCCATGCTTTAGTTCCGGCCCTCCGGTCCAGTTTAAGAACCCACTGTGGCCCTCGAGTCAAAAAGTTTGCCCACCCCTGGGATAGACAGATCTCCCATCTTAGGCAGAGCTCTGCATCCTGGAATTCCCAGGCTTCCTAGGCCTGTTATGTAACAGGTCCCTGCTGCGTGTTGGGAGAGAGTCAGACGTACTGTACAGGCTCTGTATCGTAAGACCTCACAAGCTGTAGTCAGCAGGATAATGCCCCCCAAAACGTCCCCATTCTATGCCCCAGAACCCCGGCTGGGTAGCTCAGGGCTGGCTCTTCCCTTTATGTGAAACACTGACCGTCTTCTTTCAAATTTCCACCTTCCACCCACCTCCAAGAGTACCCACCAAGCTCCCACGTGCCCCATATTTATCACTATGACTTATGATGCTTATTTTACTAATTTGTTCTCTCTCTCTCTCTCTCTCTCTCTCTCTCTCTCTCTCTCTCTCTCTCTCTCAGGCAGGCATGCACTCATGCGCGTAAGCTTCATGACAGCAAGGTTTGTGTTTTGTTCACGGCTGTGCCTCCAATACCTAGAACAGTGTCTGGCACATAAAAGGTGTAAAAAGAATCTCTGAGTGAGTCAGTGATGAATAAGTAAATACTAGAAAGAGTATGAGCCAGAAGAACGTCATAAAATGTGGACTTAAACTGCAACTATATGCCTCTCACTATTTAGCATGGTGTCTGGCTAACTACATTTGATTAACTAATTGGGTAGCCTTCATTTGAAAACTCCAGAATGGGAAAATGTACTTGAAGGCAAAGTTTATTTCCCAGCGGTCAAACGATAGGTAGTTTTAGTTGCTTTTTTTTTTTTCTGATTCTTGTTAATAAAACGATATTTTGAGCCTGGCACCAATGTGTGTATGGGACTGTCTGATGGAAGCCACACAGCATCAGCCCTGGGAGGTAACCAGCACGAGTGGAGCCCCTAACACTAGATAACTGAGCTGTGCTGATGAGTGCGTTTTGCAAGGTAACAGCTGGTCAGCAATGGAACCAGGTTTCCAAATCAAGGTTGGTTCTGGAGCAAGAACACCTCTGCACCATGTTGCTACCTTCTAGAATGAGCACTACTTACTAGTCTTTCTAGAATATTCAGAGGAAAAGAGAACGCTTGTTTAACAGAAGAAGAAAGAAAAGGAGAAGGAGGAGGAGGAGAAATGAGAATCTCCTCGTCACCCAGAGCGGGAGCCCCCTGACACAATAACAGGCTTCAGCCCACTGATTTCCATAAAACAGCCCCCTGGAAAGCCATTAGGCTTCCAAGACTCCATAATCACGCAGGCATTTAAAACATCCCTCGGGGCCTCTCTGCCTGGCCCCGACATCCATCTGACTAATGTGAAATTGATTGCATAATTGGCTGGCTCCTGAGAGAATCCTTTCTTTCCTTTTGATCAATCAACAGTTCACTGAAATCCTAAACATGATAGGAATGGTAGGACTTGATCTTGAAGCTGAAAGTATGTTTCCTTAGAATCAATGTAATAAATTATATATATATATATATATATATTTTTTACATGAAGAAAGTGTAGCTCTTCTGCCTTGGCAAGAACAATTAGAATGTCTCCTCCTTTATTCCCCACAACCTCTTGTCTCCAAAACCTGGCTGTGGCTGCAAAATAAAGTCTCTATCTCGGTGGTTCAGGCATCACCACTTTGCAAACATGGGGAGAGAGTAAGAGAGTTTCAAACAGTGGTTCCCAACGTGGGGCACACGCCCCACAGGGAGGGCAATTTGAGTTTTAAGGGGGGCAATTCAAGAATGAGTTATTAGCAGTGAAATTTTTGCATTTCTTCTGGTTCCAGAGGCCTCAGGTACAGTATAGAAATATATATTGTAACATATTTATGCATTTCAGTTCTCTATTATGTTTTGAAATTTTGCTATTTTTTCATATCACCTCATATTATTATTTTTTAAACAATTTCTTAGTGATTTCTTCCTCAGTACTTCAACTGTCCTTTCGTTCTTTTATTTTTCTCTTTCGTGGATGCCATGTTCTTTGGAAGCTTGTTTAGACCAAGTTAATGGCCTTTTAGGCTTCCTCCACGTGAACAGGAGTCCACTTTTTGAAGAATAAGAATTCTATGTCACGGGGTGGGGGGGGGGGGGCGGGGAGACAGGATTTTAGAGATGCTTAGGTGGGGCATGGGTAAAAACAGGTTGGGAACCACTGGTTTAGAAAGTCCTCTTTCCAGAGTAGGGTCGAAATAAAAAGGGATCACTTAAAGAGAAATCTTTTTAGAAGGCTTAACTCACTGGTAATAACAGATGCCTTCTCCTTTTCACCTTGCCCTCTCTCTTTTGCAAAGCAAACCTACTCTTGTATTATTACAACACAACCCAAGGACTCAAAGTAACTCCGAGGTCTAAGATAATTCCTTGCATGGCAACAGCTGGTCTAGAGGTCATGTGACTCGTCATGGACGTGCAGTCAGTTACCGCCCCCCACCCTCCACCTCTGTTGAGCTTGCCTGAATCCTAGACCAGTGGTCGGCAAACTCATTAGTCAACAGAGCCAAATATCAACAGTACAACGATTAAAATTTATTTTGAGAGCCGAAAACCGACTTCTGCGCATGGGCCACGAAGTTTCAGTTGCACTGTACGTGCGCGCCTGCACCTGGTATTTTGTGGAAGAGCCACACTCAAGGGGCCAAAGAGCCGCATGTGGCTCGCGAGCCGCAGTTTGCCGACCACTGTCCTAGACAAACAGTCCTGTGTGCACAAATTTGTGCTGTTCTTTTCAGGATTTTGCCAAGATAATTTGGCGGGTGAAATCACCTAATTTCAGGTCGCTCTGTGAGTCCCGGGTAAAACATACATCTGTGATGCCTTCATATATTTCTAGGTATTCCTTTAGACTGCTAATTTGTTAGTGCTTTGCTCTCAAGCACTAACACACGTTTGGTAGAAAATGAATGTATTTTAAAGTGAATGGAGCAAATATAACTTCGGCTTGAACCATGAAATTTAACACTGCCCAGTGAATCGCCACATTGATTTTCATGACGAATACAGGGACGTTGGGTTAGTTTGCATGGCCCCCAGGATCTGAGACAGAGCAGATCCAGGGTTGTCCCTTTTTCTTTAAAAAAAATTTTTTTTATTGATTTAAAAGAGGAAGGGAGAGGGGGAGAGAGATAGAAACATCAATGAGAGAGGATCATTGATGGGCTGCCTCCTGTACGCCCCACACTGGGGATCTGAGCCTGCAGCCTGGGCTGTGCCCTGACTGGGAATCGAACCGTGACCTCCTGGTTCATAGGTTGACACTCAACCATGGAGCCACGCTGGCCGGGCAGGACGCCCCTTTTCCCACCTCCAACCACACCCCAACCTCTTTTCCAGGTGCCTCCTTCAGAACCATCTCAGCCATCCTCGGCCTTCGAGACCAGCTAACACCATTTTTTTGAGCTTAACTCCTTATTGCCAAGCAACATGAGCTCCCGAATTCATCCGAATTATTCCATGGCAGTGGAGGCCCCATCAACGGCCTGGTCACCCGGCCTCTGCAGGCCTCCTACCCCTACCTTTCTCAGGGCTTCTCTTTCCACCTCGAGGTGGAGGGCTTGGGCCTCTTCTTCCGAGAGCTGGCGGCGGAGAAGCTGGCGGCGGAGAAGCTGGAGGGCGCTGAGCGTCTCGGGAAGATGCACAGCCGGCGTGTGGCCGCGTTCTCTTCCAGGACGTGCAGAAGCCTCCCCAAGGCGAGTGGGTAAAACTCAGGGCGCCGGGGAAGCCACGGCGGTCCTGGAGAAGAACCCGAGCCGGGCCCCTTTGCATCTGCAGGCTCTGCCCACACAGACCCGCAGCTCCGCGACTTCCTGGAGAGCCACGTCCTGGATGAGCAGGTGAAACGCATCAAGGTGGGCGACATCTGACGACTCACCGCCCTCATCTCCGCAGGCTGGCCCGCCCCCAGGCTGCTCAGGGCGAGTATCTCTTCGAAAGGCTCCCCCTCAAGCACCACTGGAGCCCAGAGGCCTTTGAGGGGCCCCTCGGCCTCACCCTAGTGTCTGGCTTCTGTCTGAGCCTCTCTCTGCAACCACGAGGCAGCCTTTTACGCCTCCCCCCCACCCCCCCCGCCCCGGGAGCCCTCTCCCAGGCCTTGGACCAAATGGAAACCATAAAGCTTCCTGCAGCAAAAAAAGAGAGAAAGCTTTTGCTCTCTTAATATTGGAAATAAAAGAGTATTTACGACAAAGGCGTGTTCGGAATAAAGAGAGATACTGTATAGAGATAAAAGAGCAATATCCTGGGGAGATGTAAAAACCCCACCTGTGACACCCCACCACGTGGCCTGAAGATCCGTGAAGCCGAGCGACAGAGACCCGGATCAATAAGCTCCCCAGGCCCTAGCTGGTTTGGCTCAGTGGATAGAGCGTTGGCCTGCGGACTGAAGGGTCCTAGGTTCGATTCCGGTCAAGGGCATGTACCTTGGTTGCGAGCATATCCCCGATGGGGGGTGTGCAGGAGGCAGCTGATCGATGTTTCTCTCTCATCGATGTTTCTGGCTCTCTATCCCTCTCCCTTCCTCTCTGTAAAAAATCAATAAAATATATTAAAAAAAAATAAAAAATAAGCTCCCCAGGAGGAGGCCAGGTCCACACGGGGAAACCAGAACCACCCCGGAGAACCCAGAGGAAGACTTGGGCCGAGGAAGGCATGTCATTGTTCGGGGCCATCACCCAGGTACTGGTGTCCCCTCAATACGTCTATGCATTTAACTTGTACAAGATACAAAGTTTTATACTTCGCCGGATTTTGTTCTCGCCCCGTTTCTGAAATACCTATGCTATTTGCTAGACGTTTTGAGTAGATGCTTCCCATTAGGTTTAAGGGAGTTTCTTTCTATTCCCAGCTGGCCGAGGAATTTTATCGTGAATGAACTTGGAACGTGTCGATCCACGCATATGTTAAGTTGCACTGAATGTATTACTTTTCAAATGTTAAACCATCAAATACATCCAGTGTAGACGTCATGATTTTTTAAAGACATTTGAAAACGTCTTAGTTACTTATTTAAGCACAGAGGAAAGCTCGGGTGTGCTGGTTTCGCAGGTTGGTGTTCCGTGGTTTTTATTTGATGAGCTGATTGAGAAACCCTGATGGGGAGCGGCGAGCCGCAGCCACCTGACTTCCTGCTCGGCTGACCATTCATCACAGGACCGGAGGCGGCCCTGCCCGCGGCCAGCCTTCTCACTATGTGCGACAGCAGGCCGCCGGAGACCAGGCCGTCCCTGGGGCGCTGCTGTCCAAGTCACCCAGCCTTCCTGCCCTCCTGCACACGCACGGGGTGTCCAGCACAGGAAATAGCCTTCTGCCGGCATCCTCCTCATGCCTCAGGAAGCACACCTCATCTTTTGAAAAGCAGCCACAGAAATGACAGCTGACTCCCTACCTTTCCAAAAACCAACCCCCACCCCGCCCAAGAACAGCAGAGTGGATCTGACTGCATGCTCCAAGTTGGGAAATCTCCCAGGCTTAACAGGGTTCAGCCGAAGCGAAGATGCCAAACTCCACGGAGCTATGTATAACATAAAATACATATTAAAATAGTAATGGTTTTAGCCGAAACCGGTTTGGCTCAGTGGATAGAGCGTCAGCCTGTGGACTGAAGGGTCCCAGGTTCGATTCTGGTCAAGGGCATGTACCTTGGTTGCGGGCACATCCCCAGTAGGGGGTGTGCAGGAGGCGGCTGATCGATGTTTCTCTCTCATCGATGTTTCTAACTCTATCCCTCTCTCCCTTCCTCTCTGTAAAAAATCAATAAAATATATTTAAAAATAAATAAATAAAATAGTAATGGTTTTAGAAAGATGAGCAAGAGTCAGAACATTACCAATGGACAACAGAGTGCTGAGACTGTAACGTAACATGCATTTCTTTCTCCAAGTGTTCCTCTTCTTGTTGACGGGTTTTTTAACCGAACAGGTAATACATGCCCCTGTTTAAAACACCAGTGACAGATTATACAAATGAAGTGTAAGCTGGGACCTCTGCAATAGTGTCAACAATTTAAAAAAAAAAAAAAAAGAGAGAGGAGTAAGCTCCCTCCCTACCCACTCCCCCTAATCTCCAAGCCTTTGGAAATGACAAGAAACCTGGAAATTACTGTTTCCAGTTTATGTCCATTTTCCCGGAATCAACAATGCACATTCAAGAGAGACAGGGCACTTGGTCCTGGCTGGTGTGGCTCAGTTGGTTGGGTGTCATCTAGTGCGCCTGGGGGTTGCCGGTTCGATTCCAGTCAGGGCACATGACCGGGTTGTGGGCTTGATCCCCAGCAGGGGGCGTGCAGGAGGCAGTCGATCTATGTTGTGCTCCTGCATCAATGTTTCTCTCTCTCTCTCTTTCTCTCTCTCTAAAAATCAATAAAAAATATTTTTAAAAAGAAAAAGAGAGATAGAGCACTTGGCTGGCGGACTGACAGATAGCGGCAGCTAGATCAATAGTTCTGTCTCTTCCTGCTTATCCGTTCTGTGTGAGTCTGAACTTAAGTTTAAATGTACGTTTGTACAGTGGTGTCCTCAACCTAATCCTCCTCAAAATTAAAAGCAATTTACAGGCTGGCATTTGCCGAGAGGAGCCGACACCTTCCATTACAAAAATAAAGTTACAAAGAGTAGAACGTTGCATGGGCTTATCAAGGAATTTGCAAGAAGTGAAGCAGGAAACCCCAATGATCAATCTAGATATCACATTAGCAGATTATTGTGTTATATAAATTATGACCTCAAATGGTGTTTGTTTGTTTTTGCGGTTTGTACATTTATGTTGATACTCATGTGTCTCTCTAATCGCCATTGGGTTTTATAGTAATAAAATACTTTTTGCCCTAGCCGGACTGAAGGGTCCCAGGTTCAATTCTGGTCAAGGGCATATGTCCGGGTTGCAGGCTTGATCCCATTGTGGGGTGTGCAGGAGGCAGCTGATCAATGATTCTTTCTCATCATTGATGTTTCTATCTCTCTCTCCCTCTCCCTTCCTCTCTGAAATCAATAAAAAAATATATATATACTAGAGGCCCGGTGCACAAAATTCGTGCACAGGGGGGTGTGTCCCTCAGCCCAGCCTGCACCCTCTCCAATCTGGGACCCCTCGAGGGATGTCCGACTGCCCGTTTAGGCCCGATCCTACCTGCAGGCCTGGTCACCCCCAACTTCCCTCCTCTGCCAGCTTGGTCACCCCTAACTGCCCTCCCCTGCTGGCCTGATCGCCCACAACTGCCCTCCCTTGCAGGCCTGGTCCCTCCCAACTGCCCTCCCCTGCTGGCCATCTTGTGGTGGCCATCTTGTGTCCACATGGGGGCAGGATCTTTGACCACATGGGGGCAGTCATCTTGTGTGTTGGAGTGATGGTCAATCTGCATATTACTCTTTTATTAGATAGGATAGAGGTCTGGTGCATGGGTGGGGCCAGCTGGTTTGCCCTGAAGGGTGTCCTGGATCAGAGTGGGGGTTCCCTTGGGGTGTGGGGCAGCCTGGGCGAGGGGCCTGTGGTGGTTTGCAGGCTGGCCACGCCCCCTGGTGACCCAAGCGGAGGCCCTGGGTTCTGGGGTTTATTTATCTTCTACAATTGAAACTTTGTAGCCTTAAGCAAAGCCTGGGCCGGCCAGGGTGTGTGGAAAGCTTGGCTTCCTCCATCGCCTGGGGCAACCCTAGCCTCCTGCTCTTTCCAGCTCTGTGGCTGCCGCCATTTCTGTTTGGATTTATGTATCTCCTATCATTGAAACTTTGTAGCCTTGAGTGGAGGCCTAGGCCAGCAAGGGCAGGCGGAAAGCTTGGCTTCCTCCATTGCCAGGGAAACCCAAGCCTCCCTCCTGCTCTCTGTGGCCTTAGCCATCTTGGTTGGGTTTATTTGCATATTCACTCCTGATTGGCTGGTGGGCGTGGCTGGTGGGCGTGGCTGGTGGGTGTAGCAGAGTGATGGTTAATTTGCATATTACTCTTTTATTAGATAGGATTAAAAATATTATTAAAGAAAATAGCCTTACATTTTAGCGCCATTAGCAGCACTTTTTCCTGCTTTTAAAACAAAAGGCCCTGCCCTTCCATTTTGCACTGGACCCTGCTTTTCCATGTTTACCTGCAAATGATGTCACCGGCCGTGGCTGGAAGCTTTGTTGTGCTATAAAGACCCACAGGCTCCACCCGACGTGCCTGGGCAGAGACGGCAGGAACGCACTTGGGAGTCTGGCTGTGTCCCCTAGAAGGTGGGCAGGGAAGGTGTGGACACAGAGCCTAGCGCCTGCTCCTCACCGCAGGCAGCAGTGGGGGAGGTGAGGCTCCTGCGCTCCCGGAGTGGAGTGACGGAGGCTGCAGGAGTCAAGGCTGGACCCATCTCCAAGGGCTGCCCGCCACCTCCAGGACAGCAGAAGCGAGAGGCTGTGGACGGGCACTGGGGGAAGCAGCCGAGAAGGAGCCACAAGAGGTCGCCCACACCAGGAATAGGCAGTGCCGAGGGGCCGTGAGGCCACCGAGTCTTTTGGAGACATTTGGAGAGCGGCCCTAATGGGAGAGTGTGAGGCAAGAGAGGACTACAGGGTGTCACTGATGAAGACTTCTCCCCTCTCCTGCTCATCCCACCTCCCAGCCCCGATTCAGAAGATGGAGATGGAGCGACGGGGTGGGGGAGGCGGGAAAAGAGGGAAAGAAAGCTCAAAGGTACCCAATTGGCTTTGAGAAGGATGTCTCCTACTCTCCAGAAGGACTTGAAAATGTATGGGATCGGTGCGGACCTTAATTTCTGTAACTCTGATGATAGAAAAGTAAGCAGCATCCTGTTAGCCCCTCCACCAAGTTCATGTAAGAAACCAATTAAAAAAAAAAAAGATAGCCCTGACCGGTTTCGCTCAGTGGATAGAGCGTCAGCCTGTGGACTGAAGGGTCCCGGGTTCGATTCCGGTCAAGGGCATGTACCTTGGTTGCAGGCACATCCCCAGTAGGAGGTGTGCAGGAGGCAGCTGATCGATGTTTCTCTCTCATCGATGTTTCTAGCTCTCTATCCCTCTCCCTTCCTCTCTGATAAAATATCAATAAAATATATTAAAAAAAAAAAAAAAAAAAGATAGCCCTGATCGGTTTCCCTCAGTGGATAGAGCGTCGGCCTGCGGATTGAAAGGTCCCAAGTTTGATTCCAGTCAAGGGCATGTACCTTGGTTGCGGGCACATCCCCAGTAGGAGGTGTGCAGGAGGCAGCTGATCGATGTTTCTCTCTCATCGATGTTTCTAACTCTCTATCCCTATCTCTTCCTCTCTGTAAAAAATCAATAAAATATATTTTAAAAAAAGATAAAAAAGAAACCGAATCATACACACATGTTCTAATAGAAATAGACCTTCTGCTATTTCTTTTCACATAACAACATATCTCAGTGATGGTTCTGTGTCAGTACCCATGATGCTGCCTCACTCCTTCAGTGACTGCGTGGTCTTCCATGGAGGCACCACAATTAATGTAACCTGTCTTCCGCCAATGGCATTTTGTTCTTCAGTCTTTTGCTGTGGGTGTATTAGTTTTCAAATCAGAAAAAAAAATGCATTGACTTTCTTCTAAGTGCACATCACTGAGAGGAAATAAAAAGGAACTACATGTTTTTGATTCCTTGATTTGTTTGTAAAAAGCAACAAGGCTAATTTGTATAGTGGACTCTTCGTTGTTTCTAGTGTCCCTCCCCCCACCGCATTGTAGTAATCTAGCATTTGATGGCAAAACATACGTATCTTGTAGTAACTGAGACTTGAGTATGGTAGTCACCACTCCATCACTGATTAGCCTGGTGACCTTGGATGGGTTGTTTAAGTTTTTAGAGCTTCCATTCCTTTGTCCACAAAATGAGGTTAATAATTCTTACCCGGGAGTGTTATAAAAAGTAGAGATAATCTTTGGAAACTATGGAGCATATAGGACGTGCTCAGTAAATGCTTTTACTATTGATGTTTTTGTTTGTGTGTGAATGTGTCCGAGTGCAACAAATTATGAACTTTTGGGTTGCTTCTCCACCATTCAACACTCGCTCTGCATTTTGATATGCACAATGATATAGTCATGAGGAAGGCAAACATATTTTACTATTGAGCTAAGCAAAGGATGTTGCAGAGGAAGGTACGGTGTTTAAAGGCAATGGAGTTCAAAGGCAAGAAAGGTATTCTTCTCTATTAATATCAATCATTTGTTCTCAAGCTGTGCTTCAGGGATGCCTGGGGCCACCCAAGAATCTCTTGGGACATCTGTGAAGACAAAACTATTTTCAAAATAATACTGAGATGTGATTGGCCTTTTTTACTCCCATTCTTCGGCTAAGGCACAGGGGGGTTTTCTGAAGCCTGTGTGATGTGTGACATCAGGCCGAATGCAGAAGCAGCCATGAGAATCCAGCTGTCTTCTACTAAGCCAGACACCGAAGAGATTTGAAAAAGATGTTAAACAGTGCCTTGCCTCAAGAGCCACTAATACTGTATAGTTCCTGGACATTCGGTGATAATACTAATTCAGTTTGGACAACATTATTTTTCAAGAGAGGCAAAGAAAAAGACAACATATGATGAGTGAATGGAAAGATAAGGTGGAAAAAAAGATAATTTGAGTGTGGTTTTTAAAAATGATTGTTTCTGTGAGTCAGTCAGTTGGCATATATTTCATGAGTCCCTATTATGTGGTCGAGCATCATTCCAGATGCTGGCAGAAGACACAAGAGACCCTGCCCTCATGGGGTTTACTTTCTAGATGGAGGAAACAGATAGTAAACACGTAAATAAACAAACAACGTAGTTTCACATCGTGGTACCTGCTCTGAACGAAATTCGTAGGCTAATTTGATAAGAATCTCTGGGGGCAGCCTGGCCAGAGTGGCTCAGTTGTTGAGCATCATCCCATGTACCAAGAGGTCACTGGTTTGAGTCCTGGTCAGGGCACATGCCCAGATTGTGGGCTTGGTCCCCAGTAGGGGGTGTGCAGGAGGCAGCCCATTAATGTTTCTCTATCATAGATGTTTCTTTCCCTCTCTCCCTTCCTCTCTATCTAAAAAAAAAATCAATAAAAACATATTTTTTAAAAAAAGAATCCCTGGGGCTAGAAGGAATTTGGCTATATGGTCACCAGAAATTACATACCTAGGTCAAGAGGATGGAAGAACCTATACTATGTTCATGGATTAGAATGAAAGAAGACTGGAAAATAACATCCTGCCATTCAAATAGTCAGTGCATAAAATGGTACAAAATAAGTTATTTCTGTCCTTGGTTTGGGACAAATCTCTTTTTTTAAAAAACAACAACACTCCCCATCCCCCAAAGAAAATATAAACGAAAAAGCAACCCCACCAGATTCCCTGGGGTTGCCAAAGCAGGATTCTTTCAAGAGCTCAGGAAAAAGAGCCTATCAGAATGCCAGGGGAAGTGTTGATGTGCTCTGGGAGGAAAGTCAGAGGCAGGCAGAACATTCCAGCAAGCAAGGTCAGACGTGGGTCATCTGTAGATAGTTAGAGGCTTAGATGCCCACGTGTGGGAACAGATCCCTGGGAGAAAGCAGAGAGAGAACGGAGGGCCCAGGAAACAGCCACGTCAGATATTTTAAGACATGTCTCGCCCACTTGTTATCTCTCCCAAAGGCTCTTCGGAAAGGACCTCTGGAGCCAGACTTCCATTAGAAATTAGAACCGCACCGAAGGGTTTTTCCCACCTCAGAGAAATAATAGAAAATCTAAGTCACACGCCCTTCAGCTCCGCAGCCGTGAAAACTCTCCGTCGTGCCAGCTTTTTATCCCTCACAAGTATTTGCAATTGATAAAGAAAGTAGGAAATCATGTAGATAACGGGCACCAAAATAAACCGGCGCAATCGGTGTTAGCCAGTCTGCATTTCCGTCTATAACAGGGGTTCTCACTCATCAGCGACACGTGACTGGCTCAGAGCTGCTGCAGCCGCTCCAGCCGGCCTCCCCTCTGACAGTGTTCCCGAAATGAAAGGAATACTCAAAACACCAAACCAGGACATTTCTCTCCAGTGCTTCAGTGACCGGAGCATCCTCCGTGACCTCTGCCCTGGCATCAGCTGCGACCTCTTCACCAACGTCTCTCTCAATGCCCCCATCCACCTTATGCCCAGGATATAGATATATACCAACTGTCACATTAGTATCAGATGGGAGAACACAAACACGGTCATTTCAATAGAAGCAGAAAAAGCACTGGGGAACAAAAACCACAACATGTTGGTGTTATCACAATGGACCACAGTCCTGACAGTAATGAGGCACCATCCTCAAAGATCATACCCAACAAGGCAGGTCCCTGCGTGTGAGAGACATTTCTGGGGACGTTAGAATTACTGGTGAAGCTTTGAAGGGAGAGGCGAGAGCCAGCGAAATGTGGGTAACCAATGACACAACCTCATTCCACTAGGAAGCCCGTGCGGCCCAAGGAAATTCAGGTGACACCGGCTGCCAGTCTACATGTTGACCTGTCTCTCCTTAGTCCGTGTCTAATAGGCCATCGAGTCCCACAGCTTCTACCTCCATCCCCCCGTTGTCCCTGAAGTTCAAGTCTAATCATCTCTGACCTGACGCACCAGCCTCCCACCTGCTCTCTGCCTCTGCTTCCCCATCCGTCCTTGCAGCCTCCACTTCTGCTGCCACCTGAGCTTTCAAAGACGCAAGTCCGGCGTGGTGGGTCAGCTTACCCGCGCACACAACTCCGGGGCGCTAAGGAAGTGTACGTTGCTTAGCCTGGAGCCAATTCGGCCTTTCTCCGGACCTTCTGTGTATTACCCGAGACCGTCCAGGGAGGCCCAGGGCAGGAGGGAAGGGAAGAAGCCCTCATCAAGCCAAAAGAGCCTACAGCACAAGCGCTCAGCCAGAAATGTTAACATCAGGAGGGACCAGGCAGACAAGAGGCAACTTACAAAAATAACACACACTTCCTATAAAAACATTTGGCAAAACAGTCCTTACCCCTTTTGTTCATCATACACTGTCTTCCAATTGGTACACTAGACAATTTCAGCGGGTGCGCAGTGTTTCCACTATAGACTCACAGAATTTTATGGTAGGGGGTCATCCTTCCATCCAGCTTTTCCTAAACTCTGTTCTAGGGAATGCTCGGGGCGGATCACACCAGTAGGAAACCACCACCAGGCTCACCCAGTGTTGGTTGTACTAACTTACTGCAGCAAAGCAGTGTGCACACCAGATGCGCCACCAGGGGGCGTCTCAGTAACAGGCTGTGGGCAGGGTCTTCGGTAAACTTTGGGTCTGTGCTAAGTGATTTGAAGGTGGGAAGGGAAGGAGAAACAGAAATCAGGTCAGGCGGGATCTGGTCAGGAAGCAGGCGTTTTAAAAACTGGGTATCTCACACCTTTGGTTAGAGGGCAGGAGGAATGGAGTGAGTCGGGGAAGGCATTGATACGAAAGAATTAGTCACCCCGTGTTGGTATTCTGCACTGGCCTCGCCCCGGCCTTGCTTCTGACTGTCCGGTGGGGACATCACAGAGCAGGGCTCACTTCCACGTTCTCAGGTCCCACAAGGAGTCTGTGGGGGTTCCCGGAAGGAAGAGACCTACATACGCCTGGAAAACGTCTGTTAAACAACGTTCAATAGGCACAACGCTGGGCTTTCTGGCACATTTTTTTGTTTGTTTTGTTTTCCCCCAGCACTTTTAGCATGCCAAAGGGATTAGAAATTTCCCAGACACCTTCAATTCATTTTCAACCAGCTGCCTGGGTGATTCTGTTCAAATATAAGTAAAAATGTCCAGCATATCATTCTGACCTCTTTTCCTATTTATTGTGACCCCTCCTCCAGCCACCCTGGCCTCCTCCGCGTTCCCCGAGCACTTTTGTTCCTTCTGCCCAGAGCGCTGTTCCCCCTCGTGACTGCACAGCCTGTCCCCTTCTCTCCTTCAGTCTTTGTCCAAATGAAATCTCCCGGTGAGCTCTTCCCTGCCCACGCTCTATAAAATCTCCCCCTCCCCAATACTTCCACATGCCCTTCCACAGCTTGGTTTGTCTCCCGGCCCATCACCGACATGGAAGATGCCGTACAGGTTATTTATTTATTTTTGTTTTTGGTGTCCCTGCCCGTGTGGGCAGGCATTTTTATTTACGGTGCACCTGATGAAAGAGAAATGGTCAAATGCATGCATATGAAACCCCTCCCAAACTCCTCCTTTGGCAGAGGAAGTGGTGAGGCCTCTGGGGTTTTCCATGTATAGACCGTCAAGAAGTTTGGGAAGCCACTTGGGGAGCCTTGGGGCTCTAGGATCAGCTCTGTCTTCTCCTTCAATCCTGACTTTTCCTTCAAGGCCCACCCACCAGCCTGGAACTAAACACTGTGCATCACTAGATGGCGCTGTTCACCAAGAATGGTGGGACTCAGCTCTCTCCGGGATCCTTAGGCCTTTAGTCACCTCCTCAGAGTGAAGGATTCTGAGAAATGGATACCACTCCCTACATCATTTCTTAGAGTCTAGACTAAGAAGAAACCCTTAGCTGTACAGAACCACTTATCAACTAGCTGGACCCGCCCTGAGCTCAGGTTAACCCTTTGCTTGGGAACAAAAGATGTTTTTAAATACTTCTAATAATACCCTGGCAAACATAAGCAAAGCTTCCATCCCCCTACTCTGCTCCTCCCCCCACCCCGCCCCCGGGAAAAAGCTGCAGGGTTCCATAACCTGCCCTTGCACTTGGCTTGTGGCCAGCCCTCTTGGCACAATGCTGTCCCTTTCTCCCTACCCCTGGCCTCTCTGTCCCTGTACAGTTTGAAGTACAGGTTAAGATGCCAATTCTATTTCTAGCCTTGAGCCACAACAGGCTGAGAGGCAGCGTGGAATGGTGACCTTGTACTTGGGGACTGAATAGGAGCTACATCTCCATCGCAAACTGCCCTGGCCCTTTAGCAACTTACCCAACATCTCTCCAATTCGGTCTATGCAGCTGCGTGGTGGGGACAAAACCCGAGGAACCGGACAGATGCGGTGAGCATGAAATAAGAAGATGGACGAGGCTTCAAGCCACGCTTTCTGTAAAACTCCCTTTTCCATGTTCCGATCCGCTGTACTCAGAAACTTAAGTCAGGGTGACTGGCTGACCTGCTGAATCCTTTCCTGCCGTCTCGGCCGGTCTTGAGATGGCCCGGCGAACCAAAACCCCATCACTGAACGGACCTCTCCACCTTGTCTCCACACTAAGTAGGCCCTTAGCTCAAGGTGTGTCTGCAAATGCACACTCAGCGGAAGCTACTGTCATCATGACTATCAGCCCATCAGCGAGTATTGATGGAGATCTTATGAGCTACCTTGGGGGGTTAGGAAGATTATTCTGGAAACAAAAATAAGATGTGGGGGGAAGATGAAGACAAAGACACCAGTTCACTCTCCAGTGAAATGTCATTATTTCTGACATGTGAGAGGAAATACATAAGTCAAGGAACACGAGAATTGTTGGTTTTGCTCTCTGCCCTCCCCCCTCCACCTGCCCTTTTAAGTCAATAAAACCAGGAATAATGGTTCCACCTTGGGAACCTTTGCACATAATAGGACTGTTCCTTCCCTGCAGTCATGTTCTTCCATACAGACTGTGCCTGTGATTAGGAACAGAGAGTTCAAATGTGCCTGCTGCTTAGCCACACCTGTGGCCCTGGACTTCCTGTTTGCCAATCTGATAGGGTCACCTGCTCTCCCAGGAATCACCCCACAGCCAGCCACCCTCTCCTACTTCAGGCGGACTCCGCGAGCTTCCTTCACATCACCTGGCCCCTGGCCCCAAGGCTTACCTATTCTGTACTGTCCCCAGGCCCTTCCTCCCCATCCTCTTTTCCCAAAGGCCCACCACACACCTGTCCATTAGGGTTCGGCTCTTTCTCAGCACAGGTTCTGAGTGTTGAAACACATCAGAAAAGCACTAGGAGATTATTTCCTGTGACCTGATTTTATAAAAATAGACTTTATAAAAAGAAGATGAGGGCAGGAGTGGTATTTGCTCACCTAGTAGTTACTCTAATTATAGACAGTTGGGTGTGACAGGCAACCTTACTGGGTGACATGAGGGTTGCGTCAGACAGGATGTCTCCTTCCCAACTTCCCCTGGTAATGCCCCAATCGGCAGTTTTAAGTGACAACCTGATTGTTCTGCAAATAGGACGCCTCCCCATGAGCTGAATTAGGGGCCTCTGCAATTTTGTATTCCCAAGGATGTTCGAGTCCCAGAACCCAGCGTTATTCCCCCAAGATTTGCTGACTTGCTATTTCTCTAGGAATAATGGGTGTTTTGTCTGGGAAAAAATAGCCACTTAGAAATTCTCATTTGGAAAAAGGAGAAAAAGCCTTATTCCCATTGCAGTACAGTGCTGTGTTCACGTCCTCCCCCCAATATCTTTTGCTTCTGCTATTTAGCAGTGGAATTTCTGTTCCAGCAATGTGGAAAGATTAGGATGATGTAAATCCAACATTCAAATTAGGAGCTTCCACCCCCATGGCACCTAGAATTAGGCCTAGGATTTAAAAACAAAAAACGGAGCCTGACATTAAATGAATTCAGCACCTCTGAATATAGTTGTCGCCTTTCCGTTGGCTTTTTATATGAGTGGACATCTGGGAATTTTTAAAAAATATATATTTTATTGATTTTTTACAGAGAGGAAGAGAGAGGGAGAGAGAGTTAGAAACATCGATGACAGAGAAACATCAATCAGCTGCCTCCTGTACACCTCCCACGGGGGATGTGCCCGCAACTAAGGTACATGCCCTTGACCGGAACAGAACCTGGGACCCTTGAGTCTGCAGGCTGATGCTCCATCCACTGAGCCAAACCGGCCAGGGCCATCTGGGAATTTTTGTTTGAGGGTGGAGCCCCTCAAAGAGGCTGCTTATGCCTTTAACAGATGTCACACACTGGCCCTCCACAAACCACATCCAGCTGGCTGATGTATTTAGTTTGGTCCACATGGTGGTTTTTTAAAATAAGAATCAGTTGTCAACATTTTAAACAATAGTTTTATAGAAAATAAACAGGTTTATATAAATATAGATTTATATAAATATACATTTATGTAAAAATATAGATTTCTGAATTGTCTTGGGGGGAAAAAATAAAAACAGATGAGGCCCTAGTTGGTTTGGCTCAGTGGATAGAGCATCAGCCTGCAGACTGAAGGGTCCTGGGTTCGATTCCAGTCAAAGGCACATGGCTGTAGGCTTGATCGCTAGTTGGGGGGTTCGATTCCAGTCAAAGGCACATGGCTGTAGGCTTGATCGCTAGTTGGGGGGTTCGATTCCAGTCAAAGGCACATGGCTGTAGGCTTGATCCCTAGTTGGGGGCGTACAGGAGGCAGCCAATCAATGATTCTCTCTCATCATTGATATTTCTATCTCTCTCTCCTTCTCCCTTCGTCTTTCTCTAAAAAAAAAAAATAAAAAAAATCAATAGAAATATTAAAAACAAAACAAAATAAAACAAAACCAGATGAGGCAGTCCTGAGTCCTGAGATGTTATTTCCACTTGGGTGGATGGTGGATCGTGAGCCCAGTAGGAAACATACAAGGGGGATCATTCACAGGAAGGGTGGGACTAAGATGACCCGTTTTCTTCCATAGCTACCTCTCCAGGCCCGAACCTCAATTCCAAGGAACAGTCAGTTCTGCTACCTCACTATATCTGAAGCGAAATGCCTCTTCCTAAATGCCTGCCCAAGTATCTGAGAGCAGCACAACGGCTGCCCCTTCCCTAACCACAGAATCAGCTTTAACTCTTTCCTCCTCTTGCCTGCCACGCCCCTTCCCCACCTGTCACCAGGCCCGTGGTGTTCCACAGGGCGCTTAACGTCTAGCTAGTATGAACTGAGATATGCTGTAAGCGAAGAAGACACACTGGGTTTTAAATACTTATGCAATCATCATCATCATCATCATCATCGTCTAAACTAGCTGATTAATCATTTTACGTTGATTACCTATTAAGATGGTATTTTTGACATCTTGGGTTACATTAAAAATATTAAAATTACTTGCCCATTTCTTTTTGCCCTTTTAAAATGTGGCTTCTACAAAATTTAAAATTACGTATGAGGCTCACATCAGTGGCTCACATTGTCTTTCTATTGGACAGCACTACCTCAAAATATCTCTTGGTGTAGAGGTGCTTATTATTGTTACATGGCAATCATATTACAGTATATAAATGTGTCAAATCAACATGTTATACACCTTAAATTTATACAACGTTACATGTCAACTATATTTTCAATTAAAGAAATATCTCGAGTTTGTCCTAACCTATTTGATCTTGCTGCCATCCAATAGCCTAAGTGGTTGGCAAACTCATTAGTCAACAGAGCCAAATATCAACAGTACAACGATAGAAATTTCTTTTGAGAGTCAAACTTTTTAAACTTAAACTTTTTCTAACGCCACTTCTTCAAAATAGACTCGCCCAGGCCGTGGTATTTTGTGGAAGAGCCGCAGTTTGCAGACCCCTGGCCTAGTAGTATCTCACAGACCTTCACTCCTAGAATATCACATTAGTTTAGGCTTCCCCTACTCCTTCTAATCTGTTTTGCACACCCTGGCTGAGTTTATCTGACTAAAACACTGCTTTTATTATGAAACAGTCCTGCTCAAACACTAACACCAGCTCCCAATTCTACTCCATAAAGTCCAAACTCTTCGTAATAACAACTTCCACTTTTAAAACCTGTTCGGCACCTCATGCACTCCTCCCAGCAACCTAGCACCTAGCATGCCAGACACTTGGTTTTCTAAATTGAATAGGAAGGACTGAAGCGTTTTGCCTGAGCTGGGAGGGAGAGGGAACACACCTTTGATCTGAGAGGTTATAAAGATGATGCAGTTAAAGCATCCAAACAGCAACTCGATCCACTTAGGATGCTTATACAAACACCGCACAGTCAACCAAAGAGCAATCACACACATTGTGAATCTATGAGACAAACTATTTTTACATCAATCGAGAGAAGAAACTGCTATATTTGCATTTCAGAAAACCCAAACCGGAAATCCAACCAGAAAAGCTTAAGTGAAATAGTCCTCTTCTCTCCTCCATTTTATGTCCAAGTTTCAAAACAGATAAATTTGAATTATACCAATTTGAAATGCTGTGACATAACAATAATTGAAATACTATTTCATCTCAAAATTTGAAAAGCATGAATTAAAATTCCTCAGGAATTAAATAAATCTAAAGCTAGCAGAGCTGATAGAGGTAATGATTCATAAACTGTGCTGGTAATTCTACATGGCAGCATGTTTTGACCTGGGGAATAGAGACCCTTTGTCATCTCGAATTACATGAGTTTTGAATTGTGTATTCACGACTTCATACCTTTCATAAAATACATCATCCTATACATATTTTTTTTCTGCTACAAAAATCAAATAGGTTTTGTCCAATACTGTCTAGCAGAGCTGTTTGGTGCTTGGATCTTGAAATCAGACAAACCCACATTCTACATGGCAATCATGTTACAATATATAAATGTGTCAAATCAGCATATTATACACCTTAAATTTAAAAACACCCTATACCATTTATTGTATTACTTTGGACAGATTGGTTAGCAGTCCCGGCTTCAGTTGCCGCTTCTTTAAAATGGGCATAATTATACTTTTCTCACAGCGTTTTATGAGAATTCAACGAAATAATACACATCAATACAGTGCTTGGCATGTAGTAATTCTCCACGGCAGTGCAATGGCAAGATAACTTATCTGTCTGGCCTTAGCATCCTCATTTTAGAAACTTTTTTTCAAAGCAGCTTGGAGACTCGACAAAAGGGTGCGGCTTTGGCGTCTCACGCTTTCCACTAATCTCTGTAAATTTAATAGACCAAGAGTTACACATGACGGGGGACTGGGTGGGGTAGGAACCAGAGCGTCCGCCGGTCCCCTTCGCGGCAGCCGCGACGCAGATGCCGGCCTGGAGCCAGCAGGTCGGGCCCCAGCTGCATTTGTTCTTTCTTTCTCGCGGCTGGTCAGCGGCTCTGGCGATGAAAACACTACCACGTGGCCTGCAGCCTCTGCATCGGGCGCCTTCGCCCAATGGCGAGCCACGTCACGGAGTTGGGGGCGGATCTCCAGCAAGGCAGGTCCGCCCACAGCCTTCTCCAATTGGTCAAAGATGCGCGGCAGCATGGGCTCGTGGCCAATAGCGGCCTGAAGTTAGGACCCCGCCCTCTTAGTTGCACTGTTCGGCGGCACTGGCGGGAGGGGTGGGGCGAAGCGGAATGGGGCGGGGCCAGGGCGGAGATGGGCTGGCGACCCGGCCCGCAGAGCCGGCGCCAGCGGGCTGCTGAGGTGGCCGTTGCCGGCTCGGAATTGCAGCTTCCCCCGGCCGAGCCCCCGATGGAGGCCGAGGCCGCGGACGGCCCCGCGGGCGGGGTCGAAGCAGCGCTCAGCTGCTTCTCTTTCAACCAGGACTGCACGTAAGCCGCGGAGCCTGCCTGGCCGGGAAGTGGGGGACAGAAAGTCGCGACCAGGGGTGTTGTCCTGTCTGCAACTTGTAGCAATAGAGGCGCGGGCCTACGCCCCGAGAGGCCGGCGGCGGGAAGGCCGGCGGCTGTCCCCGACTGGTTCGGGTCTAGGTAGCCACCTCCTCTCCCTACCTCCTCCCCCAGCAGGGGGTTTGGGCGGCCCCCAAAACCCTTGCTCGGGTCGAGACCCAGAGGGGCAGGCCGAGGGTGAAAGGGGAGAGTTAGCCAGGGGAGTAGAGCTGAAGAAAGCTAAGGAATGGGGGTGGGGTGCTGACCAAAGTGGGGGTCTGGGGAAGGAGTGGCAGAGACCAAAACAAAGGAGATGGGAGGGGAGGGGCAGGCTGCAAGTTGACCCGAGGCGTGGTAGCTGGGCCCAGGAAGATGGGAGTCCAGGAAAAACTTTCCCATTTGTCCTTGAGCATCTCAACGTGGCATTTGGGCAGGGCCTCGGACAAAGAGGCAGCCTATCCCTGCGGCCAGGCCAGCCCCCGTCCCAGCCCCGGCGGGGCATCTGGCCTGCCCACTCGGGATGTCAGAAACCTTTCCGTCCGCTCGCTGTCTCCACACAGCCGCTCAGCGAGGCCGAGTCACCCTGTCTGAGTCCAAGAGCCCTTTCTCCGAGCTCCACCCTGTTGCTTTGTTGAGTGGATTTTTCATGTTTCACCTGGATGTTCACGTTTGGACTTTGGCCAGAGAGAGCTGGGATTTACCGAACTGTATTTCAGGCACCCGGAGGATTCGGTCCCTTGAAAGCATGCGTCTTTTTCCTTCCTGCTTTGCATGGAGTTGTTAGATGCCAGCCCTGGGGACCATATGGAATAACCTCTTTGGAATGTAACCCCCAGCGCATCAGGCAGGGATGACCTCTCCCCGGTTTCCCACTTCCTGCTGTACCAGTTTCTGTTGTGTTCTTGTTTGGAGTCAGCTTCAGGCTTGTGCTTTTGGCCTGCGACTGGGCTGTGCTAATATTGAACCTGCAGTGGTGTAATTAAGGCCATCGTGTACCATAAGCAATTCTGGCTTCCATTCCCTTTGTCTTTCTGTTTAAAAACATCCTATGCCAAACAGTATGTCTTTGTTCAAAACACTGTATGTGTGATCCAGTAATCTGGTTGCTGGGCAGCCTGGTCAGATGTGTGACTTTGAAGCTTTCTTTGACCATAACACACAATAAGAAATAGATATTACAACATCACCCCATACCCATATACAAATAATACCACTAAAAAGTGCATCACAGAATGGTGTTTATCTTTATTATGGCCAATCCCCTCTGGTATTTTCTGTTTCCTTTTTAAAAGCCATTTGTGACTCCCTGAATTATTTTTAGGATTCACTCATGGTTGAGACGTACAATTTACAAAAATGATAGTCTAGATAAAATTCTGATGTTTTGTAAGAAACATTTTGCAAGAGGGGATGGCTGTTGAAATGCCTGGGTGTTTTCCTTCCTAATTGAACACAGTTTAAGGAGTTATTTTGCTTATTAGCAAATGTTCTAATTTCTGCTTTATAGCATTGTTTATTAGATTATTTTTTTTATTTTTTTATGTTTTTAAAAATTGATTTTAGAGAAAGAGGAAAGGAGAGGGAGAGAAAGAAACATCGATTTTGGCTGCCTCTTACTGGGGATGGAGCCTGAAACCCTGGCATGTGCCCTGACCTGGATTGAAACTGGCGACCTCTTGACCTCTGGGTGCCTGGGACAACGCTCAATCAACTGAGCCACTTGGGCTAGATCCTATTAAAGTAATGTTAATCTTTTTTTTTTTTTTTTTTTTTTAATTCTCACCTGAGGATATTTTTCCACTGATTTTTAGAGAGAGGGAAAGACAGAGAGAAATATCGATGTGAGAGAAACACATCTATTGGTTGCCTCCTGCACGAGCCCTGACCAGGGCCCGGACCAGGGAGGAGCCTGCAACCGAGCTACATGCCCTTGAGTAGAATCGAACTTGGGACCCTTCGGTCTGCAGGCCGACACTCTATCCACTGAGCCAAACCAGCTAAGGCAAGTCATGTTAATCTTTATTCTAGTTAAGTCCAGGCTTTCACAGCAGTTGGATACGAATGTTATTTTCAAATCTGCAGGGTGCTTGGAAAGTTAATTTCCTTAGTCCCTACTGTCAGTTCGTTTTTTTTGGATGAAGGCTCTGCTGGGCAGCTCTGTCTCACTATAAATAAAAGTTTTTGTCACAGTCAGTTTGTCTTGAGCCACAGAGGGTATGACACTGAATTTTAAAATGAGTTGAGCCCCTTACCGAGCACATTTAGGATTACCAGTGTGTCTTTTCTCTAAGTGTAGTCTGAGTTTGAGATCTAATATTTCTGGGGAAGGTGGGTGAAGATGGCTCTGCTTCACTCACGCTTCCTGCGTGGCCTTGTGCTGGACACTTTGGGTGCATATTTTCATTTGATTGGAGAGACCTATGTGTCCCAAACCCTATGCCCATGAGAGGGGATGAGAATTTTTTTTTTTCTATAGAAAGGCTTTATGGGTAAAATAAGGTTTTCTCTGGATTCTTTGATTCAGAGATGTTTGTAGCCATTGATTAATCATTTACAACATAAATAGTGACCACCCTGCCATTTTCTCATATATAAAATTCTTCTGTTCCAGGAGCAGGGCATATGTTTAAAAATTAGTTTAAATTGCCAGATCTTTTGGTTAATAAGACTCGTTACATTTTTTTGTTTTGTTATTTGAAAACTTTAGAAACCTCTGTTTACAACTAAATGTGTCTACCTGTACGTGAAAAAGTTTATGTGAAAAAATTTAAAACACTAAGCACCACAGAATGTATTTTCAAGGTTTAAGATGCTGCTGGCTTGCCTTTTCAGTAGCTGACTGTCATCACTAAGGCTGTGTTTACAGATGTCAAACCTACTAATACTCTGAAGCAAAGGGCCAACACCATTTTAGCCACAGGGCAGGTTGGAGGGCTAAGGAACAGAAGCCCTTATCTCGCTGATTACAAGTTGACTCTAGTCACATATCCATGTGTCCCAGGGAAGAACAAATGTTTGGGTAGGAAAAAAAAAATATTCCAGAGAAAATCATGTGACCTTCTCTTTTTTAGGCGAGTGAAACAAGAGCTGTGGCCACCTGCCTTGTAGCAGTAAGCTAGCTGCTTATTTTAGTATAGGCTGCTCTGTGAAGAGCGAATCTCACCTTTTCATTTGTTTCTTGTTGTTTTTTTAATAAAGTATTTTTATTGATTTTTAGAGAGAGAGGAAGGGAGAGGTAAAGAGAGAGAAACATCAAGGATGAGAGAGAATCATTGATCGGCTGCCTTCTGCATGTCCCCCACTGGGGTTCGAGCCCACAACCCGGGCATGTGCCCTGACCAGGAATCCAACCCGTGACCTCTTGGTTCCTGGGTCGACGTTCAACCACTGAGCCACACCAGCCGGGCTCATCTGCTTGTTTTAAATGAGGAAGCTGGACTAAGTTTGAGGTCCACTGAGGCCCATGTTAAGGTCCCTTTCAGCTCAGACACTCCATTTTCCCAGGATAGAAGTGCTCAGGGTCAGACTGCTTATTCTGCGCATCTTGTGTGTCAGATTCGGTTCATCACTCAAGTCTTAAGGGCAAAGCAGGGGAGAGCTGGATGGGGATTCCCCGCTGCTGAACAAAACAAGCTTCATTTTCATTTGCCTTCATCCTGAGGCCAAGGAAACCTGGCTTCACACTCTGTCTTTATGTATGGGTTGAGAAGTGAAAAATTTAAAAACAAGATTTTTTTTAGCTGACCTTGTCCCAGATAAGCATTTAGTTTTTGTTTTGTTAGTTTGTAGAGCATATTGGGGGAGCAGGGGTGGACAGTGATCAGTATTTTTTTTTTTCAATTTCCCAAGTGAATTTAATGTCCATCCAGGGATGAGAGCCACTGGTATAAAGTGTCTGGGAAAGTTTCATGGAAAGTGGTCAAAAGAAGCATCTATTAAATTTTGCCTTCTAATGACCTACTATGCCTACTAGGAACATGTATTTCCTTTTTAAGCAAAAAACAAAACAAAACAAAAAAAACCCCCCCAAAAAAAAGAAAAAAAAAAAAAAGAAAGAAGTCATCAAGGGAATAAAAATGACATACCTCTTGGTAAAGTACCTCTCCAACAACCAGAAGACCCCTGATTGTGTTGGAGGTGGCACCATGGTGGATAGTCTTGAACATCCCGTTTTCCCTATTTCTGCTCAGCTGGGAAAGCATGGTCTCTGGTGATTTCGACATTTCATTTGATGGTTGAGCCCATGAAGTTTCATGTCTCTTAGCCACTTCACATTTCTGTGTGTAGTTGTCTTTAACCTCATCCCTTCTACCATGCCTGCCCACTTGACAAGGTGTGCCTCACCAAGTTAGCACCTGGCCATTGTGGCTCAGTGGTTGAGCGTTGGCCTATGAACCAGGAGATCACAGTTCGATTCTCGGTCAGGGCACATGCCCGGGTTTTGGATTCGATCCCCAGTGTGGGGCATGCAGGAGGCAGCCGATTGACGATTCTCTCTTGTCATTGATGTTTCTATCTCTCTCTCCCTCTTCCTTCCTCTCTCTGAAATCAATAAAAACATGTTTGTTTTTTTTTAAAAGAGAGGAAAATGTTATTAAAGCATTAAAAAAACACACCCCAATATTGAAGCACCTGAAGATGTTGGTTTATCTGTGAGAGGGAAAAGGGGTGTCTGTCTTCAAGTCTGTGGTTGGCATTCAGTACCTGTTGTCATTCCCAGGCTCTCCTTATCTCCCACAGATCCCTAGCAATTGGAACCAAAGCCGGTTATAAGCTGTTTTCTTTGAGTTCTGTGGAGCAACTGGACCAAGTCCATGGCAGCAGTAAGTGTGTGCGTGTGAGGTCTCAGGGACGCCAAATCCTCCCTCTGGACTTTAATCCGTGCTACTCCTGAGCTGTCTGTCTTTCTCTCCCTTACCCATCAAACTTGAGTCAGTATTTCTCAGGTTAAATATAAATTAATGTCTTTGCTTGCTTTAAAACCAAAACCATAGCAAAGCACTTGGTGGGATGTAGCAGTAGCGTAGGTAACATTTTATATTAAGAAATCCCTTGCTTGGAACCATACTGTTGACAATTTTTCATATATATATATGTACTGCCATCAGTTTTTATAGTTGTCATAGCAAAAGATCAGTTAGGATTTCCCCCTATTATATTGGCACTGTAGAATATTGGTAATGTTTTCAGCCATGGAAGTATGTCCTTTGCTGATAAAGCAATACAACCCCATGTACATAGTCCATATTGAAGATGCTGGCGTACTGCTAGTAAATATTTAAAAAAAAAAAATTCAGCTTAGAAATGTGAGTCTCTTATCTTCCCAGGGAACGTAATAGTTTATGCCACCATAATAGTGAAGACTATAATCTTTGGATTTCCCGGAAAGAAAGTGGTTTGGTAACTAATATATTGGGCTCCTAATTAATTTGTGAGATGTTATTTTTATTATGCCATTCTCATGGATAACTTGCTCTGTATCTGTCCTGAGTGGCTCCCTACGGGACTTGCCCAAGATCAAGAAAGGCGTGCATGGAAAAGCGTATTCTTCGGAGGCCCACTAACGTACCTTCTTCCCAAGTACGGAGGTGCTTCCCTGGTCATAACACTGACGTCCAGATGGTTTTCCACAGGAAAGGGATTCCAGAAATTGTCAGGGAGCACAGCAGGATGGGGAGGGGGTGCAGGTTTTTCTATGGCACTGCCCCCCATGGTGGTCCCTCTCGTAGCAACAGGGACAAGAATTCTGAAGGCAGCGGCTCCTGACAAAGCAGTCACTCCTTTGAAACCTCTGAATGAGAAAAGGGTAGCTGAGATGGCCCAAACCCCTCATTATGTTTCACAGAGCAAACAGTGGCACCCAGGGCCCTGGAGGGGAGCTCTGGGAATTCTGACTTGGTGTCTGGTCACTAGCATCTTCTTTCGATATGCGAAAGGGCTTTGGAACTGTTCCATTCGGAAGTGGCTAAAGCTTCCCCCGGGGGAGGGGGGGATGGTCATTGCGAATGCATTCTAATGGAGGGTGCCCAGTCAGCAGGACCTAAAGGACGCTGGCTGACTGGAACCCGGGTAACCTCGGCTGCTTTCCCCCCCAGATGAAATCCCGGATGTCTACATCGTGGAGCGCCTCTTCTCCAGCAGCCTGGTGGTGGTGGTCAGTCACACAAAGCCACGGCAAATGAACGTCTATCACTTTAAGAAAGGCACGGAGATCTGTAATTACAGCTACTCCAGCAACATCTTGTCCATAAGGCTGAACCGACAGGTAAGCAGTGGGGGTGGGGGTGGGGCGAAGATCCCTCCGGATTGCAAGGCTTTTGCTCGTTGGCACCGACAGGTAAGCAGTGGGGGTGGGGGTGGGGCGAAGATCCCTCCGGATTGCAAGGCTTTTGCTCGTTGGCACCGAGGAGAAAGATGGCTATCGTTCAAGAGGAATGCCTCTAAAACAAGCATCAAATTCTACAGGGCATTTTCACCCTCAGGCCTCGATTTATGGGGCTCCTGTAAAGAGAGTCTACTCCATGTGCTTGTCTCAGTGGTGGGTCCTCCCTGGTCCTCCTGCCTCTTGTTCTTTCTCAAACGTTGGGCACGGTGAGGGGAGCCCTCCCCTGGGTGCAGGCTGGGCGGACCTCTGGCTCTGAGACCCTGAGCTGTTGCAGGGACATCTTCAACACAGAGGGACGCCTCTCTGGTTTGGGTCCCCGGTGGTGGCATTCGCTGCAGACTGGCGGTCACGCCTCTCGGCAGGAAGCTCCTGAGGATAGCGTGTGGTCCTCCTGGGGTGGTTCTGAAGCCAGTCAGTAAAACTGCCCAGCGGGCCAGGTCCTTAGGCTTCCACGTCTCTTCCGCCCAGCTAACCCTTGAAGATTTTTCTTGTAGTGTTTTCTTTGTTGAAGGAAGGATTATTCTTATCTCAACTATGCAGCACCTTCTCTTGAAAAATATCTGTTCTTGTTAAATAAGTGGTTGAGGTATTAGCCGAGTTTCCGTTGAATTATTAGATTCTACATCCTAGGAGCAGGGCAGGGCCGTATCTTTTGTTCACTGCTGTAAGACCTGGTAGAAAAGATAGTGAATGCCTGGTAGAAAAATCTTCCACAAATGTCTGTTTCCTGACCGCCTCGTCCATAAACAAACAGAGACATTCTCTGCATGACCGCACAGCTCTGTCCATTGAGGCAGACATTCCCAGGAGGGGGGAGGTCGAGGACAATGGTCTCTCCTGTCTTTGCACCTAGACGAAGCGCTGATTAACTTTTTTAAACGACTGAGACAGAGTGCTTTCTGAAGTTTATGGTAAGGAAGAGATTATTTCTTTGAGTTGATCAAATATTTTCATTGATTCTCCACTTAAGCCTGCATAAAAGCAGAGAACAGTCTGAGAAATAGGATATGGGGATTTCTTTCTTTCTTTCTTTCTTTCTTTCTTTCTTTCTTTCTTTCTTTCTTTCTTTCTTTCTTTCTTTCTTCCTTCCTTTCTTTCTTTTTTTTAACGCAAAGAGGAGCCGGAATAAAGAAGAAAATAAACCCGGGTTCTTAGCAAGAGAGGAAAAGGCAGTTTGAGAGTTTTCAGCTTGAAGGCTTTTAATTTTCAGCACAATGCTTGGCTCAGGTGCTCGCTCTGAAGTCTGTTGGGAGCACGTTCAATGTTGTCGAACTGTCTTGTTTTTCCCTTTGCATGTAGGAGTAATCAGTGTGGGAACATTAACTATCCTCTTTCCGTAGCCGATGGTCTCCGTAAGGTTGTTTAGGCAAATGTCCTGGAAAGATCAGGATTCTCGAATAGTATCTATGGCATGTCTTTGTATAACTTCTCTCTTACTTGCTCTCTGATATTTTCATTAGCGAATGGGACAAGGGAGGATTATTCAAGTGTCCGACCCAGTCTGTTGATCTTTAGAGTCACCCCACTCAGCACAACACTCATTGCCTCTAAGGCTCTCCTCCCCCACCTTCCGAAGGACATCAGTGCACCTGGAACCACCTGGCTTATAATGGCCAAACTAATGTGAACCCAGGTCCAACATTTCTGCTCCTAAGAAGGTGCTTTGGAACAGGTCTGGGAAGCGTTTGGGGTTTGCTTTCCTTAAAACATTCAGGTTTGGGCCTTAACAACTTCTGGTTTAGGCAACTCCTGCAGCCCCGCCCTGCCAGGTGGCGGCAGCGGCTCCCTCAGATAGATAGAAAGGAAGAAAACCTAGTAATTGTGATATTTTAGTAGATGTGATCCCCCCGGTACTTAATTGAGATGTGTTCAATGGGATAAAGGCGGTTACCCAGATGCATTTCAATATGCGAGCGTTTATAGTTCTTTGCCACCTGTTCTCAACCTCCGCCTGGATGCCAAGGGCCCTAGAACAGATGCAGCATCTGCATCCAGGCTCGGACGCTGAGTCTAAGTCCGTGGTGCTCTGGAGCAGACGCTATAAATATATTTTTTAAAATATATATTTTATTGATTTTTTTACAGAGAGGAAGAGAGAGGGATAGAGAGTTAGAAACATCGATGAGAGAGAGACATCCATCAGCTGCCTCCTACACGCCCCCTACTGGGGATGTGCCCGCAACCCAGGTACATGCCCTTGACCGGAATCGAACCTGGGACCCTACAGTCCGCAGGCTGACGCTCTATCCACTGAGCCAAACTAGTTAGGGCTATAAATAGTTTTAATTGCTAAAAGGGTTATTAATTATAAAACCTCGAGAAGTTGACGAGAGTCGGAGTGACAGGGAACGAGCTGAAAACTGGCTGTTAAAGGAAGCCAGCTCCAGGCCTTCCCATCCCAGAAGCGTGCTGTCACTTGAACCGAGGACAAAGCGCCTCCTCTTGTCCTCTGCGTGTTCTCAGTCTGTTCCCCTCCCGCTTAATTCTTGTCTGCAGCCTACACGGGGGCGATGAGAACGTGGGCCAAGTGGGCCACAGAGCAGATGGTGCTGTGAGCGCCGGTGGGAAGAGACGCAGACGGGACAGACTAGCAGGAGGGGCCATTTCTGCAGGAGGCGTGTGTTGAGGACCCAGTGTGCTGGGGATTGGGTGTGGGGCTGGAGGGGAATACAAGAGAATATCAGAAACCTAAGAACATAAACACGCATAGAGTAAGAGAGTCCACACCATAGTGAGTGCTGACAAAAGGCACAGGGACCAGGGCAATCAGAGAATGTGTGCCCCACGGAGAAACACTCCTTTGTCAGCAGTTTGGAGACTCAGCACCCAGCCTCAGACCTGTGACCACAGAGCCCGAGTTAAAAATGAAGATGTTGACATTTTATTTTTCTGCTTTTCTGCTTGGTTCAAGTGTTAGTCTTCACTTTTCCGAGCTTTGAGGAGTCTTACTGGGCAAACAGTAAGGCAGGCTTTTCCCAGGAGGAGAGCCTCCTGCTTTTTTGTAGTATGTTAGGTACCTTCCTTTCCACGTTTTGTCCCCTGGGATAGAAGGGTCTGCTCCATCAACTGTGGCTCTCAAACACAGGTGTACGTCAGAACCCCCTGGGGCACTGGCTGAACCACCTCCCGAAACAGACTCTCCGGGGAGAGCCCAGGCCTTGCCCCTTGAGTGCTCAGATCCTCATCCAAGTCCGAGAACCACTGGCCCCGAGGGCCACAAGTCAGGCATGAGCAGAGGTAGGAGGTGGCTCAGAGTGAGGCCAGAGCTACCAGATGGGGAATTCTTGCCAGTAGCTCCTCACCATCACCCCCATCTGCTCACCTGTGCTGAGCTGTGCATCCAGTTCCTTACACACCGGCACGTTAACCCTGTGGCCTGTTTCCACTGGGTAGAGAGCACGGCTATGGGGAAGAGGCTCCAAACCTGACAGGTCTCGTTGGAAGAGGAAGAGAAGGGTCTTACAGCACTGGGGAGGGGGATCCCCAAGGAGTGGAGCTGAGCATGGGAGGGGGTCGGGGTGTTCCCATGCCGAGGCTGGAGGGCGTGCACAAAGGTAGGTCTGCAGGAGAGTTTAAATAAGTTAAAATCTGACCATTCATTGGAGAGGGGTAAATCAGAAGATTGGGAAGCAAAGAAACCTACGTCTGAACAAGAGGAAAGAGAGCCTGTCTCCATATACGACAAACCCACAGCCAACATTATACTCAATGGGCAAAAACTACAAGTGTCCCCCTTAAGACCGGGAACAAGACAGGGATGTCTGCTTCCACCACTCTTATTCCACATAGTACTGGAAGTCCTAGCCACAGCACTCAGACAAGAAAAAGAAATAAAAGGCGTCCAAATTGGAAAGGAAGAAGTAAAACTGTCGTCTGCAGATGGAGTGATACTGTATATAGAGAACCCTAAATTTAGATCCTACCAAAAAACCAGTGGAACAGATAAACGACTTCAGTCAAGTGGCAGGGTCCAAAATAAATATTCAGAAATCAGTTGCATTTTTATATACCAATAATGAACTATCAGAAAGGGGAATTAAGAAAACAATCCTGCCCTGTCTGGTTTGGCTCAGTGGATGGAGCGTCGGCCTGTGGACTGAAGGGTCCCAGGTTCGATTCCGGTCAGGGGCATGTGCCTTGGTTGCGGGCACATCCCCAGTGGGAGGTGTGCGGGAGGTGGCTGATCGATGTTTCTCTGCCATCGATGTTTCTGACTCTCTATCCCTCTCCCTTCCTCTCTGTAAAAAATCATTAAAAGATATTAAAAAAAAGAAAACAATCCCATTTATAATTGCATCAAAAAATAAAACACTTAGGAATAAATTTAACCAAGGATGTAAAAGACCTGTACTCGGGAAAGTATAAGACACTGAAGAAAAACAGTATGGAGTTTCCTCAAAAATTAAATATGGAACTGCTGTTTGACCCAGTGATCCCACTTCTAGGAATATACCCTTAGAGACTCAAAACACCAATCAGAAAGAATGTATGTACTCCTATGTTCATAGCAGCACAATTTACAATAGCTAAGATCTGGAAATAGCCCAAGTGCCCATCAATAGATGAGTGAATAAAAAAGCTGCGGTACATTTACACCATGGAATACTCTGCAGCAGTAAAAAAGAAGGATCTCTTACCCTTGAGATAGCGTGGAGGGACCTGGAGAGTATTATGTTAAGTGAAATAAGCCAGTCAGAGAAACACAAGTATCACATGATCTCACTCATACATAGAATCTAATGAACAAAATAAACTGATGAATAAAATAGATCCAGAGACATAGGGGGGAAGGCCTAGGGCAGAGGACAGGGGCGGGCTATAAGGGGTCAATGGGGGGGGGGCGGAAGGGGACATACTCGTATGTAATACTTTCAACAATAAAGACTTAATTTAAAAAATAAGACACTGAAGAAAAAAAGTTGAAGAAGATATAAATAAGTGGAAGCATATACCATGTTCATAGAATTAATATCATTAAAATGTCAATACCACCCAAAGCAATCTATAGATTCAGTGTAATTCCTTTCAAGATACCAATGGCATATTTCACAGGACTAGATAAATATCCCCCAAATTTATACAGAACCACCACAGCAATCTTGAGAAAGAACAAAGTTTGAGGAATCACACTACCTGATATCAAACTATACACTTCAAGGCCAATGATAATCAAAACTTCATGGTAGCCGAAACCGGTTTGGCTCAGTGGCTAGAGCGTCGGCCTGCGGACTGAAGGGTCCCGGGTTCGATTCCGGTCAAGGGCATGTACCTTGGTTGCGGGCACATCCCCAGTGGGAGGTGTGCAGGAGGCAGCTGATCGATGTTTCTCTCTCATCGATGTTTCTAGCTCTCTATCCCTCTCCCTTCCTCTCTGTAAAATATCAATAAAATATATTTAAAAAAAACAAAAACAAACAAACAAAAAACTTCATGGTACTGGGACAAAAACAGACATATAGATCAATGGAACAGAGTAGAAAGCCCAGAAATAAATCCACGTCTTTGAGGACAATTAATATTTGACAAAGAGACAAAAACATACAATGGGGTAAAGATAGTCTATTCAATAAATGGTGCTGGGAAAATTGGACAGTTAAGTGCATGACCTTCTTACACCATACACAAGAATAAACTAAAAATAGATTAAAGACTCAAGTGTTAGACTCAAAACCCTAAAACTCCTAGGAGAAAACATAGTGAAATCGCAGACATTTGTCGTAGCAATATTTTTTTCTGATATATTGCCTTGGACAAAGGAAACAAAAGAAAAAATAAATGGGACTACACCAGACTAAAAAGTTTGGTGTATACATGTGTGTGCATGTGCACGTGTGCATACATAAACATCATCTTCATATCCATCATCCAGACTTTTCCTCTGTTAGACTTGGTTTCGATTGGCTCGGTCCCCTTTCGATGCAGTGACGCATCTGTGTGGTTACAGAGGCTGCTGGTGTGCCTGGAGGAGTCCATTTACATCCACAACATCAAAGACATGAAGCTGTTGAAGACCATCCTGGATATTCCTGCAAACCCAACAGGTGAGCTCCGGAACGAGATAGGTGCCCTCTCCTCTCATGTCCAGGTGCCCCTTTCACAAGCCATCCTTTCGCCTATCTTGAGAACCTGAAGCAGTTGTTTTGCTTTATAAGTCTTCATGGTGTTTACCCCGAGGCTGTGTTTTAATGGGGGCAGGTTCAAGTACATCAGGCTGTGCGCCCTGCAAGAGGCTGTGTGGCCCTCACGGCCGCCTGCCCCCCCCCCCCCCCCAAACTCCTTTCATCTGGGCCCGTTCTCAGCAAATGTGTCAGGGCGTTTAAGGTAGACGCGTGGGAGATTCCATGCATCTGGTACCGAGAGGTGTTTACCCCTAATTTTTTTCTGTGGTTGCTCAGCACAGAGTAGGCGTAATAATTAAAAGCAGGTTTTGACTTGGTGTGTCTACGTGACTAGGAGAGAGACAAGCCGAACCGCAAAGAATATGTTCTGTTATGTTACAGAGACATCTCCACATTGCACTTCCCAAACTTCTCAGGATGGAACGCTGTTGAGTCAGTTTCCCAGTTTAAATTGGTGAAGTGCAGTGTTCTAGCGTTTCCTTCTGAAAGGCCAGGGTCAAGTTGAACAACCACAGTGTGTCTTTTTTTCTTAAAATATATTTTTATTGATTTCAGAGAGGAAGGGAAAGGGAGAGATAGAACCATCAGTGATGAGGGACAATCATTGATGGGCTACCTCCTGCACACCCCACATTGGGGATCAAGCCTGCAACCTTGGCATGTGCCCTGAGTGGGAATCAAACCTTCTTGGTTCATAGGTTGACACTCAACCACTGGGCCACACTGGCCAGGCCACAGTGTGTCTTATTACACCTTTGCCATCCTTCGGAGCGAATGTCCAGGAGTTTTTCAAATCCTGAAATTTATACTAAACCTCTCAACAACCACTTTAATAAAATGGAGATGATAATGATCACCCCCCTCCCCCAGAATTACTCGGAGGATTAACTGGGGGCAGGGAGTGAGAGTCATGGCACATCTGCCCCACATCACACGCGGCCCGCTAGGCTCGCTCACTAGCCCAGCGCCAGCCTGGGGGCACCCCAGCATTGCATGACATGACCGCTCCCCACTCCAGAACCATCTGCTGCCTCTGAACCCTCAGAACCACGACTGTAAAATCCTGAGGCCAGTGGCCTCCTTCATCTGCTCACTCTCTAACAGATGTTCTGAACAACACTAAAGATGGAAACACTGGCTCTGATCCATGTAAACCCTTCATGTCCACAAGGAGACAGAACCGCGTGTCTCATGGCTCGAGCACACATTCTGGATGCACGCTGCCCACGTGAACCACGAATCAGTGGCACGTACCGCGTCCTCCCACGGCTCTGCGCTCAGCATCTGTGTGGCTGTAAATTTCCTCCCTCTTCGTCTGTGTTTGTGTCATGCCCGTTCCTGTTGTGTCAGAGATTGCAGGCTGCTTCCTCTAAAGAGGTAGGCCCGACGGGGCTCGAAGCTAATTTCCTGCCAGCACAGCAGTCTGTGCGCTGAGCCGTGGAGGGCAGAAATCTCTGGACAGGTCTGTGAGCTGTGGACTCAGCTGTGCTGCCGATCTCACAAATGTGTACGGGGTACTGAGGGGTCAGTCTACACCCCCCATAGTGTGTCTAACAGGACAAAGTCGTGGGCATTGTCCATGGAGCCCTCTCTCTGGAAATGGTGCTTCAGGCCAGGAGCTGGCTCTCATTTGCAGAAACAGTGCATTTGCAAGCACAGATTCCTTTCTGTGTCTGAAAACGGGAAGGCATGCTCTGGGCCACGAGTCAGCCAAGAGGGAACTGCATGTCATCAATCACTGTTAACTTGCTTGAAGTTTGACGTGTCATACTAGGAATCCCAGGACACCGGTGGCTTAGAATCACAGGACGTCCAGCGGACAATGCCATCAGCTCTTGAAGTGATAGCAGGCCCTTCTCTACCAGCTGTGGCAGGATTACAGCCACACCGCTGCGGTGAAATCATAGCTGACAGTGATTTGTGAAAATGTGTGTCAAGTGTCAAATATCAAAACCTCGTTCCTATGGAAGGAAATGTGCTCACATATTGAGAACAGTGAAAAACCTCTGGGTTTTAGAATGGTGGCTGAATTCCTCTTCCTTCATATTTTCTGGGCTCTGCAAATTGTTGATCACTTTTCTGTTATAAAATAATACCAAAGGAAAGGCTCGTTTCCTTCCTTAAAAGGCTGTGTGCAGCACCTGTGACAGAAACAGAAGACTTCGTGCTTTCCTTGGGGGCTCCCCAGGAAATAAAGATACATTCTCACAGCTGGTTGGACCCCAGGCAATCGAAGGAACTCACTTGAAGCATTTGTGGGGGCCTTGGTTTCGTCTGTGAGGGTCGGAGTGCAGGACCCCTTGGCTACAGGCAGATGGGTTGGCACAGGTGCAAGCCCAGAGCCCAGCTGTCAAACACGTGGGCCTGTGCCAGCATGCACCTGCCCTAGCCGTTCCCCTCCGCCCCTTTCTTGTTAGAATCTAGGGCCATGTCATTCTCCTCCAGGTAACACAGGAGGGGCCATGTTAGCTGAAGACGTTGAAGCCTTCCTTCCTTTCTGAGATATTTGAACGTAAAACTCTGAAGGGTACCTGTTAGAATGGCTTATTCAAAAAGACAAGAAGTAACAAGTGTGGCTGGACGTGGAGAAAAGGGAGCCCTGTGCCCTGTTGGTGAGAATGTCAGTGGTGCAGCCACGATGAAAAGGAGTAGGGAGCGTCCTCAAACAACTGAAAGTCAGTAGAACTGCCAAGTGATCCAGCTGTCCCGCTTCTGGGGATACAGCCTGAGCAAATGAAATCACCTCCCACAGCGATAGCTGCACCCCATGTTCACTGCAGCATTGTTCCCAATAGTCAAGATCTGGAAGCAGCCTAAGTGTCCAGCGATGGATGAACTGATAAAGTGAATGTGGTGTGTATGTGCAACAGAATCTGTACAGCCATAAAAAGGATGAAATCTTACCCTTATGACAACACAGATGGGCCGTGAGGGTATTATGCGGAGTGAAAGATGTCAGGTGGACAAGGACAAGTATCGCAAAAACCGTACGATCTCTTATAGGTGGAATTTAAAAAAATGACTTTGTAGATACAAAGAACAGACTAGTGGTTGCCAGAGGAGGGAAGTGAGGGGTGGGGGGCAAAATCGTTGAAGGGGGTCAACAGGTACAAACTTCCAGTTATACGTCCTGGGAATATGCAGCATGGTGACCACAGTGAATAATGCCGTGTTGCATATTTGAAAGTTGCTAAGAGATAAGATCTTAATAGTTCTGCCAGCAAGAAAAATATTGTAACTGTATATTGACAGATATTAACTAGACTTGTGATTGTTTTGCAATATATACAAATACTGAATCAGTATTTTGGCAGACCTGGATCTTGAACTCATGTCCCCTGTCTGTCTCTGCCAAATAGATATTCTTAAACCACTGCCTATTTTTTTCCTAACAGTTTATTGCAATATAATTGGCATGCCATATGATTCAGCCATTTACAGTACACAATTCAATAGCTTTCAGTATATTCAAAGAGTTGTATGACCACCAGGGCAGTCCACTTTAGAACATTTTATCCCCTCCCCCCCCAAAAAAAAACTCATACCTCTTAGCCATCAGCCCCCATACCTCCAGGCCTTGGCAACCCTAATGTGCATTCTGTCTCTAGATTTATCTCTTCTGGACATTTCATAGTAGTGGAATGATACAATATGTGGTCTTTTGTGACAGGCTTCTTTCACTTAGCATAGTATTTTCAGTGTTCATCCATATTGTAATATCTATAATAATGAAAGCATAATATGCTAATTAGATTGGACGTCCTTCTGGATGAAGCCGGGGCTGTAAGGGAAGCCCGGGTCCCGGGTGCCTGCTGGCAGCCGGAGGGAAACCCAGGTCCCAGGTGCCTGCCAGCAGCCAGAGGGAAGCCCGGGTCCCAGGTGCCAGAGGGAAGCCAGTGCCAGCAGCCGGAGGAAGGCAGGCCTACTCTTGCACGAATTTCGTGCATTGGGCCTCTAATACACACACACACACACACACACACACACGTTAGAATTTCATTTCTCTTTATTAATTAACTAGAGGCCTGGTGCACAGATTCATGCATCGGTGGGGTCCCTTGGTCTGGCCTGCACCCTCCCGCAATCCGGGACCCCTCGGAAGATGTCGGATAGCCAGTTTTGGCCTGATCCCTGTAGGCCTGATCCAGACAGGAGGGAGCCTGATCCTGTGTGTTGAGTGTCTGTCCCCTGGTGGTCAGTGTGCGTCATAGTGACTGGTCAACCGGTCGTTCGGTCCACAGGTCACTTAGGCTTTTATATATATAGAATAGATAATATTCCATTGTAAAAATATACCACATCTCATCCACTCATCAGTTGATAGACATTTGGGCTGTTTCTACCTTTTGACTGTTACGAAGAATGTTACCGTGAACATTTATATTCAAGATTCTATGTGGCTCTGTGTTTTCATTTCTCTTAGGGACATGTCCAGGAGTGGGATTTTTGGTTAGATGGTAACTCAGTGTTTAGTCTTTTGAGGAACAGCCAGGCTGTCTCCCCAGCACTGGCTCATGTGACCTTACCAGTGGCAGTGTGAGGGTTCCAATTATCTGTCTTTTTGATAATAGCCGTCCTGGTGGGTGTGAAGTGGTATCTCGTTGTGGTTCTGATTAACTCTGCTTTTTTTAAACACATGTACTCAGAAACCTTCAGAATGTACCAGACACATTTATAAGATCTGAACTCTGCAGAGTGGTACTCAAGTCCTTCTAGGATTGCCACGTCCGATCTTCACCTCCTTTCTGCTAACCACCCCTCTGGGAACCCACATGTAAACCAACCTGGTGTCCGTTCTTCCCTCCCCCGTTTCCTTCTGCTGGGCAGGCTGATCTTGAAATTGCATTTTGGATTGCAAAGAACCCAGATAAGATGGGGAATGGGGTTGCCAGAACAGAACTGGGAAGGTCCGAGTGGTCCCTTGTCAGGCCTGGGCCAAGAGTGACCTTGTACCCGCCAGGGGGCTGCAGGGAGCCAGAGCAGGCAGGTCATGTCTGCCACGCCGTTCCTCCCCTCACCAGGAGGTGGCAGTGTAGGTGCGCCTTTTTCAGGGGCCCTTTGCAGGTAAGTCCTCTCTCTGGACACTGGCTTTTTCATCTGCTGTTTGTTCTCTGCCAGGTCTGTGTGCCCTCTCTATCAACCATTCCAATTCTTATGTGGCTTATCCTGGAAGCCTGACCACAGGCGAGATTGTGCTTTATGATGGACACTCCCTGGTAAGTTGGCAGTGACCGGGCTGATCCCGCCCACCTGCGTGTTTCTGCGGTCAGTGGCGGGTGATGAGCGGGCTCTGTCGCAGTGGGGTGAGGTGCAGAGGCAGAAGCAACACTGGGGGAGTTTGTTCTGGCCACAGCGCTTGGGTGTGGAGAAAGTAGTGATATTTGCCCTTGAGCCATCAGTCAACATAGCCAGGAGGCAGCGTGCCAGGCCAAAGCAGACAGCTGCAGCGCCAGGGGAACCAGCTGCCAGCTGGTGGCCCGCTGTGGGCTTGGCGGTGTCCTGCTGCAGCATGGCCCTAGCGCTTGCACACTTCCTGTCCTCCGCTTGCCACGCTTCACAGAGCGGGCAGCGCTGTAGGGGGAAGCCCCCTAAAGATGCACGTGGGGAGGGCCCGCGACTGCGCCATCACTCCACACCGGGCACAGGTGGGTGTCCATCTTCCTGAGGGCAGGACAAGGGATGGAAACGAGTGGCCCTTGATGCAGAGTCTGGATGCACCTGAACACATGTTCCGCTTCCAGGAAAGGGCTGCTGGAAAGAGACGGGCGACTGGCAAATGAGGGAGGGTGTCTCCGAGGGGAAGAGGAAGCAGAGGGAGGGGAAATCCATCGTCCCTCTTTCCCGGCATAGATACCCGTTGTTCCTTTTCACCAACAGAAAACAGTCTGCACGATTGCAGCCCACGAGGGGACGCTGGCCGCCATCACCTTCAACGCCTCGGGCTCCAAGCTGGCGAGCGCTTCTGAGAAAGTGAGTGCGCCCAGCCTCTTTAGGGGGCTCTCCTCCTGCGGGGGCTCGCTGGGTGGCGATGGATGGCGCGCCCCTGGTGACACCAGGACTGACGGGCCTCAGGGCCCGCTCAGAATTCGTTTCAGAAGAAGCCTATCAGACGTGGTGTGGCATACTGATGCCTCTATTAACTCACTAGCCCAGAGGCCTGTGCTATGCAGGAGGCAAGATACTTTGCACAAAAACTCACCGTCTTACTGAGAAGCGGGTGTGCCCATCATAGATACAGACAGAGGCTGCCTCTCCTTAATGTAGTACAAACAGAAAGCTTTGCGAGTTAGCAGGAGGTTGAGCTCTCCTGACTGGAATACTCAGGGAGTGTGAGCAAGTTGAATTTTCAAATGCCACGAAGAACAGGTCTATCGTGACCGGCAGAGACTGACCCTTCCAGGAAGCCAGAGCCGTTTGAGCGAACACGCGCCGAGCCTTGGGCTGGGGTGGGAGGGAAAAGGGAGACAGACGCGCTCCGAGAATTGCTTATATGGCACATATGCAAACAGACAGGGCACCCCCCCTCTCCCCCCGCCCAGCACTCTGTGCTTCCTCTCCGGGGACAGATGTTCAACGCCAGTAAAAACACGTCTTCTAAAGAGGCATGTCTGTGAAGCCATGGATGGTATGAAACGTCCACCTGCTTTCTTTTCCAGGGCACGGTCATCCGGGTGTTCTCCGTACCTGAAGGGCAAAAGCTCTACGAGTTTCGGAGAGGAATGAAAAGGTGTGTGTTCGCTGTAAGATCCACTCTGAAGTGCCCACGGAGTTCGGCAGTGGACGGCTGGCAGCCATCTAGGGAGAGGTGGGAGGGGCGGCTCTGTGCCCGCCTCTCTGTGCCCCCGAGGGGGCAGAACTGTGCTCTCTCAGGTAGCTGACCTAGAGGCCCGCTCACCGCTTAGTACACCTGAGAGCGAAGGTGCCGTTTTAACACAGGTTCAGCCACGAGAGTCCTTGGTGGGTGTCGCTGTGTGGCCAGCAGAGGAGAAACAAGAGAGCCAGGGGGTCACAATCCAAGAGCAATTTCTGATCCCCTTCTGCGGACAGAAGAAGGGGTGATGGTCTGGGATCCCGCTGGCTGTAGGGTTTGCAACCAGTGCTGCAGAGGGCAGCTGGAAACCTCCGTGGTGACTGGAAGGAGCAGCCTGTTCCTTCCTGCCTGAGACCGTGACCCTTTAGGAACCTTTCCAACATCAATTTCTAACGAATTCCCAACACCGACGAGATGTGAGAACGCCCAGACTCGGGACACGTGGTTCTCTTACGAAGCTGAACTTTTCCTGGCTCGCCGGTCCACACGCTGCTCTGTGTTCTAGGTATGTGACCATCAGCTCGCTGGCCTTCAGTATGGACTCGCAGTTCCTCTGCGCCTCCAGCAACACCGAGACAGTGCACATCTTCAAGCTGGAGCACCTCGCCAACAGGTAAGCTCGGCGCCAGACGTCACACACTCATTCGGCGGGAGGATCAGGCCCTAAGGACCATGCTGCCGATTCCCGACAGCACATGCGGTTCCCTCTCTCTCTGAAAGCCACAACCTTGACCTCACTCGTCACGTCTTCTCAGAGTGGCGAGGGTGCGTGAGCAAAGGCTTGGTGGTGTAACGCATGGAGGCAACATATAGGGACCCTCCAGCAGGGGCAGTCACCTAATCTTTCTGAACTCGGGTATAGCTTCATCGTCTACACACCTTAGGCTCGTTGTAGGGATTAACTGAGCGCCTTGACCTCAGGGGTAGGGAACGTCCGGCCCGCGGGTCGTGTAAGGCCCTGCACCCGAAGTCATTTGGTCTGGCCCCACCCAGGCATTCGGGGTGAGTTAATGGAATGTTTGACCAAGGATAGCAGGCTAATATTTTAGATGCTCTAACTTCGATAATGCAGTCATTGCCATTACCCGCCCGAGTGCGAGGTGAGCACTGTCGGTGCCCGGGTGTGTGACTGGCAGGCGTGGCTGAGGTTGACAATAGAGAGCACGTGTTAGATTGCAGTCGGGGCCGTGTGCATTCATGTCCTATTGTCGCTATAACGAAGTACCACAAATGTAAAACAGCCCGCGGGCGTACCTCACGGTTCTGTAGGTCAGTCGGCGGGACGGCTGGGGGCTCCGTCGGATCTCAGGAGGCAGACATCCCCGTGGCGGGCGGCCGGCCGCGTTCGCATCTGGAGCTCAAAGTGTTGCTCATCCGTGTTGCTTCCTCCTCGGGCTTTGGCTTTCCCCGGCTCCCCCTCTGCCTTCCTTCCCTGCCAGCACGCCGAGAAAGCTCTGTGCTTTAAGGGTGCACGTGATTCGATTGAGCCCAGCTGGGTAACCTCCCTCGCTGCAGCCAGCTGGGCCCTCTAACCGTCACTGCTCTCAGCACCGCCAGGTCCAGGGGCCGGGGGCCGGGGGCCAGGGCGGAGTCTCAGGGCCGCTGCTGGACATTCTGCCTGCCGTCGCATGAGCATCAATTCACAGGGCTAAGTGCTACGTGCGTGCCCGTGTCCTCTCCTGCGGACTGCGTGCGTGCCCGTGTCCTCTCCTGCGGACGTTTACACTCAAAAGCACCACAGCTGTGAGGCTCCCGCCCAGCCACTGTGCATGGCAGTGTAACCTTGCCCGGCCCACCTCCCAAGGTCAAGATCCCGCTCCAGTAGCAGTGTAGATGGCTCGCACCTTCCTCGGAGGACGTAGGAGCACTCGGGTCTCCTAACACTTCTCTTAAGTGTCATTAAGGGAAATTGAAACACGAAGGCTTGGCGATCAGCTCAGTCCCACTCAGAAAGCAGGTGGTGGAGTCAGCGGTAATGGCACAGGCCATAGCCACTCCAGGAGCAGGGGAGGGAGAGGAGATAGAGTCCCTCCTCCTCTCGGTTCCCACTTCCCGCATTAGCACCTCGGGGATGACCACGGTCACCTCGCTGGGACAGCTAAGCAGGGGAAGTAGGCATAGGGCCTAGCACAGCGCCTGGCACACAGCCAGCTGCTTTATTAGATGGCGTCTCTGAGGCTGGTGTGACTGAGGAGGCTCTGGGATGGTGGCCTCTGGGAATAAAGGTGCCTGAGGAGGGAGCTCCATGTCCCCAGGAGCACATGCAGGAGACCAGTCCATTGAGAAGACAGAGGATGGACTGGCCAGAGAGACTAGGAGGGGGCCACACAGAAGAGTCACAAATTGCACCAAGAGATGCATTTCCGTTTGTAGAGCACCTCACACAGTCCTCCCTGGGTCCCACCGTATCCCTGCAAGGCGGGCGGGGAGGTGTTCCATGTGGCACCTGACAGTAACTGCTCGTGTTTTCTTATCATTTTCCTGGGCTGTGTCTCCACCATGAATGCGGGACCTGGACACTAGAGCTCTTGGGAAATCCCAGCCCTGAGCACAGGGCTCCAGGGAGAGCGGTGGAGCCCGGGACGACAGCAGTACGCCTGGGAGGGCCGGCTTTCAGATGAGAACAGGGGGCCCAGAGGTCTGTCCAAAACCGGCAGCCAGCCGGGAACAGAGTGAGAAATAGACCCTAGAGCTGTGGTGTGTGTTTCCCGCCAGGATCTGGTCCCCCAGACAAGCACCTTGGAGCAGGCGTGGCCACCCTGGTCCCTGCTGCTCACTGTGCAGAGCCGGGGCAGAGGCAGGTGCCTGTGAGCCATCCACACTCATGGGCCTCAGCAACAGAGCAGTCACCGCTCTGGCGACTGCAGGGGGCGCACCAGGTCCCTCGGAAGGATCTGCACCACATTGAATCCCCGGGTAGGGTGCTCCGGCTGTAATCAAACACTGCCCAAGCATCTTGCCTGGACGTTTGCTTCCCACTCATCTGGCCCCGAGGCCACACACTGAGCGCGCGGGCAGGCTTGAGCCTGTTTACAGAGTCCAGATAGGGATCCCATCTCGCTCCCTCCCCTCACCCCCCTTTAGGAACCTAGAAATCAGACGAATCACCAGATGCAACGTTTTTAATGTAGGAAAGTGTAACACTGGGAACCTCTTAAGAGCTTTGTAATGGTCCTTCTGAGGGACAACGGGGCACTTGCCCTTTCGGCATGGCCAGGACACTGTGTCCCGGGCTGTGCTGGGTGGGCAGGACATCACGCTGAGGTGGTTCCCTCCTCCCGCGGGGCGGGTGAGGGCAGCTCCCGCGTGTGGGGGTGGGGTCATCGCATGGATGCCGGTGCCTGCAGCTCGGGCTCATCGCGCCTCTGCCTGTGCGTTGCTCCCCAGCCGACCCGAGGAGCCTTCGACCTGGAGCGGCTACATGGGGAAGATGTTCATGGCAGCTTCCAACTACCTGCCCGCCCAGGTGTCAGACATGATGAACCAGGACAGGGCCTTCGCCACCGGGCGTCTGAATTTCTCCGGACAGAAGAACATCTGCACCCTCTCCACGTACGTAGGGCACCACCCACTCCCAACACCGCGACACATTCATGTCCCCAAAGCACAAACTCCCCAAACACACGCACAGAAAAAATAATAATAAAAAAAAAAGAGAAGAAGGCCAAGAGGAAGGGTGAGTGAAATCACAGCCCTGAAGCCGCGCATCAGCTGCCTGGTTATAACACGTGTTTGCGGGCGGCAGCTGGGAGCTGGCGAGGGAATTTATGGCGACACTGTCCCGAGAACAGCTTCTGTGTTTACAATTATGTGCAAAGGCCCAGGCACCTACGGGGTTGACAGATGTTTTACCCAAGAAGCTTAAAGGAGTTAAACATTTAAAAAATTTCCTAACACTAGCCCGCCAAGATGCAAGCCAACTTTCCACTCTTTTCCTTCCTGTCACTGTTAAAGGTAGAGATGCCGTCCCGTTCAGGTAAGCTCATGTTTTTTTTTTTGTTGTTGTGTGTTTTTTTTTTTTTCGCAACAGCTCTTCATGGAGTAATTGTGTGGACACACATCATTTTGTCTCTCCCACACAATTATGTTCAAAGACAAGAATTAATCCTCAAGGTAGATCACTAGGTCAGAATGCAAAGAAACAGCCAGACACCCAGAACCCGAGCCCAGTGGGCTAAGGGTTTGTTGGTGGCAGAAGTCGGCGGCGGTCAGCGGGAGCGAGGCCTGGTTGTCAGAGGCCGGCCCGTGACCTGCCTGCACACGTTTCGTTTGGCTCTTAGGATCCAGAAACTGCCGAGGCTGTTGGTCGCATCCTCCGACGGACACCTTTACATCTACAACCTGGACCCTCAGGACGGAGGAGAGTGTGTCTTGATCAAGACTCACAGGTGGGGTTGCTAGTTTTCAGCCGTTTGTGTAGCGTGACCCCTGGGCCAGGAACAAGGACGAGCTTGATCTGTGCTCTCGCTTTCCTTCCTCCTTCACCGGCAATCCCGGCGCAAACCGCTAGGGGGCGCCTGCTCTGAGTTCGGCTCAGTGTCAGGCTCACCATGCTGTGTGCTTCTGGGAAAGTGAATGACACACAACCGTTTCCTCCTCGTGCATGATGGGCGCTCAAAACTATTTCCCGAATGGAACGGAAAAGTTCTCGTGACTTCCACGACCCAGTACAGGAGGGCCCGTTCCTGCGTGGACAGGACACTGAGCTGCCCACACCCCTCCCCCTGGAGCACTCCTTGCGAGCTCGTCTTCGAGTCCTGGCCTGAGTGACCCGGGCAAAGCCGAGTGCCAGTCCTCCCTTATTAACCGTGAAAAGTGGGTCCTTGTGAGTCGCATGGTTGGCCTTGGCCACCGAGGTCCCTTCCGTCCGTGCTGACCCAGCAGCAGGGCCGAGGGGCTGAACTGGTGCCGGGCGTGTGCTTCCTGGTGCTTCTCCTCGCGGAGGGCTCCTGGATGTGTGACGATCGCTCTTCTTCTCCCTTTTAATTGCTGCCGGTAGGCTGCTTGGCTCAGGAACCACGGAAGAGAATAAAGAAAATGACCTCAGACCTTCATTACCTCAGTCCTACGCAGCCACAGTTGCCAGACCAAGCGCATCTTCAGCCTCCACGGTGCCAGGTGAGCGGCCGTGGGGACATGCCAGCAGGGGCCCTCCCGCTCCCCTTCACCGTTACCTGCGGAGGGCAGCGCGCTCCAACCACACAGAGGCCATGGGAGGAGCCTCTACAGGCAGCTCCCCGAACCTGGCAGGCCCAGCACCGCTCGTTTCCCTAACAAGTTAACCCTTGGCCTCTGAGGATTGGCAAACCCGTGGGAAGTTTCACGCGCCCGGGTGGGAGGCGGTGAGACGAGCCCGCCCGCCTCTCGGGGCTCGGAGACCATCCACGGTGGGATTTGGACTCCCCTGCAAGGCAAAGGCGGCCTCCCCGCTTCCCCGGGCCTCCCGTTTTCTGGGTCCTGCCCTGGTCATGGCGCAAGAGGGGACCCCGTGGCTTCTCTCACGTCTCCTTCTTGGTTTCCAGGTTATTCTGAGGACGGCGGGGCGCTCCGAGGAGAGGTTATTCCCGAACACGAGTTTGCCACGGGACCAGTGTGTCTTGATGATGAGAATGAATTCCCCCCTGTGAGCATTAGGAATCCTTAAGAGAGCGGCTCAGTCTGTGTGCTTCGAGGGAAGCCTTCGCCTGGGGCAGGAGTCGCAGGCACTTTCCCCATCGGCTAGTGTAGGGCTAACCCTCCTCTAATACCCAGAGGCCCGAGTGGTGGTGGTGCTGCGCGCTGCCCACTCTACAGACCAGCCCGCAGGGGGCGCTCCCCACGGACACTAACCCAGGGAGTCTGGTGGCCTCGCTCGCTACCTCCCGGCCGGAGTCCTTGACTTGGCTTCCTTAGCACTGTCTTGGCTGTGGGGTGCACTCTTAGTTTCCTGAGGCTCCTGGGGCGCTTTTGCAGGACGCTGCCGTCTCTGGACTACAGGTGGTGATCTAACAGGGCTGGGCCACTGTGCTCTGCGGGCGGGTGAGCCCGGACCCTCCCCCTCCCGCTGACAGGGCAGACCCCAGGATCAGCTGCAGCAGCTACAGTCCTTGTTCGCTCTCGGCCAACCTCCTCCCCCCACCCCCCTCCAGCAGCTCCCCTGGGGTCCCAGCATCCTGCTCCCCCTGTCCTGGCAGCAAGGGCCACGGGCTGGCTGGGCGCTGGGCTTGGCTTCTCCCAGCATCCCGGTGCAAACAGCAGGTCCTCTCCCTGGGTGGCCATGGCCGCCCTCGCTTCTGGCTCTTCAAGCTTCCATTTAAGGCAACACATAGACGCCTCTTGTGAGCTTCAGTTCGAGAACAGCCCAGATAGTGGACCTGAAATCGGTTAGAGACAGGAGCAGCGCTTGGGCCGAGACTTGGGGAGTCCGCTGAGTGACCCGGGGGCAGAGCCACAGCCAGGGGCACTGCTTCAGGGCCCCTTAGGTCCTGGTGTGCGATGTCTCCTGATCAGCACTTCCTGTCAGTGGCGATTCGTTGGGCAAAAGGATGGCGTGCAGGTCTGGCTTTTGGCTTGCATAGGTCCATAGGGCAACCTAGTAAGCACAGTCACTAAAAAAAAGGGGGGGGCGTGTTGTGGGGCTCCCAGTGCATGGCAGGAGGGCTGTGTGAGGTCCCACAGAGGGGGGGATTGCAGGGTGAGATACTCTGGCTCTTCGTCGGCAGGCCCCCAGACACAGTGCCAACCAGGAAGGTTTATAGTTTAGGGGTGGAGAGTGATGGTTCTTAAAAATAGTAATTTTTACAAATTTAAAAACCTCTGCTGGCTTGCTGCCTCCCATGTGCCAGATGCCTTGCCTTTGGGTTCTCATGCCCCACCCAACCGTAAAGGTGGTTTTTTCCATCACCCAGAAGTTGGTGGTTATTTACCCGAAGTTGCATCTTCTGGGAACCAGAGCAAGTCAGATGCAGCTGGGCATAAAGGTGACGGTGAGGTTCCCTTTCAGTGACCTCGGTCCAAGTCTGACTGCTACAAAGGTTATCCGATTCTTAACTGTTAGCAGAGCAGACCTTGCCACCCCTTACATTCACAGAATCAGGTGCTTCAGATGCCGGGTGCAGGAGTGGTCCCTCGCCAAAGAAAACCTCTATAAAACAATAGGTTCGCGGGTCGAGCATTTGTTTGGAGTAAAAAAAAAACAATGGAGATGCTTAAGAGCTGGCCCAGAGGCCTGTGGCCCGTGCACTGCCTAATGATGTCAGGCTCCCCTGAGTGAGACCGAGTGAGGTTCCCTAGATCAGCTGTGAGACACCAGCAAGCGTCGGGGGATGGGGAGGAGAGGGTCCTGTTCCTACGAGACACTGACCTAGTAGCAGGCGGTTCCCCATCTCCCTGCACAAGGACCAGAGACACGAGCGGCTACGGGGATGCACTCTCAACATGGCCCATCTCGGTCATGCCTTTCCCACAATCACATGCAGCTGGAGATGCACAGACGCCTTCCTCTCTCTGCCTCTATTCTATACCGATGATAGACGTGTTTGTCCAGAATCCACACCTCGACCCACATTCCTTAGAAACTCCCAGGACAGTGAGAGAATCCTGGTCCCAGCTCGGGGAAAATCCCTTCTGTAGACATGAGCGTGGGCTTGCCCGGATGCTGTAAGAACATGGGTCATCACGAGTCGTCTTTTTAAAAAATACATACTGACACGTCCCTGGGCATGCTCACTCTCATCTCCATGGGTTTACTTTGCTCCTGGAAAAATGAAAGAAGAGAGAATGGATCACCTCTGGTCCCTTAGAAAGACGCAGCCCCTTCTCAGGAGGGCGGGCGACCTTGGTTTCGATAACCAGCCAGCCTTTACGGTCTGCGTGCTTCCCACACTAGGCTTACTCCAGTGGGCACGAGGGAGGGGCTGGGACCAAGCATTTACTGACGTTTTAACAGTGATTTAGCAGCCTGTGTTTACAAGATGAGTCTTTTTTATTTTTTTTTATTGCGTTTTTTACAGAGTGGATGAGAGAGGGAGAGAGAGTTAGAAACATCAATGAGAGAGAAACATTGATCAGCTGCCTCCTGCACACACCCTACTGGGGATGTGCCTGCAACCAAGATACATGCCCTTGACCGGAATCAAACCTGGGACCCTTCAGTCTGCAGGCTGACGCTCTATCCACTGAGCCAAACCGATTAGGGCAAGATGAGTCTTTTTTAAAAACCCCGCATACACCTATCATTACACATGCAAATGTTTCCCATACAGTCAGTATGTTCTGAAACGGTGCCACCCTCGCCTGCGCCCGAGTGAGACGGGTGACTGCCTATGGCCTCTGTGCCAGCCTCCCCTGCCCACCCTGCAGGCACAGACCTGCTGCTGATGCAGCCTGCTCAACCGCCTCTTCCTGGGGAGAGTAAGGCCATTCTGTTTTGATTTCGGTAGATAATCTTGTGCCGCGGAAGTCAGAAGGGCAAAGCGAAGCAGTCATGATGAGAAGCGCGCCTCAGAAATCAGGACACCCCCTATCAGGTGGTTTTGGAGAAAACAAGGAAGGTGGAAGAATGGCGTGCGATTGTGGGCTCAGAGTGGGGGGCAGGAATCCCAGGTGCCGCCTGCTAAAGCCACAGGACGTGGCTCACTGCTCACCAAGCCCCCCTTGGCCCCGGCTGCCTGTGGGTACGGGAGACATGGTATACGCATCCTGCTATTGAAACTATACTGCAGCCATAATGTCAATGCTAACTAACCATATTGGTCTATAGCCGGAATTTTGTATTAAAAGGGGCATCCTTTTTCAATGTATGCTGTGTAAAAATGTACCTATAGGAAAATGTCTTCGAATTGTACTTCTTGTATATTACATAGAGACTATTTTAACCAGGCGAAGTATTTTTTTTTTTTTTTTTTGGCAGTGATTGGAATAAATCACGTACTACCTTTGAGTCCCATTTAGGACATTAACAATAAAATCATGGCAATGCATTTTTAAGGCTCTGAAAGTTTATTTCTTCATGGTTTTAGGGAGCAGGAAGAACTCCTCAAGTCTTTAAAATGCAGCCATTTGACCTTTAAAAGGGGTCAGGGGTGGTGGGTCGGGCCATGGACTTATCTGTGGGCTCTTCTGCTGGGAGACCCAGAACCTCTGACTTTGTCTAGTCAACACCCACGCCACCCAAGCACCCCCAGGGGTGGCCTAGAGATGGAGGTGCTCAGGCCCCAACCCAGACCTCCCGGGTCAGAATCGGTACTTTCACAAGCTCCCGGTGAGATTCGTATGCGTGTGAAAGATGGAGAAGTGTTGCCTAGATACCAGTTGGCACAAATCTCTATGAAACTGAATGCATTAAAAAAAAAAAAAAGACTAAAATGGATTAAGTGCCTGCCTCACGTGTCAGGTAATATATGCCCGGCACTTTCATGGACTGCCTTATGAATCCTCAACATCAGCCTGCAAGGTAGTAAGTCATGGCTCAAGTTCAAACGCCGGGCCTTGACCCTGGGCTGCCTCTGAGCCTATAGGGGTCCCCGTTACAGCTCTTGGCAGCTGACCTCCCAAGCCAGCATGCAGACGGGACAGTGGGGGATGCAAGGCGGTGGCTTCCCGCCCAAATCCCGAGACTTGTAACGCGTACATCACTAGAAAGAGGGTGGATGTGCACTTGCCGTCTCATTTCCTGACGCTCCTGCTCGTGGGAACATGGTCTGGGAGGCGGTCTGGCAGCGGCAGGCAGGCTGGTGGGGGTCACAGCAGGGAGCCGCCGCAGGGTCCTGCGTGTAGTCTGCTCTGGAGACGCTGTCCCCAGCGATGTCGTGCAGGACGTCGGCAAGAACCTCGCGGACCTGGGGCAGCACGCTCTGGTACTCGGCACTGCCTGCTTCCAGAGGCACAGCTTCCGCAGCATCCTCTTCTAGGTTGAAAATAAGGGGGGGCTCATGATACCGCGCAGGCCCCACACTCCCGTTGCAGGCTCTGGCTCCACCTAGAGAGAGGGTGACAACAGGGCCCCGTCAAACCCAACTCTAGCCCGCGTCGTCAGAGGGGAGACCCGTGACTGACTGTAAATGAACTCAAACACACCAGCACTTGACTTTTCAAATGACTGCCCTCCCTGTCAAAGAAATGACATGAGAATCTGCGTGCTCGTTCCACAATGCTCCTGCTGTCCGGAGTGATCTGGAACTTCTCCTTGGACTTGCCTTCAGAGCCAGTAGAACATGCGTTCAAATGTCTTTCATCTCTGCCCTCTGGGAGTAAAACTGGTTTTTAAATGGATTTCTTAGATAGCAAATATATTCCATTTTAAGCATCAGGCAGGCAGACAAGGTGACTCACGCCACTTCGGGCTGAAGTTGAGATTGTTGTATGCATTAGTCTGGCTGTGAAGGCAGGCCCAAGAGGAGGGACAGGTGCTTGGGGCGATGGCAGCATCCTTGGTTATTAATGATTCAGATGACTTACTTTCTTTGTTTGCCTTTTCCATGCAATAAGTAGTTAAGGTATCTGACAAAAATGAATATGATATAATTGAATGAACAAAAGGAATGAAGGCCAAGGATGGCCCTCGGAAACACGGGAGTTCATTCCGCGGGAGTTCGTTCCTAAAGACCTCCTTCGACTCGGAGCCTCTCAGCGGCCAAGCATGACTAAGTCAGAAACTGAAATCCAGTTGCTCAGGGGAAGCAGAGCTGCTTCTGGCACTGACGTGTGAGAGAGCTTTTTCCAACGGCTCCGCATACATGCTTATGGAAAACACAGCTGTGTGGTTAGGATGGCCCAGCCGATGACCTCCTCCCACCCCCTTTATTGCCAAGGTGAGAGCGTAACACCGAAGTGCCAGTCAGTGAAGGCAGACCCCCAGGGGCCAGGGCCAGGCTACCTGAGCTTTCACCCATGTGGAGAGGACTGACATCTGAAATCTCCGAAGGACAAGAATGAGTCGGTGGCGTGGCCTTTAGGGAACCGACCTTAATGGTTTTCCTCCTGTGACTCAGATTCAGGTTTTTCAGCTGAGAAAGAGTCACTGCCTTTGCCTGGAGTTTGGGGTTGAATCAACAATAAAGAGTGGTCACGTGAGGTTTGGCCGTCAATCAAGTGAAGGCTGGGGTGGGCTCCTCTTACGAGAATTAAAGACTTCTGCTCGAGCCAGTTTGGCTTAGTGCATAGAGCATCAGCCCAAGAACGGAAGGGTCCCAGGTTCAACTTCAGTCAAGGACACCTACATTGGTTGCAGGCTCAAACCCCAGCCCTGGACTGGCCGGGGGTGTGGAACGCAACCCATCAATGTGTCTCTCTCACATCGATGTTTGTCTCTCTCTCTCTGTGTATCCCCCTCCCTTCCACTCTCTCTAAAAATCAATGGGAAAATGTCCTCAACAGCAACAAAAAATTAAAGACTTCCCATTAAGGTTACAGTGGGATAACTTGCATACAAATAACCTTCCTATGGACAACAATTATGCATTCTAGACAACGTACTATAAAAACACCCTGGAAAATAAAATAAATAAAAACACACTGTGTGCACTAGAAATTAACCAATGCGAAGGCGGAAACCTAACGGGACTCGATCCTTGAGGAAAGGAAGCCGCACCGCTTGGGTGTGTGTTTAAACGATTTCCCCGGGAAAGACTCATTGTCCCCAAGCTGTGTGGCCCAGAGCAGCTCCACCCGAGGAGAAAGCTGTGGTCCCTTTGGCCTGAGGTGTCAGGGGACAGAGTTCAGGGCTGCCACGACAGACGACAGCGGCTGGGCAAAATCCTGGGTAAGAGGGAGCTAGCGAGGGGCAGCCTCAGAGTCTGCCAATAAAGCCCCTCCAAGTCCTGGCTGAGCCCCGACCCGCGGGCACAGGAGACACGGGCTCCAGCAGCAGCTACGGCGGGAGGAGCTGAGCTGAGCGGGCGTTTCTATGCGGCCCGCACAGGGACGAAGGGCTTAGAGCGTGAACGCCATTCAGTGAGAAAGGCCTCAGAAACATTTCGTATTTCCCACTGAAGTCCCAAAGGGTTCGTGCTAGGATGAAAGAGCACGGCCCAGGACCGAGGCATTTACCTAAGATGAAGGACCAAATCTGCGAGGCCAGTTCCAACGACGTGGAACACCAACCTCCACAAGTTTAAGGGAACAAAAGATCCCACTCCTTGAATACCAGACGTCAGAATCTCTACGGACCAGCATCCGCAACGACCAGTGACTCAGTCGGAGGAAACGTCCCGTCTCTAGCCCAGTGTGTCAGGAGCTGAGAATCATCACTCCATGCGAACAAGTAAAAAGCTGGACCAACTGAAATGGCCGCCACCTTTCTGAGAGCTGTCGGAGAAGAAACGTCACAGGCACACCGCCACCCCCCCGCCCCACCCCAATGGAGGATGCAGATGAGCGAAGAGAACTCGCCCACACCAGAGCAGACCAGTTGCCTTTTTCAGGCCACTCCTAGTTCATGACCATAAAATCACCCCCTCCTCATAGGACACACATCTTTCTCCACGAACGGACGTCCACTGCATTCTTGGGAGCTTACCCGAGCCCAGCTGTGAATGAGTGGGGTGCAGATGTCCCGGGGGCCAGGGGGAGGCATCCGAGCATGGCCCTGTTTCAGCCCATCTGCTGGGCTGTCGGTGGCCCCCACCCCGACCCTGCTGGGAGTTGGTGACTCCTCAGAACAGACGGCCCCCGGGTGTTAGGGTTCCTGTCTGACGGGGATCACTTTAAACAGCCCCGTGACTTCACGGTCACACTTCTGATCCCAACCCTGTGGTGCTGAGGGCCCTCTGGCAGGGCTCTCCCTTCGGAAATGAACTCGGCCTGGGGAAGCCGTGCCTCTGAGATAATGTAATGTAAGGACTGTAATCTAGACACGTTCCATCTGAGAGCGTTAACAGTCATCGACTGGTGTGCGTTTTAGGGTTTGGGGGATCCAAGACGGTTGTGGCGTTTTTAATATCCTCCAAGCGATGAACTCATAGAGCTTGTTTTCATGACACGCTCTCTCCGGGGTTCCTTATCGACACTCCGGGAAAATCATGTTTGTTCTGTTTTATATAATTCTTTGGGAAGTTCCAACATGAATTAACTGAACCAAATTGGAATCTGCAGCAGGTCCCAGATTTTGGTGGGGTTAGGGGTTTTTTGGGGGTTTGTTTTTCATTCATTAAAAAAAAAAAGTTAATGTTCCTTCTGGATGCAAGACACTGTCTACGCACATCAAGATAACAAAGATGAAAGGGCTTACAGAGCTCGGGGCGCAGAGAGCTTGAAACTAGTCAGGGGAGCCTGGCTGGTCTGGCTCGCACTGAGCAGTGACCCACGCACCAGGAGGTGACCAGCTGGATTCCTGGTCAGAGCACACGCCTGGGTTGTGGGCTCGATTCCCAGCAGGGGGCCTGCAAGAAGGAGGCAGCCTATGGATGTTTCTCCCTCACTGATGTTTCTTTCTCTCTCACTCTCCCTTCCTCTCTCTGAAAAAACAAAACAAACAACTAGCAAGGGAAATAAAGCACGCACCTAAATGACGGGCATATAGGTGAGAAAAGAGTGAAAATAGGGAATATATAAAATGGAGCCACTTGAACCAAACTGCTAAAATTAACATGATGAAGGCGGAGGCATGAAGGACAGATATGTTCTTGTTGCAAGGAGCCTGGGCATTGGAATGTTTTGAACGTTCCAGTCCTGCCTCAAAGCCTGGCTGTGCGTCTCCACCGGACATCTGACTGACAGTGGTCTTGGACGAATCCTCAGCACGCAGGACGGATCATTCTTATGAATGTACTTCTTACTGTAAGAACCCTTCACTTTTCTTTCTCCTTTGGAACACGTCTGGGTTTTTGCCTAGCTATGTCCCCAGTTTGCAAACTCTGAGACCCTTAAATGAATAAATCTGTACCACTTATTTCTAACAAAGCCTGCGGTCTCTTTCTGAGTCTGTTTGAGAATGTGATAAACATCAGATTTCTCCAGATCTTACACTGCTAGGAAGATGAAAGTTTTATGTTTTATTGATTTCAGAGAGGAAGAGAGAGGTCTCTCTTGATCAGCTGCCTCCTGCACACCCCACACCAGGGATGGAGCCCGCAACCCGGGCATGTGCTCTGATCAGGAATCAAACCGTGACCTCCTGGTTCCTAAGTTGACGCTAAGCCACTGAGCCGTGCATGCCGCCGGGGCGAGAGGGAGTTTTAGGATCGAGGTGGTATTTGGTTTGAGGCCTTAAAAGTTGAATTGGCCAAAACCGGTTTGGCTCAGTGGATAGAGCGTCAGCCTGCGGACTGAAGGGTCCCGTGTTCGATTCCGGTCAAGGGCATGTACCTTGGTTGCGGGCACATCCCCAGTGGGTGGTGTGCAGGAGGCAGCTGATCGATGTTTCTCTCTCATCGATGTTTCTAGCTCTCTATCCCACTCCCTTCCTCTCTGTAAAATATCAATAAAATATATTTAAAAAAAAAAAAGTTGAATTGAATATGGAGGCGGAGGCCGTGGCCCTCGGAGAAAACAGGAAGGGAGAGGGACCCAGGAGGCAGGGGTCTGAATGCAATGGGCAGCAAGAAGCCCTGGGAGGCTCTGAGGAGCATCCTAATCCGGTGTCACCTTTCTGAAGCACCCACTGAAGGTGGCCACCCAGACTGCTGTCCGTTTGCGAAACCGACCTCCAAACTGTTTTCCGGAGGTCTCTTGTCAAGTGAATTACGCTGTCAAGTATCTCTGAGCTTCCCCTTACCGTTCACCCCAACGGGCGCCTAAAGCGTAACAGTGCCACGTGTGGAACAGAACAGAGAGAACCACAGGCCAAGGCGGAGTCCCTGGTGCGAAGCCACATCACCAGTCCCGACTCCACCTTCACTCACGGCCGGTGCAGCCGCTCCCAGGAGTGGGGTTTTAAACCCATCGGTCCGAAGGTCTTATCAGTCCTCGTGAGGTACTCTGCAGGAGAACCCCGCCCCCACCTCACCGCTATTCCTTCCCTCCCAAAAAAGACGACTGTCCTAAAAGTAATCCTTTCTTTTCTTTTTCTAATAACGCCCCGCCCCACCCTTCTGCCTATAAAACCTTCCCTTCTGTACACCGCCCCGCCCCCCCCCCCCCACCCCTCCCAGAGCGCCCTTCTATTTGTTAGATGGGCTCAGTTCGTGAATCACTTAATAAAGCCAAATCACTCTCCAGACGTACTCGGTAGGTATTCTGTTAACAAACGACATGGTCTTCAAGCGAAAAGCACTATAGCACTATGCACTGTGCCGAACAGCTCTGAGCTTGCTGCAAGTGCAATAGCAGAAAGACCTTGTTCGCTGCGTGTGATGGGTGCAGAGCACCTGTGCCGGTCCCTTGGGTGCTGGGACCTTCTGCTGGGCCCAGGCTTTGGATGGGAGGGTTGGGGGGATGGGGGTGGAAGCACTTCCCAAGGAGGGCCACCCACACTCATTCCTGCAGGCCTGAGTGAGAGTCCCAATGGGGCAGGGGCCGGGGCCACCCTCAGGCCTGCGGGCGGGCGGGCACCTCCCTAACTCACCGGTGACGTAGAAGGCCTTGTAACGCTCCAGGCGGACAGTCTGCAGGGCTCCGTACTCTCCCGCTGCCCCACTGTTGGGGTGAAACAGCGCCTGCAGAAGGGTGGCGGGGCTCACTCCTAAGAAAACCAGGCTCTCTCCTCTCGTCCCCCCAGCCCCACATCGAGGTACGTTAGTCTGCGCCATGCCTCCCTGCTTCAGGTTGTGTTTTGTTGGTTAATTCATTTTGCTCATTAGATTCCACAAATAAGTGAGATCGTGTGATACTTGTCTTTCTCAGTATATACCTGTATGCATGGCCCACAGACATGGGCAATAGGGTAGTGAAGACCTGGGGGGGGGGCTGGGCGGGGGGGTAAAAGGGGAGGGGAATGGGAGATATCTGTAATACTATCAACAATAAAAAATATATTTAGAAAGAAAACCAGGCTAGAGGCTCCCTGGGAAGCTAGCGGGTCCCCCTGCCCCCCCCCCCCCCCCCCCGCCGCGCTGCCCCAACACACACACTTCCCTCACCCCCCTGCCCCCCCCGCCCCAAACGCTGACAGACACCGGCCCGAAGTCCACACCAGCCCTGTCCTGGGTGCCTCCGGGAACAATCAGAGTGGGTCACAGCTCTGGCCAGACTCCTGGGCCCAGCACCAGCGGCAGGGCCCCCAGCACAGTGAGCCTGAAAGGAACCTTGTCCAAAAACTGAGAATTTCAAGATGACCACAGCAAGTGCACTCTAAACCCAGCCAGGCCCTTCTGAGAGAGGGGCTCCGCGTGTGCGCACGGCTCACGCGCTGGAGGCTGGCCCCACCCGCTCCACCGCCAGGTGCCCACGGGCCTGGGAACCCGCCCGCTTCACAGGGACGCCGGGGGCCTCTGGCACAGGTGACCCTCAGGTTCCTGCACAACAGCTTCTCCAGCGGCCAGGCCATCTTCTCACTGTCGCCTGAGCCCGGGCGGCCCGGGAGGCACCTTGCGAGACTCTCCCAGTGATTCCTCCAGGAATGGGCGCCCCTGCCCTCTGAACGGAGCCTCAGTCCTACTCCACCCGGACCGAGGGGCCCCTTCCTCTGCAGGTCCAGCGGAAAGAATCCCTACGGCCTGGAAACACCTACATCGGGGATCCCCAGGGCAGGATCTGGTAGGAAATCAGTGGCCAGCGTCCTTGGTAGGCTGGTGGGTTTGGGCTGGAAGTGGGAGACCGCCCTGGTATGAATCATGACCAATATACATCACTGGGAAGGCGCTTCTGTGATTCAAAGTTTCCATGGGGCAAAAAAAAAAAAAAAAAAAAAATCAGAACCATCTGTTGGAGCAGTAAACAGCTGTCCCCCAAGTTCCCCGGCCCCGGAGGATGCCGAGGGCGGGGCCCCCCCACACCTGCCTTTTCCATGCCGTGCTCTCGTGACAACCTCTGTGGTTCCCCAGGCAGCGTGATGACAACGGTTCCTTCCAAACAGGAAAAGAAGTCGTAACTCAAAACCCTCGCTTCTTCCAGGCCCGCAGGAAGCCAAGCCTCTCGCCGCAGGAGGCTGTGTGGTTTCCTCCTGGGGAAGGCAGGAAGCGGGAGGCTTGGAAAACCTTCTGTCAACTGATCGATGATGCGCTCCCACATCCAGGAGATGGGAGTCGAGTCTGCTGGTTCCAATCACGGGCGGGCGCTGCGTCTCGGTCGCAGAAATGCCACCGTGTGGGCTGGGATGTTTGTGTGACGTTACCAGAGGCAACCTCCACAGCCCCAGAGGATGCTGACTGGGGGGCGGCTCACTGAGAAACCTGGCTGGATTTCAGAGAGCTTGTCTATGCCTCCCCCCTGCCCCCTTGGAGCTGACTGATTGTGTTCTTGTTTCTATCAACACTGGAAGGAGGTTGGCAAGCGGACCCATGAATCACAGCTGAAGGAAGACATTTTCTCTCGGAGGGCGCCTGGTCCAAACGGCGAAGATGAGACCACCTCCCGAAAGCACGCTGCACCTCCGTGGCTGCCTTTCCCTCCTGCTGGCTTCGCTTTATTTTGTTTTGTGTCTAAGCACGCGAGCGCCGCCTTGTCCTCGATCGGGAAGGCCGGTGCCTCTGTCGCACCCCTAGGAGGCCCTCCTATCCCACAGGATGGGGGTGCACAGTTCTTCCTCCAAAGTGGTCAGCCCTTCGCCAGCCACTCTGGATGGTGTCCTGCACCACTAGGGGCCTCCCTAAGAGAAGTGACGGGTAAGTACAAAGTGGGGGTTTGGTGCCAGGCTGTGCCCCCTCCCCTGCCTGGCTCTCCTCCGTCTCCCTCCCTGGGGTTGCCCTCTCTGCCAAGACACGGACAGACGTATCAAGACCAGAAGCAGGAGGCTCAGCAAGTGCAAGAGCATGGCGGCCGCTGCCTTTGGTTTTGAGCATCACATCACAGGGTCCCCAGCTGCCCGTGAGAAGACCATTTAGTAGGAAACCCAATCGCCCATTAACCTGCCTTTACACCTCTTGGCAAAGGACCTGGAGAGGGTGCCAAAAAGTAAGTGGCTCTAGGTCACTTCATTTGCAAAACAGGGAAGAACCCGCTGCTGAGCTATATTTGCATATTGTACTGAGATGACCAGGAGTTCCTTTGAGCTTCCTGAAACCTGGATGGTTTTCTTCTAACCCAACACCCATTAGGATTGTTGTAAGCCCGGGACATACCTATCGGTGGACACAATCAAATGGTGCTTATTTTAAAACACATATGACATGCATGTACACGCATGTACATGTACATGCACAATGTATACCTATATAATCATAGTTTTACCCCCTGGCCTCCCTTCAGCAAATTAGAGATGGTTTAGTGTAGTGTCTTTAGTAGCTGATCAGAGAAATCCAAGGCCAAATTCGGACCAGGGCCAACAACGCCCTATGTGGCTCTCCATGAAGGTCCTCACTGCGGCCGAGACCTGGTGCCCTGAGAGGCGGGGTGGCCACAGGTGTATGCCCCTGTGCGTTCGCTCATGCAGATGACAGCGGCAGCACCTGGCGGGGGTTTCCAGGGGGCCCTGGGGTGGGTCAGGGGGCAGATCCGCCTGCCTGAGCTACGTAGCCACATGGACGTTCCCACGAAAGCCCAGTCGGCGCTGTGGTCTGTCTCGGGTCCTCGGGGCTGAGCCCTGAGAAGGGGCCTCGCGAGCCTGCAGACTTGAGAAAGAGAGCGCGCGTTCGCCCCTTTGGGCACGGAAGTGAGTGCCAAGGAGCTGGCTCCACAGGCCCCGACCACATCAAGGAGACCACAGTCCTTGAAGCACTTCCTGGTGACTCCAATGATTGTTAGTTGCCATGGTGATGCACACTCAGGAGCATCTCCCCGACATCCTGAATCGGCCGCCAGGGTCACGTACTGCGACTCCTGCCTTCCTGCCTCTGGCGGCTCAGGAGCAGGGCGTGGCCTGGGAGCGGGAGCGCCTGCTGCTCCAGAGGGTCGGGTGTTCCGGAGAGAAGCGGTAGTTCTCGAGGGGTGCGGGGCGGGGGGAGTACATGCCAGGCATCATCTGACAAACCCCAGGCACAAGTGAGTGTTCACAGAAGCCCAGCGTGGGGCTTGCTGGGGCCGGCCATGGGGAAGGGCAGCTGCAGTAGCTGCCACAGCACATTTGAGCGGCATCTGAGTCACTTCCACGCGGCCCTCGGTAAAGACATAAATAAAAACAGACGCTTTGAAGTGCGGCCTCTAGCTGAGAAGCCCTGTGCTCACAGAGCCTCGCAAAGGGGTTCCGGTCCCTCCATCCTCCTCCCTCCTCCCACTTCCTCTTCCCCTTTGGGCAAAAGGAAAACTGGGAAATGACAGGGACAGGCCATCAGGCCCAGCACTTTCTGGTGGTGCCTCAGAGCATCTGAGGAGAGGACACCAGGCCCTGGCTGGTGTGGCTCAGTGGATAGAGCGCCAGCCTGCAGACTGAAGGGTCCCGGGTGCAATTCCAGTCAAGGGCACATGCCCGGGTTGCAGGCTCCACCCCCAATAGGGGGCATACAGGAGGCAGCCGATCGATGATTCTCTCTCATCACTGATGTTTCTATCTTTTCCTCCCTCTCCCTTCCTCTCTGAAATCAATAAATATATTAAGAGAAAGAGAGAGAAATGAACACCAGGTGCTGGGTCCCACAGCCCCGAGCTAGTGTGGGGGCTGCAGACCCTCACGCTGGGCCTCCAGGAGCCAGGGTCTGTCCCTGCCATGCAACGTGCACCCACCTCGGCCAAACGGTTAGACTCAAATCTGACGGACATTCCGGGCTGATTATAGGGAAGAGGAGGAAGGGAGAGGAAAGAGAGGTTCATCTCAGAGGAGTCGCCCTCAGGGTTTCTCAAACTGGATCTAGAGTGGCCAGCCGCTTGCCTGCCTCTCCTGAGGGGGCTCTGTTTGCACAAAGGCGAACAGGCCCCGGGTGAGGCGGCAGGTCCACCCCGAAGAGCCGGGCGGGGTACATATCTCCTTCACTTACCCTGTGCCCAGTCTGCGATCCGCCAAAGAGCACGTCGGAGGCATCCAGACCGTCGAAGTGGCGGCCTCGGGGCAGGCGGGCACCGGCCAGGGCCACCACGGTGGGGAAGATGTCCATCACGCTGCAGGAGGATCAGACAGACAGCCTTGGCCCTGGCTGGTCCCAGACTCGCACTGGCCATGCTGTGGTCAAGACCCACCCGCCAACCGAGGCAGCGGTCATGAACCGAGGCAGCACCGGCAACCGAGGCAGCCGTGGTTACTGTTGGAGTGGACCTGGTTAATGTGATCTTTTAAAACTCGTGGTACAATTTTACTCCACTACAGGGCACCCCCTCGCCCTGCGTCCAGCCTGCTATGCTCACGGCGCTGGGAGCAGCTCTCCAGCAGGAGCACGTGGGCTGCCCTTTCCACAGAGCTGTTGACCCGCAGGCCCAGGCCACCGAGCGTCTGTGGGACCGATTGGCAGAAGGCGGGGGGTAGGGCCAACGGGAGGCCGGACTCCCCCAGAAAGAGGCTCTGGCTGGCCAGGGACTGGGCCCTGCTCAACTTGAGGCTCACTCCTGCCACTTCCCCACTGGGTGCCTGGAGGGCGGTGTCTGCCCTCCAAAGGGGCTGGAGGTGGGACCTGCCAAGAGGCCCCTCTTCCCTCTGCCCACCTCCGCCTCTGCCTCCGCCTCCTCCCCAGAACTCTGCCCGCCACCCAGGGCAGAGTCTCTCCTTGGACTCGGTACAGAGTGTTTCTGCTCTGCCTTCTGCTTTCACAGGCCATGGAGCTGGTGGCTTCTCTCCTGAGAGACGTGCTCCGGGAGCTGGCACCCCACAGCCGTGCCACGCCACACAGCGCCGAGAAAGCCTCTGCAGAGTACAGCACGGCCCAGGACCCTGTCCACAGGCCACAGCCACGCCAGCACGCAGCACCGGTGCCTTAAGGAAAGGGTGCGGATGGGGCTGTTCGCCCGGGCTGAGTCGAATGTGTGCTCTCGAGGGTGGCACAGATGAGCCAAATCTGTGAGCAAGAGAAGCAGGAGGTGCTGGCTTGTGGGATGCACGGACACTTTCTTTTTCCATCTCATGTCCCCTCTATCAGGCTCAGTTTCCTCATTACACAGCACTAAGTCGATGGTCTCGGACCCCCAGTGTCTTCGGGATTCCCGGGGCCTCGGCGAGTCCTAGCCCACCCAGAGCAGAGAGAACGCTGGCCCGTAGTCCTTGCTCACGTGGCGAAGGGCGCCAAGCCCAGGTCCCCCTGGAAGAGGGAGGTCGTCCCGGACACAGATGGTCCCGGGGCCTCCCTGCCGGGCGTGGATGTGGAGGACCAAAGGGGCCCCGGCTGCCCCGAACTTCACACCTCACCCGGGAAGTCGGTCCTGGGAGACTGAAACCCCTGAAGAAAGAGACAACAACCGGGCATCTCCAGGCTCCTGCAGTTCGTTGTGCTACTCGGGGAGGCGCTGGCAGGGCCACACTCCGATCCCGAGGGACCTGGGTACCGTCCCCCCCAGGCCTGTCCTCCACACAGAATATCCCAGGCACCTCTCACACATGTGGGCGTTCAGGTGAACAGAGTGCACAGCACACCATCTTCTTCTACCGAAAAGGTCTTCGTTTTTCTTTCTTCCGGTTTTAAAAGAAAATGAAAATGTCAAGCGTTCCCCAAGTCTCCTGGCCCCTGCCACTGCGCCTCCTGGGCCTGAGGGAGAGGGAGACCCCGCCCCGGTTTTCGGGGGACAAAACCCCACCTCCATGGCCCCTGGGGACCAGAGGGCAGCCAGGAGCCTGCTCGCGGGAGAGGCGAGGTTGCTCTGCACCTTGACAAAAGGCTGCCCTCCGTCCAGGCGGGCAGGGACCCTTTGCAGGTGCTACTGCCCGTCTGGACACATTTTCCTTCTTCTTACTCCGGCCTCGGCCAGCCCAAGGCGCCGGAGGCTGTCCGGAGGAAGTGTGCGTGTTCGCGTTCTTATCCAAGGAGCTGCCAAGGAGCCCGGGTGTGGAGACGGGTGATGGAGAGAAGAATGCAGGGGCTGAAGGGCTGCAAGCAGGATCCGTGCTGCTGGGAACCGGGGTGCCAGGCTGGGCTGGGCTGAGTGCATCGCAGGGCAAAGGCAGCAGGTGGGGAGGGACGGGGTTTCCTAGAAGCTGGGACATTTTATCTGGGAAAACGGAGGATGTGATCTGAAGACGGGAAGTGAGAAGGGTGAGGGGTTGCTCGGGAAGGACTGGGGGTGCGTGGGACTGGACACGGAGCGGTGGGGACAGAGCAGAACTCCCTTCAGACCGTGGAAGGGTGGGAAGTGTCCCTAGGATGTGGGGAGCAGTGTTTCGGCGTTCTGTGGCAAGTTTCTTCCTGCATTGTCATTCCCTCTCGTTTCCCCACCCCTCCCTGGCCTTAGACCCCTGCAGAGGGTGGAGGGGCCACAGCTGCCCCGGAGCATCCTCAGAGCCCAACAGTGAAGGTGCAGGCTCATTACAGAGCCCAGCGTGGCGAGGTGGGGGTGGCGCCGCCTCGTCTCCCCACTGCTGCGCACACTTCCTCAGGGCCGGCCACCTGGATGCAGGGGAAGCGATGCTGGCCTTATCCAGATCTACGTCCTCCGAGCAGTGATGTAATGGGGATAAGCACCCCGGGTGGAAGGGCGGGGCGCCCAAGAACAGGACGTGTTAGTGCCACTCTCCCGAGCGAACCAAGGGACAGGCAGCCGGCACGCCTTGGCCAATCCTGGCAGCAAGGGTGCTCCCCGCAAGTGTGCCTGGATTCCCGTGGGAAAACACGAGGGTGGAGTCCATGGAGACACACTGTCCTGCTACAATCGAGACGGATCTGACACCAAACACTATCCCACGAGGGGCTGCTCGAGTCCAGGGTGCTGTCCCGGTAAAAGTTCCCGGTGCCTCAGCAAGCGGCACCTGTACCGAGTCTCACTCCGGTAGCCCCCAAGCTGTCCCCTAAGCCACTGTCGCCTCTGCGGCCCGAGATGGTCAACAAGCTGATGCGATTCCGCCACCATCAGCGCCGAGGTGGATCCAGGTGTAAACACCGCTCCCGAGGGAGAAGCCGTGCTTGGCTTCGGTGATGTAACGCGAGATGGCCGGGTTGTTTGTGCGTGTGCAGGCCGGCCTGTGAGCACTCGGCCCGGCTGCGCGCACCACGTGGGCCCCATAAAAAGCAGCCCGCCTGGCGCTCTGCCGGGCCAGCTGACAGCACGGGACTCCAGGCCTCCTGACTGTGCGGGGCTGACCCAGAGTCCTGGGGCCCAGGGCCGCCAGAGCCGCCAGGGCCGGGGCTCCCGCTCCCTACGCCGGGCATCGGAGCTGTTTACCCGTCCTCCGGGGCCGTGCAGCCTGCTTTCCTCTACTAACGCCGTGTTCCCTTGTCCGGTACCCACTCGGCTCATGATGAAGAACCTGTGGAAATAAATTAGCCTCCAAGCAGACCCAATCCTCCGGGCACGTGTGCGGGCACCGGCTTCCACCACGGGCCCCGCTGTCAGGGAACACAGGCAGAGCCCTGTCTGAATGAGCGAGCCGTCCCCGCGATGGGTACGCTGCACGGCACTGCGTTCCGATGGCCTCCCGGATCTGCCCCAATAAGGAGCTAAGAGCGCTGGCAAGATGTCACAGTCCCGCTGCCCTTCTAACAGAGGACGCACCCAGGGGCCCGCTCCTGGCAGAAGCTTCGTTGCCAGAAGTAGGAAGTGCCCTCACCAAGGGTTCATTCCCTCCGCTCCAGCCTGGGGGCCCCGTCCCCTCCCCTGGCCCCTCCAGGGCACGTGGACATCTACACTCCTTTCTTGGGGCCATGTGATTGCCCGTGAAGGGCTGGCTTCCCACAGCACCCCTGGGACACCTGCCCCCCTCATCACTACAGCTCCGACGAGGATTCTTCCCGCCAGGTGAGGCCAGGGCAGAAGGGAGAGGCTGTTCTGTTCGGCAGACACACCACCCGGACTCAGCGCCCCAGGCCACGAACCCGCCCAGTGCTCCCTTCACCCAGACCAGTGGTCGGCAAACTGCGGCTCGCGAGCCACATGCGGCTCTTTGGCCCCTTGAGTGTGGCTCTTCCACAAAATACCACGACCTGGGCGAGTCTATTTTGAAGAAGTGGCGTTAGAACAAGTTTAAGTTTAAAAATTTTGGCTCTCAAAAGAAATTTCAGTCGTTGTCCTGTTGATATTTGGTTCCGTTGACTAATGAGTTTGCCGACCACTGACCCAGACGTTAACCCAGACGGCGTGAGAAGACCCCACCGCGCTGCTGCCCGAACCGGCACGTGGAACGGCGGACGGCAGGCCCAGGCTGCTCCCATGGGAGCTTCGGGGCTTCCTGGGGACACCTGGCAGGGGCAGGTGGGAGGAGGTCTCTCCTCCCGAGGTCCCTCACCACTCGAGCCCTGTGATTTCCTGGCGGTAAACCCCAGCGCGTCAAGGTCACGCGGGTCTCCTACCTTAACAAGGCGGCGCTGGTGACATTGCCAGGGACTCTGCCAGGCCAGTACGCCACCGCCGGGACCCGGTGGCCTCCTTCCCAGGTGGTCTGCTTGGCTGGGCTCCCCCCTGGAAAGGAGGGGGCAGTTGGTGCTTTGACAGGGGACTCCGGGCTCCCCCGCACAGCCGCCCTCTGGGACAACGGTCCCTCCCTAGGGGGGCCCGCCAGGAGCCTCTGAGAACACAACAGTAACCAGCTATTTTTTTTTTATAATATATATTTTTAATCCTCACCCAAGGACATTTTCCCATTGACTTTTAGAGAGAGTGGAAAAGAGGGAAAGACAGAGAGAAACACATCCATTGGTTGCCTCCTGCACGAGCTCTGATCAGGGCCCGGGCTGGGGAGGAGCCTGCAACCGAGGGACGTGCCCTTGGCCAGAATCAAACCCGGGACCCTTCAGTCCATAGGCTGATGCTCTACCCACTGAGCCAAACTGGCTAGGGCATAACCAGCTATTTTTATTCAGGTGGTTAATATTTTTCAATAGGTGCTTCCGTTTTACTGGACTCAACATATGTAAGGAGTTGCCTCAGTCCCTCCCTATTAAGTCAGGTCACTTCATTTCCTTCACGACACTTTTCACGCTTCACACCGTCTGGTTTATGGCTGATTGTGTGAATCCACACCATGAGACTTCATGTCTCCTGGGCCCAAGACACGGGTACTTAACGAATATCCATTAAAGTAAGTGCATCTGTCTTCCTACTGATTACAATGTGATCGTTTAGGATGAAAAAATACAATTGGCCTGGCCGCAGCAGCTCAGTGATTGAACGTCGACCTATGAACCAGGAGGTCAAGGTTCGATCGCTGGTCAGGGCACGTGCCTGGGTTGTGGGCTCAGTCCCCAGTGCGGGGTGTGCAGGAGGCAGCCTGTCAATGATTCTCATCATTGATGTTTCTATTTCTCTCTCCCTCTCCCTTCCTCTCTGAAATCAATTTAAAAAATGTATTTTAAAAAATACAGTTGTTTGAAGAGAGGCAAAGCAGAACATTCCCCAGCTATGTGATCTGCCCAACGCCCAACGACGGGTCTGGCCCGGATTTTACTGTTGTCTTTGCTTTGTTTTTCCTTGAATTCATGAGTTGTTCTGATGTCGTGGAGACGCATTAGTAACAGCTCCGACCTCTGGCCTCTCAGGAGGAGGCAAGAGCAATCTCTGTGCAATCTATGAATTTCCACTTTGGTAACGAAAGGATTTCTTTTTGTGTCCGCCAAGGCCAAAGTGACCACCAGTTTAATGATGACTGGCGGGCTGGAAGAGATGAGGTCATGTTTGATGGAAACATCCTGAATACATGTTGCCTTGAGCTAACCATGACCTCCCCACTCCCACACACACCCCACCCGCATCCTGGCTGAGCCAGGGATTCCACAACGTTAGCGTGTGGAAAGCCCTGCCCAAGCAGACGTGTGTGGCTCCCATGTACCGTGGTCATACAACTCCCCCGCCGGCTGGCGTGAATGTGAGAGCAATGGCGACGGGAAGGAGGTGCAACAAGACCGAGGCGTCTGCCCCGCGGCACTCACACCGGACCGTTGAGGCCCATGGTCCTGGCCCGGCACGCCACACCGGAAATGCTCGGCATTGTTGAGATTCTCTCATAGCCAGCTTTCGAGTCCCCGGAGTGTTAAAGTGACAATCAAAACACAGAACAGCTCCCCTCCTGGGGACTGTTCATGTTTAGGGGTGTGGGGCTCTCGAAACCAAGTGGCGTGCAGGCTGAAGGGGGAGCACTTTGGCCTGGCCCAAAAGGTCTCAGATAGTCTTCCGCACGAGACGCACACCTCCCACAAATACAGAGCCCACTCCCAACGACTGATGCACACGGACAGAGAATCCCGAGCCACAGGAAGCATGGAACGCACTCCCACACGGCTGCAGGTGCGTGACTGACGCCCCAGCTTAAGGCCAAAGAGCAGGCAGGCAGGTCCACGCTTGCCCGTGCAGGGCTCTGAGAGAATTCCATGCCCACGAGGGGAATTTATGTGGAAGCCGGGGGTGGGGGGGAGGATAGGGGGGACAGGTGGGTGGAACATGGAACCTGTTCATTTGCATGTCCACGATGCACACAATCCGGACAGGTCTGCTTAGCCTTTGAGGCCAGATGCTAAGGAAGGGGAGGGCTTTAGCTCCCAGAAGTGAGCCGACAGCGCTGACAGCCAACCAGAAGGCGGGCAGAGCGCTGCGCGTGGCGGGCGAGGGCCCCCAGGGTCGGCCCAGGAGCTGGTCTCCGCCTCCGGGATGTTTCTAGAACAGTGCACTGGCCCCTAATTAACAAACCTGCTAATGGGCCTCCACCACCAGGGAGTCTGCTTGTTTGCCACAAGCTTCTGTGTTGCTGTTTTCAGGCAAGGGACGGCCCTAAGTTGTTTTTCAGAGGAGAATATTTCTGTGTTTGCCTGATTTCAGCAGAGGGCTGAAAGCTGGAGGGGCTGCAAGGAGCTCAGTCAGTTATAAGATGTGTATATGCCAACCCAGTGCAGAGGTCAAAGGCTCAGAACTAAGAGGAAGCGAGAAGAGGGCTGGCTGAGCGAAGCCGCTCGGCGCATCCACTGGAGGGCCCACCCCCACTACGTCTGGCTGCACCCTGGGTTCTGGCTCTAAGAGAGAGACACGGTTCAAAATCCCAGCCACGCCCAGAGACCTCGTGCTCGAAAGCCATCTATCTGAAAAGCACCCAGGGTGTGCGCAAACAATTATAGAAGTGTACATCGCACACGGCGTGGACACCGTCTTACTCGGAATCCCAGCATCTGTGGTACTGCTGGGATGGACAGACTTACAAAATCCAACTAGCGTTTGCCATGGGTCCCCAGGGCAGTGGCGTCTGATGATCAGAATAACGTCGCTTGTTGTGATGTATCTGCACCAGCAGAGGCGGATCCCAGGGGAGCTGCCTCCGGTCCCCCAGGACTCTCCAGTGATGCGTGCTCCTACTAATGGAACCTCATTTCCAGTCAAACTACAGTAACACAACCATCTCCTGTGTACGGAGCCCTGCGTATGCACCCCTGAGCGAACCGCGGAGAGCTTTCCTGCAGGACCTCATTTAATCCTTTTGATAACCTTGAGAGCCAGGTGCTTCTTATACCCGTTTTTCAGATGAAGAAACTGAAGCTCAGAGAGGTTAAGTAATTTGCCCAAGGTCACACAGCTAGCAAATGCGAGAGCCAGGATTTGAGTCCAGGTCGAACTACACAGCCAACCCTCTCAGCCATTAACTCTTCTGGGACGGTGTGCCCACTCATCCCTGAATGCGTATTAGACTCACTAGGGGAGCATTAAAAAAGGCCCACGCCGAGGACCCTTTCCCAGAAACCGTGATTTCATTGGCCCCGGGATGCCCTCCTGGTGAAGAGCGTCCATTCCAGAAGCAGGAGGGCTGGGACACGATCAGAAAGTGGACACAATGCACTTGAAAATTAAAGGTAGCCTCGTGCTTTCAATCACGGGGATTTATATTGCCCACACCACTACACCTTGAAGACACAGGATCACGAATAGGAACCTGTAAGTTATAATAAGAACAGGTAAGTCCATAGATTAAATGTCTACAAACTTTCTGATTCCAAAACCCACTTCTCGGCGTGGATAAGCCCTCACCCCCCCCCACCGTGGCATGCACAGGGGAAGTGCTGGTTGCGTGTGGCTTTCTGTTGAGAAAAGCATGTCCCACGGTCATGAGAACGTGCTGCAATGCGCTTGCGGTTAGCTATGACGCTCATTAAGGCAGAACCTCTTACTTAAAGCAGAAACTATTTAGCCTCAGCAACGAGCGGGTAGACAGAGCCATGATTCATGGATCTGCTTCCTTGTTCTGCCCTGGCTATGGAAGTGACGTGCCTTTCCCCGTGCGTGGAGCAGGGCCGGCCACCAGGCTGCCTTGGCCCACGCTTAGGAACAGCAGTCTCTCCCCGAAGGGTCGCAGTGCCACACTGGGTCAGAAAGACCACATCTCCACAGAGGAGGACCCCGGCTTACGGAGTCCAGGGGGACTCGGGGTCAGGAGACTCCGGTGCCGGTGGTCTGAGGGCCAGTGTTTGAGGGATGTTAGCAAGGTGAGTAGGGGGCGCCGTGGGCACCGGCAGACCTGAGGTCTGGCTCCAGGGCCACGCTGCTCATTGGGTGTCCTGAGGCAGAACTCTCAACACCCCATCCGACTCAGTCTCCCCAGCCACGAAGGGCAAACATGATGGTATTTATCTCCTGGGGCTGGGCAGAAAGCTACATAAGCGAATGCATATGAAATTTGAAGCAAGAGCCTTTGGCATAGTGCCTGCCATGGAAGTGCCCAAAAAATGCCATCCAAAAGTTGAAAAACTGCCCGGCCGGCGTGGCTCAGTGGTTGAGCATTGACCTATGAACCAGGATGTCATGGTTTGATTCCCGGTCAGGGCACATGCCCGAGTTATGGCTTCAGTCCCCAGTAGGTCTTGCAGGAGGCAGCCGATCAATGATTTTCTCTAATGATCTTTCTTTCCCTCCCTCCCTCCCTCCCTCCCTCCCTTCCCCTCCCTCCCTAAAATCAATAAAAATATATTAAAAAAAAAAAAAACAACAACCGAAGATTACCTACAGAGAACAGCCGAAGTTGCCACCTGATGGCTCACGCACTGAACTGAACCCTCTGACACGTGGTTTGGCAAGGATGGTTTGGTTTTGTTTAAACTAATTTTGTATGTTTTTGGACAGGACCCAGTCTCCAGGATCCTGAATCCCTGACCAGCCCACGCCAATGACACGGATACGTGTCCCTTCGGATCCCCTGCCTGGCCTGCAAAGGCATCCGAATCTATGGCTTGGGCAGAGAACACGCCTGTGCTGAGGAGCGCACGTCCTCCAGCCTCTGAACAGCCGGCTTCCTTCCTAAATAGAAACACACGCGTGCCCTTGCCAAGGGTGCCTGGAGCCGACGGGCTTTCCAGAACCAAAGGGCAGCCAGGCCTCCGTGGGGACCGAGGAGCTGGCTGGCCTGGTGGCCTGAAGTGTGATAATGGGGGTGTTTCAAGCCTGGTGGCCAAAGGCCCGGGGACACACACAATTCAATGCCCCTGTCCCCGACCAGGGCCAGCAGCCACCCCCTTGTCCAGCTACCTCCGACTTTTCGCCACCCCTCCCCCTCCCACACTGGGCAGAAGGCCCCATGCAGAGCCCACGTCCCAGTGGGAAAGGTTATGCAACAACCTGATAGCATCAGATTACAAACAACCAAGGTCTCTTCGTGGCTGGGGATGCCAAACTCAACAGAATGTTTCCTCATCACCCAGGGGAGGAAGGAACAGCTCTGCTCTTCAAATAAAACAACAAAGCACAAGTTTCCAGACAGAGGAGCCGTCTGTTAGGGGACAAGCATGGCCCTGGTTCTGTCCCGGGAGGGAGCGGGGTCTGCTGTGGGGAGAGCGGGCAGGGCAGCTGCTCTGGGCCAGGCCTGAGCCAGGGCCGTGTGCTTGGGGTCAGCAGTGGGCAGGCACCACGCGTCCTCTTTGTTTGGGAGAAGGCGGTGCCACTTTGGGTTGCCTCCTGCCTGCTCCCCTCCCCCAGTTCGGTTTCTCCTCACCCCTGCAGGGCACAAGGCAAGCCCAGGGGAGCACCCTCACTCCTGCATGGGGTGAAGCTGTGACTCCAGAAGACACTGCCTCATCCCATCAGCTGAGCAAGGCGGCGGCGTGGCCAGGAAAGGAAAGGGAAGACCAGGAGGGGGCCTGGGGCCTGAGAGCAGGGGAAGGCAGCGCGTGCCTGACGCAGCGGGCTGGCGTTGGAGAGGAGAGAGCAGGGCTCTGGTACTGTTTGTCCTACTCCGTTGCAAAAACACTGACTGTCTTCTCTCTTTCATCTGCTCTTGAGACCGGCCCTCTTACAGCAGGATGTGCAGGCATCCCACCGACGAGGAACAGGTGGTCTAGAAGGACCCCAGCTCACCTCCCGACCTGAGCCCTGGCTACACGCCTTCCACACAGGGCTCTGCCTGGCTTCCCAGAGCCCCCAGCAGCTTTCTGGGCAGGAGGAGGAGCAAGGCTGTGGAATAGCTGACAGAAGCTGGTTTGGGGAATGAAGATGATGACGTACTAGATGTACCGGTTAATAATGCGGATTAGAGCTTAACCAGTTAATAATGCGGATTTTATAATCAAAGAAAACACGGTCATTTCAAGAGAAACATCAAAAGTGCTTTATTCAAAGTAATGTCCATCGCTAGCTACACATTTCCCCATCTTTCAGGTAATTTGTGGATACCGTCCCAATAGAACTTTTCTTGTTCTGAGGCAAACCATTCAGAGACCCAATTCTCCACTTCTTCATACGTTTTGAAGTGCTGCTCAGAAAGTGCGTGTGCCACCGATCGGAACAAGTGGTAATCTGAAGGAGCAAGGTCTGGTGAATACGGCAGGTGGGTTAATACGTCCCAGGCAAGATCTTTTAATGAGTCTTTAACTGGTTTTGAAGTGTGTGATGGTGCGTTATCATGAAGTAAAATTACTTTGCCGTGTCTTTTGGCACATTCTAGTTATTTCACAATCAAAGCGTGGTTCAAATTGATTGTTGTTGGTAGCAATCAGTATGAACGGTTTCACCTGGTTTTAGAAGCTCATAATACACCACACCTTCCTGATCCCACCAAACGCAGAGCATTGTCTTCTTTCTGAAGCTATTTGGCCTTGCAGTCGATGTTGATGGTTGACCTGGATCAACCCATGATTTTGTGCGTTTGGGATCCTCAAAATAAATTCACTTTTCATTGCCAGTCACAATTCGATGCAAAAAAGACTTTCTTTCGTGCCGTTGAAGCAACATTTTACTGATGACTTTTCCGTTTTCCATTTGTCTTTCGTTCAGTTGATGTGGCACCCATTTTCCTTCCTTTAAAATCTTTCCCATTGCTTGTAAATGATCGGAAATTGTTTGCTGAGCAACATTTAATCTTTCTGCAAGTTGTTTTTGAGTTTGACACGCATCTTCATCCAATAATGCTTGTAATTGTTGGTATTTAAACTTTTTCGTTTGACCTGGACGTTCTTTGTCTTTCACATCAAAATGATCACTTTTAAAGCATTTAAACCAGCGTTCACAAGTATCTTGAGATGGAGCATGTTCACCATAAGCTTCCCGAAGCATACGATAACTTTCAGCAGCACTTTTCTTCAAAATAAAGTAATGAATTAAAACTTCCCGCAAATGCTCTTTTTTTTGGCACAAAATTTGACATTTTTAAGCGTAAAAATATCTATGACGTTAACACCTTCAGAAAATTTGACATATGAAGTTTTGAAGCTTGCTGTCAATACAACAAAATAGCATATCTATCAAATCGCATATATATCAACATATGTGTAACTCCATCTATTGGAAAAAATCCGCATTATTAACTGGTACACCTAGTATTTAGCCCTAGGCCAAGATGGCCTTCAGGATCTCCTGAGAAAAGAAGAAAATGGATCTGCCCAGCCACACCACGAATTCAGGGGCTGTGCCTGCCACTCAGATACCACATCAGGCCTCCCTCACAAACCCCTGGCTGTCTCCTCCTCATGCTTCAAAACCAACCACTCAGGAAAGCCTTCCTGTCGCCCTCCCAGTGGACAAGAGGCCCTTGAGCGTCCTGCTATCATGGCATTCTTACCCTGCAGCAGAATGACCTGCTGATGTGTTCGCTCCCATTCTGTCCAATAGAAGTCTTTGCCATCATGCAAACGTTTTCTATTTGCACCATCCAATAGGGTAGCTGCCCGCCACATGTGGCTTCTGAGCCCTTGCAGTGTGGCTAAAGTGACCAAGGAACTGAGTTTGAATTTAAATTTGAATTCAAGTAGTCATGTGTGGCTACTGCCACAGATTTCTGGGCCCCGTCCCCAGAGTTCCTGATTCAGCAGGTCTGGGTGGGAGGCCTAAAACCTGCATTGCTAACAAGTCCTCAGATGGCGCTAATGCCACTGGTCCCAAGATCACGCCTCAACAACATCTGGTTGACATCTGGAAGTTCAAGACTTGGATGACTCTAGAATCAAGATGGTTTGGATGTGGATATTCTAGGTTGGTGGTTCTCCAAGTGGGATCCCTGGGGTAGACTATCAGCATCACCCAGATGCATCTTGGAAACGTAGCATCTCCATCGCCATCCCAGACCCACTGAGTCAGAACTTCACCACCCCTTCAAGCCAGGGCCTTTGATGACCTGTGTCCCCAGCACTGAGTTCCGGGCCCACAGCAGGTGCTCAACTGAAGGAAGGAAAAGGGCGGAGTAGGTTGCCCAGCTAGTAAGTGTGTTTCTCCTAAGGCAAGGTGCTTCCCTCAGAGAATGGGCCCCCGGCCACAACCTTCAGCTGGAATCCCTCTTCCAAAACTGCCTCCCAGGAGGGGGAAGAGACAAGATGAGGCAGGTCCTCAGGCAGGAGACCAGAGGTCAACTTTGGGGGAACAGAGAGCTCCCCACAGAGGAGCCACTTACCGACAGACCCTGTCCCCCCTCCTCCTTGGTTTCCATGCCTTCTGGATTTTCACCCTGGAGAGTTCTGATTCCAGGCTCTCCCAGGCTTTCCAACTGAGCGTGGGAGGTGGCAGCTGGCCTGCAGGTGTCCCAGGTATGGAGAGCAGGCCCTGTAACCCGCTAATGCAAACAGCCACGCCCCGCTCACACCTGCTGCTGTTCCGGGTGTCAGACACGTCGCCACCCACGTCCAGTCCTGGCACCTTTTCCTGGACCAGCTCTCCAGGAACCAGAAGTAGGTTACAGTGTTCTTGAACTGGAGAGAACCAAAGATATCAACAGAGGGAGAAACCCCAACCCTGAACGATAAAGTATCCGCTCACTGCACGGGAGAGGGGCGTGGCACCCAGCGCCCTGACTCCTAACCCCACTCTCCTGACCCGAGACGTGGCACAGTCCCGGCAGCCGCTCCCTCGTCAAGTTCTCCAGGATCTGAGCCAAGGAACACCAGGTTAAAGCTGCCAGAGAAGAAGGAACAATTGGCATGTCCCTCTCGCCCCCGGCCATGAGGGGCACAAAGGTCACAGTCCTGGGAACGACAAATATTCTGCCTGACGAATATGGGAGGGACTCTGTGTCCTTTGACCTGGACACTGGAGGCCACAGCTCAGGATCGAGCTGGACGGCAGGAAAACCCGGGCACAGGGGGTAACGCCGCCACGTCCACCTCCAAACCCCTCGGATATAAGCACCATCTAAAAAACTTACTTTAACTTTTTCGGATATAAATAATAACAGTTCATTGTGGCGGAAAAAAATCACACTTCAATCCTCCAGAGAGAATTACTGCTAATCATTGGTTACCCTTTCTTGCCTCTTTTAACAATTTTCCCAAGAACACCTATGCTTATTTTCATATAATTATCCCTTACCTATTGTTTTTGTGTGCGTTTTTTTATTAATCCTCACCTGAGGATATTTTCCCATTGACCTTTAGAGAGAGTGGAATGGAAGGGGAAATACATAGAGAGAGAAACATTGATGTGAGAGAGAGACATCGATTGGGTTGCCTCCTGCACGTGCCCCGACTGGGGCCAGGGATGAAGCCTGCAACCAAGGGACAAGCCCTTGACTGGAATCGAACCTGGGACCTTTCAGTCCGAGGGCTGACACTCTATCCACTGAGCCAAACCAGCCAGGGCCTTTTGCAACCTGCTTTTTCATGGGAAAGTACTGCATGCAAATGCTTCCAGGTCAATGGTATGCAGCATTTCACACTCCTCTATTGATAGCTACTTGGGCTACGTCCAACAAGCATCGCTGTATATGCATCATGGTGCACTTCGTCATTTATCTCTTCAGGACAAATTCTTTGAGGAGACACGGAAGCATCAGCAGGCAGGCGCCTTTTTCAGGGTCTGGTCCACACTACCGAACTGTCAGAGCAGATGGACACGGAGCTGAGAGCTGAAGGATGTTTAAACAGAGAAGGGCAGTGTGGCGTAGTGGGGAGATCGCCAGCTTTAACCGTGTGATGGTGGGCAGGCTACTTGGCCTCTCTGAGCCTCTCTCTCTTCATCTGTAAATGGAAAGGAACCTGCCTTTCAGGATTGTAAGCGTTAGAGACAATGGATACAGAAACCTCCAGTGAGCTCTGCACTACTTATCTCTTGGATGAATGAAACGAATTAATGGTTGGGTGGATGGAGGGATGACTTTTTTAAAAGGAGAGAAAGAAGGGAAAGAGAATGAGGAAGGGCAGCGGGATGAAAGAAAAGGGAGAGCACAGTCGTGGGCAGGTCCAGGGGTGGCTCGTCGGGAGAGGGTGGTCCCTGAGGGAGTCCCAGGAAGAGAGGAGAGACCAGGGTGCTCCGGGCTGAACAGAGACTCTCTTTGCCCCATCAGGTTCTCTTCTGGGATGTGGTGACTGGTGAGGACTTTGTCCCTGGTTCACAATGATGCCCTGAGGCCCGGAGACAGAATCCCATGTCCTACCCACAGCGGGACCCACCAGCCCCAGCTGAGCCCCTACCTCGAGGAACTTGCCACGATCCAGTGAAGGGACCCACGCTGCCTGCCAGCTCACATTTCTGAGCCCACGGGCCGTTGTCGCCTAAAAACCAAAAGGAGCGACATGGGAAGGTCAACAAACCGGTGGGCACTTTGGCTGAGTCTCTCTCTCTAGCCCTACATCCCTGGGCACGGCAGGGACTGGACAGAAGAGGGACCTGTAAAATCAACTAGGACCCTGCCCTTGAAGAGCTGCTGGGCTTTCAAAGAGTGGGGCTCTCCCTCCCCGAGGCGGTCCCATCTGGAGGCGCCTGCCTTGTGGACCCTGGCCTTTTATAGCTTTAGCAATCTCATCACCAATGCCATCAGCCCAGCCACTGCTTACTGAGCACCTATGATGCGCCCAGGGCTTCACACACATGATCTCATATCCTCCAACATGCTACAGACTAGACTCCATGGTTAGCTTCACTTTGCACATGAAGAGACAGAGGTGTGTAGAGATTAACCTTCTCCACAGTCGCATATGGATTCAAGTCCAGGTGTCTATGTGACTCAGCGGCAGCGCCCTGACCCCCTGCCCTCCTCGGACAGGGACCTGAGACCCACAGGGCCGTGTGGGCCTCTGAATGGCCCGCCAGTTCAGCCCCAGTCGGCCAGAAGACGGGACCTGGCGAGCTGGTGGCCAGTAGCAACCGGAGTCCCTGGGACCGGGCAGATGGTGGAGATGGAGTCTAGAACAGTCTGAGGACTACACAGGTTCGCAACGTCGAAGTTATTCATTAATTAAGCGCAATTCCCAGAGGGCCCTGATCAAGACTTAAGGCAGCCGTGGGCAAACTACGGCCTGCAGGCCAGATCCGGCCCGTTCGGCTGTTCTATCTGGCCCGCGGAGCTGAAAGAGCGGAGGGTTCTCTTGCTCTCCCCTCCGCTCCTTCACCAGCAGCAATGTTAACATGGCAACTCGGGAAACACAGCCGCAGCTCCTTCTTCTGAGTGGACGGATTTATATCCACCCATTCAGTAGAAGGAACAACCTCTCAATCTTCCAGAGGCTCCTTGTAATGCCCGCGGACGCGTCCCCCGACATCACCCTGGGAATGCGGGAATGCGTAGACACGTTATCGTGGTGATGTAGGGAGACACGCCCTTGGAGAGCACAGTATCAGAGCATTAGCTAAAAAGGAGACCAACAACACTGTTCCCACTGAAGTTGATGTTTTAAAGACCAAAAACCTTTCAACCCAGTCTACATTGCCATCTACATCTACGTCCCGGGCATAATTTGGGAGTTGCACTAAAGAAAATGTTTAATTTACTGTTTACACATTTTGTTCTTTTCTATTTGTTTTAGTTTCAAATTATTTTATTATATTTAAGTTTAATTTGAAAGGCTTTTGTACCTTTCCTTTGTTAGGCAATTTTATTTTGCCTTTGCCATCTTCAATATAAGGTATGTGTTATTGTGCTATGATTCCTCCATTTTTTGAAGTTTCAAATTATAATAATTAGTGTTTACATTCTTCTTGTTAAAATGTTTGAAATGAATAAAACTATTGAAATAATAATAAAAAAAAGACCATACCCTTTTATGTAATGATGTTTACTTTGAATTTATATTAGTTCACACAAACACTCCATCCACGCTTTTGTTCCGGCCCTGCGGTCCAGTTTAAGAACCCATTGTGGCCCTCAAGTCAAAAAGTTTGCCCACCCCTGACTTAAGGGGTTAGGGGGGTATCTGCTCTCTCTGTGCAAACCTGTCTGGGGCTCAGCCTTGGAGACCCCAAATGGACAGGTGCTTAGCATCCAACCCAACCATCACCAGTAGGGCCCCAAGTTCAGAGCGAGCCCCCTGCCCGGTGGAAGACGATCACTTGACCAGATTCAGCTCTTGGGGCGCACGTGCAGTCAGCCGTTCGCGCCCAGTTAGGCAGGCTGGGTTTCACTACCTCACCTGTAAACCAGAGGAACGTATTTCCCTTTGCCGTGTGGTCAGCTCTGTCTTTGATCTGGCCCACCAGGCTGTCCATCTCCCGGAGGCCCGCAGCGTACGGGTCTGCTGCCAGCTGGGTCCTGGTTAGGGGCACGTGCATGTGGGCCAGGCCCACGTAGAGCAGGAATGGCCTCCCACTGGCGCTGGAACAGAGAGCCAAGCGGTCACTCTCCCCTGTCTCTCCCGGGCCTCAGAGCAAAGCCCCAGAACACCTCTACCCCACGTGCTCAGGGAGTACATGTCTGTCTTCTAGAACCGTCCTAGGATATGTGGAGATAATCTGATCAGCCGGTTAAAACCTGAGAGCAGCCCTGGCCGGTTTGGCTAGGTGGTTAGAGCGTCAGCCCTCAGACCAAAGGGTCTGGGTTTAATTCCCAGTTAAGGGCATGTACCTGGGTTGCAGGCCCAATCCTGGCCCGGTCGGGGTGTGTGCAGGAAGTAACCAGTCGATGTTTCTCTCTCTCTTTCCCCTTCCTTCCCTTCCTTCCACGCTCTCTCTAAAGATCAATGGGAAAAATATCCTTGGGTGATGATTAAAAAAAAAAATTCTGCCCTAGTGCGTTTGGCTGAGTGGATAGAGCATGAGCTTGTGGACTGAAAGATCCCGGGTTCGATTCCGGTCAAGGGCACATGCCTGGGTTGCGGGCTCGATCTCCAGTAAGGGGCGTGCAGGAGGCAGCCGATCAATGATTCTCTCTCATCGTTGATGTTTCCATCTCTCACGGACCATTGTGCAGGCTGTTCCCTGCATGGGCACGTCCCGCCGAGAGAGTGAACGGGAGCTTAACTCCTGCCCACCGTCCCCTGGCCCAGCAGGCCCTGGGGCCCAGGTCAGCACCCACTCGAGGGGGCGCCTTTTTCTAATTTGCAGGGAGATGCTGCATTGCAGTGGCCTGCCGGATACAGCTGGTTGGAATGTCAGGAATCCTGCAAGCCAGTTTTAAATATGACCGACATTTAACAGGAAGTCAAACCAGCTTACAATGAGATTATATTAAAAACAAAGGTAATACGTGCTCATGATGTATCACGTCCTAATCATTCCACCGCATTTTACTGTTATCTGTGCTCGGAGGTTTACGTCCCCTGCACCCGTGTGATGGAAATACCATAGCATGGTGTGCTACTGTGCCTCCCTTCCCAACTCCACACTCAGGGACATCGCGCTGGGAGCTGAAACCAGCCCCGAGAGTGTTTATAAAGAGAGACGGGGGTGTATGCTACAAATGATGGCTTTTTTCCTCCGAGTGCCAGGTATTACACATGTAGCAGCTCACTACCACAAATGGGCTGGGGAGATGAGGGGCGTTCCCACCGCCCACTCTCTGTCTCCGTCCTCATCACTATCCTCCACATGCCCAGCCGTCATCAACGTGCTATTAGCACCCTCGGCCAGAGGCTGAAAGGGGCGTGCAGTGATGACAGACGGCACACGTGTGGACTGATGAAAAGCCCAGGCCTTGGAGACCCGCATCCAAATTTCAAGAACTTTTAGTTCATGGCTGTCTGGCCCTGGGCGATTGGCTTAACCTCCACGGTAGCCTTTATATTAATAACTACAAATAATACAAGCTGGCAGTAGTGAGGACACGAGGTACCCAGGATGCACCTCTTCCCCTGTATCTTTTTTTTTTTTTAATATATTTTATTGATTTTTTTTACAAAGAGGAAGGAAGAGGGATAGATAGTCAGAAACATCGATGAGAGAGAAACATCGATCAGCTGCCTCCTGCACACCTCCTACTGGGGATGTGCCCGCAACCAAGTTACATGCCCTTGACCGGAATCGAACCTGGGACCTTTCAGTCCGCAGGCCGACGCTCTATCCACTGAGCCAAACCGGTTTTGGCTCTTCCCCTGTATCTTGATGCCACTTGAGAATCCGTGAAGATGGCATCTTACAAAAACCACACAAATCGGCTCCCTGGGGCCTCGAGCCCCGAGGGCACCCCTCTGTGAGGCTCCGGTGCTGAGTAGAGGATAACGGAGGATAGCTGGTGCTTGGGGGGAAAGCCGATCATAAGACAGTAGGATTCTATTCTTGTTTATCCACAAGCACCGGCACAGAACGAGGCTAGGAGAGCACGCCCTGCCTCTCTCAAGGGGTTATCTCTGGGACGGGGCATTTAGGGTGATTTTTCTGTTTGCTCACCTCTGTTTTCAGAAATTCCTAAAGGGAACGTATTATTTGTGTGGCAGAAGTAGTGGGGCGGCAAGCAGGGAAGAGAAAAACAAGTTAAGATGCCAGAGGGGACATTTCAGGGGAGAGAGGACGGGATGGGTTCGGAGAAGCACTGAAGATGAGGGCCCGGGGACAGTAAGGCCGGAGAAAATCCTGATCTGAAATTATAAACGGCAGGCGAGGGGCACCCACCTCTCAGGAAAGGCCCCGGCAGGCACCTGGCTGGGGAGAGCCAGGCAAGGAGGGGGAGGCAGGGCTTCCCAGCTGGCAGGATGGCACTGGCATTCAGGGATGGCCCCATGGGGTTGAGTAGACAGGGGTCTCTCCGGAATGGGCTGCTGCAATAGCCCCCCCCACACACACATTTCCCCACCCCCTCTGGGCCTCCATGTTACAGACAAGCTTCTGGAACCCAGACTGGATCTGTCGGTTCCATTTGGAAACCCACTGGGCTCCTGCAGCCTGCCAGGCTGTCCAAGCAGGATGGAGGGTGCTAGGTGGGGGCTGGGTAAGGGCAAGATGAGGAGGCGCAGCCCCACAGCGGGAGACAGACCAGTAAGGAGAGCCCCTCAGGGGGAGGGCCCAGGGCAAGTGAAAGAGGGACTCAAGATCTCGATGTGGGTCCTGGGCTCCAGGCCGGGAAGGCGGGGCGTGGGCACCTCTAGGACCTACTGCCAAATGGTGAACACCCTGGAATCTTGAGCCTCCCCTCTGACGCCAATATTCCTCGCTACTCCTCATACCCGTGTCCCACACCCTCATCCTTGTCAGGCCCTCGCCCCCTCATGAGCTTCAGTGCCCCTGTCCCAGGCCCCGCAGGAGCAGAGGCCTGGCCAGCAGGGACGTGGGAGCCCACACCATCTGCTTTCTCCCTTTTTGTCCATTCAGAGCTGCTTCGCCTGCTGCTTTCAAAAACCCAAGTCAGGATTAGCTTTCAGGATCACTGCTAGAGGAAGGGTCTAAATTCAAGTAAGGATCCAAGTCAAACATTGAAAGACGTCCTAGGGCTGGCCCCTTGCCGAGGAGAGCAGGACCCCACACTCCGGGGACCCTGATAGTTCTGACAAACAAGTCCCGGTGGGGACAGAGGTCGCAGGGGGAGGTGAGGGGCGGGGTGGGCAGGAGGAGCAAGGAGCACAGGCCTGGGGGCCTTTTCTGCTGATTCTGAAAATCACGGAGGAATTGGAAAGTCACATCCTAAAGAAATCTGCATGCCTGAGGGTTACTTTCTGTCTGTTAAAAGCCAGTGGGATTTGTGTGACTTTTCACTTAATAACGAATGAATAAATGAGCAAACGCTTCACCTTTTTCATGTGATAAGCACAGTGTTCACTGATTGGTTTGTCCTTTAACTGATTCGTGAACTGGTGAATGAACAGTATCGCACTCTTGCCCGGCCGGTGTGGCTCAGTGGTTGAGTGTCAACCTATGAACCAGGAGGTCACGTTTTGATTCCTGATCAAGGCACACGCCCGGGTTGCGGGCTCGATCCCCAGTGTGGGGCTTGCAGGAGGCAGCTGATCAATGATTCTCTCTCATCATTGATATTTCTATCTCTCCCTCTCCCTTCCTCTCTGAAATCAATAAAAATATATTTTAAAAAATAACCAGTATCACACCTTCTTCAAAGCAAGCGTAAACCGTTCCTAGACCCAGCCGGCTGCCAGCGCTGCCTGCGAGAGCTGCGATGCGGGCAGTGGAGCCTGCCCTCCGCGGGAACAGGGCCGCCCAGGAGCTCAGGGAACAACCCGAGGAACGTCAACCCCAGGCCTGGAGAGTCCAAGGAGGACTGCTTTCCAGTTTGTTTCCGGGAGACGGGTGTGCATTCCCCTTGGCCGGACAGGGGAGCCCGCCATGGCTTTGTAGAGCTGCGGGAGGCCAGGGGGCCTGGTGGATGGGAGCAGGGGGTGGCGGGGGCACTCGGGGCCAGAGGACTACTCACCTGGCATGCTGGATGAACTGGGTGGCTTTCTCGGCGTACCTGTGCGCAAGGCCGCTCAGGTTCACGGGCTGCTCCACAATGCGCAGGTTCTCATACAGAGGAAGGGCCACGTCCGTGTAACAGTCCCTGTCGGGGCTCCTGGGTGCAAACCGCAGACGGAGAACATTCAGTTCCATGACCTAGGTGGTCCTAAGGCGGAGCAAGATGCTTTAACGCAGTGACGCACCCAACTACGAACCCCTTAATGGCCTGGCGCCCGGAAGTTTTTCCAGCCAGCCATCTCCTCCAAGTGTAAAACCACCACCATACTTTCTTGCATTCCCTTTGAAGAGAAAGACTTGTGAGCTAGAAACTCTGTCACTCCCATGTTGCTGGGAGAGAAACTGAGGTCTAAACAGACTGAATTACTCAAGCAGAGCCCCACAGCCAATCAGTAGCCCCTCCCTGGCTTTTCCCACTGTCCCCCCTAAATGATGACTTGTCCGTGGGGTACAACAACTTCATGAAGCACAACTTCTGACAGACAGCAGAACAACAGATGGCCGGGGACAACTGTAAGATTTCAAACCATGTTTAGAGAATTTGGAGAAACTTTAGCCATTGGAAAAAAAAATGGAGGTCAAACCAATAGCCCCTCCAGGAAAAAACAAACTCAGCCCTTGGTCTTACAGAGCAAAATGAGTCTGACCTGTAAACGCTTCCTCCGTGCGGCTGAGGGAAGACTCTGGCCATGAGCTTGGGCAGTTATGACCCTACTGGGCATCACAATGCTAATCTCAACATTTGTCTTGAGTTTTTCAGCTTTTTATGATCTCGTTGCAACTCCATCATTTATACTCTTCCTCCCCGCCCCCACAAGCCATCCTTTTTTCTATTTGATTTGTTAATTTTTAATTACTTTATTTTTATTGGATTGATATTGGTTCATAAAGTGATATAGGTTCCAGGTGTACAATCGCATAATACAGCATCTGTGTATATGGTACTGTGTGTTCATCACCCCACGTCAAGTCTCCTCCCATCACCACTTATCTGCCCTTTACCCTCTCCTACCTCCCCCACCCCTATTTAACATGGATTTAAAAGGAACTGCTGACATATGACATATGGCCACCTGTGATGCCCAGATAAGAAGGGCGGTGAGATGCTCTATGGCCTCACTTCTCACACCGCAGTATGCACACAGGTCACCCGGCATCTTGTGAAAGACAGGCCTGAGGGTGAGGTCTGGACTCGAGTCACCAGCCTGAGTCTCCATCCCCACCTCCTACAGCTCCAGGGTGACCTGGGCACAGGTACGCTTCCTCCCCTGTGCAGCCCAGACAAACCGGGCCTCGCACAGTGAACTGCAGGGAAGTATACAGAGCGCCTAGAACAGCCGTGGGCAAACTACGGCCCACGGGCCGGATCCGGCCCGTTCGGCTGTTCTATCCGGCCCGCGGAGCCGAAAGAGCGGAGGGTTCTCTTGCTCTCCCCTCCGCTCCTTTACTTTGAATTTATATTAGTTCACACAAACACTCCATCCATGCTTTTGTTCCGGCCCTCCGGTCCAGTTTAAGAACCCATTGTGGCCCTCAAGTCAAAAAGTTTGCCCACCCCTGGTAGAATGTAAGTTTCTCAATCAACGGCCATCATTACACAAACTACTGTGCTGTTAATGAGCCAGCGAGACTGCTTTCCCCAAACACCTGCGACCTCATAACCTCCATGCACAGTCTGAACAAGCGAAGCACGTGGTTTGTGTTGCTTTATTACCTGCATAAGGTGTATCACCTTTTCTTTTTTGATAATCCTCACCCCAGGACATTTTTCCACTGATTTTCAGAGAGTGGAAGGGAGGGGGAGAGGCAGAGAGAGAAAGAAACATCAATTTGGGAGACACACATCAACTAGTTGCTTCCCGCACACGCCCAGACCAGGGCTGGAGATAGAGCCTGCAACCGAGGTACATGCCCTTGACCGGAATCGAACCCAGGACCCTTCAGTCCAAGGGCCGATGCTCTATCCACTGAACCAAACCGGCTGCAGTGGTTGGCAAACTGCGGCTCGCGAGCCACATGCGGCTCTTTGGCCCCTTGAGTGTGGCTCTTCCACCAAATACCACGGCCTGGGCGAGTCTATTGAGGCGTTAGAAGAAGTTTAAGTTTAAAAAATTTGGCTCTCAAAAGAAATTAGTACTGTTGACTAATGAGTTTGCCGACCACTAGGCTAGGGCTTTATCACCTTTTTCTGATCGTTAATGTATTGCAGGCTCATTACTGAATTTTGGGAAACCCAATGAGAAATGAAAAAAAACAAAAAACCCTTAGTCCCACAGCCAGAGTGGATGGCCCACTGTTGGCATACTCCTGTGGGTGTCTCCTGATAGGCGATAAAGGCATAAATGCTGAGGTAGCTATGACCCCACTGTTGGTGATTGTTTCCTGCTTTCTTCACTTACATTGTGAGCATTTCCCCAGTTCACTGACTATGTTTGTACATGAGTGCCCCGGGCATTCCAATGTCAGATGCAGGCTTGTTTGTAGGGGTGGGGAGTGGGGGGAGCTTGTAAGGAGCCCTGAGTGCTTCCTCTCTGGGCCAGGTGAGTGGCCCAGGAGCAGAGCCAGCAGGCAGAGGAGGAGGGAACCCCACCTGTGAGGCCGTGGCCCTGCCGGGCTCTGCCCAGCAGAGCTAAACAGTCCAAGGAACCCGGCGAATTCTAATAAGGAAATTCTGTGAAATTCTGTTGGCCTCACCTTTGCTAAAAGTTTTCTTGCTCATTTTTTTGCTGTCTTTTTGTTTTCTTTTGTTGTTAATCCTCACCTAAGTATATTTTTTCCCTGGCTTTTCAGAGAGAGTGGAAGGAAGGGAAGGTGGGGCAGAGAGAGAGAAACATTGATGTGAGAGAGACACATCAACTGGCTGCCTCCCACACGCACCCCGACCGGGGACAGGGAGCGAACCCGCAACCCAGGTACATGCCCTTGAATGCGACCCTTTCGTGCATGGACCAACGCTCTAACCACTGATCCATCGGCCAGGTACTGTTTTGCTGTCTTGACTGTCCCCTTTCAGCCCCTCTGACTTCCTCCTGATGGACCACACCCCCAGGACTTGTGGCTCTGGATCCCACAGCCAATTACCTTGATGGTCTCTCGCCCCGGGGGCATGCCGGGCAAGGAGGGAGGTTGAGGCCCGGGCTGTCTGTGCAGCCCATATCGTGGCTGTATGGGATTCCAAAGTAGTAATCAAACCCTGGAAGAGAAGCAACTGGTTAGCACCCCCACTCAGCTTTGGTTCCAGGAGCTTGCATTCTTACACCCAGGACAAAAATGTCACCTTCCCCGATCTCATACCGCAGTGCTATGGAGGATGTAATTAAAAGGGGATTTGATGAATATCCCTTTGTAGTCTGCAAAGAAAACACTTTGCTGGGTTCTGGCTGGAAGGCCAGATTTGGGATACAGCCTGTGATTAGTTAACCCAGAGTGGGAGGAAGTGGAGAGAATGATTAAACCCCTACCATCCCCGTGCAGTTACTGACCCATTGGGGAAGTATTTGCTGAAAATCTACTATGCATGACGCTGTAAGGGACAAAAGAATAGGTTCTGCCCCCAAAATACTTCCCATCTGAAGAGAATGTAATATATAGAGATTAAGCTGTAAGAGATGGAGAATCCGTAAAACAAAAAGAGTGGGGACCCTTTTTTCTGCCAAGGGCCATTTGGATATTTATGACATCATTCGGGGACCATACAAAATTATCAACTAAAAAAATCAGCCTGCTGTATTTGGTCAGATATATACGTCTATTTGTGGTTAATCCTCACCTAAGGACATTTTTCCCCTTGGTTTTCAAAGAGAGTGTAAGGGAGGGAAGGGGGAGCCGAGAGAGAAACATGGATGTGAAAGAGAAATATTAACTCACTCCTAATGCCTTGGCAGGGTCAGACCGAACGACTTTGTGGGCCTTACATGGCCCACGGGCCAGATGTTCCCCACCCCTGGGTTAGAGGAAGACGTTACCCCCAGACGCTGGGCGTGGGTGGGGTGGGGGCAGAAATCTCAAAGTGCTTCTAGGAAAGGCTGGCATTTCAGCTAGACCTCAGAAGGCTGGTGGGCCTGGACCTAGGGTACTGAGGTGGGGTGTGGGGCGGCGGGGGGGAGGGGGGAGGATGTGAGTTAAATTGAGGCATGAATATCCATGTGGGCTTTTTTCTGAGATCCTTCCTCATCCTGTCTCTTCGCCAACCCAAGCTTTAGTGTGAAGTTTCCCATGGGATCTCTCTACTCCTTCCCCAAGTCCCACTGGGCCGGGGTCCCTGCCTTGGTGACCCTATCAGACAATGTTTACTTCTTACCACACTCAATGGGTCTGGACCTCACATCAGCCATGTCCCCCGAGATGCAAGGAACCCGATCAGGGAGAAGAGTGGGGCTCGCGATGGGGAGCCAGGGGTCAGACAGGAACCAAGGAGAGGGGACAGGAAGGAGGATGTGAGATCGAGGGGAGCCCAGGCACCCCAAATGCACCCGAGGGATACTGTGAACAAAGATATCCTAACTCAGGAGCTGGATGGCTTCAAGGTTATTCCAGTCCTTTTACACAGAGGTCCTTATTGCCCGTTTCCCAGGTAACAAAGCCCCCAAAGAGTTCTTACCACGGAAGTTGGGGTGATAAGAGCTGTGATGCCCAAGGTGCCATTTGCCTGCAGGGAAACGAGAAAGAGACTTTCAGAGGCCTCTCATGGGGGCCCCAGCCCCTCGGGGAGCTGATCACACTCTCGGTTCTCCATCAGGTTGCCCTTCACTGGGTTCTGGCTGGAAGGCCAGATTTGGCTGCAAAGTGATGAGGCTGCAAACACAGTGCCAAAGCCAAACCCTGCTCTGTGGGGCCCAGAGGGAGTCCACGGGGAGACAGAAAGCGAGCAAGGGTGACTCAGCACCTCCACAGGAGAACGCAGTGCAAGGGAAGGACAAGCCATTCCTGGGAGCCCAGCGAAGCCAGCAGGCTGAGCTTCGCCCCTCCACGAGGTTCCAGTGCCCACAGCAACACCCCCCACCCCCGCACCGCTGCCCAGCCAGCTGCACCCGCCCCTCTGCTCTCCTGGGCGGGGCCCTGCCAAGGGTGCAGGTGCATGCCCCATCTCAGAGATGCCTGGGTCTCGCCTGGTTGCATCATCTTTTCTGGCCAACGCCCACAGCCTGCAGAGCATGAACGAGAAACGGCCTCCCCACTGCGGTTCAAGCTCACCGACACCTACCCAGCTGCCAACGAGCAAACTCCTGGCTCTGTCGATGCCTAAGGTCCGGGGTGCGGGGCGGGTGCGGGGGTGACTGGTGATGCAAGCCAAGTGCTCTGATAACGCTGGGCCTCTCTGACCTGCTCATTCTGCTCTGAGTAAAGAACCCAGGGGAATCGCTCACAGGCAAAGGGGCCCGGAAATGAATGTGGTTCAAAGATCTGAACAGTGGGCCCTCGCCGCAGCCCGTTTGTCGGCACACCGTCCCTCCTACTTCACGCCGGGGGAAGGAGGCAGGATTCCCACAGGACCCAGCTCTTGGAGAGTCGGAATAACAAGCACAGGCAGCCCGAGGAGGGTGCAGGGACGGCTGGGTTGCCTCAGAGGAGAAACCAGCAATGAAGCAAAGCACGAGAACGAGTTGGACCAGACACACCTGTCTCATCCATGCGCTCCGGGCCAGGCAGCGCCGAACAAGTCTCCACACCTGCCTGGAACTCAGCTTCCTCCCCAGAGTGTGGGGCAAACCAGGCCCAGGGCACGACCATACGTGGAGCAAATAAACACTTAGCCCAGTGCCGGGCACTAAGTAAGAGGTGTTTAGTTCGAAAGCAAAGCAAGCTGGTGGGCAGTGTGGCAGACGCTGCTGTTTGCCTGCCCTACACCCAGGTCCCCACTCATCCCGCTCCCAGAACTGTTTTGGGAACCTGGGGTTGGGAATCTGTGCCTGAGGCCAAATCAACCATTAGAATCCTGGCCCCCCACTCCCCCCCCCCCCCCATTTCCCAGTCTTCCTTGCCACGAAGAGTGGCCATGTGACCCAGCTCCGGCCAATAAGGTGCAAGTGCACTCCTGGGGCTGAGAAAAGATTGTGTTCCTGATAAAAGGGAACAAGTGGGCTAGCACTGCCTCCCCTTTTTCCTTCCTTGAAGCCAAATGATGGCGAATGGCCTGAGGCCGCTCAAGCAGGACAAAAGCCAACAGAGGAAGGACAGCAGAGCAGAAAAGATTTCTCTGAGTGGCTGAGCCAAGAGAAGCAGTCACTCACCTCTACGCTTATTAGAATGAGAGGAAAAGAGCTCAGATACCCTTCAGCCCACTGTTAGGCCTTCACAGTCACTTACAGCCGAAAGCATTCCTCGCTTACACAGTAAGAAATCCACAAAAAAGCAGACAGGAGCGGACGAGGCAGCAGTGTGGTAGGGCTACACAAAGGCGAAGCAGCCAGTCCAGTCCAGTGGAACCTCGATTCTCGGACTTAATTCGTTTGGGAAGGCTGCTCGAAAACCGAATCACATTCCCCGAAGAGAAGTAATGTAACTGAATTAACCCGTTCCAGACCCCCAAACGATCCTGTTTTCATCTTTCTCATATACAGTACATGCCTAATGTACTGTTTAATTTATAAATAAGCTCTTTGAAAACAAAAAGGACATGAAATGTACATGAAGATAAATGAAAAGTCAATAAAACAGAAATGAAATGTATAGTAAAAAGTGAAAACGTAGTAGTAATAAGCAGCAACGAAAGCAAAAACGCACACAAATATTCGCAGCACAATTTCCTGAGATGTTAACAACATGAGGGTTAGGGGTAAGTTGACTCATACTCTTGCATTCTCTCCTTTGTCACCTGAGAGACACGTGACTGATCATACAGGTATCAGCATGACAGGGTTGCTGGGTTGAGAAGCGAACTGTTCGAGATAGGAGACATTCAAGAATCCAGATTTGACTGTAAATGCAGTGGGAGACGGGGATGGGGCTATGGGGCACCCATGTTACCTATCATCCCGGTGACGTAGCCGGCCTGCTGCAGCACCTCCGCCAAGGTGGTCTCGTTGAGCGGAAGGCCCCCCACAGAGGTGACTGCAAAGTTGTGTGTGACTCCGTTGCGCAGGCCCAGCCGGCCGGTGAGCAGGGCGGCCCGGGAGGGCGAGCAGGTGGAGGCAGCTGCGTGGAAATCCACAAACCTGCATGGAAAGGAAAGTGATGGAGATCTCTCCAACCACAGGAAGCCAGGCCAAGAGGAAAGTCCACTCCCACTCTGCTCTGGGGATTCCAGTGCTGGGGAAAAGCTCCCCAGTAGAACAAGTAAAGAAAAGGAAGCCCAGAGAGGTAAGGTGACTAATCCAAGGTCACACGGGTCATTCCAATGGATAGAATCCAATGTATTTAGTGGATCCTCTTTATCCAAAGATTCCATATTTCTTACATGTATTTGTAACCCTGAAATCAATATTCCATGGCTCTCACTCGGTTACACAGTCACAGGCAGACCTTTGGAAAATCTCAGCCACCCAACGTGCACAGGCCCAACTGAAGTCGGCTCTCATTCTGTAAGCAAGTGTCCTCCTTTTCAGAGTCTGGTTAGTACCCTGGTTTTGCATTTTTGTTCTTCGTGTTGCTGATTTCGCTGTTTGAAACGGCCCTCGAGCAGAAGGCTGAAGTGCTGGCCAGCGGTCCTAAGCTCATGAAGGCTGTGATATGCCTTACCAGAAAATATACGTTCTATAAGCTTCATTCAGGAATGCGTTCTAGTGCTGTGGGCTGTGAGTTCAATGTTAATCAATCAAAAATATGTTAAACAAGCTGCCTTTAAACAGAAACACACTGATCAGTTGATGAAAATGTGGCCAGAGGCACATAGGAACCTAGTCTTGTATTTCCCCTAGAAGCAATGGCTCAGTATTCTCTTTATATATATATATATATATATATATATATATATATATATATATATATATATATTTATATATATATATATATATATATATATATATATATATATATATATATATATATATTTTTATTGATTTCAGAGAGGAAGGGAGAAGGAGAGAGAGACAGAAACATCAATGACGAGAAAGAATCCTTGATTGGCTGCCTCCTGCATGCCCCACACTGGATATCAAGCCCCCAACCTGGGCATATACCCTTGACCAGAATCGAACCTGGGACCTTTCAGTCCACAGGCCAATGCTCTATCCACTGAGCCAAGCCGGCTAGGGCGGCTCAGTATTCTTCATAATCCAATAATTATCCAATAATTCGGTGTTCACGGAGACCTCATAGAACATAACTACCGCCAATAACAAGAGCTGACTGTACCCACTACACACTACCACATGCCCAGCCCTCTGTCACACACCATGAAGAAGCATAAACAGTCTAGCCATTTTCCTATCCTCGAGGAACATGACTAAACTTAATGTTACCGACAATGGGGCAACCTGGCCTTGTGTGTCTCCTAATGGGATGCAGCATGAAGTTCATAAAGTCAAGGATTCCTGCCAAAAGCATTTAACTTGAACCTAATCAGTCCCCTGGAGCTAATTTCCAGGTTCCAGAAAATATAGCTAATAGAAAAATAAGCTGTTTGACACCACAAGGAAATAAATGCATAAACCAGTCTCTAGACATTCTATAAGACAACTGGTTGGGGAAAAAGAGCCAATATCTGAGGGGAAATTGGATAGAGGGGGGGATACTGTACATTAAAAGAGACTAAAGAGACATAACCAAATGGTCCTTGATTGGATCCTGGTTCAGACAAGCTAACATAACAACACATGTGGGGGCTAATTAGAGAAATTTAATATTGACTGGATATAAGATGCAGTTAGGGAATCATTGTTCATTTTCATGATTGTGGCCATGTGGAAAAATGTCTTTATTATTTTTTCCAGTTTTACTGAGATGTAATCGACACATAACATTGTTTTCCTTTAAGGTGTGTGACAGAATGATTTGATATGTGTATCTACTGTGAAATGACCACAATAGTTAACATCCAGCATCTCATATCCAAATATTTTTCCTTGTGATCAGAACTTCTAACATCCACTCTCTTAGCAGCTTTCCAATATACAATACAGTATTGTGAGCTACAGTCACCATGCTGTACATTACAGCCCCTCACTCTTGCTCACTCCTCATGTCAAACTGGTCACCAAGTTCTATTGATTCTGCCTCCTAAATGACTCCCAGGTCTGTCCCCTCTGTCACTGCCTTGATAGATTATTACAAGATTATTATTATTCCAGCCATCCCTACCCCCAACCCCCACATTAATGCCAAGATCTTTCTACAATGTGAATCTGATCACACCAATTTCTTATTTTAAAAAGCATAGTCTCTCTGCCTGCTTCCTCAGGCTCACCTGCTTCTCCGCACCTCCACACCCTGTGCCCCCAACATACATATTACTACCATACCTCTGTGCCTTTGCACATGCTGATCCCACCACTGGGAAGGTCTCCCTCCTACCCCTCGCCCCCATCTTGATTGACAACTCCCAGCTGTCTTCATGACCTAGTTCTACGGCATCTTCCCTGACTCTGCCCCCCATTCCTGCACAGAGTCAGGCCCCCTCTTCCCCATACAATCATATCGCTTTTGGCATATCCTTTATAATACTGAAATATAATTCTTTATGTTCATGTTCAGGGCAGTGTAAAGATGACCACAGATTCTCTGGCAAGCCTCCCATTGGGAGGTGAGGTCTGAGCCCCGCCCCTTAACTCCTCCATCAGCTCCTCCCATTTCTAATGGTGCCTATGACATGGTCCTCAGCTAAGTCAATCCAGTGACCTTCCAAGATGCCAGGCTAACTCTCCCAACCCAGGACAGCATGCTGATGAGACATGCCATCCCCCAACCCTAGGTTTTCAGTGACTACCTTCTGCTTGGCCACTGTCACCGCCCACGCTCTGGCTCACCCCACCTCTTTGGCCTTCCAAGTCATGGCTGACTGCTCTGGGTAGAATTGTCTCCCAAAAGCATATATTGTAGTCCTCATCCCACTACCTCAGAATGCAACCTTATTTAGAAACTAGAAGCCCAGTGTACGACAGTCGTGCACAGGGGGAGGGGAGGGTGGGCCGTCCTTCAGCCCGGCCTGCACCTTCTCACAGTCCAGGTCCCTGAGGGGGATGTCCAACTGCCGGCTTAGGCCTGCTTGGGCATCCCCCGAGGAGTCCTTAGTGCTGCCGCAGAAGCAAGAGAGGCCCCCGCCACTGCCACTGCGCTTGCCAGCCATAAGCCTGGCTTCTGGCTGAGTGGCACTCCCCCTGTGGAAGCACACTGACCACCAGGGGGCAGCTCCTGCATTCAGCGTCTACCCCCTGGTGGTCAGTGCACATCATAGCGACCAGTCATTCTGCTGTTTGGTCGATTTACATATTAGCCTTTTATTATATAGGATAGTCATTGCAGAGATAATTGGTTAAGTTGAGATTACAGTGGAGTAGGGTGAGTATAAGTTTTCTCTTTACCACCCAGCACAGCTAGAGAGTTCCTGAGTAGGGGAGGATGGGGAATGAGAAAAGGAAAAAAAAAGAGACAGACACAGAGACAGTAGGAAAAAGCCTGGACTGGGTGGGACAGCTGTCCTCTGATGGAGAGACAGTGACCCAGAGCTGGTGCAGCATGTTTATTATATACAGCATGATTCCAGGAAGTTTTACTAGAGTTTAAGACAAAGGAAATTATGTGAAATCATGGTTAAAGATCAAGCTGTAATTCTTCATTCTTGTGGCTTCTTTGTAATTGTCACTCCTGGCTGAGCCCAGATAATTGCGTCTGTTCCTTGCGCCTGGCTGAACTTAGATAATGAAACCCACCCCCAGGCGCCTGAGCTAAAGGTCAGGCTGACAACATACCTGCCTCTGACATGGTGCGTTTCCAGGACGTGGCTCTGCCGATGCCACTGGACTCAGCCGACAATTAGCTTATGTGTCTTCCAGGCGCTCTCTACAGGTTGAGTCCTTAACCCAATATAACTGGTGTGTTTATAAGGAGAGAGAGACAGTGAGGAGAATGCCACATGCAAACAGAGACACACAGAGGGAAGGTGGCCCTGTGCGGACAGAGGCAAGGACTGGAGTTATACTGCCTCAGGCTAAGGAATGCCTGAGGCTACCAGAAGCCGGAAGAGGCAGGAAGGAACCTCCACTGGAGTTTCCGAGGGAGCCTAACTGCCAACACCTGGATTTTTAACGTCTAGCTTCCAGACGGTGCGAATAAATTTCTGTTGTTTTAAGCCACTCAGTTTGTGGTCCTTTGTTACAGCAGCTGCAGGAAACTAATACACCCCCCGCATAGGCCCAGCATTCATCCCAACAGGACCCTGATTCCTGGAGCATCTCACATCCCACACACAACTCTCCAGCTCAACACCTTGGCTCTGCCGTACCTCAGCCCAGAGTGCTTTACCCCTCACCACTCTCCCAAATTCCTACCTATCCTCTGAAACCTACCACTGTCTGCCACACAGTCTTTCTTTGTCCCCCAGGAGGATGGGCCTTGACCTTGACTTCTGCAGCCTCTTCATGTCTGAATGGAGACATGCATCTGACATCAAAGCTCTTATGAGAGCCACGCCTTCCTGTGGTGCCTGCACCCCTTCTCCACCTGCCCATCCGCCGGACTCCTGTGGGGCTGTGGATGCCTGTTCCCTGCCCCTGCTCTCACTGGCCTTAGGCTGAGGAAGTCCCAAGACCCACCCTCGGTGGTATCAGCTCCAAAGCCTGGCTTACTTCCACACAGCCATGGGAGTCAGAGAGAGAGACCCCAGAACACCCATTTCCCAGCTGACGTCTGGGGATGGGCACAGCGCGTCAGTGGTCCACGTTTTCTTCCTGCTCACAAACTGCACAGGAAGCCAGCCTTGGTGGGTGTGGAGGTAACTAACTAAGAGCATCAAATGGATCAAAGAAAAGTCCTTCAGTTGCTAAGCTTAAGGGACTTCTGTCCACAATGGAGTGAACTTTGCCAGTGGGTCTGGGATGCTCAGAGGCTGTTGACCACCACTTCTTCACCCCTGGTGTTACAGGATGAATGTTTGTGTCCCCCAAAATACGTCTGTTAAATCCCTAAAAAACTGATGGTTTTAGAGGTTGGGCCTTTGGGAGGTGATCAGGTATAGAGGAGGTCATGAGGGTGGGGCCCCCACAATGGGATTAGTGCCAGATAGAGGAGGAGACCAGAGCACTCTATCTCCACATGAGGACACAACGAGAGGTCACCCATCTGCCATCCAGGAAGGAGGTCGTCAGCACAACCTGGCCACGCTGGCAACCTGACCTTAGACTTCCAAGCCTCCAACACTGTAGAGCAAGCATGTCAAACTCAAAGGCTAACACGGGCCAAATAAATGAGGCATGTGGCCCATGGGCCACGAGTTTGACATGTTTGCTGTAGAGAATAAATGCATATTGTTTAAGCTCCCCGCTCTGTCATATTTGTTGTAGCAGCCCAAGCGAATACACCTCGGCAGTGCCAAAAACACATGGCGATCCTGACCCTGACCCCGCTCGCCCGTTTCTCGTGACTCTCCTGAGAGCAGTCTCTCCTTGGCCATGGTAATGCCATCACCTTGGAAACAGCTGCAGCACATTTCTACAGCAAGATGGAGCTTCGAGCTCCTTCCCAGTCGGTGGGTTTTGTGAGGATGGGACCTAGAGTTGCAACTCCAGCCCCAAGCAGGGCGCCTTGCTGGGATGGAGCAGTTCTGGCAAAATCTGGTGGATGAACAAGCAAAACTGGAAGAGAAAGAGGCCCACGTCGTTTGATTGGAAAAAACACGTTAGTCCACTTTCCACATAATCGCTTAAGCTGATGTCTCAGGGCTCAGTTCCTGCCCCACCGTGTGATCAAGTTCATAGCTTAACTCTCAGAAGCAATCTTACTTCCTTCAGTTCCAAGTCTTTGAAGAACCCTGACTGCACTCCTTGCAAATAAAACCCTAACCACATCCCACGCAGCCCTCTGAGCTGACCTGCCTGTCACCTTCCCCCCTCCCACCTCTGTCTCCGTTTGGCAGGGACTAATTAATAAGGAATAAAATGGCCTTGCTTTTTGGAAAGCCTCTTTTGTTTCCCCCCAGATCTATCTGGGCAGGCTCAGGCCAGTTCGCCAACAGGGGTCCTAATTAAAGTCTGAAAATGCATTGTAAAGCAAAGCTGGAAACACAGAGCCAGACATTACAGCAGCCTGTTAACGGAAAATCAGCTCAAATTAAGACACAGCCAGACGGAAACCAAAGCAACTTGCCATTGCATAAATTACGTGCATTAGAATCAGGGGAGGTGAGCGCTGGAAACGCCACCACGAGAGCCCTGGCGTGACATAACGTTGCAAAGTTAAGCGTGTCCGGCCTTCGTTTATAAGGAATTTAAAATAGATGATGACACCTTCTGTGGCAACTCTCTAAATTGCTATGTGACTGGAATAAACACTACCTTTACTCCATTCATAATGTAAAGGCTTGGAGGGGGAAATAGGTTTGAAAAAAAAATTTCTGTGGCCTTTGTGGGTAGAGGGACAGGATGGGGAAGTAAGAACCAGGAAAAAAGCTAAAGCAGGACTTAGATCAGCTCACCTCAGCCCCCATGTTTCCTTCATCCTTCAGAAGGTTAAGTGGGATTATTGAGATAGCCAGTATGCAGGCCCTTTATAAACTACAAGCAAATGTGGCAGCAAATAGCAAAGTTTGTGTGTTTTTTTCATTCATTCATTCATTCATACACCTACCCATATTCTTTTTTTAAAAAAAAATATTTTATTAATTTTTTACAGAGAGGAAGAGAGAGGAGAGGGATAGAGAGCCAGAAACATCGATCAGAGAGAAACATCGATCAGCTGCCTCCTGCACACCCCCTACTGGGGATGTGCCCGCAACCAAGGTACGTGCCCTTGACCGGAATCGAACCTGGGACCTTTCAGTCCGCAGGCCGACGCTATATCCACTGAGCCAAACCGGTTTCGGCCATACTCTTGATCTTTTCAAAAAAAGATTCCTGACAGCTGAACTTGGTATGATCCTTGGCATTTTTTCCCTTTCTTCTTCGCACTCTCCTTGTGGATATGTGCACATTCACACTCAAGGAAGGACACACACAAGGTACATGAAAGCAAGATGCACACACAGGCCTCTCAGTGCCTCCTAGACCAACACTTCCCCCCATTGCCACGAACTTGAGCCAAGCCACCCTGGAGGCACCTGCAATGTGCCCCCTGCCCTCCACTAGAGGGGACCACACCTAGAAAGCTGGAACAATCCACCTCAAATGCAGGTCTGTGTCCTCAGTGCTCGGGGCTGCCCACTGACTTAGGATCAAGGTCAAACACTTGAGCATGCACACGATGCCCTTCTCCACCCACCTGCCCAATAGATCAGCCTCACGCTCCCTGTGCCAGCCATACTCAACCACCACGATGCCAGCCAGCGCCAGGCGAGCGAGGGCTTCCCATTGTTCGGGTCACTCATACATTCCCAGCACCTAGGACAGTGTCTGGGGGAGCCTCCAGGAAGGGGCACCTTTCAGTTGTGGGTCTTTGTTCATGCTTTTCCCTCTGCCTACAACACTCTTTCCTCTCCCTCATCTGACTGATGCCTACTCATCTTTAAGGTCTCGGCATTCACTGCACAACCTGACCATGCTAGCAACCTGACTTTGGACTTCCCAGCCTCCTAACTGGTGAGCATTATTGAGTACGTCGTGGCTTCCCTGAGGAGAAATGGCCTTTCTTTCCTTACAATCCCATAGCACTATCTCCAATATGATGTAGCTCTGAGGAATTTAGCTCTTATCACCCAGAAGGTGAGAAGCCCAGCGTGGACATTCTTTTATTATTATTATTATTATTATTATTATTATTATTATTATTATTGATTTCAGAGAGGAAGGGAGAGGGAGAGAGAGAGAGAAACATCTATGATGAGAGAGAATCATTGATCGGCTGCCTCCTACACGCCCCCTACTGGGATCGAGCCCAAAACCCACGCATGTGCCCTTGACCAGGAATCGAACTGTGACCTCCAGGTTCATAGGTCGACACTTAACCACTGAGCCACGCTGGCCGGGCAGCATGGACATTCTTGACTGTGACCAAGCTGCAAATGACGTGCTAATTCCGTCCTGTAGGATGTAAACTCGGGTTATGAAGGGTGGGTCACATGTCCATTCCTGCACTGACAGCCCATCACCTTCTGCATGCCAAATGCTGGTTTTCTTGTCTTCTTTTGGCCAGAGGACTGCAAGCCCTTGAAGGGCAGAGCCGGCTGGGGTCTCCCGGCCTTGTCTCGTGACCTGCTCATCGCTGAATGAACGTCGTGGGGAGGCTTAGAAGCGGAACGAATGAGAGCCACCAGGCAGCTATTTTGAACTTGCAGTTGTGAAGCAAGCGGGCGCCAAGGCCTCGCAGGTTACTATTTCAGTTCCTTTTCTCTAAGATTAGCTGCCATCCAGATCATCGTGTGCCTGTACGTCCCCATCTACTGAGACAGACACGAGGTTCAGGCCCGCAGTACCACTTCTATAGGCTTCCCCTTGCCCCAGGGGGGCAGGACGTGATTTCTATGTCTCCTTGACCTTCTTACCCAATGGCAACGACGTACAACTGCCTGTCCCATGATGCTGAGAGCCTACAAGGAAAAGATGGGCCGGGACCTCCCGAAGCAACCATCATCTCAGAGTTCACGACGAAGGTCACAGGACAAGAGGATGTCTCCCTGATGAAGGTCCTCAGCCCTGAATCTGAATTACCATGGGGGTGGAGGGGGCAGAGCTGGATGGGAATTCCATGGTTGGGGAAGGGCCTTCTTCTTGCTAATGTAGGTCTCCTTCCGAAAGTTCTAGCTCTCACGGCGTCCGCCAGACCTCATTACACTCCCCTGCAGCTCTGGGCGCCAGCCTGGTTCTCCTCTGCCTTTAGGTTACTGCGAACCCCAGGGGCGGCAGCGGGCTGAGGCAGTCCTGAGAGGTAACAGGATGGAGGAATAGTTGCGAAAGCCAATGCTGAGAACAGAAATCCAATCGGGTGTTTGACTGAACTGACAGCTCAGCTCACTCCTTGCTGGGGCCCTTTTTAGAAACAGTCTAAGCCCCTGACAGCCTCTGACCTCCCAGGGGCGAACACTGCCCTGGGATTTCTAGCTCAGCCACCGCCTAGAAGTCTCAGCAACAGCACCGACCTTAAGGAGAATTAAATTGTTGGCGGAGAAGAGGTGAAGCAGGAAGGGGGAGAATTCCAGCGCAGAGTTACTCTAGTGCAAGTCTATCCACCTATGAAATGTATTGACAAAGCACAGTCCACCTCACGCCTGAGCCAGCCCAGCGGACAATTTAAGTGAGTGGGCAGGGTCTGGGCTCTGCTGGCTGGGACCACTTCTGTGTGTCACTGGGCATCCTTCTTCTCTCCCCTAAGACACCTGTGGGTCAAGACTGCTCAGGTGCTCAAATCCTAGTCTGTACATCCTAAGGCCACATTGCCTGACTGCAGTCACCCAGCCAGGAGACTTATGCAGGTTACTTCTGAACCTGAGAATGTTCACGAAATAAGTTGCTTTTCCAGATCAAGTGAACCAGCAATGGCCCTCCCTGGATGCGCTGCCCACTAGAACTGAACTAGTGTTGAACCATCACGACCATTCACTGGGTTCTCCTGAGGATCTGGATGGTTTTCACATTTCTCAGGCGCTTGGAGAGCTGGAAGAGAGGCCAAAGAAAGCCTTTGTCCGTTTCCTTAAAGCCTGAGCACTTCATTCCTCGAACCTACCTTGTCCTGCCAGTTTTCTACCTGCTTGAAACACTTAAGTTGTAGTTAATTACTAAGTCACCGGAGTTTTCACTTAAATTCTGACATTTTTTATTTTATTCTGGTTATTATGCCCTTTTTGTTTGTTTGTTTTTGTTAATCCTCATCTGAGGATATTTTTCCATTGATTTTTAGGGAGGGTGTGAGAGAGGGGGAGATAGAGAGAAACATCGATGTGAGAGGGGGAGATAGAGAGAAACACATCGATCGGTTGCTTCCTGCATGAGCCCCGATCAGGGCCCGGGCTGGGGAGGAGCCTGCAACCGAGCTACATGCCCTTGACCAGAATCAAACCCAGGACCTTTCGATCTACAGTCCGATGCTCTAGCCACTGAGCCAAACCAGCTAGGGCTATCCTATCTTTTTTGAACTTTCAAATGTTCGCCAGCACTGCTCAGCTCAGCTGTGGACAGGGAGAACGCCACGTAACAACCGAGGCTGAGAATGGAGTGCTGCGTCCACACACCAGGAAGGCCAAGGGCCACCCGCACCCACCAGAAACTAGAAGCGAGGCCTGGGACTGATCCCGCCTGAGAGCTTCCAGAAGGATCAGCCCTGCTGGCACCTCGGCGTAGGACTTCTGGGCTCTGGAAGTGCGAGAGGATACAACGGTGTTGCTTTAAGCCATCCAGTTTGTGGTGATTTGTTGAGCCTGTTCTAGGAAACTAATATGCTAATCTTTAAAGAGAGACAATAGAAAAGATATGTTCTCAAGTCACCCTGTTTGGCAATCAGAGTTCTGGTCTGGGAACCCTGGTTCCCCACTGGCATGAGCAGCAGGGGGAGCAGCCAGGGATAGATTAATCCTCGGCCACACAGGAAGCCCGCCTTCCTGTCAACAGAGCCCCAAGTGAGAAGCCCAAGACCTCGGGCCAGAGGGCTGTCTGCCTGGCCCGTCACAAGGCTCAGATGGAGAAAGTATTTCCATTCATGGGAGAAAGAACTCGCAGAGCTCACCACACTCTGTTGCCTCTGGTCCCTGAGGCCCCTTTTTCTCAGGAGGAGAGTGTGCAGGTGGGGACGGCCCCTAAAAATGTCCAGCCCCGTCCCCGCCCCCCCCCCGCCCACATATCAGTTTCCCCACTAACCCACTCACCACCAAAAGCACAAGTTCCCAAGCTTTTGCAAACCATTTTCCTTCGACGATCTGGTAAATGGTATGGTTTAACTCCTTCCCCCGAAAGAAATCCCTATGTGGATTTCTATTGGGGTGACATTTCAAGGCATTATGAATACCTAAAGCCCATTTATTGATGAGCAAAGATTTATGACCGGCCTGCTAAAGATTTATGAATTGCCTACTATGTGACGAGCACTGTGCTACGGGCTAAGAATATAAAGGGGAAGAACAGATAAGGCATTTCTCTTCCTGACGCCCAGAGCTAGGATCGAGGCGTATGAGTTTCCTGTGGCTGCCGTAACAAATGGCCACAAACTAGATGGCTTAAAATGACAAATTTAGTCTCTCCCAGCTCAGGAGGTGAGAAGTCTGAAATTCAGATGTCTACCAGATTGGTTCCTTCTGGAAGTTCAGAGGGAGAATCTGATGCAAGCCTCGCTCCCAGCTCCCTGTGGTGGCCAGCAACCCTTGGTGTTCTTGGCTTGTAGGGGCATCTCTGCCATCTCTACATCTCCACCTCTGTGCGTCTCTCTGTGTCCTCTCTTCTTATAGAGACACTAGTCATTGGATTTAGGACCCATCCTCAATCCTGTAGGACATCCTCAACATCCTCACATACATTTGCAAAGACCCTGTTGTCATAGAAGGTCATGTTCTGAGGTTCCGGGTGGACATGAATGTGGGGCGGACGCTGTTCAACCCAACGCAGGTGTTCAGGTGATTAGACGATCGCCATGGAGAGCTGCAGGAGCAATGGCAGAGCTCACCTGAGGCATCCAAGCAGGCTTTCCTGAGGACTGCGCGTGGAATTGGCGTGGAATTGGAACCCAGAGAGTAGAAACTAATTCAACAGAGGGAGTGGGAAGTGTACCAGGGGGAACTATTAGTAATCTCATAGGCGAGGACAGCTGCAAGCCAGAGGGGCCGTGCAGACCAGTGTGGAGCACGCGCTGGCCTCGGAAGCTGCTGGGCGGAGCTTGGATTTTATCCTTAGGGACACAGGGTCACTCTGAAGGAATGGAAGCAGAGGAGTGTTTCTAGAGAGGTCACCTTGGCTGAGATGAGGAGGATGGACTAGAAAGGTGAGAGCACAGGTGGGACCCCAAGGGTCCACAGCTCAGGGGGCAGCTCCTGGCCGCAGGTGCAAGTGGCTGAAGCTCTGTGGAGATGCCCCCACGTTGTCCCACACAGCGAGCTGGAGCGGCCCCACTGAGCAGGATGGAGGAGCAACCCAGGGCAGACGGGATCTGAGCCGGCCCAAAGGGTTGAAAGCTGATACTTGTATTCTAGCTATGTGGGGAGGGGCTAGGCATTTGAACAAAAAACTTAGGAACACTTCTATCTGTTCAGACGCAGACCCTCTGGGGTAAGTGTGCCTAAGTAGTCACCTCACGAGTCAGTCCTCTTACCTTCTCTGCCTCCCCAATTCTGTTTTTCAAAGGTCACCTTCTCCCTCAAACCCCCAGGCTGGGTTCCAACCCCTCCCCAGGAACTCCAGATTCATGTACTAGATCCTAATCCTTACTTTCCACTGAACCTGTCTCCATGTCCAGATAATAAGTACCTTGAGGGCAAGGGTTTTTATCTTGTTCACCTTGGTATTCCGATTTCCTAACACACACCGATTCTGAATGTGATCAGATGGATGGAAGCATGGATGGATTTCTCCGTGAGGCTGTACTGGCTTCATACCACATTAATCAATCACATAACTAAATCAACATGGACCCATTGTTCTTTAAATGCTTTATGCTGTCCCCTCCCCCAAAAGAGGCAAGTAACACATCCAAAAAGAAGTGGACTGCCTGCCAGCGTGGCTCAGTGGTTGAGCGTTGACCTATGGGCTAGGAAGTCATGGTTCGAATCCTGGTCAAGGGCACATGCCCAGGTTGCAGGCTCGATTCCCAGTGGGGGGCATGCAGGAGACAGCCTATATGATTCTCTCTCATCATTGATGCTTCTATCTCTCTCTCCCTCTCTGAAATAAATTTAAAATATATATACATATATATTTTATATATATACTAGAGGCCCAGTGCACAGATTCATGCACCGGTGGGGTCCCTCGGCCTGGCATGTGCCCTATGGCAATCTGGGACCCCTCGGGGGATGTCCGATAGCCAGTTTCAGCCCGATTCCCGCAGGCCAGATCCAGACAGGAGGGAGCCCGATCCCCACAGGTCTGATTCAGACAGGAGGGAGCCCGATCCTGTGCGTTGAGCATCTGTCCCCTGGTGGTCAGTGCACGTCATAGCAACTGGTTGACCGGTCGTTTGGTCGCTTAGACTTTTATATATAGATTAGGACTTAGGATCCTCAACTCACCTCATTCCTTCGGCGGCCATCTGATCAAGGTTGGCAGTGTCCTTTGTTTCTGCCCAGTTTGCTCCCAGGTCACCCCACCCCATGTCATCTGCCAAAATGATCACGAAATTTGGTTTCTGGGCTCTTGTTTCCCCACTGAAGCAAAAATCCACAAGAGGATAAAGACATCCCAAGAAACTCACCCCCACCAATAAAACCTTTAGAAAAAGCCAGGCCATGGTGGGAAGGGGAGGGTTCGGGTTCTATGGAAGGATGGCGGGCCACCACGAGAGGCGTCTCAGAGAGTCCCCTTCTGCTCACTCTCAACGCAGGGAGTCTCCAGAGGTTGGTGTTCTGCAAGAAGATATTGCAACACCCTCACTGTAAAGATGGGAATGCTGAGGTCCAGCGTTCTGGTGGTGATGGTGGTGGTGGTGGTGCCTATGTGGAGGGTGGGAGCTGCAGAAATGAGGCCCTCATCTAGAATCCTAACTCAAGAGAGTCAGGAAAGTTGCACCCCCCAAATGTGGCTTTCCCCTAAGATGACTGGCGGCATGCAGTTATTGGACGTCAGTGTCAACAACGGCCCTTTGGCCGATTAGAAAGTGACCCCTCTGTGCCCAGAGATGTCAGAGCCAAAGCACAAGTCTCGCATCTGGTCGGGATTCCAGCTGCTGAGTGCAGGGCACAATCTCACATTTGCAGAACACCTGGATGTTCCAGAAGCCGCCGTCGGTCCCCAGTGAGTTTCTGAGCTCCAGGTGGCTGAGGGCTTCATGTGTCTGTGAGGTTTCCTGAAAGAACAAAAATCGACAAGAAAACAGACTGAAAAGTGCCAGCACAGCTGTGTTTTACTCAGGAGCCTAGGAGACAATCGCTTCCCCATGCCGACACATGTTTTCCTTAGTATCCCAATATTTCACTGGCTCATCTGCTTCTCCACCTGAGAAACAGTGATGATGATAATATTTACAAGAGCCTATAATCACAGGGGTGGGAGCAACATCAGAGATGACCTCTCTCAACCCACTCACTGTATCCATGGGAATGCCGAGGCCCAGTGTTTGGATGGGGCCAGGACCAGCACGCCACTCTGCATGATCCCAGGGCTCCCCCACTGCCACCCACCAGGCTTCTCTGATTCATAAGAAATCCCCACAGTGACTGTGACGTTATCAAACCCACCGAGGAATCTAGAAGAAAGGGTGCGACCTGACGACCCAGATCTGACCTTTTCTAACAGTTGTGCTGCAAACAAACAATTCCATACAAAATTCGTGACAGATGCCCGGCCAAGATGGCTCAGTTGGTTGAGCGTCACCCTGTGCACCAAGAGGTTGCTGGTTTGATTCCTGGTCAGGGCACATGCCAGGGCTGCGGGCTCGATCCCCAAAAGGGGGCGTGCAGGAGGCAGTTGTTAGATGTTTCCGTCTTTCTCTCCCTTCCCCTTGCTCTGTCTCTAAAATCAATAAAAACTTATTTTTTAAAATCTTGACAGAAATTAATTGGGAGAAAAAGGAAATGTAAAGAAATAAGTTCATGGTAGAATCTAAGGGGAGATGCTATGGGAGCTCATTGTAGACTTTTAATTTTGCTGTATCTTTTTAAATTGTTTCATAATAAAATGGTAGAAAAAATTTTTATTTCTTAATGAAACTGTGTCAGTTTATATCTTGACAATGTTATTTTTAATAAGAAAATCTAAAGACATATACTCAACCTGTGCTCTCATACTTCGATGTACATACAAATTACCTGGGGAGTTCAAAATGCAGGGTTAGCCCAGCCAGTGTGGCTCAGTGGTTGAATATCATCTATGAACCAGGAGGTCAATGGTTTAATTCCCGGTTAGGGCACATGCCCAGGTTGCAGGCTTGGTCCCCGGTGAGGGGTGTGCAGGAGGCAGCCAATCAATGATGCTCTCTCATCATTGATGTTTCTATCTCTCTGTCCCTCTCCCTTCCTCTCTTAAAATCAATAAAAAATATTTTAAAAAATAAATTAAATAATGCAGGTTCAGGAGGTCAGGCTGTGGCCTGGGTTCTGTACTTCTATCAAGCTTCTGCTGGGCCAAGTCACACCTTCATCAGCAAGATGCCCAGAAGAACGTCCTGATGCAGGTCCCAGAAGAAAACTAACCCAACTGGGGAGGAGTTGGCTTCCGTGAACAAACACAAACGCAATCAGTCACGTTCAGGTTCGAAAGACAGGAGTTGAAGGTTATGCGTTCCACACAGGTTGCAAATGGGAACCATAAAACAAAACCATATCACCCCGAGTTCACTTAAAAGCCGGAACTTTACGAAACTAGTCAGGAGAGAAAGACTTGACTTCTGGACCAAATAAAAAGCTCAGTTGGACACCAACCTCTGGAGAAGATGAGAGGAGAGCCAGATTGGAATATGGCACGATGCGATCCCTGCCTTGGGAAGGCGTGCACAGCGGGCAAAGCCGACCCAGTGGCCAACGCGAGTGGATGGGGCTGGAGATGTGTCAGTGCTGGAAGACCTAGGTGAACTCAGAGGGATGGGCGGACCCATACTCAACCATCCAAAGGAAGCCCAAGGAAACAGTCATGCCTTCTGGAGGTCAATGACTCCATTGTTCAGAAATGCAAATGTTTCTGTTTTCCAAAAGGAGACTTATTATTTCAAAGTCAATTAGATTCCACTGGTATTTGTTGATCTTGGGCCCCCAAGGACGTCTCCCTTTCTAGAAGAGCGAGCCCTGGCACCAGGAGGGTGCCCAGCAAACACTCGTGGACCCGCTGGTGGACTCCCAGCCTCCATTCCACTGGCTTCTGACCACGAGCAACCATCACAGGAGGCTTTCCTGCCTAAAGCTACTTAGCTTAGAACGCTGGCGTGGCCTCATTCCTGGTCGATAATCCATTCCAGAAGGACGCAACACGGAACGACTTAAAAAAAAAATATTCGCTTAAGAAAGAAGCTAAAATGAAGGTGGAAACATAGATGGGTTTTGCTTAATTGTTCCACGATAAGACATTCCTTTGAGGATTTCCAGAGACTTGCTAAATACTTAACATTTTCACAGAATGGAAATAAGCTAATGTAGCCAGTGCTCCATTGCGTCGGTATCCTGCATGCCCACGCTTCCACGGAGACAGTTAATCCTGCCCCCTGTATTTCTCTAAACTACAATGAAAAGGCAACCAGGACATTCTAAGACTGGACTCTAAGCCACGGACTTTAAGACCCCAGTCGGGGGGGGGGGGGGGGGAGGGGAGATCCAATCTGACATTTTGGGAAACAGTATGGAGGTTCCTCAAAACATTAAAAAGCGAATGACCGTGGGATCCAGGAATCCCACATCTGGGCACTCATCCAAAGGAAAGGAAATCAGTCTCTTGAAGAGAGCTGCACCCCGTGTTGACTGCAGCGTTTTTCACCACAGCCACGATATGAACACAACCTCCGTGTCCATCGATGGGTGAATAAAGGAGGGAAATATGCTGTACAGAGAATGTATATAAACCATGGAGTGGTATTCAGCCTTCCATAAGAAGGAAAGCCTGTCATTCACAACAACCTGGATGAACTTAGAAAACATCATGCCACGTGAAATAGGCCTGGCACAGAAAGACAAACACTGCATGGTTGCACCTGCGTGTGGACTCTAAAAAAATTGAACTCGCAGAAGCAGAGAGTAGAATGCTGCTTGCCAGGGGCTGGGGGCGGGGGTTGGGGAAGTGGGGAGAGTTGGTCAAAGATTACAAACATTCAGTTATGCAGGATGAATAACTCCTGGACTACAGTTAATAATACTGGATTGCAAACTTGAAATTTGCTAAGACAGTAGATCTTAAAAGTGTTCACCACAAAAACAAACAAACAAATAAATAAATGGTAATACGTGAAGGGATGGATGTGTTCATCAGCTTCACTGTGGTAATCATTTCACAATCAAAACATCATGTTGGACACCATAAATATATACAATTTTTATTTGTCGATTGTATCTCGGTAAAGCTGGCAGGGTTATTTTTCAAAGATCCAAGCTGAGACCAAGCTCAGTGCCTTATCTGGGGTTACTTTCCCAATTTTTTCTTTTTTCCCCTTTTTAATATGTTTTTATTGATTTCAGAGAGAGGAGGGGAGAGGAAGAGAAACATCAATGAGGAGAATCACTGATCGGCTGCCTCCTGCACACCCCTTACCGGGCATGTGCCCTGACCAGGAATTGAATCCAGTCACATCCTGGTTCATGGGTTGATGCTCAGCCATTGAGCCTCACTGGCTGGATTCAACTTTTTCTTATATACCACCCTCCCCTTCTCAGAAGAGAACGTGGACGCAAACAAGATGTGGGCTAAGGAAGAAAGCTTTCACCCCTCTTTCCACTGGCTGGAAGCCGTCTGACCACCTGACTCAACAAACTCCACGAGGAAGGCCTCTTGGCTCCAGCTGCGCTGTGGGAGCAGAACGGGCTGGGCTGGCTCCTTGCTGAGCATCAGTGTGCACCCTGCCCCGTCTCCCTGCTCCTCGGGCGGCAGGCCAGTGAACTTGAGTTGCCATCAGCTTCGCAATGACTCCTGTTCTTTTCCATGACCCCTGCTTTAAAGCAGGACTGCTGGGTCTGCTAAGGTCTGGCCTCCCTTCCGGTCCCAGCCTGTTTATAGACAAAGACACACAGAAGTGGCGTGACCCACAGGTGGGCTGTTGTCCAGAAGAGCGAGAAGTGAACGGGGTGGAGCCACCCGAAGATGTGCTCTGCGCTAGGTGGTGCCAATACCAGAGCAGGAGTCCATCACCTGACCAGCTCCCTGGGGCCTCGCCGTGGCCAAGCAGCCCGTGAGAGAGCCTTGAAAGCAGCTGAAATAACCAGAAGGTGAGGCGATCTCTCCAAACTCTGCTGGTTTTCCAGAGACAAAGCTTCCGATGAGCTGAGGCCAAAAAAGACAAAGGCCGCGGGGAGTGTGGTCTCTGGGGCAGGGCACTGTTGCTTTGCCCGCAGATCAGAACCTGCACAGGGCGCCTGCTGCACTAGGAGTCACGTGGGGGCTGCCAGGAGGGGGCCTGAGGCACCGGCTGCCCCAGGGTAGCTGAAATGACTCCCCCAGGCACTGCCTTCCACCCAGCCAGTGTGGCTGAGTGACAGGTGTCAGCGGGGCGCTGTGCACACAGCAGTGAATGACACAGGAAGCCTGCTGCCCTCCCGTTACTCTCCTGCTGGGGGATGGAGGTGGGGCCCGAAAGTGAGTAAACACGTGGGGCAGGCAGAACAAGCGAAGCGGGAAGAGGACCAGGAGGGTGGGGGGTGGGCAGGTGCAAAGTGAACAAGGGAGGTCAGGGACAACCTCACTGAGAAGGCGCTCTTTCTAGAAGGATCTGTAGAAGACAAGGAAGGAAGCTGTGCAGCAGCAAGCAGGAAGGGCTGGCACCTGCCAGGGGCAGCAAAGAAGCCACCGGAGAAATGCGAAATGGCAAGTGTTAGAGGAAGTCGGGGGAAGGCAGGTGTACCGAGGTGGGGGGCTGGAGGGTTTGAGCCCCAGCAGCAGGTCCTGCCTGCATCCACGACGCCAGCTGCAGCTCTGCAGAGAAGGAGAACGTGGCCCTAGCCGGTGTGGCTCAGTGGGTAGAGCGTTAGCCTGTGGACTGAAGGGTCCCGGATTCGAATCTGATCAAGGGCACATGCATGGGTTGCAGGCTCGACCCCCAGTAGGGGGTGAGTAGGAGGCAGCCGATGAATGATTCTCTCTCATCATTGATATTTCTCTCTCTCCCTTGCCCTTCCTATCTGAAATCAATAAAAATATATTTAAAAAAAAAAAAGAAAAGAAAAGAAGAACGTGCTACAATAGGACAGGGAGAAGGGGAGCTGAGAAGTGAGCAGTCCACTGGGTCCTCAAGGTGAGAGACAGCGCCAGAGGGGAGCCAAGTGCCGGGCACTCCCTGCCCTGGCATGATCCTTACCCTGAGCTCCCGCTTAAGTGTGTGGCCTCACCCTCGTGGGAGCCCAAGTGGAGCGGAGAATCTACTTGCCCTGGTTGCCAGGACAAACAGTGACTGAGGCGATGAATGTCTACGTGTAATCAATATCCGCGGGGCCCCTAACGTTGCCCCTGGGCCCTAACATGTCAGAGAGAGTGGAAGGGAAGGGGAGAGACAAAGAGAGAAACATCGATGTGAGAGAGACAAATCGATTGGTTGCCTCTCACATGAGCCCCGACCAGGGCTGGGGATCAGATCGAGCCTGCAACCGTGGTACATGCCCTTAACCGGAATCCAACCCAGGACCCTTCAGTCCGCAGGCCGATGCTCTACCCACTGAGCCAAACCAGCTAGGGCAGTGGTTGGCAAACCGCGGCTCGTGAGCCACATGCGACCGACACCCCCACTTCTTCTAACGCCACTTCTTCAAAATAGACTCGCCCAGGCCGAAAACCGACTTCTGCGCATGGGCCACGAAGTTTCAATCGCACTGTATGTGTGCGCCCGCACGTGGTATTTTGTGGAAGAGCCACACTCAAGGGGCCAAAGAGCCGCATGTGGCTCGCAAGCCGCGGTTTGCCGACCACTGAACTAGGGCAACACTTCTTTCTTAGGGCAGATCTGGGGAGACCTCACAGTTTTAGCTCAACAAAAAAATGTGAAGTAAATCCTTTTTTGCTCAGCCGGTGTGGCTCAGTGGTTGAGCATTAACCTATGAACAAGGAGGTCACAGTTCGATTCCCAGTCTGGGCACATGCCCAAGTTGTGGGCTCAATCCCCAGTAGGGGGCATGTAGGAGGCAGCTGATCAATGAGTCTCTCTCATCATTGATGTTTCCATCTCTCCCTCTCCTTTCCTCTCTGAAATCAATAAAAATCTGTTTTAAAAAAATGTTTAATCCTTGTTTTTTCCTGTTCTGTATTTTCTTTAGTTTTATTGACATATAGTTGACACAGGGCACACTGTGTAAGGTGAAGGGGTCCAGCATCATGACTCGGCTTTCACATGCTGTAAAACGATCACTACAGTAAGTTTAGTTAACATCCATCCTGTCATACAGACACAATATGTTAAAAAGAGGAAAAAGTTGGATACAAGACCCTTTTGCGTTTCTCAACTCCTGTATGTTTGACAACTTCCATCATAGAATGTTTAATAAATAATAAGTAAATACTGCTATGTAAAAAAAAGAATTTCTTTTTAATCCTCACCCGAGGATATTTTTCCATTGATTTTTAGAGAGTGGAAGAGAGAGGGAAAGACAGAGAGAAACATGGATGTGAGAGAAACACGTGGATTGGCTGTCTCCTGCACATGCCCTGACGAGGGGGGGCAGGTAAAGGCATGTACTGGGGGGTCGGGGAGGCCGGGGGGAGGTCAATGGGGAAAAAAAAAGGAGACATATGTACTACTATTTGTAATACTTCAAACAATTTTAAAAAATTAAAAAAAAAAAAAGTAAAAAAAAAGAGGAAAAAGTGCTTTTGTCCCCATGATGAAAGCTTTTAGGAGCTACCCTCTCTTAGAAACTTTCAACCATCCCGCATGGAAGTGTTCACAATGCCTGCATCCTATCCCCAACACTTCCTTATCTCATAACAGGAACAAAGGAAGTGGTTGACCGCATGTCTCCATATAGGCTTGGAGAGTAATTTCTCTTAGATATTAAAATGCTGGCGTGTTTGTTTTTTAAGCTTGAGGACGTCAAGCCAGATCCTGGTGCTGGGAATATCACCTTGGTGAGCCCAAGGATGCCAGGAAACTCCTGGGGGGGGGGGGGGGGCGGGGGCGGGAGGGGGGAAGGGGGGCTGGGAGAGCCCCTAGGACGTCCTGCCCGCCTTTCTGCAGGAATCACCTGTTGGGACTGTCACAGGAGGAAGCCACGTGGTAGGAGCCAATTTGGGAAGGCAGAGGCGGCGTCATGCCACGCATCTAACAACCCGGTTGCCTGCAGAAATGGTATCTGGGTCCCTGAAATCGGGTCAGAAACACAGGAAGAGTAGACGGGCCTCGGGACAACATCCTTCCTCTGAAATTCTCCCCTCCCCTTGAGAAGAACACTCAGGAGAAGTGTGGACAAGAGGGAAGGGCTCCAGGTCAGTTACCTGAAACCCACTCTTGAAAGCTTATTTCCCAAATGTGTAAGAATTTATTTTATGCCCTAACAGGTTTGGCTCAGTGGATAGAGCGCTGGCGGACCAAAGGGTGCATGGTTCGATCCGGTCAAGGGCATGTACCTAGGCTGCAGGCTCTTCCCCGGCCCCAGGCCCTCGTCAGGGCATGTGCAGGAGACGGCCAATCCATGTGTTTCTCTCACATCCATGTTTCTTCTGTCTTTCCCTCTCTCTTCCACTCTCTAAAAATCAATGGAAAAATATCCTCGGGTGAGGATTAAAAAGAAATTCTTTTTTTTACATAGCAGTATTTACTTATTATTTATTAAACATTCTATGATGGAAGTTGTCAAACATACAGAAGTTGAGAAACTCACGCACACCCACCCAATATAGAGTCAACAATTACCAACACATGGCCCGTCTGGATGCTTTCTCTGTCTCATCTACTTCTCTTGCCTTCATCCTCCACATACACTGGATTATTTTGAAACAACCCCCAGATATAATTTCACCCGTAAATATGTCTATATGGTTCTCTAAAAGATAAGGATTCTTTTAAAATGTAACTATAGTTCTATTAATAGCCCCTTTTAAAAATGAACAATAATTGTTTAAAATATAGAAACATCAGTGATAAGAGAGTATCATTGATCGGCTGCCTCCTGCCCACCCCTACATTGGGGATCGAGCCCACAACCGGGGCATGTGCCCTGACTGGGAATTGAACTGTGACCTCCTGGTTCATAGGTCAACGCTCAACCACTGAGCCATGCCGGCTGGGCTGAACAATAATTTTTAACATCAAAAATCCAATCAGTGTTTAAATGTCCTCCCTTGTCTCATCAATGATGATTTTACAGTTGCTTTGTTCTAATCAGGATCCAAATCCACCACACAATGCGTTTGTCTCTCCTCTTTTCATGAATAAGTTCCTGCTCTCTCTTCCGTACAATATACTTATAAATTCAGTTTTTTCTCCTATCAAATTTCTTAAATTTTGGGTCTGGCTAATTGCACCCCGTGATGTCATTTAAAATGTTCCCCACTCTCCTGTTTTCCTTGTAGACTGAGTTGTAGATCTAGAGGTAAGATTAGACTCAGGTTTGATTTTTTTTTTTTTTTGGCAAGTCCACCTCATACATCTTACCTTTCCCCATGTCTTATTAACACTGATAGTGGTTCATATGGCAAAGTTACATTTCTCATGAGAATAAGGAACTTTCTCTTAAATGCTACATATGATCTTTTCTGTTTTTGCAGATTTATCCTTTCCCCAGATCTGCTTCACCTCTGCAATGAAATAGGTTGGATTCTGTCATGGACTGAATGTTTGTGTGCTCCCCAAATTTGTAAGTTAATTCCTAACCCCCAAAGTAATGGGATTTGAGATGGGGCCTCTGGGAGGTAAATCAGGGTTGGATGAGGTCTTGAGGGTGAGGTCCTCATGATGGGATTAGTGCCCTTATATGTATAAAGAGATAGGAGAGAGCTTATTTCTCCAACACAGTGAGAAGGCGGCTGTCTGAAAGCCAGGAAGGGAGCCCTCACCAGGATCCTAATCAGCCAACACCTTGACCTTAGATTTCACAGCCTCCGGAACTGTGAGAAGTAAAGGTCTGTTGTTTAAGCCCATCTACGGTATTTTATTATGATAGCCCAAGCCGACTGAGACAGATTAGCACAATTTTAAAGCATAAAGAGGCCATCAAGAGTGCTAATGTTGCTAAGGGTGTGAAAGAAACAACAATCACAGGTGATTGAAGAGGTAGAAAAACTGTTGTTGATTGGATGTTAACCAGTGATAGCATTTCGGAGGCAGTGGAATATTAAAAATCCATTTATGGCTAGCAGGGGGTGGTTTGATAAATTTAAGAAGCCTTTATTTATAGATTAAACTGTACATTAGACATGTGCTGTGTATAAGACAGGTTAAAGCAGGGAAGCATTTGAGGGTCCAGAACGCATTAATCCAGCTTACAATATTTCTAATGGAGAAAAAAAAAATGATTCGGTTTTCGAACAAAATTGCTTCTGGAACAGCCTTCCGGAACCAATTATATCGAAAGCCAAGGTTCCACTGTGCATCTAACAGGAACAATGAGGGCCAAGCCTGCTCCACCCCAACCTGAAAGCCCAGCTTCCTCTCATCATTTCCCAAATCTCGGATGACCTTGCTAAGTTCCCCTTCGTCTGCGAGTCTCACTTGCAGAAGTGCACTTGTTGAAATGCTGTTTTGGGGTAAGTATCACACACGTGTCCTGTCTTCCTACCTACACAGTCAACACTCTGAGAGGAGGGACCACATCCTCTGGGTGTGGTTTCGTGGCCTGGGAGGTGACTGTGTCCCTCAGGCCAGCTCCTGATTGGGCTATGCTGAGCAGTGGGCGGGTCCTGAACGCATTAACGGGCGTGGGACGGAAGGATGAGCGCTTCCTATACCCAGCCCTGCCATACACCCTTTTAAAAGAAGTATTTTTTTAATTGATTTCAGAGAGGAAGGGAAAGGGAGAAAGAGATACAAAACATCAATGATGGGAATCATAGATCGGCTGCCTCCTGCACGCCCCACACTGGGGATTGAGCCAGCAACCCAGGCATGTGCCCTGACCGGGAATCGAACCATGACCTCCTGGTTCGTAGGTCTATGTTCAACCACTGAGCGGTGCCGGCGGGGCAATACCCCCTTCCTAAGCATCAGACTCATCTAAGGAGTCCACAACTCTCCACCAACCATGGCAGGGCAGGGTCCCTCTTTGCCTCCTATCCAAAACACAGGCCTGGAGCACCCTTTTAACTTCTCTGTGACACCCCTACTCATCTGGAAATGAGAACATGTACTGTCCCAAAGGGATTAACATGGACACCTCACACCATGTACTGTTCCAGGGAACAGCAGGCTGAGTGTGTTGAGACAAGACGGTGTCAGCCAGCATCTCCCTTTAGGCCAGAAACCGAGCAGGAGAGCAGGTGTTTATTCCTGGGGCCTTGAGCAACATGATGCGTGGCGCAACACCGAAAATGATCCAAAGAAAGCCTGCTGTAACCAGAGCCAAACCCAGTGGTCCCACGCACAGCACTTTCCGGACTTTCCAGTTAGGTTTCATGACCCACCATTGCGACATAAAAGTTGAAGATGGCATGTATTTCTCCTAAAAGCAATGCAGTTGAAACCACTGGGTTCTGATTGATTTCTACTAACTTGGTTGATTTTTATTCTGTGTTATTTTGAGGACTTCTGCAGCAGGTTTGGCTAGGTTATGGGTGCCTCCTCAAGGCAATGTTCTTTTTTTTCTCTTTAAGTAGTGAGAGCAGTAAACTGAATACTGAGAAATCTGGGAACAAATATCAGTGTTGACATCAAATAAAACACTCCAGAGTGAATGAGACGCACCCAGTGATACATCAACACTGGGCTGAATGGTAACGGGGTGTAACAGAAGTCAGATGGTCACCTCCCCTCCTGCTGTGGGTGGGGAGGTGACTGCCCTGCCCCCAAATCCAGCACACCCTCTCTTATCTCCTGCCTTCTTCTCACGAGGTTCATCCCTTACTGGCCAGTCCTTGCAAGGTCTTTCCTGCCTTTCTAGGTTTCACTGATCTCCATCCTCCTCAACCTCCCTGTGAGAGTTCCAGAGCCTCATCGGATCCAAGCACAATGCTAAGCTGCTAAACCCCTTACACGCGTTAACTCAGTTAGCCAGCCACTCAGGGTAGCCCCACCTCTCCACGCCCCAACCCCATGCAGCAGGTACTATCTCCCTATCACGGATGAGCAGAGATGAATGGCTAGTGAGGGCAGAACTTGGATTCAAGGTCAGGTTCCAGGGCCTGTCCCCATGTGCATCTCACATCATAAATTACATATCCCCCTACCGGGCCTCCCACGGTTCACTCTGGTGACTCTTCGGCTTGTTTTATCTCCCTGGGAAGACTTTATCCATGAAGGCAGGGAGCAGCTCTTTCTTGTCCTCATATTAATATGGACTGTACTCGGTGACCTGTAAAGTGTTCGTGCTTACGTATCCTCTAAAAGGAGTTGGAAACCCAATAAACACCCTCTGTATTGGTCAGCTCGAGCCACCACAACAAAGTACCATAGGCTGGATGGCTTAAACAACAGATACTGATTTCTTCACAGTTCTGAGGCTGGAAGTGTGAGGTCAGGGTGCCAGTATAGTTAGATTCTGGTGAGAGCTCTCTTCCTGGCACACAGATGGCTGCCTCACGTGACCTTCATCAGTGTGTGTTCTCAGAGAGCGGTATTTCTCTCTTCCTCTTCTAATGAGGGCACTAATCTAAGCATGAGGGCCCCACCCTCCTGACCTCATCCAACCCTCATTCCTCCCCAAAACCCCGGTTTACAAATACTATCAAATTGGGGATTGGGGCTCCCCCTTAGGAATTTGGAGATGGGGGGCAGGCTCATTCAGTCCATACCACCCTCACATAGTTTTAAGTTGCCTTCAATGTTTCATCCTAACTTTCAATAACTGCAAAATATATCATTTCAATTGTGTTTGTAAATATTATTTTTAGAGTAAAAGTCTTAAACTACTCTTTTACATGTATCAACACCAGAGCGATTTGGAAACCACCATCATTCATTTAGAAATTACAGGAAACCATTTCCCATTAGTTCGAAAATTTTATATCAGTTTTCTTTTTTCAAAACTGTATATCTATTCTATCTCAACACAATGCACTTTTATGTTCAAAGGCATTTAATTACCTTATCCCATTTCTCTGAAATAGATAGTGTGGATAAATTGAGATTTAATATTTTACACTTTACTCCAAGTATTTTTAAAAATCCCTTCTGAATTGAGTTCGTATCAATTATGACTGTAATAATTTATACTAAAACATAAGCATAAGGTAATCTTACTGGAAATGCATCTTTAACAAGATGGACTAGGGGAGGGGGCTGGTACATACTGACTTGAAGAAAGGCAGTTTCCCTGACATACTATTTCAATATTCCCCCAGAGACCTTTATGGGGGGGCAGGTCACCCTAGTGCATTCCTGGCTCTGGGTAAGCAGGGGAAGGCCACGGTGGGAGCAGCAGGCCTGAGCCCCAGCGGGTTCTCAGATTCTCAGACAACCATGTTTAGGAAACAGATGATGTTCTGAGCAGTCAAGGACTCCTGCAAAAGGTCCCCTCAAATGCTCCCCCTCTTCACCGGCTGCTCTGAAAACTCGGCCCGCAAAAGCAGACTTGCTCCCGGCTCTGAACTGCAGGCAAGATTCCTTTCAATCTACTTACCCCAAGCTGAAGTTCTCACGGGCTGGTAAATGCAGGGAGCTTATTTGCAAGCCAGGGTCATATCTGCTTGGCAACCCAACATGAAGACTAGAAGTTCTACAAATGTTGACAGAGAACAGGCAGGCCAACTTTGAATAATGGAACCCGTTTTCATGCAAATGACCCAAAACAAGAAGACTAGAAAAGAAAGCAGTGGGGATGGTTCTCACAGCCAGTTGATTTCCAGAGAAGATGCTGAGGGACTTTTTAAGGGCATCGTTACAGCCCTGCCCACTGTAAGTGAAGGGCCAAGGGGCTCTGCTCCTCTTGGTTGCCACAAACACCACAGAAGACGCTAAGAGGGGAGATGGACCCCTTTCTCAATTTCGTGATTTTTCTGGTTCCCTACTCCAGACTCTTCTTTTGTTCAGATTTAGAACTAAACAGAGATGGTTTTGTTTGGGGAGGTGTTCACCATGGCAACGTGGCGCTTTTCCTCTCTGCTTTCCCTGGAGGAGTGAAATAAGCAGGGGTTTGCACGCTTGGTCTCACTAGGATTGAGGGAACAAGGGGAAGGCAGCCAGCCTCTAGCCAGGCGGGCACAAGTCACTGGTTTGTGGCTGGCAAGGCTGGGTTTTTCAGCCAACTCGCTGCGATCCAAACACAGGCGGCACGTGTAATCTCTAGATGAACTCTATCTGCAAAGTGGGCCAGTGTGTACCTGCAAGTGTTGAGAAACCCTGGGCAAATCCCTCCAGTGCTCTGTGCCTCAACAGTTCTCATCTAGAAAATGGGGACGAGCCCTAACCGGTTTGGCTCAGTGGATAGAGCGTTGGCCTGCGGACTCAAGGGTCCCAGGTTCCATTCCGGTCAAGGGCATGTATCTTAGTTGCGGACGCATACCCAGTAGGGAGTGTGCAGGAGGCAGCTGATCAATGTTTCTCTCTCATCGATGTTTTTAACTCTCTATCACTCTCCCTTCCTCTCTGTAAAAAATCAACAAAATGTATTTTTAAAAAATAGGGACGAGCCCTAGCTGGTTTGGCTTAGTGGACAGAGCATCGGCCCATGGACTGAAGGGACCCAGGTTCGATTCTAGCCAAGGGCACATGCCCAGGTTGTGGGCTCAATGCCCAGTGTGGGGGGTGCAGAAGGCAGCTGATCAGTGATGCTCTCTAATCATTGATATTTCTCTCTCTCTCTCCCTCTCTGAAATCAATAAAAATATATTTAAAAAGAAAATGGGAAAGAGTGTCAGCTGCCTAAGCCTGATGATGGGGTTAAAACTGGGTTACATGTAAGGCACTTAATAAAATGCTGGGAACTGAGCAAATCTGTAAAGATTAATTATAAGATGAATAAAAATAATTGTGAGAATGCATTATTAGCATTATTGTTATATTATTACAGTTCTGTCCCAACAGCCAGTTGTTCCACTTGGTCAAATACTCAGAAGTGACTATTCCAATCATTCATTCACCTCTGGCACCATCTTTCCGCTAACTTGTTGTTGTTGTTGTTCATCTTTACCCAAGGATATTTTTTCATTGACTTTTAGAGAGAGTGGAAGGGAGGAAGAGAGACACAGGGAGAGAATCACTGGTTGCCACCTGCAGGAGGCCCCGACCAGGGCTGGGGATCCAGCCTGCAAACCAGGTACATGCCCTTGACCGGAATCAAACCCGGAACCCTTCAGTCAGTAGGCTGACGCTCTATCCACGGAGCCAAACTGGCTAGGGCCCGGCTATGGCTAACTTGAACATCCAGAAGCTGAAATACCAAGACCTCTCATGACTTGCCTAGACTCACTCAGTTGTAACTGCTGGGCTGTACCACTAGGCTCTTCAGTCTAAGCAAGACTCAGATATACTGGATGCTGTGTCATATTCAATATGACGTTTCCATACTGAATAAAGCGGCAGGTCCCAATGCTCTGCAACACCCTACATATCAAAGATTACATTTAGTCGTGTTAGCACACTAAGGTTTTCATTTTAGTGATTACAATCGGGTGCCACATGTCGCCATGTGTGGATTCTTCACAAAACAACTCGGAAAAGGATCGCTTGCAGCGCGGGTGAGTCAGTTATTGGACTTGGTAAGCCATAAATAATAAATCAGTAAGAACTAATCGGTGCTGAGGGCTAGCCATATACCAGTCACTTTGATCTGAACTTTACAGGCATCAAAAATTAAACCTTTCAATTCTGGGAGCTGTCGCCATTGTCCCCATTTTACAGATCTGGACGTTGATGCTCTAAAAAGTTTAGTTACTCCCACAAGGCTGCAAAGCTGATGGGTGGCCCCGGGCTGTGAAGCACTGGCCCTCACATAGCACTCTAAGCCAGCACACCTGCCCCCCTGAACCCACGCCGGAGCTCAGTAACAGCACAGAAAGGCATTTGGCCCAGTGCACGCTACCCCCAAATCATGAGGATAATCAGGCAGCGAGCAAAGAGCGGTTTTAATCAAAATTCACATCACCCATTCTTCCTGGTGGCGACCCAACGTGCATGCATTCGCAGACTAGGGTCTCTCGAGTTTGACATCAGAACCACATTATCCAAACCCCAAGGAAGAGAGCAGCCCGTACCAAGTAGGCAGGGGAACGCGGAGAAAAAAGCCTTTGCCTCGGAGCAGGTGCCAAATGGGGCCTGGGGATCCGAGGTGGGCACAGGAAGCAGTATGTGTCCCCGCGGGCTCTGAAACGCCTGGGATCCAACACGGCTTTGTTTCCAGGACTGCTCCTGAGGTTCCCTATGCTTGTCTGCTGAGTTCACGGGGCTCTTGGGGTCGGCAACTTCCGGATTGAGGGGCACATATTACTCCCTAATGCTACACCAGGCGCCCCGCGGGCCAGACAGCCATGCACCTGTGTGGCTCACGCCGGAGAGAACAGTCCGCGTGCGCCCCCGGCCGGGGATGCTGACTCAGCCCGGCTGCTCACATCCCTTCGCTCAGCGCGGATGCTGCTGCTGCAGAAAAGGGGGGAAACCAGGTCACCCTTAGCAGCCGGGACGCCAGCTCACTGAGGCCACTACGGCACTCCTTCCATCCCTCCCGGAACGGGAACTGTGGGGTGCACAGTTGACGAAATTGGGGGAAGTTGGCCCTGGAGGAGGAACTTGGGGACTGCGGTGCCGCGCGCGTGCAGCTCACAAACTGGAAAGAACCTGTTCTGCCCGCGGAACCGCTAGTGCCACAAGCGCCGCCTGGGACCATCCCCAGTGCCCCTCATCCCCCACCCCCCAAATCCTCAGGACACGGGCCGGATTGGGCGTGCAGAGGGGCTGCGACAAGGACGGCGGCCAGGAAGTGCTAGCAGAAAGGGTGCAGGCGTCCCCAAACAAGTCCACTTTCCCCGCTAGCAGTGCGGCACAGTGTCGGGGTCCGAAGGGGCCAGGCACGCAAAGCCGCGCCCGGTTTGGGCGGCGCGCCCACGACCCCGGAGGTGCTGGCGGGAGCGGGCCCGCGCGGGACAGCGACGCCGTTACCTTCCATGACCCCCGGCTTGGCTCAGGGCGGGCGCGCGCCCGGTGCGGGCCTGGTACACGTGGGCCGGCGCGCGCGCTCCAGGCAGGCCCCCTCCTCCGCTGCGCTCGCAGCACATGGTCGGCGGCGGCGCGCCCCCGAGGCCGGCGGAGACCGGCTGCAGCCGGTATAGGATCAGAGAGAGGCAGAGACGCGGGGACAGGGGTTGGGCAGCAGCACGCACCCGGGCGCTGGCGGGTGGGGGGAGGGGAGAGGGTGCAGCCGGGGTGCCCCAGGCGCGGGAGTATGTGGGGGCAGGGGCGGGGCGCTGCAGGCGGGTCCTGGGGACACTCCTCTGAACCAACTTGCGATAGGCTCGGGCCCACGCCCTAAGGAGTTAAACCTTTCTCATGTTACCCAGCGGCTTATAAGGAGGGGAGGCCAAGCCTGCGCCTTAGTGGGAGCCTTTGGGGTTTATTCTCTGCCCTTCTAACTTGGTGAGTTGGTTTTATTATTTTATATGTTTCAAACTTTGATTATGGGGTGTGGGTTTTTATTTTAATGTGTTAGGCGCTTTTTTGCTGGGTCGGTGGTGGGAGGCGGAGGAGAGCGCTTAACATCTTAACATTTTGGAGAGGTTATTGCGAAAAATATTCTGACACTTAGGAATGCTCAGGGCCACCGGGATGAAGCGCTCTCGCCTGTGTGGGCAGCTAAGAGTTGAATGATCTTGGCCGGATACAGTTGGGTCCGGAAAATATCTAAAGGCAAGCTTGGCTGACACTGAGTGCGCCCAGCCCCGCTCTAGGGGCTCCAGACCGCGGGGCAATTGGGGGCGCCGGGCTCAGCCTCTGCATGGATTTTCCGAATGAAGCTGCCTGTGCGCCCCAAGTGCCATATGTCAGAGGTGCCTTCCCTAGGCTCGTGCACGCATGCAGGGCGGCCGCTGAGGCAGCGCAAAGGAAAGTGGGGTTCCATGTCTCTCCCACGCAAAGCTCACTACTGGGGCGCCAGCGCGACCCCCTGGGGGAGGCAGGCAGTTCCCTGTAGAGCACAGGTCCTCAGCGGCTGAAGCCCGCTCCGCTCAACTTCCCAGGTTCCCTGAGCTGCCAACCGCAGGAAAGCGCCCCTGAGGCTGAGCAATTCTGTAGCGAGGGAGGCTGATTTTGCAGAGGAAATGGGTTATTTCCTTCTCGTTTTCTTTTTCTTTTTTAAAATTAAAACAACAACAACACGCAAACAAACAAAAACAACACTACACTCCCACCAACCCCCGAAGTCAGGTGGTAGAAGTTTGTGAGGTGGCATATAAAATGTCACCGAACACGGGAGTGGTAGAAAAAGCTCCCCAAGCGCCAACTGCGGAAGAGAGCGATTGCAACTTGTCAACCAGGAAGCTAGTTGGGATTGCACTGCTAGGCGCTCAGTGCCAGCCCTTTCTCCAAAGAGATGGTTCCTGTCCTGGAGAAGGACATTTCTCAGGAATCTTACTGTTTTGAAAACCATAATAAAATGATTTGTTTGCAAAAAAAAATACCCAGTGCTTATGCTGAAATCTCTAAGCGATGCATCTCCCCATGTCCCAAGCACCATGATGTGGCATTTTGGGGGTCAACAATAAGTACGTCCTGCCTGGTGGGTACAGAAATACCTCTTCTTGTGACTAAGGGAAGGGCAGGCAAGGTGGAGAGTTACGGTGTGGAAATAAACAGTGCAGCCAGGGGAAACGCTCCCTCGGTCTGAGTGAGTACCACGAACCCCGAGGTTCCCTTCTGTGGTTTCCCAGAAAGGACTTTTCCTCAATGGAACTCCTGAGGAGGACACTTAAATTAGGGGCTTGGGTTTCAACATAATGATCTTGTAAGGTGGATGAATCGGTTGTATCCGGTGATTCAACGCTGCTGAGGCAGCCCTACAGGTTAGGTTTGGGATTTTTTTTTTTTTTTAAATAGAGAATGAACTTTACCTAAATACAGAATGATTTTGACAACTGGGGACGGAAACGGTTTGTCAAAAGCTGTTATCCAGGCCACACCTTTAAGAAGAATGGAGGTTGGCGCTGCATTGCCCAGGCTTTGCTGATCCCAGCTGCCACCACCATTTCCAGCCAAAGCTTGCATTTTGAACTTGACTCTGAGCTGACCCTAGCCTCACACCCTGATGGTATAATCCGATATTTTGCATTCTTCATGCCCCCAGGTCGAGTCTTTTCTCAACAAATCAAATCACAGTGAAATTCCCAGGCTTAGCAGCTGAACAAGCCTTGGCAGAGTACTCATTTATTTAAGGTTAAGACAACCCAACGGTCGTAGGAGACACTCCAAACTGCCCAGTGTATTTTGTTATCCTTCCTTTGGAAGAGCATTAGGGTGGAGACAAGACGGTAGCCAGGAACCGGTGTGCGCGCAGAATCATAGTTTTACGGTTGAAGAGACCCTCAGACTGCCATGTCTAACCCCTGCTTTCAGAGATCATGGAAATTAAGAGACCAAGAGATACAACTTCGAAAATAATGACCATGGGCCTCAAAAAAGACAAGCCCAGCGTCTTTGCGTCAAAGCACTCCACAGGGGTTGAAGAAAATGAAAGGGTAGCTTAGAGCAAGTCAGGGCCCAAGGCTACCATAGAATGATAGGTTTTCAGGGCAGGAGGAGGTCTGAGATCATCGAGATCTAGTTCATCTGCACTTAACCTGTGGATGACACTGGCCATCCAGGAGCAAAATTATTCACCCAAAACCACAGAGTCACTCAACTTGCCTTACCAGTTAGATCCCCACACAGTAAACGAATATCCCTTCTCATCAGATAACTTCACATAAGACCGAAACGGACAGATATTTCCCTATTCTGGAAGAACCTGTAGAGGCTTCTAAGTGAGTTCAAAAGTCGGGCCTTAGTTCCTCGCTCTGTCGAGGCTGAGTTGCTGAATGAATGATGCAAGTAGAGGAGACAGGTCCAGGAAAGCCTTTATTCTGCAAGCAGGGACTTCCTCACTCGATGGCTCGGTTTCCTGAGGACAGAGCAGTGCATTGCTCAGGAGCACCTCAAGACTCACAATTTGTTTAGTAAACTTTTGTTGAGCACCTACTATGTGCCAAACATGCTGCCAGGCACTTGGTCTGGAAAGAGCTGCTGACTACCCTGTAGGTGCCTGCCCTGTACAAAATATATGTTATTCTTCCGTTATTATCTATACCGTGGTCTTCAAAGCTAAATTCTGCAGACATAGCATGCTTTAGAATGAGGAAGTCATAAACCAGAAAGTAGGGTGGAGTTCCGGGTTGGGGGTGAAGAGGGGGGCATCTTTCCTTTATGGTATCCTTGTGATAACAAGGTTTCTGTCCTCCAAAAACCTAGGCATGCAGGTGAAAGTCACATGTTGCATGTAGCTTCCGGAGGGGAGCACAGATTAAAGCAAAGCTTTGACAGACAAAGGAATCGGGCACCCTGAAGGGGCTCGGAAAACACAGCAACCAAAAGGCTGCCTTCTAGCCAGCTGACCTGCTCTCACCCAGGTCCAGCTGCGTTTCACCCACACTTCCAAGAGCCATCTAGCATGTGCCCCTTCTTCCAGCTCCCTGGTGTCCTTGGGCCCCCAGCTTTGGCCGAGGGATCGGGTGAGCAGTAAAACTCAGTGAGCCTTGAAGATTCTCCAGAAGACCTCTGACTAAAGACTTGACAAATGAGGAGTTCAGGCCCCGAGAGGTGGAGTGACTTTTGCAAGGTCACACAGTGACGTGGTGAATCAGGTCACAGACCTCTCTCTACCCACAAAAGTCAGGGGAGCTTTTTTTTTTTTTTTAAAGAAAATATGAGTTTCCTTACAATGTCTATATAAAACAACCCCCTCCCTGGCCCTGAAAATGCTGTCCTGGGGGCTGATCCCACAGGGCCCAGGAGGCAGGAGATCTGATTCTGGACCATTTGGGTTAAGTCTCTTCACCTCCCTGGGGCTTAGTTTTCCCGTTTTGCAAAATGAGCTGCCTTGTGCAAGGAGGAGATGGACAGGATGAGGTCCACACTCCCTTTCAGCCCTCACATCCTGCAATTCCAACTCCACTCTGGGGCTACAGGTTGATCCTAATCCCACCGATTGTGCACATGCAAACCACTGGTCGCGACAGGCAAAGAAAGAGGGGTGCGCCCACTGCCAGGACTGAAACGCTGGCCTGAAGCAGGGCCTTCTGAGGATGGGGCAACCTATCCTTGAACAGAAAGTACAGTGTAGTCCGCATCGTCTAAAAAGATCTGTCTTCATCCTGCAGTCATTTTAGGCCAAAGAGTCAGTTTGCCTCTTTGGGTCCTTATCAATTTTATTCCAATATGTGTGTTTTTTACCCCAATATATTTATGTTCAGGTTGGTCCTGAGCCCTCTGTTAAGACTCTAAGATCTTACGTGCACCCTCCTAGGTTAGAATGACTACAGCAGTGTGGCCCTGGACAGTTCTGCCTGTCCGAGTGTGCTGACCTCTGGAAGGAGGTTGTAAACATGCATTTTAATCTGCAGGTTCCTTATCATGATCAACAAACATGTAGGTCTCAGAGCAGAGATCATCTCTCTGTCTTTTCACTACAGTATTCCCTAGGCCTCGCCTTGGGCGTGGCAATAGTAGGCACTTTTTTGGAAAATAAATAAAAGTTATATGCAAGGTACTTGGGAATGGGGGAGGGTGGGACATATGAAGAGATATAGAACCCATATATTGTTTTTTATGAGCTTAACATTAAATTCATCAAATAAGATAGACTCATTAAAGTATTCAATGATGCCTGTCACGTGGAGAAAGCCCCTTATGTTGAGTCAGCCAGAGGGAGCATCACGGAAGAAGGATTTTGATGGCACCGGGTCTTAAAGGTGCCAGCTGTCGAGGGCACACAGCCTGGGGAAAGGGCGTGGCCACAGGCTGGGTGGTTAGAACCTGGAGGGCACGGAGGAGTCCATTTGGGCCATGGCAGGCGGGTCAAGTTTTAGAACAAAAATAAGGCTTCAAAGATAGGTTGGGGTTCGATCCTGAAGGACACGGAACGGCAGGCTAAGGGTGGATTTGATGGCTCGGAATGAGGAAAGCCACGCAAAAGTCTCAGAAAAAAATGAAGTCGAATGCAGCGTTTCAGAAAGCTCAATCGTACCAGACACGAGGAGCCAGTCAGAGACCAGTAAAGGAGTGGTGGCCTGGGAAGCGGGCGAAGTGCAAGGGGTGAGGGTTAAGTCTCTTCACCTCCTGAGGACCTGTGCTGTAGTCAGCCGCCTGCCCCCCTCCCTAGGGCCCAACACTATTCTAGAGTGAACACTTCGGGGTGAGGGGTGGGGGGAGGTTCTTTCCTGCTCCAGTGGCCTCATCTTGGGAGTGGATTGAAACGTCTAATGAGGGAGGGGTGTTGTGAAAACCTCATTTGCTGGAGGGCTCAGGTCAGAGCCCCCATCTTAAATCAGTTGCTTTCCAGGATGGGAAATGGTAATGACAACTGCTCTGTAGCTCGCAGCCTACACCTCCAGCTGTTTAACTGCCCTTCCCACCTTCCCAGCTGCTCTCAGGAAGGACACATTAACACCCGTGGAAACGCAAAGGCCTTTGCTGCAGGGAGCTTAAAGCTTCTTAAAGCCTCTTACACCCTGTTTATGCAACCAAATACTTAAGAGCAATAGGGCAAAAAGTGGGCATCTAGCCCTTTCAAAGTCGTAGGCTACTGTGGGATAGTGATGTCAATAGGGTGAACCATGAATTTGGGTCAGATTTGCTGCCTTTTTAAAAAATATATATTTTATTGATTTTTATAGAGAGGAAGGGAGAGGGATAGAGAGTTAGAAACATCAATGAGAGAGAATCATTGATCGGATGCCTCCTGCCCACCCCCCACTGGGGATGTGCCCGCAACCAAGGTACATGCCCTTGACCGGAATCGAACCTGGGACCCTTCAGTCCACAGGCCGACGCTCTATCCACTGAGCCAAACCGGTTAGGGCAGATTTGCTGCTTTTTAACATTTATAGAATAAACTCAGAATATGAGATTCTAGCACCAGAAATTGGCATGCTTACTGGATAGAGGAGGTTGTGTCCTGTTCTTTTTCAATTACTCTTCATTTATCAATAAAACTTGCCTTAGAACTTAACACAGCAGCCACGGAAAGGATCCACACACCCTAAAAGTTCACTGTGTACTTGTAGACTTCTTAAACTCAAGGTGGGTTAGCATTAAGAACTTAAAACCATGAACTCATTATTATAAATACTAATTTCTAGTTGGGCTCAAACCATGCATCACTGTTTCAAAGTACACGCAATGGCAGAGCCTGACAACCAGTGTTCATGTGCAACAGCCCAAAGCAGACGACTTCAACTCCCCCCTCCAGGGTTAAGTACAGTGCTTCCCCTCACTTACGGAGTTAAGGTAAGGTCTGACGTTCACTGCGGTTTGAATGGAAAGCTGCAAGGTCAGGGATAACTTAGGGTTACGTTGGCAGTGTCTTTTTTGGTCACTATATTCTATGTTTTCATTGATTTTTAGGGACAGGGATAGAGAGATAGAAACATCAATGATGCGAGAGAATCACTGATCAGCTGCCTCCTGCACATCCCCTACTGGGGATTGAGCCTGCAACCCGCAACCCCAGGCATGTGCCCTGACCGAGAATCGAACAGTGACCTCTTGGTTCATGGGTCGACCACTGAGCCACACCAGCCGGGCTGGTCACTATATTTTGGAGTCGCATTTGTGGCGTGCATGGTCATTCAGTTGCTAATGTGCCAAGTGCTGAGCAACTTGGGTAACTTACTCATGCCAAACTCCCAGGAGACAACTTGCGAATTTGGACTTACAGTTACATCCACGTGGAAAACCGATCATAATCATGAAGTTGCTGACTGAATGGGAAATGGGATCAAGGAGAGGTGGCTGGATAATCTGGTCAGAGGCATCAAGCACAGATGCATAGGGTGTCTCTGGCACTTCATCCGTGGAACGTGGCAGATGCGCTGTCCATGTTTGCCTCAGCCTTTTTTCTAGTTTTTTGTTTGTTTGTTTGTTTACTATTCTGTCTCTATGTTCTTGCCACCTCAGTAGGGGTGTTAAAGTCCCCTACTATGACTGTATTGTTGTAGATCTCTCCCTTGAAGTCCTCTAGAAGTTTTTTTATATATTTAGGTGCTCCTATATTGGGTGCATATATGTTTTCCAGGGTTATATCCTCTTGTTGGGTCAATCCCTTTAGTATTATGTAGTGACCTTTGTTGTCTTGTGATGGCCTTCGTTTTCAAGTCTATTTTGTCAGATATGAGTATTGCTACTCCAGCTTTTTTTTTTTTTTTTCCATTTGCATGGAAAATTCTTTCCCATCCCTTCACTCTGTGTGTGTCTTTGTTTTGAGGCGGGTCTCTTGTAGACAGCATATAGTTGGATCATATTTTTGTATCCATTCAGCTACCCTAGGCCTTTTGATTAGAGCATTTAATCCATTTATATTTAGGGTTATTATTGATAGGTACTTATTTATTGCCATTTTAATTCTGTATGCCTCGGTTTCTCTTTCTGTTGCCTCTTTTCATTATGGCAGTCCCTTTAGCATTCTTGTCATGCTGGATTGGTGGTGATGTGCTCCTTTAGCCTTTTTTTGTCTGGGAAGCTCTTTACTTGACTGTTTATTTTGAATGACAGCCTTACTGGATATAGTAATCTTGGTCTCAGATCCTTGCTTTCCATTACTTTGAGTATTTCATGCTATTCCCTTCTGGCCTGTAGAGTTTCTGATGAAAAATCTGGTGTCAGTCTTATGGGAGCTCCTTTGTAGGTAACAGTTTGCTTTTCTCTTGCTGCCTTTAAGATTTGGCATTTAATTTTCAGCATTTAATTATGATGAATCTGGGTGTGGGTCTGTTTGGATTCTTCTTGCTTAGGGTTCTCTGTGCCTCCTGAACTTATGTGACTTTTTCCTTTACCGGTTAGGGAAGTTTTCTGCCATTATTTCTTCAAACACATTCTCTATCTCTTTCTCCCTTTCTGCCTCTTCCGGAACACCTGCTATTCTAATATTGTTACATTTCACGTTGTCCCACATCTCTCTTAGCTGTCCTCCTGTTTTTTCTTTTTGGTTTTCTGATTGATTTTTTTCAACCCTGTCTTCTAATTCACTGATTCAATCCTCAGCTTCCCTTAGTCTGCTGTGTATTCTTTCCAATGTGTTCTTTATTTGTGTTATGTCATTCTTTATCTTAGACTGTTCTTTTCTCATAGTTACTATATCTTTTTCATGCTGTTGAGCATTTTTACCATCATTACTCTGAACTCTGTTTCATTTATTTCCTTCTGGATAATATTCTTTTTTTTTAATATATTTTATTGATTTTTTACAGAGAGGAAGGAAGAGGGAATAGAGAGTTAGAAACATCGATAAGAGAGAAACATCGATCAGCTGCCTCTTGCACACCTCCCACTAGGGATGTGACCACAACCAAGTTACATGCCCTTGACCAAAATCGAACCTGGGACCCCTCAGTCCGCAGGCTGATGCTCTATCCACTGTGCCAAACCGGTTTTGGCGGGATAATATTCTTGTTCTTCCATTTGGGGGTTGTTTCTTTGTCTCATTTTGGCTGTCTGTTTGGGTTTGTGACTATGTATTAGGTAGATCCTCTATGCCTCTCAATCTCTAATGCAGGAATGTCAAACACTATTTCTAACTAATTAGATCAGGCAAAGACTCAAAGTCTCCAGCGACCACCTCTGCCTTCAGACTCATGGGATTCTGACTTGAATGGCCCCAGGCAATCGTCCTCAGGTGTGGCGAGTTTTTTTTTTTTAAAGAGTGGGGCAGTTGCTTCTGCCTGGAGGCTAATTGTTATTTTTAGTCTCTGAAGTGACCTCAGTGCAGGATGCTTTCCAATAGGGTGGTCAACTGTCTTCCCTCCCCACCCCACCCCCAGGCAAGGCAAATGTCTGTGTGGGAAAGATTTCCTCCGCTGAGTGAGGGAATGACTCAGCATAGGAGAGTGGAGGTGTCTGCCTTCTGAGCTCTAACCCCCAAGTCCCCAATCCTGGCTTCTGCTCCCATAATTCCAGTCCACTCTGCCCTCCCGCTGCCAGAGCACAAGGATTTTGTGCATTGGCCCTTTAAGAGGGTGCTCTGGCAGACAGCAACACCACTGCTTTTCACAGCCAGATGTTATGTAGGTACCCTTCTCAGTTCTGGTGCTCTCTGCTGGGGCGGGGGCGGGGGGGGGGGAGTGGGCAGCTTGGGGTTTAGATCCCAGAGTTCTCAGTGGCAAGCCCCCACAGCTGAGATATCTCTCCGGACCTTCAGTTGCTGTCTGTGGACGCCCGGCCAGCCCTTTCACACCTCCGACCAGTCTCTATGCGGTCTCCACTTTTGGTCCTCGGGTATCAGGGTTCTCCTGTGAGTCTTTCGTTGATAATTCAGGAAGTTTTTCTGTATTTTAGTTGTAGTTCCAGTTTGTTTCTGAGAGAATGTCTGTGCAGCATCCACTTTCTCTGCCGCCATTTTTAATCCTCTATCAATCTAGGTTTCATTTCTGATCAACATTCCCTTTGCTCACTTCACTCTTCCTTTACCTAACTTGTCTTCAAGTTCAAGGTCACCACTGAGGCTTGGTCTTTTGGCCATTCTCTGTCCTTCACACTGCCTCTACTAGTAAATATCTTCCCTGATGCTTTATGTTAGTTTGTTTTTTCCATTTAATTGCTATAGCTTGGAAATCTTACCTCTAAATTCTATGGGGGCTCCATTAGATCTTTTATTATCCAAAGACTTTATACTAACTGCACATGATTTAAATATTCATCAACCTAAGAAATGTGATAAATAGTTCTTATCTGTTATGTTTGCTAAAGAGCATTCGAATCATCAACCCTCGCGCTATTATGGTTCTGACTTTTTAAAACTTTTTATTTCAGATTAAGAATGACTGAGAAGACATCACAGCTTTGTTCTGGAGCCAATGTTTATACTCAAGTGCCTGACGGAGGGTGGGGCTGGGCAGTAGCTGTGTCTTTCTTCTTCGTTGAAGTCTTTACCTACGGTGTCATCAAGTCATTTGGCGTCTTCTTTAATGACTTAATGGACAGTTTTGAGGAATCTAATAGCAAGATCTCATGGATAATATCAATATGTGTGTTTTTCTTAACATTTACAGGTGAGTACATCTTTCACCTTCAACACTATTAGTTTTAAGTTGCCTAACTACAGAATGGTACACATTATGGTTGTGATGCATTTTCTCCATGACCTCTTGGCACTTTCTAGCCTCAAGTAATACAGTTTTCAGGAAGTTGAGAATGGCCAGAGAAAGAGGAGCTGGAGGGGGGGAAAAAAACCTTACTTGTCAACCTTAACTGACTTCAATTTAACACACATGTATTAGACACCTATTGTAAGCAGATTCTTAGGATGCTGTCGATTACTTTGAGGACAGCAGTAACCTCCAGTTCTACGGGGATGCAACTGTTTTTGTTTGTTTGTTTATATTTTTTATTGATTTCAGAGAGGAAGGGAGAGGGAGAGAGAGATAGAAACATCAATGATGAGAATCATTGATCGGCTGCCTCCTACACGCCCCCTACTGGGGTGTTCGAGCCCACAATCCAGAAACCTGTGCTTTATTTTATTTTATTTTTATTTTTTGTTTGTTAATCCTCACCCGAGGATATTTTTTCCATTGATTTTTTTAAGGAGAGTGGAAGAAAGAGGGAAAGACAGAGAGAAACATCTATGTGAGAGAAATACATTGATTGGTTGCCTCCTGCATGAGCCCTAACCAGGACCCAAGCCGGGGAGGACCCTACAACTGAGGTACGTGCCCTTGATCAGAATTGAACCCAGGACCCTATGGTCCCGGGGCCAACATTCTATCCATTGAGCCAAACCAGCTATGGCGATGCAATTGTTTTTAAAAAGCAGCAGATCAAAATTACTTGGACCCTAGTGGGTGTTGCTCAGTGGTAGAGCATCAGTCTGTACACCTAAGGGTCTTGGGTTCAATTCCCTATCAAGAGCACATACTTGGATTGCAGGTTCGATCCCCAGTCCTGTTTGGTGCATGTGCGGGAGGCAACCAATCAATATGTATCTCTTACAGCAATATTTCTCTTTCTTTCTCTCCCCAACTCACCCCTCCTTTCCAATCTCTCTGAAAATCAATGGAAAAAATATCCTCAGGTGAGGATTAAAAAAAGAGGAAGTGTTTGGCCAGTGTGGCTCAATTGGCTGGGTGCCGTCCCGTGCACATAAAGGTTGTTGGTTTGATTCCTACTCAGGATACATGCCTGGGTTACAGGCTCGATTCCCAGGAGGGGGTGTGCAGGAGGCAGCCGGTCGATGTTCTGCTCTCACATCAATGTTTCTCTCTCTTTCCCTCTCCCTTCCTCTCTCTCTCTGAAAATCATTAAAAAAATATATTTTTTTAAAAAGGCATTTAGAAAAAGTACTTGGCCTATTGGCCCTGGTCTCACAAAAACATGCTTAGATTGGAAACATGAAGATGTGGCTACATGAAGAAGAAAGGTAGAAGCTTTGTAAATGATATTCATCAGCCACTTGGAATTATTTATCCCATCACTATCCTCCATTTGGTGTGCATAACTGAGAATCCACCATATTTCCATATCACTTTCCTAAGAATCAAATGGAAGTAAATTGGAATTTGACCCTAAATGGAACTTTAAAAAAAAAAAAAAAAAGTCAAGCCCGGCCAGCGAGGCTCAGTGATTGAGCCAGGAGGTCATGGTTCGATTCCCGGTCAAGGTACATGCCCAGGTTGCGGACTCCATCCCCAGTGTGGGGCGTGCAGGAGGCAGCTAACCAATGATTCTCTCTCTCATCATTGATGTTTCTCTCTCTCCCCCTCCCTCCCTCTCTCTGAAATCAATAAAAAAATATTTTTAAAAAAGTCAAAGCAGTAAGTATAGAAAATAGTCATTCAAGCAATTATAGGGAAGCCCATTTTTATTACAGAATAACATAATTCTAATGGATATCTAATTTTATAGGCATTCAAGGTAACTCAAAATCTTTCATTTAAAAATATAGAAAAGAGTTTTATACTATTATTCTGGCTTTCTCTCTCTTTTTTTAAATAATAAAGTGTGTGTGTTTTTTAAATCCTCACTTGAGGATATGTTTTTATTGATTTAAGAGTGAGAAGAAGGGAGAGGGAGAGAGAGAGAAACACTGACGTGAGAGGGAAACATCGACCGGTTGCCTCCCATACACACCCCATCTGGGGATTGAGCCAGAAACCTGGGTATGTGCCCTGACCAGGAATCAAACCCGAAACCTTTTGGTGCACGGGACGACGCTCCAACCGAGCCACGCTGGCCAGGGCACTGTGGCTTTCTCTTTAAGAAGCTCAAAGAATATATTGTCCAGTTTAACCAAATACTGAAATACAGTTGACCCCTGAACAATATAGGGGTTAAGAGCGCTGACCCCTAAAGAGTCAAATGTGTAAGTTTTGACTCTCCCAAAACTTAACAGTCATCCCTGGTATTTGTGGGGAATTGGTTCCAGGACACCCACAGATACCCAAATCCATGGATGCTCAAGTCCCTGACGTAAAATGGGGCAGATCAATGCATACAGTCAGCCCTCCACATCCATGGGCTCCCAACCGCAAACTGAAAATACTGTTATCCATCTGCAGTTACTTGAATCTGCAGATGCAAAACCCGGGATAGAGGACCAACTATATTTATTTTTAAAAATCCGAATATAAGTAGACCCGCCCAGTTCAAACCCATGTTTTTCGAGGGTCAACTGTAATTCCTGAATCGGTTTATGTAACCACTGCATAAAATATATAGTGTACGTCGTCGCTCCCTGTTCAAGACGTATGAGAAGGAACCTTATTAAAGCCGATGCTTTGTGTTATATAGTGTACTCTGTCTTTCCATGTCCGAGACTTTACAGAAGGAATGGTGTTAAAGCGAACGCTGCGAGTCAAACTGTCACGCTATGCTCTTTCCATGCAGCCCCCCTCTCCACTATCCTGAGCAATCGCTTCGGACACCGCCTGGTGGTGATGGCAGGAGGCCTGCTGGTCAGCACCGGGATGGTGGTGGCCTCCTTTTCCCAGGAGGTATACCACATGTACATCGCCATTGGCATCATCTCCGGTAAGCGCTTCTCTGGGCTCGAAAGTTTTCCAGACATGTGGTTTGAAGGCCAAGGAAGGGAAGCAGGGACTCAAACCCAAAGTGTTATTTCTTTTCTTCTGTCCCTTTCTCTTTAAAATAAGAGTCCCAGCCCTAGCCGGTTTGGCTCAGTGGATAGAGCGTTGGCCTGCGGACCAAAAGGTCCCAGGTTCGATTCTGGTCAAGGGCACATATCTTGGTTGCAGGCTCCACCCCGGCCGGGGCCCCGGTCAGGGCTCGTGCAGGAGGCAACCAATCGATGTGTTTCTCTCACATCGATGTTTCTCTCTGTCTTTCCCTTTTTCTCCCACTCCCTTTAAAAATCAAAGAAAAACTATCCTCGGGTGAGGATTAAAAATAATAATAAAATAAAATGTCCCAGATCAGTGGTTTGGAACAGGCTGTATGGACTCCAGGGGATCTGAGAATCTATTCTCAATGCCCAAGAATTTTTGTCTAATATTTCGATGTTTACCAATGAGAAAGGAAACCTCTTTAGTGATACAGGGGTGGGGCAAAAGTAGGTTTATAATTGTTCATATGGAAAATAAAAATAAATAATAATACAAGAATAAGCTCTATTTTGCGTACTCACAACTGTAAACCTACTGTTGCCAACCCCTATAGTTTACCACTCAAAGACATCATTTTCACAAAGTAAGATTTTAATTTCTTTATCCAGTATTTCCCAAATCAGGGTCTGAAGATCCTGAGCTATAGGGGGAGGCTTATACTTAGGAGTCTGAGAAAACCTTTTTCACTTTAAAAGGAGTCCATACATTGCTGACATATATATATATATATATATATATATATATATATATATATATTCTATAGACATATATTATGTGGACTAGAGGCACAGTGCACAAATTTGTGCACGGGTGGGGTCTGGCCGACCCATCCTCATAGGGCCGATTGGGCCAGGCTGGCTGGGGCGGGGAGGGGATGTGGGAGGTTGGCTGGCTGGCCCCGCCCCCGATCAGGGTGGGTGGGGCCGATGGGGGCAGGGTCGGCTAGTGGGGAGGGGCCTCGAGTGGTTGGTGGGCTGGCCCCACCCCCTGGTAGAACTCCCAGTCGAGGGGATGATTTGCATGTTAGCCTTTTACTATATAGGATAGATAGATATGGCATATTGTATTATGTATGTATGCATATATATCTAATTTTGCACACTTTAAAATTTTTAGATATTTCTATACATTTCAAAACTTATTTTCTAATGGAAGTCTTATATATAAAAACTATATTCAATACAAATTATATCCACTTTGAATTATATACATTTGGGAAAAAAAGCAGAAAAACAAGCAAACAGAAAACAGTTTTCATACTCTAAGCATCCGAAAACAACTGTCGCAGCATCTCCAGACCTCTAACGAAATCCTTTGCTACGACACCTTTTCCAGAATGAACTACTGGGCTCCCAGAACTTATGATTTTAAAAATAAACACAAAACGCCCAGGCTTTGGGATGCATCTTTCCGACGCCGGTCCGTGTGTGGCTCTCACAGTGCTTTCTGACTCGCACAGGTTTGGGCTACTGCTTCAGCTTTCTCCCAGCTCTCACCATTCTGTCTCAGTACTTTGACAAAAGGCGTTCGATCGTCACCGCAGCTGCTTCTACGGGAGAATGTTTCGCTATGTTTGCTTTTGCGCCAGGTAGGTGGACCACCGCAGTCTGGGTATTAATGTGGGGAAGCCACTCGGCATGCTGGCCACCCTGCCTTGCCCACAGTTGGCCACTGGATGGCTGTAACTCTGTGCCTAATGAAAGGGTGTTTCTTCTCTCCTCCAGCACACTTTTGGGGTCTGTCCTCCCTAACCCTCATGTTAGGAATTCAAACATATTTGTATTGATTTCAGAGAGGAAGGGAGAGGGAGAAAGAGAGAGAAACATCAATGATGAGAGATAATCATTGATCAGCTGCCTCTGCACGCCCACAATGGGGGTCGAGGCCACAACCCTGGCATGTGCCCTAACTGGGAATCGAACCAGTGACCTCCTGGTTCGACGCTCAACCACGGAGCCACACCAGCTGGGTAGGAATTGGAACATTTCAATCCTAGTTCCAATTTACACAAATAGGAAGATATGTGGCACATATTCAGTAACAAGGCTTGAAACATCCATTCCAAAATAAATAATTTAGCAAACTCTAAATCCCTATTTTGCTCAGTATCATCTCCTTGTCTTGAGTCGATGCCTGGCCTTACCTTCTATTTCTCTTCCCTCCCGTCCACCCAAGCATTCACGGCTCTGAAGGAGAACATCGGCTGGAGATACAGCCTCCTCCTCGTGGGCCTGCTACAGTTAAACATCGTCTTCTGCGGGGCCCTGCTGAGACCGATTCTCATCAGGGGACCAGGGTCACTGAAAACAAGTGGACAGGAAAATGCAAGAGAAGTACAATATATGCTTGAAAACGAGAAAACACGCACCTCGATAGACTCCATCGACTCAGGAGTAGAACTAACTACCTCACCTAAAAACGTGCCTGGTCACACGGCCGTGGAACTGGAGCCGAAGGCCGATGTGGAGCAGCAGATCCTGGAGAAGCCCAGCCCCACGCACGGCAGAGAGAAAGGCCCCCTGTTGGACTTCTCCGTCTTGAAGGAGAAGAGTTTCATCTGTTACACGTTGTTCGGTCTCTTTGCCACTTTGGGGTTCTTCGCCCCTTCCTTGTACATCATTCCCTTGGGCATCAGCCTGGACATCGCCGAGGACCGCGCTGCTCTTCTGTTATCCACAATGGCGATCGCTGAAGTGTTTGGGAGGATTGGAGCTGGTTTCATCCTCAACAGCCAGCCCATCCGTAAGATCTACATTGAGCTCATCTTCGTCCTCTTATTGACTGTGTCTCTGTTTGCCTTTACGTTTGCGACTGGATTCTGGGGTTTAATGTCCTGCAGCATATTTTTTGGTGTTATGCTTGGAACCGTGGCAGGCACCCACATCCCACTGCTGGCGGAAGAGGACGTGGTGGGAATTGAGAAGATGGCTTCTGCCGCTGGAGTCTATGTCTTCATTCAGAGCATCGCGGCGCTCGCTGGGCCGCCCCTGGCAGGTAATGTAAATACAACACCAAACCCAAACCCTTGTCTGCTATCCCCTCCCCCTCTTCTTTTCAATGTAGAGTTGGACAGGTGGCGTATCTGTCACCTTTCTGGACCTGAATCATACTAGTTCAACATGACACACTGTTTAGGGCAGGAATATTCCTAAGGAAGACTGGAGATAGCAACATAGGCTCTCAATGGAGATCCTATCCTATATAATAGAAGGCTAATATGCAATCATACTAGTTCAACATGACACACTGTTTAGGGCAGGAATATTCCTAAGGAAGACTGGAGATAGCAACATAGGCTCTCAATGGAGATCCTATCCTATATAATAGAAGGCTAATATGCAAATTGACCAAACGGCAGAACGACCGGTCACTATGACGCGCACTGACCACCAGGGGCAGATGCTCAATGCAGGAGCTGCCCCCTGGTGGTCAGTGTGCTCCCACAGGGGGAGCGCCATTCAACCGGAAGCCGGGCTCACGGCTGGCGAGTACAGCGGCGTGGCAGGAGCCTCTCCCGCCTCCGTGGTGGCGCTAAGGATGTCCAACTGAGGACATCCCCCAAGGGCCCCCCAAGGGCTCCCGGCCTGCGAGAGGGCACAGGCCAGGCTGAGGGATACGTCCCCCCCCACCGCCACCAAGTGCACAAATTTCATGCACCGGGCTTCTAGCTATATCATAAAGTGGGCCCTGTCCTATGGATTACTGAATCTACAATGTTTAGTATTCCCTTGTTAATTGTGCTAGCGTCCTGTTCGAGTCTAATTTAAAAGTCTACTGATTCTAATACTTCCACAGAATTAGAGAGCTGGCAGAATTAGAGAGTACCTGAGCAGCTCTCTGGACTTAAATAGGAGGAAACGGAAGGTCAAAGATTGTGAGCCGATGGTCCAATGGTAAACCGGTGACCAAGTCCCTCTGCAGCCCCAGCTGCCCACACCTTGCCCACCATCGTGCTGTATAAATGCTGGAGGGGCCATGGATTATGAGCTCGTTAGCCTCTGACTGTGGACAGCAGGACGGAGGGACTTCTGTGAGCCACCTTTCCTTCTTGGGTGGGGTGTCAGGGAACTGAGCACAGAGCAGCACTCCATTCCGCCCCTGATCACTAACGCACACTTCCTTGTGGGAAGGACACGGGTGTGTTTCATACCTTAGACCTGAAGTAGGACCTTAACATTGTTGGGACTGGAAATCTTACCCCATGTGAACAGAGACCTGACATGCGCCCAAGTGAAAAAAATAGAGCTCCTTCCTCTCTTAAGAATATTCCCTTTCACAGTCCCATGTTTTAGGACAGATTAGCCCATGAAGACATTTTAAAAATATATGTTTTTATTGATTTCAGAGAAGAAGGGAGCAGGAGAGAGAGATAGAAACATCAATGATGAGAGAGAATCACTGATTGACTGGCTGCCTCCTGCACGCCCCCTACTGGGGATCGAGCCCGCAACCCAGGCATGTGCCCTGACCGGGAATCGAAACGTGACCTCCTGGTTCACAGGTCGATGCTCAACCACTGAGCCACGCCAGTCTGGCAGCCCATGAAGACGTTTTAGCGACACCATTACCTCGGCTGCTAATAAGTATACGCTGTCTGTCTGCTTTATTTCTTCCCTCCCGCCGCCCCCCAGTCTAGAAAAGATTCCTGCCTTCCACACTTTCTTTAGATAAACAAGATAAAACAAAGCAGGCCAAGAGAGAGAAGCGTCTGAGTGTGGGGGGCCGGGTGAGAGGGGTTTGTGGCCACGATGCTAACGTGTGTGCATGCTCTCCCAGGGCTGCTGGTGGACCACAGTAAGGTGTACAGCAGAGCCTTCTACTCCTGCGCAGCTGGGATGGCGGTGGCCGCGGGGTGCCTGGCGCTGGTGAGGCCGTGTGGGAAGGGACTGTGCCGGCGCCGCCACGCAGGCGACGGGAAGGCGGAGAGCTACCGGGGGAGAGCTTTACAAGACATCCCTGAAGACTTCCTTGAAATGGACCTTGGGAAGCACGAGCATAAAGTTCCTATGAAAACGGAGCCAGAATGACAGACAGGCTTTCGTACAACATCAGCCACCCTGCTGGCTGGTTGGGGGGGCGGCGTCTGGGGGGCACCATGGTGTAGAGGAGTTAACCATTCCACCTGCTTTCAAAACGACACTCTGAAGGGAATGGCTCCATGAGCGCCACCAACAGCATCCTTTTCCTTATGCTTTCCTGTTTGCTTGTTCTTTAAGCCAAAACAGAAACAACCAAATACCCTTCCGTACAGAAATCTGGCGTATCCCGGAGCGGCCCAGAGATACACAGAAGCACCGTGGCTCACATTCCAGGTTTAAAACAGTGACGCAAATTGGCAAAGTGGATGTAAGTGCTCTCACATATATCTGCTATACTGTAAAACGGTATCTAGCCCAGGTCATTGAAATGAAATTGGCCATTCAAAAAAAAAAAAAAAAATCCTAAATCACTTTTAAAATTTCTCATTTTCAGAAATATGAACAAATGGTTTAACACTCTTTGAAAAATACTGAGGTTTATATTAAAAACGTATAACCTCTTAATTTCCTACATATTCAGTGGAATGAAGTACACTTTAAGAGCAAACATTTGGCTAATAAATGGATTTGATATACACACAAACTAGAAAATCATGAGTGTGAAGATTCCCACGTCTTTTTATGGCCAGTCATTACCAGAAGTATTTACACAGAATATACAGAATAGCATTCAAAATGCATTTCCTGATGCTCTTAATGATCCAGGAATATGTGATTGTAGTATCTTTCATTTAAACCACTATTTATTATTAAGTTATTCTAGGATGATTAAAGTCACCACAAGAAATGTCACCTGGGACATCAGCATCCCTTTCACCTCCCTCGGCACCCCCTTAAATGCCTCAAAGAATACGAATACCACGTCTCTTGTAAAGTTACTCCAGGAGGCTAAGTGGTAATGGCTATTCAGTGTGACTGTCGGCAACATGTGCTCTTTGTAGGGGGAAAGTAACGAATAGCAAATAGCCTTAGCCTTTTAAAATAAGGTTTCCTCGCCTAACAATACTTGAGGATGCTCGTTGGATCAGAATTCTATTTCACGGAATGGCTGAAGCGTTTCTGACTTAAAAAGAAAACCATCTGACTGCTGAAGCATTCCTGTGTTTCACACGGGGCGGCAGGGACATTAACTTGACCATCACGAGTTACCAGTGGCAATTTCCGTCTTATCTAAACTCTGGCTGCACTAATTTGCCAGAGTTTTCAGGGTAATTGATTGTTGTTATTTTGTTTTGTTTTTTGCAGTTACACTACATGTATAGTATTTCTCATTTTAGCCATTTGCTGTAAGGAAGGTCCATGTGAGGATAACGGGTGGGTTACTTGCTCCTACGTACTGAATCTTACTCTGCAGGTGATGGGCCATGCTCGCTGCTCCATCCTCATTCATCTTCACTGTTGGTTTATGACAACTCAGGGGGAAACAATATCACAAGCCTAGTTTGGTTACAGGTACACAAAGCTTGAATATTTCTCTGCACTGACATGGAAGTGGCATCGTTCAGGACCACCTGCTACATTCTGTACAGAATTTTATCGGCCACCGGCACAGGACAATCTGTAAATCTCGGGGGGCGGGGGGGGGAAGGTGGAACAGGAAATGACAAAGGGTTCGTCCAAAAAAGACACCGCAAACAAGGTGGATGTAGCAGACCGGTCCCTGCTCGAGAAGGACACTGAGCTTGTGACGGTGTTGCAGACTTACACGACTTCAGCACTTTATAAGCCTTTTTACTATGAATGTTAAATACAGTTTAATATTTATAACTGATTTCTGAGCTCCGTGCTCTACGTCCATTCTGTTAACTGCATGGAAAAAAATGTATGCCAATTCCAGTTTGTCAATAATCAAGGTTTTCAATGTTTGGAAGAAAATTAAAACGGGATTGCTGATTTGTTCTGTACTAGGGACATTCTGGTACTTCTAGATTTGTAATAAATATATAGCTTTTTTTATTTAAAGGGATTGATTCGTTTTTTTTATTGACTCAGCATTCATTGTTTGATCCAATTATAGCTATAAAAACTTTTCTGAAAAAATTTTTTAACTCTACTAGAGACACACAAACACTTCCAAGAAGTGTTTGCTGAATTTATTTCTTGAATGAAATACATGAATGAAATTATATCATAGTAGCCACAGAGTAATAGCTAAGCCTCTCAACTGTTGTAAGTGGAAAGAGTTAAGACTATTCAGTTATAGACTAATCCTAAGAACTGCTCTCCTAAGTAGCCAGCGCCGACTCTCCAGGCCAGGGGCTGGTGAACTTTTTCTGTGAGGATCCAGATGGTAAATAAGGCTCTGGGTGCTGTGAGGCCTCTGTCACAGCTATTCAACTCTGCCGTTGTAGTGGGAAACTAGCCATAGACAGACAAAACTCCTGGACCAGATGGCTTCACAGTTACATTTTATCAAACACTCAAAGAAGAATTAACACGGACCCTTCTCAAACTATTCCAAAAATTTTAAGAGAAGGAAAGACTCCGAAGCTCATTTTAAGAGGCCAGCATTATCCTGATTCCAAAACCAGAGAAAGACATTACAAAGAAAGAAAACTGTAGGCTAATCTCCCTGATGAACATAGATGCAAAAATCTTCCAACAAAATATCAGCAATACGTTAAAAAGATCATACACCACGATCAAGTGGGATTCTTTTCTTGGGATGCAAAGTTGGTTTAATATCTGCAAATCAATGAATGTGATACACCACGTAAACAAAACGAAGGATAAAAATCGTATGATCAATTGGTGCAGAAAAAGCACTTGATAAAATTTAGCACCCATTTATAATAAAAACTCTCAGCAAAGTAGAAATAGAGGGGACATACCTCAATATAATGAAAATCATACAGTTTATGACAAACTCAGAGCTAACGTCATACTCTGTGGGGAAAAACTGTTTTCCTCAAGATCAGGAACGAGACAGGGATGTCTACTGTCACTCCTATTCAAGACAGTCCTGGAAGTTCTGGCCACAGCCATTGGACAAGAAGAAGAAATAAAGGGTTCCAAATTGGAAAGGAAGAAGTAAAACTGTCATCATTTGCAGATAATATGATACTATCTGTAGAGAACCCTAAAGATTCCACCAAAAAACTACTAGAACTCATAAATTCAGTAAAGTAGCAGGATACAAAGTTAATATTCAGTGATTGGTTGCATTTTTACACACCAATAATGAAATATCAGAAAGACAAACTAAGAAAAACAATCCCATGTACAACTGCATAAAAAAAAACAAAAACATAAAATACCTAGGAAAAAATGTAACCAACGGTGCAAAAGGCCTGTACTTGGAAAATTATGAGATACTAAAGAAAGAAATAGAAGAAAGGCACAAATAAATGGAAGCATATACTGTGCTCATGGATAGAAAGAATTAATATCATTAAAATGTCCAAACTATTCAAAGCAATCTATAAATTCAATGCAAACCCTATCAAAACACAAAGGGCATTTCCCACAAAACTAGAACACATAATCCAAATATTTATATAGAACCACAAAAGACCCCAAATAGCCACAGCAACCTTGAGGAAGAAGAACGAAGTTGATGGCAACACACTACTTAATATCATAGAAACAGACCCACAGACCATCTGGCTGGTGTGGCTCAGCCTGTGCACCGAAGGGTCTCAGGCTCGTTCCCAGTCAGGGCGCACATGAAAGGCAGCCGATCGATGTCTCTCTCTTCCTCTCTCTCTCACTAAAGTCAATAAAAACATTTAAAAAAAAAAAAAAGAGAGAGAGAGACAGAAAATGGTTTTCAAATCAGGGTTCCCATAGTCCAGGTCACCACTGACGTTCATGGGAGGTATTTATTATACTTACATTTCTGCATGCCTCAACTATTCTAAAATTCCTAAAGAAATGGTCACGAATCCTTATTTTTAACATGCTCCCAGAGATGAGGCTCTCTAACAGGGATCTGGCATTTAGAAGCATTTCCTTTAAATTCTTAAGTGGTAATGAACACTACTTTAAGTGACTACCTTGAAGTCACCTCGGGCATGTTACATGCTTAAAGGTCACTCCGACAAGTACACATTGTATTGATAAAGGCGATGTCCTTGTCTTCGGATTTGTCTTGGGCACAGATGTTAATAGAAGTGAGGGCTACAAGCGCCAACAGGTGGGCCCGCCACTGTCTCATAAGTAAGGAGCCTAGTGCCCTCTGGTGTTCTGTTTCTGTATTGACTGCCTCAGGGTGCAGAACAAGAAAAGGGACAAGTTCAACTTGCAACTTCACTCTTCATGTTAAATAACCTCTCATATCCAAATCGTAAGTACTGCAGTGACTACGAATTCCTTAAGGGTAAATTAGATACCAAAACTGGTATCCCAAACCTCTATCTATAAAGGCTTTAAAAAATACATACACATATATATACACACACACACACACACACACATATTTTATCGATTTCAGAGGGAGAGACAGAAACATCAGTGATGAGAGAGAATCTTGGATCAGCTGCCTCCTGCACACCCTCTACTGGGGACCAAGCCAGTCATGTGCCCTAACCTGGAAATTGAACTGTGACCTCCTAGTTCACAGGTGAAGGCTCAACCACTTAGCAAAGCCAGTGGGGCTCCATGATGTTTTTTTAAAAAATGTCTCAAATGGCAGCAAATGCTTTCCTGGATATTGAATCTCTTTTTAAAAAATATATATTTTTATTGATTTCAGAGAGGAAGGGAGAGGGAGAGATAGAAACATCAACGATGAGAAAGAACCATCAATCAGCTGCCTCCTGCACGCCCCCCACTGGGGATCGAACCCGCAACCTGGGCATGTGCCCTTGGTCAGAATCGAACTTAGGACCCTTCAGGCCGTCGCTCTATCCACTGAGCCAAACCAGCTAAGGCGGAACCTCTTTTTTTTTTTTATGTTAAAGCAAAGTATTCTGATTTCTCTCCCTTTGAGCAACCCCAGCGGCCCTACTTAAGAGAAAAGAGGTTGAAAAAGAGTTTAACCTTATGACCCCTTTTATAAACAACTGGGAGAAAATGGTAGGTTTCCAGCTTGTGGTACTTTATTTCGGATGAGGTCATGCGGCACAGAGAAAACAAAGCCCGACTGGGAACAGGGAGACTGGGATCTGGTTTCATTGCTGCCACTGGGGCCACCGCACACAGTTTCCTTAGCTGCCGGGCTTGTCTCCCCCGCGGAAGGGACTCCGCAGCGCTCACAGGATTAACACTCACGGTTCTGCTCTCCAAACGTGAAAACGCAGGTAAAGGAAATACCACACCTTTGGCAATAGCCAGAGAGCAACAGCAAGACCCAGGAGTGAACCAGGGCCAAGCCTGAGGCCCTGCCGGGGTTCACACCCTTGCTGCCTTAATGTCAACACACACTGTACAGCCCGTAGGGGTGGGGGGTGGGGGGCCCGCAGGACCTTTTCCTTAAAAAAAGTTTTTCTCTCCCATTAATTCAACTTCACAGGCACATCCTTCCCTGGAGACCACAAGGCGGTCCTCACCCGGAGCTGGGCGTCCAGGAGCAGCCCCAGCCGCCGGCGTGGGGGGCACTTGGAATGCGCCCGCCTAACTGAGCCGCGCTGTGTGCATAACACACGGCCAGAACCTGAAGACTTAGGTCAAACAGAATGTAAATATCTCAGTAATGGGTACACGCATCACACGTTGAAATAATAGTTTGGATATGTTGAATTAAATAAAATGCATAAATAAACTGAAATGCATTTCACCTGCCTCCTTCTGTATTGGCTCACGTGGTTACCAGAAACATTTTAATGACGTACGTGCGTGGCTCATTATATTTGCATTGGACGGTTCTGCTCTAGGTTATCCATCGGAACGGAGGAAGGGACCTGAGACTCACACTCTCTCGGAAAGCACTGTTTACATGCTCTCCCCATGACGTGATCCCACTTACTGCTCGGCGGCGGCCTCGCCATACGGGTTTCCCAAGGCCTCCTGGGGGGTGCCGCCGACTGGAGCCGGGACACGTGGGCGCGGCCCAGAGCTCCCCTGCGCGGCGGCAGAGGTCCCAGTCCCAGGGGAGGCGGAGTCCCCAGCCTGCGCTCCGGCCGGCCGCTGGGGGAGGAAGTCCCGGTGTCGGAAGGCGGGGAGCAGCTGAGACGCCGCCGGCTCACAGCAGCTGGTCCGGGCTCCCCGCTCCGGCACAGCACGGACAGCTACGCCGCTTCCTGTGGGGGCAGGGCCAGCGCAGGGCGGGCGGAGGGCCAACCCAGCCTGCCGGCGTTCAGCTTGCTGCTCCCAAGAGGATGCCAGCCCGCCCCCGGGTCCTCTGAGGGTTCGAAATTGAAAAGTATTCAGATCAGGTGAGTTTGCGGCCCCAAGAACAAGCTGGGGGACTAGACTCTAAATAGGATCTTTGCCACCTTCTATTTAAACCACCGCCCACCCCCCTTCACAGTCTTGGCAGAATGAAATGTTAACACTTAATCCTTCCCTTGACCCGAGAGATAACTACTAATTCCACCCGCACCAAAGTGCATAGCATTTCGGACTCAATTTTCTTCATTCAGCATTTGCAGAACAAAACTTACATGGATTTCATGTTTAGCAACTACGAAGATTACGGATAGGGCATAAAATATAGTTGCAATAAACAAATCTTAACCCTAAGAAATTGCCCAAAGATACACACAACTCACTAGTTATACACAACATTTAGGTGATGGTTGCTGAATAAATGCCTGTTACATGAAACTCATGTTTGTCCAAGTTTTAAAAGACTAAATGACTTGTTTCTTTAACAGATCTTTTTCCTGCTCTCACAGTGCAGAGTAGGTACAAATGGGCATTACATATTGTCCACATAATTGTAACCCCAATACCACACCTCTGCCCAGTTAGAGTTCATTTAGCATTGTAACTACAGGCATACCTTAGAGATATTGGGGGTCCGTTTCCAGACCACAGCAATAAAGGGAATATTGCAATCAAGTGAGTGACATCAATATTTTGGGGTTCCCAGTGCATATAAAAGTCATGCTTACCCCATGATACAGGGCAGAATCACTAAACAGTTTATTCCAATGAAACACTCCATACAAAAGAAAGCATAATGTGCAAGTATTTTAATTACTCCTATTTGAAGGTTCTTATTTTTGGACAACAGCAAGGCATTTTATTATCCACTCTTTCCACTCCTTAAAGGCTTCCACAGGTTTGGGCAAATTCACATTACCATCATGACCATGTTTCGGAGTAACTCGGGGCATGTCAGCAGATTCATCATCAATCCACCTCACCAGTGCCTTGAAAAGAAGAAAAGAGATTAATATTTTAACAAAGCACAGCAAATAGTTTTAGGCAAGAGAAAAACACTGGCTTCTAAATCAGATTCTTTGAATCGGTGACACAGATTACCCATAAAGATGTTCCATTTGATAAAGATGGTTATGAATATGAAAAGAACATTATGCTAACATACTGAGTGAACGAATATACCCCCAAAATATGCTATGATGATAAATTACAGTCACATATGCATAGGAGAAAAGATGAAAAATACACTAATCCTCACAGTTTTTTAGGGTGGGAAAATATTGTTTTTTCAACTTGCCAAATGTCCCACAAGGCATTAAATTATGCTTTTGATTTGATGTGAATGCATACACATAGGTTAAGTGTACTCACAGCTAAGAGTAGACATATGAAGGTACATGTAGACGTGTAATGCAGTTACCTGAATGGGTAGTTGTACCATGAGTAGTTTTGATGTTTGTGGGCATGTGAGGACACACATACCTTCACACACACTGAGATTATATATTTCCCTTCTTCCTTCTCAAAATCATCTTTTCGTCCTAATAACTATACCTCTGTCCCATATTTGGTAAGGTGAATCACCTCCACATTTTTATAGTTTTTAAAAAGGAACTTTGCACACACATCAACATTTACTCTGTTCTGAAGATTCAGGCTCTCTTGTCAAATGAATGGCAAATGCGGAAACCTCTTCCACCACTGCTCATGAACTACAACTGTAAGGCACTTGGAGGCAAGTCAAGTTTTTAAGGAGGATATTTCTCTCTCCTTTTTTTTTTTAACCACAGCTTCCTGCTTATCTCTGCACTAATTTCCTCTGATAAATGACAGCTCCAGAGAAGGGCCTAATATAAAACCATAGTTTGCTATTTATATAACCACTTCTCCCTTTTGAGGACCCCATCCCAATTTACTTTGTATCTTTCTACAATGTTGAAGCCAATAGCACATTGCAACTTGCGTAAACAGATAGGGCACAGATCTAGGGGGCGCCGGTCAGCTTCTTCCAAGTGGTTGGAGCCTTGCATTAGGCATGCAAGCCACTGGCAGTGTCGAAGTCCAAATATGTGTCCAATCTCGTGGGTTAAAGTCTGCAAGACATGCACATTGAGGCTTTATGGAGCCATCATCAACAGTAAGTTACACACCCCTGCTTTTCCTTACTTTTCTAAGAAACAGATTTGTAGGAATCAACTCCCTTACCATCATCCCCAAAACTTCAATCTGCCTGAGGACTTAACCCGTCATTTCCTTAAATGTCTTCCTGCTTTCCTCACTACACTTAACCACTTAATTACCCAGACCAGGGTTTCTCAATTCTGACACCACTGATACTTTGGGTGGGAACATTCTTGGGGGAAGCAGGCTATCCTGTGCCCTGAAGGATGCTTAGCAGCACCCCTGGCCTCTCCCTACTAGATTGCCAGTAGCATCCACACCCCAACTGTGACAACCAGAACTACCCCCCCACATGGCCAAATGATCCCTGGTGGTGAGACTGCCGCTGGGTGAGAGCCTGGGTAACCGTTTAAAGCCTGGGGCCCTTCCCCCAGAGATGCTGGGTCAGTGGGTCTGGAAGGAGGGGCTTGACCTGCATGTTAACAAGCAGATGAGGTGATGCTGATGCAGGGAATGTTCACTGAAAACACTGCTCTATGAGGTGATGTTCTCAAACCCCACAGATAGTACTGGTAGAAGCAGAAAAGCCTATGTCCTGACTATCGAAAATACGAGGAGACAGGCTTTCCCAGGAGCGGGGAGGCGGGGGGATGGGGGGAGACATCAGGAACTGTCAGTAGGAGGGAGCCTGGAGACCCAGAGGAAGGCCATCCTCCTTAACCCTCCAGGCCCCAGGAAGGCAGCTTCCCTTGATGGCCAACAGCAGCCTGAAAGGGTGGGCTACCTCCTCATACAGAATCTGGAATTAAACTAATGGTGAGGGTGTGGGCACAGCCACGGCTGCATATAACTAACAGGACAAAAAACGGGCACAGACACTGGACATTTCAGTATTGAGGTATCCGTTATTTCAGTCAAGCAACAGCCACCAAAAGTAGACAAGTGATACAAGCTCATTGGTGATATTACCTAGAGCGTGGATGTGCAGTGGAGGGAGTTAAGACCTCTTTACTAATAATCCTGTTAGATTTTGTAAACAACTCACCTTGCAGGACCGAAGCAGCAAAACACTAGTCATGTCAGGAGTGTAATAGTTATCGAACGCCGAGTAGTCATGCGGAGATTGCCTCTGCGGCGCCTTCACCTTGCCTTTGTAGCTTGAGCTGTAAAAGTCACCGCCATACCTGGCAAAGCTGAATATCCCCACACCTACGGAAAAAGGACAAGCGACAGCAGAATAACAGTAAGATTCCTGAAGGGCGTCCGGCCAGGGCGTGCGTGTCTTTCTGTACCCCTGCCTTCACAGAGTCCAATATGCTTCAGGTTTGCCAAGACAAAGGGGGACTTTGCCCCAGATTTTCCTCTCAAAACTCTCTTCTACTATCCAATGTGTCCTGGCTTGTGAAGCTCAATCGTCTTGAGGTCAAATTCTTGTCAAACTGGAAGTTATGGAGGGTTTAGTTTTCCCACAAAGTAAGTCTTTTTCTCAAAGAATAGTCCAAATAAGTACTCCAGAAAGAGCAATGAAAATGATCACACAAACAACACACGCTCAAGATTTTTCTCTTTAAGAACACGATAAAAAGCCGAGCCAGCTTGGTTCAGTGGTTAAGCGTGGACCTATGAACCAGGTCAGGTTCGATTCCCAGTCAGGGCACAGGCCCAGGTTGCGGGCTCGATCCCCAGTGTGGGGCGTGCAGGAGGCAGCGGTTCAATGGCTCTCTCTTCATTGATGTTTCTATCTCTCTCTCCCTCTCCCTCCCTCTCTGAAATCAATAAAAATATATTTCTTTAAACCCACAATAAACAGATCTCCATGACCTACGTGTCAGTGAGGGGGCCTTTCCTTCCCTCAGGCCACGCCCCTGAGGCCGTGGAGGCCATGCCCCGGCCTTTAGACAACAGACAGAACCTCTTCCTCTCCTTCCCCTCCTTAAGCACAGCACCACTCTATTACGTGGCTGGAGTCAGGGGACCAGAATAAACCTTCTTGTAACGGACTTCCTGTGTTAGGTCTTAGGCTTGTCTAAACCATCTTCACACACACGGAGGACAGAGTATGATTTTCAACTCATTCTAATGAGGATTGCCTTATAATCTGACTTGTTTACATTCCCACTTTTCTTTAGGCCTCTCTTCCAGTTCTTACTTGAAAGTCATGAGGAGCCTTTTTGTTACGGAAATGATTTCATAGTAAGTTTGTCTGATCCAACTTGATTCACAAAAAATCTTCCTTGGACAGTGTCCACTGGTATTTGAAATTTAGGGAGAAGAAAACATTCTGGCAGTTAAGAAAACTGAATCTACTCATGTGTCACAAGTAACCTCCTCTGGCCAAAAAGTGTGGGCGTGTTTTACTACAATACCTTTAGTAAGAACATTTCGGAGGAATGCTTCCTAATGATTCTACAGACAGAAGACTGTTTTCTTTATAATTAAAAATGTCTCAGTTTAAAAGCACAAATCTGTGTAAGCCTGGAGAGAATAAAGTCACTTTGTAAACTTGGCAGATCAAGGCTGCTAGCTTGCTACTATTTCTTGTATGTGATGCAATATTTATGAAACTTAAGAAAACTAAAGTAGAAACATTTTGGAGGAATGCTTCCTGACCTCCTCAAATGTACAAGATAAATGAGCCAGCAATCTATAATAATAAAAGCCTAATACGCTAATTAGACCGGACAACCGGATGACCTTCGGACGAAGCCAGGGCAGCCACAGCGAGGGCCAAGGCAAGCCGCCGCGGCTGCGAGGGCCGAGGTCCTTGCACAAATTTCGTGCATCAGGCCTCCAGTATCTACATAAATAGTTTTAATTTTTTAAAATTTTTCCATCTCTACCAGGTTAAAAATAAAAGGAGAGAAAACAATTTAGCTCATACAAGTTCATTTTTGATAGAAAGGCAGCGCAATTCAGGAACACAGCAGTGACCCAAGTCTCCAAGAGAGTGTATTGGTAGGGTCCTGGGGAGAGTGGGGGCCATAAGAAGATAATAGAGGATTGAGGATGAAGAGGTAGTGCCCTGGGCCCCTACTTCAGATGAATGGGTAAGAGGAGATAGCTAATAGAAACATTTGTCAGAGGGAGGCTAACATGTGATCCAGGCAGTACATACACTTGGTATCATAAAGTACAGTCCTGGTACTTGCCCACCATCCCCAAAACACTAATGGACAACCACTCCCCTTAGTTCTCTGGACCTTTCCCCTTCAAACGGGTCTCTGAGCCTGGGGAGAAGGGTAGAGAAATAAGAGCAAAAATTGACATGAGGGCCCTGGCTGGGTGGCTCCGTTGGCTGGAATGTTGTCCCAAACACCACCAAGAGGTTTTGGGTTCAATTCCCAGTCAGGGCACATTCCTAGGTTACAGATTCAGTCCCCAGTTGGGATACGTACGGGAGGCAACCAATTGATCTTCCTTCCTTCCTTTCTTCCTTCCTTCCTTCCTTCCTTCCTTCCTTCCTTTCTCTCTCTCTCTCTCTCCTCTCTAAAATCAATAAATATATCTTAAAGTGAAGATTTTTTAAAAAATGGATGAGTAGGAGAACAGAAAACAAAAAAATATATATGATTTTCGCCCTAACAGGTTTGGCTCAGTGGATGGATTGTCGGCCTGCAGACTGAAGGGTCCCAGGTTCAATTCCGGTCAAGGGCACATGCCTGGGTTGCGGGCTCGACCCCCAATCAGGGGGTGTGCAGGAGGCAGCCTATCCATGATTCTCTCTCATCATTAATGTTTCTCTCTCTCTCCCTCTCTCTCTGAAATCAATAAAAGTATATTAAAAATATATATATGATTTTCTTCTGGATCCTTGCCCACCCCCAATATTACCATGCAGGGTCTCTAATGAGTCAAAGTTTACTATATCTCCAATCACAGACTGGTTTACTTTTAAAAATAAAATAACAAATTATTTTCTTTTAAAATAAAATAACACACAGGACAAGCACATACTTATAAAGCAATCTGTGGCTACTCCATCTATGCAAAATGACTACAAAAAGAGTTAAAAAAACAATTAAGCAAGATTTTCACTGACGTTAATGAGAGCTCAAATATCCTTCATCAAAATTATTATGGAATTTTTTCCCTTTTTACAGCATCTTCCAATATTCTCAAGTTCAGGAAGTTTCTACAAACAATGCCAAAAAGGAATACCATCTGTCAAAGAGGCCTGTCCAAAGACAAAATTCCAGGAGTCTCTCGGGTAAAGATCAATCATTGTTACTCCCACAATGCAGAAGGCATCTTCAGGTTTCTTCTTTTTTAAGAAGTGCAGGATGTGCCCTATTCAAAAAGATACGTACATGTGTTATATATATCCACACCCTGGGCATCCACATCCTGGACCCAGTTACAATTGTGAAGTTGTTTAATTCACCTGCATGTATTTGTAGGTTCTTCGTGTTATCATTGACTCTAAAGGCACACCGTGTTGCAGAGACAGGAACTGGTTCTAGGAGTTTCACTGTCAAGCCGTAGAAAAATGCTTCACAGTAGCCCTTGAGCCATTTAACATATTCTTCACTGACAACTCTGGTATTTCCTAGAGATCCTATAACATGGAAGAAAATTTAAAGACAGACGTTAGGATGATTAAAATACTCCATCTATAATTATGGATTGGAATTAGAAACCAATTAAATCTAAATTTTCAAAACACCTTTATCATTCAGTAACACGAATATGACTTAGAAACAAAATGTCTTCTTTTAAGGCAGTTTGGCTAAAAACTTCCACTACTGAATGAGAGGAACAGCCCAAACTACCCCTGGCAACGGCACAACCAAACCAAATGCAGCATATTATAGGCTATACCAATGCACTGTATATAAATACTGTGTTTCTCTCGAGAGGGTGTCTTTCTGGAAGGATCACTGAAAAACGCTTCAAAGTCTTGGGGAGGCTCAGGATGGGAGGTGATCCAATCTGACTGAGAATGCAAGGTGATGGGCCCAAAGAGATCACTGGCTGGTTGAAAGGCTTCGTTCATCAAACGCCGTTCTGCCGCACTGAACTTCTCATACTGGGACACAAGTGCTGGGTTCTTTGAGATGAGAGCTGTTCTAAGTGTCTGTTCCGAGTGCCGTACTGTTCTCATCTATCAAGAAGACCAAGCTAGTCAAACATAAAATGTATATCCACGCCGGAGACTTCAATCTATCTATCCTCCACGTATGTCTCTAATTTCTCCCAAAATGGAATGTCTGACTACCGTATTTTTCCATGTATAAGATGCTATTTTTTTCTAAAGTCGTTAGACTGAAAATCGAGGTGTGTCTTATACACGGAAGTCAGCCACGGGAGGGGGGGGGGGAGAGCCGTGCAGGTGTGTAGCTGCCCATACCTTGTCAAACAGGCTTCCTCCAATCACGAGCCTTATTGTTCCTGATGTCAGCTGATGCCGTAATTGGAGGTGGAGGTGGAGAGTGCAAAGATGCAACAGGGACCGAGTGTTCTGAGCCCATAAAGATGTCAAAAAATAAAAAGATAAATACCGGTAAGTGATGGTCTTACTCTGCAAAATTCAAACTGAATATAATCAGCTATGCAAGAGCATGGAAATAGAGCTGCACAGAGACAATTTGGACCTCCTCCCAATGAGTGTATGATCAGACAATGGAGAAAACAGGAAGAACAACTCCTTAAGATGCCAAAAAAGAAGAAGGCCTTAAGAGGAAAACCAGCAAAATGTTTATAATATTGATTTCTTAATTTTGGGTTGGAAAAGTGGGGAGTGTCTTATACATGGGGGTGTCTTATACACAGAAAAATACAGTACTTATGCCTTAGAGGGGCCACACCAAAGTACAGTTTGCTTTCCCCATTTCCAATCAATTTCTTGGGGAGGGTATCTGACAAAGTGGAAAAAAAAAATCATGAAAATAATTCCTCCATCTCTTATGGAACCTGACCCCATTATAAAAACTGGTGGTAATCCATAAGAGCATGACCTGATTTCTACTTTCCTTTTGTCTCCTGGGTAATAACAGTGATATTATGAGTTGACTCAGTAAGGCCACATGAGAAATACTCATCCTTCCCAACGTGACTCAGAGGTGTCCAAGACCAAACAGAGAAGCAATGTAAGAACGGCCAGTTCTGTACCTGAACTGCAGCCACTTAGGGTTATGGTCTCGAGGTCATGTCACCCTGGGGAAGACGTCAGTGACAAGCAGAAGCCAGACTCACAATGACAGGTCTCTTCCGCTCACATCCTGTTTTTAGGTAGAGCTTTCATCCTTTCCTTTGAATGGGGCAAACAGCTGTTCCGCCACGAGGCTCTGTGAGTTAGGAAAGGAAAAAATGGGATATTTATGTCTGGAACCCATCATATTTTCTAACTATCTGTAGAGTTTTCCAGCTTATAGACAACTGATGGGAAAATTTAAGTTCATGGCTGTTCTGGCTGGATATCTGAATCCTGGGGTTTAGAGTGTGGGCGAAATTCCCAAACTGGTCTCTACCGTCAAAGCTCTGATCAGAGCACAGAATCACCCTCACCGCCCCACAGCTGGGCTGAAATCGGACAAAATATGAAGCAAGATGTGCCCTCCTGTATTCTTCCTACCTTTAGCAACACTTCCCATCGAAGTGTTTACATGTCAGGGCTTGGTCGGGAAAGCGTGCGGGGTGCCTTAACCCTAATATTAAACAGGTAGAGTTAAAAAAAAAAGAAGAAGAAGAAGAAGAAGAAGAAGAAGAAGCAGCTCAATATTAAAAAGTCTCCCGGACCTACTCTGGGTGGAGCCTCAGGGGGCAGGATAGGGTCGCCCCGGTGGGCTGCGGGCCTGCGATCCTGCCAGCGCTAAACCAGCACAACCCGGGCAACCGGGACAAGTTGGTCACCAGAGCTGGTTGCCTATAGCAACTGGCGTCTGGAGCTCGTCCCCGAGCAGGCGCGACGGGGTGCCCGACTGGGGGCGGTGGGGGAGTCCCCGGGGACTCTCGCTACGTCTTTTCTCCCAGAGGAGCCTCCGCACAGGCCGGGCCTTCCTCCCGGGAGACACCTCCGCCCCCGCTGTCCTCCCAGCTTCCGCCGCGGCTGCCCCTCCCACATCCTCATCCCTCAGCACCGACCGCGACCGCCCCCTTCGCTACCACCCGGTGGCGCAGCCCAGGGGCCCAGGCCCGGGTACGACGCCGCCGCCGCAGTACCTGCATCCCGCCCGGCCTCCCCGTCGCCAGACCGCCCGCCAACCGCGGCGAGCCCTGCGCGCTGGCGCATTGCGCTCTGCACCTTGCCCCGCCCCCTCGCGCAAGGCCCCGCCTCGCCCTTGCCACGCCCCTTAGCGTACAGCTGTCTCTCCGCGATCAGTCCAAGTGCTAACAAGCGCTGCCCTTGTCGCCCAGAGCAGAAGAGGGTCGCCTGGCCCTGGGGGAACCAGCCCCCCGCGGTCGCCTTTCCTCCGGGGCCCTCGCGGGGCGCCGCCTCTAGTCCCTAAGGGCCGCGCTGGGCCGGGGGGACGCCGGAGCGAGGCCTCGCCCTTCGTCGAGGCCGCGGTTTCCCCTGGGGCCGCGCCGGGGTTGTGGGTTTTGCATGTTTGTGAATGTGCTCGGCGGGCCGTGGGTTTGAAAAGTGACTAATTTAACCAGCCTGGCCCAAAATAAGTCAGCCGTGACCGGAGGCTGACGCACAGCCTCAGCACGCGCTCCCCGGCGCCGTCACCCCTGTACTTTCCCTTTACTTGGTTGCAGCGACTGCAACAGTGGGGCGCACGGAAGCGCCGGCCACAACCGCGACGAGCAGGTGCAGCGCGCCGAGGGCGGGCGGCGCGGAGGCGGTGTCCGGGCCCGATGACGCCTGCAGGGTTTCTCTCCACCCAGGGGAAGCGTCCCGCGGTGTCTCACTGCGTCGGCCGGAGCGAGGCTGGGAATGGACGTCAGGACCGAAGTAGCTCTGTGGCCTTGGGTAGGCCACTTAACCTTCTGGGCCTCGCGGGTCGCATGGGGAAGAGGAGAGGAGAGAGCTCTGGTCCCTAAGGCTCCCTTCAGCCCTGGAAGTTGAGTGTATCAAAGCAGAGGACCCTCCGACCCGCCGGTCTACAGCCCCCCTGTGCACCCCAGTGACCATCAAACGTTAGGACATGGTGGATGGTCAGGCTGGCTAATGCCGCGGAGTGCTGCCAAGGACAAACCGTGACCAAATGGGCATCCCCCCTCCAAACAAGCCCAGCCTCCCCCATAACCTCCTTCCTATCCAGCTCAGTCCGTTCTTCCCCAGGTTTGTCCCATGCACTCCATTCAGTTCCTCAGAGCCACTTGCTACAAAGGAAGCCCTAGTCCATTGGATTCTCTTCCAAGACCTTCACCTTAAGGGAGACCCAGCGTTTCCTCCCTGGTCCTCACTTCTTACCTCTCAGCCTTCACTCATATACGCTCCTAAGCCGTGTTTTTCATTTCTAAGCCACTGTCCTACGACTACACAGTAACTTCTATTCTTTTGAAGTTCAGGACATTTTACCATACTCTGGTGTTTCTTCATCCAAATCCCTTTTCCCAAGCTCCAGCAAGGAAACATACACTGTCCAACGTTAAAAAAGAACACTTGTAACAAAATTGGAAGGCTACAGAAAGCAGGAGAGAAATGCAACATATATATGGCAAATGATGGATTTAAAAGTGGCTTTACAAAGCAATAGGGAAGAGCAAAGAACATAAATGTAAAATGAGCAAAGGACACAGACAGACAATTTGAATGATTCATTAACGTGTTCAATTTCACTAATAATTATAATAAAACGATAACCACTCTAATGCTTTTTCTTACCCATTAAATTGACAAAGCTATTTTGAAATAATTTCAAGCTTACAGAAAAGCAGCAAGAATAGTATAAAGAATAACTACATAGCCAAAACCGGTTTGGCTCAGTGGATAGAGCGTCAGCCTGCGGACTCAAGGGTCCCGGGTTCGATTCCGGTCAAGGGCATGTACATTGGTTGCGGGCACATCCCTGGTGGGAGGTGTGCAGGAGGCAGCTGATCGATGTTTCTCTCTCATCGATGTTTCTAGCTCTCTCTCCCTCTCCCTTCCTCTCTGTAAAATATCAAAAAAAAAAGAATTACTATATAAAGAATTACTTCATCCAGATTCCCCAACTGTTAACGTTTTACCTCACTTGCTTTCTCTCTCTCTCTCTCTCTCTCTCTCTCTCTCTCTCTTTCTATATATATATATATATATATATATATATATATATATATATATATACACACACACACACACATACACACATACACACATACTAGTGGCCTGGTGCACGAAATTCGTGCACATTAAAAGGGGATTAATTAGAGGAAATAATTTAATATTGCTATTTGCCCTTTCTCTATAATAGAAGTGTCAGAGATGAAAGAAAATTAGTAAAATGTATATGAAAACCTTCCTCCTGTCAGAGTCTGGGGCGCACCACAGGACCCAGAGTCAAGTCCCTGCTCACCCACATGTGCCTCAAAATCGCGTCAGACCCAGACCCAGCTGGCCCCCGCCCCCATTGAGCTAGATCCAGACCTGGCCAGTCCCACCCTTGTCAAGCCCCACAGGCAGGAGACGTAGCCTCAGGTCCCCTGTCAAGCCCCGCTGGGTGGGGGGCGTGGCCTGAGTTCTCCCGACCCAGCACTGGGGGTGCACCTTGAGGTCCCCCGTCAAGCCCCGCTGGGTGGTGAGCACAGCCTGAGGTCCCCTGTCAAGCCCTGCCAGGCAGGGGGCCGCAGCCTCAGGTCCTCTGGCCTGGTGCTGGGGCAGGGGGTGCAGCCTGAGGTCCCCCAGCCTGGTGCCGGGGTGGGGGGGGCGTGGCCTGAAGTCCCCTGTCAAGCCCCACCTGATGGGAGGCATGTCTTGAGGTACCCTGGCCTGGCGCTGGGGCAGGGGGAGCAGCCTGAGGTCCCCTAGCCCAGCACCAGGACGGGAAGCACACATTGAGGTCCCCCATCAAGCCCCACCGGGCGGGGGGCATGGCCTCAGGTCCCCTGGCCTGGTGCCAAGGTGGGAGGCGTGGCATGAGGTCCCCTGTCAAGCCCAGCCAGGCAGGGGGGCGCAGCCTCAGGTCCCCTGACCCAGCACTGGGAGTGCACCTTGAGGTCCCCTGTCAAGCCCAGCTAGGCCAGGGAGTGCAGCCTCAGGTCCCCTGGCCTGGTGCTGGGGCAGGGGGCGTAGCCTGAAGTCCCCCGTCAAGCCCTGATGGGCAGGGGGTGCGGTCTGAGGTCCCCTGTCAAGCCCCACCTTGAGGGGGGCGCAGCCTGAGGTCCCCTAGCCCAGCACCAGGATGGAAAGTGTACCTTGAGGTCCCCTGTCAAGCCCTGCCGGGTGGGGGATGCAGCCTGAGGTCCCCTGTCAAGCCCCACAGGGGCGGGGGAGGACATAGCCTCAGGTCCCTGCTGATTGCTCATTAAGGCTCCTTATGGGAACTTGGCTTCAGCTGTGGGTGCAGCCATCGTTGTGATGGAGTGATGGTCAATTAGCATTAGCATATCCCCTCTTTATTATATAGGGGAGATATATATATATATATATCTCCTATAGGGGATATATATATATATCCTATCTAATATATATATATATATATATATATATATATATATATATATTTTTTTTTTTTTTTTTTTTTTTTTCCTGAACCATTTGAGAGTAAGCTACAGATATGATGTCCCTTTACTCCTAAATACTTTAGTGGATATTTTCTAAAACCCAGTACACTTTTATAAACAACTATAGTACAATTAAAACATATCAGTATAAACTCAGGTTTTAATTGTGGCCCTTCAGCCTCCCCCAATCCATTTTCTGTACAGTCTCTGAATTTTACTCACCTTGTCATTCCACTAATTACAAATTCATTTAGATTAATAATCAATCTATCATTCACTTTCCCATAGTTCTTTGGTTTCACTTAAGAATGACTAAGTATATGAAAATATCCAAGTACATGTTGTTAAAAGCAAAGTGGTACTGACGGGGTTGTAGTGAGAAGTAGCAACCCCCACCCCACAGGCCAGGTTCCAAGGGGCTTCCGATGTCAGCTCCTCAGCTGTTTCCCTGGTATTTAGCTTTCTAAGCAGTGGGTGTGTAATGAGATTTCTGGATCTGTTGACTTAAGGTAGTACCTGTTGATTTATTGCCATGATAGATGGGGACTGAACTCTCATACATCCTCCCACTTCCCACCTCTCATTCTTCTCAATGTACTTACATCACATATTTTGATCAACTCTAGAGTCAGTGTATAGTTTATGATGATCATGCAAACATTGCTCACCATAGAACCAAGTAGTAGACGGTGGCTTTGCCCTCTTTCTTGTAGAACTCTTTATTTTTTGCCTGGAGTTCATAATCATTTCTGTTATTTGTTTTTCAATTATAAAAGATTCATTTGCTTAGTGTCTGATGATCTCCTCTCTTAATTCTTTTTTTTTTTAAATGCTTCATCATCTCTTGTCAGTAATATTTTCTCCATAGCCCAAGCACGATGGTTCCATTTTTTCTTTTTCTGGGAAACTCCATTCTGGAGTGCTCCATCCCCCTGTCCAATCTGAGCTGGTCCTCTCTGGGTTATCACCCTGGGACTGCAAGGACACTCTGCTCTGTTGGGTCCCCGGTTTCTTAAATTGTGTGTCCTCCTGTTGTTGTTTTTTTGGTTTGTTTGTTTTTTCACCTTTGATTGCAATAGCACATGCCCCGCCCCCCCCGAACCATCTATATATATAAAAGCCTAAGTGACCAAACGACCAGTCAACCAGTTGCTATGATATGCACTGATCACCAGGGGATAGACCCCCAACGCATAGAATCGGGCTCCCTCCTGTCTGGATGGGGCCAAAACAGGGTATCCGACATCCCCTGAGGGGTCCTGGATTGCAAGAGGGCACAGGTTAGGCCAAGGGACCCCACTGGTGCACAAATTCATGCACTGGGTTTCTAGTTAGAAATAAAGATACATAGAGACAAATATTGTGAAATCTTGCATATGTGAAAATAGTTTTATTCTACCCTCATACTTGACTGAGAGTTTCCCTGGATTGGTATGGAATTTTAGGTTCATAATCTTTTTCCCTCAAAATTATGAAGAGTTTGTTGCATTTTCTTCTCACTTCTAATAATGCTATTTTTAATTCCAAATCCTTTCTATGTTACCTGCTTTTTTAAGGAAGATCTCATGGACTTCCCTTTATCTTTAGAGTTTAGAAGAACTCTGAGATTTTAACGTTCACATGTTTTTTTAAAGATGTGGGCTGGTCTGGGCCTTTCCCCCATTCATTTTGTTGCTCACTCAGTGGGCCCTTCAATCTTGAGACTTATCCTTCCAGTCTAAGAATTTTTGTCATAATATTTGTTTACAATTTCCTTCCCTCCATTTTTTTTTTGCTATTTTCTGACGTTTTCATCAACTATCTTCTTCCTTTTTTTAAAAATATATTTTATTGATTTTTTACAGAGAGGAAGGGAGAGAGATAGAGAGTTAGAAACATCGATGAGAGAGAAACATCGATCAGCTGCCTCCTGCACACCTCCTACTGGGGATGTGCCCGCAACCACGGTACATGCCCTTGACCGGAATCGAACCCGGGACCCTTCAGTCCGCAGGCCGACGCTCTATCCACTGAGCCAAACCGGTTTCGGCCTTCCTTTTCTTTTGAATATTTATTTTCAAACATTGTATTCTCCAATAGCCAAAAGCCCTTCCTTGTTCTGATTGTTTATTTTGCAGCCTTTCTCCTTTCATGGGTAAGATATCTCCGCTCAGCTCTCTGTGGATATTAACTACGCTACTGTTAACGTTTTGTTCTGCTGTTTGCTCTGTTATGCTCCCCTCCCCCCGCCCCCGCCCCCCGTTAGAACTTTCCACAAACATCTGGCGACCCTTGGCTATCTGTTGAGATTTCATCATGAGGCACAAAAAGCTGGTTGATGGTTCTGTGTGCATGAGAGTGGCGTATCCACTGTGGAGTTTCTCGGAGGTGGCCAGAGAGCCAGCTAAGTCACTGAGCGGAGATTGAGTACCTGGTGTCTGAACCCGGGACCATCCTGTTTGTTCCAAGGAAGGATTCTTTCCTAACTAACTGCCAGTGCTCTGGGCGCTGGGTGGTGTGAGTAGCCCCACTCATGAGTGTGCGGAGATTCTGCACTTTTAACCCCCTTTCCACACCCCCTCAACCTTACTGCCCACGACGACTCTCAAGGCTCACAACCAACCTATTTTAACATGAGAAAATAGGAGGAGGGTTTCAGTCACGCATCTGCTAGCATGAATTCATATCTGCTAGTTGGCTTCTTTAGCCCTGACCTGGTACCAGCTGAACGGAGGAAATGGTAGTCTAATTGGCCAGGAAGTGGGGACAGATGGGGAATTTGTGGTCAAGAGTCCCCCAGTAGGAGAGCCGTCCAGAGAATGGGGAGGGTGTGGTGCTGCAGGTTAGGGCACAGGGACCTGAATGCCACGAGGGAGGTGGAAGGCGGAAAAGGAAGTTAACTTACATTTAGATGGTGCTCATAGCCAGGGCTGTCGGTGGACAGCGAGAGTTGACTGGCTTTCTCCCTCCTGCCCTCAAAGGCCCAGCGCCCAGGGACCGTAGGGGTTAAATGGCGCCACGCAGTGAACCTGAGAACCGGTCACCCTGGGAAAACACCAGCTCCAAACAGGCACCTCACAAATGCTCTTGTGGACCACGTCCTGCTTGCACACTGAGGCTTGGTTTGCCCGTAATGGGCCAGCTCCGGCAGTGCCAGGGGAGAGGGGCCATTAGCAGAAATACAAAGCGAAAAGTCATTCAGTCCATTAGGTTAAAAGAGGGTTTTTCTATCTTTTATTATTTATGATTTGTGACTTCGGTTACCGTTTCCCGGAACAAACAGTTACAGTTTTATTTCAACTCACTGGTGCACACAGATGCTTATCATCAATCACGCTGCAGATTGCTAAGCAGTGGCTCCGGCCTCCGGGGCCGCGGCCGCTTCTGCAGTTCTCTGATATCTCATCAGGCAACTTGTTTTCTGTGCCAACAGTTTCCAAAAGCTCCCGCAATCTGGTGCCTGTGTGTGTATCTATGCATACACCTATGAGTGTCTCTATATTTACCTTGCAAGTGCATACAGTACACTCACAAAATGAGCAAAAGCAGGCATTAGTTTTTACTTTAAGAATGTCACTCCCCCCAAAACAGGCATTGGGGTCCCCAGAATCCTCCGCAGCATTGAGGACTCCTTGGGTGGGAGCTCAGACTGTTGGCTTGAGCGGAGGAAGAAGGGGCAGGTCAAGCAGCCTCGGTGACCTCTGGGGGTGCCGTGGGCGACTTCCCCAGTCACCGGTGAAGGACAGTTCCCGTGTTGAAACTCCATCTGAAATTCTGAGTTTTTCTCCCACGTTTCCCTTTTTCAGTCTCCACGAAGGCAGGGGCGGGGAGGCCTTAACTGAGACACAGACGAAAGAGGAAGTGTCTCAGCACTAACCAAACATAATAGAGAGCCCACTCAGTCAGTGACCTCTATGGAAAAACTGAAAACATCCTCGGCGTCCTTATAGACCTTCAGGGGGCGGGGGAGGGGGGGAGCTGCTGCCCAGAAGCAACCAGCTTCCCTCTGGCCGGGTCTTTGCTGGGAGCTGAGAACAGATGGCTGCCCGCTCCAGGGCTTCTGATGTGTCTGAGGCCAGACGGGCCTCCTTGTCCCTGTGTGACCCGCCAGGCTTCTTTCTCACAACGTGGAGATGCCCAGGCTGTGTTCAAAGCAGGTGCCATCTGAGGGGGCCACCCTAGGACCATGAGCCATGAGCACCCCGCCTCCAATTCACCCTCCAAGTCAGTCAGCAACGTCCACTGAGCACCTGTGGGGTCCAGCTGGTGCTGACTCAGGGACAGGATGGAGGAGATGAAGACACGACAGAGAGTGGCCCGTGACAGGACCAAGTGTGGTGCAGAGGAAACAGGAAAGAGCATCGCCAGAGTTGGCACTTGAGTGACTAGAAAACCCGTATTTCTTGCGCAATGTAAAATACATTTCTGCTTCCCTGGCCCGTTTGGCTCAGTGGATAGAGCGTTGGCCTGCAGACTGAAGGGTCCTGGGTTCAATTCCAGTCAAGGGCAGGTACTTTGCTTGCAGGCTCAATCCCTGGGCCTAAGGGACGGAGGGCGGGGTTGGGGGGGGGGGGACGTGTGGGAGGCAATCAGTCAATGATTCTCTCTCACTGATGTTTCTCTGTCTCTCCCCGTCCCTTCCACTCTCTCTAAAAATCAATGGAGGTGAGGATTAACAAAAAACAAGTTGTTAGCAGTGCAGGTATACCATCCCTTACCCCCATATCCAAAACCCAAAAAACTCTGAAAAATACATTTCTACTTGAGTCAATGCAATGAAGATTATAGTAAGACAGACTTACAATAAAAAATCTGGAAGAACAGAAGAGTAAAGAACAAAATCACTCCTGGTCCTTCTGCCCCGACATAACCTGTGTGACCAATGGCTGAACTTTTAGATATTGATGTGGGCCCATTTTTTACATAACTGTGATCATACGGAACCACAAAAATTGTACATACTGACTTCTCCATGTATTTCATTCCTTTGCCAGAAGGAACACTCTACATATAAGGATGTTTATCACAGCATTGTCTACAATCCCAAAAACCTAAAAATGAATGCTCATATGCTCATCCTTAGCAGTTCTGCCAAATAAATCTCGTAATAATATACTAGGTAGTCATTTAAAGACTGATCCCACACTATATTTATTAACATAGAAGGATATCGCCAAGATCTTGCTGAATTTTTAAAAAGTTTTCAAAATAGTCTGTATAATTTGAGCCTATTTATAGCGCAGCATGGGTGTGTGTGTGTAAAGAGGATGTTTGCCAAATAGTCACAATGGCTCTCCCTAGAAGGAGGGTTTTCTGTGCTGTTTACTTTCTTTCTATTATACTAGAGGCCCGGTGCACAAAATTTGTGCACTCAGTGGTGGGGGGCGGTCCCTCAGCCCGGCCTGTGCCCTCTCGCAGTCCTGGACCCCCTCAGGGGATGTCCGACTGCCAGGGAGCGGGCCTAAACCGGCAGTCAGACATCCCCCGAGGGGTCCTTAGTGCTGCTGTGGAGGCAGGAGAGACTCCCGCCACCGCTGCTGTGCTCACCAGCCATGAGCCCGGCTTCTGGCTGAGCGGCGCTCCCCCTGTGGGAATGCACTGACCACCAGGGGGCAGCTCTTGCATTGAGTGTCTGACCTCTGGTGGTCAGTGCACGTCATAGCGACTGGTTGTTCCACCCTTCAGTTGATTTGCATATTAGCCTTTTATTATATAGGATCTTGAGTACTATTAAAAATTTTTTTGCAATGAGCATTTGCTAGTTTTATATTTTTTAAAACTTTATTTAAAATTTTTATTTAAATCTGCCTGGCCGGTGTGGCGTGGTGATTGAGTATAAACCTATGAACCAAGAGGTCATGGTTTGATTCCCAGTCAGGGCACATGCCTGAGTTTCTGGGCTAGATCCTCAGTAGGGGGCAGTGCAGGAGGCAGCCCATCAGTGATTCTCATCATTGATGTTTCTATCTCTCCCTCTCCCTTCCTCTCTGAAATCAATCAATATATATATATATATATATATATATATATATATATATATATATATATATAATTTATTTAAATCTATACTATCAGCATAAAATGTATCTATTCTTTTTTTTTTTTAATATATTTTATTGATTTTTTACAGAGAGGAAGGGAGAGGAGGGATAGAGAGTTAGGAACATCGATGAGAGAGAAACATCGATCAGCTGCCTCCTGCACGCCCCCCACTGGGGATGTGCCCGCAACCAAGGTACATGCCCTTGACTGGAATCGAACCCGGGACCCTTGAGTCCGCAGGCCAACGCTCTATCCACTGAGCCAAACCGGTTTTGGCTGTATCTATTCTATAGTAAGTGAAAATGTGAGTTACCAAACCTAGTATGATACCATTTGGCATTTTACATGTTTATATGCAAATTTACATATTTTATATATAAAATTGCAAATACAAAAATATGTAAATTATAAACATTAGATATAACATTTACATATATGTATTCATAAAACTAGTTTAAAAATTTATCTATTTTAAATATATTTTTTATTGATTTCAGAAAGGAAGGGAAAGGGAGAGAGATAAAAACATCAATGATGAGAGAGAATCATCGATCAGTTGGCTGCCTCCTGCACGCCCAGGCATGTGCCCTTGATGGGAATTGAACCTGGGACCCTTCAGTCCGCAGGCCGATGTTCTATCCACTGAGCCAAACCAGCTAGGGCTTGTATTTTTATTTTAAATAACGATTCTGTGTTATATTTTAAACAATGACATTTCTATTGTGGGGGAGAAATGCCATGTTTGTGGCTGAGTCTTGGAGAAGTACGGACTGCTCAGGACTGGACCATCCAGTCCAGGCTGAGGGAACAGCACGTACCAAAAGCACAAAGTGACAACAAAGCGTGGCGAGGGTCAGGTCAGCCGCATCGCCCCTGGCATCTGACACCACAGCGGCTCCCCCTTCTGCTACTTTCCTCTTCCCTCTGGGTCACGGTCTTTCTGGGCTGCTCAGCAGCACCAGTCAGCCAAGCAGGTGCTGGGCGGCCCGAGGGAACAGACAGGGCCAACGACCTTGACCTTGGTGCTGTTGGGGCGGGGACTCTGTAGAGATCATGAGGACTCATCCCACCTCGTTCACAATATTCTAGAGGCTCAGCCTTGGGCACCACCGGAGAGAGAGCAGAATCCATGGTTAACGGACCCAGGTTCAAGTCGAGGCACTACCAGCACCCCGCACCCAGCCCCCACCCCCAGCCAGTCTCAGACACCACTTTTTTTTTTTTAATCCTCACCTGAGGACACTCTTTTCCATTGCTTTTTCCTTTTCAGAGAGAGTGGAAGGGAGGGAGGGCGGGAGGGGGGAGGAGAGGGGAAAGGAGAGGGAGAAAGAGGGAGGGAGACAGGGAGGGAAGGAGACACATTGACTGGCTGCCTCCAGCACGCGTGTGCTCTGACGGGGGGCAGAGAGCAAACCGCAACCCAGGAGGTGCCCCTGACCAGGAATCAAACCCGGGACCCTTCCGTGCGCGGGCCCAACGCTCTCACCACAGGGCCACACGGGTCAGGGCACCTCCCTGAACCTGAGTCTCTGTCCACAAGATGGGACAATAAGAACCTGGCAGGGTTGTTGACGGGGTTAAGGAAGACTCGGGTAAAGCCCCTTCCAACGAACCATTTACCGTCAGAAAGAACCTCACTGCAGTCCCCGCAGCATGGCCAAACCCCACAGGCAGGACACACTGGCCTGGCATTTACGCAGGTCCATTCTGGCGAAGAAACAGCACTCACGGCAAGCACTTGTGATGTGCCCTCGTGGTTGGGCATGTCAGTCACAAGTTCTAATTATGGAAATGAATGTTCTCTGACAAAAAGGCCTGTTGAGGTGAGTCACTGCGGTGGCTTAGCTCCCTGGGCCCGGAACTCTCCCTGGAATGAATGATTTGGAGAGATGCACATCCTCCTGCATAGAAAGCCGAGAAGGATCATCGTTTTCACCCAGGGGTTCCGGTCCTGACGGTCACCGGCTTCTGGAACAGCAGGTGGTAAATACAACTTGCTAGGTTCTCCTCTTACCCCCTTGCAGCCCCTTCTCTTGAATTTTCTCAAGTCTTTCCTTTTACACACACACCTCTGTTGACTCAGGATCACCTGGGCAAAATATCCTAAATGGAAACTCAAATAACTTCCGTCTGCTCGTGAAAACACAAATCTGAGAGGGTTCTACTTGATGCGGGCGGCTATAAAGTGGTTTCCAAACGGACGAGGCTTTTATTGCCACCCGGAGAGTAAGAGGGTGCGATGACGTTACTTCCCTTCAAGGGCGGATATTTCTTCCTCCTTGATATTTGGATTTCTTATCTGGAGTCTCCTTGAGCTTGTTTTCTGGATTGTCAAGGTATTTGTTAATGTGTAAAGCTCCCCTAGGCATGGTTTCATACATGGCAGCCAGGAGCACATACATGGAAGGATGCCCCCAAGATTTTGAACGTTTTAAAAAAGGTTTCAAAACAGTATATATCACTTGAGCCTATTTACATAAAAACATGGGTGTATTTGTGTGTAAAGAAGATGTTTGCCAAAATATTAATAATAGTCAATAATCATGGCCCTGGCCTGTGTTGCTCAGTGGTTAGAGTGTTGACCAGCGCACCCAAGGGTCTTGGGTTCGATTTTCGGTCAAGGGCACGTACCTGGGTTGCAGGTTTGATCCCCAGCTCAAGTCGGGGCCCCTGCAGGAGGCAACCAATCGGTGTGACTCTCTCAGATCAATGTCTCTCTCTCTCTACCTCCCTTCCTCCAGTCTACTCTCTCTAAAAATCAATGGGAAAAATATCCTCGGGTGAGGATTAACAAGTGACACACACATCATCATCATGGGAAGAAGCCATGGGCTGGAGTCCCAGCTGTGCCACTTACCAGGGCTGTGACCTGGGACAGGGAGGCTGTGTAAACCCCTCTGAGTGCAGTTCTTTATCTCTGAGACCGGGATAGAGCGTTGTTGTGAGGATTACATAAGATAGAGTACGCACTCAGAAAGGCTACTTGTTACGATTCCGTACTCAGACCTGAAGGAACGGATTCTGCCCTTTGCTGTAGCAGAGACCCAGAGAAACAGCAGTTGTTGAAGTAAAACACAGCTCACTGACATCGGGTGTCCCTGGGGGGATCCAGCACAGCGAGGATGGATCAGGCTCCCCTTACCCATGTGCACAGGGAGAAGTGGGTAGAAAAGGCACCAATGCTATCTGACCGTGGCCCTCAGAGGGTTGAACGCATCCATGTGTTCCTAAATCAGCCCATTCACTCCCAGGCGGCACGGGAAGCCAGATTCTCACACATCTTCCTGGTAAACATGGGGAATTCATGGGCTGACCCCAATGGCCCCTGCCACTCCAAGGCCTGGTTAAGTATCTCCACGGTGACATCAGAGCTGCCCAGACCTGGAAGTGTGGCCAACATGAACTTCACCTCCTGCGCCCCACAGACGGAGGGGGCGGGGCTAGGTGGGGGCACCAGTGCTTCCAATTTCTCTGGCTGATGGCCCATCCCCTGCAGGACTACATCTCTGTATAAAATGTATATATGTATATGTACAAGTATATATATATTATACTTGTACATATACATATATGTATTATTTTTAAATTTATATTGTTCCCAGTTTTGTACGGACCATGGCCTCTGTCAAGTTGTCCTCATAAAAAGAGCCCCCCCCCAAAAAAAAATACAACAAAGAAAGAAAATAGCCAAGGTTTGTCTCTGACCCTCCATTTTCTATTGTCGACCAACCCTCTTTCCGACTGGCACATTCTTAAGATCTGTTACAAGAGAAGGTTCGAAGTGTTTTTGTAAATATGCTTTTCTTACCTTTTCCAGTTCCAGTCAGGTGCTGCTGAAAGACCCATTCTGACTTCCTAAAGTGACTTTACATTTCTTAGTTCTGATCCATGCGTTAGTTTTTTGCTTTAACTCTCCAAGTAGGGTTGCCGGATACAATACCCGATGCCCAGTTCATGTGAGTTCCAGGTAAACAATGAGTACTTTTTTTTTTTTTTTGGTATAAGTATGTCCCATGCAATATTTGGGGCACACTTGTACTAAAAAAGTATTCATTCCCAAATATTGTGTTGGGAGAGGAGTTGAAGGGTTATCTTGTCCTTCAGGGAACTGGTTTTATCACATCTTGAGCAAGTTGCATTTGCAAACGGCTGCCATCACCCTTTACCTTATTCTTGGGTTCAAGCAAAGGGTGTGAGGACTACTCAGGCATGCTCGAGCAAGGCAGGCGGGCCTGGGTGAAGGTGGCCGTGGAAGGAAATGTGACATCTCTTGCTTTGCAGATTAGATGCAGTTCAGACAAGTTGGCCAGGGAAAGAATTTCTGAAAAGTACATTTATTTCCCTAGTTTTCAATAAAAATGAGAGTCCGGGCTCTCAAATCTGCTAATTTATTATACGGCCTTTAGCAAGCGTATAAGCTAAAAACTCAGATGAGACTCAGTGTTCTCATCTGGGAAATGAGAACGTGGCTCAAACCAGTGCAAAGGAAACCTCTTGGTGACGAAGGGGCTGGCAGTATGGCAGACCCGCTCCGAGGGCCACGTGGTACCTGTGTTCCAGTTGTCCTTTCTCGATAAGACAGAAGTAGGTTAAGCAACTCCCAGGAGCCAGCCGTTCTGAAGGGTGCTCAGGGGCAGGACCAACCTCTGCCCCTAAGAATCAGGTGCCACCTGGAAGGACGGGACGTGGGGAGCAGGCTGTTACAGAGGTGGCGCACGAGAACCCACACCTCCCGGTAGCCAAGGTTCTCTCCCGTGGATCTGGGCTGCTTACAACAACAGAGCGTGACGGAGGGAACGTTGTGCCGGCTCTAGGCTGTGCTGGAGGGACACTCCATGGATTCTGCGTTTGCGCTTTGAGGAGCTCTGAGCTACCATGTAGCAAGTCAGGCCACATGGAGAGGCCACATGGAGGTCACGTGGGGGGAGAGGCCCTAAGACTGCGTGGAGGAGAACTGAGGAACTCAGACTTGTGCCCTGTTGGAGCTGGCCCAGCCACTGCCAGACTAAAGAGCTAAAGCGGCTGAGACACCTGACGAGATCAGGCACCCCCTGTGCTGTGTTTAAGTTCTGGGCTGGCAGACTTGTGAGCAAACTGTTTTGCTGTTAAGCCACAGAGTTTGGGGTAATCTGTTATACAGCAATAGGCAGGAAACCTCATACTCACAGGAAAGGCAAAATGCCCATAAAAATGTCCGGAATCTGTGCCATCTGGCTGGTCAGGTTTCTCAGGGTCAAAAGAAAGGACAGTGCCCAGTTCAACCACAGGCAGGAGCACTTGCTCTTGGAGACCAGACAGAAATCCCAGTTTCTTGGATTCAGTGGGAATGGGTGACAGGTACCTGGTGTGTGTGTGTGTGTGGGGGGGGGGGGGGGGGCGGGCGGCGGGGGGTTCTCCGCTCTTGCTCAGAGCACCCCTGGGCTGAGGGACTCACCCTGACTTTGCTCAGCCACAGCTATGCTTCCCCAGAGAGGCAATGGCAGGGAGAGCTATGTTCAGGGGATCAGAGGTGCCTCTACTGGACAGACAGGTGCATCCCACCTTCCAGGCAGTAGCAAAAACCAAGGGACAGGAGTGGAGGGGGGATGGAGGTGAGAAACCACCTTGTGAAGCAGCGAAAGCAGCCACCAGGGGCTGCTACAGCCCACCTAGGACAGGAAGCAGAACCAAGGGTCTCAGAAGGGTACACACAGGGCAGGGGACCATGTTCAGGGCACTGGGCTGGTGTGTAGGGCAGGCTTCCCAGGTAGGGATGGGGGGTTCTGCACCCAGGGGACAACCCCCTGATCCTGCAGAAGCAGGAGTGCAGGCATCCCAGCCATGGAGATGGGCCACGTGGGGTAGGAGAGGTGGGTGAGAAATGTGAATGCCAGACCAAGGCAGCAGGTGGATCGGATTGTGATTGAAGGCTGGGCCTGGGTCTGGTTCATCTTGGACGCCCCAGCAGCTAACACATAACAGATGCTCAATAAATATTTGCTGCCTGGACAGCGTAGCACAGTGGTTGAGTGTTGACCTATGAACCAGGAGGTCAGGGTTCAATTCCCGGTCAGGGCACATGCCTAAGTTACAAGCTCCATCCCCAGTGCGGGGTGTGCAGGAGGCAGCCGATCAATGATTCTCTCTCATCATTGGTGTTTCTATCTTTCTCTCCCTCTCCCTTCCTCTCTGAAATAAATTTAAAAATATTTTAAAAAACAAATATTTGTTGAATGGATGGACTTTGCTTCTAGGTCAAGGGGAGACCCAAGTGCATGAGGTAAAACAGATGCTGGGGTGACTGGCCGAAGGGGAGACTGGACAAAGAGAGCCTGTGAGGCTTCTGCAGGGTCCCCAGGAGGAGACAAGGGCAAGGCCAAGGAAGTTGGCAACAGAGATAGAGATAAGGGGGGGGGGGTAGCCATGGCCGGAGTGGATCTCGGGGCCCTGGGCTCTAGTCCAGCCCTGCCTTTAAATCGCCCTGTGACATGGACAAGTCACCGTCTCGCTTTCGGGTTCAACTCTGTCTCTGTGAGCCAAAGGTGCTAGAGGAGAGGTTTCCCCTCTGCGCGGAGACTTTGTGACCCTGAGATTGGGTGTCTGCTCTAAAGCATGGGTGGGGTGGTGTCGGGGAAGCAGAGGAACTGGGGAGGGTCAAAGACAGTTCTGAGGAGGGTTATGGAGAAAATGATGCGACTGTGGCCAGAAACAGGAAGTCAGAAGGGAGAGCTGGGCCGGGTGGGAAAGATGATGTGTTCGCAGTTAGGGAAGTTTAGAGGGGGCCAGAGACATCTCCAGAGCAGATGGGACACACAACCACAGCCACCTGGAACAGTCCTCTGTGCCCTCCTGCCTCAAAAAAACCCCAAAAAACAAACAAAAAAAATCTCACACACCCAGGGCCCTGGCTGGTGTAGCACAGTGGATAGTGTTGGTCTGTGGACTGAGGGGGTCCCGGTTTTGATTCTGGTCAAGGGTACATGCCTGGGTTGCAGGCTCAATCCCCAGTGGGGGGCATGCAGGAGGAAGCCGATTGATGATTCTCTCTCATCACTGTTTCTATCTCTCTCTCCCTCTCCCTTCCTCTCTGAAATCAATAAAAATATATTAAAAAAATACCCCCCCACACACACATATCCAGGTCCTAATCCTTAGACCCTGTGGATGTTACCTTATATGGCAAAAAGTTCTTGGCAGGTGTGATTAAACCAAGGTTTTAAAATGGGGAGATGATCCTGGATTATCAGGGTGCCCTGAATGCCATCATGTGTATCCTTATGAGAGGGAGGCAAGGGGAGATTTGACACACAGAGGAGAAGGCGATGTGAGGACAGAGCAGAGAGAGATGTGATTGCTGAGTGGTGTGCCCACAAGCCAAGGAATGCTGGCAGCCCCAAAAGCTGGAGGAAGCAAAGAACAGATTCTGGAGCTGCCAGAGGGATGGCAGCCAAGCGATATTATTTACAGACATCTGGCCTCCAGAACTGAGAGGAAAGATTTTGGTTGTTTTAGCCACCGAGGGTTTATGGTAATTTCTTACAGCGGCCACAGGAAATGAATACTGGCCATCCCCTGAATCAGAGACTCACCTCACAGCCAGGTCCCTCCACTGAGGGTGTGTTATCTTCTACTCCTGACGAGCCTGCGAGGCAGTAACTGTGTGTATCCCACTTCCCAAGGAGGAAAATGGGATGTAGAGAGGTAGGATAATCTTCCAAAGATCAGTGAGAGCCAATTCCTGCTGAGTCAGGTGGGACTCCAGAGGTAAGCCTCTCAACCACTCTGCCAGTACATCTCCCAGCTAAACACTGATTCCTCAAAATGTTACCTATACAAGGTCTCAGTTTCTGGTAATGAAATCAGTGTCTTATTCTCTCAGTGGCCTAAGTCACAATGTTATTACCTACAGCAGCCACACTTCAAAACCCCAACTCAATCACAGGGTGTAGAATGCTAGGCTCATAACAGGCCTTTGAGCATTTATCTCCTGTGACCTGCTGTGTCACAGGGGAGCACACTGGGACCCTAAGAGGGATGGCTTGTTCAAGGTCTTAAAACTGGTCCACTGGTGTTAGAACCAGGATCACAAGCCAGGTCAGCACGTTCCTACCCAGCACACAAATATATCTTAGGAGCAAATTAAGCAGCCCATCCATTGGCTGGCTGGAGGCCTATAGGGGGCTCTCATCCCATAGGAAAAGCTTTAGATTCATCAGGCTAGTTCCCTGTAGTGAACTGGAGAATGTGCAGAGGATTGACACAGAATCAGAGGTGGAGAGAGACAGAGAGAGATGAGACAGCAACCTGTCCGCAGAGCTCCCTTGCACCCCGGAAGCTCTCGGGCTGGGCTTGCATATCCTCACCCCCGTCCTGCGGGAAGCCGCCGTGAGTCTCCACTCTTCACCTGGACGCAGGTCGCCTACAAAGCAGAGGCCAGCTTGCACGATGAGCATGTTTTCTCCTCCGCCCTTTTGCTTTGCATCTTTGCGCTCAGATGTCTACGTTTTCAATTCTCATTTACTTCTAAATGTCCTCTTGAATTCATTTTGCTGCTTGTCACACAGCGAATCCACCTTGGGTAAGTCCGATTCCCCTCTCCTGAGACGGGTCCCAGGAGGGGGCCTCACTGGACCAGCTTCAGGCTGAGACCACACCTGTTCCAGTTCCATGAGCTAAGGGCCAAAATGTGATGGAGGTTGGGACTGGGCAACCTGGGACCCACTTCCTATGCCAACCTTGCCCCCTGAGGAATATTTAGCTTTTGGGTGAGCACAATGCTAACTTAAAACAAAACAAAATAAAAAATAACCCACCTATTCTGTGTTTTCCCATCGTTAAAACAGAGTAGAGCTGAACTCTGTTGGCCATTGGTCATTGACTTAATAATGATTTGTCCCTGTGGTACTCAACCCATCACATGATTGGGGTGCACATGTATTTTTCTTAAATATCCTATTAATTTAAGGCTGAACATCTCCAACTGTATGCTCTCCCTCCAGCCACCAATATCAACACAACATCTTTCTCAGGGGACTTCTAGCTTAAGTGTCACCTCCGGATAGCGAGGGTGATATAGCCTGAGAATTTCAAAAATCGGTTTCTGTTTCTTTTGGGGGTGGGAATTGTGAAGTTTAAAAACAAAGGAAGCAAAGAGGAGGATGAGAGAGAAGAAGGAAGATAAAGAAAGCAAAGGGGGTGCGAAAGAATAAAATAAAAATAACATTAGATGCCCCCAAATCCTATCCCGTGCCTGGCACTGTAGCAGTTCTGCACTTAATGTTTAATAACAAACTTACTCCATAGGTGTTATGGATGAGGCAATCAATGCCCAGAAAGGCTGTCATGTGCCCAAAAGCCACACAGCTTAGTAAGTAGAAAAGCCTGGGTTTCAATCCAAGTTCATCTTATTTGAAACTCATGTTCTTATTTATCAATCACGGAAGCATCCTGTAGTCATTCCTTGAAGAACCTTACAACATAAAAGAAAAAAAACAGCACAGTAATCCTCTAGAAAAGTAATACTGTAAAGTTGAAAGCTTGGGTGAAAAAATGTACTGAGTTATGTCTTATGCTGGGATTAGCAGTTTGGGCCTCTCAGACTGTTGAGCAAAGAGGCTATTAAATAAATGGATCACACAAAGGCTGGCGAGAAAGTGCAGCCCCTGGGGCTTCATGGCCATGAGGCCAGGCGAGGACTGTGGCTGAGATGAAAGCATCCCGATGTGGTGGATTTGCCACAACTCTGCCCTGCATGCCTTCGGGTATGCACCCCACTCCAGCTGAGGCTTTGAAGCTGTTTTCACACTTACACCACCCCCTCAATGAGGTGTTGTTTTTCCTAACTATGAAAAATGTCAAACATACATTTTGAAAGAATAGCATAATGGACAACTAATATTTCCCCATTTGCTTTATCTGTCTCTGATTATCTCTCAGGGAGCGTTCTTGCTGCTCCCCCCTCGTAAGCTCCTCCATGCCCCAGTGCCTTTGCACAGGCTGTACCCTTTGCCTAGAACGCCCTATGCTGCATTCCTCTTCTATCACAGCCTTCCATATTTTTGTTTCCCCTACTGAAGAGTGAGCTGTTTCTCCTCTTACTTCTAATGCCTTTTCTATGCTGTTCTATCCAACAGGCATGCAGCCTCATGTCCAGGTCTATTTAAGTCATCTTCGAAGGCCCAGCCCAAATGCCTTTTCCTCCACAAAAGTGTTTCTGATTCTGTCTGGATGGAGGTAACTGCCTTTCTCTGAAGATCCACAGCACTCTATCTAGTGCTCCTGAGTGGCATTTATTACTGTATGTCTTGGTTTAAGACATATGCACCTATATTTTCTCCCTGACTAGATTGTGACCATGTTAAATTCAATTCAGTAACCGGATCATTTTCTTATCACTAGTCTCTAGCCCGTAGGTGACATAGTTGACATTTCATAACTTCAGTTACATTCTACAAATATTATTTTGAGCACATACAGGTATCTAGTAAGCTACTAGACTGCGGGCATGGAGAGGTTAATGAGACACACACAGGGACCTCTGCCTCAGAAGCTGGTGGCCTATTCTTTAGGTCAGAGTGGGAAATAAGTAATTACACACGTATGACTGAGACACCAGGCGAACCGGACGAGCAACTTTCGAGCAAACACAGAGAGGCTTAAACACGGCTGGTCCAATGCAGGCTGCTCTTTTGCTTTTTAAATGTTGATTGATTTGTTTTCTTAATATAAAAATAACAGATGCACTTCACAATAAATTTAAAAAACAGAAAAGTGTAAAGAAGACAAAATGTCTTGATTGCCATCACTCCAAAAAACCAAAAAGTTAACATTTTGGTGTGTATTTTCAATCTTTTTTGCAAACTGTGTGGGGTGACTGAAGGTTCACATTCTTGCATTATTGTTTTTAGAACTCATATACTATAAAATTAACCAACTTAAAAGGTGCGATTCAGGGGCTTTTAGTGTAGTCAGTTATGCAACCATCACTACAATCTAACTTGAAAATGCTATCATCATTCCCCCAAGTGCCCATCCCTGTTAGCACTCACACCCCATCTCCTCTACCGCCAGCCTCAGTGTTATGCCAGCTCTGAACATTTCACACAAATGGAATCACGTACTCGTAAAGATGAGGCCTTTTTGTGTCTGGCTTCTTTCACTTAGCACCGTGGTCGGCAAACTGCGACTCGCGAGCCACATGCGGCTCTTTGGCCCCTTGAGTGTGGCTCTTCCACAAAATACCACGGCCTGGGCGAGTCTATTTTGAAGAAGTGGTGTTAGAAGAAGTTTAAGTTTAAACAATTTGGCTCTCAAAAGAAATTTCCATCGTTGTACTATTGATATTTGGCTTTGTTGACTAATGAGTTTGCTGACCACTGACTTAGCATAATGTTTTGAGGGTTTCTCAATATTGTAGCATGAATCAAGGCCTTCATCTTTCTTTTTAATGCTAAATAACATTCCATTGTACAGCTATGCCACTTTTAGTTTATCCAGTCACCAGTTCATGACATTTGAGTTGTTTCCACATTTTGGCTACTATGAACATGCGTGTACAAATTTTTGTACGGATGTGTTCAATTCCCTTGGGTTCATACCTGGGACTGAAATTGCTGGACCCATAGTAACTCTGCTTAACATTTTGAGAAATTGCCCAACTTTCCAAAGGGCCTGTGCCACTTTACATCTCACCAGCAATGGACGAGGTTTCCAGTTTCTTCACAGCCTCACCAATACTTATTATTATTGTGCATTGGCTTGTTCTGTGTTTTTGGTTGTAGATATCCTGTTAGGTGTGAAGTGGTATCTCATTGTGGTTTTGATTTGCATTTCCCTGATGGCTAATCATGTTGAGAGCATCTTTTCACATGCTAGTGAAAGCTCAATTCTTATTTGCACAGTGCTACAGAAGTCTTGCTTACACGAGGACCATAATAAAGACAAATATTAAGTCACCAGTGAATAAAAGGCCTGAGGTTTGGAAGCCAAGTGCCCCTTCCGGGTGCTGCTCACCGATAGTTCTGAGCTGCCTTTTGTAAGTAATTACATGGACACCCTTGGACACAAGCCCTATACTGCCAGAGAATGTCCCTGGACACACACAACTAACAATCACAACAACAAAACACCCAAAATCTAGGTACACAGGGGTAAAACTTAAGTAACGCTTAACCTTACAATACAGAAGTGAAATCTTATGACTTCTATGACTAATCGGGTAAAAGTATTTACTACCAAACTGGGAATTACGCGTACAATACTACCAACCCACAAAACACAAGATCAGTTTTTCAATTTTTCTGTTCTGTTCTATGGTGCCGCAGGAAAGTGCGGTTCAACTCCTGTGAAAATACGGAAGGCCTTTGAGATGCTGGATTTAGGAGAACACTGGAGAATTTCAGAGCCCAGCTCACTCGTGTCTGGAAGAACAAGTCAGAAGCACTTTGATTGGCAGGAATTTGTAAACTAAGTGGGTGTCACCACTTTTGCTACTGTGAGAACAGTTCACATCCCCTGTGTGGGGGCAAGCGGTTCAAGTAGGAAGTCATAGATAGGCCCCAAGGGACATAGGCACCTATCTAAAATGATTATCATTGGGGCTTATGCTAATGACATATTAATGAACACACTAGTATACAGGGTGTCCCCCCCAAATGCATACATACTTTAATAGCAGCTGATAGCTCAATTCTGAAAATGGAATGTATTTTAATAAGCACTGCCTTTATAATTATTCAAAGTGCATGTACACATTTTTGGGACATCCTACATATAGGGAAAACTGACCAGACAGAAACATCAAAATTATGTATGGTGCTTGTGATAAGAGTAGTAGGATTAGAAGTGTTGGTTTTGGGTAGCATATGGAGAACATTTATACCAAAAACAGTGTGAAACAGAAGATGGTCAGGAACTCTGGATTCTTATCCCTGTACTGGTCCCTGGGGGGCAGGGGAAGAGGGGCAGGGCGGGAAGGAGGTTCTTGGAGAAAAAAAGAAAATCAAGCAGGATTCAAGTCAATCTGATGATGTTTTGGTGACTATTATAGACTGAATGTTTGTGCCCCAATGTGGTGGTTTTGGGGAGTCAGGCTTTGGGGTTGAGGCCAGTGCCCTTAGGAGAGGCCAGAAGCTCCCGGTCTGCGGGGTGAGGAAACGACGTCTGCAAACCCCGTCTCACTTGCCCCTTTACCTCGGACATCCAGTCTCCAGAAGGGCGAGGAACAAATCCCTGCTGCTTGTAGGCCACCGGGCTGTGGTACCTTACAGCAGGCCCACCTGGACAGTCACCATGAAACAAATGGACCTGAAATCTCCAGTGAGTTTTCAGGCAATCAGACTCTGACTTTTAAAACTCAGCAAGACAAATGTGATCTTGAATATCTACAGTTTGATTGGGTTACAGAAAAATATCTACAGAAATTCTCCATGAGGAAAAGAGTGCAGAAAAAAACCCCACTGGAGTGAATTTAAAAAAATCACACACACCAGGTGAGGTATCCTTAGTGTTCTTAAAGATACTTATCATTTCTCCCATGAAGTCCCTCTCTTTATTTACTTTTTTCCTCAGGAAAAACTGAAGATCTTATCATAGAAACTTTGTATTATTGACTGTAATTCTACATTATGCTATAAACCATTTCTGCTACAAGTTGGGATATTCTAGAAGGCTGTGAAGAACCTGAATGTGGTAAAGAACATGGATGTCATCTAGCTCCATCTCCTCACTGCTGATAATCAGTCTAATCAGGCCGCTCCTCCAGCTAGTTGACAGTCAGGGGGAAAACCACAGCCACACTGGGAGGGCAGCGTTCTCACCACCCTCCAGATTGCTTTCCCTCAGGCTCCAGGCACAGCCTGGCTGAGTCTCCTAAGCAGAGGCTGGCCCTGGCCGGGTGGCTCAGTTGGTTGGAGCGTTGTGCTGTGCACCAAAAGTTTGCAGATTCGATCCTCAGTTGGCGCGTGTATGGGAGGCAATGATCCATGTTTTTCTCTCCTCTCACATCAATGTTTCTCTCTCTCTCTCTCTCTCTTTTCTTCTATCAATAAACATATCCTTAGGTGAAGATGAAAATTAAAAAGTAGAGGCTGTGCTGGCTATTCTCACAAACAGTCTGGGGCAGTGGTCGGCAAACTGCGGCTCGCGAGCCACATGCGGCTCTTTGGCCCCTTGAGTGTGGCTCTTCCACAAAATAACACAGCCTGGGCGAGTCTATTTTGAAGAAGTGGCGTTAGAAGAAGTTTAAGTTTAAAAAATTTGGCTCTCAAAAAAAATTTCAATAGTTGTACTGTTGATATTTGGGTCTGCTAATGAGTTTGCCGACCACTGGTCTGGGGTGTCAGGCACTCAGCACCTGTGTACCATTAAAAAGTTCACATCACAATCAAGGAAAGGGGCTCAAACATGAACCCAGGTGGCTCACAGTAAGGGAGAGCCTTTCAAGTGCCTGAGAGAAGAATAAGATGGAATAAGAGTTCAAGGGAACAAAACGGCTTTTAGCCTCAGGGTTGGTAGAGATCCGGAAATCTGGGGGTGGAGGATGGGAAGGGAGCCTTGAAGGATGAGTCAAATGTGCCTGAGGCAGGGCCAGAGAGAAGAGGTATGGGAAAACAGTGGTCTAGTTTAGCCGGGAGAGTTGGTTGGACAGGGTAAAGACTCGTGCCTTAAATGTGCAGAGTTTGAAAGTTGCCTGTGCCACTGACAGTCATATGCACTTTAGAAAGGGTTATGCCCTACAGTTTACCTGTCTTAAATTGATGCTCATTAGTTCTGTGCAGTTGGACGGCCAGTCCTTACTCTTAATATATTTCTCTTTTATGATTTACAGCATCTTCCCCCACACTGTAACCCGCTGCATATATGCCAGGATTGAACGTACAAAATCTGCTTTAATACATGATTTCATCAACATTGCTGAGCCTTGGGTGCTCTTTTTTTCAAAATAAAGTTCCGATGAAACCAGCTACTTAAATCCCACAAAGTTGACAAGAACTGGGATTTTTCTGTGTAGAATAAATGAAAAATTAAAAACACATACACACACAAAAAAACAACTACACTTCTCTCCCAAGGCCAGTGTGTTTGGCCTTCAGTTTCATCTTATAAACTTGTTCTCTCTTCACTTGACATCAAGCCTAAGTCTAAAGATGCAATGTAATTAATCACAAGAGAATTATCAACTTTTAAAAACACCTCATTCCTAGTGTTCTCTATCATGCACCTTCATGGGGAAAAGAAAAATCTACACGCTCCTCCACCCAGTATAAATATTCACTGTGGCCACAATTTCCCTCAGTATTCTCGTGGCCAACAAAGAGCTTCACACAGATGCCCGAGTTGTTAGTTTGTATGCAATGCTTGTTCCGGCCTTGTCTCTTGATGTACTTGAAAGGGATGCTTGTGTAAGAGTTGCAGTGTTTTCATAGACCCTCCTCATTCCCATTACACGACTGTATTTCAGGTACCCCACTAATTTGAGGGAAATGTACAATGTGAATTTTAAAACACTGCCCTCGGTCAGTTGTTTTTTGAGGATTTGCCAAATTTCCCATCACCAACACAAAACTCTGGTTTAACCTACAAACTCTTGAGTTTCCTGCATTCTTGAGATCAAAGACTCTTTTCCCTCCCAACAAGGCACACTGGGGCAGTGGAACAGGTAATTTCAAGAGAACATCCTGTGTTAATGGTGTGATGGTGCCAATTAACCACGACTGGGCCAAAACTATCCTAGATAATAGTTTGAGTTTTAGCAATTTCCTTTGACAACGATGAATATTGCTTTGTTCCAGCAGTAACATAAGAAAAGAAGACTTCTTGGTTTGTTTGGGGGATTCAAATGCTCCGTTTAGAGTCAATTTAAAAGATCTTAAATCTCTAGAAGAAAGCCTTTAATGAGTGACCTGTTTGCAATCTACAGAGTTCTAGACATTTTTCGATTTGTAGATATTTTTAAGTCCAAACTTTTCTCTCAGTTTCTCTTGGGACCAACAGTGAAAAGTGTTAATGGCAAGGCCTTGGAACAGAATTTTTAATTTGCCAGAAAGGCCTGGAGCCAGCCAGCCTGGAGCCCGGCCATCACCACCTGCTTTGCAATCCCAGTTGTGGGGAAAGGCCCTTCAATCTGCTTTGGGGAAGAAAAGTACATGCTCAGCTTCCAACCTATGCCAGGTAAGAAAAGGTATAAATATGCCAACATTTACTTAACACCTTCTAATTTAGCTGACGTTGTTAAAGGGAAAAGGTGAGCAGTGTGCCTGATAGGATTTGATGAGAATGGTACTTTACCTCTGTGGTCCCTAAACACTTAACCCAGTCTAATCATGAGAAAAAATAAATCAATCAGAAAGATCCCATTAAAAGGATAATCTAGAAAAAAACAGGCATACCTCTGGGATACTGTGGGCCAGTTCCAGACCACCACAGTAAAACGAGTGATCTCTTGCTGGTGGAGGGTCTTGCCTTTGACTTGTAAAAAAAAACCTCAACATCTGTGAGGTGCAATAAAGATATGCCTGTACCTGATCAGTATTCCTCTTCCTCAGAACTGCCCACGCCATCAAAACAAGGGAATTCTGAGAAAACAGCAATAGTCAGGAGGAGCCTGGAGACATGCCAACTAAATGAAGCATGTTATCCTGGATGGAATCTGGAACAGAAAGGGACATTAGGGAAAAACTAAGGAAATCTGAATAAAGAACGGGCTTTCATTAATATTAAGTATCCATGTCGGTTCATTAATTATGACCAATGTACCATAAGAATGCCAGGCGTTACTTGGAGAAACTTATAAAGGGAATGGAGAATAGGGGAGTTCTAGTATCTTTGCAATTTTTCTGTAAAGTAAAACGTATGGAAATATAAAACTGAGTAGTAACATGTTTGCTTTTAAAACACCATTTCAGGACAATAGACACAACATTACTTCTGCAGGTGGACAAACTAGGAGCCCAGAAACACCATCCTGCCAATTTCAGCAATTGTAACAGGATCACAGAGAAAAACTCCCACATCAAAACGTAGTAAGAGTCTGGGAACTTCCTTGGATGAAGTCCACACCTCCATCTTTAGTAAGGAAACGTTTATAGAGTAATGCTAAGGCACAGTATCATTGGGAGATCTGCCGAACTAGAGATTTCTGTGCTTTAAAGTCACCAAGATGAAACTTTTGCTTTCCCGTTTTAAATAAATGCCTGCTTCACATTTTACATTTAGCAAATAGTTTAAATAACATCATAGTATTGAATAGTTTATAAATGTTTATTAAATGTCAGTAATCTTTACAAAGCAAATATTAAAAGCAAGAGGCAAAAATTCTGCAAAATATGTACAAAAGTAAAAAGCCTTAATAACTAACAACTCATTTTATAAAATCCAACTGTTCCTGCCACTTTCAGACCTCCTTTAGAAATAATTTATTGCCAATCCTGAACTAAAAGCACTGACAGAAAATAATTTACAATATCAGATAATGTGCTTAGTTCCTGGAAAGTTATAAAAAGATATATGTATAAAAAATCCTAAGCCACAAATACTTTTATACAGAGCTAATACAAAGCATGTTTGGTTAGGTACAGTATTATGAGGTTGTTACAAAATATACTTTTTAATAAGGCTCCTTGTGGTAAATGAGCTCTCCCCACGGTATAGTAGTACTGTACAGAAAAGCCAGTGAAAACATTTTCTACTTCTGCTTTAAGAGGTAAAACAAAAAGGGGGAATGTTAGTTTGTTGCATTTTTACATATACTTTCCATGAATTAACATCCCCTCCCCCACCCCGTACCATCAAATAGGCGTGACTGAGGATAAATGCATCACTTACTATGGCAAGAAACATTTAAGCTTTTAAAATACAAACCCAAGGAAAGTAGCCTATTTCTATCATGATATTCACTGATTGAAAATTTATGCATAGTGGGTCAGCATACATTGATCCATCTGGAAATGATCATTATCAACAGATTTGAGTATGTCTCAAAACCTCTTATCAACCCAGAAAACAATGCCCTATCATTAATGCTTTTTTGGTCTATATAAGCTCTGGCATTTGAAATCAGATGGTTAGACCTGGATGAAATAAGAATGAACATATTTATTTCAATGCTAACTATACATTCAAGTACAGACATAAGAATGCTAGCGGTACAAACACTGTACTCCATATGATGTTAAGAATCACTTACCAGCCTAAGGCTAATATCAACGTGGTGGTACATGAAAGAGCCATGAACGCCAACTTGTTTAAAATGCTCAGGTTTAGTCTTATACTTCAATTTCTAGCATAAACTTATTAAGCCCTAGCCTCGTACCATAAAATAACGGGTATGTATTATTTGGGACATGGAGACACATACACACCCACTCTCACACAATCCCTCCCTTCCTGTTTACTGGACAAAAAGCCAATCTGTATCCTATCATTTAAAAAATAAACCCCACATTAAATCAGTTCTGTTAGTAAAGCAGCACATGACCAGATTGTCGGTGACTAATGGAACTTAACCTGTTGATAAGACAGGAGGTAAAGTGGCTCAGCACTACGTAAATCTCCAACTGAAAAAGACATGTGCAAAATTTCTGTCCTGATTCCTCAAATAAAACTAGAAGAAATGAAAAGGTAACAGAGTAACTTTCTCTAGATTTATTAGGGAGTTTGTTACAAATAGTGAACTGAACTTTACAGGCATGATTCCATGAATTCAAACAAGAGTTAACACTGATAATTTAGCCTTCTCATTACATATACAGAAATAACATTGCTACAAATTGCAATGGAGAGAATCTTGTTGCAAATGGCTTGGTTTGGGGTTTTGTCTTAATGTATCATTATATAATGAAAGCACCAATTTGAGGGCTTCTCAAACAGTGATTTGAATTTCAGAATATTAACTTGGTAACTTTATTCTTCATCTAAATAAGGCATAACTGGATATGTGTATTAATGCTGAAAATACATTTCATCAAAAGCATAAATACAAGTATTTGAATATACATTGGAAGTTAAGATTTATTTATTCCTTCTTACAAAAAATTATAGGACATATGATTTCTGTCAAATCTAAATTAATATTTCTAGTCATTTCTGGTACTAAGGTCATCTTACTTTCTTCTACTTTAAGCCAACCACTGCCACCAACTGAACAAGGATTTCCCTAAACAACCTCACTAGAGCGATTCACCAGAGGCTCCTCACTTCATAGAATACATGCCAATGAAACTTCAAAGAAAACAAAACAAAAACGAATGACCCTTTTCCTCCCACGTTGCCTTCTCAGATTGCGGCTGCGCTCCAGCCATCCATTGCCCTTTCCATACAAGACTGAAAGGAAGATTTAAACCTAACACAGTATTTGGCAGAAAGCAATGATTCAGGTTATTAAAAATAATACTTAAGCAGCAGAGGCACACCTTGAATTATTTGAATCTTCAGAAAACATTTGACAAAATCTTTTTCCTATATGAAAATCAAGGCCCAAATTTGTGGTGTTCTTTGATTTATAATATAAGGCAACTCTGTATACTACAAAGTTCTTCAAGGTCAACGAGGATATTTTGTAGCATTTCTTAAAATTAAACAAGAAAATATTCAGATTTAAGAACAGAATGTAAGAAAATTAGGCACATCTTATTCCAAATAATCATAAAGTCTAAGAAAATCTAACACATGAAAGAACTTTAAATCACTTTTTTAGAGATTAGGGGTAAATTGGCATAACTATGAGCACCCTTTTAATTTTGTTCACTAAAAGTCACCTCCATCTTCACATAGTGGTATTTCAAAAGGATTTATTTGGTTTGCATGATATAGGTATAACAACTCCTTCATCCAGTTTAAAAATACAGTATATAAAAAGAGTGGACTAAAGCATTCAGATTGAACTTCATAGTTCTACTGAATGTCTAAACAAGCCTGCCATTAAATATAAGTAATTTACTGCCTCAAAGTGTATTCTAGATTTTACCATAAAAGAAGGTTGACTCCGAGACATCACACACATCAGGAAAGAAAATCACAATTGCCCAAAATAATACCATATCTGTTTGGTGTTTCAACATTTCTTGGTAGTAGCCAATATGGGGAAACTGGTGATTTCTGCTTTGTCAGGCAATACTTATGGTTCACGTCACAAATCTTAAATATAACATAAACAGACCATGTGTCCTCTTCACATAGGGAATTCACTTTAGCCCCTCGCTGGAATGGTTTGGGCATTCCATAAAACCATTAACTAAATTTACACATAGACTCTCCACCACACAGTCCAGTCTAACTATGACTTTAAACAAAGTATTCTTTTTGGCAAGAAGCACTAGATGTTTAAACATGCATGGACACTTGCATTATCATGTGGGCTACAGGTCTGGAGGTCATGTATCACCAAGGCATGAAAATACTGGAAGTGACTATGGATGGAACTGCAAATGCAAGAAAAGTCAGGTATGCAAGAACAATCCCTGGTTAGCTCAGAGAAAAGCCCTAGTCTCATACTACACAGCAAGACAGACCAAGAGCCACTGTCTTAATGGTGGGTGACTCATAATGTCCACCCATCTTTCAAGAACTTCCTAGCCAAGAAAATACCTGAGAATCCAGTCAGCTATACAGTAAAGTGATGGATATCACATCTTAATCACAATTTTCAGGAAAAGGAGAAAAGCTGCCACTTTTCAAACTGTCCCCAGCCTTGCCCATCTTTTCTCTAATCCAATTCCAACACTGCACTTCCCCTGAAAGCCAGGATTTTCAGTACTGCAAACCAGCCATTCTGAAGAGTCTGCTGTGAGTGTATCTGGAATAAAAAAGCTACCACGTGGGTATGTTTTCATTTGGTAAGAAATGGAGGGAGGTCAAATGCAATCAGATTTTGGTGTGAACTAAAAAAATTATCTCTTGTTCTCAGGAATATCCTTAAAACATTCCAAATGCACTTCAATAAAGCTGGAATTTCATAAACAAACATGCACATACTGTGCTTTCTTAGTGACATACCAAGAATGAGTAGGAATTTGAATTAATACCTTCTTGAATAGTTTGATACAAAAATACTGCAAGCTCCAAATGAACAACTACAACAAAAAATCCCCAAAATGCCACTCTCTGAGTTGATGGGAATAGACAGGAGAGCAAAAGAAAGATGTTTGTGATGGTACAAAATGGTTTCCTACAGTAAGGCCCCAAATCATGTGCAACAGGATTTAAAATCTGAGAGTAAAACGCATAACATCTGGAAAGGTTATGTTTATTTAGAAAGCTCTGTTATCAAGTTGCTTGCAATTTTTAGTTACTGCCATGGCCAGAATGTTTCACATCGGCACTTCTATTACATAATATTTAAATATGGAAAGGGTAAATTGTATTTCACTCATAACTTTGACCAAAACATTACATATGGCACTTGATGCCTTTTGCTCTCCCGTACCATTTGTGAACTTCCATTAGCATCAAACCAGAAATCCTTATGTAAACTTTAAAACACTAAAAACATTACCTTTAGGAACCACAGAAATTTTAAAACAAAACAACTGTTGTGCATATAAGTAATGAAAAATACATGAAGGCTAAATCTGGTGAGTCTATAGAATGTCATTCCTAAGATCAAAATTTTTTCCAACAGCCATTTCAAAATAGGTCACCATAAAGCTAGGCACGAGTGTTGAGCTATGTGTCAGGCAGACAAAAGGTATCTTATTTGTTTTAGAACTGAATATTCTTAACCTCATACTACGAATACTCAAGGACACCTGCTATACTTGGCACTACAGGAGAATTCAGTTTGAAAAGTGGAAGGAGTTAAAGCCTGAACTATACCTCGACTGAGGTTTGGCAGGAAATTACAACTCCACTCTAATGGAAGCCATAGCAAAACCGATCAAAGCCTAAACTTCAGCAGATATTGGCAATGTGCTGTTATTCAGCAGCTTTCAGCCACAAACCAAAGTCCGCAGAAGAAGGACTAAGATTTCCAAGAACTTTAACACAGCATCAAGATTCTTCTAATTCCTGTTGTAAACTATTTTAAAAAACAAAACAAACAGAAAACAATAAAAAAGACAAAAAGGTATTAAAATAGCAAGTCTTTTGTACATCACTGTAGCATAAGCTGCTTGAGGTTGTCATGAAGAATAGTATCCTTCACGTCACGGAAAACCAGGCGGATGTTCTCCGTGTTAATAGCAGTGGTGAAGTGGTGGTACAAGGGCTTCTGCTGCTGGTCCCGGCGTTTGTTACGGAAACACTCCACCAGGAATTTTTGGACGTCTCTTAAGCAGTGGGGATCCCCTTCAAATTCTAAGAAATAGTCTTTGATGCTCACAATTTGCACTTTCTCCTCAAGCAAATCTGTCTTATTTAAGAAGAGAATTATGGAGACATTGCTGAAAACCCGGTTATTGACGATTGTTTCAAAAATGTTCAGAGATTCTGTAAGGCGATTGGTCAGTCGGTCTTCCATAAGCACCTGGTCAAATTCACTTGAGGAAACAAGGAAAAGTATTGATGTCACACTGTCGAAGCATTCAAACCAACGTTTTCTTTCTGATCTTTGACCACCTACATCAACCATTTTAAAAGGAACATTTTTAATTTCAAAGTCGTACTCATGAATGCCTTTGGTGGGCCTTCTGGCAAGCAGAATATCTTGTTGTGATGGAACATAATCCTGGGGAAAAAAAAAAAAGCTTTTATACTCAGGAATCCAGAATTAGAATTTTTAATGTTCTATTAAGTGTCTAGTGAATGGATATGCAAACAAAATATTTTTAACATGTCGACACCTTTTAATAACACTAAAGCATCAATACTATTATTATTCCAATTATACAATGCCAAATATATTAAAATGTTAGTGTACCATGACTGGTTCAAAATTCATTACAAATGAGCAGCACCTATTTTTTTTCATTCCTGCTCAAATTTGAGTAAGGTCTTACCTACCAACTGCTGTGTATCTGCCTTCAGTATAACTCCCCACCATAACCCACTCGTAGTTTCAGCCAAGGTGACCTCACTGCTCATACACACACCTGCTCCTAAAGTCTGAATGTTAATTCAGGAGGGTCACTTCTAAGTTCCGCCTCTCTCTAATCCACACTAAACATTCCTTTACCACCTCAATGACTAAGACCCTCTATGCTGTCACTCCATGTTATCATCGCTGCTATACTACAAACACAGAAAACACTTCCTCTACTGTAACTAGTTAGCTGACTTTACTTGGCCACTTTCTGGGTCTGTTTCCAGGGGATGGTGTAGCTGTGTTCCAGCTGTCTCATCTACTGACACAAGTAGTCATTTACTCTGTCAGCACTTCTGCCTGTGAAATGAAGGTGAGGATGGCTTGCCTACCTGCCTCTGAGGGACAGTTTATGCAAAAATCAAATGAGCCCTTCTCTGTGAGCAGGCTCAGTCAACTACCAGACCCGGGCAGACGGAAGCTGCTGGTCCCACGAGTCACCAGCTACCGTACCAGTGCTCTTCGTTATGCAGTATAACTGACTCTCTCTCTTCTCAGGCTAGTATTTTTCCAGAACTTTGACACAGCTTTTTGGCAATACTGAACAGAAGAGCCTTAAATTCTCATCATCAAGGTCAACATATTTTTTAGAATCAAGGTAAGTTTTTAAAGCAGTGCTGATTGTTATTTGCAATGCTGCATTTTATGTCTTTCCAAATATGTAATATGATTTTGAAAGTGTCCTTATAATGCGAATGTAAACTTATCTCCTGAAAATAGCGTGTTGAAGTAAAGAAAAAACAAGAGGCAGTTCACCGTTATCTGTAATCAACAGCCATTTTATTAAGTAACTCTGGGACTCTAAAGTGTTGGCATTTCCAAGTTTCCTTCGAGCTGTTGTTCACATACCTATTTTACATCGATGGATTAATGTGATATGACCTACATAAACGTTCTCCTACTAGTGGTCATTTAAGTTGTTTCCAATTTTTTGCTTTAATTAATAGAGGTGCAGCAATTAAAATTCTCATGCAAACATCTAAATAATTGGGAATAAGATTATGAGGCCAAAGGTTATAAACAATTTTGATAACCCTGGTCACTAAATGCCCAACTGCTTTCTAGGAAGATGGTACCAATTCACAGTGCACTTGTGTGCCAGATGCCTCAGAAACATGCCAGCCCTGAATTGTTCTTTCTTAAAAATGTTCTAATTCCAAAAATATAAGAACATATTTATTATTGCCTTAATTAGGAGCTAACACTCTAGTTAGAAAGCTAAAGGCTAATTCATACAAAGCATAAAACACAGGACAATGTCATTTAATGCTAAATGGTGTAGCAGTAATAGTGATTAGGAATGTGAATTCTAAAGTCAGCTTTAATACTAGCTGTGTGACCTTGGACAAGTCACTTAACCTCTCGGTCTCAATTTCCTCATTTGTAAAATATAGTAACATTCCTAGGGGTGCTGTGAGCACTATATGAGTTAAAGGAATGAAGTGCTTAAGAGTCGTGTTTGGCACACTTTACGTTACTATCTAGCAGTTCCTACTGTGTCAGCCACCACCACCGCTGCCACCACCATAGCCACTTGCTGTAGAAAGGGAAATCAAGAAGGCTGTGACAGGGAGGTAAGCTTCCACTCAAGTCTCTGCAGTCTCATTTTTAAATGCTCACCATTCATTTGTACTTGACAATCTATTCACAAAAACAATGTCTTCAATAAGAAAACTCATTTTCTTTCTTACCAATTCCTCCAAGTCCAACCAGTAAATTTTCCTTTCTACTTCCTGTCCCTCCAACAATGTCTGCATTCTTTAAGCCTCTCTATCATCTCCTATCTTACATTAAATCCTCTTGTTCCTTCTCCGAATCTTTCCTACATTTTTCCTTTCCTCCTTATTGCCCCCCTTTTTCCATCTCAGGCGTGGTTCACCATCTCTTCACTAGTTTCTCTGCCTTGAATGCCTTGCACTCTTGGTTCCATCTCTAAGCCACCCCAGACTGACCCCTCCTGCATCGGGAGTTCGGAACCACCCATAGTCCATCAGATCTGAATTTTGCTGACTGGCTTTCATGACCCTCCTTAGCTAGCACCTTGATCTTGGACTTCCAGCCTCCAGAACTGTGAGAAATAAACGTCTTTGTTTAAGCCCTTCCAGTCTGTGGTATTTTGTTATGGCAGCCTGAGACAGGGGGTTTATTTCATGTAATTGTCCCACACCCTATGCAGTCGGTTCTTACTAGGCCTATGACATGGATGAAAAAAACTATGGTTTAGAAACGCCCAAGGTCATACAGAGCCAGTCTGTGATAGCACTGGGATTGGAACCCAGGTGGTCTGGCTGCAGAACCCATGTCCTTGACCCAGGTGCTGTTCTACCTACCAGAGGGTCATGGGGCTGGGCACACATAAGGGCTTCAATGACCCTGGTGCCATAGCCAGAGATGGAGAAGCAAATGCAATCCTGTGACTTGTTTAATATGTACAGAATGGGTGGCTGATGTGCAGTGCACCCAGGTTTACAACTCTTCCCTCCTTTACAACTACCAACTGATTACAGCACCTTTTCCTTTTTATTCCAGATGTAGCCTCAGAACTGTCCTCATTATAAGACACCAAGCAGTTAGTACAAAATTTACTGAAGCTGGCCTATAGCAAAAGACCAATAAGCACAGAACTAAGTAAACCAACTGCAGTAATAAGAGCAAGGAGGTTTGAAACAAGCAAGGGCTGACCCTGAAAACAAGAGGAGGAGACCTACTTTAAACAGTATGCTCAAAAAAGGCCTATGTGAAAAGGCAAGTTAAGAAGAGCAGGTCAGCCCAGCTGCTGTGGCTCAGTGGTTGAGCGTCACCTATGAACCAGAAGGTCACGGTTTGATTCCTGGTCGGGGCATAAGCCCGAGTTGCAGGATCGTTCCCTTATAGTGCAGGAGGCAGCCAGTTAATGATTCTCTCTTATCAACGATGTTTCTATCTATCTCTCCCTCTCTGAAATTAATAAAGATACATATATTTTAAAAGTTAAAAAAAAAAAGAGCAGGTCAGTGTCTGGATTGGAAAACATGAAAAAAATTCTTAAAAATTAGTTTATCTAGAGAGAAACCAAGATGGCGGCATAGGTAAACACCTAAACTGCTGCCTTGCACTGGCTGAGTGGAAATTCTTCAACTAGAAGGAAAAAGAAAAGCACACTGAGACTCAGAGGAGCTGCAGGAGGCAGAGGTACTGAGATGCACGCGCGGAGAGGACTGGCAACTGAGTGCGCGGCTGGCTTTCTGAAGCGGGAGGAAGACAAAAGCTCCCGACTGCACTGAACTCCAGTTCCGGGCGACATTCTGGGGACCCAGATTCATTTGGGGAAAAACTGGACTGTCTGGCAGTGGGCAGAACTTGAGGGCAGCTTTCTCTCAGAGGTGCTTACAGCGATTACCATGGGAAACTGAGACACAGGGGCCTATTAGGGCAGGGCTGACAGGAAACCAACGCTGTCTGCTCCGCCCTGAGACTCCGCCCCATCCAAGCTGAGCACAGAGGCTTTTGCAAGGCTTGTCTCATAAGGATGTCTCCAGCACAGAAGTTCTCCCAGCGTAGACACAGCTGATCCTCACAGCCAATTGGCCTGGAGGTCAATTCCTCCCAGTGATACCAACAACAATCAAGGCTTAACTACAACAAGACTGTGCACACAGCCCACAAAAGGGTGCACTAAGAGTGTCCACCTCAGGTAACTGGGGAGGCTGAGCCACTGGGCCGTATAGGACACCTAGCAAACAAAGCCACTCTATTAACTCAGGGAAGCAGGCAAAATGTGGCGACAAAGAAACAGATCACAAACGAAAGAAATGGAGGAAAGCAAACAACTGGATATAGAGTTCAAAACCACGGTTATAAGGTTTTTCAAGAATTTTCTAGAAAAGGCCGATAAATTTAGCGGGACCCTCGAGGATATGAAAAAGGACCAACTAGAAATTAAGCATACACTGACTGAAATAAAAAATATTATACAGAGATCTAACAGCAGAATAGAGGATCGCAAGAGTCAAGTCAAAGATTTGGAATACAAAGAAGCAAAAACACTCAACCGGAAAAGCAAAAAGAAAAAAGAATCCAAAAATATGAAGACAGTGTTAAGGAGCCTCTGGGACAACTTCAAGCGTACCAACATCACATCATGGGGGTGCCAGAAGAAGAGAGAGAGCGAGATACTGAAAACCTATTTGAAGAAATAATGACCGAAAACTTCCCCCCACCTGGTGAAAGAAATACTTACAAGCTCAGGAAGTGCAGAGAACCCCAAACAAAAGGAATCCAAAGAGGTCCACACCAAAACACATCATAATTAAAATGCCAAGAGCAAAAGACAAAGAGAGAATATTAAAAGCAGCAAGAGAAAAACAGTTAGTTACCTACAAGGAAGCACCCATACGACTGTCAGCTGATTTCTCAACAAAAACTATGCAGGCCAGACGGGAGTGGCAAGAAATATTCAAAGTGATGAATAGCAAGAACCTACAACCAAGATTACTCTACTCAGCAAAGCTATCATTCAGAATTGAAGGGCAGATAAAGAGCTTCACAGATAAGAAAAAGCTAAAGGAATTCATCACCACCAAACCAGTATTTTATGAAATGCTGAAAGGTATTCTTTAAGAAGAGGAAGAAGAAGAAAAAGGTAAAGATAAAAATTATGAACAACAAATACATGTCTATCAACAAGTGAATCTAAAAATCAAATGAATAAAATAATCTGATTAACAGAATAAACTGGTGAATATAATAGAATCAGGGGCATAGAAAGAGAGTGGACTGACAATTCTCGGGGTGGGAGGGAAAGGGGTGTGGGGGGTGCAGGAAGAGACTGGACAAAAATCGTACACCTATGGATGAGGACAGTGGGGGGGGGTGGTGGTAAGGGCAGAGGGTGGGGTGGGAACCGGGTGGAGGGGAGCTATGGGGGAAAAAAGAGGAACAATTGTAATAATCGGAACAATAAAGATTATTTTTAAAAAATAGTTTATCTACTAAGGCTTTTCTTAACTTTTTTTTAAGGCTTATAATCTGACCAGATGGAAAAGTGATAATAAGACTTAAAAAGTTTCACTGATGTGGACTGAGTAAAAACAGATAAATACGGGGATCCCAACTTCTGGAACATCTTCGTGTAAGAAACAGGTAGGAGAAAAACACTGGTTTTAAGGGCAGACAAATACAATTTAGCAAAATACAAAATAAGTGAAAATACAAAAATTATCCTGCTAGAGTAAAAAGAGGGCACTTTTTCACGTGTCCTACATCCATTGGTATGTTCCTTTCCTACTTGTAATGGGTTTCATGTTGTGCTTTACTTTAGTTATATTTTAAAGTTAAATATCTCAAAGAACCCATGAGATCATATTAAAATTTATAACAGACGTATTAGCTTTACAAGGAAAATGGAACTGCACTAAACTTAGCAGGTAACAAATGACTCCAAGGCAATGGCTTCCAAACATTTTCTAGGCAGCAGAACCTTTCTCCAGTGGTGTCTTCTGCATGAATCCAACATGGAGAACAAACAGTGCAGCTCTGCCCGTGGCGGCCCAGGTCAGGGCCAGCCATAGCCAGCTGAGAGCTGCTGGCTCTGAGGGATACACGGCAGGAAAATCACAAACTCTTTCTCTTACAACATGGAGTCCCTTCACTGGGCCTTCAGTATCTAGCCCTCCTACACTGTAACTCAACACAAAGGGGCCCTGAGCTGGAAAATACCGTTTTCTGAAAGGTTTTAAAATCAATGAACTCACTGTATTCTTTCTGTTTCTGTTTACAAAAACCCCAAAAGACAGTGAAGTAGAACATATAATATGCAATCTCATTTTCAAACATAAACTTCTTTCTCTAAACAGTTTTACTTTCATAAAGCAGTGGATAGGGCAATTCTTCAAGGAAATGGCAGAGATCTGGACAGCAGAGGGAGAAAAAAATGAAGTGGGAACAGTCACAGTACTGCCACTAGGAAACAGAAAGAAGCAAATAGCTTGATACATACTTTTTCTAAATTTCCTGACATCAATATCCTGACTATTGCTTTCAAATGGCACTGAACACTCAGTTAAAAAACTTACTGGTTCTCCAAGTTTATCCAAGTTATCCAGGAAATATTTTACAGATTCACCCTAAAAGCAAGAAGAAAACAAACAGTTATTAGGGCTTAGAAATGGAAGATTTTGTTACAACAGTTTATATTAAACTATCTGGTTGTACACTTAATCCAAACATAGTTTGTTTCAGACTGAACACTAACCCCACTAAGAACATATAAAATGTCTGCCTCTGCCACAAAGTGCCACAGCCTGGTTAATTTCACAAATGCTTTACATAAATGATACCCCCACGTGATCATCCGCTTGGACTGCATGTATGCTTTTTTTTTTAAAAAAATATATTTTATTGATATTTTACAGAGAGGAAGGGAGAGGGAGAGAGAGCTAGAAACATCGATGAGAGAGAAACATCGATCAGCTGCCTCCTGCACACCTCCCACCGGGGATGTGCCCGCAACCAAGGTACATGCCCTTGACCGGAATCGAACCCGGGACCCTTCAGTCCGCAGGCCGACGCTCTATCCACTGAGCCAAACCGGTTTCGGCTGCATGTATGCTTTTGATATCAACTAAACTTTAAGTGGGATTTTTTTGTCTATATTTTTCTACCTTAAGTTTATAGCAATGGTGGTTATCTTCAGAAACAAGAGCAAACCAGCCAAAACCGGTTTGGCTCAGTGGATAGAGCGTCGGCCTGCGGACTGAAGGGTCCCGGGTTCGATTCCGGTCAAGGGCATGTACATTGGTTGCGGGCACATCCCCAGTGGGAGGTGTGCAGGAGGCAGCTGATCGATGTTTCTCTCTCATCGATGTTTCTAGCTCTCTATCCTTCTTCCTTCCTTCCTCTCTGTAAAATATCAATAAAATATATTTAAAAAAAAAAAAAAGAAAAAAAAAAAGAAACAAGAGCAAACCAGAGATGAGGTGAGAACACCGTATAAAATATCTTCCAGTTACAGGCATGTGCCTGGAGACACGCCTTGCTAAGGAAGATTTTGAGTAATGCTGCAGGCTCTGTCTCCAATAGGTCTTCTTTCCCTCAGTGACCAGCCTACTCTCACTGAGCCCAGATTTCAATTGGCCCTCCAGGCAATTCCAAGCATCTAAACTGTGTGAGAATACGTTCCTAAAAGGCAATACTTGAACAGAGGAAACCATTTCAGGAAAGAAGGCTCTGGGTCTTAGAATCTCCCTGCGTTTTCACTTTCCTGTTTGACTTCTACTGAGGCACTTCCCCTGCCGGAAGCCCCTTCTGCAAGATCCTGAAGGCCAGGATTCCTTAATGTATGGGAGAATCACAGGAAGACCTTGCTATATTGTAGTTCTGATTGGAGTAGAGATGGGGTGGGGGAGGAAGTAGTTTCCACAGTTCAGGTGATTTCTGGGACCACACTTTCAGTCACAAGGAATTAAAGTAGCAGTTCTCACAATTTTTGATCTCAGGATCCCTTTTCACATCTTAAGATTCTTGAGGAGCTCAAAGAGGCTTTGTTCATGTGGCTTATAGCTACTGGTATTTATTTGCCACATTAGAAAGTAAAACCAAGAGATGAACAAATATTTTACTTAATAATTCATTTTAATATGTCAATAGTAAACCCATTGCCTGTTCATCTATTGTAACATATCTTAATAAAAGACAGTGAGACACTCATCTGCTTCTGAATTTGAACTGCTACTTTAGGTTGGTTGAAGCATATGATGAAAATCTAACCTTACACAAAAATGTAGTCGGAAAAGAGAGAAGTGTTTTAATAATTTAATAAGAAAACACTTCCTGAAGTACTAGTAAACTGATAGATGTTTGTGCTCTAAAATCGCAAAGTCCAATGGTTTAAAGTGGTTTACATCCGTTCCATGCATAGTAAGTCCTTCTATTTGCAAGTCTGAAATATTTTAAAGAGAAAAAAATCAAGAGATAAGAGAGAAAACTACAAATCTGTTTACTCCTTAAATTAATTACAACTGTGACTTATGTTGCCATATTATATTGCATCTATTGCCATAATAAGGTATAATATGCCTTTAATTTTCATTAGTTTTATAATCCCCAAACGAAGCCAGGTCAAAATGTTTCTGAATATTCATTAAGCAGGCTTCATTAAGCATATGTTTAGAGAAATCTATTCAATAGGAAATTTATTAACCTGCCTTTAAAAGTGACCTATAGGTGTTTTTTAAAAAATCAATAATTCACATTTACATAGAGTAGTAATTGAAGCCCTGCAAATATCTTTGTGAAGCCACATCTAAATAAGGATCCTTTTGGACGATATTCTGTGCACAGACTATGTGTAATATAAACGTTCCATCTACATTTACTTACATAAGGTTTATAGCAAGAACCAAATGCCAAATAGAAGGTACAAAATGAAAAAAGGGTGGGGTTAAAAGTTGGTTAATGAACCAAGATTTTTCATTCAGTCTAAGGAAGTGGCTAGTAACAAAGATAATTAAAGGCTCAATTTCCCATATGACTTGTCCTTTCTCTATTGTTTCTTCACATATCCACATGAAAAGATGAAATATAACATGATATTGCTCTGCCCACACTATTTGAAATCTAAGACTAGAACATTATACTTAATTCCTTAAAGACAATAAACATAAAACCAGGCCTGATTATATTTGAGTTTGTTCATAGCTTTGAAAATGACTCTAAAATTAAAAGATATTGAAAGCATCCTATTTCAAACATTTGAAATATACCACCTCTATAATGAGTGCCATGTCTTTTTCTCCCCCCTTAATTTTAACTTCAAAATAAACCATAATAAAGAGGCTAGGCTCTGCACACAGGGCAGGCATCAAGCTCTCTGGTCCTGAGCCCGTCATGGGCAGTTTCACTTCTCCTTTCATTTATTGCCCTCCCGATGTTCTCATTTTGCCTGGTCTTCACAAAGGACCTATTTTATGTTCCTTATCTTTGAGATGGCCTACTTTTTGTTTAATGACATTCTCTATTCATTTTTATTTGGAAAAAGCATTGTAAAGTATTGATGTGACGCACAGTACATGTTTTTAATAAGGGTGATATTGTCATCTTTATCATTAAAGCATACTTAAAGTACTACTCATGTCTTTTGTTTGGTTCACACAGAGTGAGAGGATTTACTTATAGTCAAAGGAATATAAGCTATTGCCCTTCGCTTTGTAGATAGGTCAAAATTATGTAGACTCCAACTAAATGCAGAATTTCAAATTTCTTGCTAGCATTTTCTATGTGCATCACTTAAAACTTCCAAAAGGGCCAAAATTAGTTAGGTACAACATAAACCACCCCCATGTTTGAAAATACTTTTCGTCAAATTAAATACCTATCCAGATTAATCTAAGATAATTTACAATAGCCTAAATCAAATGTCCAAAAGAATACCTAATTTAGACAATTAATTTTAATTCTTTCTTGCATATAAGCTATAAAAATAAACTAGTGCACACAATTAGAAATGAGATTTTTGGAAAGAACTAAATTATCACTTTATTTTATAAAATGCCCTTTCTTTGCCATTGCTCACAAATGAATAAATTCCTTTTTATATCCAATTTTCCAATTAGACTTACCAACCAAATAATTTAAAGCTAGAATTTAGTTTTTAAGAGTATTCCTGTAGTCCTACCAAATTCCAATTTATACATAACACAAAATGTACAATGCAGTTTAGTAATTCTCTTACTTTATTAAAATGCTTCATCCTTAGAGATATGAGAAAAAAACTTAGCCATATGTCTAATGCATTTTTAGATACATGGATATCTTATATTTACGCACGTGTACCTAATACTTACACGCTATTCAATTTTGTTATCTTAAAAAAAAATATCAAGTAAAAATGAAATGCAGGCCCTGGCAAAGTAGCTTGGTTGGTTAGAGTGACATCCCGACATGGCAAGGTTTTAGGTTTGATGTCTGATCAGGGCATATACAAAAGAAGCAATGAATGAATGAATGCATCATTAAGTGAAACAAATCAATGCTTCTCTCTCTCTCTCTCTCTCTCTCTCTCTCTCTCTCTCTCTCTTTACCTTTAAAAATCAACAAAAAAAGAAATACAAATTTTAAAAGAAAGAAGTTTAATATTACAGATAGGGGCTAGCTTTAACATGATATATAACACTGCTTAATTAGGCAACAACATGGTAATTTACTCCATATTTATTCTATGTTACCATTTAGTATGACCAGTTTCTGTTCCTTACATATGTATGTGTATCTGTGTATACACACACACACACACACACACACGAGAGAGAGAGAATTTTCCATGTAAACAACAAAAAAATCACATACATTTTCTAAGAATGCCTTGCCAGTTCTGAGAAAATCAGTGCCTGCAGGAAATACTAATGTTGCACTACTAAGTGAACAGGATATAAAACTGTACAGAAAGTCCTGAAAAGTTTATCTCAAAAGTTAACCAAGGTTGTACTGAAATACCAGAAGGAAATACACCAAGTATCAACAAAGATGTCTTGGGGTGGTGTATAAGTGGCTGACTGGATGCTTTTCTACAATGGACATACAAGTTTTAAATTTTAAATTAAAAAAAAAAAAGCTAATTTGGATTCTGGAGCAGGTAATTCCCTCAAAAAATAAAACAAAACAATTTTCCTACTTTTCAGTTTTCACATAACAATAAAAAGCTTAGAGTTCTGAGAATTCCTCAAAACTAAAATACTTTTTTGGAAAGGGTCAATCTTATACAATCCGAACAAAGAAATATTTAGCTGTGCCAGAACTAGAACCTTTCAGTAGTAAATTTTTTTTTTTTTCAAAAAAGAAACGACCTCAATTGTTAAAAAGAAACAAAAAATACAATTTTCCAACACAGGTCATACTTCCCAAATATAGTTTCAATTCCCCTGATAACCAATAGAGGGCCTATAAGAGCAATTCACAATACCCAGAAGTCCTTATGAATGCACACTGGATGGAAAGTTCTGCTCTATGATGTGCTACGACAAATCTTGAAATCCCCACAACTCAAAATTACACAATAATCAACATTAAGTAACATTAAGAATAAACATCAATTAATAAATTCTATGCCTTTATTACACAGCAGATGAGAGGAAAACCCAGATCACTTTATTCCCAGTTAGGTGTTGAACCAATTATCCCAACTCTGGCCAGTATTAATCACCTTCCCTACCCCGTCTGCCCAGCAATCATGTCAGACAGAAAAGCAATGCAACCTATGAATGTTTCTAAATACTGATGAAAGTGGGAAATAGCTCAAAATTTATATTGGTAATCAGTTCCTTTTCCAAATGACTATTTGGTAATTGTGCTATGAAGGGACACAGGAAAGCATGGTTGGTTGTGAACATAAGACATGGGCTACGGAGTCCTACAGCCCAGAGTTTGAATCATGGCTCTATCACCAAAACTGCCGGTGGCCTTAACCTCTATGGACCCATGTTTTATGTATAAAATGAACAGGACTATATGCTCTCTTAGGTCTTTTCTAGGTTAGTAAACACATAGTGATTCTGCATACTCTTGGCAGAAAAGCAACAAATACTATAGCATTTATCATTCTCATTTACAAACACTGTTGGTTGACTTTTTCTATCTGCTCCCCACTAGACTGAGAGCCTCTTGTAAGACAGCCAGACAGGCAGTTCTTCAGTCCCCAGGGCCTGCCCATTCAGCCCAGAACATACTATGGGAATGTATTCAATACATGTTTGCTGAAACAGTAAAGAAATAAATGAGTGCGTTGTGTATAACTGATCAAATTATTGCCCCACTATATAAAAATGGTCATAAAACAATTAAGTACAAAAGGAAAAGGTCTTGTACTTGCCTAACCTAACAGATTAATTATTACCAACTGATATTAACTCTTCTTAGAGTGAGATTCAAAGAAACTGGTTAAAATAAACACAATGTCCTCCTGAATTTTAAAAAGGCTTGAAAAAACCCAACCTACTAAGCCAGGTGGTTGAAAGTACTGCAAAGAGAAATGAGAACAGTCATTTCAAGTGATCTTCTCTACTTCCTCACCTCTCTTCCCTCTTCAGGCCCTTCTGGCCTGACTTCATCCTTATCAAGTCTGTCACTTGCCACAGTCAGCAAAACCTCTCCATTGCCAAAATCAATGGACATGCCAGTCTTTACCTTACAAGACCTCTCAGTGGCATGTGGCACCAATGACCATGTTTTTCTTCACTGAAACACTTTCCTGGCCTCCATGGCATTACATGTTCCTGGATTTCTCCTATATTTCTGGCCATTTCTGCTAGCATCTCCTCTTATGAACATTCTCAAAAGGTTGAAGGTTCCTCAAGACTCTATCTCAAGCCCTAATTTCTTTTTATACCCTTTCCCTGAATAACTGTGTGAATCCAAAAGATTTTAAATATCACCCAACAACAACTCCCACATTTCCATCTTTTAACCCAAAGCTCTATTCTGGATTTCAGATTCATGTGGCAAACTGTCTACTTGATTCCACCTGCATGTCTCACAGATCTCAACCTGATATGTCCAAATTATTAAAGTCTTAATCTTCCCTCTCAAATTCTTTTCTTACAGTCTTTTCATTTCAGCAAAAAGCACCATCCACCTGGTTGTGAAAACCAGAAACCACAGTCACTCTTTTTAAAAAATATGTATTTTTATTGATTCCAGAGAGGAAAGAAGAGGGAGAGGGAGAGATAGAAACATCAATGATGAGAGAGAATCATTGATTGGCTGCCTTCTGCATGCCCCCTACTGGGGACCGAGCCCACAACCCAGGCATGTGCCCTTGACGGGAATCGAACCTGTAACCCTTCAGTCCACAGGCCAACGCTCTATCCACTGAGCCAAACTGGCGAGGGCCAGAGTCACTCTTGACATATGCCTCTCTCCCTCACTTCATATCCATGATTTTGTTTTACCTTGAATCTACTGTCGTCCCTCCATCTCAATGGCTACCACCTAGCTCTGGAACTGCTCAGCATCCAGAACAGTAGAAAGGTTTTTGGTAAGTGTTTACTGACTGACTGCTCTCCTCACTTCCCTCCAATCTCCACACTCCAGGCAAGCTTTCCTCACCTTAGGTCCTGCACACATGGTACTCTTTCTGCCCGTCAAACTCTCCCCTCTCCTCGCCTGGCTGACCCTTTCTCACCCCACCCAGGGGCTCTTAACTGAAAAGTCCATCTCTTCAAACCATCCTCTTGTTTTGTCACAGGTTCCTTTTCTTTTCCTTCAGAGCACTTACCACATGGGGGATTGTTTGTAATGTAAGTTCCTCCAACTAACACTAAAATGAATGAGATCAGAGATTATTTTCATTTGGTTCACTAGCAAATACCCAGCCTAAAACAAATGCCTGCTCAGTATTAGGTGTTCAAGGACATGCTACTAAAAGGCTGCTGAAAGCTGCCAGTTGACAAGTTGATTTATCAGATTTGTTAAACAAATAACTGAACCCTTGAAATTTGCTCCCCAAGGCCTTCTTACTCTCATTAACTTTTACATTTGCTCTTCAATTTTCACATGAAAAGAATTCAAATGATCATAATGAAAATACATACTCAATATCATGCTCTAAACCTTAATACTTGAATATAGTATAAAATATAAATAAGTAGGAAATCATCAGATGGACATAAATATTCTATCAAATAATGCATTTCTACAGAATGAAAGTTTTTCTTTTAATAAAGAGCCTTTTTTTTTTTTTTTTTTTACAAACGAAAGATATCTTACATTAAGGCCAAATGTGCAAATCCTATACAACAGGTGAAAACCTAATTGGTTGCAACATTTGATCATAACATAACTTAAAAGGTCAAGGAAAAAATAAAGCAAATATAATTCTCTCTGCCCTAGTCCAGAATTAAAATGTATATCATCTATATGGTAACAATTTTAAGTCCCTATCAATTTTGAAACTGTTGCTAATAAAGACAGTTTTACTGCAAATATGGCAAAGTAAGTTAAAAATAGCAAATCATTTGCATTGCAATATTTTAACTCAATAAACTAAATCATATTATTCTTTTTAATGATTTCAACTAAAATGAAAAGTATGTGCAGCATATAGCATTCAATTATTCATTAGGTTTTTTTAAAAAAATCAATAAAAATGAGTTTAAAGACCATCTTACATTTGAATAGCAACTTGTCTAAAGAATAATCATGTCTATCTTCTTATTTATTAGGCCTTGTGTAGCACACAGTTGGCCAGGCAATAATAACTTGTGGGTGAATCTCTAGCAAAAACCTAGTACCACTGTTAGTATCTTTCATGAGTTTTTCTTTTACTTAATATCAATAAATGGATACAACCTCTTTACATCATGAAGCCTAAATGAAAACCACCTAATAGTTTAAGATGACAAATTATACAACTTCTACTGAGGCAGTCCATCCTGTTTAACAGAAAAATGATTTTAAAAAACATTACCCAGGGAATAGGAAAACAGTACCAGGTTACTGAAAAGGAAAGTGAAAGTCTCTCGCCCCAATTATTCATTATTCCAGCTCTTTTTCTTTAACCTTTCTACAAGGGTTAAAAGAGAAATGTCCTATTAACAGGATACATGAAGCTGCTCCAGCTCAAAAAACCCAAAGACACTGTTAAAACTATTTGGGGCGGGGGGTGTAAAAAAGTTTTGCTCATTGGCTAACATCATTTTTAAATGCCAAAGTCAATAAATTTTTTTTTCTTTAGGGCAACAAATTTGTTTATTTTGCTCCATGAGAAAAAGTAGGAATTCTCTATTAGACTGTTTTAGTTGGTTTTTATATAAAATGGTCAGAAGTCCTAAAATCTCAAAAAAGTACATGAAATCTTAAAAAGAAAATAATTTCGTATTTTATAAATATGTGGGTGGGTTTTTGTTTTTTTTCCCTTGGAAAAAGAAACCCAAATGCCCTCTGTACCGGAGGAGTACTCACAAAGCCGCTGCCCACCACAGGCACAGGAAATGGCAGAACGGGAAGGAGCACAGTGGGTGAGGGTGTAGGATCACCAGAGACAAAGGAGGGAGAGGGAAGGAGACAGCAGAGCACCTGCACCTATGCCAAAGGTATCTCACACACTAAGGGGCAGGGAGCTAAGGATTTGGCTAAATCGACTACACATTAGATTGAAAATCAAGCAAAGTGACATGAGAAGGCAGCAAGAACCAATGTAGCAATGAAAACCTCAAATCTCTCTTGGAAGTACTGCCTTTATTAGACAACATATGGTCTAATGAGAATGTAAGCCATATTCTGCATTATTTAGAATTCAGAATTTTTTATATTGGTAAGCAAGTTCAAAGAATGAATCAAATAAAAGCTTACAGTGCTTTATTTTTTAAAAAGACACATATGGTTTATGTGCATATGGCTAATATTAATAATATGGTTAATATGTGTCAGGCATTGCACTACAGTCCTTTACATGGATTATCTCATGTAATCCCTATAACAATTAATAACGGTAGGTCCTTGGATAGTCCCCAATTGTCAGTTGCAGAAATTCAGAGATGCTGAGGGACTTGCTCAAGCTCACACAGTGAGTGGCACAGCCAGGACATGATTTCTAGCTGGCCATTTAGTTCCACTTTATCTCACGGCATTGTAGAAAACCATATCAAATCTTAAGGATATCACATTAAAATCACTTCTAAATGTTTTACAATATGCAAAATAAATCAATACATTTGAACATGGTTATTTTCTAATTTGTTTCGAAGATACAAAGTAAAGTTTCATGTAGCAAAACCAAGTACATATGTCTTATGATTGAAACCAAAACCAAAATAAATCAAGGAAGAGTAATTCTACTCAAGTATTCTGAATCTGTTGTAGAGAAATTGGGGATGAAAAAGTACACTAAAGTGATTTAAATTTTAAAATTCGTTTTGCCCAAAGAAGAGAGATTAAATTTGAAAGATTAAGATAAACAACTACTATCAGTGCAGAAGATGGCAACTTTAGTCCAGTCTCAAAACAAAACCATTTCCTTGATCTGTATCAACCCATTCTAATAATGCTCTGCTAATGTGGATGGAACAAATTCTCTCGAAAAAAAGGCATCTTGCAACATATATATATTTACCATATAGACAAAAGTGAATTGTATCATGTAGTTAGAAAAAAATGAAGTTCTTTCAAGCAAGGAAATAAAAATCACTTAATTTTCAGAAATATGCACATAAAATATAGCTTCTAACTAAAATAAAAATTTGCAACAAAATGCAATCTGGAATGCTCAATAGTATGAGAACTGTGACAATTACCTGAGTAACACTGAAAAGGAGCTCATAAAAATAATAAGTGTTCTGATATCCCCTTCTCCAAACCAAGAGCACTATATACTGGATATGTGCTAATGTCCAAATGACACTTTCCTAGAAAAATATATGGCTGCCTTTCAGATAACTGGTTGCCATTAAACTTTTCTTTTTCAGGATAAATTAAAAACCATGTTCATTGTCCTGGCCAGATAGCTCAATTGGTTAGAGCAGTGGTCGGCAAACCTCGGCTCGCGAGCCACATGCGGCTCTTTGGCCCCTTGAGTGTAGCTCTTCCACACGCTACCACGTGTGGGTGCGCACGTACAGTGCGACTGAAACTTCATGGCCCATGCGCAGAAGTCAGTTTTCGGCTCTCAAAAGAAATTTCAATTGTTGTACTGTTGATACTTGGCTCTGTTGACTAATGAGTTTGCCGACCACTGCGTTAGAGCGTCTTCCCAATATACCAAGGTTGTGGGTTTGATCTCTGGTCAGGGCACATATAAGAAGCAATTAATCAATGCATAAATAAGTGGAACAACAAAATCAATGTTTCTTTCTCTCCCTTCCTCTCTCTCTGAAAAATCAAAAGTTAAAAAGAAAAACATGTTCACAAAAAATAAAATAAATAAAAACCATGCTCACTAATGGAACATCAGTTGAGGATGACTCGTAGTACATTTAGTTTTCAAGGAGGTGAGGATTCAAACGGCCTTTCCCATGATGAATAGTGAGTGGTTAGAAGAACTGTACCAATCTTAAGTTAATAAATTTACTATTAAATGTCATTTAAGTTTATTTATATCTTAAGTATAACCTAAGTTAATACAATAAAAAAGGAATGGCACAAGAGTATTATGAAAGTTCAGAATATAAAAACTGGGTGAATATCAGTGCAATGCTATGCATTCTTAAGAAAACCTTATATATATTTAATAATGTGCAAGAACTTATGAGAGGAGTGGTAATATTTGAGCGTATGGGTGTTGGTCAGAGAGTCTGAGAATAAAAGAAGAGAATGTTCCATGAATATAACATTGGAGTGTGTGCAAAACAAGTTGCAGCTAGTGCTGTGGGCCAGGAGTCAGTCTGGGTTCCAGTGTCCACTCTATTATTTACTGGTTCTGTGATTAAGGAACCTCTCTCTGCATCTGAATTTTTTCATCTGTGAAGTGGGAACAATAACACATCTTCTATTTCTGTGTTTTGTTTTTAAGGATTGCATGATAATGTATGTGACAGAACTCTGAAAAGTACAAAGGCATTCTGATAAAACATGAAGTATTAAAATGTGATATAATTATCAGCACTTAAATTCATTTTCTGGAGAAAGAAATTAGCACCTCTTTTGGGCTAATATGGCTAGATACCTCAATTTGTTTGGGCTGCTGCCTATTTGAGGAAGGTCAACAGGGAATATTCAAGCCAGGGAGTCCTTCCGTCATCATGCTATGCTTTCCTTAAAAGTGAGCTCACAAAGCTTTCTCCTGGGCTAGGTCCACACTCTAGTAAAGAATTCTGAAACTAACATCTAGTTTACCTAACAAAATGATTTCCTTGCTTCATCCCTTAGTTGTTTGATAAACATTTTCAGAGCAGCATAAATTATTGTTATCACTAGCTTTGTTTAGCAATAAAAGTGTAATACAGAAACCAGCAAAGTATTTTACAATCCCCCTTTCAGCACCGGAGCCCACATATCTCACAGCTAGTCAAGTTTCTACTCCCCCACCCCAAAATATAAGATATAAACATAAACATGTCAATATAACAAAACACATCAAGACATATACTTATGTATGCATACATACATGTTCACACACAATCTCAGAAAGTTGTTTTGTATAAGTACATGCTAAAAACATTTTTGTTTTTTAATGTAAACAGTACTATAGCTCTGGGCTTCCAAGGTTTGGGAAAAATGTAACCACTCTGACATTTGATCAAATTCACCAACAGGAAATCCTACCCATAGAGACCTGAATTTTAAAGTCTCTACAACCTCTGTTATATGTAATCCTTATCTTACATTTAGCTCTAACCCTAGAATCAGGAGACAATAAGTATCTAGCAACTTGAAGTCAAAGTCCTGTTTTGCTTTTATTCATAAAGAAAATGAACCAAATCCTTCTCCAACAGAAACACAGTCATACTTTACAACTGAAAGCAGAAATTGATTCATTTTCTAAAGCAAATCCAAATTAGTGTCAAAGAATAAACCAATGCCTCTAACTCTATAGTATTTCAAATCCATGCTACAGTGAAAATAAATATTTCACTCCAGCCTGAAGTTCTTACTTAGCACTCAGCTCTTTCCAGCAGCTAATACATGAGATTAAATAGCTACTTTGCTACACAGAATAAACTAACCCCATCAGCTTGGAGAAGTGTAACTATGTCAAGCACAAACTGCACTACTTGAGTAAGAAAAATTACGTCTAACTGAAGGTACCATGATAACAAAGAAAACAGTTTGGTTTTAAGGATTGCAAAAAAAGACTGGTTGCCCTAGCTCTCTCAGTGGCTAGAGCGTCAGCCTACGGACGGAAGGGTAGTGGGTTCGATTCCAGTCAAGGGCACATGCCCGGGTTGCGGGCTTGATCCCCAGCAGGGGGAAATCAGGAGGCAGCTGATCAATGATTCTGTTGCATCATTGATGTTTCTATCTATTTCTCTCCCTTCCTCTCTGAAATCAATAAAAAAATATTTTTAAAAGAATAAAGACTGGTTATTATAGGAAGTTGTATTAATGCTGACAAGTTAAATTGTATATAGAAATTAGGAAGCTCTAGAATATTCCAGTGTCACACACTTTTCTGTTCATATACCCAAGTCTACAAAGTTTGCTTCTATTTCTGAATAAGCAACTATATATTTCTGAATAAGCAACTATATATTAAAAGTTTAATATAAAATTATATTAAAAGTATAATTACTTCAAGTCAATTATAATTGGCAGTAATCCCTAGTTATTTTCTTAGTTTTACTACATACCTCCAGTTGTTTCATTTCCTAGCCAACTCTGGACTCCCATCTCTTTAGTCATCTAACTTAGCAAATTCCCTAACTATTGTCACATAAGAGAGGGTGTCTCCTTAGTGCCATGGAGGCTGCAGTGAACGCATAGCCAAAACTGAGCATTACAAACATTTAACGCAGTACCAACAGAGACCACTTCTTAGGATATATGTATTATCCTCAGTGTGCTAGTGTATAAGAACTAGAACGGTCCTTTAAGCTATAACAACAGATTAAATTCTTTTTCCACAGTAAGCTATTTAGGTTACCCATAATGAAACTAACCAGAAAAGGAAATGTTTGCCTCTGAGAACTTGGGGGGAAAAAATCATTCATGTTTGCACCCAAAGTTATTACTAACAAACGACTGGACTGCTGAAAACCTAAGCTGTGATATCACTATCCTATCCCTTGTCCCAAAAACTAGTAACAGGGCAGTCATTCATCTGAAGCAAAGAAGCCACAGAGAGGCTTAACAAACCGACACGTTTTCTTTTCCTTTCAATTTACATTAATACGTTTAATAATCAATTGTTAGTTAAAACTAAAATAGCCAATTTTACCTCTCATTTCCCCTGTTTACTCTTTCTATCCAAGATTCAAGAATATACATTGAACATTGCAAAAAAGAAAAATTATTCTGTAACACAAGGACTTCCCATCTCCTGGAAAAGTAACAAATTAGCATACAAAAATAATTCATATTTCCTGGAAGGAACTTAATGTGAAATGTTTCTTTTCTTTTTTTTAAATAACCTTATTAATTCAGTATGTCTAAAAAACGAGGAAATAAAATAAATGTCAGGTCTTATGCTAGTGAGAGAGAAAAAGACAAACAAGTCATACCAAAGGAGCTTCTACTTCAGTGGGAGAGCCAAACAAGAATGCAAATAACTCGAACACATGTGAGTGTTAGAACACAAGCATACCAGAGAGAGCGAGGGCAGGGGCATTCCAGCCAGGACCAGGGGAAAGCTTTGATCCTAAGCACTGTTCTTCAGTGTGGCCAAGGAATCAATTTATCCAAATTGCCAATGGCTCTCTGCTAAAAATACAGATCTCTGGGTCCCCTCCCAGATTCCTGAATCAGATCCCCTTGTGATGATGTCTCGGAATCTGTTTAGCTTTGTATTATGCAAGCATTTCAGTGAATCTGATTTAAGGGGTCCATGGAGTGCATTTAGTCACATTAAAATTTGATTACCACTGTTCTAAGTGAAGGGTAGGACCTAATGAACAGACACAGTAGTTAGAAACCCTGACAGAGGGACTTTGTGAAGAGAGCCGTGGAAGCAGATGATCAGGGGATGTGGGAATTGAGGGGTTATAAGACATGTGCAGTGGCCAAATAAGCTATATTGAATATATTGTTGGAATCATAGGTAAGCTAGCTAGTTTTGATGCAAATAAAGAGGCTGAACTCTGTTCTTTAGGCAATAGAGAATGAGCAAAACTTTCTGAGCAAACCCATGCTATATATGACCAAGATTACCTGGGAGTCCAAGCAAGAGGTACTAGGACAATAATGTAAAGGAGGAAAGGAGGGAATGGATGCAAGAGATGTTGCAGGGGTAGAAAAGACAGTACTTGGGGATTGGCTGTATGTAGATAAGAGGAGGAACCAAATATGACTTTGGAGGAAAATTTTTAATGAGCCAAGTGCCTTCCCAGTGCCTGACACTATGCCAAGCACCACAGAGCATCCAAAAAGTATGAGAATCATTAATAGTTGAGCACCAGATGCCAGATACCATTAACAATGCCAAGAATATATTATAGGGAGGGGGGTGGGGATGGAAGTCCATGTGCTCCAGGAGTTTAAAATTATATCTTTGCCCTGTCCCTCTTTTCTTGTGTGCCTACTTTTTATCAGGAAAGTTGGATTTCTAGAACTTGTCTCTCCTACCCAATGTCTTCTTTGCTCCTGAAGCATCAGCTGGCTCAAGTCAAGAACATACAGATCCTCATCCCAAGTGGTTTTAGCTATTTGTTCTTAATGGCAAATACTTAGGAATGCTTTCTCAACAATGATGACAAGACAGTCTTGATATGAGACAGTAAGAGGTGAATGTCCAAATTCAAGAAGTGCCAGTGAAGCCCATCTTCAATTAAATGGACTTATGGAACTTTCCCACAGAGAACTTTAGAGTACAGTCTTTTATTCATTCAGTCAATATGAACTGCATGCTGTTACAGATGGCGTTTCTTCCCTGACCTGGAAAGATGAATAACATCCTGAAAAAACTTAGGAGTGGAAAGTGTGGTTTGTTGGGAAAATGAATTCAGAAGAAAGGAGAATAAGCAGCACTTAAAAACAGGAGAGAGGGTGAAGGGAGATGAGAAGGGGTTGTGGGGAGGAACTTATGCAAGACTACCAAAACTCATATAACAAACTAGAGGCCTGGTGCACGAAATTTGTGCATGGGTAGGGTCCCTAGGCCTGGCCGGGGATGGGGGCCTTCCTTCCCCAGCTGCCGGCCGGGGCCTTACTTCGTTCCGCACCACCCCCTGGTGGTCAGCACACATCATAGTGAGCGATAGAACCCCCGGTTGAACTCCAGTGGGGACACTTTGCATATTAACCTTTTATATATATATATAGATTATATATATAGATACTGACCAAAGGACAAAAGTTAACCACAAGTCTGAGAACTGGATGGAGGTCACTTGTTAAGTTAAATTAATAATTTCCAACATATAATGCTGCCAGCTACTCAATTTTTACAATATTGTGAGATAATCTCTGCCTTTCATTAATGGACAAATTACTTGACAAGACACACACACCAAAGGAGAGAACTATACAAGATAGCACATAGCCAAGTGCTAGACTGTATGACACACATGAGAGCCATAATTCAGAGACAGATCTAAGTATCAGTGTTATACAAAGTTATCATAAACACTTTTTTAGAACTTCTAAGAGCTAAGACTGCTTCTGAGTACAAACTGTAATGGCAAAGACTGCTGGCTGTACACCATTTTGTAGCCACACCCATAAATATTGATAGCTTTAATGCTAGTGACACCACCAAACAACATTCTAAGCAGTTTTACTTGTAATGGTCCCTTTATTTTGATCATAGTACAATAACACTTCAGATCTTAGTTCCAAATTGTATACAGTCTAGATTGCTATCATTCCTGGGATTTTTCCAGTCTTTGGCAAATAAAACCCAGAATACAATCAAAGCATTCACAATTAATTTACAAAACACTTGATTTAAACAAAAAATCTTAGTTATTACTTTTGTATCTTTAACCTAGATCAGATCCTTTCTCTTCCACCCTCTATAACAGCTACAAAGTTTTATGGTCTTGTTTAAGACAAAGTAGAAAAAATAAATATAAAATCAAATCTAGGTGCTTCCATGTAAAACAGATACCTAATAACTTAGATGAAATAATGAAGATTTGTTTGTTTGTTAAAAAGATACATTTTAGCCAAGTGAGGACATAGCAGGAAGGTGGCCATTTATGAAACAGGAAGTGGGCCCTCACTAGACACTGAATCTGCCAGCACCTTGATCATGACCTTCTCAACCTCTAATGTGAGAAATGCATTTCTGTTGTTTTTAAGTCTATCATAGTTTGTTATTACAGCCCAAATGGAATAGGACACCCACTTAGTGGGTCCAGAAAATTTCCTTTGAAAAAATAAAAAACTCATTTTGTAAAATGTGCTTAGAAGCTTTAAAAAAAACATACATGCAAAAACAGAATGCAAATATATGAAAAGCACAATGACAGTTAAATATTATTAAGGGCTTTAATCTCTCACTATATTAATCTGTATCATAAAAAATGAGTACTTCTAAAGACCAAATAGCACAGTTGAACCTAGTTCAGTTATTGAACTCTTAGTCCAAGAGTAAAAGGTTGATTTTTTTAAAAGGGTGAATATTATTGCTATAATTGAGAGGTAATTATTTTCAAAAGCTGAACAAATGTAGCAGTGCTTATGAAAATCGTTACCTTACTTTCAAAAAGAAAAAATGATCAATTAACTATCACAGCTTCACTAAATCTATGGGGTTTGCCTTATTTTTACCTTGCTAGTAAACAGCTCATCTATATAGCAACCCCAATTTCTAAGGCTAAAATTCTGCACAGATATATTACATTGTGGAAGTCAGTGAAAAGGGTAACTCTCAGATAATAAATGTCATTCAAATAAAACCACAGCATTTTAACAAATCTCTTACCAGTTGAAATTCTCGACGTCGGTCATAGGCATTCTGTATGCCGCTGTCTGCCCATAATGCTCTTATAGCAGGAAGATATTGTAAAAAAACTCGAGTTTCCACCAGTCCCTGGGCCACCAACGGTGAACGGGTGTCAAATGACATCATCTTGTCTCCATTGAGTTGGTTTGAGTTATCTCCCCAAGGAATATGAAGCTTCTCTCGAGCATCTACCAGCACCCTCATACCTTTGTTAAAAAAAAAAGAAGTGTGATAGGAATCATTAGATTCTCAAAGATTCTATTCCAGTATTATTTTCTTAAACTTCTTTACTACTCCAGACCTACCTCCACCAAAGATGGAGACCAATATCAAAACAGACATCTGTAACTTCTCAGAGTTTAAAAAAACTAAGTTATTTACAGTCATAAAATTAGAGCATTGAAAAGCATGTAGTATGAAACAATTGCTTTTTCTGAAGGATTTTAGCATGTTCTCATTTATAAAATAACTTCTGAGGTAGAAGGTAGTCAGTCACAAGAGAAAAAATAAAAAGCTGCACAGACTGATGTCCAGGCTCTGAAGAAAACAGCTGCAAAGTTTCCTGAGCCCCTCAAAAAGACACTCATTTACGAAATGCCAAGTTGTTTGGTCCCTGAGCATCCTGCTTAACCCAACACTGAGTCTTTTAGGAACACATTCGAAACTCAAAAAAGTCCCATGTCAAGCAAGCTTCACATCAGTATAAGTCACAGGATGGCATTAGCGTTCCCTAAAAGAAAGACCAAATGCAAAAAAAAAAAAGGGATAAAAACAGAGATTTCAACTCACAGAGATTAATTCAGGCCCAGTAACTCTATCACTACACTGTTATCTTTGGTCCATCAAACAGTCACCTAACTATCAAGAACTCATTTGTTTGGATAACTGAAAAAGTGCTGTGCTGTCAATTTTCGGATCATGCCAATTCAAAAAAAGTAGATGTCTAGCATCTCATACTCAATGCTCAAAATAGGCACAGTTAAGAACCAGGTATTTACCTGGCTCGTAATCAGTTAACATGTCGACTCTATTCATTGACATAATTCCTGAATTCAGCTACATCAGGATACAAAGGTACCTTGAATTAAGAATTGGCAAGGTGGAGTCTGCGGCCTTGAAAAAGACCTTAATTACTTTTGTGCTAAACATTAAGATGGGATAAATACCGCTGTTTTGTACAGCTTAACTGCAGTGGTGCTAGGACTGGGAGCTCACTGTGGTCTGGGAGCTCCCCGCCTAGTGCTCTTCTCAGTCATTAACCTTCCGTCCCGTCCCCCCCCCCCCCACACACCGCCCCATACACACACACCCAGACAGTCTTCCTCTACTCAGTCCTGGGAGAAAAAAAGTGACCCAAAGGAGCTGCTTAAGTACTTCCCCAACAAAAAAACCTCCATTTAAAAAATACTGAAAAGACCTGAAATCTGTTGCAAACTCCTACCCAGATGAAATAAAGAGAATCTGGATGCACCTGAAGGACCAGACTCTGTATCTCAAGTTTGCCAAAATGTCTTTTATAAAATAGAAAATATCTGGTGGTAAGAAAAATACGTGCTACCTATCGCTCAAATGGCAAAATGAAAACCATCTTCTCTAATTCTTTGAAATCCCAGAAATAAAATTCTAGTGTATTTTTCACTTAAGAACAAAGTATAACTTTAATTTTTAAAATAATGTCAAATAGCAGAGCCTACGATCCAAGCTGACACTGATTCATGGACTACCTGTACAGGCTCCACATCATTTTTAGGTCAAAGGTTCTTTATATCAATGCACAATTTCATTTAAATAACTGAAGCAAGTTGTGGTGCGTCCCCCCTCAAATTATTGAGAGAGAGAGAGAGAGAGAGAGAGAGAGAGAGAGAGAGAGAGGGAGAGAGAGAGAGAAACGTGTTCATAGGATTACAGGCAAACATCCTGCCCAGCCCTGACACTGGGCCGAAAAACCACTGATGCTAATTTTTTAAAACTAACTATAACGGGTCTACTCTCCCCTGGTACCTGCACAGCAAACATGACACCCTCAAGTTTCATATCCTTGTCCAAGAGGACCCAGAGACTGTCACCCTTTGCCCTTGACAAGTCTCGGCAAAAAAGTTTCCAGATCGCGACGGTTCCAGAACTCCCTTTCTCACTCAGGAGGCGCCCAAGGAAGCAGGGAGTCGGGAGCAGACCGACCCCATGTGACTCGGGTCACCCACCAGGGGCGGGGAGGCTGGGCAGACAGCGTCCGGGCCCGGGGTGGGGGTGGAGGGTCTGGGGTTGGCTTTCAGGTCTTCCTGCCTCATCTGGGCACCCGGCTCTCTTCACTTCCCTGTCGGAGGGCGGGGTGGGAGACCAGCCGTGCCCCCCAACCCGGGCAACAAGAAGGAAAGCGGGGAGCCCTAGGGCATTCCCTCTCCATGGAGAACGGGGCACCCCGTGCAGCAGGAGCTGTGCCCCGGGCGCGCCCCCTTCCCGCCCGCCCGCTGGGCCCGGTCCTCCGCCGGGGACTGAGCCCGAGAACGAGGGCGGTGCCCGCCCTGCGTTTCCCCGGGGCCCGGCCCCCGGCCCCCCGCGCCGACCCCCGCCCCGCACCTTTGATCACGTTGCTGTAGATGGTGGGGCGGAACTCCTCGCGCGCGCGCTGGTCGAAGTCCTGCCCGTGGATGATCCGCATCTGCTTCAGGAAGGTGGACTTGCCGCTCTCGCCCGCGCCCAGCAGCAGGATCTTCACCAGCCGCTTCACATAGGTCTTCTCCCGGGACAGGCATTTGTCGATCTCCTTGGACTTGCGCTGCTGCTCGGCCTCGCCGCTCGTCAGCACGCAGCCGGGGAAGCACACGGACAGCACGGACCGCGACGGCAGGAAGTCCGCCATCTTGCCGCCGCCGCCGCCGCCTCGGCGGGCCTCTCCGGCTCCCTCCACCTCTTCTTCGGGCGCCGGGCGACTCCGGCACCGCGGCTCGAGGGCGGGGAGCGCTGCGGCGGCCGGAGCGCGCCGGGGGAGGGAGGGAAGGAGCGAACTGACTAGCAGGGCGGGCCGGGCAGGGCGGGCCGGGCGAGCTGGGGAGGGAGGGAAGAAGGGCGGGCCCGGGAGGGGCGGTGGCCCCGCGGCGCGCACGCGCACGCTGTCTCCCGGGGACGCGCACGCACGCAGCGCCTCCCTCTAGCCTCCCGCCCCGGGCCAGCCAGTCACGCTCTGGCTCGCGTGCGCGCCCCGCTGTGGTCAGGTGATCTCCGAGGGCGCCGGGGGCGCGCCTTATTTCGAAGCCATTGGCTTCATTCAAACAGCGGGCGCGAGCCTAAAAGGTTTTTGGTGCACTTTCTTACGGTGGCTCCTTGACATCCTGCTCTCCCAAGCCCTGAACTTTAACCAAACCTCGTCAATCCGCCCACCCTGCTCTTTTTGGCATTCTCAGACCCCTGAAAGACCCTCCCTCCCACGCTTCCCCGATTGAGAAAGAACTGGAGCTGGAGTTAATCTGAGATGTGCTAGGAGGCCTTGGTTAATGTCTCATGAATGTGGATTCCCTCCCGAGCTGCGAGCTGCGAGCTGCGAGCTGCGGTGCGGAGATCAGTGGATGTTAGCTGCAGCAGGGTGAGGTCATAGTGAAAATCCCCCTAAACCGGACACTGTGATGCAGGCTCTTCCCTACAAGGAAGCAGATAAGCAAACAGACCCGGGACGGCAGCCGGCAAACTTTAGGTTTCCTGCCAGATTACAGAGGATATGATCAGCCAAGGGACTTTTTTTTCTGTCCTAACAGTAGATTCAGGCCAGGACACCTGAAGGGGCTGCCAGGAGACCAGAAGCAAGTGACAGCTGGGCTGGCAGACTGCTAGCAAGGAACCCAGATACTAACTTCTTCATTCTCAGTGTTTACTTTCAAGTGGAAAAAGCCGTTTTGGTCTGTCTCTGTTTTGGGCAGTGCTACCATAATGCTCCTTGATTCAGCCTCCTGTAGCTCAGAAACCACCTATGTGTTAGGCTCTTGAGGTTAGAGGTCAACAATCTGAGAAGCTCATGAAACAGGTTTAAGTTAAAAAAATAAATAAATCACTGCTAATCAGTTACTGTCAGGGTTGGTTTAATGGCAACGGACCTCATGACTCAGTGCATTGGCTGCAGTAAACAATGCCTGTAGTAGAACTATCTCCCATTGTCCTGGTCAGCCCCATAGGATAGACATCTACAATATACCCAGTGGGGTAGGTTCAGCACGGTGTCTATGGGTTGACAGGGTCAGAATCTCTGGGCTGTGGTAAAAGTCTTCCCTTCTATTGTCTCACTGGTATTTGGGAGGCTCTGTCCTCCAACCATGGAAAGACTAACGCTGCCCAGGACAGGGGCCTATCATTGGCTGCCAAGCAGCATGTCTACGTGCACTCCAGATTCTCATCTGAATTCTACAAAAATGGGAGGAGGAAAGCCTGGGAGTTAGGTAGTTACCTATTTTATTTTATTTTTCTTTTCCAAAAGCGTGCGCAACATAATGGAGGAAGCAAGGATGCCTCGGAGGCAGGAAGGTATTCCTGCCCAGCCAGTTCGTGCTGTGACTTGCAGAGCAGCAGAGAAAGCTGTTCAAAGCCCTGCCTGGAACCTGTGCTGGAACAAGCTTGGCTCAGTGTTTCTGACAGAGAGCCCTCTTGGAGCCCAGCCTGGGTTTGGCTGCAGGAGTCCGACTGCCTCTGTCTGGTAATTAGCCACCTTGCGATGGTAAGTGTAAAAATGAGTTAGAGGTTTGGTGCTTTCTCAGAAAATTAAACATAGTACTGCCATAAGACCCAGCAATTCCACTCCTGGGTAGGTAGCCAGAAGAATGGAAAACAGGCATTCAAAGAAAAAATCGTATACCTATGTTCATGGCAGCATTATTTAGAATAGCCATAAGGTGAGAACAACCCATCTATCCATCAACGGATGAATGGGTAGACACATGTAGTACATCCATGCTGTGGGGTTATTCAGCCATAAAAAGGAATGAAGTACTGACATGCTACAACATGGATGAACCCTGGAAGCATTATGCTATATACAAAGGCCACATATTGAGATGTTCCATTTATATGAAATGGCCAGAATAGGCGAACCCATGGAAACAGCAGATAAGTAGTTGCCTAGGACTAGGAGGAGGAAAGAATGGGGAATGGCTGCTTAATGGGTCCAGGGTTTCCTTTGGGGGTGATGAAAATATTTAGGAACTAGATAGGGGTGCTGGTTGCAGAACACTGTGAATGTACTACATACCACGAACTATTCACTTTAAAATGATCAAATAATGAATTAGATGTGTGAATTTTATCACAATAAAAAAATGAGGTAGGTAAAATAATAATTTCCATGAAAGAAAAGTCATTGGCATCATTTAACACTGAAGTGCCCACAGTGTGCAATATTCATGAGTAAAAGGGTGATTGTGTTTGTTTTAAAATAATAATAGCAATTTAAATTGTTTGCATCAGAAGCAAATCTACTCTAGCAGATTAATATATTAGTGATATTTTAATTTTCAGACAAATTTTTCATAACTGAAAAAAAATCTAAACTTTTTAAGTGAGTAGAGAATCTATTGATTAGAATTGAATCTGCTGGGTGTATATTTCCACTAGCCCCAGATGTTAATTCATTGGAAACATTTGTATTGCTAGGCAATTAATTCAAATGCAAATGAGGGATTCAGAAGCCCAAGAAGCTGGGATATAATGATTGAACAGTTGGTTAGTTGCAATGCCCTTTCTAGGAGCGCAGTCTAATGCAGTTTTGCCAGATGAATAATGAAGGTGTGACTAAAAATGTAGAAATACATCCAAATGGCTTTTCTCCTCTAATGTGATTGCCTTAGGATAGAACAAGCCCTTTGCAACAATTCTGCCCATTCCTGGAATCTATTTGTAACTGCTCTGTGGAACGAAAAGAAAGATAGCCTTCCTATCTTACAGTCACAGACTTTTTTCAGTGTAAATAAAAAATGGCATTACTTAGCTCATTTACCAACATTATGCTTCGTGCTATTTACATACTTATTATTATCCACAAAGGACAAAATCTTTGTCACCCTAAGACATATTCAATAAATGTGCCAGAGGCTCTCGGAAGAATTCCAAAAGAGGAGTTAAATGTTTTTCTGAATGATGGCAAAGATTATTTAAATAAGCGTTCCTCTTGCCAAGGTGACTACTGACTACTCAGAATTGGACCACATCCATTTACATATGTTTATTTAAAAATCAGTGACATTACTTAGTGGTTAAACCTTGTGTTACTCTATAATAGTAAAGGCATAATATGCTAATTAGACCGGACGTCTGTCCTTCCGGATGAAGCCGGGGCTGCAAGGGAAGCCCTGGTCCCAGGTGCCAGAGGGAAGCCAGTGCTGGCAGCCAGGGCAAGGAAGGCCTCCTCTTGCACGAATTCCATGCATCGCGCCTCTAGTTTTCTAGTAAGAATGATGACACATGCAGGTTCTTTGTACACAATTGTGTTCTGTCTCATCATCTATGTAAAATCGGTGGATTCGAATCCTTTCTTGCAGATAAAACAAGCACGGGCTTTTCCCACCTTCAGAAAAGGAAGAGAATTCCCTAGCCCTCCCATAATACAAACCCTTGGCATTTGTGTAATGTCTTAAATGCCCCAAAGCTCTTTGACCTACTTTATCTCATTCTCTGCCCACAATAGCCTGATTAGGAAAACCCAGCGTTAACCTTCCTCCCATCCGCACAGGAGGAGGCTGAGGGGAACAGATGTTTGAGTGACACCCTCAAAGCCTCACTCAGCCTGGCCGGTTGCAGAGCCAGGACTAGAAGCGCCCGCTTTTGACTCTGAATCCAGTGCTCTTTCTGAGATGTCCAAGTTGTCCTAGCGCCCCCAATGCCCAGGGGTATGCAGTTCAAACTAAAGAGACTGGGAGCGACCTGTACTTAACCATGAGGTACCGTAGAGGCCGGTGGTTTGCTTGGTCTGTTTTTCCAGCCCCTTTAGGCGGACTGCCATCTGGACGTTTACCAGCCCTCTCAGGCTGATTCTGGTAAAATGTTCCGTACTTTGAGCTCAGCTTCTGGTCTGTAAAGTGTTCCAGGTGGTTGATGTAGAAATAAGAAAAGAGGTGCCAAGCTCTGGCAATATTTGCATGGTGCATGAGCCCCCGACTTCCCCTTCAGGTGAGCTAGATAAGAAAAGGCCACTTGTTGTTTTTTGTAATGAATACTGATGGTGCCCTTACCAGAATAAGCCTCTCATGTGGAAAGTTTTGCATGAAACTAGACATGTGGAATCGCATTGTTGGTAGGGTTTTTTGTTGTTGTTATTAATGGAAAACATGACTTTAATTACTGGTTATTTTTCTCAGCCTCCGAGAAAGATCCATGAGCTGCTGTTGACCAGCTGTGACCTCACTTGATTAATCCACAGTCAGAAGCCTGTGCTGTCTTAAAGCCACACACCAGCAGGCACGGGAACGCTTGCACCTCGCTTACTGCATCGCCCGCATACAGGCAGTCTATTTATATAACACTGAGTGCAAGGCTTTGCCTGTAAATCTGAGATTCTTTCCGAGAAATTCAAAACATCCTGCTCAGTCCCTCAATTTTATGTTCCCTTACCGCTATTAAAGATGAGGGATACTTTTTATGTTGTACTGCCCATAAACGGGCTGCCTCTTGCCGGAAACAGTAAGAGTTCTTTAACTTAGATTCTGTTTTTCCAGGGAAGTTTAAGTCTGCAGAATCTCAGAAATGTATTCCCGTATCTTAAAATCTTCTGCTTCCAACCCAGTGGCAGGAGTTTTCATTCCCTTGGAACACTGGACTGATTAGCAAGCTTGGACCTGCCGCTTCCAGGAACCGCACTCCTGGCCAGCTAGTCAGGTAGTGTCACGTGTCACAGTGTGTAGACCTAGCCTTTGCCTCAGTCCATGTGCCAGGGTGCGTCAGCTGGTCGAGTTCACCGTTAAGCGGTAAAGGTTTATCGGATGGCACTGGGACATGGTCCATGTAGATTTTGTCAGACTGGCAGGCTGGCTCCTAGGTCGAGTAATGTCACAAACCTATCTGTCTCCAAACTCCCATGTCAGCTCCTGGGTTGCTGAGAAGATCAAGTGTGATAACATGTAAAGTGCCTAGCAAAGTGCCTGGCCCAAAATAGGTGTCAGATAATTATAGCATTTGCTGCTAACCATTGGTGATTAAAAGCAGTTAATGATTTTGTTATATAAAAATAAAGATTAACAAAAGCGAAGTTGCATAATCTGAGTTTTAAATGAACTATACTCATAATTGCTTCAGGAATCTAGAGGCTGGAGCATGGCGGCATGGCTCAGTTGGTTGAGCATCGTTCTCTACACCAAAAGGTCACTGGTTTGATTCCTGGTCAGGGCACATGCCCAGGTTTGCATGCTCAGTCCCCAGTCGGGGCGAGTACGGGAGGCAACCGATAGATGTTCCTTTCTCACATCGATGTTTTTCTCTCTTCCTCTCCCTTCCTCTATCTCTAAAATAACATCAATACAGATATTTAAAAGAAAAAATATATAATGCAAGTCACATATGTACTTTTAAATTTTCTAATAGCCAATTAGAAGAGTAAAAAGAAAAAAGTGAAATTGATTTTAACAATATAGTGTACTAAACCTAATGTCATTTCAACATGTAATCAATATAAAGATTAATTGAGAGCTATAGCACATTCTTGCTTTTATACGGAGTTAAAATTCGGTGTGCATTTTACATTTGCAGGAATCTCAATGCTAAATTTTCACTGAAGATATGTGGTCTGTATTTAGGTTTCATAAAACATACAGTGGAAAAGGTAGAATCACAAAATTGAATTGTTCCAAATGTACTGAGTCATTAAATTTAACCTAATTAAAATGAAATAAAATACAAAATTACAAAGTTCCTCAGGGTCACTAGCCACATGTCAAGTGCTTGGAGCTAGCGGCTCTTTCCTGGGCCAATCCACGGGAAGTGGACAGAAGCCTTGAATGACTGGGTCACAAGGAAAGGAGTGAGGAAGTGCATCCAGGCAGGTGAAACGGCCCGAGAGGGCATGCTTCTGGCCTGTGCTGGGGACCGTGTGGGAGCCGGTTTGATTAGAACCAACCAGTGAGGTTGAAGAGGCATGGTGGAGTCAGGTTGGGAAGGGTTTGGATCCCCGGTGATGATGTTGAGACTTTATTGTCCCTAAACAGGAATCACCTGATGGGGAATTGAACAGGTAACCTTTCGGTGCATGGGACAACGCTCAACCAACTGAACCACACCAGCCAGGGTACCACTGGCATATTTTTAAGCAGGTGACGGTGACAGGTGCACTGTTTCAGGACCATCCACCTGGCACTGGGGCCCAGGCGGGGATGGAGAGAAGAGGGACAGCAGCTGAGAAGAGCAGCGTGGAGGTGGCTGTGGTGACTCAGGTGGGCAGTGGCAGCTCCTGGCTAGTGTGAGGGCCAAAGGAACCAGCCTGAGGCTTTACGAGCCAGACTCCATCGTGCCAAGGAAACCAGGAGGCTCTACAGAGGGAGGGCGAGGAAGGGGCAGAGATGGCGGGAGGACTGGCGCCTAGGCGCTTGGGAGACTGGGTTCACACCAAACGCTTTGAGGAACCAGGGTGCTGCTGCTGGTCAGGAAGTGACTTGCCAAGGACAGATGGCTGAAGCCAGGCCCAAGAGACTGTTGTGTTTTTTTTTTATGGATTTAAAAAAGCAAATGTATAATTTATATCATCCACTCCACCCCATGACTCACACGGTGATCCTGGACTTTGTCCAGAGTCTCTGAGGTTGTGAAAGTCCCTCCTTAGCTGGAGGGAACTCCTGGAGGTGCTGGTTCTAGGCTGGGGCCGAACGCAGGACACTTCAGCAGTCAGAAGGAAGGTCTGGGCTGCAACCCCTCTGTTCCCTGGCTATCATGCCCCCGAGGTCTTCACCGGGGAAAAGCATTACTTCTGATGTGAATTCAGGGTTTTGCTGTATTGTAAGGGAGAGGCTCTTTGGGAAAGGAAGCGGCTCATCCCCACCCCCCCACCCCGCCCGCCCCTGCCGCCTGAACCTCTGTAATCTGCAGTCTTCACAAGCAGATGATCCAGTTCAAAAGTGAGCCTGCTGGGGCTGCTGCCGCACGGCTGGGGACTGAGGTGTGGACTGTGAAGCCCAGCACGGCATTGTCTGGGCATGTGGGCAGTGCCTGTCTGTGCCGGGAACTACGCTCCATGTGGAGGAGCACAAAGAAGAATGAATTTACGAGGACTTTACAGTGGGCGAGGCCAACTGGCCAGCTGTCATCACTGTGCTAAGTGATCGGTGCCAGGAGGGCCGCAGGGACAGCTGCCCAGGGCCTTGGGCGTCGGAGAGGTCCACCAGCCCGGCTCAGTGGGGGGTGTCATTGAAAGCAGGTGGGAGGTATTGGAGTGGAGCTTTGAAAGAAGAGAAGGGGAAGAGGGAAATGGGGAGGAGGGCATCCTGGGCTGGAAACCACCTCCGGATGAAGAGTAGGAGGCATGGAGTAATAATGGAATAATAATGAGACCCTGGTGGTGGTCATTGTCTATGAGCTCTTCCTAAATGCTAGGCACTGTCCAAGGGCCTCTCATCGGAGAGCCTTCTTCCCATTTCCCAGGTGGGAAAACTGAAGCTCTGAGCGGTCAAGTGCATTCGCCAAGGTCATACTCAAGGGAAGGAGCCGATGCAAATCCAGGAATGCCTGACTCATGCCACCACTCTCAGCAGCACAGTGCATGTCAGGGCTGCAAATGATTCAGCATCATATTGGGAGCACGTGGGGACCCCACACGGATCTACAAATGTTGGGCTTTGGTAATGTCTTGATGAGTGGACCCAAGTCAGATCTTAGCGGGGTCATGAGGTACTCCTGTTGCTGACCTGAGTAACCAACCGGAAGAGTCGAACATGGTTCTGGGCAGGACGTGAAGGGATACTTAGTGACTGTAATGGTCCTGCCCAGCGCAGCAGTGTGCAGAGTGGCCCCTGCCCCCAACGTGTCCACGCAGCTGCGAGCCCCCTGGCTGGGCGGGTCTGGGCAGGCACTTCCTCCCGGGCCTGGCGAGACGTCAGACGTTGGCCTTTCTAGGTCAGGCGGGCCTATCTTCAGCTGCGCCGAGGATGTAGTTTGTATAAACGGCAGACGTCGTGGGCACACTGAGTAAACACAGACTATCTCCCAGGCCAACGTTTCCTCTGGGAGGCTCATCCTCCAACTGGGACACTTGATTCCAACTCTCTTATCAACTGGAGCTTCCTATCCTGATAAAAGGAAGCTATTCAAGTCCGTTTCCTGGTATTGCCTTGACCCCGAGGGGGCAGGCTTGCATTGAAGTGAGTGTCCCTTAGAAGGGAATACTTTTCACCTTCAGAAACGCGTTATGGAGCCTCAACTCCCCACATCAAGGAAGCCAGCAGGCGTTTGAGAACATGTGCGGCCAAAGCCGTGTGCCTGTAACGTTCACCTTCTGGTTCAGCGAGTTCAAGTGTCTTTCCTTGGCTTTGGGGAACAGGCCGAGGCTGCCTCTACGTCTAGACTTTTTCTTCTTCCCAATGTCAGTTCCCCCTCTGCTCTCCCTCAAACAGGTCCTGCTCACCACTTTTAAACTCTTCCTCATACTCCCCCTGCTTCCCTGTCGCCCCTATGATTAGAAAAGTCCTACCCTCCTCTCTTTCCAAGTACTACGGAAACAAGGATTATGAGAAAAAGAAATGGTAAAAGATATCCTTTAAGATTTAGCTGAAAAATCAAAACAATACCAAATATTCCCGAGTCCTCTAGCCTTCGGCTTTCTTCACTGCACTCCTATGAGGTCAGAGTCTCAGCCACACAGTGTAGGATTATGGCAGCCAGCCTCCAGGATGGCCCCGGGGGAGTCCCTCCCGGGATCCACACCCCTGCATAACTCATCCCAAAACAGGGCCAACCCATGTAATCGACCGGTTCTTGTGGCACCGAGTTTCACAATGAAAGCCACATGGCTTCCACCTCGCTCTCCTGGGTTACTCCTCGGAGAGCCCGCCACAGCGCTGTGAAGACGCTCCAGTGGCCCCTGCAAGCATCCTGACCGCTGGAGCAGTCCTGAGCTAGAACTATGCAGCCATACGTTGCTGCCAAATCCCTGGCCCGCAGAAACGACATGAGACAATAATGTTGACAGTTGTATTAAGCTGCTAAACGTTTTTAAAATCCTTACCCTAGGACATGCTTAGAGAGAGGAAGGGAGAGAGAGATGTAAGAGAGAAATGTCGACCGGTTGTCTTCCATATGTGCCCCAACTGGGGATCGAACCTGAAATACAGGTACGTGCCCCGATGGGGAATCGAACTGGCAACCCTTCGGTGTGCAGGACAACATTCAACCAACTGAGCCACCCTATTGCTTATAGCTTAAAAATAAACATGAAAATGATGATAATAATAATTAACATTACTGAGTGCTTGGTAAGTGCCAGGCACTGCTTAGCACTTTACACATAATATCTCACTTAAGAGTAGAGTCAATCCTATGAATACTGGTATCATGCCAGAAACTGTTCTAAGTGCTTCACACACACTCCATTCAACCCTCAGCAGTGGCTGTGACTGGTACATGTAAGGAAGTTGAGACAGGAAGAAGTTGAGTAACGTCTTCAGTCCAGGGCCCGCAGCATGGATGTGGCCGAGGGGACCGGAGCCCAGCCTGGCCCGAGGCCTGTGCCTGGCCCCTCTTTCCTATGCCGGCCATGCTGTTCTGTGGGACTCTTGGCTCCTCAACACAGGCAGACTCTCTTTCCCCAGTGACTGGGTCCTTTGCCTTAGATTCCCCACCTCGTGCACATAGCATAGGGCTCCGTAAATGCGTGCAGGCCTGTGGCATTCCTTAGCTCAGCACCTCCTCATTCAACCAATCAATGGCGTCCCGATCCCATGCAAACTCCCATGCAAATGCAGTAAAGCTTTTCCAGGCGCGAGCACGCCCTACAGAGCCGCTGAAACAACGGACAACAGTGCTGCCTAAAGAAATGTATTTTTAAAATATGTATTTTTATTGATTTCAGACACGAAGGGGGAGAGAGGAGAGAAACATCAATGATGAGAGAGAATCATTGACCAACTGCCTCCTGGACGCCTCCCACTGGGGACCAAGCCCGCAACCCGGGCATGTGCCCTGACCAGGAATCGAACCGTGACCTCCTGGTTCAACCACTGTGTCCTCCTGGTTCACCACTGAGCCACGCCGGCTGGGGAAGAAACGTATTTTTTTTGCTAGACCCATGAAGAGTCTCACTCAGCTGGTGTGTTCAAACAGACTGCTGGAAGTGTGAGGCCAGGACTGTGCCTGGGGCGTGGACCTGTGGGCATCACGTTCCTCGGTCCTCCAGGCCCCTAGCCTGCCCACTCCAGGGTAGTTAGCTCCCCCTGAGGACTCTGGGGACATGAAAAGTGCCTTCCATGTATCAATCAGACACTCCGAGGAACCTCTGGCTTCCATTTCACTTGAAAGCACAATCATTCTAATTCCACCTGAACACCGGGCTCCTTCAGCTCCTGCCTCCTGGACTGGGAGCCTGGGCTGCGATCGAGGTGGGAGGAGAAGGGGTGGATTCAGCAAACCTGGGGTCCTGGTGTGAGAGGGTCACTGGCAGGGGTGCTGGAAGGAGCCTGATAGGAACGGGTGGCTGACACACCTCCGCTGAGCGAGGTTCCTTTGTGTCATTTTGCTCCAGCATTGACACGACGGCTCACATTGCTTTAGAAATTCATCCTGTTAAACATTTGTTGAGCTCCTGCTAGGAGCGGAACCGCAGACTATAAAGATTATTCCCAGGACAGAGGAGACGGATGAAAGTGGAATGCGCTCTTCAGACCACTTGAAAGGCCTGGGCAGCGGAGGAGAGGGCCCTGCAGGCTCCCCTCTCCGAATGGGAACATGGTGCTCACAGCCACTTAAATGTTATCTGATGGTGCTGGTCCTCGAGCAGCGGGAAGCGGGATCCGGGCTGGCTGGAGGGGGCGCTTTGGACTCCGTTCCCAGGGCTTCCTGGAAAGACAGGAGGGAGGACAGGAAAGCACAGGCTCCTCGTTCCCAGCCTGCTTCTCTGTGCGGAGCTGTGAGTCACCCTTGGGAAACCGTCGGCCAACTCCACCGAGCATCTCGAAACTCCCCCGGGTTGTCCTGACCATGCGTGAGAGCCAGTGTGTCCCAGGGCTGGCCTGTGTGGATGGGCACAAAAGCCACGCTAGGCTCGGGGACACTCCTGGAAACCTCGGGCTCTCCCTGCACTTCCACTACCCTAGGTGACCAGCCTCCCCGGCTCAGTCCACAGCGCTGGGAGCTTGAGGGGGGCCAGCTCAGAGCTGGAGCTGGGACGTGAATGTGCTTAGGATACATCCTCGGGGTACCTCGGCTTTACAAATTAGCACGCATCACAGACCCCTGGAGTCACTTCTGAGCTACAATTTTAAGTCGGTGACTGCCAGGAAGGACTCAGTATTCCCAGGAAGAGGTGCCTGAGCCCCTCTCAGGGGCCGCGTCCCCAGCTGCAGGAGTTTCCTGGGGCTGCGGTGACAAAGTCCCCCAACTTAAGGCAACAGAAAGGCACCGTCTCAGTTCTGGATGCTGCAAGCCCTGAATCGAGAGAGGCAGGGCACGCCGACAGCTGTGGGGAGGTCCTCTGGGACTCTCTAGGCCAACGCGTCCAGCCGCTGGTGTTTGCCAGCACTGCTCAGCCTCGGCTGGGAACGCGCAGGACCAGCTTCCTGTGTGTCTTCATGCCACCGTCCCTCTGTCCACATTTTCCCGTTTTGTACGGGTACGAATCACATTGGGTTAGGGCCCACCTAACCTCATTTTATTTTTTGAGAGAGCGAGCGAGATAGTTGTTGTCCCACCTACTAGGAGTTATGCATTCATTGGGTGAGTGGCTCGGAGTGGGGCCCTGGCATGTTGGGACGATGCGTTAACCAATTGAGCTACCCGGCCAGGGTCCCTAACCTCATTTTTAACTTTTTTTTTTTTTTCTGTAGAGACCCTATTTCCAAATAAGGTTACACTGAAGTTCTGAGTGTCAGGACATAGCTTTGGGGGACACAATTCAACCCATACCACCAGTCTCACCAGCCTATTCTTGGCAAAGCCCGTATCAAAGAGGGAGAGGAGGGGGGGTGGAGCGAGGCCAAGGAGGAGGTAGTAGGAAACTCAAGAGCACGCACAGCCGGAGGTGGTGGCCGTGACCAGGAGAAAGGACACCTACTTCTGACAGGAGTGAATGAAGACGAGTGGAGGGGGAGGTGGGAGTCAAGGCCACCAGCTGCGCAGCTGAGCGGATGGATGGATGGATGGATGGATGCCGTCTTGCCTGGGGAGAAGGAGAGGGGTGGAGGTTTGATGGGGACTTGAGAGGAGGGCCCATGTGTGGAAGGGCTGCAGAGGGGGCCAGTAACCTTGGGATGGCGTTGCTGGGGTTTCACAGTTGGGTTTCCCTCCAGTTCTCTAACTCACTTGCATATGGAATTGCCCCAATGCCTGGGGGATTTGAGGGTGAGTCTGTGGGGTGGGAGGGCCCAAGGAGGCTACTGAAAAGTTAGCTCACATGACTGACCTGGTGTCCAGGCTGTGTGGGATGGGATGTGCGACCAGGGAGGGCCTGATGGGGTGGGCCCTGGCAGCGACAGCATTGAGCGGGAGTGAGGGAGAAAAGGCTGGAGGGACTGGAAGCTGCTCCCAGGACCAGGAGCTGAAATCCAAGTCGTAAAGGTGGCATAGTTCTGGGCGGGGAAAGGTGCAGGGTGTGGCTTTGGACATGGGGTGGGCGGGTGAAGTAAAGGGACAACAGAGGTCCGGGGGATCTATGAGAACGGAACGTCCGATGGTCACCCAGGGGAATCCTGAAGTCACTCCAGATGAGGACACAGGGAAGAAACCTGGAGCCACAGCCGGTGGGTGAAAGGGGGCACAGTGGGGTACTCTACACCCCAGAAGAGGCTGGCCTTTAGTGTCTGAGTGGGGAGTGTGGGAGGAAGCAGAGAAGTCAGCTACAGCCACTTTGGTGTGGGGGAGGGGGAGCTAGGGCTGCTGAGTTTCAGGTGGGATCCTGGGAGGACTCCAGCAGTTTGTTTAGGAAGGCAGCTGCAGGGGCCCCCAGGTGAGATGGGGAGGGGGGGGGTGGAGAAGTGTGCAGTGCAGGATGGAGGTGTGTGAGGAGGCTGGCGAGCCCCTGGGGAGTGCCTGCAGTCCAGAGGGGACAGGGAGCCCCTGGGAGCTGTGGGTGTCACAAGCAGGCACAGAACCAGGGCTAACGAAGAGGAAGGAAGCTGTGCTCTGATGGGGCCTAGGGTCCGGAAGGAGCTCGGGCCTGCAGCAACGGTCACCCACGTGGAGGCGGGGAATCAGGCAGAGGCAGAGGCCTGAACCGAAGCAGGTTCACGTGCCCAGGAAAAAGCGAGTCTCCTGAAATGACTAAAGGAGCAGGTGGTAGGGGGTGGGCAGCGTAGGAGGGGGAAGGGAGGCAGCATTCAGACCCACGAGGGAGCAGAGACGTAAGAGTGACGGGGATGGAATCTGAAAGTGTCTAAATAAAGAAAGTGGACGGTATGGATGTTAGAATCCTCGCAGGTGCCTGTGCTTTCATTTCCTCTGCGGATCCCGGATCAGTCATCTTCCTGCACCCTTGAAGACGCAGGCGGCATTCCCAGGAAAATCTGAGCCAGAAAGCAGGGTGGGAGCCTTGGAAAGCCCCTCGCTTTGGGAAGTCACGGTTGGGCGGGCGCACTTGCTCCTGCTCCCCATCTGTTCGCTTGGGAAGAGGTGCCTGCTGGACGCTGAAGGAATGGCTGAGCCTGCCGCAGGAACACCAGGGAAGCCAAAACCCTGGGGAGATCGTGGTGGCCAGTGTCCCTGAGGGTCATCAGCTGGTGTCCACCTGGGTGAGAGCAGGGTAGAGTGTGGACTTGAGAGAACTAGCTTGCCCGGGGTGAAACCCCAGCTCTGTCACTTACCACTCAACGCTACATGACCTGGGTGGTTATTTAAAGCCGCTTGGACTCAGTTTCCACATCTGTAAAATGGGGATCATAAATGGGGATTGGCATCTCCCTGGAGATGTTGTGAGGACTGAATGAGCTGAGAGGTGCAAGGACCCAGCAACCTGTAGACAGCCAGGAAAGGTGGGCTGTCTCCTTCAGCATCACGGCCTGCAGGAGCTAGAACGGGCAGGAATCTGGTGGGCTCCCAGGTGAGTGGCAGGAGCAGGGGGGCGGGTGTTGGTATTCTTTGCTGAGCGAGGGACCAGTGAGCTGCAGCCCGGGCAGTATGCACTCAGGTTTGGACTGTGACCACAAAGTTGAGATCCCAAATGCCACGTGAGGCCACAGTGATGGTAGACAACATTGGACGTGTGGCTCTCAGAAAAGAGGTCTGTGCGGCGTGCGATATGGCAGGGCCACGTTTAAGATAAGGATGGCGGCCAACATTCACCAAATCACCAGTATGTGAGAGAGATGACCACTATCATCACCTATGGATGGGAACACTGGGACACGGACAGGCTATGAAACAGGCTCCAACAACTCCGGAATGGCAGTGCTGGGAACGGGACCCCAGGCGGCGAGGCGAACGCATCTGCCTGCATAACTGTCCTGCGACCCAGGAATGCTGTAAGCTGGGTGTGCCGGGCCCAACCTTTCCTTTTACAAGTGAAAAAAAAAATTCATCAAGAATAAATCACTCGCCCGAGGTCACCCCAGCTAGTTATAGCAGGGTTGGACCAGAGTCCAAATCTCCTCACTTCCAGTACATTCCTTCCCCTCGGACATTCCATTTCAGGTTATTTAAACTTCTGTCCCCAGATTAGATATTATTAAATTTTTACAAATGCTTTTTCTCTATTTCTAAATTTGCAGTAGTGAGCATGTATATTTATAGTAGAAAAAAAGAGACCTATCAAAGCAAAGACAACATTATTAAGCAGACCCACCTGACTTCCGTGTAAAGGAGGCGTATTGTGGCATCTCGGGGGGGGGGGGGCGGGTAGAGAAGATGGGACAGTATTGTCATGTTTGCCTTTGATGTTTCTGGGAAACATCAGGTGTTTCTGGGAAATTTCTGCTCTGGACTCATTGTAAGAACTCCGCTCCCTAGGATGGAGGGAAAATATTTCTTATTACAGGGGGACCTACAGGGGGTGACTAGGAGGTCTTTCTTAGTTGTGACATCCTTGAAGGCCTGGCACCCATCCGCATTCCTCCCCCCTTCCCCCCTCCCTCACTTACCCACCTCACCTGGAAGTTATGGAGGTGCAGGGGAAAGAGAGGAGGTCTAGGCCTGCAGGAATGAGACACATGCTTTTACTTCCAAGCTGAGCTGATCAATTTAGATAACAGACGAGCTCTAGTCAATTGTCTTGTCAGAAGAGCAAGATGTTTATCAAACTCCAATATATTTTCACCACACTGTTCTTTCTCCAGCAGGCTTCTTGGACTACAATAAAACAACGCAGTTTCAAAAAAATCATTTGGGTAAATAGAGTTGTTTATCTTGAAGGCTGTTGAGATGGCTCATTTTTTCCCTTTCTTCCCCATCTTGTCCAAATTCATCAAGCCATCTCCCACTCATCATTCACATATCATTTATTTAGCATATTTATATCCTGAGCCATTCCAAAAATGAGCTGTTGTGGCTTCGAAGAAAAAAGCCCAGACTATAAAACCCATGGTATATGAACTCAAATAGGAAAATGGGTTGAAGAAGAAAATTAAAAACCAAATACTCATTTCAGTTGTTCCAAGGGAGCCTACTGCCATACATATTCGGAGTGTTCTGCTGGTTGAGATGGAAAAGGAAACAACTCTCTCTTGATCAGGGAAAGGGACACCTTGTGGGTGGTTTCAGGGAACATTGAGTTTTCCTTGGTACTAAACTTTGAAAGAAATGTCTCCTACAGTAGATGGTGGAGAGATAGGCTGGAAATCCTGACAACAGTTTTGGCTCAGATCAGAATTTGTTCACAAGGAATTCGCATGACTCATTCCCACAATGACTTCTGATAACAGTTAGAAATCCTACCACTGCACTTTAGCCCAGAGATGCTGAGTCAGTGTGGGCATTTGATCAGCTCTTGATCAAAGCACACTGACTCTCGCTGGCAAGAACTTTTGGAACTGAGTGCTATTCCTAATTTTTTGGCTCTTCTTTTATTTTGTGTCTTTGTTTGAAATATAAACACGTGTCATCAATGTTGTCATCCAAAGCATTATGATTTTTTAAAATATATATTTTTTATTGATTTCCGAGAGGAAGGGAGATGGAGAGAGAGATAGAAACATCAGTGATGAGAAAGAATCATGGATCACCCCACACTGGGGATCGAGCTTGCAACCCTGGCATGTGCCCTTGACCGGAATCGAATCCAGGACCCTTTAGTCCGCAGGCCGACGCTCTATCCACTGAGCCAAACCAGCTAGGGCCAAATCATTATGATTTTTTAAAATATATTTTTATTGATTTCCAAGAGGAAGGGAGATGGAGAGAGAGATAGAAACATCAATGATGAGAGAGCATCACCGATCGGCCACCTCCTGCAGGCCCCCCACTGGGGATTGAGCCCGCAACACAGGCATGTGTCCTTGACCGGAATCGAACCTGGGACCCTTCAGTCCACAGGCCGACACTCTATCCACTGAGCCAAACCAGTCAGGGCTCATTATGATTTTTAACAGGATGCAATTTAGGGTGAATCCTGTGATGTGCAACTACAGACCTATCTCTATGGTCTAACCCACACTGATGGTTAAGAAAGATTTTGGGGGATATGGTCATTCAGACTCAATTCCACTTAAATTAGTTCTCATCTGATCTATTTATTTACTTATACCATGTCTCTTTTTAGAATTGAGTCAATGAGGCATACAGGATAGGCATAATATAAAATAGTAAAGTACAAATGAAAAATCAGGACAAGGACAACAAATTCAATGTGGCATCAAGACCAGGGTGAGAACAGGGTGAGGCTGGACAGATTGAAGATATGATGACAATGCAGTTCTGCTGTTGCTACAAATGGGCTGCTGATTTGCTTTGGCTTCCTGGACGGGAGGGGCAAAGTCACTTTTCCCCTCTGGTCCATAGGTGTCTTGCTGGAACACCACTATGCCGTGTTTCCATCATTCCCTCATCTGTAGCCCATTCCCTCATCTGTAGCCCATTCCCTCATCTGTAGCCCATTCCCTCATCTGTAGCCCATTCCCTCCTGGGAAAGCTAACTAAAGATGACACCTTTTGCTCTTTGTGACCTAACAAGGGCCTCCAGTGGCCTTCAGTTCCGTTTGTAAGAGCTCTTGGGGTATCTTAGCTCTGTGCTGCTCTTCCATTCTTGTGTCTACCCCAGGCTTACACTGCCTGCTCAGTCTGTCTCCCTCATTCATAGCTTGAGCTCACCCCTGGATTTGCTTCTTCGTGGGCCTGATTCTACTTTGGGGCTTTTTTTTTTTTTTCTCAAATTTGGCCACCTCTACTAGCCAGCTCAAGTGGCTATTTCCAAGTGTGGCAGTCTGGTTGCTCCAGGGCATCATTTTATATCAGGCCATGTCACAATCGGCCTGTTTATGGAGTGGTGCCCTGGGGCAGGTCCTCCAGTGTCCCTGGTCCAGTTTACCAGTTGTTAAGTCCCATGGTCCAAAATATGAGCGTGTGTGTGTGTGTGTGTGTGTGTGTGTGTGTGTGTGTAAGGAGCTGTGGGTGAAAATATTTTTTTTGCAAAGAGTTTTAAGTCTGGCGAGCAATCAAGGAACTCATGTCTTTGTCCTGGTAAGGGGTTGAGCTTGGGCATAGCAAACCAGCAGCCTTTTTGCCTCTGCTGCCATTGGTTTGCAAAATAAAGACCTTTGTCTTTCTGAAAATACCTTCTTCTGAGTTGCTCAAGTCATTCTCCTTGGAAGTGTCAGAGATTTTGGGAAGCTCTGCATAGCAATCCCTTCTACATGTATTAGGCATATGGATTTCTGAATGTATTGCACTATCACCCTCTTCCCACTTTTTGGGTTATATTGATTTATAATGTCACTAGTGGCCCGGTGCATGAAATTCATGGAAGGGGGTGGGGGGTGTCCCTCAGCCTGGCCTGCACCCTCTCCGATCTGGGATCGGGCCTAAACCGGCAGTCAGACATCCCTCTTGCAATCCGGAACCATGGGCTCCTAACCGCTCACCTGCCTGCCTGCTTGATCACCCCTAACCACTCTGCATGCTGGCCTGCTCGCCCCCAACTGGCCCCCCTGCTGGCCTGATCACCCTCAACTGCCCCCCCCCCCACCGGCCTGCTCGCCCCCAACTGCCTCCTCCTGCTGGCCTGATTGCCCCCAACTGCCCTGCCCTGCCAGCCTGATTGCCCCTAATTGTCTCTGCTTTGGTCCTGCCACCATGGCTTTGTCTGGAAGGATGCCTGGAAGGTCTCCCGGTCTAATTAGCATATTACCCTTTTATTAGTATAGATAATGATTTGTAATCTGTGGAACAAGTCCTTTTAGACCTTTGCTACTCAGATTGAGGTCAGCATGGGCATCGCCTGGGAGCCTGTTGGGAATGCAGAACCTTAGCCTCACTTTGATCTACTGGATCAGAACCTCGTTTTCACAAGTTCTCCTGTGTGCGCCTCAGTTTGAGAAGCACAACCTGTATTGCAAACCTTGGGAAGTGCTGAACAACTGGCCAGGGATTGGGCCTTCGAGAGGGGATGTGACCTGCCTGCATCCCCCAGTGGGTCAGTAATAGATCTGGAATCAGAATCCAGGTGTCCTGAGTCCTAGTCACATTCTCTTCCCACCACCCCATGATGTCTCCCATCTAGAAAATGAGGAGGCTTGATAAGATCATTGTCAGGACATGTGATCAGGATTTATCATCCATAGTCGCTCTGGAGAGTGCGAGAGGATACCACGCACTACTGAGGACAAGATGCAGAGAGCCCCAGGTGGTCACTCTGTATGCCGGGAGTTTTTTCTGGAGCCCTCGCACGTCTGCCAACTAATTTAAACAGCATGAGCAGCCAATGACTAGATGATCTGGAAGTGTTAACTATTCAATAAAATCTGGCTCTCAAGTAACCACACACACAGTCACACTGTCTCATTTTAGTAGATAAATCACGATCTAACCTGATTAAGAAAAAAAGGAGAAAGCTCAAATCAACAAAATATGAGAATGGGGAAAGTTCACAGATACACACACATTTAAAGCAGTTCTGAAATTACCATGCTTAACTTGTTTCCAAAGCGTTTGAACACCTGGATGAAGCGCGTGGCTCCCCCCTCCCACACACCACTGCGGAGGCCCAGCTGGAGTTGCAGGCTGCATGTCATGGCTTTCTGCCAAGTCATTTCCCTGTGCGTCAACCGGACTTCAGAGTTTGGTTTCTGAAACTGCTATTCCATCCAGTGCTTTAATTCCGAGCTAAAATGTCTGGGTAGCTTGGCAGGAACTGGGCTCTTCCGCCCGGGTGGGAACCAGATTATCTGAGGAGTTGTTCGCTGAATGCACTGCTTATGGCAATGTCCACCCACCCTTTTCCGACATCTGCTTTATCTGCCACCCGCCAGTAGCCCAGCTCTAGAAATGAAATAAGCATGTCTCCGATCCTGAGAATCCTGAGTGTTAGACCTCAGTGGTCCCATCTTGTCATCTCATCCCCCCCCACCTTTTTAAAAAAGTTTTAATTTATTTTAGAGAGAGAGGAAGGGAGAAGGAAACATTGATCAGCTGCCCCCTGCACCAGGGATGGAGCCCACAACCTCGGTATGTACCCTGACCAGGAATCAAACCACCAATCTTTTGGTGCACAGGATGACACTAACAACTGAGCAACACTGGCCAGGGCTCATCCCTCCTTTTATAGATGAAGAAATTGAGAATAAGGAGTGGGAGGTAACTGTCAAGTTGAGACCATTTTCATTCCAAGTTGTGTGCTCTATTACACTATCTTTAATAATGCTAATATTAATAACAATTGATATCTACTCATTTGTTTATTCCATTTCCCCTTAACAACTCTATGAGGTAGGTAATCATTGCATCATCCCCACTTTACAGAAACAGAAGCACAGAGAGGTTAAGTAACTTGCCCTAAAATACATAGCTAGTTAGTACGTAGGAGTTGAGATCTGACTCCAAGTAATCTGGTTGCATGCAGAGCCTATATTCTGACCTCCGTTTACTACTCCAACAGTTCTCTTATTATTCGGACATGACATGACAGATAAGATTATGTCTGTAACAGAGCAACTAGGCATGGTGATCTTTAGAGTCTCAAAAGACATGAGAGAAACTATGATTTATCCAACATTCAGCACATGTCTGCCATGGATATAAGTGCTTTTACAAGCATTAGCTCAGTAATCTCAAAACCAAAACCACACACCCCCCCCCAAAAAAAAACAACCCAAAACAAAACACATGGGAAGAGGGTGAAGTATCCTCACTGATCAAATACGAAAATGAAGGCCACAGAGTTTCCATATCTCCATTGAGATCCATCAGCTAAGTGGCAAATCCAGCATTCAGAGCCAGCCCATCTGGCAGGTGAGCAGCACTCATCACAGCCAACGCTCCACTGCCAATTGACTTGGTTATTCACTCCGTCCTCACCACCGGACAGACAGGTGTCATTTCCCACCCACTCACTGGCTTTTTTCTCTGGTTAGATGAGGAAACTGACCTGCTTGTGATGTTTAAGTAACTTGCTAACGGCCATCCAGTGACTTGGTGGCAGATCAGCCAGGCATCCAAAGCCCGTGTGAACTATTTTCACTTCTCCAGGCTTTAGTGGTGCGGGCCAAGGCTCGCTCTCTGCAACAGACCCTCCCACTCGCGGGTCTCACCTGAGGCTCTGCGGGTCACAGCGTAGCCACACACCGTCCCCTGGCGGCAGGTGGGCGCAAGCGCAGCACATGATAAAAATCTCGCGGCGCGGCTCGCTGATTGGCTGGCGCGGATTCCAGCTGCTTTCCCGGGGGCAGGAGCCCAGCGCGAGTAAAGGGGCGCCCCGACCCGCACCCTCCGGGTCCCCCAAACACCCCCTGGAGTTAAGAGCGTGCGAGGCATACTGGCTTTTTCACTTGCGGGCCTCTCCTTTTCTCTCCCTTTTGTGTTCTGGTTCTGAATTCATCCAGGGTCCAAGATGAAAATCCGGCACCAAAGCCAGCGGTACAGGCCGAGGATGGCATTTCTCCAGAAGGCAAGCTGGTCTGTCACCTGCGCTCTGGGCGGTGCACAAGGGCCCAACTCTGAGAAGTTGGCGATGATGGAGGCATAGAGCGTGAAGAGCATCTCTTGTGGTCTTAAATGACAGCTATGTAGTGTAATGACAACAGTATCTGCTTAGGTTTCTAGGCTGCCTGCAGATCTTGAAGAATCAGCCCTGCTTGGCCAGAATATGGGAGGGTGAAGAGCCTGTTCCGAGGAGCTTCCTCTCCTCTGGAGCCGGCTGTTTCTCAGAGGCTCCTGCCGCCTAGGACTCCAGGGTCACAGAATGCACCCTGGGTTGCCCTTCTTTCTTTCTCTGGCTCACTTTCCCAAACCGCTGCTGCCACTTCTCAGGATCAATCATCCCACCAACACTAAGGGATTATGGTCCCATTTTACAGGTAAGGAAACAGAGAAGCAGCAACTTGGAATGTTGTGATACAGTGACAATGGTCTCACTAACTACAATGGGAGAAACATAAAGTACAGCGAGCAGTGGGAGGGAGCTTCTACGATGGAGTCCAGGGAGGAGTAGGGGGAGAGAACCTCGAAGCTGAGACTGAAGGATGCTGGGGCTTCTGTGGAGGAAGGGCAGAAGGAAGACCCCGCAGCAAGGGCAGAGGGTGTGCCAGAGCAGAGGTGTGTGCCAGTCTGGTGTGTTTGAAGCAAGCTGTTCGCAGGTGCTGCACAGAGGTGGATCATGAAGATCTCCTATGCCTTTCAAAGGTGGTCCAATGTTCCTCAAAGGAAGCCATTCAGGAATTTGGAGCAGGTGAGTGATGCAGTCAGATTCAAGGTCAACAGACTACTCTGATGTGAGCCAGAGGACTAGTTGGGGTGTCTTCTTTTTTTAAAAAAAAATATGTTTTTATTGATTTTAGAGAGAGGGAGAGGGAGAGAGATAGAAACATTGAGACATCGATGAGAGAGAAACATTGATTGGCTGTCTCCTCTCCCATGTCCCACCCCATTTGCCTCAAGAATCTCCTCACATTCTTCAAGGTGAAGCTAAACCACCACCAAATCTTCCAGAATCCTTCCATGATGCCCCACCTAGGAGACAGTAAATGCCTGCACTTAGACGCTTCCTTTACCCTCTAGGTGTCTGTCGTGGCACCTGTGATGTGCCACTGGCTTGGTGTATGTGGCTGTCTCCTACTACTTGACTGGAAGCCACTTACTTGTCTTAAATGTCTTTGCTATCCCAGCATCTATGACACATAGTAGGAGCTCAATAAATGTTTGTTAAATGGAGGAATACATAAATGATACAAGCAATTCTAAATCCGCCTAAGCCTCATTAAGATCCCCACTCTTAATGGGCCTTGCCTAAGCCCAACTCATTCCCTAAGGAGAAGAGGAAAGCATTTTTGAGAGCTGGAGGATCTTTCTCTCCACTTCCCCACTTCCCCTAAAGGTCAGGGCTACCAGGAAAGACATAGGAGATGACAGGCAGGAACTGGAACAGAGCCTGTGGATGCTGGAGGTCACATGTGGCAGGCTACCTAGTCATGCTCTTGGCTCCACTGTGCCATCAGCTGGCTCCCTCCGGCAAAGCTCCTGGACTGTGGATGCTCCATCTCTTTCCACCACATCTTAAACAAGCCAGAACCCCTCCCCGGTGGGGTGCCAGACACCAGGCCTTGCAACAGAAATCAGAGGCAGCGGCAGTGTGGCTGATGAGCCTGTCTATTTGGTGTTGCTCTGGGCAGAGGCCCAAGATAAGTCTTGTATGTAAGTTCCTTGGCTTATTAACCCTGCCACTGCAACCATGCCGAAACTTCATTTCTTTAATATGACCTTTTCTCCTTCTCCCCATTTTGATTCAAACTAGCCTCATCCAGGCAAGAACATACAAGGGGGTAAAGACAGTCTATTTAATAAATGGTGTTTGGAAAACTGGACAGACATGCACAGAAAAATGAATTGAGACCACCTTCTTATATCATACATACACAAGAATAAACTCAAAATGGATTAAAGACTTAAATGTAAGACTTAAATGTATCAAACCATAAAAATCATAGAAGAAAACATAGGCAGTAAAATCTTGGACATTTCTCATACAATATTTTTTTTGGATATATCTCCTAGAGCATGGGAAACAAAAGAAAAAATAAACAAATGGGACTACATCAAACTAAAAAGTTTTTGCACAAAAGGAAACATTAATAAAATGAAAGACAACCCAATGAATGGGAGAACATATATCTGGTAAGGGGTTAATGTCCAAAATTTATAAATTATACAGCTCACCCAGCCTGGATTGCTCAGTGGTTGAGCATCGACCTATGAACTAGGAGGCCACAGTTCGATTCCAGGTTAGGGCACATGCCCGGGTTTCGGGCTCCATCCCCTGTGTGGAGCATGCAGGAGACAGCTGATCGATGATTCTCTCTCATCACTGATGTTTCTATTTCTCCCTCTCCCTTCCTCCCTGAAATCAATAAAAATATATTTTAGAAAAAGAAAGAAAAAAAGAATTATATAGCTCAACACTAAAAACACAAACAACCAAATTAAAAAATGGGCAAAGGACCTGAATAGACACTTTGCTTCAAAGAGGACATACAGATGACCAATAGACATATGAAAAGATGCTCAAGGTCACTAATCATCAGAGAAATGCAAATTAAAACCACAATGAGATATCACCTCACATCTGTCAGAATGGCTACCATCAATAAATCAACAAATAACAAGTGTTGGCCAGGATGTAGAAAAAAGGGAACCCTTATTCACTGTTGGTGGGAATGCAGACTGGTGCAGCCACGGTGGAAAGCAGTATGCAGTTACTTTAAAAAATTAAAAATATAACTGCCTTATGACCCAGCGATTCTACTTTGAGAATATATCCAAAGAAACCTGAAACACCAATTCAAAAGAATATATGCACCCCTATGTTCATTGCAGCATTATTTACAACTAGAGGCCTGGTGCACGAATTCGTGCAAGGGTGGGGTCCAGGCGGCCGGCCCCAATCCCCCACCTCCTGGTTGAACTCCCGGTCGAGGGGACAATTTGCATATTAGCCTTTTATTATATAGTATAGCTAAGATCTAGAAGCAGCCAAGTGCCCATCAGTAGATGAGTGGATAAAAAAATCTGTGTTACATTTACACAATGGAATACTACTCAGCCATAAAAAAGAATGAAATATTACCTAGGCAACAGTATGGATGGACCTGAAGAGTATTATGCTAAGTGAAACAAGCCAGTCAGAGAAAGACAAATACTGTAGGATTCCCTTATATGTGGAATCTAGTGAACAAAACAAAATAGAAACAGATTCATAGATACAGAGAACAGACTGACAGTTGTCAGAAGGAGGGGAGTTGGGTGAAAAGGGTGAAGGGATTAAGAAAAAACAATAACCCTCATACACACAGACAACAGTATGGTCATTACCAGAGGAAAGGGGGGTAGGGAAGGTAGAAGAGGGTAAAAGGGGGATAAATGGCGATGAAAGGAGACTTGACTTTGGGTTGTGAACACAATGCAATATACAGATGATTATAGAATTGGACACTTGAAACCTATGTAATTTTATTAACCAACTAGAGGCCTGATGCACGAAATTCATGCAAGGGGCTCAGCCCCTCACAGCCCTGGCTTTGTCCGGAAGGTCGTCCAGAAGGTCATTCAGCTGTTCAGTCTAATTAGCATATTACCCTTTTATTATTATAGATGTCACCCCAATAAATTCAATAAAAATTAAGATAAATAAAATTAGTTAAAAAATGAAACAAACTGGCCTAGTCCAGCACCCTGGCTTACCTGCCTCCTTCTCCCTTGCACATCCACTCCCTTAATCTTTAAGCCCTTAGGATATGAGGCCCCAGTCAGCATTAAGCAACGCCAGAAACAAAGCCTTAGGCCTATTGACCACAGAGACAGTTTTAGTCAAACTAAAGATAACATCTAGGCCTCAGCTGTGTTTCGGCTCCAGACTCAGAAAAGTGAACCGACGCCATCCTTGTGAAACTAGCTGAAGTGATATCAGACCAGAAGCAATGGACACCTATCCCCTACCCTGGCACCAACACAATCAGTAGAGATCATGACCCCAACTCCCTTAGTCACCATGATTAATGTAACCCACCCCCTGGAAGCCATCAGAGAGCCAGGTCTTGGAGCACGAGCTCACCTGTGACTCCAGGTGTGGTGCCATTTCCTTAAAAATAAACCTTTGCCCTGGCTGGTGTTGCAAGGGGTTAAGAGTCAGCACCGAAGGGTCGAGGGTTGATTCCCACTCAAGGGCACATATGGGCTGCAGGTTTGATCCCTGGCCCCCAGTCAGGACTCATGCAGGAGGCAACCAATTGATGTGTCTCTCTCACGTCAATGTTTTTCTCTTTCCCCTCTCCCTTCCATTCCCTCTAAAAAGCAATGGAAAAAATATCCTCAGGTGAGGATTGAAAAGAATTAATAATCCTATCTAATAAAGAGGGAATATGCTAATTGATCATCACTCTGTCACAAAGATGGCTGCACCCACAGCTGAGGCCAAGTTCCCTTAAGGAGTCTTAATGAGCAATCAGCAGGGACCTGAGGCTATGCCCTCCCCCACCCCCGTGGGGCTTGACAGGGGATCTCAGGCCATGTCCCCCACCTGGAGGGGCTTGACAAGGGACCTCAAGGCACGACCCTCTGCCCCATCTGGGGGACCTCAAGCCACACTCCCTGTTCTGGTGCCGGACCAGGGGACCTGAGGCTACACCCCCTGCCAAGCGGGGCTTGACAAGGGTAGGACTGGCCGGGTCTGGATCTAGCCCAATTCGGAAGGGGGGCGGCCGGGTCTGGGTCTCATGTGATTTTGAGGTGCATGTGGGTGGGAAGGGACTTGACTCTCTGGGTTCCCCTTTTAATGTGCACAAATTTCGTGCACCGGGTCACTAGTAATAAAATAAACCTTTATTTTATTGGCTACAAACTCCTTTGGTGTTTAAGTGGGCTTGGATGCATGCAGGAAAGCAAACCCTTTAGTTTGGTAACACCGCCTGCAATCTGGAGCGGACTGCCTTTTTCTTCCCTTTCTCCTTGCCTTCCGTGTATGGGGCCATTTCAGATTTCACCCAGGAAGCTTCTAAGGTTTTGAACCAACAAGGGGGGCAACAGATACTTAAACTTATATAGAATGAAATCAGTCATCAATAGAAAGGACCCAAGAGATTTTGTGAAGATCCCAAATCCAAACTGGGTGACTTGGGTGCAACTTCAGGGAGGTAGACCTGGATAGGGACTGTAAACTGAAAAGCTTAAACGAAGTCTCAAGCATTGTAGTCTAGCTTGAGAAAGAATATGAGGAACTCTAGCCGATTTGGCTCAGTGGTTAGAGTGTCAGCCCTTGGACTGAAGGGTCCCAGATTTGATTCCCGTCAAGGGCACCTACCAGGGTTGCAGGCTTGATCCCCTGCCCTGGTTAGGGTGCATATGGGAGGCAACCAATTGATGTCCCTCTCTCACATCGATGTTTCTGTCTGTCTCCTCACTCCCTTCCACTCTAAGAAAATAAAAAATAAAAAAGGGAGGGGGGAGGAAAGCATCTCTGAAAGGGATGAAGGCAAAAATTATTTATTTTGCCCCTAGCACCACGGAAGAGAGTACTTTTCACCCATGGAAATGAGTATCTGGCCAATCTGACAGGCGTATCTGTAGAGTGAAGACACCTGATGCCATTAAACTTGGATATCATTTTCATCGCTTTGATTCTATACTGTAGTATAATAATCTGGACTCCCATACAATTTTCCTTCAAGAAGGAACACACTGTTGGCATATAAAATTACCCAACACTGGTAATTATATTTTTTATTTCATATTTTTCACTAGAAAGGATTGAGCTCACTTTTTAGTTTTACATATCAGTCCCTTTTGAGTTTGGTTAGCAAACTCAGTATACCCGCTGAAGCCTGCTTATCTCTGTGAGCTAATGAAATTAGGTCTCTGGCCCTACAGAATGGAAGACGAGGCACTGGAACAAGGACACTCCAACATATCGTTACTGTCATCCTTAGGCAGGTCTTGCTTGAAATTGCAAGTTTCTAACATACTAGGAAGTCACTTCAAAGCTCTCCTTGACAGACACTTGTGTCAAACATGTGAAACTACCTCATTAAGAGCTTTTATTGTTACTTTGATTTTGAATGAAGTTCAAGATGATGCTTGTACTAATTTTATTCTAAACCGTTAGGGCAAGTTCCCATCAATGTCACTTAATGTATACATACAACATACTTAAATGTTTCTTTTTTTAAAAAAAAAAATATATATATTTATTTCAGGGAGGAAGGGAAAGGGAGAGATAGAAACATCACTGATGAGAGAGAATCATCGATCAGCTGCCTCCTGCACCCCCCACACTGGGGATCGAGCCCACAACCCAGGTATGCCCTGACCAGGAATTGAACCTCGACCTCCTGGTTCATAGGTTGACGCTCAACCACTGAGCTATGCCGGTTGGGCACACTTAAATGGTTTTAAATGACATTCTCTTTATAGGAGAAAATGCTAATTGTATCTTACTAAATTCGGCTCTTCTAGGAATCCATGAACAAATTTCCTAAGAAAACTGTTTAAGAAACCCTGAATTGTAGAATTACCACTTGGAACAATTTATATATGTATTTTCCAAACAATTACTTCCATTGTGTTAGTAATTATATTGGTAATATTTGCTCAATGATATTGAGACATTCCACACTGTGCATGATGCATGTAGGAGGAACAAAAAGGGCTCACTTCCTTTTCCAACTGTTACAGGGCTTGTAGTACTTCATTAATTATAGACCACTTTCTGCCATGTTTGTAAAATGGAAACTACCCTTAGTGAAATCCAGTCAGATGACTTTTAAAGAGTAGTTCTGAAAGGTCTTTTGAGAAGTGAGAGTGCCTTTTGAGCAGATCTGAGCCCACCTAGTTAAGTGATTTCTTTATGTCAGCATTTCCCAAAATACGTTCTGGGAAAAACCACTTGGAGAGATATTAATAGGGTGTTACTCAAGTTTCTCCAGTCACAATACTTGAGAAACACCAGGCTAATCAAAGATAGAAGAGTTCCATTACTGCAGGGCTTCTCAGAACAAATTCATAATCTATTATTCACTGTGCTCAGAGACCGTAGTTCAAATCCCAAACTCATTTGTCCATCTTTTATTTCCCCTTCAGGAACACATTATGGTAAAAGCTTCTTTAAATGAAATATTCCTTCAACACAATCTTTAAAATAGTGTCCGAGAAAGTAAATTCGATTCGTAAATGGACAAATACCACTGCACAACCACACACAGGACAGGATGGCAGGTATCCTCATTTCTTCTCTTTTCAATGTATACAGTATATTTATTAGAGGCCCAGTGCATGAAATTCGTGAACAGGTAGGGTCCCTAGGCCTGGCCCACAATCAGGGCCGATCTGTGGGGCGATCAGGGGACCCCCCCGCTGGCACCCGCCTTGGCTGGCCTGGCACCACCAGCTCCCTAGCCCTGTCACCCACTGCTGCTGCCAGTCGCCTCCCTCTGTGGAGCAACCAGTGGGACAATGTGGTGGTGGGGGGTGGGCTGCTTGCACCTGCCTTGGCTGGCCTGGGGCCTGTGGGCTGGGGGCAGCTCCTGCGTGGAGCGTCTGTCCCCTGATGGTCAGTGAACATCATAGTGACTGGTCAATCTGCAGGTCATTCTGCTGTTCGGTTGATTTGCATATTAAGCTTTTATTATATAGGATTGACTTCAGAGAGGAAGGGAGGGAGAGATAGAAACATCAATGATGCCAGAGAATCACTGATCAGCTGCCTCTTGCACACTCCACACTGGGGATTAAGCCCACAACCCGGGCATGTGCCCTGACCAGGAATGGAACCCTGGGACCCTTCAGTCCGCAGGCAGAGGCTCTATCCACTAAGCCAAACCGACCAGGGCGGGTATCCTCATTTCAATGTTGGGGAAACTCCAGTTCAAAAAGTTCAGGCAGTTAGCGCCTATGGCCAGTGGCTACCTTGGAAGAGAACCCAGACCAGTATTCTGCAAATAATCTAAAACCTCGAGAGTCCCATTTCTCCTTGGTAAGAGAACTTGATTCTAAGCCCCCGCCCCCTAGGGAGGGCATTCCGACCCCCTGCACCCCAGTACCTCCATCCTTCCAAACGGCACTGTGCGTGCCCTTGTACCCTATTCTTCTTCCAGGGCCACAGTTTCTCATCGTTTAACTTAACTCCTCTCTCCCCTATCTGGCCACAATTCAATACTAAGACGCATTTTTTTAGTTACCTGATTTTTAAAAATGGGCAAGTGGGTCGTTCTCTCAGATACTCGAAACAGGCCCTAAAGTCACCTATTTTTATATTGGAGCATCACCATTATTTTCTACGAGCCAGATGGCCTCGAGTAGTTATAAGAAATAAGTCCGCGGCGCTGCGTATTGGAGGGGCCGACCCCGAGGTATCACTCTGGCTTCAAAGTGGCAGCTCCATGACTCCTCCCTTTCCGCCCCTCAAATCCGCCGCACGTGGGTCCGCGGAGCAAGCGCCTCCCAGGGCTCCAACCTCGACTTTTGGGGTCCACGCCCCCGTCGCACACCCCTCCTCCCCGACGCCGGGCCCGGAGCAGGCTCGTACAAAGAAGCAAGCCAAACACCTCTGGCTGGATACCTGTGAACTGGGGCTGGGCGGGCGGGGCTGGGCGGGGCGGGGCCGGAAGTGGGCCGCCGCCGGAAGTCCGCCCCAGGGAGTCTGCGTTTTCTCTCTAGGCGTTTGGAGGGATCCGCACCTCTATGCTCTAGACCTGGCGTGGCGCGGTGGCTGGTGCAAGGGGCGCTGAGCCTGCGGGGTAGAGCGCGGATGCATGTTTTCGGACACGTTCTCACGCTTTCATACCCGAGCGCACCCGGCAGCGCTACTGGCAGAGTGGGAAATTGGTCGTAGGAGATTTTAAAAAACGAAGGTGCAGGAACGGGATAGGGCACCCCAAAACTTCTCAGCAGTTTTTGGCTTGCGCACATACATTCTTTTTTATTGACATGAGGTCTAACTTTCATGCAGTAACACTGCTAAAGTGACTCTCAGTTTTTAGAAAAGTTTTACATTTAAAGTACCTTTTTTTAAAAAAAATATATTTTATTGATATTTTACAGAGAGGAAGGGAGAGGGATAGAGAGCTAGAAACATCCATGAGAGAGAAACATCGATCAGCTGCCTCCTGCACACCTCCCACTGGGGATGTGCCCGAAACCAAGGTACATGCCCTTGACGGGAATCAAACCTGGGACCCTTCAGTCCGCAGGCCTACGCTCTATCCACTGAGTACCTTTTGAACTTGAACCCCAGGCTGGGGCCGGCCCTGCTGCTTTTGTGTCTTCATACACAACTCTGCAGTGATGAATGGGTACATCTGTCCTCCCCCTCCCCCTCAAGGCCCCCCAAGTGGCCTATCTGTTGATTCCCAGGTTCATGTTAACCAACTTTTAAATACTCTCTTATTTGAATTTTCTACTCTAAAAAGAGAAAGAAAATTATGCAAATATAAATACAGAACCTAGTAAAATTAGAATTGTCTAGGCTTAAAAAACGTAATAACCTCCAACACAAATAAGGGTGTGGCAAAATTAGTTCATTCTGGGCAAAAAATGTAAATATGAAATCCCGTTGAAAATCGATTGGACATTATTTCAAAAACCATGAATATGTTTGGGCTCTAACCCATGAGAGACCATCTGTGGAAAATTTCTCCCAAGCAAATAATCCAAAAGAAAGGACAGCTACATTTCTGAAGTGATTCTACAATGGACAACTGTTGATTTTGCTTGTCCAACTTCCAGTTTTCTTTTTTTTTCTTCTGATTTTAACCTTGATTTTTTTTGTAGGAAGCCAGCTAGCTCTCAATTAACTTTGGAGGTGAGTACTTGACTCAGGCCTGGCCCATCAGAACATTTCAGCATGGCCCTGGCCAGTTTTCTCAGTGGTTAGAGAGTTGGCCCCAGCACCAAAGGGTCTTGGGTTTGATTCTCTGTAAAGGGCACATATCTCAGTTGCAGGCTTGATCCCCAGTCCAGTAGAGGAAGCAACCAATGGATGTGTCTCTCTCACATCAGTGTTCCTCTCCCTCTCTCTCTCCACCACACTCCCTTCCACTCTATCTAAAAGCAGTGGATGCCCAGCTGGGCGTGGCTCAGTGATTGAGCGTGGACCTATGAACCAGGAGGTCAGGGTTCCATTCCCCGTCAGGGCACATGCCCGGGTTACAGGCTGGACCCTGGGGTGGGAGGGGGGGCATGCAGGAGGCAGCTGATCAACGATTCTCTCTCATCATTGATGTTTCTATCTCTCATTCCCTCTCCCTTCCTCTCTGAAATGAATAAAAATATATTAAAAAACAAAAAATAAATAAAAGCAATGGAAAAATATCCTCAGGTGAGGATATATATATACTTAATAATGTCCAGTATATATATACTTATATATATATTCCGGTATGGCTTGGAGGTAAGGTATGAAGTCCGAGGCTGCCTGGTCCCAATCCTGGCTCTGCTGCATCCTAAGTGCATGAACTTCCACTTGCTACTTATCTGCTCTGAGTCTCAATTTACTCATTTGTTGAATGGGTGTATTAATAATAGACATCTTCCTCATGAACAAAGCAGGTATCCTAATGGTATGTGTGTGTATTATCATTATTTCCTGCTTCCATGCCTCTGAGCAGGGTCTTACCACCTTTCCTTTCTTCACTTTTTTTTTTTTTTTTTTTTTTTTTTTTTGCCTTCCACATACTCCAGTATCATTGCCTTGCATTACTCCTAGAATTATATTTTATATTTTTCTTCCCTACTGGGAATGCCCTTGTAGTGTAAGCCCCGCCCCCGCCCCCTCCCCCCCTACACACACACACACTTCTTTTTATAATGCAACTGCCCGATTTAAGCTTTGATTGCCAAGGAGTCCACTTCAAAGACAGCTGTCCCAGTAAACACTTTGTCGGCCACGTGACCCTGGATGAGGAGCCAGGCCGCCTCCACAGTGAGGCTCCTTTGTTCGGAAGGTCTTGGCTGATTTCAATCGCTGACCAATTGGCGACTTGTTTGTTTTTCTCTTCCTGTGCTTTAAATTCCGACTCTTATGTTTTAAAGTCACTGAAGATCAAAATAAACCGATGAACAAATAGGTCCTGAGGTATGGATGCATGAAACAGACTGACAGATCTCAGAGGGGAAGGGGGGTGGGGATGGGAAAAGATTAACCAAAGAACTTACATGAACACAGAATATGCATAGCCCATGGACACAGACAATAGTGGGGTGGAAGGCCTGGGGTAGGGTGGGGGCTGGGTGGTAGGAGGGAAATAGGGGACATCTGTAATACTGTCCACAACAACAAATACATTAAAAATAAATAAATTCACCAATAAAGAGTGAGCCAGGAGAAACCCTCGGCCCTCCACTGTCGACCCCAATAAAAACAGAACCCCAAGCCCTTTCTCTCTCTCTTTCTCTCTCCTTCTCCCCGCGCCCCCCCCTCCCCCGCCCGGCTTCCCCTTGTTGTAAACTTTGCTGTGTAGCTCAGTGCACTGTGTAATTTCCTGCAAGTAATAAACCTGTATCTTTTCAGTTTCCTGATGGTTATTGCTGAAGGGCATCTTGCGATCATAATAAGAACCAAAGGCTGGTCCAGCTACAACACGGGTTATTAATAGGCCGAGACCAGTTGTGAACACCCCTGAAGGTAGGACCAGGTCTTATTTACCTTTATAGCATGGGTGCCTTATATAGTTCCCACCCCAGAAACGGCGCTCAGTCAAGGCTTGTTGAACAAAACTCACTACTTCCTAACACAGAGCAGAGAGAGTTGGAACAATGAATGAACACGTAATAGGTCCTAGAGCAGTGGTTCTCAACCTTTCTTATGCCGCGACCCTTTAATACAGTTCCTCATGTTGTGGTGACCCCCAACCATAAAATTATTTTTGTTGCTACTTCAGAACTGTCATTTTGCTACTGTTATGAATCGTAATGTAAATATCTGTGTTTTCCGATGGTCTTAGACTCTGCAGCAGCGGTTCTCAACCTGTGGGTAGCAGGGTCGCCTAAGACCATCGGAAAACACAGATATTTACATTACGATTCATAACAGTAGCAAAATGACAGTTCTGAAGTAGCAACAAAAATAATTTTATGGTTGGGGGTCACCACAACATGAGGAACTGTATTAAAGGGTCGCGGCATTAGAAAGGTTGAGAACCACTGTCCTAGAGGATAAACAAGAGGAAAAAGACGCACAGGAAGCTAGAACAATTTCCCTGCCAAAACATGGCTGGATTCCTGGGGATTACGGACTCCGTTTCTTCCTGGTCCTGGACTTGCTCTCATACAGGGGGCAGGTGAGACCCAGCAACAGACTGTACCGAAGGGGACTCTCTGAATGACTGCTTCCTTTTTCTGCCTTAGAAGCCATCTCTTCCCGGGGGGGTTGGTAGGAGAAATGCCCATTGCCTTAGAGAGGCTGGGAGCCACGGAAGATTTTGGGGAAAGGGAGGGGGGTTATAATAGCAATAGCTTGGGAATAGTAAATCTCTGAATTTGCACTCAGAAAACTCGAGATATAATTCACATATCATAATGCTCACCCTTTTACCGTGTACAGTTCAGTGGTTTTAGTATATTCACAAGGTTGAGCACCACAACCACCATCTAATTTCAGAACATTTTCCGTACTCTAAGAAGTTCCACACTCACTAGCAGTCACTCCCTATTCCTTCCTACCCTAAAGGTGTGGACTTTCTACAAAACACTAAATTTGGTGTCTGTAAAGTGGCTTGAATTTTGAATTCAGAAGGGATGTCTACTGAATGATAAAGAGAGCAAGGAAGGGGCAGAACTAGCGTTTCCAAGGTTCAGGGGATATAACCAGACATCTATCTATCATCTATCTATCTATCTATCTATCTATCTATCTATCTATCATCTATCTGTCTATCTATCTATCTATCTATCTATCTATCTATCTATCTATCATCTGTCTATCGATCCATCCATCCAGAGAAGAGAGAGAAAGCAATATTAGATCCACACATGGACCAAAGAGAAATGAGTGTGGGTAGAGCAGATCTTCAAATACAGCATCTAAATAGAGTGGAAGTTATGGATGTGTAAAAAATTTCTTGCAGGGGTTAATGTTTTTGTTTTCTTTGCATCTCCTGTAGCGGTCATCTTCTGGTTCCCTTGCAGCCATTGCCATTCCTGGGAAAACCAAAGGAAACGGCAGAAGGGCCAGAACTTTGGAAAATCCCTTGCTTTGGAAGCCTTAAGAAAGACACGTGCTCTCTGCTGCCCTCTGGGCTCCTCACAAACGCAGTGATGGCTCTGGAAGCGGGAGGAGGGGCCGGGCGCCTGGGCTGGGGTGCCTGAGCCACCCCCAGAGGCAGCGGGAGCATCTGAGCGTTGGTACAGGGCCCTCAGCTGGAGTGCACTCCATTGAACCCTCCTTCGAGCATGTTTGACAAAAGAAGAGACTTCAGCAAGCCTCTTGGTGCACAGGTGGGGTGCACCAAGTAGTACATTTTCCTGGGGGGGGCGGGTTTCTCCCAAAGTGAAGCCTGCTTGCCCTTCACCCCTACCCACCCTGATCAACTGTGGCAGGACTGGTTGGGGAATGTCAATGGAAGCGTTCCGCTCTTTTGTTTTGTTTTTTAAAATGTTTTTTACTGATTTTTAGAGAGAGAGGAAGGGAGCAAATAGAGAGAGGAACATCATCCATCCGCTGCCTCTTGCATGGCCCCTACTGGGGATCGGCCCGCAGCCCGGGCACATGCCCTGACAGGAAATCAAACCCTGGCCTCTTGGTTCCTGGGCTAACGCTTCATCGCTGAGCCTCGCTCTTTTGAATGTCTGTCACCTGGAATCCTGTGTGTGTGTTTGGGGGGGGGGGGGGGCGCGGTGCGGGGAGGGGAGGGCCCAAGTCCAGAGGGGCCGCGCTTTGTCAGGAGCACTGAGCCCCACTCTGCCAGCCTTTGGCTGACTGAGCTTTTCATTCTGCTTAGAATACAAAAGTCATATGATTTGTAAAATGGGAGGAGACTTTTGAATTCATCAAATCTGATACTTAAAAAATATATATTTTATTGATTTTTTACAGAGGGGAAGGGAGAGGGATAGAGAGCTAGAAACATCGATTCAGCTGCCTCCTGTACACTCCCCACTGGGGATGTGCCCGCAACCAAGGTACATGCCCTTGACCGGAATCGAACCTGGGACCCTTCAGTCCTCAGGCCGACGCTCTCTCCACTGAGCCAAACCGGCCAGGGCTGATGCTTTTTCATTAGTGGTAGGAAACTAGAGAATCAGAGATTAGGCAGCTTGATCAGTCACCCGCCAGCTCATTCACAGTGACAGAAAGCAGGTCAGTGGCTGTCTGGGGCCAGCAGGGGGAGGGATCCCAAAGGCACAGGGGGCTCTTGGGGGGCATGGCTACACTCCCTGTCTTGATCATGGGTGTAGTTTCATGGGTGTACACATACATGAACACTTACCAAACTGTCCACGCTAAGCACGCACAGCGGAGTGGGTGTCAGTTACACCACAGCAGAGCTGTTTAAAAAGTCACACCTCCAGTCAGAGGCGGATTAGGGACGAGAACACACATCTCTTGCCTTGAGGCTTTCACACTTCCCCATATCCCAGCCTTTCCAAGTTGTGAAGAAACCTTTTCCCATAATGTCATTTACAAAAACTCCACTGTTCTGAAGTTTCTATACTGACCAATAAGCACACCCTTAACAAGCCCTGGCCGGGTGGCTCGGTTGATTGGAGCGTCGCCCTGTACACCACAAGATTGCAGTTCAATTCTCGGTCAGGGCACATACCTCGATCGTGGATTTGATCCCCGGTCACATGCGGGGATGATGGCTCTGGCCCTTCCTCACTCTCTAGTAATCAATAAAAACATATCCTCGGTGAGTTTTAAAGAACATCCTTCACAAGGCAATAGCAGACACAGGGTGACAGAAGAGGACCGCACGCAGCTGGGAGGAGGTGGGGCCGAGCGAGGTGTGACTTTGCTCCGTTTACCTGTGTCTGTCCCTGGCAATGCTTGTGGAAAAGGTCGTCTCGGATGGGTCCAAAGACTTCCACTGAGGATAAAAGAGATAGGGACGAGGTGTTTACAGGACTGTACTTGGTGATGTAGTTGGTGGCCACCATGGGCCAAAATAGTTTTTGAACAATTCCTGGATGAGAAAGAGAGAGGCAGGAAGCATTCCAGAAAAGCTCCAATTCTTCTTCTCACTCCTCTCTCCCTCTCTCTCTCTCTCTCTCTCTCTCTCTCTCTCTCTCTCTCTTCCCCCCTCCTTCCCTCCACCCCCCATCACACCAAGCGTGGCCAGCTTCCAGAGGCCTAAAATAGCTTCTTTGTGTGGAAGGTGAAAGTACAGGGTCACAGGTGGCTGTGCTCCGCCCCTCCTTTGGTTGCTGCTGACCTGGCGCTGCCCAGCGGGCGGGCCGCAGAGGGATTCTGTCCGGTGGGGCCTGCATGCTCGCTGGGTAGCCAACAGGGCCTCTGGTTTTCCTGCCGGAATATGTATTCCCGAGCCCTTGCCTCCCTAGCAGGAGTTAGGAAGAAACGTGCATGCATCTAAGGTGTGGTTTTTCCTCTGTATGATTTTTTTTTAGAACTGCAAATCTAATACACAAGTGTCACACATTCAAACGAGATAGAATTATGTGAAATGAAACGGGAGTGGGGGTGGAGTAGGGGCAGTGGCTCTGGGAGACAGATGAATTCAACATGATTTCTGTCCGAGTCTGGGAGATGTCTGTCCAGGGGCAGGAGGTGCGGTTACCGAGCTGCCCGAGGTGCCTGGGGACACAGGATCAACCCTGAGGACTCTCCTCTGGGAGTCCGCAGGGTCAGAGACATTTAGCCACTGTGCTGCTGCGGCAGGGTTTGCCTCGCCCCCAGGCCCCTGCACGGATCCTTCGCCCTCCTCTGCCCTGCTCTGTGTCCCAGGAGGCTGACCCTAACAGACTGCATCACCCAGGCTGCATTGCCTCTGGCTTCCGGTCTGGACTGAACAATGGAGGCAGCAGGGGGAGAGGGAGAGTTGGGGTATTTATCCTCCCGAGTCTTTTCAGGCCTTATCTCCTCAGCCCTCAGCTGAGGAGATAAATGACATTATGGGAAAAGGTTTCTTTTGTATTCTAAGTGAACTGAAGTGAATTGCTGAGCTGACCCGGCATGTTGAGACATTTTCCTGCGGAGGTGACTTTAGACCTGGGTGGATGGCCACACAATTGTGCCTGATGACGTTTATCCTACAGGGACAAGGTCCATGTTGGTCACATTGTACAGTGTCCGGGGCAGCATGACCCCAATCCAGGCCCCGAGTCACACCCTTCTGCTGAGGAGGCGGACACGGATGACTAGAGTGACGATGGTGATGATGATGGGGTGTCCATTTACCTGAAAAAGTCACGGGAGGATTTCATTTTAGCTCTGTGTCCCTCTGTCATGTTGCAAGATAGTATTTGCTTTTTGGGTCGATCCTTTCCTTAAGGTGTAGTTTATATGCAATGTTATGCTCCCAGTTTTAAGAAGACAGATGAGTTTTGACAAACTTACCTCTGTAACCACCACTCCTATCACGATATACAACGTTTGTCACTTCAGACAGTTCCCTATGCCCCTGTCCATGTAATCCCTGACCCAAACTTTCCACCCTCCACCGCTATCAAAGCCAACCACTGTCTGATCCCTATCTCCATCTCCCCAACCTCACAGGATGTTGTGTCCAATGAATTTCTTGTAACCACCCTCAAAGCATGCTGATCTTGCCTTCGCGCCCATTCTGTGCTGTTCTCTGTGATGTACCTGCCTTTATCCCTTTTCACTGGTTAACTCCCCATCTTCCTTTAAGACTCCTCCTCCAGGAAGTCTTCCTGGTCTTCTCTTCCACTCTGGCTGGGTAAGGTGCTCTGCAACAAATTCCTACAGGGACAAGGTCTAAATTCTGAATTCAGTTCAGCCCAGGCTGTCCACCTGCAAGACTGTCTCCAGATATCATTGACTGCATCACCATTATAAATAGATTCTGTTTATAATTCTCCCCATTAACCTGTGAGCTCCTTGAGGAATTGGGTCATATGCTGCTTTGAATTCCTGACTCTAGCACAATGCCTGACATACAATACATTCATTGTTTAAGTGAATAGGTGAATTAAATAAATTATTTTTTTCCCCCAGGACACAGTCATTGACTTTTAACATCACACAACATGTTTGACCCTTTTGGTTACAAGAAACAAAGACTCAAAATATGTGTGACGATTTGTAAAGAGGCACACACAGCCATGTTTCCTGAGAGAGTGTTCATAGCTTTCACCAGATTCTTACAGGGATGTACCTCCAAAAATATAGATAAGAACCACGGCACCAGGGACATGGTTGACTGTGCCTTCCTGAGGCAAATCCCTCTTTGTTCTTTTCCAACTTAAACATTTTGTCGGCTACAATCAATAGCCATCCAACTTTATTCAGAAAAGGTAGTTTGTATGACAAGCCACGAAGGGTTCTGATGACTGGGTAGGAGGGTCACCCATTCATTTTCTAGCTAAGAAAACACTAAGGACCAGAGTAGTGAAATAGAACTTGCTTAGACCAGGCAGCTGGCCCAGTAGTAGGGACTACAAGGAACTCCTTTCTTCGTCACTTCCTTTCTTTTATTAACCAACATCTCGCCAATCCCACTGATCATTTTGCCCCCCTTAACACTTTTAAACATTCGTTGAGGGCCAAGCACTGTATTACACACTTCCCCATTCGATGATATACCCAATCATTCTGTTGGACATGATCTCCCTTTTTTCTTTTCAGGTAAGGAAATTGAGACCTAGAGACTTTAAGGGACCTGCCCAAGCTTGCCCAGCTGGCTCTGGCAGAGCTAGGAGAGGAACTGTGTTTTCCACCGCGCTTAATAGGAAGGTTGCCTTGTCTCACTCTGTACATAACTCCGTTCCGAGTGGGAGGATCTGTCGCAGAGTTTAAAGGCTCCACCTCGTGACAGATCCTCCCACTCAGGTCTCACCTGAGGCTCTGCTGGGTTCCGGCAGAGCCACACACCGCCCCCTGGCGGCAGGTGAACGCCAGCGCAGCGCATGCTAATGAGCCCGCGGCGCGGCTCGCTGATTGGCTGGAGCGGATTCCAGCTGCTTCCCAGGGGCAGGAGCTCAGTGCGAGTAAAGGGGCGCCGCAGGCAGCAGCCGCCCCCGCCCCGCGCTCTCCGGGTCTCCCCCCGCCCCTACCTTCTCTTGGGCTTAAGGGTGTGCGCGAGGCACGCTGGCCCTTTCACTTGCGGGCTTCTCCTTTTCTCTCCCTTTTGTGTTCTGGTTCTGAATTCATCCAGGGTCCGGGATGACAATCCGGCACCAAGGCCAGCAGTACAGGCCGAGGATGGCATTTCTCCAGAAGGTAAGCTGGTCTGTCACCTGGGCCCTGGGAGGTGCGCGGGGACCCAACTCTGAGAAGTGTCCGCGGAGATGCTGGACAGGCTCAGCGCGTGTGGGCAGGAGCAGAGGGCATCCCTTGTGGTCCGTTAATGCTGCTGCTGCTGCTGCTGCTGCTATTAAATGACTTCTTTGCAGTGTGTGTGTGTGTGTGTGTGTGTGTGTGTGTGTTAAAGACGATCATCATTAGGTTTCCATGTAACCTGTCTGTAGTGGAGACCGGAAGCCAGGGGTGATGGTCTGCTGCAGGCTCAGAACTACCTGTTACTCAGGAGAGGAGGGTGCCTGAGGCAGTTCAGCCCAGGCTGTCCACCTGCAAGACTGTCTCCAGATATCATTATAAGGCACCCAGATGTTAAACATTTTGGGGGGTTATTTTTCAGATCCCAAACTGCAGTATTTTAAAGTGTGTGAGTGAGTGTGTGTGTGTGTGTGTGTGTGTGTGGTGACTGTGTGTACACATCGATCATGCAATGATATATTTGTAAGATAAAGCTCCCAGCACCCCCAGACCCCCCACTGGAGCATGTGTATCTGCTTATCTCAGGTCTCTGTGCTGGCAGCAGAAGCCAGAACCTTTTCTCTTCGGCCACAGACGGTTTCAGACGAGGTGGCCAGGCACAGGCTGTTCTGTGTCGTGGGGGAGGTGACATGCGTCTTGCCGGGTGATGTGTTTGGAAACAAAGCAGCTCATTTTGTTGTGAACTCTTCAGATAACCAGTGTCTGGAGAGATCGTCAGGGGATTAGGCCCTAGGTCACTTGTCCACCCTTCCTTCTGTCCACAGCCGCCTTTCACGGCACCGTGTCCACCACCTGAGGCTTATCTTGTTGAGTGGAATTAGCCGAATGCTCGGTGACAGGTGGAGCCCAGAGCCCCTGGAGCTCAGCATGTGGGTGTAGTCAGTGCCCAACTGTCCTGATCGCCTGGGACGTTCAGTGCTGAAACCTGGACAGTGCTGGGCGCACTGGACCGCCGGTCACACCCCTTCGCCCACTTCTAGGAGCTTGTGTTTGTATCCGGGTAGTGGAGGTGTGAGGCTCATCCATAAAACAGGCGGAAGGTTGTCAGAAAGGACCCCGAGAGCCGATATTGCAGACACCAGTTTCTAAATGCCCTATCTGAAAGCCATGCTCCCCTTCCAGGATTCCCCAAGACTGCTGTCTTCCTCCTCCCAGACGGGCAGGCTTGGAGGCCCAGGGAGGAATTCTCTCCTTGTCTTCTGAACCTCAGACGTTCTTGCCATCATGGCTGTTGTCTAGCAGAGTCTCCTCTCTTTACCTTGGCCTTCTGGCCGAGTGTGGTCGCCAACCTCTCCCCCCACCATCGCGCTCTTACCTCTTCCACCCCAGCCTCCCCTTCCACCCCTCTACTCTCTACCACTTCCACCCCAGCTTCCCCCTCCTCCACCCCAGCCTCCCTCTCCACGCCCCCTACTCTACATCACTTACACCCTAGCCTCACCCTCCTCCACCCCAGTCTCACCCTCCTCCACCTCGTTACTGAGCTCGCCAGGTACACAGCTCCCTAGAGCAGGAGGTAGGATAGAATCAAGGTGTGCAGAGCACGTCTCAAAAGCCCGTGCCAGGGGATCCTTAGTGATGAACCTGCTGAACTAGATGTCCAGCCTTCTGAAGGACCCAGACTAAAGGCATGTGGGCCTGTGTGCACCTGCCATTCACTACTCAAAGAAAGAGTCAAGGAATATTTATGATGTATTTGTATTCCCCGACGGGGGCCTTACATACACCATCTCATTTATTTCTTAAGACAGTGGCATTATAAAACATGGACAGGTGAAATAGCATGATGGTTTGCAGACTCACCAGGGGTTGGGATGGTCTGGAGTGAGCAGGAGGCTGACGGACAGGAAGGCTGGAGGGAAGGGCTCAGAACTGGGGGCCTCAAATGTTGTGCTGTGGAGTTTGATGCTCTCTGAGTTCAGGGAGAAGCTGTTTGATGTTTTAAAATCAGAGATGAATAAAATGAGTTGGTTTACAGGTTAGAAAGATGATTCTGATGAGAGGGTATGAGTTCTTCTCTACCCCGGCTGCACTTTGAGAAATATTGCTCTCAAGTTACCCTCCTTAGAGTTTCTGATTGACTTAAGAGATAATTAAGTAATTAAGTGGGGGTAGAGACCAAGCATTGGCTTTTTAAATTGTTTTTTTTAAAAAATATTTTTATTGATTTCAGAGAGGAAAGGAGAAGGAGGGAGAGAGAGAGAAACATCAATGATGAGAGAGAATCATTGACTGGCTGCCTCCTGCATGCCCCCTACTAGGGATCAAGCCTGAAACCTGGGAATCAAACCATGACCTCCTTGTTCTTAGGTCAGTCCTCAACCACTGAGCCACCCCAGCTGGGCTAATTGATTTTTTTTTTCTTTTTTTTGAGAGAGAGAAACATCAACTTGTTCCACTTGTTTATGCAATCATTGGTTGATTCTTGTATAGGCCCTGACCGGGGATCAAACCCGCAATCTTGGCATGTGGGAACGATGCTCTAACCCAGTGGTCGGCAAACTGTGGCTCACGAGCCACATGCGGCTCTTTGGCCTCTTGAGTGTGGCTCTTCCACAAAATACCACGGCCTGGGTGAGTCTATTTTGAAGAAGTGGTGTTAGAAGAAGTTTAAGTTTAAAAAATGTGGCTCTCAAAAGAAATTTCAATCGTTGTACTGTTGATATTTGGCTCTGTTGACTAATGAGTTTGCCGACCACTGCTCTAACCAACTGAGCCCCACCAGCCGGGCAGCACAGTTATGTTAAATAGAGCCTCTCAAGTGATTTGAATGCACAGCTAAGATGAAAGTCCCTGTGGCATTTGAGCAACCCTGGAGGCATTTTGGGTTGTCACCGCTGGGGAGGGGGATGCTGTGGGCATCTTGTGGGTGAAGGCAGGTGCACAGGACAGCCAGCCCCACGGCCCAGAGTGATCTTCCCAGGTGTCAGCGGCCCCTCGGCTGGGGGTGCATTTCAAAGTGCAGGTGCCAGGTGGGCGGAGCCTGAGAGCCAGGATGGGGGCCAGAAAGGAGACAGGTCAGACACAAAGCAGGGTCGACAGATGTTGGCCGCTGCCGGCCGGGGTCCCCTAGGACGCTCCTTGGGCTTTTGACCAGGGTGTGAAGAGCAGGTTTTGGGGGAAGACTGTGAGCCCTGATTAGGGTATGGCGCTTTCGAGGGTCTTCCAGACGTCGCGGTCCGATGGCCGGGAGGTCAGCTGGCCTCCGTGTGGCCCGACGCATTAGTAAGAGCCCCTTCCGCTTTGTTGCAAAATCACCTCCTGGCCCTGGTCGCTTTCCCCATCTGTGTACAGAAACGTCCTGATTATTAGCATCCCCCTGGGAGCCTTCCTAGGCTTAAAGGAAAATTCCAGCCCCACAGATCCTGCGCATGAGTGACAGGTCCTTAATGCGAGGCACGGGCGTGGGCGTGGAGGGTGGGATGCGGAGGCCGTCAAAGCCATCATTTCTGCTCCTTCGTGATGTGGGGGTTCCCCGTCACGCCGGCCGTCACACCGCAGCACGTTGGCATCTGAGAGAAGCAACGTGGGCCTGACACCCCACCACCCCTGCCCCCAACACGGGGTCAGGCGGGGTCCAGCACAGCCTGGTTCTGTGACATTTCCGTGTTCCCTGGGAAGGCGACGCGGCTCCCTGGAGGCACCGGGAGCTGAGTCTGGCTAGGAGTGGGCACTGACATTTGGGGTGGGGATGGCCATCCTGTCCCTCATTCCTAGAGGACTGCCCGCCGGACGGAAGTTGGCGGAGTCGGCAGCCATTTGGAGCAGAAAGTTGCCCCCTGGAGAACTTGGGAGATAACCAGGCTCTCCCCTGTCTGCGATGGGCCAAGGGGTTTCTGATGGAGGCAACACGCGGACCAAAGCAAACATTCGCTCGCTTGGGCTGCCGTGACCAAGTGCCACAGGCGGGGGGGCCCAAACAAGGGGAATTTATTTGCTCACAGTTTTGGGGATCATGGTGTTGGGGGGGCTGGTTTCGCCTGCGCCTCTGTCCTGGGCGGCCAGACGGCTGCTTTCCCCCGTGGTCTTCCCTCTGTGTGTGTCTGTGTCCTAATTTCCTTCTGAAAAGGGCACCAGTCGTAATGGAGTCGGAGCCGCACTAATGGCCTCATTTTAACTCCATTACCTCTTTTATTTAAGAAAATATGTTTTTATTGATTTCAGAGAGAAAGGGAGAGGGAGAAGGAGATGGAAACATCAATGGTGAGAGAGAATCATTGACCGGCTGCCTCCTGCACAACCCGCGCTGGGGATCCAGCCCGCAGCCCGGGCATGTGCCCTGACCGGGAACCGAACCGTGACCTCTTGGTTCATAGGTCAATGATGGCTTTGACTCAACCACGGAGCCACGCCGGCCGGGTTCCATCACCTTCTTAAAGACCCTTTGTCTAAACGGAGTCACATTCCGAGGTCGTGGGGGTTAGGATTTCAACATACGAATTTGGAGGGGGCGCAGTTCAGCCCCTGACAGAGTTTCTCAGGGGCGGTGCCACCAGCCAGAATCCAAGCCTTTCCTGGCTGGGTGGCTGGGGAGACCCTCCAAGGAGAGTCCTGGGGAAAACGATTGGCATCTCAATGGGCCCAACTCCCTCAGGATGTTCTCCAGGTCCGCGTATGCCCCTCCTTTCTGGGAAGGGTAATCCACCTGCCAGAAAGAAATCTGACTCCCCTCATTGTGGTGTAAAAATAGCTCTCATTATTCCTCCTCGGAAGGTTATTTTCAAGCTCTTTATAACTAGATTTTAATTTATTTATTTTTAACTCGAAGAGAAGGGATCAAATTCCCTGACTTTCTCTCTCAGGGAAACTCAGGTTTCTAACTCAGGTTTCTAATTTCTCCAGTATTGGGGTCCTCTGTTTCCTCAAAATGCTGCTGTTTCATCTAAAAAATCATTTAAAAATAAATGTGGGATTTCACCTGGCAGGCCCTCATGCCCCAAAGTCAGGCACCTCTTGAAGTAGCATTTGAAACCACAGCTCATGGCTAGTTGAGAACTCGGAAGGAGTGACTCCGCAACCTGTGGCTCCTGGGTCCCCTGGCCATGTCCAGGGGGAGTGAGGCCACCTCCCAGCTCCCCACACCTTCCTGGGGTGCGTCTTAGCTCCCCTCCCTGCTGTGGCCGCTCTGCTGACCCAGTGGCCTGAGATACTGCCAGGCCTAGACATTGCAGACCAAGGACTGAGGCTCCGAATGGAGCGGAAAGGAAGTTTCCATCCCAGAACTAGCCTGTGAGCCAGGAAGAGTGTCCTCGCAGAGGACGCCAGCTTGCAGTCAGTCTTGCACGAGGAGCCCCAGGCACCCCCTGGCCCCCAGCCAGTCTTGCTCGCTGGCTGAGCCGCTGGCACTGTGCCCAGAGCGACCTTGACCATGCACTTGATCCTGGTTGTTTCTCCAGATGCTGGTTTAGCAACAGATTGAAAGTGGACTCTCAGCTCTCAGCAGTGACTCAGGACGTCGTCCCACACCCTTGGCCTTGGGGAGGTGGGCACCTTCCAGCTGCAGGAGCTGGCTGGCCGAGGGGCCAGGGGCAGGTCTAATTTGTCCAAATCAGGCTTCCTCGGCATGATTTCCCCCCTCCGGGGCAGCCGGGTCAATCTCTCTCTAATGCTGTATCTTTTTTTTTAATCCTCACCTGAGGATATTTTCCCCATTGATTTTTAGAGAGAATAGAAGGAAGGGAGGAGGGGGAGAGAGAGAGAGAGAGAGAAACATTGACTGGAGAGAGACACATTGATTGGTTGCTTCCCGCAGGCACCTGGACTAGGGCCAGGGACTCAACCTGCAATTGAGGTATGAGGTACCTTGACAGGGAATTGAATTCTCAAGTGGCCGATACTCTCCAGGCATCCTCAAACTACGGCCCGCGGGCCACATGCGGCCCACCGAGGACATTTATCCGGCCTGCCAGGTGCCGCTGCCTGTCCTGCTTAGCAGCCGACTTGTCCCGGGCCCGCAGTGCGCATAGGAATTTGTTCATAGTTTTTTTTTTAAACTATAGTCCGGCCCTACAACGGTCTGAGGGACGGTGAACTGGCTCCCTGTTTAAAAAGTTTGAGGACCCCTGCCCCGCTGAGCTGCCAGCCAGGGCGCTCATGCTCTATTTTTAAAATTTATTTTATTGTGGTGGAACACTTCATACAAGAACTTCCAGTGTACGAACAATGTGGTCACCTTTACGGTAGTTTAGTGCAGATCCCTAGAATCTATCCATGTTGCTTAACTGAAACTTTATGCCCTTTTACTAGCAACTTCCTATACCCCTCCCTCCACTCTTTGATTTATTTTGCCTGTTAGACCCTTCACATAAGTGGGATCAGGTAGGCTTTCTGTGACGGGCTATATCACTTAGCGAAATGTCCTCCAGGTTCATCCGCGTTGTCGCATGTGGCAGAATTCCTTTTTTTTTTTTTTTTTTGTAAAGGCTGAAAAAGATTCCATTGTATGCATGTGCCACGTTTTCTGTACTGGTTCATCCATCAGTGGACATAGGTTGTTTTCACATCTTGGAAACAGTGAATTATGCTGCAGTGAACACGGGAGTGCTCATCGCTCTTTGAGATCCTGATTTCAGTTCTTTCTGAGAAATACCCAGAGGCGGGGTTGTGGTGGCATGGTGATTCCGGGTAATTTTTGGAGGAACCTCCATACTGTTTTCATTTTGCATTCGCATCCACAGTGGACTGCGAAGGTTCCCATTTCAATGTCCTCACTTTCCTGCTTGGAGAAGCCGGGCCTTCTCACTCCTCCCCTCCCCCCATGGAACCCAGCCCTCCCCCCCTGTCTAGGGAAATCCTACTCTCTCCATGCACACAGCTTTCTCATCCTCTCAGCCTCCTCTTCTTCCTGGTTCTTATTCCAGTCAGTATCCTCCCTATTTTTTTCATGCAAAATTCAGCCCGCCTTTGCCATCTCATACATGCTTACTTTGTGCATGGCTCGATGCTAAGTGCTTGACACGATCGATCTCATTTCATCTTCCCATCATTCCTCTGATGGCGAGGCACTTGCAATCTCCACTTTACGGAGAAATGAGTCTTAGTGAGATGTAGCAATTCATCTAGCGCATACTTTGGAGCAGGGGTTTGAATGGAGCGTTTTAGTCACCCAGATCCCTAGTGTTTATCTCAGTTAGATTTTTATTTTCCTACAGATGTCTTCCCAGCTCTCCAAAGATGGGGACTATCTCTTTTACTTTGTTGGGTGCTCCACAGTGCTGGGCATGCAATACATGCTCAATAAATACGTGCTTAATCAATAAATATACTTAATGGGTGAGTAGAGCTAGGTTTTTACTCCCAGGCATCTGAACGCAGCCCTACATGCAAAGTTTCAAAGATGCATTAATTGTACAAATGCTACAAATGATGATTCTGTCAATAACCACTAACGTATGTCTCCTTATAAAGCACCTATTTATGGTTATATGACTTTGTCCTTATTTATCTTTATGCAGTATAACATATGTCATGCCTTATAAAGTATTTTCACACAATTCATTAGATTCTAAGAGATGAGAAAACCATACTTTGTAATGCAGGGCTGTGTTCAGAGGCCTAGAGAGTGTATTTTACTGAATAGCAGGAGAATAACGATGATGTCACCAGGTCGGTTAAATCGAGGGGAAGGGGTAGACCGGTGAGCTCTTTAGTGTGGGGAGTAGACAGGTTGGTTTTCAGGTGCAACCCTCCATGAGGACAGGTCGCGCTGTGCACAGCTGCCCCGACTTCCGGAGAGGGAATCTTGGCCGCTGGCTCTAGGAGAAATGGCCCTTGCAGGGTTTCGCGCACAGAGGGGACATGTTCGAAAGTGATGAAAGGGCTCACTCTGACCGCTCAGTTGAGAATAGACCGAGGGTGGACGTGTCACAGCGAGGCCCCACCACTTCCTGCCCAGCTACAGCGACAGCTTTGACGACATCTCCCGCTTTTCTCTACGGGGCGACCTTCTTCAGGCTTCAGTGTCTTCCCTCTGCCAGAGACCCCGTTTCCAAAACGCAGGCCAGACTGTGCCACGCCTCAGAAACGGCTGCTGGAACAAAATCCGCACGCTGGGCGTGGCATTCGAGGTCCCTGCGATCGGGCCTCCACCTGTCCCTCCAGCCTCGCCATGTGACTGCTTCCAGTCCCTCTCACACCCTCCCATGCCTTTGCTCATCCTCCCCCTTTCTCTCCAGGAAAAGCCTTTGTTGTCAAGTCCCATCTTCTCCTGAAAGTCTGTGCAGAACCTCCAAGTCGGGACGAGTCTCCCGAGCACTCCCACAGCGCGGGCCCGTGTGCCTGGAGCACGCTGCTCCTCTAGTTCTGGTGGCCCTACTCAGTGCCACCCACGTGGTGTGCTCCGTGTGTCCATCTCTGCGTCCCTTGATCCCTCCGTGCCATGCCAAAAGCCCAACTCAGCCTCTGGTACGGTTCCCCAGAGCCACACTATCTGCTTCTGCCTTGCAGATTGAAGCGCTAGTGAAGGACATGCAGAGCCCCGAGACGGGGGTCCGAATGCAGAACCAGAAGATCCTGGTCACCAGCATCCCTCACGCCATGACAGGTAACCCGCCCTGTGACTTAGTCTAGTCCTGAAACAGGCTACACAGGGGGGCTGGCGAACGACGGCGCGTGGGTCACATTTGGCCCGTGGCCTATATTTATAAATAAATTTTTATTGGAACACGTCCACATCCCCACTTATGTGTTGTCTTTGGCTGCTTTTATATGACCATGTAAATAGCTGTGCAGAGAGATCGTATCACGGCCCCCAAAACCGAAAATATTTACCCCCTAGCCCAGTGGTCGGCAAACTCACGAGTCAACGGAGCCAAATATCAACAGGACAACGATTGACATTTCTTTTGAGGGCCAAATTTTTTAAACTTAAACTTCTTCTAACGCCACTTCTTCAAAATAGACTCGCCCAGGCCATGGTATTTTGTGGAAGAGCCACACTCAAGGGGCCAAAGAGCCACATGTAGCTCGCGAGCCACGGTTTGCCGACCACTGCCCTGGCCCTTTCCAGAATATGTTCGCTGACTGCTGGGCCCCAAGCCCCTGCTGCAGAAGGGGTCAGAAGGGAAGTAGAAAAGGACTCAAAGGTCACTTTGTGAAGCCATTCCGCCCAGGAGGTCATTTGAAAAAACCTCGTACTGTGACTTTTTGTTTGTTTGCCTTGTTTGTGTTTGTTTTAACGAAGTCAGGTAGCAGAAAACAACTATGTGGCAGTAAAAAAACTGGCCTTTGTTCTACCCTCCCCTGCCTTCTAATTTACATTCAGACCCTTCTTAACCACCCCGTGGGGATGGCACCCTTGTGTCCTTTCTCTGGGTGTGGGATAAAGGGATGCAGAGCATCACTTGAGCGCATGGGCAGAAAGAGGCGGACCCCAAAGTAAGAATGCATTTTGATGCATGTGTGGCATATGTTTTATGCTTTGGGGTTGCAGTGGAAGGCATGTTTCCCATGGAGGCATATTGGCTGCAGAAGATAAACGCTAGGGGTCTGGGTGGCTAAAATGCTCCGTTCAAATCCCTGCTCCAAAGTATACGCTAGAGAAATTGCTACATCTCACTAAGACTCATTTCTCTGTAAAACAGAGATTGCCCTACCAGCGGGGGCCTCACCCTGTGCTGAGCTCCCCGTGAGTCCCCGCCCCCCCGGTCCCCCACACGACCTGACTGTTAATTTCTCACTCAAGTGCCCTGGCCTTTGGGGAGGCAAGCTGGCTCCCAGCCTCTTGATTCCCTGTCTGACAGCCTGGAAGAAGGGTTTCCCCCACCAGCCATGTGTCACTCAGGGTTCCTTGAGTGCAAGCAACAGAAGACCCACTCTGGCTCGTTGGAGCAAAGAGGAATTGATGGGAATGTGACAGGGCAGCTCACATAAGAAAGGGAAACGGATGAGCCAGACTTGGGAAAGGCTAGGAACCGGAACAGCCTGGGCACCCAAACAGCAGGGATCAAAGGGCAGACTTTCAGGGTGCTTCTGGCCTCCCCCAGCAGTTAAGAGGCAGCGTGGCAATTCTCCTCCCCCCCCCCCCCGCCCCTGGTTGTCACTGACTTTGGCCTGAATTCTCCACTAGATTCGGAAGCCCACCAGGGGCAGAATCTCCTCTTGGTCATCTGGGTAACCCCAGTGCTTAGCAGAGCTGGGGGTCAGGGTAGAGATCTCATAAAAGTTCATTGAGTGAGTGAACCAGTCCTGGTCTGGCACTTGACATTGAGTCAGGCTCCCTGGGGTTGAATCCGTTGGGTGCCTTTTCTAGCTATGTAGCCCTAACCTCAATGTTCTCCTTTTAGAAGCAGGTGCGGCAATGCCTGTCTAAGAGAATGAGTGCAGGAATTAAAGGAGATAGTACCGTGCCTGAGGCCAGCACACAGCGGATACTGGAAGAGTGGCAGTAGCTCACAATTTCCCACACTGTGTCAGTTGATAGATACTGTCAAGTTAGGGAAAGATACAAGCGTCCCCATTTTGCAGAGGGGGCCCTGGAGACGCAAAGAGGTCCAGCACCTTGTCCCCATGTCACTCGACTCCCACATGGCCGAGCTTGGACTTGAGCCCACTTATGTGACTCTGGTGTCCATTCCTATCAATGTGCATTCACTGCTCCCCTCCCTTGCACACAGGGTGCACTTGGTTCCTGGGTGAGGTGCCCACCTGCCATGCTTCCCCTCGCTTCTCCTCTGGTGAACCCCAGTGGATGTTGGAAAAGGACACAGGGAAGGCCTTGTCTTGCAGCTGCAGATCAGCACTAATAAAAGCTGAGTAATTGGCATCCATCTCCTCGGATGGCAGGTGACGCAGGACTTCTGGGGACGAAGGTGGCTGATGTAGGAGCCCGCACAGACCACGTGGTACAGATGCCAGTGGCCTGTAATCTCATTTGACTTATTTCAGGGAGCAGTCAAGTGGATGAGAAAACTCCTGGCTCCTTGGTGGAGAGCGCTAATCCGTCTGCTGTCTGTCTGGGTCTTTCTCTCTCGGTCTGCATAACCTGTGTAGCATTCCATGAGACGTGGGTGTAAAGTCTAAAACAGCCAGTCCTCCCCTTGCCTTAGCTGGTTTGTCTCAGTGGATAGAGAATCAGCCTGCAAACAGAAGGATCCCGGGTTCGATTCCGGTCAAGGGCACATACCCGGGTTGCAGGCTCGATCTCCAGTAGGGGGTGTGCAGGAGGCACCCGATCAACGATTCTCTCTCATCATTGATGTTTCTCTCTTTCTCTCTCTCTCTCTCTCTCTCTCTCTCTCTCTCTCCCTTCCTCTCTGAAATCACTAAAAATATAAAAGAAAGAAATAAAACAGCCAGCCCTCAGATTTTAAATGAAGTTTGCTTTTGCCCAGCCAACCAGGGGGGAATAAAGCTAAGAATAACAGAGGGGAATCCAGTGAAAGCAATAATGGTGGGCACGTGGGCACGTGGGCACTGACAGAGGTGAAGCCTGGCTATTGTGCCCCAGGGTGTGGACGGGGAGGGAAGAGTTACAGGCGGCCCAGCCTCAGCCATGCTGTGGGCAGGTAATTAAGCCCGGAGAGTATGGGAGTGGAGCATGAGGGCCCTTCCTGGAGGCGCCAAAGGAAATACCCCTTCGCCATCTCCGAGGAGGGAAGCCTCCTTTGCAACAGTCCAGCCACAAGGACACAGGCAGCGGGGTCTCCGACCCTGATGCTCCTTCGTGGCCTGTTTTGTGGGCCGGTTGCCAGGCAGGCAGGGGACCAGCGTGGCCTTTGTAAAGCAGGCTGGGGTTGCTGGAAAGGGAGGTCTATGGCGTTGCAAGATGGTGTCTGCATTGGAGTGTTCGGTACCAGGACAGCTTGTCTTTCTTCTGCGATGGTGCTGCCTCCTCCTCCGAGGAGCCTGTGCTGTGTACGGGGCAGAGAGTCCAGGCTGAGCAGGAGGCACACAGCTTCCCCGCGGTCCCGCAGCAGTTCTAGACCTGGTGATGCTTGGCTTGCTTCGGCCCTTAGACAAATCTGATTCCTCGGGGGCGGGGTGGGAGGGGTGCACGTTCTCCCCCAACCCTGTCTCTCTCTGCCTCCCCTAGTTTTTTCACAACCAGCCTCCACTCTGCATTGTTCCCAGGACGCAGGGCAAGAGTAACGATGGAGCCCACATTCTACTGTCCAAAGTAATAAATCGCCCTACAAAGAGTTACTAAAATCTGTCCCATCCTCCTGCTTTGATAAAAGTACCTTCACGAGGGTTCGAAGTCTCTGACTCTCTCTGAGTTTCCCCCAGGAACTAGGGGGCGTAGGAGAACCAGCCCCCTAGCTCAGCCCACCCCCATTTTTCTTCCCATCCCTCGCTCTGATGTAGCCCATGTGTCCAGGCTCCACCTAGAGCGCCATGGACAGCTGGCCTTGGGTCTGATTGTTTTCAGTGTTAAGACCTCGTCTGTTTGCTTTCTACTTGAGTCTATGCACAAATCATTGCGAGGTTAGAAAATAAGGGCCACAAGAGAGGTAAAGGTTGAGGGTGTGTAGGGGAGGGTGAGCGGGAAACCCGGCCAGAGTCAGATCATGGATGGCCCTGAATTACGGGCTGCAGGGTCTGGACTGAACACAGTGGAGGAGGGTAGGTGGGTGGAGGGAGGGAGTCCCTGAAAGTATTGAGCAGAAGAGGGACGTGATCACAGCTGAGCAGGGGAGGAGGCCAGCCAGGCAACAGCGTGGAGACCAGCGGGTATGTGAGGAGGCTCTGATGACGGCCTGATATTTCTGTTTTGCAGGAAGTGATGTTCTGCAATGGCTTGTCCAGCGGCTCTGGATCTCCAGTCTGGGTGAGAGCTCGCCTGGCACTGGGTTAGCAAGGATTGCTGTGTGTGCAGCCCGCGAGAATCTCTGCAGGATAGAGACTGCATGGAGGCTTAGCCCGGGTCTCTGAGAAACTGACATTTTAATTGAACAGACAAGGCCTTCCTGTGTTAAACAACCAGAATCCACTGGGGGGGACAGAATTGTTTCATACAAAATATTGGCTGGGGGATCCTCTGTTAGCACATTCCCCAGCTGATACGCGCCCACAGCCAAATCCAGGAACCACTGTCCTCCCTCCTTGACTGACGTGCTGGTAGGATGGAGGCATCTTTTTTTGGAGTTTGGGGTGCTGTGTGTGTGGGTCGGGTAGAGAGCTTCTGCCTTCGGCCCCTGCTCTTAACTTTCATGCTTCTACTGCTTCTCCCCAGAGGCACAGAACTTGGGCAACTTCATTGTCAAGTATGGCTACATTTACCCCCTGCAGGACCCCAAGAATCTCATGCTCAAGCCTGATGGCAGCCTCTACCGATTCCAGGTGAGTCTTGGCCTGGACTTTGGGTATTAATATGGGGTTAATCTTACCTGAAAAGATAGTTGCTTGGCTTCATATCCTCACAGATCAGGACTTTCGAAATACGTGGAGGGGGCTAAGGACGTTTTATCTGTTAAACCACATGGCTGGGGCCTTACTGGATCAGAGCCCACTGTCTAAGCGAGGTTTCTTGGTTTCTTTTGCAGACACCGTATTTCTGGCCTACCCAGCAGTGGCCAGCTGAAGATACGGACTATGGTAACTGCCCGCCCCCTCATGCCTTTGGTCGTGCTTAACGTGTCGCTTGTTACATTTTGGTGGCATTTGTCTTGCTGTCATCATGACCTTTATATCAGCGCACACCTGTATTGGGAGTGTTCCTGTGGGAAGAGAGCGGGTCTGCTGCGTTCTCTCCATGGGCTGAGCACAGCAGCCTCATGCACAGAGAGCCTGCAGATGTGGTTTTGAAACATGATGATGGAAAATGCCATTGTTTTCTTCCCCAGCCATCTATCTGACCAAGCGAAATATCAAGAAGAAAGGGGTTTTAGAAGAACACGAAAAGGTACAGAGATACTTTCAAGTAAAGGTTATTATACTTGAGTGGAATATAGTCTTGAGTTGTTTTTTTCCTCATTTCCCTCATTGCTACATTCATATGTATCCTCATCCATCCATCCATTATCCATCATCTATCCATCTATCATCCATTCATCATCCATCTAGCCATCATTTGTTCATCATCCATCCATCATTTATCCATTCATCTATCATCCATCCAGCCATCATCTATCCATCCATCAATCCATCCCATCATTTATCCATTTGTCTATCATCCATCAAGCCATTGTCCATCCATCCATCCCTCCATCCATCTATCCACCTATCATCTGTCCATTATCCACCCATATATTTAGAAGCAGCTCCCTGAAGTGAATTCTTCCCTATGTTGAGCTTCAGTTTCTCATGCTGTAATTTAAGCCTTTGCTGTCCCAAAACGATATGAATTAATATGTACGATAATGCATATTATTTGGTGAATAGGTTTGAATTTGAGTTTGTAATGGGAAAACAATAGTATGGACTTTTGTTTTAGGCTTGAGAAGTCATTTCTCAAAGAACACATCCCAGCCCTCTGTAGGCTAGATTTCTGGGCAGATGGCAACAATTCTGCTGTGTTTTATGCATTACAAACATGTTTTTAGAAGAGCCAGAATCATACCAATGTTAGGTCTTATCTTTGTGGATTTGTGATGCTCTATTGTTGAGTATTGAGTTTTCATGTTCCTCCCCACACTGTATTCCCTTCTTCCTAATCAGATTTGAGATACATATATTAAAAAAAAAGGCTTTTTGAGAATTTGGTGCTACCCCTTGAACGAGCAGCTTTGCAAAGCTGGGCGAAGGCCTGTTGGCATGCCCTCGTTGACTTAGGGCTTTCTGCCCACTGCATGTGGCATATGTCACGGGCCTGAGTGTTCTCCCTGTGTTTTCCTTCCCTAGGAAAACTACGATTTCCTGAACAAAAAAATCAACTACAAGTGGGACTTTGTCATTATGCAGGCCAAAGAGCAGTACAGGTGAGTGAAAGGTCCTGGTTGTCCTTCCTCCCTCCCTTCCTTGTGTCCTTTCGGTAAAATAACCCTTTATTGGGCATTTATGTGTCAAGCATTGGGCTAGGCATAGGGAACATAGAGACACAGGCTGGTGGGTCAGGCTGCTGATTGTGATGCTGCAGTGGGATGAGAGCCACGGGGAGGAGTTTGCAGAGGAGCTGTAGAAACGACATTGAACTTGGAGGCTGCATAGGAGGCATCCAGGTGAAGGATGGTGATGGTGGATGGAGTGGCGAGGTGGGAGACATCGTGTTCTAGGCAGACAGGACCAGAGTCTGGAGGCAGGGGATGCCCACCTGATGCAGTTTCTCACAGCAGAAGTGGAGAGTGCGAAGCTTGGAACGGGCAGACGTGAGGATGGAGATAAGGGCCATGGGGAAATATTTTAAGCAGGGGAGGTATGTAATCAGATTCACGTTAGCACCACCCACTGCTGCTCTCATTTGCCTGCTGTTCACATCAGAAATGGAGCTAACATCCTTCTGGAGGGCTCTGTCTCTTTTATTTTAATTTTTAAGAAAATATATTTTTATTGACTTCAGAGAGGAAGGAAGAGGAAGAGAGAGATAGAAACATCAATGATGAGAGAGAATCACTGTTCGGCTGCCTCCTGCTCTCCTATCCCTCTCCCCCTCCACTCCACTGGAGACTGAGCCTGCAACCTGGGCATGTGCCCTGACCGGGAATCGAACCATGACCTCCTAGTTCATAGGTTGACCCCCAACCACTGAGCAACACTGGCTGGGCTGAAGAGCCCTGTCTTGTCCGCAAGAGCCAGATGTAAATGCTGGGGAGGGTGTATCAGTCAGGATGAGGTTAGGCTATTGTAACAAACAGTCCCCACATCTCAGGGGCATGAAACCACAGGGCTTACTTCTTGCTAGTGTTCCAGGGTCACTGTGGGTCACCTGGGGCCCTACACGCTTTGTGCGCACTCCAGGACCTGTGCTAAAGGAGCAGCACTGTCTCGGCTTTGTCTGTTTCCAGAGCAGTGGGGGAGAGAGGCTGTGAGGATCACAGGTGCTGCATGTCACTTCTGCTCACGATTCATTAGCCAAAGCAGGTCCCATGGTTATGCCCAATTTCAAGGGAGGATGGGTGAGGATGTACAATATTTTCTTTTTTTTTTTGAGAGAGAGAGAGAGAGAGAGAGAGAGAAATTGACTTGTTATTCCACCTATGTATGCATTCATCAGTTGATTCTTGTATGTGCCCTGACCAGGGATTGAACCCCCAACCTTGGCGTACTGGGAAGATGCTCTAACCCTCTGAGCTACCCAGCCAGGCCATGGGGATGTACAGTATTACTGTGTACAGTATTACTGTGGGAGTCGGGAATATCTGGGGACTGATGCCAGTGGCCAGCAAAGTGGATTAAACCCAGGTGGCCCACCTTCACTCACCTTGCCGGGTCCACATCCTGGCAGCTCTAGGCTGCCTAGCGCATGGCGGGGCTGGATGGTGGGGACCCCATTCTCACGAAGCAGCCTGGAACCAGAGTAGTGGTGGATTAGTCAAGGTTCTCTAAGAAAAGAGAGCCAATCGCATATAAATACACATAGATTTATTACCAGGAATTACAGTTATGGAGGGTTAAGTCCCAAAATCTCTAGTTGGCAAGCTGGAAGCCCAGGAGAGTGGATAGTGTAAGTGCCCGGATGGTGTAAGTGCCCAGCATGAGCTGGGGTGGGACGCAGACATTCGGTCCACAGCAGTCTTTTTTTTTTTTTTGTAAATCCTCACCTGAGGATATTTTTCCATTGATTTTTTAGAGAGCATGGAAGAGAGAGAAATATCGATGTGAGAGAAACACATCGATTGGTTGCCTCCTGCACACACCCCAACCAGGGCCTGAGCCAGGGAGGAACTTGCAACGGAGGCACGTGCCCTTGACCAGAATCGAACCCGGGACCCTTTGGTCTGCAGGCGGATGCTCTATCCACTGAGCCAAACCAGCTAGGGCCATAGCAGTCTGTTTGGTTCACCATTGTACTCCCAGTGCTTGGAACATAGTGGGAGATCAATACATACACGAATGAAGAAATGAATGGGATACTGTTGCTGAAAAATCATAATATGAAAAAAATTCACAACAGGACAAACTAAAATAATTCCCCGTTTACTGGCTCCCTTGGGTTCCATTTGTTACATCTCTCTTCCAATAACACCTATCGGAGAAGAGCAGCAGAGCGAAGCCGGAAAGGACATGGGAGTAAATTAGCGAGTGACTCTGTTTACAAGGCTGAGCAGCATGCCGGACACTTCACGGTGCCCCAGGCTCCGGAGGACAGGGGGCGGGGAGTTAACCTGGTAGAAAATCGAGTTAGGTTGGCAAGGGAAAGTGGGAGCAACGGTGTTTATATTTAATTTCCCCAGGAGGTTGGCGCAACACCCCACTGGAACGGCCCTCCCCACCCATCTGGGTGTCTGGATGTTGTTATGTTATTCACAAGACATTAGCTGGCAAATAGATCTGCCGACTCCGTCTGGTCGAAGGCGTGTGCGTCATCCCAGGTTGTCTGGGAAAACAAGCGTCAGCGAGTGTGAGCGCAGGTCGCCATGGAAATGGTGCTGAATGGGGCCCCGGGCTCGGTAATGGACGTTGCCCGGCTCCTATAGGAGCAAAGCACAGTATCGTTTCCTCTCCATAATGGGAGAGGGGGAGACCGAGAGATAAGAGGGAAATAAAAAGCCTGTTGGAATAAGAAGTTGGGCTCAGAAAAACCCTGGCTTGGCACACAGTCTTTGAAGTGACAGAGTGGAACTGACAGGCAGGGAGGAACGAACACGCCCCGAGGCCAGCGATTTCCCCATCACGGGCTCTAGCACTGCTGGCTGCCTGCGAGTCCAGATGTCACGTATGTCGTTTACCAAAGCAGGGAAATGAAGAAGGCAGGCGGTCAGCTGGCGGCCCCGAGCGCCACCCACATTGGGCTAGAGGTGAAGGTGGTGGAGTAGATTGGACTCTAAGTCTGCCCCTGGGGGTGGTTGTACCCCAGCACCACGATCTCAGGCAGAGCTGGACTCTGTCTGGGACCAGACTCTCAGTTCACGTCCCACCCCTCCCACTTGCTGATGGTGGGACCCCCGATGGGACATTCAACCTCCCATGAAAAAGGTCACTGGGAGGATTAAGTGATCAGACAGGTGAAAGCATTGATCAGGGCACTGAGCAGCCAGTGTCGGTGAGCATTTGCTGTTTCCATTATCATTACGGCACACACGGATTAGCCGGGCAGATTGGGCGAGTGCTGTGGCTCATCAGCAATGGGGTCCATCACTGAGCAAAAGATACAGAGTCTTCCTGGCCTTCAACATGGCTTCCGAAAGAAGGAACTCTTACCCTTTGCGACAGCATGGATGGGCATAGAGGGTAGGATGCTAACTAGAGGCTGAGTTAGCATCTAAAGAACAAACCAAAGAGAAACAGACTCATAGATACAGAGAATGGACTGATGGTTGCCAGTGGGGAGAAGGGAGGGGGACTGGGTGGAAAAAGGTGAAGGGATTCAGAAGTACAGATTGGTGGTAACAGAACAGTCACGGGGATGTACAGCATAGCACAGAGAATATAGTCAATAATATTGTAATAACTATGTGTGGGGCCAGGTGGGCACTGGAAATAGCAGGGGGAGCCCTTGGTGAAGTCTATGGTTGTCCCACCACCATGCTGTGCACCTGAAACGAATACAAAACCATATCGTGCACAAACTGTAATCGAAAGAAAACCTTAACTCTTAATCACCTGAAAAACACACACTAGGAAAACATGGCTTTTGGCTTTTCAGGACCGGGAAGGAAAGGAATAAAGCAGACAGGTATGCCCTGGACTGCCAGGAGAAGGCGTACTGGCTGGTCCACCGAAGCCCTGTGAGTATTGCTCCCTTGGTTTCACCGTCTCTCCCCTGCCGGCCACCCCCAGCCTGCACTCACCGCCCCTGATGCCTGCCACCCCCACCCTGCACTCACCGCCCCTGATGCCTGCCACCCCCACCCTGCACTCACCGCCCCTGATGCCTGCCACCCCCACCCTGCACTCACCACCCCTGATGCCTGCCACCCCCACCCTGCACTCACCGCCCCTGATGCCAGCTCAGGACCCTCTGGAGCTGGGACACGGAGGCATGCACGGCAGGGGCTGCCCAGTGTCGAGTTAGCATCCAGTGCCTCGTGGCTGGAGGAGGAAACGCACGCCCGCATGGGCTCTGCTCGTGGCCCATCTGGTGGTGGTTGAACCACGTGAAATTCCTTAAGCCATTAAACCTCATTAACCTAGAGTGAGTTTGTCTTTTAAGGGGACGAGGCCTTTTTTTTGGCCAGGATACCTTGGAAAAGAAGTCTTAAGAAGAAGAAACTAGGACATAGGCTCCAAAGCATGAAAATAAAATGCTGTGGAGAACTGACACTCTGCAGAGCCAATGCCATGGCTCCCCCTCCTTAACTCTCCTGGACCCAGCCTACTCCCCCCCCCCCCCGCCCCCCGCCACGGCTGGAATGGGAGGAGGCGAGAGGAAGAGTGTGTGCGGAGCCTCCTTGCTTAGAGCACAGTGCATCTCTGGTGGTGGGGCTTTGAAGGGCCCGGAGAGACAAGCTGTACATAAGTGATGTGACTTGTCACGGCTCATCCCTGGGAAATGGTGGCCTCATCCGCCAGCACAAAGAGGCGGGCTGTCACCGTCACCCTTGGGGTTAGCTCTGCTGCCTCTGTTCACGCCCGTGTCAGACCCATGTGCTGCCTATGGGTCGTGGGAGGTGGGAGGTGGGGAAGGAGTTCTGAAAAGTGAAGAGTTCAAACAAACCTTCTTCCTCTTCCTCCTTTAGTTCTCTTGCTCGCCAGGCAACCCAGTTCTCAGAACCGGGAAGCAAACTGGGTCAGTCCAGGTGCCAAAGCTCCCGGATTACTGAGCGCCAGGCCTAGCAGATGTTTGGCTTGTTTTCTTTCTACACTCAGATATCCCACAGGGGTCCCATCTTGGGGGCATTGGTTCGGATGACTTGCTGCCGAGGTTAAGGTCCTGGGGTTGATCTCCAAGAAGCTTGCTTGGTTTTGCTTGGTTTCAGCGCCCCTTCTCTGGGTAAACCAGTTGACCATCGCCCAACACGGGTGCCGGGGGCTGGGTGACGATGGATGACCGGACCCAGGGCACTGGAGCGCAGGAGTGAGCTCTCTGTCTGAGAAGGGAACCAGGCGTTGTTCAGCCTTCATTCAGACGTCTGTTCCTAAAGGGGGAGCCTTGGGGAGGATAAGGGCCAATGGCAGATAAGCCACTCATTTGGCAAGTTGCCCTTCTGCCCGGTGGCACCCGTGACCGAGAGGATCCTGGTCCCTGCAGGTTGGGGATGGCTTTCATTTTACACATGGGACTCCGTGGTGGGGGATGCCCATGTGACTGCATCCCTTGCAAAGTGACACAGACTGGCCCAGCCCATGATCTGCCGCGGGTCCCTCTGCTCTGTCCCTGGACCCCGGAGGCCTATGGGGAACAAAATGGAAAACAGATTATCCAAGTTCTCCCCAGTTCTCTCGGGGTAAGCACTCAGCCCCCACACCAGGCAAATGGCTGAGTGGCTCTTTACTGGATGATTCAGAGGTACCTAATTTTGACAACGTGTCTCTGTGATGACTGCTTTTACCATCAGCTTGCACACCTCCACCACCTCCCACATTGCCCCCACTGTCTCCACCTCCATCACCACCATCACCACGATTAACATTGTCGCTATCATCATCATCATCATCATCACCGCCACCACTGACCTGAATGGAGGATTTTCAGTGTGCTGGACACAGCCCTATGCATCAGTCTACTGCCTTTCTAGTATTGCTTTTTCGCAGTCCGGTCTGGGAGGCAATATTATTAGTCCCATGCTGCCAATAAGGAAGCTGAGGCTCAGGGGTGTTGCTTAGCGGCCAGAGGCACGTAGCTAGTGCGTACCAGAGTATCGGAACCCACAGGCTGCATGGCCTTTCTCTCTCAGTCCCTATACTCTGGTCTCCCAGGACCATGTCACGTGATGTCTTAGTGCATGCAAGACCTTTTTGCAATCTCCTTGGCCATGAGAGCGTGGCATCAGTCACCGCTGCTCTAACAACCAGGCCGCCAGGGCTCACAGGAGCCTGGTCCCTCTGTGATATCACCGGGGAGCCAAGTTCAGAACGAGGCTTTGACGCACGCGGAGCAGTTGTAAAAAATTCCTTGGACACAAAACTCTTCACATCCAGTCTCTCTCTCACTGCTCCCTGAAGTCGAAACCGGATCGTCAAAGATGAGGCCAGAGGGCCTGTGGGTCCTGCTCCCTCCACTTTCTTAAGACACTCACAGCCTCTTGGGGCCCAAGAGCACTGGGGTTAGGGCCATGTTCTGCTTGGAGAGTGTCCAGTTTGAAGTCTGTCTCAGCCTTCAAGTTGAGCAAAACCAGGAAGCCCGGGAGCTCAGCACTGTCAGACTGTCTCCCAGAGACCCAAACAGTCTCTCAGTTCACTGGGAATAAAGCCAGCCGGGCAGACAAAGCACTTGGCTCGGTGACGTGTGGAACAGCCTGCATGTGAACTGACGGGGACCCATTGTTGTGGGCGGGACACGGCCTGCAGTTACTGAATCAGTTCATTCCCCTGTTCACTGATCTGTCCACTAATCCGTGAAACCTTCATGAGGCCCCGACTCTGTGCCAGCTAAGCCGTGAAGGTCCTGGGCATAAAATAACTCGAGCTAGAAGTCGTCGAGTGCCTACTGCGTGCCTGTGTTAAGCTTTTGGCACAGATGGTCCCATTTACCCCGGGATGATGCTATGAAGTAGGGAGTAGCATCATCCCCATTATCCAGATGGGGAGATCAAGGATCAGGGAGGTTCAGGAGCTTGCACGGGTGACCTGAACTGTACAGCATGCCAGGGCAGCTAGCTGGGGGAGGCAGGGTCCTGTGTCAGATTGGGGATCCAGGAACACCTCTTCGTGGAAGTGACATTCACGCCAAGATCTGCTTCGAGCAGGTTTCTCCAGCCCGTCCACCCAAACTCGTCTCCCTGCTTCAGCCTCTTTCCCTGGTTTCATTTGTTTATGAAACTATTTGGAATTTTATTTATTACTAGAGGCTTGGTGCACGGATTCATGCACCGGTGGGGTCCCTCGGCCTGGCCTGTGCCCTCTCGCAATCTGGGACCCCTCGGGGGATGTCGGACAGCTGGTTTCGGCCCAATCCCCACAGGCCAGGCTGAGGGACTGCACCGGTGCATGAATCTGTGCACTGGGCCTCTAGCATGTATATAAGATCTTTGGTTAATCTCTTCTCACCCTCCTCCCTCCTACCTCCGCCTTCCCCCTGAGATTCATCAGTCTGTTCCATGTTTCCATGCCTGTGTATTGAGCGTCTGCCCCCTGGTGGTCAGTGTGCATCATAGAAACCAGTCACACGGTTTCTATGCATGGTTGCTTAGGCTTTTATGTATAGACTAGAGGCCCGGTGCATGAAATTCATGCATGGAGGGGGGTCCCTCAGCCCAGCCTGTGCCTTCTCACAATCTGGGACCCCTTGGGGGACCAGGCCTACACCGGCAGTCAGACATCCCTCTTGCTGGACCCCTCACTCCTAACCGCCTGTCTGCTCACTCCTGTCTGCCTGCTCGCTCCTTACCGCTTGGCTCACCAGCTGTGAGCCTGGCTTCTGGCTGAGTGGTGCTCCCGCTGTGGGAGCACACTGACCACCAGGGGGCAGCTCCTGTGTTGAGCATCTGCCCCCTGGTGGTCAGTGCGCATCATAGCGACCGGTCGTCCTGGTCGTTTTGCCGTATCGGTCACTGGGCTTTTATATATATAGATTTGTTTTCTGTCCCATGCACCAAAGGGTCTGAACTGATTCGTTAGGGAAGAGAGTGATGATGAGAGAAAGTGAGGAGAGCAAGAGAAGGAACAGGAGGGGCTTGGCTGGAGTGTCAGCTGGCAGTCGCCACAGGGATCCATTGCCCTTGTTTCCTGGGCACTGACAGACAGCTCTGGATTATCTCCATTCAAGCATCTCCTTGTGTGTCACATCAGCTGTGGCTCTGGTGACTATCGTGGGAACAAAGACTTTCGCTACCTGATGAATGAATGAATGAATGAATGAACGGAGCCTGGGGGTTTCCCCAACCGGCAGAAGCAGAGAGGCAGCCCCCCTGGGGAGTTTTGAAGGCAGGGTGCTGGGATGGGACCACAGCTCTATAGGCACAGCTGAGACTTATGCAAAGGCCAAGAGGAGGCAGGTGCCTGGGCAGCGGGGCAGCCCTTCTGTAGAGCTGAAGAGAGCCGGGAGGGCTGGCACTGGCCAGGCTGGCAGAATAATGAGCCCCGCGGGTGGCTCCAGCTCTGAGTCCGAGGCTGTCTGGTCTGCGCAGCCCTGTGCCGATGATGGTTACGCAGGTGCATACTGAGGGCGGCCACGTTTATATAACAGCACGAGTCAAGTTCAAGGGAAAGAGTTGGAGAACTAATTCAAGACTCAAGATGACTGCACTGGCACAGTGGAAGTGTGAGCGTGTGTGCACTCAGAGTGGGTCTGAGTGTGAGAGAGTGTGTGTGAGCGTATAAATGCGACTGCGTGTGATAGTGGATGTATATGTGTGAGATGTGAAAGTGGTGTGAGAATACGTGTGTGTTTGAGTGTGTGAGTATGTGTGTGTGTGTGTGTGTGTGTGTGTGTGTGTGTGAAGTCTTCAATTAAGCTGGGGGTTTCTTATGCCAGACGGAGGGGGCAATTCCTGGAACCAACTGTAGGCAAAGGCACTGATTCTGATGGCCCCCTGCACCCCTGTGCTAGGTTAGAGCCCATTGAAGGCTGGCTTGGACTTCTGTACTGTCCCTTCATAGCACTTGTTATAACTGTAGTTCATCGTTTGTGTGATTAATTGCTGAGTGGCTGCCTCCTCCTGAGACCTGCTGCGGATGTTGGAGGCAGGGGTCCCTGTCACATGCACCACAGGAAGTAGCTGCTGAATTTGTTGACTGAGGTCCACATGTAACAACTCGGGTGAGGACGCCCATCCCCTTTCCTTGTCCTCCTCACACCCACTTCCTACTTCTTTCTTTCTCTTCCCTGCCTAGGAGGTATGCCCAACATTTGCCCGCATGGTAGCCTGCCGAGCTAAGTTGCCAGATTTAGCAAATAAAATCCATTATGCCCAATTAAACTTGAATTTCAGATAAACAGCAAATGATGTATGTCCCAATATTTTGATATTTATTGTATGCTTCTACTAAACACATATGGAATATATTTTTAGGCAAAATGATATAATCAAACTATTTGTTATTTATCTGAAATTCAAACGGAACCGGGCATCCTAAAGTTTATTTGGCAACCATACTTCTGAGCTAAAAAATGTGACTGATCCTGTTGATGAGGCTGAATCTGATGGGGAGAAAGCCCAGATGCTTTCTGTCTCTGCTCCAGTGAAGTCAGCCTAGTTAATCACACGAGAACTTGATGGGTGCCTGGCATCCAACCAGCACAGAGGAAAGTGCAAGACCCGAAGTGCTGGCCTCAGAGAATTGGGAGAGACCAGGCAAGATTGGCTGGAGAGCGCGTGGCCTGACTGAGAAGGAAACTGACCAAGACTGAGACCCAGCTTGGGCCAGGCCTCTATTTACACACACAATCTTGGGATGAACACAATCCCTTGCTCAGTAATAGCGGCCCTCTGCTGAGAGAGCTTCACACTCCATCTTGTTAAATCCTCACAAGAACCTATCAGGCAGGAGGAGCATCTCCATTTCTCAGAAAGGAAGCGTGTGCAGAGAGAAATACTTTCCAAGACCTTCCTCGGAGCTAGGAAGTGGCAGGACTAGGATTAGATTCCAGAGGTGCCTGGCTGAAGCCTGGACTCCCTAAAGCAATGCACTGTGGGGTGGGGAAGGAGCACCCGGGGAGGAGTCGGGAGTCCCATGTGTTAATCCCAGTGCACTCTTATTGAAGTTGAGTGTTATTTGTACATCAATTCATCCATCCATCCATCCACCCACCCATCCATCCATCACCCATCTCCCTACCCATTTATTCATCCATCCATGCAACCACCCATCTACCCACCCACTCACCAGAGCATCCATCCACACATCTATCTACCCATTACCCACCTATTGACCCATCCCTCCCTCCATTCATCCATGCACCTACCCACCTATCTACCCATCCACTCATCCACCCACCCATCCATCCATTCATCTACCCATCACCCGTTTACTCACCCACCCGCCCACCCGTCCATCAGTGCATGCATGTATCTCCCCATCCCACTGCGTTAGGTTCTGGGGATGCTGTGGTGGCGGAACAGCTCATGAAGCTCACCAGAGGGTCTTACACCCTCGAAGCTCCCCTTCTCTGGGTAAACCAGGGCCACAAGCCCTTCTCAGCTCACTCTCACAATTGGCAGCGTGGCCAAGACCCAAAGTTAATTAGAAACTGGAGACTCTCCCAGCAGTGGTCCTTATGTTATTTTTATTCCATTCAGCCAGGAATGAACAACGTGCTGGACTATGGCCTGGACCGAGTGACCAATCCGAATGAAGTTCAGGTAAACCAGGTAGGTCTCTGCTGCATACTTTGGGCGGACAGGGCCTAGGTCAGGGTCTTAGTCTGGGAAGATGCCCATCTGTCTATTGTCTAGTTGTGTCTGTTGGGGCAATGATATCTCCCCTTTGAGAGTGCGTAAGAGAGGAGGACTATGGGCTCTGTGGCATCAGTGTTGGGGGCAGGGAGGCCATGGCAAGGGCCCTGCATAAAGAAAGGCAAGAGATCTAGAGTGCAGGTCAGAGCCAATGGGATCCAGATGGTTGGCTTTCAGATTTTTCTGAATCACTTCTTCCTTTGAAAATCTGATGAAAGTTATGAAAGCATTCTGCCTAAAGACTCCTAGACAGACATTTTGCACACAATTTCAGCCAGTTCCCGGACTCCCTGAAGCTTAATAGGCCCCAGGCTTAAAACCCTTGAGTCAACTTGGGGTTTAAACCTTCAGCCTCCACAGGACCTAGAATGTCATTTTTTTTTTTTTTTTTTTTTTTTTTTGCATCTCAATAGGGTGGGATCTTTGCAAAGGTTCTCCTAAGCTTTGTTTTAAAGGGACTCTTCCCCAATACAGCTACCATTTATGACGGATGGCCAATTTCCTATGATGGTTTCTCATGTAAAGAAATGCAATCCATAAGCTGTTGAAACAGCTAGCATTCTGGGCAGGGTTTCTCAAACCTAGCACTACTGTTCTGAGCTGTCCTGTGCAGTGTAGGATTTTTAACATATCCTGGCCTCTATCCACTGGATGCCATTAACATTGTGCCTTTCCCTGCCCACCTCCCAGTCCTGACAATCACAGATGTTTCCAGACATTGTCCCATGCACCCTGAGGGACAAAATTATCGTGGATGAGAACCACTGATCCCAGTAAACCAGCCTAAACCCCACTGCAACTGGTTTGAGATGGTTTCATTGGTTTCTGTCTAACGTTGTCTTTGGGCAGCAAGGGGTCAGCGACCTCTTTAGCCTAGTGTGTCATCTCTAAGCATTGGTATTGCCCTAAGGCCTGAGTGGGAGCCAGGAGGGAGAAGGAAGTCAGTGGGGAAAGAAAAAGCAGCAGGAACAAGGAGGCCGCAAGGCAGCTGTGACATGTATACTTTTGCCCTCTGGGACCCAGAACTCAAACTGGCCCTGGGGCCCTCCAACCAGTGCGTTAGACAGATGCACAGGGATGGAGTCCGTCTGGAGAGAGATTCTGTGTCCCCAGAGGGCATCACGGGGTTGGGTGGCATTGCTAAGCCCCTTGTCCACAACTCAAAGTGACCCTTCCTTTGATACACTGTCGGCCTTCAGCGGCCTTTTCCACGTTCCCCTCATCAGATGATAGATAATTGCTGAGGCCTTGTCGCTTGGTTGCCACGGAAACAGAATCATCAAGGCAAATACTGAACCTGGCTGGAAGATGTGCTTTTCGTATTTTCATTTTTTATGGGTAGCTGGCAGCTCTGGAAACCTCTGTGGCGGAGGTGGGGAGGGCAGAGGTGGAAAGCACAGCGCCCTCCCTGGTCAGGCTCGGAGGAGAGGGTGCCCTCCGCTTTCAAAGCCCATTTCTTGCCAGATGCTGGCAATTTTGTCGCCTGGGTCAGAGTGTGTGGGGCAAAGGGCTTGTCTGCCTGCTGATGTTTGCCACGGGGCTGCTTTCACTTTTGTTTACCATTGTCTTCTCTCTCTCTCTCTCTCTACCCGCCCCCCCCCCCCCCCCCCCCCAGCTCCCTTTCTCCTGTCTGCACTCTGGCTGTTGTGGAGAATTAAGAAGAATTAAGAATTCTCACGTAGGCGGGGCCCTCCCGCCTGTCCCCTCAGCCAGCCCCAGCGGGTGCCTGATCAGCTGTTAGGGAAATAGAGGCTGCTGCTGGGTTTTATCTGTCAGCAACATTTCCCCAGTTTGACTCAGTGTTCCCTGTTTTTTGGGGTTTACCTGCCCTGAGAGGAGGGGGTGGTGGGAGTGTGGAGTGTCTCCTAGCCTAGCTAGCTGCCTGCCTCCCGTCTCCGCTCTTCTGCTTTGCATTCACCGCGTCAGTTCTGAATCTCCTGCTCTCAAAGCTTGCCCACCCTGATTCCTCAGGCCTCTCCCTGTCTTGTTTTGCTCTGTGCTTGCCCACCCCTCACCTCTTGTTTTTGCAGATCCCTGCCTGGCTGCCTGATCCCAGGGTCCTGGCTTGTCCCTGTTCTGGGCTCCTGCACTTCTGGGCACAGTGGCCCGAGGGCCTCACAGGTCAGGGCCCTGACCCCTGCTGCCCTGGGATTATTGTCTGCGCTCAAGGCCAAGGAGTGGGCTGCGGAGCTGTGTAAATAAGCTCTAGCTCTGTCCCTATTTGGGCAAATCTGCAAGCGAAAAATAATAAGCTAGAATCCCAAGAATGCAGGGCATTTGGAGATTCCTTAGACAGAGCATCTCACTGTGCGAAGTGTGTTACCCGGATGAGGAACAGAGAAATGATCCCAGTCCAGGAGGGCCAACGCTGGGAAGGCAGGGGATCTGTGCGTGAATTCCAGGGTCAAAAAATGTTGTTATTTTATCAGGAGGTGGTTTACTTCGAATTGCTTACAAGTATGTGTGTGTATTTTTTAATAACTTCACTTTATTTAAAATTAATGTTTCTTATGGCCTTTGGCTAAGTAATAATTTTGATAGGTTTATGAGGTTTGGCAAATAAAAATGTAGGATGGCCAGTTACATTTGAATTGCAGGTAAACAACAAGTGGCTTTCGTAGTGTGTGCCAAATACTGCATGGGCATCCTGTGTTTATCTTGTAAGTAGGGCCAAAGCCATGCCACGCGTGTTCTCAGCAGCAGTCTGTGAGCCCTCAGCCACTGGCCACAGTCACCTGTCTATTGTCTCTCTTAATCCCTTCTTTTTCTACCTCCTCTCACCAATGAGAAAACAGAGGCTTTGACATGCTAAAAACCTCATCCATAGTCATGTAGCCAATAAACCACAGAACCAGGATTTTGACCTTGGTTTGATCCCCACATCCACAGTCTTTCTTCCACCGCCTTCCCATCAGATTTTCTCTTGATCTTTTAGAGACCTCCAGAATGCTCACCCTCATGCCCCATACACCCCCACCCCCACACACCCCAAGAAGGACAGAGATGCCCTGTGTCAATCTAGAGCAGTGGTTCTCAACCTTTCTAATGCCGTGACCCTTTAATACAGTTCCTCATGTGGTGGTGACCCCCAACCATAAAATTATTTTTGTTGCTACTTCATAACTGTAATTTTGCTACTGTTAATGAATCGTAATGTAAATATCTGTGTTTTCTGATGGTCTTAGGCGACCCTGCTAGCGGTTCTCAACCTGTGGGTCGCTGCTGAAGAGTCTAAGACAGCCGTGGGCAAACTACGGCCCGCGGGCTGGATCCGGCCCGTTCTGCTGTTCATCCGGCCTGCGGAGCTGAAAGAGCAGAGGGTTCTCTTGCTCTCCCCTCCGCTCCTTTACTTTGAATTTATATTAGTTCACACAAACACTCCATCCATGCTTTTGTTCTGGCCCTCCGGTCCAGTTTAAGAACCCATTGTGGCCCTCGAGTCAAAAAGTTTGCCCACCCCTGGCTAAGACCATTGGAAAACACAGATATTTACATTACGATTCATAACAGTAGCAAAATTACAGTTATGAAGTAGCAACGAAAATAATTTTATGGTTGGGGGTCACCACAACATGAGGAACTGTATTAAAGGGTCGCGGCATTAGAAAGGTTGAGAACCACTGGTCTAGAGGAAGCCATCCTATGGACAGCTGTCTTTAAAGCTAGAAATAAATGCTAAAATCCACGTGGCCACTCCCAGCTGGAGGTGGGGAAACCCCAGATGCAGCTGTGTCTTATGATCAGAGAGCTCGCTGCAGTCCGATTCCCAGAAGGTCGCTGGTCATCCCGGGAATCTGAAACCCAACCGCGAACCACACCACCGAGGCAGGGCCCTAAAAGGGTAATAAAAGCCAATGAAGTGCATTAGCCTATGAAACATTTTGAACCCTGAAGACTGAGAGAATGGCCCCAGAAACAAGCATTTGAGGCCAAAGTCAGACCACGCTAGGTAGAGTAGAAATGCCCACAAGGACAGCCCGCCGTGGAGCCTGGAGGACATCAGGCAGACTTGTCTGTAATGGTCCACGCAGGAGCCCCGTGGCCGCAGGACGGTGGCCGACAGGAAGTTTGATCTTGGGTCCCAGGCACTTTGAAGGAGGGTGTTTAGGATGCTGGCTGCCGAGCACAGGCCTCGTACGATTTTGACCTTTACCATCATTACTATCTCCCCCGCTCCCAGCTCTACCGAGATATTGACATGTAACATAGCTAAGCTTAAGTGATGATTAGAGACATGTGGCAAAACATGACCACAATCAGGTTAGTGAACACCTACCTCTATCCCCTCGCATAATTACGATTGTGTGTGTGTGTGTGTGTGTGTTGATAACATTTAAGAGTTACTCTCTCAACAACTTCCAGGCCTGTACTGCAGCGTCGCTAAGTACAGTCGCCACGCTGTGCACCGGGTCCCCAGATCTTACCTATCTCTGCGCCGGGAGCTGGTTTTACCTCCACGAGTGTGAATTAAAGAGCGTTTCCTGTGTTTGTGTTCCATCTCGGCGCTGGGGCTCCAGCTCTCTCTTGAATTTTACTTGAAATGGCTGGACAGAGTCATTCTACTTGGCATCGTCCTCAGCGTCAGGGCAAGGAGGAAACCGGGGTCACGAGCAGGCTCTTTTCTGTTTCTCCTGGGTCCCTCCTCAGCTTCGCAAAAGGCAGAGCTGGGTTCGAATCTTGGCTCGGCCACTTACTGACCGGAGTTGCTGAAAAAGTTGCCCATATCCTATTCCAGTCTCAGAGCTGAATGTGGGGATAATAAGACCTCTCTCCCTGTGTCAGGGCTCCACAGGTGCACATGGCTTTGCACTAATGGCTCAGTGGTGGTTGTTATGCAACAGTCCAGCTTCCCCTTTGAGCAGAGGCCAGTCCGTACTATTTTGAACCCATTTCAGCAGTCTAGAACAGAAGAATCAGATTACATTAGGTTTGCATGCAAATCTGCTGTGGCCTCAGGGTCCTTTCCTACCCGAAGTGTGTGTCTTCTAAAACAGCGCCCAATGTGGAGACAGAATGGGAACGGATAACCAGTGTGGTTGCCAAAATATTTGGATCAACTTTTTAAGTGGAGAAATGTTCTATTAAGCTTAGTATACATCTCCTTTTTTTTTTTCCAGGCTTCAGCACACGGCAATCATCATATATTTAATATTTATTGAGCATCTACTCCGCACCAGATATTACTCTAGGGAAGACAGACAGGGTCCTCCTGCTTCTAATGGTGCCTAGTGGATGATATGTATATTAGAGAGTCACACAAAGAAATATATCATTAATTGTGATAAAGGCTATGAAGAGGAAGTCAGGGTGTGTGGGGGTCCCCAACAAGAGACCTACCTGAGCCTTACCTTCCTGAGATACCTCTCCCCACTTCCCCACCTGGGAAAAGGATTTCCTGTGAAAAGCAAGTACATAAAAGCAATCTGATGAAGCAAAATAAAAACTGACAAGGATTAGAAAGGAGAGACATGACATTCTAGGTTGGAACCTGCTGGCCCATAAGTTATTACTAACTGGCTGAGGAAAATAGTATCCTCCTTGGCCTTTTTACAAAAAAAGTAATAAAAAAAAATATATCTACACTAATAAAAGAGAAAGATGCAAATTGACTGTACCTTCATGACGCCCACCAGCCAATCAGGAGTGAGTATGCAAATTAACCCAACAAAGATGGCAGGTTAATTTGCATATATAGGCGCCAAGCGCAGGCGTGCCGCACTGCCCCAGCTGCTCTGGGCCTCTGGGCAGCATGGGAAGGCGGAAAGGCAGCTCTGGGCCGGAGCAAAGGCGGTGCCAGCAACCAGGGGAAGGAAGGCCCATTCTTGCAAGAATCTTCGTGCATTGGGCTTCTAGTGTGTGTGTGTGTGTGTGTGTATATACATATATAGATATAGATATATATATATAGATATATATACATATATATATATCTATATATATATATAGATATATATATATGTATATATATCTATATATATATATCTATATCTATATATATATATTGATTTCAGAGAGGAAGGGAGAGGGAGAGAAAGATAGAAACATCCATGATGAGAGAGAATTATTGATTGGCTGCCTCCTGCATGCCCCACACTGGGGATCGAGCCCGCAATGCAGGTATGTGCCCTGACCAGGAATTGAACCCTGTTCTTCTAGTTCACAGGTTAAAGCTCAACCACTGAGCATCACTGGCTGGGCCCCTGTGTGATCCCTGTCCCCCACTTGTGGTATTGGTGAAGCTGTTATGAATGAATCAGGAATGAGACTCACCATTCATTCAGCTCTCTCTCCTGTGAGAGGAGAAACAAACACTCAAGCCGGTTCCCCATCTTTATCTCTCATTCCATTTCAGGTAGTTCGGTAGGCATGACAGTAGGTGGGGACCATCCCAAACTTAGTCTTTCCTGCATCTTGGCTTTTAGGAGAGCAGGGTCAAGTCACAGTGGTAAATCCTACCCCTCGCTTCACCAAGTCTCTTAGTTGATTGAATTCTCCAGTAGTTGCCTAGCATAGGGTGGAGGTGGTGGTGAGGGGGAAATTCTATCTTCTCAGAAAGAGGAGATGGACAGTTTTCTCATGGGGAGTGCGTTTTTATTTTCCAAATGGGCCTTTGAACTGTGATGATTTCATGGCATCTGTTTAATGGCTCTGGCTTCTTTGTTTTACAGAAACAAACAATCACTGCTGTCAAAAAAGAGGTAATTCACCTCCCAGTTCCAGGGACATTTGATTTTAAATCCTCCGACACATTACATGTACTTAGGCTTGAGGTTCTGCACTCGGCAATGAAAGGAAAGCCACATGTAAAGTTCAGAGGACTGTTTACAAATGAATGGACAGCACAGAATGGCAAAGCATCTTCTGTGAGATCTGAATGGGGCTGATGCTGGACTCGGGTTCTGAGACACTCTCAGGAGGCACCTATCAATGCTGTAGGGTCTGCATCCCTACCCTGGCCCTGGTCCTATAATTACAGGGCTGTTCAGAATTTGCCCAGGGTGGCACATTGCCTATTTTGACATATTTTATATCCAGGGCCCAAGACAGAGCCCTGATAATCGTTGGCCATTGAGGTTAGATCTGCCTGGTTAACCATCTGTCCTCATAGCTTGGTTTAATGCTTCTTAGAATTCTCTCTCCCCCTTCCCCCAGTTGATGCCTCTTTCAAGAGCAGCACATGATGTGTGAAGAAGGCCCCTAATTTGAAGTTTGGGATCACCCATCTACTGTGGGCCTGAACCCTGTTGGTACTGAGGTGTCTGGCTTGAGGGGATGGAATGGGATGCCGTGATGGGTATATGGTGTCTAGTTCTGGAGGTCATCTGTGAATATCAGTGTTAGTGACACCCAAGGGTGGGGCAGTTGGACATCTTCTAACGACCGTGTCTCTTCCAGATCATGTATTACCAACAGGCCTTAATGAGGTCCACGGTGAAGTCTTCGGTGTCCCTTGGAGGGTATGTTCCTAATTTGTTGGTCTTGCTGAGGTTTGAACAGCAGATAGGCAAGAAGAGAACTTGAGAGGTCATAGACTGACTTAAGATCCTAATGAACTCTGTGGGACAAGAGCGGTCTCTTGGGGGTTAAGTTACTGGTGGTCCACTTGGTGCGAGTCTCCAGGTCTCATCTTGGGTTCGGCAAAATCAGGGGTGGGTGAGGTTCTGTACAAGTCAGTCATCTCTTTTGTGGGTGGGAAGGTGGGGAGAGTTCATGGACTGGACCCTACGGGGATCCATGATGTGTTCCTAGCATCACCCTTCCAAACTAACTGGGGGGAGGTGGGTTGTGTTCACTGCGTCAATGTACTATTAAGTGTCCATTATTAATCTCTGATCTAAAATCCAATCAGGACACATTAGAAATTTAGGTTTGGTTTGTTGAATGTTCAGGCTATCCTGACTCAGTCCCCCGTAAGGCATTATCTGAGACACACAAAGGGTTTCATGTCAAGATACAATGTCACAAGCCTGCATTTTTTAATTAAATAGGTTACAGAGAAATTAAAAAGGGACTGGGTTGGGAGACAGCATCTCATTTCACAAGTAGAAGGGGGACAGATTTTCGTCCAATGCCTGCTAATCTGAGTGCTGTTAGAGCATTTTCCCGAGAAGGCAGTAATAACTAGGCAACTAAATCGATAAGAAAAGGAGAACAGGCTGGTCAGTCAACCCGAGCATGGACTTAGTCTCTTGGGTGTTGAACTCCTAGGAAATTTTTCCATTTGCTTTGCAGGATCGTCAAATACAGTGAGCAGTTCTCGTCCAATGACGCCATCATGTCAGGCTGCCTCCCTAGCAATCCTTGGATAACAGACGACACCCAGTTCTGGGATTTAAATGCCAAATTGTATGTATTGGATATATTGGTTTTTTAAACATAGCTTTTTGACTTATTCACATGCCATACAATTCATTCACCCATTTGAAGTGTACAATTCAATCTTTTCTTTGACGATATTCATAGAGTTGTATAACCATCACCACAAACAATTTTAAACCACTTTCATCACCCAAATAAGAAGCCCCACTCTCATACCCTTTGGCTATTACCTCTCCCCACCCCCCACCCCCCAACCAATATTCCTCCAGCTGCTGGCAACCACTAAACAACTTCTTGTCTCTGGGGGCTTGCTGATTCTGGACACTTTGCATAAACGGGATCCTATTCTGTGTGGTCTTTTGTGTTAGCTTTTTCACTTAGCATCCTGCGCTTATTAGTACTCAGCCCCTCTCTACGGCTGAATAATGGTCATTGTAAGGCTGGACCACATTTTGGTTTTCCATTCATCAGTTGATGGACATCTGGGTTGTCGCTGCCTTTTCGCTATTACGAAGAATGTTGTAATCATCCGTGTTCAGATTTTTGTGTGAACACATGTTTTCGGGTCTCGTGGGTGTATACCTAGGAGTGGAACGGCCGGGTCAGATGGTACCTCTGTGATGAGCTACATACTGTTTTTGAAAAGAAGACCGTTATCTTTACGACTTTGTGTCTTGGGTGTCTAATTAGAGTCAGACTAAGTTCCTGGAGTGCAGGGCCCTAATGCTGCCCTGGTGATTATACTGCCCACTCCTTAGCTCTGCCTGTGCATTTCATTATTAACATTTATTTATCATTTATTATTTAAAAATACATTTTTATTGATTTCAGAGAGGAAGGGAGAGGGGGAGAGATAGAAACATTGATGAGAGCGAATCATTGATTGGCTGCCTCCTACACCCACCCCCCACTGGGGATCAAGCCCACACCTGGACATGTGCCTTACCGGGAATCAAACAGTGACCTCCTGGTTCATAGGTGGATGCTCAACCCCTGAGCTACACCAGCCAGGCTGGCTGTGCATTTTGAATGGTTGTTGCTGCTAACTGTGCCTGCATAATCCAGTTGTTTGGAAGAAGGGCAAAGGCAGTAATGCAGAGGGAGAGTGTAAGCCAGCAAAGGGAGAAGACAAGGGCGTAGATGTCAAGTCAGAGGAGAAGGTAGAGGTGGAGGAGTGGGGAAGAGGGACTGGTAGGAGTGTCAGACCAAGCTTATATCAATGCCAAGGCCATCACAGCTGTATGGGGAGGACACAGGTAGCCTGGATGCAGCCAGGTAAGCAGGCACAGCTGGAGAGCCTTTCACCTGGCCCAGGTAGCCTGCCCTGGGCAGCTGATGGTTAAGGAGGGCACTCATGTAAGTTTGGGGAGTCAGTTGCAGAGCAGAAGACTCTAGAATCACCTTCTGGGGGGGGGGTCCTCCCTCCCACACTGGGAGCTCTGGTCATTAGGATGGTTTTCTGGAGTCTGTGCCTGTCTCCCAGTTATCAGACAGGAGAGGTGGCCTGCATCTCCTGGTGGACAAGGATGGTGGCATTCGGCTCTCCAGGGAGGAGAGGGCAAGGTCACCGGGCCAGGAAAAGCGTTGTCCCGAGAGGGTAGGGAAGGAGACCTTTCAAAACCCCAAGTGGAATGGGACTTACGTCTTCGAGGAAGCCCCGGGAGAGGTGCAGAGACGGCTCCCGGGGGCGTGTGGCCTGAAGGCAGGAGGAACATGGTAAAGGGCCAGCTGTGCGGTGGGTGACCGCCACCGAGGGGGTGGCTGTGGCCATGGCACCCATTGCAGTGCTGTTCTGGAGCTCCCCCCTGGCCCGGCCTGCAGCCTGGCCCTCGGCTGGTTGGCCTCCACCAGCCCTGGAGCAGGCCTTCCTGTTCCTTTGCCCCAAAGGCTGAGAGCACGGGCTCTCCGCTGGGCCGGGCCTTCTCAGCCTTGGGGTGGCCAGCTCCTGCTAGGAGGCCCGGGGGCCTGAGGACGTGTTTTCCTAACGAGTGATTGCACATTTGTGCAGAAATGAGGGGGGGGGGGGCGGTCCTGGGGGGAGCTGGGGCCGTGGGACTGATGGAGGGAGCTAAAGCCTTCACCCCAGTCCAGGCCGCCGCCTGGCACAGCCCCCCTCCCACGGAGTGTCCGGTGCATTTATACAGTGTCCTCCCTGCAGGGTGGAAATCCCAACCAAGATGCGTGTGGAACGGTGGGCCATCAACTTCAGTGAATTGATTCGAGACCCCAAGGGGCGCCAGAGCTTCCAGTACTTTCTCAAGAAAGAATTCAGTGGTGGGTCTTTGATTAAAAAAAAAAAAAATTTAACATTTAGAAGCACTCCTGTCGTGTCTAGCACAGGGTTCCCCAGGGGCCTCACGGTTGGGCGGGGGGGGGGGGGGGGCGGATTTCATTCGCTCACATGAATGTTATTCACATTTTCAAGCTCCCCCTCCCTGCTGGCTGCCCAGTCCTTACCCTGATCCTGGGGTCACCAGCTCCTGTGGCGCCTGGTGCTCCGTGCAGCTCCCGGGAAAGCGGACGAGGAGAGAGGTGGAAAGCAAGCTTTCTCTTGTTTCCCAGCCTGATGTCCTTCAGCTCAGTGCTTCTCCACCCTGGCTGCACATTCCAGTCACCTGGGGATAGTTTAGACTGCTCGCCTGGGTCCCATCCCAGAGGTTCCTTTTTAATTGATTTGGGGTGGAATTTCCCAAGGTTTGAAAACTCCCCAGGTGATTCTAATATGTGGCCATAATGGATAACCACGCTCCAGCACTGCTTCCATCAGGGGCTTAGGAGGGTTCGGATTTTAATGGCACGAGTGGGGCCACATCAAACTACAGCCCGCGGGCCACATGCGGCCCACCGAGGACATTTATCCGGCCCGCCGGGTGCCGCTGCCTGTCCTGCTTAGCAGCCGACTTGTCCCAGGCCCGCAGTGCGCATAGGAATTTGTTCATAGTTTTTTTTTTTTAAAGTCCGGCCCTCCAACGGTCTGAGGGACAGTGAACTGGCCCCTGTTTAAAAAGTTTGAGGACCCCAGTTCTAGATCGATCCCATCTCTGGATGTCTCACATGGTAGACACTTGCGACTTCTTAAATATACAGCACTGAGAAACCTCTGGGGAGTCATAGGTCAGGTCAGGACCAATTTCACTAGGCGGAGGGTTCCACTGGCTTCCACACTTATACTGAAATATTTACTTTTATAAAAATATATTTTATTGATTTTTTTAGAGGGGTAAAGAGAGAGAGAGAGAGACAGAGAGAGAGAGAGAGAGAGAGAGAGAGAGAAGAGTGAAACATTGATCCAGTGCCTCCTGCATGCCCCTACTGGGGATGGAGCCGGAAACCCGGGATGTGCCTGTGGATGTGCCCTGACCAGGAATCGAACCAGCAACCTTTCTCATGGGAGGACGCCCAAGCAACTGAGCCACACCGCCAGGGCTGAAGTATTTACTTTTATGGGGTTCATTTACTTCCTTACAAAGTCCCCAGCTCTGGGGAACACCACATTATAGCCTCATCATTCAGCTGCTTATTCCCCAAGGCCCACCTGTCTGTGGGGTTGTTCCTGAAAGTACCCTCGAGGGACATGCCATTAGCCGGTTTGATGCAACACATTACTTTATAATATGGATTCTTGAAAATCCCTCTCTCAGATCCAGCCTAATTGCCATGCTGTAAGAAAACGCATTGTAGATGGATGGGGAAGGGGAGTGCTTTTAGCACCAGACAGAAGCATCTGGCTAATGAGTGGATAGGGTGCCATCTAGTGGCAACCACAAACCACACCCCGAGTCTCTCCCACCCACGCATTACTTAGTAACAAAATCTGTGGAAAAGATTTCCCTGCATTATCAAAATAGTGCTATTGGTGATCTCCTCATGACATTCCGGAGGCTTCAGGAATGAACAAAGCAGGCGAATCATCAGTTTTCTCATTTAATTAAAAAATCATTAAGCCCTAACCGGTTTGGCTCAGTGGATAGAGCGTCGGCCTGCGGACTGAAGGATCCCAGGTTCGATTCCGGTCAAGGGCATGTACCTTGGTTGTGGACACATCCCCAGTAGGGGGTGTGTGGGAGACAGCTGATCGATGTTTCTCTCTCATTGATGTTTCTAACTCTATCCCTCTCCCTTCCTCTCTGTAAAAAATCAATAAAATATATTAAAAATAATCATCTTTATAAAAAACCCATAAACTTGAGATATACTTCACATGCCATAAATTCACATACCATATAACTCACATGCCATAACCCACATACCCTTTTAAAGGGTACAATTCAGCGGTTTTAGTTTATTCACAAAGTTGTGCATCCATTACACTGTATAATTCTAGGACACTCTCACCACCTCAAAGAGAAACCCCATTAGAAATTTCCTGTTCTTCTCCCTTCCTCTGTCCGCATGTCCTCCCTGCCCCCAGCCGTAGGCAACCACTAATCTGCTTTCCATCGTCTCGGATTTGCCTCTTTTGGACGTTTCATGTACACGGAATCATAAAGCAGGTGTCCGTTTGTCTTCTTTCACTTAGCACAGTGTTTTCAAGGTTCATCCACATTTCAATGCCTCATTCCTTTTCACGACTGAATAATATTCCATTGTGTGGATACACCACATTTTGCAGTCGGGGCCCTATCGCGTAGCAACGCATGTGTGGCCTTGTTCACACATTTGCTACCCCTCACTTCCAGGACAGAGAACACGGCGGCCTCTGGGGGCTGATGTGAGCTGAGCTTGTGTCCTTGGGGACAGAGCAGTGATCACAGGAGACATGCACAGCTGCGAGCATGGCGACGCCCCTCAAGCTCCTGTCAAAGACACATGTGCCGCAGACATAGGCTAACGAGGCCCCGGGCCCTGGGGTTGGTGTGGCAGCCCCACAGGCACCGCACAGCTGGGGAACTGAATCTATCCTGGCTGACCCTTCCTTCTCTTTTCTTCTCCCCGCTGGTTTCCTGTTGGCTTTTGTCTCCCTGTGCAGGAGAGAACCTGGGCTTCTGGGAAGCCTGCGAGGATCTGAAGTACGGAGATCAGTCCAAGGTCAAGGAGAAAGCGGAGGAGATTTACAAGTGAGGATTAGCCACCTTGTTGGAGAGGCCCCTCCCTCGCCCCCCCCTCCCCATCATCGCACACCCCTGGTGTCAGCCAGCTCAATCCTGCACCTGCCATGCTATAAATAGCTCACTGCCACTGCGGAAGGATCTCCCTGATCCGGGGGGAAGGTGCTTACTTAGGAGTTAAAGAAGCAAGCCGCCCTGAATTACAGCGCTTTGTCTAAACCCCCTTAGGTCTCCTGAGAGATAGGTGTGCCTGTGCCTGCGTGCATGGGGGGGCGGGGGAGGGAGAGAGAGAGAAAGAAGAGAGAAGAGAGAGAATAGGTGAGGTGGGGAAACCTATTCCTCAGGCCATGTTAGGGAAGTGAGGCCCATGCGGGGAAGGGAGGTCCCCCGAGTGTCCAGGACTGTGAGCCCAGCTTGGGATACAGCTGTGGGCACAACGCTTACGTTGCAGTTACCGGCTCTACCCTCACTTGCTGAGTGTAGCAATAAGTCTGTCCCTCGAGGGCCTGCCTCTCCTCCGAATTCCCCTCCAAATTACCCAACAGCTAAGGGTGTCCCTTCAGGTGGCCAGCCCTGCTTCTGGTGGCCAGGTGGAGAGGGAAGGGGAGTGGTGAGACCACCAGCACGGCCAGGGGGCACAGCTGCCGACATCTGCACCCTCCCCTCCTTCCCCTCCCCTCCTCCCCCGGGTGCTGGTGTCTTGCTGTGGTCACATCCTGGCTAGTCTCCTCTGCACTGGCCTCAGTGGACATCTGTCTTGAGCTCTGAGGGCCCAGGGCATTTTGTTCATATTCACATGCTCAGCCGTGGTTGCCAATGCAAAGCCACCACGCTGGGCTGGAACCAGCTGTCAGCGGCCACGAGGGGGCAGGTCAGATGGCCTTCGCCTCTGAGCACTTCTCCCTCCAGACCTCTGTGTCCTTCCTTCAAAAGGGCACAGCATAGACCATCCCAGTTTTCAGAGAGGCCCGAAGGACATTGAAGAGAGAGCTGAGGCCTCCTACAAAGAGGCCCCTGTACTTCCTCAAATGTTTGCCCACCTCCTCCCACAGGGAGACATCCTGCACACCAAGAGAGATGGGGGTGGGGGGCGGGGGGCGGGGAGGCGGGGATTGTCGGTCCAGGAAGGTCCCGTGACATCCTTCCCCAGGACAATGGTGTGTGACTGCCTCGCACACTGCGACCCACGCACACTCCTGATTCCACAAATCTGCAAGGGAGCCCGCTGCCTCCCCCTTTACATCCACCTCCTTCCTCCCGGCCTCCCCACGTATGTCACCTCAGTCAGAATTCCAAAATTTCCCTGTGCAGCGTAGGGGTGGGGCACAGTATCCACGTATTTCTAACCCTCAACACGTCAGAATCGGGGTACGGGAGAGCTCCCAAAATCCCAGGGGGATGCAGGACGAGGATGTGCGAGCCGAGTGTAGGTCTCATGGGGCCACTGGCAAGGATGTGCATGTCTTCAAACCACGGGGTGCCGGGTGCCCGGGCTGCCTCCCTGCCCAGCATTTGGATCCAGCTCCAGACAGGCCTAGACCGGGCCGTGGGGGAGCAGAGGCGCTGGGGCACCCGTGTGGAGGTGCTCAGCCCGAATCTGGGGGACAGGGAGGCAGGCTGGGCTCTTCGCCCTCATGGCTAGGGTTACTCCTCCATTTCCGCTCTCTTCTAGACGCCGGCCCCAAAGGTCAACAGTCACGTTCCCCATGCTGGCATGGCTGTTGTCTTGCTTCTAAGAAATGTTGCTTGGCAACCTCTTCAAACACTTCCTGTCTCCTAAAAAGGGACCCTTCCAACCCGGGACACCTGAATCACGTCGGTCCCTCCCGTTCAAGCAGCTGTGAACTTAAAAAAAAAAATTATATATATATAGTTATTGATTTCAGAGAGGAAGGGAAAGGGAGAGAGAGATAGAAACATCAATGATGAGAGAGAATCATTGATTGGCTGCCTCCTGCACGCCCCCCACTGGGGATTCAGCCCGCAACCCGGGCATGTGCCCTGATTGGAAATCGAACTGTGACTTTCCTGGTTGATAGGTCGCCGCTCAACTACTGAGCCACACCAGCCAGGCAGCTGTGACCTTTTTATTAACCGACTTGGTTTAGCTACGTTCTGCTAACATTTCCCTCCCCGCCCCAGGCTGTTCCTGGCCCCAGGGGCGAGGCGGTGGATCAACATCGATGGCAAAACCATGGACATCACAGTCAAGGGGCTGAGGCACCCCCACCGCTACGTGCTGGATGCTGCGCAGACCCACATTTACATGCTCATGAAGAAGGTTGGTCTTTGCTGATGATGCTGGGGTGGGGGTGGGGCAGGTGCCTGGAGAGTTCTTTAGATATGGGGGAAAGGGGCACAGCATGTGGCTGCAGTTTTGCGGGTGTTGTCTCCCTAAAAGCTGTCTCTCCCATCCGTGCCCTGGGCTGGAACCCCCTTGTGCCCCAAGCTCGCTGGCTGGGAGGACCCCCGTAGATGCCTATGGTTCCACTGGGCCTCTCGCTCTGCAGTAATGCTTTTGTCATGATAGTGTTGCTCTGAGAGCTACTCTTGACTGAGGGTTTACAAGACGCAGTCTGCTCAGCAAAGCATGGAACTTTGTATCAAAGACAACCCGCGCAGTGGGGATGGCTTCTCCGGAGTCTAGCAGTTTGCTCGGTGGGGGGGGGGGGGGTCCCCCCCAGAGGTGGAGCCCAGATTCAGGCTGCGTCCCTCAGAGCCGAAGGCTGAGCCCTCCCTCCCTCCTGTGGATGGCGGCGGTCCTGGTGGCCCTGCCCTGTGAGAAGTCAGACAGCCTTCTGGGTTAGTCATGAAAAGTGAACGTGGGACTTTGCAGGACGTTGTTTAAGAAAGAAATGGGAACCTGAGAGAAAATCAGCCCCTTAAACATTTCCTTTTCCTTTCCTTGATATGAAAGTTACATAGTATCTATTACTGTTTTATTTTTTTTTAAATTTAAAAGTGTTTTTGTTCTTTTAAATGTTATTTTTCAATTATCGTTTATATTCAGTATTATTTTGCATTAGTTTCAGGTGCACAGTGTAATGGTTAGATAATGATGTACTTTACGCAGTGTTCCCCCGATATTCCCAGTACCCACCCGGCACCGTACGTAGTTATTGCAATGTTATTTCCATCACTTTTTTAAGAAATTAGAATTTGGGGCTCAGGCTTAGCCTTCGGGGAGTTGTCTAGTATGGTTGCTACCCAGTGCCACGCCCCACGAGACTTCCTTCAGTAGCTTCAACTTCTCATACGGCAGTTATTCCTTCAATTATTCCTTCGATGGCGAAGTATCTCTAGAAACTTCATTACATGATGTAGGTTTGTGTGAATATCATTTTCTATTAGTTTCCCTTATTATATTTCTATTATATGCCTTTTGTGTTTGCATTAGAAAGAAATGGTTTTACTTTGCTTTGAAAATATGTAACCATTTAAATATTTTACCAAGCCAGATTAGCTATTTTTTACCATCCATTTCTCATTAGCGGTTTTTTTTTCTGTGCTTTCCTTATAAGAAGACTTACAGCAGGATTTCTTTAATAATGGTCTTCCTTAGTGTATTTTAAAATACATTTTGATTATTAAAAAAAATACATTTTGATCTTAAAAAAAAAACCTTTTAGGGAGACAGCCAGGGAGGCCAGCTACTAGCCAGAACAAAACAGAGTCATGGGTAACTTCATAATGATATATACTGGGGTGGGCAAGTGTAGGCTTACAGCTGTGAGTACTCAAAACACAGTTCATGAAGTTATTGCAAGAATCATAACCTGCCTGCCGTTTTCCGTGCGAACGACTGTGAGCCCCCACTCAGTCCTTGGAATGGCGCTCCTTCAATAAATAGCAAGAATCCTCGATCCCTGGTGGTCGCCGTGGGCTTTGCCCCATGTTTGCTGTGCCTAGACTGGCTTGGAGTGTGCTTGGAAGTAGCAAGCATTCATGAAGCGAGGGCTCTGACCTGTCCAGGGCCCCAGGAGCTGTCCACACGGAGGCGTCTGAGCCTGGGTCTTAGATTTCCTCTTGCCCTCATACCACACTCGGGGCAGAAAGGGGAGGTTAGCGGGCTGTGACGTGGCTCCACGCGCATGCTGCTCATCTTCACTGGAAGAAGGTATTGGGGGCGCAGGTTGGCTGCAGGTGTCTTCTTGTTCCAAGCTTGCTTCGCTGAAGAACCGGGACGTGGGTTTGGGGTGGGGGCTACAGACTCCGAACCTCAAGTGCAGTCGCATCAGCTGGAGGCTTGTGAAGACTCAGGTCGTCCCACGCCCAGAGTTTCTGGTTCAGGAGGTCGGGGCGGGCCTGGGAGTGTACATGTCTAGCACGTTGCCAGGTGAACACAGGGCCACTGGTCGGAACCACCCTTGAGATCCGTTGCTTTGGACACACAGGGACGCAAATGCCTTTCACGCAAGGAGACACATTCTCTTAACCTCGCCATCTAATTGCCGAGGGAGGGCTTGAAAACGGCAAGCGTGCTCATTTGATTTGACACGTCCCCTCTCGTAATTACTGTTTTTCTCTCGTTCCCACTAGGATTCTTATGCTCGCTATTTGAAATCTCCCATCTATAAGGAAATGCTGGCCAAGGCGATTGAACCTCAGGAAACCACCAAGAGAAGGCAAGTGGAAGGCCCGTGCCTGCCGGATGCCTGCTGTTTTTGTTTACAGATGATCGAGGGTCTCTTCCAGCCCAGTGGCCATGGTTGAGAGATGTGGGTTTGGTGGAAATACTGGGGACCGGGAAGTACTTCTCCAGGTATGATGGCCTCATTGGCGTCAGAATGCCCTGACATCATCCTAGCAAGACTTCCTTCATCATTACTGCCAATGAGCTGTTTTCCTCTTGTGCTGGTTCGCAAGAGTCTTATTAGACTTATAGTTACACTTATCACAAATAAAAGCAACTCATTGGTGTTTTTTAAATTAAAACATTTTTATTTTTTTTTTTGTAATGCATTGGTTTTTAAATCTCTATATATAAAACCCTAAGCAACCAGTCGACGTTTGACCTGTCGACCGTTTGACCGGTCGCTATGACGCACACTGACCACCAGGGGCAGACGCTCGATGCAGGAGCTGCTCCCTAGTGGTCAGTGCGCTCCCACAGCAGGAGTGCTGCTCAGCTGACCAACGGGTGCCAGAAGCCTGGCTCACAGCTGGTGAGCACAGCTGTGGTGGCAGGTGCAGTGGGGCTGGGATGAGCCCGAGTGGCTTGGCGCCTGGCCTGGGTAGGGCTCCTCCCCGGCTGCCTGCTGCTTTGCGCACTACTACATCCCTCGGGGGATGTTGGACGTCGGACTGCCGGTGCGGGGATTGGGCCGAAACCAGCAGCCGGACATCCCCCAAGGGGTCCCAGATTGGGAGAGGGTGCAGGCCAGGTTGAGGGACCCCATTGGTACATGAATCCGTGCACTGGGCCTCTAGTATATATACTGTATATAATTGATTTCAGAGAGGAAGGGAGAGGGAGAGAGAGATAGAAACATCAATGATGAGAGAGAATCATCTGCAGGCTGATGCTCTATCCACTGAGCCAAACCGGCAAGGGCCAGTTTTTTAATTGCTATACTTCTCCACCTCCCTAATGTGTGGGGATTCATTTGGCCACATCTTTGTATCCTTGTAATGTCCTGAGACCTTATAGGGAATAGCAGAATGTACCACAAGAGAAATGGTAGATGGTTAGGGGAAACGAACAGTGACGTTCCAAGTATTCTTGGGGACCCTCTCAGTGTCTGTTAGTCCGCGCCTTCCCCCTCCCTTCCTCACTGGGGATGTAGGTCATCTCATCTGGCACAGCCCTGGCACGAAGTGTGAAATCGTGTTCTGAGGGGGCAGTTTGAGCTCTCCTTTTGGCAAAAAGGAACCTCTATGGTAGCAATTTTTGACCTTTGTCATCTCATGGCACACATAAACTAATTAATAAAATTCCGCAGCACACCAAAAAATACATTTTTTGCCAATTTGACAAAAAAGTTATAATTTTGATTGATTTATAAAAAAAAAATAATAGTAATCACCTATGCTTTTTGCTCCAAAATTACTTTAAAAAAATCAGGTGTCTCTACTTGTATAAGGATTTGTGGTACCAAGAATTAACCAGGAGATGCAACTTGATTATGCAACGTGACCAATAAGATGCAACTCTGTGCCTGGCCGGTGTGGCTCAGTGGTTGAGCATCGACCTATGAACCAGGAGGTCACGGTTCGATTCCTGGTCAGGGTGCATGCCCGGGTTGTGGGCTCCATCCGTGGTTTGGGGCATGCAGGAGGCAGCCAATCAATGACTCTCTCTCATCATTGAGGTTTCTTTCTCTCCCTCTCCATTCCTCTCTGAAATCAATATATATACACACACACATATATATACACATATATATATGTGTATATATATACAAAAAATGTAGCTCTGTTATATGACCTATATATTTATGGTTCAAGACAGGGCATTCACACCGGACAGCTATTGCTGTGTTGGCTGTTGTCATTTTTTTATTTGACACTCTTAGGAAAAAGAGGTCAGCGCCCCTGACTAGATAGGCAGGTATTGCATGTTTTAAACATTCTTGCAGCACACCGGTTGAAAATCTCTGATGGATGGGGATTGAAGATTCAAAATAGTAACCAAAGACGCGGGACTTTGGCAGAGGTGTTCCTAGCGCCAATGCATGACCTGTCCCCGCGGCGTTAGTCAATGTCCCCGCTTGCCAGCTCAGCCCACGCTGGGCTCCTGTCCAGCATCTCCAGTCAATTCAAAAGAACAGTGGTTGGACCGGAGCCTTTATCAAAGGAGCTTTAAAAAAACCCCACCTCGGTTTCATTCTCGAGGATAATGGCGCTGTTATGAAAAGGAGAGAAAGGAGGACTCTGCGGTGCCATTCTTCTCGGTTACCCGGGGAAGGAAGGGAGTTCAGGGTCCCTGGGGATTTGAAAGCATCTCCTTTAAGCCACAAGAAAGGGCCATAATCGCTCCACAAGTCCTGCCAGGAAGTAGTGGGGAAGGAAGGGGAGTCTCGCACTGCTCTCTCCAGAAGCTCTGTGAGCTGGGGTAGACGGAGAAATCAGCGAGGATCTTCTCCTGGGCACCGGGTGCCGGAGGGCTGTGTTGGCATGAGGCCCCAGGTGCGGCGCGAGGCGCTGGTGTTGGAGCCGGGCGATGCTGTTACTGCTGCTGTGGGCGGGAATACGCGTGGGAATGCTTTTGTGACATTGAAGCTCCGCCTGTAACTGTGTGGGGTTATGGCGAGTGTGAGTTCGTTCTATGATTTGCAGGTATAAGGCTCTGTATAAAACTTCATTTTTCTAGAACAAGTTACATCGAGCTCTCCGCCTTCCCTTGGCAGGGCTGGTGGGAGATCCAATATTAGGCATGCCTTGCTGTGGGGAGCCCTCCTCCTCCCTAGGGTAGATAGAGTTCTACAGGCTCCTGTAGTCCAGAAATTTGGGGACGTCCTAGGTTTTAAATTGACCTTTGCTGCTAAATGCTTGTCTCCAAGCCTGTGGGTGGCCTAGCTGCTCCCTCTCCCCCGTATGAGTCAGACCCCTGGAGCGCTGTCCTGCTTCTTCTTCCAAGGCCACGTCAAGAGCGTTTGGTCCCAGGAATCCATGTTTAACCTCTGTGGAAGGTTCTGACTCCCTGGGTGCATGGTCATGAGGCCAGCAGCTCCCCAACCCTCTTCAGGCCCCTTTCCTCTTTCTTGGCCCACTGACCTCTTAACCAGCCCAGCTCTTCTCCTTCCCAGAACCTTGGCTTTGCTCCAACTCTCCCTTGAGGCAGGAACCCAAACCCTCCTCGCTCCCTCCTTCAGGAAGAGCCTGCACGAAGTTAAGATGACAGGTTGACTTCTAAAGATTGTAGGTGTGTCTAATCATCGCCATCCAAGCAGGCTCTCTTGTGCCTCGCCTAACATCGGATGGCAGCTGGGACTCACTCTGGTCCCATGCTCCAAGGGAAGAGGAAAGGGCTGAGGTTGGACACACCTCTGAGAGCCCCACCTGAAGTTCACCAGGAGCATGAGGGAACAAGTCCAGCTCTGGCCTCCCAGCCCCACCTCCAAACCGGGTGTTGAGAGGCCATTGTTGGGCAAGCCTTGTGGCTTTCTGCTAACCACCAGTGCCGTCCCTCCTTGCAGCTCCAGCCTCCCATTTATGCGGCGTCACCTGCGCTCCAGTCCGAGCCCCGTCATCCTGAGGCAGCTGGAGGAGGAAGCCAAAGCTCGGGAAGCAGCCAACACGGTGGACATCACCCAGGTCATGAGCAAGCTGGACCGTAGGAGCCAACTCAAAAGAGAGCTGCCTCCTAAATGAATCTGCCATTGCTGGGGGAGGCGGGGGCAGGCACTTGGGAGAGGCAAGCAAAGGCAGGGTCAGAGTCTAGAAGAGTCCATCCCCGATCAGTGGGAAAATGAATCACTCCTCTGACCTCCTTCATGGTGGGCTTCTCAATACCATGGCAATGTGAGCTTAGCTCTCTCACCCCAACGACCAAGGGGCAGTGGGCAGAGGGGGAGGTCCCCTGACTCAGTTGCTGTGTGACCACCTATCTCACCATCGGGGGTCCTGGTAGTGAGAATCATAGAGAAAACAGGCTGATTTGTGTTCCATCATTTGCTTTGAAAAGTTAAAGAGAAGGGCTTTCTGCCCCCTACGCAGCCCAGGCATAGTTCTTTCAGGCACATTTGTTTCAATAGCTTGGTGAAGCGCCTCATCCGTCTTATCTCTCCAACTTAGACGTTGCTTCCAAAGCAGTTGGAGACCCCGCCAAGAGACTAGTTGTAGGGTTTCCCTACAGATGCACGTCACAGCACGCCTCTGTTACAACCTACCTGGAAAGGCTCTGCTAAGACATGTCTCTTGAGCTTGTTCTTAGTCACAATTACTGAGGATGGGTGGGCCAGAGACAAGAAAATATCAGTGGAGTGCTTAGGACAATGCCTGGCATGTAATAAGTGCTCAGTAAATGCTAGCTGCTGATATTATCAGTACAACAATTACAATCATCACCATCACCACCATCATCACCATCATTACTATCATCCCTACCATCAACAGCATCCTCACCGTCACCAGCATCCTCATCCTCACCACCATCAGCAGCACTACCATTATGATCATCCTCACCATCACTGTCATCACCCCATCATCATCATCATCATCACCATCCTTCTCACCATCCCTAGTAGCTTCATGGTCTTAGAGTAAGCTTGTGCTTTCTTATACCTGCCAGTGTTGTCCAATACAGTGATTCGTTATTTTTTAATATGTAGGGCATTTCCTGAGGTATACCCAAACCATCTTACTTCTCTTCTCTCTCAAAGTCTTGCAGTGTAGCCCTCCCAGCTCTCTAGGGACCATTAGGACATGTTCAAGGGGAGGAGATTAGGGCATTGGTTCCTGTCCTCTGCCTGCAGCTCCTGTGAGAGGACTGGCTAGCAACAGTATAGTGACTGGTCAGTCCTTTGGTCCTGAGTTCCATGGCTGAAGTAAAGGTCCAAATGAGAAGGACTGTGCAGGGCTGAGGATGAGAGGAGGTGCTCACCCATGTGGATTTTCCTTCATGGGGCCAACTTTGCTCATTGGCTTTTGGGGACGGCGAGGAAAGGGCGAGTGAGAAGGGACTAGAGGGGGTGACGGCGCACACTGCGTGCTCAGCCTGAATGCAGCCCTCTCCTCACCTGCCTGCTCCCAGGAAGTAGGAGTTCAGGCGGCACAGGTCTCATTGGAATGCTCACTCAGTTTCTAGATGGAAAACGAATCGCTCCTCTTGCGCCATCTGCTTTGCCTTTCATTTAGATCCTGTGATTGTGTCCTCATGTCAACACACCTGCCCATTTCATGCTCCTTCCCCCACTTCTCCTGGTTCCCTTGCACAATAAAACAGCAGCACAAACCAAGCCAAGCTCACCGTCACTGCGTCTCTGTCGTGTCTCATTTCTTCGCCATGTGCCTTGCATGCCACTGCTTTGCTGCTTCACACCAATGGTGGGTGTGGCATGGGCTGGAAGGGCTGGGTCTCCAAGTGTAAGCCCCAGGCCTCTGGGGGAGGATTGGCCAAGGTCATTGTGATGGGGGTCGGGGCGGGGGTTGGGAGGGGGTAGGAAAGGCATCCTGCTTAGAGTGTCTAGGGCCAATTGGGCTCATGGCTATTGGCCCAGAAGGAAGGACCTTCTCAGGCCAGGTGAGTGAAGCAGGACAGTGGCTACCTTCCTTACCTGCACTGTCCTTCATCCTGGAAAAGAGGAGAAGCTGGGGAAGGAGTGAGGTGGGGGAGAGGGTACAGAATTGGGGGGGGGGGTATAGGGAGGGGTTCCTGTCATAAGCTGTGTGATCTTGGTCAAGTTGTGTCTGTAAAGTGGGGATTATAACAGGAGTTTATCACTAATTCTGAGGAAGTAGGAGGCAAGTGAATGGACCGGGGAGGGGGGGTGTCCTCAGTCAGTCAGTTGAGGGCGGAGGAGCACTTTGGTGTCTTTATTTCTCCGAACAAACTTACTTTGTGGGTTTGGTCTTTTAGTTCACTCTCAGGACCCCATGTCCTATCCAAACTCCACAGGCAATGGGATGGCAATCCGCATCCGCGCATCCTCAGGTCCTTGCAGGAGGGGACACAGCCAACCCTGGCCCATGACCCTGGAAAGAGAAGAGAGGTCACAGAGGGGAGCCTCCCTGGACTTCCCAATTTTAATTTTCCAGCTCAGACAGGCTCTTTCAGGCTCCTTTGGCTGAAGCACGCCTGGACCCCACCCTCCCGCCCCGGTGCTACCAGACACGGGGACCTCGGTGGCCCAGAGAGGTTGAGCCACTTCTCCAATGAGTAACCTCCCACCCCGTATTGCCTGCCTCCTTCTCTCGGCTTGTCCAGGTCCCACACACAGTCTTTCCTCCCAACCACCTGCTCTGCCCGCAGGAGGCACGGGGAGGTGCTAGGTCCAGGCCATCCATCCTCCAGGTGTGTCTGTGGACACAGGTAGGGGTTCAGGTCAGCGTGGGTGGTCTCAGGCCTGGAAGAGTCAGCCAGGCACCAGCTGGGGCTTCTCCTGCCATCTCTGTCACTCTATTAAAATGTTTCCGATGCCTCCAGCCCTGAGGTTGGGAACCAAGAATAGAGAAGGGATGACGGCGTGTGGCAGGTACTAAGCATTGCTCACTGGGGGACTGGACCTGAGTGGGGATTGGAAATTCACCTGCCTCAACCCAGCATCCCAGGCCTGGAGGATGACCAGTCTGTGCCTTGGGATGCAGGGCCCAAGTCTGGGGACCAGGGCTTGGCAGAAGGCCCGTGTCTGTGCCATCGTCACAGATGGCTTTGGGCGCCCTTTCCAACTTCCCAGGTGAAGCCACACCAGACCTGTGCTTTGGGCACGGGCAGGGGCCGAGTTATCAGAGGGCAGCCCATGACCAGCCACCCAACTCACTCTGAGCTCTCTTTCCTTCCCTGCAGCCTGGCCAGCCCGCTGCGCCCAGCCCCCACCTGGCCGTGTACACGGGGACTTGCGTGCCCCCCTCTCCTTCCAGCCCCTTCTCCTCCTCCTGCCGCTCCCCCAGGAAGCCCTTCCCCTCGCCAGGCCGCTTCATGCGGAGGCCCAGCAGCACCGTCTGCCCCTCGCCCATTACGCTGGCCTTGGAAGGCTCGGAACAGAAGGGCGAGACCGGTGGACCCGGTGCTGGCCAAGGACCCTCCAACGCAGACACCAGCGAGGCCTCGGCCGACTGCCCCTGGCCCCGGCCCCCGCCCAGGGCCCCTCTCAAGGCCCGCATGGCTCTGTCCTTCAGCAGTTTTCTGAGACGAGGCTGTTTGGCCTCCCCCGTCTTTGCCAGGCTCTCGCCCAAGTGCCCCCCTGTGTCCCATGGGAAGGTGCAGCCCCTAGGGGATGTGGGTCAGCAGCTGCCACGGCTGAAATCCAGGAGAGTGACAAAGTAAGAACCCGTGGGGGTGGTGCTGTGTGCGTGTATGCACATGTGTGGGTATGTGAGCAGATGCCTGTTGGTACACATGTGCATACGTGTGCCTATGTCTGCGGATATGCACATACATGCATGTGTGCACATGTCTGTGGGCATGTGCATGCGTGTATGTGTGCACATATGCATGTGGGCATGTGCATGTGTGTATGTGCATATGTCTCTATGTGTGCGTGTGTACACATATGTCTCTCTCTGTGTGTACACATATGTCTCTGGGTGTGCATGTGTACTCATTCTTTCCATTGGTGCTCCCCTTGCACTCCCCATACTTGCTTTCCTCTTGTGTCTGAAGCTTTTTTCAGATCAAAATGGATGTGCCTGCGGAGAGTGGAACCTACCTTAGGGACTCGGAGGACACGGGGCCAGGAGCCTCGGGTGACCAGGCCATCAAGAAGGAGGTCATCTGCCCCTGGGAGAGCCTGGCCTAGGGCACAGCTGGCTGAGTCAGGGGCCTGGGACCAAGCAGGTGCTCCTGGCAGACTCTGCTGGATGAGGCAACGGGACACGCTCTCGACCCGAAGTGCATTAAGATCATACTTGGGGGCCGAGAGACGAGATGATGTGGATTTGGGGGAAGCGTGCTTTGTCTGGCTCCAGCGGCCAATTCCCTCCCACCCTCTGACCTTCCCTCCTCCGGCATGTGGATAAAATGACTTTACTTGCTGCCTTAAAACCGATAAAAGGTTAACTTGTAAGAGTCTCTTGGATTGAAATGTTAGTGTGTGTCTGGTTTTCTTAGTTATGTAGGAGCTATCAATTGGCTTGTGCGTGATGCTTTAGCAATGGAGCTCGCCAGGGAGATGCCCTAGGGCCGTGGTCGGCAAACTCATTAGTCAACAGAGTGGCAAACCGCAGCTCGCGAGCCGCAGTTTGCTGACCACTGCCCTAGGGTGTGGCACCACCCAGGAAGGGGGCCGGGGAAAGGCACCCTTCTAGAAGGCCAGGTGTGCTGTTCAGATCCAGCAAGAAGCAGATGCCAAGGTGGGGTGAGGCGGGCAAGGGCTGTGCTGGGGAAACACCTGGGAAGAATGAAGAGCAGGAGCTGGAGAAGCCGTGCGGGCCTTCAGACCATGACGCTGGGCTGACCTCTGGGTGGGGAGGAGTGGGCAGGGAGAGTCTCTGACGGGAGCCCAGTTCCAAGGAAGTTTTGGCCAGGCGGTGGGGTGTCCATCAGCCAAAGCCACTGTCAGAGGTGTCCTGCGTCTTGTCCTCTGCATTAGCGCCCTCACCAGGCAAGGCCATTGGCTGGCAGCACCCGTGGGGAGCCTGCACAGGAGATCTGAGCATACACTGTCGTGCCTGCTGTACCCATCCAGCGGGCACCTCTGCAGGGCCGGGCCCCGGTGTGCCCCTCCCAACTCTTCTCCAGACATTCACGCAACAGGTCTTTCTTGAGCCCCTGCCATGTGGCAGGCACTGTGCTAGGCCCCGGGGCTGCAGCAGGGACTCCTTGCTGCATGGAATTCATCTAGAGCAGTGGCTCTCCACCAGGGGACAACATTGGCCCAGGGGACACTGAGCCGTGCCTGGAGACGGTCTCGGTTGTCAGGACTGGCTGGGGAAGCTACCTGCATTGAGTGGGTAGAGGCCAGGGATGCTGCTGAACACCCTACCGCGTGCAGGACGGCCCCTATCCCTCCACAACAAAAGGTTACCTGTCTGATATCAATGCCCCTGCCGAGCACCCTGAAATAAACGATAGGCTACGCCCTGAGATGCTGAGCAGGTGCCTCGTGTCATTTGTTTCTGCCCAAAGCCCTGCAGCATCGCCTGAGGGGTCCTGCTGGGGTCTGATTTGGATTGGACAGTGGGTTGAGCTGAAGGGTTACAGGGTGAGTAAAACGTTTCCCGAAGGATGCATGGGACGTCACCAGGAGAAAAATAAATTCAAGAGGTTTGCCCAACCACTCATTATGCCCTCCCCTTTCATCCTCCGCTTTATCGGAATTCAATTAGTAGATAAGGGCCCCACATTTGCTTTTAACCCCAGACAACTACCTCACGTAGCCCATAAATACTGGGGCTGCGGAGTCACCCGTCTGTGTACTTCTAAGTATGAATGGCGGGTAGGTACATGGCCAAAGCCTGGGCTCGCCGACCCTGCAGGAAAACACAGCTTCCACATGGAAAGAGCTTTGAGGTTTAGATTCTACAGAATCCACTCCCGTGGGCTCACAACAGGTCACTCACCTTGGGGTCAGGAGCCTTTTCTCCCAGAATAAGTGAAACAGGCCAGGTCCCTCTTGGAAGGTGAGGGGCCAGCGAATGTGATGGCTTTCTTTGCAAAGCTGCTCTGAGATGAGATTGAAGGCACGCAATCCATACTCTTCATCGACTAGCAACGGTGTCCGGAAAGAAGGAGAGGCTCAGCCCCAAACTTGCATAGAGTGTTGCAAGGCTCCACTCCTCCGCCGCCAGGATCCTAAAGAGAAACCGAGCCCACGTGGATCTCAGTAGCGATCTGGTTTCTCAGTTGAAACCAGAGCCTGAAGGAGTCACCGGTTGGATTAGCTGAGGCCCAGGCTGAAGTGCAGTGACATAGAGACCCCAGAGGGAAGGAAGTTTAAACACGAAGGAGTTTCTGCCTCTGTCACTTAATTGTCCAAAGGCCAGGAGCATCGGGGCGAGTGGAGTCCCCCGAGCATATTTTTCTACTGATTTTTTTTTTAAGAGAGAGAGTGGAAGAGAGAGGGAAAGACAGAGAGAAACATCGATGTATGAGAAACACATCGATTGGTTGCCTCCTGTACGAGCCCCGACCAGGGCCCAGGCTGGGGAGGAGCCTGCAACCAAGGTATGTTCCCCTGACTGGAATCGAACCTGGGACCCTCAGGTCCCTTGGCCAACGCTCTATCCACTGAGTCAAACCGGCTAGGGCGGGACTGGTATTTTTTTTTAAATATATTTTATTGATTTTTTACAGAGAGGAAGGAAGAGTGATAGATAGTCAGAAACATCGATGAGAGAGAAACATCGACCAGCTGCCTCCTGCACACCTCCCACTGGGGATGTGCCCGCAACCAAGTTACATGCCCTTGACCGGAATCGAACCTGGGACCTTTCAGTCCGCAGGCTGACGCTCTATCCACTGAGCCAAACCGGCTAGGGCAGGACTGGTATTTTTTAATCTCGTTTCTCCACAGGTGTATATGCAGGCACCCGGGGCCACACGTTACACCCTGGCAAGTGTGTGCATGGAGTGTGTGTATTGAGTGTCTGAGAAAGCCCCCTAGCCACTGGTCTGATGATTCTCCTTTGAGGAACCTGGAAAGGTCCCCGTGTCCAGGACACACCCAGTCCAGTCATGTCAGAGTCTCTGGAGGTGGATAGAGGACCAGGATTTTTTTTTTTTTTTTATAGCCTTTCCCACGGCCTGGGCTACTCCATCCCACGTGGTGAGCACCTCATTGGAACCTCGGCAAGCGCTTGGTAGCGACTGATGTATTCTCAGCCTTCCGGGCCACCGCAGAAATGGGGACAGAAAACAGCCTGTTTTCATACCCCATCACGTCGGTCAGAGTGTCAGGGATGTGCTCACGTTCCTTCCAGTGAAAATCTGCCAGCAGAACAGTGTCTCCAGGAGTCTTAGGTGGCTGTGGAGGGGTCACTGGGTGGCCCTCTTGAGGCTGTGACTTCATTGAGCCCGAGAGGAGACAGTGCTGTCCCCCGTGTCAGCTGCCAGGAAAGAGAAGAAGAATGATTTTTTAAGAGTCTGTACTGGCCAAGGACTCCGAGGTCCCTGGGTGCCCAGAAGGTGAGCTGGGGACAGGGAGGGGACATGGACTTCTGCTCACCTCGGCCTCTGAGACCCAGCCCTCCGCTCTGGGCACCGTCTGCTCCTCGCGCTTCACCAGAAGAGGGAGTGCGAGGCTCACAGATCCCCAAAGGGAGGTGGCTGGGATTGCCCCTTGAAAACGCAGAGCCTGTGCTGGAGAAGAAGGAAGAGGGACATAGAGACAGGCACTTTCCGCTGTGTTGGTGGGAGTGGGGGCACTGGCAGCAGTGGGAGGGGCTGTGAGCATTGTCCTCAGCCCAGAGCCCCTGAAGCTGGCCGAGGTGGGAACCTTGGGAGAGAGAAGCCTCTTGCTGGGCCTCAGGCTCCTGGCAATGACCTTGGCTGCGGGGCCCCTGCAGGGTCCTCCTGGCTGCTGTGCCCCATGGGGCCGAGGGGCCGATGCTCTCTGTTCCTGATGGCTGTGGGTGAGGGTGGGACTCCCTGCAGAAAAAACTCCTGCGGAAAGAACACTCCTTCCTCGCCTGTGGACTGCAGCCAATAGAATCCCTCCCTTTAGGGTCCTCTCTTTGGGTCAAGCTCTGACTCCTAGGACTGGAAACCGATTAAACTTCATCCTTCTCTCCTCAGCCGGAGCGATTTGCCAGCTCCTTGTTGAGCAGGTGAGGCTGGGGGGCTGGGGCACCCAGAGGGGTGACATATAACGGTAATAAATGGCGCTGATGGGAGGGTCCTGTGTATGGCCCTGTGACAGACTGAGAGAGGGGCAGCTCATTTTCTTCTCAGGAAGTAGCAAGGGGGTGCCCAAAGGCCCCTGTGAGTAGGAGAAGCATATCAGGGGCAGCTGGGTTGGGCTTAGGTGCTGGTGTGTCAGCATCTGCCACGTCCAAGGTGGGGAGGGAGTCTGCCACGTGCATGGAGGTGTGTGAGCATGCCTGTGTGTGTGCACACGTGTCTATGCAGGCACCCAGGGCCACACGTTATACCCTGACATGTGTGTGCGTGGGGTATTAGTATGGGGTGTCTTAGAAAGTCTTGTTGGTCCCAGACTGTGGCTGTGTGTGTTGAGGAGCATGTGGTAGGGAAGGCCAGAACCCCAGGAAATCAATCTCAGCATACTTACCTTCCATGAAATGCAAAAGAACAGGATGAGGTATTATCTGGAAGGCACAGCATGAAGACGGCGTCCACCTCTGCAAGGAGCCGACAGCAAACATCTTCTGGGATTCAGTTCCTGGAGGCCCAGGGGTCAAGGTCAAAGCAAACATAGCTCCACCTGCAGGGAAGCACGGCTACCCATTTAGAGAGCACCGCGAGGCTCACTCCCAGGAGGCCCCACACGCCAGGAGGGCCCCCACGCCTGGCCGAGCCATTAGCTTCTGCTGTGGATGCTGCTAATTGGGTGTCAGGAAGACCCAGATACAGCGCTCTCGGCATTCCTGGCAGAGTCCCCAGCCCTGGTCCTTCTCTGTGCGACTCCTCCATGTCTCCCCATTCTTCTTTGGCTTCGAGGCAAAGAGACATTGAAGCATCGTAGTAACATGGCACTCCTGGGGTTTTCAGCCAAGTTTCTGGACGATCGGAGTGCAGGCCCCTGTCGCTGGGTCATGCTTATTGAATTTTACTTGGGGGCTTATTACTCTCATCTCAGTACATTTCCATGATGGGAAGTTCTACAGGACAGGAGGCCTGTCTGCAGCCTCGTCTTTGTACAGAACCTGAGATAAACCACACCCAGCTTGGGGTTTGGGGTTTTGAAGATGCAACGTCAGTGAAGATAAAAATCTCCTGATGATACAGCTCCATCACTCTGTAAAGTTGAGGTTGATGTTTTGCTCTGGCGGCCCTTTCATTATTTCACTTTTACATCTCATGAATCTCCAGTGTTTGTTTGTTTTGAAACAGGATGAAAAGTCAATGACTTCAGAGTAGTTATTGATCTGAAATTTCTAGTGTCTTTAAAAATATTCTTTCTGGTATTTCTTTTCTTTTCCTTTTTTTCTGAAATACTAGTCATAACAGATTAGGATGGCCCTCAATCTAGTGATGGAAATCCTCTAGGAGGAGAGAACACACAGAGACACACTGAGGAGCCCTAGCCGGTTTGGCTCAGTAGATGGAGTGTCGGCCTGCGGACTGAAGGGTCCTGGGTTCGATTCCAGTCAAGGGCTTGTACCTCGCTTGCAGGTGTCTCCCCAGCCTGGGCCCTGGTTGGGGCTCATGCAGGAGGCAACCAATCTCTCTTCCACTCTCTCCAAAAAAAATTAATGGAAAAATATCCTCTGTGAGGATTAAAAAAAAAAAGAAAAAGAAACACATAGAGGAAAGAAGACCATATGAAGATGAGGGCACAGATTGGAGTGATGCTGCTACAAGCCAAGGAATGCTGAGAATTGCCGGGGCTACCAGGAGCTAAAAGAGGCAAGGAAGAAGCCTCCACTAGAACTTTCAGGGGGAGCATGGCCTTACTGACACCTTGATTTTGGACTTCTGGCCTCTGGGACAGTGAGAGAATTCATTTCTATTGTTTTAGTGTGTGGCACTTCGTTACAGCAGCCACAGGAAATGCATACATTATGCTTGTATCATGGTTTGCATATGATGTTGTTTCCAATTTTTCATGAAAACGAACAATGTTGTATTGAACATCCTGGTATATTCCTCTGTGTGTATCTCTACAAGTACCTCCCCAGGACAGAAACAAAGAAGAGGGGTTGCTGCGTTAAAAAGTGTGCACATTTTAAAGACCAGTCCACCTGCCAAATTGCCTTGTGGGACATCTAGGTTTCTGACAACGAGAATGTATGAGGGCAACCTCTCCTTACACACATCCAGAACTGATACTGACAATGTCACATCGTCCATATGGGTATTTACTCAGTGAGACCACCTGGAGTCAAGCACGTTCTTCTAGAAGCCAGCAGGGCATGAGCCAAGGATGCCAGGGCTCCTGTGCCTTTGCACAGTCCTTAGCCTGGGAGGACAGGACGGGGGGACGACCACAGAGACCGGGGGGCCTGTGCCTGCCTGCCTGTCTCCTGGCTGGGCATGCGCCTCCCTGCCTGTCTCCTGGCTGGGCCTGTGCCTCCCTGCCTGTCTCCTGTGGGGCATTCCAGCCTGTTTGGTGCCACCATCACAGTGGTCCCAGTGCACAGCTTCACAGGAAGTGAGGCAAACTTTATTATGATCTCAGTTACAACACAACCCGACAATTCAATACACTAATTTGTGTTGTTTCAATATATGATTTATCCCCCCAAGAGATGGTGACATCCCCGGGATTGGGTACTATGTCAATCATCTTTGCATGGATGCAAAGGATACAGAAGAGCCTGGGTTCTGCAGGGGAGAGAAATGAGGAACTGTTTTCAGCTTCTTTGTTGGATTCTGCCCTTGAGGTTGCTGGTGCCCCCACGTCTTCCCCAGCAATGCAGTCTTTCTCTGGAAACATAGTGTGACCCACTCCCCCCTTTCCTATATCAGGCCTCAGGATGTCAGCTACAGGGTGACCCCAGAAAACAACTCAGGCCCCTCGGGCGCATCCTGGATCCTCCCTGTGGGGTGTCCCACCCCAGAGAGGCTGGCTCCAGGGTTGCTGACATAGAAGAGGCAGGTTCTGCAGATGTCTGCTTAAAATTCATGTTGCCATAGCAGCGTGGCATTAGGCCACGGGTGATCCGGCTGCACAGAGCTTTGATCTCGGGGAAGTCAGGGTTTCTTTTGCTCTTGAGCTGGTTCTGAGGGGCCACTGCCTTGGGGTCAAGCTTTGGCTTTGCTCCTGGGCCTGGGGATTGAACCAGAAGTGGAATGTTGACGACAGGAAGACAGAGAAGGAGATCCTCAGAAGTCGGCTAAGCCCTGAGACTGAGATTCTAATCTGGGGGAGTTGGCTTGGCACCCTCAGGGCAAAAGATCTGGGTCGGGAGAAAGAGCCATCAGCGGGGTCTGTAATGAGGGTTGTGTCTGCTCTGCTTGACTTGAGAGGAAAGAGCAGGTGAGTGGGTTTGTGTGTGATGTTAGTAGCAAAGCTAAGGAAGAGAGCGGTTTGTCAATTGATGTGGCCTGGCTCAGCGAGTCTCAGAAACATTAATAATTTAAGGGTTTTTTTTTAACACCCGTTCTGAGGACTTACTGTGTGGTTGGTGCCGGGGATGCCAGAATGGCTGCTGCCCTCAAGGACTTTCTGAGTTGTCAGGGCTCTAAAACATGCATTAAAATGACACGAAGCAGGATGTGAGCAGGAAAAGAGCGTTTCAGAGGGGGGAAGAATCACCCCAATGGTGCTATCGGGGTTTCACAGATGAGTTCAGGTTGAACCCTACATGATGGAGGGGAAACAGGAAGTATCCCAGTTGGAGGAAACCACAGGACAGCGGATGGAGACAGAGGACCGACAGGAAAGAGGGGATGCAGCCAAGAACCACGAGGAGTCCAGTTTATTAAAGAGACAGTAGGAAATAATATCCTCAACAGGTTGACCCCAGAGCTGAGTTAGATAGGCAGTGGGAAGCCAAGGAGGGCTTCGAGCCTGACTCTAGCTGATGGAAGTCACACTTGAGAAAAAGAAATCTGGGGGCAGAGTTTGGGATGGACTGGGCAGTAAAGCAACAGTAAGTTTGTGAAATCTTCATAGGATGGAACAGGTAAGGGGACCACACTAGGGTGACGACAATGAGACTGGAAAGGAAAGAACAAAACAGCCAAAGGGGTTGAACAGACATAGGCCATGACGTCAGGGGAAAGGAGCAGTTAATGATGGCTGCCGGAAACCAGGTGTGGGAAGGCTTGGGTGAGATAAATGCAGGATGCTGAGTTTGACAATGCTGAATGGGTCCCTGGGAGAGGAGACAGGAGTGGTGATGTAGTTTTTGTGGACACCCTCAGAGACGTAATGGAGATACCTACAGCCTGGGAATAGAGGAAGGTATTGAGGGACTGAGCAGAGGGAAAGAAGAGAGAGGGAAAGAAGGTAGAAAAGTGAGATATGGAGAGGAAACCAAGATGGCGGCATAAGGTATACACCTGTACGTGCTGCCTCTCACAACCACACCAAAACTACAACTAAAAGACAAAATGTCTATCACCCAGAACCATGGGAAAGCTGGCTGTGTAGAAGTTCTACAACTAGAAGGAAAGAGAAAAGAGCATTGAGACGTGCACAAGCGCTGAAAAGCTGAGGTACGCAGGCGTGCGAATCGGGCTGGCAGTTGGCAACTGGGTGCACTGTTTCTTTCAACCCAAAGGGAGACACGGCTCCCCATTACTCTGAACTCCAGTTTCCGGCGAGACTCTGGGGACCCAGACCCCTACAGGGAGAAGCTGGACTGTCTGCCATCGGGTCGGAAAGTGAGGGTGGCTTTCTTGCAGAGCTGCGCTGGGGCGCGGGACACGGGGACTTGGAAATGCAGAGATGCAGAGACGGATGACTGGCAGCCATCGCTGTTTGCCATGCCCTAGTGACTCCCTGAGACCCCGCCCCATCCAATTTACAAACCCACCCAAACTGTGCACAGTGGCTCTTGCATATAAATGGCCTGCCTTATCGCAGCTTAACCTAACAAACTGCAGTTCTGGTCAGACCAGGAGAAATCTGCAGACCTCACTGTAGCTCCTGCTGGGTGGCCTCAGACAGTAGCTGACCTGCACACCATTGGAGATCCAGAAGCCAGTGTACCTAGTGGTCAGTGTGAGAAGACACCAGATTTCAACTTCTCGCATCCATAAGTGACACATTCAAGAGGCAGACTCAGTGAGCACCAAAGCCCCACTGAAACAAGTCCTGCCCCATAAGGGTGTCTCCAGCACAGCAGTTCTTCCATTATAGACACAGCGGGTCCTCACAGCCAATTGGCCTGAAGGTAAATTCCTCCCAGTATACCAACAGCAATCAAGGCTTAACTACAACAAGACTGTGCACTCAGCCTACAAAGAGGTGCACCAAGAGTATCCACCTCAGGTGATTGGGGAGGCTGAACCACTGGGCCCTATAGGTCACCTACCACACAAAGCCACTCCATCAACACAGGGAAGCAGCCAGAATGTGGAGACAAAGAAACATGTCACGAATGAAAGAAATGGAGAAAAGCAAACTACTGGACATAGAGTTCAAAACCACATTTATAAGGTTACTCAAGAATCTGCTAAAAACCTCTGAGGAACTTAGTGAGACCTTTAAAAATCTTAATGAGAATGCCAAAAAAATGGAAAAGGACTAGTCAGAAATTAGGCATACACTGTCTGAAATAAAGAATATACAGAAATTCAACAGTAGGCCAAAGGACCCCAAGAATCAAACCAAAGATTTGAAACATGAGGAAACAAAAAACACCCAACCAGAAAAACAAAAAGAAAAAAAGAATCCAAAAATATGAAGATAGTGTAAGGAGCCTCTGGGACAACTTTAAGCGTACCAACATCCAAAATTATTGGGGTGCTAGAAGCAGAGAGAGAGCAAAATATTGAAAACCTATTAGAAGAAATAATGACAGAAAACTTTCCCTACCTGGTGAAAGAAATAGACTTACAAGTCCAGAAAGCACAGAGAACCCCAAACAAGAGGAATCCAAAGAGGACCACACCAAGACACATCATAATTAAAATGCCAAGGGCAAAAGACAAAGAGAGAATCTTGAAAGCAGCAAGAGAAAAACAGTTAGTTACCTACAAGGGAGTACCCATACGACTGTCAGCTGATTTCGCAACAGAAACTATGCAGGCCAGAAGGGAGTGGCAAGAAATATTCAAAGTGATGAACAGCAATAACCTACAACCAAGATTACTCTACCCAGCAAAGCTATCATTTAGAATTGAAGGTCAGATAAAGAGCTTCACAGACAAGAAAAAGCTAAAGGAGTTCAGCACCACCAAACCAGGATTATATGAAATGTTGAAGGGTATTCTTTAAGAAGAGGAAGAAGAAGAAAAAGGTAAAGATAAATATTATGAACAACAAATACATATCTATCAACAAGTGAATCTAAAAATCAAGTGAATAAAAAATCTGATGAACAGAATAAACTGATGAATATAATAGAATCGGGGGCATAGAAAGGGAGTGGACTGACAATTCTCGGGGGAAAAGGGGTATGAGGGGTGCGGGAAGAGATTGGACAAAAATCTTACACCTATGGATGAAGACAGTGGCGGGGGGCAGTAAGGGCATGGGGTGGGGTGGGGAATCAGGTGGAGGGGAGCTATGGGGGGGAAAAAGAGGAACATGTAATAATCTGAACAATAAAGATTTATTTAAAAAAAAGAAAAAAGAAAAGTGAGATCTGGAGGAAAGAGGAAGTGACAGTGGCCAGAGGAATACAGAGGGTTGCCCAGCAGCGTTGAGGTCCCACAGGTGGCTAGAGAACATGAGTGTCTGTTAAGGGCACTCAGGGAGGTGGTCAACTGTATGGCCGCTCCATGTCACACAGTTTTCATGCCTCAGCCCCACTCATAACTTATATGTCCTTCAGTGCATTCTCCCTATAGGCTTACACTACATATTTGACCTCATAAGTCTCATTTTTGGTGAGTTTCTCCTTTTTTTTTTTTTTTTCCCAATACAGAGTTGAAATTCCTTGGTAATGTCATTCCTATGTTGTACGCAGAAAAGTAGGCTTTATCGTTAAACAACTTTTTCTTCCACATGTCGCTCTACCCACTCCACCCATTGTGTATGATTGGGGGCATACAAGTAATAATATTATTTTCCCTTCCCTCATACATATTTGTGATCATATATGTTTCCTTTGTATCTCATTGGTTCCTAAACTTTGTTGTTCCACTATTATTCCATTCCATCCACATATTCCAAGTTTAAAAGAAATTAAGAAAAGGAGTTTATTTACTATTCATATGTTTTCCCATTTTGTTAATTAAAAATTAAGTAACTCACAATCAGCACTTTTGATCTTTAGCTCTTCTGATCTTTTTTTTTTTTTTTTTAATCCTCACCCAAGGATATTTTCCCATTGATTTTCAGAGAGAGTGGAAGAGAGAAGGAAGACAGAGAGAAATATCAATGTGAGAGAAACACACTGATTGGTTGCTTCCTGTATGGAGGTACATGTCCTTGACTGGAATCGAACCTTGAATCTGCAGGCCAATGCTCTATCCACTGAGCCAAACTGGCTAGGGCAGCTCTTCTGGTCTTTTCAGGATGCTGCAAGACATTCATATGGCTGGACACTGGTGTGAGGGCTGGAAAGACCAGGGATAACGCTAGAGGGTAAGGCAGATTATGAGCACCATTCTAAAGATGAGATTTTTCTACAAAGATAGCAGAAAGCCATAAAAAGATTTCAAATCAGGAAGGACATAATATAATTTGTATGGTTGAATGTTCTCTTTAGCAGCAATGTGGAAAAGGAGTTAGATGAACCAAGGAGGTGGTGATGAAGAAGGAGAGGAACAGAGAGACTGAGGGATGTGTAGGTGGTAAAATCAACAGGACTTGGGTAACCATTTGAGTGCGAGAGAGTGAAGGTCAAGGATGAGAAAATAGTGCTTGGTCTGGAATGTAACAAAGTAGGTCATAAGGATTCCAAAGAAGCAGAAAAGGAAGAGAGAAAGAGAGAGAAAGAGAAAAAGATAGAGAAAGAACTATTTGGGGAGTAGATGTAAAAGAATATACATTATACATGTCAGGGAAATTTTTAAGCCAGGGCATAAATTCATTCATTCAAATATCAGTGCCATAAACATTGATTGAACACCAGATATATAAGAAACTATCTCCTCCCTTGAAGAATGAAGTGTCTCCATAGGAAGACAGACATGCAAATAAATAAATGTCAACAACACATCTATTATAATAAAGATATATACAAAGTTTTATATTTCCCTTAAGTTATATTTGTTGCATATATAACACTTTCTCAAAAATTTTACTAGATCTTTCTGCTGTCTCTATACCAATATCATGATGTTTTATATTTCTTATAACTATTTTTTACTATTATCTTTATAATTTTACTGTTTTTTTTTAAACAATGGAGCAAGAGTTGAGATAGAAATTGGAAAAGGAGAAAAATATCATTTGTAGCTAATAGAATTGTGAATATAAAAAACTCAAAAGAATCATCTACAATTACTTAAATTAATTATGAATTTATTAAGAGGGTTAGGTAAAAGACAATAACTCAAAATTCAGTAACTTTTTCTTGCATGGTACCTTCTTTATATTACCCACCTTGTCCCTGTAGGCCTTTTCTTGTGCAATCCCTGAGTACACACTGAATTTAATCCTTGGATTTATCAAAGCATCAGAGAGCCCTTTCCCTCAACCACACTACTTTGGTTCTTCGCCATCAGCTTGTGGAATGTGTTAACTATGATCATTGTAGGAAGTTGTTGAGGGGGTGGTTCTCTCATAATCCAGAGGATAGATTTTCCTCTGCACTCCATGCCAGAAAATACCTCTGCTTCTCTCCAGCCATAATATTTTCTTTTAACCCATGGATGCCATGAGTCATGTGGCCAATCATGGCTCTCTCAACACTGGCTTCTGGGAAAAGCAGAGCCAGATATTTCATAAAGTACAATGTGTTAGAGCAGTGGTCGGCAAACTCATTAGTCAACAGAGCCAAATATCAACAGTACAACGATTGAAATTTCTTTTGAGAGCCAACTTTTTTAAACTTAAACTTCTTCTAATGCCACTTCTTCAAAATAGACTCACCCAGGCCGTGGTATTTTGTGGAAGAGCCACACTCAAGGGGCCAAAGAGCCGCATGTGGCTCGCGAGCCGCAGTTTGCCGACCACTGTGTTAGAGTCATACAACATTTGTTGTATGTATAGAAAAAAGAATGGAAGGAGATACATTAAAGCATCAATAGCAGCACTGTAGGAGGGTATCCTAAAAGCAGACCCTGAGATGAGGATTCATGTGCAAGTGATTTATTATGACAGTGATTCCAAGAGAACCCAGTTCGGGAGTGGGGGGAGCAGGGCGGGGGAAGGGAAAAGGCCAAGTAGGGATGTGCCCTCAGTATAATGGAGAGTAACTTCAGTCTCCTCTTACAGGGCACTCTGGAATGCAAGTCACGTCTCACAGTACCGTGTACTCCTTCTCATGTAATCTGCCCAGCCATGTCCGCCCCTCTGCACATTTGAGCAAAACAGCTCCAGTTACCTGAGGGTAGACCTTCTGCAGAGGGTTAGAAGCAAAACCACACTGAACCCAGAGGCGGAACTCCAGAAGTGGTGAAACAGTTCCATGGAACCAGTGACTGCTACGAAGTGATCATTTCTGAGAAGCAAGATTATGTGTGATTATTATACGTTTTATACATTTGTATAATGTTCAGATTTTCTACATAACCAGAATATTATTTTATGACCAGAATACAGATGAAAATAAAATGTTAAACCACCCCTGGACACTATTTTCTTGTAGCCTCTAGCCTCTCTTCTTTCCCTCTTTGCTAAGCTTGTCTTAAAAGAATATTTATGGTACATTTAAGATGATTTAAGATAAATTTTATTTATTTTTTTATTACAAAAGTAATGCATATTCATTGAAGAAAAAGAGAAAATACAGATAAGTAAAAAGTAGAAGATAAAAGCTCCCTAATCCCCCCACACAGAGATAACCACTGTGAGTCACCTTCAGGCATATTCTTCTAGATGTGTGTGTCAAATAGAAATTAGATAGTACTGTAAATACTTGCTCTTCAAGGTATTTAGGTAAACTTTTTTTTTAAATTTGAGAATAGTTTTAGAGTTATAGACAAGTTTCCAACATGGTACAGTGTTCCCATACACCCTTTATCCAGTTAATAACTGCCTTCCCCCTCCCCACTTAATTGGTCTTGTCAACTTTTTCATAACAATAAATATTCAACATCATTTAAAATAATGGATCATATTCAATTGTAGGGCCACAGCATGATTTATTTAATCCCCTTTTGTTGAATATATGGGCTATTTCTAATTTTTCGCTTTTATAGGTGCTTCTTACAAAGAGTTCCTAGACCTAGGGTTGTTTGGTCAATGGGAGGAGAAATTTTAAGGCTCCTAATGCCTGTTGATCATTTGCCTTACCGAGGATACTCTCAGCAGAATATGTGAGCACCTGTCTCCCCTGCAATGGGTATAACAATGTAAAAAGTACATGTTCTTCAACCCCCACTGCCATGACTGTCTAATCATGATCATCTCTTGGCAGAGCCTACTGCCTCCTCTCTGGCCATGGGGGTATACTTGGTCTATGTGCAGGGCATCCTGGAAGTGCCAGGGACCTAATGCCAGGTGAGACCCTGACCAATGGAGGTTGGACATTTGTGGGCCAACGTTCCAGCTCCCTCACGGTTGGTGGGAAACTCTGAAGTACGTTCCACAGGGTTTCTCAGAGTGTCCCCAGAGGGGCTGAGCGGCGGTGGCTCAGAGTTGTAACCCAGCCATTAACATACTCCACTGGCTTTCCTCCCTTCCTGTCTCATGCCCCCCACTACTTCATAGTACTTTCTAGAATTACCCCTTAAATAAGCTACTTACCCCCAAGTCCTTGTCTCAGGGTCTCTTTTGGGGCAGAGACTTGTGATAACATATAGTGATTCTGCACTCGTATCTGAAACAGAAGTTTCAAGAAAACATACTTAATTTACCAAATACATTCCGATGTTTTCTTTTCTCTTCTATTCTGCTGGACAAGATCCATGAAGTTGGCTTGATGACCCACTCACGGGTCTCAGCCTGCAGTTTGAAAATCCCCGTCCCGGGAAGTGTGCGTGTGTATTAAGGAGAACTGGGTCTTGGTCACAAGGGCAGTTGGATGGTGGAACTCTTCGTTGGGAGGCACCGGGAGCAGCTGAGGTCAGCTGGGAGGGGTTCTAACAGCCTGTGGACGCCTCCATTTCATCACGTTTCAGACCGACACTTCTTGTCAAAGGGCCACTTCCCTGGCCTCTGCTGACCACTCTGGCACGAAGCCAAATAGAAACAATGTCCCCCTTTTCTGTGCATAGTCCTTGGGGTCACCTCAGAGAAGGCCAGGGCCGGGAGGGAGGGTGGGGAGAGCAATTAGGAAGGAGGAGGAGGAGGAGGAAGAGTGGATGTAGATTTTCAAAGGTCAGCTGGAGTATGATGAGGGAAGGCTTGGAGATTTCTTCCAAGTGCCTTTCCTGGAATAACTGGAAAAACACAATAAAAGAAAAAAAAAAAAAAGAAAAGAAAAAAGAACACACCCAGACCCACAAGTGGGGTAGAAGTTGAAGAACACTTTAATTCATAAGGAAAAGGGCTTGAATAATTGATGCTGCCGCCACGCCAAAGATAATTTCAGCTGTCTCTCTATCTCACAAAGACACTTAGCATTGATTGAGATCAAAGTCTCTAGAACCCTGCTGCTAGGCTGAAAGGCAGAACTCGCAGCGCCCTTTCTCCGCTCTGATAATGTCGTCTTTATGTAGTTAATAAACTGCACACTTCAGTCAAACTATATCATTACAGAAGACTTAGGGAGCTCATAATTTAAAAGCAAAGAATGGCTTCTGTTCTTCACTTTGAACTAAACAACATTCTGTTGAATGAGGAGGACATCAAAGTCTTGTCACTATTACCAGTGTGGATGGAGCAGAAGGCTGCCCAAAAGGGCACTTCAGTCAGAGAGAGAGGGAGAGAGAGAGGGAGAAGAGAGAGAGAGAGAGAGAGAGAGAGAGAGAGAGAGAGAGAGAGAGAGAGAGATGAAAGATATTGGCTTATCAACCTAAAGGCAGTACTAGGTGGTTTATTATTTTTTTCTACTACAGGCCGTTTGCTTATCAACGAATGTCCTTGTTAAACGGATGTACGTGAACTGGGTCAGACGGTTCACCTTTCGCCTTGGCTCCATTTCGAACTTTGTCTCAACCACCTTTGTGCTCCCCGCAGCCTGCCTGCCGCTCTCACTCCTGGTCCTCTGGTCCCATTGTCCGGCTTCCCCAGCCTGTCTGTGAAGGACAGTAAGGCGGTGCATCTTCCTCTCCTAACGCTGGCTTGTGTGTCATTGTGTGGCTTGTCTGCTCCTACGTTGCCTCTGAGACTCTGCTGGCTTTGCTGGCTGAGGGCGCCCTGTGCACGTGTTTGGGGAGACACAACCATTTGGAGCAGGGGTGTTCCAGGATGGGGAACCCCATTCCACCAGCACACATCCCCATCCTGCCAAACTCTGTTGTTGGGTAGTTCTAAAGAGCCAGTGGGATAAAGCACCTAAGACCGCCCACCTGGCCACGCCCGCACTGTTATTGGGATGGATTTTCCTGCAAGTGACTTACTTAGTGAGGGAGGCTCTTAGGAGAAAACCTTTGAGGCAGTGAAGGGAGGCAGAGGAAGAAGCCCAGCAAAGGTGTGGCTCAGCTGAAGTCTGCTCTCAGCCCCATCCCAAGGACAGCCATGGAGGCCCCCCCGCCCCCCCCAGTGACACTGCAGGTGGTCGCACCTTTGTCTGCGGGCTGCCCTGAGGGACAGGCTCACATTCTAGGCACTTCCCAGGGGGGTGGCTCCCACCGGCGAAGGGCAGTTCTCCAGCTGAGCGCCCTTTGCAGTCAACAGGCACAACAGGTGGGTGGCAGGCGCCGCCCCGGAGGGGGCTTTGGCAGGGAGGTGGAGGGTAAATCAAATCATTTACCAAAGACTTTAGAACATATACGTATCCTTTCACCCAGCAGTTTTGTTGTTAGGTGTTTACTGTGGGAAAAACATGGCTTTGTAAGAAGTCGTGTGGTGATGACCACCAGGGTAATCATCGTTAGCAGCCTTTCTTGAACAGACATTTGCTGAGAGCACTTTGCAAGTATGATCTCATTTAATTCCTTCAAGGATTCTGGGAGGTATGGCCGACGTTTCTTGGCAAGCCAAGGAAGTGAGGCTTGGAGACGTTTTTGCCCTTGTCTTTGAACCCACAGCTAGAGAGTGGCATGCCTGTGGGAGGTTCATTGTACTATTATCCACAATATTAAGGATTTGGAAATAACCTATTTCTCCAACACTGGGTACAGCGAGGCCAATGACGGCACCTCCGTCCAATGGCATGGTATGTGGTCAATGAAGATGCTATAATGACACCGGATGGGCCCATAATACATCTCTAAGAGGAAAAATTAGGTCACGAAGCTGTATCGTATTGGTTGGTGTGTGCGTGTGGAGACAGTCCCTTTAAAATATCAAGGGACATCTTTGTATCTGCATTTCCTTTTGGCCTTTGCTGAACCTCCTCCTGACCCGCCAGCCTCTGTACTCCAGTTCTGCTCTTTGGAGCTTGTTGCCTCTGGGAAGGGATGGGACAGAAAGCACTGGAAAAGGAAAGGCGTCATGGTTGGGGGCTTAAAAAGCAGAAAGGTCTCGGGGCTGAGACAACAAAAGGCATGAGGGGGACACGTCCCCCCAGCCCCGCCCCAGAAAACCATCCTCTGGGGTGTCCGGGTGGGCAGAGGGATGGTGGTATGTTGGAAAGGTGGGGAGAGGGAGAAGGCTGAGAGCTTAGACTCTGGAGAGAAAAACCCCGAGTCTGCCCGTCACTGGGCTAAGGCTGCCCAGGGCTGTGCGGACAAGGCGGATGCTTCAGAGGCTCCCAGAACCCAGGGACGTGAGGCCAGTTCCTGAGGGGCCTTTGACCTCAGAGAGGGGATGCTGTGTGTGTGTGTGGGGGGGGGGGCAGGCGGGGGTTGCTGTGTGGGGAGGATGCTGTGATGGGAGGATATGGGGGCACACCCTGGCTTGCCCCCATGCTCAGGGGTCCCACAAGGCAGGGGCACTGAACACAAAGGGCCTGCAGATGGGAGGGAGAGGCAATGGGCAGCAAATCATTTAGAAGATGCCTAGATCCATGGCCCAGGTCCCCTTGTCTTCCTCCTCCCCTTCTCCCCTCCCTCATCCCTCTTCCCCATCCTTCTGTCCTCCCCCTATTTCTCCCTTTCCCCCAACACCCAATTGGACACAACCCCAGAAAAAGGCGGGACTCAACCGCTGAGACAAGAGGGAGGGCCTGCTGCAGAGGACGGCGGGCTCAGAACAGAAAGCAAGCTGAGAGGGAAGGAATAAAGGTCCGTTTCCTGCCCGCCTGAAACTGAGCACCGGTGATCGCGAGTGATTTCTATTCTCTTCTGGATGCTTTCCCGTGCTTTGCATTTTTTTTTCCTTTTTGCAATAGAACACTCATTAATTTTGCAATTAAAAAACGCCCAAAGGTTGTTTCTTTTCCTCCTCCAACAACAGTAATAGCTTACATTTGTTTACTAAGGAAGTTCAATATTGTTTACTAAGGAAGTCCATTTGTTTACTAAGGAAGCGGACATTGGGCTGGCTGCTTCATACTATCCCATGCATTCCTCCCAGCTGCCCTCTGGGGTAGGCACTGCCCCGATCCCATTTTACAGATAAGAAAGTGGAGGCTCAGAGAAGTCAAGCATCTGAGCTCCGGGGGCAGAAATATGTTGATGGCCCAGCTCTATGTGACTCCACGTCTTGTGCTCTTTCCATCTCTCGCTCGTCTGTCAGGGGAACCTTTTCCGTGAAACACAAAATTAGCCAGAGCACCTGATGGGGTGAATGTGCGATTCTAAGCGAGACCAGGTGCTGAGCAGAGCTGGCTTTGCCAAGAAACAGAAGCGTCCCCACAAAGGGCTGGCCAGCACGGGCCCGAAGGCACAGCTGTCCGTACGGGGTGAAGGGCAAATTGCCGTGATGAACTAGATGGATGCAGCAACAAAAGATTCATTTCGGAAAGAATTGAGCTGTTACTAAAAGACAAAGCCACGTGGATCCCGCCAACATGGATCTGCTCAGTGTGATTTCTGAACGAGGCAGTTTTTTAAAGGCACATTTTTGTTGAAGCTTGACATAAATAGATCGGCTCACGCAGGGAACCGGGGGCAGCTTGGCGGATTTTCACAAAGAGAGTGCAGTGCGCCCAGGGAACCTGCTCCCAACTTCAGGGAGAAGGACCCCCTCGTGCCCCCTTCTAGTTTCTTCTTCCTTCATAAAACTAACACCCACCGCCCTAACTTCTACCACCTGAGACTAGTCTTCCTGTTTTTGAACTTGATGGAGATGGAACTTTCTGAACATTACACAAATGGGTCACAGAGTGTACTCATGAGATTTATCCATGATGCCGACATAAAGTTTGTTCCTGCTCATCGACATGCAGTACCCACTGGATGACTGTATTCAGCACATGTCGGTATATACTGCTGATGGGCATTGGATGTTCTGTTTTTTTTCATGTTGTGTGGTGAACATACAACATGTATGCATTTCTCTGGGGCTTATACCTAGGCGTGGGATTGCTCAGTCGTAGAGTCTCTGGAGGCTCTGCTTCGTAGCGACCAAGTGGTTGCTCCGAGTTACAGCCCCACCCAGAGAGTGCTCTCCCGCCTTGCCAGGGCCTGGCATTTTCTGTGTTGGAGGGTGTGCGGTGAGTCTTGACCGGAAAGATCCCGGGCAGCCCTGAGGACCTCAGATCAGAGGCCGAGGACTTTGCTCACAGACCCTCGCTCTGCCTCCCATCTCCTCTCCTCCCTGGGGGGTGACTCCTCTCTCTCTGGGACAGAGAGCATGGTTGCCAGGAGCTCTGGGCCTCAGTCCTCACCATGGGATGGGCTTCTATGATTAGACTGTGTTATCAGCAACCAGGGAACTGGGGTCTTAAAGAAGTTGCGGGTAGGGAACAACACTGAGAAAAGAAAACGTTACAGCTATCCATGTGCCTTCAAGATTCCCCCCCTCAGTAGCCAGGAGGATATAAGAAGGACTGGACTTATGAGAAGTTTTTTTTTTTGGAAAAGGAGGAGCTCAGGAGGGCTCTGTGGGGGAGGAGAAAATTTCCCTCTCCCCCTCTTGGTTCTTATGGCTGGTCATATAACTAAAATGACATAGGATAGATTTGGGCAATTCACATAAGCATGAGGATTCCAAAGACCGCGAGGCAAAATGATGTATATATGTCCTATGGTTTGAGGAGGAGAAGGCAGGGATCTGGGGCCTCAAAGGGAAGTAAGACACTTTGCAGGGAGATGAAAAGGTTTAGTAAACAAATGTTTGCTGGGCCCTGGTGTGGGGCACGGAGAGGACTTTGGTCACAGGGCCTTGCTGGGTTCCTCCCTGGTGGCCACACCTAGTTCATATTACACTATGGTTATCTGTGTGACACTTCTTCCCAGAACAGCTGGCTTCCTGTAGGCCAACTATTGCTGTCGATCAAACCATGCCACGACTTAGTGCCTTAAAACAATGGAATCATCTATTTTGCTCATGAATCTGCAATTTGGGCAGGGCTTGGTGGGGACAGCCCATCTGCTCCATGTGGCCTCCGCTGGGGTTGCGCAACTGGGGGCTGAAGGGCTCCCTTTCAACATGGCTCACCCATTTGGCTGTTGTCGGGGTGCTGAGCCTCAGTTGAATCTGCAGGCCTCAGTTTCTGTCCATAAGGGCCTCTCCACAGGCTGCTTGGGCTTCCTCAGAGTATGGTGGTCGCATTCTAAGAGTGAACATCCCAAAAGAACAAGGCAGAAATACATGGCATTGTTCTGACTTAACCTTAGATGTCACATAGTATCACTCCTGACATACTCTATTGGACAGGCAGCCACCAGGCCCCAGGTTCAAGGGGAGGGGGAGTGCCTGGGTTGAGGAGCATGTGGGAAAGAAGGTGTTATTGCAGCCATCTTTGGAAAATGCAATCTGCCACAGTCCTTTACCGTGGTGCCCAGAACCCTTCACAAGTTCCATGCTCTTATGAAGATAAGTGTGTCCTATGGAAAAGCAGAGAAAACTAGAGCTGCAGCCGGAGGCAGAATGGGCAAGTCAGTGTAGTGGCCAGGTGGCATTTTTTGTGTGTCCTCCATATCTCTCCTTCTGAATATAGAACCTCCCCTCTTCATTTTCCCCACTCTCAGTCAGCCACCACTATAATCCTGGCTTGACCAATGAGAATATTTATTCTACTTTTCTGGTCACGTTGATTGGTTTAGGAATGGTCACCTGACCTAAGCCAGGCCTATCAGAGTCAGCCATGGCATCTTAGCTAGAACTACTGGGGAATCCTACTTTTTACACTGATCGCTGGCTCCAAGGACTGGAGTGTAAGCTCTGGGCACCACGGTAAAGGACTGTGGCAGATTGCATTTTCCAAAGATGGCTGCAATAACACCTTCTTTCCCACATGCTCCTCAACCCAGGCACTCCCCCTCCCCTTGAACCTGGGGCCTGGTGGCTGCCTGTCCAATAGAGTATGTCAGGAGTGATACTATGTGACATCTAAGGTTAAGTCAGAACAATGCCATGTGTTTCTGCCTTGTTCTTTTGGGATGTTCACTCTTAGAATGCGACCACCATACTTGGGTATAGCATATTTTTTAAGGCTCCATGTCTAAGACCTGCCTAAAGAATGAAGCCAAAACTGAGGAAAGTCAAGCTGAAAGATGAAGAGAGAAGAAGGTTCACACACCTGCTTTCAGTGACACACAGAGGCAAGTGCACTTCTGGAGGTTTTGTTTATGAGACACCAACCCATTTCCTCTGGGGCTTCAGCCAGGTTGAGTTGAGTTTCTGGCACTTGCAGCCAAAAAATGTCCTGATGAACCCAGTGGGCTTCCTACATAAATATTAACATGGACACACGGAATCAGAAGTTTGCAATTTTCTCCTTGGAGAAAGGAGTCAAGGTTCCAAAGACATGAACTCACCCTGTAAAGCAGCTCCCCCCCGTCTCCAGAATGGACAAATCAGAGGTAAGTCTGGGCCCGAAAGAAACGAGTGATGGCCAATGGCTCCCTTTCAAAGGTAGGACAGGCTGGGCTGGCTCTGCTGTGTTTCTGACACCTGCTGCTGGTGCGATTTTTACTGTGACATTGAACCCTGGGCAGGATAGAAAACCTTCGTTAGTCTGAGAGAGTTGTCATCCATTCATTCATCTATTTACCCACCCATCTCTCGGTTTGCCCGTTAATTAAACAAATATCGACTGAGTTCAAATAACTGACACAAGGCCTTTTGAGAGTGAGGGCTAGAAGCACTCGGTCAAGGTCAAATTAGCAAGACATTTCTGTGCCTGGAGGGTGGGGCTCAGCCAGAGGCCCTGTTTTTTCGTCAGAAAAATGGAAACTCTAACTTAGATACTGGGTCCCTAAGTGCTATTACTTGATGATGATTCAAAAAATTTTCAAAATGGATGGTAACTTAGAGTGTGAAATGGTCCAATCTTCTCATGTCTGGGATAAGAAAACCCAAATTTGGGGAGCGTGAGCGATTTGTGCTAAGACCTGAATCCCACCTCACTCTCCTGTGACTTTATCATTTGAGGATGGCTGGTTGGCTGGTGCGGCAGGGGGTGGGAGGAGGGGAGAGAAGAGAGATGGTGGGCAGAACATGCAGGCTATGGGGCAGCAGGAGGGCCAGTGTGGAACCAGACGCAGATGGTGTGGTGATGGGCACAGTGGGTGGGACCCACACAGACACGGAAAGTGGAAAAAGACTTGGGAGCCACAGAAAGGCTGCCCCTGGGAGCCTCCCCCACTCCCCCCCCCCCCCCCCCAGCCAATGGAACCACAGAGCATATCTGCATGGACCCAGAAAGGAGACAGACCCGCTGCCTTGCAGAAGGTGACTTCTGAGCCGAGGCCCTGGGAACACACCCTCCCCGAGGGCGCCAGTCCGCTCTGCCCAATAGCTTTCTCCGACTTCTCTCTTCCAAAAAGGAAATTGCAGGCTTGTTACTGCTCTGCTCAGGACCGGGGATTATGGAGCTTAAACTCTCTCCTTCAAGCCATGTTCGAGTTTTTGACTTAAAAGGGAAATGTTTCATTTTAGGCCAAATGCATCCCCCTCCCTCCCCCTTCCTGGACCGAGAACAAAGCAATCCGAATCCGAAAACACAGGGAACTCCACTGCGCACTGTCCACGGGGACCCGGCTCCCAACTGGGTCCCAGGCAACGTGATTGACGTACAACCGAACCGCTTCTCGTTTGTTCAAATGTCGTTTAAATAGAAACATTTCAAATCTCTGCCAAGGCACCGCCCAGGGGGTGGCGGGGAATGGAGTCGGGCCCTCGCTGGTCTGCGGGTTGCCTTGAGCCAGAGACCGCAGAGTTGGGGCCGGGCGAGGCTGACTCCACCTGGCTCAAAGGAGAAAGGAGTGGGCGAGACACGAGGGGAGCAAGAGCAAGGAAGGGGATCGGAGGCCCACTTCCTGTACTAAACATACAGGTTACACATGAGATACAAGATGCCTGCATTTTGGCATTCATTTTTTACATTAAAAAAAAAGAGAGAGAGAGAGAGAGATGTAGACAAATTCAAAGCCTGGAAGGATTCATGATCCGGAGGCTTCTAGATTTGGCCGGCCACCCCTTTGGTGTCATGACGATTGCAGCGTTGTCAAGGCAACATGGGATAAGATTTGGTTTGAGGGTGGGACTGAGGATGTGGGCCCTGGTTTCCTTACCCCACATGGTAAAGGTGGCCGTGAAGCCCGGGGTTGGATGCTGTTGGTACCCAGCCCTGGGAGTCTGCAGGTGTAGCCACGGTGCACCCTGGGAATGTCCAACAGCGAGGAGTCTGGATACCCATCCTCCCCTCAACTGTAATGATTTGAAAGATCTTGGGCAGCTCTGAGGACCTCAGATGAGAGGCCCGAGGACTTTGCTCACAGATTCTCACTCTGCCTCCCGTCTCTGCTCTTCCCTGTGTGTGTGTGTGTGGGGGGGTGGGGCGGGGGGGGGCGGGCGGGGAGGACTGCTCCTCTCTCTCGGGCAGATAGCATGGCTGCCGGCATCTCTGGGCCTCAGTCCTTACCATGGGATGGGCTTCTATGATTAGACTGTGTTATCAGCAACTAGGGAACTTCTTTCAAAGAAGTTGGGGGTAGGGAACGATGCTGAGAAAATGTCTGTTTACAGAGGAGAAGGCTGAGGCCCACACCAGTGAGTGTTCACATATAATTAACTGTTGCTTTAAGTAATTAATAGTGATCTAACTTGACACAAGCAAACGTCTATAGCCTTGGTCACATTTCAGTGACTTTGGTTAAAAATCCTAGGAGATATACCATTTAATTTCAAGGTGGTGTGCTACACCCCAAATCGAAATCGTGTATTTTGCCAATCTTCGTGAGAGCTTACATGTGAGGGAAATCGGTTCATTTCTTTGTGAGTGACCATGGCATAATGGATAGGCAAGTGGATAAAACGCTTCCCCATTGGGATGGCTTGGATAGAAACCCTGGGTCATCCAGCCGTCACCATCAGTCCCAGCCATATCAGTTCTATTGGCCTGTGTAAGACCATGAGTCTGGAGGGTAAGTCTGGTGGATGGACACTGTCTGTTCCCAGCATCACTGTGCTGAGAAGTTTCCCTTACCTGCCCACAGCTTCCCTTCCCTTCCCTTTTCAGAGATAAAAGGCCATGGGACCAAAATTCCATCTGGCCTGTTTTGCAGGAATTGACAAGCTGATCTAAAGTTCATCTGAAAACACAAGGGGCCCGGAATAGCCCAAACAATCTTGAGAAAGGAGAACAAAGTTGGAGGACTCACACTTCCTTGATTTCAAAATGTCCTGCGAAGCAGGAGCAGTCAAGATGGCGTGATCCTGGCCGAAGGATAAACCTACGGACCCATGGAATAGAATCAAGCGTCCAGGAATAAACCCACACACATCACTGATGTGCATTAATGATTGATTTTAGATAAATGTCCTAAGGCTATTCCTCACCCCCAGGTTGCTGGGAAGCCTCAACGCCAAGTCCAGGCCCCTGGCGATACCCAGTCAATGTTCACGCCTTGCTTGTTCCTTCTCCTGATTTCCCCAGGGCAGTGCGAGCCCAGTGTTTATCCTCGAGAGAGCACGCATGGGTACAGGAAGGCTGGGTGAAGAGGCAGACTGCATCCCAGGTGCCCTCACCCCAAGCTCTAACGGGAAGGGAATCTGATCACAGCCAAGTCCCTCAGGTCTAGATTTTGTCTGAGGGCAACTTCCCATGAGCCCTACAAGAATTCAGCTGGACCAGGAGGCTCAGGGCTGGATGAACTTCCCAAACCGACAAACCACTGGAAACCAGGTAAATATGACGAGTTTCCAGGAACCCAAGCCTCTGCTGCTTCCTCTCCTCCCCTGGAAAACGTCAGACTGCTTGCCAGGTTCCGAGGGACCTGTACCATGGCACTGGCTGCCATGATGTCACTGGACTTCTCCTGGAATCCCCTTCCCCCCCCCCCTCTCTCCCCCAACATCAGAGAGAGCCCTCAGCAGAGGCAGAAACTGAGTCAGACGGTCCCTTCCGGAGCCACCCTGTCTTCGCCCTCCCTCCACACACTCTGACCTGCAAGCTGGTTTTCATTCTCCTTCTCTCTCAAGCTGCGAAGAGTGTCTCTTCCGAACACTTGTCAAAAATTAAAGCGAGACCCGCTTTCAAATGTACTGTCTGTACTCGCCGGCCAGGAAGGCAAGTCGGTCTCCAAAGAATTTGCATTTGCAATTCCAAATATGCCCTTGTGCTAAGACCAAAGAATGTCTCCTCGCCTTCAAGCTGGGTTTGGCCTGACCTCTAGGTTTTAATATTTTCAACAAAGTGTCATTTGATGATCCGACCGCATTCAGAAAGAGGAGAGCAGTGGCTGTCCTTTCAGACGCATCCCGACTTGATTGAGAATCAGAGGAGAAGACTTAACCCAGGGCCATCTGCTTTATTTTATCTTTTGCTTTTACCATCTATTAATTTCAAAAATCCCCAAAGAAACATTATTGTTTTCATTTCGGGGTTTCATCTCAGCTCCTGTTTTGGTTAAGCGGGTCAGCATGCGCTTTCTTAAGAAGACCGAGGTGTCTGCGTTTCCAATCACAAAAGCATGAGCCAAGTCATTTTTCCTCCATCTCTCCCCCCCACACACCCTGTTCCCAGCTCCAAAGGAAGACTGATCACAACCACGCCCCCCAGGTCTCCATTCTGTCTGAGGGCAACATCACGTGAGCCCTACAAGAATCTGGCTGACCGTGCTCCTTCTGGGCTGACCCCCCACTATGGTGAGTGTCCCCTTCCAAACACCCCCAGACAGGGAGCCCCGGAGTAGCTGTGACAGGCGCAGTCCCATGCGGGGCCACAGGAGGGTGTCTCTTGCCTCAGAAGTCCTGTTTGTGGGTCACGCTCTCCCCTGGTTCTGTAGCTCTGTTATTCCTCCTCCCCCTCTTGACAAATATGTGGCAGCCACTCCACGACTCAGCCGATGGGCTTGCACAATAATCAGTGCTGCCCCGGCTGCGCCCGCCCAGCTCCGTGGTACTTAGAAGTCGGCCCAACAGTGGGATTTCTTGCAAGAGCTTCATTCAACACTCGACAGGCCTGTGGGCACAGGATGCAGCGGGTGGGCACAGATGCTGGCCTCTCTGGTGTCCCGAGCAGCTGTCTGATAACCTCCCTCGGGCCACCCTCACTGTAAAGAACCCCCTCGCTTTTGAGGTGTGGGTGGCGTCTTTGGAGAAGCCCTGGGGGAGCCACTTCCTGCCCAGAGCCCACACGTTGGCTGAGACATGCGAAGGGGAGTCGACTCTGCACAACTGTGACCTAGGGTCTAGCCCGGGAGAGCACCCAGGTCTTTGTACCCCCTTCACTCACCTGTCATGGTGCCCTTGCAGGTATTAGTAGCCCGTGTACACACCATACAACAAGCTCAGATCAATGAAGCGTTTTGCCAAAGGTCACAAAGGTCAGAAGCTCTCTGAACAATTACGTAGCCTGTGCTTGACCCACTGCAGCACCTGTGAAAACAGACGCGACCCCTTGGAGGCCAAGGACATATCCAACCATCATCGCGTGCTTTCGCCTGGGTTAAGTCTTCTCTGACTCTCAAGCAAGTTGGGACACGTATGAAGGCTGGATTATTAAGGGTGAATAATATTCCATTATGTATATTTAATGAAATGTATATATCATCATATTTCATTTATCCATTCATCTATATCTATTTCTTTTGAATGAAATGTCTGAAATTACTAGTCAAACAGATCATTCACAGCCTCATAAGGCCTGACATTCAGGGCCAGGGGTTGGCAAACGTTTCCTGACTGGCCAGATAGTAAATATTTCAGGCTTTTTGGGCCACAGGGTCTCTATCAACAATCACACAACACAACTCAGATGTTAGTCCTACGGCTGCCATGGACCAAACATAAATGAATGGGGGTGTCTGTGTTCCAATAAAACTTTATTTATAAAAACAGGCAGTAGGTTAGATTTGGTCTGTGGCCAGTGGTTTGTAGAATCCTGGTCTGTGGCTCAATGGGGTATATCATTAAGAGCACAGCCTTCGGTGTCAATGGGATGATTCATTTCACATAAAAAACCTGCTCTCCTCCCCAGGGCTCACACGTGCAACATGGCCAAGACCTAGCTGCCATGCTATGCCCAGAACTATCCCCAGCCCTGGTCTTCAGGTCCTGTGGATGAATCTGGCACCCTCTGGCCCAACTCCTTCTCCCAACATGACTGATTCTCTATGGAATGACCAAAGTCCTTGCCGGCACCACTACCCAGTGTTTGCCAGATATGTCTGCTATGACTAGATGATGATTGTGAACAAGAAGTGCTTCCCAGGAGGTCCCCAGTCCCTCTGAAGACCCAGAAAGAGATAGAAAGGTGGGGAATTGGATGTTGCAACTCCAGATGTGAGGAGTACCTGAAGCCCAGTGCTGGCCCAAATAAGAACACTTTACCCCAGTGACATCTTTCTGGTTGCTTACCAAACACCCAGGCTCATTTTCCCTTCTTAGAAGGGATTTTACCTGGGACACTCGGCACTTACCCTGGGCTCTTCCAGATGCTCTCTCCCAACCAGAAGGTTGAGCTGTGTGTCAGATGCCTTTGGCCAATATCTCAGGATTAGCAGAGCATGTGAACCTGGGCACCAGGCAAAGGATGCAACTTTGAAAACAAGATTTCTAAGTGGGGACTTTCTCCTCTGCCTTCCGGAGAGCCTTAAGACATTAAAAAAAAACAAAAACAAACCCACACACGTTATTAAGGTATAATTGGCATATAATAAGCTACACATAAAATGTATAATTTGATGAATTTTGACATATGTATAAGCCATGAACCCATCACTACAACCAAGAGAGGGAACATAACTCTCCTAATGTTTTCTCATGTTTCTTGTTAATCACTTTCTCTCCCTCCTCCCCAGTTCTCCCTGAGTGACCACTGATCTGCTTTCTGTCATTGTAGATTAGTTTGCATTTTCTAGAGTTTTATATAAATGGATTCATAACATAGACACTCCTTTTTTTGGCTCACTTCCTTTACTAAGCATAGTTATTTTGAGATTTGTCCATGTCATGAAGTGATTCATTCTTTTTTTGTTGCAGATAGTATTCCTCTGTATGCATTTATCACAGTCTGTTTATTCATTCTCTGTTGATGGGCATTTGGTTATTTCCAGTTAATTAGGTCAAGGTGGTTGCTAGTGTTGCCCAAGTCTACTATATCTTTGCTGATTTTCTGCTTACATGATTTATTATAGAGAGAAGAATATTGGGATCTCCAACCATCACTATGATTTGTCAGTTTGTAATTTTCTCCTTGACATTCCTTCAGATTTTGCTTTATGTATTTTGAAGCTCTGTTATTAGGAGCATAGATGTTCAGGATTGTTATGTCCTCTTGATTAATTGATCTCTTTAGCATCATGAAATGATATTGTTTATCTCTGGTTCATGGCCAGAAGGCAACACTTTGATTGCTTAAACTTGCTTTTACCAATTAAGACTGTGAGGACTGGGATGAGTCCAATCCATTGAGGGAGGCCAACTCACTCTCCTGCCCGGCCCAGTGTGATGGGCTGTGCAATGCACCACCTATAGTTCCCTTCCCATGTTTCTCCAATGGGACAGGCTTCATGGAAGCCAAATCCAGGGTGGGGTGGGGTAGGGTTAGGGTTGGGGGTCTGGGACTTGGAATATCTTTGTTTATCACTGGGCACGTTCCCCACCCTGGTGACATCTGAAGACCTACCGGCGGCAAGGAGGTCATGGTAACCTTGTCTAGACTCTAAATTTGTTTTTAAGAGACAATTTTGTTAGAACCAGAGCCCAGACTGCTCAGTATGTTGTGAGATGGTGCTAAAAGGACCTACTGTAAGGGGCAATGCCCTAGGTTTACAGTTTCCTGACTAATTCCACCATAAACTTAATTGCCTTTTCTTTGGCTTTGAAGCCCTAAGACTCCCCTTGACACAGGGCTCCCTCCCACACACATACCCAGACTCCTGGCAGGAAGCAATGACTGAATATCCCAGTGCCAGGGCTCCTTGACTCATTCTCCAAATGGTTACTTCGGTCTGGCCCATGACCTGGACTCCAGGAGGTGATGTCAGGGAGAAGCCAGTTTGCCAACAACACTTTGGAGCATTTGGAAGCAAATGTCCAGCAGTTGCTGCTTCTAAGCCGCGTTGAGTGCTATCCTGAGCCCTAGGATTCCAGCTCATCCTATCATCTACCCAAGCCCACCCCGCTATGATGTAGGACCTCCACTAACTCTGCCAGACACTTTCTTTACCTGCATAGTTTCAGATCACATTTATTCCCACTATAACCCTGGAAGCCAGGCTACCGTGTACCCATTCTATAGAGGAAGACACTGAGGCCTGGGTGAAAGCAAAGAAGACGTGAGAGGAGAGGAAGAGTTAGGACTCTGATTCAGGTCGTCTGATGGATTCCAATTCAGAGCTCATTCCATTACTCTACAAATTGGTATTAGTTCCCTAGGGCTGCCATAACAAACGACCAGAAACTCAGTGGCTAATAAAAAACAGGAATTTATTCTTCCTGTGGCTCCGGAGGCCAGAAGACCAAAATCAAGGTGTTGGCAGCGTAGGTTCCTTTGGAGGCTCTGAGGGAAAATCTGTTCCATGTCTCTCTCCAAGGCTCTAGTGGTTGCTGGCAATGCGTGGCATTCATTGAGTTGGAGACATATCACCTCATTCTGTACCTCTGTCTTCACAGGGGTCATTATGTGACCTTCTTCTTGTGATAACAATGAAATAAGCTGAGAGTTGTAGGTGCTGTGGGAAAGGTTGCCCATGATGAAAGGCGGATTGAGAGTCAGAGACTTCTAGGCTAAATCCTGGGAAGTCAACTGAGGCTTTTCACTCCTGAGTTTACTCATCTGTAAAAGGGGGATCGTGAAGGTGTTCACCTTATGAGGCTCTTAGAAGGGTTAAATGTATGTAAAGTGCTTAGCTCCATGCCTGGCATAATTAAGAGCCCTATTAATATCAGCTATGAAAAAATGTGGTTGATAAGATGGCTTCCATCTCACGGTGAATAAAACCCCAAGTCCTTGTTGTGGTTGATAAGACCTTCCACAGTATGAGCCCAGTTCTTTCGGATCTCACCTCCAACTCCTTGCTCTCTGCTCTCTGCATTCTAGCTGCCCTGAAATCTTGGCTGTTGCTTGTGTCTCCCCAGGCTCTTTGCATTTGTAGTTCTTTCTGCCTGGCTTGATTCTGGTCTCTCTTTAAAGGTCATGTGATTTGAGACCTTCCCTGATGTCCCTATTAAAATGCCACACCATTAAAAATCCTATCTAATAAAAGAGTAATATGCAAACTGACCGTCACTCCAAGACACAAGATGGCTGCCCCCATGTGGTCAAAGATGGCTGCCCCCATGTGGACACAAGATGGCCACCACAAGATGGCCTGCAGGGGAGGGCAGTTGTAGGCAGTTAGGGGTGACCAGGCTGGCAGAGGAGGGCAGTTGGGGGAGACCCAGGCCTGCAGGGGAGGGCAGTTGTGGGTGATCAGGCAAGCAGGGAGGGCAGTTAGGGGTGACTGGGTCGGCAGAGGAGGGCAGTTGGGGGGGACCAGGCCAGCAGGGAAGGACAGTTGGGGGGGGGGGCAGGCTTGCAGTGGAGGACAGTTGGGGGGAGACCCAGGCCTGCAGGGGAGGGCAGTTGTGGGTGATCAGGCAAGCAGGGAGGGCAGTTAGGGGTGACTGGGTCGGCAGAGGAGGGCAGTTGGGGGGGACCAGGCCAGCAGGGAAGGACAGTTGGGGGGGGGGGCAGGCTTGCAGTGGAGGACAGTTGGGGGGAGACCCAGGCCTGCAGGGGAGGGCAGTTGTGGGTGATCAGGCAAGCAGGGAGGGCAGTTAGGGGTGACTGGGTCGGCAGAGGAGGGCAGTTGGGGGGGACCAGGACTGCAGGGGAGGGCAGTTGTGGGCGATCAGGCCAGCAGGGAAGGACAGTTGGGGGGGGGGGGCAGGCTTGCAGTGGAGGACAGTTGGGGGGGGATCCAGGCCTGCAGGGGAGAGCAGTTGGGGGGGACCAGGCCTGCAGGGGAGGGCAGTTGGGGGTGACCAGGCCAGCAGGGAGGGCAGCTAGGGGTGACTGGGCCGGCACAGGAGAGAAGTTGGGGGAGACCAGGTCTGCAGGAAAAGGCAGTTGTGGGTGACCAGGTCATCAGGGAGGGTAGTTGGGGTGACTGGGCCAGCAGAGGAGGGCAGTTGGGGGAGACAAGGCCAGCAGGGGAGGGCAGTTGCAGGGGACCAGGCCTGCAGGGGAGGGCAGTTGTGGGCAATCAGGCCAGCAGGGAGGGCAGTTAAGGGTGACTGGGCCAGCAGGGGTGGGCAGTTGGGGGTGACCAGGCCTGCAGGGGAGGGCAGTGGGGTGTGACCAGGCCTGCAGGGGAGGGCAGTTAGGGGTGATCGGGCCAGCACGGGAGGGCAGTTGGGGGCGACCAGGCCTGCAGGGGAGGACAGTTAGGGGCAACTAGACTGGCAGGGGAGGGCAATTAGGGGTGACCAGGCCAGCAGGACAGGTCAGTTAGGGGCAATCGGGCTGGCCAGGGAGCAGTTAGGCAGGGGAGTGGTTAGGGGTGATCAGGCTGGCAGGCAGAAGCGGTTAGAGGCAATCAGGCAGAGGCAGGTGAGCAGTTGGGAGCCAGCAGTCCTGGATTGTGAGAGGGATGTCCAACTGCCCATTTAGGGATCGGGCCTAAATGGGTTGTCAGACATCCCTCAAGGGGTCCCAGACTGGAGAGGGTGCAGGCTGGGCTAAGGGACAACTCCCCTCCCCACTCCCGCCCCTGCACGAATTTCATGCACCGGGCCTCTAGTAAATAAATAAAATTCCACCCTGGTCCTCTCATTTATCCCCATTTCTAGCACTTCTAGCCTCTTTATTTTTCCCTAGCATTTACCATTAATTGATATATATTTGTTTATCTGATTTTTTACTTCTGTCTCCCTCCACCAGAGCACAAGCTTCTCGGACTTATTTTGCTCATTGCTGAATGCCTAGCATCCATGACAGTGACCAGCAGACAACTATTTGTGATATGCACCTATGAATGAATGAATGAATGAATGAATGAATGAATGAATGAAATCTGACTAGTCAGTCCCAGTTAGTAGTGTGGTCCATGTATATAATCCTGCGCCATTAGCCATCTTTTGAAGAGGAAAATGACAGTGAGCATCTACCATATGTGCCAGGCCTTAATTCATTATACACCTATTTTTATAGGTGAAGAAACAGGCTCAGAGAAGTTAAGTCAATTATCTAAGACCACACAGTTCATGAGAAGGGAGATGGAATTCAAATCCTTGTCTGCCTGTCTCAGCGTCTGCCTGTTTTCCACTACCCCAAGCTGGGGTCTCCCTCAACTTTGGATTCTTGAGGAACAAAATATGGGTAAAGATGGAATTTTCCCTCATTAGGGGGCTCCATGGGAAACTCTCCAACTTCAGCTCCCAGAAGAGGTTCCTGGCCTCTGGAATTCTTGGCAGGAGGCATGAGACCCTCCTGTCACTGACAAAGACGTGTCTTCGGAGACTCTTTTCATCTAGAATCCCCTGCAGCTTCCAGCCACCCACATCTTAAATTGTGTCCGCAGAACCCTCTCATAGTTGCCATTCTTTCCCAGAGTTCCTGACGCCAGCATTCTCCAGCCCAGCTCGCAGCCGCTTCCCCACCTCTGCGGTTAGTTGGTTAGTAGTGCATTGGTGGAGGGCAGGGGGGACCAGAAGACTTCACCCACTCCACTGAAGACGGGGAACAGCAGATTAGTCTCAGAACCCATCTCAAGGAAAAGCTCCAAAAGCCGCCATGAGGGGCTGAGTCCTTTAAAGGCTGTCTGGAGTCAGAGGCCAGAGAATTGTGGCACAGCATGTGCTAGTTCAAGTTCAGAGGCAATTGGTTCACTGTAGGGGCCAGCAGAGTCATCTCCCCACTGTGGGTGGGTCTGTGCTCAGACAATGGGACCCCCAAATCTGGATCTCTGAGTTCACCCTGCAATGTTCAACTTGGTCCTGGCTCTAGGCCTTTGTGCCCACCTGGAATGTCCATCCCACTTTCCTTGCCTGGTCAAGTACTAGCTCAGATCTCAAATCCATCCTGAAGCCTTCCCAGGTTAACCCATCCAACTCAGACCCCTGCAAACCGCACTCCATGTAGGGAGGCGGGGGCGGGGTGGGGGGGCGGAGGGCTGGAGGGCTGAAGGTCTCTCTAGAGCACAGTTCTGATGAGAACACTCAGGATAAGCTGGTGGCTTTCGAAGCTCTTGGGGTCCTGCCTTGCTGTGTCTCTGGCCTCCCATTCACTGTTCCTGACCTCAAGAGCCACTGAGGTCACTCCAGCAACTCTGGCCACATTTTTTGGCCTGGCCTTTTCTTTCTTTTCTCAGGCCTTGGCCCATGCTGTTCCTCTTATGTACTGGGTTGATGGTGTTTCCCCAAAATTCGTATCTTTCCCAGAACCTCAGCTGTGACTTCATTTGGAAATAGGGTTGTTACAGATGTAATTTGTTAAGATGAGGCCATATTGGAGTAGGATGCGCCCTTGATCCAATGTAACTAGTGTCTTTCTAAGAAGAAACCCACATCGGAGAAGGCCATGTGAAGACAGAGGCAGAGTTTGGAATGATGCAGATATAAACCAAGAAACATCAAGGATCGCCTCAACCACGAGAAATTAGGAGAAGGCAAGCAAGTCTCCTCCTCTGGAGCATAGCTCTGCCGACACCTTGGTTTTGGCCTTCCCACCTCCAAAATTGTGAGAGAATAAATTTCTGTTGCTTTAAGCTGTCAGTTTAGGGTCCTTTGCTACGGTGGCCCTAAGGAACATAATTCCCCTGTCATGGACATTGCCTCTCCACTCCCCTATCCCATGTGCGCTCCATCTGTTGTTGACCACCCACCTCCTACTGACCCTTTAGCCTCACCGCATCAAAGATCACTTTCTGACCACGCCAAACCTCATCAGGTTCTCCCAAAACACATCATCTTTTTGTTTTTTTCATATTGTAGCCATTTTCTGTTTACTCCCCACCACCTCCCAACTCCCCATCCCCTCCACTCCAACTGCAGGGTCTTTGGGGACAAGGATTTGGGAGCCTGGCTCTCTGAGCAGTTCAGGCAAATCTGAGCTTCTTTCCCAGGACATCTAATCTACCACAAGAAGGTTGCCCCTGAATGGGCTCCATGTACCTGCCTTGGACCGTGTGTCTTCTAAGGTCCCCTTGACCCTCTCCTTCTTCCTCCTTCTGGGTCGGTGTCCCACCGTTGCTGAGACACTCTTCTTCTAGACTGAGATGGAAACTCTTGCCACCAAGTATGGAATCTAGAGTAGATGCCAAGGGGCCACGTGACACTACTGGTGAATTCAGGTGCTCTTGGAGGGAAGTTTGACCAATGGGACTTGGAGGGAGCTGGGCAGATAAATTCTCCCTCTTTCTGTCTTTGGGGGACTACTCTGGTGTGCATTTCCTCCTTTGCAGCCATTCTGGAGATATCCTGTGTGTGCAGCAAGCACCCCTGCTGGGAACCTCATGGTAAAGTAGTGGCCAGAATGGTGTGGCTGCTGCAGGTTGCTTTACTGGTCTCTCTGCCTCCTCTCCCCTTCCTTTATCCTCACTGTCCTGGGCTTGCACCTTGCAAAGCAAGTCAGCGCTTTCATCTTTGTTTCAGACTTTGCTTTTTAGAGGGCCCAGCTGAGCTCTGGACTGTGTGGCTCAGTTGGTTGGGTGTTGTCCTGTGCACTGTGCACCAGAGGGATGCTGGTTCTATTCCAGGTCAGGGCACATGTCTGGGTTGCAGTATGATCCCTGATGGAGGGTGTGTGGGAGGCAGCTGATTGAAGTTTCACTCTCACATCAATGTTTCTCTCTCCCTCTCCCTCCCCTCTCCCTCCCTCTCTCTTTAAAAATCAATTAAAAAATCTTTAAAATAATTATAATAATCCATTTTTTTAAAAAAAAAAGTAGAAAAAAAAAGCAATAGAGGGCCCAGTTGAAAACAGGGGGTCAAAGAAGATTAGGAAATAATCTTTACCTGTTCCCTCTTTCAAGAGTCACAGCACCCATAAGTGTGTCAAAGACTTGGAGTAGTCTGCAATTTAAAAAATTCTGTGTACCTTATAAGCTAACATTTATTGAACACTTACTCTATGGCAAACATGGTTCTAAGCTAGTTTACGTATATTAACTTGATAAAATTCCACTCCAACCCTCTGAGGTAGGTATTGTTCTGCCATTTGACAAACAGGGAAACCGTGGCACACAGCACTTCAGCAACTTGTCTAAGGCACAGTTAGCAAGTAGAGAAGCCTGGCTCCAGAGCGCGTACTCAGAACCAGAATGCAATGGGTACTCCTGCTTTAACTCAGAATTGCCCTTTTTTTTATGATATGTTAATTGCCCTTATTAACATATCACCTGTTAATATCCTCTGAGCTGGTTCTACTGAAACAGTTCGCTCTGAGTTTATCTTGATTTCCTGCAGAGCTGTGGTGCAACTAGCTGTCGCCCTTATCTGCTCAAAGACCGAGTCCAACACCCTCATGAATGCACAACTTGGCATTACAGTAAATATTTACAGGAAGGGAAGGAAGGAGAAAAGCAGGGAAAGGTTGTCCTTATAAAAAGACCTGTCTCAAGAGCAGGAACCCTGGACGGAAGTTCAGTGCCACTTTCAATTCCTGGTTCTGACCCCCATTATGTGGATGGTCACCGATTGCTCTACTTCTTTGTAGCTCCTAACCATGGGAATGGCCAAAAAGAGGACCTGCTGTGATGATGAGCCACGGCCCTGTGGCCTCTGGGGGCGGAGCTGCCAGGCCCAATTGCATAGGTTGTGCACTGCATTTTACACGCCTGTCCATTGCACAGTTGTCCTGAGCGGGCACACGAGATAGCAACCACAATGTGAGCTTTGGGTGGGGTGGAGTGCGGGTAATTGCAAGACTATAATCATTACAAACGGAATCTGGCTTATCTGAGTGGCTCAGGGTGTAGTCCAAGGCCGTATCACAAAGCACCAGGAAGTTCAGACACTGGCGCCTGGAAGCCCGCCCTGTCTGAGGCGAGGCCCGAGTTCCAGCGGGAGTGTCTGCAGTGGCATCACCGGGACAGGCTGGCAGTGAGTGCCCATCTGCTCCCAGCGTTGGGTGGAGCTCTGACTCGCTTCTCTCAATACCTTGGGCCGGATCCTTCTTTGTAGTGGGGGCTGTCCTGTGCGTTCTAGAATGGTTAGCAGCATCCTGGTCTCTACCTCTAGTTGTAACAACCCAGACTGTCCCCAGATGTTCCCAAATGTCCCTGGGGAACAAAATCACCCTCGGTTGAGAAGCGATTGCCTAGAACTCAGTACAGCGCTGTGTAGGCCAGTTAGCCACACGTAGCTCTTGAGCACTTGAAAGGAGACTGGTCCAAGCTGAGAGATGCTCTAAGTGTAAAATACACACCAGATTTCCAAGCGTTGGTCCAAACACAACACCACGAAAGATGATAAACAATCTTGGTGATAATCTTAAAACATTAATTACGTATCAGTATGAAAATATTCTAGATACATGGGACCAGTGAAAACGTAACACCAGCTTCACCTGTTCCTTTGAACTTTTTTCAACATGATTGCTCAACAACTTAGAATCACATATGCATCTTGAATTATATTTCCACAGGACAGTGCTGCATCAGCTTGTCCCTGCTTGCATGCAACCCTTCAGGCGACATGGTGAAGCTAGTTTGCTAGGTGTCTGTCTTACCCCGACCCCATTCCTGCCCCGTTCCTGGGGAACCCTCTGCTGGGTCCAAGTACCCAAAGCATCCTCGGGTCCATCCCCTTTAAAAACACCCCATGCTTGCCCTGGTTGCGGGCACATCCCCAGTAGGGGGTGTGCAGGAGGCAGCTAATCGATGTTTCTCTCTCATCGATGTTTCTAACACTCTATCCCTCTCCCTTCCTCTCTGTAAAAAAATCAGTAAAATATATTAAAAAACAAACAAACACCCCATGCTTGAAACTTCACCCTCTCAAAAGGTCCAGGGAAGGACCAAGTAAGCCTGCTCATCTACACCAGTGGGTCACAAGGGGCCCCCTTGCCTCACGGGCACCTGCATTTTTGCGCCAAGACGTCACGTGTTCTACTGTTTTTGATACCTGGGACCTTTCCATCAGTTTCTTAGCTCTCGTTCCTGACTCTCATCTCTTCCTTCTGCTGCCTTCCAAATGCACTGCTCGGATCCTCTTGATGCCCGTTTAGGGACGTTTAATGACTGCATCATGACCAGTGGAGGAAGCCCAGATGCCTGAGTTGGGTCTTCGAAGCCCATTGCAAACTAGCACAGTCCACTTTTGGGGGCCTTGTTGTCATAGGATTTCCTTCCTGTTCCAACCAACTATTCCCTTGCAGGGCCCCTGTCCTTGACATCCCCCCCTCCTTATTTCATCCATTAAGACCCTTTTAAGTCCCTCCTCCTCCTCGGAGAAGCCTTCCGAGGTTACGCTATCCACGGGCACTTTCTGATCATCAGAACTTGTCTGCATCGAGTAATCGGGAACAATCACCTGCCTGTCTTGAGGAGACTCCGGTGTCGGACTGCTCTCAGCTGACCGTATCACTCCTCAGCTTCTCGTGTGTTGAGGTCTCTACTCACAGAGTTTGTAAATTCCTGGGTCTTGCCTGATATGCATATACTCAGCAGAACAGCTAGCACGGTATTTTAAAATTAGGGATCGCCCTCTCAGAGTGAAGATAGATGCCGATTATATTTAAGCCTCTTGCTATTCCTAAAACCCCAACAGTGTGCAAGGCACTCTGGGTATTCATAAACGTTTGTGAATTGGTTTAACGGGGAATGAGGCCCCCATTCAGAAGAACAAATCAAATGGTGCAGGGCAGTCGGGTAGGATAAAACCTTGGAGAAATCTGGGGTACACCTTGGACAACTGTCCCCATATCTGTGTGGAATCCACCCCGGCTCTGCTGTCCTCTGAGGGGGATGAGGGTGAGGAGGGCGTTGCTGGCAGGGCACCCCTTTTTTGGCAGCACATCTGAGGGCGTCCTTTTAGATTGGTGCTTGCCTGAGCAGTGGTGATCCTGTCTTCTCCAGCCACCTTAGAGGTCAATATTTGAACTGGCAAATGATGGCAATTAACCAGAATGGTGGCTCCATTTCTTGCATCAGATGGTGCCGGGCGGGGATAAGGGGTTGTGTAAACCCTGACTCAAAGGGAAGACAGCCTGTCAAGGGGTGATCCTTTCTGAAAAACACACTCACATCCCATCAACCTGCGGGAGCTGTTACTTTCCGTCCATTTGCACAGAAAGCCACCCTTTGTTTATTCGCCTATAAATGGCTCTGCCCTCCACCTTCCTGGTAGCCACGCCACTCTGGGAGCAGCCACGCAAAGGGGCTGATGCTTTGCAATAAATCGTCCCTTCTCTTTGACTTTAGTCCTCCGAGCAGGACGAGAGTGACAAGAGCCCTCCCAGGTCCTCTCAAAAAGCAGTCCCACCTGGCCTGAGGGGAAGAACAGACAGGAAACCCTGCCAAATGCCCTGTCCACCTGGCCCTCTAGGTAGGAGCCGGGTTCCAGGGTTTCCCGGCGCCTTGTGCTCGGAGCAGCCAGTAGGTGTCTCTGTTACACACTGTTCACATCCCCCTTGCTTCTTGCAGGAGGACGCGCACCAGAAACCAGCGGCAGGAAAGGCCTCCCCTGACTCTCTGCCCAGGTTGCATCACCCACCTGGCCCAGGGATGCTCTGGGGTTGCCCAGGCCCTGACTTCTTGGGAGGAAGCAGGACGGGCATTTTAGGGTCTGAGAGCAATCTGGGAAGGGAAGAGAAAGTGAAGGGACAGAGAGCCTGGAGAGAGAGTGCAGGTGTGCGCAGAGTGGAGGAGGAGCTTGGGGTGCATCTTGTACCCTCAGCACAAGGTGGGCGGGGGGGAGGGAGAGGGGCCCGGCGGGAGGGAGGAGGCAGTATTCCGGAGGAGTTACGTGCACAGCCCTATGGGAAAGGACTGGGTCGGGGTTTGCATCCTGCTCTGACTCTGACAAGCTGTGAGGCTTTTGGCAGATAACTCAACCTCTGTGTCTCCAAGGGTTCATCTGTGAATTACAGATACAGTGCCTCATAGGGTTGCTGAGCTGACTGCCCACATGAACTGCGCCTGCCACATAGCAAGCACTCCTTAAATCTTAGCTGCTTCTCACTAAGAAGACTAGGCAGGCAGGAGAGGCTGCCGCACACTTACATGGCCCCTCTACCACCTACCCACCCACTCCCATTAAAGGCAGGAAGAGGAAGCCAGTCAAATGGGGCGGTGGGCAGGAATGCCTCCTTCCCTTCAGTCACACAGAGAGAGAATCCCACCAGGATGAAGGAAGGGTCATTCTCCTGGAGAAGGTGGAAGCCAGGTCAGCTCAAACCAGCAGGACCCGTGGAGAGGCACTGGAGGGCCCCTCGGAGGACTGGGGTGGGGCAGGTGGAACTGTGAGACCAATGGCATCACAGGACCAGGGAGCGAGGACGGGAAGTGGTGAATGACTGCTCACTTCCGAAGAAGAAAAAGAGAGCGAATGAGCCCTAGAACCAATGACCAGCAGCCGCACCTTTCCTGGGAAGACGATAGAACCATCTGGGGGAACAAAGGGGAGGGGGGTGCAACTTAGTGACTAAGAGCAGGGGTCCTGGGGTTCAAATCCCAACTCTCTCACTGGCTATGAGGCTGTAGAGCAAGTGAATTTAACCCCTTCAGTTCCTGCTACCCGCCATGAGGATGCTGTAAGGATCCAGTGAGTTAACCTGCGTAACATGCTAAATATATGATGGCGCCCAGCCAGTGTGGCTCAGTGGTTGTGCCTACCTATGAACCTGGAGGTCACGGTTCGATTCCCGTGCCTGGGTTGCGGGCTTGATCCCCAGTGTGGGGTGTGCAGGAAGCAGCCAATCAATGATTCTCTCTCATCATTGATGTTTCTATCTCTCTCTGCCTTCCTCTCTGAAATCAATAAAAAATATATTAAACAAATATATATGATGGCTCTTACTGTGAGACAAGAGGAAACCACCGAATAATGTTGTAAAGAACACAATATCCTAGACCAATTTAATTTTAATTCATCTTTCCTGTAAGGGAAAAACATGGCAGGTTGGGTTTACATGGGGAATATAATCGTTTTTTGCTAAATCAAGGCTCAGACCAAAGGACTTACCCAAGGTCTTACACTCATTAAAGGCAAAGAAGAGATCTGATCTGCGAACTTTAAGTCCAGTGCTTTTAAAAATTATTATTTCTCTGTATCCTGATGTTAAGATTTAACCCATAACAGCATTCGTTTTTCAGAGGAATAGTAATAGGTGCTTCTAAAAACAGAATCGTATAGAGAATTACTAGTAAATCTGAGGAAGCCCTGCCTGGGTGGCTCAGTTGGTTGAAACATCATCCCATAGACCAAAAGGTTGCAGGTTTGATTCCTGGTCAGGGCACATACCGAGGCTGCGGGTTCAATCCCTGGTTGGGGCATGTATGGGAGGCAACTTATTGATGTTTCTCTCTCTCTTTCCCTTCCTTTCTCTCTAAAAACATATCCTTGGGTGAGGATTTTTTTTTTTTTTAAAATTAAGGGGATGTTGAGTTAGAAAAAATTACATAGGATTTTTAAAAAATTTTTTTTACTGTAGGATTTCTCAGAGCCTTTAATGTGTTGAAGCACATCATTAATCTTTTCAAGGCCAATGCACTGAAGAGCGTTTCTCAAAAGAGTTCACAGTGCTACTCTCGTTTTCTTGGACCATTTTACAGAGCTACTATTTGTGGAATAGAGCTTGGGTTATGCGTGCGTGCGTGCGTGTGTGTGTGTGTGTGTGTGTGTGTGTACATTATATATAAAACTTTTGATTTGGCAGTCTCTGTGTAGGAATGGAGTGTGAATAACTAGCTCTCTGGGCATGCTATATGATCCAACCCATCAATAAGCCCCTCCCTGTCCAATGCATGTCACTTAACCCACGTCGATGAATGTCTATATATTTAACATGAAGAATCGACATCGAATGATAGCACTTACACGTGCCTGGTGGGGTTGCGAGGCATTTTTATTTCCTTCGTGTGCTTATCTGCACTTCGTAAATGTTCTGCAGTGAACGCATTTCTCCGGCCACAAAAAGAGCCATTCCTGATCACAGAATCAGTGCCATGGCGGGTCCTGGAAAGACTCCCCCGCCTCCCCTCCCCCACCCCACCGGGGATGAACTGCTGGGCTGACCCTTACCAACGACTTAAACAAAAGGATGGAGGCTGGGCTCCTCAAATCCTCACACGACTCTCAGTTTGGTGGGGTGGCTTACACTCAGAAAGCCAGGAATAAAATGCAGAACAACCGTGACAAATTGAAAACATGGCCCTACAAAAACCGGGTGAAATTCAATAGTACAATTATAAGGTGATATATTTAGGGCGAAAAGCAGCCACCATATGTTTAGGAGGAAGACAGGACCAGCTTCCAATCGGTCACCAACTACGGGTGAGTCCCTACTGGGTGCTTGACCCTGAGCTAAGGTTTGAGACCAGACACCGGTTTAGGAGGGAAAGACCGAGTGGTGATGGCTGTCCACAGGCTGATAAAATATGAGCGAGATTGTCCGCGTGATCGTTATTTTCTGAATACGAAGGCCTAACAGAGTGGTCTGGCATGACGTCATGTACAACGCCTGGCTCACAGAAGGGAAGGGCGTGTGAAATCAGGACAACCTTCCCCCTCTAGGACTGCCATGCTATGACCTCGCCACACCAGGATGTCATCCTCCCCTGCCCCCATGCCGGGCGGGGGGGGGGGGAGGGTTGCATTTTGGTGTCATCCATGGCTGAGGGGCCCTCCGGGGGCTGCAGTGGGGAAGCAGCAAAGTTAGCACTGCTGGGACATTTTACTGGTTTATGGGGACAATCAAATAGAATATGTGAAATCTGAACCATCTCTCACAAGCCCGTCCAGGGCATCTGGTCCAAGTCAACAGAGCGCCTTGCCATCTTCAAAGCCACCTGGATTCCACACACATAAAAGGCCTGGGGCATGCCCCGGCCCCCAGCCATGCCCCCTCTCGGTCCTGCGTTAGTCAGCGCCTCATTAGGCTGCTGAGTCCAGCCTGTGTCACCCTCCTGAAAGGGTGCGGAGAGGCTGGAGGGTGTCCAGGCAGGAGCCACAGACATGATCAAAGCCGTGGAAACCAGACTCTGGGAAGCAAGGTTAAAGGAATTGGAGCTATGTCGCCTGGAGGAAGCTGGGGAGAGTCGGAAAAAGCCAACTCCAGAAATGAGCCACAGAGACCCCCACGAGCCCTGACATTGGTCCCGTCCACAGCTTTCATCTGGAAGGACGACCGGAAGGACGGCCAACAGCTCAGAGGGATGTGCATCTACTAGGCTCCGGGATTTCTGGTAAGAGCATCTCATGGTTATCTCACTTCATCGCCATACGGTCCTGCGATGGTCCACGCCTTCAGAGGAGGCCCAGCAGGGGCGCCACCTAACTCGCCTGAGTTCATTGCAGCAGTGAGCGGTGGACGTGGGATTCGAACTGAGGCAGCGGGTCTAATGCTGTTTCAGATGGTTTCCAACAGCCACTGTTCTTTCCAGTGCCCTTTGCAAGAGCACCCTCATCTCACACTGCGCAGCATGAAACCTGTGGATGACTGACTGGAGGTACTGAGCTGTCTCCAGATTCGGTTTCAACAGCGCATCTCATACAGGGTAACAACTGCATCCCTCTAATGCTCACCTGGGAGGTCAGACCTTGACCGATACAAGCTGTGTTTCATATATACATTCATTTCATTGATTTCAGAGAGGAAGGGTGAGGGAGAGAGAGATAGAAACATCCATGATGAGAGAGAATCATTGATTGGCTGCCTCCTGCACACCCCCTACTGGGGATCGAGCCCACCACAGGGGCATGTGCCCTTGACCAGAATAGAACCCAGGACCCTTCAGTCTGCAGGCCGACGCTCTATCCACTGGGCCAAACCGGCTAGGGCACAAGCTGAGTTTCGGTTCCATATCTCAACAGGCAGGTCTTTCTGCCCCTATTATGGATTCTCAAAGAGTGTTAATAGCTGAGTTACACGTGGGACAGGATGGCCCTGTTGACTGCAGCTGGTATTACAGACTGAATTGTGTCCCCTCTGAATTCATATGGGAAGTCCTAACCCCAAGGACCTCAGATTGTGACTGTATTTGGAGATAGGGTCTTAAAAAAAAAAAAAAAAAAAAAAGAGGTAATGAAGGTAAAATGAGTCCCTTGGCGCCCATAGAAGAGGGAGATCAGGACACAGACGCTTGTGGAAGGAAAACCATGTGAGGGCCCAGGGAGATGACCATTTACCGGCGGCCTCAGAAGAAATCAACCCTGCCACCACCTCGATCTTGACTTCTAGCCTCCAGAACTCTGAGCAAATACGTTATGGATTCCCAGAGGGTTGTAATAGCCGAGTTACACGTGGGACAGGATGGCCCTGTTGACTCCAAAACAAACGGGGCGGGAGGGCCTGGAAGGTGCTCTTAAAGTGGAAGTCTGTAGAGCTTACCTGCCTCCTCCGGGGATCATGGACGCATCGGAGGGTGGAACACAAATCCAGCCCATCATGAACTTGCGTGACGTCCTTGCAGATCGAAGAAGAGCACGCTGGCTATCGTCCTGCCAGGGGGAATGTGGTGTGGCATCAGGCCTTCGGAATTAAGCCTCCGCTTAAGCGCAGGGGAACCAGTCCCCCTGGATAAATAGAAATAGAGGGTTGAGTTCCATCTCAGGCTCCCCAGGCCCATGTGGGAGATGGGGCTTGCAGGAGCGAGCAGCCCATGGTACTGGGGGCTCCTGGGGTACCCAAAGACAGTCAGGATCTGGCTTTCCTGGGAGGAACCTGGTTTTTGGATGGGGAAGCTAGCAGGAGGGGGTTGGGGGCTTGTTCCTGGTTCCTGGACTGGAGCAGCTCAGTCTTCCAATTTTTGCCCACTGCGGGCATGGTCTACACACAACATGATGGCCACCTCCTACAGCACATGCTGTGGGTACCAGGCTGTTTTATTTTGCGGTTCCTCTGGAGGATGCTGGTGGATAGAGGCAAATAGCACGCTCGGCTAGGAGGACCTGGTGGATCTGGCCAGGCCTGCTTCCTGGTGCATATACAGCTGTCTTCTCTCCATGTCTTCATGTGGGAGAGGGACAGGGAGAGAGAGCTGAAGGGTAAGCTCCGGACCTGAAAGATATGCACCTCCAAAGACTAGAGCAGGAGAGGCTCTGGTGGGAAGAAGGGGAAGTCGGCGAGTGCCTGTAAGAAATGGAACTCCGCCCTAGCCAGTCTGGCTAAGTGGATAGAGCACCGGCCTTCAGTCTGCAGGACTGTAGGCATCGATGTTTCTCTCTTTCTGTCTCTCCCTCTCCCTCTCCCTTTCACTCTCTCTAAAAGTCAATGGAAAAATGTCCCTGAATGAAAATGAACAATAGCAATAAAAAGAAATGGAACCCAGCTGCCATCCATGCCAGCCCTGGGGTGATGGTAGGTCGCTCTGCTGCAAACTTTGCACCCTCTGTGCTGACAGGTGGGCACAAGGGCAGAGGACCTAGACTAGGTCGGCAGGACGAGGGCACAGCATCACATCACCAGAAACTCCCTGGGGAATTCCCATCCCTGGGCTGCTGCCCCAGGGGAGGGGACGGCCCCAGGATGCCCCCCCTCTGCCCACCCCCTGGAAAGTGTGCTCGCTGAGGGGAATCAGCGCTCAGTTCTCCTCCTGCTTCAGTGAGGTTGACCCATTTGTGTTCAGCATTTATTTTATCTGCTAAGTGACCCTCTGTGAGGTCCCTTCAACGGTGACCTATGATCTCGTGATTCTGAAGGGATCCAGGGAGGCCCAGAGCCCATCCGCCAGGGAACCACACAGCCTCCCCTGCCTTTCTCCGAGCAGGAGCCCCTGCTGGCGGCCCGGGCCTCGCAGCAGTCGGTGGGGAATATTCCATTCACGGGCCTCTAATGGAATCAAGGCCGGGCTATTTATATTTACAGATGGTGCAAACTTGAGTGGAACATCACACGTGCCAGATGCTGTTAGGACGGAGGGAAGTCAGTGAACTGGGCTGACAGAAACCAAAGGACCCCCAGGAAGAGGTGCTCTGGACTCGGGAGGCACGGGCCCTGAGCAGGCAGAGGAGGAGCAGCACTGGGATGTGAGACCCAGCTGACTCCGTGCAGCTTCGCAACCGGCGAGGCGAGTGCACTCCGGCGTGTTTGCTGGGGAAAATGCCGTCATTGTCTGTCCCCATTGTTCCTTCTGAGACAACGACGCGGGGGACCCCGAGCGGCAGGAGTTTCGTCTCCAATTATTTTCAGCCAAGAGAAAAAACAGATGGTAAATAGCACTGAAAAAAAAATTTTTTTTTAAAGAATTAATATTAATAAAAGATGTGTGGGAGGCTCGGACTGAATCCCGAGCGTGGAACCAGGGCCCGCCTCGTGTGCAGGGTGGGGGAAGGGAGGTGGAGGTGCGAGGAGGCTGGGATGAGGGGAGGCGGCCGCAGACAGAGAGCAGGCACCCGCGGCCAAGCCAGCTGCTCCCCAAGTGACCCCTAAGGTGCCGGAGGGTGGTGTGGGTGGCGGCGTGTCCTGGGGAGCCCAGCATCTGCTGGGGGCCGGAGCCCTAATGCCACGTGGCGCCTGTTGAGGCCCTGAGCTCCGCGGGGGAGGAGGGCGGCGGCCGGCAGAGGCTGCCCAGCGCTGGTTCACAGGAACGCTGGCGCCTCTTCCCGCCGGGTGTGGCCCAGATGGCTCTTTTGTGCAGCTGCAGCGAACAGAGGGGGAGGCGGGTGTCCTTACCTCTCCAGCCAACGCCGGCCCCGGCCCAGGCCCAGCGCGGCCTGTCCCAACGTCCATCTGTCAGCAAGTGCTATCGAGTGTCCACCAGCTGCCCAGCTGTCCTCGGAGAGTTTGGATGCCCTGTTCGAGCAGAGAAACGGTCTGGCTCCTTCAGAGTTCGCAGGGGAGAAAAGAGTGGCATGCCACAGCGGGGCGGGGAGGGGACACTCATTTATTCCATGAAGGCTTTGGGGCGCTCCCTGGGTGCTGGGGATTGTCCAAGGCCTCTGAGACACACCCGGGCCCAGAACAGTGGGGTCTCCTGGCCTCCAGGAGCTCAGGCTCCCGCAGGAGAGAAGGCAGCGTGCAATCCACGCACAGCGCACGCGATCCACTGTTAATCTCAATTGGTTCACAGAAAATGAGCAATGGCAACAATGCCATGAACGAAGGAACTAGGGGGCCACAGGAGCGACACGGGGAGGGTCCGTGGAGTTGTTATTCACTGAGCTTTCTCCCAGCTTCGGCCGCCTGTTACCCCAGAGCCCAGGGAGGCGTGAGCTTGGAGAGGAAGCTGGCTAGAGAGTATGTACCACCGTCATGAACTGTGGACATTAACATTAAAAAAACAAACCAGAAAAGCTACCTTAGAAGACAGAAACCCCCACTTGGGTCCATGCTGCTGGCATGTGTAATTCATCTTGTTTCCTTCTTTGCTTTGGCCACCAGGAAGCTCAAGGCAAAAGCATGGTTCACCTCCAGCAACAAGCGTGAAGGACTTGGTGGTATGTCTCTTAGGAAGCAATCTCTCCCGAGCTTTCGTTTCCGTCCCTTCTCTCCTCTCCCCGCTGTTTCATTTCTCTCACCTGATATTTTAAATTTCGATGTCATCTTACTAAATATCTGTGCTTTTTTTTCTTTTTTTGTATGCGGCTCAAAATCCTTTCTGAAAGCAAGTGGGAAATATACACACAAAACAGTACAGACATTGATGGGGCTCAATTAAGACCTAACAGGCATGCTTGCTTTCAGTGATTCTATCAGGGGTCCTCAAACTACGGCCCACAGGCCACATGCAGCCCGCCAAGGACATTTATCCGGCCCGCCGGGTGCCGCTGCCTGTCCTGCTTAGCAGCCGACTCGTCCCGGGTCCGCAGTGCGCATAGGAATTTGTTCATAGTTTCTTTTTAAACTATAGTCCGGCCCTCCAACGGTCTGAGGGACAGTGAACTGGCCCCCTGTTTAAAAAGTGTGAGGACCCCTGTCTAGGTGGATAGTGAATGGAAGAGAAGATGCTGCTATAAAGGACGTTATTGGGATCACTGATGAAATTGGCACATGGACTGTAGATTAGAGAGAAGCACAGTCTTAGTGGAGATTTCCTAAATTTGATCCATTGACTGTGGTTATATAAGAGAATGTCCTTCTTCCCGGCACATGCATGCTAGAAGGAACAGCATTACGACATCCGCAGCCTATTCCCAAACGGCCCAGGAGTGGGAAGGAAAAACTGTCTCGGCGTTTATATATACGTAAATATATAAATGTATATATGGGAGAGAGAACAG